>NW_027362770.1:50939668-53349754 GCF_046119375.1 Phyllobates terribilis | reverse complement strand
ACAGTAGTGTCTCCTGACTGTTGTGACACAAAAATATATCTGTTGAAAATAGTCTTGTGTAGGCCCGTCATTCCAGTGTGGTTTCGCAGTTCCATGGGTCAAATCGCTGTACTATCCAGTTTTGGGCCTTTGGTATCTAAAAAAAAAGCAGTTTGAGTTTGTCGCTCACTGTTCAGCCAAAAATATCTCTATTTAAAAAAGCGTGGTATACCCCAGTAAACAATAACTGTGGTTTTGCCATCCCACGGTAAAAAATATCTATTATTCAGCTTTTGGTAGTTTTTTCCGTAAAGAAAAACAGTAGTGTCTCCTGACTGTTGTGACACAAAAATATATCTGTTGAAAATAGTCTTGTGTAGGCCCGCCATTCCAGTGTGGTTTCGCAGTTCCATGGTTCAAATCGCTGTACTATCCAGTTTTGGGCCTTTGGTATCTAAAAAAAAAGCAGTTTGAGTGTGTCGCTCACTGTTCAGCCGCAAATCTCTCTATTTAAAAAAGTCTGGTATACCCCAGTAAACAATAACTGTGGTTTAGCCGTCCCACGGTAAAAAATCTCTATTATTCAGCTTTTGTATTTTTTTCCGTAAAGAAAAACAGTAGTGTCTCCTGACTGTTGCGACACAAAAATATATCTGTTGAAAATAGTCTTGTGCAGGCCCGACATCCCAGTGTGGTTTCGCAGATCCACGGGTCAAATCGCTGTACTATCCAGTTTTGGGCCTTTGGTATCTAAAAAAAAAGCAGTTTGAGTGTGTCGCTCACTGTTCAGCCGCAAATATCTCTATTTAAAAAAGTGTGGTATACCCCAGTAAACAATAACTGTGGTTTTGCCATCCCACGGTAAAAAATCTCTATTATTCAGTTTTTGGTATTTTTTTCCGTAAAGAAAAACAGTAGTGTCTCCTGACTGTTGCGACACAAAAATATATCTGTTGAAAATAGTCTTGTGTAGGCCCAAAATCCCAGTGTGGTTTCACAGTTCCACGGGTCAAATCGCTGTACTATCCAGTTTTGGGCTTTAGGTATGTAAAAAAAAAGCAGTTTGAGTGTGTCGCTCACAGTTCAGCCGCAAATATCTCTATTTAAAAAAGTGTGGTATACCCCAGTAAACAATAACTGTGGTTTTGCCATCCCACGGTAAAAAATCTCTATTATTCAGCTTTTGGTAGTTTTTTCCGTAAAGAAAAACAGTAGTGTCTCCTGACTGTTGTAACACAAAAATATATTTGTTGAAAATAGTCTTGTGTAGGCCCGACATCCCAGTGTGGTTTCGCAGTTCCACGGGTCAAATCGCTGTACTATCCAGTTTTGGGCCTTTGGTATCTAAAAAAAATGGCAGTTTGAGCGTGTCGCTCACTGTTCAGCCGCAAATATCCCTATTTAAAAAAGTGTGGTATACCCCAGTAAGCAATAACTGTGGTTT
Source organism: Phyllobates terribilis (assembly GCF_046119375.1). Lineage (NCBI taxonomy): Eukaryota > Metazoa > Chordata > Amphibia > Anura > Dendrobatidae > Phyllobates > Phyllobates terribilis. The sequence goes on along the minus strand of NW_027362770.1, from coordinate 53,348,331 downwards.
TGACATCCCGCGGTAAAAAATCTCTATTATTCTGCTTTTGGTAGTTTTTTCCGTAAAGAAAAACAGTAGTGTCTCCTGACTGTTGTGACACAAAAATATATCTGTTGCAAATAGTCTTGTGTAGGCCCGACATCCCAGTGTGTTTTCGCAATTCCACGGGTCAAATCGCTGTACTATCCAGTTTTGGGCCTTTGGTACCTAAAAAAAAAGCACTTTGAGTGTGTCGCTCACTGTTCAGCCGCAAATATCTCTATTTAAAAAAGTGTGGTATACCCCAGTAAACAATAACTGTGGTTTTGCCATCCCACGGTAAAAAATCTCTATTATTCAGCTTTTGTTAGTTTTTTCCGTAAAGAAAAACAGTAGTGTCTCCTGACTGTTGTGACACAAAAATATATCTGTTGAAACTAGTCTTGTGTATGCCTGACATCCCAGTGTGATTTCTCAGTTCCACGGGTCAAATCGCTGTACTCTTCAGTTTTGGGCCTTTGGTATCTAAAAAAAAAGCAGTTTGAGTGTGTCGCTCACCGTTCAGCTGCAAATATCTCTATTTAAAAAGTGTGGTATACCCCAGTAAACAATAACTGTGGTTTTGCCATCCCACGGTAAAAAATCTCTATTATTCAGCTGGTGGTAGTTTTTTTCGTAAAGAAAAACAGTAGTGTCTCCTGACTGTTGTGACACAAAAATATATTTGATGAAAACAGTCTTGTGTTGGCCCGACATCCCAGTGTGGTTTCGCAGTTCCTCAGGTCAAATCGCTGTACTATCCAGTTTTGGGCCTTTGGTATTTAAAAAAAAAGCAGTTTGAGTGTGTCGCTCACTGTTCAGCCGCAAATATCTCTATTTAAAAAAGTGTGGTATACCCCAGTAAACAATAACTGTGGTTTTGCCATCCCACGGTAAAAAATCTCTATTATTCAGCTTTTGGTAGTTTTTCCGTAAAGAAAAACAGTAGTGTCTCCTGACTGTTGTGACACAAAAATATATCTGTTGAAAATAGTCTTGTGTAGGCCCGTCATTCCAGTGTGGTTTCGCAGTTCCATGGGTCAAATCGCTGTACTATCCAGTTTTGGGCCTTTGGTATCTAAAAAAAAAGCAGTTTGAGTGTGTCGCTCACTGTTCAGCCGCAAATCTCTCTATTTAAAAAAGTGTGGTATACCCCAGTAAACAATAACTGTGGTTTAGCCATCCCATGGTAAAAAATCTCTATTATTCAGCTTTTGGTATTTTTTTCCGTAAAGAAAAACAGTAGTGTCTCCTGACTGTTGCGACACAAAAATATATCTGTTGAAAATAGTCTTGTGTAGGCCCGACATCCCAGTGTGGTTTCGCAGATCCACGGGTCAAATTGCTGTACTATCCAGTTTTGGGCCTTTGATATCTAAAAAAAAAGCAGTTTGAGTGTGTCGCTCACTGTTCAGCCGCAAATATCTCTATTTAAAAAAGTGTGGTATACCCCAGTAAACAATAACTGTGGTTTTGCCATCCCACGGTAAAAAATCACTATTATTCAGCTTTTGGTAGTTTTTTCTGTAAAGAAAAACAGTAGTGTCTCCTGACTGTTGTGACACAAAAATATATCTGTTGAAAATAGTCTTGTGTAGGCCCGTCATTCCAGTGTGGTTTCGCAGTTCCATGGGTCAAATCGCTGTACTATCCAGTTTTGGGCCTTTGATATCTAAAAAAAAAAGCAGTTTGAGTGTGTCGCTCACTGTTCAGCCGCAAATATCTCTATTTAAAAAAGCGTGGTATACCCCAGTAAACAATAGCTGTGGTTTTGCCATCCCACGGTAAAAAATATCTATTATTCAGCTTTTCGTAGTTTTTTCCGTAAAGAAAAACAGTAGTGTCTCCTGACTGTTGCGACACAAAAATATATCTGTTGAAAATAGTCTTGTGCAGGCCCGACATCCTAGTGTGGTTTCGCAGATCCACGGGTCAAATCGCTGTACTGTCCAGTTTTGGGCCTTTGGTATCTAAAAAAAAAAGCAGTTTGAGTGTGTCGCTCACTGTTCAGCCGCAAATATCTCTATTTAAAAAAGTGTGGTATACCTCAGTAAACAATAACTGTGGTTTTGCCATCCCACGGTAAAAAATCTCTATTATTCAGTTTTTGGTATTTTTTTCCGTAAAGAAAAACAGTAGTGTCTCCTGACTGTTGCGACACAAAAATATATCTGTTGAAAATAGTCTTGTGTAGGCCCGACATCCCAGTGTGGTTTCACAGTTCCACGGGTCAAATCGCTGTACTATCCAGTTTTGGGCCTTTGGTATCTAAAAAAAAGGCAGTTTGAGCGTGTCGCTCACTGTTCAGCCGCAAATATCCCTATTTAAAAAAGTGTGGTATACCCCAGTAAACAATAACTGTGGTTTTGACATCCCGTGGTAAAAAATCTCTATTATTCTGCTTTTGGTAGTTTTTTCCGTAAAGAAAAACAGTAGTGTCTCCTGACTGTTGTGACACAAAAATATATCTGTTGAAAATAGTCTTGTGTAGGCCCAACATCCCAGTGTGGTTTCGCAATTCCACGGGTCAAATCGCTGTACTATCCAGTTTTGGGCCTTTGGTACCTAAAAAAAAAGCACTTTGAGTGTGTCACTCACTGTTCAGCCGCAAATATCTCTATTTAAAAAAGTGTGGTATACCCCAGTAAACAATAACTGTGGTTTTGCCATCCCATGGTAAAAAATCTCTATTATTCAGCTTTTGTTAGTTTTTTCCGTAAAGAAAAACAGTAGTGTCTCCTGACTGTTGTGACACAAAAATATATCTGTTGAAACTAGTCTTGTGTAGGCCTGACATCCCAGTGTGGTTTCTCAGTTCCACGGGTCAAATCTCTGTACTCTCCAGTTTTGGGCCTTTGGTATCTAAAAAAAAAGCAGTTTGAGTGTGTCGCTCAATGTTAAGCCGCAAATATCTCTATTTAAAAAGTGTGGTATACCCCAGTAAACAATAACTGTGGTTTTGCCATCCCACGGTAAAAAATCTCTATTATTCAGCTGGTGGTAGTTTTTTTTGTAAAGAAAAACAGTAGTGTCTCCTGTCTGTTGTGACACAAAAATAAATTTGATGAAAATAGTCTTGTGTTGGCCCGACATCCCAGTGTGGTTTCGCAGTTCCTCGGGTCAAATCGCTGTACTATCCAGTTTTGGGCCTTTGGTATTTAAAAAAAAAGCAGTTTGAGTGTGTCGCTCACTGTTCAGCCGCAAATATCTCTATTTAAAAAAGTGTGGTATACCCCAGTAAACAATAACTGTGGTTTTGCCATCCCACGGTAAAAAATCTCTATTATTCAGCTGGTGGTAGATTTTTTCGTAAAGAAAAACAGTAGTGTCTCCTGTATGTTGTGACACAAAAATATATTTGATGAAAGTAGTCTTGTGTTGGCCCGACATCCCAGTGTGGTTTCGCAGTTCCTCGGGTCAAATCGCTGTACTATCCAGTTTTGGGCCTTTGGTATTTAAAAAAAAAAGCAGTTTGAGTGTGTCGCTCACTGTTCAGCCGCAAATATCTCTATTTAAAAAAGTGTGGTATACCCCAGTAAACAATAACTGTGGTTTTGCCATCCCACGGTAAAAAATCTCTATTATTCAGCTTTTGGTAGTTTTTTCCGCAAAGAAAAACAGCAGTGTCTCCTGACTGTTGCGACACAAAAATATATCTGTTGAAAATAGTCTTGTGTAGGCCCGACATCCCAGTGTGGTTTCGCAGATACCCGGGTCAAATCGCTGTACTATCCAGTTTTGGGCCTTTGGTATCTAAAAAAAAGCAGTTTGAGTGTGTCGCTCACTGTTCAGCCGCAAATATCTCTATTTAAAAAAGTGTGGTATACCCCAGTAAACAATAACTGTGGTTTTTCCATCCCACGGTAAAAAATCTCTATTTTTCAGTTTTTGGTATTTTTTTCCTTAAAGAAAAACAGTAGTGTCTCCTGACTGTTGTGACACAAAAATATATCTGTTGAAAATAGTCTTGTGTAGGCCCGTCATTCCAGTGTGGTTTCGCAGTTCCATGGGTCAAATCGCTGTACTATCCAGTTTTGGGCCTTTGGTATCTAAAAAAAAAGCAGTTTGAGTGTGTCGCTCACTGTTCAGCCGCAAATCTCTCTATTTAAAAAAGTGTGGTATACCCCAGTAAACAATAACTGTGGTTTAGCCATCCCATGGTAAAAAATCTCTATTATTCAGCTTTTGGTATTTTTTTCCGTAAAGAAAAACAGTAGTGTCTCCTGACTGTTGCGACACAAAAATATATCTGTTGAAAATAGTCTTGTGTAGGCCCGACATCCCAGTGTGGTTTCGCAGATCCACGGGTCAAATTGCTGTACTATCCAGTTTTGGGCCTTTGATATCTAAAAAAAAAAGCAGTTTGAGTGTGTCGCTCACTGTTCAGCCGCAAATATCTCTATTTAAAAAAGCGTGGTATACCCCAGTAAACAATAGCTGTGGTTTTGCCATCCCACGGTAAAAAATATCTATTATTCAGCTTTTCGTAGTTTTTTCCGTAAAGAAAAACAGTAGTGTCTCCTGACTGTTGCGACACAAAAATATATCTGTTGAAAATAGTCTTGTGCAGGCCCGACATCCTAGTGTGGTTTCGCAGATCCACGGGTCAAATCGCTGTACTGTCCAGTTTTGGGCCTTTGGTATCTAAAAAAAAAAGCAGTTTGAGTGTGTCGCTCACTGTTCAGCCGCAAATATCTCTATTTAAAAAAGTGTGGTATACCTCAGTAAACAATAACTGTGGTTTTGCCATCCCACGGTAAAAAATCTCTATTATTCAGTTTTTGGTATTTTTTTCCGTAAAGAAAAACAGTAGTGTCTCCTGACTGTTGCGACACAAAAATATATCTGTTGAAAATAGTCTTGTGTAGGCCCGACATCCCAGTGTGGTTTCACAGTTCCACGGGTCAAATCGCTGTACTATCCAGTTTTGGGCCTTTGGTATCTAAAAAAAAGGCAGTTTGAGCGTGTCGCTCACTGTTCAGCCGCAAATATCCCTATTTAAAAAAGTGTGGTATACCCCAGTAAACAATAACTGTGGTTTTGACATCCCGTGGTAAAAAATCTCTATTATTCTGCTTTTGGTAGTTTTTTCCGTAAAGAAAAACAGTAGTGTCTCCTGACTGTTGTGACACAAAAATATATCTGTTGAAAATAGTCTTGTGTAGGCCCAACATCCCAGTGTGGTTTCGCAATTCCACGGGTCAAATCGCTGTACTATCCAGTTTTGGGCCTTTGGTACCTAAAAAAAAAGCACTTTGAGTGTGTCACTCACTGTTCAGCCGCAAATATCTCTATTTAAAAAAGTGTGGTATACCCCAGTAAACAATAACTGTGGTTTTGCCATCCCATGGTAAAAAATCTCTATTATTCAGCTTTTGTTAGTTTTTTCCGTAAAGAAAAACAGTAGTGTCTCCTGACTGTTGTGACACAAAAATATATCTGTTGAAACTAGTCTTGTGTAGGCCTGACATCCCAGTGTGGTTTCTCAGTTCCACGGGTCAAATCTCTGTACTCTCCAGTTTTGGGCCTTTGGTATCTAAAAAAAAAGCAGTTTGAGTGTGTCGCTCAATGTTAAGCCGCAAATATCTCTATTTAAAAAGTGTGGTATACCCCAGTAAACAATAACTGTGGTTTTGCCATCCCACGGTAAAAAATCTCTATTATTCAGCTGGTGGTAGTTTTTTTTGTAAAGAAAAACAGTAGTGTCTCCTGTCTGTTGTGACACAAAAATATATTTGATGAAAATAGTCTTGTGTTGGCCCGACATCCCAGTGTGGTTTCGCAGTTCCTCGGGTCAAATCGCTGTACTATCCAGTTTTGGGCCTTTGGTATTTAAAAAAAAAGCAGTTTGAGTGTGTCGCTCACTGTTCAGCCGCAAATATCTCTATTTAAAAAAGTGTGGTATACCCCAGTAAACAATAACTGTGGTTTTGCCATCCCACGGTAAAAAATCTCTATTATTCAGCTGGTGGTAGATTTTTTCGTAAAGAAAAACAGTAGTGTCTCCTGTATGTTGTGACACAAAAATATATTTGATGAAAGTAGTCTTGTGTTGGCCCGACATCCCAGTGTGGTTTCGCAGTTCCTCGGGTCAAATCGCTGTACTATCCAGTTTTGGGCCTTTGGTATTTAAAAAAAAAGCAGTTTGAGTGTGTCGCTCACTGTTCAGCCGCAAATATCTCTATTTAAAAAAGTGTGGTATACCCCAGTAAACAATAACTGTGGTTTTGCCATCCCACGGTAAAAAATCTCTATTATTCAGCTTTTGGTAGTTTTTTCCGCAAAGAAAAACAGCAGTGTCTCCTGACTGTTGCGACACAAAAATATATCTGTTGAAAATAGTCTTGTGTAGGCCCGACATCCCAGTGTGGTTTCGCAGATACCCGGGTCAAATCGCTGTACTATCCAGTTTTGGGCCTTTGGTATCTAAAAAAAAGCAGTTTGAGTGTGTCGCTCACTGTTCAGCCGCAAATATCTCTATTTAAAAAAGTGTGGTATACCCCAGTAAACAATAACTGTGGTTTTTCCATCCCACGGTAAAAAATCTCTATTTTTCAGTTTTTGGTATTTTTATCCTTAAAGAAAAACAGTAGTGTCTCCTGACTGTTGCGACACAAAAATATATCTGTTGAAAATAGTCTTGTGTAGGCCCGACATCCCAGTGTGGTTTCACAGTTCCACGGGTCAAATCGCTGTACTATCCAGTTTTGGGCTTTAGGTATGTAAAAAAAAAGCAGTTTGAGTGTGTTGCTCACAGTTCAGCCGCAAATATCTCTATTTAAAAAAGTGTGGTATACCCCAGTAAACAATAACTGTGGTTTTGCAATCCCACGGTAAAAAATCTCTATTATTCAGCTTTTGGTAGTTTTTTCCGTAAAGGAAAACAGTAGTGTCTCCTGACTGTTGTGACACAAAAATATATTTGTTGAAAATAGTCTTGTGTAGGCCCGACATCCAAGTGTGGTTTCGCAGTTCCACGGGTCAAATCGCTGTACTATCCAGTTTTGGGCCTTTGGTATCTAAAAAAAAGGCAGTTTGAGCGTGTCGCTCACTGTTCAGCCGCAAATATCCCTAATTAAAAAAGTGTGGTATACCCCAGTAAACAATAACTGTGGTTTTGACATCCCGCGGTAAAAAATCTCTATTATTCTGATTTTGGTAGTTTTTTCCGTAAAGAAAAACAATAGTGTCTCCTGACTGTTGTGACACAAAAATATATCTGTTGAAAATAGTCTTGTGTAGGCCCGACATCCCAGTGTGGTTTCGCAATTCCACGGGTCAAATCGCTGTACTATCCAGTTTTGGGCCTTTGGTACCTAAAAAATAAGCACTTTGAGTGTGTCGCTCACTGTTCAGCCGCAAATATCTCTATTTAAAATAGTGTGGTATACCCCAGTAAACAATAACTGTGGTTTTGCCATCCCACGGTAAAAAAATATCTATTATTCAGCTTTTGTTAGTTTTTTCCATAAAGAAAAACAGTAGTGTCTCCTGACTGTTGTGACACAAAAATATATCTGTTGAAACTAGTCTTGTGTAGGCCTGACATCCCAGTGTGGTTTCTCAGTTCCACGGGTCAAATCTCTGTACTCTCCAGTTTTGGGCCTTTGGTATCTAAAAAAAAAGCAGTTTGAGTGTGTCGCTCACTGTTAAGCCACAAATATCTCTATTTAAAAAGTGTGGTATACCCTAGTAAACAATAACTGTGGTTTTGCCATCCCACGGTAAAAAATCTCTATTATTCAGCTGGTGGTAGTTTTTTTCGTAAAGAAAAACAGTAGTGTCTCCTGTCTGTTGTGACACAAAAATATATTTGATGAAAATAGTCTTGTGTTGCCCGACATCCCAGTGTGGTTTCGCAGTTCCTCGGGTCAAATCGCTGTACTATCCAGTTTTGGGCCTTTGGTATTTAAAAAAAAAGCAGTTTGAGTGTGTCGCTCACTGTTCAGCCGCAAATATCTCTATTTAAAAAAGTGTGGTATACCCCAGTAAACAATAACTGTGGTTTTGCCATAGCATGGTAAAAAATCTCTATTATTCAGCTTTTGGTAGTTTTTTCCGCAAAGAAAAACAGTAGTGTCTCCTGACTGTTGTGACCCAAAAATATATCTGTTGAAAATAGTCTTGTGTAGGCCCATCATTCCAGTGTGGTTTCGCAGTTCCATGGGTCAAATCGCTGTACTATCCAGTTTTGGGCCTTTGGTATCTAAAAAAAAAGCAGTTTGAGTGTGTCGCTCACTGTTCAGCCGCAAATCTCTCTATTTAAAAAAGTGTGGTATACCCCAGTAAACAATAACTGTGGTTTAGCCATCCCACGGTAAAAAATCTCTATTATTCAGCTTTTGGTATTTTTTTCCGTAAAGAAAAACAGTAGTGTCTCCTGACTGTTGCGACACAAAAATATATCTGTTGAAAATAGTCTTATGTAGGCCAGACATCCCAGTGTGGTTTCGCAGATCCACGGGTCAAATCGCTGTACTATCCAGTTTTGGGCCTTTGGTATCTAAAAAAAAATCAGTTTGAGTGTGTCGCTCACTGTTCAGCCGCAAATATCTCTATTTAAAAAAGTGTGGTATACCCCAGTAAACAATAACTGTGGTTTTGCCATCCCACGGTAAAAAATCTCTATTATTCAGCTTTTGGTAGTTTTTTCCGTAAAGAAAAACAGTAGTGTCTCCTGACTGTTGTGACACAAAAATATATCTGTTGAAAATAGTCTTGTGTAGGCCAGACATCCCAGTGTGGTTTCGAAGTTCCACGGGTCAAATCGCTGTACTATCCAGTTTTGGGTTTTTGGTATCTAAAAAAAAAGCAGTTTGAGTGTGTCGCTCACAGTTCAGCCGCAAATATCTCTATTTAAAAAAGTGTGGTATACCCCAGTAAACGATAACTGTGGTTTTGCCATCCCACGGTAAAAAATCTCTATTATTCAGCTTTAGGTAGTTTTTTCCGTAAAGAAAAAAGTAGTGTCTCCTGACTGTTGTGACACAAAAATATATCTGTTGAAAATAGTCTTGTGCAGGCCCGACATCCCAGTGTGGTTTCGCAGATCCACGGGTCAAATCACTGTACTATCCAGTTTTGGGCCTTTGGTATCTAAAAAAAAAGCAGTTTGAGTGTGTCGCTCACTGTTCAGCCGCAAATATCTCTATTTAAAAAAGTGTGGTATACCCCAGTAAACAATAACTGTGGTTTTGCCATCCCACGGTAAAAAATCTCTATTATTCAGTTTTTGGTATTTTTTTCCGTAAAGAAAAACAGTAGTGTCTCCTGACTGTTGCGACACAAAAATATATCTGTTGAAAATAGTCTTGTGTAGGCCCGACATCCCAGTGTGGTTTCACAGTTCCACGGGTCAAATCGCTGTACTATCCAGTTTTGGGCTTTAGGTATGTAAAAAAAAAGCAGTTTGAGTGTGTCGCTCACAGTTCAGCCGCAAATATCTCTATTTAAAAAAGTGTGGTATACCCCAGTAAACAATAACTGTGGTTTTGCCATCCCACGGTAAAAAATCTCTATTATTCAGCTGGTGGTAGTTTTTTTTGTAAAGAAAAACAGTAGTGTCTCCTGTCTGTTGTGACACAAAAATATATTTGATGAAAATAGTCTTGTGTTGGCCCGACATCCCAGTGTGGTTTCGCAGTTCCTCGGGTCAAATCGCTGTACTATCCAGTTTTGGGCCTTTGGTATTTAAAAAAAAAGCAGTTTGAGTGTGTCGCTCACTGTTCAGCCGCAAATATCTCTATTTAAAAAAGTGTGGTATATCCCAGTAAACAATAACTGTGGTTTTGCCATCCCACGGTAAAAAATCTCTATTATTCAGCTGGTGGTAGATTTTTTCGTAAAGAAAAACAGTAGTGTCTCCTGTATGTTGTGACACAAAAATATATTTGATGAAAGTAGTCTTGTGTTGGCCCGACATCCCAGTGTGGTTTCGCAGTTCCTCGGGTCAAATCGCTGTACTATCCAGTTTTGGGCCTTTGGTATTTAAAAAAAAAGCAGTTTGAGTGTGTCGCTCACTGTTCAGCCGCAAATATCTCTATTTAAAAAAGTGTGGTATACCCCAGTAAACAATAACTGTGGTTTTGCCATCCCACGGTAAAAAATCTCTATTATTCAGCTTTTGGTAGTTTTTTCCGCAAAGAAAAACAGCAGTGTCTCCAGACTGTTGCGACACAAAAATATATCTGTTGAAAATAGTCTTGTGTAGGCCCAACATCCCAGTGTGGTTTCGTAGATACCCGGGTCAAATCGCTGTACTATCCAGTTTTGGGCCTTTGGTATCCAAAAAAAAGCAGTTTGAGTGTGTCGCTCACTGTTCAGCCGCAAATATCTCTATTTAAAAAAGTGTGGTATACCCCAGTAAACAATAACTGTGGTTTTTCCATCCCACGGTAAAAAATCTCTTTTATTCAGTTTTTGGTATTTTTTTCCTTAAAGAAAAACAGTAGTGTCTCCTGATTGTTGCGACACAAAAATATATCTGTTGAAAATAGTCTTGTGTAGGCCCGACATCCCAGTGTGGTTTCGCAGTTCCACGGGTCAAATCGCTGTACTATCCAGTTTTGGGATTTTGGTATCTAAAAAAAAAGCAGTTTGAGTGTGTCACTCACAGTTCAGCCGCAAATATCTCTATTTAAAAAAGTGTGGTATACCCCAGTAAACAATAACTGTGGTTTTGCCATCCCACGGTAAAAAATCTCTATTATTCAGCTTTAGGTAGTTTTTTCCGTAAAGAAAAACAGTAGTGTCTCCTGACTGTTGTGACACAAAAATATATCTGTTGAAAATAGTCTTGTGCAGGCCCGACATCCCAGTGTGGTTTCGCAGATCCACGGGTCAAATCGCTGTACTATCCAGTTTTGGGCCTTTGGTATCTAAAAAAAAATCAGTTTGAGTGTGTCGCTCACTGTTCAGCCGCAAATATCTCTATTTAAAAAAGTGTGGTATACCCCAGTAAACAATAACTGTGGTTTTGCCATCCCACGGTAAAAAATCTCTATTATTCAGCTTTTGGTAGTTTTTTCCGTAAAGAAAAACAGTAGTGTCTCCTGACTGTTGTGACACAAAAATATATCTGTTGAAAATAGTCTTGTGTAGGCCAGACATCCCAGTGTGGTTTCGAAGTTCCACGGGTCAAATCGCTGTACTATCCAGTTTTGGGTTTTTGGTATCTAAAAAAAAAGCAGTTTGAGTGTGTCGCTCACAGTTCAGCCGCAAATATCTCTATTTAAAAAAGTGTGGTATACCCCAGTAAACAATAACTGTGGTTTTGCCATCCCACGGTAAAAAATCTCTATTATTCAGCTTTAGCTAGTTTTTTCCGTAAAGAAAAACAGTAGTGTCTCCTGACTGTTGTGACACAAAAATATATCTGTTGAAAATAGTCTTGTGCAGGCCCGACATCCCAGTGTGGTTTCGCAGATCCACGGGTCAAATCACTGTACTATCCAGTTTTGGGCCTTTGGTATCTAAAAAAAAAGCAGTTTGAGTGTGTCGCTCACTGTTCAGCCGCAAATATCTCTATTTAAAAAAGTGTGGTATACCCCAGTAAACAATAACTGTGGTTTTGCCATCCCACGGTAAAAAATCTCTATTATTCAGTTTTTGGTATTTTTTTCCGTAAAGAAAAACAGTAGTGTCTACTGACTGTTGCGACACAAAAATATATCTGTTGAAAATAGTCTTGTGTAGGCCCAACATCCCAGTGTGGTTTCACAGTTCCACGGGTCAAATCGCTGTACTATCCAGTTTTGGGCTTTAGGTATGTAAAAAAAAAAGCAGTTTGAGTGTGTCGCTCACAGTTCAGCCGCAAATATCTCTATTTAAAAAAGTGTGGTATACCCCAGTAAACAATAACTGTGGTTTTGCAATCCCACGGTAAAAAATCTCTATTATTCAGCTTTTGATAGTTTTTTCCGTAAAGAAATACAGTAGTGTCTCCTGACTGTTGTGACACAAAAATATATTTGTTGAAAATAGTCTTGTGTAGGCCCGACATCCAAGTGTGGTTTCGCAGTTCCACGGGTCAAATCGCTGTACTATCCAGTTTTGGGCCTTTGGTATCTAAAAAAAAGGCAGTTTGAGCGTGTCGCTCACTGTTCAGCCGCAAATATCCCTATTTAAAAAAGTGTGGTATACCCCAGTAAACAATAACTGTGGTTTTGACATCCCGCGGAAAAAATCTCTATTATTCTGCTTTTGGTAGTTTTTTCCATAAAGAAAAACAGTAGTGTCTCCTGACTGTTGTGACACAAAAATATATCTGTTGAAAATAGTCTTGTGTAGGCCCGACATCCCAGTGTGGTTTCGCAATTCCACGGGTCAAATCGCTGTACTATCCAGTTTTGGGCCTTTGGTACCTAAAAAAAAAGCACTTTGAGTGTGTCGCTCACTGTTCAGCCGCAAATATCTCTATTTAAAATAGTGTGGTATACCCCAGTAAACAATAACTGTGGTTTTGCCATCCCACGGTAAAAAATCTCTATTATTCAGCTTTTGTTAGTTTTTTCCGTAAAGAAAAACAGTAGTGTCTCCTGACTGTTGTGACACAAAAATATATCTGTTGAAACTAGTCTTGTGCAGGCCTGACATCCCAGTGTGGTTTCTCAGTTCCACGGGTCAAATCTCTGTACTCTCCAGTTTTGGGCCTTTGGTATCTAAAAAAAAAGCAGTTTGAGTGTGTCGCTCACTGTTAAGCCGCAAATATCTCTATTTAAAAAGTGTGGTATACCCCAGTAAACAATAACTGTGGTTTTGCCATCCCACGGTAAAAAATCTCTATTATTCAGCTGGTGGTAGTTTTTTTCGTAAAGAAAAACAGTAGTGTCTCCTGTCTGTTGTGACACAAAAATTTATTTGATGAAAATAGTCTTGTGTTGGCCCGACATCCCAGTGTGGTTTCGCAGTTCCTCGGGTCAAATCGCTGTACTATCCAGTTTTGGGCCTTTGGTATTTAAAAAAAAAGCAGTTTGAGTGTGTCGCTCACAGTTCAGCCGCAAATATCTCTATTTAAAAAAGTGTGGTATACCCCAGTAAACAATAACTGTGGTTTTGCCATCCCACGGTAAAAAATCTCTATTATTCAGCTTTAGGTAGTTTTTTCCGTAAAGAAAAACAGTAGTGTCTCCTGACTGTTGTGACACAAAAATATATCTGTTGAAAATAGTCTTGTGCAGGCCCGACATCCCAGTGTGGTTTCGCAGATCCACGGGTCAAATCACTGTACTATCCAGTTTTGGGCCTTTGGTATCTAAAAAAAAAGCAGTTTGAGTGTGTCGCTCACTGTTCAGCCGCAAATATCTCTATTTAAAAAAGTGTGGTATACCCCAGTAAACAATAACTGTGGTTTTGCCATCCCACGGTAAAAAATCTCTATTATTCAGTTTTTGGTATTTTTTTCCGTAAAGAAAAACAGTAGTGTCTACTGACTGTTGCGACACAAAAATATATCTGTTGAAAATAGTCTTGTGTAGGCCCAACATCCCAGTGTGGTTTCACAGTTCCACGGGTCAAATCGCTGTACTATCCAGTTTTGGGCTTTAGGTATGTAAAAAAAAAAGCAGTTTGAGTGTGTCGCTCACAGTTCAGCCGCAAATATCTCTATTTAAAAAAGTGTGGTATACCCCAGTAAACAATAACTGTGGTTTTGCAATCCCACGGTAAAAAATCTCTATTATTCAGCTTTTGATAGTTTTTTCCGTAAAGAAATACAGTAGTGTCTCCTGACTGTTGTGACACAAAAATATATTTGTTGAAAATAGTCTTGTGTAGGCCCGACATCCAAGTGTGGTTTCGCAGTTCCACGGGTCAAATCGCTGTACTATCCAGTTTTGGGCCTTTGGTATCTAAAAAAAAGGCAGTTTGAGCGTGTCGCTCACTGTTCAGCCGCAAATATCCCTATTTAAAAAAGTGTGGTATACCCCAGTAAACAATAACTGTGGTTTTGACATCCCGCGGAAAAAATCTCTATTATTCTGCTTTTGGTAGTTTTTTCCATAAAGAAAAACAGTAGTGTCTCCTGACTGTTGTGACACAAAAATATATCTGTTGAAAATAGTCTTGTGTAGGCCCGACATCCCAGTGTGGTTTCGCAATTCCACGGGTCAAATCGCTGTACTATCCAGTTTTGGGCCTTTGGTACCTAAAAAAAAAGCACTTTGAGTGTGTCGCTCACTGTTCAGCCGCAAATATCTCTATTTAAAATAGTGTGGTATACCCCAGTAAACAATAACTGTGGTTTTGCCATCCCACGGTAAAAAATCTCTATTATTCAGCTTTTGTTAGTTTTTTCCGTAAAGAAAAACAGTAGTGTCTCCTGACTGTTGTGACACAAAAATATATCTGTTGAAACTAGTCTTGTGCAGGCCTGACATCCCAGTGTGGTTTCTCAGTTCCACGGGTCAAATCTCTGTACTCTCCAGTTTTGGGCCTTTGGTATCTAAAAAAAAAGCAGTTTGAGTGTGTCGCTCACTGTTAAGCCGCAAATATCTCTATTTAAAAAGTGTGGTATACCCCAGTAAACAATAACTGTGGTTTTGCCATCCCACGGTAAAAAATCTCTATTATTCAGCTGGTGGTAGTTTTTTTCGTAAAGAAAAACAGTAGTGTCTCCTGTCTGTTGTGACACAAAAATTTATTTGATGAAAATAGTCTTGTGTTGGCCCGACATCCCAGTGTGGTTTCGCAGTTCCTCGGGTCAAATCGCTGTACTATCCAGTTTTGGGCCTTTGGTATTTAAAAAAAAAGCAGTTTGAGTGTGTCGCTCACAGTTCAGCCGCAAATATCTCTATTTAAAAAAGTGTGGTATACCCCAGTAAACAATAACTGTGGTTTTGCCATCCCACGGTAAAAAATCTCTATTATTCAGCTTTAGGTAGTTTTTTCCGTAAAGAAAAACAGTAGTGTCTCCTGACTGTTGTGACACAAAAATATATCTGTTGAAAATAGTCTTGTGCAGGCCCGACATCCCAGTGTGGTTTCGCAGATCCACGGGTCAAATCACTGTACTATCCAGTTTTGGGCCTTTGGTATCTAAAAAAAAAGCAGTTTGAGTGTGTCGCTCACTGTTCAGCCGCAAATATCTCTATTTAAAAAAGTGTGGTATACCCCAGTAAACAATAACTGTGGTTTTGCCATCCCACGGTAAAAAATCTCTATTATTCAGTTTTTGGTATTTTTTTCCGTAAAGAAAAACAGTAGTGTCTCCTGACTGTTGCGACACAAAAATATATCTGTTGAAAATAGTCTTGTGTAGGCCCGACATCCCAGTGTGGTTTCACAGTTCCACGGGTCAAATCGCTGTACTATCCAGTTTTGGGCTTTAGGTATGTAAAAAAAAAGCAGTTTGAGTGTGTCGCTCACAGTTCAGCCGCAAATATCTCTATTTAAAAAAGTGTGGTATACCCCAGTAAACAATAACTGTGGTTTTGCCATCCCACGGTAAAAAATCTCTATTATTCAGCTGGTGGTAGTTTTTTTTGTAAAGAAAAACAATAGTGTCTCCTGTCTGTTGTGACACAAAAATATATTTGATGAAAATAGTCTTGTGTTGGCCCGACATCCCAGTGTGGTTTCGCAGTTCCTCGGGTCAAATCGCTGTACTATCCAGTTTTGGGCCTTTGGTATTTAAAAAAAAAGCAGTTTGAGTGTGTCGCTCACTGTTCAGCCGCAAATATCTCTATTTAAAAAAGTGTGGTATACCCCAGTAAACAATAACTGTGGTTTTGCCATCCCACGGTAAAAAATCTCTATTATTCAGCTGGTGGTAGATTTTTTCGTAAAGAAAAACAGTAGTGTCTCCTGTATGTTGTGACACAAAAATATATTTGATGAAAATAGTCTTGTGTTGGCCCGACATCCCAGTGTGGTTTCGCAGTTCCTCGGGTCAAATCGCTGTACTATCCAGTTTTGGGCCTTTGGTATTTAAAAAAAAAGCAGTTTGAGTGTGTCGCTCACTGTTCAGCCGCAAATATCTCTATTTAAAAAAGTGTGGTATACCCCAGTAAACAATAACTGTGGTTTTGCCATCCCACGGTAAAAAATCTCTATTATTCAGCTTTTGGTAGTTTTTTCCGCAAAGAAAAACAGCAGTGTCTCCAGACTGTTGCGACACAAAAATATATCTGTTGAAAATAGTCTTGTGTAGGCCCGACATCCCAGTGTGGTTTCGTAGATACCCGGGTCAAATCGCTGTACTATCCAGTTTTGGGCCTTTGGTATCCAAAAAAAAGCAGTTTGAGTGTGTCGCTCACTGTTCAGCCGCAAATATCTCTATTTAAAAAAGTGTGGTATACCCCAGTAAACAATAACTGTGGTTTTTCCATCCCACGGTAAAAAATCTCTATTATTCAGTTTTTGGTATTTTTTTCCTTAAAGAAAAACAGTAGTGTCTCCTGACTGTTGCGACACAAAAATATATCTGTTGAAAATAGTCTTGTGTAGGCCCGACATCCCAGTGTGGTTTCGCAGTTCCACGGGTCAAATCGCTGTACTATCCAGTTTTGGGTTTTTGGTATCTAAAAAAAAAGCAGTTTGAGTGTGTCACTCACAGTTCAGCCGCAAATATCTCTATTTAAAAAAGTGTGGTATACCCCAGTAAACAATAACTGTGGTTTTGCCATCCCACGGTAAAAAATCTCTATTATTCAGCTTTAGGTAGTTTTTTCCGTAAAGAAAAACAGTAGTGTCTCCTGACTGTTGTGACACAAAAATATATCTGTTGAAAATAGTCTTGTGCAGGCCCGACATCCCAGTGTGGTTTCGCAGATCCACGGGTCAAATCGCTGTACTATCCAGTTTTGGGCCTTTGGTATCTAAAAAAAAATCAGTTTGAGTGTGTCGCTCACTGTTCAGCCGCAAATATCTCTATTTAAAAAAGTGTGGTATACCCCAGTAAACAATAACTGTGGTTTTGCCATCCCACGGTAAAAAATCTCTATTATTCAGCTTTTGGTAGTTTTTTCCGTAAAGAAAAACAGTAGTGTCTCCTGACTGTTGTGACACAAAAATATATCTGTTGAAAATAGTCTTGTGTAGGCCAGACATCCCAGTGTGGTTTCGAAGTTCCACGGGTCAAATCGCTGTACTATCCAGTTTTGGGTTTTTGGTATCTAAAAAAAAAGCAGTTTGAGTGTGTCGCTCACAGTTCAGCCGCAAATATCTCTATTTAAAAAAGTGTGGTATACCCTAGTAAACAATAACTGTGGTTTTGCCATCCCACGGTAAAAAATCTCTATTATTCAGCTTTAGGTAGTTTTTTCCGTAAAGAAAAACAGTAGTGTCTCCTGACTGTTGTGACACAAAAATATATCTGTTGAAAATAGTCTTGTGCAGGCCCGACATCCCAGTGTGGTTTCGCAGATCCACGGGTCAAATCACTGTACTATCCAGTTTTGGGCCTTTGGTATCTAAAAAAAAAGCAGTTTGAGTGTGTCGCTCACTGTTCAGCCGCAAATATCTCTATTTAAAAAAGTGTGGTATACCCCAGTAAACAATAACTGTGGTTTTGCCATCCCACGGTAAAAAATCTCTATTATTCAGTTTTTGGTATTTTTTTCCGTAAAGAAAAACAGTAGTGTCTCCTGACTGTTGCGACACAAAAATATATCTGTTGAAAATAGTCTTGTGTAGGCCCGACATCCCAGTGTGGTTTCACAGTTCCACGGGTCAAATCGCTGTACTATCCAGTTTTGGGCTTTAGGTATGTAAAAAAAAAGCAGTTTGAGTGTGTCGCTCACAGTTCAGCCGCAAATATCTCTATTTAAAAAAGTGTGGTATACCCCAGTAAACAATAACTGTGGTTTTGCAATCCCACGGTAAAAAATCTCTATTATTCAGCTTTTGATAGTTTTTTCCGTAAAGAAATACAGTAGTGTCTCCTGACTGTTGTGACACAAAAATATATTTGTTGAAAATAGTCTTGTGTAGGCCCGACATCCAAGTGTGGTTTCGCAGTTCCACGGGTCAAATCGCTGTACTATCCAGTTTTGGGCCTTTGGTATCTAAAAAAAAGGCAGTTTGAGCGTGTCGCTCACTGTTCAGCCGCAAATATCCCTATTTAAAAAAGTGTGGTATACCCCAGTAAACAATAACTGTGGTTTTGACATCCCGCGGTAAAAAATCTCTATTATTCTGCTTTTGGTAGTTTTTTCCATAAAGAAAAACAGTAGTGTCTCCTGACTGTTGTGACACAAAAATATATCTGTTGAAAATAGTCTTGTGTAGGCCCGACATCCCAGTGTGGTTTCGCAATTCCACGGGTCAAATCGCTGTACTATCCAGTTTTGGGCCTTTGGTACCTAAAAAAAAAGCACTTTGAGTGTGTCGCTCACTGTTCAGCCGCAAATATCTCTATTTAAAATAGTGTGGTATACCCCAGTAAACAATAACTGTGGTTTTGCCATCCCACGGTAAAAAATCTCTATTATTCAGCTTTTGTTAGTTTTTTCCGTAAAGAAAAACAGTAGTGTCTCCTGACTGTTGTGACACAAAAATATATCTGTTGAAACTAGTCTTGTGTAGGCCTGACATCCCAGTGTGGTTTCTCAGTTCCACGGGTCAAATCTCTGTACTCTCCAGTTTTGGGCCTTTGGTATCTAAAAAAAAAGCAGTTTGAGTGTGTCGCTCACTGTTAAGCCGCAAATATCTCTATTTAAAAAGTGTGGTATACCCCAGTAAACAATAACTGTGGTTTTGCCATCCCACGGTAAAAAATCTCTATTATTCAACTGGTGGTAGTTTTTTTCGTAAAGAAAAACAGTAGTGTCTCCTGTCTGTTGTGACACAAAAATATATTTGATGAAAATAGTCTTGTGTTGGCCCGACATCCCAGTGTGGTTTCGCAGTTCCTCGGGTCAAATCGCTGTACTATCCAGTTTTGGGCCTTTGGTATTTAAAAAAAAAGCAGTTTGAGTGTGTCGCTCACTGTTCAGCCGCAAATATCTCTATTTAAAAAAGTGTGGTATACCCCAGTAAACAATAACTGTGTTTTTGCCATCCCACGGTAAAAAATCTCTATTATTCAGCTTTTGGTAGTTTTTTCCGCAAAGAAAAACAGTAGTGTCTCCTGACTGTTGTGACACAAAAAGATATCTGTTGAAAATAGTCTTGTGTAGGCCCGTCATTCCAGTGTGGTTTCGCAGTTCCATGGGTCAAATCGCTGTACTATCCAGTTTTGGGCCTTTGGTATCTAAAAAAAAAGCAGTTTGAGTGTGTCGCTCACTGTTCAGATGCAAATATCTCTATTTAAAAAAGTGTGGTATACCCTAGTAAACAATAACTGTGGTTTTGCCATCCCACGGTAAAAAATCTCTATTATTCAGCTTTAGGTAGTTTTTTCCGTAAAGAAAAACAGTAGTGTCTCCTGACTGTTGTGACACAAAAATATATCTGTTGAAAATGGTCTTGTGCAGGCCCGACATCCCAGTGTGGTTTCGCAGATCCACGGGTCAAATCGCTGTACTATCCAGTTTTGGGCCTTTGGTATCTAAAAAAAAACAGTTTGAGTGTGTCGCTCACTGTTCAGCCGCAAATATCTCTATTTAAAAAAGTGTGGTATACCCCAGTAAACAATAACTGTGGTTTTGCCATCCCACGGTAAAAAATCTCTATTATTCAGTTTTTGGTATTTTTTCCGTAAAGAAAAACAGTAGTGTCTCCTGACTGTTGCGACACAAAAATATATCTGTTGAAAATAATCTTGTGTAGGCCCGACATCCCAGTGTGGTTTCACAGTTCCACGGGTCAAATCGCTGTACTATCCAGTTTTGGGCTTTAGGTATGTAAAAAAAAAGCAGTTTGAGTGTGTCGCTCACAGTTCAGCCGCAAATATCTCTATTTAAAAAAGTGTGGTATACCCCAGTAAACAATAACTGTGGTTTTGCCATCCCACGGTAAAAAATCTCTATTATTCAGCTTTTGATAGTTTTTTCCGTAAAGAAAAACAGTAGTGTCTCCTGACTGTTGTGACACAAAAATATATTTGTTGAAAATAGTCTTGTGTAGGCCCGACATCCAAGTGTGGTTTCGCAGTTCCACGGGTCAAATCGCTGTACTATCCAGTTTTGGGCCTTTGGTATCTAAAAAAAAGGCAGTTTGAGCGTGTCGCTCACTGTTCAGCCGCAAATATCCCTATTTAAAAAAGTGTGGTATACCCCAGTAAACAATAACTGTGGTTTTGACATCCCGCTGTAAAAAATCTCTATTATTCTGCTTTTGGTAGTTTTTTCCGTAAAGAAAAACAGTAGTGTCTCCTGACTGTTGCGACACAAAAATATATCTGTTGAAAATAGTCTTGTGTAGGAACGACATCCCAGTGTGGTTTCGCAATTCCACGGGTCAAATCGCTGTACTATCCAGTTTTGGGCCTTTGGTACCTAAAAAAAAAGCACTTTCAGTGTGTCGCTCACTGTTCAGCCGCAAATATCTCTATTTAAAATAGTGTGGTATACCCCAGTAAACAATAACTGTGGTTTTGCCATCCCACGGTAAAAAATCTCTATTATTCAGCTTTTGTTAGTTTTTTCCGTAAAGAAAAACAGTAGTGTCTCCTGACTGTTGTGACACAAAAATATATCTGTTGAAACTAGTCTTGTGTAGGCCTGACATCCCAGTGTGGTTTCTCAGTTCCACGGGTCAAATCTCTGTACTCTCCAGTTTTGGGCCTTTGGTATCTAAAAAAAAAGCAGTTTGAGTGTGTCGCTCACTGTTAGGCCGCAAATATCTCTATTCAAAAAGTGTGGTATACCCCAGTAAACATTAACTGTGGCTTTGCCATCCCACGGTAAAAAATCTCTATTATTCAGCTGGTGGTAGTTTTTTTCTTAAAGAAAAACAGTAGTGTCTCCTGTCTGTTGTGACACAAAAATATATTTGATGAAAATAGTCTTGTGTTGGCCTGACATCCCAGTGTGGTTTCGCAGTTCCTCGGGTCAAATCGCTGTACTATCCAGTTTTGGGCCTTTGGTATTTAAAAAAAAAGCAGTTTGAGTGTGTCGCTCACTGTTCAGCCGCAAATATCTCTATTTAAAAAAGTGTGGTATACCCCAGTAACAATAACTGTGGTTTTGCCATCCCACGGTAAAAAATCTCTATTATTCAGCTTTTGGTAGTTTTTTCCGCAAAGAAAAACAGTAGTGTCTCCTGACTGTTGTGACACAAAAATATATCTGTTGAAAATAGTCTTGTGTAGGCCCGTCATTCCAGTGTGGTTTCGCAGTTCCATGGGTCAAATCGCTGTACTATCCAGTTTTGGGCCTTTGGTATCTAAAAAAAAAGCAGTTTGAGTGTGTCGCTCACTGTTCAGCCGCAAATCTCTCTATTTAAAAAAGTGTGGTATACCCCAGTAAACAATAACTGTGGTTTAGCCATCCCACGGTAAAAAATCTCTATTATTCAGCTTTTGGTATTTTTTTCCGTAAAGAAAAACAGTATTGTCTCTTGACTGTTGCGACACAAAAATATATCTGTTGAAAATAGTCTTGTGTAGGCCCGACATCCCAGTGTGGTTTCGCAGATCCACGGGTCAAATCGCTGTGCTATCCAGTTTTGGGCCTTTGGTATCTAAAAAAAAAGCAGTTTGAGTGTGTCGCTCACTGTTCAGCCGCAAATATCTCTATTTAAAAAAGTGTGGTATACCCCAGTAAACAATAACTGTGGTTTTGCCATCCCACGGTAAAAAATCTCTATTATTCAGCCTTTGGTAGTTTTTTCCGTAAAGAAAAACAGTAGTGTCTCCTGACTGTTGTGACACAAAAATATATCTGTTGAAAATAGTCTTGTGTAGGCCCGACATCCCAGTGTGGTTTCGCAGTTCCACGGGTCAAATCGCTGTACTATCCAGTTTTGGGTTTTTGGTATCTAAAAAAAAAGCAGTTTGAGTGTGTCGCTCACAGTTCAGCCGCAAATATCTCTTTTTAAAAAAGTGTGGTATACCCCAGTAAACAATAACTGTGGTTTTGCCATCCCACGGTAAAAAATCTCTATTATTCATCTTTTGGTAGTTTTTTCCGTTAAGAAAAACAGTAGTGTCTCCTGACTGTTGTGACACAAAAATATATCTGTTGAAAATAGTCTTGTGTAGGCCCAACATCCTAGTGTAGTTTCACAGTTCCACGGGTCAAATCGCTGTACTATCCAGTTTTGGGCCTTTGGTATCTAAAAAAAAAGCAGTTTGAGTGTGTCGCTCACTGTTCAGCAGCAAATAACTATTTAAAAAAGTGTGGTATACCCCAGTAAACAATAACTGTGGTTTTGCCATCCCACGGTAAAAAATCTCTATTATTCAGCTTTTGGTAGTTTTTTCCGTAAAGAAAACAGTAGTGTCTCCTGACTGTTGTGACAAAAAAATATATCTGTTGAAAATAGTCTTGTGTAGGCCCGACATCCCAGTGTGGTTTCGCAGTTCCACGGGTCAAATCGCTGTACTATCCAGTTTTGGGCCTTTGGTATCTAAAAAAAAAAAGCAGTTTGAGTGTGTGGCTCACTGTTCAGCCGCAAATATCTCTATTTAAAAAATGTGGTAAACCCCAGTTAACAATAACTGTGGTTTTACCATCCCGCCGTAAAAAATCTCTATTATTCAACTTTTGGTAGTTTTTTCCGTAAAGAAAAACAGTAGTGTCTCCTGACTGTTGTGACACAAAAATATATCTGTTGAAAATAGTCTTGTGTAGGCCCGACATCCCAGTGTGGTATCGCATTTCCACGGGTCAAATCGCTGCACTATCCAGTTTTGGGCCTTTGGTATCTAAAAAATAAGCAGCTTGAGTGTGTCGCTCACTGTTCAGCCGCAAATATCTCTATTTAAAAAAGTGTGGTATACCCCAGTAAACAATAACTGTGGTTTTGCCATCCCCCGGTAAAAAATCTCTATTATTCAGCCTTTGATAGTTTTTTCCGTAAAGAAAAACAGTAGTGTCTCCTGACTGTTGTGACACAAAAATATATCTGTTGAAAATAGTCTTGTGTAGGCCCAACATCCCAGTGTGGTTTCGCAGTTTCACGGGTCAAATCGCTGTACTATCCAGTTTTGGGCGTTTGGTATCTAAAAAAAAAGCAGTTTGAGTGTGTCGCTCACTGTTCAGCCGCAAATATCTCTATTTAAAAAAGTGTGGTATACCCCAGTAAAAAATAACTGTGGTTTTGCCATCCCACGGTAAAAAATATCTATTATTCAGCTTTTGGTAGTTTTTTCCGTAAAGAAAAACAGTAGTGTCTCCTGACTGTTGTGATACAAAAATATATCTGTTGAAAATAGTCTTGTGTAGGCCCGACATCCCAGTGTGGTTTCGCAGTTCCACGGGTCAAATCGCTGTACTATCCAGTTTTGTGCTTTTGGTATCTTAAAAAAAAACCAGTTCAAGTGTGTTGCTCACAGTTCAGCCGCAAATATCTCTATTTAAAAAAGTGTGGTATACCCCAGTAAACAATAACTGTGGTTTTGCCATCCCACGGTAAAAAATCTCTATTATTCAGCTTTTGGTATTTTTTTCCGTAAAGAAAAACAGTACTGTCTCCTGACTGTTGTGACACAAAAATATATTTGTTGAAAATAGTCTTGTGTAGGCCCGACATCCCAGTGTGGTTTCGCAGTTCCACGGGTCAAATCGCTGTACTATCCAGTTTTGAGCCTTTGGTATCTAAAAAAAAGGCAGTTTGAGCGTGTCGCTCACTGTTCAGCCGCAAATATCTGTATTTAAAAAAGTGTGGTATACCCCAGTAAACAATAACTGTGGTTTAACCATCCCACGGTAAAAAATCTCTATTATTCAGCTTTTGGTATTTTTTTCCATAAAGAAAAACAGTAGAGTCTCCTGACTGTTGCGACACAAAAATATATCTGTTGAAAATAGTCTTGTGTAGGCCCGACATCCCAGTGTGGTTTCGCAGTTCCATGGGTCAAATCGCTGTACTATCCAGTTTTGGGCGTTTGGTATCTAAAAAAAAAAGCAGTTTGAGTGTGTCGCTCACTGTTCAGCCGCAAATATCTCTATTTAAAAAAGTGTGGTATACCCCAGTAAACAATAACTGTGGTTTTGCCATCCCACGATATAAAATCTCTATTATTCAGCCTTTGGTAGTTTTTTCCGTAAAGAAAAACAGTAGTGTCTCCTGACTGTTGTGACACAAAAATATATCTGTTGAAATTAGTCTTGTGTAGGCCCAACATCCCAGTGTGGTTTCGCAGTTCCACGGGTCAAATCGCTGTACTATCCAGTTTTGGGCGTTTGGTATCTAAAAAAAAAGCAGTTTGAGTGTGTCGCTCACTGTTCAGCCGCAAATATCTCTATTTAAAAAAGTGTGGTATACCCCAGTAAAAAATAACTGTGGTTTTGCCATCCCACGGTAAAAAATATCTATTATTCAGCTTTTGGTAGTTTTTTCCGTAAAGAAAAACAGTAGTGTCTCCTGACTGTTGCGACACAAAAATATATCTGTTGAAAATAGTCTTGTGTAGGAACGACATCCCAGTGTGGTTTCGCAATTCCACGGGTCAAATCGCTGTACTATCCAGTTTTGGGCCTTTGGTACCTAAAAAAAAAGCACTTTCAGTGTGTCGCTCACTGTTCAGCCGCAAATATCTCTATTTAAAATAGTGTGGTATACCCCAGTAAACAATAACTGTGGTTTTGCCATCCCACGGTAAAAAATCTCTATTATTCAGCTTTTGTTAGTTTTTTCCGTAAAGAAAAACAGTAGTGTCTCCTGACTGTTGTGACACAAAAATATATCTGTTGAAACTAGTCTTGTGTAGGCCTGACATCCCAGTGTGGTTTCTCAGTTCCACGGGTCAAATCTCTGTACTCTCCAGTTTTGGGCCTTTGGTATCTAAAAAAAAAGCAGTTTGAGTGTGTCGCTCACTGTTAGGCCGCAAATATCTCTATTCAAAAAGTGTGGTATACCCCAGTAAACATTAACTGTGGTTTTGCCATCCCACGGTAAAAAATCTCTATTATTCAGCTGGTGGTAGTTTTTTTCTTAAAGAAAAACAGTAGTGTCTCCTGTCTGTTGTGACACAAAAATATATTTGATGAAAATAGTCTTGTGTTGGCCTGACATCCCAGTGTGGTTTCGCAGTTCCTCGGGTCAAATCGCTGTACTATCCAGTTTTGGGCCTTTGGTATTTAAAAAAAAAGCAGTTTGAGTGTGTCGCTCACTGTTCAGCCGCAAATATCTCTATTTAAAAAAGTGTGGTATACCCCAGTAACAATAACTGTGGTTTTGCCATCCCACGGTAAAAAATCTCTATTATTCAGCTTTTGGTAGTTTTTTCCGCAAAGAAAAACAGTAGTGTCTCCTGACTGTTGTGACACAAAAATATATCTGTTGAAAATAGTCTTGTGTAGGCCCGTCATTCCAGTGTGGTTTCGCAGTTCCATGGGTCAAATCGCTGTACTATCCAGTTTTGGGCCTTTGGTATCTAAAAAAAAAGCAGTTTGAGTGTGTCGCTCACTGTTCAGCCGCAAATCTCTCTATTTAAAAAAGTGTGGTATACCCCAGTAAACAATAACTGTGGTTTAGCCATCCCACGGTAAAAAATCTCTATTATTCAGCTTTTGGTATTTTTTTCCGTAAAGAAAAACAGTATTGTCTCTTGACTGTTGCGACACAAAAATATATCTGTTGAAAATAGTCTTGTGTAGGCCCGACATCCCAGTGTGGTTTCGCAGATCCACGGGTCAAATCGCTGTGCTATCCAGTTTTGGGCCTTTGGTATCTAAAAAAAAAGCAGTTTGAGTGTGTCGCTCACTGTTCAGCCGCAAATATCTCTATTTAAAAAAGTGTGGTATACCCCAGTAAACAATAACTGTGGTTTTGCCATCCCACGGTAAAAAATCTCTATTATTCAGCCTTTGGTAGTTTTTTCCGTAAAGAAAAACAGTAGTGTCTCCTGACTGTTGTGACACAAAAATATATCTGTTGAAAATAGTCTTGTGTAGGCCCGACATCCCAGTGTGGTTTCGCAGTTCCACGGGTCAAATCGCTGTACTATCCAGTTTTGGGTTTTTGGTATCTAAAAAAAAAGCAGTTTGAGTGTGTCGCTCACAGTTCAGCCGCAAATATCTCTTTTTAAAAAAGTGTGGTATACCCCAGTAAACAATAACTGTGGTTTTGCCATCCCACGGTAAAAAATCTCTATTATTCATCTTTTGGTAGTTTTTTCCGTTAAGAAAAACAGTAGTGTCTCCTGACTGTTGTGACACAAAAATATATCTGTTGAAAATAGTCTTGTGTAGGCCCAACATCCTAGTGTAGTTTCACACTTCCACGGGTCAAATCGCTGTACTATCCAGTTTTGGGCCTTTGGTATCTAAAAAAAAAGCAGTTTGAGTGTGTCGCTCACTGTTCAGCAGCAAATAACTATTTAAAAAAGTGTGGTATACCCCAGTAAACAATAACTGTGGTTTTGCCATCCCACGGTAAAAAATCTCTATTATTCAGCTTTTGGTAGTTTTTTCCGTAAAGAAAACAGTAGTGTCTCCTGACTGTTGTGACAAAAAAATATATCTGTTGAAAATAGTCTTGTGTAGGCCCGACATCCCAGTGTGGTTTCGCAGTTCCACGGGTCAAATCGCTGTACTATCCAGTTTTGGGCCTTTGGTATCTAAAAAAAAAAAGCAGTTTGAGTGTGTGGCTCACTGTTCAGCCGCAAATATCTCTATTTAAAAAATGTGGTAAACCCCAGTTAACAATAACTGTGGTTTTACCATCCCGCCGTAAAAAATCTCTATTATTCAACTTTTGTTAGTTTTTTCCGTAAAGAAAAACAGTAGTGTCTCCTGACTGTTGTGACACAAAAATATATCTGTTGAAAATAGTCTTGTGTAGGCCCGACATCCCAGTGTGGTATCGCATTTCCACGGGTCAAATCGCTGCACTATCCAGTTTTGGGCCTTTGGTATCTAAAAAATAAGCAGCTTGAGTGTGTCGCTCACTGTTCAGCCGCAAATATCTCTATTTAAAAAAGTGTGGTATACCCCAGTAAACAATAACTGTGGTTTTGCCATCCCCCGGTAAAAAATCTCTATTATTCAGCCTTTGATAGTTTTTTCCGTAAAGAAAAACAGTAGTGTCTCCTGACTGTTGTGACACAAAAATATATCTGTTGAAAATAGTCTTGTGTAGGCCCAACATCCCAGTGTGGTTTCGCAGTTTCACGGGTCAAATCGCTGTACTATCCAGTTTTGGGCGTTTGGTATCTAAAAAAAAAGCAGTTTGAGTGTGTCGCTCACTGTTCAGCCGCAAATATCTCTATTTAAAAAAGTGTGGTATACCCCAGTAAAAAATAACTGTGGTTTTGCCATCCCACGGTAAAAAATATCTATTATTCAGCTTTTGGTAGTTTTTTCCGTAAAGAAAAACAGTAGTGTCTCCTGACTGTTGTGATACAAAAATATATCTGTTGAAAATAGTCTTGTGTAGGCCCGACATCCCAGTGTGGTTTCGCAGTTCCACGGGTCAAATCGCTGTACTATCCAGTTTTGTGCTTTTGGTATCTTAAAAAAAAACCAGTTCAAGTGTGTTGCTCACAGTTCAGCCGCAAATATCTCTATTTAAAAAAGTGTGGTATACCCCAGTAAACAATAACTGTGGTTTTGCCATCCCACGGTAAAAAATCTCTATTATTCAGCTTTTGGTATTTTTTTCCGTAAAGAAAAACAGTACTGTCTCCTGACTGTTGTGACACAAAAATATATTTGTTGAAAATAGTCTTGTGTAGGCCCGACATCCCAGTGTGGTTTCGCAGTTCCACGGGTCAAATCGCTGTACTATCCAGTTTTGAGCCTTTGGTATCTAAAAAAAAGGCAGTTTGAGCGTGTCGCTCACTGTTCAGCCGCAAATATCTGTATTTAAAAAAGTGTGGTATACCCCAGTAAACAATAACTGTGGTTTAACCATCCCACGGTAAAAAATCTCTATTATTCAGCTTTTGGTATTTTTTTCCATAAAGAAAAACAGTAGAGTCTCCTGACTGTTGCGACACAAAAATATATCTGTTGAAAATAGTCTTGTGTAGGCCCGACATCCCAGTGTGGTTTCGCAGTTCCATGGGTCAAATCGCTGTACTATCCAGTTTTGGGCGTTTGGTATCTAAAAAAAAAAGCAGTTTGAGTGTGTCGCTCACTGTTCAGCCGCAAATATCTCTATTTAAAAAAGTGTGGTATACCCCAGTAAACAATAACTGTGGTTTTGCCATCCCACGATATAAAATCTCTATTATTCAGCCTTTGGTAGTTTTTTCCGTAAAGAAAAACAGTAGTGTCTCCTGACTGTTGTGACACAAAAATATATCTGTTGAAATTAGTCTTGTGTAGGCCCAACATCCCAGTGTGGTTTCGCAGTTCCACGGGTCAAATCGCTGTACTATCCAGTTTTGGGCGTTTGGTATCTAAAAAAAAAGCAGTTTGAGTGTGTCGCTCACTGTTCAGCCGCAAATATCTCTATTTAAAAAAGTGTGGTATACCCCAGTAAAAAATAACTGTGGTTTTGCCATCCCACGGTAAAAAATATCTATTATTCAGCTTTTGGTAGTTTTTTCCGTAAAGAAAAACAGTAGTGTCTCCTGACTGTTGTGATACAAAAATATATCTGTTGAAAATAGTCTTGTGTAGGCCGGACATCCCAGTGTGGTTTCGCAGTTCCACGGGTCAAATCGCTGTACTATCCAGTTTTGGGCTTTTGGTATCTTAAAAAAAAAGCAGTTCAAGTGTGTCGCTCACAGTTCAGCCGCAAATATCTCTATTTAAAAAAGTGTGGTATACCCCAGTAAACAATAACTGTGGTTTTGCCATCCCACGGTAAAAAATCTCTATTATTCAGCTTTTGGTATTTTTTTCCGTAAAGAAAAACAGTACTGTCTCCTGACTGTTGTGACACAAAAATATATTTGTTGAAAATAGTCTTGTGTAGGCCCGACATCCCAGTGTGGTTTCGCAGTTCCACGGGTCAAATCGCTGTACTATCCAGTTTTGAGCCTTTGGTATCTAAAAAAAAGGCAGTTTGAGCGTGTCGCTCACTGTTCAGCCGCAAATATCTGTATTTAAAAAAGTGTGGTATACCCCAGTAAACAATAACTGTGGTTTAACCATCCCACGGTAAAAAATCTCTATTATTCAGCTTTTGGTATTTTTTTCCATAAAGAAAAACAGTAGAGTCTCCTGACTGTTGCGACACAAAAATATATCTGTTGAAAATAGTCTTGTGTAGGCCCGACATCCCAGTGTGGTTTCGCAGTTCCATGGGTCAAATCGCTGTACTATCCAGTTTTGGGCGTTTGGTATCTAAAAAAAAAGCAGTTTGAGTGTGTCGCTCACTGTTCAGCCGCAAATATCTCTATTTAAAAAAGTGTGGTATACCCCAGTAAACAATAACTGTGGTTTTGCCATCCCACGGTATAAAATCTCTATTATTCAGCCTTTGGTAGTTTTTTCCGTAAAGAAAAACAGTAGTGTCTCCTTACTGTTGTGACACAAAAATATATCTGTTGAAAATAGTCTTGTGTAGGCCCAACATCCCAGTGTAGTTTCGCAGTTCCACGGGTCAAATCGCTGTACTATCCAGTTTTGGGCCTTTGGTATCTAAAAAAAAGCAGTTTGAGTGTGTCGCTCACTGTTCAGCTGCAAATATCTGTATTTAAAAAAGTGTGGTATACCCCAGTAAACAATAACTGTGGTTTTGCCATCCCACGGTAAAAAATCTCTATTATTCAGCTTTTGGTAGTTTTTTCCGTAAAGAAAAACAGTAGTGTCTCCTGACTGTTGTGACACAAAAATATATTTTTTGAAAATAGTCTTGTGTAGGCCCGACATCCCAGTATGGTTTCGCAGTTCCACGGGTCAAATCACTGTACTAACCAGTTTTGGGCCTTTGGTATCTAAAAAAAAGGCAGTTTGAGCGTGTCGCTCACTGTTCAGCCGCAAATATCTGTATTTAAAAAAGTGTGGTATACCCCAGTAAACAATAACTGTGGTTTAGCCATCCCACGGTAAAAAATCTCTATTATTTAGCTTTTGGTATTTTTTTCCATAAAGAAAAACAGTAGAGTCTCCTGACTGTTGCGACACAAAAATATATCTGTTGAAAATAGTCTTGTGTAGGCCCGACATCCCAGTGTGGTTTCGCAGTTCCACGGGTCAAATCGCTGTACTATCCAGTTTTGGGCCCTTGGTATCTAAAAAAAAAGCAGTTTGAGTGTGTCGCTCACTGTTCAGCCGCAAATATCTCTATTTAAAAAAGTCTGGTATACCCCAGTAAACAATAACTGTGGTTTTGCCATCCCACGGTAAAAAATCTCTATTATTCAGCTTTTGGTAGTTTTTTCCGTAAAGAAAAACAGTAGTGTCTCCTGACTGTTGTGACACAAAAATATATCTGTTGAAAATAGTCTTGTGTAGGCCCGACATCCCAGTGTGGTTTCGCAGTTCCATGGGTCAAATCGCTGTACTATCCAGTTTTGGGCCTTTGGTATCTAAAAAAAAAGCAGATTGAGTGTGTCGCTCACTGTTCAGACGCAAATATATCTATTTAAAAAAGTGTGGTATACCCCAGTAAACAATAACTGTGGTTTTGCCACCCCATGGTAAAAAATCTCTATTATTCAGCTTTTGACAGTTTTTTCCGTAAAGAAAAACAGTAGTGTGTCCTGACTGCTGTGACGCAAAAATATATCTGTTGAAAATAGTCTTGTGTAGGTCCGACATCCCAGTGTGGTTTCGCAGTTCCACAGGTCAAAT
Organism: Phyllobates terribilis; assembly: GCF_046119375.1. Taxonomy (NCBI): domain Eukaryota; kingdom Metazoa; phylum Chordata; class Amphibia; order Anura; family Dendrobatidae; genus Phyllobates; species Phyllobates terribilis. The sequence goes on along the minus strand of NW_027362770.1, from coordinate 53,317,588 downwards.
CCCTGTACTATCCAGTTTTGGGCCTTTGGTATCTAAAAAAAAAGCAGTTTGAGCATGTCGCTCACTGTTCAGCCGCAAATATCTCTATTTAAAAAAGTGTGGTATACCCCAGTAAACAATAACTGTGGTTTTGCCATCCCACGGTAAAAAATCTCTATTATTCAGCTTTTGGTATTTTTTTCCGTAAAGAAAAACAGAAGTGTCTCCTGACTTTTGTGACACAAAAATTTATCTTTTGAAAATAGTCTTGTGTAGTCCCGACATCCCAGTGTGGTTTCGCAGTTCCACGGGTCAAATCGCTGTACTATCCAGTTTTGGGCCTTAGGTATCTAAAAAAAAAGCAGTTTGAGTGTGTCGCTCACTGTTCAGCTGCAAATATCTCTATTTAAAAAAGTGTGGTATACCCCAGTAAACAATAACTGTGGTTTTGCCATCCCAAGGTAAAAAATCACTATTATTCACTTTTTGGTAGTTTTTTCCGTAAAGAAAAACAGTAGTGTCTCCCTACTGTTGTGACACAAAAATATATCTGTTGAAAATAGTCTTTTGCAGGCCCGACATCCCAGTGTGGTTTCGCAGTTCCACGGGTCAAATCGCTGTACTATCCAGTTTTGGGCCTTTAGTATGTAAAAAAAAAGCAGTTTGAGTGTGTTGCTCACTGTTCAGCCCCAAATATCTCTATTTAACAAAGTGTGGTATACCCCAGTAAACAATAACTGTGGTTTTGCCATCCCATGGTAAAAAATCTCTATTATTCAGCTTTTGGTAGTTTTTTCCGTAAAGAAAACAGTAGTGTCTCCTGACTGTTGTGACACAAAAATATATCTGTTGAAAATAGTCTTGTGTAGGCCCAACATCCCAGTGTGTTTTCGCAGTTCCACGGGTCAAATCGCTGTACTATCCAGTTTTGGGCCTTTGGTATCTAAAAAAAAAGCAGTTTGAGTGTGTCGCTCACTGTTCAGCCGCAAATATCTCTATTTAAAAAAGTGTGGTATACCCAAGTAAACAATAACTGTGGTTTTCCTATTCCAGGGTTCTAATCTACTCTTTATTACCCTTTTTCCATTGATAATGCAAGTGTAAGCTATTTTACATCATTTACAATGGGCAAGGCGCGTGGCAAGGGACGTGGAAGTGGACGTTCTGGTGATGGTTCGTGCAGAGGACAGGGCCGTGGCCAAGGTGAAAATGTGCCACAACCAACAGCCACATCTTCTCACTCCCTCTTCTTGGCCGAATTACTAGGGAAGCACAGAACAACACCAGTATTGAGAACTGATCAGTGTGAACAGGTTATTAATTGGCAGATAATACTTCCAGTTACCTGGGCACCACCACCTCCGGTCTGTCTTCCACACGGTCAACTCTTAGTAGCCGTGAGTCTCGACCCCATACTCCTCCTCACCCTGATGCTCCTTCCTCCCACCATGCCGAGTATCGTCAGACAGCAAGTGATCCCACACTTGCACACTCTGAAGAGCTGTTCATTGGTCTATTTCCATATTTGGGCCCCTCGCCTGATACGCTTGAAGTGGTGGAAGAGGAGATCCCATGTTGCGATGCCCAAATATTTGAACAGCCACGGCCACAGGAAGTCGACGTTGGCAATCTGTCACAAGAGGTGGACGATAACGAGACACAATTGCCAGGAAGTGAGGAGGAGGATCGTGGTGCGCAAGTGGAAGAGTAGGAGGTGGTGGATGATCTAGTAACTGACCCAACGTGGAAGGAGGACATGCAGAGTGAGGCCAGCAGCACACAGGGGGAGGGAGGCAGAGTACCCCAACAGGCAGGAAGAAGCAGTGTGGTGGCTGCAGACAGAAGGCAGGCAACCGTTCCCCGTAACACCAACACAAGGGACGTTGCCAGTACAAGCGGTAGGTCTTCCAGAGTCTGGAATTTTTTTAAAGACTCTGCTGATAACCCCAAAAAGGCCATATGTTCCACCTGCCATGCCAGCATCAGCAGGGGTGACAAAACTACCAGCCTGACCACCACCAGCATGATCAGGCACATGACAGCAAAGCACCCGACTTTGTGCGGCGAAACCCAGGGTCCACAACCAGTGTCAGCGGGTGTCACCACTGCTTCTTCAGCTGTTGTGCGTGCAATAGAACCCCCTGTTGTGTATGCAAGGCAATCCCCTGTCCATACTGCATGTAAAGATGCCCCCTCATCTCAGTCTTCACTTGTTATGTCAGTTTCTCAAAAAACAGCATCAACATCCAAGTCCCACCGCAGCGTTCAATTGTCCATATCCCAGACCTTTGAACGAAAGCGGAAATTCACAGCTAACGCCCCACAGGCCACAGCCCTAAATTCGCACATTTCACGACTGCTTGCGTTGGAAATGCAGCCTTTTTGGCTGGTGGAGACGGAATCCTTCCGCAATCTTATGGCGGTGGCCGTCCCTCGGTACTCGGTCCCCAGCCGACACTATTTTGCCCGGTGTGCCATCCCCGCACTACACAAGCACGTGTCCCAAAGCATCTGCCGTGCCCTCAACAACGCAGTTACTGGGAGAGTCCTCCTGACAACGGACACGTGGACAAGTGCTTGTGGCCAGGGATGGTACATCTCTCTGACGGCACACTGTGTAAACATAGTGGAAGCCGGGACCCAGTCGGACCTTGGGACGGAACACATCCTCCCCACACCGAGGATTGTGGGCCCTATGTCAGTCAGAGTTGCCCCCACAGTGTAGAGCTCCTGCGCATCCTCCTCCTCCTCCTCATGTTCAGCCTCTATCTCAGATATGACCACATCAGTTACAAGCTGGAAGCATTGCAGTACTGTCTCCGCCAAGCGGCAACAGGCTGTGCTGAAACTCATAAGCTTAGGTGATAAACCTCACACTGCTTGTGAGTTGTGGACAACTGTTAAAGAGCAGGCAAATCTGTGGCTGAGACCGCTGAACCTACATCCCGGTATGGTCGTGTGTGACAATGGCCGTAACCTGGTGGCGGCTCTGAGGCGAGGTGAGATCACACACGTACCATGCCTGGCTCATGTGCTTTACCTCGTGGTTCAGCGGTTTCTTAAATCGTACCCCGAGTTGCCAAATCTGCTCGTGAAAGTACGCCGCCTGTCAGCTCATTTTCGCAAGTCGGCTACAGCTTCCGCCGCCCTTGCTGTGTTGCAGCAGCGTTTGCAGCTTCCGGCACACCGACTGGTGTGTGATGTCCCTACACGTTGGAACTCTACCCTCCACATGTTGCAAAGGATTTGTGAGCAGAAGAGAGCAGTTGTGGAGTACCAGCTGCAACAAAGCCGTCGATATTCAGGTCAGACTCCACACATAAGACCTCAGGAGTGGACCTGGATGTCTGACATATGTACCATCCTGACAAACTTTGAGGAGGCCACCAAGATGGTGAGTGGCGATGACGCCATCATTAGTGTCAGCATCCCACTTGTCTGTCTTTTGCAAAGCTCTCTGCAGAGAATTAAAGAGGAGGCATTGCAGCCAGAGTATGATGAGATGGATCAAGAAGCCATAGCGGTCGATTACACACAGCCCAGCCTCATCTCATCCCAACGTGCATTGGGGGACAATGAGGGAGAGGAGGAGGAGGAGGAGGAGGAAGAACAGGAGCTGCTATCATGCGTTGTAGACGGTAGTACCTGTACAAGTGTCATACCGTCGGTTCAGCGTGGGTGGCCTGAGGACAGGGGGGAGGAGGAAGAAGAGGAGGACGAGGAGAGCATGGTCAGTCGTCATCTTGGTGAGGACACGGAAAACTTGCCCGTTACCAGTCTGGCACTCATGGCTGACTTTATGTTACGCTGCCTTAACCGTGACCCTCACGTTGTCAAAATGTTGGGTGACAGTCATTACTGGTTGGTGACACTTGTAGACCCCCGCTACAAGGAGAACTTTCACTCTCTTATTCCTGAGGTGGAGAGGTCTACAAAAATGGGGCAGTACCAGAAGGCCCTTGCTGCAGAACTCTTAAAAAATTCCCATCTGAACACGCTAGCGGCAGAGGTCACAGTTCGTTGCCCAACCAAGGCGTACAGGCGAGAGAGATGCAACTCCAATCCAGCAGAGGCAGGGGAACACTGTCAACGTTCTGGGACAGTTTTCTGACACCCGCCCAGCTTACAGGCCCTGAGGCGCGGGGTGCTCTCACAAGGAGTGGAAAGTTTCAAAAGATGGTGAGGGAGTACCTTGCGCACCGTACCAGCATCCTCCGTGATTCCTCTGTGCCTTTTAATTATTGGGTATCCAAGCTGGACACTTGGAATGAACTCGCCCTGTACGCCTTGGAGGTCCTGGCCTGCCCTTCCGCTAGCGTGTTATCGGAGCGTGTTTTTAGTGCCGCTGGGGGAATTATAACTGATAAGCACACTCACCTGTCAACTGACAATGTTGACAAGCTGACCCTTATCAAAATGAACAAGGGCTGGATTGGGCCAGACTTCTCATCACCACCAAATGACAGCAGAGTAACATAAAGTCAAATCCACTGTGCTATTTCGGGAGGTGTATTCACATGCACCGCTTCACACCCACACATGGGTATACGCTTCCTCGTTTCATCTGTTTTATCTTCTTCTCCTTATCCTCTGCCTCCACCACCACTATACCACCAGGGTGCCAGCATTGCAAGTTCCTCCGTCCTTATTTTTGGAAGCTTTTGCTTGCAAGGCATAAGCAAATATTATGGGACACCCACTCCCCAATAATGGGACTTATGTTTGTAATATGCTGTACTGCATGGCTCTTGTAAGGGGCATTGCAAGTAGCTCCGTCCTAATTTTTGGCAGCTTTTGCTTGGAAAGCATAAGCAAATACCATCGGACACCCACTCCCCAATAATGGGACTTATGTTTGTAATATGTTATACTGCATGGCTCTTGTAAGGGGCATTGCAAGTTGCTCCGTCCTAATTTTTGGCAGCTTTTGCTTGGAAAGCATAACCAAATACTATGGGAGACCCACTCCCCAATAATGGGACTTATGTTTGTAATATGCTGTACTGCATGGCTCTTGTAAGGGGCATTGCGAGTTGCTCCGTCCTAATTTTTGGCAGCTTTTGCTTGGAATACATAAGCAAATACTATGGGACACCCACTCCCCAATAATGGGACTTATGTTTGTAATATGCTGTACTGCATGGCTCTTGTAAGGGGCATTGCAAATTGCTCCGTCCTAATATTTGGCAGCTTTTGCTTGGAAAGCATAAGCAAATACTATGGGACACCCACTCCCCAATAATGGGACTTATGTTTGTAATATGCTGCACTGCATGACTATTGTAAGGGGCATTGCAAGTTGCTCCGTCCTAATTTTTGGCAGCTTTTGCTTGGAAAGCATAAGCAAATACTATGGGAGACCCACTCCCCAATAATAGGATTTATGTTTGTAATATGCTGTACTGCATGGCTCTTGTAAGGGGCGTGGCAAGTTGCTCCGTCCTAATTTTTGGCAGCTTTTGCTTGGAAAGCATAAGCAAATACTATGGGACGCCCATTCCCCAATAATGGGACTTATGTTTGTAATATGCTGTACTGCATGGCTCTTGTAAGGGGCATTGCAAGTTGCTCCGTCCTAATTTTTGGCAGCTTTTGCTTGCAAGGCATAATCAAATATTATGGGACACCCACTCCCCAATAATGGGACTTATGTTTGTAATATGCTGTACTGCATGGCTCTTGTAAGGGGCATTGCAAGTTGCTCCGTCCTAATTTTTGGCAGCTTTTGCTTGGAAAGCATAATCAATTACTATGGGACACCCACTGCCCAATAATGGGACTTTTGTTTGTAATATGCTGTACTGCATGGCTCTTGTAAGTGGCATTGCATGTTGCTCGGTCCTAATTTTTAGCAGCTTTTGCTTGGAAAGCATAAGCAAATACTATGGGAGACCCACTCCCCAATAATGGGACTTATGTTTGTAATATGCTGTACTGCATGGCTCTTGTAATGGGCATTGCAAGTTGCTCCGTCCTAATTTTTGGCAACTTTTGCTTGCAAGGCATAAGCAAATACTATGGGACACCCACTCCCCAATAATGTGACTTATGTTTGTAATATGCTGTACTGCATGGCTCTTGTAAGGGGCATTGCAAGTTGCTCCGTCCTAATTTTTGGCAGCTTTTGCTTGGAAAGCATAAGCAAATACTATGGTAGACCCACTCCCCAATAATAGGACTTATGTTTGTAATATGCTGTACTGCATGGCTCTTGTAAGGGGCGTGGCAAGTTGCTCCGTCCTAATTTTTGGCAGCTTTTGCTTGGAAAGCATAAGCAAATACTATGGGACACCCACTCCCCAATAATGGGACTTATGTTTGTAATATGCTGTGCTGTATGGCTCTTGTAAGGGGCATTGCAAGTTGCTCCGTCCTAATTTTTGGCAGCTTTTGCTTGCAAGGCATAATCAAATACTATGGGACACCCACTCCCCAATAATGGGACTTATGTTTGTAATATGCTGTACTGCATGACTCTTGTAAGGGGCATTGCAAGTTGCTCCGTCTTAATTTTTGGCAGCTTTTGCTTGCAAGGCATAAGCAAATACTATGGGACACCCACTCCCCAATAATGTGACTTATGTTTGTAATATGCTGTACTGCATGGCTCTTGTAAGGGGCATTGCAAGTTGCTCCGTCCTAATTTTTGGCAGCTTTTGCTTGGAAAACATAAGCAAATACTATGGGACACCCACTCCCCAATAATGGGACTTATGTTTGTAATATGCTGTACTGCATGGCTCTTGTAAGGGGCATTGCAAGTTGCTCCGTCCTAATTTTTGGCAGCTTTTGCTTGGAAAGCATAAGCAAATACTATGGAACACCCACTCCCCAATAATGGGACTTATGTTTGTAATATGCTGCACTGCATGACTATTGTAAGGGGCATTGCAAGTTGCTCCGTCCTAATTTTTGGCAGCTTTTGCTTGGAAAGCATAAGCAAATACTATGGGAGACCCACTCTCCAATAATAGTATTTATGTTTGTAATATGCTGTACTGCATGGCTCTTGTAAGGGGCGTGGCAAGTTGCTCCGTCCTAATTTTTGGCAGCTTTTGCTTGGAAAGCATAAGCAAATACTATGGGACGCCCATTCCCCAATAATGGGACTTATGTTTGTAATATGCTGTACTGCATGGCTCTTGTAAGGGGCATTGCAAGTTGCTCCGTCCTAATTTTTGGCAGCTTTTGCTTGCAAGGCATAATCAAATATTATGGGACACCCACTCCCCAATAATGGGACTTATGTTTGTAATATGCTGTACTGCATGACTCTTGTAAGGGGCATTGCAAGTTGCTCCATCCTAATTTTTGGCAGCTTTTGCTTGGAAAGCATAACCAAATACTATGGGACACCCACTCCCCAATAATGGGACTTTTGTTTGTAATATGCTGTACTGCATGGCTCTTGTAAGGGGCATTGCATGTTGCTCCGTCCTAATTTTTAGCAGCTTTTGCTTGGAAAACATAAGCAAATACTATGGGAGACCCACTCCCCAATAATGGGACTTATGTTTGTAATATGCTGTACTGCATGGCTCTTGTAAGGGGCATTGCATGTTGCTCCGTCCTAATTTTTAGCAGCTTTTGCTTGGAAAACATAAGCAAATACTATGGGAGACCCACTCCCCAATAATGGGACTTATGTTTGTAATATGCTGTACTGCATGGCTCTTGTAAGGGGCATTGCAAGTTGCTCCGTCCTAATTTTTGGCAGCTTTTGCTTGCAAGGCATAAGCAAATACTATGGGACACCCACTCCCCAATAATGTGACTTATGTTTGTAATATGCTGTACTGCATGGCTCTTGTAAGGGGCATTGCAAGTTGCTCCGTCCTAATTTTTGGCAGCTTTTGCTTGGAAAGCATAAGCAAATACTATGGGAGACCCACTCCCCAATAATAGGACTTATGTTTGTAATATGCTGTACTGCATGGCTTTTGTAAGGGGCATTGCAAGTTGCTCCGTCCTAATTTTTGGCAGCTTTTGCTTGGAAAGCATAAGCAAATACTATGATACACCCACTCCCCAATAATGGGACTTATGTTTGTAATATGCTGTACTGTATGGCTCTTGTAAGGGGCATTGCAAGTTGCTCCGTCCTAATTTTTGGCAGCTTTTGCTTGCAAGGCATAATCAAATACTATGGGACACCCACTCCCCAATAATGGGACTTATGTTTGTAATATGCTGTACTGCATGACTCTTGTAAGGGGCATTGCAAGTTGCTCCGTCCTAATTTTTGGCAGCTTTTGCTTGGAAAGCATAAGCAAATACTATGGGACACCCACTCCCCAATAATGGGACTTTTGTTTGTAATATGCTGTACTGCATGGCTCTTGTAAGGGGCATTGCAAGTTGCTCCGTCCTAATTTTTGGCAGCTTTTGCTTGGAAAGCATAAGCAAATACAATGGGACACCCACTCCCCAATAATGGGACTTATGTTTGTATTATGCTGTACTGCATGGCTCTTGTAAGGGGCATTGCAAGTTGCTCCATCCTAATTTTTGGCAGCTTTAGCTTGCAAGGCATAATCAAATACTATGGGACACCCACTCCCCAATAATGGGACTTTTGTTTGTAATATTCTGTACTGCATGTGACGCGCCCCCTGGGCCATGTGTACACGTGTGTGGGATACCCGGTGCCGGGTCTCTGGGATCTGTTGTCTCCGTGGCGGTGATCCGGTCCCGTGGCTCAGGCTGGTCAAACCAGTGGCAGTCTTTCTTAGGTTTTGAGGTTAATTGTCCGACTCCGCCACCCGTGGATTGCTGTCAGGGAGTACCACCGCTGCGAGGCAGACCGCTGAGGCTGGTGTTGTGTGCGCAGCAGAGAATGGGATAACTCCCCACGGGAGGAGTATAGCCTCAGGGCAGTGAGTGTGGATGATGGGGGTGATGGTGCACGAGCACAGCAGGAACGACTCAGAGTCTTTGCAGTGCAGTTCAGGGTCTTTACTGATGATTATAAGGTAGACCCTCCTGGGAGTACTGGCTGGCATAAGAGGCCTGGTCAGTCTGTGAGCAAGCAGGAGTTCCCCTGGCCAGGTGGAGTAGTAGGCCTCCCCGTCTGTCTGCACTCTTCCTGGCTACCTTGCTGTAAGCGGGTAGAACTAGCCCACGTCCCTGAGTGTACCGTGTAGTGCTCACCCGTATGGCTGGTGACTTGGGGCCTTCTGTTAGCCTCCGCTCCACGACGGCGGTGCTGGTCCCTCGCTTGTGACTGAGCCTCCGGGCTTCTATGGCCAGAGGACCTGAAATCCCCTGCCGGCTGGTTTCTGCTGCTGGATATATAAGTCCTCACAGCCTCGGACTCCTGTGTCCGGTTCCTATTGTCTTCTGCCGGGGCGAGCTCTGCTCAGCTTCCAGTCCCTGGTCTTTAGCTCCTAGCTCCTACAGAGCTCCTTGCTGTTACTTTCTCACTCTGACTCTGACTGTTCTCTGTTCTCTGACTCACTCAACCCCGCCCCAGATCCAGTTTATAAGGGCAGAATTCTCCCCTCCCAGGACTGGGGCAGGAGGATGTTGCATGTTTAAGGGATCCTGACCAGGAAACCTCCCACTTGCTCTCCGACGTAATATCTCTATTACTGTGGTGACCAAACCCCTGGGATGCCACACATGGCTCTTGTAAGGGGCATTGCAGTTCCTCATAATTTTTGGAAAGCCTTCCATTCACTGCTTAGGCCAACAGTGCAGAGGAGACCCAGTTGCTATAGATGGAAAAAAAGGTTTAGTTAACGCCCTCTGACCTCCATGTCATTTCCAAGGGGCATTGGAGTGCCTCGAAATTTTTGGTAGGCATTGCACTCACTGTATGCCCTATAACTGTGTAGCCGAACCGCTCCTTTTGTTAGAGAAACATATCCTACAAGACATATCTGGTTGACTGGCCTGATATTGATGTAAATGGTCCCTGTTCCTCCTGCTCTTTCTCCTTTGCCACTACCTCATCCATCATTTATCACCTGAAGCTTTGTTTCAACGGGAGTCATAGAACTTGGATAGTAGCAGGAAAACATCCAGCAATCCTCGGAGGAGGTAGGATATGCGCCAAAACGCTGACCACCTCAGGCCTAGCCGCTACTACATACATGCGCTTGCATTACAACAAAACAAAGCAGATGATAACTTCTATCATCCTCATCATGCTCCTCACCTTGGCACTCTCAACTCCCCTGATGGAGAAGCCAGGGCCCACCGGAGGAGTCTGATAGTCCGGTGGGCTCGGCCAATGCTGCCCTAAAGCAGGCCAGGCTAAGAAAAGTGTGGGAAAGGTTACCGGGACAAATAGGGGTGGCTGGGGACCGAGTATGGACACCCGGCCACCCCCTGGAGGCTGGGGAGCAAGCGTGGACACCAGGCCACCAGGCGGCTGGGGACTGAGTATGGATACCAGGCCGCCGACACAGCCATGGCGTGGTGGCCAGATTCCGCCTCCACATGCCTAAAAGGCCCAATTTAAAGTGCAAGCAAGCAAGCAGTATGGTATTGCAGCCTGGGGGTGGGTGGGTGGCAGGCTGCATACTTGCGCTTGCATTGCAAGGAATGGGAGAGGTACGATTGAACACTGCCCTGGGACAAGGACTTGAATGGGGATAGTTGCAAGTCTGCAATGACAGGTGCAAGGTGGGAGGCATCTTCGCATGTACCATGAACAGGGGTTTGGCATGCACACACTACAGCGGAATAGGCTCTCCTTCCCACTAAATGCACTGGGGAGGGCACAGGTAATGTTTTGGTATACGCTCTTAATCTTATGTATAAGGCACACCTGGACAAATAGGGGCGGCTGGGGACTGAGTATGGATACCTCGCTGCCGAAGCAGCCATGAGGTAGTGGCCAGCTTCGGCCTCCTCCAAACTAAAAGGCCCCATTTCAAGTGCAAGCTAGCAGTATGGAATTGCAGTCTGGGGGTGGGTGGGTGGCAGGCTGCACACTTACACTTGCATTAAAAGAAAACATAGCAGATGCTAACTTCTGTCATCATCATCATGCTCCTCACCTTGGCACTCTCAACTCCACCGATGGAGAAGTCAGGGCCCACCGGAGGAGTCTGGTTCTCTGCTGGGCTCGTCCAATGCTGCCTAAAGCAGGCCGGGCTAAGAAAAGTGTGTGGGGGGATTTTCCAAGGAGAAATAGGGGCGGCTGGGGACCGTTTATGGACACCCGGCTGCCCCCAGGTGGCTGGGGATCGTGTGTGGACACCCGGCCGCGGGGCGGCTTGGGACCGAGTATGGACACCCGGCCGCCGGGCAGCTGGGGACTGAGTATGGATTCCAGCCCGCCAACACAGCCATGACGTGGTGGCCAGATTCCGCCTCCACATGCCTAAAAGGCCCAATTTCAAGTTTAAGCAAGCAAGCAGTATGGTATTGCAGCCTGGGGGTGGGTGGGTGGCAGGCTGCATACTTGCGCTTGCATTGCAAGGAATGGGGGAGGCACAATTGAACACTGCCCTGGGACTCGAACTTGCATGGGGATAGTTGCAACTCTGCATCTTCTGATGCGGCAAGGATCACTTATGATGGGCACACTTTTAGACAGTAACCTGGGAGTCATAGATGCTTCCAGTGGTCTTCCCCATGCTGTTCCCATGTCTTTTCAGCACTTTATGCATGTGTCACACAGCACATGGCCAGATAAGGCTGTAAAATGTTAAAATGACATTTCCCGGTGAATACATTTGTCATAGTTGAAAGCAATACAAAAGTGCAAAAACGCATAAAAAATGCTACTTGTGAACATAGCCGAAGGTGTGGAGGAGTATTTTTGTTTTTGGTCATTTATTTTAACTTATACACAAGTCTTTTCCCTGGAAAGGATGTTGCTTAACATATTTCACAGGAAAAAAGTTTCACTTTCGTTTTTGAACGTTTTATTGTGAGCCCGTAAAAGTGGCTTAATACCTCTGACCACGTTGTTGACAGCAGTGACTTGGGGGTCAGAAATGCTTCCTGAGGCGATCCCCATGCTGTCCCCATGTCATTTGAGCACTGTCACTATCGTTTTGGCACTTGTTAGGCTTTTAAAAGACTGCCGGGGATGCCACCGCAAAAATGCTCGAGTCTCCCATGGACTAACATTGGGCTCGTTGCTCGGGTCGAGCACCCGAGTATCACGGTGAGCTCGGCCCGAGCTTCGAGCACCCGAGCATTTTAGTGCTCGCTCAACACTACTAAGCACTTCATGTTTTTTGCCCATAAACTTAAATTATTTTACAAAGACACTGTAAATGTGCTCGCTAGCTCAGCAGCAAGTAAATGGCTGGTAAATTTTATTTTGTGCTATGTCCAATTGTTTTATTTCTATTTTATGGTGGGGGCTTTAATAGGGTACTAAAACCTTCTTCTCTTCTGTGCAGTAAGAAAGTGAAGCAAAAAACAGTCTTCAGAGATATAAAAAATGATTTTTGTGTGTGTGTCACATTTAACTGCACTGGTCAAACATCATGACAACGAAGTGTTTTGGTATCAAACCCTTTTGTAGACTAGACCACCAGGAAACTTGACAATGACTATCAATTACACTAGATCAGTAAAGAAAAATGACCGAAGTAGTTGTGAAGAAGGAATATAAAACTTTTTAGCTTCCCATTGCACTTTGACATGAAGAAGGACATAGCATACTGTACTATTCATTCAGTAGAAAACATAGAAAAACCTGATGGACTCATTTATAGGTCAATGAGAACCATCAAGATCGATCATCAAATGTATTTTAACTGATCCATCATATCCGGCATGCCACCTGTAAACACAGAAGCTGTTACGCCAGTGGGAACAAATCATAAAAGCTGCCGCTTCCTTTTTATTCAGTTAGCAAAACCCACTGTTTCAATTATTTTTTCATCACTCACATAAAAAGAGAATTTCTTTTATAAAACATGCTATCTAAACCTTTCATAGGAGCAGTATGATTTGTACATATAAAAGAAAATGCAACTCTTCCTCCAACCAGCTTAAAGATTATAAGAGCTGATTGATTGGGTGGAATTTTACAAGGTCACTAAAGAAATTGTTTTGTGTTCTAGTTAGTGAGAGATATAGAATACATTAGATTGTTGCATGCATTTGCAGTTCTTATTAATCTAGCCCAAACTGTATGCAGGGAGTAGGACTATACAACACCATCTAGCTCCTTAAATTTTCATTAAACATGTCATTGAGATAATAAATGCTTCCAACCTCATAAATAACCCCAGGAAAAGCATTTCTTTTGTGTACTTCCCAGCCGCTGTCTCCATGGTAAGAAAGCCAGTTCCGCTCCTTCTGAAGTCAGAACCGCTGTCTGGGGACGATGTAATTGATTTATGCTTCACAGCAGGTGTGCGGTATTAGTTAATCATGTGTACTTTTTCAGAAGTAACAAATTATATCCATTAAGAAAAACAACTTACAGTTCCATGATTACAGGAAAAGTAAAGGTTTGGCATGACAGCCGAGGAGAGGAAACTGTTTAACTGCTCTTGTTTTGGAATTCACTAAGTGTGTTCATTGTAATTAAGGTCTCGTTGACCAAAAATAGACTCAATGTCCTATTTGGATGTAGAGTCATTGGGTCCAATTCATCAAAGCGTTCACACCAGAATTATGCCGTACAAGCTTTGAAAAGTCTCAAAATGCTGCGACTACTGACATTTTTACGCCTGTTTCTCCCAACTGCGCCAAAATGGGTGGAACTAGGGTAGGACATAAGCATGGCGGGGGCGTGATGCCATAGTTCACAATGAGCTGTGGCATTTCATACTGCAGAAATTTCGCTCAAGTCCCTGAGTGGAATGAGATTTATGACATAGTGTATGGAGGCAGACACCACTCATCAGATGCTCAATATTAATGAGGCGAGCACCTCTTCATGAATCAGGAGCATCTGACTCCTGCTTGTCTCCTCATCAAGACCTGCGTGATTCGGGCCGATTGTCTATAGGATCTCTGTCCAGTCGTTATTTTATATATTGCATAGAATATATCATCACTAGAGAGTTGAACTACAGAGAGCCCCATGATCCTCAGAATGAAAGAATCAAGTCAGTAGTCTATTTTTTGGCTCTTTCACATTATTTTGACATCCCAACCCTCTAATGTACAGAAAATGGGTGTATCGCAGCATTCCAGTTGGTAGATAAATAAATCCTTTATCACAAAAACAGACAGCAGCATTTTGACTCTAAATGAGTCTATCTAAAGATGACATACACAGTGAAATAACATATATATGTACCATACATACCAGGATTGGGGGTTGAGGGGTATCACGCATACCAGGATTGGGGGATAATGGGTAACATGCATACCAGGATTAGGGGGATGAGGGGTACCATGCATACCAGGATTGGGGGATGAGCGGTACCATTCATACCAGGATTGGGGGATGAGGGGTAACATTCATACCAGGATTGGGGGATGAGGGGTAACATTCATTCCAGGATTGGGGGATGAGATGAAACATGCATACCAGGATTGGAGGGTGAGGGGGCAACACATACCAGGATTGGGGGATGAGGGGTACCATACATACCAGGATTGAGGAGTGAGGGGGCCACACATTTTAGGATTGGGGGGATGAGGGTACCATGCATACCAGGAATGGGGGGATGAGGGACCATGCATACCAGGATTGGGGGGGAGAGGGAACCATGCATATCAGGATTGAGGGATGAGGGGTACCATGCATACCAAGATTTGGGGAGGAGGGGTAGCATACATACCAGGATTGGGGGATGAGGGCTACCAAACATATCTGGATTGGGGGATGAGGGGTACCATGCATACCAGGATTGGGGGATGAGGAGTGCCATGCATACCAGGATTGAGGGATGAGGGGTACCAGACATACAAGGATAGGGTTGAGGGGTACCATGCATACCAGGATTAGGGGGATGAGGGGTACCATGCATACCAGTATTGGGGGATGAGGGGTACCATGCATACCAGGATTGGGGGTTGAGGGGTACCATGCATACCAGGATTGGTGGGTGAGGGGACCATACATACCAGGATTGGGGGATGAGGGGACCATACATACCAGGATTGGGGGTTGAGGGGTATCACGCATACCAGGATTGGGGGATAAGGGGTAACATGCATACCAGGATTGGGGGATAAGGGGTAACATGCATACCAGGATTAGGGGGATGAGGGGTAACATTCATTCCATGATTGGAGGATGAGGTGTAACATGCATACCAGGATTGGGGGATGAGGGGTACCATGCATACCAGGATTGGGGGATGAGAGGTACCATGCATACCAGGATTGGGGGGTGAGGGGGCCACACGTACCAGGATTGGGGGAGGAGGGGTACCATGCACTCCAGGATTGGGGGGAGAGGGGGCAACACATACCAGGATTGGGGGATGAGGGGTACCATACATACCAGGATTGAGGGATGAGGGGGTCACACATTATAGGATTGGGGGGATGAGGGTACCATGCATACCAGGAATGGGGGATGAGGAGACCATGCATACCAGGATTGGGGGGTGAGGGAACCATGCATATCAGGATTGAGGGATGAGTGGTACCGTGCATACCAGGATTTGGGGAGGAGGGGTACCATACATACCAGGATTGGGGGATGAGGGCTACCATACATGCCAGGATTGGGGGATGAGGGGTACCATGCATACCAGGATTGGGTGATGAGGAGTGCCATGCATACTGGGATTGAGGGATGAGGGGTACCAGACATACCAGGATAGGGATGAGGAGTACCATACATACCAGGATTGGGAATGAGGGGTGCCATGCATACCAGGATTGGGGGAAGAGCGGTGCCATGCATACCAGGATTGATGGGTGAGGGGTACCATGCATACCTGGATTGGTGGATGAGGGGTACCATGCATACCCGGATTGGGGGATGAGGGGTACCATGCATACCAGGATTTGGGGATGAGGGGGGCCATGCATACCAGGATTCGGATGAGGGGCCATGCATACCAGGATAGGGATGAGGGGTACCATGTATACCAGGATAGTGATGAGAGGTACCATGCATACCAGGATGAGGGATGAGGGAGACATGCATACCAGGATGAGGGGTGCCATGCATACCAGGATTGGGGATGAGGGGTGCCATGCATACCAGGATTGAGGGATAAGGGGTGCCATGCATACCAGGATTGGGGGTGAGGGGTGCCATGCATACAGGATTGGGGTTGAGGGGTGCCATGGATACCAGGATTGGCGTTGAGGGGTACCATGCATACCAGGATAGGGATGAGGCATGCCATGCATGCCAGGATAGGGATGAGGGGAGCCATGCATACCAGGATTAGTGGTGAGAGGTGCCATGCATACCAGGATTGGGGGTGAGGGGTGCCATACATACCAGGATTGGAGGTGAGGGGTGAAAATGCATGCCAGGATAGGGTTGATGTGTGCCATGCGTCCCAGGTTTGGGGGTGAGGGGTGCCATGTGTACCAGGATTGAGGGATAAGGGGTGCCATGCATACCAGGATAAGGGGTGAGGGGTGCCATGCATACAGGATTGGGGTTGAGGGGTGCCATGCATACCAGGATTGGCGTTGAGGGGTACCATGCATACCAGGATAGGGATGAGGCATGCCATGCATGCCAGGATAGGGATGAGGGGAGCCATGCATACCAGGATTAGTGGTGAGAGGTGCCATGCATACCAGGATTGGGGGTGAGGGGTGCCATACATACCAGGATTGGAGGTGAGGGGTGAAAATGCATGCCAGGATAGGGTTGATGTGTGCCATGCGTCCCAGGTTTGGGGGTGAGGGGTGCCATGTGTACCAGGATTGAGGGTGAGGGGTGCCATGTGTACCAGGATTGAAGGTGAGGGGTGCCATGCATACCAGGATTGGGGGTGAGGGGTGCCATGCATACCAGGATTGGGGATGAGGGGTGCCATGCATACCAGGATAGGGGGTGAGGGGTACCATGCATACCTGTATTGGGGGTGAGGAGTGCCATGCATACCAGGATTGAGGGTAAGGGTGCCCTGCGTTCCAGGATTGAGGGTGAGGGGTGCCATGCGTTCCAGGATTCGGAGTGAGGGGTGCCATGCATACCAGGATTGTCCTTAGAAATTATGGTAGTCACACAAAATACTAGATGTAGTTTTTGATGTGTGGTGTATTTATATTTGCATTCATTAATTAGAGTAAAACTGAAGATTTTGTAATGAAAGTTATATTATTAACCTTACTTTCATGTTATGGGTTAAAAAAATGTTCTATGAAACTCAGTCTTGTCAAAATTTTGGAAATTTTATTTTCAGTGAGATATTGATTAAAATCTTAGTTTTCAAAAGGGGTGTACTCATTTATGCTGAGATATTGATTAAACTCTTAATTTTCAAAGGGGGTGTGCTCATTTATGCTGAGCATTGTATAATGGATCAAACACAGGAATGAGCATAATCATTTATCATAAAATGATTTGCTACTTTGTACCTTCGTATATTTACATAATTGTTTGATCATGTGACACTCTTATACTGTATACCGTATGTTATTTCGCTGTGTATGTCAGCTTAAGAAATACTCATTTTGAGTCAAAAAGTTGCTGTTTGCTTTTTTGCAATGTAACAAAGGATTTATTTATCTACCAACTGAAGTGCTGTGATCAAGGCCGGACTGGGTCAAAAAAGCAGCCCTGCCACACAAACCCCACCAGCCCACATACTATAAGGGTATGTGCACATGGTCGGTATTGGCAGCACTTTGAAAGCAGCATACTTTATGCTGCGTCCAAAGTGCTGCACGCAGATGAATCTCCATGTGTTCATTGAACCATGCGGATTCACCGCATCCTATACATTGCACTGATATAATTTCACTTCTGGAAAGACGTGCCACATATCCGTGTCCGCTGGTGATCCGCAGGTGCTTAGAGATGCATAGTGGACATGGGATTTTGGGTCTTCATCTGCTGGGTTGGCTGCAGTGGAAGGGCTGTCTGCCCCTAATTTTTAGAAATGTGAATACTCCGGATTGGGTGTCCATCTGCTGGGTTTTCTGTAGTGAAATGGGTGGCAGTGCCCCATTATATTAGTTCTACTCTGCTGAAATTGATGCCACTTTGGTGGTGTCTGGCCCTAATTTTTGGAAATGTGAAGACTCCTGATTGGGTCTCCATTTGCTGGGTTGGCTGTAGTGGAATCAGTGTCAATGTCCCATTATACAAGTTCTACGCTCGTGAAAATGATGCCAATTTGGTGGTGTCTGCTCCTAATTTTTGTAAAAGTGAAGACTCCTGATTGGGTCTTCATCTGCTGGGTTGGCTGCAGTGGAAGGGCTGTCAGTGCTCTATTATACTAGTTCTACTCTTGTGAAAATAGTTGCCACTTTGGTGCTGTCTGCCACTAATTTTTTTAAATGTGCAGACTCCAGATTGGGTGTCCGTCTGCTGGGTTTTCTGTAGTGGAAGGGGTGTCTGTGATCCATTATACTAGTTCTACTCTGGTGAAATGGATGCCACTTTGGTGCTGTCTGCCCCTAATTTTTCTAAATGTGGAGACTCCTGATTCGGTTTCCATCTGCTAGTTTGGCTGTAGTGGAAGGAGTGTCAGTGCCCCATTATACTAGTTCTACTCTGGTGAAATTGAGGCCACTTTGGTGGTGTCTGCCCCTAATTTTTCTAAATGTGGAGACTCCTGATTGGGTCTTCATCGGCTGGATTGGCTGTAGTGGAAGGGGAGTCAGTGCCCCATTATACTAGTTCTACTCTGCTGAAATTGATGCCACTTTTCTGCTGTCTGCACCTAATTTTTGGAAATGTGGAGATTCCTGATTGGGTCTCCATCTGCTGGGCTGGCTGTAGGGGAAGGGATGTCAGTGCCCCATTATTCTAGTTCTACTCTGGTGAAAATTATGCCACTTTGGTGGTGTCTGCTTTTACTTTTTGTAAATGTAGACTCCTGATTGGGTCTCCATTTGCTGAGTTGGAATTGGTGTCCCATTATACTAGATGTACTTAGGAAGAAGACAAACTGCATCCAGGTTACTTGGCTCAACAGCTCCACTTGCTGGTCAATCATGGTATTTCTTAGAAAACAAAATCTTGTTTGAGCTATAATACACAAACTGCTCTATGCACCGCTCATGTTCATGGCTTTACTCTCGTGAAATTTATGACACCATGGTGGTATCTGCCCCTATTTTTTATAAATGTGGAGACTCCTGATTGGGTCTCCATCTGGTGTGTTTCTTGTAGTGGAAGGGGTGTCAGTGCCCCATTATACTAGTTCTACTCTGGTGAAATTGATGCCACTTTGGTGGTGTCTGCCCCTAATTTTTGTAAATATGGATACTACTGATTGGGTCTCCATCTGGTGTGTTTCCTGTAGTGGAAGGGGTGTCAGTGCCCCATTATAATAGTTCTACTCTGGTGAAATTGATGGCACTTTAGTGGTGTCTGCCGTTAATTTTTATAAATGTGGAGACTAATAGTTGGGTTTCCTTCATGTGTGTTGCCTTTAGCAGTAGGGCTCCCAGACCGGCAGCTACCTGTGTTACTATCCTTACATTTTTGTACCAATAGTACTCTATCAAACTGATGTTTGTGCCACCTGAGTGTGGCTGAGCAGAAAAGCAGCTTGAGCTGTTGCATGTGGGCTCCCAGCACAGCAGGCCTACACTGATCCCTCACCCACCTCATCTTAATTTGAACTTAAATTAGAAGCTGTAAATGCTAGCTCAGACCCTTATACCTCAAGCATGGCCCAAGGCTGACAGCTGCTGCGCTATTATAAAATTTGTACTGTCGGTCAATTGATGCCACTTTTCCTGGTGTCTGCCCCTAATTTGAGCTGTTTTGGCGTCTTTTGGGCACCTTTCAAGATGTTGTGTATGTATTTAGTTTTGCCTCTCATTGAATCCAATGGGATTCAGATATGTTCGATGAACTGTTTGACAAATTGTTTGGCAAACATTAGGAAATTCGCCGATCAGAAACTAATCAAACCTTTTGAGGTTCGCTCATCTCCAATCTTGACCATCCATTCTCAACAGCAATACTGGTAGAGTAACTGCATAGAGTTACTGCAGAATTTTATCAGAAGACCAGACAACTCCTTTATCCCTTTGGAACCATGGTCATTTTTTATTGCCACCGATGTACATAGGTGAGATGTGTCTGAAGGATGTGAGCACAAATCTCTGTACAACCAATGGAAGATAAGTTACTCACTTTCCTCTCTTCTCTAGCCTGACCAAATGCACAGGAAACAGGATGCGGGTAACAAGAAAGAAGGTGTTAAAGAGAGAAAAACATAGTGAAAAATTACAGCTGCAGACATATTACAAACATATTATAACAACAGTCAGTAGTATTGAGCAACAACTATATCTATACTTAAAGAGGTTTGCCACTACTTTTTTTTTATTGATGGGCTATTCTGAGAATATGCCATCAATATCTGATCAGTGAGGTTGCAATATCAGGCACCCGACAAGGGTGTGAAGGGTAGGCACCTGGCTAGGGTAGTGCCTTAGCACAGTTTAAAAAAAAAACTTGACCGTGCTGTGCTGGCGGTGGCCGGCATCTTCCTCCGGCTGCAGGCATTCTGCACACGAACGGCCATAGCACAGGCATCAATGTAAGCAGTGTCTGTGACTTCAACGCTCACCCCTCTCTGTGCCTGCACCCCAGCAGGCATTCCCTGCCTGCACTCAATTATATTTGCATCATTAAAATGCAAAACCATTTGATATGAGCGCTGCCAAAGTCAGAAGCAGAGGAATTCTTATTTTCTTCCTGCTACTTCCGGTCTGCATGCAAAGGAGATTGTTGAGGGACATTATACTGTTTAGGGGCTTTGGAGACTGTCATTGCCACATAATGTGAAATGTTCTGAGACGTGCCTGTTTCAAAATAAATTGTAAAATTCAAATACATGCATGGAAGAACCATGTCTGAAACATTTGAGCATCAAGGGAGATCTGTTTTTATTACATCATCGGTCAAGGTTTTATAGCTCGTTAATAGTTATACATGGTAACAATATAATTGGCTCAGCTTATCTGTACATATGTGCTGACATTAGCATACATACATCTCATTCGCTAAAGGTAATTGTTAGAACCCTCCTGTTTGTTTTTTCCATGTTGTGTTTTGCGGTCCCGTGACCATCTGCCTTTATATTCCAGCACTGCCCTTTTGGCTGTGCTGGACTTCAGTGTTTGACTGTTTCTCTAGCCAGGTGCTTCTGTGCCTTTCTCTGTCAGTTCTCTTGGTCCTTCTGGGACCTCTAGTACCTTTGTGTCAGTTTGTCTTTCTGTGTTCTGCAACTACTTCTCTGTTTAGGAGGTGTCCCATTTTTTGTCCCAGTCCTTAGTCCTTTTAGGGACCCCTCCCTTTATGCTGTAGGTCTTCGTTCAGACTAGCCGAGGACTAAGGCGGGTCTGTTCGCTAGGAACAGGCAGCCCGCTACATCGTAGGGATTCAGCTTAGTCTTACTGTAGGGAGAGGTTTCCCTATCTTTCCTTAGTTCATGTTGCAGATCATAACAGTAATTCTGTCTACACCCAGCTTTTGGATTTTAGGAATCTCTCACTTTCTAGTTTCATTTCTCTTTACTATGTTTTCTCTAAGTCTTTATACAAAGACATTCCAAAAACTACTTACCTCACACACACATACTGACTGAAACTCCATTCTGGTAAGCCGAAGATACACGTACAAAATTCAAAATGGAGTCATGATAGATAAAGTAACTCCTGCTCTCACATGCGCATACTGTATAATGGGCTATGGTGGACATAATACTGTATATTTGGGGGACTGTTGTGGATATCATACTAAGTGGAGTGCTTTGTGAGACATTATACTGTTTAGGGGACTATGGGGTCCATCATTCTGTAGGGGCCATCTTACTATATGGGGGCTGTGCAGAATATCATACTGCATAGAGGGCTGTGAGGAATATCATACTATAAGGATGGTTGTGG
The DNA here is from genome assembly GCF_046119375.1 of Phyllobates terribilis. NCBI lineage: Eukaryota > Metazoa > Chordata > Amphibia > Anura > Dendrobatidae > Phyllobates > Phyllobates terribilis. Next base: position 53,295,682 of record NW_027362770.1, on the reverse strand, counting down.
TTACCATACTGTATGAGGAGCAAAGGTGTACATCATACTGTATATTTGGGGGTTGTTATTAGTGTTGAGCCACCCCCGTAGTGTTCGAGTTCGGTTCGGTTCGTCGAACACCCGTATCTTCGCCGAACTGTTCGTCGAACTGTTCATTGAACACCTTCGAACACCGTTAAAACCAATGGCAGGCAAACAAAAACACATAGAAACACATAGAAAACACATAGAAAACACTTCAAAGGTGTCCAAAAGCTTACAAACTGCTCAGAAGACACAACTAACACATGGAAAAGTGACAAGTAAATATAGTCATGTGAAAAGAAAAGAGGTGGAGGAGTAAAAGGAGGGGGAGACACAGATATAGGCATGTCATGCCCTTCTAAAACAAAAAAAGTGCGAAGCCGACACGGCCAGTCCGTTCCTGCCGGTGTGACCTCTGTGTCGCCGGGTTTGTGCCAGAGCTGCGGTGGACGCTGACGGCCAGCCCCCTCTCCCAATACTGGTGCCTGTCCGCTGGTGGGTCGAGCAAGCCCCCCTGCGGTGGAGGCAGGTCTAATCTTTTTAATTTAAATTGTCTCTCTAATTTGAATGAGTACACTTTAAATCCTTTTACAAGGATCTATTGGAGGGCAAGTCTCATGCCAGCAGCCGTGGTAATTCCAGCTCCAGTAGCGTCCACTAAAGTTGCTGCAGTTAAAAAGCTTTTATAAGGATCGAGCTTGGCGGTCCACTGCAAGGCGTCCTACCGCCAGTCCCAGCCCCTGTTCCTTGGAGTGCCTCCCCGATGCTCTTCACTGAGCGTCCCGGGGGCCCAAACCATTTCCTTTGAAAAAATTAAGTGTCCAAACTACAGGTGGTGTAGCTTGCTTAACAGCTGGGTTAATCCGCTGACTAGCAGACACTGCTACTAGGCCCAAAGTATTGCTTGGGCTAGATGCAGTTAAAAATTTGTAATTAGATACTCTCGTTGGATGCTGAGAAAGCATTCCATAGAGTCTCCTGGCACGCCATATATTATTCTCTTAAAAAGCTTGGGGTAGGGGACCCTTTTATAGCCAAAATCATGGCCCTGTATCGCAATCCGTCAGCTAGGCTGAAGATAAATGGAACATTATCATCACCTTTCATAATCACCAATGGGACAAGGCAGGAGTGTCCTCTGTCCCCTCTCTTATACATCCTAGTGATGGAGCACCTGCTCTCCTCAATTCACGATAACCCCAATATTAGGGGGATTGAGGTGGGAGGCACCGAGTACTTGTGCTCTGCATTTGCTAATGATGTCCTAGTATATATCACTCAACCACATATATCCATCACTGCTGTTATGGTTGAAATAGATCACTTTGTTACATGGTCAAATTTTAAAATCAATGCAGCGAAGTCTGAGGCCCTCGATGTCTCTCTCCCCAAATCCATACAGGATTCCATCCAGTCCAACTTTCCCTTTGCCTGGCCCTCACAGGGTATCAAATACTTAGGAATTCGTATTCATAGAGACCTCTCCCGTCTATTTTATCTTAATTTTGGGCCCTTTATTTAACAACTCCATAGAGATCTTACTTCTTGGCGGGTGAAGGATTTTTCCTGGTTCGGCAGAATAAATATACTAAAAATGAACGTCCTACCTAAACTCTTATACCTCTTCCAAACCATTCCCGCGGTAATTCCCTCAAATTTTTGGAAAAGACTACGCAGTAGCTTTTGCAGATTTATCTGGGCAAGTGGGCGTCCACGCATTCGGGGGGACATTCTGATAAGACACAAACAAAAGGGGGGCCTTAGCCTTCCGAATTGTAGAAGGTATTACATGGCAGCAGTACACGCTAGAATCCTGGACTTCTTCCATCATTCGGAGGGGAAATTGTGGGTCAAAATAGTTAAATCCATTTGTCCTAAAGCTCTTACCACTCTCCCATGGTGTGCCCATTTAATTGTCCCCTCTCTTTGCCTCATGTATGTCATATAGTACTTATGCCACTGCTTTGGCTTTGAGATCCCAAAAAAAAAGCTTATCCTCAATCGACCCCCAGGGCCCCTTGCTCCCGATTTCAGATAATCCAGATTTCCCACCAGGACTATCTGCATATAGATTTCTCGGTTCAAATAAATCCCATCCGATATTATTTTCTCATTTCATCTCCAATACTTCGCTGCTCCCCCTCAATGACTTGTTACAGGGAAGAGCCACTTCCCCGAAGGCTAATTTTGAATATAGCCAGTTACAACACTTCTATTTAACTGTGAAGAAGTGCACACATCTTCATAGAGATCTCACAAACTTTGAAATATTGAGCCTATCATTGTCACCCCCTACACACTCCATCTCCCTACTGTATAATCTCCTCATTGCCCAGGTAACTGACAATAGGCCAGGATTCTGCGGTGCATGGGAAAGGGAACTGGGGAAGTCCTTCTCTGACTCACAATGGGAAAAATGTTTCTTCCTAACACATAAAACCTCAATAAGTTCCAAAGCTCAGGAAACCTCCTTCAAAATTATCTCTAGATGGTACCGGGTACCAGTAGTCCTTCATAGATGGTATCCAGTGGTCTCAGATAGATGTTGGAGATGTGGGGAGGGGAAGGGACAATGTCACACATATGGTGGGCATGCCCTATAATAAATGCATTTTGGGCAAAGGTGGTTCCCATGATTGACAAAATTACTGGTTTGACTATCCCTAATACGCCAGAAGCCCTCCTTTTATCAATGTTACCAATAAGTAAACGTAGTTATAAAAGGTCATCAATAGGCAACCTAATACAGGCGGCTAAGAATGTCATTCCACGACACTGGAAAAGCAGAGACCCACCCACTGTGGAGGAATGGTTTGCGGAGATCTCTCTCCTTAATAGGATGGAGCATCTGATTGCCATCTCACCGGCTGATGTTGATAGATACTGTGTGATTTGGAGGGATTGGATTGATTTGCAAAACTCTGACGCCTACCATCTAGCCCCCAACTAAAGTTATCCGTGATGTCGGCACAACAATGATCATAATCGCACACTATTGATTGGTGGTCTGCCGTGGTCCGCTCCCACTCTCTCTATCTTTCATATGGAAAAATAAATGCTTGATCTGAATATTGATGGAACACCCTCCCTGTACCCCCCAATGTACTGTCGTTATGCATAGATTTATAGTTATACTACCTCTTTTACTATGTATATTGTATTTTCTTGTACTTTTTCAACACAAAAATAAAAAAAAACTTGAATTTGAAAAAAAAAAATTGTAATTAGATCTACAGGCGGTGGCTACTCCATTGACTAGCCGACACTGAAGCTTTGGAGCAGACCTCTGATTCCCAGGCTATAGTATGAGTAAACAGCTCTTCAGACTCAACCATCTGAGTTACCCAAAGCCATAGTGTATGTAGTTTCTTACGGTTAAAAGGGGGGGAGAGACCCGACCCACCTGGAATTTACGATGGCAACGTCATGTAAAACACAGCAAGGGGACTCAAAAAAGAGTCTCCATTTTTTCCCAAAATTGTGGCACAGACACCACTTAAGTGGCATCAATTGTCCCAGAGTTGCTTAAAATGGTTGGTGAGGTGATTTTACAAAATCCTCAAGCTTTTAGTCTCCCCAGAATGACACAGGTGGGGCAGATGGTGGTTGTCCCGGCCCGCTAGGCCACATTGTAGTACAGTGAGCTTCGCACTGCAACTTATGCTTCATATCCGTGTGACGGTTCATGCATGAAGTACTCAAACTATGGATTTTTTGGCCTCTACTTAGCTTTTGGTGACAAATGTTACAGATAACATGAGTTGGGTCATCCTTATCGATCTGAAAAAATGCACAGGCTATGCAAGGTTTAGAGCCCATGCGTCTCTGCTACTAGCAATACTATCAAATGATTGGCTTGTTTTGATGCAGAGCATCTGGGTTTGGTTGAGGGTCCCCACAGTCTGCCTAGGCTAGATGCAGTTAAAAATTATTATTAGATACACAGGTGGTGCAGCTTGTTTCGCAGCTGGGCTAATATGCCCAAAGTATTGGTAGACTCAATACTAAATAAGAAAGGATTCACTGACTGTGGTGTCCCCTCCGTGGGCCATGGCGATTGGTGGAGATTTGGTGGATGATTATAGGAGAAAGCTCCTTAATAGAGAAAGTTGGTGGATTTATACTTAAAACTCCTCATGTACCAGCGGGTTTAAACATTAGACATGATTTGATGTATCATTATGAATGATCATTTATAGATTATTATTATATATATGTTCCTTTTTTCTTCTTTTCTTTTTCTTTTGGATTATTTACATATATATGCATTGTTTCTATGCTATACGATTTTAACATGGTATGTGTGATTAAATTTCTGATTAACTCAGCCTTGAACAGGTGCATAGCAGGATATGACATATAAATACCACTTCCTTGCTGTTTTTTTGCTATGCAATGATTAAGAACCTTTAGTTCAAAACGCGTTTGCTGTTCTTCTCCAAGGTGGACTTTTAAAATATTTTTTGTATGACCCAATAAAAAGTGGATTTTAGAAGATTTGTTCCGCTGGATCTACCTGGTTCCTCATGTTCGTCTGGTAGCACTCCTGGCTCCGTGCTGTTGATCTTCTAGGTGGGTGAGCTGATTTTTTCCTTTATTTTTCTGCCATGTGGCGATTGGTCATCCACTTTCGCTGTTCCTTACTCAACGAATTCACAAACATCTTCCGTCGGTTTGGAGTCCCATTATGCCTAACCAAAAACATAGGCCCCACAACTAAAAAAAATCATTCTTAGGCATCGAAATCGACACCACAGCAAGGTTGTTCCACCTCCCATGGGAAAAAATACCAAAACATTACACCTGATCTAGGTTTTTTGCGCAGTATGGAAAGTAACACTACAGCAGATGCAAGTATTGCTAGGTCTCCTCGTGTTTGTGAGCCTGGTGATGCCAGTCAGAAGGGTTTTTTCTCTTCATTTATCGCCCGCAACAAAAGGGGCATCTAAACGAGTCATACAATCAGAATCAGCATTCAGCTACGGGCGGACTTAGAGGTGTGGAAAACCTTCTTATAATCATTCAACGGTCACACGTTATTTATATCAGCAGAACAGTCCAACATTCAACTAAGATTATTCACCGGGGCGGCAGAATCAAGCGGATATGCAGCGATACTAAATTACCAATGGTGCACAAGCTTATGGCCTCCGTATTGGGCAGAACAAGTGCTGACAAAAAAACAGACAGTCCTGGAACTGTTTCCAATAGTGGTAGCAATAGAAATATGGGGCGCGCGCCTGGCTAACAAAAATAAACTCTTCATAACAAAAAACACCAGCCTAGCGCACTTCATTAATAATATGGCATCATCGTCTCTCCCAGTGCTAGGCCTACTACACAGGCTAGCATTCCTGTGCCTAAAACACAATGTATGTATCCGCGCTAGCCACGATGCTGAGGGGTCTAACGCTGCTGCTAACGCTTTATCACAATTCAATTGGCAGATTTTCACAGAGCTCCTCCTCAGCGCCCACCCATCAGGCAACAGTTGCCCAGCCTACCTATGGGATCTAGTGGAGAATAGTTGATGCCATTAATCAGAGCGTCAGTTGCCCCGTCGATGTGTCAAGCATACGGTAAGGCATGGGAACAGTGGACACGACTAGTAGCAGGCAGACGGGTTGACCAATGTGAACAAGCCAGATTACAAGTCACCATAGAATTTCTCCACCAGCTAATGATGAGGGGCATATCAGGGGTGTCAGCGCAGCGGTGACTGACCGGAGTAGCATTTCACTTCCAACTACGGAATTGGGGACATGTGACAAAGAGATTCATCATCAGACAATCCATAAAAGGGTGGAAAAGGGGTCAGCCAAGTCAGGAGTGTAGACGTCCCGTCCCGTGTCACTAAAACTGATTTCTCACATCATATCCCTAACACCATTAACATGACACTCACAATTCAAAGCAACACTACTGTCTACTGTATTTGCAATCGCCTTCTTCGGGGCGCTATGCATAAGCAAATTAGTCCCTCAATCCAAAATTAACACCAGTGGAGGCTTATTACACCAGGACGTAGTCATAGCCAATAATGCAATACGTCTACGCATACGCAAATCGAAAATGGTTCCAGCAGGCAGGGGCACTTGAGTACTTCTACAACCCACAAATTGTACGCTGAGTAACAATAGTAAAAACATATATAACCATCAGATCACAAAGTAATTTCTTCCTATCACACATTGATGGAACGCCATTATCAAGATACCAGTTCCAAGCTATATTTAATAAATGCATAACATTGGCAGGGAACCACCCCAAAGATTATGGGACACACTCATTCCGCATAGGCGCGGCCACGGAAGCAGCAAGAGCAGGACTGTCACAAACGGAAGTTCAGAGGATAGGGAGATGGCGATCCACGTGTTTGGCGAGATACATAAGACCGGACTTGTTATCCTAACGAGGTTTGTTTCTTTTACAGGTGATGCTAAGCCAACAGTGTGGGTGATAGGCTACTCGTATATATATTGGGAAGAAAAAAGGGCGAAAGTCCGCCCAGGCGGGAGGAAATTAGAGTTTCATAACACATATTTCAACTGGAGAGGTATTAGAGGCTTGCAATGGCCACAGGTACTAATGGAGGTAACCAAGGTAGGGAGAGAGGCAAGAGGTCCGGTCATCTTAGTTATACAGGCCGGGGGAAACCACCTAGGTTATCACAAGAGCGCATAACTAATGGCAATAATGAAACTAGACACTGAACGCTTCAGAGAATTTTTCACAAAAATAGTCAGAGATTGTGCCGAGAGTGGTATGGCAAGGTGCCTGAGACATCACGGCCATCGAACGGACAAGGCGGCTAATAAATATTTGGATGCCCAAATTTATAAGAGACAGAGGCGGACAACTGGAAGGAGATAAAGCAGGCCTCATACGGCCCGACTGTGTTCACTTAATGGATATTGGACTGGACATATTCCTGTCAGGACTCCAAGATGGAGTGGAACAAGAGTTAAGAGTGATGGGTCGGGTTCAGAGTCCTGCATACGAGTATGCAGGATCCTTCATGGCCTGGAAATAGAAAGGACATGTTGGAGAGTTATACTTGTTGGCCGACTTGCCGTTGTGGAGACTGGAGACACAGGGCATGCTGCAACAAGCTGAATTATTTTAGAAATAAAATGCCTTTCTAATGTAATGAGTATAAACAGTTAATAAAGCTGTGACCGATCCTCACCCTTCCAGTTGTAAGAGTTACATGATTGTATTGTCAATGAAAGGGGGGTGGTAGGGGGCTGAGGGTCTGGGTTTGGTTGGGGGTCACCACAGTATGCCTAGGTTAGATGCAGTTAAAAATCATTATTAGATACACAGGCGGTGCAGCTTGCTTCGCAGCTGGGTTACTACGCTGACTAGCAGACACTGAAGCTTTGGAGCAGACCTCTGAGTAAACAGCTCTTCAGACTCAACCATCTGTGTTACCCCAAGCCATAGTGTATGTAGTTTCTTACGGTTAAAAGGGGGGGGGAGACCCAACCCTCCTGTAATTGACGATGCCAACGTCACATAATACACAGCAAGGGGACTCCAAAAAGAGTCTCCATTTTTTCCAAAAATTTGGGGCACACACACGACTTAAGTGGCAACAATTGCCCCAGAGTTGCTTAAAATGGTTGGTGAGCTGATTTTACCAAATCCTCAAGCTTTTAGTCTCCCCAGCATGACACAGGGGTAGAAAAGTCCTTGTGGATCGATGATTTGTTCATCTTTATGAACGTGAGTCTGTCTACATTCTCAGTGGACAGCCGCGTGCGCTTATCTGTCAGCACACCACCAGCAGGGCTGAACACACATTCAGAGAGAACAAAAATTATTATTAATTTGAAAGCTGGTGGAGCTTAGTATTGATGGCCTAATAGAATGAGTACCACACACTGCTACTATGCCCAAAATTATTTTCCAGACAAGATGCAGCTAAAAATTATTATTAATTTGGAAGCTGGTGGAGCTTAGTATAGATAGCCAAATAGAATGAGTACCACACACTGCTACAGGCCCAAAATTATTTTCCAGGCAAGATGCAGCTAAAAATTATTATTAATTTGAAAGCTTAAAATGGTTGGTGAGGTGATTTTAACAAATCCTCAAGCTTTTACTCTCCCCAGGATGACACAGGGGTAGAAAAGTCGTTGCGGATCCATGATTTGTTCATCTTTATGAACGTGAGTCTGTCTACATTGTCAGTGGACAGCCGCGTGCGCTTATCTGTCAGCACACCACCAGCAGCGCTGAACACACGTTCAGAGAGAAAGCTGGCTGCAGGGCATGACAAGATCTCCAAGGCGTGAGTGGCGAGCTCCGGCCATTTATCCAGATTGGAAGCCCAAAAAGAGCAAGGGTCCAGTGACACAGTCATGGCTTCGATGTTCACTTGGAGATACTCCTGTACCATCGTCTCTAGGCGTTGACTATGTGTCTGACTTCTTGTCTCCTGTGGCCTTGCAAACGATGGGCTAAAAAAGTGGTGAAAGGATTCCGCAAAATTGCTGTTACCAGCAGATACTGTGTTTCTGTTACGGTTTGAGTGCTGAAGACTCGACAGTCCCACGGTTGGCAAGTTAGAACTGTGAGATTCACTACGTGCACCACTGGTGTTTTGTGGAAAAGCACATGTAAGATTCTGCAACAGTCTCTGCTGATACTCCTGCATGCGTGAATCCCTTTCTATGGCAGGAATTATTTCGGCAAATTTACTTTTGTACCAGGGATCTAAGAGTGTGGCTACCCAGTAGTCAGGATTATTTCGAATTCTGACAATTCGAGGGTGATGTTGCAGGTAGTGCAGCAAGAAGGCACTCAAGTGTCTTGCGCATCCAGGAGCACCAAGTCCCTGTTGTGTTGGTGGCGAGGTAAGAATCATGCTTCCTTCCTCTTCCCTCTCCCCCCAACCTTGCACAACAGAAATGTGATCAAGGTCTCCCTATCTGATGAGTCTTCCATGCCCATCGCCAGTTCACCCTCCACTTCTTCCTGGGCTCCTGCAACTTCCTCACTAGTTTGGCTGCTACCATGCACCCTGGTTAATCCTTCTCCCCCACCCTCCCATGCCTGCCGCCTTGGTGCTGCCGACCGTCTGGACCTTGCAGATGTTAGCCCTTCCGCATACAACTCCTCCTCCTCTACTTCCTCCACCTCCTCTTGTCCCAACACCTGACTCCGAATTCTGTTTAACATGTGCTCCAGCATGTAAATCACCGGAATAGTCATGCTGATAATGGCATCGTCAGCACTAAACATCTTCGTCGCCATTTCAAAACTGTGCAGAAGGGTGCATAGATCGCTGATCTGAGACCACTCCTCCAGCGTGATTTGCCCCACCTCTGGATCTCGTTGGCCCAGGCTATAAGTCAGAACGTATTGCACCAGGGCTTGTTGGTGCTGCCACAGTCACTGCAACATGTGCAGAGTTGAATTCCACCATGTTGGCACATCGCAATTTAGCCGGTGAAGTGGCAGGCCCAACGACTTCTGTAGAGATGTAAGTCGCTGAGCTGCGGGATGCAAACGGCGGTAGTGAGCACACAGCGACCGTGCCCTCTGCAGAAGGCCATCTAGTCCGGGATAGAGGGCTAAAAATTGCTGGACAACCAGGTTCAACAAGTGAGCCATACAAGGCACGTGTGTGACATTGCCCCGGCGAAGGGCCGCACCAAGGTTTGAAGCATTGTCGCACACGGCTTTCCCTGGTTGAAGGTCCAGTGGAGACAACCATTCATGAAACTATATGTAAAGACGTGTCGAAAGCCTACAATACGGGAGGATGTATGGGAGGGAAATGAGGAGGTCGAATCCTTATGGGTGGAGATACATGGGGCGAAAAACAATAATAACATTATCATAGGAGTCTGTTATAAACTACCAAATATAGCAGAAACCACGGAAAGTCTATTAATGAGACAAATAGACGAAGTAGCAAAAAATAACGAGGTGATTATTATGGGGGACTTCAACTACCCCGATATAGACTGGGAGACCGAAAGCTGTAGATCTCAGAAAGGAAACAGGTTTCTGTCAATTATCAAAGACAATTATTTGTCACAACTTGTGCAGGAACCAACTAGAGGGACGGCCCTTTTAGACTTAATATTAACTAACAGGCCGGACAGAATAACTGAGGTGCAGGTCGGGGGGCACCTGGGAAATAGTGACCACAACATTATACAATTCCACATGTGCTTCAGTAGGGTGCCCAGCAAGGGAGTCACAAAAACACTGAACTTCAGGAGGGCAAAGTTTGATCAGCTAAGAGATGCCCTTCACCTTATAGACTGGGATAGTATCTTTAGTAATAGGAGCACGGATAGAAAATGGGAAATTTTCAAAACAGTCCTACATAGTCACTGTAGAAGGTACATACCTTATGGGAATAAAAGGGTTAGGAATAGGAGGAAGCCAATGTGGCTAAATAAGGAAGTCAAGAGGGCAATGAAAAACAAAAAAAGGGCTTTCGGTAAACTTAAACAAGAAGGCAGCGAGGAAGCGCTAATATCTTATAGGGAAAAAAACAAAATCTGTAAGAAACAAATAAGAATAGCAAAAGAGGAGACAGAGAGACTAATTGCCAAGGAAAGTAGAACAAATCCCAAACTGTTCTTTAACTATATAAACAGTAAAAGGATTAAAACTGATGGAGTTAGCCCATTGAAAAATAACCTGGGTAAAATCATCGAGGGCGATGAGGGTAAAGCAAACCTACTCAATAGCTTCTTCTCCACTGTTTTCACAAAAGAAAACAATTTATCGGAATAAATGCAGAGTGATAAAGTAAACCCTCCGCTAAATATCACCCACCTAACCCAGGAGGAAGTTCAAAAACGCCTAAATAATATCAAAATAGACAAGTCACCAGGCCCAGATGGCATACACCCCCGGGTACTAAAAGAATTAAGTAATGTGATAAACAGACCGCTGTATCTTATATTCAAGCACTCTTTAGGGACAGGGACTGTCCCACTAGACTGGCGCCAAGCAAATGTGGTGCCAATATTCAAAAAGGGGTCTAAAAGTGACCCTGGGAAATATAGACCAGTCAGCTTAACGTCTGTTGTGGGTAAAGTGTTTGAAGGATTTCTTAGAGATGCTATTGTAGAATATCTTAATGATAATAACTGTCTAACTCCATATCAACATGGATTCATGAGGGATCGCTCCTGCCAAACAAACCTGATGGCCTTCTACGAGGAGGTGAGCTCACAGCTGAACCGGGGAGAGTCAGTGGATGTTGTATACCTTGACTTCTCCAAAGCGTTTGATACCGTGCCACACAAAAGGTTGGTATATAAAACGAGAATGCTTGGTCTGGGGGATAATGTGTGCAAGTGGGTAAATAGCTGGCTGAGTGATAGAAAGCAGAGGGTGGTTATTAATGGAGCAAGCTCAGGGTGTGTCAGGGTTACTAGCGGGTTGCCTCAAGGGTCTGTCTTGGGCCCTATATTATTTAATATATTTATTAATGATCTAGTGGAAGGGTTGCATAGTAAAATAGCAATATTTGCAGATGATACTAAACTTTGTAAAGTAGTTAATACAGATGAGGATAGGGCACAGCTACAGGAGGATTTAGATAAATTGGGGAGTTGGGCCAAAAAATGGCAAATGGGGTTCAATGCCGATAAATGTAAGGTCATGCACATGGGAAAGAAAAACAGCAGTCACCCATACATATTAAATGGGAAACCGTTGGGGAAATCTGACATGGAGAAGGACCTGGGCATCATGGTTAATAGCAAATTAAATTGGAGTGCCCAGTGTCAGGCAGCAGCTGCGAAGGCAAATAGAGTCATGGCATGCATCAGAAGAGGAATAGGGGCATGTGATGAGAACATTGTTCTTCCTCTGTATAAAGCGCTGGTAAGGCCGCACTTAGAATATTGTGCACAGTTCTGGGCTCCAGTGCTCAGGAAAGACATATTGGAGCTAGAGAGGGTACAAAGGAGGGCGACTAAGGTAATAAAAGGAATGGAGGGACTAGAATACCCAGAGAGGTTGTCAAAATTAGGCCTATTTACGTTGGAAAAGAGAAGGCTTAGGGGAGACCTCATAAACATGTATAAATACATCAGGGGGCAGTACAGAGATCTCTCCCATGACCTGTTTATACCAAGGATGGTGACAAAGACGAGGGGGCACACTATGCGTCAGGAGGAAATGAGGTTCCTGCACCAGCATAGAAGGGGATTCTTTACGGTCAGAGCCGTGAGACTCTGGAACTCTTTGGGAGAGGAAGTGGTGATGTCCAACTCACTTAATGAGTTCAAGAGAGGCCTGCACGCCTTTCTTGAGAACAATAAAATTACATCTTATGCTTAGTGATAGTTAATTAATCCAGGGATTTAATCTGACTGCCAGATTGGTGTCGGGAAGTGAATTTTTCCTCAATGATGTAAATTGGCCTATACCGCACATTTTTTTTTTTTTTCCTTCCCCTGGATCAACGCTGCGGAATAGCACAAGAAATAGGCTGAACTGGATGGACGCTTGTCTTTTTTCGGCCTTATAAACTATGTAAGTAACTATGTATGTATGAAACTGGTTCTCCAGAGCTGACCACAACTCCTCAGCTGTGTGACTCACATTTCCCAGACATTTCAAAGTAAAAACTGCCTGATGATGTTGAGGCCTGCTGCCAGCATAGTAAGGAGGTGTGCAGGCTCCCTTCTGTGCAGTTAGAAAGTGGGTCGCATGACCAGACAGGCTTTGGGTGCAGGTGGAGGACCGAGAGGAGGTTGAGGAGGCAGAAGCAGTAGAGGAACTTCGAGATAAAGAGGATTGACGCACAACTCGTGGGGACGGCAAGACTTGGACAGCAGCCCCTTGTCCTGCTGTCACCATAGTTACCCAGTGCCCAGTCAGCGACATGTAACGCCCCTGTCCATGCCTACTCGTCCAAGTGTCTGTGGTGAAATGCACCCTGACACACACAGAGTTTCTCAAAGAAGCGGTAACGTTGTGTGCGACATGCTGGTGGAGCGCAGGCACACCTTTCTTTGAGAAGTAGTGCCAACTGGGCATCTGGTACTGGGGCACTGCGACGGACATAAGGTCTCGAAAATTCTCTGTGTCCACCAGGCGGAAAGGCAGCATTTCTGTAGCCAAGAGCTTGCAGATGGTGAAATTCAACCTCTTAGCTTTCTCATGGCTAGGAGGAAATGGTCTTTTACTTGTCCACATCTGAGGGACCGAGGGCTGCCTGTTGTGCTTAGACGGGTTGAGTAGGGTGTCCCCGGCAAACTGACGGTCTGTGAGGAAGATGCAGGCAGAAAAGTTAGGTTGCCTTTATCCAAAGGTGGTGCTCTCGATGTCGGAGAGCGCTCAACACTAGCTGGTGTTTCCACTTCCAAATGAAATGATGACCTGCCAATCACACTGGCTGTTGCGGGTAAAGAGGTGGCAGGTCTGCGTCTCAAAACAGGTATGACTGCGGTCCCCCCAGTCACAGAGGATGAAGAGGCCGCGGATGCACAAGATGGGGCAGACGGTGGTTGGCCCGGCCCGCTAGGCCGCATTGCAGCACAGTGAACTTCCCACTGCAACTTATGCTTCATATCCATGTGACGGTTCATGCATGAAGTACTCAAACTATGGATTTTTTGGCCTCTACTTAGCTTTTGGTGACAAATGTTACAATTAACATGAGTTGGGTCATCCTTATGAATCTGAAAAAATGCCCAGGCTATGCAAGGCTTAGAACCCATGCGACCTGAAGAGCCACCACGACTTGTGGTCAGAGGCAGAGTTGTGTTTGAGGATGCAGTTGTTGACTTGCTTCCAGTACTACATCTCTGTCCAGGAACGCACAACCTGACCTCGTCGTCACTAGCATCCTCCTCCACCTCCTCGGCTGACCTCATCGACTGACTGACTGTGGGTTGATAGTAAGTGGGATCTGCAACCTCGTCATTATCACCCTGTGTGTTCTCACACCCGTTGTCCTCAGAGCCAACCTCTTCCTGCCCTGACAAAAAACTCAAGTTGTCACTCCAATCAGATATTTGAGTCTCATCATCGTCTTCCTCATTGTCTCCACCAACAGGAGTTACAGTTTGGGAACGAGGGTCTACATTATGCTCAGAACCTTCTTCATCTGGTCCTGGATCCGACTCATAAAGATTCTGGGCATCAGTGCAGATCATTTCCTCATCTGGATTCACAGAAGCTATGGAGCCGACTTCTGATTCCCAGGCTATAGTATGAGTAAACAGCTCTGCAGACTTAACCATCTGTTCTACCCCATACTCAGATGGGCAGCTGGAGACTTGGAAGCTGTGAGAAAGCAAGTGCGATAGGGGTGACAGGAGTATTTGTGATGTTGAAGTTGAGGTGGAGGAGAGCCCACTTAAAGGAGCACGTTGAAGCACCTGCTGTTTTTGTGCCTCATCTGGAATTTGTAGCGATGGGCGTGGCCATAAGAAAGGGATCGTATCACATTGTCCACTAAAAGAAGTAGACATCTTAGTTTGGCTGGAAGATGGTCTTTCTTCTGCAGATGTTACTGTTGCTTTAACATCTACCCCACGGACACAACCTTTTTTTCCCTTCCCAACATGCCTATTCCCCTTTCCACCAGCAGCAGGCCTTTTGTCACTCATATTGGTGGTTAACTAATTGATAACTTTGGAGTTGTTTGCACAAAAAATGATGGATGGAAACCGAGCTGAGCTGAGTGGTCAAATTGTGGTACTAGCCCAAAAGGATTGGCTGGGTTAGAAGCAGTAAAACAATTTTATTAGATACACAGGTGGTGAAGCTTGGTATAGATGGCCTAATAGAATGAGTACCAAACACTGCTAATATGCCCAAAATTATTTTACAGGCAAGATGCAGCTAAAAATTCTTAGAAATTTGAAAGCTGGTGGAGCTTAGTATAGATGGCCTAATAGAATGAGTACCACACACTGTTACTATGCCCAAAATTATTTTACAGGCAAGATGCAGCTAAATATTATTAGTAATTTGAAAACTGGTGGAGCTTAGTATAGATGGCCTAATACAATGAGTACCACACACTGCTAATATGCCCAAAATTATTTTACAGGCAAGATGCAGCTAAAAATTATTAATAATTTTAAAGCTGGTGGAGCTTGGTATAGATGGCCTAATACAATGAGTACCACACACTACTACTATGCCCAAAATGTTTTACTTGGCTAGGTGCAGTAAAAAAATTTGTATTACATACACAGGTGGTGTAGCTTGCAACACAGATACACTACTCCACTGACTAACACACACTGCAAGAGGCCCAAAAGGATTTGCTAAGCTAGATTTAGCAAATGCTGTGAAAAACACTTGCACAGCACTAAAACAGACCTGCCTGGCAAAAAGTGATAGGAACTGATGTAACCTAGCTCTCAAAAGGGCTGGAATTACAACTAGTCACTACTCCTAACCTATCTGTCTATTTAAGAGCACAGACCTGCCTGCTAAAAGTGCTAGGAACTGCTGTAACCTAGCCCTCCAAAGGGCTGCAATTACAAACTAGTCCCTACTCCCTAAACCTTTCTCTCTATTTAAGAGGAAATTCGCTTGCAATTCAGTTACACAATATAGCGCTAACAGCAGCAGCAGTGCCGTCTAACACTCAGCTGCAGCAGTGAGAAAATGGTGGCGACGGGGAAAATGGCTGGGTCTTATAGGGCAAAGACATGTGACATACACAGCCAATGACACATGCCCTTGCTTGTGTGAAAAAAAGCACTTTGCTCCGTGTGTGCGCTGCTGATAGGCTGACAGATTGCACCTCCCCATTGTAAATGCGGGAAAGAGAAAAAAAAATGGAGATCTTCATTATTTCTGCAGAGATCCATCCCCTGCCCCTCCCCCTGCCAACGCTACACGCCAACTCTACACTGAAACTGTCTATTAACATTTATTAACAGTATTACTGTGAAAAATCCAGTTACGTTTTTGGTGCATGAACGGTTATCGAACATAACCACGAACAGCTGGATTATTTTCAAATCGTTCGGGTTCATCGAACGGCTCGAACACCGCCCAAAACAGCTAGAATTTTAAATTGGCGAACAGTTCGATTCGAACACCGCTCATCTCTAGTTGTTATGAAAATACTGCTTGAGAGGCTGTGCAAGACATCTTACTGGATTATGAGGGGCTGTTGTGGACATCATACTGTATATTGGGGGTGGTGTGGATATTTTACAGTATGGGCGGCTGTGGTGACTATTATACTGTGTAGGAGAAAGTGTTAAATGGGGTTTCAGTTTGGAGAGAACAGCATAGTGGGCAGTATAAAGGCATAGTGTGAAGAGGGGGCACAAAATTGATATGGAGAGGGGGTAACAGGGTAACATAAAATAGAAGCACACAATGGAAAGAGGTTAGCATGGTGGGGTGATAGTGTGGGGATATAAACAGTGGGAAAACAGTGGAGAGGGGACAGTCATGGTATAATCCATAGTTCATAAAGATGGACGGTGTTGTGGTTATAGCTGATATTGGGAGGCAGTGTTTAGGCCGTATTGCATAGGAGGCTTATTTAGGCCATAGTATGGACAGATATTTTAAAAACACTCTTATATTTAACCCCTTAGTGATAGGGCCAATTATGTCCTTAATTACCAGGCCAAATTTTACAATTCTGACCAGTGTCACTTTATGAGGTAATAACTCTGGGAGGCTTCAACGGATCCCAATGATTCTGAGATTGTTTTTTATCATGGCATATTGTACTAAATGATAATTCTTTACAAAAAAACAATATATGCCTCACAATGCATTTTATCCATCCTGCTGCTCATATCTTCTGGGCTCAGACCCACAATGCCATGACTCTCGGCCAATATACATAAAGAGAAAGTGGGAAAAGTCTCCAATAAAAAATAATTCTCACTTTATTTGTGCAAAATATTAAAATATTTAAAAGTCTATGATAGCAGAGATGTATCGACACGTTTCTGGCTTACGCCCTTAGTCAGTGATAACAGAATGCATCATGGTACAAGCTTAAGAACATGCAGCAGCCAATCATGGTACAGATTTAACAAATTGATAGATTCGAAACATATGGACAGTGAATCAGATCTAACATAAGTGTAACACACATAAATACAGAGCATATAACATCCTTTTTTTTAAGCAATAAAGCATATCAGAAATAACAGAAAAAGACAACCACAAAAAATGACCAATTACAGAGGAAAAAATCAAAATAATTAAAAAATCAAGATGTTTAAATAAAAAATCTGTATGCAGAAAATCTGAATGTTCAAATGAAAAATCTGTATGCAGAAAATCAGGATGTTCAAATGAATATTTGAACATTCTGATTTTTATGTATGCAGATTTTTTATTTAAACATCTTGATTTTTTATTTATTTTGATTTTTTCCTCTGTAATTGGTCATTTTTTGTGGTTGTCTTTCTCTGTTATTTCTGATATGCTTTATTGTTTTAAAAAAATGGACGGATGTTATATGCTCAGTATTTATGTGTGTTACACTTCTGTTAGATCTGATTCCCTGTCCATATGTTTCAAATCTTTCAATTTGTTAAATCTGTACCATGATTGGCTGCTGCATGTTCTTAAGCTTTTACCATGATGCATTCTGTTATCACTGACTAAGGGAGTAAGCCAGAAACGCGTCTAGATTGTATCTCCGTTATCATAGACTTTTAAATATTTTAATATTTTGCACAAATAAAGTTAGAATTATTTTTTATTGGAGACTTTTCCCACTTTCTCTTTATGTGCACTTCATGATAATGGTAAAATATTTTCAATATGACTTTATTTGTGAAAAAAACATAAATTTTGCAATTTTCAAACTTTGAATTTTTATGCCCTTAAATCAGAGAGATATGTCACACAAAATAGTTAATAAATAACATTTCCCACATGTCTACTTTACATCAGCACAATTTTTGCAACAAAAGTTATAAAGGGTTGATCAGCGATTTCTCATTTTTCCAACAAAATTTACAAAACCATTTTTTAGGGACCACATTACATTTGAAGTGACTTTGAGGGGTCTATATGACAAAAAATCCTCAAAAGTGACACCATTCTAAAATCTGAACCCCTCAAGGTGCTCAAAATCACATTCAAGAATTTTATTAACCCTTCACATGCTTTACAGGAACTGAAGCAACGTTGAAGGAACAAATGAACATTTAACTTTTCGGACTCAAATTTTACTTGAGACCCCAATTTTTTTATTTTTGCAAGGGTAATAAGAAAAAGTAGACCACAAAATTTGTTATGCAATTTCTTCTGAGTACGCCGATACCCCATGTGTGGGGGAAAACTACTGTTTGGGCATACGGCAGGGCTCGAAAGGGAAGGAGCATCATTTGACTTTTTCAAAAATTGGCTGGAATTTAGAGTGGACGCCATGTCACATTTGGAGAGCCCCTGATGTGCCTAAACCCGCGACAAGTGATGCCATTTTGGAAAATAAACCCCTCAAGGAACTTATCTAGATCTGTGGTGAGCACTTTGAACCCCTAGGTGCTTCACAGAAGTTTATAATGTAAAGCTGGGAAAATAAAAAATCAAATTTTGTCCACAAAAATTATCTTTTAGCCCCAAATTTTTAATTTTCACAAGGAACCATCATCCCTACATGAATACATCACCAGAGCTGTCAGTGGTACATGAATGCAGCACAAGAACAACGATCACTACATACATACTCGTATGTCACCAGAACCACTATCACTACAGGAATAGGGCCCCAGAACGGTTCAAATATGTCATCAGATATATCCATTTCTCTAAAATGGAGTATGTTTAGTTGGCATCCGCCAAATAGTGGACACCCTAATTGAAACTAAATGAAACTATTATATTTAAGCAATATTTGGTCTGACATTTAAATAAGTGTTCTTTTCTTTTGGGTCTGACATTTAAAATATAGGATGTCAGAGATGAATATAGCTACTTGTATAAATGGTCCACAAACAATTAGTGATTCATTATCTCGCTGTGAATTTGCCCAAAAATACACCACTTTTTTTTACTTTTCCTGGCATTTTTTAGTGAAAACTATAACAATTCTAGTGGAACATGGTCGTCAGAACTTGTTACCTGACATATTGAAGAGTCAGGGTTGTTACCTTAGTCACTGACCCATTCCTTTGCTTGGTGTAATGAGGAGTGGAAACAATTGGCTTCATCAGCTTAGGGCACAAAATACCTTGTCTTGGCCCTTCCCCGATGTATCTTTCTACCATCTATGATATTAGTTGACATACATTGAGCATTCAAGTGGGCTATGAACAGTTCTTCTTTTCTTACGACAAATCTCTGGACCACTGTAAGGGTTTTGGAGGCTGAAAACATCTTTAATGGAGGTATGTTCAATCTGGTCCAACAGGAACTATGAACCTGTCAACCAAGAAGAATTTGGTAAAGCACTAGCGGACACTGGCCTTGTGTCATTGGCAGCAGGATTAAGATTGGATGATTGCATCAAACATAATTCCTTTGTTCAGGTTCAGGAGACTTAACAATCCTTTCATCGTGGGAACTAGGTTAAACATATAAGCATTTAGTCTGGTTGTATATGTAACCCAGAACAACCGTTATATCTGTGCAGAATTTAATGCCATCCACATGAGACCAAGTCTGGGTATGGTATGCTCAGGCCTACGTGCTAATTTAACCTTTCTGGATTTTGAAATCCAACATGAGATTCATTGTTAGAGTTTAAAGGCAACATCTATAATAGCTTCAGCAGAGGCATCTAAGCCTCGGAACAAGTTCACCCTCATGCAGTATTCAATCCCTTCCTTGTTGGTATCATTGTCTCGGTTCATCCTTGAAAAATCCACTGTCCATCATTTTAATAAATGTATTGTCTTCTATGGATAAGGCTATATTTTTGTCATCTTGCACTTTTCAGATTTCCTGGGGTCTGACACAGTAACAGGTGGGCTATAAGATCCCTACTCACCTGATTGATTTATACTTGCTTAAGTAACTGCCAAATTGATGCACAAAATAATAGCTTTACTACAGTCCACTCTGACTTCTGCTCTAAAAGGTCTGCAGGAGGACAAGCAAGATGAACAGGCTGATTTAGAGTCATATTTATCTGTTATAGAAGATGACTTCTATACTGATCATCTCAAGATCATATCACTTGCTCAAGACCATATTACATTGAGAGATCGTATTGATGATCTTGAGACCGCTCCTGTTATAAAAGATGGCTCCTATACTGAGGATCTTAAGCTCATGTTATTTGCTAAATGTTACACTGAGAGATCGTATTGATAATCTTGAGACCACTCCTCAGGAGCAATCTGCATTTAGTGAGACTGCCTGAGTTTTTCCAACAAAATTTTTTAAAATCTTTATGTGAAAATGAGATCCCAAAACCCTTGCAAGTAACTGACAGAGAGGGTCTATGGGGTTGGTCCTTGCCAATCCACTGCAAAAGATCCTGAATTCTCCCACCCACATCAAGTTATTATGAAATACTTAGACTCTAATGATAAATCTGACACTATTCGGACCTACCATAGACTTCACCAGCTCCTGGTGGTATGGGGTCATAGACTTCTCTTGTGTAAATAATTTTCTGCTGAAGTGCCAAGAAAATATACAGCTTTTAGTACCATCTGCAGAAAGCCCTGTGAAAAGAACAACCATTTTCAGCCGCGATATCCTGCCACTCTAAGGATTAAAGATGCTGATGGATCTTTTCCTATATTTACTTATCTTGAGGAGGCTGACAATTTTTTTACCAACCTCTCTTCCCTTGTGCCTGCAGAAGCTTCTACTCATTTCTGTTATGAGGGGTACCAACATTCCTGGATGTCTGACGATGTGGGATTCACAGTGCAGTTCTCTAAAAGACCAATAATTCTCCTTTTGAGATTCAAAAAGACC
This sequence comes from Phyllobates terribilis, assembly GCF_046119375.1. Lineage (NCBI taxonomy): Eukaryota > Metazoa > Chordata > Amphibia > Anura > Dendrobatidae > Phyllobates > Phyllobates terribilis. The sequence continues at coordinate 53,274,802 of NW_027362770.1, read as the reverse complement.
TCACTGAAGATAAAGGAACTGTTGTTGATTGCAGGTTTTTCATGCTATAGATGTATATGATATTCCCACCCTCATCCATTTTATTTTCACCTTCATCCATTTTATTCTCCAGAACCAGAATCCAGTGTGTTATGCAGTTTATGATCCCCAACATGGCTCTAATATTACTTTAATCTTATTCATTGAGTTATCACTCTGTCAATGTTTGCCTTTTTTTATGATGAGTGGTGAGAGCTCCCTAAATTTCTTGGCCAGGAAAAAGTGAAGTCCCTGATTTTGCCATTCATTAGTTGTGCTCTAGCCAAGTTAACTCTTTTCAAAGGATGCGCAAACTGTGGGTGGTGGATCTATAGTGTTCAGCTTCTGTATATAGAAAGGCTGGGTTACTGGTTCTAATTAACATGCACTCTACATATTGGTTAATTCATCAACAGTGATGATGAGGGGAAGATTTTTCACTTGGTGCTCTCTATACTAGGAAGTGATGTGTCTATTTATAATGTTTATGGCCCTAACATAAGCAAATCGACCCTTTTTAAACCATTGGAAAACTCAACTATTATCTGATCCTAATCCTAATAAAATAGTTCTGGCCAACTTTAATTCTGTTGTGTCTGAGAGAGGACAGAAAAGTTACTTCTGGACAATCCTCTATAACATACATGCCAATCTCTGGCCCAAGGGCAAAATTTGGCCCTTAGGGTGATGTTTTTTGGCCCGTGACGCCAGCACCATGCCCCATGAATCACACTTTCAACTGTATTAGCATGCTGGATGTCTACACAGTTGTAAGCAATGATGGAAAAAAGAAGCCCTTCGCTCCCTCCTCTACCATTTTCCCTCTGCATCTTATGACTCAGTGCAGCAGGAGCAACAACGTCACTATTTTGTGCCTGCTGTGCCGAGCAGTGAAGAGCTTCAGTGCACTCGCTGCTGAGACCAGAGCAGCGGGAAACAAGGAGAGGGGAGTATATTTTTTTTTAATGTGGGGCTCATTATACTGTATGAAGATCTATGTGGGGCCATTATTCTGTATAGAGGACTATGTGGGACACATTATACTATATAAAGGCAATGTGGGGCCCATTCTTCTTTAGGGGGGACTATGTGGGGCCTGTTAAACTGTATGGAGGGCTTTGTGGGGATTACAGTTGGATCAACATACTGTGTTGGGTTCACCATACTTTGCCAGGGGGGTTGAGTTGAGGGGTACAGTAGGGTCTTCATACCTTGCATGTGGAGGGTACTCTGGAGGAATTCACTGTGGGGATATCATACTGTGCTTACGGGGCACTTTTGTTGGCAGCATACTTTATGGGGGCAATGAAAGGGCAAACTAGGGGCTACAATAGGAGGAAAATTACTTTGTAAGAGCTGCAAAGTTTTGAGACATGTTTTTCTGTGACCTGACCGAATATTACGGTTTTTTTTGGGGGGGGACAATCAGAACTTCTGCTATGGAGCCCCATGATTTATATGTACGCCCTTACCTGCAAGGAAATATCCAATGCTCCAGTGTCACGCAGGTTGAAGGAAAGACTAGATGCAACATAAAGGAAAGAGGGCAAGGGGGCCCAGACACTAGGAAAAGGGGGAGTGGAGACCTCCTAGGCAGATCTGATATCACTCTGTCTCCCCTAATATCCCTATATTGATTCCTCACCAATCGCCACACAGGAACCTAAACCCTGTATTTCCCTAGTGCTTGTTTCTAGATAGGGAAGGGGGGATGAGAACTAGTCAGTCCCCACTAACAACTAAAGACAACATTGGAGACAAATATGGGGGAAAGTAACTTAGTTTGAGTCGACTTCAGAGAGATTAAACCAAACGTCGTCCCCCTAGGCACCAGAGAGAAAGTAATCAGACTGCAATAGCTCCAAGCCTTCACAAGGGAACATGTGAATATAGCGAAGACCTCCCTGTAGAAACAGAAAGTATTTAAACACCCAAGTCTGGGTGTGAATTAGAAGAAGGGAGGTAGCCGCTGGGTCATAGAGTGAGACAGATCTAAGAAGGTGTCTGTAATGCCAAACGAAGAGATCTTCTGCAACCAACTGCAGGGCGACTGTCTGTCATATCTGACACACCAGTGACAGTACCCCCCCTTCCTTTATGAGTGACCTCCGGACACTCAGGACCAGTTTTTTCAGGAAAAGAGGTGTGGAATGAATGAACCAACCTGGGAGCGTTCACCTCTCATACTGAAACCCACATCCTCTCTTCTGGACCATAATCCTTCCAGTGCACCAAGTATTGTAGGGAACGACATTGGAGACAAGAATCTACAATCCTCGAAATCCGAATCTCCAGATTACCATTAACCATTATTGGGAGTGGCAGTAGGGGTGAAGGCTCAAGAGATTCCACATATTTCTTGAGTAAGGACCTGTGGAATACATTGTGGACCTTAAGAGCCTGAGGAAGCTCAAGACAAAACGCTGCTGGGTTAATGACTGTGGTTATTTTATAGGGACCAATAAACCTAAGTCCCAGCTTCCAAGAAGAGACTTTCAACTTGATATTTCTGGTAGACAACCACACAAAGTCATTCATATTCAGGTCCGGACCTGAAATGCGTTTTATGTCAGCCATACATTTATACCTTTCTCCCATGATCTTTAAATTACTCAGAACCCCCCACCACACCGAGGAGAGCGACGAAGCAAAAAGTTCCTCTGCAGGATCTCCCGAAGCTCCTCCCCCACTAAAGGTACAAAACTGTGGATAGTAACCGTATGCACCAAAGAACGGTGAAATGCCATAGGATTCTTGACGATGATTATTAATGGCAAATTCTGCCAGCAGTAAGAAGGATGCCCAATCCTCCTGATTAGGCATGAGCAAAGATTTCAATGTTCAGTTGGGAAAAGTTTGCCGAACAAATTGATGTTCGCCGAATTTATTCGCCAAATGGTCGTCAAACATTTCCGAATCCCATAGGAGTCAATGGGGGTACCAAAAAAGTGCATAGACAACACCTAGAAACGGGACCAAAAGCAGCCAAAACACATCAAATTAGGTGTAGACACCAGGGAAGTGCCATTAATTGACCCAGAGTCCATGTACTATAATTATTATTACTGTGACAGCGACATTTATTCAGTTGCACTTTACATGTCGAAAGGGGGCACCGACTGGTACAACAGGAGAGAGGACCCTGCCTGTGAGGGTGCACTGTTACGGACGTGGTTTGTGGAACCACTGTGCCACGGACCCCGGAGAGCCTGGAGGGGCATGACTAAGCGAGCACCGGACTGTTCACTAGAGCCCCTGATGGTGAGGTTAGACTTGGCTCCTGATGAATGCCAGGTGCCACTCCAGGACAGACCAACGGACGCGCTGCAGCTGACCCAGTAGGACAGACTAGATGGTGCAGCAGGCAGAGTCTGTATCAGAGTGCAGCAGGCAGAGTCTGTATCAGGAGTGCAGCAGGCAAAGTCTGTATCAGGAGTGCAGCAGGCAGAGTCTGTATCAGAGTGCAGCAGGCATGGTCTGTATCAGAGTGCAGCAGGCAGAGTCTGTATCAGAGTGCAGCAGGCAGAGTCTGTATCAGAGTGCAGCAGGCAGAGTGTGTATCAGGAGTGCAGCAAGGACTGGACCTTACACAACTTAGACTGCAGAACAGGAAGGTTCCACTACAGCCAACCCAATAGATGGAGACCCAATCAGGATTCCCCACATTAAATAAAAATTGTGGTAGACACTAGCGATGTCTAATCAATTTCACTAAAGTAGAAATAGTGTAAATAAGACCCACACTTCTTTCAGTACAGCCAACTCAGAAGATGGAGACCTAACCAGAAGTGTTCACATTGCCCTAAATGAAGGCCTAACACCTCCAAAGTGGCATCAACGTCATCAGACTACAAGTAGTTTAATGCAGACCCATGCCTGTGCCGCTACAGACAACCCAGGAGATGCAGACTCAATCGGAAGTGTTTACATTTTAAAAAATAGGGCCTAAGACCACCATTTCCATGGCCAACAGATTGGAGATGGTGGAGTTCAACCTCTTAGCTTTGTCATGTGTAGGATGAAACAATCTTTTACGTGACCACAACAGCGGGATTGAGGGCTGGCTGCAGTGCTGAGAGAGGGTACAGTATGGTGAAACGGACAAACCGATAGACCGTGAGTGAGGTGCAGGCAGAGATGTTACGGTAGATTGAGAAACGTGTGGTGTGCTCAGAGAAGCAAACACAGCAGGCCTGTCACTCAGCCTAACTGCAGCAGGTATACAGCTGGTTCTGTTGAACACCTGCGTGACACAACTTGGCATGGTAACAGAGGAGGAGGAAGAAGCAGCAGAGGTGTTTGATGGGGCGGCTGATGGTTGTTTATTGAAAATCAATTTAGAGTTTATCACGTTTGCATACCCATTTCGGGAGAACAATATCTGCACCAAATGCTCAATTCCACTACAGTATAAATATAAAAATGCATGGAGACTAAAACCTCTTCAGTACAGTCATCCCAATGGATGGAGACCCATTCAGGATTCCCCACATTTCCAAAAATTAGCGTCAGACGCCAGCAAAGTGTAATCAATTTCACTACAGTAGAAATAGTGTAAATAAGACCCACGCTTCTTCCAGTACAGCCAACCCAGGAGATGGAGACCTAACCAGGAGTGTTCACATTGCCTAAATGAGGGCCTAACACCATCGAAGTGGCATCAATTTCACTAGAGTATAAATATTGCAAAGGAGGCCAAAACCAGTTCCACTACAGCCAACCCAATAGATGGAGACCCAACCAGGATTCTCCACATTTCAAAAAATTAGTGGCAGACACTAGCAATGTCTAATCAATTTCACTACAGTAGAAATAGTGTAAATAAGACCCCCACCTCTTCCAGTACAGCCAACCCAGGAGATGGAGGCCTAACCAGGAGTGTTCACATTGCCTAAATGAGGGCCTAGCACCACTGAAGCGGCATCAATGTCATCAGACTAAAGTAGTTTAATGCAGACCCAAACCTGTCCCACTACAGCCACCCCAATAGATGGAGACACAATCAGAATTCTCCACATTTCCCAAAATTAGAGCCTAAAACCTGCAGCAGCTCTTCCAGTACAGCCAACCCAGGAGATGGAGACCTAACCAGGAGTGTTCACATTGCCCTAAATGAGGGCCTAACACCACTGAAGTGGCATAAATTTCACTAGAGTATAAGTATTGCAAAGGAAGCCCAAACCAGTTCCTCTACAGCCAACCCAATAGATGGAGATCCAATCATGATTCTCCACAATTCAAAAAAATAGTGGCAGACACTAGCAATGTCTAATCAATTTCACTACAGTAGAAATAGTGCAAGTAAGACCAACACCTCTTCCAGTACAGCCAACTCAGGAGATGGAGACTAGAGATGAGCGTTGTTCTACTCGAACTGTTCGCCAATCTCAAATTCGAGCTGTTTTGGGCGGTGTTCGAGCCGGTCGGCGAACACGAACAATTTGAGAAAAATTCGGCTGTTCGAGGTTATGTTCGATAACTGTTCGTGCACCAAAATCATAACTGGATTTTTTCTCAGTAATGATGAAAATTAATGTTAATACGCAGTTTGAGTGTACAGCGGGGCGGGGGGAGGGGCAGGGGATGGATCTCTGCAGGAACAATGAAGATCTCCATTTTTTTTTCTCTTTCCCGCATTTGCAGTGGGGAGGTGCAATCTGTCAGCCTATCAGCAGCGCACACACGGAGCGAAGTGCTTTTTTTCACACAAGCAAGGGCATGTGTGATTGGCAGTGTATGTCACATGTCCTTGCCCTATAAGACCAAGCCATTTTCCCCGTCGCCACCATTTTCTCACTGCTGCAGCTGCGTGTTAGACGGCACCGCTGTTGCTGTGTGCGCTATACCTTGTTAATTTCAAGCCAATTTTCGCACAAATATACAGATAGCTTGGGAGTAGGGAATAGTTGTGATTGCAGTCCTTTTAAGGACTAGGTTACAGCATTTCCTACGACTTTTATCAAGCAGGTCTGTGCTCTTAAATAGATAGATTGTGGGAGTAAAGACTAATTGTAATTGGAGTCCTTTTCAGGACTAGGTTACATCAGTTCCTATCAGTTTTTGCCAGGCAGGTCTGTGCCAGTGCTGTGCAAGTTTTTTTCACAGCATTTGGCTGAATCTAGCAAAGCTAATCCTTTTTGGCCTATTGCAGAGTGTGTTAGTCAGTGGAGTAGCCTATCTGTGTTGCAAGATATACCACCTGTGTATAGAATACCAATTTTTTTACTGCACCTAGTGAAGTAAAATCTTTTGGGCATAGCATCATTCTATTAGTCCATCTATACTGACCTCCATCAGGTTGCAAACTGAATATAATTTTTTTCTGCATCTAGCTCTGAAAAAATATTTGGGCTTCTAGCAGTGTGTGGGACTTGGTCTATTAGTCCATCTATACTGACCTCCATCAGGTTGCAAATTAAAAATAATTTTTTTCTTCATTTAGCTCTGAAAAAATATTTGGGCTTCTAGCAGTGTGTGGGACTTGTTCTATTAGTCCTTCTATACTGACCTCCAGCAGGTTGCAAATTGAATATAATTTTTTTCTGCATCTAGCTCTGAAAAAATATTTGGGCTTCTAGCGGTGTGTGGGACTTGGTCTATTAGTCCATCTATACTGACCTCCATCAGGTTGCAAATTAAAAATAATTTTTTTCTGCATCTAGCTCTGAAAAAATATTTGGGCTTCTAGCAGTGTGTGGGACTTGGTCTATTAGTCCATCTATACTGACCTCCATCAGGTTGCAAATTAAAAATAATTTTTTTCTTCATTTATCTCTGAAAAAATATTTGGGCTTCTAGCAGCGTGTGGGACTTGTTCTATTAGTCCATCTATACTGACCTCCATCAGGTTGCAAATTAAAAATATTTTTTTTCTGCATCTAGCTCTGAAAAAATATTTGGGCTTCTAGCAGTGTGTGGGACTTGGTCTATTAGACCATCTATACTGACCTCCATCAAGTTGCAAATCAAAAATAATTTTTTTCTTCATTTAGCTCTGAAAAAATATTTGGGCTTCTAGCAGTGTGTGGGACTTGTTCTATTAGTCCTTCTATACTGACCTCCAGCAGGTTGCAAATTGAATATAATTTTTTTCTGCATCTAGCTCTGAAAAAATATTTGGGCTTCTAGCGGTGTGTGGGACTTGGTCTATTAGTCCATCTATACTGACCTCCATCAGGTTGCAAATTAAAAATAATTTTTTTCTGCATCTAGCTCTGAAAAAATATTTGGGCTTCTAGCAGTGTGTGGGACTTGGTCTATTAGTCCATCTATACTGACCTCCATCAGGTTGCAAATTAAAAATAATTTTTTTCTGCATCTAGCTCTGAATAAATATTTGGGCTTCTAGCAGTGTGTGGGACTTGGTCTATTAGTCCATCTATACTGACCTCCATCAGGTTGCAAATTGAATAAAAAAATTTTCTGCATCTAGCTCTGAAAAAATATTTGGGCTTCTAGCGGTGTGTGGGACTTGGTCTATTAGTCCATCTATACTGACCTCCATCAGGTTGCAAATTAAAAATAATTTTTTTCTGCATCTAGCTCTGAAAAAATATTTGGGCTTCTAGCAGTGTGTGGGACTTGGTCTATTAGTCCATCTATACTGACCTCCATCAGGTTGCAAATTGAATAAAAAAAATTTCTGCATCTAGCTCTGAAAAAATATTTGGGCTTCTAGCGGTGTGTGGGACTTGGTCTATTAGTGCATCTATACTGACCTCCATCAGGTTGCAAATTAAAAATATTTTTTTTCTGCATCTAACCCAGCCAATAGTTTTGGCCTAATACCACAGTTTGGCCACTCAGCTCTGCTCGGTTACCATCCATTGTTTTTTTGTGCAAACAACTCCAGAGTTGTGAATTAGTTAACCACCAAAATGAGTGGAAAAAGGCCTGCTGCTGGTGGAAAGGGGAATAGGCGTGTTGGGAAGGGGAAAAAAGATTGTGTCCGTGGGGTAGGTGTTAAAGCAACAGTAACATCTGCAGAAGAAAGACCATCTTCCAGCCAAACTAAAATGTCTACTTCTTTTAGCGGACAATGTGATAAGATCCCTTTCTTACGGCCACGCCAATCGCTACAAATTCCAGATGAGGCACAAAAACAGCAGGTGCTTCAACGGATATCAAGTGCTCCTTTAAGTGGGCTCTCCTCCACATCAACTTCAACATCACAAATACTCCAGTCCTCAAAGGTGTCACCCAAATCGCACTTGCTTCCTCACAGCTCCCAAATCTCCAGCTGCCCGTCTGAGTATGAGGTAGAACAGATGGTTGAGTCTGCAGAGCTGTTTACTCATACTATAGCCTGGGAATCAGAGGTCGACTCCAGCGCTTCTGTGAATCCAGACGAGGAAATGATCTGCACTGATGCCCAGAATCTTTATGAGTCGGATCCAGGACCAGACGCAGAAGGTTCTGACCATAATGTAGACCCTCATTCCCAAACTGTAACTCCTGTTGGTGGAGACAATGAGGAAGACGATGATAAGACTCAAATACCTGATTGGAGCGACAACTTTAGTTTTTTGTCAGGGCAGGAACAGGTTGGCTCTGAGGACGACGGGTGTGATAACGCACAGGGTGATGATGATGAGGTCGGAGATCCCACTTACTGTCAACCCACAGTCAGCCAAGAGATGAGGTCAGCAGAGGAGGTGGAGGAAGATGTTAGTGACGACGAGGTCAGGTTGCGCCTTCCTGGACAGAGACGTAGTACTGGAAGCACGTCAACAACTGCATCCTCAAACACAACTCTGCCTCTCACCACAAGTCGTGGTGGCTCTTCAGGTCGCATGGGTGCTAAGCCTTGCATAGCCTGGGCATTTTTTCAGATCGATAAAGATGACCCAACTCGTGTTATCTGTAACATTTGTCAGCAAAAGCTAAGTAGAGGCCAAAAAATACATAGTTTGAGTACTTCATGCATGAACCGGCACATGGACATGAAGCATAAGTTGCAGTGGGAAGCTCAGTGTGCTACAATGCGGCCTAGCCGGCCGGGCCAACCACCGTCTGCCATATCTTGTGCATCCGCGGCCTCTTCATCCTCTGTGACTGGGGGGACAGCAGTCACACCTGTTTTGGGGCGCAGACCTGCCACCTCTTTACCCGCAACAGCCAGCGTGATTGGCAGGTCATCATTTTCTTTGGAGGTGGTAACACCAGCTGGTCTTGAGCGCTGTCCGACATCGATAGCACCACCTTTGGATCAAGGCAACCTAACATGTCCGCCTGCATCTTCCTCACAGACCGGCAGTTTGCCGGGGACACCCTTATCAACCCCGTCTAAGCACAATAGCCAGCCCTCGGTCCCTCAGATGTGGACAAGTAAAAGACCATTTCCTCCTAGCCATGAGAAAGCTAAGAGGTTGAATTTCACCATCTGCAAGCTCTTGGCTACAGAAATGCTGCCTTTCCGCCTGGTGGACACAGAGGATTTTCGAGACCTTATGTCCGTCGCAGTGCCCCAGTACCAGATGCCCAGTCGGCACTACTTCTCAAAGAAAGGTGTGCCTGCGCTCCACCAGCATGTCGCACACAACATCACCGCTTCTTTGAGAAACTCTGTGTGTGACAGGGTGCATTTCACCACAGACACTTGGACGAGTAGGCATGGACAGGGGCGTTACATGTCGCTGACTGGGCACTGGGTAACTATGGTGACAGCAGGACAAGGGGCTGCTGTCCAAGTCTTGCCGTCCCCACGAGTTGTGCGTCAATCCTCTTTATGTCAAAGTTCCTCCACTGCTTCTGCCTCCTCAACCTCCTCTCGGTCTTCCACCTGCACCCAAAGCCTGTCTGGTCATGCCACAAGCTTTCTAACTGCGCAGAAGGGATCCTGCACACCTCCTTACTATGCTGGCAGTAGGGCTCAACGTCATCAGGCGGTTTTTACATTGAAATGTCTGGGAAATGTGAGTCACACAGCTGAGGAGTTGTGGTCAGCTCTGGAGAACCAATTTCATGAATGGTTGTCTCCACTGGACCTGAAACCAGGGAAGGCCGTGTGCGACAATGCTGCAAACCTGGGTGCGGCCCTTCGCCGGGGCAATGTCACACACGTGCCTTGTATGGCTCACGTGTTGAACCTGGTTGTCCAGCAATTTTTAGCCCACTATCCCAGACTAGATGGCCTTCTGCAGAGGGCACGGTCGCTGTGTGCTCACTTCCGCCGTTCGCATCCCGCAGCTCAGCGACTTACATCTCTACAGAAGTCGTTGGGCCTGCCACTTCACCGGCTAAAATGCGATGTGCCTACCCGGTGGAATTCAACTCTGCACATGTTGCAGCGACTGTGGCAGCACCGACAAGCCCTGGTGCAATACGTTCTGACGTATAGCCTGGGCCAATGAGATTCAGAGGTGGGGCAAATCACGCTGGAGGAGTGGTCTCAGATCAGGGACCTATGCACCCTTCTGCACAGTTTTGAAATGGCGACGAAGATGTTTAGTGCTGACGATGCCATTATCAGCATGACTATTCCGGTGATTTACATGCTGGAGCACATGTTAAACAGAATTCGGAGTCAGGTGGTGGCACAAGAGGAGGTGGAGGAAGTAGAGGAGGAGGAGTTGTATGCGGAAGGGCTAACATCTGCAAGGTCCAGACGGTCGGCAGCACCAAGGCGGCAGGCATGTGAGGGTGGGGGAGATGATTTTACCAGGGCGCATGGTAGCAGCCAAACTAGTGAGGAAGTTGCAGGAGCCCAGGAAGAAGTGGAGGACGAACTGATGGAAGACTCATCAGATGAGGGAGACCTTGATCACATTTCTGTTGTGCGAGGTTGGGGGGAGAGGACAGAGGAAGGAAGCATGATTGTTACCTCGCCACCAACACAACAGGGACTTGGTGCTCCTGGATGCGCAACACACATGAGTGCCTTCTTGCTGCACTACCTGCAACATGACCCTCGAATTGTGAGAATTAGAAATAATCCTGACTACTGGGTTGCCACACTGTTAGATCCCCGGTACAAAAGTAAATTTGCAGAAATTATTCCTGCCATAGAAAGGGATGCACGCATGCAGGAGTATCAGCAGAGACTTTTGCAGAATCTTACATGTGCTTTTCCACAAAATACCAGTGGTGCACGTAGTGAATCTCACAGTTCCAACTTGCCAACCGTGGGACCGTCAAGTGTTCAGCACTCAAACCGTAACAGAACCACAGTATCTGCTGGTAACATCAATTTTGCAGAATCATTTCACCACTTTTTTAGCCCATCCTTTGCAAGGCCACAGGAGACAAGAAGTCTGACACATAGTCAACGCCTAGAGACGATGGTACAGGAGTATCTCCAAGTAAACATTGAAGCCACGACTGTGTCACTGGACCCTTGCTCTTTTTGGGCTTCCAATCTGGATAAATGGCCGGAGCTAGCCACTTACGCCTTGGAGATCTTGTCATGCCCCGCAGCCAGCGTTCTGTCTGAACGTGTGTTCAGCGCTGCTGGTGGTGTGCTGACAGATAAGCGCACGCGGCTCTCCACTGATAATGTAGACAGACTCACGTTCATAAAGATGAACAAATCATGGATCCGAAACGACTTTTCTACCCCTGTGTCATCCTGGGGAGAGTAAAAGCTTGATGATTGGTTAAAATCACCCTACCAACCGTTTTAAGCTTTCAAATTACTAATCATGTTTATCTGTATCTTGACTGGAAAATAATTTGGGCTTTGTAGCAGTGTGCAGCACTGATCCTATTAGGCCATCTATAATAAGCTTCACCAGATTTAAAATTAAAAATAATTTTTAGCTGCAACTAGCCCGCAAAATAATTTTGGGGCTCCGAGATGCGCAAGACACATAAGTGCCTTCTTGCTGCACTACCTGCAGCATGACCCTCATATTGTCAGAATTCGAAGTAATCATGACTACTGGGTTGCCACACTCTTAGATCCCCCAAACTTTTCGATCAACCTTTTCATTTTAATAAAGACCAAAAAAATGGTCATTTTTGAAATTATAAGCATTAGCAGGTTGTTAGAAACTGAAATCAAACAGTTTTCAACTCAAAACTTTATTCTAGGTGATGTTACATTTTCACATAGGACCCCTTGTTCGAAAGGAGCTTCTGAACTCTCTCGTCCATTGAATTTGTCAGGTTTTGGATGGTTTCTGCTTCAATTGTTTTGCATGAGGACAGAATACCCTCCCAGAGCTGTTGCTTAGATGTGAACTGCCTCCCGCCATCATAGACACTCCTTTTAATGATGCTCCAAAGGTTCTGAATGGGGTAGAGGTCAGGGGAGCATGGGGGTCACACCATAAGTTTGTCCCCTTTTATGCCCATATCAGCCAGAGATGCAGATGTTTTATGTGCAGCATGAGATGGTGCATTATCATGCAGAAAAATGATCTTGCTGTGAAATACACGGTTCTTCTTCTTGAACCATGGCAGGAAGTGCTGTTTGAGAAAATCCACATACATTATGGAGTTCATCTTTAGCGCCTTCAGGGATCCTAAAGGGGCCGACAATCTCTCTCCCCATGATTCCAGCCCAAAACATTACTCCACCTCCTCCTTGTTGGCGCTGTAGCCGTGTTTGCGTGGGGTGTCCATCAACCAGCCATCCTCCACTCCATTCATCTGGACCATCGAGCGCTGCATGCTCATCCGTGAACAAAACAGTTTTGATATCAGTCTTCATGTAATGTTTGGCCCACTGGAGCCGTTTCTGCTTGTGTGAAGTGGATAGAGGAGGTCGACAGGATGGCGTATGCACAGCTGCAAACCTCTGAAGGACCCTGCATCTTGTTGTTCGGGGGACGTTGGAGGCACAAGCAGCTTCAAAAACTTGTCTGCTGCTATGACAAGGCTTTTTTGCCGCTGCTCTTTCAACCTGACGTAATTGCCTGTAGGAAAGAGTCCTCAATTTGCCCTTATCAGCACGCACACGTGTGTACTGTGAATCAGCTACATACTTCTTGATTGCCAAGACACTTCATCCTGATCATCGCACAATGTTGATTGTAGTCATGCCTTGACCTAAACACTCCACAATTTGTTGCTTCTCAGCAGCCGAAACATCCTTTTTCTTTCCCATTTTGGCAGAAAATGTAGGCTGCTTAATAATGTGAGAGAGCCTTCTTAAGTAGTCTTGCCTTTCATTGGACACACCTGCCAAACTAATTAGCACAGGTGTCTGCAATTGCTTACAGTGATATAAAGAGCCCTGACACACATCACCATCAATGAGTTTAACTGACAAACAAACAAATTCTTCCCTTATCACTCCTAAACACTTTTTGCATAATAATTTGGAACGCGGTGTACATGTGCTTTTCCACAAAACACCAGTGGTTCACGTAGTGAATCTTACAGTTCTAACTTGCCAACCGTGGTCTGTATGGAATTGTTCAATAAAGGGCCCAAAATTAAGATAACATAGATGGGAGAGGTCTCTATGAATAGGAATTTCTAAGTATTTGATACCCTGTGAGGGCCAGGCAAAGGGAAAGTTGGACTGGATGGAATCCTATATGGATTTAGGGAGGGAGACATCGAGGGCCTCAGACTTCGCTGCATTGATTTTAAAATTTTACCATGTAACAAAGTGATCTATTTCAGCCATAACAGCAGGGATGGATATATGTGATTGAGTGATATATACTAGGACATCATCAGCAAATAGAGAGCACTTGTACTCGGTGCCTCCCACCTCAATCCACCTAATATTGGGGTTATGGCGAATTGATGAGAGCAGGTGCTCCGTCACTAGGATGTATAAGAGAGGGGACAGAGGACATCCCTGCCTTGTCCCATTGGTGATTGTGAAAGGTGATGAAAATGTTCTGACGCACCCCCTGGGCCTTGGGACACCCGGAGCCGGACCCTTTTTGGTGGATGCTGGTGGTTGTAGTCTTCGTGGCGGCGATCCGGTTCCGTGGCTCAGGGCGGTCAAACCAGTGGCGGAACTATTTATGTGGTTTTGATGTTTAAATGTCCGACTACGCCACCCGTGGATTGCGGTCAGAGTGAACCGCCGCTACAGGGCAGACCGCTAAGGCTGGTGTTGTGGGTGCAGCAGAGCGTAGCATAACTCCCCACGGGAGGAGTATAGCCTCAGGGCAGTGTATGCGGAGGATGGGGGTGATGGTGCAGGGCAGCAGCAGTAACGACACGGAGTCAGTGATGCAGTTCAGGGCCTTTACTCACAGTTCTTATTATCCAGACCACGTCTGCAGGTAACGGCTGCCCACGTCGTACTGTGCTCACCAGGTGAGGGGCTCAGACAACTCCCAGATAACTTTGGAGCGCTTCACAGGACCCCCTTTGTGTGTCCTTTGTCTGGCCTTTCTTACCAACACTTCTGTCCGGCTGCCTCGGGCCTCCTCTTGGTAAACTTGGCGCCAGTTTCCCTGACCCTATGTGGTGCCTTCCTAGCGGGTGGAGCAAGGGGCTGCACCACATAAAATGTCAGAGCCTCCGGTTTCTAGCTGAGGGTCGTTTCCTGCCTCCACTAGTTCGGGGACCGGTCTCCCCCTTTGGCCTGACCCCTCCACGCAGGTGGATTCGGACGTGCGGTGGCGACTCGCCCGTCCGCACCCCTGGGATCCCTTCATTCCTCGTTCCTGGAGCCTTCTCCGCTCCTCTTCCTTCCTTCTCCCTCTTGCAGGCCTGGGCCTCTGTTACTAGGCCCGCCTCCGGAGCAGAGCTCATGCAGAGCCCCTGCTCCCTGCCACTTCTGCTCAGACTTCTCTGCACTGAACTAAGATGGTGCCCACCTTTTATACTCCCTTCTCAATGCACCCAGGAACTGCTTCCTCCCTGCTCCTGCACTACAGGGTTCCCCTTCCTCAGTGTTCCCTCCCCCCACTCCAGCCAGGGACAGGGACTGTCGTGCCCATCTCAGGGGCATATTGGTCGCCCTGCCCCACGGCAATGTGGTGTAATGCATGCAGGTTTCGGGTCCTGATCCACACTCCATCCTTACCTGAGAGTGAGATATCACACCTCTGGGTGAGGTGCAATACGTCTGTAGCAACCGAGCCCTCAGGGTGCTACAGTTCCATTTATCTTCAGCCTAGGTGACGTATTGCGATACAGGGCCGTGATTTTGGCTATAAAAGGGTCCCCTAGACGCCTAGCCCAAGCTCTTTAAGAGAATCATATATGGCGTGCCAGGAGACTCTATGGAATGCTTTCTCAGCATCCAACGAGAGTATCTAATTACAAATTTTTAACTGCATCTAGCCCAGGAAATACTTTGTGCCTAGTAGCAGTGTCTGCTAGTCAGCGGATTATCCCGGCTGTTAAGCAAGCTACACCACCTGTAGTTTAGACACTTAATTTTTTCAAAGGAAATGCTTCGGGACCATGGGATACTTAGTGAAGAGCATCAGGAGGCACCCCAAGGCATAGGGGCTGGGACTGGCAGTAGGATGCCTTGCGGTGGACAGCCGAGCTCGATCCTTATAAAAGCTTTTTAACTGCAGCAGCTTTAGTGGACGCTACTGGAGCTGGAATTACCGCGGCTGCTGGCATGAGACTTGCCCTCCAATAGATCCTTGTAAATGGATTTAAAGTGTATTCATTCAAATTAGAGAGACAATTTAAATTAAAAAGCTTAGAGCTGCCTCCACCACAGGGGGGCTCGCTCGACCCACCAGCGGACAGGCACCAGTATTGGGAGAGGGGGGCTGGCCGTCAGGGTTCACCGCGGCTCTGGCACAAACCCGGCGACACGGAGGTGGCACGGGCAGGAGCGGACTGGCCGTGTCGGCTTCTCACTTTTTGGATTTTAGAAGGGCATGACATGCCTATATCTGTGTCTCCCCCTCCTTTTACTCCTCCACCTCTTTTATTTTCGCATGACTATATGTACTTGTCACTTTTCCATGTGTTAGTTATGTCTTCTGAGCAGTTTGTCAGCTTTTGGACACCTTTGAAGGTGTTTTCTATGTGTTTCTATGTGTTTTTGTTTGCCTGCCATTGGTTTTAACGGTGTTCGAAGGTGTTCGACGAACAGTTCGACGAACAGTTCGGCGAACACACGGGTGTTCGACGAACCGAACCGAACTCGAACACTACGGGGGTGGCTCAACACTAATGGAGACCTAACCAGGAGTGTTCATATTGTCCTAAATGAGGGTCTAACACCACTGAAGTGGCATCAATGTCATCAGACTACAAGTAGTTTAATGCAGACCCAAACCTGTCCCACTGCAGCCAACCCAATGGATGGAGACACAATCAGAATTCTCCACATTTCCCAAAATTAGGGTCTAAAACCTACAGCATCAGCAGCAGCAAGAGCAGGCACAGAAGCCATATGACAGACTGCAATTTCAAGAGATCAATGCAGCACACTCAAAACGACAGCGTCGTCCACTCTGTACAGTCTGCAATTGGGGTGCAAAAGTCCTTGGAGATCCATGACTTGTTAATTTTGATGAAAGTTAGGCAGTCTACACTTTCAGGGGACAGCCGGTTGCGTTTATTCATCAAGACACGTTCAGAAAGAATGCTGGCTGCCGGGTATGATAAAACCTCCAAGGTGTGAGAGGCGAGTTCAGGCCATTCATCCATTTTTGAAGACCAAAATGTAAAAGGGTCAAAATCATCCCTGATGGTAATCATATTACGCTCCAGATACTCCTCCACCATCCTCTCCAGTCGTTCATAACATGTCAGTCTTCTACTCTGTTGTGCTGGTGCATGAGCTGGTGCAAAAAATGTGTGAAAGGACTCCCAGAAATTGCTTCTGCCACTTACTCTGCTGCTGCTGCTAATGTTTTGGCATTGACGAACTGACGTGCCGGAGGTTGAAAGACTACAGCTGCGATGCACACTGTGTGCCTCACTGTTATCTTGGGGAAAACCTCTATTAAGGTTGCTTAAAAGCTTGTTTCGATACTCCAACATATGCGGGTCCATTTCCAGGGCAGAAAGCATCTGGCAAAATTGACTCTTATAACGTGGATCTAACAGAGTGGCAACCCAGTAGTTAGCATTATTTTTAATCCTAACTATACGGGGATCATGTTGCAGATAGTGCATCAAGAAGGCACTCATATGTTGGGCACTTCCAGGGGGTCCAAAGCCAGGTTGTATTATGGGCTGCGTAACACTGACCCCTGATTTTTGGAGACGAAGCACCTGAGGTAGGTCTCCAATTCTGATTGACGCGCTCGGTCTGTCCATTCGATTGAGGGTGGAAGGCAGAGGAAAAGGACAGCTGCAGCCCCAGTTGAGAACAGAATGCTTTCCAGAACTTGGAAACAAACTGGGTCCCCCAATTTGACACCAAATCGGAGGGAACCCCGTGAAGCTTCACAATCTCATTTATAAAGACCTGAGCAAGTGTCTTGGCATTTGGAAGTGCAGTTATTGCGACAAAGTGAACCAGTTTACTGAACCTATCTACAACCACCAAAACCACCATTTTGCTTGCAGAAACTGGTAGGTCAGTAATAAAATCCATGGACAAATGTGTCCATGGCCTGCTAGGGATAGGTAGTAGAAGAATACCATACGGACGGGTATGCGATACTTTAGAATGCGTGCAAATACTACAAGCAGATATAGGAAATAAATATTAGATCCCTTGCTGTTTTTGCCCACTGACAAAGACATGAAGAGTCTATAATTTTAAGGCTAGGTTAATTTTAACATTGAGAGATAGAATATCCCAAAAAAGAATCAAGAAAATCACATTGTATAAATTAGATACATTTATTTGCATTTTGCAGTGTGAAATAAGTATTTGATCCCTCTGGCAAGCAATACTTAATACTTGGTGGCAAAACTCTTGTTAGCAAGCTTATCAGTCAGACGCTTTTTATAGTTGATGATGAGGGTTGCGCACATGTCAGGATGAATATTGGTCCACTTCTCTTTGCAGATCATGTCTAAATCATTCACATTTTGAGGCTGCCGCTTGGCAACTTGGAGCTTCAACTCCCTTCATAAGTTTTCTGTGGGATTAAGGTCTGGCTAGGCCACTCCATGACCTTAATGTGCTTCTTTTTGAGCCACTCCTTTGTTGCCTTGGCTGTATGTTTTAGGTCATTGTTTTGCTGGAAGACCCATCTTCAATGATCTTACTGAGGTAAGGAGGTTGTTGGCCAAAATCTCGCGATACATGACCCCATCCATCTTCCCTTTAGTATGGCACAGTCGTCATGTCCGCTTTGCAGAAAATCACTCCCAAAGTATAATGTTTCCCCCACCATGCTTCACAGTTGGGATAATGTTCTTAGGGTTGTACTCATCCTTTTTCTTCCTGCAAACATGGCGAGTTGAGTTAATGCCAAAGAGCTCAATTTTTGGCTCATCTGACCACAGCACCTTCTCCCAATTACTCACAGAATCATCAAGGTGTTCATTGGCAAACTTCAGATGGGCCTGCACATGTGCCTTCTTGAGCAGGGGGACCTTGCGGGCACTGCCTGAATTTAAACCTTTAAGGCGTAATGTGTTAGCAATGGTTTTCTAGGTGACTGTGGTTCCAGCTGCCTTGAGATCATTAACAAGTTCCCTTTGTATAATTTTAGTCTGATCTCTCACCTTCCTCATGATAAAGGATAACCCATGAGGTGACATTTTGCATGGTGCCCCAGATCGATGTCAATTGACAGTCATTTTGTATTTCTTCCATTTTCTTACTATTGCACCAACAGTTGTCTCCTTCTCACCCAGCATCTTACTTATGGTTTTGTAGCCATTCCAGCTTTGTGCAGGTCTATGATCTTGTCCCTGACATCCTTAGAAAGCTCTTTGGTCTTGTCCATGTTGTAGAGGTTAGAGTCTGACTGATTGAGTCTGTGGACAGGAGTATTTTCTACAGGTGACTATGTAAAACAGCTGTCTTTAATGCAGGTAACGAGTTGATTAGGAGCATCTAACTGATCTGTAGGAGCCAGAACTCATAATGGTTTGTAAGGGATCAAATACTTATTTCGCACTGCAAAATGCAAGTAAATTTATCTAATTTATACAATATGATTTTCTTGATTTTTTTTGGATATTCTATCTCTCAATGTTAAAATTAACCTACCCTTAAAATTATAGACTGTTCATGTCTTTGTCAGTGGGCAAACGTACAAAAACAGCAAGGGATCAAATAATTATTTCCTTCACTGTACATGTTCAATCACATCCTGATGCAACTCGGCCACCAAAAACGAAGAGAGAGGAGGTCCGCGGTTGCCTTACCACCTGGATCACCCTCAAGCACAGAGTTGTGATGTTCCTTAATTACTTTGCGGCGCATATTAGATGATACAAATAAACTTCCTGAAGGGCAGGAGGCAGGGGTGTCCCCCTGAGCCTCCAACATCTCAACCTCCAGTTCAGGATACAATGCCATAATGACTACCCACTTCTGTTATATTGGGAAAGGGTTCTCATGGTCACCGCCAACAGGAAAGCTTCGGAACAAAACCATCAGCCTTGACATTTTTTAACCCTGGACGAAAAGTGACAACAAAATTGAACCTAGTAAAAAACAGGGACCATCTGGCTTCCCTAGGGTTGAGACATTTAGCTGATTGTAGATATGACAGGTTCTCAGGTTCTCATGGTAAGTAATAACATTAATAGGTTGGACAGCCCCTCCAACCAATGTCGCCATTCTTCGAACCCCAATTTGATCGCCAAAAGTTCCCTATTACCCACATCATAATTTCTATCAGCTGAAGATCATTTTTTAGAAAAGAAAGCTCATGGACGCCATTTACCATGGAACGGACCTTGAGACAATACAGCCCCAACCCCCACATCCAACAGTTGGGAAACATCGGGTTGACTGAGTATAGGTGCCATGGCAAAACAGTTATTTAAGGAAAAAAAAGCCTGGAGGGAGGCTTCTGACCATTTGGAAAAATCAGACCCTTTCCTAGTCATGTCAGTAAGGGGTTTCACGATTACTGAGTAATTTTGAATTTCTAGTAAAAATTAGTAAAGCCCAGAAAATGCTGTAGAGCCTTCAGGTTCTCGGGATGGTCCCAATCAAGGACTGCACGGATCTTCTCCACATCTACCCAAAAACCCAAAGATGACAAATACCCCAAAAACTGCACCTCCTGAATGGCGAAAACACATTTCTCTAATTTGGCATATACAGTGGTGGCCAAAAGTATTGGCACCCCTGCAATTCTGTCAGATAATACTCAGTTTCTTCCTGAAAATGATTGCAATCACAAATTCTTTGGTATTATTATCTTCATTTAATTTGTCTTCAATGAAAAAACACAAAAATAATTGTCCTAAAGCCAAATTGGAAATAATTCCACACCAAACCTAAAAAAGGGGGTGGACAAAAGTATTGGCACTGTTTGAAAAATCATGTGATGCTTCTCTAATTCGTGTAATTAACAGCACCTGTAACTTACTGTCACGGGTGTGTCGCCACGAAGATCGTCACGATTACACAGCCTGACTTCTCGCAGCTGACTTTTTGGTGCTTTGTGTTTTCGGCAGTGAGGGAGTTAATTCTCTTTCTCTCTGTGCTAGACGAGGTCCAGCCTCTCCCAGCTGCAATCAATGCTGCTGTAGTGAGTCTCCTTCAAATGCCTGCTGGTCTGTTTGGGAAGTGTCGGTGAAAGCTTTTCATACAGACTTACAGAGCGGATCGTGGTATTTGGAGTTTCTGAGATAAGTGTATTTGGAGTGTATTTTCCCTTCCTCGCTTTATCATTTATCTCCTTTCCCGTTCGTGTTCCCTCTGTTGTAGTAGTGTAGTCTTTGTATGCAAGGTGGTTTTGGTTTTTCCCTTGTACTGTCTCGTTCGTCTAAGTACTGTGTGTGGGCATATTATTACTTGTCCTCTTTTGTTGTGATCGGGGTCCTTCTCAGGACTAGATTACTTAGGTGCAGGGATCCTCAGGAGGTAGGGGTTACGCTGGCGGCCTGGACCTCTGTACCTTTAACAGTACCTCCAGGTTGAGGGATTAGTCAGGGCCCCAGCTTAGGGTCAGCTTAGGCCCCTACCTCCAGTATACAGAGACAGTGTGACATTTTCACCGACCCACTTAGTTTTTCTCCAGCTACCATGGATCCAGTAGCCGGTCTAGCTCGGCAGTTGCAGAGTTTGTCCATGGAGCTGGCGGACGTTAGGTCCAAGGTTTTGCATCCTCTGGAGCAAGCCGGACCAGAACCTAAAGTAGCTCTCCCTGACAGGTTCACTGGGGGGCGGGACAAGTTTTTTGTTTTCCGGGAGGCATGCAAATTGTACTTTCGGCTGCGGCCTCGGTCATCGGGGAGTGAAGAACAAAGGGTGGGAATTGTCATCTCGCTCCTACAAGGGGACCCACAATCTTGGGCGTTCTCTCTTCCCCCGGGCTCCCCGGCTCTCCAGTCAGTGGATAGGTTTTTCGCTGCTCTGGGACTCGTATATGATGACCCAGATCGGATCTCCCTTGCTGAGTCTAAGTTACGTAGGATCCAGCAGGGAGATCGTCCGGCGGAGGAATTCTGTTCGGAGTTCCGTAGGTGGGCCACGGACACCCAGTGGAATGACCCGGCTCTTAGGAGCCAGTTTTGTCAAGGTTTATCCGACAAATTACAGGATGTGTTGGCACAGTATGACTCTCCCGCGTCACTGGAAGCCGCTATGGCCCTGGCTATTCGCGTTGACAGACGGCTTCGGGAGAGGTGCGGGATAACTCGACCCCCTGTGATGACTCCACCTCCTACAAGGTCCCCTCATATGGTGGTTCCCCTGGTCAGTCCAGAGGAGCCTATGCAATTAGGAGGGACATCATTTCGGGGGAGGGGACCGGTGGTGCGCCATAAGACAGGAAGGTGTTTCTTCTGCGGGAGAAAGGGACATTTTATTGGGGGGTGTCCATCCCGTCCCTTGCAGAGTGAAGAGTCGTCGGAAAACTGTTGATCCCAGGTTGTGTGGTGGACGGCAATCTGGGAGTAGGTATTTCGTCCCTAGGTTCGTCTCAGTTTCTCGTACCGGCGGAGGTGGTGGTGGGTACGAGAACTGAGAGGATATCTGTTCTTCTGGATAGTGGGGCCGGGGCTAATCTGGTTGATGCTCTGTTTGCCCGGGTTCAAGGTATGCGATTGAGTGAGTTGGCTAAACCCATCCCCATATTCTCGATCGATGCCAGGCCTCTCGGTCAGGGAAGTTTTTTGCAAGCTGTGCATGACGTAAAACTTCAAGTGGGGGCGATACATAAAGAACTGTTGTCTTGCTACGTGTTGGAGGGTCTTCCCACTCCTATAGTGTTGGGCCTTCCTTGGTTAACTAAGCATAACCCGGTTATTAATTGGCAAACCAGAGAGATAAGCCAATGGAGTAAATTCTGTAATAAAAACTGCATGAACACGGTCATCGGTGCGGTTACTCCTTGGGTCTTACCTCCATTTCTGGCGGACTTTGAGGATGTATTCTCGGAGAAAGGGTGTCAGGAACTACCTCCTCATCGCGAGTATGACTGTTCTGTAAAACTGCTCCCTGAGGCCAAGTTACCTAAAGCTAGGTTGTATAACCTTTCTGGTCCTGAGAGGCAGGCCATGAAGGATTATATTTCAGAAAGTCTGGCTAAGGGGCATATTAGACCTTCATCTTCACCGGTGGCTGCGGGGTTCTTCTTTGTTAAGAAGAAAGATGGAGGCCTACGCCCTTGCCTGGATTTCCGTGAACTTAATCGGATTACGGTCCGAGATCCGTATCCACTCCCACTTATTCCCGATCTCTTTAATCAGATCGTGGGCGCCAAATGGTTCTCTAAGTTGGATCTCAGGGGGGCGTACAATCTGATTAGGATGAAGGAGGGGGATGAGTGGAAGACGGCGTTTAACACTCCGGAGGGGCATTATGAGAACCTTGTCATGCCATTCGGTCTGACTAATGCCCCGGCGGTGTTCCAACACTTTGTTAATGACATTTTTCGCCGCCTGGTGGGACAGTTTGTTGTCATATATCTGGATGATATCTTAATTTACTCGCCGGATCTGGTGTCTCATCAGGA
Source organism: Phyllobates terribilis (assembly GCF_046119375.1). Classification (NCBI taxonomy): domain Eukaryota; kingdom Metazoa; phylum Chordata; class Amphibia; order Anura; family Dendrobatidae; genus Phyllobates; species Phyllobates terribilis. Next base: position 53,251,853 of record NW_027362770.1, on the reverse strand, counting down.
GCACGTTAGGCAGGTGTTACAGATCTTGCGGGATAATAAACTGTATGCCAAATGGGAAAAGTGTGTGTTCGCCGTACAGGAACTCCAGTTTTTAGGCTTCCTGGTTTCAGCGTCCGGTTTTCGTATGGACCCTGGGAAAGTGCGGGCAGTTCTTGAGTGGGATCGGCCAGAGAATCTTAAGGCACTACAACGTTTCCTGGGGTTTGCTAATTATTACCGGAAGTTCATTCGTAATTTCTCGTCCATGGTTAAGCCTCTCACAGACATGACTAAAAAGGGGACGGATTTTTCTAGGTGGTCTGACAAGGCTTGTCAAGCATTCTCCTGCTTGAAAAAATGTTTTGCCTCGGCACCCATACTCATTCAACCTGATGCGTCACAGCCATTCATTGTAGAGGTAGACGCTTCCGAGGTAGGGGTGGGAGCAGTATTGTCACAAGGTTCGTCCCCTGGTAAGTGGCATCCGTGCGCCTTTTTCTCTAAAAAATTGTCGTCCGCTGAGAGGAATTACGATGTCGGCAATAGGGAACTCTTAGCCATTAAGTTAGCTTTTGAGGAGTGGCGCCATTTTTTGGAGGGGGCAGTCCATCCGGTCACCGTCATCACCGATCACAAGAACCTGCTATATCTGGAGTCCGCGAAACGTCTGAATCCCAGACAAGCTAGGTGGTCATTGTTTTTTACCAGGTTTAATTTTGTCGTTACATATCGTCCTGGGTCAAAAAATGTAAAGGCGGATGCCTTATCTCGTAGTTTCCCTGGGGCCGGGAATACGGACGACCCGATTCCTATCCTTCAGGAGGGGGTGGTGGTTTCGGCAGTATGCTCTGAGCTGGAGGAGGAGGTATTGGAGGCTCAGGGGGACGCCCCTGTTGGACCTCCGGGGAGACTGTTTGTTCCAGATCAGTTGCGACAAAAGGTGATCGAGGCACACCATAACTCAGTTTTGGCAGGACACCCGGGGAGTAAAGCAACTGTGGATCTTCTCTCGCGTCGGTTTTGGTGGCCTAACTTACATAAGGAGGTGGTAACTTTTGTCGCGTCCTGTGGGGTTTGTGCGCGCTCTAAGACCTCACATACCCGTCCGTCTGGGGCCCTCTTACCTTTGAAGATCCCGGAGCGTCCTTGGACTCATCTGTCTATGGACTTTATTACGGACCTCCCTCCGTCTTCGGGTAAAACGGTCATACTCGTTGTAGTGGATAGGTTCAGCAAGATGGCACATTTTATCGCTCTTCCGGCTCTCCCTAATGCTAAAACTCTTACGCAGGTGTTCATTGGGGAGATTGTGAGGCTTCACGGGGTACCCTCCGATGTGGTGTCTGATCGGGGGTCTCAGTTTGTGTCCAAGTTCTGGAAGGCGTTTTGTGCACGGCGGGGGATGCATTTGTCATTCTCATCGGCTTTTCACCCTCAGACCAACGGTCAGACGGAACGTATGAACCAGAGCTTGGAGACATATCTCCGGTGTTTTGTGTCAGAGAACCAGGAGGACTGGGCTTCTTTCTTACCTCTGGCAGAGTTTGCTCTCAATAATAGGCGGAGCGAGTCCACTGGTAAGTCCCCGTTTTTTGGGGATATGGTTTTCACCCCCAGTTTTGTACTTTCAGTAGGGGGGGCTCTTCGGGGGTTCCTGAGGAGGAACGATTTTCCTCATCACTCGCTTCAGTATGGAGAGGGGTGCTGAAGAATCTGAATACTATGGGGAACCGATACAAACGTATGGCTGATAGGAGGAGAGTGTCTGGTCCGGACCTAAGTGTGAACGATCGGGTATGGTTGTCTACCAGGAATATTAAACTTAAGGTTCCCTCCTGGAAACTGGGTCCCAGGTTCATCGGGCCGTACAGAATCAGTTCTATTATTAATCCTGTGGCATTCCGTCTTGACCTCCCCCCTACGTTTAAAATTCACAACGTGTTCCACAGATCGTTGCTTAAGAGGTATGTGGCGCCGGTGGTACCGTCACCTTTACCTCCCCCTCCAGTGGTGGTCAATGGTAACTTGGAGTTCCAGGTATCAAGGGTCATCGATTCACGTTTTAATCGCCGGTCCCTTCAGTACCTGGTTCATTGGAAAGGGTATGGTCCTGAGGAGAGGATGTGGGTTCCTGCGTCGGATATTAACGCAGACCGATTAGTTCGGGCCTTCCACACGACTCACCCGGATAAACCTGGCCCTGAGGGTCCGGAGGCCCCTCGTAGAAGGGGGGGTACTGTCACGGGTGTGTCGCCACGAAGATCGTCACGATTACACAGCCTGACTTCTCGTCGCTGACTTTTTGGTGCTTTGTGTTTTCGGCAGTGAGGGAGTTAATTCTCTTTCTCTCTGTGCTAGACGAGGTCCAGCCTCGCCCAGCTGCAATCAATGCTGCTGTAGTGAGTCTCCTTCAAATGCCTGCTGGTCTGTTTGGGAAGTGTCGGTGAAAGCTTTTCATACAGACTTACAGAGCGGATCGTGGTATTTGGAGTTTCTGAGATAAGTGTATTTGGAGTGTATTTTCCCTTCCTCGCTTTATCATTTATCTCCTTTCCCGTTCGTGTTCCCTCTGTTGTAGTAGTGTAGTCTTTGTATGCAAGGTGGTTTTGGTTTTTCCCTTGTACTGTCTCGTTCGTCTAAGTACTGTGTGTGGGCATATTATTACTTGTCCTCTTTTGTTGTGATCGGGGTCCTTCTCAGGACTAGATTACTTAGGTGCAGGGATCCTCAGGAGGTAGGGGTTACGCTGGCGGCCTGGACCTCTGTACCTTTAACAGTACCTCCAGGTTGAGGGATTAGTCAGGGCCCCAGCTTAGGGTCAGCTTAGGCCCCTACCTCCAGTATACAGAGACAGTGTGACACTTACCTGTGGCACCTAACAGGTGTTGGCAATAACTAAATCACACTTGCAGCCAGTTAACATGGATTAAAGTTGACTCAACCTCTGTCCTTTGTCCTTGTGTGTACCACATTGAGCATGGAGAAACGAAAGAAGACCAAAGAACTGTCTGAGGACTTGAGAAACCAAATTGTGAGGAAGCATGAGCAATCTCAAGGCTACAAGTCCATCTCCAAAGACCTGAATGTTACTGTGTCTTCCGTGCGCAGTGTCATCATGAAGTTTAAAGCCCATGGCACTGTGGCTAACCTCCCTATATGTGGACGGAAAAGAAAAATTGCCGAGAGATTTCAACACAAGATTGTGTGGATGGTGGATAAAGAACCTCGACTAACATCCAAACAAGTTCAAGCTGCCCTGCAGTCAGAGGGTACAACAGTGTCAACTCGTACTATCCATCGGCATCTGAATGAAAAGGGACTGTATGGTAGGATATCCAGGAAGACCACACTTCTTACCCCGAGACATAAAAATGCCAGGCTGGAGTTTGCCAAAACTTACCTGAGAAAGCCTAAAACGTTTTGGAAGAATGTTCTCTGGTCAGATGAGACAAAAGAAGAGCTTTTTGGGAAAAAGCATCAACATAGAGTGTACAGGAAAAAAAAAGAGGCATTCAAAGAAAAGAACACGGTCCCTACAGTCAAACATGGAGGAGGTTCCCTGATGTTTTGGGGTTGCTTTGCTGCCTCTGGCACTGGACTGCTTGACCGTGTGCATGGCATTATGAAGTCTGAAGACTACCAACAAATTTTGCAGCATAATGTAGGGTCCAGTGTGAGAAAGCTGGGTCTCTCTCAGAGGTCATGGGTCTTCCAGCAGGACAATGACCCAAAACACACTTCCAAAAGCACTATAAAATGGTTTGAGAGCAAGCACTGGAGACTTCTAAGGTGGCCAGCAAGGAGTCCAGACCTGAATCCCATAGAACACCTGTGGAGTGATCTCAAAATGGCAGTTTGGAGAAGGCACCTTTCAAATATCAGGGACCTGGAGCAGTTTGCCAAAGAAGAATGGTCTACAATTGAAGCAGAGCATTGTAAAAAACTCATTGATGGTTACTGGAAGCGGTTGTTCGCAGTTATTTTGGCTAAAGGTTGTGCAACCAAGTATTAGGCTGAGGGTGCCAATACTTTTGTCTGGCCCATTTTTGGAGTTTTGTGTGAAATGATCAATGATTTGATTTTTGCTTCATTCTCTTTTGTGTCTTTTCCTTGCAAGCAAATTAAATGAAGATAATAATACCAAAGAATTTGTGATTGCAATCATTTTCAGGAAGAAACTGAGAATTATCTGACAGAATTGCAGGGGTGCCAATACTTTTGGCCACCACTGTAGTTTGTTATTCCTTCATATCTGGAGCACATGTTTAACATGCCCCCGACGTATCTCAAAATTTGGTGAGTAAACCAAAATATTGTCCAGATAGATCACCACAAACCTCCCCATCAAATGATATAATTTATGAAATGCTGGAACACCACAGGGGCATTGGTCAAACAGAAAGGCATAATCAGACTCTCAAAATGCCCTTCAGGGGTATTGAACGCTGTTTTCCATTCATCCCCTTCCCTGATTCTAACCAGATTGTAGGCTCCCCTTAAATCCAACTTGGAGAATACCTTAACTCCCACAACTTGGTTGAACAAATCTGGAATCAGAGGAAGAGGGTATGGATCTCGGATGGTAATTTGATTTAATTTCCAGAAATCTAAATAGGGACGTAGGCTGCCACCTTTTTTCTTCATGAAGAAGAACCCTGCCGCCAAGGGGGAAGATGAGGGCCTGATGTGTCCCTTCTCCAGACTTTCCACAATGAAATCCTTCATGGCTTGTCTCTCAGGGCCAGAAAGATTATACGGTCTGGACTTTGGTAGTTTAGCTCCAAGGTCAGATTAATAGGACAGTCATATGCATGATGAGGAGGCAAATTCTGACATCACCTCCGTAGAAACTGTAGAAAGGGAAATATCTAAACAGTTCTCATGGCAGTAATCTCCCCATTAAATGATATCCCTGGCTTGCCAATCCACCAACGGATTATGTTTCACCAACCAGTGAAGACCCAAAACAATTGGGATGGGAAGACCGTCCAAGACATAGGAAGAGATTATCTCACAATGAACTGACCCCACCCTCAGTTTTTCATTATGTACAATCTGAGTTAGTGCTTTCTGTACAAGCGGCGCTGAGTCGATGGCAAAGATGGGAATGGGCTTAGCTAAAGTACAGCAAGCAAGACTATGAGTTTTCACAAACTCAGCATCAACCATGCTGACTCCAGATCCACTATCAACCATCAGAAATTTTCTCAGTTTTGCTCTCTAGCACCACCTCTGCTGTCAGGACAAACCAGGAACTGCAGGCCGCCGAAAAATGCACCCTTTGCTTATCCAGACTACCAAGGGTTAATCGAGTTTACTTTTGCTTAGGAATCTAAGGACAGGCCCCAATAAAATCTCCCTTTTTCCCACAAAAAAACACACACCTTTTTTTCTTGCAAATCTCTGGGGAAATGTATGATGCAGAGGCACCCCCTAACTGCATGGGTTCCTCCACATCCATCAGTACTGGTTCATCACCAGACTGTTCCCCCGGCAAAGGTGAATAACTCTGACAAGTAGGCCCCGAAGAAGGTGGTTTCACCCACCTATCCCGAAGGCGTCTATCAAGACGTATAGGCACTGGCTTGGCTGCCTCCAAGGACTCAGGGATTTCATACACTGCCAAAGCATCTTTCAACCTTTCAGTAAGGCCCTCACAAAATTGGATTCTAAGAGCAGAGTCAATCCGTTTTGAATCCGTTGCCCATTTACCGGATTCAGAGCTGTATGTCTCCACTGACCGATTCCCATGCTGAAGGCGACGTAGTCAAGACTCAGCCAAGGCGACTCGGTCAGGGTCATCATAGATGAGGGCAAGGGCCCTAAAAAAAACCTCCACAGACTGGAGACAAACCGAATTCTGCATTAAAGAAAATGCCCAGGATTGAGGATCTCCCTGCAGCAGTGGGATTACAATTCCCACTCATTGCTCCTCATTTCCAGAGGAGTAAGGACGAAGTTTAAAGTACAGTTTGCAGGCCTCTTTGAACACAAAAAAACTTGTCCCTACCTCATGAAAACCTGTCCAGCAGGGCAACCTTGGGTTCAGGTTGGATGGGCCTATCTGCAGAGACTCCCACATTAGCAACCTGTAGCCGTTGATACCGTTGCTGAACCTCACAGCGGAGGCCAGTCACCTCCAGAGACAGACAGCGCAGCTCCTCTGTGAGCTCTGCAACTGAAACCTTACCAAAAGGGAAAAAAAACACGCCGAAAAAAACCCCACACAAATAAACCCAAGTATCAGGGTTTTTTTTTCTTAAATGTGCACGACCGGCAATAATGTCACGTAAGGTTTGGAAAAGACTACGTGCAACACGAAGGGAACTGGGGAAGCGGACCCAAACACTAGGAAAAGGGGAATGAAGGCTGGAAGGGAGCCCAGACACTAGGGAAAGGGGGAGTGGTGACCTCCTAGGCTGATCTGATATCATCTTGTCTCCCCTAACATCCCTATATTGTTTCCTCACCAATATCCACACAGAAACCTAAACCCTGTATTTCCCTAGAGCTTGGCCCTGGATAGGGAAGGGGAAATGAGAACTAGTCAGTCCCCACTAATAACTAAAGACAACAAGGGAGACAATCACGGGGGAAAGTAACTTAGCTTGTGCCGACTTCAGAGAGATTGCAGCTAATGTCCTCCTAGGCACCAGAAAGGAAGTAGGCAGACTTACAACAGCTACAAGCCTTCACAAGGGAAAATGTGAATATCGCTGGCACCTCCCTGTAGCAAACAGAAAGTATTTAAACACCCAGGCCTGGATGTCAATTAGCAGGAGTGAGGTAGTCAATGGGTCCTAGAGTGAGAAAGATCTAATAAGGTGTCTGTAATGCCAAACTAAGAGATCTTCTACAACCAACTGCACGGCGACACTTTCACATCTGACAGGTCAGTGACATCCAGTCTTGTGATCTGACTCTTAAGATTAATTAAATAAAATGGACTTTGGTAATGATACAACCCCTTTAAGTTTGTTTTCATATGAAAAGGTTCATCATTGCATTTGATAAGGATAAACTTCCTCAATTGTAGACAGTTTTTTAATAAATGTCAAGGTTGGCCCGCGACTTTGTCCAATGCTTTAATTTAGGCCCTCTGTGTATTTGAGTTTGACATCCCTGAACATACTCCCATGACAGAGCCCTTCCAGCTTCACTAACTGACTGTCAGCTGGTGGACTTCTGGAGATACATTTACTCTAGCAACTGTGAATTTGCTCACTACTCCCATGCTAAGGACACTTGGTCCTGCACTGATTATATATATATATACATACACAGACATACACACACATGTATATATATATATATATATATATATATATATGCACATTCATACACACATACATATATATATATATATACATATATATATATGCACATACACACATATATATATATATATATATATATATATATATATATATATATATATATATATATATTGTAAAGCAGCGCTAGTCATCATACTGGGGGATACTCGCTGCACCGGGTCAATTAAAGCACACATGCAATGTCTTTCCGGATTTTTCACAATGCAGCAGTTTATTATTTATCATAAACCACTTATCAAACATATAATGTCCACGAGCCTTTCCTGTGGCAGCTATGTCCACTTGGCTCCAGTTACAGCCTTCAGCAAAGTAACTATAACAATGTCCATATAACGTACCGCTTTTACCTTTTGCTGTGGCTTTTAGGCTTCCCAGGTGGGGGTCTCCAGCCCTCGTACCTTCGAAGGCTACTGGTATGTCTTCACACTTAACATCCAGCCTTTGCCTTTCAGGACTCTTGTCTTTGAAGCCTCTGCCCTCCAAAGCCACTGGCATTGCTTACACCTAAGGATCCATCCTCGACCTTTCAGGCTTCACCAGGCTTCACACTAACGGTGTACCACATGGGAACAGGCCTCACGCCTTACACACCCTGTCTCAAGACAACCAGGGTTTATATATCCTGTAGCACACACACACAGGACCTGTGCTGATGTCACAGTCATGTGACCAGACATTCTGTGTGCACAGGACCTGTGCTATGTCACAGTCATGTGACCAGTCACCTGAGGGGGAGGTACATGGTCAGCCAAAACACATCCTGGACCATTACCGTAATGCCGCAAGTCGCTGCATTACAATATATACAGTATATATATATATATATATATATACATATATATATATTTATACTGCTCAAAAAAATAATGGGAACACTCAAATAACACATTTTAGATCTTTAATGAATGAAATATTCTCATTGAATACTTTGTTCTGTACAAAGCTGAATGTGCTGACAACAAAATCACACAAAAATCATCGATGGAAATCAAATCTATTAACCAATGGAGGCCTGGATTTGTAGTCACCCCCAAAATTAAAGTGGAAAAACACACTACAGGCTAATCGAACTTTGATTTAATGTCCTTATAAAAAGTCAAAATGAGACTCAGTATTATGTGCGGCCTCCATGTGCCTGTATGACCTCCCTTCAACGCCTGGGCATGCTCCTGATGAGGTTGCAGATGGTCTCCTGTGGGATCTCCTCCCAGACCTGGACTAAAGCATCCGCCAACTCCTGGACAGTCTGTGGTGCAACGTGACATTGGTGGATGGAGCGAGACATGATGTCCCAGATGAGCTCAATCGGATTCAGGTCTGGGGAACAGGTGGGCCAGTCCATAGCTTCAATGCCTTCATCTTGCAGGAACTGCTGACACACTCCAGCCACATGAGGTCTGGCATTGTCCTGCATTAGGAGGAACCCAGGGCCAACAGCACCAGCATGTGGTCTCACAAGGGGTCCGAGGATCTCATCTCGGTACCTAACGGCAGTCAGGCTACCTCTGGCGAGCACATGGATGGCTGTGCGGCCCTCCAAAGAAATGCCACCCCACACCATTACTGACCCACTGCAAAACTGGTCATGCTGAAGGATGTTGCAGGCTGCTGATCACTCTCCACAGCGTCTCGAGACTCTGTCACGTCTGTTACATGTGCTCAGTGTGAACCTGCTTTCATCTGTGAAGAGCACATGGCGCCAGTTGCGACTTTGCCAATCCTGGTGTTCTTTGGCAAATGCTAAGCGTCCTGTACGGTATTGGGCTGTGAGCACAACCCCCATCTGTGGACTTCGGGCCCTCATACCACCCTCATGCAGTCGTTTTCTAACCGTTTGTGCAGACACATGCACATTTGTGGCATGCTGGAGGTCATTTTGCAGGGCTCTGGCAGTGCTCCGCCTGTTCCTCCTTGCACAAAGGCGGAGGTAGTGGTCCTGCTGCTGGGTTGTTGCCCTCCTACGTCCCCCTCCGCGTCTCCTGGTGTACTGGCCTGTCTTCTGGTAGCGCCTCCAGCCTCTGGACACTACGCTGACAGACACAGCAAAACTTCTTGCCACAGCTCGCATTCATGTGCCATCCTGGATGAGCTGTACTACCTGAGCAACTTCTATGGGTTGTAGAGTCTGTTTCATGCTACCACGAGTGTGAAAGCACAACTAACATTCAAAAGTGACCAAAACATCAACCAGAAAGCATTGGTACTGAGATGTGGTCTGTGGTCCCCACCTGCAGAACCACTATTTTATTGAGGCTGTCTTGATAATTGCCAATAATTTCCTTCTATTGTCTATTCCATTTGCACAAAAGCACGTGAAATTGATTGTCAATCAGTTTTGCATCCTAAGTGGACAGTTTGATTTCACAGAAGTTTTATCAGAGTTATATAAGTGTTCCCTTTATTTTTTTGAGCAGTTTATCTACACATATATGTCTCTAAGCCTCTTGTGTCTGTTAATATTGATAATCTTGTTATACATACAGTGGGTACAGAAAGTATTCAGACCCCTTTAAATTTTTCACTCTTTGTTTCATTGCAGCCATTAGGTAAATTCTAAAAAGTTCATTTTTTTTCTCATTAAATTACACTCTGCACCCCATCTTGACTGAAAAAAAACAGAAATGTAGAAATTTTTGCAAATTTATTAAAAATGAAAAACTGAAACAGTACATGGTCATAAGTATTCAGACCCTTTGCTCAGACACTCATATTTAAGTCACATGCTGTCCATTTCCTTGTGATCCTCCTTGAGATGGTTCTACTCCTTCATTGGAGTCCAGCTGTGTTTAATTAAACTGATAGGATTTGATTTGGAAAGGCACACACCTGTCTATATAACACCTCACAGCTCACAGTACATGTCAGACCAAATGAGAATCATGAGCTCAAAGGAACTGCCCAAGGAGCTCAGAGACAGAATTGTGGTAAGGCACAGATCTGACCAAGGTTACAAAAGAATTTCTGGATTACTCAAGGTTCCTAAGTAGAGATGAGCGGTGTTCGACTAGAACTGTTCGCCAATCTCAAATTCGAGCTGTTTTGGGCGGTGTTCGAGTTGTTCGACGAACCCGAACGATTTGCAAAAAATTCGGCTGTTCGAGGTTATGTTCGATAACTGTTCGTGCACCAAAAGCGTGTCCTGCATGTCTGGCGCTATTTAGAGCACCAATCATGCAGGGATTGTCTGCCACTCACTGTAATGCCACAGCCATGGTGGTTGTGGCATTACAGTGATTGCCCAAATCGATGGGAACAGTGCCAACAGTGAAACATGAAAAGCCGGCAATTCAGCAGCGGCATACACCTGTACCCAACAATTTAGAACCGAAAGAATAGAGCTTCACACATAGATTAGATAGATATAAACATGTCAGCCACATATATATGAAGTACAGTGACAGTGCTGGTTACTGTACTTGTCATTTAGCGTAAAGGATTTATCAAAAAAAATAATAGTGTTTTCATGCACCGTCTCTTTAAAAAAGCCGGCCGGCAATTCAGCAGCGGTACCCGACAATTTATAACAGACAGAATAGAGCTTCACACATAGATTAGATAGATAGAAACATGTCAGTCACATATATATGAAGTACAGTGATAGTGTTGGTTACTGTACTTGTCATTTAGTATTAAAATAAAGGATTTATTATTAAAAAAATTGGCGTGGGGTTCCCCTTAATTTTAGGCTCTAGCGGAGGTTAAGCAGACGGCTGGGGCAGATGTTTGAAGCCTGGGAAGGGGGTAATACCCACGGAGCTTCCCAGGCTACTAATATCAGCCCCCAGCTGAATACATAGCCTTTACTAGCTATTAAAATGGGGGACCCCCCAAAAAAAATGACGTGGGGTCCCCCCTAATTTAATAGCTAGCAAAGGCTAGGCAGACAGCTGGGGGCTGATATTAATAGCCCAGGAAGGGAGCCATGAATATTGGCCCCCTCCCAGGCTAGAAACACCAGCCGTCAGCCGCCCCAGAAATGGCGCATTCATAGGATGCGCCAATTCTGGCACTTAGCCTCGCTCTTCCACGCTGCCCTGGTGCGGTGGCAGGGGGTAATAGGGTTGGGGTTGATGTCAGCTTATAATGCCAGCTGACATCAAGCCCAGGTTAGTAATGGAGAGGCGTCTATAAGACACCCCCATTACTAACCCCATAGTCAAAGTTAAAAAAAACACAAACACCCAGAATAAAGTCCTTTAATTGAAATAAAGACACAATCCTTTATTGTTCTAAATTAAACCATACTTACCGTCACGCCCATTCCAGCTGAAGCCAACGATCTCCTGCAATAAAAGAAAAATAATAAAGCAACCTCATCCTTACCTTTCCATGGTTCCCACGACAGCTTCAGCTCTGCTACATCGAGATGACAGGCTGGACCGCAGCAGAACGCTGCCATCCAGCCTCTCATCCCGCAGACACTGAGAAGCGCAGGCTTGCTTGCGCTGCTCAGCGTCTCTCTGTGACGACATCCAGATGAGCCGAGTTCATGTCCAATGAACTCGGCTCACCTCATGCACGTCACTGACAGCGTGGGAAAATTCTCACGCTGAAGCGGTGAGTGCAGGAGAATTCTCCCACGCTGTCAGTGACGTGCATAAGGTGAGCTCATGTCCAATGAACTCAGCTCACCTCCTGCACGTCACTGACAGCGTGGGAGAATTCTCCTGCACTCAGCGCTTCAGCGTGAGAATTCTCCCACGCTGAAGCGCTGAGTGCAGGAGAATTTTCCCACGCTGTCAGTGACGTGCATAAGGTGAGCTCATGTCCAATGAACTCAGCTCACCTCCTGCACCTCACTGACAGCGTGGGAGAATTCTCCTGCACTCAGCGCTTCAGTGTGAGAATTCTCCCACGCTGAAGCGCTGAGTGCAGGAGAATTTTCCCACGCTGTCAGTGACGTGCATGAGGTGAGCCGAGTTCATTGGACATTAACTCGGCTCATCTGGATGCCCTCGCAGAGAGACACTGTGGAGCGCAAGCAAGCCTGCGCTTCTCAGTGTCTGCGGGATGACAGGCTGGATGGCAGCGTTCTGCTGCGGTCCAGCCTGTCATCTCGATGTAGCAGAGCTGAAGCTGTCGTGGGAACCATGGAAAGGTAAGGATGATGTTGCTTTATTATTTTTCTTTTATTTCAGGAGATCGTTGGCTTCAGCTGGAATGGGCGTGATGGTAAGTATGGTTTAATTTAGAACAATAAAGAATTGTGTGTTTATTTCAATTAAAGGACTTTTTTCTGGGTGTTGTGTTTTTTTTAAATACTTTACTAGAAATTCATGGTGGTCATGTCTAATATTGGCGTGACCCCATGAATTTCGGGCTTAGGGCCAGCTGATAATGCCAAGCTGGCCCTAACCCCTTTATTACCCAGTGAGCCACCGCATCAGGGCCCTGGATGAGTTGGGTACAGCGCCAGAAGATGGCGCTTCTATGAACGCGCCATTTTCCGGGGTGGCTGCGGACTGCAATTTGCAGCGGGGGTGGCCCAGAAAGCTTGGGCCTCCCTGCGCTGCGGATTCCAGCCCCCAGCTGCCTAGTTGTACCTGGCTGGACACAAAAACAGGGCGAAGCCCCACGTCAATTTTCTTTAAATTATTTCATGAAATAATTAAGAAAAAAAGGGCTTCCCTATATTGTTGTGTCCGGCCAGGTACAAATAGGCAGCTGGTGGTTGGGGGCAGCCCGTTCCTGCCTGCTGTACCTGGCTGGACACAAATATAGTGCGAAGCCCCACGTCAATTTTTTTTAAATTATTTCATGAATTTCCTGAAATAATTTAAAAAAATTGAAGTGGGGCTTCGCACTATATTTGTGTCCAGCCAGGTACAGCAGGCAGGAACGGGCTGCCCCCATCCACCAGCTGCCTATTTGTACCTGGCCGGACACAACAATATAGGGAAGCCCTTTTTTTCTTAATTATTTCATGAATTTCATGAAATAATTAAAAACAAATTGAAGTGGGGCTTCGCACTATATTTGTGTCCAGCCAGGTACAGCAGGCAGGAACGGGCTGCCCTCAACCACCAGCTGCCTATTTGTACCTGGCCGGACACAACAATATAGGGAAGGCCTTTTTTTCTTAATTATTTCATGAATTTCATGAAATAATTAAAAAAAAAGTACGTGGGGCTTCGCCCTATTTTTGTGTCCAGCCAGGTACAACTAGGCAGCTGGGGGCTGGAATCTGCAGCGCAGGGAGGCCCAAGCTTTCTGGGCCCCCCCCGCTACAAATTGCAGTCCGCAGCCACCCCGGAAAATGGCGCGTTCATAGAAGCGCCATCTTCTGGCGCTGTACCCAACTCATCCAGGGCCCTGGTGCGGTGGCTCACTGGGTAATAAAGGGGTTAGGGCCAGCTTGGTATTATCAGCTGGCTCCAAGCCCAAAATTCATGGGGTCACGCCAGTATTAGACATGACCGCCATGAATTTCTAGTAAAGTATTTAAAAAAAACACAACACCCAGAATAAAGTCCTTTAATTGAAATAAAAACACAATTCTTTATTGTTCTAAATTAAACCATACTTACCATCACACCCATTCCAGCTGAAGCCAACGATCTCCTGCAATAAAAGAAAAATAATAAACCAACCTCATCCTTACCTTTCCATGGTTCCCACGACAGCTTCAGCTCTGCTACATCGAGATGACTGGCTGGACCGCAGCAGAACGCTGCCATCCAGTCTGTCATCGCGCAGACACTGAGAAGCGCAGGCATGCTTGCGCTCCTCACTGTCTCGCTGTGACGGCATCCAGATGAGCCGAGGTCATGTCCAATGAACTCGGCTCACCTCATGCACGTCACTGACAGCGTGGGAAAATTCTCACGCTGAAGTGCTGAGTGCAGGAGAATTCTCCCACGCTGTCAGTGATGTGCATGAGGTGAGCTCATGTCCAATGAACTCAGCTCACCTCCTGCACGTCACTGACAGCGTGGGAAAATTCTCCTGCAATCAGCGCTTCAGCGTGAGAATTTTCCCACGCTGTCAGTGACGTGCATGAGGTGAGCCGATTTCATTGGACATGAACTCGGCTCCTCTGGATGTCGTCACAGAGAGACGCTGAGCAGCGCAAGCAAGCCTGCGCTTCTCAGTGTCTGCGGGATGACAGGCTGGATGGCAGCGTTCTGCTGCGGTCCAGCCTGTCATCTCGATGTAGCAGAGCTGAAGCTGTCGTGGGAACCATGGAAAGGTAAGGATGAGGTTGCTTTATTATTTTTCTTTTGTTGCAGGAGATCGTTGGCTTCAGCTGGAATGGGCGTGATGGTAAGTATGGTTTAATTTAGAACAATAAAGGATTGTGTCTTTATTTCAATTAAAGGACTTTATTCTGGGTGTTTGTGTTTTTTTTAACTTTGACTATGGGGTTAGTAATGGGGGTGTCTTATAGACGCCTCTCCATTACTAACCTGGGCTTGATGCCAGCTGGCATTATAAGCTGACATCAACCCCAACCCTATTACCCCCTGCCACCGCACCAGGGCAGCGTGGAAGAGCGAGGCTAAGTGCCAGAATTGGCGCATCCTATGAATGCGCCATTTCTGGGGCGGCTGACGGCTGGTGTTTCTAGCCTGGGAGGGGGCCAATATTCATGGCTCCCTTCCTGGGCTATTAATATCAGCCCCCAGCTGTCTGCCTAGCCTTTGCTAGCTATTAAATTAGGGGGGACCCCACGTCATTTTTTTTGGGGGGTCCCCCATTTTAATAGCTAGTAAAGGCTATGTATTCAGCTGGGGGCTGATATTAGTAGCCTGGGAAGCTCCGTGGGTATTACCCCCTTCCCAGGCTTCAAACATCTGCCCCAGCCGTCTGCTTAACCTCCGCTAGAGCCTAAAATTAAGGGGAACCCCACGCCAATTTTTTTAATAATAAATCCTTTATTTTAATACTAAATGACAAGTACAGTAACCAACACTATCACTGTACTTCATATATATGTGACTGACATGTTTCTATCTATCTAATCTATGTGTGATGCTCTATCTTTCTGTTCTAAATTGTCGGGTACCGCTGCTGAATTGCCGGCCGGCTTTTTTAAAGAGAGAGTGCATGAAAACACTATTATTTTTTTAAATAAATCCTTTACACTAAATGACAAGTACAGTAAGCAACACTATCACTGTACTTATTATATATGTGACTGACATGTTTCTATCTATCTAATCTATGTGTGAAGCTCTATTCTTTCTGTTCTAAATTGTCGGGTACAGATGCTGAATTGCCGGCCGGCTTTTTTAAAGAGACGGTGCATGAAAACACTAATATTTTTTTTAATAAATCCTTTACACTAAATGACAAGTGCAGTAACCAACACTGTCACTGTGCTTCTTATATGTGTGACTGACATGTTTCTATCTATCTAATCTATGTGTGATGCTCTATTCCTTCTTGTCTAAATTGTCGGGTACCGGTGTATGCCGCTGCTGAATTTGCCGGCCGGCTTTTTTAAAGAGAGTGTCTTCTGAGCAGTTTGTCAGCTTTTGGACACCTTTGCAGGTGTTTTCTATGTGTTTCTATGTGTTTTTGTTTGCCTGCCATTGGTTTTAACGGTGTTCGACGGTGTTCTAAGGTGTTCGACGAACAGTTCGACGAACAGTTCCTCGAACATCCCGGTGTTCGACGAACCGAACCGAACCCGAACACTACGGGGGTGGCTCAACACTATTCCTAAGAGCACAGTGGCCTCCATAATCCTTAAATGGAAGAAGTTTGGGACCACCAGAAGTCTTCCTAGACCTGGCCATCCAGGCAAACTGAGCAATCATGGGAGATGAGCCTTGATGAGAGAGGTAAAGAAGAGATCACTGTGGCTGAGCTCCAGAGATGTAGTAGGGAGATGGGAGAAAGTCCACAATGTCAACTATCACTGTAGCCCTCCACCAGTTGGGCCTTTATGGCAGAGTGGCCCAATGGAAGCCTCTCCCAAGTTCAAGACATACGAAAGCCCGCATAGAGTTTGCTCAAAAACACATGAAGGACTCCCAGAATATAATAAATAAGATTCTCTGGTCTGATGAGACAAAGATAGAATTATCACCAAAAAGTTCTAAGCAGTATGTGTGGAGAAAACCAGGCACTGCTTATCACCTGCTCAATACAATCCCAACAGTGAAACATGGTGGTGGCAGCATTATGCTATAGGGGTGTTTTTCAGCTGCAGGGACAGGACGACTGGTTGCAATTGAAGGAAACATGAATGCGGGCCAAGTACAGAGATATCTTGGATCAAAACCTCTTCCAGAGTGCTCTGGACCTCAGACTTGGCCGAAGGTTCACCTTCCAACAAGACAATGACCCTAAGCACACAGCTAAAATAACAAAGGAGTGGCTTCAGAACAACTCTGTGACCATTCTTGATTGGCCAAGCCAGAGCCCTATCCTAAACCCAATTGAGCATCTCTGGAGAGACGTGAAACGGCTGTCCACCAACCTTCACCATCCAACCTGACGGAACTGGAGAGGATCTGCAGGGAAGTATAGCAGAGGATCCCAAAATCCAGGTGTAAAAAACTTGCATCATTCCCAAGAAGACTCATGGCTGTACTAGCTCAAAAGGGTGCTTCTACTTAATACTGAGCAAAGGGTCTGAATACTTATGACCATGTGATATTTCAGTTTTTCTTTTTTAATAAATTTGCAAAAATTTCTAAATTTCTGTTTTTTTCAGTCAAGAAAGTCAGTGCAAAGTGTACTTTAATGAGAAAAAAAATGAACTTTTTAGACTTTACCTAATGGCTGCAATGAAACAAAGAGTGAAAAATTTAAAGGGGTCTGAATACTTTCCGTACCCACTGTGAATGATCTACTGAACTCTTTCTATGAAACCTTATATAAAGATCATATCTTGAAAGAAACACCTAGCCACACTCTTTTAGACAAAGTTAATCTACCTAAATTTTCAGAGGAGAATAATGTCATCTTTAATAAACCCATTACAGTCTATGAAATCATGAATGTTAAGTAAAAACCTACACACTAAACGAAGCCGCTGGTCCAGACAGATACAAAGTGAATTCTATAAAAATATAAGCTCCTGACATCGCGCCATTTCTAAAGTCTCTCTATAATTAAATATTAAATGGGTATCCTCCATCCACAAACATGGCCTATATCTAACTGATACTGAAATCAGGAAAACATTCTTCATTCCCTAGTTCCTAAAAATCAATTTTCCTTATTAATCTAGTTGTTAAGATTATTTCTAAGATCTTGGCTGACAAACTGCCCGCTGTTCTTCAAGGGACTACCGTATTTTTCGGACTATAAGACGCACCCCATATTTTGGGGTGGAAAATAGGAAAAAAATATAGCACATAATTGTGGCCAGATTATTTGTACTTTTTGACTATTATCTACCATGATTTTTGTAACTCACCATTTTTAGCTATACTGTATATCTGGCGCAATGGTTCACGCTGCAGATTACTGGAATCTGCATATTCTGAATCATATCATGGTAGGGCAAATGTACTAATTCATGTGTTTGTTATAGTTTCTTTTGATATTTCTCATACTTAGAAAGGAATTATTTGATACTATATATTTCTTACTTAGTTTTTATGTAGGTGCTATAAGTAGATTTGGGAGCTGCTGGAAATGTAAGTATTTTTTAGGTTGTAAATTAAAAAAAATAATTCAAACTTCTTTTTTTGCTGATGACATAATTCTCTTTATGTGTAAACCTAAAGAACATTTTTTCAAAGGTTATATCCCTCTTGTTGATTTTCAGAGAAGACACAGGATTTAAAATTAATGTCTCAAAATGTGAATTGTTATAGTTGACGGACAGAGGTAGAGGTTCTCTGCAAAACACACATTTAGGTGATATTACCATTTGCTCATCTTATATGAAATACTTAGAGTTCAAGATAGGATGGAGTCCCTTGTCTATATGCACCCTTATTATTCCCCTCTATTTAACAAGATTATTGCTCTACTACAGAAGTGGCAAGTACTTCCCCTGTCATTATAAGTTAGAGCCCACTTAATCAAAATGATCAGTGTGTCCAAATTAATGCATTATTTGCAAACCCTTTATTGCTTAAACACTCCAAAATAAATAAGCTCAACACAGCCCTTACTAATTTCTTATGGAGAGGGTAGCGTTCTAGAATTAGTTTAAAAATACTGATGGCAACCAAATCCAAAGGAGACATAAATTTCCCAAAAGTGAGAATTTACAATTTGGCCTCTCTGACATGCTATATAATAGACTAGATTTATAAGAGACTCACGTATTCAGGCTATGAATTAGTCACACTTTGCATTCCCTTGGTAGATAACAGTACTTCTTTATTCTTCTATGTCAATCTTACCCCCTAAGATCAAGCATTAGTTAGTTTTCCAAGATACTATTTTGATGTGGAAAAAAAATATATAAACTTTCTTTTCGAATATCTAAACACCTATTTTTATGGCTGAACTCAGAATTTCTTCATGGGATGGAAAATGAACTTTTTGGTGAAGTGTCGTCATGGTTAACATCTCTCATTTGTTTCATCCCACTAATCTTAGATGATTAATAAATGAAGAGCTGTAGGATGATTTATTCTTCACCCTTTTGGCTATGTGCGCAAGAAGCAATTTTAATGCGAAAACGCATTAAAATCGCTTGTAATAGGTCTGCCTTTTACTGCAATGCAAATCCGCATGTGCTGTGCACATCATGCGGAAATTTAACCAGCGAATTCGCATTGCGGTAAATCCCGCAGCAAGACCAATTCTAGTTCTATTTTGCTGCAAAATCTCCACCATTGACTTGCATTGGATTGCATAAGATCCGCATGACTACATGTAGCCATGCGCATCATATGCGATTAATGCGCGGATGGTACCCGGTCTGGAGAAGAGGAGACTCTCCTCCAGACTCATGTACCATAGTACCCGTAAGTAAAAAATGAATTAAAATAAAAAATAACCTTATGCACACCTTCTGATGGCCCCCGCTCTGCTCCCGGCATCGCTGATGGCTCCGTGGCGGGTACCGGTATTGTAAAAGGACCTTCCATGACTTTAGCGATCATGTGACAGATCACGCGACAGCCAACGCGGTCAAGACAATTAGGGACAATGGGATATCGAATATGATTGCGGAGGATTGGGCTGGTATCTGTAAAATCATGATGCAGCTAAATCATATCACAACTAATGGCAAAACTCAGGCAAAAATAGATTAGTTGCCATCAGCCAACTCCCAGATCTAGTTGAGATCTAGCCATCTCACCTGCTCCTACATCTGTTAGACACTACATCTGATCATTTCCTCAGCAGGTTTATACAGTGTTTTAGTTAAATGCTAGCTGGAAATGACAACACAGCACCTGACATATACATGCAGGAAGGTTACCCTAAATGTACATCACATGTCAACAAGATATTAAAAACCATATTATTTCAGTACAGCTAAAATGCGTGTAAAAAGAAAAATATTTTTTTATGTGCTTCGCAGAGGGACCCAGCAAGACTGACACCAAACCATCAAAGGCGCAGCCACAGACGCACTTGGCACAAGGTTCCCAGCTAGACAAGTCGTTAAGGGCCGGGAATACTCTTCACCCAGCTTCCAATAAAGGGAAGGGGGACTTTGGCAGAGCCCTTTCCAGGACCACTGTCTCCAGACAGTTAGTGTCTGGTGATGTAGCTGGTGCCTACTCAAGAACCAGATGAGTACCTCTGCAAGAACTTCAGTAAGTGAAGCAGAAGAGAAAAAAAGAAAAAAAACAGAAAAGATAGCAAACCTACTTCTAGCACTACTCACAATCACAGCACATAGGAACTGCAGAAAAAACAAAGGACTGAGCAAGGAACAGGATTAAATAGCCCGCCTAATGATCAGGTGTTAAATACCTCCCAATCATAACCAGACAGCCACTCCCTTCTAGCTTGCACAGTAGACTGGACACAATTCCACCACAGCCTAGTGCCGGACACAGCAGTGTCTTGCATTGTCTGGTAACCGGGAAAGACAGCATCCCATATTCCCTGAGCAGAGAAATCAGAGACATTTGGCGTCCCACATCCTACAACACCAGAACATGATGCTCCAAAAGATTGGGACAGTTTCCCTGCACATGTAGTAGCTCCGCCTTCAGAGTCAGGACAATGGCTGCGACTGTGACAGGAGTGGCATAGCAAAGGACCTGCTCCATTCCCAGATGGGAGCACAGAACCACGATTCCTAACAGTAGCCCTCTCCCTAGGGGAGAACTCCGGGCTCTCACCACCCACCTTGTCTGGAAACGTCTTGCAACTTAGCAATGAGACAATGGGGATGTTTATCGCCTCTAAAGACCCAGTATTTTTCCTTAGGACCGTATCCCTTTCAATGAATCAAATACCGAATGGAGTTCCGAACTCTACAAGAGTCCGCGATGCTTTCTAGCTCAAATTCTTCAGTATTATCAATCAGAATAGGAGGAGGATGATTCAGGGTCACAAGCAGAGTAACCAACTTCTTTAATAATGTTTTTCAAAAACATTGGGAACCCACGCAGAGGAAGACACACCTGCCAGAAAAGCCACCTTATTGGCATTCTCAATCATGGGAAATGGTCCTATAAAACTGGGTGCAAGCTTAGGAGATGGTACCTTAATCTTCAGATTCTTAGTAGACACAAGAGATAAGCGAACATGCTCGCCACTGTTCCACAACATATATATATATACAGTACAGACCAAAAGTTTGGACACACCTTCTCATTTAAAGATTTTTCTGTATTTTCATGACTATGAAAATTGTACATTCACACTGAAGGCACCAAAACTTTGAATTAACGCATGTGCAAATATATACTTAACAAAAAAGTGTCAAACAACTGAAAATATGTCTCATATTCTAGGTTCTTCAAAGTAGCCACCTTTTGCTTTGATGACTGCTTTGCACACTTTTGGCATTCTCTTGATGAGCTTCAAGAGGTAGTCACTGGAAATGGTCTTCCAACAATCTTGAAGAAGTTCCCAGAGATGCTTAGCACTTGTTGGCCCTTTTGCCTTCACTCTGCGGTCCAGCTCACCCCAAACCATTTCGATTTGGTTCAGGTCTGGTGACTGTGGAGGCCAGGTCATCTGGCGTAGCACCCCATCACTCTCCTTCTTAGTAAAATAGCCCTTGCACAGCCTGGAGGTGTGTTTGGGGTCATTGTCCTGTTGAAAAATAAATGATGGTCCAACTAAACGCAAACCGGATGGAATAGCATGCCGCTGCAAGGTGCTGCAGTAGCCATGCTGGTTCAGCATGCCATCAATTTTGAATAAATCCCCAACAGTGTCACCAGCAAAGCACCCCCACACCATCACACCTCCTCCTCCATGCTTCACGGTGGGAACCAAGCATGTAGAGTCCATCCATTCACCTTTTCTGCGTCGCACAAGGACATGGTGGTTGGAACCAAAGATCTCAAATTTGGACTCATCAGACCAAAGCACAGATTTCCACTGGTCTAATGTCCATTCCTTGTGTTCTTTAGCCCAAACAAGTCTCTTCTGCTTGTTGCCTGTCCTTAGCAGTGGTTTCCTAGCACCTATTTTACCATGAAGGCCTGCTGCACAAAGTCTCCTCTTAACAGTTCTTGAAGAGATGTGTCTGCTGCTAGAACTCTGTGTGGCATTGACCTGATCTTTAAACTGAGTTGCTGTTAACCTGCGATTTCTGAGGCTGATGACTCGGATAAACTTATCCTCAGAAGCAGAGGTGACTCTGGGTCTTCTTTTTCTGGGGCGGTCCTCATGTGAGCCAGATTCTTTGTAGCGCTTGATGGTTTTTTCAACTGCACTTGGGGACACTTTCAAAGTTTTCCCAATTTTTCGCACTGACTGACTTTCATTTCTTAAAGTAATGGTGGCCACTCGTTTTTCTTTACTTATCTGCTTTTTTCTTGCCATAATACAAATTCTAACAGCCTATTCAGTAGGACTATCAGCTGTGTATCCACCTGACTTCTGCACAACAAAACTGATGGTCCCAACCCCATTTATAAGGCAAGAAATCCCACTTATTAAACCTGACAGGGCACACCTGTGAAGTGACTACCTCTTTAAGCTATATATATACAGTATATATACAGTACAGACCAAAAGTTTGGACACACCTCATTTAAAGATTTTTATGGACTCTACATGCCTGGTTCCCACCGTGAAGCATGGAGGAGGAGGTGTGATAGTGTGTGGGTGCTTTGCTGGTGACACTTTTGGGGATTTATTCAAAATTGAAGGCATACTGAACCAGCATGGCTACCACAACATCTTGCAGCGGCATGCTATTCCATCCGGTTTGCGTTTAGTTGGACCATCATTTATTTTTCAACAGGACAATAACCCCAAACACACCTCCAGGCTGTGTAAGGGCTATTTGACCATGGTGGTGAGTGATGGGGTGCTACGCCAGATGACCTGGCCTCCACAGTCACCAGACCTGAACCCAATCGAGTTGGTTTGGGGTGAGCTGGACCGCAGAGTGAAGGCAAAAGGGCCAACAAGTGCTAAGTATCTCTGGGAACTCCTTCAAGATTGTTGGAAGACCATTTCCGGTGACTACCTTTTGAAGCTCATCAAGAGAATGCCAAGAGTGTGCAAAGCAATCATCAAAGCAAAAGGTGGCTACTTTGAAGAATCTAGAATATAAGACATATTTTCTTTTGTTTCACACTTTTTTGTTAAGTATATAATTCCACATGTGTTAATTCATAGTTTTGATGCCTTCAGTGTGAATATACAATTTTCATAGTCATGAAAATACAGACAAATGTTTAAATAAGAAGGTGTGACCAAACTTTTGGTCTGTACAGTATATATATATATCCATCATATCCGACAGATATTGGAAGACATACCCCATATATCAGGGGCCGGGGCAATTTTTCTTTTATTTTGATTCTGATTATTTGCTTATAAAGCAATCCAGAGTACACATTTTTTCTGCGCCATTTGTTAGCACTACAGAATACAGCCAGATTTTTTCCATATTACAGCAATAAAAATTCAGAAATTTGAATTGAACGTGTAAAATATTGGCTTACATTTTCATTTTGTTGCAGTGTGTCAGTCAAGCTATTAACACTTGATCTTTGTGAAGAATAGTATTAGTAAATTACTGACCTCCCATTTAAAACTGTGGTTCTCTGTCAGATGTATCACATATAACTGTGTTCCAAAATCAGCCATTTCTGCCTTCCATTTTGTTGCAGTGTGTCGGTCAAGCTATTCACACTAGGTCTCTGTGAAGAATAGTATTAGTAAATTACAGGCCTGCTATTTAAAACCATGGTTCTCTGTCAGACATATCACATATATAACTGTGTTACAAAATCAGCCATTTCTGCCTTCCATTTCATTGCAGTGTGTCAGTCAAGCTATTCACACTATGTCTCTGTGAAGAAAAGTATAAATAAATTACAGGCCTGCTATTTCAAACCGCGGTTCTTTGTCAGACGTATCACATATAGCAGAGTTTCAAAATCAGCCATTTCTGCCTTAGATTTCATTGCAGTGTGTCAGTCTACCTATTCACACTAGGTCTCTGTGATGAATAGTTTTAGTAAATTACGGGCCTCTTATTTAAAACCGTGATTCTCTGTCAGACGTATCCCATATAACAGCGTTCCAAAATCAGCCATTTCTGCATTCCATTTCATTGCAGTGTGTCAGTCAAGCTTTTCACACTAGGTCTTTGTGAAGAATAGTATTATTAAATTACTGACCTGCTATTTAAAACTGTGGTTCTCTGTCAGACGCATCACATATAAATGTGTTTCAAAATCAGCCATTTCTAGTGAACGTGGAAAATATTGTCCTCTATTTAAAATGGGAAAAGTGTCTGGCAAAGGATGAGGAAGTGGACGTGATGACAATGGTGCATACAAAGGCCGAGGCCATGGGCAAGCTGAAATTGACCCACAACAAACACCCACATCTTGTCGCTTGACCTTCCTGTCCCAATTGCTAGGGGACCGCAGCACACCACTATTGAACCCAGAGCAATGTTAAAAGGTTGTTGGTTGGATAGCTGATAATGCCTCCAGCCACTTTGCCACCACCACTACCACCCTGTCTTCCACATGGTGAAGTCTCAGTAGTCGTGAGTCTGGACCGCACATTCCTCACCCTGATCCTCCTTCCTCCCACCATGCCGAGTGCCCGGAGACAACTGATCCTACACTTGGACACTTAGAAGAGCTGTTCACTTTTCCACTTTGTAGCTTTGGGCCTCTCGCCCGGCCAGCTTCAAGCAAGCTAAGAGGAGAAAATGTGTAGCGATGCCCAAATACTTGAGCAGCCATGGTCACACGAAGGCAATGGTGGGAAAGTGCATTTACTGTCGCAAGAGATGGATGATGATGATGATGAGACACAATTGCCAGAAAGTCAGGAGGAGGAACAGGGAGCGGAAGTGGAAGACAAGATGGTGGATGATATAGTAACTGACTTAACCTGGTAGGGAGACTTGCAGAGCAAGGACAGAAGCACACAGGGGGAGGGAGGCGTAGCACCAAAACAGGCAGGAAGAAGCAGTGTGGTGGCTGAAGACACAAGGCGGGAAAGTGCTCCCCATAAAACCAACACGATGGAAGTTGCCAGTACAACTGTTAGGTCTTTCCGAGTCTGGTTGTTTTTTAAAGACTCTGAAGATAACCCCAAAAATGCCATTTGCACCACCTGCCGGGCCAGCATCAGCAGGGGTAGCAAAACTAGCAGCCTGACCACCACCAGCATGATCAGGCACATGGCAGCAAAGCACCGTACTAAGTGGGCCAAACCCCAGGGTCCAGAAACAGTGTCTGCGGGTGACACCACTGCTTTTTCCACTGTTGTGCATGCACGCCAATCCCCTGTCCATGGTTTATGCCAAAATGCCTCCCGCCCTGCACGTGTCATTGCACACTCTCAATTAGCACCGTCAGCAAGCACGTCCACGTCCTTGTCCCAGCAAAGCGTTCAGTTGTCCCTACCCCAGTCCTTAAAACGCAAGCGCAAATACACAGCCAACGCCCCACAGGCCAAACTACTAAATTCACACATTTCGTGAATGCTTGCGCTCGAAATGTTGCCATTTAGGTTCGTGGAGACAGAAGCTTTCCATAACCTGATAGTGGCGGCCATCCCTCGGTACTCAGTCCCCTGCCGCCACTATTTCTCCCGGTGTGCCGTCCCCATATTACACGAGCACGTGTTCCACAACATTAGCCGTGCCCTCAACAACGCAGTTACTGGGAAAGTCCACCTAACCACAGACACATGGAAAAGTGCTTGTGGGCAGGGACGGTACATCTCGCTGACGGCACACTGGGTTAATATAGTGGAAGCCGGGACCCAGTCGGACCTTGGGACGGAACACGTCCTCCCGATGCTAAGGATTAAGGAACTAAGTCAATCAGGTTTGCCCCCACATTCTACAGCTCCTGCACCTCCTCCTCCTCCTGTTCAGCCTCCATCTCCAAAATGAGCACATCAGTCACAAGCTGGAAGCACTGCAGCAATGCCTCGGCCAAGCGGAAACAGGCTCTGCTGATGCTAATATGCTTAAGTGACAAACCGCACACCGCTGAAGAGTTGTGGACAGCTCTGAAAGAGCAGTCAGATCTGACACCGCTGAACCTACAGCAAGGCATGATCGTGTGTGACAATGGCCAGAACCTAGTGGCGGCTCTAAAGTGAGGCGAGCTCACACATGTACCATGCCTGGCCCATGTTCTTAACCTCGTGGTTCAGCAGTTTCTCAAAACCTACTCAGATCTGTCACATCTGCTTGTCAAATTACACCGCATGTGTGCCCATATTAGAAAGTAAGCTAAAGCTTCCGCCGCCCTTTCCGTGCTTCAGCAGCGTTTGCAGATTCCAGCTCATCGACTGGTGTGCGATGTCCCCACGCGTTGGAACTCTGCATTGCAGATGTTGGGAAGGATTTGTGAGCAGAAGAGGACAGTTGTTGACTACCAGCATCAAAAAGGCCTTCGGTATTCAGTTTAGACTCCACATCTAAGACCTCAGGAGGGGACATGGATGTCAAACATGTGTACCATACTCCAAATCTTTGAGGAGTCAACCAAGATGGTGAGTGGCGATGACGCCATAATTACCGTCTGCATCCTTCTTCTGTCTTCTGAAACGCACTCTGCTCACAATTAAATAGGATGCATTGCAGGCTGAGCACGATGAGATGGAGCAAGGAACCATACAGGATGATTCCATACAGCCTCATCTCATCCCAACATGGATTGGGTGACAGTGAGGAAGAGGAAGGAGAGCAGGAGCTAGTTTCCTGTACTGTAGACGGTACTTCCTGCCCAACTGTCATACCATCTGTTCAGCGTGGATGGCCTGAGGACAGGGAGGAGTAAAAAGAGGAGGAGGAAGTGGATGAGGAGGAAAGCATGGTCAGTCGTCCTCTTTGTGAGGACACAGAAGTCTTGCCTCTTTGCAGTCTGGCACACATGGCTTATTTTATCTTATGCTGCCCTTCTCATAAACCTCGCGTTGTCCAAATTTTGGGTGACAGTCATTACTGGTTGGTGACATTTCTAGACCCACGCTACAAGGAGAACTTTCTGTCTTTTATTCCCTAGCCAGACAAGCCTAATAAATGGGGCAGTACCACGATGCCCTTGTTGCGAAATTATTTAAAAAATTCCTATCTGAAAATGCTGGCGGCAGAGATCACAGTTCATTGGACAGCAAAGGAGTGCAGGCGAGAGAGACACAAACACAATCCAGCAGAGGCAGGGGAACACTGTGGGTAAAGTTTTGAAAGATGCTGAGGGATTACCTTGCCTACCGTACCAACCTCCTCCGTGATTCCTCTGTGCCTTATAATTATTGAGTATCCAAGTTGGACACATGGCACGAACTGGCTCTCTATGCCTTGGAGGTCTTGGCCTGCCCTGCTGCTAGAGTTTGGTCAGAGCGGGTTTTTAGTGCCACTGGTGGAATAATAACTGATAGGCGCATCAGTCTGTCAATTGAAAATGCTGACAGGCTAACTCTTATTAAAATGAACAAAGGCTGGATTGGGCCAGACTTCTCACCACCACCAAATGACAGCAGAGTAACATAAAGTCAAATCCACTGTGTTTTTTCGGGAGGTGTATTCACATGCACTGCTTCACACCCACACATGGGTATACGCTTCCTCATTTTGGCTGTTTCATGTTCTTCTCCTTATCCTCAGCCTCCACCACCACTATAACACCAGGGTGACCGTGGTCCATATTGCCATTATAGAAAGTTCCTCCGTCCTTATTTTTGTCAGCTTTTGCTTGGAAGGCATAAGCAAAGACTGTGGGAGACCCACTCCCCAATAATGGGAATAATATTTTTAAGATGCTGTACTGTATGGCTCTTGTAAGGGGCATTAAAAGCGTCTTGTTAAGCTAATGCGACCTCCACCACTTTTCCAAGGGGCATTAAAAACTGGATTGGGCCAGTCTTCTCAATACCCAGAAATGATAGCAGCATAACATAAACTCAAATACAGTGTCTTTTTTTCACATGGGTATACGCTTCCTGATTTTGTGTATTTGCTCTTGTCCTCCTCCTTCTCATCATCCTCATCCTTCAGCACCATATCACCACAATATCTACCATATCACCATATCTACATCTCTTACAAGAGGCATTGGAGTTCCTGCAAATTTTTGGCAGCCGTTGCATTCACTACATAGGCAAACAGTATGGGAGATCCACTTCCTAATAATGGGAACATTGTTTTCAGGAGGTCCTCAGACCTCTACGTCTCTTGCAAGGGATATTGGCGCCCGTCCAAAATTTTTGGCAGCCGTTGCTTCACTGCATAGACAAACAGTATGGGAGACCCACTTCCTAATAATGGGAACTTTGTTTTCAGGAGGCCCTCCGACCTCTACGTCTCTTGCAATGGGAATTGGAGTTCCTCCAAATTTTTGGCAACCATTGCAGTCACTGCATAAGCAATAATAGTATGGAGACCCACTCCTTTCTAATGGGAACATGTCGTTAATGTGGCCCTGCTCTATGTGTATTTAAATTGTTATTAGGGTTTTTCCTAAAGGTTGGACTCACTGCACACCCTATAACTGTATAGCAGACCCTCTTTTTTCTAATGGGAACATATGCTTACTGTGGCCCACCTCTATGTGTCTTTAAATTGGTACTGGGGTTTTCCTAAATTTTTGCAGCCGTTGGACTTACTGCATACCCTATAACTGAATAGCAGACCCTCTCCTTTCTAATGGGAACATGTCGTTACTGTGGCCCAGCTCTATGTGTCTTTAAATTGAAATTGTTTTTTTTTTCTAAAATTGGCAGCCGTTGGACTCAATGCATACACTATAACTGTATAGCTTACCCACTCCTTTCTAATGGGAACAATTCATTATCGAGGCCCACCTCTTTGTGTCTTCAAATTGTTATTGGGGTTTTTCCCAAATTTTGGCAAACTTTGCAGTCACTGTATGGGCATTGCCACTATAGGAGACCCACTCCTCTATAATATGAACATTTTTTATACTGAGGCCCTCCTCTAAGTGTCTTCAAAGGGGTATTGGGGTGTGTTCAAATTTCTGGCAGCCCTTGCAGTCACTGCATACCCAATAACAGTATAGGAGACCCACTCTTTAATAATGGGAACAACACAGCATAGCCAACTGCTGGCCCCTTAAGAAAAGAAAGAGCCACCTGCTTGCTCTATAAAAATAGTGTTTGTGACTTTCAGAGTCTCTCCTTCAAAAATGAAATAGGATGTGTCTGATCATGTCTCACACACCACATGGCAAGATAAGGTAGTAAAATGTTAAAATGACATTTACCTGTGAGTGTATTTTTCACAGTTGAAAGCAATGCAAAAGTGCAAAAATGCATCAAAATGCAACTTGTGAACTTGTTCCTTAACATTTTTCCCAGAAAAATTCATTTTAGTTTCGTTTTTGTATGTTTTATTGGGAGTCCGTAAAAGTGGTGTAATACCTCTGACAACATTGTTGACAGCAGTGACCTGGGAGTTAGAGATGCTTCCAGGGGTTTTCCCCATGCTGTTTCCATGTCATTTGAGCACTGTTCCCATCGATTTTGGAAATATTTAGGCCCTCTGCAGACCACTGGGGGGCCGCCGGAAAAATGTTTGCATTTCCCATAGACTTACATTGGGTTCATTACTCGGACCGAACTCGAGCAATCCAATTTGTTCGACCCGAGCAACGAGTATCCGAGCATTTTAGTGCTTGTTCATCATTAGTAGGACACCCAAACTCTGTCCCCCACTCTGATGACAACTCTTATCAGCCTGCCTCTTCATGCTCTCCCCTGCTTTCTCGAGATATGGGCTTCTCCCCCAAACCTTCTGAAATTGGAGGATAGTAGCAGAGACCGCCGGAAGTACATCATCCCATCCCTCAAAACAAGAATACCTAGGCTAGAATCCTAAATTACAGAAGAAGGAAGACATTTGCAAGCCCTCGTGGTTTCTATTATTTAGGGCGAACTCTGCCAAGATTAAGTATGATCCCCAATTATGCTGAGCATGGGAGCAAAAACATCTTAGATAGGACTCAAGACACTGGTTAGATCGCTCCATTTGCCCATTAGTTTGAGGATGGTATGCAGATGAAAACGAGAGTTCCGACCCAAGGTTTTTACAGAAAGCCCTCCAGAATCTGGTTATAGACAGGGACCCATGATCAGAGACAATATTAATAGGAACCCCATGTAATCTTACCACCTGAACAAGGAACAAATCTACCAAGTCCTGCGCACTGGGCAACTGAGCCAAAGGAACCAAATGGCATTGTTGAGAAAATTGGTCCACAATAACCTACATTGTGGTTATACCCTTGGAGTCAGGGAGATAAGTAATGAAGTCCATGGAAATGTGGGAACAAGGACGTACAGGAATGGACAAAAGGAGAGGTTTCCCTACAGGGCACGCAAGGCACCTTGTTCGTGGCACAGATCTTGCATGCCTTAAAATAACCTTCAACATTCTTACCAAGGACAGCCACCAATGCTTTATGCTCAACATGTGAAAAGTCCCCTTAATGTCCGGGTGGCCCGCTGTGACTGAGTTATGAGTAAGCCCAATGACAACTGCATCAGTACAAATAATTTATCATGAGGTGTGCTGGATGGAGCCATTCCCTGAGCCTTAACCACCTTCCAAGATAAACTGACAGAAGAGGCTACAATGCCCTTTGGAAGAATGAAATCAGGTTCCGTATTTCAGACTCACTAGGACAAAGACTTCAACATTCTTGGTCCCAGGGAGGTAAGACATCGAAAAATTGAATCTGATAAAAAACAAGGCCCATCGGGAAACTGAAGCAGAGGAAAGGGCCTTTTAAGTGTATTAAAGACCTTAATGGCCTCCAGTCCCCAATTAGACATGTCTGCCCCCTTATTGGTAATATCAGCGAGAGGTAATGCTTGGGTGCCCGACCTGAGTCCGGAGTATAATGGAAGTCAATGGGAAACTCGATTATTTTTCCAGCGGCAGCAGGGGGTCTAAAAATTTGTCAAATCAATGGAAACAGCACTGAAATGGCATGGGGACAGCATGGGGAATACCCCTGGAAGCATCTTTGAATCCCAGATCGCTGCAGTGAACAATATTGTCAGAGTATTATGACACTTTTACTGACTCACAATAAAACATACAAAAATGAAGATAAAATGGATTTTTCTGGAAAAAATGTTAAGAAACATTCTTTCCAGGATAATGACTTGAATATAAGGCAAAGTAGATAACAAAAAACAAAAATGCTTCTCCACACCTTGGGCTAGGTCCACATGTAGTGTTTTTGTTGCATTTTTGTACATTCGCATTGCTTTCAAAGGTGAAAAATACATTCACCAGTAAATGTAGTTTTAACATTTTATTACCTTATCTGGCCATGTGGTGTGAGACATGATCAGACACATCCTGGTTAATATATGAAGGAGGGACTCTGAAAGTCACAAAGCCTTTTTTTACAATGCCATCAGATGACCCTCATTATATGTAGAGGGCCAAAAGGCGGCCCTTACTATTGTTAGAGGGCCAGCAGCAGGCAAAGCTTTGCATAGCCATATATTGCTACTGCAATATAATTTATATATCTGAATATCTGAGGTGGGCAAATTTTCTTTTTCGTATTAATACTCTAAAAGTTTGAAACTTGGAAGGCCAGCAGGCGGCTACTCTTTACATGGCCATATATTGCTAGTGCAATATAACGTATCCATCTGAGGTAGTCAAATTTTCTTTTTGATATATATTCTGTAAAGTTTGAAACTTAGCGATCCAGCCCTCACAATTTATAGAGGGCCATCAGGTGTCTTTGGGACAGATGAGACCAAGATAGAGCTTTTTAGTAAAGCAAATCATTGAACTGTTGACTGTAAATCAAATGAGGACTACAAATAAAAGAACACAGTATTTAGTCAAATATGATGGAGGTTCAAAGACATTTAGGGGTTGTTTTGCTGCCTCTGGCATTGGGTGCCTTTACTGTGTGCAAGGCATTATGAAATGTGAATATTTCCAAAGAATTTTGGTTTGCAATGTAGTGCCCAGTATCATATAGCTGAATTTTCATCCTAGGTCATGGGTCTTCCATCAGGACAATGACCCAAAAGATACTTCAAGAAGCATCCAGAAATGGATGAAAACAAAGCACTGGAGAGTTTTGAAGTGGTAATTCCAGCTCCAGTAATGTGAAATCTCCCACCATTGCCTCTTACATACAGAAGCTGAAGAGAAACTGCGAATGACACATTAAATCAGTAAATTTTAACTTTGATGAATTTCTGAAAAATTTGAAAAATTTCTGCCAACTTCGATGAATTTCTGTCAACTATGATAAATTTCTGTCTGCTTTGATTAATTTATGAGTACAGATCACCGCAAAAATTATGAGTGTATGGAAAAAAATCAATCAAGTTATGGACTGTGGAAGAGATGTATGTGGCCAGAAGGAACACTCATTTCCAACAGATGTTACTACCTAGCACCTATCCCTATTCTAAATGCAGCCAACAGCGGTATTAATAGGGAATAGAATAGATGTTTATTGTTTGGTTGCAGCAGCAAGGAGTATAAGGCAATAATCCCTGTCTGGATGCGTGTGATACGCTATCCATAAGGCGACAGCTCACCCATACATGAAATGCAGGTAAGAGAGTTACTGTTGTAGAATAAAAACTTGATTTGAATTGGCCTTCCCATTATTAAGGAGTGGGTCTCCTATACTCTTAAGGTGTATGCAGTAAATGCAAGGGCTGCCAAAAATTAGGACGCACTCCAATACTCCTTTGAAGAGATGTAGTGAAGGGCCTCTGAAAAATTGTATTAAAAATTATTAAGAAGTGGTTCTCCTATACTGTTAATGCGTATGCAGTAAGTGCAAGGGTTGCCAAAACTTAGGATGCACTTCACTACCCCTTTGATGAAACGTAGTGGAGGGCCTCCATGACACAAAATTTTCCCCATTGTTAAGGAGTTGGTCTCCTAGACTGGTAATGCCCATGAATTAAGTGCATGGGCTGAAAAACATTTACCCCTGGGGGGTGTACATATATATTTTTTAGAATGTTAGAGGTAGGCCTCTAAAAATTGTTCCAACGGGCATCATACACACCCATAAAAAAATTAATGGGGGTGTTGCATGATGGTCACCCTTTTGATATGGTGGTGGAGGATGAGGAGAAGGAGTAGGAGGAGGACAACATAAAAAAGATGAAATCGTGAAGCGTATACTCATGTCTCGTTGTGAAGAGGTGCATGGGAATAGACCAGAAAAAGAAAAAAAACTCTGGATTTAAGTTTCTGCTCCGCTGCTGTAATCGGACAGCATCTGTTCGACTGCTGCTAGTCTTGTGAAGTCTGGGCCAATTCAGACAGTCAATTCAGTGTGCCTATCAGTGTGCCTATCAGTTATAATTCTCTTCGGCGGCACTAAAAACCCGCTCTGACAAAACGCTAGTGGCAGGGGAGGCCAGGACCTCCAAGGCATAGAGAGACAGTTCGTGCCACGTGTCCAGCTTAGATACTCAAAAGTTGTAAGGCACAGAGGAATCATGGAGGATGCTGGTATGGTCGCCAAGGTACTCCTTCAGCATCTTCCAAAACTTTTCCCTCCTTGTCAGAGTACCCAGTGCATCAGGGCCTGGGTGCTAGGAGGGTCTTAGAAAACTGTCTCAGACCTTCAACAGTGTTCCCCTGCCTCTGCTGCATCTGACTTGAATTTCCCGAGCCCAAACTCCTCCTTTTACCTCTGCCAACATCGTTGTCAGATGGTAATTATTTGAATAATTCTTCAACAAGGGCCTTCTGGTACTGCAACATTTTATTAGACCTCTCCACCAGGGGAAGGAGAGATAGAAAGTTCTCCTTGTAGCGTGGGTCTAGAAGGGTGACCAACCAGTAATTGCCCTGTTACCAAAGATCTGTACAATGTGAGGGTCACAGGAAAGACAGCAGAACATATACTCAGTGTAACATCCCTGGCGGCGTGCATGCATAGTGCACCACCTCCCACTATGCAAGACCGCAATCTTTCCTGTCAGTCCAGCCTACAAACCTTGCTCCAGTTCATGCTGTGTGCATGTCCCTTGACTGACTGCTTAGGGTGGCGGCCCGGTTACGTCCTGATTCTTATAGGTGCTGTGGGCGCACCCCTAATGCGTCTCCAGCCTATTGCTGTGAGTCACTGGATATTTAAACCCCCTCCACCCAGTAGGAGGTGCCTGAGCAACACCTTCACTCAGTTTGTCTTTGCAACTGTATTGCCAGTCCTGTTATCTCTGATTTCTAGTCTGTTTCCGCCACTCTGGGGGCAGCATTCCCAGACCTGTTATCTCTGACTTCTAGTCTGTTTCCACTACTCTGGGGGCTGTATTCCCAGGCCTGTTACCTGTGACTTCTAGTCTGTTTCCGCCACTCTGGGGGCTGAATTCCCAGGCTCGTTCTTGTATCTCATTGCAGTAGCAGTTCTTGTCTGTACAGTATGCTAGTCTGTTACCTGTTTTTCTCTATGTCCGTACCTTCCCTTTTCCTGCAGTATATGAACCTGCACCTAACTCCAACTCGTTGTCTCTGTACTTCTGTTTGTAAGTTTTGTGTCCACTCGCTACTTCATAGGAAGTATCTTGCGTGTATCTGGTTCTGCTTGTCCCTTTTCCCTTCCTCCGTATCTTCCTGTATTTTCCAGTCTGTTCCATGTGAACAGAGCCCTGTCCTCTCTGCTCTGCCTTGCTCACCGCACCAGCGGTTTCTCTCTGCTCTGATGTACCCACCACTCTGGCGGCTTCCCTCTGCTCTGACGTACCCACCACTCCGGCGGCTTCTCTCTGCTCTGACTTGCCCACTGCTCCGGCGGCTTCTCTCTGCTCTGCCTTGCTCACCACACCAGCGGTTTCTCTCTGATCTGACTTGCCCACCGCTCCGGCGGTTTCTCTCTGCTCTGACTTGCCCACCACTCTGGCGGCTTCCCTCTGCTCTGCCTTACCCACCGCTCCAGCGGGTTCTCTCTTCTCTGACTTGCCTACCGCTCCGGCGGCTTTTCTCTGCTATGCATTGCCCACTGCTCCGGCGGTGCCAGTCCTGCCTGTTCCTGCATTCCCGGGTTGGGGTCAACAACTGTGACCATGGTCTGACCTGGAGTCGCACCTGGTCCCTCTGCTCGGTTCCTCCTTGGTCCACGGAGTCGACTAAGCCGCCATGTGACCTTGGTCGGAACGGGTTGATACTTAGTTACACCCCTCCAGGCACTCCTCAGTTCATGGTACAGTGGGATCACTAATCACGCTCACGCCAGTCAGTCCGGGCGCGAGCGTAATACTCAGCCTTGTGTGCCAGGCTGCCAGCAGCCCAGACTTCTCTGTCCCCACCTAGAGGATGACTGTCCATGTTCTCCTCCTCATCCTCCTCCTGGTCCTCCTCCTCCTCCCCCTCTTCCCCCTCTTCAGGCCATCCATGCTTAGCAGACAGTTTGAATGTGGTATGGGTAGAACCGTCTGTAGCACAGGAAATCAGCTCCTTTTCCTCCACCTCCTCATTATCACTGAATCTGCATTGAAAAGATGACATGATGCTGGACTGTGTAGCATAACCCTGAATAGTTTCTTACTCCATCTCATCGTGCTCCACCTGCAAAGCCTCCTCTTTAATTGTGAGCAGCGATCGTTTCAGTATACAGAGAAGAGGGATGGTCATGCTAATTATGGTGCAACCGCCACTCACCATCTTGGTAGAGTCCTCAAAGTTTTGGAAAACTGCACAGATGTCAGACATCAATGCCCACTCACCAGCTCTATGGGTGAAGGCTGACTGGAATAATGATAGGTGTGTTGGAGCTGATACTCAACAACTGCCCTCTGCTGCTCACAAAGCCTTTCCAACATATGCAACATTGAGTTCCAATGCGTGACATCTCATAACAGTAGGTGAGCTGGAAGCTGCAAAAGCTGCTGAAGCATTGCCAGGGAGGTGGAAGCTGTAGCTGACATGCGGAAATGGGCACACACGCATACTTTCATAAGCAGCTCAGGCAGATCAGGGTATGTTTTGAGAAACCGCCTAACCATCAAGTTGAGCATGTGGGCCAAGCATGGTACAGTGTGTGGGGTTGCCAAGCTTCAGAGCCTCCACCAAGCTGCGGCCATTGTCACATATGACCATTCCTGGTTGTAGGTTCAGGGGTGAGAGCCACAGATCTGTCTGCTCTGTTGGAGCTTTCAACAACTCTGCAGCGGTGTGAAGTTTGTCACCTAAGTAGATTAGCTTAAGCAGAGCCTGGCTGAGGCAGTGCTGCAGTGCTTCTAGCTTGCGGCTGTTGTTGACGGAGGGTGAAGAGTAGGAGGAGGTGCTGGAACTGCTGTAGAAAGTGGGGGCAACCCTGATTGAACCAGAGCCCACAATCCTTGGCATCGCTAGCATGTGTTCCGTCCCAGGGTCCAACTGGGTCGCGGCTTCCACATTATTCACCCAGTGTGCCATCAGGGAAATGTAGTGTGCCTGGCCACAAGCATTTGTTCACGTGTCTGTGGTTAGGTGGACCCTGTAAGTAACTGCATTGTTGAGGGCATGGGTAATGGGTAATGTTATGGGATATGTGGTTGTGTAAGGCGGGGACAGCAAACAGGGAGAAATAGTAGCAGGGACTGATTACTGAGGTTTCTCACAGCTTCTGTTTCCACAAGGCTAATAGGCAACATTTCCAGAGGAAGCAGTCTAGAAATGTGGCAGTTTAGAATTGTGGCCTGTGGCTGGGTGGCTGCTTGTTCTTGCATTCCAAGGACTAGGGTAGGGACAACTGAAAACTGCGCAGGGACACGGACGTGCACATAGTTGCTTATGGTGGTTGCAAGTGTGCAACGACAGGTGCAGGCTGGAAAGCATCTTCACCTGCGTCATAGACAAAGGATTGGCGTACACGTACAACAGCGGAAGAGGCAGTAGTTTCACCCGCAGACACTCTTTCTGGATCCTGGCGTTTGGCCGAACTAGTCTGGTGCTTTGTTGTCATGTGCCTGAGTAGGCTGGTGATGGTCAGGCTGGTAGTTTTGCTGCCTCTGCTCATGCTGGTATGGAAGATGTTGCAAATGGCCTTTTTTGGGTGAACTGGACAGTCTCTAAAAAGTGCCAGACTCAGAAAGATCTAACAGTTGGACTGGTAACTTCCCTTGTTTAGGGCAACAGTTGCTCAACTTGTGTCTGTGGCCACCCCACTGCCACTGCCTTTTCCTGCCTGTTGTGGTGCTATGCCTCCCTCCCCCTCTGTGCTTCTGTCCTCACTCTGCATGTCACCTTCCCAGGTTGAGTCAGTGACTTCATCATTCTCCACCTCGTCTTCCATGCCCGCACCCAGGTATTTCTCCTGACTTTCTGGCAATTGTGTATTATAATTATCCACCTCTTTCAACAGTAATTGCACTTTCCCACCATTGCCTTCTTGTGACTGAGGCTGCTCAAATATTTGGGAATTGCTACATGCAATCTCCTCAAGTCCCACTTGAAGCGGGCAGGGTGAGAGGCCAGAATCTATAAATAGAAATGTGAGCAGCTCTTCAGAGTGTCCAAGTGTGGAATTACTTGTCTCTGTGCACTCGGCATGGTGGGAGAAAGGAGGATCAGGGTGAGGATTGTGTGGTCTAGACTCACGGCTACTGAGACAGGGCCCTTTTGGAAAATAGGGTGGTGCTGGCAAACTGACTGGAAGCATTATGTGCTATCCAACCAGCAACCTTTTCACACTGGTCAGGCTTTAAAAGTGGTGTTCTGTGCCCTCCTAGAAGGTGGGATAGGAAGCTATGTTGACATGATGTGGGTGTTTGTTGTGCTCCTGCAGCAGTCACAGTTTCGCCTTGCCCATGGCCTCGGCCTCAGCATCACATCCACATCACCGTTCCTTACCACACGCTTTGCCCATTTTATATAGAGTATAATATTTTGCAGCTTCAACAAAATTTCACGTTTATTATAGCAGTAATATTTGACCACCTTAGATGGCCAAGTTTCACTGCTTGCACTATATAGCAATGCTATTCAAATCAATCAAGTCTGGCAAACAAATGGACCAGTATGAATGGTGTATTATAATGCTTTTCACAAAAATTATCAGGATTGAGAGCAAAAAGAATATTATTATCCCCGATATATAGGGGTATTGATCTGAGTTCCAGCAGCAGAAAGAATGTGCAATGAACCCTATCCTGTACTACACTATCTCGCCAGAAACTCTGCCAAACTAGTGCTAACAGCAGTATTAATATTCATCAGAATGAGCCCTCACAAGGGATGTTTGTGTATATGCAATAAATACAACTGGTGTAAAATCACTGCCTAAAATAAGCACAAATTCTCTCTCTCTGTCATCTGCACCTCTCCCTACTCTGCCTATTTCCGGGGTAGACTGTGATGAGCATAGGGTCCTGGGTCTTATATAGACCTAATGATCCTATGCGGCCAGCCAATCACTGTAATGCAACCACCAATATGGCTATGGCATTACAGTGACTGTCAGGCAATCCCCGCATGTTATTTGGATGCCTAAAAAGCACCAAAAATGCAGGGCGGGGACTTGAGTTCCAGCCAGAACTTAAAAAAAAAAAAACTCACTTAGTACTGAACATCGCGAGCACTTTGACGCTTGGTCATCACTAGTGAGTGGTTTCATCACCTTGGAAAAACCCTTAGCCGAGCTCCAGTAATAATTGTCAAAACACCAAAAACGCTACAATCTCTTGAGGTTAAGCACTTATGCCCACTAAAACTTCACCCTCACCTTCTTGGGGTCCATCCAAAACTCCTTGGGGGACAGAATGAGGCCCAGGAACCCCAAGTCCTGCTCTTCAAAAACACATTTTTCTTTTTTGACATAAAGATAATGATCCTCCAATCTTTTCAAGACAGTGAGCACATGGTCCCTATGTGCAGCCAGGTCCCTGGAGAAGATGAGAATATCATCGATGTAAACAATAACATAAATACCCAAAATATTACAGAAACTATCATTTGCAAGCATACAAACACAGTTGCAGCATAACAGAGCCCAAAGGGCATGACACAATAATCATTATGACTCCCGGGGGGTATTGAAGGCTGTTTTCCACTCATCTCCCTCCTTGAAGCAAACAAGATTATAAGCCGCACAGAGATCCAGCTTAGTAAACCAACTTGCCCCCACCAGTTGGTTACAGAGGTCAAGGATGAGTGGGAGAGGGTACTGATTATGTACAGTTATGCGATTGAGCTCACAATTGTCAATACACTGTCTCAAACCAAAAAAAAAAAGAGCCCTGCTCCAACCAGGGATTTAGGAGGGCGGATAAACCCATTTTTAACATTTATGAACATTCACGAACCAGATGGCGCGAGGAACTGAAAAAAAGACTCTGTCGCAGATGCCATCTTTGCTTCCTTGACTCCCAAGAGGTACAAACTCCATCAAGCTGCATTGGTTCTCCCTCAGCCTCAGGATCGGCAGAGCATGGATGAAGTCCCCCCGAGGGACAATTTTCCTAACATTTCTCGTCTTCTCCGATCAATTCGCACAGCTAAAGTCATGGCGGCCTCCAACGACCAGGGAGGAAAGTGGTGCACTAGCATATCTTTAATATGTTCATTAACTCAAGACAGGAAAATTACTACAAAAACCGATATCATTACACCCAATTTCTATGGCCCACCTACGAAACTGGGAGCAGTAGTCCTCCGCAGTGAGGCCCCGCTGACACAATGCCTTAAGATGGGATTCAGCTAAAGCCACCTGGTCTGCTTCATCATAAAACTGCCCCATAGCCTTAAAAAACTCATCCATTGATGAGAGTATGGGTGAACCTGAGACTAATGTAAATGCCCAAGACTGGGGATCACCTCTAAGAAATTAAATGACAAGACACACCCGAGTACCTTAATTCCCGGAGGAAACAGGGTAATGTTGGAAATATAATTTGCACCCCATCTTAAAATTAACTGCTTCCAAGCTCCCTCAAAATAATCAGGAAGGGGCACCATAGGTTCTATGGGAATGACCCCGATGCAGTACTGGCGTTAGAACCTTTTCCTGTATATATACAGTACAGACTGTATATTTTATTCAAAATTGAAGGCATACTGAACCAGCATGGCTACCACAGCATCTTGCAGCGGCATGCTATTCCATCCGGATTGCGTTTAGTTGGACCATCATTTATTTTTCAACAGGACAATGACTCTAAACACACCTCCTGGCTAAGACTACCAATTGAAGCTCATCAAGAGAATGCCAAGAGTGTGCAAAGCAGTCATCAAAGCAAAAGGTGGCTACTTTGAAGAACCTAGAATATAAGACATATTTTCAGTTGTTTCACGCTTTTTTGCTAAGTATATAATTCCACATGTGTTAATTCATAGTTTTGATGCCTTCAGTGTGAATGTACAATTTTCATAGTCATGAAAATACAGAAAAATCTTTAAATGAGAAGGTGTGACCAAACTTTTGGTCTGTACTGTATATATATATATATATATATATATATATATATATATATACATATATATTGCTGTTTATTCTGTTATGCCCTTCACAGATTTAACCATCAAGAATGACATCAAACCAGCAAAGGCGCAGCCACAGACGCACTTGGCACAAGCTGCCCAGTTAGGCGAGCACTTGAGGGCCGGGAATACTCTTCACCCAGCTCCCAGTAAATGGAAGGGGAACTTTGGCGGAGCCCTTCCCAGGCCCACTGTCGCCAAACAGTTGGCATCTGGTAATGTGTCTGGTGCCCAGTCAAGAACAAGGAAAAACCCCAGGAACCAGCAAAAACCCCAGAAAGTGTAGCAGAAGAGAAAAAGAAAAAAACCACCCTGAAAAGATAGCATACCTACTGCTAGCACCACTCACCACCACAGCAACTGCAATTAACAGCGAAGGATTGAGCAGGGAACAGGATTAAATTGCCCGCTTAATGATCAGGTGATAAATACCTCCCAATCATCCCCAGACAGCCACTCCTTGCTAGCTTGCCCAGCAGACTGGACACATTTCCCCCACTGCCTAGTGCCAGACACAGCAGTGTCCTGCATTGCCTGGCAACCGGGGAAGACAGCTTCCAATAATCCCCGGGCAGAAAAATCAGTAAGAGACACGATGTCCTGCATCCTCAAACATCCTACAACATCAGAATGCGATGCTCCATAAGATTGCGACAGTTTCTCTGCATGTATAGTAGCTCGAACAGTTTTATATGATCCCATTTGTCCTGCTGGCTAATATATATTCCCGATGTTAGAAATCAAATGGGAGATAAATGGAAAGGATGATGACTGTAAGATTAGAAGAAACATTGTTTTTTGTCTGATACGTTGTATATACTGTATATAGGCCTACTAAACACAAAATGGATCAAGACTATATACAAAGTTGCTTAATGAAGCACTCACATTAGTTTTTTTATTAATTAAATGTGTATATGCATATAATGTAGTGTGAGTGTATTAATATATTCACCTACCGCCACCTTCTTCAGGGTCCAGCACTATTCTGCTCCTCTTCTCAGAGATGTCACTCCTCTGCAGACTTTCCGGGCCATGCTGCCCTCCGTGTCACCCAAAATTGACTTTTACAATGTATGCCAATGGAGCGTCAAAACGTGGCTCCATAGACTTACATTGTAAAAAAGACTTCCAGCTCACAATTACGGTGACATCACTGAGAAGAGGAGAAAATGGCGCTGGACACTGGAGAGAGCAATGGTAGGGGAGTATATTAATACACACACATTTAATGAATTCCAAGTAACATATAAACTAAAAATCTTTGGATTTTTGCTTAATATAGCTTAATATAGTAATTCTAGAAATGGAGCACAATGTCCTGATACAACCTTTATGAAGGCTCATCTATTTAAGTGTAGCATGTCCCCAAGAATCATAATTTACCTTCTCAAATCTTCGCCTTTTCCCAGCAGCCCTGCTATATATTTTTGCAACATTCTGCGCTTTTACTGCCAATCTGTTTGTTCTTTCTCCTCTCTCTAGAGGCCATAATTGCTAAATCACATGAGGACAGAACACAGCAGATAATCAGTTGTTTTAAGAGCACATACTAAACTCTGAAAGATAAAAGGCATGACTAGACCACCCTGAATTCAGTTGCTACATGATTTTTAAAAGAAACTCTCATCTTCAGTGTCTTTCAAGTTAGTTTTCAGGCTGATGCTGCTATTTTCAACTGATTCTTTTGATATCAACAAAGGTCACAGAATAGCATTTTCCAGAGTGCGAGAACAAATGCTCAACATTAAAAAGTGTCATGGCCATGTGAAAATGTTTGTCGGAAATGTTAATAGGAGAAGACACAGGTATGAGTGGGGAATTGTGGCTTTTATGTGCAAATATATCTCACCTCCTTTTTTATTTCAATGCATACTTCACTATTTTTCTTAACAGCATGAGCAAAACAAAAAAATAAAATACACATAGAGTTTAAGGGAATTTCTTAAGGTTGGCGTTTCATACAGTCTTAATCTTAAGTTATACACCAGCACACTAGGTATAGTTTTATTTTGCTCTAAATCCTGTTATAAGGGAAGGTAAAGATACCCCTCCTGTTAATCCCCCTTTTATTTTTACACCCTTCAAAGTTGTAAATCATAGAACAAAAATG
The DNA here is from genome assembly GCF_046119375.1 of Phyllobates terribilis. Classification (NCBI taxonomy): domain Eukaryota; kingdom Metazoa; phylum Chordata; class Amphibia; order Anura; family Dendrobatidae; genus Phyllobates; species Phyllobates terribilis. The sequence goes on along the minus strand of NW_027362770.1, from coordinate 53,209,453 downwards.
TACATGCCATAATTTGCAACTTTAATATTACCGAATGCTCATTCAGATGTCCATTTTAGTCAAACGAGTGCTATCTGTGTTTTTCACAGATAACACTCATACCAATAATAGTGAATTGCGATTCGGGGCCTATCCGATTTTTTTTTCATGGACTCATAGACACTCAGATCAAAATTGGGCATGTCTGAGTGTCTATGAGTCCATGAAAAAAAAATCGGATAGGCCCCGAATCCCTCCCAGTGCGGTCTGATTTGCACAGACTGTTATATATGTCCCATATGTTTTTTTTTTTTAAACGTATGAGAAAAAACTGATGAATCTCAGACCAAGCTCTAATAAAACTCTGATGAAACTCTAGCCAAAATCAAAGATGAAAATCAGTCAGTTTTTCTCATACGTGAAAATACTTGACATGTGAATGAGCCCTTGCAAATGGCACACTGCTTTTAACAAATTCACTCCATAATCTCCATAAATGGGTTATTGTTATCTTAACCAAGGGCAGACATACCCCTTCAGAATAACAGGGACCCACAGGGATTCAGATGCACAGGGGCCCAGTCGCATGGCATGTTTCTCAGTCAGGATTCTCCTGCGATTGTTCTGTTTTCTTCCCAAATAGATTCTCCTCTTCCAATTCAGAATGTTGGGAGAGGGGCCTTTACTAGATGCCTTTACAACAGTTAGTTATTCACTTTTCTTCAAGTGGGGTGTTTACTAGGATTCAAGTTCACAACCTATAGAATGGCAGACAGAAACCTTAGGAGTGATCCACATGCCTCAATTTTCTCTGCCCAAAGATCTAAATAGTAATCTTTTACTTTATTAGCATATTGTGCTGATATATAGAGTACAATCTTTATATACCAGTAAAATCTCTATATTCCTTTACATCTGTACTTACTAATACATCTCTATATGCCAGTATATTACAGGTAACTAGTGATGAGCGAGCATACTCACAAGTACTCGGTAATAGCCCGAGCAGCTCGGTACTCGAGTTGCTCGGAGCTCGCTGAGAACTTGATGCTCAGAGGATGCTCAGGTCCCCTTCCTGCATGTTTGGCGCTCTTTAGAGCGCCAATCAACATGCAGGGATTGCCTGCCACTCATTGTAATGCAGCAGCCATGGTGGTTGTGGCATTACAGTGATTGGCTGGCCGCACAAAGTCATGAGGTCTATATCAGACCTGGCACCTCTGTGCTCATCACAGTCATTCCGGAATCAGGTAGAGTAGGGAGAGCTGCTGCTGCGTCAGGGAGAGATTTGCTTGTGTATTAGGTAGTGTAGGGAGAAAAACCATACATTACACATATCCATCTTAACAAACAGTCCTTCTGAGGACTAATCCATCTGCAGAGATATCAGGCAGGCAGTGTATATAGCACAAGAGGCTCCATTCCAATTGTGACTTCTGCTGCTGTTAGATATTTCTATACAAAGGCCCAGGTCTCAGGGGCCAGGAATACTTTTTTTTGGATCTTAATCCTCATTATTTGCTTAAAAAGCAATCCAGAGAACACCGTTTTTCTGCGACATTTGCTTGTTGGCACTGCAGAATACAGCCAGGTCCTTTCCATGTTACAGCTCTTTAAATCCAGCTATTTAAAACTGTTTTCTCCATCACACGGATCACATATACGTTGGCAGAAAATACTGCCATTTTTGGCCTCCATTCCAATTTTTTTCACTGTGTCAGTAAAGTTTTTGACACCGGTTTGCTGTTCAAACTACTTACCTACAGGCCAGGTATTTAAAACTGTGTTTTCTCCATCACATGGATCACATATACGTTGTCAGAAAATACAGCCATTTCTGGCCTCCATTAAAAATTTCTTTCTGTGTGTCAGTGAAGCAATTCACACCAGTTTGCTGTTCAAACTAGATACCTACAGGCCAGGTATTTAAAACTCTGTTTTCTCCATCACATGGATCACATATAAGTTCGCTCCAAACTCAGTCATTTATAGTGAGCGTGGAAGATACTGTTCTCCATTTAAAAAGGGCAAGGCACGTGGCAAGGGACAGGGAACTGGACGTGATGGTGATGGTGCATGCAGAGGCTGAGGACAAGGCCATGGGCAAGCTGAAATTATGCCACAACAAACACCCACTACTTCTCGCCTGACCTTCCTGTCCCAATTCCTCGGGGACCGCAGAACACCACTATTGAACCCAGAGCAGTGTCAAAAGGTTGTTGGTTGGATAGCGGATAATGCATCCAGTCACTTAGCCACCACCAACACCAACACCCTGTCTTCCACATGGTCAAGTCTCAGTAGCCGTGAGTCTGGAACGCATAGTCCTCACCCTGATCCTCCTTCCTCCCCCCATGCCGAGTGCCCAGAGACAACTGATCCCACGCTTGGACACTCTGAAGAGCTGTTTACTTTTCCATTTATAGATTCGGGCCTCTCGCCCGGTCAACTTGAAGCGGGGCAAGAGGAGATCACAGGTAGCGATGCCCAAATATTTGAGCAGCCACGGTCACACAAAGGTGATGGTGGGAAAGTGACACAAGAGGTGGACGATGATGAGTCACATTTGCCAGAAAGTCAGGAGGAGGACCAGGGTGCGGAAGTGAAAGACGAGGTGGTGGATAATATAGTAACTGACCCAACCTGGCAGGAGGACATGCAGAGCGAGGACAGCAGCACACAGGGGGAGGGAGGCAGAGCACCCCAACAGGCTGGAAGAAGCAGTGTGGTGGCCATAGACAGAAGGCAGGCAACCGTTCCCCGTAACACCAACATGAAGGAAGTTGCCAGTACAACTGATAGGTCTTCCCGAGTCTGGTTGTTTTCTAATGACTCTGCCGATAACCCCAAAAAGGCCATTTGCACCACCTGCCAGGCCAGGATCAGCAGGGGTAGCAAAACAACCAGCCTGACCACCACCAGCATGATTAGGCACATGGCAGCAAAGCACCCAACTTTGTGGGCCGAACCCCAGGGTCCAGGAACAGTGTCTGCGGGTGGCACCATTGCTTCTTCCACTGTTGTGCATGCAAAGATGTTGTCAAATCCCCTGTCCATGGTGCATGCAAAGATGCCTCCAACCCTGCACCTGTCATTGCACACTCTCAGCTAGCAGCATCAGGAAGCACGTCCATGTCCTTGTCCCAGCGCATCGTTCAGTTGTCCATACCCCAGTCCTTGGAATGCAAGCGCAAATATGTAGCCAATGCCCCACAGGCCACACTACTAAATTCTTACATTTCACAACTGTTGCGCCAGAAATGTTGCCTTTTAGGCTTGTGGAGACGGAAGCATTCCGCTACCTTATGGCGGCGGCCGTCCCTCGGTACTCGATCTCCAGCCGCCACTATTTCTCTCGGTGTGCTGCCCCCGCATTACACAAGCACGTGTCCCAAAACATTAGCCATGCCCTCAACAATGCAGTTACCGGGAAAGGCCACCTAACCACAGACACATGGACAAGTGCTTGTGGGCAGGGACGGTACATCTCGCTGATGGCACACTGGGTTAACGTAGTGGAAGCCGGGACCCTGTCGGACCTTGGGATGGAACAGACTGGTGTGTGATGTTCCCACTCGTTGGAACTCTACACTGCAGATGTTGGGAAGGATTTGTGAGCAGAATAGGGCAGTTGTGGATTACCAGCATCAACAAGGCTGTCGGTACTCAGTTCAGACTCCACACATAAAACCTCAGGAGTGGACATTGATGTCAGACATATGTACCATCCTCCAAAACTTTGAGGACTCCACCAAGATGGTGAGCGGCGATGACGCCATAGTTAGCATCACCATCCTACTTCTATGTCTTCTGAAATGCTCTCTGCTCACAATCAAAGACGATGCATTGCAGGCGGCGCACGATGAGATGGAGCAAGAAACCATACAGGGTGATTACACACAGCCCAGCCTCATCTCATCCCAACATGGATTGGGTGACAATGAGGAAGAGAAGGAGGAGGAAGGATAGGAGCTAGTTTCATGCACTACAGACGGGACTACCTGCACAACTGTCATACCGTCTGTTCAGCGTGGATGGCCAGAGAACAGAGAGGAGAATCAGGAGGAGGAGAGCATGGTCAGTCATCCTCTTGGTGAGGACACGGAAGTCTTGCCTGTTAATAGTCTGGCACGCATGGCTGAGTTTATATTACAATGCCTTTCCCATGACCCTCGTGTTCTCAAAATTTTGGGTGACAGTCATTACTGGTTGCTGACATTTCTAGAACCACGCTACAAGGAGAACTTTATATCTCTTATTCTTGAGGCGGACAGGTCTACAAAAATGGGGCTGTACCAGAAGGCCCTTATTGCGGAACTATTAAAAAATTCCCATCTGAAAACGCTGGCAGCATAGGGCACATTTCGTTGAACAACCAAGGAGTACAGGCAAGAGAGACACAAATTCAATCTAGCAGAGGCAGGGGAACACTGTCAAAGTTCTGGGAGAGTTTTCTCAGCCACTCCCATTGCACAGGCCTTGTGGCGCTGGGCACTATCACAAGGAGTGCAAAGTTTGGGAAGATGCTGAGGGAGTACCTTGCCAACTGTACCAACATCCTCCGTGATTCCTCTGTGCCTTATAATTATTGGGTATCCAAGCTGGATACGTGGAATGAAGTGGCTCTCTATGCCTTGGAGGTCCTGGCCTACCCTGCCTCCAGTGTTTTATGAGAGCGGGTTTTCAGTACCACTGGTGGAATTATAACTGATAAGCGCATTCGCCTGTCAACTGAAAATGCTGACAGGCTGACTCTTATAACAATTAAAAAGGGCTGGATTGGGCCAGACTTCTCAACACCACCGAATGATAGCAGCGTAACATAAACTCAAATCCACTGTCTTTTTTCTTGGGCGGTGTATTTCCACGCGCATTTTCACACTGATACTGACGTGCCACTCGCCACTGACTGCCACCCTGCCCCTCGTTACATGTGCTCATACAATGAGTAGATAATTAGCGTGCACACTTTCTAAATTAGATGAGGTGCAGATGCAATGGGCTGGTAATGTCCGTTAGTTGCATAAAAATTAATTTATCACACACTCTTTGAGTTGCTATTTGGTGTAAATTTATTTACAGGCAAGAAAAAAATCAAGAAACAATACAGTGGTGGAGGCGATCGTAGACGTTTCGGCCACACTGGCCTTATTCATTACGTTGCTACTGTAAGAGAGACAAGATCAAAATAAGAACATAGAATTGATAAATCAAGCCAGACATGGAAAATAATGAAACAAAATAAACAATGTTTCCAAATCGTGGAAAAGTGGTTTCAGAAGGGGTAGTATAGGGGAAAGTGGGGAGGAGGGGTTAGGGGGGAGGAGAAGAGGAGGGAAGGAGTTGCAGGGGAACAGAGTTCCAGATACATGTACACATAATAAAAACATTTATAAGCAGTCATGGAGTACCATAGGGAGCCCAGATTGTATATACAGAGGTAGGGAGTTTCCTTACTTGTATCTGATTTAGACCATAAATCAAAGGAAAGGACCAGAGTATACAGATAGATGATCCAGTGAAAAGCTGTAATGATGAAGGCATACGTATCAGTGTTATAGAGCACTTGGGAGGGCACACAAGTTCATGGGTATGCATACCTTTACAGTGGTACCAATATTTGTCAGCCTGTGGAGAACTGGAATAGAGGTGGTACCTGATATATAGATTGCCAATAATGTGGAACAATGAAAGCACCGGCTGATGATAGTATATACCTGTAAATCCTGCGTCATAGAAGTCTCTCAGGTGGAGGTCCCACGTGTGGTTGCTGTGGAGGGTGAAAGAGCGGCGTTCCCATGCTGTGCTGTAGGCAGTGTGTGGTCAGCGCTGTCTTTTGTATGCGGTGCCGCTCACTGCCAGAAGTGCATCACAAATGGGGGCGTGTACCCGGAAGTGAAGCGCCACGGCCGGTTATGTGCTGTGGGAGAGGGCATCATGGGTAGCCACGATAATTGTAAACAGAACGCTGTCTAAGGACGGCGCAAGTGCGGGCCGCCCTATGAATGGAGTAATGGGATAAAGAGATAGCGCTGGGCACTACAGGTGTAGGGACCAGTTGGTAAAAGGTAGATAAACAGGGATAATGGGATACTCACATGGGAGAATGCAAATAGAGACTAACTCGGCTGTAGATGAGATCTAATAATGAGCATAAGAGCAGATAATACCCTGGGAGATTAAGGGGTGGTTTGGGGGGATGTAGTTTGGAGGTTCTCTCTAGTTATACCAGGAGAGGTGGGGCAAAGAATTATGCATAATTTATTACTGTAGGGAGTAGAGAAAAAACAGTAGTAAGGTCACTATACGTTAGGGTAGTGGTAAATCACCTATGGGGTCAAGGTGATTCAGTGGGTCTGTAAAGGAAGGAATAGGTTAGTAAATCCTATCTATTTCTCTATTGAGCCCTTTAGGGGAGAGGGTCTGCAAAGTATAGATCCAATAAAATTCTCGTTGTTTCAACAATCTGATGTGGTTACCACCCCCGTCTAGGTCTGGCCACATGCTCGATGACCTGGAAGCGAAGTTGGGCCACGGTATGCTTTGCTTTTCAGAAATGGTCAGGTAATGGGAGCCAGTTTTTGCTGCAGCGGATAGTAGATTTATGGCTAGCAATTCGGTCTCGCATATGTTGTGTAGTTTCCCCTACATAGAGGAGTCCACAAGGGCACTTGATCACATAAACTACGAAATTTGAATCACATGTGAAAAATCCCTTGATGAGATAACTTTTGCCTGTCCTGGGGTGTGTAACAGTATCAGATTTAATGATATTAGATCAAGCTGCTGTTAAAACCCTCCTGTTTGTTTTTTTTCCATCTTGTTTTTTGCGGTCACGTGACCACCTGCCTTTATATTCCAGCTCCGCCCTTCTGGCTGGGCTGGACTTCAGTGTTGTTTGACTGTTTTGCTAGCCAGGTGCTTCGGTGCCTTTCTCTGTCAGTTCCCTTGGTCCTTCGGGGACCTCTAGTACCTTTATGTCAGTTTATCCTTTTTATGTTCTTCAACAACTTATCTGTTTAGGAGGTGTCCCATTTTTGTTCCAGTCCTTAGTTCTTTTAGGGATCCCTCCCCTTATGCTATAGGTCTTCGTTCAGACTAGCCGAGGACTAAGGCAGGTCTGTTCGCTAGGAACAGGCAGCCCGCTACATCGTAGGGATTCAGCTTAGTCTTACTGTAGGGACAGTTTTCCCTAATCTTTCCTTAGTACATGTAGCAGAAACCTAACATTAAGTCCAGCCCAAAAAACTAAATGGAAAGAAATTCGGGGATCCGTATGGTTTCCTTCCAGGATTTGGCTCAGGGATTGTCTCTGGAGGTGGCCGAGCTCCAGCAACACGTGAGTAGCTGTTCTGGAGCGCATTTTGTGGAACCCAAGGTAGGATTTCCTGATGTTTTTTTATGGTAAACAGCAATATTTTTTTTCCTTTAAAAATGCTTGTTTGTTATATTTTCGTTTGAGACCAAGGTCCTCTGGGAATGAATCACAGCGCATTGGTTTTATTATGTCACTTTTGCCCAATGAACCACAGGGGTGGGCCTCTTCTCTCCAACCTAATGATTCATGTTTAAGGTCAGTAGAAGAATTTTTTTCTGCTATGGGGCTATTGTATGACAATCCTGATCGAATCTCATCTGCTGAGGCAGAACTCAGGCAATTGAATCAGGGGCCAGGTGATGTTGAAAATTATTGCACACACTTTAGAAGATGGGCTTCAGAAGTCAAATGGAATGATCCTGCACTGAAATGTTTATTTCTTCCTGGTCTGCCTGAAAGGGTTAAGGATTTGGTAATTGCATTCCCCGCACTTGAAACTTCGCAGGATGCCATGCAGTTAGCTGTTCATGTGGATATGAGGCTGAGGTCCTGGGTGAAAGTGGTAAAGACTCCTGTAATGCCAGGTCTTAGGCCCCAGAAAATCTGCTCTGAGGGCGGAAAACCAATGGAAGTTGGGGCGATGTCACTCCGCTCTCACGAAAGAGACCGGAGGTTCGCCGAGGGATTGTGTCTTTATTGTGGTAAAGCTGACCATTTGATTAAGTATTGTGAGCTTCGTTTAAGTGAGAAAAAAAACAAGTCAGGTATGCCCGCATAGCTTGTTTACGCTCTGCAGGAGTATTTCTTTCAGGGAGTACTACTTTGCAGGAAGATTTGATTGAATTTCAGGTATTTGTGAATTGTGGTTCAACACTTAATGTGATTGATAAAGGTTTTTTGGGAAAACTTAAATTGAAATCCAAACCTTTGTCATCACCTATTTCTGTGATTGAAATTGATAACACTCCCTTGAAATGTATTACTCAAAAGGTTCCTGCATTTCCCCTCACTATCAATGGAGTTCACCAAGAAATTTTGGACTTGGTTGGATTAGATAATTTACTCTCTCCAGTCGTTCTAGGTTTGCCTTGGTTAAAACTGCACAATCCTTTACTGGACTGGTCTACTAATGTGATTAAGTTTTGGAGTCCGAAGTGCTATGATAAATGTTGTAATGGTCGCATTGCGGCTGTGGAAAAAGGAGAATTACCGGTACCTATTCAAGATTTATGGAGGGTTTATTCGGAGGAGGAGTCGCAAGTTTCACCTCCTCATAGGTATTATGATTGCGCCACTGAGTTTGTTCCGGGAGCTACTCTTCCCAAGAGTCGCTTGTTTAATCTGACTATCCCTGAAAGAAAGGCCTTGGAGGAGTACATACAGAATAGCCTGGCTGCTGGTCACATTAGACCTTCTAAGTCGCCTGCGACAGGTTGGGAGTGCATTTGTCATTTTCGTCTGGGTATCATCCTGAGTCTAATGGACAAGCTGAAAGAAAGAACCAGGATGTAGAACAGTTTTTGCCTTGTTTTGTGGTGGACAATCAAGAGGTGTGGTCGGAGTTTCTGCCTCTCACAGAATTTCCTCTTAACAATCATACATCTTCCTCTGCTGGGTGTTCTCCTTTTTTTTGTTGTACTGGGAGACATCTGTCTTTTGGTTCGTTCTCCAAATTGGGGTCGGCAGTGCTGGGGGAGGAGAATTTTTCCGGTGATTTGGAGAGAGTTTGGACTAATGTACGCTGCAACCTTCAAGAGGCTTACAAGAAGTCCAAGAAGTATTTTGACAGGAAACGTATGGAGGTTTTGTTTACTGTGGGTGACATGGTTTTGTTGCCCTCAAAGAACCTGCGGTTGAGGATTCCCTCTAAAATCTGGTTCCTAAGTCTGTGGGTCCATTTAAAGTGCATCAGGTTGTTAACCCATCTGTCGGTAAGGTTGGACATCCCTACTTCCTGGAAGATTAATCTTGTGTTTCATGTTTCCTTGTTGAAATAGGCTGATGTATCAGATAGGGATGCCACTGTCACAGTTCCTCCTGTGGTGGAAGACGGCAATAATGAAATTTCTCGCATCTTGAATTCTAGATGGCATAGAGAGAGATTACAGTATCTTGTCTCCTGGAAGGGTTTCGGTCCCGAAGATAACTCCTGGGTAAGGACAGATGATGTCTCTGCTCCTAGGCTTGTTAGAGCTTTCCACAGGAGGTTTCTGGATAAGCCTGGGCCTGGAGGATCCGGAGGATCCTCATAAAAGAGGGGGTACTGTTAGAACCCTCCTGTTTGTTTTTTCCATCTTATGTTTTGCGGTCACGTGACCACCTGCCTTTATATTCCAGCTCTGCCCTTCTGGCTGGGCTGGACTTCAGTGTTGTTTGACTGTTTTGCTAGCCAGGTGCTTCGGAGCCTTTCTCTGCCAGTTCGCTTGGTCCTTCTGGGACCTCTAGTACCTTTTTGTCAGTTAATCCTTTTTATGTTCTGCAACAACTTCTCTGTTTAGGAGGTGTCCCATTTTTGTTCCAGTCCTTAGTTCTTTTATGGACCCCTCCCCTTATGCTATAGGTCTTCGTTCAGACTAGCCGAGGACTAAGGCAGGTCTGTTTGCTAGGAATAGGCAGCCCGCTACATCGTAGGGATTCAGCTTAGTCTTACTGTAGGGACAGTTTTCCCCTATCTTTCCTTAGTACATGTTGCAGATCTTAACAGCTGCACAGTTCAGGCAAGGGAATGTCCCATTGCGGCGGGTACCTAGTAGACGTTGTGAGGGAGATGTCCGTGTGCTACCGAGATCTGTTCTGACAATTTTGTCCTTAATGTTGGGTGGTCTCCTAGTGCACATGAGGGCAGGGATCGTGAAGGCCGGGATTTCCGGATATGCCTTAGACAGAAGAGGCCAGTGTTTTTTGATGGTAGCATGTATTTTTGGCATGAAGGGATGATATGTGTGAACGAATGGTATCCATTCAATTTTCATGGTGGATAGATGTGGAGATTTAGGGTCTAAGGCCCTAATTCTTTCTTGTTGGAGGAGTTTAATGGGATATTGGCGTTCCAGGAATTTTTGTGACATGTCTTGCAGTCGCTGGGGAAGAACATTGTGGTCTGAGACAATCCGGGTATCTCTATGGAACTGGGAGCGGGGAGACTGTTTTTATTGGTCTTGGCGTGGCAGCTGGAATAGTGTAATAGACTGTTGCAATCAGTGGGTTTGGTGAATAAGTCAGTTGTAAGTCTGACATGGCTGTCCTGAATGACTAGTGTATCTAGGAAAGAGATCTTTTTCTTGTCATGGTTAAGGGTAAATTGTAGCTCAGGTCTGATGGAGTTGAGGTAGATAAAGAAAGCTGTGAGAGTCTCGACCGGTCCCTGCCAGATAAGAAAGACATCATTGATATAACGGTTGTAAGTGAGGCAATGTTGCTTAAAGGAGTCATTAGTGTAGACAAATTCGTCTTCGAATTTGTGCATGTAGGCATTTGCATACCCTGGTGCTACGTTAGAGCCCATGGCTGTCCCTCATTCCTGTATGAAGAACTCATCCCTGAATAGAAAGAAATTCTCGTTGAGTACTAAGGGGTGTAGTTCCAGGCAGAATTCAATTGATGACGGTGAAAGGTTAGATTGGAGAAGAAGGTGTGAAGTAGCTTCTAGACTCTTACTGTGAGTTATGGAAGTGTACAGGCTGTTGACATCCATTGTGACTAGTAGACTCTCTTGTGGGAGGCAGGGGATATTTCTAATGATCTCCAGGAAGGCATTCTTGTCAAGCAGAAAGGCTCATATTTTTTTCACCAATGGTGTCAGGATTTTCTCTAGGTATATTGCCAGTGGAGATAGAATGGAGTCTGTTGAGGCCACAATGGGGGTTAGTTAGAGATTTGTGGATTTTGGGTAGAATGTAAAATACGGGAGTAATTGGGTGAGAATTGGTCAAAAATAACTATTTTGGAGTCAATATTTTTCATGTCTAGGTATTTGGTAAGGACAGTTTGAATTTTGGAATGAATAGTACTGGTGGGGTCATAGTTTATGCTTCTGTATGTGCTTGTGTCAGCTAACTGGCGATGGATTTTGTCAATGTAGGATGTCTGGTCCATGATGACTGTGGCACCCCCCTTGCCGGCTGGTTTGATGACAATATGTTTGTTATTTTGCAGATTCTTAAGGGCCCGTTTCTCATCAGCAGTAAGGTTTTGGTGAGTTGGGAAGAATCCCAGACATTGCTGGTGTACGAGGTTTTTAATGTATTTATCAATGAGGGCTATGGTGGTTTCTGTTGCATGGTTGGTATGTGGGGGGCTAAAAGAGCTCGGGTTGCATAAACCTAAAGTGGTGATGGAGAGCTCTGGGACAGGGTCACCCCCTGGTTTAGGTATCCTGCTCACGGTGGTCTCATTGAGAAGTCCAAAATGGGTCTTTAAATGTATAGAATGGTAGAAGCGTTGTAAGTCCTTTTCCAACTGAAAAAGTCCCAGTTGGGCGTCGGACAGAAGGACACGCCTTTCTGTAAGACCGAAAGTTCTGCAGGGACCAGAGCAGACCTGAAATGTTCCTCACCAGATTAGGCGTCTTACCTGGGAGCGGGTCGTCATCCTTTCTCCTCCTCGATCTCCTTGTTGGTCTAAATTTTGACATCCGACCCGCCGATTTTTCCATAAAAAACGCTGTTCATTTGGTCCAGTGGAGGAGTCGCTGCCGGAGCTGTTTGAGTTCGGGTTGCGGTGTCCTGGAAAGAGGCGATGCGGGTGGGAGCCTGCAGAAACGTTCCATCGGTAGATGCGGTTATTGATGTAGTCCTCGTTGTCTCTAAGAAACTTCTGTCTTTTACATTCCTGTAGGGTCTTCTGATGTTCCAAGAGAATTTTATCAGTTCTGTTCTTTAGAGTAGTCCACTCCGCTGAAGATAGGTTTGCAGTTAGTTGTGCTTTAATGGTGGCAACAGACTTCCCACTTTCTTTAATGGCTTTCTGCAAGAAATCAACTGTAAGAATAATGATGTCTAGGGAACACTTATTAAGTATTTTTTTGAATTTTTCACAATAATCCAGGTTATCAGAGAACAGCGTGGGGTGGAGATGACTCCTGAGGCCCCTGGGGATTTTCCCCTGTTGATGGTACTCAGCCAAAGTGACTGCGTGCAGGTCATAGGAGACGAGTCGTCGTCTCTCTCTCGTAGTCCCTGCTCCTTATTTCCTCCGAGGGAGTCTTGAGAAATTCGTTGGACGTTTTGACTAGCGACAAAATATTGTGACTCGTCGTATCATCATATGCAAAAGTATCCGTTGATATTTGGAAGACTGGTGCTGACGCTGAAGAATTATAGTCCAATAAGTAGATAATTAGCGTGCACTCTGTCTAAATTAGATGAGGTGTAGATGCAATGGACTGGTAATGTCCGTTAGTTGCATAAAAATTAATTAATCGCAAACTCTTTGAGTTGCTATTTGGTGTAAATTTATTTACATTCAAGAAAAAATCAAGAAACAATACAGTGGTGGAGGCGACAGTAGACGTTACGGCCACACAGGCCTTATTCATTACGTCGCTACTGCAAGAGAGACTGGGGCGGTCCTCATGTGAGCCAGTTTCATTGTAGCGCTTGATGGTTTTTGCAACTGCACTTGGGGACACTTTCAAAGTTTTCCCAATTTTTCGCACTGACTGACCTTCATTTATTAAAGTAATGATGGCCACTCATTTTTCTTTACTTAGCTGCTTTTTTCTTGCCATAATACAAATTCTAACAGTCTATTCAGTAGGACTATCAGCTGTGTATCCACCAGACTTCTGCACAACACAACTGATGGTCCCAACCCCATCTATAAGGCAAGAAATCCCACTTATTCAATCTGACAGGGCACACCTGTGAAGGGAAAACCATTTTCGGTGACTACCTCTTGAAGCTCATCAAGAGAATGCCAAGAGTGTGCAAAGCAGTCATCAAAGCAAAAGGTGGCTACTTTGAAGAACCTAGAATATAAGACATATTTTCAGTTGTTTCACACTTTTTTGTTAAGTATATAATTCCACATGTGTTAATTCATAGTTTTGATGCCTTCAGTGTGAATGTACAATTTTCAAAATCATGAAAATACAGAAAAATCTTTAAATGAGAAGGTGTGTCCAAACTTTTGGTCTGTACTGTATATGCACCGTGAGTGTCTGAATGATGCCTAAGAGCATGATTTTTTGTAGAGCAATTTGTAATTTTCATTGATACCATTTTGGAAACACAACAGATTTTGGTTGCTTTTTACTCTATTTTTTGGGGAGGTGAGGTGAATGAAAAAATGGCATTTCTGGGATTTATGCTTTAAGTTAAATAATTTTATATCTTGTGAAATCCAGCATACGTACATCAAATATGATTCATGTGCCCTTCAGTAGGCACAAGCTGCCATGATAACAACATAGACACCCTGCAATTGCATTGCAAAAAGTGCAACGGGTAACTAAATGGACAAGTGAAATCGGAATTGTAGAGGATTAAACAGCATACAAATGGAATGGTTAATAAAATGTAAAATATGAGATTGTGTAACATTATTGAAAAAAGCTGCAATATTTCTCTGGGTTACATTTCTTCTGGTTTTGCATACATCTCTGTTATCACGTGTGGTTACTTTTTCTGGAATGTACTTGTGTAAATGTTTGTTTGCAGAGTCACTCATGTTTAATGACAGCTCCCTTGATTAGAGCTTATTGCATTTTTAAGAGTCATTGAGCATCTGTCAGTGATATTTAATTCTATACACAGCTGGAGGTCTAACATCGGATAGAGAGTTCTGCCTTAAAAGAAAGATCAATAGTTACAATTAAATACCCGTGTATCTCTGCCTACAAAAGACCAAGACTGATAAAATGTCTTTGTGTAGGAATATACAGGGATTAGTAGAATGGCAATGCCAAAGGATCATTACACCGGGACCATTATCATTGCAAATTAAGTCATTGTTAACCCTTTGAGTTAATAAGTTTACATTTCCATGATCAAATCAATTTCTATATATATTTCAACATCACGGATTCACAATCTAACCACTAAGATGATAGAACTGTATAGCAAAGACAATTGTTTTTTGGACATTTTGTAAATTAGAATCCATTAAATCTTAAATTCTATAATATAGAATTACCCTGTGAGCTGGCAATGCAAAGTCAGATAGTGATAAACAGTAAAGAACAGACAGATGGCATCAGAGCACTGTCCATTCTTTTCATAGATCACTTGAATGAGAGAGATCCAAAAACTGGATAAAAAATTAGCATCTTCAGGTTTTTGGTTTTTTTTATTACAAGCATTCAGCAAAAAAAACATGCCCATAGACTATAATCAGTATTTAGTGTTGAGCGAGCAAGCTCGACACTGCTCGGCACTCGCCCGAGCATCTCACTGCTTGGGTTGTTCGGCGAGCACTGAGCATTTCCGGGTTACTCGGGCGGAAGCTAGGGTCTCTGCCCTGCACGTTTGACGCTCTTTACAGAGCCAATGAACATGCAGGGATTGCCAGCTATTCACTGTAATGCCGCAGCCATGTTGCTTGTGGGCATTACAGTGATTGGCTGGCCGCACAGCGTCACCTCGAGTATTTAAAACTGGGCGCCGCCATCTTGGACACAGTCGCCCGGGATCAGACAGTGTAGGGTCAGTGCTGCTGAGTTAGGGAGATATACATAGTGCAAAATAGGTAGTGTAGGGTCTCTAAAGCCTGCCAAATCAAACAAACAGTCTTTCTCATGACTAATATCCATCCCAGATATCAGGCAGGCAGGTAGGCAGTATAGGAGATGCAGTGGTTATACCAAAAAACACCGCATTACAGTCCTGTGTGCTCCTGCTGGTCAAATTGCTAAACTTATCCTCCGGTCAGGGGCCAGGAAAAATCAATTTTTTTCATCTAAATCCTGTATTTTATTTTCCTCAGTCAGACTGTACAAATACGCGTCTTATTAACCTTTTGGTATCCCCCCCCCAAAAAAAAAATTGAGTGTGTCTGTGACTTTTCAGACACCAATATATCTGTTTAAAAGATTCGGGTGTAGGCCAAATAACTAGAACTGTGGTTTTGCAGTTCCACGGTTCAAATCTCTGTATTATTCAGCTTTTGGCCTTTTTTCCATAAAAAAAACAGTAATAGTGTCTCCCTGACTTTCAAACGCAAATATACCTGTTTAAAAGATTCTGGTGTAGGCCACATAACTATAACTGTGGTTTTGCAGTTCCACAGTTCAAATCTCTGTATTATCCAGCTTTTGCCCTTTTTTCCGTAAAAAAAACAGTAATAGTGTCTCGCTGACAGTTTAGACACAAATATATCTTTTTAAAACATTCTGGTGTAGGCCAGATTACTAGAACTGTGGTTTTACAGTTCCATGTTTCAATTCTGTGTATTATCCAGCTTCTGGCCATTTTTCCGTAAAAAAAAACAGTAATAGTGTCTCGCTGACTATTCATGCACAAATATATCTGTTTAAAAGATTCTGGTGTAGGCCAGATTACTAGAACTGTGGTTTTGCAGTTCCATGGTTCAAATCTCTGTATTATCCAGCTTCTGGCCATTTTTCCGTAAAAAAAAACAATAATAGTGTCTCGCTAACTGTTCAGACACAAATATATCTGTTTAAAAGATTCTGGTGTAGGCCAGATAACTAGAACTGTGGTTTTGCAGTTCCACGGTTCAAATCTCTGTATTATCCAGTTTTTGGCCTTTTTTCCGTAAAAAAAAACAGTAATAGTGTCTCCCTGACTTTTCAGACACAAATATATCTGTTTAAAAGATTCTGGTGTAGGCCACATAACTATAACTGTGGTTTTGCAGTTCCAGGGTTCAAATTTATGTATTATCCAGCTTTTGGCCTTTTTTCCATAAAAAAACAGTAATAGTGTTTTCCTGATTTTTCAGACACAAATATATCTGTTTAAAAGATTCTGGTGTAGGCCACATAACTATAAATGTGGTTTTGCAGTACCACGGTTCAAATCTCTGTATTATCCAGCTTTTGGCCTTTTTCCTGTAGAAGAAAAATCAATAGTGTCTCGCTGTCTGTTCAGACACAAATATATCTGTTTAAAAGATTCTGGTGTAGGCCAGATAACTAGAACTGTGGTTTTGCAGTTCAACGGTTCAAATCTCTGTTTTATCTAGCTTTTGGCCTTTTTTTCAGTAAAAAAAACAGTAACAGTGTCTCCTTGACTGTTCAGACACAAATATATCTGTTTAAAAGATTCTTTTGTACGCCACATAACTATAACTGTGGTTTTCCAGTTCCAAGGTTCAAATCTCTGAATTATCCAGCTTTTGGCCTTATTTCCGTAAAAAAAAACAGTAATAGTGTCTCCCTGACTTTCAGACACAAATATATTTGTTTAAAAGATTCTGGTGTAGGCCAGAAAAATAGAACTGTGGTTTTGCAGTTCCACGGTTCAAATCTCTGTATTATCCAGTTTTTGGCTTTTTTTCCGTAAAAAAAACAGTAATAGTTTCTCGCTGACTGTTCAGACGCAAATATATCTGTTTAGAAGATTCTGGTGTATGCCACGTAACTATAACTGTGGTTTTGCAGTTCCATGGTTCAAATCTCTGTATTATCCTACTTTGGCCTTTTTTCCATAAAAAAACAGTAATAGTGTTTCCCTGATTTTTCAGACACAAATATATCTGTTTAAAAGATTCTGGTGTAGGCCACATAACTATAAATGTGGTTTTGCAGTACCACGGTTCAAATCTCTGTATTATCCAGCTTTTGGCCTTTTTGTAATAGAAAAAAAATCAATAGTGTCTCGCTGACTGTTCAGACACAAATATATCTGTTTAAAAGATTCTGGTGTAGGCCAGATAACTAGAACTGTGGTTTTGCAGTTCCATGGTTCAAATCTCTGTTTTATCTAGCTTTTGGCCTTTTTTTCCGTAAAAAAAAACAGTAATAGTTTCTCGCTGACTGTTCAGACACAAATATATCTGTTCAAAAGATTCTGGTGAAGGCCGGATAACTAGAATTGTGGTTTTGCAGTTCCATGGTTCAAATCTCCGTATTATCCAGCTTTTGGCCTTTTTTCCATAAAAAAAAACAGTAATAGTGTCTCCCTGACAGTTCAGATACAAATATATCTATTAAGAAGATTCTGGTGTAGGCCACGTAACTATAATTGTGGTTTTGCAGTTCCATGGTTCAAATCTCTGTATTATCCTACTTTTGGCCTTTTTTCCGTAAAAAAAAAAAGTAATAGTGTCTCGCTGACTGTTCAGACACAAATATATCTGTTTAAAAGATCCTGGTGTAGGCCAGATAACTAGAAATGTGGTTTTGCAGTTCCATGGTTCAAATCTCTGTATTATCCATCTTTTGGTCTTTTTTCCGTAAAAAAAAACAGTAATAGTGTCTACCTCACTGTTCAGACACAAATATATCTGCTTAAAAGATTCTGGTGTAGGCCAGATAACTAGAACTGTTGTTTTGCAGTTCCACGGTTCAAATCTCTGTATTATCCAGCTTTTGGCATTTTTTTCCATAAAAAAAAAACAGTAATAGTGTCTCGCTGACTGTTCAGACACAAATCTATCTGTTTAAAAGATTCTGGTGTAGGCCAGATAACTAGAACTGTGGTTTTGCAGTTCCACGGTTCAAATCTCTGTTTTATCTAGCTTTTGGCCTTTTTTTCCATAAAAAAAAAACAGAAAGAGTGTCTCCTTGACTGTTCAGACACAAATATATCTGTTTAAAAGAATATTTTGTACGCCACATAACTATAACTGTGGTTTTCCAGTTCCAAGGTTCAAATCTCTGAATTATTCAGCTTTTGGCCTTTTTTGCATGAAAAAAAAACAGTAATAGTGTCTCCCTGACTTTTCAGACACAAATATATCTGTTTAAAAGATTCTGGTGTAGGCCAGATAAATACAACTGTGGTTTTGCAGTTCCACGGTTCAAATCTCTGTATTATCCAGCCTTTGGCTTTTTTTCCGTAAAAAAAACAGTAATAGTTTCTCGCTGACTGTTCAGACACAAATATATCTGTTTAAAAGATTCTGGTGTAGGCCGGATAACTAGAATTGTGGTTTTGCAGTTCCATGGTTCAAATCTCTGTATTATCCAGCTTTTGGCCTTTTTTCCATAAAAAAAAACAGTAATAGTGTCTCCCTGACAGTTCAGATACAAATATAACTGTTTAGAAGATTCTGGTGTAGCTCACGTAACTATAACTGTGGTTTTGCAGTTCCATGGTTCAAATCTCTGTATTATCCTACTTTTGGCCTTTTTTCCATAAAAAAACAGTAATAGTGTTTCCCTGATTTTTCAGACACTAATATATCTGTTTAAAAGATTCTGGTGTAGGCCACATAACTATAAATGTGGTTTTGCAGGACCATGGTTCAAATCTCTGTATTATCTAGCTTTTGGACTTTTTGCCATAGAAAAAAAATCAATAGTGTCTCGCTGACTATTCAGACACAAATATATCTGTTTAAAAGATTCTGGTGTAGGCCAGATAACTAGAACTGTGGTTTTGCAGTTCCACGGTTCAAATCTCTGTTTTATCTAGCTTTTGGCCATTTTTCCATAAAAAAAACAGTAACAGTGTCTCCCTGACTGTTCAGACACAAATATATCTGTTTAAAAGAATCTTTTGTACGCCACATAACTATAACTGTGGTTTTCCAGTTCCAAGGTTCAAATCTCTGAATTATCCAGCTTTTGGCCTTTTTTCCGTAAAAAATAACAGTAATAGTGTCGCCCTGACTTTTCAGACACAAATATATCTGTTTAAAAGATTCTGGTGTAGGCCAGATAAATAGAACTGTGGTTTTGCAGTTCCACGGTTCAAATCTCTGTATTATCCAGCCTTTGGCTTTTTTTCCGTAAAAAAAACAGTAATAGTTTCTCGCTGACTGTTCAGACACAAATATATCTGTTTAAAAGATTCTGGTGTAGGCCGGATAACTAGAATTGTGGTTTTGCAGTTCCATGGTTTAAATCTCTGTATTATCCAGCTTTTGGCCTTTTTTCCATAAAAAAAACAGTAATAGTGTCTCCCTGACAGTTCAGATACAAATATATCTGTTTAGAAGATTCTGGTTTAGGCCACGTAACTATAACTGTGGTTTTGCAGTTCCATGGTTCAAATCTCTGTATTATCCTACTTTTGGCCTTTTTTCCATAAAAAAACAGTAATAGTGTTTCCCTGATTTTTCAGACACAAATATATCTGTTTAAAAGATTCTGGTGTAGGCCACATAACTATAAATGTGGTTTTGCAGTACCACGGTTCAAATCTCTGTATTATCCAGCTTTTGGCCTTTTTGCCATAGAAAAAAAATTAATAGTGTCTCCCTGACTGTTCAGACACAAATATATCTGTTTAAAAGAATCTTTTGTACGCCACATAACTATAACTGTGGTTTTCCAGTTCCAAGGTTCAAATCTCTGAATTATCCAGCTTTTGGCCTTTTTTCCGTAAAAAAAAACAGTAATAGTGTCTCCCTGACTTTTCAGACACAAATATATTTGTTTAAAAGATTCTGGTGTAGGCCAGATAAATAGAACTGTGGTTTTGCAGTTCCACGGTTCAAATCTCTGTATTATCCAGCTTTTGGCCTTTTTTCCATAAAAAAAACAGTAATAGTGTCTCCCTGACAGTTCAGATACAAATATATCTGTTGAGAAGATTCTGGTGTAGGCCACGTAACTATAACTGTGGTTTTGCAGTTCCATGGTTCAAATCTCTGTATTATCCTACTTTTGGCCTTTTTTCCGTAAAAAAAAAAAGTAATAGTGTCTCGCTGACTGTTCAGACACAAATATATCTGTTTAAAAGATTCTTTTGTACGCCACATAACTATAACTGTGGTTTTCCAGTTCCAAGGTTCAAATCTCTGAATTATCCAGCTTTTGGCCTTTTTCCGTAAAAAAAAACAGTAATAGTGTCTCCCTGACTTTTCAGACAGAAATATATTTGTTTAAAAGATTCTGGTGTAGGCCAGATAAATAGAACTGTGGTTTTGCAGTTCCACGGTTCAAATCTCTGTATTATCCAGCTTTTGGCCTTTTTTCCATAAAAAAAACAGTAATAGTGTCTCCCTGACAGTTCAGATACAAATATATCTGCTGAGAAGATTCTGGTGTAGGCCACGTAACTATAACTGTGGTTTTGCAGTTCCATGGTTCAAATCTCTGTATTATCCTACTTTTGGCCTTTTTTCCATAAAAAAACAGTAATAGTGTTTCCCTGATTTTTCAGACACTAATATATCTGTTTAAAAGATTCTGGTGTAGGCCACATAACTATAAATGTGGTTTTGCAGGACCATGGTTCAAATCTCTGTATTATCTAGCTTTTGGACTTTTTGCCATAGAAAAAAAATCAATAGTGTCTCGCTGACTATTCAGACACAAATATATCTGTTTAAAAGATTCTGGTGTAGGCCAGATAACTAGAACTGTGGTTTTGCAGTTCCACGGTTCAAATCTCTGTTTTATCTAGATTTTGGCCATTTTTCCATAAAAAAAACAGTAACAGTGTCTCCCTGACTGTTCAGACACAAATATATCTGTTTAAAAGAATCTTTTGTACGCCACATAACTATAACTGTGGTTTTCCAGTTCCAAGGTTCAAATCTCTGAATTATCCAGCTTTTGGCCTTTTTTCCGTAAAAAAAAACAGTAATAGTGTCTCCCTGACTTTTCAGACACAAATATATCTGTTTAAAAGATTCTGGTGTAGGCCAGATAAATAGAACTGTGGTTTTGCAGTTCCACGGTTCAAATCTCTGTATTATCCAGCCTTTGGCTTTTTTTCCGTAAAAAAAACAGTAATAGTTTCTCGCTGACTGTTCAGACACAAATATATCTGTTTAAAAGATTCTGGTGTAGGCCGGATAACTAGAATTGTGGTTTTGCAGTTCCATGGTTTAAATCTCTGTATTATCCAGCTTTTGGCCTTTTTTCCATAAAAAAAACAGTAATAGTGTCTCCCTGACAGTTCAGATACAAATATATCTGTTTAGAAGATTCTGGTTTAGGCCACGTAACTATAACTGTGGTTTTGCAGTTCCATGGTTCAAATCTCTGTATTATCCTACTTTTGGCCTTTTTTCCATAAAAAAACAGTAATAGTGTTTCCCTGATTTTTCAGACACAAATATATCTGTTTAAAAGATTCTGGTGTAGGCCACATAACTATAAATGTGGTTTTGCAGTACCACGGTTCAAATCTCTGTATTATCCAGCTTTTGGCCTTTTTGCCATAGAAAAAAAATCAATAGTGTCTCCCTGACTGTTCAGACACAAATATATCTGTTTAAAAGAATCTTTTGTACGCCACATAACTATAACTGTGGTTTTCCAGTTCCAAGGTTCAAATCTCTGAATTATCCAGCTTTTGGCCTTTTTTCCGTAAAAAAAAACAGTAATAGTGTCTCCCTGACTTTTCAGACACAAATATATTTGTTTAAAAGATTCTGGTGTAGGCCAGATAAATAGAACTGTGGTTTTGCAGTTCCACGGTTCAAATCTCTGTATTATCCAGCTTTTGGCCTTTTTTCCATAAAAAAAACAGTAATAGTGTCTCCCTGACAGTTCAGATACAAATATATCTGTTGAGAAGATTCTGGTGTAGGCCACGCAACTATAACTGTGGTTTTGCAGTTCCATGGTTCAAATCTCTGTATTATCCTACTTTTGGCCTTTTTTCCGTAAAAAAAAAAAGTAATAGTGTCTCGCTGACTGTTCAGACACAAATATATCTGTTTAAAAGATTCTTTTGTACGCCACATAACTATAACTGTGGTTTTCCAGTTCCAAGGTTCAAATCTCTGAATTATCCAGCTTTTGGCCTTTTTTCCGTAAAAAAAAACAGTAATAGTGTCTCCCTGACTTTTCAGACACAAATATATTTGTTTAAAAGATTCTTGTGTAGGCCAGATAAATAGAACTGTGGTTTTGCAGTTCCACGGTTCAAATCTCTGTATTATCCAGCTTTTGGCCTTTTTTCCATAAAAAAAACAGTAATAGTGTCTCCCTGACAGTTCAGATACAAATATATCTGCTGAGAAGATTCTGGTGTAGGCCACGTAACTATAACTGTGGTTTTGCAGTTCCATGGTTCAAATCTCTGTATTATCCTACTTTTGGCCTTTTTTCCGTAAAAAAAAAAGTAATAGTGTCTCGCTGACTGTTCAGACACAAATATATCTGTTTAAAAGATTCTTTTGTACGCCACATAACTATAACTGTGGTTTTCCAGTTCCAAGGTTCAAATCTCTGAATTATCCAGCTTTTGGCCTTATTTCCGTAAAAAAAAACAGTAATAGTGTCTCCCTGACTTTCAGACACAAATATATTTGTTTAAAAGATTCTGGTGTAGGCCAGATAAATAGAACTGTGGTTTTGCAGTTCCACGGTTCAAATCTCTGTATTATCCAGCTTTTGGCTTTTTTTCCGTAAAAAAAACAGTAATAGTTTCTCGCTGACTGTTCAGACGCAAATATATCTGTTTAGAAGATTCTGGTGTAGGCCACGTAACTATAACTGTGGTTTTGCAGTTCCATGGTTCAAATCTCTGTATTATCCTACTTTTGGCCTTTTTTCCATAAAAAAACAGTAATAGTGTTTCCCTGATTTTTCAGACACAAATATATCTGTTTAAAAGATTCTGGTGTAGGCCACATAACTATAAATGTGGTTTTGCAGTACCACGGTTCAAATCTCTGTATTATCCATCTTTTGGCCTTTTTGCAATAGAAAAAAAATCAATAGTGTCTCGCTGACTGTTCAGACACAAATATATCTGTTTAAAAGATTCTGGTGTAGGCCAGATAACTAGAACTGTGGTTTTGCAGTTCCACGGTTCAAATCTCTGTTTTATCTAGCTTTTGGCCTTTTTTTCCGTAAAAAAAAACAGTAATAGTTTCTCGCTGACTGTTCAGACACAAATATATCTGTTCAAAAGATTCTGGTGTAGGCCGGATAACTAGAATTGTGGTTTTGCAGTTCCATGGTTCAAATCTCCGTATTATCCAGCTTTTGGCCTTTTTTCCATAAAAAAAGCAGTAATAGTGTCTCCCTGACAGTTCAGATACAAATATATCTATTAAGAAGATTCTGGTGTAGGCCACGTAACTATAATTGTGGTTTTGCAGTTCCATGGTTCAAATCTCTGTATTATCCTACTTTTGGCCTTTTTTCCGTAAAAAAAAAAAGTAATAGTGTCTCGCTGACTGTTCAGACACAAATATATCTGTTTAAAAGATCCTGGTGTAGGCCAGATAACTAGAAATGTGGTTTTGCAGTTCCATGGTTCAAATCTCTGTATTATCCATCTTTTGGTCTTTTTTCCGTAAAAAAAAACAGTAATAGTGTCTACCTCACTGTTCAGACACAAATATATCTGCTTAAAAGATTCTGGTGTAGGCCAGATAACTAGAACTGTTGTTTTGCAGTTCCACGGTTCAAATCTCTGTATTATCCAGCTTTTGGCATTTTTTTCCATAAAAAAAATACAGTAATAGTGTCTCGCTGACTGTTCAGACACAAATATATCTGTTTAAAAGATTCTGGTGTAGGCCAGATAACTAGAACTGTGGTTTTGCAGTTCCACGGTTCAAATCTCTGTTTTATCTAGCTTTTGGCCTTTTTTTCCATAAAAAAAAACAGAAAGAGTGTCTCCTTGACTGTTCAGACACAAATATATCTGTTTAAAAGGATATTTTGTAAGCCACATAACTATAACTGTGGTTTTCCAGTTCCAAGGTTCAAATCTCTGAATTATCCAGCTTTTGGCCTTTTTTCCGTAAAAAAAAACAGTAATAGTGTCTCCCTGACTTTTCAGACACAAATATATCTGTTTAAAAGATTCTGGTGTAGGCCGGATAACTAGAATTGTGGTTTTGCAGTTCCATGGTTTAAATCTCTGTATTATCCTACTTTTGGCCTTTTTTCCATAAAAAAACAGTAATAGTGTTTCCCTGATTTTTCAGACACAAATATATCTGTTTAAAAGATTCTGGTGTAGACCACATAACTATAAATGTGGTTTTGCAGTACCACGGTTCAAATCTCTGTATTATCCAGCTTTTGGCCTTTTTGCCATAGAAAAAAAATCAATAGTGTCTCACTGACTATTCAGACACAAATATATCTGTTTAAAAGATTCTGGTGTAGGCCAGATAACTAGAACTGTGGTTTTGCAGTTCCACGGTTCAAATCTCTGTTTTATCTAGCTTTTGGCCTTTTTTCCATAAAAAAAACAGTAACAGTGTCTCCCTGACTGTTCAGACACAAAAATATCTGTTTAAAAGAATCTTTTGTATGCCACATAACTATAACTGTGGTTTTCCAGTTCCAAGGTTCAAATCTCTGAATTATCCAGCTTTTGGCCTTTTTTCCGTAAAAAAAAACAGTAATAGTGTCTCCCTGACTTTTCAGACACAAATATATTTGTTTAAAAGATTCTGGTGTAGGCCAGATAAATAGAACTGTGGTTTTGCAGTTCCACGGTTCAAATCTCTGTATTATCCAGCTTTTGGCCTTTTTTCCATAAAAAAAACAGTAATAGTGTCTCCCTGACAGTTCAGATACAAATATATCTGTTGAGAAGATTCTGGTGTAGGCCACGTAACTATAACTGTGGTTTTGCAGTTCCATGGTTCAAATCTCTGTATTATCCTACTTTTGGCCTTTTTTGCCGTAAAAAAAAAAGTAATAGTGTCTCGCTGACTGTTCAGACACAAATATATCTGTTTAAAAGATCCTGGTGTAGGCCAGATAACTAGAACTGTGGTTTTACAGTTCCACGGTTCAAATCTCTGTATTATCCATCTTTTGGCCTTTTTTCCGTAAAAAAAAAACAGTAATAGTGTCTACCTGACTGTTCAGACACAAATATAACTGTTTGAAAGATTCTGGTGTAGGCCAGATAACTAGAACTGTGGTTTTGCAGTTCCATGGTTCAAATCTCTGAATTATCCACATTTTGGCCTTTTTTCCGTAAAAAAGTACAGTAATAGTGTTTCGCTGACTGTTCAGACACAAATATATCTGTTTAAAAGATTCTTTTGTAGACCACATCACTATAACTGTGGTTTTCCAGTTCCAAGGTTCAAATCTCTGTATTATCCAGTTTTTGGCTTTTTTTGCGTAAAAAATAACAATAATAGTTTCTCGCTGACTGTTCAGACGCAAGTATATCTGTTTAAAAGATTCTGGTGTAGGCCAGATAACTAGAATTGTGGTTTTGCAGTTCCACGATTCAAATCTCTGTATTATCCAGCTTTTGGCCTTTTTTCCGTAAAAAAAACAGTAATAGTGTCTACCTGACAGTTCAGACACAAATATATCTGTTTAAAAGATTCTGGTGTTGGCCACAAAACTATAACTGTGGTTTTGCAGTTCCGCGGTTCAAACCTCTGTATTATCCAGCTTTTGGCCTTTTTTTCCATTAATAAAACAGTAATAATGTCTACCTGACAGTTCAGACACAAATATATCTGTTTAAAAGATTCTGGTGTAGGCCACATAACTATAGCTGTGGTTTTGCAGTTCCACGGTTCAAATCTCTGTATTATCCAGCTTTTGGCCTTTTTTCCGTAAAAAAAAAAGTAATAGTGTCTCGCTGATTGTTCAGACACAAATATATCTGTTTAAAAGATCCTGGTGTAGGCCAGATAATTAGAACTGTGGTTTTGCAGTTCCACAGTTCAAATCTCTGTATTATCTAGCTTTTGGCCTTTTTTCCGTAAAAAAACAGTAAAAGTGTCTCCCTGACTGTTCAGAAACAAATATATCTGTTCAACAGACAATGGTGTTGGCCACATAACTATAACAGTTGTTTTGCAGTTCCAAGGTTCAAATCTCTGTATTATCCAGCTTTTGACCTCTTTTCCGTAAAAAAATCCAGTAATATCGTCTCCCTGACTGTTCAGACACAAATATATCTGTTTAAAAGATTCTGGTGTAGGCCAGATAACTAGAGCTGTGGTTTTGCAGTTCCATGATTCAAATCTCTTTATTATCCAGCTTTTGACCTTTTTTCCGTACAAAAAAACAGTAATAGTGTCTCCCTGACTGTTCAGACATAAATATATCTGTTTAACAGATTCTGGTGTAGGCCAGATAAATAGAACTGTGGTTCAAATCTCTTTATTATCCAGCTTTTGGCCTTTTTTCCGTTAAAAAAAAACAGTAAAAGTGTCTCGCTGACTGTTCAGACACAAGTATATCTGTTTAAAAGGTACTTTTGTAGGCCAGTTAACTAGCACTGTGGTTTTGCAGTTTCACAATTCAAATTTCTGTATTATCCAGCTTTTGGCCTTTTTTCCGTAAAAAAAAACATCCATAGTGTCTCGCTGACTGTTCGGACACAAGTGTATCTGTTTAAAGATTCTATTGTAGGCCACATAACTATAACTGTGGTTTTGCACTTCCGCGGTTCAAATTTCTGTATTATCCAGCTTTTGGCCTTTGCCCGTAAAAAAAACAGTGAAAGTGTCTCCCTGACTGTTCAGACACAAATATATCTGTTTAAAACAATCTGGTGTAGGCCAGATAACTAGAACTGTGGTTTTGCAGTTCCACAGTTCAAATCTCTGTATTATCCAGCTTTTGGCCTTTTTTCTGTAAAAAAGTACAGTAATAGTGTCTCGCTGACTGTTCAGACACAAATATATCTGTTTAAAAGATTCTTTTGTAGGCCACATAACTACAACTGTGGTTTTCCAGTTCCAAGGTTCAAATCTCTGTATTATCCAGCTTTTGGCCTTATTTCCGTAAAAAAAAACATCAATAGTGTCTCGCTAACTGTTCAGACACAAATATATCTGTTTAAAAGATTCTGGTGTAGGCCGGATAACTAGAATTGTGGTTTTGCAGTTCCATGGTTCAAATCTCTGTATTATC
The DNA here is from genome assembly GCF_046119375.1 of Phyllobates terribilis. NCBI lineage: Eukaryota > Metazoa > Chordata > Amphibia > Anura > Dendrobatidae > Phyllobates > Phyllobates terribilis. Next base: position 53,182,268 of record NW_027362770.1, on the reverse strand, counting down.
CAGCTTTTGGCCTTTTTTCCATAAAAAAAACAGTAATAGTGTCTCCCTGACAGTTCAGATACAAATATATCTGTTTAGAAGAATCTGGTGTAAGCCACGTAACTATAACTGTGGTTTTGCAGTTCCATGGTTCAAATCTCTGTATTATCCTACTTTTGGCCTTTTTTCCATAAAAAAACAGTAATAGTGTTTCCCTGATTTTTTCAGACACAAATATATCTGTTTAAAAGATTCTGGTGTAGGCCACATAACTATAAATGTGGTTTTGCAGTTCCACGGTTCAAATCTCTGTTTTATCTAGCTTTTGGCCGTTTTTTCTGTAAAAAAAACAGTAACAGTGTCTCCCTGACTGTTCAGACACAAATATATCTGTTTAAAAGATTTTTTTGTACGCCACATAACTATAACTGTGGTTTTCCAGTTCCAAGGTTCAAATCTCTGAATTATCCAGCTTTTGGCCTTTTTCCATAAAAAAAAACAGTAATAGTGTCTCCCTGACTTTTCAGAAACAAATATATTTGTTTAAAAGATTCTGGTGTAGGCCAGATAAATAGAACTGTGGTTTTGCAGTTCTGCGGTTCAAATCTCAGTATTATCCATCTTGTGGTCTTTTTTCCGTAAAAAAAAACAGTAATAGTGTCTACCTGACTGTTCAGACACAAATATATCTGTTTAAAAGATTCTGGTGTAGGCCAGATAACTAGAACTGTTGTTTTGCAGTTCCATGGTTCAAATCTCAGTATTATCAAGCTTTTGGCCTTTTTTTCCATAAAAAAAAAACAGTAATAGTGTCTCGCTGACTGTTCAGACACAAATATATCTGTTTAAAAGTTTCTGGTGTAGGCCAGATAACTAGAACTGTGGTTTTGCAGTTCCACGGTTCAAATCTCTGTATTATCCAGCTTTTGGCATTTTTCTGTAAAGAATAACAGTAATAGCGTCTCACTGACTGTTCAGACACAAATATATTAGTTTAGAAGATTCTGGTGTAGGCCAGATAACTAGAACTGTGATTTTGCAGTTCCACGATTCAAATCTCTGAATTATCCACATTTTTTCTTTTTTTCCGTAAAAAAGTACAGTAATAGTGTCTCGCTGACTGTTCAGACACAAATATATCTGTTTAAAAGATTCTGTTGTAGGCCACATCACTATAACAGTGGTTTTACAGTTCCAAGGTTCAAATCTCTGTATTATCCAGCTTTTGACCTCTTTTCCGTAAAAAAAGACAGTAATATCGTCTCCCTGACTGTTCAGACACAAATATATCTGTTTAAACGATTCTGGTGTAGGCCCGATACCTAGAGCTGTGGTTTTGCAGTTCCATGGTTCAAATCTCTTTATTATCCAGCTTTTGACCTTTTTTCCGTTCAAAAAAACAGTAATAGTGTCTACCTGACTGTTCAGACACAAATATATCTGTTTAACAGATTCTGGTGTAGGTCAGATAACTAGAACTGTGGTTTTGCAGTTCCACGGTTTAAATTTCTGTATTATCCAGCTTTTGGCCTTTATTCCGTTAAAAAAAACATCAATAGTGTCTCGCTAACTGTTCAGACACAAATATATCTGTTTAAAAGATTCTGGTGTAGGCCAGATAACTAGAACTGTGGTTTTGCAGTTCCACGGTTCAAAACCCTGTATTATCCAGCTTTTGACTTTTTTTCCATTAAAAAAAACAGTAATAGTGTCTCCCTGACTGTTCACACACAAATATATCTGTTTAAAAGATTCTGGTGTAGGGCAGATAACTAGAACTGTGGTTTTGCAGTTCTACAGTTCAAATCTCTGTATTATCCAGCTTTTGGCCTCTTTTCCATAAAAAAAAAACAGTTTGAGTGTCTTGCTCACTGTTCTGACACAAATATATCTATTTAAAAGATTCTGGTGTAGGCCAGATAAATAGAACTGTGGTTCAAATCTCAGTACTATCCAACTTTTGGCCTTTTTTCCGTAAAAAAAAAACAGTAAAAGTGTCTCGCTGACTGTTCAGACACAAGTATATCTGTTTAAAAGATTCTTTTGTAGGCCAGTTAACTAATACTGTGGTTTTGCAGTTCCTCATTTCAAATTTCTGTATTATCCAGCTTTTGGCCTTTTTTCCGTAAAAAAAAACATCCATAGTGTCTCGCTGACTGTTCGGACACAAGTATATCTGTTTAAAAGATTCTTTTGTAGGCCACATAACTATAACTGTGGTTTTCCAGTTCCGCGGTTCAAATTTCTGTATTATCCAGCTTTTGGCCTTTTTTCCACAAAAAAACAGTAATAGTGTCTTGCTGACTGTTCAGACACAAATATATCTATTTAAAAGATTCTGGTGTAGGCCAGATAACTTTAACTGTGGTTTTGCTGTTCCACAGTTCAAGTCTCTGTATTATCCAGCTTTTGGCCTTTGCCCGTAAAAAAAACAGTGAAAGTGTCTCCCTGACTGTTCAGACACAAATATATCTGTTTAAAACAATCTGGTGTAGGCCAGATAACTAGAACTGTGGTTTTGTAGTTCCACAGTTCAAATCTCTGCATTATCCAGCTTTTGGCCTTTTTTCTGTAAAAAAGTACAGTAATAGTGTCTCGCTCACTGTTCAGACACAAATATATCTGTTTAAAAGATTCTTTTGTAGGCCACATAACTATAACTGTGGTTTTCCAGTTCCATGGTTCAAATCTCTGTATTATCCAGCTTTTGGCCTTATTTCCGTAAAAAAAAACATCAATAGTGTCTCGCTAACTGTTCAGACACAAATATATCTGTTTAAAAGATTCTGGTGTAGGCCAGATAACTAGAACTGTGTTTCTGCAGTTCCACAGTTGAAATTTCTGTATTATCCAGCTTTTGGCCTTTTTTCCATAATAAAAACATCAATAGTGTCTCGCTAACTGTTCAGACACAAATATATCTGTTTAAAAGATTCTGGTGTAGGCCAGATAACTAGAAATGTGGTTTTGCAGTTCCACAGTTCAAATCTCTGTATTATCCAGCTTTTGCCCTTTTTTCCGTAAAAAAAAACAGTAATAGTGTCTCGCTGACAGTTTAGACACAAATATATCTGTTTAAAAGATTCTGGTGTAGGCCAGATAGCTAGTACTGTGGTTTTGCCGTTCCTCAGTTCAAATCTCTGTATTATCTAGCTTTTGGCCTTTTTCCCGTAAAAAAACAGTAATAGTGTCTCCCTGACTGTTCAGACACAAATATATCTGTTTAAAAGATTCTGTTGTAGGCCAGAAAACTGTGGTTTTGCAGTTCCACGGTTCAAATTTCTGTATTATCCAGTTTTTGGCCTTTTTTCCATTAAAAAAAAACAATAATATTATCTCCTTGACTTTTCAGACACAAATATATCTGTTGAAAAGATTCTGGTGTAGGCCACATAACTATAACTGTGGTTTTGCAGATCCACGGTTCCAATTTCTGAATTATCCAGCTTTTGCACTTTTTTCCATAAAAAAACAGTAATAGTGTTTCCCTGACTGTTCAGACACAAATATATCTGTTTAAAAGATTCTGGTGTAGGCCAGATTACTAGAACAGTGGTTTTTCTGTTCCACAGTTCAAATCTCTGTATTATCCAGCTTTTGGCCTTTTTTTCCGTAAAAAAAACAGTAAAAAGTATCTCCCTGATTGTTCAGACGCAAATATATCTGTTAAAAACAATCTGGTGTAGGCCAGATAACTAGAACTGTGGTTTTGCAGTTCCACGGTTCAAATCTCTGTATTATCCAGCTTTTGGCATTTTTTCCAGAAAAAACAGTAATAGTGTCTCCCTGACTTTTCAGACACAAATATATCTGTTTAAAAAATTCTGGTGTAGGCCACATAACTATAACTGTGGTTTTGCAGTTCCACGGTTCAAATTTCTGTATTATCCAGCTTTTGGCCTTTTTTCCATAAAAAAAACAGTAGTAGTGTATCCCTGACTTTTCAGACACAAACATATCTGTTTAAAAGATTCTGACGTAGGCCACATAACTATAACTGTAGTTTGGCAGTTCCAAGGTTCAAATCTCTGTATTATCCAGCTTTTGGCATTTTTTTCCATAAAAAAAAAAACATTTATAGTGTCTCGCTGACTGTTCTGACACAAATAAATCTGTTTAAAAGATCCTGGTGTAGGCAAGATAACTTGAACTGTGGTTTTGCAGTTCCACGGTTCAAATCTCTGTATTATCCATCTTTTGGCCTTTTTTTTCCGTAAAAACAACAGTAATAGTGTCTCCCTGACTGTTCAGAGACAAATATATCTGTTTAATAGATTTTGGTGTTGGCCACATAACTATAACTGTGGTTTTGCAGTACCACTGTTCAAATCTCTGCATTATCCAGCTTTTGGCCTTTTTGCCATAGAAAAAAACATCAGTAGTGTCTCGCTGACTGTTCAGACACAAATATATCTGTTTAAAAGATTCTGGTGTAGGCCACATAACTATAACTGTGGTTTTGCAGTACCACGATTCAAATCTCTGTATTATCCAGCTTTTGGCCTTTTTTCCGTAAAAAAAAAACAGTAGTAGTGTCTCCCTGACTTTTCAGACACCTTTATATCTGTTTAAAAGATTCTTGTGTAGGCCAGATAAATAGAACTGTGGTTTTGCAGTTCCACGGTTCAAAACAATAATAGTTTCTCGCTGACTGTTCTGACACAAATATATTTGTTTAAAAGATGCTGGTGTAGGCCGGATAACTAGAATCATGGTTTTGCAGTTCCACGGTTCAAATCTCTGTATTATCCCGCTTTTGGCCTTTGTTCCGTAAAAAAAACAGTAATAGTGTCTCGCTGACTGTTCAGACACAAATATATCTGTTTAAAAGATTCTGGTGTAGGCCAGAAAACTAGAACTGTGGTTTTGCAGTTCATCGGTTCAAATCTCTGTATTATCCTGCTTTTGGCCTTTTTTCCGTAAAAAAAAACAGTAATAGTGTTTACCTGACTGTTCAGACACAAATGTATGTGTTTAAAAGATTCTGGTGTAGGCCAGATAACTAGAACGGTGTTTTTGCAGTTCCACAGTTCAAATTTCTGTATTTTCCAGCATTTGGCCTTTTTTCCTTAAAAAAAAACATCAATAGTGTCTCGCTAACTGTTCAGACACAAATATATCTGTTTAAAAGATTCTGGTATAGGCCAAGATACTAGAACTGTGGTATTGCAGTTCCACAGTTGAAATCTCTGTATTATCCAGCTTTTGGCCTTTTTTCCGTGAAAAAAAACAGTAATAGTGTCTCGCTGACTGTTCAGACACAAATATATCTGTTGAAAAGATTCTGGTGTAGGCCAGATAACTAGAACTGTGGTTTTGCAGTTTCACGGTTCAAATCTCTGTATTATCCAGCTTTTGGCCATTTTCCCATAAAAAAACAGTAATAGTGTCTCCCTGACGGTTCAGACACAAATATATCTGTTTAAAATATTCTGTTGTAGGCCAGATAACTAGAACTGTGGTTTTGATGTTCCACGGTTACAAATATCTGTATTATCCAGCTTTTGGCCTTTTTTTCCATGAAAAAAACAGTAATAGTGTCTCCCTGACTTTTCAGACACAAATATATCTATTTAAAAGATTCTGGTGCAGGCCACATAACTAGAACTGTGGTTTTGCAGTTCCATGGTTCAAATTTCTTTATTATCCAGCATTTGGACTTTTTTCCATAAAAAAACAGTAATAGTGTTTCCCTGACTTTTCAGACACAAATATATCTGTTTAAAAGATTCTGGCATAGGCCACATAACTATAACTGTAGTTTGGCAGTTCCATGGTTCAAATCTCTGAATTATCCAGCTTTTGGCATTTGTCCGTAAAAAAAAAACAGTAAAAGTGTCTCCCTGACTGTTCAGACACAAATATATCTGTTTAATACTAATCTGGTGTAGGCCAGATACCTAGAATTGTGGTTTTGCTGTTCCACAGTTCAAATCTCTGTATTATCCAGCTTTTGGCCTTTTTTGTGTAAAAAAGTACAGTAATAGTGTCTCGCTGACTGTTCAGACACAAATATATCTGTTTAAAAGATTCTTTTGTAGGCCACATAACTATAACTGTGGTTTTCCAGTTCCAAGGTTCAAATCTCTGTATTATCCAGATTTGGACTTTTTCCATAAAAAAAACTGTAATACTGTCTCCCTGACTGTTCAGACACAAATATATCTGTTTAAAAGATTCTGGTGTAGGCCAGATTACTAGAACTGTGTTATTGCAGTTCCACGTTTCATATCTCTGTATTATCCAGCTTTTGGCCTTTTTACCGTAAAAAAAAACAGTAGTAGTGTCTCGCTGACTGTTCAGACACAAATAAATTTGTTTAAAAGATTCTGTTGAAGGTCAGATAACTAGAACTGTAGTTTTGCAGTTCCACGGTTCAAATCTCTGTATTATCCAGCTTTTGGCCTTTTTTCCATAAAAAAAAAACAGTAATAGTGTCTCCCTGACTTTTCAGACACAAATATATCTGATTAAAACAATCTGGTGTAGGCCAGATAACTAAAACTGTGGTTTTGCAGTTCCACGGTTCAAATCTCTGTATTATACAGCTTTTGGTATTTTTTCCATAAAAAAAACAGTAATAGTGTCTCCCTGACTCTTCAGACACAAATATATCTGTTTAAAAGATTCTGGTGTAGGCCACATAACTATAACTGTGGTTTTGCAGTTCCCCGGTTCAAATTTCTGTATTATCCAACTTTTGGCCTTTTTTCCATAAAAAAAAAACAGTAATAGTCTTTCCCTGAATTTTCAGACACAAATATATCTGTTTAAAAGATTCTGGTGTAGGCCACATAACTATAACTGTAGTTTGGCAGTTCCACGGTTCAAATGTCTGTATTATCCAGCTTTTGGCCTTTTTTCCGTAAAAAAAACAGTAATATTGTCTCGCTGACGGTTCTGACACAAATATATCTGTTTAAAAGATTATGGTGTAGGCCAGATAACTATAAATGTTGTTTTTCCGTTCCATGGTTCAAATCTCTGTATTATCCAGCTTTTGGCCTTTTTTCCGTAAAAAAAAAAAGTAATAGTGTCTCGCTGACTGTTCAGATACAAATATATCTGTTTAAAAGATCCTGGTGTGGGCCACATAACTTGAAATGTGGTTTTGCAGTTCCACGGTTCAAATCTCTTTATTATCCAGCTTTTGGCCTTTTTTTCTGTAAAAACAACAGTAATAGTGTCTCCCGGACTGTTCAGACACAAATATATCTGTTTAATAGATTCTGTTGTAGGCCAAATAACTATAAATGTGGTTTTCCAGTTTCAAGGTTCAAATCTCTGTAATATCCATCTTTTGGCCATTTTTCCGTAAAAAAAACATCAATAGTGTCTCCCTGACTTTTCAGACGCAAATATAACTGTTTAAAAGATTCTGGTGTAGGCAAGATAAATAGAACTATGGTCTTGCAGTTCCACGGTTCAAATCTCTTGTATTTTCCAACTTTTGGCCTTTTTTCCGTAAAAAAAAACAGTAATAGTGTCTCGCTGACGGTTCTGACACAAATATATCTGTTTAAAAGATTATGGTGTAGGCCAGATAACTATAACTGTTGTTTTGCCGTTCCACGGTTCAAATCTCTGTATTATCCAGCTTTTGGCCTTTTTTCCGTAAAAAAAAAAGTAATTGTGTCTCCCTGACTGTTCAGACACAAATATATCTGTTTAATAGATTCTGGTGTAGGCCAAATAACTATAACTGTGGTTTTCCAGTTCTAAAGTTCAAATCTCTGTATTATCCAGCTTTAGGCCTTTTTTCCATAAAAAAAACATCAATAGTGTCTCCCTGACTTTTCAGACACAAATATATCTGTTTAAAAGATTCTGGTGTAGGCAAGATAAATAGAACTATGGTCTTGCAGTTCCACGTTTCAAATCTCTGTATTATCCAGCTTTTGGCTTTTTTCCGTAAAAAAAAACAGTAATAGTTTCTCGCTGACTGTTCTGACACAAATATATCTGTTTAAAAGATTCTGGTGTAGGCCGGATAACTAGAATCGTGGTTTTGCAGTTCCACGGTTCAAATCTCTGTATTATCCAGCTTTTGGCCTTTGTTCCGTAAAAAAAAACAGTAGTAGTGTCTCCCTGACAGTTCAGACACAAATATATCTGTTTAAAAGATTCTGGTGTATGCCACATAACTATAACTGTGGTTTTGCAGTTCTACGGTTCAAATCTCTGTATTATCCAGCTTTTGGCCTTTTTTCCGTAAAAAAAAAAAGTAATAGTGTCTCGCTGAATGTTCAGGCACAAATATATCTGTTGAAAAGCTCCTGGTGTAGGCCAGATAACTAGAACTGTGGTTTTGCAGTTCCACGGTTCAAATCTCTGTATTATCCAGCTTTTGGCCTTTTTTCATAAAAAAAACATCAATTGTGTCTCGCTAACTGTTCATACACAAATATATCTGTTTAAAAGATTCTGGTGTAGGCTAGAAAACTAGAACTGTGGTTTTGCAGTTCCACGGTTCAAATCTCTTTATTATCCAGCTTTTGCCCTTTTTTCTGTAAAAACAAACAGTAATAGTGTCTACCTGACTGTTCAGACACAAATATATCTGTTTAAAGATTCTGGTGTAGGCCAGATAACTAGAACTGTGGTTTTGCAGTTCCACGGTTCAAATCTCTGTATAATCCAGCTTTTGGCCTTTTTTCCGTAAAAAAAAAACAGTAATAGTGTCTCCCTGACTTTTCAGACACAAATATATCTGTTTAAAAGATTCTGGTGTAGGCCAGTTAACTAGAACTGTGTTTTTGCAGTTCCGCAGTTCAAATTTCTGTCTTATCCAGCTTTTGGCCTTTTTTCCTTAAAAAAAAACATCAATAGTGTCTCGCTAACTGTTCAGACACAAATTGTTAGAACTCTCCTGTTAGTTTTTTCTATTCTGCTGGTCACATCACCTTTTTTGCCTATTTAATCCTGCTCCGCCCTCCTGGCCTTGCTGGACTTCATTGTAATTTCTACTCTTAATTTAGCCTGGTGCTTAGTTACCTTTCTCAGTCAGTTTAGCTAGGTCTTCGGACCTTTATGTTCTATGTTGTGTGTTTGTCTTTTACTGCTACAATTTCTGCTAGGGGGTGTACAACTTTATCCCAGTCCCTAGTTCTTGTAGGGATCCCTCCCTTGCATCTATAGGTCTTCGTACAGTCTAGCCGAGGACTTTAGCGGGTCTGATCGCAGGATCAGGTTCCCCGTTACATCGTAGGGATCTAGCTTAGTTCTATTGTAGGGTCAGATCTCCTTTCTTTCCTTAGTGCTTGTAGCAGATCATAACAGTAAGTCCAGCCCAAAAATATCTCTAAGGAAAGACTTCCAGTTTCCATCATGGTGTCGGTTCAGGATTTGGCTCAACGCCTGCAGGGACTCTCTTTGGAGGTGGCCGAGCTCCAACAACACGTGAGTAGCTGTTCTGGAGCACATTTTGTGGAGCCAAAGGTACGTTTGCCTGATTTATTTTTTGGTGATCAAGATGAATTTTTTTCCTTTAAAAATGCTTGTTTGTTGTATTTTCATTTGAGACCCATATCCTCTGGTGATGAATCACAGCGCATAGGGTTCATAATGTCACTTTTGCGCAAAGAACCTCAGGGATGGGCCTTTTCTCTCCAACCTAGTGATCCATGCTTTAGATCAGTGGATAGTATTTTTTCTGTTTTGGGTTTGTTGTATGATGATCCTGATCGTGTCTCATCAGCTGAGACTGAATTGAGATGTTTGATGCAGGGATCAGGTAATGTGGAAAAATATTGTTCTCACTTCCGTCGGTGGTCTGCCCAGGTGGGGTGGAACGATTCAGCTTTGAAAAGTTTGTTTCTTGCGGGGCTAGGTGAAAGGGTTAAGGATTTTCTGATTGCTTATCCCACACCTGGAAACTTGCAGGAGGCAATGCAATTAGCTATACGGGTGGACAGGAGACTGCATGCAAGGGTTAATGAGAGTAAATCCTCTGCCATGTCAGCTCCGAGTCTTGAGAGGATCTGTACTGACATTGGAGAGCTGATGGAGATTGGGGCGAAGGCACCCCGCTCTCAGGAAAAAGACCGCAGATCTTCTGAAGGTTTGTGCTTTTATTGCGGGAAATCTGACCATTTTATTATGAACTGCGTGCTTCGTATGAACAAAGAAAAAAAAAAGGTCAGTTACGCCCGTATTGCCTGTTTAAATACTAAGGGGGCATTTCTTTCTGCTACTACTGCTGCTCAGGAAGAATTAATTGAATTTCGGATATTTGTGGATTGTGGTTCTACTCTGAATGTGATTGATGGGGGATTCTTGGAAAAACTTAAATTAAAACCCAAACGTTTGTCATCCCCTATTGCTGTGGTTTCTGTTGATGGCTCCCCTTTGAAGAGTGTTACTCGCAAGGTCTGTGAATTTCCCCTCACTATTAATGGTATTCACCAAGAAAATTTGGATTTGGTGGTATTAAATAATTTGCCTTCTCCAGTAATTTTGGGGTTACCCTGGTTAAAATTGCACAATCCTGTACTGGATTAGTCTACCAATGAAATTATGTCCTGGAGCCCTAAGTGTTATGACAAGTGTTGTAACGGACGTATTGCTGCGGTGGAAAAAGGGGAATTACCTGTACCTATTCAGGATTTTTGGAGAGTTTTTTCTGTGGAGGAGTCACAAATTTTGCCTCCCCATAGAGACTATGATTGTACCACAAATATATCTGTTTAAAAGATTATGGTGTAGGCCAGATAACTATAACTGTGGTTTTGCCGTTCCACGGATCAAATCTCTGTATTATCCAGCTTTTGGCCTTTTTTCCATAAAAAAAAAAGTAATAGTGTCTCGCTTACTGTTCAGACACAAATATATCTGTTTAAAAGATCCTGGTGTAGGCCAGATAACTTGAAATGTGGTTTTGCAGTTCCACGGTTCAAATCTCTTTATTATCCAGCTTTTGGCCTTTTTTTCCGTAAAAACAACAGTAATAGTGTCTCTCTGACTGTTCAGACACAAATATATCTGTTTAATAGATTCTGGTGTAGGCCAAATAACTATAACGGTGGTTTTCCAGTTCCAAGGTTCAAATGTCTGTATTATCCAGCTTTTGGCCTTTTTTCCGTAAAAAAAACATCAATAGTGTCTCCCTGACTTTTCAGACACAAATATACAGTACAGACCAAAAGTTTGGACACACCTTCTCATTTAAAGATTTTTCTGTATTTTCATGACTATGAAAATTGTATATTCACACTGAAGGCATCAAAGCTATGAATTAACACATGTGGAATTATATACTTAACAAAAAAGTGTGAAACAACTGAAAATATGTCTTATATTCTAGGTTCTTCATAGTAGCCACCTTTTGCTTTGATGACTGCTTTGCACACTCTTGGCATTCTCTTGATGAGAAGACACAACTAACTGCTCAGAAGACACAACTAACACATGGAAAAGTGACAAGTACATATAGTCATGCGAAAAGAAAAGAGGTGGAGGAGTAAAAGGAGAGGGAGACACAGATATAGGCATGTCATGCCCTTCTAAAATCCAAAAAGTGAGAAGCCGACACGTTCAGTCCGCTCCTGCCCGTGCCACCTCCGTGTCGCCGGGTTTGTGCCAGAGCCGCGGTGAACCCTGACGGCCAGCCCCCCTCTCCCAATACTGGTGCCTGTCTGCTGGTGGGTCGAGCGAGCCCCCCTGTGGTGGAGGCAGCTCTAAGCTTTTTAATTTAAATTGTCTCTCTAATTTGAATGAATACACTTTAAATCCATTTACAAGGATCTATTGGAGGGCAAGTCTCATGCCAGCAGCCGCGTAATTCCAGCTCCAGTAGCGTCCACTAAAGCTGCTGCAGTTAAAAAGCTTTTATAAGGATCGAGCTCGACTGTCCACCGCAAGGCATCCTACTGCCAGTCCCAGCCCCTATGCCTTGGGGTTCCTCCTGATGCTCTTCACTGAGTATCCCATGGTCCCGAAGCATTTCCTTTGAAAAAATTAAGTGTCCAAACTACAGGTGGTGTAGCTTACTTAACAGCGGGGATAATCCGCTGGCTAGCAGACACTGCTACTAGGCACAAAGTATTTCCTGGTCTAGATGCAGTTAAAAATTTGTAATTACATACTCTCATTGGATGCTGAGAAAGCATTCCATAGAGTCTCCTGGCACGCCATATATGATTCTCTTAAAAAGCTTGGGGTAGGGGTCTAGGGGACCCTTTTATAGCCAAAATCACGGCCCTGTATCACAATACGTCACCTAGGCTGAAGATAAATGGAACTGTAGCACCCTGAGGGCTCGGTTGCTACAGAGGTATTGCACCTCACCCAGAGGTGTGATATCTCACTCTCAGGTAAGGATGGAGTGTGGATCAGGACCCGACACCTGCATGCATTACACCACATTGCCGTGGGGCAGGGCGACCAATATGCCTCTGAGATGGGCACGACAGTCCCTGTCCCTGGCTGGAGTGGGGGGAGGGAACACTGAGGAAGGGGAACCCTGTAGTGCAGGAGCAGGGAGAAAGCAGTTCCTGGGTGCATTGAGAAGGGAGTATAAAAGGTGGGCACCATCTTAGTTCAGTGCAGAGAAGTCTGAGCAGAAGTGGCAGGGAGCAGGGGCTCTGCATGAGCTCTGCTCCGGAGGCGGGCCTAGTAACAGAGGCCCAGGCCTGGAAGAGGGAGAAGGAAGGAAGAGGAGCGGAGAAGGCTCCAGGAACGAGGAATGAAGGGATCCCAGGGGTGCGGACGGGCAGGTCACCACCGTACGCCCGAATCCACCTGCGTGGAGGGGTCAGGCCAAAGGGGGAGACCGGTCCCCGAAACTAGTGGAGGCAGGAAACGACCCTCAGCTAGAAACCGGAGGCTGTGACATTTTATGTGGTGCAGCCCCTCGCTACACCCGCTAGGAAGGCACCACATAGGGTCAGGGAAACTGGCGCCAAGTTTACCAAGAGGAGGCCCGAGGCAGCCGGACAGAAGGGTTGGTAAGAAAGGCCAGACAAAGGACACACAAAGGGGGTCCTGTGAAGCGCTCCAAAGTTATCTGGGAGTTGTCTGAGCCCCTCACCTGGTGAGCACAGTACGACGTGGGCAGCCGTTACCTGCAGACGTGGTCTGGATAATAAGAACTGTCAGTAAAGGCCCTGGACTGCATCACTGACTCCGTGTCGTTACTGCTGCTGCCCTGCACCATCACCCCCATCCTCCGCATACACTGCCCTGAGGCTATACTCCTCCCGTGGGGAGTTATGCTACGCTCTGCTGCACCCACAACACCAGCCTCAGCGGTCTGCCCTGCAGCGGCGGTTCACTCTGACCGCAATCCACGGGTGGCGTAGTCGGACATTTAAACATCAAAACCACATAAATAGTTCCGCCACTGGTTTGACCACCCTGAGCCACGGAACCGGGTCGCCGCCACGAAGACTACAACCACCAGCATCCACCAAAAAGGGTCCGGCTCCGGGTGTCCCAAGGCCCAGGGGGCGCGTCAGAACATTTTCATTACCTTTCACAATCACCAATGGGACAAGGCAGGGATGTCCTCTGTCCCCTCTCTTATACATCCTAGTGACGGAGCACCTGCTCTCATCAATTCGCGATAAGCCCAATATTAGGTGGATTGAGGTGGGAGGCACCGAGTACAAGTGCTCTCTATTTGCTGATGATGTCCTAGTATATATCACTCAATCACATATATCCATCCATGCTGTTATGGCTGAAATAGATCACTTTATTACATGGTCAAATTTTAAAATCAATGCAGCGAAGTCTGAGGCCCTCGATGTCTCCCTCCCCAAATCCATATAGGATTCCATCCAGTCCAACTTTCCCTTTGCCTGGCCCTCACAGGGTATCAAATACTTAGGAATTCCTATTCATAGAGACCTCTCCCATCTATGTTATCTTAATTTTGGGCCCTTTATTGAACAACACCATACAGACCACGGTTGGCAAGTTAGAACTGTAAGATTCACTACGTGAACCACTGGTGTTTTGTGGAAAAGCACATGTACACTGTGTTCCAAATTATTATGCAAAAAGTGTTTAGGAGTGGTAATGGAAGAATTTGTTTGTTTGTCAGTTAAACTCATTGATGGTGATGTGTGTCAGGGCTCTTTATATCACTGTAAGCAATTGCAGACACCTGTGCTAATTAGTTTGGCAGGTGTGTCCAATGAAAGGCAAGACTACTTAAGAAGGCTGTCTCACATTATTAAGCAGCCTACATTTTCTGCCAAAATGGGAAAGAAAAAGGATGTGTTGGCTGCTGAGAAGCAACAAATTGTGGAGTGTTTAGGTCAAGGCATGACTACAATCAACATTGTGCGATGATCAGGATGAAGTGTCTTGGCAATCAAGAAGTATGTAGCTGATTCACAGTACACACGTGTGCGTGCTGATAAGGGCAAATTGAGGACTCTTTCCTACAGGCAATTACGTCAGGTTAAAAGAGCAGCGGCAAAAAAGCCTTGTCATAGCAGCAGACAAGTTTTTGAAGCTGCTGGTGCCTCCAACGTCCACCGAACAACAAGATGCTGGGTCCTTCAGAGGTTTGCAGCTGTGCATATGCCATCCTGTCGACCTCCTATATCCACTTCACACAAGCAGAAACGGCTCCAGTGGGCTAAACATTACATGAAGACTGATTTCAAAACTGTTTTGTTCACGGATGAGTGCCGTGCAGCGCTCGATGGTCCAGATGGATGGAGTGGAGGATGGCTGGTTGATGGACACCCCACGCAAACACGGCTACAGCGCCAACAAGGAGGAGGTGGAGTAATGTTTTGGGCTGGAATCATGGGGAGAGAGATTGTCGGCCTCTTTAGGATCCCTGAAGGCGCTAAAGATGAACTCCATAATGTATGTGGATTTTCTCAAACAGCACTTCCTGCCATGGTTCAAGAAGAAGAACCGTGTATTTCACAGCAAGATCATTTTTTTGCATGATAATGCACCATCTCATGCTGCACATAAAACATCTGCATCTCTGGCTGATATGGGCATAAAAGGGGACAAACTTATGGTGTGACCCCCATGCTCCCCTGACCTCTACCCCATTCAGAACCTCTGGAGCATCATCAAAAGGAGTGTCTATGATGGCGGGAGGCAGTTCACATCTAAGCAACAGCTCTGGGAGGGTATTCTGTCGTCATGCAAAACAATTGAAGCAGAAACCATCCAAAACCTGACAAATTCAATGGACGAGAGAGTTCAGAAGCTCCTTTCGAACAAGGGGTCCTATGTGAAAATGTAACATCACCTAGAATAAAGTTTTGAGTTGAAAACTGTTTGATTTCAGTTTCTAATAACCTGCTAATGCTTATAATTTCAAAAATGACAATTTTTTTGGTCTTTATTAAAATGAAAAGGTTGATCGAAAAGTTTGGGGGATCTAAGAATGTGGCAACCCAGTAGTCATGATTACTTAGAATTCTGACAATATGAGGGTCATGTTGCAGGTAGTGCAGCAAGAAGGCACTTATGTGTCTTGCGCATCTCGGAGCCCCAAAATTATTTACCGGGCTAGATGCAGCTAAAAATTATTATTAATTTTAAATCTGGTGGAGCTTAGTATAGATGGCCTAATAGGATCAGTGCTGCACACTGCTACAAAGCCCAAATAATTTTCCAGCCAAGATACAGATAAACATGATTAGTAATTTTAAATCTGGTGGAGCTTATTATAGATGGCCTAATAGAATCAGTGCTGCAGACTGCTACAAAGCCCAAATTATTTTCCAGCCAAGATACAGATAAACATGATTAGTAATTTGAAAGCTTAAAACGGTTGGTAGGGTGATTTTAACCAATCATCAAGCTTTTACTCTCCCCAGGATGACACAGGGGTAGAAAAGTCGTTTCGGATCCATGATTTGTTCATCTTTATGAACGTGAGTCTGTCTACATTATCAGTGGAGAGCCGCGTGCGCTTATCTGTCAGCACACCACCAGCAGCGCTGAACACACGTTCAGACAGAACGCTGGCTGCGGGGCATGACATGATCTCCAAGGCGTAAGTGGCTAGCTCCGGCCATTTATCCAGATTGGAAGCCCAAAAAGAGCAAGGGTCCAGTGACACAGTCATGGCTTCAATGTATACTTGGAGATACTCCTGTACCATCGTCTCTAGGCGTTGACTATGTGTCAGACTTCTTGTCTCCTGTGGCCTTGCAAAGGATGGGCTAAAAAAGTGGTGAAATGATTCCGCAAAATTGATGTTACCAGCAGATACTGTGGTTCTGTTACGGTTTGAGTGCTGAACACTTGACGGTCCCACGGTTGGCAAGTTGGAACTGTGAGATTCACTACGTGCACCACTGGTGTTTTGTGGAAAAGCACATGTAAAATTCTGCAACAGTCTCTGCTGATACTCCTGCATGCGTGCATCCCTTTCTATGGCAGGAATAATTTTGGCAAATTTACTTTTGTACCGGGGATCTAACAGTGTGGCAACCCAGTAGTCAGGATTATTTCTAATTCTCACAATTCGAGGGTCATGTTGCAGGTAGTGCAGCAAGAAGGCACTCATGTGTGTTGCGCATCCAGGAGCACCAAGTCCCTGTTGTGTTGGTGGCGAGGTAACAATCATGCTTCCTTCCTATGTCCTCTCCCCCCAACCTCGCACAACAGAAATGTGATCAAGGTCTCCCTCATCTGATGAGTCTTCCATCAGTTCGTCCTCCACTTCTTCCTGGGCTCCTGCACCTTCCTCACTAGTTTGGCTGCTACCATGCGCCCTGGTAAAACCATCTCCCGCACCCTCACATGCCTGCCGCCTTGGTGCTGCCGACCGTCTGGACCTTGCAGATGTTAGCCCTTCCGCATACAACTCCTCCTCCTCTACTTCCTCCACCTCCTCTTGTGCCACCACCTGACTCCGAATTCTGTTTAACATGTGCTCCAGCATGTAAATCACCGGAATAGTCATGCTGATAATGGCATCGTCAGCACTAAACATCTTCGTCGCCATTTCAAAACTGTGCAGAAGGGTGCATAGGTCCCTGATCTGAGACCACTCCTCCAGCGTGATTTGCCCCACCTCTGGATCTCGTTGGCCCAGGCTATACGTCAGAACGTATTGCACCAGGGCTTGTCGGTGCTGCCACAGTCGCTGCAACATGTGCAGAGTTGAATTCCACCGGGTAGGCACATCGCATTTTAGCCGGTGAAGTGGCAGGCCCAACGACTTCTGTAGAGATGTAAGTCGTTGAGCTGCGGGATGCGAACGTCGGAAGTGAGCACACAGCGACCGTGCCCTCTGCAGAAGGTCATTTAGTCTGGGATAGTGGACTAAAAATTGCTGGACAACCAGGTTCAACACGTGAGCCATACAAGGCACGTGTGTGACATTGCCCCGGCGAAGGGCCGCACCCAGGTTTGCAGCATTGTCGCACACTGCCTTCCCTGGTTTCAGGTCCAGTGGAGACAACCATTCATGAAATTGGTTCTCCAGAGCTGACCACAACTCCTCAGCTGTGTGACTCACATTTCCCAGACATTTCAAAGTAAAAACCGCCTGATGACGTTGAGCCCTACTGCCAGCATAGTAAGGAGGTGTGCAGGATCCCTTCTGCGCAGTTAGAAAGCTTGTGGCATGACCAGACAGGCTTTGGGTGCAGGTGGAAAACCGAGAGGAGGTTGAGGAGGCAGAAGCAGTGGAGGAACTTTGACATAAAGAGGATTGACGCACAACTCGTGGGGACGGCAAGACTTGGACAGCAGCCCCGTGTCCTGCTGTCACCATAGTTACCCAGTGCCCAGTCAGCGACATGTAACGCCCCTTTCCATGCCTACTCGTCCAAGTGTCTGTGGTGAAATGCACCCTGTCACACACAGAGTTTCTCAAAGAAGAGGTGATGTTGTGTGCGACATGCTGGTGGAGCGCAGGCACACCTTTCTTTGAGAAGTAGTGCCGACTGGGCATCTGGTACTGGGGCACTGCGACGGACATAAGGTCTCGAAAATCCTCTGTGTCCACCAGGCGGAAAGGCAGCATTTCTGTAGCCAAGAGCTTGCAGATGGTGAAATTCAACCTCTTAGCTTTCTCATGGCTAGGAGGAAATGGTCTTTTACTTGTCCACATCTGAGGGACCGAGGGCTGGCTATTGTGCTTAGACGGGGTTGATAAGGGTGTCCCCGGCAAACTGCCGGTCTGTGAGGAAGATGAAGGCGGACATGTTAGGTTGCCTTGATCCAAAGGTGGTGCTATCGATGTCGGACAGCGCTCAACACCAGCTGGTGTTACCACCTCCAAAGAAAATGATGACCTGCCAATCACGCTGGCTGTTGCGGGTAAAGAGATGGCAGGTCTGCGCCCCAAAACAGGTGTGACTGCTGTCCCCCCAGTCACAGAGGATGAAGAGGCCGCGGATGCACAAGATATGGCAGACGGTGGTTGGCCCGGCCGGCTAGGCCGCATTGTAGCACACTGAGCTTCCCACTGCAACTTATGCTTCATGTCCATGTGCCGGTTCATGCATGAAGTACTCAAACTATGTATTTTTTGGCCTCTACTTAGCTTTTGCTGACAAATGTTACAGATAACATGAGTTAGGTCATCTTTATCGATCTGAAAAAATGCCCAGGCTATGCAAGGCTTAGCACCCATGCGACCTGAAGAGCCACCACGACTTGTGGTGAGAGGCAGAGTTGTGTTTGAGGATGCAGTTGTTGATGTGATTCCAGTACTACGTCTCTGTCCAGGAAGGCGCAACCTGACCTCGTCGTCACTAGCATCTTCCTCCACCTCCTCTGCTGACCTCATCTCTTGGCTGACTGTGGGTTGACAGTAAGTGAGATCTCCAACCTCATCATCATCACCCTGTGCGTTATCACACCCGTCGTCCTCAGAGCCAACCTGTTCCTGCCCTGACAAAAAACTAAAGTTGTCGCTCCAATCAGGTATTTGAGTCTCATCATCGTCTTCCTCATTGTCTCCACCAACAGGAGTTACAGTTTGGGAATGAGGGTCTACATTATGGTCAGAACCTTCTGCGTCTGGTCCTGGATCCGACTCATAAAGATTCAGGGCATCAGTGCAGATCATTTCCTCGTCTGGATTCACAGAAGCGCTGGAGTCGACCTCTGATTCCCAGGCTATAGTATGAGTAAACAGCTCTGCAGACTCAACCATCTGTTCTACCTCATACTCAGACGGGCAGCTGGAGATTTGGGAGCTGTGAGGAAGCAAGTGCGATTGGGGTGACACCTTTGAAGACTGGAGTATTTGTGATGTTGAAGTTGATGTGGAGGAGAGCCCACTTAAAGGAGCACTTGATATCCGTTGAAGCACCTGCTGTTTTTGTGCCTCATCTGGAATTTGTAGCGATTGGCGTGGCCGTAAGAAAGGGATCTTATCACATTGTCCGCTAAAATAAGTAGACATTTTAGTTTGGCTGGAAGTTGGTCTTTCTTCTGCAGATGTTACTGTTGCTTTAACACCTACCCCACGGACACAACCTTTTTTCCCCTTCCTAACACGCCTATTCCCCTTTACACCAGCAGCAGGCCTTTTTCCACTCATTTTGGTGGTTAACTAATTCACAACTCTGGAGTTGTTTGCACAAAAAAACAATGGATGGGAACCGAGCAGAGCTGAGTGGCCAAACTGTGGTATTAGGCCAAAATTATTGGCTGGGTTAGATGCAGAAAAAAATTATATTCGATTTGCAACCTGATGGAGGTCAGTATAGATGGACTAATAGAACAAGTCCCACAAACAGCTAGAAGCCCAAATATTTTTTCAGAGGTAGATGCAGAAAAAATATATATTCAGTTTGCAACCTGATGGAGGTCTGTATAGATGGATTAATAGAACAAGTCCCACACACAGCTAGAAGCCCAATATTTTTTCAGAGGTAGATGCAGAAAAAAAATATATTCAGTTTGCAACCTGATGGAGGTCTGTATAGATGGATTAATAGAACAAGTCCCACACACAGCTAGAAGCCCAATATTTTTTCAGAGGTAGATGCAGAAAAAAAATATATTCAGTTTGCAACCTGATGGAGGTCAGTATAGATGGACTAATAGAGAAAGTCCCACACACTGCTAGAAGGCCAAATATTTTTTCAGAGCTAGATGCAGAAAAAAATTATTTTTAATTTGCAACCTGATGGAGGTCAGTATAGATGGACTAATAGAGAAAGTCCCACACACTGCTAGAAGGCCAAATATTTTTTCAGAGCTAGATGCAGAAAAAAATTATATTCAGTTTGCAACCTGATGGAGGTCAGTATAGATGGACTAATAGAACAAGTCCCACACACAGGTAGAAGCCCAAATATTTTTTCAGAAGTAGATGCAGATAAAAATTATTTTTAATTTGCAACCTGATGGAGGTCAGTATAGATGGACTAATAGAGAAAGTCCCACACACTGCTAGAAGGCTAAATATTTTTTCAGAGCTAGATGCAGAAAAAAATTATATTCAGTTTGCAACCTGATGGAGGTCAGTATAGATGGATTAATAGAACAAGTCCCACACACAGCTAGAAGCCCAATATTTTTTCAGAGGTAGATGCAGAAAAAAAATATATTCAGTTTGCAACCTGATGGAGGTCTGTATAGATGGATTAATAGAACAAGTCCCACACACAGCTAGAAGCCCAATATTTTTTCAGAGGTAGATGCAGAAAAAATATATATTCAGTTTGCAACCTGATGGAGGTCAGTATAGATGGACTAATAGAGAAAGTCCCACACACTGCTAGAAGGCCAAATATTTTTTCAGAGCTAGATGCAGAAAAAAAATATTTTTAATTTGCAACCTGATGGAGGTCAGTATAGATGGACTAATAGAGAAAGTCCCACACACTGCTAGAAGGCCAAATATTTTTTCAGAGCTAGATGCAGAAAAAAATTAAATTCAGTTTGCAACCTGATGGAGGTCAGTATAGATGGACGAATAGAACAAGTCCCACACACAGCTAGAAGCCCAAATATTTTTTCAGAGGTAGATGCAGATAAAAATTATTTTTAATTTGCAACCTGATGGAGGTCAGTATAGATGGAGTAATAGAGAAAGTCCCACACACTGCTAGAAGGCCAAATATTTTTTCAGAGCTAGATGCAGAAAAAAATTATATTCAGTTTGCAACCTGATGGAGGTCAGTATAGATGGACTAATAGAACAAGTCCCACACACAGCTAGAAGCCCAAATATTTTTTCAGAAGTAGATGCAGATAAAAATTATTTTTAATTTGCAACCTGATGGAGGTCAGTATAGATGGACTAATAGAGAAAGTCCCACACACTGCTAGAAGGCCAAATATTTTTTCAGAGCTAGATGCAGAAAAAAATTATATTCAGTTTGCAACCTGATGGAGGTCATTATAGATGGACTAATAGAACAAGTCCCACACACAGCTAGAAGCCCAAATATTTTTTCAGAAGTAGATGCAGATAAAAATTATTTTTAATTTGCAACCTGATGGAGGTCAGTATAGATGGACTAATAGAGAAAGTCCCACACACTGCTAGAAGGCCAAATATTATTTCAGAGCTAGATGCAGAAAAAAATTATATTCAGTTTGCAACCTGATGGAGGTCAGTATAGATGGACTAGTAGAACAAGTCCCACACACAGCTAGAAGCCCAAATATTTTTTCAGAGGTAGATGCAGATAAAAATTATTTTAAATTTGCAACCTGATGGAGGTCAGTATAGATGAACTAATAGAGAAAGTCCCACACACTGCTAGAAGGCCAAATATTTTTTCAGAGCTAGATGCAGATAAAAATTATTTTTAATTTGCAACCTGATGGACGTCAGTATAGATGGATTAATAGAGAAAGTGCCACACACTGCTAGAAGGCCAAATATTTTTTCAGAGCTAGATGCAGATAAAAATTATTTTTAATTTGCAACCTGATGGAGGTCAGTATAGATGGACTAATAGAGAAAGTACCACACACTGCTAGAAGGCCAAATATTTTTTCAGAGCTAGATGCAGAAAAAGTTATATTCAGTTTGCAACCTGATGGAGGTCAGTATAGATGGACTAATAGAACAAGTCCCACACACAGCTAGAAGCCCAAATATTTTTTCAGAGGTAGATGCAGATAAAAATTATTTTTAATTTGCAACCTGATGGAGGTCAGTATAGATGGACTAATAGAGAAAGTCCCACACACTGCTAGAAGGCCAAATATTTTTTCAGAGCTAGATGCAGATAAAAATTATTTTTAATTTGCAACCTGATGGAGGTCAGTATAGATGGACTAATAGAGAAAGTCCCACACACTGCTAGAAGGCCAAATATTTTTTCAGAGCTAGATGCAGAAAAAAATTATATTCAGTTTGCAACCTGATGGAGGTCAGTATAGATGGATTAATAGAACAAGTCCCACACACAGCTAGAAGCCCAATACTTTTTCAGAGGTAGATGCAGAAAAAAAATATATTCAGTTTGCAACCTGATGGAGGTCTGTATAGATGGATTAATAGAACAAGTCCCACACACAGCTAGAAGCCTAATATTTTTTCAGAGGTAGATGCAGAAAAAATATATATTCAGTTTGCAACCTGATGGAGGTCAGTATAGATGGACTAATAGAGAAAGTCCCACACACTGCTAGAAGGCCAAATATTTTTTCAGAGCTAGATGCAGAAAAAAATTATTTTTAATTTGCAACCTGATGGAGGTCAGTATAGATGGACTAATAGAGAAAGTCCCACACACTGCTAGAAGGCCACATATTTTTTCAGAGCTAGATGCAGAAAAAAATTATATTCAGTTTGCAACCTGATGGAGGTCAGTATAGATGGACGAATAGAACAAGTACCACACACAGCTAGAAGCCCAAATATTTTTTCAGAGGTAGATGCAGATAAAAATTATTTTTAATTTGCAACCTGATGGAGGTCAGTATAGATGGACTAATAGAGAAAGTCCCACACACTGCTAGAAGGCCAAATATTTTTTCAGAGCTAGATGGAGAAAAAAATTATATTCAGTTTGCAACCTGATGGAGGTCAGTATAGATGGACTAATAGAACAAGTCCCACACACAGCTAGAAGCCCAAATATTTTTTCAGAGGTAGATGCAGATAAAAATTATTTTTAATTTGCAACCTGATGGAGGTCAGTATAGATGGACTAATAGAGAAAGTACCACACACTGCTAGAAGGCCAAATATTTTTTCAGAGCTAGATGCAGAAAAAAATTATATTCAGTTTGCAACCTGATGGAGGTCAGTATAGATGGACTAATAGAACAAGTCCCACACACAGCTAGAAGCCCAAACATTTTTTCAGAGGTAGATGCAGATAAAAATTATTTTTAATTTGCAACCTGATGGAGGTCAGTATAGATGGACTAATAGAGAAAGTCCCACACACTGCTAGAAGGCCAAATATTTTTTCAGAGCTAGATGCAGATAAAAATTATTTTTAATTTGCAACCTGATGGAGGTCAGTATAGATGGACTAATAGAGAAAGTCCCACACACTGCTAGAATACCAAATATTTTTTCAGAGCTAGATGCAGAAAAAAATTATATTCAGTTTGCAACCTGATGGAGGTCTGTATAGATGGATTAATAGAACAAGTCCCACACACAGCTAGAAGCCCAATATTTTTTCAGAGGTAGATGCAGAAAAAAAATATATTCAGTTTGCAACCTGATGGAGGTCAGTATAGATGGACTAATAGAGAAAGTCCCACACACTGCTTGAAGGCCAAATATTTTTTCAGAGCTAGATGCAGAAAAAAATTATTTTTAATTTGCAACCTGATGGAGGTCAGTATAGATGGACTAATAGAGAAAGTCCCACACACTGCTAGAAGGCCAAATATTTTTTCAGAGCTAGATGCAGAAAAAAATTATATTCAGTTTGCAACCTGATGGAGGTCAGTATAGATGGACTAATAGAACAAGTCCCACACACAGCTAGAAGCCCAAATATTTTTTCAGAGGTAGATGCAGATAAAAATTATTTTTAATTTGCAACCTGATGGAGGTCAGTATAGATGGACTAATAGAGAAAGTCCCACACACTGCTAGAAGGCCAAATATTTTTTCAGAGCTAGATGCAGAAAAAAATTATATTCAGTTTGCAACCTGATGGAGGTCAGTATAGATGGACTAATAGAACAAGTCCCACACACTGCTAGAAGCCCAAATATTTTTTCAGAGCTAGATGCAGAAAAAAATTATATTCAATTTGCAACCTGATGGAGGTCAGTATAGATGGACTAATAGAATGATGCTATGCCCAAAAGATTTTACTTCACTAGGTGCAGTAAAAAAATTGGTATTCTATACACAGGTGGTATATCTTACAACACAGATAGGCTACTCCACTGACTAACACACTCTGCAATAGGCCAAAAAGGATTAGCTTTGCTAGATTCAGCCAAATGCTGTGAAAAAAACTTGCACAGCACTGGCACAGACCTGCCTGGCAAAAACTGATAGGAACTGATGTAACCTAGTCCTGAAAAGGACTGCAATTACAATTAGTCTTTACTCCCACAATCTATCTATTTAAGAGCACAGACCTGCCTGATAAAAGTCGTAGGAAATGCTGTAACCTAGTCCTTAAAAGGACTGCAATCACAACTATTCCCTACTTCCAAGCTATCTGTAGATTTGTGCGAAAATTGGCTTGAAATTAACAAGGTATAGCGCACACAGCAACAGCAGTGCCGTCTAACACGCAGCTGCAGCAGTGAGAAAATGGTGGCGACGGGGAAAATGGCTTGGTCTTATAGGGCAAGGACATGTGACATACACTGCCAATGACACATGCCCTTGCTTGTGTGAAAAACAGCAGTTCGCTCCGTGTGTGCACTGCTGATAGGCTGACAGACTGCACCTCCCCACTGCAAATGCGGGAAAGAGAAAAAAAAATGGAGATCTTCATTATTCCTGCAGAGATCCATCCCCTGCCCCTCCCCCCACCCCGTTGTACACTCAAACTGCGTATTAACATTAATTTTCATCATTACTGAGAAAAAATCCAGTTATGATTTTGGTGCACGAACAGTTATCGAACATAACCTCGAACAGCCGAATTTTTCTCAAATCGTTCGTGTTCGCTGAACGGCTCGAACACCGCCCAAAACAGCTCGAATTTGAGATTGGCGAACAGTTCGAGTAGAACAACGCTCATCTCTATTCATAATGTCACTTTTGCGCAAAGAAGCTCAGGGATGGGCCTTTTCTCTCCAACCTAGTGATCCATGCTTTAGATCAGTGGATAGTTTTTTTTCTGTTTTGGGTTTGTTGCATGATGATCCTGATTGTGTCTCATCAGCTGAGACTGAATTGAGACGTTTGAGCCAGGGATCAGGTAATTTGGAAAAATATTGTTCTCACTTCCGTCGGTGGTCTGCCCAGGTGGGGTGGAACGATTCAGCTTTGAAAAGTTTGTTTCTTGCGGGGCTAGGTGAAAGGGTTAAGGATTTGCTGATTGCTTATCCCACACCTAGAAACTTGCAGGAGGCAATGCAATTAGCTATACGGGTGGACAGGAGACTGCGTGCAAGGGTTAATGAGAGTAAATCCTCTGCCATGTCAGCTCCGAGTCTTGAGAGGATCTGTACTGACATTGGAGAGCCGATGGAGATTGGGGCGAAGGCACCCCGCTCTTAGGAAAAAGACCGCAGATCTTCTGAAGGTTTGTGCTTTTATTGCGGGAAATCTGACCATTTTATTATGAACTGTGTGCTTCGTATGAACAAAGAAAAAAAAAGGGCAGTTACGCCCATATTGCCTGTTTAAATACTAAGGGGGTATTTCTTTCTGCTACTGGATTAGTCTACCAATGAAATTAAGTCCTGGAGCCCTAAGTGTTATGACAAGTGTTGTAACGGACGTA
This sequence comes from Phyllobates terribilis, assembly GCF_046119375.1. Lineage (NCBI taxonomy): Eukaryota > Metazoa > Chordata > Amphibia > Anura > Dendrobatidae > Phyllobates > Phyllobates terribilis. The sequence continues at coordinate 53,156,499 of NW_027362770.1, read as the reverse complement.
TTGCTGCGGTGGAAAAAGGGGAATTACCTGTACCTATTCAGGATTTTTGGAGAGTTTTTTCTGAGGAGGAGTCACAAATTTTGCCTCCCCATAGAGACTATGATTGTACCATTGAATTTGTCCCTGGAGAGACTCTTCCTAAAAGTCGTTTATTTAATCTTACTATTCCTGAGAGAAAGGCTTTGGAGGAATACATACAGACAAGATTGGCCGCCGGTCACATTAGGCCTTCCAAGTCTCCAGTGGCTGTTGTATTTTTTTTTGTTAAAAAAAAGGACGGCGGTTTACGTCCTTGTCTGGATTTTCGTGAGACTAATAAAATTATTGTACGCAATCCTTACCCACTGCCATTGATTCCTGATTTGTTTAACCAGTTAGTGGGGGCCAAGTGGTTCTCTAAAATTGATCTCCGGGGGCATACAATTTGTTGCGCATGAAGGAGGGTGATGAATGGAAGACTGCTTTTAACACTCCTGTGGGTCATTTTGAGAACCTGGTTATGCCTTTTGGTCTTACCAATGCTCCAGCATTTTTTCAGAATCTTATTAATGACATCCTTAGACCTTTGATCGGCAAAAATGTGGTTGTGTATTTGGATGACATTTTTATTTATTCACCGGATCTGGAGTCTCATTGGCTGAGCGTACGTGAGGTATTACAGTTATTCACTGACAATTCGCTTTTTGCTAAGCTGGAGAAATGTGAGTTCGCTGTACAGATAATTAGTTTTTTGGGCTACATTATCTCCAGCGAGGGCTTTGAGATGGACCCTGTGAAGGTTCAGGTGGTTCAGGAATGGCCTAGGCCTATTGGTTTGAAATCGATACATTAAAAATGTTTCTATTATTGTCAAACCACTGACCGATCTCACCAGGAAAGGTGCTAATGTGGTTCAGTGGACTACTTAGGCCATTGAAGCTTTTGTGTTTCTAAAGGAGAGGTTCAGCTCTGCTCCCATTCTTATGCAGCCTGATGTGAGTAAGCCGTTTTTGGTTGAGGTTGATGCTTCTTCGGTGGGGGTCGGTGCCGTGTTGTCTCAGAAAAACAAGGATGGAGTACATCCTTGTGCTTTTTTTTCAAAAAAATTTTCTGAGACTGAACTTAATTACGATATTGGTAATCGGGAATTGCTGGCTATTAAACTTTGAATACTGGCGTCATCTCTTGGAAGGTGCTCAATTTCCCATTCATATTTTCACTGATCATAAAATCTGATCTATCTTGATGCTGCCAAGCGCTTGAATGCCCGTCAGGCTAGGTGGGCACTTTTTTCTCGCGGTTTAATTTTTCCGTTACTTATATCCCGGGTACCAAGAATGTTAAAGCTGATGCTTTGTCTCGCAGCTTTTTTCCCATGGTCAGTGCTGAGGAGGAGGGGAGCATTTTACAAGAAGGTGTTGTGATTGCTGCATTGGACTCCGTTTTGGAAGATGAGATTCTTAAAGCACAGGAGAAGGCCCCATCTAACACTCCCCATGGGAGGTTGTTTGTGCCAAGGACCTTTAGGAGAGATTTGTTTGTTGAGTGTCATGAGTCTCGGTTGGCAGGTCATCCAGGAATTTCTGAGACCAAGAGACTTGTGGGTCGCAGTTTTTGGTGGCCTGGATGGCAGAAGGAAGTCATTAAGTGGGTGCGTCAATGTACGGTGTGTGCTAGATCTAAGTCTTCACATACTCCTGCAGCGGGGTTGCTTTGCCCTCTGGAGGTTCCTAGTGCACCTTGGACACATCTGGCTATGGACTTTATTACTGACCTTCCCCCCTCTGAGGGTTTCACAGTCATCTGGGTGGTCGTGGACCGTTTTAGCAAGATGTGTCACTTGGTTCCTTTCATCAAACCGCCCTGCGCTAAGACACTCGCTAAGGCCTTTGTCAAGGAAATTGTCAGACTACATGGCGTTCCTACTGACATTGTTTCTGATAGGGGACCTCAGTTCTTGGCTCGTTTTTGGTGTCCTTTTTGTGACAGGTTGGGAGTTCATTTGTCGTTTTCATCTGGATATCATCCTGAGTCTAATGGTCAGACAGAAAGGAAGAATCAGGATGTTGAGCAGTTCTTGCGTTGTTTTGTGGCAGACAATCAGGAGGGGTGGTTTGAGTTTCTGCCACTTGCTGAGTTTGCTCTTAACAACCATACATCCTCTTCTGCTGGTTGTTCGCCTTTGTTTCGTTGTTCAGGGAGACTTCCGTCTTTTGGGTCATTCTCCAAATTGGTATCGGCTGTGCCTGAGGAGGAGAGTTTTTCCGGTGATTTGGAGAGAGTTTGGATGGATGTGCGTGGTAATCTTCAGGAGGCTAACAAAAAATCTAAGAGGTACTTTGATAGGAAACAGCAAGAGGTTTTGTTTGCTATTGGTGACATGGTTTGGTTGTCCTCTAAGTATCTGCGGTTGAGGATTCCTTCTAAAAAATTGGGTCCCAAGTTTACAGGGCCCTTTAAGGTGCAACCAATCTGCTGTTAGGTTGGAGGTTCCGACCTCCTGGAAGATTAATCCGGGGTTTCATGTTTCTCTGTTGAAAAGAGCTTATGTGTCAGATGGAGACGCCTCTGCCACTGTTCCTCCGGTGGTGGAGGACGGGGAATACGAAATTTCCAGCATCCTAAATTCTAGACGGTATAGAGGGAGTTTGCAGTGTCTCGTCGCTTGGAAGGGTTTCGGACCCGAGGATAACTCATGGGTGAGGGCGGATGATGTTTCTGCTTCCAGACTAGTCAGAGCGTTTCACAAGAGGTTTACTGATAAGGGTGGGCCTAGGGGATCCGGAGGATAATCATAGAAGAGGGGGTACTGTTAGAACTCTCCTGTTAGTTTTTTTCTATCTTGCTGGTCAAATGACCTTTTTTGCCTATTTAATCCTGCTCCGCCCTCCTGGCTTTGCTGAACTTCATTGTGATTTCTACTCTTAAGTTAGCCTGGTGCTTAGTTACCTTTCTCAGTCAGTTTAGCTAGGTCTTCGGACCTTTACGTTCTATGTTGTGTGTTTGTATTTTACTGCTACAATTTCTGCTAGGAGGTGTCCAACTTTATCCCAGTCCCTAGTTCTTGTAGGGATCCCTCCCTAGCATCTATAGGTCTTCGTACAGACTAGCCGAGGACTTTAGCGGGTCTGATCGCAGGATCAGGTTCCCCGTTACATCGTAGGGATCTAGCTTAGTTCTATTGTAGGGACAGATCTCCTTTCTTTCCTTAGTGCTTGTAGCAGATCATAACACAAATATATCTGTTTTAAAGATTCTGGTGTAGGCCAGATAACTAGAACTGTGGATTTGCAGTTTCACAGTTCAAATCTCTGTATTATCCAGCTTTTTCCCTTTTTTCCGTAAAAAAACAGTAATAGTGTCTCGCTGACAGTTTAGACACAAATATATCTGTTTAAAAGATTCTGGTGTAGGCCAGATTACTAGAACTGTGTTATTGTAGTTCCAAGGTTCAAATCTCTGTATTATCCAGCTTTTGGCCTTTTTTCCGTGAAAAAAAACAGTAATAGTGTCTCGCTGACTGTTCAGACACAAATATATCTGTTTAAAAGACTCTGGTGTAGGCCAGATAGCTAGAACTGTGGTTTTGCAGTTCCACGGTTCAAATCTCTGTATTATCCAGCTTTTAGCCTTTTCCCGTAAAAAAACAGTAATAGTGTCTCCCTGACTGTTCAGACACAAATATATCTGTTTAAAAGATTCTGTTGTAGGCCAGATAACTAGAACTGTGGTTTTGCAGTTCCACGGTTCAAATCACTGTATTATCCAGCGTTTGGCCTTTATTCCATAAAATAACAGTAATAGTGTTTCCCTGATTTTTCAGACACAAATATATCTGTTTAAAATATTTTGGTGTAGGCCACATAACTATAACTGTAGTTTGGCAGTTCCATGGTTCAAATCTCTGTATTATCCAGCTTTTGGCCTTTTTTCCATAAAAAAATCCAGTAATAGTGTGTTGCTGACTTTTCAGACACAAATATATCTGTTTAAAAGATTCTGGTATAGGCAAGATAACTTTAACTGTGGTTTTACTGTTCCACAGTTCAAATATCTGTATTATCCAGCTTTTTTCCTTTTTTCCATAAAAAAAAAACAGTAAAAGTGTCTCCCTGACTGTTCAGACACAAATATATCTGTTTAAAACAATCTGGTGTAGGCCAGATAACTAGAACTGTGGTTTTGCAGTTCCACGGTTAAAATCTTTGTATTATCCAGCTTTTGGTATTTTTTCCATAAAAAAAAACAGTAATAGTGTCTCCCTAACTTTTCAGACACAAATATATCTGTTTAATCGATTCTGGTGTAGGCTACATAACTATATCTGTGGTTTTGCAGTTCCACGGTTCAAATTTCTGTATTATCCAGCTTTTGGCCTTTTTTCCATTAAAAAAAACAGTAATAGTGTTTCCCTGACTTTTCAGACACAAATATATCTGTTTAAAAGATTCTGACGTAGGCCACATAACTATAACTGTAGTTTGGCAGTTCCACGGTTCAAATCTCTGTATTATCCAGCTTTTGGCCTTTTTCCGTAAAAAAAAAAAAACAGTAATAGTGTCTCGCTGACTGTTCAGACACAAATATATCTGTTTAAAAGACTCTGGTGTAGGCCAGATAACTAGAACTGTGGTTTTGCAGTTCCACGGTTCAAATCTCTGTATTATCCAGCTTTTGGCCTTTTCCCGTAAAAAAACAGTAATAGTGTCTCCCTGACTGTTCAGACACAAATATATATGTTTAAAAGATTCTGTTGTAGGCCAGATAACTAGAACTGTGGTTTTGCAGTTCCACGGTTCAAATCACTGTATTATCCAGCGTTTGGCCTTTTTTCCATAAAAAAACAGTAATAGTGTCTCCTTGACTTTTCAGACACAAACATATCTGTTTAAAAGATTCTGGTGTAGGCCACAAAACTATAACTGTGGTTTTGCAGTTCCACGGTTCAAATCTCTGTATTATCCAGCTTTTGGCCTTTTTCCGTAAAAAAAACAGTAGTAGTGTCTTCCTGACTTTTCAGACACAAATATATCTGTTTAATCGATTCTGGTGTAGGCTACATAACTATAACTGTGGTTTTGCAGTTCCACGGTTCAAATTTCTGTAATATCCAGCTTTTGGCCTTTTTTCCATTTAAAAAAACAGTAATAGTGTTTCCCTGAATTTTCAGACACAAATATATCTGTTTGAAAGATTCTGACTTAGGCCACATAACTATAACTGTAGTTTGGCAGTTCCACGGTTCAAATCTCTGTATTATCCAGCTTTTGGCCTTTTTTCCATAAAAAAAAACAGTAATAGTGTCTCGCTGACTGTTCAGACACAAATATATCTGTTTAAAAGACTCTAGTGTAGGCCTGATAACTAGAACTTTGGTTTTGCAGTTCCACGGTTCAAATCTCTGTATTATCCAGCTCTTGGCCTTTAATCTGTAAAAAAAAACAGTAATAGTGTCTCCTTGACTTTTCAGACACAAATATATCTGTTTAAAAGATTCTGGTGTAGGCCAGATAACTAGAACTGTGGTTTTGCAGTTCCACAGTTCACATTTCTGTATTATCCAGCTTTTGGCCTTTTTTCCTTAAAAAAAAACATCAATAGTGTCTCGCTAACTGTTCAGACACAAATATATCTGTTTAAAAGATTCTGTTGTAGGCCAGATAAATAGAACTGTGGTTTTGCAGTTCCACGGTTCAAATCTCTGTATTATCCAGCTTTTGGCCTTTTTCCGTAAAAAAAAAGCAGTAATAGTGTCTCGCTGACTGTTCAGACACAAATATATCTGTTTAAAAGACTCTGGTGTAGGCCAGATAACTAGAACTGTGGTTTTGCAGTTCCACGGTTCAAATCTCTGTATGATCCAGCTTTTGGCCTTTTCCCGTAAAAAAACAGTAATAGTGTCTCCCTGACTGTTCAGACACAAATATATCTGTTTAAAAGATTCTGTTGTAGGCCAGATAACTAGAACTGTGGTTTTGCAGTTCCACGGTTCAAATCACTGTATTATCCAGCGTTTGGCCTTTTTTCCATAAAAAAACAGTAATAGTGTCTCCTTGACTTTTCAGACACAAATATATCTGTTTAAAAGATTCTGTTGTAGGCCAGATAACTAGAACTGTGGTTTTGCAGTTCCACGGTTCAAATCACTGTATTATCCAGCGTTTGGCCTTTTTTCCATAAAAAAACAGTAATAGTGTCTCCTTGACTTTTCAGACACAAATATATCTGTTTAAAAGAATCTGGTGTAGGCCACAAAACTATAACTGTGGTTTTGCAGTTCCACGGTTCAAATCTCTGTATTATACAGCTTTTGGTATTTTTTCATTAAAAAAAAACAGTAATAGTGTTTCCCTGACTTTCAGACACAAATATATCTGTTTAAAAGTTTCTGACGTAGGCCACATAACTATAACTGTAGTTTGGCAGTTCCACGGTTCAAATCTCTGTATTATCTAGCTTTTGGCCTTTTTTCCATAAAAAAAAACAGTAATAGTGTCTCGCTGACTGTTCAGACACAAATATATCTGTTTAAAAGATCCTTGTGTAGGCCAGATAACTAGAACTGTGGTTTTCCAGTACCACGGTTCAAATCTCTGTATTATCCAGCTTTTGGCCTTTTTTCCGTAAAAAAAAAAGTAGTAGTGTCTTCCTGACTTTTCAGACACAAATATATCTGTTTAATCGATTCTGGTGTAGGCTACATAACTATAACTGTGGTTTTGCAGTTCCACGGTTCAAATTTCTGTATTATCCAGCTTTTGGCCTTTTTTCCATTTAAAAAAACAGTAATAGTGTTTCCCTGACTTTTCAGACACAAATATATCTGTTTGAAAGATTCTGACTTAGGCCACATAACTATAACTGTAGTTTGGCAGTTCCACGGTTCAAATCTCTGTATTATCCAGCTTTTGGCCTTTTTTCCATAAAAAAAAACAGTAATAGTGTCTCGCTGACTGTTCAGACACAAATATATCTGTTTAAAAGACTCTAGTGTAGGCCTGATAACTAGAACTGTGGTTTTGCAGTTCCACGGTTCAAATCTCTGTATTATCCAGCTTTTGGCCTTTTATCTGTAAAAAAAAACAGTAATAGTGTCTCCTTGACTTTTCAGACACAAATATATCTGTTTAAAAGATTCTGGTGTAGGCCAGATAACTAGAACTGTGGTTTTGCAGTTCCACAGTTCACATTTCTGTATTATCCAGCTTTTGGCCTTTTTTCCTTAAAAAAAAACATCAATACTGTCTCGCTAACTGTTCAGACACAAATATATCTGTTTAAAAGATTCAGGTTTAGGCCAGATAACTAGAACTGTGGTTTTGCAGTTCCACAGTTCAAATCTCTGTATTATCCAGATTTTGCCCTTTTTTCCGTAAAAAAAAACAGTAATAGTGTCTCGATGACAGTTTAGACACAAATATATCTGTTTAAAACATTCTGGTGTAGTCCAGATTACTAGAACTGTGGTATTGCAGTTCCACAGTTCAAATCTCTGTATTATCCAGCTTTTGGCCTTTTTCCCCGTAAAAAACAGTAATAGTGTCTCCCTGACTGTTCAGACACAAATATATCTGTTTAAAAGATTCTGTTGTAGGCCAGATAAATAGAACGGTGGTTTTGCAGTTCCACGGTTGAAATCTCTGTATTAATCAGCTTTTGGCCTTTTTTCCATAAAAAAACTGTAATACTGTCTCCCTGACTTTTCATACACAAATATATCTGTTTAAAAGATTCTGGTGTAGGCCACATAACTATAACTGTGGTTTTGCAGTTACACGGTTCAAATTTCTGTATTATCCAGCTTTTGGCCTTTTCTCCATAAAAAAACAGTAATAGTGTTTCCCTGACTTTTCAGACACAAATATATCTGTTTAAAAGATTCTGGTGTAGGCCACATAACTTTAACTGTAGTTTGGCTGTTCCATGGTTCAAATCTCTGTATTATCCAGCTTTTGGCCTTTTTTCCGTAAAAAAAAAACAGTAATAGTGTCTTGCTGACTGTTCAGACACAAATATATCTGTTTAAAAGATTCTGGTGTAGGCCAGATAACTTTAACTGTGGTTTTGCTGTTCCACAGTTCAAATCTCTGTATTATCCCGCTTTTGGCCTTTTTTCCATAAAAAAAACAGTAAAAGTGTCTCCATGACTGTTCAGACACAAATACATCTGTTTAAAAGATTCTGTTGTAGGCCAGATAAATAGAACTGTGGTTTTGCAGTTCCACGGTTCAAATCACTGTATTATCCAGCGTTTGGCCTTTTATCCATAAAAAAACAGTAATAGTGTCTCCTTGACTTTTCAGACACAAATATATCTGTTTAAAAGATTCTGGTGTAGGCCACAAAACTATAACTGTGGTTTTGCAGTTTCACGGTTCAAATCTCTGTATTATACAGCTTTTGGTATTTTTTCATTAAAAAAAAACAGTAATAGTGTTTCCCTGACTTTTCAGACACAAATATATCTGTTTAAAAGTTTCTGACGTAGGCCACATAACTATAACTGTAGTTTGGCAGTTCCACGGTTCAAATCTCTGTATTATCCAGCTTTTGGCCTTTTTTCCATAAAAAAAAACAGTAATAGTGTCTCGCTGACTGTTCAGACACAAATATATCTGTTTAAAAGATCCTGGTGTAGGCCAGATAACTAAAACTGTGGTTTTCCAGTACCACGGTTCAAATCTCTGTATTATCCAGCTTTTGGCCTTTTTTCCGTAAAAAAAAAAGTAGTAGTGTCTTCCTGACTTTTCAGACACAAATATATCTGTTTAATCGATTCTGGTGTAGGCTACATAACTATAACTGTGGTTTTGCAGTTCCACGGTTCAAATTTCTGTATTATCCAGCTTTTGGCCTTTTTTCCATTTAAAAAAACAGTAATAGTGTTTCCCTGACTTTTCAGACACAAATATATCTGTTTGAAAGATTCTGACTTAGGCCACATAACTATAACTGTAGTTTGGCAGTTCCACGGTTCAAATCTCTGTATTATCCAGCTTTTGGCCTTTTTTCCATAGAAAAAAACAGTAATAGTGTCTCGCTGACTGTTCAGACACAAATATATCTGTTTAAAAGACTCTAGTGTAGGCCTGATAACTAGAACTTTGGTTTTGCAGTTCCACGGTTCAAATCTCTGTATTATCCAGCTTTTGGCCTTTTATCTGTAAAAAAAAACAGTAATAGTGTCTCCCTGACTGTTCAGACACAAATATATCTGTTTAAAAGATTCTGTTGTAGGCCAGATAACTAGAACTGTGGTTTTGCAGTTCCACGGTTCAAATCACTGTATTATCCAGCGTTTGGCCTTTTTTCCATAAAATAACAGTAATAGTGTTTCCCTGATTTTTCAGACACAAATATATCTGTTTAAAATATTTTGGTGTAGGCCACATAACTATAACTGTAGTTTGGCAGTTCCATGGTTCAAATCTCTGTATTATCCAGCTTTTGGCCTTTTTTCCATAAAAAAATCCAGTAATAGTGTGTTGCTGACTTTTCAGACACAAATATATCTGTTTAAAAGATTCTGGTATAGGCAAGATAACTTTAACTGTGGTTTTACTGTTCCACAGTTCAAATATCTGTATTATCCAGCTTTTTTCCTTTTTTCCATAAAAAAAAAACAGTAAAAGTGTCTCCCTGACTGTTCAGACACAAATATATCTGTTTAAAACAATCTGGTGTAGGCCAGATAACTAGAACTGTGGTTTTGCAGTTCCACGGTTAAAATCTTTGTATTATCCAGCTTTTGGTATTTTTTCCATAAAAAAAAACAGTAATAGTGTCTCCCTAACTTTTCAGACACAAATATATCTGTTTAATCGATTCTGGTGTAGGCTACATAACTATATCTGTGGTTTTGCAGTTCCACGGTTCAAATTTCTGTATTATCCAGCTTTTGGCCTTTTTTCCATTAAAAAAAACAGTAATAGTGTTTCCCTGACTTTTCAGACACAAATATATCTGTTTAAAAGATTCTGACGTAGGCCACATAACTATAACTGTAGTTTGGCAGTTCCACGGTTCAAATCTCTGTATTATCCAGCTTTTGGCCTTTTTCCGTAAAAAAAAAAAAACAGTAATAGTGTCTCGCTGACTGTTCAGACACAAATATATCTGTTTAAAAGACTCTGGTGTAGGCCAGATAACTAGAACTGTGGTTTTGCAGTTCCACGGTTCAAATCTCTGTATTATCCAGCTTTTGGCCTTTTCCCGTAAAAAAACAGTAATAGTGTCTCCCTGACTGTTCAGACACAAATATATATGTTTAAAAGATTCTGTTGTAGGCCAGATAACTAGAACTGTGGTTTTGCAGTTCCACGGTTCAAATCACTGTATTATCCAGCGTTTGGCCTTTTTTCCATAAAAAAACAGTAATAGTGTCTCCTTGACTTTTCAGACACAAACATATCTGTTTAAAAGATTCTGGTGTAGGCCACAAAACTATAACTGTGGTTTTGCAGTTCCACGGTTCAAATCTCTGTATTATCCAGCTTTTGGCCTTTTTCCGTAAAAAAAACAGTAGTAGTGTCTTCCTGACTTTTCAGACACAAATATATCTGTTTAATCGATTCTGGTGTAGGCTACATAACTATAACTGTGGTTTTGCAGTTCCACGGTTCAAATTTCTGTAATATCCAGCTTTTGGCCTTTTTTCCATTTAAAAAAACAGTAATAGTGTTTCCCTGAATTTTCAGACACAAATATATCTGTTTGAAAGATTCTGACTTAGGCCACATAACTATAACTGTAGTTTGGCAGTTCCACGGTTCAAATCTCTGTATTATCCAGCTTTTGGCCTTTTTTCCATAAAAAAAAACAGTAATAGTGTCTCGCTGACTGTTCAGACACAAATATATCTGTTTAAAAGACTCTAGTGTAGGCCTGATAACTAGAACTTTGGTTTTGCAGTTCCACGGTTCAAATCTCTGTATTATCCAGCTCTTGGCCTTTAATCTGTAAAAAAAAACAGTAATAGTGTCTCCTTGACTTTTCAGACACAAATATATCTGTTTAAAAGATTCTGGTGTAGGCCAGATAACTAGAACTGTGGTTTTGCAGTTCCACAGTTCACATTTCTGTATTATCCAGCTTTTGGCCTTTTTTCCTTAAAAAAAAACATCAATAGTGTCTCGCTAACTGTTCAGACACAAATATATCTGTTTAAAAGATTCTGTTGTAGGCCAGATAAATAGAACTGTGGTTTTGTAGTTCCACGGTTCAAATCTCTGTATTATCCAGCTTTTGGCCTTTTTCCGTAAAAAAAAAGCAGTAATAGTGTCTCGCTGACTGTTCAGACACAAATATATCTGTTTAAAAGACTCTGGTGTAGGCCAGATAACTAGAACTGTGGTTTTGCAGTTCCACGGTTCAAATCTCTGTATGATCCAGCTTTTGGCCTTTTCCCGTAAAAAAACAGTAATAGTGTCTCCCTGACTGTTCAGACACAAATATATCTGTTTAAAAGATTCTGTTGTAGGCCAGATAACTAGAACTGTGGTTTTGCAGTTCCACGGTTCAAATCACTGTATTATCCAGCGTTTGGCCTTTTTTCCATAAAAAAACAGTAATAGTGTCTCCTTGACTTTTCAGACACAAATATATCTGTTTAAAAGATTCTGTTGTAGGCCAGATAACTAGAACTGTGGTTTTGCAGTTCCACGGTTCAAATCACTGTATTATCCAGCGTTTGGCCTTTTTTCCATAAAAAAACAGTAATAGTGTCTCCTTGACTTTTCAGACACAAATATATCTGTTTAAAAGAATCTGGTGTAGGCCACAAAACTATAACTGTGGTTTTGCAGTTCCACGGTTCAAATCTCTGTATTATACAGCTTTTGGTATTTTTTCATTAAAAAAAAACAGTAATAGTGTTTCCCTGACTTTCAGACACAAATATATCTGTTTAAAAGTTTCTGACGTAGGCCACATAACTATAACTGTAGTTTGGCAGTTCCACGGTTCAAATCTCTGTATTATCTAGCTTTTGGCCTTTTTTCCATAAAAAAAAACAGTAATAGTGTCTCGCTGACTGTTCAGACACAAATATATCTGTTTAAAAGATCCTTGTGTAGGCCAGATAACTAGAACTGTGGTTTTCCAGTACCACGGTTCAAATCTCTGTATTATCCAGCTTTTGGCCTTTTTTCCGTAAAAAAAAAAAGTAGTAGTGTCTTCCTGACTTTTCAGACACAAATATATCTGTTTAATCGATTCTGGTGTAGGCTACATAACTATAACTGTGGTTTTGCAGTTCCACGGTTCAAATTTCTGTATTATCCAGCTTTTGGCCTTTTTTCCATAAAAAAAAACAGTAATAGTGTCTCGCTGACTGTTCAGACACAAATATATCTGTTTAAAAGATCCTGGTGTAGGCCAGATAACTAAAACTGTGGTTTTCCAGTACCACGGTTCAAATCTCTGTATTATCCAGCTTTTGGCCTTTTTTCCGTAAAAAAAAAAGTAGTAGTGTCTTCCTGACTTTTCAGACACAAATATATCTGTTTAATCGATTCTCGTGTAGGCTACATAACTCTAACTGTGGTTTTGCAGTTCCACGGTTCAAATTTCTGTATTATCCAGCTTTTGGCCTTTTTTCCATTTAAAAAAACAGTAATAGTGTTTCCCTGACTTTTCAGACACAAATATATCTGTTTGAAAGATTCTGACTTAGGCCACATAACTATAACTGTAGTTTGGCAGTTCCACGGTTCAAATCTCTGTATTATCCAGCTTTTGGCCTTTTTTCCATAAAAAAAAACAGTAATAGTGTCTCGCTGACTGTTCAGACACAAATATATCTGTTTAAAAGACTCTAGTGTAGGCCTGATAACTAGAAATTTGGTTTTGCAGTTCCACGGTTCAAATCTCTGTATTATCCAGCTTTTGGCCTTTTATCTGTAAAAAAAAACAGTAATAGTGTCTCCTTGACTTTTCAGACACAAATATATCTGTTTAAAAGATTCTGGTGTAGGCCAGATAACTAGAACTGTGGTTTCGCAGTTCCACAGTTCACATTTCTGTATTATCCAGCTTTTGGCCTTTTTTCCTTAAAAAAAACCATCAATACTGTCTCGCTAACTGTTCAGACACAAATATATCTGTTTAAAAGATTCAGGTTTAGGCCAGATAACTAGAACTGTGGTTTTGCAGTTCCACAGTTCAAATCTCTGTATTATCCAGATTTTGCCCTTTTTTCCGTAAAAAAAAACAGTAATAGTGTCTCGATGACAGTTTAGACACAAATATATCTGTTTAAAACATTCTGGTGTAGGCCAGATTACTAGAACTGTGGTATTGCAGTTCCACGGTTCAAATCTCTGTATTATCCAGCTTTTGGCCTTTTTCCCCGTAAAAAACAGTAATAGTGTCTCCCTGACTGTTCAGACACAAATATATCTGTTTAAAAGATTCTGTTGTAGGCCAGATAAATAGAACGGTGGTTTTGCAGTTCCACGGTTGAAATCTCTGTATTAATCAGCTTTTGGCCTTTTTTCCATAAAAAAACTGTAATACTGTCTCCCTGACTTTTCATACACAAATATATCTGTTTAAAAGATTCTGGTGTAGGCCACATAACTATAACTGTGGTTTGCAGTTCCACGGTTCAAATTTCTGTATTATCCAGCTTTTGGCCTTTTCTCCATAAAAAAACAGTAATAGTGTTTCCCTGACTTTTCAGACACAAATATATCTGTTTAAAAGATTCTGGTGTAGGCCACATAACTTTAACTGTAGTTTGGCTGTTCCATGGTTCAAATCTCTGTATTATCCAGCTTTTGGCCTTTTTTCCGTAAAAAAAAAACAGTAATAGTGTCTTGCTGACTGGTCAGACACAAATATATCTGTTTAAAAGATTCTGGTGTAGGCCAGATAACTTTAACTGTGGTTTTGCTGTTCCACAGTTCAAATCTCTGTATTATCCCGCTTTTGGCCTTTTTTCCATAAAAAAAACAGTAAAAGTGTCTCCATGACTGTTCAGACACAAATACATCTGTTTAAAAGATTCTGTTGTAGGCCAGATAAATAGAACTGTGGTTTTGCAGTTCCACGGTTCAAATCACTGTATTATCCAGCGTTTGGCCTTTTTTCCATAAAAAAACAGTAATAGTGTCTCCTTGACTTTTCAGACACAATAATATCTGTTTAAAAGATTCTGGTGTAGGCCACAAAACTATAACTGTGGTTTTGCAGTTTCACGGTTCAAATCTCTGTATTATACAGCTTTTGGTATTTTTTCATTAAAAAAAACAGTAATAGTGTTTCCCTGACTTTTCAGACACAAATATATCTGTTTAAAAGTTTCTGACGTAGGCCACATAACTATAACTGTAGTTTGGCAGTTCCACGGTTCAAATCTCTGTATTATCCAGCTTTTGGCCTTTTTTCCATAAAAAAAAACAGTAATAGTGTCTCGCTGACTGTTCAGACACAAATATATCTGTTTAAAAGATCCTGGTGTAGGCCAGATAACTAAAACTGTGGTTTTCCAGTACCACGGTTCAAATCTCTGTATTATCCAGCTTTTGGCCTTTTTTCCGTAAAAAAAAAAGTAGTAGTGTCTTCCTGACTTTTCAGACACAAATATATCTGTTTAATCGATTCTGGTGTAGGCTACATAACTATAACTGTGGTTTTGCAGTTCCACGGTTCAAATTTCTGTATTATCCAGCTTTTGGCCTTTTTTCCATTTAAAAAAACAGTAATAGTGTTTCCCTGACTTTTCAGACACAAATATATCTGTTTGAAAGATTCTGACTTAGGCCACATAACTATAACTGTAGTTTGGCAGTTCCACGGTTCAAATCTCTGTATTATCCAGCTTTTGGCCTTTTTTCCATAAAAAAAAACAGTAATAGTGTCTCGCTGACTGTTCAGACACAAATATATCTGTTTAAAAGACTCTAGTGTAGGCCTGATAACTAGAACTTTGGTTTTGCAGTTCCACGGTTCAAATCTCTGTATTATCCAGCTTTTGGCCTTTTATCTGTAAAAAAAAACAGTAATAGTGTCTCCTTGACTTTTCAGACACAAATATATCTGTTTAAAAGATTCTGGTGTAGGCCAGATAACTAGAACTGTGGTTTTGCAGTTCCACAGTTCACATTTCTGTATTATCCAGCTTTTGGCCTTTTTTCCTTAAAAAAAAACATCAATACTGTCTCGCTAACTGTTCAGACACAAATATATCTGTTTAAAAGATTCAGGTTTAGGCCAGATAACTAGAACTGTGGTTTTGCAGTTCCACAGTTCAAATCTCTGTATTATCCAGATTTTGCCCTTTTTTCCGTAAAAAAAAACAGTAATAGTGTCTCGATGACAGTTTAGACACAAATATATCTGTTTAAAACATTCTGGTGTAGGCCAGATTACTAGAACTGTGGTATTGCAGTTCCACGGTTCAAATCTCTGTATTATCCAGCTTTTGGCCTTTTTCCCCGTAAAAAACAGAAATAGTGTCTCCCTGACTGTTCAGACACAAATATATCTGTTTAAAAGATTCTGTTGTAGGCCAGATAAATAGAACGGTGGTTTTGCAGTTCCACGGTTGAAATCTCTGTATTAATCAGCTTTTGGCCTTTTTTCCATAAAAAAACTGTAATACTGTCTCCCTGACTTTTCATACACAAATATATCTGTTTAAAAGATTCTGGTGTAGGCCACATAACTATAACTGTGGTTTGCAGTTCCACGGTTCAAATTTCTGTATTATCCAGCTTTTGGCCTTTTCTCCATAAAAAAACAGTAATAGTGTTTCCCTGACTTTTCAGACACAAATATATCTGTTTGAAAGATTCTGACTTAGGCCACATAACTATAACTGTAGTTTGGCAGTTCCACGGTTCAAATCTCTGTATTATCCAGCTTTTGGCCTTTTTTCCATAAAAAAAAACAGTAATAGTGTCTCGCTGACTGTTCAGACACAAATATATCTGTTTAAAAGACTCTAGTGTAGGCCTGATAACTAGAACTTTGGTTTTGCAGTTCCACGGTTCAAATCTCTGTATTATCCAGCTTTTGGCCTTTTTTCCGTAAAAAAAAACAGTAATAGTGTCTTGCTGACTGGTCAGACACAAATATATCTGTTTAAAAGATTCTGGTGTAGGCCAGATAACTTTAACTGTGGTTTTGCTGTTCCACAGTTCAAATCTCTGTATTATCCCGCTTTTGGCCTTTTTTCCATAAAAAAAACAGTAAAAGTGTCTCCATGACTGTTCAGACACAAATATATTTGTTTAAAAGATTCTGTTGTAGGCCAGATAAATAGAACTGTGGTTTTGCAGTTCCACAGTTCAATTCTCTGTATTATCCAGCTTTTGGCCTTTTTTCCATAAAAAAAAAACAGTAATAGTGTCTCCCTTACTTTTCAGACACAAATATATCTGTTTAAAAGATTCTGGTGTAGGCCACATAACTATAACTGTGGTTTTGCAGTTCCACGGTTCAAATCTCTGTATTATACAGCTTTTTGTATTTTTTCCATAAAAAAAAAACAGTAATAGTGTTTTCCTGACTTTTCAGACACAAATATATCTGTTTAAAAGATTCTGACGTAGGCCACATAACTATAACTGTGGTTTGGCAGTTCCACGGTTCAAATCTCTGTATTATCCAGCTTTTGGCCTTTTTTCCGTAAAAAAAAACAGTAATAGTGTCTCGCTGACTGTTCAGACACAAATATATCTGTTTAAAAGATCATGGTGTAGGCCAGATAACTAGAACTGTGGTTTTCCAGTTCCACTGTTCAAATCTCTGTATTTTCCAGCTTTTGGTCTTTTTTTCCGTAAAAAAAACAGTAATACTGTCTCCCTGACTGTTCAGACACAAATATATCTGTTTAATAGATTCTGGTGTAGGCCACATAACTATAACTGTGGTTTTGCAGTACCACGGTTCAAATCTCTGTATCATCCAGCTTTTGGCCTTTTTTCCGTAAAAAAAAACAGTAGTAGTGTCTCCCTGACTTTTCAGACACAAATATATCTGTTTAAAAGATTCTGGTGTAGGTCAGATAAATAGAACTGTGGTTTTGCAGTTCCACGGTTCAAATCTCTGTATTATCCAGCTTTTGGCTTTTTTTCCATAAAAAAAAACAGTAATAATGTCTCCCTGACAGTTCAGACACAAATATATCTGTTTAAAAGATTCTGGTGTAAGCCACATAACTATAACTGTGGTTTTGCAGTTCCACGGTTCAAATCTCTGTATTATCCAGTTTTTGGCCTTTTATCCTTAAAAAAATGTAATAGTGTCTCACTGACTGATCAGACACAAATATATCTGTTTAAATGATCCTGGTGTAGGCCAGATAACTAGATCTGTGTATTTTGCAGTTCCACGGTTCAAATCTCTGTATCATCCAGCTTTTGGCCTTTTTTCCATAAAAAAACATCAATAGCATCTCTCGAACTGTTCATACACAAATGTATCTGTTTAAAAGATTCTGGTGTAGGCCAGAAAACTAGAACTGTGGTTTTGAGGTTCCACGGTTCAAATCTCTGTATTATCCAGCTTTTGGCCTTTTTTCCATAAAAAAAACAGTAAAAGTGTCTCCATGACTGTTCAGACACAAATATATCTGTTTAAAAGATTGTGTTGTAGGCCAGATAAATAGAACTGTGGTTTTGCAGTTCCACGGTTCAAATCTCTGTATTATCCAGCTTTTGG
This sequence comes from Phyllobates terribilis, assembly GCF_046119375.1. Classification (NCBI taxonomy): domain Eukaryota; kingdom Metazoa; phylum Chordata; class Amphibia; order Anura; family Dendrobatidae; genus Phyllobates; species Phyllobates terribilis. The sequence goes on along the minus strand of NW_027362770.1, from coordinate 53,138,853 downwards.
CATTTTATCCATAAAAAAAAACAGTAATAGTGTCTCCCTGACTTTTCAGACACAAATATATCTGTTTAAAAGATTCTGACGTAGGCCACATAACTATAACTGTAGTTTGGCAGTACCACGGTTCAAATCTCTGTATTATCCAGCTTTTGGCCTTTTTTCCGTAAAAAAAAACAGTAATAGTGTCTCGCTGACTGTTCAGACACAAATAAATCTGTTTAAAAGATCATGGTGTAGGCCAGATAACTAGAACTGTGGTTTTCCAATTCCACTGTTCAAATCTCTGTATTATCCAGCTTTTGGCCTTTTATTCCGTAAAAAAAACAGTAATACTGTCTCCCTGACTGTTCAGACACAAATATATCTGTTTAATAGATTCTGGTGTAGGCCACATAACTATAACTGTGGTTTTGCAGTACCACAGTTCAAATCTCTGTATCATCCAGCTTTTGGCCTTTTTTCCATAAAAAAAAACAGTAGTAGTGTCTCCCTGACTTTTCAGACACAAATATATCTGTTTAAAAGATTCTGGTGTAGGCCATATAAATAGAACTGTGGTTTTGCAGTTCCACGGTTCAAATCTCTGTATTATCCAGCTTTTGGCGTTTTTTCCGTAAAAAAAAACAGTAATAGTGTCTCGCTGACTGTTCAGACACAAATATATCTGTTTAAAAGATTCTGGTGTAAGCCACATAACTATAACTGTGGTTTTGCAGTTCCACGGTTCAAATCTCTGTATTATCCAGTTTTTGGCCTTTTATCCTTAAAAAAATGTAATAATGTCTCACTGACTGTTCAGACACAAATATATCTGTTTAAATGATCCTGGTGTAGGCCAGATAACTAGAACTGTGTTTTTTCCAGTTCCACGGTTCAAATCTCTGTATCATCCAGCTTTTGGCCTTTTTTCCATAAAAAAAAAAAAACAATAGTGTCTACCTGACTGTTCAGACACAAATAAATCTGTTTAAAAGATTCTGGTGTAGGCCCGATTACTAGAACTGTGTTTTTGCAGTTCCACAGTTCAAATTTCTGCATTATCCAGCTTTTGGCCTTTTTTCCTTAAAAAAATACATCAATAGTGTCTCGCTAACTGTTCAGACACAAATATATCTGTTTAAAAGATTCTGGTGTAGGCCATATAACTAGAACTGTGGTTTTGCAGTTCCACAGCTCAAATCTCTGTATTATACAGCTTTTGCCTTTTTTCCGTAAAAAAAATCAGTAATAGTGTCTCGCTGACAGTTTAGACACAAATATATCTGTTTAAAAGATTCTGGTGTAGGCCAGAAAACTAGAACTGTGGTTTTGCAGTTCCATGGTTCAAATCTCTGTATTATCCAGCTTTTGGCCTTTTTTCCATAAAAAAAAAACAGCAATAGTGTCTACCTGACTGTTCAGACACAAATATATCTGTTTAAAAGATTCTGGTGTAGGCTAGATAACTAGAACTGTGGTTTTGCAGTTCCACGGTTCAAATCTCTGTATTATCCAGCTTTTGGCCTTTTTTCCGTAAATAAAACAGTAATAGTGTCTCCCTGACTTTTCAAACACAAATATATCTGTTTAAAAGATTCTGGTGTAGGCCCGATAACTAGAACTGTGTTTTTGCAGTTCCACAGTTCAAATTTCTGCATTATCCAGCTTTTGGCCTTTTTTCCTTAAAAAAATACATCAATAGTGTCTCGCTAACTGTTCAGACACAAATATATCTGTTTAAAAGATTCTGGTGTAGGCCAGATAACTAGAACTGTGGTTTTGCAGTTCCACAGCTCAAATCTCTTTATTATACAGCTTTTGCCCTTTTTCCGTAAAAAAAATCAGTAATAGTGTCTCGCTGACAGTTTAGACACAAATATATCTGTTTAAAAGATTCTGGTGTAGGCCAGATTAATAGAACTGTGGTATTGCAGTTCCACGTGTTCAAATCTCTGTATTGTCCAGCTTTTGGCCTTTTTTCCCGTAAAAAAAAACAGTAATAGTGTCTCGCTGACTGTTCATACACAAATATATCTGTTTAAAAGATTCTGGTGTAGGCCAGATAACTAGAACTGTGGTTTTGCAGTACCACGGTTCAAATCTCTGTATTATCCAGCTTTTGGCCTTTTTGCCATAGAAAAAAACACTAATAGTGTCTCCCTGACTGTTCAGACACAAATATATCTGTTTAAAAGATTCTCTTGTAGCCCAGATAACTAGAACTGTGATTTTGCAGTTCCACAGTTCAAATCTCTGTATTATCCAGCTTTTGGCTTTTTTCCGTAAAAAAAAAACAGTAATAGTGTCTCCCTGACAGTTCAGACACAAATATATCTGTTTAAAAGATTCTGGTGTAGGCCATATAACTGTAACTGTGGTTTTGCAGTTCCACGGTTCAAATCTCTGTATTATCCAGCTTTTGGCCTTTTTTCCGTAAAAAAAAAAGCAACAGTGTCTCGCTGATGGTTCAGACAGAAATATATCTGTTTAAAAGATCCTGGTGTAGGCCAGATAACTAGAACTGCTGTTTTGCAGTTCCACGGTTCAAGTCTCCGTTTTATCTAGCTTTTGGGCTATTTTCCATAAAAAAAACGTAACAGTGTCTCCCTGACTGTTCAGACACAAATATATCTGTTTAAAAGATTATTTTGTAGGCCACATAACTATAACTGTGGTTTTCCAATTCCAAGGTTCAAATCTCTGTATTATCCAGCTTTTGGCCTTTTTTCCATAAACAAAAACAGTAGTTGTGTCTCCCTGACTTTTCAGACTCAAATATATCTGTTTAAAAGATTCTGGTGTAGGCCAGATAAATAGCACTGTGGTTTTGCAGTTCCACGGTTCAAATCTCTGTATTTTCCAGCTTTTGGCTTTTTTTCCGTAAAAAAAAACAGTAATAGTTTCTCGCTGACTGTTCTGACACAAATATATCTGTTTAAAAGATTCTGGTGTAGGCCGGATAGCTAGAATTGTGGTTTTGCAGTTCCACGGTTCAAATCTCTGCATTATCCAGCTTTTGGCCTTTGTTACATAAAAAAAAACAGTAATAGTGTCTCCCTGACAGTTCAGACACAAATATATCTGTTTAAAAGATTCTGGTGTAGGCCACATAACTATAACTGTGGTTTTGCAGTTCACGGTTCAAATCTCTGTATTATCCAGCTTTTGGCCTTTTTTCCGTAAAAAAAAAGTAATATTGTCTCGCTGACTGTTCAGACACAAATATATCTGTTTAAAAGATCCTGGTGTAGGCCAGATAACTAGAACTGTGGTTTTGAAGTTCCACGGTTCAAATCTCTGTATTATCCAGCTTTTGGCCTTTTTTCCATAAAAAAAACATCAATGGTGTCTCGCTAACTGTTCATACACAAATATATCTGTTTAAAAGATTCTGGTGTAGGCCAGAAAACTAGAACTGCGGTTTTGCAGTTCCACGGTTCAAATCTCTGCATTATCCAGCTTTTGGCCTTTTTTCCATAAAAAAAAACAGTAATAGTGTCTACCTGACTGTTCAGACACAAATATATCTGTTTAAAAGATTCTGGTGTAGGCCAGATAACTAGAACTGTGGTTTTTCAGTTCCATGGTTCAAATCTCTGTTTTGTCCTGCTTTTGGCCTTTTTTCCGTTAAAATAAACAGTAATAGTGTCTCCCTTACTTTTCAGACACAAATATATCTGTTTAAAAGATTCTGGTGTATTCCAGATAACTAGATCTGTGTTTTTGCAGTTCCACAGTTCAAATTTCTGTATTATCCAGCTTTTGGGCTTTTATCCTTAAAAAAAAACAACAATAGTGTCTCGCTAACTGTTCAGACACAAATATATCTGGTTAAAAGATTCTGTTGTAGGCCAGATAACTAGAACTGTGGGTTTGCAGTTCCACAGTTCAAATCTCTGTGTTATACAGCTTTTGCCTTTTTTTCTGTAAAAAAAAACAGCAATAGTGTCTCGCTGACAGTTTAGACACAAACATATCTGTTTAAAAGATTCTGGTGTACGCCAGATTCCTAGAACTGTGGTATTGCAGTTCCACGGTTCAAATCTCTGTATTATCCAGCTTTTTGCCTTTTTCCCGTAAAAAAACAGTAATAGTGTCTCCCTGACTGTGCAGACACAAATATATCTGTTTAAAAGATTCTGGTGTAGGCCAAATAACTAGTACTGTGGTATTGCAGTTCCACGGTTCAAATCTCTGTATTATCCAGCTTTTGGCCTTTTTCCCGCAAAAAAACAGTAATAGTGTCTCCCTGACTGTGCAGACACAAATATATATGTTTAAAAGATTCTGGTGTAGGCCAAATAACTATAACTGTGGTTTTCCAGTTCCAAGGTTCAAATCTCTGTATTATCCAGCTTTTGGCCTTTTTTCCGTAAACAAAAACAGTAGTAGTGTCTCCCTGACTTTTCAGACACTAATATATATGTTTAAAAGATTCTGGTGTAGGCCAGATAAATAGAACTGTGTTTTTACAGTTCCACGGTTCAAATGTCTGTATTTTCCAGCTTTTGGCTTTTTTTCCGTAAAAAAACAGTAATAGTTTCTCGCTGACTGTTCTGACACAAATATATCTGTTTAAAAGATTCTGGTGTAGGCCAGATAAATAGAACTGTGGTTTTGCAGTTCCACGGTTCAAATCTCTGTATTATCCAGCTTTTGGCCTTTTTTCCATAAAAAAAAACATCAATGGTGTCTCGCTAACTGTTCATACACAAATATATCTGTTTAAAAGATTCTGGTGTAGGCCAGAAAACTAGAACTGCGGTTTTGCAGTTCCACGGTTCAAATCTCTGCATTATCCAGCTTTTGGCCTTTTTTCCATAAAAAAAAACAGTAATAGTGTGGACCTGACTGTTCAGACACAAATATATCTGTTTAAAAGATTCTGGTGTAGGCCAGATAACTAGAACTGTGGTTTTGCAGTTCCACGGTTCAAATCTCTGTTTTATCCTGCTTTCGGCCTTTTTTCCGTAAAAAAAACAGTAATAGTGTCTCCCTGACTTTTCAGACACAAATATATCTGTTTAAAAGATTCTGGTGTAGGCCTGAAAACTAGAACTCTGTTTTTGCAGTTCCACAGTTCAAATTTCTGTATTATCCAGCTTTTGGACTTTTTTCCTTAAAAAAAAACATCAATAGTGTCTCGCTAACTGTTCAGACACAAATATATCTGTTTAAAAGATTCTGGTGTAGGCAAGATAACTAGAACTGTGATTTTGCAGTTCCACAGTTCAAATCTCTGTATTATCCAGCTTTTGCCTTTTTTTTCCGTAAAAAAAAAACAGTAATAGTGTCTCGCTGTCAGTTTAGACACAAATATATCTGTTTAAAAGATTCTGGTGTAGGCCACATAACTATAACTGAGGTTTTGCAGTTCCACGGTTCAAATCTCTGTATTATCCAGCTTTTGGCCTTTTTCCCATAAAAAAACTGTAATAGTGTCTCCCTGACTATTCAGACACAAATATATCTGTTTAAAAGATTCTGGTGTAGGCCACATAACTATAACCGTGGTTTTGCAGTTCCACGGTTCAAATTTCTGTATTATCCAGCTTTTGGCCTTTTTTCCATAAAAAAAACAGAAATAGTGTCTCCCTGACATTTCAGACACAAATATATCTGTTTAAAAGATTCTGGTGTAGGCCACATAACTATAACTGTGGTTTTGCAGTTCCACGGTTCAAATTTCTGTATTATCCAGCTTTTGGCCTTTTTTCCATAAAAAAACAGTAATAGTGTTTCCCTCACTTTTCAGACACAAATATATGTGTTTAATAGAGTGTGGTGTAGGCCACATAACTATAACTGTAGTTTGGCAGTTCCATGGTTCAAATCTCTGTATTATCCAGCTTTTGGCCATTTTCCCGTAAAAAAACCAAGTAATAGTGTCTTACTGACTGTTCAGGCACAAATATATCTGTTTAAAAGATTCTGGTGTAGGCGAGATAACTTTAACAGTGGTTTTGCAGTTCCACAGTTCAAATCTCTGTATTATTCAGCTTTTTCCCTTTTTTCCGTAAAAAAAAAAACATTAAAAGTGTCTCCCTGACTGTTCAGACACAAATATATCAGTTTAAAAGAATCTGGTGTAGGCCAGATAACTACAACTGTGGTTTTGCAGTTACACGGTTCAAATCTCTGTATTATCGAGCTATTGGCCTTTTTTCCATAAAAAAAAACAGTAATAGTGTTTCCCTGACTTTTCAGACCCAAATATATCTGTTTAAAAGATTCTGACGTAGGCCACATAACTATAACTGTAGTTTGGCAGTTCCTCGGTTCAAATCTCTGTATTATCCAGATTTTGGCGTTTTTTCCGTAAAAAAAAACAGGAATAGTGTCTCGCTGACTGTTCAGACACAAATATATCTGTTTAAAAGATTCTGGTGTAGGCCACATAACTATAACTGTGGTTTTGCAGTACCACAGTTCAAATCTCTGTATTATCCAGCTTTTGGCCTTTGTTCCATAAAGAAAAACAGTAATAGTGTCTCCCTGACAGTTCAGACACAAAAATATCTGTTTAAAAGATTCTGGTGTAGGCCACATAACTATAACTGTGGTTTTGCAGTTCCACGGTTCAAATCTCTGTATTATCCAGCTTTTGGTATTTTTTCCATAAAAAAAAACAGTAATAGTGTCTCCCTGACTTTTCAGACACAAATATATATGTTTAAAAGACTCTGGTGTAGGCCACATAACTATAACTGCGGTTTTCCAGTTCCACGGTTCAAATTTCTGTATTATCCAGCTTTTGGCCTTTGTTCCATAAAGAAAAACAGTAATAGTGTCTCCCTGACAGTTCAGACACAAATATATCTGTTTAAAAGATTCTGGTGTAGGCCACATAACTATAACTGTGGTTTTGCAGTTCCACGGTTCAAATCTCTGTATTATCCAGCTTTTGGCCTTTTTTCCGTAAAAAAAAAAGTAATAGTGTCTCGCTGACTTTTCAGACACAAATATATCTGTTTAAAAAATTCTGTTGTAGGCCAGATAACTAGAACTGTGGTTTTTCAGTTCCACGGTTCAAATCTCTGTATTATCCAGCTTTTGGCCTTTTTTCCATAAAAAAAAACAGTAATAGTGTCTCGCTGACTGTTCAGACACAAATATATCTGTTTAAAAGACTCTAGTGTAGGCCTGATAACTAGAACTTTGGTTTTGCAGTTCCACGGTTCAAATCTCTGTATTATCCAGCTTTTGGCCTTTTATCTGTAAAAAAAAACAGTAATAGTGTCTCCTTGACTTTTCAGACACAAATATATCTGTTTAAAAGATTCTGGTGTAGGCCAGATAACTAGAACTGTGGTTTTGCAGTTCCACGGTTCAAATCACTGTATTATCCAGCGTTTGGCCTTTTTTCCATAAAAAAACAGTAATAGTGTCTCCTTGACTTTTCAGACACAAATATATCTGTTTAAAAGAATCTGGTGTAGGCCACAAAACTATAACTGTGGTTTTGCAGTTCCACGGTTCAAATTTCTGTATTATCCAGCTTTTGGCCTTTTCTCCATAAAAAAACAGTAATAGTGTTTCCCTGACATTTCAGACACAAATATATCTGTTTAAAAGATTCTGGTGTAGGCCACATAACTTTAACTGTAGTTTGGCTGTTCCATGGTTCAAATCTCTGTATTATCCAGCTTTTGGCCTTTTTTCCGTAAAAAAAAAACAGTAATAGTGTCTTGCTGACTGTTCAGACACAAATATATCTGTTTAAAAGATTCTGGTGTAGGCCAGATAACTTTAACTGTGGTTTTGCTGTTCCACAGTTCAAATCTCTGTATTATCCCGCTTTTGGCCTTTTTTCCATAAAAAAAACAGTAAAAGTGTCTCCATGACTGTTCAGACACAAATACATCTGTTTAAAAGATTCTGTTGTAGGCCAGATAAATAGAACTGTGGTTTTGCAGTTCCACGGTTCAAATCACTGTATTATCCAGCGTTTGGCCTTTTATCCATAAAAAAACAGTAATAGTGTCTCCTTGACTTTTCAGACACAAATATATCTGTTTAAAAGATTCTGGTGTAGGCCACAAAACTATAACTGTGGTTTTGCAGTTTCACGGTTCAAATCTCTGTATTATACAGCTTTTGGTATTTTTTCATTAAAAAAAAACAGTAATAGTGTTTCCCTGACTTTTCAGACACAAATATATCTGTTTAAAAGTTTCTGACGTAGGCCACATAACTATAACTGTAGTTTGGCAGTTCCACGGTTCAAATCTCTGTATTATCCAGCTTTTGGCCTTTTTTCCATAAAAAAAAACAGTAATAGTGTCTCGCTGACTGTTCAGACACAAATATATCTGTTTAAAAGATCCTGGTGTAGGCCAGATAACTAAAACTGTGGTTTTCCAGTACCACGGTTCAAATCTCTGTATTATCCAGCTTTTGGCCTTTTTTCCGTAAAAAAAAAAGTAGTAGTGTCTTCCTGACTTTTCAGACACAAATATATCTGTTTAATCGATTCTGGTGTAGGCTACATAACTATAACTGTGGTTTTGCAGTTCCACGGTTCAAATTTCTGTATTATCCAGCTTTTGGCCTTTTTTCCATTTAAAAAAACAGTAATAGTGTTTCCCTGACTTTTCAGACACAAATATATCTGTTTGAAAGATTCTGACTTAGGCCACATAACTATAACTGTAGTTTGGCAGTTCCACGGTTCAAATCTCTGTATTATCCAGCTTTTGGCCTTTTTTCCATAAAAAAAAACAGTAATAGTGTCTCGCTGACAGTTCAGACACAAATATATCTGTTTAAAAGACTCTAGTGTAGGCCTGATAACTAGAACTTTGGTTTTGCAGTTCCACGGTTCAAATCTCTGTATTATCCAGCTTTTGGCCTTTTATCTGTAAAAAAAAACAGTAATAGTGTCTCCTTGACTTTTCAGACACAAATATATCTGTTTAAAAGATTCTGGTGTAGGCCAGATAACTAGAACTGTGGTTTCGCAGTTCCACAGTTCACATTTCTGTATTATCCAGCTTTTGGCCTTTTTTCCTTAAAAAAAACCATCAATACTGTCTCGCTAACTGTTCAGACACAAATATATCTGTTTAAAAGATTCAGGTTTAGGCCAGATAACTAGAACTGTGGTTTTGCAGTTCCACAGTTCAAATCTCTGTATTATCCAGATTTTGCCCTTTTTTCCGTAAAAAAAAACAGTAATAGTGTCTCGATGACAGTTTAGACACAAATATATCTGTTTAAAACATTCTGGTGTAGGCCAGATTACTAGAACTGTGGTATTGCAGTTCCACGGTTCAAATCTCTGTATTATCCAGCTTTTGGCCTTTTTCCCCGTAAAAAACAGTAATAGTGTCTCCCTGACTGTTCAGACACAAATATATCTGTTTAAAAGATTCTGTTGTAGGCCAGATAAATAGAACGGTGGTTTTGCAGTTCCACAGTTGAAATCTCTGTATTAATCAGCTTTTGGCCTTTTTTCCATAAAAAAACTGTAATACTGTCTCCCTGACTTTTCATACACAAATATATCTGTTTAAAAGATTCTGGTGTAGGCCACATAACTATAACTGTGGTTTGCAGTTCCACGGTTCAAATTTCTGTATTATCCAGCTTTTGGCCTTTTCTCCATAAAAAAACAGTAATAGTGTTTCCCTGACTTTTCAGACACAAATATATCTGTTTAAAAGATTCTGGTGTAGGCCACATAACTTTAACTGTAGTTTGGCTGTTCCATGGTTCAAATCTCTGTATTATCCAGCTTTTGGCCTTTTTTCCGTAAAAAAAAAACAGTAATAGTGTCTTGCTGACTGGTCAGACACAAATATATCTGTTTAAAAGATTCTGGTGTAGGCCAGATAACTTTAACTGTGGTTTTGCTGTTCCACAGTTCAAATCTCTGTATTATCCCGCTTTTGGCCTTTTTTCCATAAAAAAAACAGTAAAAGTGTCTCCATGACTGTTCAGACACAAATACATCTGTTTAAAAGATTCTGTTGTAGGCCAGATAAATAGAACTGTGGTTTTGCAGTTCCACGGTTCAAATCACTGTATTATCCAGCGTTTGGCCTTTTTTCCATAAAAAAACAGTAATAGTGTCTCCTTGACTTTTCAGACACAAATATATCTGTTTAAAAGATTCTGGTGTAGGCCACAAAACTATAACTGTGGTTTTGCAGTTTCACGGTTCAAATCTCTGTATTATACAGCTTTTGGTATTTTTTCATTAAAAAAAAACAGTAATAGTGTTTCCCTGACTTTTCAGACACAAATATATCTGTTTAAAAGTTTCTGACGTAGGCCACATAACTATAACTGTAGTTTGGCAGTTCCACGGTTCAAATCTCTGTATTATCCAGCTTTTGGCCTTTTTTCCATAAAAAAAAACAGTAATAGTGTCTCGCTGACTGTTCAGACACAAATATATCTGTTTAAAAGATCCTGGTGTAGGCCAGATAACTAAAACTGTGGTTTTCCAGTACCACGGTTCAAATCTCTGTATTATCCAGCTTTTGGCCTTTTTTCCGTAAAAAAAAAAGTAGTAGTGTCTTCCTGACTTTTCAGACACAAATATATCTGTTTAATCGATTCTGGTGTAGGCTACATAACTATAACTGTGGTTTTGCAGTTCCACGGTTCAAATTTCTGTATTATCCAGCTTTTGGCCTTTTTTCCATTTAAAAAAACAGTAATAGTGTTTCCCTGACTTTTCAGACACAAATATATCTGTTTGAAAGATTCTGACTTAGGCCACATAACTATAACTGTAGTTTGGCAGTTCCACGGTTCAAATCTCTGTATTATCCAGCTTTTGGCCTTTTTTCCATAAAAAAAAACAGTAATAGTGTCTCGCTGACTGTTCAGACACAAATATATCTGTTTAAAAGACTCTAGTGTAGGCCTGATAACTAGAACTTTGGTTTTGCAGTTCCACGGTTCAAATCTCTGTATTATCCAGCTTTTGGCCTTTTATCTGTAAAAAAAAACAGTAATAGTGTCTCCTTGACTTTTCAGACACAAATATATCTGTTTAAAAGATTCTGGTGTAGGCCAGATAACTAGAACTGTGGTTTTGCAGTTCCACAGTTCACATTTCTGTATTATCCAGCTTTTGGCCTTTTTTCCTTAAAAAAAAACATCAATACTGTCTCGCTAACTGTTCAGACACAAATATATCTGTTTAAAAGATTCAGGTTTAGGCCAGATAACTAGAACTGTGGTTTTGCAGTTCCACAGTTCAAATCTCTGTATTATCCAGATTTTGCCCTTTTTTCCGTAAAAAAAAACAGTAATAGTGTCTCGATGACAGTTTAGACACAAATATATCTGTTTAAAACATTCTGGTGTAGGCCAGATTACTAGAACTGTGGTATTGCAGTTCCACGGTTCAAATCTCTGTATTATCCAGCTTTTGGCCTTTTTCCCCGTAAAAAACAGTAATAGTGTCTCCCTGACTGTTCAGACACAAATATATCTGTTTAAAAGATTCTGTTGTAGGCCAGATAAATAGAACGGTGGTTTTGCATTTCCACGGTTGAAATCTCTGTATTAATCAGCTTTTGGCCTTTTTTCCATAAAAAAACTGTAATACTGTCTCCCTGACTTTTCATACACAAATATATCTGTTTAAAAGATTCTGGTGTAGGCCACATAACTATAACTGTGGTTTGCAGTTCCACGGTTCAAATTTCTGTATTATCCAGCTTTTGGCCTTTTCTCCATAAAAAAACAGTAATAGTGTTTCCCTGACTTTTCAGACACAAATATATCTGTTTGAAAGATTCTGACTTAGGCCACATAACTATAACTGTAGTTTGGCAGTTCCACGGTTCAAATCTCTGTATTATCCAGCTTTTGGCCTTTTTTCCATAAAAAAAAACAGTAATAGTGTCTCGCTGACTGTTCAGACACAAATATATCTGTTTAAAAGACTCTAGTGTAGGCCTGATAACTAGAACTTTGGTTTTGCAGTTCCACGGTTCAAATCTCTGTATTATCCAGCTTTTGGCCTTTTTTCCGTAAAAAAAAACAGTAATAGTGTCTTGCTGACTGGTCAGACACAAATATATCTGTTTAAAAGATTCTGGTGTAGGCCAGATAACTTTAACTGTGGTTTTGCTGTTCCACAGTTCAAATCTCTGTATTATCCCGCTTTTGGCCTTTTTTCCATAAAAAAAACAGTAAAAGTGTCTCCATGACTGTTCAGACACAAATATATTTGTTTAAAAGATTCTGTTGTAGGCCAGATAAATAGAACTGTGGTTTTGCAGTTCCACAGTTCAATTCTCTGTATTATCCAGCTTTTGGCCTTTTTTCCATAAAAAAAAAACAGTAATAGTGTCTCCCTTACTTTTCAGACACAAATATATCTGTTTAAAAGATTCTGGTGTAGGCCACATAACTATAACTGTGGTTTTGCAGTTCCACGGTTCAAATCTCTGTATTATACAGCTTTTGGTATTTTTTCCATAAAAAAAAAACAGTAATAGTGTTTTCCTGACTTTTCAGACACAAATATATCTGTTTAAAAGATTCTGACGTAGGCCACATAACTATAACTGTAGTTTGGCAGTTCCACGGTTCAAATCTCTGTATTATCCAGCTTTTGGCCTTTTTTCCGTAAAAAAAAACAGTAATAGTGTCTCGCTGACTGTTCAGACACAAATATATCTGTTTAAAAGATCATGGTGTAGGCCAGATAACTAGAACTGTGGTTTTCCAGTTCCACTGTTCAAATCTCTGTATTTTCCAGCTTTTGGTCTTTTTTTCCGTAAAAAAAACAGTAATACTGTCTCCCTGACTGTTCAGACACAAATATATCTGTTTAATAGATTCTGGTGTAGGCCACATAACTATAACTGTGGTTTTGCAGTACCACGGTTCAAATCTCTGTATCATCCAGCTTTTGGCCTTTTTTCCGTAAAAAAAAAACAGTAGTAGTGTCTCCCTGACTTTTCAGACACAAATATATCTGTTTAAAAGATTCTGGTGTAGGTCAGATAAATAGAACTGTGGTTTTGCAGTTCCACGGTTCAAATCTCTGTATTATCCAGCTTTTGGCTTTTTTTCCATAAAAAAAACAGTAATAATGTCTCCCTGACAGTTCAGACACAAATATATCTGTTTAAAAGATTCTGGTGTAAGCCACATAACTATAACTGTGGTTTTGCAGTTCCACGGTTCAAATCTCTGTATTATCCAGTTTTTGGCCTTTTATCCTTAAAAAAATGTAATAGTGTCTCACTGACTGATCAGACACAAATATATCTGTTTAAATGATCCTGGTGTAGGCCAGATAACTAGATCTGTGTATTTTGCAGTTCCACGGTTCAAATCTCTGTATCATCCAGCTTTTGGCCTTTTTTCCATAAAAAAAACATCAATAGCATCTCTCGAACTGTTCATACACAAATGTATCTGTTTAAAAGATTCTGGTGTAGGCCAGAAAACTAGAACTGTGGTTTTGAGGTTCCACGGTTCAAATCTCTGTATTATCCAGCTTTTGGCCTTTTTTCCATAAAAAAAACAGTAAAAGTGTCTCCATGACTGTTCAGACACAAATATATCTGTTTAAAAGATTCTGTTGTAGGCCAGATAAATAGAACTGTGGTTTTGCAGTTCCACGGTTCAAATCTCTGTATTATCCAGCTTTTGGCATTTTATCCATAAAAAAAAACAGTAATAGTGTCTCCCTTACTTTTCAGACACAAATATATCTGTTTAAAAGATTCTGGTGTAGGCCACATAACTATAACTGTGGTTTTGCAGTTCCACGGTTCAAATCTCTGTATTATCCAGCTTTTGGCCTTTTATTCCGTAAAAAAAACAGTAATACTGTCTCCCTGACTGTTCAGACACAAATATATCTGTTTAATAGATTCTGGTGTAGGCCACATAACTATAACTGTGGTTTTGCAGTACCACGGTTCAAATCTCTGTATCATCCAGCTTTTGGCCTTTTTTCCGTAAAAAAAAACAGTAGTAGTGTCTCCCTGACTTTTCAGACACAAATATATCTGTTTAAAAGATTCTGGTGTAGGCCAGAGAAATAGAACTGTGGTTTTGCAGTTCCACGGTTCAAATCTCTGTATTATCCAGCTTTTGGCATTTTATCCATAAAAAAAAACAGTAATAGTGTCTCCCTGACTTTTCAGACATAAATATATCTGTTTAAAAGATTCTGACGTAGGCCACATAACTATAACTGTAGTTTGGCAGTACCACGGTTCAAATCTCTGTATTATCCAGCTTTTGGCCTTTTTTCCGTAAAAAAAAACAGTAATAGTGTCTCGCTGACTGTTCAGACACAAATAAATCTGTTTAAAAGATCATGGTGTAGGCCAGATAACTAGAACTGTGGTTTTCCAATTCCACTGTTCAAATCTCTGTATTATCCAGCTTTTGGCCTTTTATTCCGTAAAAAAAACAGTAATACTGTCTCCCTGACTGTTCAGACACAAATATATCTGTTTAATAGATTCTGGTGTAGGCCACATAACTATAACTGTGGTTTTGCAGTACCACAGTTCAAATCTCTGTATCATCCAGCTTTTGGCCTTTTTTCCATAAAAAAAAACAGTAGTAGTGTCTCCCTGACTTTTCAGACACAAATATATCTGTTTAAAAGATTCTGGTGTAGGCCAGATAAATAGAACTGTGGTTTTGCAGTTCCACGGTTCAAATCTCTGTATTATCCAGCTTTTGGCATTTTTTCCGTAAAAAAAAACAGTAATAGTGTCTCGCTGACTGTTCAGACACAAATATATCTGTTTAAAAGATTCTGGTGTAAGCCACATAACTATAACTGTGGTTTTGCAGTTCCACGGTTCAAATCTCTGTATTATCCAGTTTTTGGCCTTTTATCCTTAAAAAAATGTAATAATGTCTCACTGACTGTTCAGACACAAATATATCTGTTTAAATGATCCTGGTGTAGGCCAGATAACTAGAACTGTGTTTTTTCCAGTTCCACGGTTCAAATCTCTGTATCATCCAGCTTTTGGCCTTTTTTCCATAAAAAAAAAACAGCAATAGTGTCTACCTGACTGTTCAGACAAATATATCTGTTTAAAAGATTCTGGTGTAGGCCCGATTACTAGAACTGTGTTTTTGCAGTTCCACAGTTCAAATTTCTGCATTATCCAGCTTTTGGCCTTTTTTCCTTAAAAAAATACATCAATAGTGTCTCGCTAACTGTTCAGACACAAATATATCTGTTTAAAAGATTCTGGTGTAGGCCATATAACTAGAACTGTGGTTTTGCAGTTCCACAGCTCAAATCTCTGTATTATACAGCTTTTGCCTTTTTTCCGTAAAAAAAATCAGTAATAGTGTCTCGCTGACAGTTTAGACACAAATATATCTGTTTAAAAGATTCTGGTGTAGGCCAGAAAACTAGAACTGTGGTTTTGCAGTTCCATGGTTCAAATCTCTGTATTATCCAGCTTTTGGCCTTTTTTCCATAAAAAAAAAACAGCAATAGTGTCTACCTGACTGTTCAGACACAAATATATCTGTTTAAAAGATTCTGGTGTAGGCTAGATAACTAGAACTGTGGTTTTGCAGTTCCACGGTTCAAATCTCTGTATTATCCAGCTTTTGGCCTTTTTTCCGTAAAAAAAACAGTAATAGTGTCTCCCTGACTTTTCAGACACAAATATATCTGTTTAAAAGATTCTGGTGTAGGCCCGATAACTAGAACTGTGTTTTTGCAGTTCCACAGTTCAAATTTCTGCATTATCCAGCTTTTGGCCTTTTTTCCTTAAAAAAATACATCAATAGTGTCTCGCTAACTGTTCAGACACAAATATATCTGTTTAAAAGATTCTGGTGTAGGCCAGATAACTAGAACTGTTTTTCTGCAGTTCCACAGCTCAAATCTCTTTATTATACAGCTTTTGCCCTTTTTCCGTAAAAAAAATCAGTAATAGTGTCTCGCTGACAGTTTAGACACAAATATATCTGTTTAAAAGATTCTGGTGTAGGCCAGATTAATAGAACTGTGCTATTGCAGTTCCACTGTTCAAATCTCTGTATTGTCCAGCTTTTGGCCTTTTTTCCCGTAAAAAAAAACAGTAATAGTGTCTCGCTGACTGTTCATACACAAATATATCTGTTTAAAAGATTCTGGTGTAGGCCAGATAACTAGAACTGTGGTTTTGCAGTACCACGGTTCAAATCTCTGTATTATCCAGCTTTTGGCCTTTTTGCCATAGAAAAAAACAATAATAGTGTCTCCCTGACTGTTCAGACACAAATATATCTGTTTAAAAGATTCTGTTGTAGCCCAGATAACTAGAACTGTGATTTTGCAGTTCCACAGTTCAAATCTCTGTATTATCCAGCTTTTGGCTTTTTTCCGTAAAAAAAAAAACAGTAATAGTGTCTCCCTGACAGTTCAGACACAAATATATCTGTTTAAAAGATTCTGGTGTAGGCCATATAACTGTAACTGTGGTTTTGCAGTTCCACGGTTCAAATCTCTGTATTATCCAGCTTTTGGCCTTTTTTCCGGAAAAAAAAAAGCAACAGTGTCTCGCTGATGGTTCAGACAGAAATATATCTGTTTAAAAGATCCTGGTGTAGGCCAGATAACTAGAACTGCTGTTTTGCAGTTCCACGGTTCAAGTCTCCGTTTTATCTAGCTTTTGGGCTATTTTCCATAAAAAAAACGTAACAGTGTCTCCCTGACTGTTCAGACACAAATATATCTGTTTAAAAGATTATTTTGTAAGCCTCATAACTATAACTGTGATTTTCCAATTCCAAGGTTCAAATCTCTGTATTATCCAGCTTTTGGCCTTTTTTCCATAAACAAAAACAGTAGTTGTGTCTCCCTGACTTTTCAGACTCAAATATATCTGTTTAAAAGATTCTGGTGTAGGCCAGATAAATAGAACTGTGGTTTTGCAGTTCCACGGTTCAAATCTCTGTATTTTCCAGCTTTTGGCTTTTTTTCCGTAAAAAAAAACAGTAATAGTTTCTCGCTGACTGTTCTGACACAAATATATCTGTTTAAAAGATTCTGGTGTAGGCCGGATAGTTAGAATTGTGGTTTTGCAGTTCCACGGTTCAAATCTCTGCATTATCCAGCTTTTGGCCTTTGTTACATAAAAAAAAACAGTAATAGTGTCTCCCTGACAGTTCAGACACAAATATATCTGTTTAAAAGATTCTGGTGTAGGCCACATAACTATAACTGTGGTTTTGCAGTTCACGGTTCAAATCTCTGTATTATCCAGCTTTTGGCCTTTTTTCCGTAAAAAAAAAGTAATATTGTCTCGCTGACTGTTCAGACACAAATATATCTGTTTAAAAGATCCTGGTGTAGGCCAGATAACTAGAACTGTGGTTTTGAAGTTCCACGGTTCAAATCTCTGTATTATCCAGCTTTTGGCCTTTTTTCCATAAAAAAAACATCAATGGTGTCTCGCTAACTGTTCATACACAAATATATCTGTTTAAAAGATTCTGGTGTAGGCCAGAAAACTAGAACTGCGGTTTTGCAGTTCCACGGTTCAAATCTCTGCATTATCCAGCTTTTGGCCTTTTTTCCATAAAAAAAAACAGTAATAGTGTCTACCTGACTGTTCAGACACAAATATATCTGTTTAAAAGATTCTGGTGTAGGCCAGATAACTAGAACTGTGGTTTTTCAGTTCCATGGTTCAAATCTCTGTTTTATCCTGCTTTTGGCCTTTTTTCCGTTAAAATAAACAGTAATAGTGTCTCCCTTACTTTTCAGACACAAATATATCTGTTTAAAAGATTCTGGTGTATTCCAGATAACTAGATCTGTGTTTTTGCAGTTCCACAGTTCAAATTTCTGTATTATCCAGCTTTTGGGCTTTTTTCCTTAAAAAAAAACAACAATAGTGTCTCGCTAACTGTTCAGACACAAATATATCTGTTTAAAAGATTCTGTTGTAGGCCAGATAACTAGAACTGTGGGTTTGCAGTTCCACAGTTCAAATCTCTGTGTTATACAGCTTTTGCCTTTTTTTCTGTAAAAAAAAACAGCAATAGTGTCTCGCTGACAGTTTAGACACAAACATATCTGTTTAAAAGATTCTGGTGTACGCCAGATTCCTAGAACTGTGGTATTGCAGTTCCACGGTTCAAATCTCTGTATTATCCAGCTTTTTGCCTTTTTCCCGTAAAAAAACAGTAATAGTGTCTCCCTGACTGTGCAGACACAAATATATCTGTTTAAAAGATTCTGGTGTAGGCCAAATAACTAGTACTGTGGTATTGCAGTTCCACGGTTCAAATCTCTGTATTATCCAGCTTTTGGCCTTTTTCCCGCAAAAAAACAGTAATAGTGTCTCCCTGACTGTGCAGACACAAATATATATGTTTAAAAGATTCTGGTGTAGGCCAAATAACTATAACTGTGGTTTTCCAGTTCCAAGGTTCAAATCTCTGTATTATCCAGCTTTTGGCCTTTTTTCCGTAAACAAAAACAGTAGTAGTGTCTCCCTGACTTTTCAGACACTAATATATATGTTTAAAAGATTCTGGTGTAGGCCAGATAAATAGAACTGTGTTTTTACAGTTCCACGGTTCAAATGTCTGTATTTTCCAGCTTTTGGCTTTTTTTCCGTAAAAAAACAGTAATAGTTTCTCGCTGACTGTTCTGACACAAATATATCTGTTTAAAAGATTCTGGTGTAGGCCAGATAAATAGAACTGTGGTTTTGCAGTTCCACGGTTCAAATCTCTGTATTATCCAGCTTTTGGCCTTTTTTCCATAAAAAAAAACATCAATGGTGTCTCGCTAACTGTTCATACACAAATATATCTGTTTAAAAGATTCTGGTGTAGGCCAGAAAACTAGAACTGCGGTTTTGCAGTTCCACGGTTCAAATATCTGCATTATCCAGCTTTTGGCCTTTTTTCCATAAAAAAAAACAGTAATAGTGTGGACCTGACTGTTCAGACACAAATATATCTGTTTAAAAGATTCTGGTGTAGGCCAGATAACTAGAACTGTGGTTTTGCAGTTCCACGGTTCAAATCTCTGTTTTATCCTGCTTTCGGCCTTTTTTCCGTAAAAAAAACAGTAATAGTGTCTCCCTGACTTTTCAGACACAAATATATCTGTTTAAAAGATTCTGGTGTAGGCCTGAAAACTAGAACTCTGTTTTTGCAGTTCCACAGTTCAAATTTCTGTATTATCCAGCTTTTGGACTTTTTTCCTTAAAAAAAAACATCAATAGTGTCTCGCTAACTGTTCAGACACAAATATATCTGTTTAATAGATTCTGGTGTAGGCAAGATAACTAGAACTGTGATTTTGCAGTTCCACAGTTCAAATCTCTGTATTATCCAGCTTTTGCATTTTTTTTCCGTAAAAAAAAAACAGTAATAGTGTCTCGCTGTCAGTTTAGACACAAATATATCTGTTTAAACGATTCTGGTGTAGGCCACATAACTATAACTGAGGTTTTGCAGTTCCACGGTTCAAATCTCTGTATTATCCAGCTTTTGGCCTTTTTCCCATAAAAAAACTGTAATAGTGTCTCCCTGACTATTCAGACACAAATATATCTGTTTAAAAGATTCTGGTGTAGGCCACATAACTATAACCGTGGTTTTGCAGTTCCACGGTTCAAATTTCTGTATTATCCAGCTTTTGGCCTTTTTTCCATAAAAAAAACAGAAATAGTGTCTCCCTGACATTTCAGACACAAATATATCTGTTTAAAAGATTCTGGTGTAGGCCACATAACTATAACTGTGGTTTTGCAGTTCCACGGTTCAAATTTCTGTATTATCCAGCTTTTGGCCTTTTTTCCATAAAAAAACAGTAATAGTGTTTCCCTCACTTTTCAGACACAAATATATGTGTTTAATAGAGTGTGGTGTAGGCCACATAACTATAACTGTAGTTTGGCAGTTCCATGGTTCAAATCTCTGTATTATCCAGCTTTTGGCCATTTTCCCGTAAAAAAAACAAGTAATAGTGTCTTACTGACTGTTCAGGCACAAATATATCTGTTTAAAAGATTCTAGTGTAGGCGAGATAACTTTAACAGTGGTTTTGCAGTTCCACAGTTCAAATCTCTGTATTATTCAGCTTTTTCCCTTTTTTCCGTAAAAAAAAAAACATTAAAAGTGTCTCCCTGACTGTTCAGACACAAATATATCAGTTTAAAAGAATCTGGTGTAGGCCAGATAACTACAACTGTGGTTTTGCAGTTACACGGTTCAAATCTCTGTATTATCGAGCTATTGGCCTTTTTTCCATAAAAAAAAACAGTAATAGTGTTTCCCTGACTTTTCAGACCCAAATATATCTGTTTAAAAGATTCTGACGTAGGCCACATAACTATAACTGTAGTTTGGCAGTTCCTCGGTTCAAATCTCTGTATTATCCAGATTTTGGCGTTTTTTCCGTAAAAAAAAACAGGAATAGTGTCTCGCTGACTGTTCAGACACAAATATATCTGTTTAAAAGATTCTGGTGTAGGCTAGATAACTAGAACTGTGGTTTTGCAGTTCCATGGTTCAAATCTCTGTATTATCCAGCTTTTGGCCTTTTTTTCCATAAAAAAACAGTTATAGTGTCTCCCTGACTGTTCATACACAAATATATCTGTTTAATAGATTCTGGTGTAGGCCACATAACTATAACTGTGGTTTTGCAGTACCACAGTTCAAATCTCTGTATTATCCAGCTTTTGGCCTTTGTTCCATAAAGAAAAACAGTAATAGTGTCTCCCTGACAGTTCAGACACAAAAATATCTGATTAAAAGATTCTGGTGTAGGCCACATAACTATAACTGTGGTTTTGCAGTTCCACGGTTCAAATCTCTGTATTATCCAGCTTTTGGTATTTTTTCCATAAAAAAAAACAGTAATAGTGTCTCCCTGACTTTTCAGACACAAATATATATGTTTAAAAGACTCTGGTGTAGGCCACATAACTATAACTGCGGTTTTCCAGTTCCACGGTTCAAATTTCTGTATTATCCAGCTTTTGGCCTTTTTTCCGTAAAAAAAAAAGTAATAGTGTCTCGCTGACTTTTCAGACACAAATATATCTGTTTAAAAAATTCTGTTGTAGGCCAGATAACTAGAACTGTGGTTTTTCAGTTCCACGGTTCAAATCTCTGTATTATCCAGCTTTTGGCCTTTTTTCCATAAAAAAAACAGTAATAGTGTCTCCCTGACTTTTCAGACACAAATATATCTGTTTAAAAGATTCTGGTGTAGGCCACATAACTATAACCGTGGTTTTGCAGTTCCACGGTTCAAATTTCTGTATTATCCAGCTTTTGGCCTTTTTTCCATAAAAAAACAGTAATACTGTTTGCCGCACTTTTCAGACACAAATATATGTGTTTAAAAGATTCTGGTGTAGGCCACATAACTATAACTGTAGTTTGGCAGTTCCATGGTTCAAATCTCTGTATTATCCAGCTTTTGGCCATTTTTCCGTAAAAAAACCCAGTAATAGTGTCTTACTGACTGTTCAGGCACAAATATATCTGTTTAAAAGATTCTGGTGTAGGCCAGATAACTTTAACTGTGGTTTTGCAGTTCCACAGTTCAAATCTCTGTATTATCCAGCTTTTGGCCCTTTTTCCGTAAAAAAAAAAAAAATTAAAAGTGTCTCCCTGACTGTTCAGACACAAATATATCAGTTTAAAGGAATCTGGTGTAGTCCAGATAACTACAACTGTGGTTTTGCAGTTCCACGGTTCAAATTTCTGTATTATCCAGCTTTTGGCCTTTTTTCCATAAAAAAAACAGAAATAGTGTCTCCCTGACATTTCAGACACAAATATATCTGTTTAAAAGATTCTGGTGTAGGCCACATAACTATAACTGTGGTTTTGCAGTTCCACGGTTCAAATTTCTGTATTATCCAGCTTTTGGCCTTTTTTCCATAAAAAAACAGTAATAGTGTTTCCCTCACTTTTCAGACACAAATATATGTGTTTAATAGAGTGTGGTGTAGGCCACATAACTATAACTGTAGTTTGGCAGTTCCATGGTTCAAATCTCTGTATTATCCAGCTTTTGGCCATTTTCCCGTAAAAAAACCAAGTAATAGTGTCTTACTGACTGTTCAGGCACAAATATATCTGTTTAAAAGATTCTGGTGTAGGCCAGATAACTTTAACAGTGGTTTTGCAGTTCCACAGTTCAAATCTCTGTATTATCCAGCTTTTTCCCTTTTTTCCGTAAAAAAAAAACATTAAAAGTGTCTCCCTGACTGTTCAGACACAAATATATCAGTTTAAAAGAATCTGGTGTAGGCCAGATAACTACAACTGTGGTTTTGCAGTTCCACGGTTCAAATCTCTGTATTATCGAGCTATTGGCCTTTTTTCCATAAAAAAAAAACAGTAATAGTGTTTCCCTGACTTTTCAGACCCAAATATATCTGTTTAAAAGATTCTGACGTAGGCCACATAACTATAACTGTAGTTTGGCAGTTCCTCGGTTCAAATCTCTGTATTATCCAGATTTTGGCGTTTTTTCCGTAAAAAAAAACAGCAATAGTGTCTCGCTGACTGTTCAGACACAAATATATCTGTTTAAAAGATTCTGGTGTAGGCTAGATAACTAGAACTGTGGTTTTGCAGTTCCATGGTTCAAATCTCTGTATTATCCAGCTTTTGGCCTTTTTTTCCATAAAAAAACAGTTATAGTGTCTCCCTGACTGTTCATACACAAATATATCTGTTTAATAGATTCTGGTGTAGGCCACATAACTATAACTGTGGTTTTGCAGTACCACAGTTCAAATCTCTGTATTATCCAGCTTTTGGCCTTTGTTCCATAAAGAAAAACAGTAATAGTGTCTCCCTGACAGTTCAGACACAAAAATATCTGTTTAAAAGATTCTGGTGTAGGCCACATAACTATAACTGTGGTTTTGCAGTTCCACGGTTCAAATCTCTGTATTATCCAGCTTTTGGCCTTTTTTCCGTAAAAAAAAAAGTAATAGTGTCTCCCTGACTTTTCAGACACAAATATATCTGTTTAAAAAATTCTGTTGTAGGCCAGATAACTAGAACTGTGGTTTTTCAGTTCCACGGTTCAAATCTCTGTATTATCCAGCTTTTGGCCTTTTTTCCATAAAAAAAACAGTAATAGTGTCTCCCTGACTTTTCAGACACAAATATATCTGTTTAAAAGATTCTGGTGTAGGCCACATAACTATAACCGTGGTTTTCAGTTCCACGGTTAAAATTTCTGTATTATCCAGCTTTTGGCCTTTTTTCCATAAAAAAACAGTAATAGTGTTTGCCGCACTTTTCAGACACAAATATATGTGTTTAAAAGATTCTGGTGTAGGCCACATAACTATAACTGTAGTTTGGCAGTTCCATGGTTCAAATCTCTGTATTATCCAGCTTTTGGCCATTTTTCCGTAAAAAAACCCAGTAATAGTGTCTTACTGACTGTTCAGGCACAAATATATCTGTTTAAAAGATTCTGGTGTAGGCCAGATAACTTTAACTGTGGTTTTGCAGTTCCACAGTTCAAATCTCTGTATTATCCAGCTTTTGGCCCTTTTTCCGTAAAAAAAAAAAAAATTAAAAGTGTCTCCCTGACTGTTCAGACACAAATATATCAGTTTAAAGGAATCTGGTGTAGTCCAGATAACTACAACTGTGGTTTTGCAGTTCCACGGTTCAAATCTCTGTATTATCCAGCTTTTGGTATTTTTTCCATAAAAAAAAACAGTAATAGTGTCTCCCTGACTTTTCAGACACAAATATATCTGTTTAAAAGACTCTGGTGTAGGCCACATAACTATAACTGCGGTTTTGCAGTTCCACGGTTCAAATTTCTGTATTATCGAGCTATTGGCCTTTTTTACATAAAAAAAAACAGTAATAGTGTTTCCCAGACTTTTCAGACCCAAATATATCTGTGTAAAAGATTCTGACGTAGGCCACATAACTATAACTGTAGTTTGGCAGTTCCCCGGTTCAAATCTCTGTATTATCCAGATTTTGGCGTTTTTTCCGTAAAAAAAAACAGTAATAGTGTCTCGCTGACTGTTCAGACACAAATATATCTGTTTAAAAAATTCTGGTGTAGGCTAGATAACTAGAACTGTGGTTTTGCAGTTCCATGGTTCAAATCTCTGCATTATCCAGCTTTTGGCCTTTTTTTCCATAAAAAAACAGTTATAGTGTCTCCTTGACTGACCATACACAAATATATCTGTTTAATAGATTCTGGTGTAGGCCACATGACTATAACTGTGGTTTTGCAGTACCACAGTTCAAATCTCTGTATTATCCAGCTTTTGGCCTTTGTTCCATAAAGAAAAACAGTAATAGTGTCTCCCTGACAGTTCAGACACAAATATATCTGTTTAAAAGATTCTGGTGTAGGCCACATAACTATAACTGTGGTTTTGCAGTTCCACGGTTCAAATCTCTGTATTATCCAGCTTTTGGCCTTTTTTCCATAAAAAAAACATCAATGGTGTCTCGCTAACTGTTCATACACAAATATATCTGTTTAAAAGATTCTGGTGTAGGCCAGAAAACTAGAACTGCGGTTTTGCAGTTCCACGGTTCAAATCTCTGTATTATCCAGCTTTTGGCCTTTTTTCCGTAAAAAAAAAAGTAATAGTGTCTCGCTTACTGTTCACACACAAATATATCTGTTTAAAAGATCCTGGTGTAGGCCAGATAACTAGAACTGTGGTTTTGCAGTTCCACGGATCAAATCTCTGTATTATCTAGCTTTTGGCCTTTTTTCTGTAAAAAAAAACAGTAACAGTGTCTCCCTGACTGTTCAGACACAAATATATCTGTTTAAAAGATTATTTTGTAGGCCACATAACTATAACTGTGGTTTTCCAGTTCCAGGGTTCAAATCTCTGTATTATCCAACTTTTGGCCTTTTTTCCGTAAACAAAAACAGTAGTAGTGTCTGCCTGACTTTTCAGACACAAATATATCTGTTTAAAAGATTCTGGTGTAGGCCAGATAAATAGAACTGTGTTTTTGCAGTTCCACGGTTCAAATCTCTGTATTTTCCAGCTTTTGGCTTTTTTTCCGTAAAAAAAAACAGTAATAGTTTCTCGCTGACTGTTCTGACACAAATATATCTGTTTAAAAGATTCTCATGTAGGCCGGATAACTAGAATTGTGGTTTTGCAGTTCCACGGTTCAAATCTCTGCATTATCCAGCTTTTGGCCTTTGTTCCGTAAAAAAAACAGTAATAGTGTCTCCCTGACAGTTCAGACACAAATATATCTGTTTAAAAGATTCTGGTGTAGGCCACATAACTATAACTGTGGTTTTGCAGTTCCACGGTTCAAATCTCTGTATTATCCAGCTTTTGGCCTTTTTTCCTAAAAAAAAAACAGTAATAGTGTCTCGCTGACTGTTCAGACACAAATATATCTGTTTAAAAGATCCTGGTTTAGGCCAAATAACTAGAACTGTGGTTTTGCAGTTCCACGGTTCAAATCTCTGTATTATCCAGCTTTTGGCCTTTTTCCCATAAAAAAAAACATCAATGGTGTCTCGCTACCTCTTCATACACAAATATATCTGTTTAAAAGATTCTGGTGTAGGCCAGAAAATTAGAAGTGCAGTTTTGCAGTTCCACGGTTCAAATCTCTATATTATCCAGCTTTTGGCATGTTTTCCATAAAAAAAAACAGTAATAGTGTCGGCCTGACTGTTCAGGCACAAATATATCTGTTTAAAAGATTCTGGTGTAGGCCAGATAACTTTAACTGTGGTTTTGCAGTTCCACAGTTCAAATCTCTGTATTATCCAGCTTTTGGCCCTTTTTCCGTAAAAAAAAAAAAAATTAAAAGTGTCTCCCTGACTGTTCAGACACAAATATATCAGTTTAAAGGAATCTGGTGTAGTCCAGATAACTACAACTGTGGTTTTGCAGTTCCACGGTTCAAATCTCTGTATTATCCAGCTTTTGGTATTTTTTCCATAAAAAAAAACAGTAATAGTGTCTCCCTGACTTTTCAGACACAAATATATCTGTTTAAAAGACTCTGGTGTAGGCCACATAACTATAACTGCGGTTTTGCAGTTCCACGGTTCAAATTTCTGTATTATCGAGCTATTGGCCTTTTTTACATAAAAAAAAACAGTAATAGTGTTTCCCAGACTTTTCAGACCCAAATATATCTGTGTAAAAGATTCTGACGTAGGCCACATAACTATAACTGTAGTTTGGCAGTTCCCCGGTTCAAATCTCTGTATTATCCAGATTTTGGCGTTTTTTCCGTAAAAAAAAACAGTAATAGTGTCTCGCTGACTGTTCAGACACAAATATATCTGTTTAAAAAATTCTGGTGTAGGCTAGATAACTAGAACTGTGGTTTTGCAGTTCCATGGTTCAAATCTCTGTATTATCCAGCTTTTGGCCTTTTTTTCCATAAAAAAACAGTTATAGTGTCTCCTTGACTGACCATACACAAATATATCTGTTTAATAGATTCTGGTGTAGGCCACATGACTATAACTGTGGTTTTGCAGTACCACAGTTCAAATCTCTGTATTATCCATCTTTTGGCCTTTGTTCCATAAAGAAAAACAGTAATAGTGTCTCCCTGACAGTTCAGACACAAATATATCTGTTTAAAAGATTCTGGTGTAGGCCACATAACTATAACTGTGGTTTTGCAGTTCCACGGTTCAAATCTCTGTATTATCCAGCTTTTGGCCTTTTTTCCATAAAAAAAACATCAATGGTGTCTCGCTAACTGTTCATACACAAATATATCTGTTTAAAAGATTCTGGTGTAGGCCAGAAAACTAGAACTGCGGTTTTGCAGTTCCACGGTTCAAATCTCTGTATTATCCAGCTTTTGGCCTTTTTTCCGTAAAAAAAAAAGTAATAGTGTCTCGCTTACTGTTCACACACAAATATATCTGTTTAAAAGATCCTGGTGTAGGCCAGATAACTAGAACTGTGGTTTTGCAGTTCCACGGATCAAATCTCTGTATTATCTAGCTTTTGGCCTTTTTTCTGTAAAAAAAAACAGTAACAGTGTCTCCCTGACTGTTCAGACACAAATATATCTGTTTAAAAGATTATTTTGTAGGCCACATAACTATAACTGTGGTTTTCCAGTTCCAGGGTTCAAATCTCTGTATTATCCAACTTTTGGCCTTTTTTCCGTAAACAAAAACAGTAGTAGTGTCTGCCTGACTTTTCAGACACAAATATATCTGTTTAAAAGATTCTGGTGTAGGCCAGATAAATAGAACTGTGTTTTTGCAGTTCCACGGTTCAAATCTCTGTATTTTCCAGCTTTTGGCTTTTTTTCCATAAAAAAAAACAGTAATAGTTTCTCGCTGACTGTTCTGACACAAATATATCTGTTTAAAAGATTCTCATGTAGGCCGGATAACTAGAATTGTGGTTTTGCAGTTCCACGGTTCAAATCTCTGCATTATCCAGCTTTTGGCCTTTGTTCCGTAAAAAAAACAGTAATAGTGTCTCCCTGACAGTTCAGACACAAATATATCTGTTTAAAAGATTCTGGTGTAGGCCACATAACTATAACTGTGGTTTTGCAGTTCCACGGTTCAAATCTCTGTATTATCCAGCTTTTGGCCTTTTTTCCTAAAAAAAAAACAGTAATAGTGTCTCGCTGACTGTTCAGACACAAATATATCTGTTTAAAAGATCCTGGTTTAGGCCAAATAACTAGAACTGTGGTTTTGCAGTTCCACGGTTCAAATCTCTGTATTATCCAGCTTTTGGCCTTTTTCCCATAAAAAAAAACATCAATGGTGTCTCGCTACCTCTTCATACACAAATATATCTGTTTAAAAGATTCTGGTGTAGGCCAGAAAATTAGAAGTGCAGTTTTGCAGTTCCACGGTTCAAATCTCTATATTATCCAGCTTTTGGCATGTTTTCCATAAAAAAAAACAGTAATAGTGTCGGCCTGACTGTTCAGACACAAATATATCTGTTTAAAAGATTCTGGTGTGGGCCAGATAACTAGTACTGTGGTTTTGCAGTTCCACGGTTCAAATCTCTGTTTTATCCAGCTTTTGGCCTTTTTTCCTTAAAAAAAAACATCAATAGTGTCTCGCTAACTGTTCAGACACAAATATATCTGTTTAAAAGATTCTGGTGTAGGCCAAATAACTAGAACTGTGATTTTGCAGTTCCACAGTTCAAATCTCTGTATTATCCAGCTTTTGCCTTTTTTTCCGAAAAAAAACCCAGTAATTGTGTATTGCTGTCAGTTTAGACACGAACATGTCTGTTTAAATGATTCTGGTGTACGCCAGATAACTAAAACTTTGGTTTTGCAGTTCCACGGTTCAAATCTCTGTATTATCCAGCTTTTGGCCTTTTTCCCGTAAAAAAACAGTAATAGTGTCTCCCTGACAGTTCAGACACAAATATATCTGTTTAAAAGATTCTGTTGTAGGCCAGATAACTAGAACTGTGGTTTTTCAGTTCCACGGTTCAAATCTCTGTATTATTCAGCTTTTGGCCTTTTTTCCATAAAAAAAACAGTAATAGTGTCTCCCTGACTTTTCAGACACAAATATATCTGTTTAAAATATTCTGGTGTAGGCCACATAACTATAACTGTGGTTTAGCAGTTCCACGGTTCAAATTTCTGTATTAACCAGCTTTTGGCCTTTTTTCCATAAAAAAACAGTATTATTGTTTCTCTCACTTTTCAGACACAAATATATGTGTTTAAAAGATTCTGGTGTAGGCCACATAACTATAATTGTAGTTTGGCAGTTCCATGGTTCAAATCTCTGTATTATCCAGCTTTTGGCCATTTTTCCGTAAAAAAAAAAAACATTAAAAGTGTCTCCCTGACTGTTCAGACACAAATATATCTGTTTAAAGGAATCTGGTGTAGGCCAGATAACTACAACTGTGGTTTTGCAGTTCCATGGTTCAAATCTCTGTATTATCCAGCTTTTGGTATTTTATCCATAAAAAAAAAACAGTAATAGTGTCTCCCTGACTTTTCAGACACAAATATATCTGTTTAAAAGATTATTTTGTAGGCCACATAACTATAACTGTGGTTTTCCAGTTCCAAGGTATACAGTACAGACCAAAAGTTTGGACACACCTTCTCATTTAAAGATTTTTCTGTATTTTCTTGACTATGAAAATTGTACATTCACACTGAAGGCATAAAAACTATGAATTAACACATGTGGAATTATATACTTAACAAAAAAGTGTGAAACAACTGAAAATATTTCTTATATTCTAGGTTCTTTCAAGTAGCCACCTTTTTCTTTAATGACTGCTTTGCACACTCTTGGCATTCTCTTGATGAGCTTCAAGAGGTAGTCACCGGAAATGGTCTTCCAACAATCTTGAAGGAGTTCCCAGAGATGCTTAGCACTTGTTGGCCATTTTGCCTTCACTCTGCGGTCCAGCTCACCCCAAACCATCTCGATTGGGTTCTGGTCTGGTGACTGTGGAAGCCAGGTCATCTGGCGTAGCACCCCATTACTCTCCTTCTTGGTCAAATAGCCCTTACACAGCCTGGAAGTGTGTTTGGGGTCATTGTCCTGTTGAAAAATAAATGATGGTCCAACTAAACACAAACCGGATGGAATAGCATGCCGCTGCAAGATGCTGTGGTAGCTATGCTGGTTCAGTATGCCTTCAATTTTGAATAAATCCCCAACAGTGTCACCAGCAAAGCACCCCCACACCATCACACCTCCTCCTCCATGCTTCACGGTGGGAACCAGTCATATAGAGTCCATCCGTTCACCTTTTCTGCGTCGCACAAAGACACGGTGGTGGGAACCAAAGATCTCAAATTTGGACTCATCAGCCCAAAGTACAGATTTCCACTGGTCTAATGTCCATTCCTTGTGTTCTTTAGCCCAAACAAGTCTCTTCTGCTTGTTGCCTGTCCTTAGCAGTGGTTTCCTAGCAGCTATTTTACCATGAAGGCCTGCTGCACAAAGTCTCGTCTTAACAGTTGTTGAAGAGATGTGTCTGCTGATAGAACTCTGTGTGGCATTGACCTGGTCTCTAATCTGAGCTGCTGTTAACCTGCGATTTCTGTGGCTGGTGACTCGGATAAACTTATCCTCAGAAGCAGAGGTGACTCTTGGTTTTCCTTTCCTGGGCAGTCCTCATGTGAGCCAGTTTCTTTGTAGTGCTTGATGGTTTTTGCAACTGTACTTGGGGACACTTTCAAAGTTTTCCCAATTTTTCGGACTGACTTACCTTCATTTCTTAAAGTAATGATGGCCACTCGTTTTTCTTTACTTAGCTTCTTTTTTCTTGCCATACAAAATCTAACAGTCTATTCAGTAGGACTATCAGCTGTGTATCCACCAGACTTCTGCACAACACAACTGATTGTCCCAACCCCATTTATAAGGCAAGAAATCCCACTTATTAAACCTGACAGGGCACACCTGTGAAGTGAAAACCATTTCTGGTGACTACCTCTTGAAGCTCATCAAGAGAATGCCAAGAGTGTGCAAAGCAGTCATCAAAGCAAAAGGTGGCTACTTTGAAGAACCTAGAATATAAGACATATTTTCAGTTGTTTCACACTTTTTTGTTAAGTATATAATTCCACATGTGTTAATTCATAGTTTTGATGCCACAGTTCAAATTTCTGTATTATCTTGCTTTTGGCCTTTTTCCCGTAAAAAAACAGTAATAGTGTCTCCCTGACTGTTCAGACACAAATATATCTGTTTAAAAGATTCTGTTGTAGGCCAGATAACTAGAACTGTGGTTTTTCAGTTCCATGGTTCAAATCTCTGTATTATCCAGCTTTTGGCCTTTTTTCCTTAAAAAAAACAGTAATAGTGTCTCCCTGACTTTTCAGACACAAATATATCTGTTTAAAAGATTCTCGTGTAGGCCACATAACTATAACTGTGGTTTTGCAGTTCCACGGTTCAAATTTCTGTATTATCCAGCTTTTGGCATTTTTTCCATAAAAAAACAGTAATAGTGTTTCCCTCACTTTTCAGACACAAATATACGTGTTTAAAAGAATCTGGTGTAGGCCACATAACTATAACTGTAGTTTGGCAGTTCCATGGTTCAAATCTCTGTATTATCCAGCTTTTGGCCATTTTTCCATAAAAAACCCCAGTAACAGTGTCTTGCTGACTGTTCAGACACAAATATATCAGTTTAAAAGATTCTGGAGTAGGCCAGATAACTTTAACTGTGGTTTTGCAGTTCCACAGTTCAAATCTCTGTATTATCCACCTTTTGGCCTTTTTTCCGTAAAAAAAAAAACATTAAAAGTGTCTCCCTGACTGTTCAGACACAAATATATCTGTTTAAAGGAATCTGGTGTAGGCCAGATAACTACAACTGTGGTTTTGCAGTTCCATGGTTCAAATCTCTGTATTATCCAGCTTTTGGTATTTTATCCATAAAAAAAAACAGTAATAGTGTCTCCCTGACTTTTCAGACACAAATATATCTGTTTAAAAGATTCTGGTGTAGGCCACATAACTATAACTGCGGTTTTGCAGTTCCACTGTTCAAATTTCTGTATTATCGAGCTATTGGCCTTTTTTCCATAAAAAAAAACAGTAATAGTGTTTCCCTGACTTTTCAGACCCAAATATATCTGTTTAAAAGATTCTGACGTAGGCCACATAACTATAACTGTAGTTTGGCAGTTCCACGGTTCAAATCTCTGTATTATCCAGATTTTGGCGTTTTTTCCGTAAAAAAAACAGTAATAGTGTCTCGCTGACTGTTCAGACACAAATATATCTGTTTAAAAGATTCTGGTGTAGGCCAGAAAACTAGAACTGTGGTTTTGCAGTTCCACGGATCAAATCTCTGTATTATCTAGCTTTTGTCCTTTTTTTCCGTAAAAAAAAACAGTAATAGTGTCTCCCTGACTGTTCAGACACAAATATATCTGTTTAATAGATTCTTGTGTAGGCCACATAACTATAACTGTGGTTTTGCAGTTCCACGGTTCAAATCTCTGTTTTATCTAGCTGTTGGCCTTTTTTCCGTAAAAAAAACAGTAACAGTGTCTCCCTGACTGTTCAGACTCAAATATATCTGTTTAAAAGATTCTGGTGTAGGCCAGATAAATAGAACTGTGGTTTTGCAGTTCCACGGTTCAAATCTCTGTATTTTCTAGCTTTTGCCTTTTTTTCCGTAAAAAAAAACAGTAATAGTTTCTCGCTGACTGTTCTGACACAAATATATCTGTTTAAAAGATTCTGGTGTAGGCCCGATAACTAGAATTGTAGTTTTGCAGTTCCACTGTTCAAATCTCTGCATTATCCAGCTTTTGGCCTTTGTTCCATAAAAAAAAACAGTAATAGTGTCTCGCTGACAGTTCAGACACAAATATATCTGTTTAAAAGATTCTGGTGTAGGCCACATAACTATAACTGTGGTTTTGCAGTTCCACGGTTCAAATTTCTGTATTATCCAGCTTTTGGCCTTTTTTCCATAAAAAAACAGTAATAGTGTTTCCCTCACTTTTCAGACACAAATATATGTGTTTAAAAGATTCTGGTGTAGGCCACATAACTATAATTGTAGTTTGGCAGTTCCATGGTTCAAATATCTGTATTATCCAGATTTTGGTCATTTTTCCATAAAAAACCCCAGTAATAGTGTCTTGCTGACTGTTCAGACACAAATATATCTGTTTAAAAGATTCTGGAGTAGGCCAGATAACTTTAACTGTGGTTTTGCAGTTCCACAGTTCAAATCTCTGTATTATCCACCTTTTGGCCTTTTTTCCGTAAAAAAAAAAACATTAAAAGTGTCTCCCTGACTGTTCAGACACAAATATATCTGTTTAAAGGAATCTGGTGTAGGCCAGATAACTACAACTGTGGTTTTGCAGTTCCACGGTTCAAATCTCTGTATTATCCAGCTTTTGGTATTTTTTCCCTAAAAAAAAACAGTAATAGTGTCTCCCTGACTTTTCAGACACAAATATATCTGTTTAAAAGATTCTGGTGTAGGCCACATAACTATAAGTGCGGTTTTGCAGTTCCACTGTTCAAATTTCTGTATTATCGAGCTATTGGCCTTTTTTCCATAAAAAAAAACAGTAATAGTGTTTCCCTGACTTTTCAGACCCAAATATATCTGTTTAAAAGATTCTGACGTAGGCCACATAACTATAACTGTAGTTTGGCAGTTCCACGGTTCAAATCTCTGTATTATCCAGATTTTGGCATTTTTTCCGTAAAAAAAAACAGTAATAGTGTCTCGCTGACTGTTCAGACACAAATATATCTGTTTAAAAGATTCTGGTGTAGGCCAGATAACTAGAACTGTGGTTTTGCAGTTCCACGGTTCAAATCTCTGTATTATCCAGCTTTTGGCCTTTTTTTCCATAAAAAAAAACAGTTATAA
Source organism: Phyllobates terribilis (assembly GCF_046119375.1). Taxonomy (NCBI): domain Eukaryota; kingdom Metazoa; phylum Chordata; class Amphibia; order Anura; family Dendrobatidae; genus Phyllobates; species Phyllobates terribilis. Next base: position 53,105,554 of record NW_027362770.1, on the reverse strand, counting down.
TGTCTCCCTGACTGTTCAGACACAAATATATCCGTTTAATAGATTCTGGTGTAGGCTACATAACTATAACTGTGGTTTTGCAGTACCTCAGTTCAAATCTCTGTATTATCCAGCTTTTGGCCTTTGTTCCGTAAAGAAAAACAGTAATAGTGTCTCCCTGACAGTTCAGACACAAACATATCTGTTTAAAAGATTCTGGTGTAGGCCACATAACTATAACTGTGGTTTTGCAGTTCCATGGTTCAAATCTCTGTATTATCCAGCTTTTGGCCATTTTTCCGTAAACAAAAACAGTAGTAGTGTCTCGCTGACGGTTCCGACACTAATATATCTTTTTAAAAGATCCTGGTGTAGGCCAGATAACTAGAACTGTGGTTTTGCAGTTCCACGGTTCAAATCTCTGTATTTTCCAGCTTTTAGCTTTTTTTCCGTAAAAAAAAACAGTAATAGTTTCTCGCTGACTGTTCTGACACAAATATATCTGATTAAAAGATTCTGGTGTAGGCGGGATAATTAGAATTGTGGTATTGCAGTTCCACGGTTCAAATCTCTGCATTATCCAGCTTTTGGCCATTTTTCAGTAAAAAAAAAAAAGTAATAGTGTCTTGCTGACTGTTCAGACACAAATATATCTGTTTAAACGATCCTGGTGTAGGCCAGATAACTAAAACTGTGGTTTTGCAGTTCCACGGTTCAAATCTCTGTATTATGAGGCTTTTGGCCATTTTTCCATAAAAAAAAACTCTAATAGTGTCTCCCTTACTTTTCAGACACAAATATATCTGTTTAAAAGATTCTGGTGTAGGCCAGATAACTAGATCTGTGTTTTTGCAGTTCCACATTTCAAATTTCTGTACTATCCAGCTTTTGGCCTTTTTTCCTTAAAAAAAAACATCAATAGTGTCTTGCTAACTGTTCAGACACAAATATATCTGTTTAAAAGATTCTGGTGTAGGCCAGATAACTAGAACTGTGGTTTTGCAGTTCCACAGTTCAAATCTCTGTATTATCCAGCTTTTGCCATTTTTTCCGTAAAAAAAAACAGTAATAGTGTCTCGCTGACAGTTTAGACACAAATATATCTGTTTAAAAGATTCTGGTGTAGGCCAGATAACTAAAACTGTGGTTTTGCAGTTCCACGGTTCAAATCTCTGTATTATCCAGCTTTTGGCCTTTTTCCCGTAAAAAAACAGTAATAGTGTCTCCCTGACTGTTCAGACACAAATATATCTGTTTAAAAGATCCTGGTGTAGGCCAGATAACTAGAACTGTGGTTTTGCAGTTCCACGGATCAAATCTCTGTATTATCCAGCTTTTGGCCTTTTTTCCATAAAAAAAACAGTAATAGTGTCTCGCTGACTGTTCCTATACAAATATATCTGTTTAAAAGATTCTGGTGTAGGCCAAATAACTAGAACTGTGGTTTTGCAGTTCCACGGTTCAAATCTCTGTATTATCCAGCTTTTGGCCTTTTTTCCGTAAAAAAAAAAGTAATAGTGTCTCGCTGACTGTTCAGACACAAATATATCTGTTTAAAAGATCCTGGTGTAGGCCAGATAACTAGAACTGTGGTTTTGCAGTTCCACGGATCAAATCTCTGTATTATCCAGCTTTTGGCCTTTATTCCATAAAAAAAACAGTAATAGTGTCTCGCTGACTGTTCATATACAAATATATCTGTTTAAAAGATTCTTGTGTAGGCCACATAACTATATCTCTGGTTTTGCAGTTCCACAGTTCAAATCTCTGTTTTATCTAGCTTTTGGCCTTTTTTCTGTAAAAAAAACAGTAACATTGTCTCCTTGACTGTTCAGACACATATATAACTGTTTAAAAGATTATTTTGTAGGCCACATAACTATAACTGTGGTTTTCCATTCCAAGGTTCAAATCTCTGTATTATCCAGCTTTTGACCTTTTTTCCGTAAAAAATAACAGTAATAGTGTCTCACTGACTGTTTAGGCACAAACATATCTGTTTAAAAGATTCTGGTGTAGGCCAGATAAATAGAACTGTGGTTTTGCAGTTCCACAGATCAAATCTCTGTATTTTCCAGCTTTTGGCTTTTTTTCCGTAAAAAAAAACAGTAATAGTTTCTCGCTGACTGTTCTGACATAAATATATCTGTTTAAAAGATCCTGGTGTAGGCCAGATAACTAGAATTGTGGTTTTGCAGTTCCACGGTTCAAATCTCTGTATTATTCAGCTTTCGGCCTTTTTTCCATAAAAAAAAAACATCAATGGTGTCTCGCTAACTGTTCATACACAACTATATCTGTTTAAAAGATTCTGGTGTAGGCCAGAAAACTAGAACTGTGGTTTTGCAGTTCCACGGTTCAAATCTCTGTATTATCCAGCTTTTGGCCTTTTTTCCTTAAAAAAACACATCAATAGTGTCTCGCTAACTGTTCAGACACAAATATATCTGTTTAATAGATTCTGGTGTAGGCCAGATAACTAGAACTGTGGTTTTGCAGTTCCACAGTTCAAATCTCTGTATTACCCAGCTTTTGCCTTTTTTTCTGTAATAAAGAACAGTAATAGTGTCTCGCTGTCAGTTTAGACACAAACATATCTGTTTAAAAGATTCGGGTGTATGCCAGATTACTAGAACTGTGGTATTGCAGTTCCACGGTTCAAATCTCTGTATTATCCAGCTTTGGCCTTTTTTCTGTAAAAAAAAACAGTAATAGTGTCTCGCTGACTGTTCAGACACAAATATATCTGTTTAAAAGATTCTGGTGTAGGCCAGATAACTAAAACTGTGGTTTTGCAGTTCCACGGTTCAAATCTCTGTATTATCCAGCTTTTGGCCTTTTTCCCGTTAAAAAAGAGAAATAGTGTCTCCCTGACTGTTCAGACACAAATATATCTGTTTAAAAGATTCTGTTGTAGGCCAGATAACAAGAACTGTGGTTTTTCAGTTCCAATGTTCAAATTTCTGTATTATCCAGCGTTTGGCATTTTTTCCATAAAAAAAAACAGTAATAGTGTCTCCCTGACTTTTCAGACACAAATATATCTGTTTAAAAGATTTTGATGTAGGCCACATAACTACAACTGTGGTTTTGCAGTTCCACGGTTCAAATTTCTGTATTATCCAGCTTTTGGCCTTTTTTCCATAAAAAAACAGTAATAGTGTTTCCCTCACTTTTCAGACACAAATATATGTGTTTAAAAGATTCTGGTGTAGGCCACATAACTATAACTGTAGTTTGGCAGTTCCATGGTTCAAATCTCTGTATTATCCAGCTTTTGGCCTTTTTTCCATTAAAAAAAACAGTAATAGTGTCTACCTGACTGTTCAGACACAAATATATCTGTTTAAAAGATTCTGGTGTAGGCCAGATATCTAGATCTGTGTTTTTGCAGTTCCACGGTTCAAATTTCTGTATTATCCAGCTTTTGGCTTTTTTTCCATAAAAAAACAGTAATAGTGTTTCCCTGACTTTTCAGACCCAAATATATCTGTTTAAAAGATTCTGACGTAGGCCACATAACTATAACTGTAGTTTGGCAGTTCCACGGTTCAAATCTCTGTATTATCCAGATTTTGGCGTTTTTTCCGTAAAAAAAAACAGTAATAGTGTCTCGCTGACTGTTCAGACACAAATATATCTGTTTAAAAGATTCTGGTGTAGGCTACATAACTATAACTGTAGTTTTGCAGTACCTCAGTTCAAATCTCTGTATTATCTAGCTTTTAGCCTTTGTTCCGTAAAGGAAAACAGTAATAGTGTCTCCCTGACAGTTCAGACACAAATATATCTGTTTAAAAGATTCTGGTGTAGGCCACATAACTATACCTGTGGTTTTGCAGTTCCACGGTTCAAATCTCTGTATTATCCAGCTTTTGGCCATTTTTCCGTAAACAAAAACAGTAGTAGTGTCTCGCTGACGGTTCCGACACTAATATATGTGTTTAAAAGATTCTGGTGTAGGCCAGATAACTAGATCTGTGTTTTTGCAGTTCCACGGTTCAAATTTCTGTATTATCCAGCTTTTGGCCTTTTTTTAAATAAAAAAACAGTAATAGTGTTTCCCTCACTTTTCAGACACAAATATATGTGTTTAAAAGATTCTGGTGTAGTCCACATAACTATAACTGTAGTTTGGCAGTTCCATGGTTCAAATCTCTGTATTATCCAGCTTTTGGCCATTTTTCCGTAAAAAAACCCAGTAATAGTGTCTTGCTGACTGTTCAGACACAAATATATCTGTTTAAAATATTCTGGAGTAGGCCAGATAACTTTAACTGTGGTTTTGCAGTTCCACAGTTCAAATCTCTGTATTATCCAGCTTTTGGCCTTTTTTCCGTAAAAAAAACCTGTAAAAGTGTCTCCCTGACTGTTCAGACACAAATATATCTGTTTAAAGGAATCTGGTGTAGGCCAGATAACTAGAACTGTGGTTTTGCAGTTCCACGGTTCAAATCTCTGTATTATCCAGCTTTTGGTATTTTTTCCATAAAAAAAAACAGTAATAGTGTCTCCCTGATTTTTCAGACACAAATATATCTGTTTAAAAGATTCTGGTGTAGGCCACATAACTATAACTGCGGTTTTGCAGTTCCACGGTTCAAATTTCTGTATTATCGAGCTATTGGCCTTTTTTCCATAAAATAAAACAGTAATGGTGTTTCCCTGACTTTTCAGACCCAAATATATCTGTTTAAAAGATTCTGACGTAGGCCACATAACTATAACTGTAGTTTTGCAGTTCCACGGTTCAAATCTCTGTATCATCCAGCTTTTGGCCTTTTTTCCATAAAAAAAAAAAAGTAATAGTGTCTCGCTGACTGTTCAAACACAAATATATCTGTTTAAAAGATTCTGGTGTAGGCCAGATAACTAGATCTGTGTTTTTGCAGTTCCACAGTTCAAATATCTGTATTATCCAGCTTTTGGCCTTTTTTCCTTAAAAAAAACATCAATAGTGTCTCGCTAACTGTTCAGACACAAATATATCTGTTTAAAAGATTCTGCTGTAGGCCAGATAACTAGAACTGTGGTTTTGCAGTTCCACAGTTCAAATCTCTGTATTATCCAGCTTTTGCCATTTTTTCCGTTAAAAAAAACAGTAATAGTGTCTCGCTGACAGTTTAGACACAAACATATCTGTTTAAAAGATTCTGGTGTACGCCAGATTCCTAGAACTGTGGTATTGCAGTTCCACAGTTCAAATCTCTGTATTATCCAGCTTTTGGTCTTTTTTCCGTAAAAAAAAACAGTACTAGTGTCTCGCTGACTGTACAGACACAAATATATCGGTTTAAAAGATTCTGGAGTAGGCCAGATAACTAAAACTGTGGTTTTGCAGTTCCACGGTTCAAATCTCTGTATTATCCAGCTTTTGGCCCTTTTCCCGTAAAAAACAGTAATAGTGTCTCCCTGACTGTTCAGACTCAAATATATCTGTTTAAAAGAACCTGGTGTAGGCCAGATAACTAGAACTGTGGTTTTGCAGTTCCACGGTTCAAATATCTGTATTATCCAGCTTTTGGCCTTTTTTCCTTAAAAAAAACAGTAATAGTTTCTCGCTGACTGTTCATATACAAATATATCTGTTTAAAAGATTCTGGTGTAGGCAAAATAACTAGAACTGTGGTTTTGCAGTTCCACGGTTCAAATCTCTGTATTATCCAGCTTTTGGCCTTTTTTCCGTAAAAAAAAAAGTAATAGTGTCTCGCTGACTGTTCAGACACAAATATATCTGTTTAAAAGATCCTGGTGTAGGCCAGATAACTACAACTGTGGTTTTGCAGTTCCACGGATCAAATCTCTGTATTATCCAGCTTTTGGCCTTTTTTTCCGTTAAAAAAAACAGTAATAGTGTCTCCCTGACTGTTCAGACACAAATATATCTGATAATAGATTCTTGTGTAGGCCACATAACTATATCTGTGGTTTTGCAGTTCCACGGTTCAAATCTCTGTTTTATCTAGCTTTTGGCCTTTTTTCTGTAAAAAAAACAGTATCAGTGTCTCCCTGACTGTTCAGACACAAATATATCTGTTTAAAAGATTACTTTGTAGGCCACATAACTATAAATGTGGTTTTCCAGTTCCAAGGTTCAAATCTCTGTATTATCCAGCTTTTGGCCTTTTTTCCGTAAACATAAGCAGTAGTAGTGTCTTCCTGACTTTTCAGACACAAACATATCTGTTTAAAAGATTCTGGTGCAGGCCAGATAAATAGAACTGTGGTTTTGCAGTTCCACGGTTCAAATCTCTGTATTTTCCAGCTTTCGGCCTTTTTTCCATAAAAAAAAAACATCAATGGTGTCTCGCTAACTGTTCATACACAAATATATCTGTTTAAAAGATTCTGGTGTAGGCCAGAAAACTAGAACTGCGGTTTTGTAGTTCCACGGTTCAAATCTCTGTATTATCTACCTTTTGGCCTTTTTTTCCATAAAAAAAACAGCTATAGTGTCTCCCTGACTGTTCAGGCACAAATATTTCTGTTTAATAGATTCTGGTGTAGGCCACATAACTATGACTGTGGTTTTGCAGTTCCACAGTTCAAAACTCTGTATTATCCAGCTTTTGGCCTTTGTTCCGTAAAGAAAAACAGTAATATTGTCTCCCTGACAGTTCAGATACAAATATATCTGCTTAAAAGATTCTGGTGTAGGCCACATAACTATAACTGTGGTTTTGCAGTTCCACGGTTCAAATCTCTGTATTATCCAGCTTTTGTTCTTTTTTCCGTAAAAAAACAGTAATAGTGTCTCCCTGACTGTTTAGACACAAATATATCTGTTTAAAAGATTATTTTGTAGGCCACATAACTATAACTGTGGTTTTCCAGTTCCAAGGTTCAATTCTCTGTATTATCCAGCTTTTGGCCTTTTTTCCGTAAACAAAAACAGTAGTAGTGTCTCCCTGACTTTTCAGACACAAATATATCTGTTTAAAAGATTCTGGTGTAGGCCAGGTAAATAGAACTGCGGTTTTGCAGTTCCACGGTTCAAATCACTGTATTTTAAAGCTTTTGGCTTTTTTTCCGTAAAAAAAAACAGTAATAGTTTCTCGCTGACTGTTCTGACACAAATATATCTGTTTAAAAGATTCTCGAGTAGGCCGGATAACTAGAATTGTGGTTTCGCAGTTCCACGGTTCAAATCTCTGCATTATCCAGCTTTTGGCCTTTGTTCCATAAAAAAAACAGTAATAGTGTCTCCCTGACAGTTCAGACACAAAAATATCTGTTTAAAAGATTCTGGTGTAGGCCACATAACTATAACTGTGGTTTTGCAGTTCCACGGTTCAAATCTCTGTATTATCCAGCTTTTGGCCTTTTTTCCGTAAAAAAAATAGTAATAGTGTCTCGCTGACTGTTCAGACAAAAATATATCTGTTTAAAAGATTCTGGTGTAGGCCAGATAACTAGAACTGTGGTTTTGCAGTTCCATGGTTCAAATCTCTGTATTATCCAGCTTTTGGCCTTTTTTCCGAAAAAAAAACAGTAATAGTGTCGACCTGACTGTTCAGACCCAAATATATCTGTTTAAAAGATTCTGGTGTAGGCCAGATAACTAGAACTGTGGTTTTGCAGTTCCACGGTTCAAATCTCTGTTTTATCCTGCTTTTGACCTTTTTTCCATAAAAAAAACTGTAATAGTGTCTCCCTGACTTTTCAGACACAAATATATCTGTTTAAAAGATTCTGGTGTAGGCCAGATAACTAGAACTGTGTTTTTGCAGTTCCACAGTTCAAATCTCTGTGTTATCCATCTTTTGCCTTTTATTCCGTAAAAAAAAACAGTAATAGTGTCTCGCTGACAGTTTAGGCACAAACATATCTGTTTAAAAGATTCTGGTGTACGCCAGATTCCTAGAACTGTGGTATTGCAGTTCCACGGTTCAAATCTCTGTATTATCCAGCTTTTGGCCTTTTTTTCTGTAAAAAAACAGTAATAGTGTCTCCCTGACCGTTCAGACACAAATATATCTGTTTAATAGATTCTTTTGTAGGCCACATAACTATAACTGTGGTTTTGCAGTTCCACGGTTCAAATCTTTGTTTTATCTAGCTTTTGGCCTTTTTTCTGTAAAAAAAACAGTAACAGTGTCTCCCTGACTATTCAGACACAAATATATCTGTTTAAAAGATTATTTTGTAGGCCACATAACTATAACTGTGGTTTTCCAGTTCCAAGGTATATATCTCTGTATTATCCAGCTTTTGGCCTTTTTTCCGTAAACAAAAACAGTAGTAGTGTCTCCCTGACTTTTCAGACACAAATATATCTGTTTAAAAGATTCTCGTGTAGGCCGGATAACTAGAATTGTGGTTTTGCAGTTACACGGTTCAAATCTCTGCATTATCCAGCTTTTGGCCTTTGTTCCATAAAAAAAACAGTAATAGTGTCTCGCTGTCAGTTTAGACACAAACATATCTGTTTAAAAGATTCTGGTGTACGCCAGATTAATAGAACTGTGGTATTGCAGTTCCACAGTTCAAATCTCTGTATTATCCAGCTTTTGCCTTTTTTTCCGTAAAAAAAAAACAGTAATAGTGTCTCGCTGTCAGTTTAGACACAAACATATCTGTTTAAAAGATTCTGGTGTACGCCAGATTAATAGAACTGTGGTATTGCAGTTCCACGGTTCAAATCTCTGTATTATCCAGCTTTTGGCCTTTTTTCCGTAAAAAAAAAAAAATAGTGTCTCGCTGACTGTTCAGACACAAATATATCTGTTTAAAAGATTCTGGTGTAGGCCAGATAACTAAAACTGTGGTTTTGCAGTTCCACGGTTCAAATCTCTGTATTATCTTGCTTTTGGCCTTTTTCCCGTAAAAAAACAGTAATAGTGTCTCCCTGACTGTTCAGACACAAATATATCTGTTTAAAAGATTCTCGTGTAGGCCGGATAACTAGAATTGTGGTTTTGCAGTTCCACGGTTCAAATCTCTGCATTATCCAGCTTTTGGCCTTTGTTCCATAAAAAAAACAGTAATAGTGTCTCGCTGTCAGTTTAGACACAAACATATCTGTTTAAAAGATTCTGGTGTACGCCAGATTAATAGAACTGTGGTATTGCAGTTCCACAGTTCAAATCTCTGTATTATCCAGCTTTTGCCTTTTTTTCCGTAAAAAAAAAACAGTAATAGTGTCTCGCTGTCAGTTTAGACACAAACATATCTGTTTAAAAGATTCTGGTGTACGCCAGATTAATAGAACTGTGGTATTGCAGTTCCACGGTTCAAATCTCTGTATTATCCAGCTTTTGGCCTTTTTTCCGTAAAAAAAAAAAAATAGTGTCTCGCTGACTGTTCAGACACAAATATATCTGATTAAAAGATTCTGGTGTAGGCCAGATAACTAAAACTGTGGTTTTGCAGTTCCACGGTTCAAATCTCTGTATTATCTTGCTTTTGGCCTTTTTCCCGTAAAAAAACAGTAATAGTGTCTCCCTGACTGTTCAGACACAAATATATCTGTTTAAAAGATTCTGTTGTAGGCCAGATAACTAGAACTGTGGTTTTTCAGTTCCACGGTTCAAATCTCTGTATTATCAAGCTTTTGGCCTTTTTTCCTTAAAAAAAAACAGTAATAGTGTCTCCCTGACTTTTCAGACACAAATATATCTGTTTAAAAGATTCTGGTGTAGGCCACATAACTATAACTGTGGTTTTGCAGTTTCACGGTTCAAATTTCTGTATTATCCAGCTTTTGGCATTTTTTCCATAAAAAAACAGTAATAGTGTTTCCCTCACTTTTCAGACACAAATATACGTGTTTAAAAGATTCTGGTGGAGGCCACATAACTATAACTGTAGTTTGGCAGTTCCATGGTTCAAATCTCTGTATTATCCAGCTTTGGCCATTTTTCCATAAAAAACCCCAGTATCAGTGTCTTGCTGACTGTTCAGACACAAATATATCTGTTTAAAAGATTCTGGAGTAGGCCAGATAACTTTAACTGTGGTTTTGCAGTTCCACAGTTCAAATCTCTGTATTATCCACCTTTTGGCCTTTTTTCCGTAAAAAAAAAAAACATTAAAAGTGTCTCCCTGACTGTTCAGACACAAATATATTTGTTTAAAGGAATCTGGCGTAGGCCAGATAACTACAACTGTGGTTTTGCAGTTCCATGGTTCAAATCTCTGTATTATCCAGCTTTTGATATTTTATCCATAAAAAAACAGTAATAGTGTCTCCCTGACTTTTCAGACACAAATATATCTGTTTAAAAGATTCTGGTGTAGGCCACATAACTATAACTGCGGTTTTGCAGTTCCACTGTTCAAATTTCTGTATTATCGAGCTATTGGCCTTTTTTCCATAAAAAAAAACAGTAATAGTGTTTCCCTGACTTTTCAGACCCAAATATATCTGTTTAAAAGATTCTGACGTAGGCCACATAACTATAACTGTAGTTTGGCAGTTCCACGGTTCAAATCTCTGTATTATCCAGTTTTTGGCATTTTTTCCGTAAAAAAAACAGTAATAGTGTCTCGCTGACTGTTCAGACACAAATATATCTGTTTAAAAGATTCTGGTGTAGGCCAGATAACTAGAACTGTGGTTTTGCAGTTCCACGGTTCAAATCTCTGTATTATCCAGCTTTTGGCCTATGTTCCGTAAAGAAAAACAGTAATAGGGTCTCCCTGACAGTTCAGACACAAATATATCTGTTTAAAAGATTCTGGTGTAGGCCAGATAACTGGAACTGTGTTTTTGCAGTTCCACAGTTCAAATATCTGTGTTATCCATCTTTTGCCTTTTTTTCCGTAAAAAAAAACAGTAATAGTGTCTCGCTGACAGTTTAGGCACAAACATATCTGTTTAAAAGATTCTGGTGTACGCCAGATTGCTAGAACTGTGGGATTGCAGTTCCACGGTTCAAATCTCTGTATTATCCAGCTTTTGGCCTTTTTTTCTGTAAAAAAACAGTAATAGTGTCTCCCTGACTGTTCAGACACAAATATATCTGTTTAATAGATTCTTTTGTAGGCCACATAACTATAACTGTGGTTTTGCAGTTCCACGGTTCAAATCTCTGTTTTATCTAGCTTTTGGCCTTTTTTCTGTAAAAAAAACAGTAACAGTGTCTCCCTGACTATTCAGACACAAATATATCTGTTTAAAAGATTCTGGAGTAGGCCAGATAACTTTAACTGTGGTTTTGCAGTTCCACAGTTCAAATCTCTGTATTATCCACCTTTTGGCCTTTTTTCCGTAAAAAAAAAAACATTAAATGTGTCTCCCTGACTGTTCAGAAACAAATATATCTGTTTAAAGGAATCTGGTGTAGGCCAGATAACTACAACTGTGGCTTTGCAGTTCCATGGTTCAAATTTCTGTATTATCGAGCTATTGGCCTTTTTTCCATAAAAAAAAACAGTAATAGTGTTTCCCTGACTTTTCAGACCCAAATATATCTGTTTAAAAGATTCTGACGTAGGCCACATAACTATAACTGTAGTTTGGCAGTTCCACAGTTCAAATCTCTGTATTATCCATATTTTGGCGTTTTTTCCGTAAAAAAAACAGTAATAGTGTCTCGCTGACTTCTTTTGGCCTTTGCTTTACATTTATATATAATGATGGTAGGGTATGAGATATATTTTTGTCTTTTGTCTTTTGTAGGTTTTGTTTCTTTTTTGCTAGTGTGAACATGCTCCTATTTCTTGCATGTCTACCATCTTAGACCTCAGTTCACATTGCCTGTTTTTTTGTCTTGTTTGCATTCTGTGCAATTTAAGGGTGTGGCATCCCCGTTGTTGAGCTGACTGGTATATATGTAGCTTACCACGGGCCTGGGTGGTCTGGAGTTGGGACCCGGTCCTATTTGTCTACCCTTTTATATGCATTGCTTCAACTTTGATATACAGTAAGGTTTTTAATATAGGCAGTATAGGTACCGTCCCAATTTAGGGTCACCTTGCCGCTGGTGGGACGGTTTGTATACTTTTTTTAATCAAAAATAGTTCACTAAGTACCCTATGTTTATTATGCAACTTTGCTTTACATTTATATATAATGATGGTAGGGTATGAGATATATTTTTGTCTTTTGTCTTTTGTAGGTTTTGTTTCTTTTTTGCTAGTGTGAACATGCTCCTATTTCTTGCATGTCTACCATCTTAGACCTCAGTTCACATTGCCTGGTTTATTATCCAGCTTTTGGCCTTTTTTCCGTAAAAAAAAAAAAGTAATAGTGTCTTGCTGACTGTTCAGACACAAATATATCTGTTTAAACGATCCTGATGTAGGCCAGATAACTAAAACTGTGGTTTTCCAGTTCCACGATTCAAATCTCTGTATTATCCAGCTTTTGGCCCTTTTTCCATTAAAAAAACTCTAATAGTGTCTCCCTTACTTTTCAGACACAAATATATCTGTTTAAAAGATTCTGGTGTAGGCCAGATAACTAGATCTGTGTCTTTGCAGTTCCACATTTCAAATTTCTGTATTATCCAGCTTTTGGCCTTTTTTCCTTAAAAAAAAACATCAATAGTGTCTCGCTAACTGTTCAGACACAAAGATATCTGTTTAAATGATTCTGGTGTAGGCCAGATAACTAGAACTGTGGTTTTGCAGTTCCACAGTTCAAATCTCTGAATTATCCAGCTTTTGCCATTTTTTCCGTAAAAAAAACAGTAATAGTGTCTCGCTGACAGTTTAGACACAAACATATCTGTTTAAAAGATTCTGGTGTACGCCAGATTCCTTGAACTGTGGTATTGCAGTTCCACGGTTCAAATCTCTGTATTATCCAGCTTTTGGCCTTTTTTCCGTAAAAAAAAACAGTAATAGTGTCTCGCTGACTGTTCAGACACAAATATATCGGTTTAAAAGATTCTGGTGTAGGCCAGATAACTAAAACTGTGGTTTTGCAGTTCCACGGTTCAAATCTCTGTATTATCCAGCTTTTGGCCTTTTTCCCGTAAAAAAACAGTAATAGTGTCTCCCTGACTGTTCAGACACAAATATATCTGTTTAAAAGATCCTGGTGTAGGCCAGATAACTAGAACTGTGGTTTTGCAGTTCCACGGATCAAATCTCTGTATTATCCAGCTTTTGGCCTTTTTTCCATAAAAAAAACAGTAATAGTGTCTCGCTGACTGTTCCTATACAAATATATCTGTTTAAAAGATTCTGGTGTAGGCCAAATAACTAGAACTGTGGTTTTGCAGTTCCACGGTTCAAATCTCTGTATTATCCAGCTTTTGGCCTTTTTTCCGTAAAAAAAAAAGTAATAGTGTCTCGCTGACTGTTCAGACACAAATATATCTGTTTAAAAGATCCTGGTGTAGGCCAAATAACTAGAACTGTGGTTTCGCAGTTCCACGGATCAAATCTCTGTATTATCCAGCTTTTGGCCTTTTTTCCATAAAAAAAACAGTAATAGTGTCTCGCTGACTGTTCATATACAAATATATCTGTTTAAAAGATTCTTGTGTAGGCCACATAACTATATCTGTGGTTTTGCAGTTCCACAGTTCAAATCTCTGTATTATCTAGCTTTTGGCCGTTTTTCTGTAAAAAAAACAGTAACATTGTCTCCCTGACTGTTCAGACACATATATAACTGTTTAAAAGATTATTTTGTAGGCCACATAACTATAAATGTGGTTTTCCAGTTCCAAGGTTCAAAACTCTGTATTATCCAGCTTTTGGCCTTTTTTCCGTAAACAAAAACAGCAGTAGTGTCTTCCTGACTTTTCAGACACAAACATATCTGTTTAAAAGATTCTGGTGTAGGCCAGATAAATAGAACTGTGGTTTTGCAGTTCCACAGTTCAAATATCTGTATTTTCCAGCTTTTGGCTTTTTTTCCGTAAAAAAAAAACAGTAATAGTTTCTCGCTGACTGTTCTGACATAAATATATCTGTTTAAAAGATCCTGGTGTAGGCCAGATAACTAGAATTGTGGTTTTGCAGTTCCACGGTTCAAATCTCTGTATTATTCAGCTTTCGGCCTTTTTTCCATAAAAAAAAAAATCAATGGTGTCTCGCTAACTTTTCATACACAACTATATCTGTTTAAAAGATTCTGGTGTAGGCCAGAAAACTAGAACTGCGGTTTTGCAGTTCCACGGTTCAAATCTCTGTATTATCCAGCTTTTGGCCTTTTTTCCATAAAAAACACATCAATAGTGTCTCGCTAACTGTTCAGACACAAATATATCTGTTTAATAGATTCTGGTGTAGGCCAGATAACTAGAACTGTGGTTTTGCAGTTCCACAGTTCAAATCTCTGTATTATCCAGCTTTTGCCTTTTTTTCCATAAAAAAGAACAGTAATAGTGTCTCGCTGTCAGTTTAGACACAAACATATCTGTTTAAAAGATTCTGGAGTATGCCAGATTACTAGAACTGTGGTATTGCAGTTCCACGGTTCAAATCTCTGTATTATCCAGCTTTTGGCCTTTTTTCTGTAAAAAAAAAACAGTAATAGTGTCTCGCTGACTGTTCAGACACAAATATATCTGTTTAAAAGATTCTTGTGTAGGCCAGATAACTAAAACTGTGGTTTTGCAGTTCCACGGTTCAAATCTCTGTATTATCCAGCTTTTGGCCTTTTTCCCGTTAAAAAAGAGTAATAGTGTCTCCCTGACTGTTCAGACACAAATATATCTGTTTAAAAGATTCTGTTGTAGGCAAGATAACAAGAACTGTGGTTTTTCAGTTCCACGGTTCAAATCTCTGTATTATCCAGCTTTTGGCCTTTTTTCCATAAAAAAAAAACAGTAATAGTGTCTCCCTGACTTTTCAGACACAAATATATCTGTTTAAAAGATTTTGATGTAGGCCACATAACTATAACTGTGGTTTTGCAGTTCCACGGTTGAAATTTCTGAATTATCCAGCTTTTGGCCTTTTTTCCATAAAAAAACAGTAATAGTGTTTCCCTCACTTTTCAGACACAAATATTTGTGTTTAAAAGATTCTGCTGTAGGCCACATAACTATAACTGTAGTTTGGCAGTTCCATGGTTCAAATCTCTGTATTATCCAGCTTTTGGCCTTTTTTCCATTAAAAAAAACAGTAATAGTGTCTACCTGACTGTTCAGACACAAATATATCTGTTTAAAAGATTCTGATGTAGGCCAGATAACTAGAACTATGGTTTTGCAGTTCCACGGTTCAAATCTCTGTATTATCCAGCTTTTGGCCTTTTTTTCCATAAAAAAAACAGTTATAGTGTCTCCCTGACTGTTCAGACACAAATATATCTGTTTAATAGATTCTGGTGTAGGCTACATAACTATAACTGTGGTTTTTCAGTACCTCAGTTCAAATCTCTGTATTATCTAGCTTTTAGCCTTTGTTCCGTAAAGAAAAACAGTAATAGTGTCTCCCTGACAGTTCAGACACAAATATATCTGTTTAAAAGATTCTGGTGTAGGTCACATAACTATAACTGTGGTTTTGCAGTTCCATGGTTCAAATCTCTGTATTATCCAGCTTTTGGCCATTTTTCCGTAAACAAAAACAGTAGTAGTGTCTCGCTGACGGTTCCGACACTAATATATCTGTTTAAAAGATTCTGGTGTAGGCCAGATAACTAGATCTGTGTTTTTGCATTTCCACGGTTCAAATTTCTGTATTATCCAGCTTTTGGCCTTTTTTCCATAAAAAAACAGTAATAGTGTTTCCCTCACTTTTCAGACACAAATATATGTGTTTAAAAGATTCTGGTGTAGGCCACATAACTATAACTGTAGTTTGGCAGTTCCATGGTTCAAATCTCTGTATTATCCAGCTTTTGGCCATTTTTCCGTAAAAAAAAACAGTAATAGTGTCTTGCTGACTGTTCAGACACAAATATATCTGTTTAAAAGATTCTGGAGTAGGCTAGATAACTTTAACTGTGGTTTTGCAGTTCCACAGTTCAAATCTCGGTATTATCCAGCTTTTGGCCTTTTTTCCGTAAAAAAAAACCTGTAAAAGTGTCTCCCTGACTGTTCAGACACAAATATATCTGTTTAAAGGAATCTGGTGTAGGCCAGATAACTAGAACTGTGGTTTTGCAGTTCCACGGTTCAAATCTCTGTATTATCCAGCTTTTGGTATTTTTTCCATAAAAAAAAACAGTAATAGTGTCTCCCTGATTTTTCAGACACAAATATATCTGTTTAAAAGATTCTGGTGTAGGCCACATAACTATAACTGCGGTTTTGCAGTTCCACGGTTCAAATTTCTGTATTATCGAGCTATTGGCCTTTTTTCCATAAAATAAAACAGTAATGGTGTTTCCCTGACTTTTCAGACCCAAATATATCTGTTTAAAAGATTCTGACGTAGGCCACATAAATATAACTGTAGTTTTGCAGTTCCACGGTTCAAATCTCTGTATTATCCAGCTTTTGGCCTTTTTCCATAAAAAAAAAAAAGTAACAGTGTCTCGCTGACTGTTCAAACACAAATATATCTGTTTAAAAGATTCTGGTGTAGGCCAGATAACTAGATCTGTGTTTTTGCAGTTCCACGGTTCAAATATCTGTATTATCCAGCTTTTGGCCTTTTTTCCTTAAAAAAAAAACATCAATAGTGTCTCGCTAACTGTTCAGACACAAATATATCTGTTTAAAAGATTCTGCTGTAGGCCAGATAACTAGAACTGTGGTTTTGCAGTTCCACAGTTCAAATCTCTGTATTATCCAGCTTTTGCCATTTTTTCCGTTAAAAAAAAAAACAGTAATAGTGTCTCGCTGACAGTTTAGACACAAACATATCTGTTTAAAAGATTCTGGTGTACGCCAGATTCCTAGAACTGTGGTATTGCAGTTCCACGGTTCAAATCTCTGTATTATCCAGCTTTTGGTCTTTTTTCCGTAAAAAAAACCCAGTAATAGTGTCTCGCTGACTGTACAGAGACAAATATATCTGTTAAAAAGATTCTGGAGTAGGCCAGATAACTAAAACTGTGGTTTTGCAGTTCCACGGTTCAAATCTCTGTATTATCCAGCTTTTGGCCTTTTTTCCATAAAAAAACAGTAATAGTGTTTCCCTCACTTTTCAGACACAAATATATGTGTTTAAAAGATTCTCGTGTAGGCCACATAACTATAACTGTAGTTTGGCAGTTCCATGGTTCAAATCTCTGTATTATCCAGCTTTTGGCCATTTTTCCGTAAAAAAAAACAGTAATAGTGTTTTGCTGACTGTTCAGACACAAATATATCTGTTTAAAAGATTCTGGAGTAGGCCAGATAACTTTAACTGTGGTTTTGCAGTTCCACAGTTCAAATCTCTGTATTATCCAGCTTTTGGCCTTTTTTCCGTAAAAAAAAACCTGTAAAAGTGTCTCCCTGACTGTTCAGACACAAATATATCTGTTTAAAGGAATCTGGTGTAGGCCAGATAACTAGAACTGTGGTTTTGCAGTTCCACGGTTCAAATCTCTGTATTATCCAGCTTTTGGTATTTTTTCCATAAAAAAAAACAGTAATAGTGTCTCCCTGATTTTTCAGACACAAATATATCTGTTTAATAGATTCTGGTGTAGGCCACATAACTATAACTGCGGTTTTGCAGTTCCACGGTTCAAATTTCTGTATTATCGAGCTATTGGCCTTTTTTCCATAAAATAAAACAGTAATGGTGTTTCCCTGACTTTTCAGACCCAAATATATCTGTTTAAAAGATTCTGACGTAGGCCACATAAATATAACTGTAGTTTTGCAGATCCACGGTTCAAATCTCTGTATTATCCAGCTTTTGGCCTTTTTCCATAAAAAAAAAAAAGTAACAGTGTCTCGCTGACTGTTCAAACACAAATATATCTGTTTAAAAGATTCTGGTGTAGGCCAGATAACTAGATCTGTGTTTTTGCAGTTCCACAGTTCAAATATCTGTATTATCCAGCTTTTGGCCTTTTTTCCTTAAAAAAAAACATCAATAGTGTCTCGCTAACTGTTCAGACACAAATATATCTGTTTAAAAGATTCTGCTGTAGGCCAGATAACTAGAACTGTGGTTTTGCAGTTCCACAGTTCAAATCTCTGTATTATCCAGCTTTTGCCATTTTTTCCGTTAAAAAAAACAGTAATAGTGTCTCGCTGACAGTTTAGACACAAACATATCTGTTTAAAAGATTCTGGTGTACGCCAGATTCCTAGAACTGTGGTATTGCAGTTCCACGGTTCAAATCTCTGTATTATCCAGCTTTTGGTCTTTTTTCCTTAAAAAAAACAGTAATAGTTTCTCGCTGACTGTTCATATACAAATATATCTGTTTAAAAGATTCTGGTGTAGGCCAAATAACTAGAACTGTGGTTTTGCAGTTCCACGGTTCAAATCTCTGTATTATCCAGCTTTTGGCCTTTTTTCCGTAAAAAAAAAGTAATAGTGTCTCCCTGACTGTTCAGACACAAATATATCTGATAATAGATTCTTGTGTAGGCCACATAACTATATCTGTGGTTTTGCAGTTCCACGGTTCAAATCTCTGTATTATCCAGCTTTTGGCCTTTTTTCCGTAAAAAAAAAAGTAATAGTGTCTCGCTGACTGTTCAGACACAAATATATCTGTTTAAAAGATCCTGGTGTAGGCCAGATAACTAGACCTGTGGTTTCGCAGTTCCACGGATCAAATCTCTGTATTATCCAGCTTTTGGCCTTTTTTCCATAAAAAAAACAGTAATAGTGTCTCGCTGACTGTTCATATACAAATATATCTGTTTAAAAGATTCTTGTGTAGGCCACATAACTATATCTGTGGTTTTGCAGTTCCACAGTTCAAATCTCTGTATTATCTAGCTTTTGGCCTTTTTTCTGTAAAAAAAACAGTAACATTGTCTCCCTGACTGTTCAGACACATATATAACTGTTTAAAAGATTATTTTGTAGGCCACATAACTATAAATGTGGTGTTCCAGTTCCAAGGTTCAAAACTCTGTATTATCCAGCTTTTGGACTTTTTTCCGTAAACAAAAACAGTATTAGTGTCTTCCTGACTTTTCAGACACAAACATATCTGTTTAAAAGATTCTGGTGTAGGCCACATAACTAGATCTGTGTTTTTGCATTTCCACGGTTCAAATCTCTGTATTATCCAGCTTTTGGCCTTTTTTCCATAAAAAAACAGTAATAGTGTTTCCCTCACTTTTCAGACACAAATATATGTGTTTAAAAGATTCTGGTGTAGGCCACATAACTATAACTGTAGTTTTGCAGTTCCACGGTTCAAATCTCTGTATTATCCAGCTTTTGGCCTTTTTTCCGTAAAAAAAAAAAAGTAATAGTGTCACGCTGACTGTTCAGACACAAATATATCTGTTTAAAAGATCCTGGTGTAGGCCAGATAACTAGAACTGTGGTTTTGCAGTTCCACGGTTCAAATCTCTGTATTATCCAGCTTTTGGCCTTTTTCCCGTAAAAAAACAGTAATAGTGTCTCCCTGACTGTTCAGACTCAAATATATCTGTTTAAAAGATCCTGGTGTAGGCCAGATAACTAGAACTGTGGTTTTGCAGTTCCACGGTTCAAATCTCTGTATTATCCAGCTTTTGGTATTTTTTCCATAAAAAAAAACAGTAATAGTGTCTCCCTGATTTTTCAGACACAAATATATCTGTTTAAAAGATTCTGGTGTAGGCCACATAACTATAACTGCGGTTTTGCAGTTCCACGGTTCAAATTTCTGTATTATCGAGCTATTGGCCTTTTTTCCATAAAATAAAACAGTAATGGTGTTTCCCTGACTTTTCAGACCCAAATATATCTGTTTAAAAGATTCTGACGTAGGCCACATAACTATAACTGTAGATTTGCAGTTCCACGGTTCAAATCTCTGTATTATCCAGCTTTTGGCCTTTTTCCATAAAAAAAAAAAAGTAACAGTGTCTCGCTGACTGTTCAAACACAAATATATCTGTTTAAAAGATTCTGGTGTAGGCCAGATAACTAGATCTGTGTTTTTGCAGTTCCACAGTTCAAGTATCTGTATTTTCCAGCTTTTGGCCTTTTTTCCTTAAAAAAAAACATCAATAGTGTCTCGCTAACTGTTCAGACACAAATATATCTGTTTAAAAGATTCTGCTGTAGGCCAGATAACTAGAACTGTGGTTTTGCAGTTCCACAGTTCAAATCTCTGTATTATCCAGCTTTTGCCATTTTTTCCGTTAAAAAAAACAGTAATAGTGTCTCGCTGACAGTTTAGACCCAAACATATCTGTTTAAAAGATTCTGGTGTACGCCAGATTCCTAGAACTGTGGTATTGCAGTTCCACGGTTCAAATCTCTGTATTATCCAGCTTTTGGTCTTTTTTCCGTAAAAAAAAACCAGTAATAGTGTCTCGCTGACTGTACAGACACAAATATATCTGTTTAAAAGATTCTGGAGTAGGCCAGATAACTAAAACTGTGGTTTTGCAGTTCCACGGTTCAAATCTCTGTATTATCCAGCTTTTGGCCTTTTTCCCGTAAAAAAAACAGTAATAGTGTCTCCCTGACTGTTCAGACTCACATATATCTGTTTAAAAGATCCTGGTGTAGGCCAGATAACTAGAACTGTGGTTTTGCAGTTCCACGGTTCAAATATCTGTATTATCCAGCTTTTGGCCTTTTTTCCTTAAAAAAAACAGTAATAGTTTCTCGCTGACTGTTCATATACAAATATATCTGTTTAAAAGATTGTGGTGTAGGCCAAATAACTAGAACTGTGGTTTTGCAGTTCCACGGTTCAAATGTCTGTATTATCCAGCTTTTGGCCTTTTTTCCGTAAAAAAAAAAGTAATAGTGTCTCGCTGACTGTTCAGACACAAATATATCTGTTTAAAAGATCCTGGTGTAGGCCAGATAACTAGAACTGTGGTTTTGCAGTTCCACAGTTCAAATCTCTGTATTATCCAGCTTTTGGCCTTTTTCCCGTAAAAAAACAGTAATAGTGTCTCCCTGACTGTTCAGACTCAAATATATCTGTTTAAAAGATCCTGGTGTAGGCCAGATAACTAGAACTGTGGTTTTGCAGTTCCACGGTTCAAATCTCTGTATTATCCAGCTTTTGGCCTTTTTCCCGTAAAAAAACAGTAATAGTGTCTCCCTGACTGTTCAGACTCAAATATATCTGTTTAAAAGATCCTGGTGTAGGCCAGATAACTAGAACTGTGGTTTTGCAGTTCCACTGTTCAAATATCTGTATTATCCAGCTTTTGGCCTTTTTTCCTTAAAAAAAACAGTAGTAGTTTCTCGCTGACTGTTCATATACAAATATATCTGTTTAAAAGATTCTGGTGTAGGCCAAATAACTAGAACTGTGGTTTTGCAGTTCCACGGTTCAAATCTCTGTATTATCCAGCTTTTGGCCTTTTTTCCATAAAAAAAAAGTAATAGTGTCTCGCTGACTGTTCAGACACAAATATATCTGTTTAAAAGATCCTGGTGTAGGCCAGATAACTAGAACTGTGGTTTTGCAGTTCCACGGATCAAATATCTGTATTATCCAGCTTTTGGCCTTTTTTTCCGTTAATAAAAACAGTAATAGTGTCTCCCTGACTGTTCAGACACAAATATATCTGTTAATAGATTCTTGTGTAGGCCACATAGCTATATCTGTGGTTTTGCAGTTCTACGGTTCAAATCTCTGTTTTATCTAGCTTTTGGCCTTTTTTCTGTAAAAAAAACAGTATCAGTGTCTCCCTGACTGTTCAGACACAAATATATCTGTTTAAAAGATCCTGGTGTAGGCCAGATAACTAGAACTGTGGTTTTGCAGTTCCACGGATCAAATCTCTGTATTATCCAGCTTTTGGCCTTTTTTTCCGTTAAAAAAAACAGTAATAGTGTCTCCCTGACTGTTCAGACACAAATATATCTGATAATAGATTCTTGTGTAGGCCACATAACTATATCTGTGGTTTTGCAGTTCTACGGTTCAAATCTCTGTTTTATCTAGCTTTTGGCCTTTTTTCTGTAAAAAAAACAGTATCAGTGTCTCCCTGACTGTTCAGACACAAATATATCTGTTTAAAAAATTATTTTGTAGGCCACATAACTATAAATGTGGTTTTCCAGTTCCAAGGTTGAAATCTCTGTATTATCCAGCTTTTGGCCTTTTTTCCGTAAAAAAAAACAGTAGTAGTGTCTTCCTGACTTTTCAGACACAAACATATCTGTTTAAAAGATTCTGGTGCAGGCCAGATAAATAGAACTGTGGTTTTGCAGCTCCACGGTTCAAATCTCTGTATTTTCCAGCTTTCGGCCTTTTTTCCATAAAAAAAAAACATCAATGGTGTCTCGCTAACTGTTCATACACAAATATATCTGTTTAAAAGATTCTGGTGTAGGCCAGAAAACTAGAACTGCGGTTTTGCAGTTCCACGGTTCAAATCTCTGTATTATCTACCTTTTGGCCTTTTTTCCATAAAAAAAAACAGTAATAGTGTGAACTGACTGTTCAGACACAAATATATCTGTTTAAAAGATTCTGGTGTAGGCCAGATAACTAGAACTGTGGTTTTGCAGTTCCACGGTACAAATCTCTGTTTTATCCTGCTTTTGGCCTTTTTTCCGTAAAAAAAAAACAGTAATAGTGTCTCCCTGACTTTTCAGACACAAATATGTCTGTTTAAAAGATTCTGGTGTAGGCCAGATAACTAGAACTGTGTTTTTGCAGTCCCAAAGTTCAAATTTCTGTATTATCCAGCTTTTGGCCTTTTTTCCTTAAAAAAAAACATCAATGGGGTCTCGCTAACTTTTCAGACACAAATATATCTGTTTAAAAGATTCTGGTGTAGGGCAGATAACTAGAACTGTGGTTTTGCAGTTCCACAGTTCAAATCTCTGTATTATCCAGCTTTTGCCTTTTTTTCCGTAAAAAAGAACAGTAATAGTGTCTCGCTATCGGTTTAGATACAAACATATCTGTTTAAAAGATTCTGGTGTACGCCAGATTACTAGAGCTGTGGTATTGCAGTTCCACGATTCAAATCTCTGTATTATCCAGCTTTTGGCCTTTTTTCCGTAAAAAAAAACAGTAATAGTGTCTCGCTGACTGTTCAGACACAAATATATCTGTTTAAAAGATTCTGTTGTAGGCCAGATAACAAGAACTGTGGTTTTTCAGTTCCATGGTTCAAATCTCTGTATTATCCAGCTTTTGGCCTTTTTTCCATGAAAAAGAACAGTAATAGTGTCTCCCTGACTTTTCAGACATAAATATATCTGTTTAAAAGATTCTGATGTAGGCCACATAACTATAACTTTGGTTTTGCAGTTCCAAGGTTCAAATTTCTGTATTATCCAGCTTTTGGCCTTTTTTCCATAAAAAAACAGTAATAGTGTTTCCCTCACTTTTCAGACACAAATATATGTGTTTAAAAGATTCTGGTGTAGGCCACATAACTATAACTGTGGTTTTGCAGTTCCACGGTTCAAATCTCTATAATATCCAGCTTTTGGCCATTTTTCCGTAAACAAAAACAGTAGTAGTGTCTCGCTGACGGTTCCGACACTAATATATCTGTTTAAAAGATTCTGGTGTAGGCCAGATAACTAGATCTGTGTTTTTGCATTTCCACGGTTCAAATCTCTGTATTATCCAGCTTTTGGCCTTTTTTCCATAAAAAAACAGTAATAGTGTTTCCCTCACTTTTCAGACACAAATATATGTGTTTAAAAGATTCTGGTGTAGGCCACATAACTATAACTGTAGTTTGGCAGTTCCATGGTTCAAATCTCTGTATTATCCAGCTTTTGGCCATTTTTCCGTAAAAAAAAACAGTAATAGTGTCTTGCTGACTGTTCAGACACAAATATATCTGTTTAAAAGATTCTGGAGTAGGCCACATAACTTTAACTGTGGTTTTGCAGTTCCACAGTTCAAATCTCTGTATTATCCAGCTTTTGGCCTTTTTTCCGTAAAAAAAAACCTGTAAAAGTGTCTCCCTGACTGTTCAGACACAAATATATCTGTTTAAAGGAATCTGGTGTAGGCCAGATAACTAGAACTGTGGTTTTGCAGTTCCACGGTTCAAATCTCTGTATTATCCAGCTTTTGGTATTTTTTCCATAAAAAAAAACAGTAATAGTGTCTCCCTGATTTTTCAGACACAAATATATCTGTTTAAAAGATTCTGGTGTAGGCCACATAACTATAACTGCGGTTTTGCAGTTCCACGGTTCAAATTTCTGTATTATCGAGCTATTGGCCTTTTTTCCATAAAATAAAACAGTAATGGTGTTTCCCTGACTTTTCAGACCCAAATATATCTGTTTAAAAGATTCTGACGTAGGCCACATAACTATAACTGTAGTTTTGCAGTTCCACGGTTCAAATCTCTGTATTATCCAGCTTTTGGCCTTTTTCCTAAAAAAAAAAAAGTAACAGTGTCTCGCTGACTGTTCAAACACAAATATATCTGTTTAAAAGATTCTGGTGTAGGCCAGATAACTAGATCTGTGTTTTTGCAGTTCCACAGTTCAAATATCTGTATTATCCAGCTTTTGGCCTTTTTTCCTTAAAAAAAAACATCAATAGTGTCTCGCTAACTGTTCAGACACAAATATATCTGTTTAAAAGATTCTGCTGTAGGCCAGATAACTAGAACTGTGGTTTTGCAGTTCCACAGTTCAAATCTCTGTATTATCCAGCTTTTGCCATTTTTTCTGTTAAAAAAAACAGTAATAGTGTCTCGCTGACAGTTTAGACACAAACATATCTGTTTAAAAGATTCTGGTGTACGCCAGATTCCTAGAACTGTGGTATTGCAGTTCCACGGTTCAAATCTCTGTATTATCCAGCTTTTGGTCTTTTTTCCGTAAAAAAAAACCAGTAATAGTGTCTCGCTGACTGTACAGACACAAATATATCTGTTTAAAAGATTCTGGAGTAGGCCAGATAACTAAAACTGTGGTTTTGCAGTTCCACGGTTCAAATCTCTGTATTATCCAGCTTTTGGCCTTTTTCCCGTAAAAAAACAGTAATAGTGTCTCCCTGACTGTTCAGACTCAAATATATCTGTTTAAAAGATCCTGGTGTAGGCCAGATAACTAGAACTGTGGTTTTGCAGTTCCACGGTTCAAATATCTGTATTATCCAGCTTTTGGTCTTTTTTCCTTAAAAAAAACAGTAATAGTTTCTCGCTGACTGTTCATATACAAATATATCTGTTTAAAAGATTGTGGTGTAGGCCAAATAACTAGAACTGTGGTTTTGCAGTTCCACGGTTCAAATCTCTGTATTATCCAGCTTTTGGCCTTTTTTCCGTAAAAAAAAAAAGTAATAGTGTCTCGCTGACTGTTCAGACACAAATATATCTGTTTAAAAGATCCTGGTGTAGGCCAGATAACTAGAACTGTGGTTTTGCAGTTCCACGGTTCAAATCTCTGTATTATCCAGCTTTTGGCCTTTTTCCCGTAAAAAAACAGTAATAGTGTCTCCCTGACTGTTCAGACTCAAATATATCTGTTTAAAAGATCCTGGTGTAGGCCAGATAACTAGAACTGTGGTTTTGCAGTTCCACGGTTCAAATCTCTGTATTATCCAGCTTTTGGTATTTTTTCCATAAAAAAAAACAGTAATAGTGTCTCCCTGATTTTTCAGACACAAATATATCTGTTTAAAAGATTCTGGTGTAGGCCACATAACTATAACTGCGGTTTTGCAGTTCCACGGTTCAAATTTCTGTATTATCGAGCTATTGGCCTTTTTTCCATAAAATAAAACAGTAATGGTGTTTCCCTGACTTTTCAGACCCAAATATATCTGTTTAAAAGATTCTGACGTAGGCCACATAACTATAACTGTAGTTTTGCAGTTCCACGGTTCAAATCTCTGTATTATCCAGCTTTTGGCCTTTTTCCATAAAAAAAAAAAAGTAACAGTGTCTCGCTGACTGTTCAAACACAAATATATCTGTTTAAAAGATTCTGGTGTAGGCCAGATAACTAGATCTGTGTTTTTGCAGTTCCACAGTTCAAATATCTGTATTATCCAGCTTTTGGCCTTTTTTCCTTAAAAAAAAACATCAATAGTGTCTCGCTAACTGTTCAGACACAAATATATCTGTTTAAAAGATTCTGCTGTAGGCCAGATAACTAGAACTGTGGTTTTGCAGTTCCACAGTTCAAATCTCTGTATTATCCAGCTTTTGCCATTTTTTCCGTTAAAAAAAACAGTAATAGTGTCTCGCTGACAGTTTAGACACAAACATATCTGTTTAAAAGATTCTGGTGTACGCCAGATTCCTAGAACTGTGGTATTGCAGTTCCACGGTTCAAATCTCTGTATTATCCAGCTTTTGGTCTTTTTTCCGTGTAAAAAAAAAACAGTAATAGTGTCTCGCTGACTGTACAGACACAAATATATCTGTTTAAAAGATTCTGGAGTAGGCCAGATAACTAAAACTGTGGTTTTGCAGTTCCACGGTTCAAATCTCTGTATTATCCAGCTTTTGGCCTTTTTCCCGTAAAAAAACAGTAATAGTGTCTCCCTGACTGTTCAGACTCAAATATATCTGTTTAAAAGATCCTGGTGTAGGCCAGATAACTAGAACTGTGGTTTTGCAGTTCCACGGTTCAAATATCTGTATTATCCAGCTTTTGGCCTTTTTTCCTTAAAAAAAACAGTAATAGTTTCTCGCTGACTGTTCATATACAAATATATGTTTAAAAGATTGTGGTGTAGGCCAAATAACTAGAACTGTGGTTTTGCAGTTCCACGGTTCAAATCTCTGTATTATCCAGCTTTTGGCCTTTTTTCCGTAAAAAAAAAAGTAATAGTGTCTCGCTGACTGTTCAGACACAAATATATCTGTTTAAAAGATCCTGGTGTAGGCCAGATAACTAGAACTGTGGTTTTGCAGTTCCACGGTTCAAATCTCTGTATTATCCAGCTTTTGGCCTTTTTCCCGTAAAAAAACAGTAATAGTGTCTCCCTGACTGTTCAGACTCAAATATATCTGTTTAAAAGATCCTGGTGTAGGCCAGATAACTAGAACTGTGGTTTTCAGTTCCACGGTTCAAATCTCTGTATTATCCAGCTTTTGGCCTTTTTCCTGTAAAAAAACAGTAATAGTGTCTCCCTGACTGTTCAGACTCAAATATATCTGTTTAAAAGATCCTTGTGTAGGCCAGATAACTAGAACTGTGGTTTTGCAGTTCCACGGTTCAAATATCTGTATTATCCAGCTTTTGGCCTTTTTTCCTTAAAAAAAACAGTAATAGTTTCTCGCTGACTGTTCATATACAAATATATCTGTTTAAAAGATTCTGGTGTAGGCCAAATAACTAGAACTGTGGTTTTGCAGTTCCACGGTTCAAATCTCTGTATTATCCAGCTTTTGGCCTTTTTTCCGTAAAAAAAAAGTAATAGTGTCTCGCTGACTGTTCAGACACAAATATATCTGTTTAAAAGATCCTGGTGTAGGCCAGATAACTAGAACTGTGGTTTTGCAGTTCCACGGATCAAATCTCTGTATTATCCAGCTTTTGGCCTTTTTTTCCGTTAATAAAAACAGTAATAGTGTCTCCCTGACTGTTCAGACACAAATATATCTGTTAATAGATTCTTGTGTAGGCCACATAGCTATATCTGTGGTTTTGCAGTTCTACGGTTCAAATCTCTGTTTTATCTAGCTTTTGGCCTTTTTTCTATAAAAAAAACAGTATCAGTGTCTCCCTGACTGTTCAGACACAAATATATCTGTTTAAAAGATCCTGGTGTAGGCCAGATAACTAGAACTGTGGTTTTGCAGTTCCACGGATCAAATCTCTGTATTATCCAGCTTTTGGCCTTTTTTTCCGTTAAAAAAAACAGTAATAGTGTCTCCCTGACTGTTCAGACACAAATATATCTGATAATAGATTCTTGTGTAGGCCACATAACTATATCTGTGGTTTTGCATTTCTACGGTTCAAATCTCTGTTTTATCTAGATTTTGGCCTTTTTTCTGTAAAAAAAACAGTATCAGTGTCTCCCTGACTGTTCAGACACAAATATATCTGTTTAAAAAATTATTTTGTAGGCCACATAACTATAAATGTGGTTTTCCAGTTCCAAGGTTGAAATCTCTGTATTATCCAGCTTTTGGCCTTTTTTCCGTAAACAAAAACAGTAGTAGTGTCTTCCTGACTTTTCAGACACAAACATATCTGTTTAAAAGATTCTGGTGCAGGCCAGATAAATAGAACTGTGGTTTTGCAGTTCCACGGTTCAAATCTCTGTATTTTCCAGCTTTCGGCCTTTTTTCCATAAAAAAAAAACATCAATGGTGTCTCGCTAACTGTTCATACACAAATATATCTGTTTAAAAGATTCTGGTGTAGGCCAGAAAACTAGAACTGCGGTTTTGCAGTTCCACGGTTCAAATCTCTGTATTATCTACCTTTTGGCCTTTTTTCCATAAAAAAAAACAGTAATAGTGTGAACTGACTGTTCAGACACAAATATATCTGTTTAAAAGATTCTGGTGTAGGCCAGATAACTAGAACTGTGGTTTTGCAGTTCCACGGTACAAATCTCTGTTTTATCCTGCTTTTGGCCTTTTTTCCGTAAAAAAAAACAGTAATAGTGTCTTGCTGACTGTTCAGACACAAATATATCTGTTTAAAAGATTCTGGAGTAGGCCAGATAACTTTAAATGTGGTTTTGCAGTTCCACAGTTCAAATCTCTGTATTATCCAGCTTTTGGCCTTTTTTCCGTAAAAAAAAACCTGTAAAAGTGTCTCCCTGACTGTTCAGACACAAATATATCTGTTTAAAGGAATCTGGTGTAGGACAGATAACTAGAACTGTGGTTTTGCAGTTCCACGGTTCAAATCTCTGTATTATCCAGCTTTTGGTATTTTTTCCATAAAAAAAAACAGTAATAGTGTCTCCCTGATTTTTCAGACACAAATATATCTGTTTAAAAGATTCTGGTGTAGGCCACATAACTATAACTGCGGTTTTGCAGTTCCACGGTTCAAATTTCTGTATTATCGAGCTATTGGCCTTTTTTCCATAAAATAAAACAGTAATGGTGTTTCCCTGACTTTTCAGACCCAAATATATCTGTTTAAAAGATTCTGACGTAGGCCACATAACTATAACTGTAGTTTTGCAGTTCCACGGTTCAAATCTCTGTATTATCCAGCTTTTGGCCTTTTTCCATAAAAAAAAAAAGTAAGAGTGTCTCGCTGACTGTTCAAACACAAATATATCTGTTTAAAAGATTCTGGTGTAGGCCAGATAACTAGATCTGTGTTTTTGCAGTTCCACAGTTCAAATATCTGTATTATCCAGCTTTTGGCCTTTTTTCCTTAAAAAAAAACATCAATAGTGTCTCGCTAACTGTTCAGACACAAATATATCTGTTTAAAAGATTCTGCTGTAGGCCAGATAACTAGAACTGTGGTTTTGCAGTTCCATGGTTCAAATCTCTGTTTTATCTAGCTTTTGGCCTTTTTTCCGTAAAAAAAACAGTAACAGTGTCTCCCTGACTGTTCAGACTCAAATATATCTGTTTAAAAGATTCTGGTGTAGGCCAGATAAATAGAACTGTGGTTTTGCAGTTCCACGGTTCAAATCTCTGTATTTTCTAGTTTTTGCCTTTTTTTCCGTAAGAAAAAACAGTAATAGTTTCTCGCTGACTGTTCTGACACAAATATATCTGTTTAAAAGATTCTGGGGTAGGCCCGATAACTAGAATTGTAGTTTTGCAGTTCCACTGTTCAAATCTCTGCATTATCCAGCTTTTGGCCTTTGTTCCATAAAAAAAAACAGTAATAGTGTCTCCCTGACAGTTCAGACACAAATATATCTGTTTAAAAGATTCTGGTGTAGGCCACATAACTATAACTGTGGTTTTGCAGTTCCACGGTTCAAATTTCTGTATTATCCAGCTTTTGGCCTTTTTTCCATAAAAAAACAGTAATAGTGTTTCCCTCACTTTTCAGACACAAATATATGTGTTTAAAAGATTCTGGTGTAGGCCACATAACTATAATTGTAGTTTGGCAGTTCCATGGTTCAAATATCTGTATTATCCAGCTTTTGGTCATTTTTCCATAAAAAACCCCAGTAATAGTGTCTT
Source organism: Phyllobates terribilis (assembly GCF_046119375.1). Classification (NCBI taxonomy): domain Eukaryota; kingdom Metazoa; phylum Chordata; class Amphibia; order Anura; family Dendrobatidae; genus Phyllobates; species Phyllobates terribilis. The sequence continues at coordinate 53,075,576 of NW_027362770.1, read as the reverse complement.
GCTGACTGTTCAGACACAAATATATCTGTTTAAAAGATTCTGGAGTAGGCCAGATAACTACAACTGTGGTTTTGCAGTTCCACAGTTCAAATCTCTGTATTATCCACCTTTTGGCCTTTTTTCCGTAAAAAAAAAAACATTAAAAGTGTCTCCCTGACTGTTCAGACACAAATATATCTGTTTAAAGGAATCTGGTGTAGGCCAGATAACTACAACTGTGGTTTTGCAGTTCCACGGTTCAAATCTCTGTATTATCCAGCTTTTGGTATTTTTTCCCTAAAAAAAACCGTAATAGTGTCTCCCTGACTTTTCAGACACAAATATATCTGTTTAAAAGATTCTGGTGTAGGCCACATAACTATAACTGCGGTTTTGCAGTTCCACTGTTCAAATTTCTGTATTATCGAGCTATTGGCCTTTTTTCCATAAAAAAAACAGTAATAGTGTTTCCCTGACTTTTCAGACCCAAATATATCTGTTTAAAAGATTCTGACGTAGGCCAAATAACTATAACTGTAGTTTGGCAGTTCCACGGTTCAAATCTCTGTATTATCCAGATTTTGGCGTTTTTTCCTTAAAAAAAAACAGTAATAGTGTCTCGCTGACTGTTCAGACACAAATATATCTGTTTAAAAGATTCTGTTGTAGGCCAGATAACTAGAACTGTGGTTTTGCAGTTCCACGGTTCAAATCTCTGTATTATCCAGCTTTTGGCCTTTTTTTCCATAAAAAAAACAGTTATAGTGTCTCCCTGACTGTTCAGACACAAATATATCTGTTTAATAGATTCTGGTGTAGGCTACATAACTATCACTGTGGTTTTGCAGTACCTCAGTTCAAATCTCTGTATTATCCAGCTTTTGGCCTTTGTTCCGTAAAGAAAAACAGTAATAGTGTCTCCCTGACAGTTCAGACACAAACATATCTGTTTAAAAGATTCTGGTGTAGGCCACATAACTATAACTGTGGTTTTGCAGTTCCATGGTTCAAATCTCTGTATTATCCAGCTTTTGGCCATTTTTCCGTAAACAAAAACAGTAGTAGTGTCTCGCTGACGGTTCCGACACTAATATATCTGTTTAAAAGATCCTGGTGTAGGCCAGATAACTAGAACTGTGGTTTTGCAGTTCCACGGTTCAAATCTCTGTATTTTCCAGCTTTTAGCTTTTTTTCCGTAAAAAAAAACAGTAATAGTTTCTCGCTGACTGTTCTGACACAAATATATCTGATTAAAAGATTCTGGTGTAGGCCGGATAATTAGAATTGTGGTTTTGCAGTTCCACGGTTCAAATCTCTGCATTATCCAGCTTTTGGCCTTTTTTCCGTAAAAAAAAAAAAGTAATAGTGTCTTGCTGACTTTTCAGACACAAATATATCTGTTTAAACGATCCTGGTGTAGGCCAGATAACTAAAACTGTGGTTTTGCAGTTCCACGATTCAGATCTTTGTATTATCCAGCTTTTGGCATTTTTTCCATTAAAAAAAACTCTAATAGTGTCTCCCTTACTTTTCAGACACAAATATATTTGTTTAAAAGATTCTGGTGTAGGCCAGATAACTAGATCTGTGTTTTTGCAGTTCCACATTTCAAATTTCTGTATTATCCAGCTTTTGGCCTTTTTTCCTTAAAAAAAAACATCAATAGTGTCTCGCTAACTGTTCAGACACAAATATATCTGTTTAAAAGATTCTGGTGTAGGCCAGATAACTAGAACGGTGGTTTTGCAGTTCCACAGTTCAAATCTCTGTATTATCCAGCTTTTGCCATTTTTTCCGTAAAAAAAAACAGTAATAGTGTCTCGCTGACAGTTTAGACACAAACATATCTGTTTAAAAGATTCTGGTGTATGCCAGATTCCTAGAACTGTGGTATTGCAGTTCCACGGTTCAAATCTCTGTATTATCCAGCTTTTGGCCTTTTTTCCGTAAAAAAAAACAGTAATAGTGTCTCGCTGACTGTTCAGACACAAATATATCTGTTTAAAAGATTCTGGTGTAGGCCAGATAACTAAAACTGTGGTTTTGCAGTTACACGGTTCAAATCTCTGTATTATCCAGCTTTTGGCCTTTTTCCCGTAAAAAAACAGTAATAGTGTCTCCCTGACTGTTCAGACACAAATATATCTGTTTAAAAGATCCTGGTGTAGGCCAGATAACTAGAACTGTGGTTTTGCAGTTCCATGGATCAAATCTCTGTATTATCCAGCTTTTGGCCTTTTTTCCATAAAAAAAACAGTAATAGTGTCTCGCTGACTGTTCCTATACAAATATATCTGTTTAAAAGATTCTGGTGTAGGCCAAATAACTAGAACTGTGGTTTTGCAGTTCCACGGTTCAAATCTCTGTATTATCCAGCTTTTGGCCTTTTTTCAGAAAAAAAAAAAGTAATAGTGTCTCGCTGACTGTTCAGACACAAATATATCTGTTTAAAAGATCCTGGTGTAGGCCAGATAACTAGAACTGTGGTTTTGCAGTTCCACGAATCAAATCTCTGTATTATCCAGCTTTTGGCCTTTTTACCATAAAAAAAACAGTAATAGTTTCTCGCTGACTGTTCATATACAAATATATCTGTTTAAAAGATTCTTGTGTAGGCCACATAACTATATCTGTGGTTTTGGAGTTCCACAGTTCAAATCTCTGTTTTATCTAGCTTTTGGCCTTTTTTCTGTAAAAAAACAGTAACATTGTCTCCCTGACTGTTCAGACACATATATAACTGTTTAAAAGATTATTTTGTAGGCCACATAACTATAAATGTGGTTTTCCAGTTCCAAGGTTCAAAACTCTGTATTATCCAGCTTTTGGCCTTTTTTCCGTAAACAAAAACAGTAGTAGTGTCTTCCTGACTTTTCAGACACAAACATATCTGTTTAAAAGATTCTGGTGTAGGCCAGATAAATAGAACTGTGGTTTTGCAGTTCCACAGTTCAAATCTCTGTATTTTCCAGCTTTTGGCTTTTTTTCCGTAAAAAAAAACAGTAATAGTTTCTCGCTGACTGTTCTGACATAAATATATCTGTTTAAAAGATCCTGGTGTAGGCCAGATAACTAGAATTGTGGTTTTGCAGTTCCACGGTTGAAATCTCTGTATTATTCAGCATTCGGCCTTTTTTCCATTAAAAAAAAACATCAATGGTGTCTCGCTAACTGTTCATACACAACTATATCTGTTTAAAAGATTCTGGTGTAGGCCAGAAAACTAGAACTGCGGTTTTGCAGTTCCACGGTTCAAATCTCTGTATTATCCAGGTTTTGGCCTTTTTTCCTTAAAAAAACACATCAATAGTGTCTCGCTAACTGTTCAGACACAAATATATCTGTTTAATAGATTCTGGTGTAGGCCAGATAACTAGAACTGTGGTTTTGCAGTTCCACAGTTCAAATCTCTGTATTATCCAGCTTTTGCCTTTTTTTCCGTAAAAAAGAACAGTAATAGTGTCTCGCTGTCAGTTTAGACACAAACATATCTGTTTAAAAGATTCTGGTGTATGCCAGATTACTAGAACTGTGGTATTGCAGTTCCACGGTTCAAATCTCTGTATTATCCAGCTTTTGGCCTTTTTTCTGTAAAAAAAAACAGTAATAGTGTCTCGCTGACTGTTCAGACACAAATATATCTGTTTAAAAGATTCTGGTGTAGGCCAGATAACTAAAACTGTGGTTTTGCAGTTCCACGGTTCAAATCTCTGTATTATCCAGCTTTTGGCCTTTTTCCCATTAAAAAAGAGTAATAGTGTCTCCCTGACTGTTCAGACACAAATATATCTGTTTAAAAGATTCTGTTGTAGGCCAGATAACAAGAACTGTGGTTTTTCAGTTCCACGGTTCAAATCTCTGTATTATCCAGCTTTTGGCCTTTTTTCCATAAAAAAAACAGTAATAGTGTCTCCCTGACTTTTCAGACACAAATATATCTGTTTAAAAGATTTTGATGTAGGCCACATAACTATAACTGTGGTTTTGCAGTTCCACGGTTCAAATTTCTGTATTATCCAGCTTTTGGCCTTTTTTCCATAAAAAAACAGTAATAGTGTTTCCCTCACTTTTCAGACACAAATATATGTGTTTAAAAGATTCTGGTGAAGGCCACATAACTATAACTGTAGTTTGGCAGTTCCATGGTTCAAATCTCTGTATTATCCAGCTTTTGGCCTTTTTTCCATTAAAAAAACAGTAATAGTGTCTACCTGACTGTTCAGACACAAATATATCTGTTTAAAAGATTCTGGTGTAGGCCAGATAACTAGATCTGTGTTTTTGCAGTTCCACGGTTCAAATTTCTGTATTATCCAGCTTTTGACCTCTTTTCCATAAAAAAACAGTAATAGTGTTTCCCTGACTTTTCAGACCCAAATATATCTGTTTAAAAGATTCTGTTGTAGGCCAGATAACAAGAACTGTGGTTTTTCAGTTCCACGGTTCAAATCTCTGTATTATCCAGCTTTTGGCCTTTTTTCCATAAAAAAAACAGTAATAGTGTCTCCCTGACTTTTCAGACACAAATATATCTGTTTAAAAGATTTTGATGTAGGCCACATAACTATAACTGTGGTTTTGCAGTTCCACGGTTCAAATTTCTGTATTATCCAGCTTTTGGCCTTTTTTCCATAAAAAAACAGTAATAGTGTTTCCCTCACTTTTCAGACACAAATATATGTGTTTAAAAGATTCTGGTGAAGGCCACATAACTATAACTGTAGTTTGGCAGTTCCACGGTTCAAATCTCTGTATTATCTAGCTTTTAGCCTTTGTTCCGTAAAGAAAAACAGTAATAGTGTCTCCCTGACAGTTCAGACACAAATATATCTGTTTAAAAGATTCTGGTGTAGGCCACATAACTATAACTGTGGTTTAGCAGTTCCACGGTTCAAATCTCTGTATTATCCAGCTTTTGGCCATTTTTCCGTAAACAAAAACAGTAGTAGTGTCTCGCTGACGGTTCCGACACGAATATATCTGTTTAAAAAATTCTGGTGTAGGCCACATAACTAGATCTGTGTTTTTGCAGTTCCACGGTTCAAATTTCTGTATTATCCAGCTTTTGGCCTTTTTTCCATAAAAAAACAGTAATAGTGTTTCCCTCACTTTTCAGACACAAATATATGTGTTTAAAAGATTCTGGTGTAGGCCACATAACTATAACAGTAGTTTGGCAGTTCCATGGTTCAAATCTCTGTATTATCCAGCTTTTGGCCATTTTTCCGTAAAAAAACCCAGTAATAGTGTCTTGCTGACTGTTCAGACACAAATATATCTGTTTAAAAGATTCTGGAGTAGGCCAGATAACTTTAACTGTGGTTTTGCAGTTCCACAGTTCAAATCTCTGTATTATCCAGCTTTTGGCCTTTTTTCCGTAAAAAAAAACCTGTAAAAGTGTCTCCCTGACTGTTCAGACACAAATATATCTGTTTAAAGGAATCTGGTGTAGGCCAGATAACTAGAACTGTGGTTTTGCAGTTCCACGGTTCAAATCTCTGTATTATCCAGCTTTTGGCCTTTTTCCCATTAAAAAAGAGTAATAGTGTCTCCCTGACTGTTCAGACACAAACATATCTGTTTAAAAGATTCTGGTGTAGGCCAGATAAATAGAACTGTGGTTTTGCAGTTCCACAGTTCAAATCTCTGTATTTTCCAGCTTTTGGCTTTTTTTCCGTAAAAAAAAACAGTAATAGTTTCTCGCTGACTGTTCTGACATAAATATATCTGTTTAAAAGATCCTGGTGTAGGCCAGATAACTAGAATTGTGGTTTTGCAGTTCCACGGTTGAAATCTCTGTATTATTCAGCATTCGGCCTTTTTTCCATTAAAAAAAAACATCAATGGTGTCTCGCTAACTGTTCATACACAACTATATCTGTTTAAAAGATTCTGGTGTAGGCCAGAAAACTAGAACTGCGGTTTTGCAGTTCCACGGTTCAAATCTCTGTATTATCCAGCTTTTGGCCTTTTTTCCTTAAAAAAACACATCAATAGTGTCTCGCTAACTGTTCAGACACAAATATATCTGTTTAATAGATTCTGGTGTAGGCCAGATAACTAGAACTGTGGTTTTGCAGTTCCACAGTTCAAATCTCTGTATTATCCAGCTTTTGCCTTTTTTTCCGTAAAAAAGAACAGTAATAGTGTCTCGCTGTCAGTTTAGACACAAACATATCTGTTTAAAAGATTCTGGTGTATGCCAGATTACTAGAACTGTGGTATTGCAGTTCCACGGTTCAAATCTCTGTATTATCCAGCTTTTGGCCTTTTTTCTGTAAAAAAAAAACAGTAATAGTGTCTCACTGACTGTTCAGACACAAATATATCTGTTTAAAAGATTCTGGTGTAGGCCAGATAACTAAAACTGTGGTTTTGCAGTTCCACGGTTCAAATCTCTGTATTATCCAGCTTTTGGCCTTTTTCCCATTAAAAAAGAGTAATAGTGTCTCCCTGACTGTTCAGACACAAATATATCTGTTTAAAAGATTCTGTTGTAGGCCAGATAACAAGAACTGTGGTTTTTCAGTTCCACGGTTCAAATCTCTGTATTATCCAGCTTTTGGCCTTTTTTCCATAAAAAAAACAGTAATAGTGTCTCCCTGACTTTTCAGACACAAATATATCTGTTTAAAAGATTTTGATGTAGGCCACATAACTATAACTGTGGTTTTGCAGTTCCACGGTTCAAATTTCTGTATTATCCAGCTTTTGGCCTTTTTTCCATAAAAAAACAGTAATAGTGTTTCCCTCACTTTTCAGACACAAATATATGTGTTTAAAAGATTCTGGTGAAGGCCACATAACTATAACTGTAGTTTGGCAGTTCCATGGTTCAAATCTCTGTATTATCCAGCTTTTGGCCTTTTTTCCATTAAAAAAACAGTAATAGTGTCTACCTGACTGTTCAGACACAAATATATCTGTTTAAAAGATTCTGGTGTAGGCCAGATAACTAGATCTGTGTTTTTGCAGTTCCACGGTTCAAATTTCTGTATTATCCAGCTTTTGACCTCTTTTCCATAAAAAAACAGTAATAGTGTTTCCCTGACTTTTCAGACCCAAATATATCTGTTTAAAAGATTCTGACGTAGGCCACATAACTATAACTGTAGTTTGGCAGTTCCACGGTTCAAATCTCTGTATTATCTAGCTTTTAGCCTTTGTTCCGTAAAGAAAAACAGTAATAGTGTCTCCCTGACAGTTCAGACACAAATATATCTGTTTAAAAGATTCTGGTGTAGGCCACATAACTATAACTGTGGTTTTGCAGTTCCACGGTTCAAATCTCTGTATTATCCAGCTTTTGGCCATTTTTCCGTAAACAAAAACAGTAGTAGTGTCTCGCTGACGGTTCCGACACGAATATATCTGTTTAAAAGATTCTGGTGTAGGCCACATAACTAGATCTGTGTTTTTGCAGTTCCATGGTTCAAATTTCTGTATTATCCAGCTTTTGGCCTTTTTTCCATAAAAAAACAGTAATAGTGTTTCCCTCACTTTTCAGACACAAATATATGTGTTTAAAAGATTCTGGTGTAGGCCACATAACTATAACAGTAGTTTGGCAGTTCCATGGTTCAAATCTCTGTATTATCCAGCTTTTGGCCATTTTTCCGTAAAAAAACCCAGTAATAGTGTCTTGCTGACTGTTCAGACACAAATATATCTGTTTAAAAGATTCTGGAGTAGGCCAGATAACTTTAACTGTGGTTTTGCAGTTCCACAGTTCAAATCTCTGTATTATCCAGCTTTTGGCCTTTTTTCCGTAAAAAAAAACCTGTAAAAGTGTCTCCCTGACTGTTCAGACACAAATATATCTGTTTAAAGGAATCTGGTGTAGGCCAGATAACTAGAACTGTGGTTTTGCAGTTCCACGGTTCAAATCTCTGTATTATCCAGCTTTTGGCCTTTTTCCCATTAAAAAAGAGTAATAGTGTCTCCCTGACTGTTCAGACACAAATATATCTGTTTAAAAGATTCTGTTGTAGGCCAGATAACAAGAACTGTGGTTTTTCAGTTCCACGGTTCAAATCTCTGTATTATCCAGCTTTTGGCCTTTTTTCCATAAAAAAAACAGTAATAGTGTCTCCCTGACTTTTCAGACACAAATATATCTGTTTAAAAGATTTTGATGTAGGCCACATAACTATAACTGTGGTTTTGCAGTTCCACGGTTCAAATTTCTGTATTATCCAGCTTTTGGCCTTTTTTCCATAAAAAAACAGTAATAGTGTTTCCCTCACTTTTCAGACACAAATATATGTGTTTAAAAGATTCTGGTGAAGGCCACATAACTATAACTGTAGTTTGGCAGTTCCATGGTTCAAATCTCTGTATTATCCAGCTTTTGGCCTTTTTTCCATTAAAAAAACAGTAATAGTGTCTACCTGACTGTTCAGACACAAATATATCTGTTTAAAAGATTCTGGTGTAGGCCAGATAACTAGATCTGTGTTTTTGCAGTTCCACGGTTCAAATTTCTGTATTATCCAGCTTTTGACCTCTTTTCCATAAAAAAACAGTAATAGTGTTTCCCTGACTTTTCAGACCCAAATATATCTGTTTAAAAGATTCTGACGTAGGCCACATAACTATAACTGTAGTTTGGCAGTTCCACGGTTCAAATCTCTGTATTATCTAGCTTTTAGCCTTTGTTCCGTAAAGAAAAACAGTAATAGTGTCTCCCTCACAGTTCAGACACAAATATATCTGTTTAAAAGATTCTGGTGTAGGCCACATAACTATAACTGTGGTTTTGCAGTTCCACGGTTCAAATCTCTGTATTATCCAGCTTTTGGCCATTTTTCCGTAAACAAAAACAGTAGTAGTGTCTCGCTGACGGTTCCGACACGAATATATCTGTTTAAAAGATTCTGGTGTAGGCCACATAACTAGATCTGTGTTTTTGCAGTTCCACGGTTCAAATTTCTGTATTATCCAGCTTTTGGCCTTTTTTCCATAAAAAAACAGTAATAGTGTTTCCCTCACTTTTCAGACACAAATATATGTGTTTAAAAGATTCTGGTGTAGGCCACATAACTATAACAGTAGTTTGGCAGTTCCATGGTTCAAATCTCTGTATTATCCAGCTTTTGGCCATTTTTCCGTAAAAAAACCCAGTAATAGTGTCTTGCTGACTGTTCAGACACAAATATATCTGTTTAAAAGATTCTGGAGTAGGCCAGATAACTTTAACTGTGGTTTTGCAGTTCCACAGTTCAAATCTCTGTATTATCCAGCTTTTGGCCTTTTTTCCGTAAAAAAAAACCTGTAAAAGTGTCTCCCTGACTGTTCAGACACAAATATATCTGTTTAAAGGAATCTGGTGTAGGCCAGATAACTAGAACTGTGGTTTTGCAGTTCCACGGTTCAAATCTCTGTATTATCCAGGTTTTGGTATTTTTTCCATAAAAAAAAACAGTAATAGTGTCTCCCTGATTTTTCAGACACAAATATATCTGTTTAAAAGATTCTGGTGTACGCCAGATTCCTAGAACTGTGGTATTGCAGTTCCATGGTTCAAATCTCTGTATTATCGAGCTATTGGCCTTTTTTCCATAAAATAAAACAGTAATGGTGTTTCCCTGACTTTTCAGACCCAAATATATCTGTTTAAAAGATTCTGACGTAGGCCACATAACTATAACTGTAGTTTTGCAATTCCACGGTTCAAATCTCTGTATTATCCAGCTTTTGGCCTTTTTCCATAAAAAAAAAAAAGTAACAGTGTCTCGCTGACTGTTCAAACACAAATATATCTGTTTAAAAGATTCTGGTGTAGGCCAGATAACTAGATCTGTGTTTTTGCAGTTCCACAGTTCAAATATCTGTATTATCCAGCTTTTGGCCTTTTTTCCTTAAAAAAAAACATCAATAGTGTCTCGCTAACTGTTCAGACACAAATATATCTGTTTAAAAGATTCTGGAGTAGGCCAGATAACTAAAACTGTGGTTTTGCAGTTCCACGGTTCAAGTCTCTGTATTATCCAGCTTTTGGCCTTTTTCCCGTAAAAAAACAGTAATAGTGTCTCCCTGACTGTTCAGACTCAAATATATCTGTTTAAAAGATCCCGGTGTAGGCCAGATAACTAGAACTGTGGTTTTGCAGTTCCACGGTTCAAATATCTGTATTATCCAGCTTTTGGCCTTTTTTCCTTAAAAAAAACAGTAATAGTTTCTCGCTGACTGTTCATATACAAATATATCTGTTTAAAAGATTCTGGTGTAGGCCAAATAACTAGAACTGTGGTTTTGCAGTTCCACGGTTCAAATCTCTGTATTATCCAGCTTTTGGCCTTTTTTCCGTAAAAAAAAAAGTAATAGTGTGTCGCTGACTGTTCAGACACAAATATATCTGTTTAAAAGATCCTGGTGTAGGCCAGATAACTAGATCTGTGGTTTTGCAGTTCCACGGATCAAATCTCTGTATTATCCAGCTTTTGGCCTTTTTTTCCGTTAAAAAAAACAGTAATAGTGTCTCCCTGACTGTTCAGACACAAATATATCTGATAATAGATTCTTGTGTAGGCCACATAACTATATCTGTGGTTTTGCAGTTCTACGGTTCAAATCTCTGTTTTATCTAGCTTTTGGCCTTTTTTCTGTAAAAAAAACAGTATCAGTGTCTCCCTGACTGTTCAGACACAAATATATCTGTTTAAAAGATCCTGGTGTATTCCAGATAACTAGAACTGTGGTTTTGCAGTTCCACGGATCAAATCTCTGTATTATCCAGCTTTTGGCCTTTTTTTCCGTTAAAAAAAACAGTAATAGTGTCTCCCTGACTGTTCAGACACAAATATATCTGATAATAGATTCTTGTGTAGGCCACATAACTATATCTGTGGTTTTGCAGTTCTACGGTTCAAATCTCTGTTTTATCTAGCTTTTGGCCTTTTTTCTGTAAAAAAAACAGTATCAGTGTCTCCCTGACTGTTCAGACACAAATATATCTGTTTAAAAGATTATTTTGTAGGCCACATAACTATAAATGTGGTTTTCCAGTTCCAAGGTTCAAATCTCTGTATTATCCAGCTTTTGGCCTTTTTTCCGTAAACAAAAACAGTTGTAGTGTCTTCCTGACTTTTCAGACACAAACATATCTGTTTAAAAGATTCTGGTGCAGGCCAGATAAATAGAACTGTGGTTTTGCAGTTCCCCGGTTCAAATCTCTGTATTTTCCAGCTTTCGGCCTTTTTTCCATAAAAAAAAAACATCAATGGTGTCTCGCTAACTGTTCATACATAAATATATCTGTTTAAAAGATTCTGGTGTAGGCCAGAAAACTAGAACTGTGGTTTTGCAGTTCCACGGTTCAAATCTCTGTTTTATCCTGCTTTTGGCCTTTTTTCCGTAAAAAAAAACAGTAATAGTGTCTCCCTGACTTTTCAGACACAAATATGTCTGTTTAAAAGATTCTGGTGTAGGCCAGATAACTAGAACTGTGTTTTTGCAGTCCCAAAGTTCAAATTTCTGTATTATCCAGCTTTTGGCCTTTTTTCCTTAAAAAAAAACATCAATGGTGGCTCGCTAACTTTTCAGACACAAATATATCTGTTTAAAAGATTCTGGTGTAGGCCAGATAACTAGAACTGTGGTTTTGCAGTTCCACAGTTCAAATCTCTGTATTATCCAGCTTTTGCCTTTTTTTCCGTAAAAAAGAACAGTAATAGTGTCTCGCTATCGGTTTAGATACAAACATATCTGTTTAAAAGATTCTGGTGTACGCCAGATTACTAGAGCTGTGGTATTGCAGTTCCACGATTCAAATCTCTGTATTATCCAGCTTTTGGCCTTTTTTCCGTAAAAAAAAACAGTAATAGTGTCTCGCTGACTGTTCAGACACAAATACATCTGTTTAAAAGATTCTGGTGTAGGCCAGATAACTAAAACTGTGGTTTTGCAGTTCCACGGTTCAAATCTCTGTATTATCCAGCTTTTGGCCTTTTTCCCGTTAAAAAAGAGTAATAGTGTCTCCCTGACAGTTCAGACACAAATATATCTGTTTAAAAGATTCTGTTGTAGGCCAGATAACAAGAACTTTGGTTTTTCAGTTCCATGGTTCAAATCTCTGTATTATCCAGCTTTTGGCCTTTTTTCCATAAAAAAGAACAGTAATAGTGTCTCCCTGACTTTTCAGACACAAATATATCTGTTTAAAAGATTCTGATGTAGGCCACATAACTATAACTTTGGTTTTGCAGTTCCAAGGTTCAAATTTCTGTATTATCCAGCTTTTGGCCTTTTTTCCATAAAAAAACAGTAATAGTGTTTACCTCACTTTTCAGACACAAATATATGTGTTTAAAAGATTCTGGTGTAGGCCACATAACTATAACTGTAGTTTGGCAGTTCCATGGTTCAAATCTCTGTATTATCCAGCTTTTGGCCATTTTTCCGTAAAAAAACCCAGTAATAGAGTCTTGCTGACTGTTCAGACACAAATATATCTGTTTAAAAGATTCTGGAGTAGGCCAGATAACTTTAACTGTGGTTTTGCAGTTCCACAGTTCAAATCTCTGTATTATCCAGCTTTTGGCCTTTTTTCCATAAAAAAGAACAGTAATAGTGTCTCCCTGACTTTTCAGACACAAATATATCTGTTTAAAAGATTCTGATGTAGGCCACATAACTATAACTTTGGTTTTGCAGTTCCAAGGTTCAAATTTCTGTATTATCCAGCTTTTGGCCTTTTTTCCATAAAAAAAACAGTAATAGTGTTTCCCTCACTTTTCAGACACAAATATATGTGTTTAAAAGATTCTGGTGTAGGCCACATAACTATAACTGTAGTTTGGCAGTTCCATGGTTCAAATCTCTGTATTATCCAGCTTTTGGCATTTTTTCCGTAAAAAAAAACAGTAATAGTGTCTCGCTGACTGTTCAGACACAAATATATCTGTTTAAAAGATTCTGGTGTAGGCCAGATAACTAGAACTGTGGTTTTGCAGTTCCACGGTTCAAATCTCTGTATTATCCAGCTTTTGGCCTTTTTTCCGTAAAAAAAGCAGTAACAGTTTCTCCCTGACTGTTCAGACACAAATATATCTGTTTAAAAGATTATTTTGTAGGCCACATAACTATAACTGTGGTTTTCCAGTTCCAAGGTTCAAATCTCTGTATTATCCAGCTTTTGGCCTTTTTTCCGTAAACAAAAACAGTAGTAGTGTCTCCCTGACTTTTCAGACACAAATATATCTGTTTAATAGATTCTGGTGTAGGCCAGATATATAGAACTGTGGTTTTGCAGTTCCACGGTTCAAATCTCTGTATTTTCCAGCTTTTGGCTTTTTTTCCATAAAAAAAAACAGTAATAGTTTCTCACTGACTGTTCTGACACAAATATATCTGTTTAAAAGATTCTGGTGTAGGCCAGATAACTAGAACTGTGGTTTTGCAGTTCCACGGTTCAAATCTCTGTATTATCCAGCTTTTGGCCTTTTTTCCATAAAAAAAAACATCAATGGTGTCTCGCTAACTGTTCATACACAAATATATCTGTTTAAAAGATTCTGGTGTAGGCCAGAAAACTAGAACTGCGGTTTTGCAGTTCCACGGTTGAAATCTCTGTATTATCCAGCTTTTGGCCTTTTTTCCATAAAAAAAAACAGTAATAGTGTCTACCTGACTGTTCAGACACAAATATATCTGTTTAAAAGATTCTGGTGTAGGCCAGATAACTAGAACTGTGGTTTTGCAGTTCCACGGTTCAAATCTCTGTTTTATCCTGCTTTTGGCCTTTTTTCCATAAAAAAAACTCTAATAGTGTCTCCCTTACTTTTCAGACACAAATATATCTGTTTAAAAGATGCTGGTGTATGCCAGATAACTAGATCTATGTTTTTGCAGTTCCACAGTTCAAATTTCTGTATTTTCCAGCTTTTGGCCTTTTTTCCTTAAAAAAAAACATCAATAGTGTCTCGCTAACTGTTCAGACACAAATATATCTGTTTAATAGACTCTGGTGTAGGCCAGATAACTAGAACTGTGGTTTTGCAGTTCCACAGTTCAAATCTCTGTATTATCCAGCTTTTGCCTTTTTTTCCGTAAAAAAAAACAGTAATAGTGTCTCGCTGACAGTTTAGACACAAACATATTTGTTTAAAAGATTCTGGTGTACGCCAGGTTCCTAAAACTGTGATATTGCAGTTCCACGGTTCAAATCTCTGTATTATCCAGCTTTTGGCCTTTTTTACATAAAAAAAAAAGTAATAGTGTCTCGCTGACTGTTCAGACACAAATATATCTGTTTAAAAGATCCTGGTGTAGGCCAGATAACTAGAACTGTGGTTTTGCAGTTCCACAGTTCAAATCTCTGTATTATCCAGCTTTTGGCCTTTTTTTCCGTAAAAAAACAGTAATAGTGTCTACCTGACTGTTAAGACACAAATATATCTGTTTAGTAGATTCTTGTGAAGTCCACTTAACTATAACTGTGGTTTTGCAGTTCCACGGTTCAAATCTCTGTTTTATCTAGCTTTTGGCCTTTTTTCTGTAAAAAAACAGTAACAGTGTCTCCCTGACTGTTCAGACACAAATATATCTGTTTAAAAGATTATTTTGTATGCCACATAACCCTTTTGAAGTGCATTGAGGTGAAGGGTACATTGCTGGAAAAGGAAGAAAAAAAAAAAAAAAAACCTCTTTAAATCTCTTAGTTTGCGAGTGTGAACGAGCTGCGTGTGTCCGGAGCGTAAGTGCGAACGAAAGTAAGTGTGTGACTTGTTTTTCAGTGAAGAGGTATTTTGGAATCCTGCAGAAAATACCTGTGTGAATTGCGGTGAGTGCTGCATTGTGACCTGCTGAGTGCTTTTCTACCTGTTTAGATTTATTGGGCTTTTTAAAACCTATTTTCTCACTACAGTTTTAGTTTCTTAGTTTACTACCTGTGTATTTAAGGGTTAACTACATTGCACTAAAATCCTGAGGTGTAGATTTACTCACAAGGGATTAATTAAGGGGAAGGGGTCATAATTAAGGGTTTATAAGGGGCAGCTGGTTGGACATCAAGTCCTTTGGAAGTGCATTGAGGTGAAGGGTACATTGCTGGAAAAGGAAGAAAAAAAAAAAAAAAAAACTCTTTAAATCTTTTAGTTTGCGAGTGTGAACGAGCTGCGTGTGTCCGGAGCGTAAGTGCGAACGAAAGTAAGTGTGTGACTTGTTTTTCAGTGACTTTGGATTCAGGGAGTTTGGAAGGGAGGACTTAGGACTGAATTGCTGACTGTATTTCATTCTTTCTTTACTTTACTTTTTACTTAATTAATTCACCTGACCTACTTAGCTGATTCCCCCGTACATACTTGATACTTAATTGATCCCCCATCCATACTTAACTGATCCCCCGCCGATATCTAATTGATACACTTGCACATCCCTAATTGATCCCCGTCCATACACCTATATATAAATAATGGTGTTTTGTACTTGTATATATATACTGACTGTATCCCCATATTTAGAATGACGTCCATGTTGGCCGGAGCCGTGCAGTGTACATCTTGCGCAATGTATGCATTCCGTGAGCACCCGCTCGAGGATCCATACTGCTGCGAGAGATGTGAGCATATCGTGCACTTGGAAGCCCAAATTCTGGATCTAAGTGCTCAGATAGCGGTACTGAGGAGCATCGAAAACATGGAACGGAGTTTGCTGCTCACCGAGCAGACACTCAATGGGTCAATACTGGGGGTGGAGCATAGAGGGGAAGTGCAGGCTGAACAGGCAGGGAGCTGGATAACAGTTGGGAGGGATAGAGGGAAGAAGTATAGGAAGGCTGGTTCAGAACCGGCATTATTGGAGCACGACAGATCCTCTGACCGCCGGGGGAGTGTATGCTCCAGTAATGAGGGGGAGGGGGGAAGTGTAGGGCAGGCAAGACAGGTTCTGGTAGTGGGTGACTCTATTATTAGGGGGAAAGACAGGGCAATCTGTCACAAAGACCGGGATCGCCGAACGGTGTGCTGTCTCCCTGGCGCTCGAGTCCGGCACATCGCGGATCGGGTTGACAGGTTACTGGGTGGGGCTGGGGAAGACCCAGCGGTCATGGTCCACATTGGCACCAATGACAAAGTGAGTGGTAGATGGAGGGTCCTTAAAAATGATTTCAGGGACCTAGGTAGGAAGCTTAGGGCAAGGACCTCCAAGGTAGTTTTCTCAGAAATACTACCAATCCCGCGAGCCACACAGGAGCACCAACGGGAAGTTAGGGAGGTGAATAAGTGGCTAAAGAGTTGGTGCAAGGCAGAAGGGTTTGGGTTCATGGAGAACTGGGCCGACTTCGCGGTTGGCTACAGGCTCTACCGTAGGGACGGGCTGCACCTCAATGGGGAGGGTGCAGCGGTGCTGGGGAAGAAGATGGCTAATAGGTTGGAGGAGTTTTTAAACTAGAGACGGGGGGGAAACCAAGGAAATAGGTGGGATGTGAGGCAAGCAAGGGGGAAGGGGAGTAGTGAATATAATGAGGGTGGAGAGGGGGGTGGGGATAGTACAGTTAGATCGTTAGAGAAGAATAGGATGCTAAATAACCTCAAAGTTTTATCTTGCATGCTGACCAACGCAAGAAGCCTGACCAATAAGGCGGATGAGCTGCAGGCGCTTATATTGGAGGAGAGGTATGACATCGTAGGTATAACAGAGACTTGGCTAGACGATAGCTACGACTGGGCGGTAAATTTATTAGATTATAGTTTATTTAGAAGGGACCGGAAACAGGGGAAAGGCGGAGTAGTCTGCTTATATGTAAAGTCATTTCTAAATCCCAGACTAAGGGAAGATATAGGAGATGGAGAAGAGGGGGTCGAGTCCATGTGGGTAGAGATAGAGGGAACTAAAAATAATAATAAAATATTACTGGGGGTCTGCTATAAGCCACCCAATATAACAGAGGAGAATGAGAATCTGCTATTAGGACAAATAGACAAAGTAGCAAAACATAATGAAGTGATTGTAATGGGGGATTTCAACTACCCGGATATTGACTGGGAAACAGAAACCTGTAGATCTCAGAAAGGAAAAAGGTTCTTGACAAATATTAAGGATAACTATCTCTCCCAACTAGTGCAGGAACCAACGAGACGGAAGGCCGTGTTGGACTTAATATTGACTAATAGGCCTGATAGAATAACTGAGGTACAGATAGGGGGGCACCTAGGTAATAGCGACCATAATATTATCGACTTCAAAATGCCCTTCAGTAGGTTTATCAATAAGGGAACAACAAAAACATTAAACTTTAGGAGGGCGAAGTTTGATCAGCTGAAAGAAAGCCTTCAACTTATTGACTGGGACAAAGTACTTAATCAAGGAAATACGAATAGTAAATGGGAAACCTTCAAAAGAATTCTGAATACTCAGTGCGAGAGATATATACCATATGGGAATAAAAGGGCCAGAAATAAGAGGAAACCAATATGGTTGAACAAGAACGTAAAAGGGGTGTTAAATAGCAAAAAAGAGGCATTCAAGAGATTAAAACAGGAAAACAGTAAGGAGGCACTAATGTGTTACAAGGAAAAAACGAGAACCTGAAAAAAACAAATAAAAATAGCGAAGGAGGAAACAGAGAGACGTATTGCTAGGGAAAGTAGATCAAATCCCAAACTGTTCTTTACGTATATAAATAGTAAAAGGATTAAATCGGATAATATTGGACCGATAAAAAGTGAGGAAGGCAAAATCATAGAGAAAGATGAGGATAAAGCTAATCTATTAAATAGTTTTTTTTCGACAACTTTCACAAAGGAAATAGAACTAACAGGAGAAATGAGAAGTGACGGGCTTAATCCTCCACTAAGTATGACTAATCTAACCCAAGCTGGGGTACAGAAACGCCTCAGTAACATTAAAATAAACAAATCACCAGGACCTGATGGCATACACCCACGGGTACTAAGGGAACTAAGTAATGTGATAGACAGACCGTTATATCTTATATTTAAGGACTCTGTTGAGACTGGGTCTGTGCCACTTGATTGGCGACAGGCGAATGTAGTGCCAATATTCAAAAAGGAAGCGAAAAGTGACGCCGGAAACTATCGGCCGGTGAGTCTGACGTCCGTTGTGGGCAAAATTTTTGAAAGCTTCATTAAAGAGGCAATTACGGAGCATCTTGATGCTAATAATCTTTTAATCCCGAACCAACATGGATTCATGAGGAATCGCTCCTGCCAAACAAACCTGATTGACTTCTACGAGGAGGTTAGCTCTCGAGTAGATCAGGAGGAACCAGTGGATGTCGTGTATCTCGACTTCTCCAAAGCGTTCGATAGCGTGCCACATAATAGGTTGGTATACAAAATGAGAATGATGGGGCTGGGGGAAAATGTCTGCAAGTGGGTAGCTAACTGGCTAAAGGATAGAAGGCAGAGGGTGGTTATAAATGGAATATACTCAGATTGGGTAAGCGTCACTAGTGGGGTACCACAGGGGTCTGTACTAAGCCCAATGTTATTTAATATCTTTATTAATGACATAGTCAACGGGATAAATAGTAAAATATCAATATTTGCAGATGACACAAAGTTATGTAAAACAATTAATACAAAAGAGGACAGTGCAGACCTACAGAGGGATTTGGATAAGCTGGGTAGGTGGAGCATTAAATGGCAAATGAGGTTTAACGAGGAGAAATGTAAGGTCATACATATGGGAAGGAAAAATGGAAGTCACCAGTACTCACTGAATGGGAAATCATTGGGGAATTCAGAGATGGAGAAGGACTTGGGCATCTTGATTGATAGCAAACTAAATTGGAGTGCCCAAAGTCAGGCCGCTGCTGTAAGGGCAAACAGGGTAATGGGATGTATCAGAAGAGGTATAGCTGCAAAGGATGAGAACATTGTTCTTCCACTGTACAAAGCACTGGTCAGACCACACTTGGAATACTGTGCTCAGTTATGGGCCCCAATATATAGAAAGGATATAAATGAGCTTGAAAAGGTACAAAGGAGGGCAACAAAATTAATAAAGGGAATGGAGGGACTGCAATACCCAGAGAGGTTGGCAAAACTAGAACTATTCAGCCTGGAAATGAGAAGGTTGAGGGGGGACATAATAAATGTGTACAAATATGTTAGGGGACAGTATAGAGATCTTGCCCGGGATTTGTTCAAAAGGAGGGATATTAGGGTAACAAGAGGGCACTCACTAAGACTGGAAGAGAAAAGGTTTCAGCACCAGCATAGGAAGGGGTTCTTTACGTTAAGAGCAGTGAGAATATGGAATTCACTGAGTGAGGAGACGGTAATGTCGGATTCACTACACCAGTTCAAGCGGGGACTGGATGCATTTCTAGATACCAGGCAGATTTCAGCATATACTTAAAAATAAAATAAAATAGTAAGTTGATACAGGGATTTATTCTGACTGCTGGTTTCAGAGTCAGGAGGGAATTTTTCCTCAGGTGAAGATTGGCCAAATCAATTGGGGTTTTTGCCCTCCTCTGGATCAACTTTAGCAATTACAGAACTAACAGGTCGAACTTGATGGACGCAAGTCTTTATTCGGCTTTACAAACTATGTTACTATGTTACTATGTAACTGTGGTTTTCCAGTTCCAAGGTTCAAATCTCTGTATTATCCAGCTTTTGGCCTTTTTTCCGTAAACAAAAACAGTAGTAGTGTCTCCCTGACTTTTCAGACACAAATATATCTGTTTAAAAGATTCTGGTGTAGGCCACATAAATAGAACTGTGGTTTTGCAGTTCCACGGTTCAAATCTCTGTATTTTCCAGCTTTTGGCTTTTTTTCCGTAAAAAAAACAGTAATAGTTTCTTGCTGACTGTTCAGACACAAATATATCTGTTTAAAAGACTCTGGTGTAGGCCGGATAACTAGAATTGTGGTTTTGCAGTTTAACTGTTCAAATCTCTGCATTATCCAGCTTTTGGCCTTTGTTCCATAAAAAAAAACAGTAATAGTGTCTCCCTGACAGTTCAGACACAAATATATCTGTTTAAAAGATTCTGGTGTAGGCCAGAAAACTAGAACTGCGGTTTTGCAGTTCCACGGTTCAAATCTCTGTATTATCCAGCTTTTGGCCTTTTTTCCATTAAAAAAAACAGTAATAATGTCGACCTGACTGTTCAGACACAAATATATCTGTTTAAAAGATTCTGGTGTAGGCCAGATAACTAGAGCTGTGTTTTTGCAGTCCCACTGTTCAAATTTCTGTATTGTCCAGTTTTTGGCCTTTTTTCCTTAAAAAAAAACATCAATAGTGTCTCGCTAACTGTTCAGACACAAATATATCTGTTTAAAAGATTCTGGTGTAGGCCAGATAACTAGAACTGTGGTTTTGCAGTTCCACAGTTCAAATCTCTGTATTAACCAGCTTTTGCCATTTTTTCCGTAAAAAAAACAGTAATAGTGTCTCGCTGTCAGTTTAGACACAAACATATCTGTTTAAAAGATTCTGGTGTATGCCAGATTACTAGAACTGTGGTATTGCAGTTCCACGGTTCAAATCTCTGTATTATCCAGCTTTTGGCCTTTTTTCCGTAAAAAAAAACAGTAATAGTGTCTCGCTGACTGTTCAGACACAAATATATCTGTTTAAAAGATTCTGGTGTAGGCCAGATAACTAAAACTGTGGTTTTGCAGTTCCACGGTTCAAATCTCTGTATTATCCAGCTTTTGGCCTTTTTCCCGTTAAAAAACAGTAATAGTGTCTCCCTGACTGTTCAGACACAAATATATCTGTTTAAAAGATTCTGTTGTAGGCCAGATAACTAGAACTGTGTTTTTTCAGTTCCACGGTTCAAATCCCTGTATTATCCAGCTTTTGGCCTTTTTTCCATAAAAAAAAACAGTAATAGTGTCTCCCTGACTTTTCAGACACAAATATATCTGTTTAAAAGATTCTGGTGTAGGCCACATAACTATAACTGTGGTTTTTCAGTTCCATGGTTCAAATTTCTGTATTATCCAGCTTTTGGCCTTTTTTCCATAAAAAACAGTAATAGTGTTTCCCTCACTTTTCAGACACAAATATATGTGTTTAAAAGATTCTGGTGTAGGCCACATAACTATAACTGTAGTTTGGCAGTTCCATGGTTCAAATCTATGTATTATCCAGCTTTTGGCCATTTTTCCATAAAAAAAACCCAGTAATAGTGTCTTGCTGACTGTTCAGACACAAATATATCTGTTTAAAAGATTCTGGAGTAGGCCAGATAACTTTAAATGTGTTTTTGCAGTTCCACAGTTCAAATCTCTGTATTAACCAACTTTTGCCATTTTTTCCGTAAAAAAAAACAGTAATAGTGTCTCGCTGTCAGTTTAGACACAAACATATCTGTTTAAAAGATTCTGGTGTACGCCAGATTACTAGAACTGTGGTATTGCAGTTCCACGGTTCAAATCTCTGTATTATCCAGCTTTTGGCCTTTTTTCCGTAAAAAAAAAACAGTAATAGTGTCTCGCTGACTGTTCAGAGACAAATATATCTGTTTAAAAGATTCTGGTGTAGGCCAGATAACTAAAACTGTGGTTTTGCAGTTCTACGGTTCAAATCCCTGTATTATCCAGCTTTTGGCCTTTTTTCCATAAAAAAAAACAGTAATAGTGTCTCCCTGACTTTTCAGACACAAATATATCTGTTTAAAAGATTCTGGTGTAGGCCACATAACTATAACTGTGGTTTTGCAGTTCCACGGTTCAAATTTCTGTATTATCCAGCTTTTGGCCTTTTTTCCATAAAAAACAGTGATAGTGTTTCCCTCACTTTTCAAACACAAATATATGTGTTTAAAAGATTCTGGTGTAGGCCACATAACTATAACTGTAGTTTGGCAGTTCCATGGTTCAAATCTCTGTATTATCCAGCTTTTGGCCTTTTTTCCGTAAAAGAAAACAGTAATAGTGTCTCGCTGACTGTTCAGACACAAATATATCTGTTTAAAAGATTCTGGTGTAGGCCAGATAACTAAAATTGTGGTTTTGCAGTTCCACGGTTCAAATCTCTGTATTATCCAGCTTTCGGCCTTTTTCCCGTTAAAAAACAGTAATAGTGTCTCCCTGACTGTTCAGGCACAAACATATCTGTTTAAAAGATTCTGTTGTAGGCCAGATAACTAGAACTGTGGTTTTGCAGTTCCATGGTTCAAATCTCTGTGTTATCCAGCTTTTGGCCATTTTTCCATAAAAAAACCCAGTAATAGTGTCTTGCTGACTGTTCAGACACAAATATATCTGTTTAAAAGATTTTGGAGTAGGCCAGATAACTTTAACTGTGGTTTTGCAGTTCCACAGTTCAAATCTCTGTATTATCCAGATTTTGGCCTTTTTTCCATAAAAAAGTACTGTAATAGTGTCTCGCTTACTGTTCAGACACAAATATATCTGTTTAAAAGATTCTTTTGTAGGCCACATATCTATAACTGTGGTTTTCCAGTTCCAAGGTTAAAATCTCTGTATTATCCAGCTTTTGGCCTTTTTTCCATAAAAGAAAACAGTAATAGTGTCTCCCTGACTTTTCATACACAAATATATCTGCTTAAAAGATTCTGGTGTAGGCCAGATAACTAGAACTGTGGTTTTGCAGTTCCACGGTTCAAATCTTTGTATTATCCAGCTTTTAGCTTTTTTTGCGTAAAAAAAAACAGCAATAGTTTCTCGCTGACTGTTCAGACAAAAATATATCTGTTTAAAAGATTCTGGTGTAGGCCAGATAACTATAACTGTGGTTTTGCAGTTCCACGGTTCAAATCTCTGTATTATCCAGCTTTTGGCATTTTTCAGTAAAAAATAACACTAATAGTGTCTCACTGACTGTTCAGACACAAATATATCTGTTTAAAAGATTCTTTTGTTGGCCACATAACTATAACTGTGGTTTTCCAGTTCCAAGGTTCAAATCTCTGTATTATCTAGCTTTTTGCCTTTTTTCCGTAAAAAAAAACAGTAATAGTGTCTGGCTGACTTTTCAGACACAAATATATCTGTTTAAAAGATTCTGGTGTAGGCCAGATAAATAGAACTGTGGTTTTTCAGTTCCACGGTTCAAATCTCAGTATTATCCAGCTTTTGGCTTTTTTTCCGTAAAAAAAAACAGTAATAGTGTCTTCCTGACTATTCAGACACAAATATATCTGTTTAAAAGATCCTGGTGTAGGCCAGACAACTAGAACTGTGGTTTTGCAGATCCACGGTTCAAATCTCTGTATTATCCAGCTTTTGGCTTTTTTTGCGTAAAAAAAAACAGTAATAGTTTCTCGCTGACTGTTCAGACACAAATATATCTGTTTAAACGATACTGGTGTAGGCCAGATAACTAGAACTGTGGTTTTGCAGTTCCACGGTTCAAATCTCTGTATTACCAGCTTTTGGCTTTTTTTGCGTAAAAAAAAACAGTAATAGTTTCTTGCTGACTCTTCAGACACAAATACATCTGTTTAAAAGATTCTGGTGTAGGCCAGATAACTAGAATTGTGTTTTTTCAGTTCAACGGTTCATATCTCTGTATTATCCAGCTTTTAGCCTTTTTTCCGTAAAAAAAAACAGTAATAGTGTCTCCCTGACAGTTCAGACACAAATATATCTGTTTAAAAGATTCTGGTGTAGGCCATATAACTATAACTGTGGTTTTGCAGTTCCACGGTTCAAATCTCTTTATTATCCAGCTTTTGGCCTTTTTTCTGTAAAAAAAATTCAGTAATAGTGTCTTGCTGACTGTTCAGACACAAATATATCTGTTTAAAAGATTCTTTTGTAGGCCACATAACTATAACTGTGGTTTTCCTGTTCCAATGTTTAAATCTCTTTATTATCCAGCTTTTACCCTTTTTTCCGTAAAAAAAAACAGTAATAGTGTCTCGCTGACTGTTCAGACACAAATATATCAGTTTAAAAGATTCTGGTGTAGGCCAGATAACTAGAACTGTGGTTCTGCAGTTCCACAGTAAAAATCTCTGTATTTTCCAGTTTTTGGCCTTTTTTCCGTAAAAAAAAACAGTAATAGTGTCTCGCTGACTGTTCAGACACAAATATATCTGTTTAAAAGATTCTGGTGTAGGCCAGATAACTAAAACTGTGGTTTTACCTTTCCATGGTTCAAATCTCTGTATTATCCAACTTTTGGCATTTTTCCGTAGAAAATAACAGCAATAGTGTCTCACTGACTGTTCAGACACAAATATATCTGTTTAAAAGATTCTTTTGTTGGCCACATAACAATAACTGTGGTTTTCCATTCCAAGGTTCAAATCTCTGTATTATCCAGCTTTTGACCTTTTTTCCGTAAAAAAGTACAGTAATAGTGTCTCGCTGACTGTTCAGACACAAATATATCAGTTTAAAAGATTCTGGTGTAGGCCAGATAACTAGAACTGTGGTTCTGCAGTTCCACAGTAAAAATCTCTGTATTTTCCAGTTTTTGGCCTTTTTTCCGTAAAAAAAAACAGTAATAGTGTCTCGCTGACTGTTCAGACACAAATATATCTGTTTAAAAGATTCTGGTGTAGGCCAGATAACTAAAACTGTGGTTTTACAGTTCCATGGTTCAAATCTCTGTATTATCCAACTTTTGGCATTTTTCTGTAGAAAATAACAGCAATAGTGTCTCACTGACTGTTCAGACACAAATATATCTGTTTAAAAGATTCTTTTGTTGGCCACATAACAATAACTGTGGTTTTCCATTCCAAGGTTCAAATCTCTGTATTATCCAGCTTTTGACCTTTTTTCCGTAAAAAAGTACAGTAATAGTGTCTCGTTGACTGTTCAGACGCAAATATATCTGTTTAAAAATATCTTTTGTAGGCCACATAACTATAAATCTGGTTTTCCAGTTCCAACGTTCAAATCTCTGTATTATCCAGCTTTTTGCCTTTTCTCCGTAAAAAAAAACAGTAATAGTGTCTCCCTGACTTTTCAGACACAAATATATCTGTTTAAAAGATTCTGGTGTAGGCCAGATAAATAGAACTGTGGTTTTGCAGTTCCACGGTTCAAATCTCTGTATTATCCAGCTTTTGGCCTCTTTGTCGTAAAAAAAAACAGTAATAACGTCTCCCTGACTGTTCAGACACAAATGTATCTGTTTAAAAGATTCTGGTGTAGGCCAGACAACTAGAACTGTGGTTTTGCAGTTCCACGGTTCAAATCTCTGTATTATCCAGATTTTGGCCTTTTTTCCAAAAAAAATACTGTACTAGTGTCTCGCTGACTGTTCAGACACAAATATATCTGTTTAAAAGATTCTTTTGTAGGCCACATATCTATAACTGTGGTTTTCCAGTTCCAAGGTTAAAATCTCTGTATTATCCAGCTTTTGGCCTTTTTTCCGTAAAAGAAAACAGTAATAGTGTCTCCCTGACTTTTCAGACACAAATATATCTGCTTAAAAGATTCTGGTGTAGGCCAGATAACTAGAACTCTGGTTTTGCAGTACCACGGTTCAAATCTTTGTATTATCCAGCTTTTGGCTTTTTTTGCGTAAAAAAAAACAGCAATAGTTTCTCGCTGACTGTTCAGACAAAAATATATCTGTTTAAAAGATTCTGGTGTAGGCCAGATAAATATAACTGTGGTTTTGCAGTTCCACGGTTCAAATCTCTGTATTATCCAGCTTTTGGCATTTTTCAGTAAAAAATAACACTAATAGTGTCTCACTGACTGTTCAGACACAAATATATCTGTTTAAAAGATTCTTTTGTTGGCCACATAACTATAACTGTGGTTTTCCAGTTCCAAGTTTCAAATCTCTGTATTATCTAGCTTTTTGCCTTTTTTCCGTAAAAAAAAACAGTAATAGTGTCTCGCTAACTTTTCAGACAAAAATATATCTGTTTAAAAGATTCTGGTGTAGGCCAGATAAATAGAACTGTGGTTTTTCAGTTCCATGGTTCAAATCTCTGTATTATCCAGCTTTTGGCTTTTTTTCGGTAAAAAAAAACAGTAATAGTGTCTTGCTGACTATTCAGACACAAATATATCTGTTTAAAAGATCCTGGTGTAGGCCAGACAACTAGAACTGTGGTTTTGCAGATCCACGGTTCAAATCTCTGTATTATCCAGCTTTTGGCTTTTTTTGCGTAAAAAAAAACAGTAATAGTTTCTCGCTGACTGTTCAGACACAAATATATCTGTTTAAAAGATTCTGGTGTAGGCCAGATAACTAGAACTGTGGTTTTGCAGTTCCACGGTTCAAATCTCTGTATTATCCAGCTTTTGGCTTTTTTTGCGTAAAATAAAACAGTAATAGTTTCTTGCTGACTCTTCAGACACAAATACATATGTTTACAAGATTCTGGTGTAGGCCAGATAACTAGAATTGTGTTTTTTCAGTTCAACGGTTCATATCTCTGTATTATCCAGCTTTTAGCGTTTTTTCCGTAAAAAAAAACAGTAATAGTGTCTCACTGACTGTTTAGGCACAAACATATCTGTTTAAAAGATTCTGGTGTAGGCCAGATAACTAGAACTATGATTTTGCAGTTCCACGGTTCAAATCTCTTTATTATCCAGCTTTTGGCCTTTTTTCTGTAAAAAAAATTCAGTAATAGTGTCTTGCTGACTGTTCAGACACAAATAAATCTGTTTAAACGATTCTTTTGTTGGCCACATAACTATAACTGTGGTTTTCCATTCCAAGGTTCAAATCTCTGTATTATCCAGCTTTTGGCCTTTTTTCCGTAAAAAAAACAGTAATAGTGTCTCACTGACTGTTTAGGCACAAACATATCTGTTTAAAAGATTCTGGTGTAGGCCAGATAACTAGAACTATGATTTTGCAGTTCCACGGTTCAAATCTCTGTATTATCCAGCTTTTGGCCTTTTTTCCGTAAAAAAGTACAGTAATAGTGTCTCGCTGACTGTTCAGACACAAATATATCTGTTTAAAAAAATCTTTTGTAGGCCACATAACTATAAATCTGGTTTTCCAGTTCCAAGGTTCAAATTTCAGTATTATCCAGCTTTTTGCCTTTTCTCCGTTAAAAAAAACAGTAATAGTGTCTCCCTGACTTTTCAGACACAAATATATCTGTTTAAAAGATTCTGGTGTAGGCCAGATAAATAGAACTGTGGTTTTGCAGTTCCACGGTTCAAATCTCTGTATTATCCAGCTTTTGGCCTCTTTGTCGTAAAAAAAAACAGTAATAACGTCTCCCTGACTGTTCAGACACAAATGTATCTGTTTAAAAGATTCTGGTGTAGGCCAGAAAACTAGAACTGTGGTTTTGCAGTTCCACTGTTCAAATCTCTGCATTATCCAGCTTTCGACCTTTTTTCCGTTAAAAAAAAACAGTAATAGTGTCACCCTGACTGTTCAGACACAAATATATCTGCTTAAAAATTTTTGGTGTAGGCCAGATAACTAGTACTGTGGTTTTGCAATTCCACGGTTCAAATCTCTGTATTATCCAGCTTTTGGCTTTTTTTGCGTATAAAAAACAGTAATAGTTTCTTGCTGACTCTTCAGACACAAATATATCTGTTTAAAAGATTCTGGTGTAGGCCAGATAACTAGAATTGTGTTTTTTCAATTCAACAGTTCATATCTCTGTATTATCCAGCTTTTAGCCTTTTTTCCGTAAAAAACAGTAATAGTGTCTCCCTGACAGTTCAGACACAAATATATCTGTTTAAAAGATTCTGGTGTAGGCCACATAACTATAACTGTGGTTTTCCAGTTCCAAGGTGTAAATCTCTGTATTATCCAGCTTTTGGCCTTTTTTCCGTTAAAAAACAGTAATAGTGTCTCGCTGACTGTTCAGACACAAATATATCTGTTTAAAAGATTCTGGTGTAGGACAGAGAGCTATAACTGTGGTTTTGCAGTTCCACGGTTCAAATCTCTGTATTATCCAGCTTTTGGCATTTTTCAGTAAAAAATAACACTAATAGTGTCTCACTGACTGTTCAGACACAAATATATCTGTTTAAAAGATTCTTTTGTTGGCCACATAACTATAACTGTGGTTTTCCAGTTCCAAGGTTCAAATCTCTGTATTATCCAGCTTTTGGCCTTATTTCCTTAAAAAAAAAAAGGAATAGTGTCTCGCTGACTGTTCAGATACAAATATATCAGTTTAAAAGATAATGGTGTAGGCCAGAAAACTAGAACTGTGCTTTTGCAGATCCACGGTTCAAATCTCAGTATTATCCAGCTTTTGGCCTTTTTTTTTGTAAAAAACGAACAGTAATAGTTTCTCGCTGACTGTTCAGATACAAATATATCTGTTTAAACGATTCTGGTGTATGCCAGATAACTAAAACTGTGGTTTTGCAGTTCCACGGTTTAAATCTCTGTATTATCCAGCTTTTGGCATTTTTCCGTAAAAAATAACAGTAATAGTGTCTCACTGATTGTTCAGACACAAATATATTTGTTTAAAAAATTCTGGTGTAGGCCATATAACTAGAACTGTGATTTTGCCGTTCCACGGTTCAAATCTCTGTATTATCCAGATTTTGGCCTTTTTTCCGTAAAAAAGTACAGTAATACTGTCTCGCTGACTGTTCAGACACAAATATATCTGTTTAAAAGATTCTTTTGTAGGCCACATAACTATAGCTGTGGTTTTCCAGTTCCAAGGTTCAAATCTCTGTATTATCCAGCTTTTGGCCTTTTTTCCGTAAAAGAAAACAGTAATAGTGTCTCCCTGACTTTTCAGACACAAATATATCTGTTTAAAAGATTCTGGTGTAGGCCAGATAACTAGAACTGTGGTTTTGCAGTTCCACGGTTCAAATCTCTGTATTATCCAGCTTTTGGCTTTTTCCGTAAAAAAAAACAGTAATAGTTTCTTACTGACTCTTCAGACACAAATATATATGTTTAAAAGATTCTTTTGTTAGCCACATAACTATAACTGTGGTTTTCGAGTTGCAAAGTTCAAATCTCTGTATTATCCTGCTTTTGGATTTTTCCGTAAAAAAAAACAGTAATAGTTTCTCGCTGACTGTTCAGACACAAATTTATCTGTTTAAAAGATTCTGGTGTAGGCCAGACAACTAGAACTGTGGTTTTGCAGTTCCACGGTTCAAATCTCTATATTATCCAGCTTTTGGCTTTTTTTGTGTATAACAAAACAGTAATAGTTTCTTGCTGACTCTTCACACACAAATATATCTGTTTAAAAGATTCTGGTGTAGGCCAGATAACTAGAATTGCGGTTTTTCAGTTCAACGGTTCATATCTCTGTATTATCCAGCTTTTAGCCTTTTTTCCGTAAAAAAAAACACTAATAGTGTCTCCCTGACAGTTCAGACACAAATATATCTGTTTAAAAGATTCTGGTGTTGGCCTCATAACTATAACTGTGGTTTTCCAGTTCCAAGGTGTAAATCTCTGTATTATCCAGCCTTTGGCCTTTTTTCCGTTAAAAAAAACAGTAATAGTGTCTCGCTGACTGTTCAGACACAAATATATCTGTTTAAAAGATTCTGGTGTAGGCCAGTTAGCTATAACTGTGGTTTTGCAGTTCCACGGTTCAAATCTCTGTATTATCCAGCTTTTGGCATTTTTCAGTAAAAAATAACACTAATAGTGTCTCACTGACTGTTCAGACACAAATATATCTGTTTAAAAGATTTTTTTGTTGGCCACATAACTATAACTGTGGTTTTCCAGTTCCAAGGTTCAAATCTCTGTATTATCCAGCTTTTGGACTTTTTTCCTTAAAAAGAAAAAAGGAAAAGTGTCTCGCTGACTGTTCAGACACAAATATATCAGTTTAAAAGATCATGGTGTAGGCCAGAAAACTAGAACTGTGGTTTTGCAGATCCACGGTTCAAATCTCAGTATTATCCAGCTTTTGGCCTTTTTTTTTGTAAAAAAATAACAGTAATAGTTTCTCGCTGACTGTTCAGATACAAATATATCTGTTTAAAAGATTCTGGTGTATGCCAGATAACTAAAACTGTGGTTTTGCAGTTCCACGGTTTAAATCTCTGTATTATCCAGCTTTTGGCATTTTTCCGTAAAAAATAACAGTAATAGTGTCTCACTGATTGTTCAGACACAAATATATTTGTTTAAAAAATTCTGGTGTAGGCCAGATACCTAGAACTGTGATTTTGCCGTTCCACGGTTCAAATCTCTGTATTATCCAGATTTTGGCCTTTTTTCCGTAAAAAAGTACAGTAATAGTGTCTCGCTGACTGTTCAGACACAAATATATCTGTTTAAAAGTTTATTTTGTAGGCCACATAACTATAGCTGTGGTTTTCCAGTTCCAAGGTTCAAATCTCTGTATTATCCAGCTTTTGGCCTTTTTTCCGTAAAAGAAAACAGTAATAGTGTCTCCCTGACTTTTCAGACACAAATATATCTGTTTAAAAGATTCTGGTGTAGGCCAGATAACTAGAACTGTGGATTTGCATTTCCACAGTTCAAATCTCTGTATTATCCAGCTTTTGGCTTTTTTTGCGTATAACAAAACAGTAATAGTTTCTTGCTGACTCTTCAGACACAAATATATCTGTTTAAAAGATTCTGGTGTAGGCCAGATAACTAGAATTGTGGTTTTTCAGTTCAACGGTTCATATCTCTGTATTATCCAGCTTTTAGCCTTTTTTCCGTAAAAAAAAACACTAATAGTGTCTCCGTGACAGTTCAGACACAAATATATCTGTTTAAAAGATTCTGGTGTAGGCCACATAACTATAACTGTGGTTTTCCAGTTCCAAGGTGTAAATCTCTGTATTATCCAGCTTTTGGATTTTTTTGAGTAAAAAAAAACAGTAATAGTTTCCTGCTGACTCTTCAGACACAAATATATCTGTTTAAAAGATTCTTTTGTTGGCCACATAACTATAACTGTGGATTTCCAGTTCCAAGATTCAAATCTCTGTATTATCCAGCTTTTGGCTTTTTCCGTAAAAAAAACAGTAATAGTTTCTTGCTGACTCTTCAGACACAAATATATATGTTTAAAAGATTCTTTTGTTGGCCACATAACTTTAACTGTGGTTTTCCAGTTCCAAGGTTCAAATCTCTGTATTATCCTGCTTTTGGCTTTTTCCGTAAAAAAAAACAGTAATAGTTTCTCGCTGACTGTTCAGACACAAATTTATCTGTTTAAAAGATTCTGGTGTAGGCCAGATAACTAGAAATGTGGTTTTGCAGTTCCACGGTTCAAATCTCTGTATTATCCAGCTTTTGGCCTTTGTTCCGTAAAAAAAAACAGTAATAGTGTCTCCCTGACAGCTCAGACACAAATATATCTGTTTAAAAGATTCTGGTGTAGGCCACATAACTATAACTGTGGTTTTGCAGTTCCACGGTTCAAATCTCTGTATTATCCAGCTTTTGGCCTCTTTGTCGTAAAAAAAAACAGTAATAACGTCTCCCTGACTGTTCAGACACAAATATATCTGTTTAAAAGATTCTGGTGTAGGCCAGACAACTAGAACTGTGGTTTTGCAGTTCCACGGTTCAAATCTCTGCATTATCCAGCTTTCGACCTTTTTTCCGTTAAAAAAAACAGTAATAGTGTCACCCTGACTGTTCAGACACAAATATATCTGCTTAAAAATTTTTGGTGTAGGCCAGATAACTAGAAATGTGGTTTTGCAATTCTACAGTTCAAATCTCTGTATGATCCAGCTTTTGGCCTTTTTTCCGTTAAAAAAAAACATCAATAGTATCTCGCTGACTGTTCAGACACAAATATATCTGTTTAAAAAATTCTTTTGTAGGCCACATAACTATAAATCTGGTTTTCCAGTTCCAAGGTTCAAATCTCAGTATTATCCAGCTTTTTGCCTTTTCTCCGTAAAAAAAAACAGTAATAGTGTCTCACTGACTTTTCAGACACAAATATATCTGTTTAAAAGATTCTGGTGTAGGCCAGATAAATAGAACTGTGGTTTTGCAGTTCCACGGTTCAAATTTCTGTATTATCCAGCTTTTGGCTTTTTTTCCGTAAAAAAAAACAGTAATAGTGTCTCGCTGACTCTTCAGACACAAATATATCTGTTTAAAAGATCCTGGTGTAGGCCAGAAAACTAGAACTGTGGTTTTGCAGTTCCACGGTTCAAATCTCTGTATTATCCAGTTTTTGGCTTTTTTTGCGTAAAAAAAAACAGTAATAGTTTCTTTCTGACTCTTCAGACACAAATATATCTGTTTAAAAGATTCTGGTGTAGGCCAGATAACTAGAATTGTGGTTTTTCAGTTCAACGGTTCATATCTCTGTATTATCCATCTTTTAGACTTTTTTCCGTAAAAAAATACAGTAATAGTGTCTCCCTGACAGTTCAGACACAAATATATCTGTTTAAAAGATTCTGGTGTAGGACACATAACTAGAACTGTGGTTTTTCAGTTCCACGGTTCAAATCTCTTTATTTTCCAGCTTTTGGCCTTTTTTCTGTAATAAAATTCAGTAATAGTGTCTTGCTGACTGTTCAGACACAAATATATCTGTTTAAAAGATTCTTTTGTAGGCCACATAACTATAACTGTGGTTTTCCAGTTCCAAGGTGTAAATCTCTGTATTATCCAGCTTTTGGCCTTTTTTCCATTAAAAAAAACAGTAATAGTGTCTCGCTGACTGTTCAGACACAAATATATCTGTTTAAAAGATTCTGGTGTAGGCCAGATAACTATAACTGTGGTTTTGCAGTTCCACGGTTCATATCTCTGCTTTTGGCATTTTTCAGTAAAAAAAAACACTAATAGTGTCTCACTGACTGTTCAGACACAAATATATCTGTTTAAAAGATTCTTTTGTTGGCTACATAACTATAACTGTGGTTTTCCAGTTCCAAGGTTCAAATCTCTGTATTATCCAGCTTTTGGCCTTTTTTCCATAAAAAAAACAGTAATAGTTTCTCGCAGACTGTTCAGATACAAATATATCTGTTTAAAAGATTCTGGTGTATGCCAGATAACTAAAACTGTGGTTTTGCAGTTCCACGATTTAAATCTCTGTATTATCCAGCTTTTGGCATTTTTCCATAAAAAAGTACAGTAATAGTGTCTCGCTGACTGTTCAGACACAAATATATCTGTTTAAAAGATTCTTTTGTAGGCCACATAACTATAGCTGTGGTTTTCCAGTTCCAAGGTTCAAATCTCTGTATTATCAAGCTTTTGGTCTTTTTTCCGTAAAAGAAAACAGTAATAGTGTCTCGCTGACTGTTCAGACACAAATATATCTGTTTAAAAGATCCTGGTGTAGGCCAGAAAACTAGAACTGTGGTTTTGCAGTTCCACGGTTCAAATCTCTGTATTATCCAGCTTTTGGCTTTTTTTGCGTAGAAAAAAACAGTAATAGTTTCTTGCTGACTCTTCAGACACAAATATATCTGTTTAAAAGATTCTGGTGTAGGCCAGATAACTAGAATTGTGGTTTTTCAGTTCAACGGTTCATATCTCTGTAATATCCAGCTTTTAGCCTTTTTTCTGTAAAAAAAACAGTAATAGTGTCTCCCTGACAGTTCAGACACAAATTTATCTGTTTAAAAGATTCTGGTGTAGGCCACATAACTATAACTGTGGTTTTCCAGTTCCAAGGTGTAAATCTCTGTATTATCCAGCTTTTGGATTTTTTTGAGTAAAAAAAAACAGTAATAGTTTCCTGCTGACTCTTCAGACACAAATATATCTGTTTA
Source organism: Phyllobates terribilis (assembly GCF_046119375.1). NCBI lineage: Eukaryota > Metazoa > Chordata > Amphibia > Anura > Dendrobatidae > Phyllobates > Phyllobates terribilis. The sequence continues at coordinate 53,042,033 of NW_027362770.1, read as the reverse complement.
AAAGATTCTTTTGTTGGCCACATAACTATAACTGTGGATTTCCAGTTCCAAGATTCAAATCTCTGTATTATCCAGCTTTTGGCTTTTTCCGTAAAAAAAACAGTAATAGTTTCTTGCTGACTCTTCAGACACAAATATATATGTTTAAAAGATTCTTTTGTTGGCCACATAACTTTAACTGTGGTTTTCCAGTTCCAAGGTTCAAATCTCTGTATTATCCTGCTTTTGGCTTTTTCCGTAAAAAAAAACAGTAATAGTTTCTCGCTGACTGTTCAGACACAAATTTATCTGTTTAAAAGATTCTGGTGTAGGCCAGATAACTAGAAATGTGGTTTTGCAGTTCCACGGTTCAAATCTCTGTATTATCCAGCTTTTGGCCTTTGTTCCGTAAAAAAAAACAGTAATAGTGTCTCCCTGACAGCTCAGACACAAATATATCTGTTTAAAAGATTCTGGTGTAGGCCACATAACTATAACTGTGGTTTTGCAGTTCCACGGTTCAAATCTCTGTATTATCCAGCTTTTGGCCTCTTTGTCGTAAAAAAAAACAGTAATAACGTCTCCCTGACTGTTCAGACACAAATATATCTGTTTAAAAGATTCTGGTGTAGGCCAGACAACTAGAACTGTGGTTTTGCAGTTCCACGGTTCAAATCTCTGCATTATCCAGCTTTCGACCTTTTTTCCGTTAAAAAAAACAGTAATAGTGTCACCCTGACTGTTCAGACACAAATATATCTGCTTAAAAATTTTTGGTGTAGGCCAGATAACTAGAAATGTGGTTTTGCAATTCTACAGTTCAAATCTCTGTATGATCCAGCTTTTGGCCTTTTTTCCGTTAAAAAAAACATCAATAGTATCTCGCTGACTGTTCAGACACAAATATATCTGTTTAAAAAATTCTTTTGTAGGCCACATAACTATAAATCTGGTTTTCCAGTTCCAAGGTTCAAATCTCAGTATTATCCAGCTTTTTGCCTTTTCTCCGTAAAAAAAAACAGTAATAGTGTCTCACTGACTTTTCAGACACAAATATATCTGTTTAAAAGATTCTGGTGTAGGCCAGATAAATAGAACTGTGGTTTTGCAGTTCCACTGTTCAAATTTCTGTATTATCCAGCTTTTGGCTTTTTTTCCGTAAAAAAAAACAGTAATAGTGTCTCGCTGACTCTTCAGACACAAATATATCTGTTTAAAAGATCCTGGTGTAGGCCAGAAAACTAGAACTGTGGTTTTGCAGTTACACGGTTCAAATCTCTGTATTATCCAGTTTTTGGCTTTTTTTGCGTAAAAAAAAACAGTAATAGTTTCTTTCTGACTCTTCAGACACAAATATATCTGTTTAAAAGATTCTGGTGTAGGCCAGATAACTAGAATTGTGGTTTTTCAGTTCAACGGTTCATATCTCTGTATTATCCATCTTTTAGACTTTTTTCTGTAAAAAAATACAGTAATAGTGTCTCCCTGACAGTTCAGACACAAATATATCTGTTTAAAAGATTCTGGTGTAGGACACATAACTAGAACTGTGGTTTTTCAGTTCCACGGTTCAAATCTCTTTATTTTCCAGCTTTTGGCCTTTTTTCTGTAATAAAATTCAGTAATAGTGTCTTGCTGACTGTTCAGACACAAATATATCTGTTTAAAAGATTCTTTTGTAGGCCACATAACTATAACTGTGGTTTTCCAGTTCCAAGGTGTAAATCTCTGTATTATCCAGCTTTTGGCCTTTTTTCCGTTAAAAAAAACAGTAATAGTGTCTCGCTGACTGTTCAGACACAAATATATCTGTTTAAAAGATTCTGGTGTAGGCCAGATAACTATAACTGTGGTTTTGCAGTTCCACGGTTCATATCTCTGCTTTTGGCATTTTTCAGTAAAAAAAAACACTAATAGTGTCTCACTGACTGTTCAGACACAAATATATCTGTTTAAAAGATTCTTTTGTTGGCTACATAACTATAACTGTGGTTTTCCAGTTCCAAGGTTCAAATCTCTGTATTATCCAGCTTTTGGCCTTTTTTCCATAAAAAAAACAGTAATAGTTTCTCGCTGACTGTTCAGATACAAATATATCTGTTTAAAAGATTCTGGTGTATGCCAGATAACTAAAACTGTGGTTTTGCAGTTCCACGATTTAAATCTCTGTATTATCCAGCTTTTGGCATTTTTCCATAAAAAAGTACAGTAATAGTGTCTCGCTGACTGTTCAGACACAAATATATCTGTTTAAAAGATTCTTTTGTAGGCCACATCACTATAGCTGTGGTTTTCCAGTTCCAAGGTTCAAATCTCTGTATTATCAAGCTTTTGGTCTTTTTTCCGTAAAAGAAAACAGTAATAGTGTCTCGCTGACTGTTCAGACACAAATATATCTGTTTAAAAGATCCTGGTGTAGGCCAGAAAACTAGAACTGTGGTTTTGCAGTTCCATGGTTCAAATCTCTGTATTATCCAGCTTTTGGCTTTTTTTGCGTAGAAAAAAACAGTAATAGTTTCTTGCTGACTCTTCAGACACAAATATATCTGTTTAAAAGATTCTGGTGTAGGCCAGATAACTAGAATTGTGGTTTTTCAGTTCAACGGTTCATATCTTTGTAATATCCAGCTTTTAGCCTTTTTTCTGTAAAAAAAACAGTAATAGTGTCTCCCTGACAGTTCAGACACAAATTTATCTGTTTAAAAGATTCTGGTGTAGGCCAGATAACTAGAAATGTGGTTTTGCAGTTCCACGGTTCAAATCTCTGTATTATCCAGCTTTTGGCCTTTGTTCCATAAAAAAAAACAGTAATAGTGTCTCCCTGACAGTTCAGACACAAATATATCTGTTTAAAAGATTCTGGTGTTGGCCACATAACTATAACTGTGGTTTTGCAGTTCCACGGTTCAAATCTCTGTATTATCCATCTTTTGGCCTCTTTGTCGTAAAAAAAAACAGTAATAACGTCTCCCTGACTGTTCAGACACAAATATATCTGTTTAAAAGATTCTGGTGTAGGCCAGACAATGAGAACTGTGGTTTTGCAGTTCCACGGTTCAAATCTCTGTACTATCCAGCTTTCGACCTTTTTTCCGTTAAAAAAAACAGTAATAGTGTCACCCTGACTGTTCAGACACAAATATATCTGATTAAAAATTTTTGGTGTAGGCCAGATAACTAGAACGGTGGTTTTGCAATTCTACAGTTCAAATCTCTGTATGATCCAGCTTTTGGCCTTTTTTCCGTTAAAAAAAACCATCAATAGTGTCTCGCTGACTGTTCAGACAGAAATATATCTGTTTAAAAAATTCTTTTGTTGGCCACATAACTATAAATCTGGTTTTCCAGTTCCAAGGTTCAAATCTCAGTATTATCCAGCTTTTTGTCTTTTCTCCGTAAAAAAAAACAGTAATAGTGTCTCCCTGACTTTTCAGACACAAATATATCTGTTTAAAAGATTCTGGTGTAGGCCAGATAAATAGAACTGTGGTTTTGCAGTTCCACGGTTCAAATCTCTGTATTATCCAGCTTTTGGCTTTTTTTCCGTAAAAAAAAACAGTAATAGTGTCTCGCTGACTGTTCAGACACAAATTTATCTGTTAAAAAGATTCTAGTGTAGGCCAGATAACTAGAAATGTGGTTTTGCAGTTCCACGGTTCAAATCTCTGTATTATCCAGCTTTTGGCCTTTGTTCCGTTAAAAAAAACAGTAATAGTGTCTCCCTGACAGTTAAGACACAAATATATCTGTTTAAAAGATTCTGGTGTAGGCCACATAACTATAACTGTGGTTTTGCAGTTCCACGGTTCAAATCTCTGTATTATCCATCTTTTGGCCTCTTTGTCATAAAAAAAACAGTAATAACATCTCCCTGACTGTTCAGACACAAATATATCTGTTTAAAAGATTCTGGTGTAGGCCAGACAACTAGAACTGTGGTTTTGCAGTTCCACGGTTCAAATCTCTGTATTATCCAGTTTTCGACCTTTTTTCCGTTAAAAAAAACAGTAATAGTGTCACCCTGACTGTTCAGACACAAATATATCTGCTTAAAAATTTTTGGTGTAGGCTAGATAACTAGAACGGTGGTTTTGCAATTCTACAGTTCAAATCTCTGTATGATCCAGCTTTTGGCCTTTTTTCCGTTAAAAAAAAACATCAATAGTGTCTCGCTGACTGTTCAGACACAAATATATCTGTTTAAAAGATTCTGGTGTAGACCAGATAAATAGAACTGTGGTTTTGCAGTTCCACGGTTCAAATCTCTGTATTATCCAGCTTTTGGCTTTTTTTCCGTAAAAAAAAACAGTAATAGTGTCTCGCTGACTGTTCAGACACAAATATATCTGTTTAAAAGATCCTGGTGTAGGCCAGAAAACTAGAACTGTGGTTTTGCAGTTCCACGGTTCAAATCTCTGTATTATCCAGCTTTTGGCTTTTTTTGCGTAAAAAAAAAAGTAATAGTTTCTTGCTGACTCTTCAGACACAAATATATCTGTTTAAAAGATTCTGGTGTAGGCCAGATAACTAGAATTGTGGTTTTTCAGTTCAACGGTTCATATCTCTGTAATATCCAGCTTTTAGCCTTTCTTCTGTAAAAAAAAACAGTAATAGTGTCTCCCTGACAGTTCAGACACAAATTTTTCTGTTTAAAAGATTCTGGTGTAGGCCAGATAACTAGAAATGTGGTTTTGCAGTTCCACGGTTCAAATCTCTGTATTATCCAGCTTTTGGCCTTTGTTCAATAAAAAAAAACAGTAATAGTGTCTCCCTGACAGTTCAGACACAAATATATCTGTTTAAAAGATTCTGGTGTTGGCCACATAACTATAACTGTGGTTTTGCAGTTCCACGGTTCAAATCTCTGTATTATCCATCTTTTGGCCTCTTTGTCGTTTAAAAAAACAGTAATAACGTCTCCCTGACTGTTCAGACACAAATATATCTTTTTAAAAGATTCTGGTGTAGGCCAGACAATTAGAACTGTGGTTTTGCAGTTCCAAGGTTCAAATCTCTGTATTATCCAGATTTCGACCTTTTTTCCGTTAAAAAAAACAGTAATAGTGTCACCCTGACTGTTCAGACACAAATATATCTGCTTAAAAATTTTTGGTGTAGGCCAGATAACTAGAACGGTGGTTTTGCAATTCTACAGTTCAAATCTCTGTATGATCCAGCTTTTGGCCTTTTTTCCGTTAAAAAAAAACATCAATAGTGTCTCGCTGACTGTTCAGACACAAATATATCTGTTTAAAAAATTCTTTTGTAGGCCACATAACTATAAATCTGGTTTTCCAGTTCCAAGGTTCAAATCTTAGTATTATCCAGCTTTTTGCCTTTTCTCCGTAAAAAAAAAACAGTAATTGTGTCTCCCTGACCTTTCAGACACAAATATATCTGTTTAAAAGATTCTGGTGTAGGCCAGATAAATAGAACTGTGGTTTTGCAGTTCCACGGTTCAAATCTCTGTATTATCCAGCTTTTGGCTTTTTTTCCGTAAAAAAAAACAGTAATAGTGTCTCGCTGACTGTTCAGACACAAATATATCTGTTTAAAAGATCCTGGTGTAGGCCAGAAAACTAGAACTGTGGTTTTGCAGTTCCACGGTTCAAATCTCTGTATTATCCAGCTTTTGGCTTTTTTTGCATAAAAAAAAACATTAATAGTTTCTTGCTGACTCTTCAGACACAAATATATCTGTTTAAAAGATTCTGGTGTAGGCCAGATAACTAGAATTGTGGTTTTTCAGTTCAACGGTTCATATCTCTGTATTATCCAGCTTTTAGCCTTTTTTCCGTAAACAAAAACAGTAATAGTGTCTCCCTGACAGTTCAGACACAAATATATCTGCTTAAAAATTTTTGGCGTAGGCCATATAACTAGAACTGTGGTTTTGCAGTTCCACGGTTCAAATCTCTGTATTATCCAGCTTTCGACCTTTTTTCCGTTAAAAAAAACAGTAATAGTGTCACCCTGACTGTTCAGACACAAATAAAGCTGCTTAAAATTTTTTGGTGTAGGCCAGATAACTAGAACGGTGGTTTTGCAATTCTACAGTTCAAATCTCTGTATGATCCAGCTTTTGGCCTTTTTTCCGTTAAAAAAAAACATCAATAGTGTCTCGCTGACTGTTCAGACACAAATATATCTGTTTAAAAAATTCTTTTGTAGGCCACATAACTATAAATCTGGTTTTCCAGGTCCAAGGTTCAAATCTTAGTATTATCCAGCTTTTTGCCTTTTCTCCGTAAAAAAAAACAGTAATAGTGTCTCCCTGACCTTTCAGACACAAATATATCTGTTTAAAAGATTCTGGTGTAGGCCAGATAAATAGAACTGTGGTTTTGCAGTTCCACGGTTCAAATCTCTGTATTATCCAGCTTTTGGCTTTTTTTCCGTAAAACAAAACAGTAATAGTGTCTCTCTGACTGTTCAGACACAAATATATCTGTTTAAAAGATCCTGGTGTAGGCCAGAAAAGTAGAACTGTGGTTTTGCAGTTCCACGGTTCAAATCTCTGTATTATCCAGCTTTTGGCTTTTTTTGCGTAAAAAAAAACAGTAATAGTTTCTTGCTGACTCTTCAGACACAAATATATCTGTTTAAAAGATTCTGGTGTAGGCCAGATAACTAGAATTGTGGTTTTTCAGTTCAACGGTTCATATCTCTGTATTATCCAGCTTTTAGCCTTTTTTCCGTAAAAAAAAACAGTAATGGTGTCTCCCTGACAGTTCAGACACATATATATCTGCTTAAAAATTTTTGGTGTAGGCCAGATAACTAGAACTGTGGTTTTGCAATTCTACAATTCAAATCTCTGTATGATCCAGCTTTTGGCCTCTTTTCCGTTAAAAAAAAACATCAATAGTGTCTCGCTGACTGTTCAGAGACAAGAATATCTGTTTAAAAAATTATTTTGTAGGCCACATAACTATAAATCTGGTTTTCCACTTCCAAGGTTCAAATCTCAGTATTATCCAGCTTTTTGCCTTTTCTCCGTAAAAAAAAACAGTAATAGTGTCTCCTTGACTTTACAGACACAAATATATCTGTTTAAAAGATTCTGGTGTAGGCCAGATAAATAGAACTATGGTTTTGCAGTTCCACGGTTCAAATCTCTGTATTATCCAGCTTTTGGCTTTTTTTCCGTAAAAAAAAACAGTAATAGTGTCTCGCTGACTGTTCAGACACAAATATATCTGTTTAAAAGATCCTGGTGTAGGCCAGAAAACTAGAACTGTGGTTTTGCAGTTCCACGGTTCAAATCTCTGTATTATCCAGCTTTTGGCTTTTTTTGCGTAAAAAAAAACAGTAATAGTTTCTTGCTGACTCTTCAGACACAAATATATCTGTTTAAAAGATTCTTTTGTTGGCCACACAACTATAACTATGGTTTTCCAGTTCCAAGGTTCAAATCTCTGTATTATCCAGCTTTTGGCTTTTTCCGTAAAAAAAAACAGTAATAGTTTCTTGCTGACTCTTCAGACACAAATATATATGTTTAAAAGATTCTTTTGTTGGCCACATAACTATAACTGTGGTTTTCCAGTTCCAAGGTTCAAATCTCTGTATTATCCAGCTTTTGGCTTTTTCCATAAAAAAAAACAGTAATAGTTTCTCGCTGACTGTTCAGACACAAATTTATCTGTTTAAAAGATTCTGGTGTAGGCTCGATAACTAGAAATGTGGTTTTGCAGTTCCACGGTTCAAATCTCTGTATTATCCAGCTTTTGGCCTTTGTTCCGTAAAAAAAAACAGTAATATTGTCTCCCTGACAGTTCAGACACAAATATATCTGTTTAAAAGATTCTGGTGTAGGCCACATAACTATAACTGTGGTTTTGCAGTTCCACTGTTCAAATCTCTGTATTATCCATCTTTTGGCCTCTTTGTCGTAAAAAAACCCAGTAATAACGTCTCCCTGACTGTTCAGACACAAATATATCTGTTTAAAAGATTCTGGTGTAGGCCAGACAACTAGAACTGTGGTTTTGCAGTTCCACAGTTCAAATCTCTGTATTATCCAGCTTTCGACCTTTTTTCCGTTAAAAAAAACAGTAATAGTGTCACCCTGACTGTTCAGACACAAATATATCTGTTTAAAAAATTCTTTTGTAGGCCACATAACTATAAATCTGGATTTCCAGTTCCAAGGTTCAAATTATTATTATTATTATTTATTATTATAGCGCCATTTATTCCATGGCGCTTTACATGTGAAAAAGGGGGTATAATACAAGAACAATTTCAATAATCTTGAACACAATGTGACAGCGACTGGTACAGGCGGAGCGAGGACCCTGCCCGCGAGGGCTCACAATCTACGAGGGATGGGTGAGGATACAGTAGGTGAGGGTAGAGCTGGTCATGCAGCGGTATGGTGGAGCGGTGGTTACTGCAGGTTGTAGGCTTGTCGGAAGAGGTGGGTCTTCAGGTTCCTTTTGAACGTTTCCACGGTAGGCGAGAGTCTGATACGTTGGGGTAGAGAGTTCCAGAGTAGGGCGGAAGCACGGGAGAAATCTTGTATACGGTTGTGGGAGGAGGAGATAAGAGGGGAGTAGAGCAGGAGATTTTGTGAGGATCGGAGGTTGCGTGCAGGTATGTAACGGGAGACTAGGTCGGAGATATATGGAGGAGACAGGTTGTGAATGGCTTTGTATGTCATGGTTAGGGTTTTGAACTGGAGTCTCTGAGCAATGGGGAGCCAGTGAAGAGATTGACAGAGAGGAGAGGCCGGGGAATAGCGGGGGGACAGGTTGATTAGTCGAGCAGCAGAGTTTATGATAGATTGGAGGGGTGCGAGAGTGTTAGAGGGGAGGCCACAGAGCAGGAGGTTGCAGTAGTCAAGGCGGGAGATGATGAGGGCGTGCACTAGTGTTTTTGCAGATTCATGGTTTAGGAATGTGCGGATCCGGGAGATATTTTTAAGTTGGAGTCGGCAGGAAGTGGAAAGGGCTTGGATATGTGGTTTGAAGGAGAGTTCCGAGTCCAGGGTTACCCCGAGGCAGCGAGCTTGAGGGACTGGGGAGAGTGGGCAGCCATTGACTATGATGGATAGGTCAGTTGGGAGGGTTGAATGAGATGGCGGAAAGATGATGAATTCTGTTTTGTCCATGTTAAGTTTTAGAAATCTAGCAGAGAAGAAGGATGAAATAGCAGACAGACATTGTGGGATTTTGGTTAATACGGAGGTGATATCGGGTCCAGAGAGGTAAATCTGTGAGTCATCAGCATAGAGGTGATAATGAAAGCCATGAGACTCTATGAGCTGTCCCAGGCCTAAGGTGTAGATGGAGAAGAGCAGGGGTCCTAGAACTGAACCTTGGGGGACACCGACAGATAGGGAGCGAGATGAAGAGGTGGTGTGTGAGTGGGAGACACTGAATGTCCGGTCTGTTAGGTATGAGGAGATCCAGGATAGGGCCAAGTCTGTGATGCCGAGAGATGAGAGAGTCTGTAGTAAGAGGGAATGGTCCACTGTGTCAAAGGCAGATGACAGGTCTAGGAGGAGGAGGACAGAGTAGTGTCGCTTAGATTTGGCTGTTAGTAGGTCGTTTGTGACTTTAGTCAGTGCAGTTTCAGAAGAATGGTGCGGTCGGAAACCAGATTGTAGGCGGTCAAAGAGGGAGCAGGAGGAGAGGTGGGAGGACAGTTCAGAATGGACATGTTGTTCCAGTAGTTTTGAGGCATAGGGGAGAAGTGATATGGGGCGATAGCTAGACACAGAGGATGGGTCAAGGGAGGGCTTTTTGAGGATGGGTGTGATTGAGGCATGTTTGAAACATGAGGGGAAGACACAAGTTGTTAGTGACAGGTTGAAGAGGTGGGCTAGGGCTGGGATGAAGATAGTGGTAAGGTTTGGGATGAGGTGAGACGGGATTGGGTCAAGTTTACAGGTGGTGAGGTGTGATTTGGAGAGTAAGGAGGAAAGTTGATCTTCAGAAATGGTGGAGAATGTAGTTTTGGAGGAGGAGGGTTGAGTAGGTGTGGGGAGGGGCTGTGGGGGCTTTAGGCAAAAGCTTTGTCTGATGGTGTCAATCTTCTGCTTGAAGAATGAGGCAAAGTCTTCGGCTGAAATAAGAGGAGAGGGAGGAGGCACTGGGGGACGGAGGAGAGAATTGAAGGTGTTGAATAGTTGTTTGGGGTTGTGGGACAGGGAGGATATGAGAGATGTGAAGTATGTTTGTTTTGCTGCAGTGAGTGTGGACTTGAAGGTAGTGAGGGACTGTTTGAATGCGATGAAGTGCTCATGGGAGTGGGACCTTTTCCATCTACGTTCAGCAGCCCTGGAGGCCCGTCGCAGTTCTTTAGTTAGGCTGGTGTGCCAGGGTTGTCTGTTGATTGTGCGAGTCTTGGTATGCATGAGGGGGGCGACCGAATCGAGAGCTGCAGCTGTTGTGGTGTTGTATAAAGTGGCAGCAGCATCTGCATCATGTAAGGAACTAATGTCTGTAAGAGGGAGGAGGGATTCAGAGAGAGAGTGTAGGTCAAGGTGTTTGAGATTTCTACGAGGGTATTCAAGTTTGTGGAGTGGGGATTGTTGCCCCGGGGAGGAGAGAGAAGAGAATGTGAGTAGGTTGTGGTCAGAGAGAGGGAGAGGTGAGTTAGAGAGGTTAGATAGGGAACAGAGGCGGGTGAAGATGAGGTCCAGCGTGTGGCCGTCTTTGTGGGTGGGTGTGGAAGACCACTGGGTAAGACCAAAGGAGGAAGTGAGGGATAGAAGCTTAGAGGCAGCTGAGAGGGAAGTATCAATGGGGATGTTAAAGTTGCCCATGAGGATAGTGGGGATGTCAACAGAGAGGAAATGAAGTAGCCAGGTGGTGAAGTGGTCAAAGAAAGTGGTGGCTGATCCTGGGGGGCGGTAGATGACAGCCAGTTGGAGGTTGGAGGGGGAGTAGATGCGCACACAGTGCACTTCAAAAGACGGGAGAGTAATTGTGGGTGGCAGTGGGATCTGGGTGAAGGAGCAGTTTTCTGAGAGGAGGAAGCCTATTCCTCCACCGTGCTTGCCATTGGGGCAGGGGGTATGGGAGAGGTGGAATCCGCCATACGAAAGTGCAGCAGGAGAGGTTGTGTCGGAGGGGGTGAGCCAGGTTTCAGTGATTCCGAGGAAGGAAAGCTTGTTAGTGATGAAGAGATCGTGAATGTAGGAAAGTTTATTGCAGACAGAGCGAGCGTTCCATAGAGCTCCTGTTAGTGGAACTGGGGAAGCGGGGGCTGGGCGGATGGGTGTAAGGTTAGAGGGGTTCCGAGAGTTTGGGATAGATCGGGGGTAGGAGGTGGAAGTGAATGTAGGGATGTGGTGAGGAGGGCCAGGATTTGGAGAGATGTCGCCGGCAGTAAGGAGGAGCAGAGAAAGCGTTATTAGGTGGGAGCAGGAGAGGGCATGAGGTGGCTGTCTGTGTTTGGAGACAAAGGATTGTATGTTGTGGAATAGCTCTGAGGAAGAGGTGAGATGGGTGGGGAGAATGGAGGGAGAGATGAAGAGTTCATTACTAGGTGTAGGGATTAGGGGTGGTTGAAAGAAGTAAAGGATTAAGGGGGTGAGAGTGAAAACAAAAACAAACATTGTTTACTGTGACTTAGTATCCAGGTACCTTCAGTTCCCTTCAGGTTCAATTCAGGATTAATTCAAATTTCAGGCACTTCAGCTCATGGACACTTAAGCTGAGGGACACAGACTTCAGTCTGACACAGACTCCTAGTTCTCAATATATGGCCTACAGAATGCATTCAGCTGTGAACCAGAGGGGAGTGGTCTGTGCTCATCTTGATCAGCTGATTAAGGCTGAACCAGATGTAGGATACTCAAAGGTTCAGTAAACAAGGTCATAAATGAAAGTGGGGGGTGGGTAGTGTAACTTGGGTCACGTACCATTAGTATATAGTAGGAGCAGAGAGATATAGGGAAGGCTGCATGGAAATCAGGATGGAAAAGTTGGGTCACGTACCATTAGTATATAGTAGGAGCAGAGAGATATAGGGAAGGCTGCATGGAAATCAGGATGGAAAAGTTGGGTCACGTACCATTAGTATATAGTAGGAGCAGAGAGATATAGGGAAGGCTGCATGGAAATCAGGATGGAAAAGTTGGGTCACGTACCTGTAAGAGGAATGGATAAACAGAGATGCTGATTAGAGTGCGGTGGTGGCCGGTAAGGTACAGTCTGCATGCATCACATTATTAAGGATTAATTCAAATTTCAGACACTTCAACTCATGTACAATCTCTGTATTATCCAGCTTTTTGCCTTTTCTCCGTAAAAAAAAACAGTAATAGTGTCTCCCTGACTTTTCAGACACAAATATATCTGTTTAAAAGATTCTGGTGTAGGCCAGATAAATAGAACTGTGGTTTTGAAGTTCCACAGTTCAAATCTCTGCATTATCCAGCTTTTGGCTTTTTTTCCGTAAAAAAAAACAGTAATAGTGTCTCGCTGACTGTTCAGACACAAATATATCTGTTTAAAAGATCCTGGTGTAAGCCAGAAAACTAGAACTATGGTTTTTCAGTTCAACGGTTCATATCTCTGTATTATCCAGCTTTTAGCCTTTTTTCCATAAAAAAAAACAGTAATAGTGTCTCCCTGACAGTTCAGACACAAATATATCTGTTTAAAAGATTCTGGTGTAGGCCACATAACTATAACTGTGGTTTTGCAGTTCCACGGTTCAAATCTCTTTATTATCCAGCTTTTGGCCTTTTTTCTGTAAAAAAATTCAGTAATAGTGTCTTGCTGACTGTTCAGACACAAATATATCTGTTTAAAAGATTCTTTTGTAGGCCACATAACTATAACTGTGGTTTTCCAGTTCCAAGGTGTAAATCTCTGTATTATCCAGCTTTTGGCCTTTTTTCCGCTAAAAAAAACAGTAATAGTGTCTCGCTGACTGTTCAGACACAAATATATCTGTTTAAAAGATTCTGGTGTAGGCCAGATAACTATAACTGTGGTTTTGCAGTTCCATGGTTCAAATCTCTGTATTATCCAGCTTTTGGCATTTTTCAGTAAAAAATAACGCTAATAGTGTCTCACTGACTGTTCAGACACAAATATATCTGTTTAAAAGATTCTTTTGTTGGCCACATAACTATAACTGTGGTTTTCCAGTTCCAAGGTTCAAATCTCTGTATTATCCAGCTTTTGTCTTTTTTTGTAAAAAAAAACAGTAATAGTTTCTCGCTGACTGTTCAGACACAAATTTATCTGTTTAAAAGATTCTGGTGTAGGCCGGATAACTAGAAATGTGGTTTTGCAGTTCCACGGTTCAAATCTCTGTATTATCCAGCTTTTGGCCTTTGTTCCGTAAAAAAAAACAGTAATAGTGTCTCCCTGACAGTTCAGACACAAATATATCTTTTTAAAAGATTCTGGTGTAGGCCACATAACTATAACTCTGGTTTCGCAGTTCCACGGTTCACATCTCTGTATTATCCAGCTTTTGGCCTTTTTTCCATAAAAAAAAAAGGAATAGTGTCTCGCTGACTGTTCAGACACAAATATATCTGTTTAAAAGATCATGGTGTAGGCCAGAAAACTAGAACTGTGGTTTTGCAGATCCACGGTTCAAATCTCTGTATTATCCAGCTTTTGACCTTTTTTTCCGTAAAAAAAAAACTGTAATAGTTTCTCGCTGACTGTTCAGAAACAAACATATCTGTTTAAAAGATTCTGGTGTATGCCAGATAACTAATACTGTGGTTTTGCAGTTCCACGGTTCAAATCTCTGTATTATCCAGCTTTTGGCATTTTTCCATAAAAAATAACAGTAATAGTGTCTCACTGATTCTTCAGACACAAATATATCTGTTTAAAAGATTCTTTTGTAGGCCACATAACTATAACTGTGGTTTTCCAGTTCCAAGGTTCAAATCTATGTATTATCCAGCTTTTGGCCTTTTTTCCGTAAAAGAAAACAGTAATAGTGTCTCCCTGACTTTTCAGACACAAATATATCTGTTTAAAAGATTCTGGTGTAGGCCAGATAACTAGAACTGTGGTTTTGCAGTTCCACGGTTCAAATCTCTGTATTATCCAGCTTTTGGCTTTTTTTGCGTAAAAAAAACAGTAATAGATTCTTGCTGACTCTTCAGACACAAATATATCTGTTTAAAAGATTCTTTTCTTGGCCACATAACCATAACTGTGGTTTTCCAGTTCCAAGGTTCAAATCTCTGTATTATCCAGCTTTTGGCCTTTGTTCCGTAAAAAAAAACAGTAATAGTGTCTCCCTGACAGTTCAGACACAAATATATCTGTATAAAAGATTCTGGTGTAGGCCACATAACTATAACTGTGGTTTTGCAGTTCCACGGTTCAAATCTCTGTATTATCCAGCTTTTGGCCTTTTTTCCATAAAAAAAAAAGGAATAGTGTCTCGCTGACTGTTCAGACACAAATATATCTGTTTAAAAGATCATGGTGTAGGCCAGAAAACTAGAACTGTGGTTTTGCAGATCCACGGTTCAAATCTCTGTATTATCCAGCTTTTGGCCTTTTTTTCCGTAAAAAAAAAACTGTAATAGTTTCTCGCTGACTGTTCAGAAACAAACATATCTGTTTAAAAGATTCTGATGCATGCCAGATAACTAATACTGTGGTTTTACAGTTCCACGGTTCAAATCTCTGTATTATCCAGCTTTTGGCATTTTTCCATAAAAAATAACAGTAATAGTGTCTCACTGATTGTCCAGACACAAATATATTTGTTTAAAAAATTCTGGTGTAGGCCAGATAACTAGAACTGTGATTTTGCAGTTCCACGGTTCAAATCTCTGTATTATCCAGATTTTGGCCTTTTTTCCATAGAAAAGTACAGTAATAGTGTCTCGCTGACTGTTCAGACACAAATATATCTGTTTAAAAGATTCTTTTGTAGGCCACATAACTATAACTGTGGTTTTCCAGCTCCAAGGTTCAAATCTCTGTATTATCCAGCTTTTGGCCTTTTTTCCGTAAAAGAAAACAGTAATAGTGTCTCCCTGACTTTTCAGACACAAATATATCTGTTTAAAAGATTCTGGTGTAGGCCACATAACTATAACTGTGGTTTTGCAGTTCCACGGTTCAAATCTCTGTATTATCCATCTTTTGGCCTCTTTGTCGCAAAAAAAACAGTAATAACGTCTCCCTGACTGTTCAGACACAAATATATCTGTTTAAAAGATTCTGGTGTAGGCCAGACAACTAGAACTGTGGTTTTGCAGTTCCATGGTTCAAATCTCTGTATTATCCAGCATTCGACCTTTTTTCCGTTAAAAAAAACAGTAATAGTGTCACCCTGACTGTTCAGACACAAATTTATCTGTTTAAAAGTTTCTGGTGTAGGCCGGATAACTAGAAATGTGGTTTTGCAGTTCCACGGTTGAAATCTCTGTGTTATCCAGCTTTTGGCCTTTGTTCCATAAAAAAAGTACAGTAATAGTGTCTCGCTGACTGTTCAGACACAAATATATCTGTTTAAAAGATTCTTTTGTAGGCCACATAACTATAACTGTGGTTTTCCAGTTCCAAGGTTCAAATCTCTGTATTATCCAGCTTTTGGCGTTTTTTCCGTAAAAGAAAACAGTAATAGTGTCTCCCTGACTTTTCAGACACAAATATATCTGTTTAAAAGATTCTGGTGTAGGCCAGATAACTAGAACTGTGGTTTTGCAGTTCCACGGTTCAAATCTCTGTGTTATCCAGCTTTTGGCTTTTTTTGCGCAAAAAAAACAGTAACACTTTCTTGCTGACTCTTCAGACACAAATATATCTGTTTAAAAGATTCTGGTGTAGGCCAGATAACTAGAATTGTGGTTTTTCAGTTCAACGGTTCATATCTCTGTATTATCCAGCTTTTAGCCTTTTTTCCGTAAAAAAAAACAGTAATAGTGTCTCCCTGACAGTTCAGACACAAATATATCTGTTTAAAAGATTCTGGTGTAGGCCACATAACTATAACTGTGGTTTTGCAGTTCCACGGTTCAAATCTTTTTATTATAAAGCTTTTGGCCTTTTTTCTGGAAAAAAATTCAGTAATAGTGTCTTGCTGACTGTTCAGACACAAATATATCTGTTTAAAAGATTCTTTTGTAGGCCACATAACTATATCTGTGGTTTTCCTGTTCCATTGTTTAAATCTCTTTATTATCCAGCTTTTAGCCTTTTTTCCATTAAAAAAAAACAGTAATAGTGTCTCACTGACTTTTCAGACACAAATATATCTGTTTAAAAGTTTCTGGTGCAGGCCAGATAACTAGAACTGTGTTTTTGCAGTTCCACAGTTCAAATTTCTGTATTATTCAGCTTTTGGCCTTTTTTCCTTAAAAAAAAAAAACATCAATAGTTTCTCGCTAACTGTTCAGACACAAATATATCTGTTTAACAGATTCTGGTGAAGGCCAGATAACTAGAACTGTGGTTTTGCAGTTCCACGGTTCAAATCTCTGTATTTTCCAGTTTTTGGCCTTTTTTCCGTAAAAAAAAACAGTAATAGTGTCTCGCTGACTGTTCAGACACAAATATATCTGTTTACAAGATTCTGGTTTAGGCCAGATAACTATAACTGTGGTTTTGCAGTTCCACGGTTCAAAGCTCTGTATTATCCAGCTTTTGGCCTTTGCTCCGTAAAAAATAACAGTAATAGTGTCTCGCTGACTGTTCAGACACAAATATATCTGTTTAAAAGATTCTTTTGTAGGCCACATAGCTATAACTGTGGTTTTCCAGTTCCAAGGTTCAAATCTCTGTATTATCCAGCTTTTGGCCTTTTTTTCCGTAAAAGAAAACAGTAATAGTGTCTCCCTGACTTTTCAGACACAAATATATCTGTTTAAAAAATTCTTTTGTAGGCCACATAACTATAAATCTGGTTTTCCAGTTCCAAGGTTCAAATCTCCGTATTATCCAGCTTTTTGCCTTTTCTCCGTAAAAAAAAACAGTAATAGTGTCTCCCTGACTTTTCAGACACAAATATATCTGTTTAAAAGATTCTGGTGTAGGCCAGATAAATAGAACTGTGGTTTTGCAGTTCCACGGTTCAAATCTCTGCATTTTCCAGCTTTTGGCTTTTTTTCCATAAAAAAAAACAGTAATAGTGTCTCGCTGACTGTTCAGACACAAATATATCGGTTTAAAAGATCCTGGTGTAGGCCAGAAAACTAGAACTGTGGTTTTGCAGTTCCACGGTTCAAATCTCTGTATTATCCAGCTTTTGGCTTTTTTTGCGTAAAAAAAAAACAGTAATAGTTTCTTGCTGACTCTTCAGACACAAGTATATCTGTTTAAAAGATTCTGGTGTAGGCCAGATAACTAGAATTGTGGTTTTTCAGTTCAACGGTTCATATCTCTGTATTATCCAGCTTTTAGCCATTTTTCCGTAAAAGAAAACAGTAATAGTGTCTCCCTGACTTTTCAGACACAAATATATCTGTTTAAAAGATTCTGGTGTAGGCCAGATAACTAGAACTGTGGTTTTGCAGTTCCACGGTTCAAATCTCTGAATTATCCAGCTTTAGGCTTTTTTTGCGTAAAAAAACCAGTAATAGTTTCTTAGTGACTCTTCAGACACAAATATATCTGTTTAAAAGATTCTTTTGCTGGCCACATAACTATAACTGTGGTTTTCCAGTTCCAAGGTTCAAATCTCTGTATTATCCAGCTTTTGGCTTTTTCCGTAAAAAAAAACAGTAATAGTTTCTCGCTGACTGTTCAGACACAAATTTATCTGTTTAAAAGATTCTGGTGTAGGCCGGATAACTAGAAATGTGGTTTTGCAGTTCCACGGTTCAAATCTCTGTATTATCCAGCTTTTGGCCTTTGTTCCGTAAAAAAAAACAGTAATAGTGTCTCCCTGACAGTTCAGACACAAATATATCTGTTTAAAAGATTCTGGTGTAGGCCACATAACTATAACTGTGGTTTTGCAGTTCCACGGTTCAAATCTCTGTATTATCCAGCTTTTGGCCTTTTTTCCATAAAAAAAAAAGGAATAGTGTCTCGCTGACTGTTCAGACACAAATATATCTGTTTAAAAGATCATGGTGTAGGCCAGAAAACTAGAACTGTGGTTTTGCAGATCCATGGTTCAAATCTCTGTATTATCCAGCTTTTGGCCTTTTTTTCCGTAAAAAAAAAACTGTAATAGTTTCTCGCTGACTGTTCATAAACAAACATATCTGTTTAAAAGATTCTGGTGTATGCCAGATAACTAATACTGTGGTTTTGCAGTTCCAAGGTTCAAATCTCTGTATTATCCAGCTTTTGGCATTTTTCCGTAAAAAATAACAGTAATAGTGTCTCACTGATTGTTCAGACACAAATATATTTGTTTAAAAAATTCTGGTGTAGGCCAGATAACTAGAACTGTGATTTTGCAGTTCCACGGTTCAAATCTCTGTATTATCAAGATTTTGGCCTTTTTTCCATAAAAAAGTACAGTAGTAGTGTCTCGCTGACTGTTCAGACACAAATATATCTGTTTAAAAGATTCTTTTGTAGGCCACATAACTATAACTGTGGTTTTCCAGTTGCAAGGTTTAAATCTCAGTATTATCCAGCTTTTGGCCTTTTTTCCGTAAAAGAAAACAGTAATAGTGTCTTCCTGACTTTTCAGACACAAATATATCTGTTTAAAAGATTCTGGTGTAGGCCAGATAACTAGAACTGTGGTTTTGCAGTTCCACGGTTCAAATCTCTGTATTATCCAGCTTTTGGCTTTTTTTGCGTAAAAAAAAACAGTAATAGTTTCTTGCTGACTGTTCAGACACAAATATATCTGTTTAAAAGATTCTGGTGTAGGCCAGATAGCTAGAACTGTGGTTTTGCAGTTCCACCGTTCAAATCTCTGTATTTTCCAGTTTTTGGCCTTTTTTCCGTAAAAAAAAAAACAGTAATAGTGTCTCGCTGACTGTTCAGACACAAATATATCTGTTTAAAAGATTCTGGTGTAGGCCAGATAACTATAACTGTGGTTTTGCAGTTCCACGGTTCAAATCTCTGTATTATCCAGCTTTTGGCATTTTTCCGTAAAAAATAACAGCAATAGTGTCTCACTGACTGTTCAGACACAAATATATCTGTTTAAATGATTCTTTTGTTGGCCACATAACTATAACTGTGGTTTTCCATTCCAAGGTTCAAATCTCTGTATTATCCAGATTTTGGCCTTTTTTCCGTAAAAAAAATTAGTAATAGTGTCTCTCTGACTGTTCAGACACAAATATATATCTGTTTAAAAGATTCTGGTGTAGGCCAGATAACTAGAACTGTGGTTTTGCAGTTCCACGGTTCAAATCTCTGTATTATCCAGCTTTTGGCTTTTTTTGCATAAAAAAAAACAGTAATAGTTTCTTGCTGACTCTTCAGACACAAATATATCTGTTTAAAACATTCTGGTGTAGGCCAGATAACTAGAATTGTGTTTTTTCAGTTCAACGGTTCATATCTCTGTATTATCCAGCTTTTATCCTTTTTTCCGTAAAAAAAAACAGTAATAGTGTCTCCCCGACAGTTCAGACACAAATATATCTGTTTAAAAGATTCTGGTGTAGGCCACATAACTATAACTGTGGTTTTGCAGTTCCACGGTTCAAATCTCTTTATTATCCAGCTTTTGGCCTTTTTTCTGTAAAAAAATTCAGTAATAGTGTCTTGCTGACTGTTCAAACACAAATATATCTGTTTAAAAGATTCTTTTTTAGGCCACATAACTATAACTGTGGTTTTCCTGTTCCAATGTTTAAATCTCTTTATTATCCAGCTTTTAGCCTTTTTTCCGTAAAAAAAACAGTAATAGTGTCTCCCTGACCTTTCAGACACAAATATATCTGTTTAAAAGATCATGGTGTAGGCCAGAAAACTAGAACTGTGGTTTTGCAGATCCATGGTTCAAATCTCTGTATTATCCAGCTTTTGGCCTTTTTTTCCGTAAAAAAAAAACTGTAATAGTTTCTCGCTGACTGTTCATAAACAAACATATCTGTTTAAAAGATTCTGGTGTATGCCAGATAACTAATACTGTGGTTTTGCAGTTCCAAGGTTCAAATCTCTGTATTATCCAGCTTTTGGCATTTTTCCGTAAAAAATAACAGTAATAGTGTCTCACTGATTGTTCAGACACAAATATATTTGTTTAAAAAATTCTGGTGTAGGCCAGATAACTAGAACTGTGATTTTGCAGTTCCACGGTTCAAATCTCTGTATTATCAAGATTTTGGCCTTTTTTCCATAAAAAAGTACAGTAGTAGTGTCTCGCTGACTGTTCAGACACAAATATATCTGTTTAAAAGATTCTTTTGTAGGCCACATAACTATAACTGTGGTTTTCCAGTTGCAAGGTTTAAATCTCAGTATTATCCAGCTTTTGGCCTTTTTTCCGTAAAAGAAAACAGTAATAGTGTCTCCCTGACTTTTCAGACACAAATATATCTGTTTAAAAGATTCTGGTGTAGGCCAGATAACTAGAACTGTGGTTTTGCAGTTCCACGGTTCAAATCTCTGTATTATCCAGCTTTTGGCTTTTTTTGCGTAAAAAAAAACAGTAATAGTTTCTTGCTGACTGTTCAGACACAAATATATCTGTTTAAAAGATTCTGGTGTAGGCCAGATAGCTAGAACTGTGGTTTTGCAGTTCCACCGTTCAAATCTCTGTATTTTCCAGTTTTTGGCCTTTTTTCCGTAAAAAAAAAAACAGTAATAGTGTCTCGCTGACTGTTCAGACACAAATATATCTGTTTAAAAGATTCTGGTGTAGGCCAGATAACTATAACTGTGGTTTTGCAGTTCCACGGTTCAAATCTCTGTATTATCCAGCTTTTGGCATTTTTCCGTAAAAAATAACAGCAATAGTGTCTCACTGACTGTTCAGACACAAATATATCTGTTTAAATGATTCTTTTGTTGGCCACATAACTATAACTGTGGTTTTCCATTCCAAGGTTCAAATCTCTGTATTATCCAGATTTTGGCCTTTTTTCCGTAAAAAAAATTAGTAATAGTGTCTCTCTGACTGTTCAGACACAAATATATATCTGTTTAAAAGATTCTGGTGTAGGCCAGATAACTAGAACTGTGGTTTTGCAGTTCCACGGTTCAAATCTCTGTATTATCCAGCTTTTGGCTTTTTTTGCGTAAAAAAAAACAGTAATAGTTTCTTGCTGACTCTTCAGACACAAATATATCTGTTTAAAACATTCTGGTGTAGGCCAGATAACTAGAATTGTGTTTTTTCAGTTCAACGGTTCATATCTCTGTATTATCCAGCTTTTATCCTTTTTTCCGTAAAAAAAAACAGTAATAGTGTCTCCCCGACAGTTCAGACACAAATATATCTGTTTAAAAGATTCTGGTGTAGGCCACATAACTATAACTGTGGTTTTGCAGTTCCACGGTTCAAATCTCTTTATTATCCAGCTTTTGGCCTTTTTTCTGTAAAAAAATTCAGTAATAGTGTCTTGCTGACTGTTCAGACACAAATATATCTGTTTAAAAGATTCTTTTTTAGGCCACATAACTATAACTGTGGTTTTCCTGTTCCAATGTTTAAATCTCTTTATTATCCAGCTTTTAGCCTTTTTTCCGTAAAAAAAACAGTAATAGTGTCTCCCTGACCTTTCAGACACAAATATATCTGTTTAAAAGATTCTGGTGTAGGCCAGATAACTAGAACTGTGTTTTTGCAGTTCCACAGTTCAAATTTCTGTATTATTCAGCTTTTGGCCTTTTTACCTTAAAAAAACACATCAATAGTGTCTCGCTAACTGTTCAGACACAGATTTATCTGTTTAAAAGATTCTGGTGTAGGCCAGATAGCTAGAACTGTGGTTTTGCAGTTCCACGGTTCAAATCTCTGTATTTTCCAGCTTTTGGCCTTTTTTCTGTAAAAAAATTCAGTAATAGTGTCTTGCTGACTGTTCAGACACAAATATATCTGTTTAAAAGATTCTTTTGTAGGCCACATAACTATAACTGTGGTTTTCCAGTTCCAAGGTGTAAATCTCTGTATTATCCAGCTTTTGGCCTTTTTTCTGTTAAAAAAAACAGTAATAGTGTCTCGCTGACTGTTCAGACACAAATATATCTGTTTAAAAGTTTCTGGTGTAGGCCAGAAAGCTATAACTGTGGTTTTGCAGTTCCACGGTTCAAATCTCTGTATTATCCAGCTTTTGGCATTTTTCAGTAAAAAATAACGCTAATAGTGTCTCACTGACTGTTCAGACACAAATATATCTGTTTAAAAGATTCTTTTGTTAGCCACATAACTATAACTGTGGTTTTCCAGTTCCAAGATTAAAATCTCTGTATTATCCAGCTTTTGGCCTTTTTTCCATAAAAAAAAACAGTAATAGTTTCTCGCTGACTGTTCAGATACAAATATATCTGTTTAAAAGATTCTGGTGTATGCCTGACAACTAAAACTGTGGTTTTGCAGTTCCACGGTTTAAATCTCTGTATTATCCAAATTTTGGCATTTTTCCGTAAAAAATAACAGTAATAGTGTCTCACTGATTGCTCAGACACAAATATATTTGTTTAAAAAATTCTAGTGTAGGCCAGATAACTAGAACTGTGATTTTGGCATTCCACGGTTCAAATCTCTGTATTATCCAGATTTTGGCCTTTTTTTCGGTAATAAAGTACAGTAATAGTGTCTCGCTGACTGTTCAGACACAAATATATCTGTTTAAAAGATTCTTTTGTAAGCCACATAACTATAGCTGTGGTTTTCCAGTTCCAAGGTTCAAATCTCTGTATTAAACAGCTTTTGGCCTTTTTTCCGTAAAAGAAAACAGTAATAGTGTCTCCCTGACTTTTCAGACACAAATATATCTGTTTAAAAGATTCTGGTGTAGGCCAGATAACTAGAACTGTGGTTTTGCAGTTCCACGGTTCAAATCTCTGTATTATCCAGCTTTTGGCTTTTTTTGCGTAAAAAAAAAACAGTAGTAGTTTCTTGCTGACTCTTCAGACACAAATATATCTGTTTAAAAGATTCTGGTGTAGGCCAGATAACTAGAATTGTGTTTTTTCAGTTCAACAGTTCATATCTCTGTATTATCGAGCTTTTAGCCTTTTTTTCCGTAAAAAAAAACAGTAATAGTGTCTCCCTGACAGTTAAGACACAAATATATCTGTTTAAAAGATTCTGGTGTAGGCCACATAACTATAACTGTGGTTTTGCAGTTCCACTGTTCAAATCTCTTTATTATCCAGCTTTTGGCCTTTTTTCGGTAAAAAAATTCAGTAATAGTGTCTTGCTGACTGTTCAGACACAAATATATCTGTTTAAAAGATTCTTTTGTAGGCCACATGACTATAACTGTGGTTTTCCTGTTCCAATGTTTAAATCTCTTTATTATCCAGCTTTTAGCCTTTTTTCCGTAAAAAAAAACAGTAATAGTGTCTCCCTGACTTTTCAGACACAAATATATCTGTTTAAAAGATTCTGGTGTAGGCCAGATAACTAGAACTGTGTTTTTGCAGTTCCACAGTTCAAATTTCTGTATTATTCAGCTTTTGGCCTTTTTACCTTAAAAAAACACATCAATAGTGTCTCGCTAACTGTTCAGACACAGATATATCTGTTTAAAAGATTCTGGTGTAGGCCAGATAGCTAGAACTGTGGTTTTGCAGTTCCACGGTTCAAATCTCTGTATTATCCAGCTTTTGGCATTTTTTCGTAAAAAATAACAGCAATAGTGTCTCACTGACTGTTCAGACACAAATATATCGGTTGAAATGATTCTTTTGTTGGCCACATAACTATAACTGTGGTTTTCCATTCCAAGGTTCAAATCTCTGTATTATCCAGATTTTGGCCTTTTTTCCGTAAAAAAAATTAGTAATAGTGTCTCTCTGACTGTTCAGACACAAATATATATCTGTTTAAAAGATTCTGGTGTAGGCCAGATAACTAGAACTGTGGTTTTGCAGTTCCACGGTTCAAATCTCTGTATTATCCAGCTTTTGGCTTTTTTTGCGTAAAAAAAAACAGTAATAGTTTCTTGCTGACTCTTCAGACACAAATATATCTGTTTAAAACATTCTGGTGTAGGCCAGATAACTAGAATTGTGGTTTTTCAGTTCAACGGTTCATATCTCTGTATTATCCAGCTTTTAGCCTTTTTTCCGTAAAAAAAACAGTAATAGTGTCTCCCTGACAGTTCAGACACAAATATATCTGTTTAAAAGATTCTGGTGTAGGCCACATAACTATAATTGTGGTTTTGCAGTTCCACGGTTCAAATCTCTTTATTATCCAGCTTTTGGCCTTTTTTCTGTAAAAAAATTCAGTAATAGTGTCTTGCTGACTGTTCAGACACAAATATATCTGTTTAAAAGATTCTGGTGTAGGCCACATAACTATAACTGTGGTTTTGCAGTTCCACGGTTCAAATCTCTGTATTATCCAGCTTTTGGCATTTTTCAGTAAAAAATAACGCTAATAGTGTCTCACTGACTGTTCAGACACAAATATATCTGTTTAAAAGATTCTTTTGTTGGCCACATAACTATAACTGTGGTTTTCCAGTTCCAAGTTTAAAATCTCTGTATTATCCAGCTTTTGGCCTTTTTTCCATAAAAAAAAACAGTAATAGTTTCTCGCTGACTGTTCAGACACAAATTTATCTGTTTAAAAGATTCAGGTGTAGGCCAGATAACTAGAACTGTGGTTTTGCAGTTCCACAGTTCAAATCTCTGTATTATCCAGCTTTTGGCATTTTTCCGTAAAAAACAACAGTAATAGTGTCTCACTGACTGTTTAGGCACAAACATATATGTTTAAAAGATTCTGGTGTAGGCCAGATAACTAATACTGTGGTTTTGCCGTTACACGGTTCAAATCTCTGTATTATCTAGCTTTTGGCCTTTTTTCCATTAAAAAAAACATCAATAGTGTCTCGCTGACTGTTCAGACACAAATATATCTGTTTAAAAAATTATTTTGTAGGCCACATAACTATAAATCTGGTTTTCCAGTTCCAAGGTTCAAATCTCAGTATTATCCAGCTTTTTGCCTTTTCTCCGTAAAAACAAACAGTAATAGTGTCTCCCTGACTTTTCAGACACAAATATATCTGTTTAAAAGATTCTGGTGTAGGCCAGATAAATAGAACTGTGGTTTTGCAGTTCCACGGTTCAAATCTCTGTATTATCCAGCTTTTGGCTTTTTTTGCGTAAAAAAAAACAGTAATAGTTTCTTGCTGACTCTTCAGACACAAATATATCTGTTTAAAAGATTCTGGTGTAGGCCAGATAAATAGATTTGTGTTTTTTCAGTTCAACGGTTCATATCTCTGTATTATCCAGCTTTTAGCTTTTTTTCTGTAAAAAAAAACAGTAATAGTGTCTCCCTGACAGTTCAGACACAAATATATCTGTTTAAAAGATTCTGGTGTAGGCCACATAACTATAACTGTGGTTCTGCAGTTCCACGGTTCAAATCTCTTTATTATCCAGCTTTTGGCCTTTTTTCTGTAAAAAAATTCAGTAATAGTGTCTCGCTGACTGTTCAGACACAAATATATCTGTTTAAAAGATTCTTTTGTAGGCCACATAACTATAACTGTGGTTTTCCTGTTCCAATGTTTAAATCTCTTTATTATCCAGCTTTTAGCCTTTTTTCCGTAAAAAAAACAGTAATAGTGTCTCCCTGACTTTTCAGACACAAACATATCTGTTTAAAAGATTCTGGTGTAGGCCAGATAACTAGAACTGTGTTTTGCAGTTCCACAGTTCAAATTTCTGTATTATTCAGCTTTTGGCCTTTTTTCCTTAAAAAAACACATCAATAGTGTCTCGCTAACTGTTCAGACACAAATATATCTGTTTAAAAGATTCTGATGTAGGCCAGATAACTAGAACTGTGGTTTTGCAGTTCCACGGTTCAAATCTCTGTATTTTCCAGTTTTTGGCCTTTTTTCCGTAAAAAAAACAGTAATAGTGTCTCGCTGACTGTTCAGACACAAATATATCTGTTTAAAAGATTCTGGTGTAGGCCAGATAACTATAACTGTGGTTTTGCAGTTACACGGTTCAAATCTCTGTATTATCCAGCTTTTGGCATTTTTCCGTAAAAAATAACGCTAATAGTGTCTCACTGACTGTTCAGACACAAATATATCTGTTTAAAAGATTCTTTTGTTGGCCACATAACT
The DNA here is from genome assembly GCF_046119375.1 of Phyllobates terribilis. Lineage (NCBI taxonomy): Eukaryota > Metazoa > Chordata > Amphibia > Anura > Dendrobatidae > Phyllobates > Phyllobates terribilis. The sequence goes on along the minus strand of NW_027362770.1, from coordinate 53,015,914 downwards.
ATAACTGTGGTTTTCCATTCCAAGGTTCAAATCTCTGTATTATCCAGCTTTTGGCTTTTTTTGCGTAAAAAAAAACAGTAATAGTTTCTTGCTGATCCTTCAGACACAAATATATCTGTTTAAAACATTCTGGTGTAGGCCAGATAACTAGAATTGTGGTTTTTCAGTTCAACGGTTCATATCTCTGTATTATCCAGCTTTTAGCCTTTTTTTCCGTAAAAAAAAACAGTAATAGTGTCTCCCTGACAGTTCAGACACAAATATATCTGTTTAAAAGATTCTGGTGTAGGCCACATAACTATAATTGTGGTTTTGCAGTTCCACGGTTCAAATCTCTTTATTATCCAGCTTTTGGCCTTTTTTATGTAAAAAAATTCAGTAATAGTGTCTTGCTGACTGTTCAGACACAAATATATCTGTTTAAAAGATTCTTTTGTAGGCCACATAACTATAACTGTGGTTTGCCAGTTCCAAGGTGTAAATCTCTGTATTATCCAGCTTTTGGCCTTTTTTCCGTTAAAAAAAACAGTAATAGTGTCTCGCTGACTGTTCAGACACAAATATATCTGTTTAAAAGATTCTGGTGTAGGCCAGAAAGCTATAACTGTGGTTTTGCAGTTCCATGGTTCAAATCTCTGTATTATCCAGCTTTTGGCATTTTTCAGTAAAAAATAACGCTAATAGTGTCTCACTGACTGTTCAGACACAAATATATCTGTTTAAAAGATTCTTTTGTTGGCCACATAACTATAACTGTGGTTTTCCAGTTCCAAGTTTAAAATCTCTGTATTATCCAGCTTTTGGCCTTTTTTCCATAAAAAAAAACAGTAATAGTTTCTCGCTGACTGTTCAGATACAAATATATCTGTTTAAAAGATTCTGGTGTATGCCTGATAACTAAAACTGTGGTTTTGCAGTTCCACGGTTTAAATCTCTGTATTATCCAAATTTTGGCATTTTTCCGTAAAAAATAACAGTAATAGTGTCTCACTGATTGTTCAGACACAAATATATTTGTTTAAAAAATTCTAGTGTAGGCCAGATAACTAGAACTGTGATTTTGCCATTCCACGGTTCAAATCTCTGTATTATCCAGATTTTGGCCTTTTTTTCGGTAAAAAAGTACAGTAATAGTGTCTCGCTGACTGTTCAGACACAAATATATCTGTTTAAAAGATTCTATTGTAAGCCACATAACTATAGCTGTGGTTTTCCAGTTCCAAGGTTCAAATCTCTGTATTAAACAGCTTTTGGCCTTTTTTCCGTAAAAGAAAACAGTAATAGTGTCTCCCTGACTTTTCAGACACAAATATATCTGTTTAAAAGATTCTGGTGTAGGCCTGATAACTAGAACTGTGGTTTTGCAGTTCCACGGTTCAAATCTCTGTATTATCCAGCTTTTGGCTTTTTTTGCGTAAAAAAAAAACAGTAGTAGTTTCTTGCTGACTCTTCAGACACAAATATATCTGTTTAAAAGATTCTGGTGTAGGCCAGAAAACTAGAATTGTGTTTTTTCAGTTCAACAGTTCATATCTCTGTATTATCCAGCTTTTAGCCTTTTTTCCGTAAAAAAAAACAGTAATAGTGTCTCCCTGACAGTTCAGACACAAATATATCTGTTTAAAAGATTCTGGTGTAGGCCACATAACTATAACTGTGGTTTTGCAGTTCCACGGTTCAAATCTCTTTATTATCCAGCTTTTGGCCTTTTTTCGGTAAAAAAATTCAGTAATAGTGTCTTGCTGACTGTTCAGACACAAATATATCTGTTTAAAAGATTCTTTTGTAGGCCACATAACTATAACTGTGGTTTTCCTGTTCCAATGTTTAAATCTCTTTATTATCCAGCTTTTAGCCTTTTTTCCGTAAAAAAAACAGTAATAGTGTCTCCCTGACTTTTCAGACACAAATATATCTGTTTAAAAGATTCTGGTGTAGGCCAGATAACTAGAAGTGTGTTTTTGCAGTTCCACAGTTCAAATTTCTGTATTATTCAGCTTTTGGCCTTTTTTCCTTAAAAAAACAAATCAATAGTGTCTCGCTAACTGTTCAGACACAAATATATCTGTTTAAAAGATTCTGGTGTAGGCCAGATAACTAGAACGGTGGTTTTGCAGTTCCACGGTTCAAATCTCTGTATTTTCCAGTTTTTGGCCTTTTTTCCGTAAAAAAAAACAGTAATAGTGTCTCGCTGACTGTTCAGACACAAATATATCTGTTTAAAAGATTCTGGTGTAGGCCAGATAACTAGAACTGTGGTTTTGCAGTTCCACGGTTCAAATCTCTGTATTATCCAGCTTTTGGCATTTTTCCGTAAAAAACAACAGTAATAGTGTCTCACTGACTGTTTAGGCACAAACATATATGTTTAAAAGATTCTGGTGTAGGCCAGATAACTATAACTGTGGTTTTGCAGTTCCACGGTTCAAATCTCTGTATTATCCAGCTTTTGGCATTTTTCCGTAAAAAACAACAGTAATAGTGTCTCACTGACTGTTTAGGCACAAACATATATGTTTAAAAGATTCTGGTGTAGGCCAGATAACTATAACTGTGGTTTTGCAGTTCCACGGTTCAAATCTCTGTATTATCCAGATTTTGGCTTTTTTTCCATTAAAAAAGTACAGTAATAGTGTCTAGCTGACTGTTCAGACACAAATATATCTGTTTAAAAAATTATTTTGTAGGCCACATAACTATAAATCTGGTTTTCCAGTTCCATGGTTGAAATCTCAGTATTATCCAGCTTTTTGTCTTTTCTCCGTTAAAAAAAACAGTAATAGTGTCTCCCTGACATTTCAGACACAAATATATCTGTTTAAAAGATTCTGGTGTAGGCCAGATAAATAGAACTGTGGTTTTGCAGTTCCACGGTTCAAATCTCTGTAATATCCAGCTTTTGGCTTTTTTTCAGTAAAAAAAAACAGTAATAGTGTCTTGCTGACCGTTCAGACACAAATATATCTGTTTAAAAGATCCTGGTGTAGGCCAGAAAACTAGAACTGTGTTTTTGCAGTTCCACGGTTCAAATCTCTGTATTATCTAGCTTTCGGGCTTTTTTCCGTAAAAAAAACAGTAATAGTGTCTCCCTGACTGTTCAGAAACATTTATATCTGTTTAATAGACACTGGTGTAGCCCAAATAACTATAACTGTGGTTTTGCAGTTCCACGGTTCAAATCTCTGTATTATCCATCTTTTGGCCTCTTTGTCGTAAAAAAACACAGTAATAGTGTCACCCTGACTGTTCAGACACAAATATATCTGCTTAAAAATTTTTGGTGTAGGCCAGATAACTAGAACTGTGGTTTTGCAATTCTACAGTTCAAATCTCTGTATTATCTATGCTTTTGGCCTTTTTTCTGTTAAAAAAACATCAATAGTGTCTCGCTGACTGTTAGACACAAATATATCTGTTTAAAAAATTATTTTGTAGGCCACATAACTATAAATCTGGTTTTCCAGTTCCAAGGTTCAAATCTCAGTATTATCCAGCTTTTTGCCTTTTCTCCGTAAAAAAAAACAGTAATAGTGTCTCCCTGACAGTTCAGACACAAATATATCTGTTTAAAAGATCATGGTGTAGGCCAGAAAACTAGAACTGTGGTTTTGCAGATCCTTGGTTCAAATCTCTGTATTATCCAGCTTTTGGCCTTTTTTTCCATAAAAAAAAAACTGTAATAGTTTCTCGCTGACTTTTCAGAAACAAACATATCTGTTTAAAAGATTCTGGTGTATGCCAGACAACTAATACTGTGGTTTTGCCGTTCCACGGTTCAAATCTCTGTGTTATCTAGCTTTTGGCCTTTTTTCCGTTAAAAAAAACATCAATAGTGTCTCGCTGACTGTTCAGACACAAATATATCTGTTTAAAAAATTATTTTGTAGGCCATATAACTATAAATCTGGTTTTCCAGTTCCAAGGTTCAAATCTCAGTATTATCCAGCTTTTTGCCTTTTCTCCGTAAAAAAAAAAACAGTAATAGTGTCTCCCTGACTTTTCAGACACAAATATATCTGTTTAAAAGATTCTGGTGTAGGCCAGATAAATAGAACTGTGGTTTTGCAGTTCCACGGTTCAAATCTCTGTATTATCCAGCTTTTGGCTTTTTTTGCGTAAAAAAAAACAGTAATAGTTTCTTGCTGACTCTTCAGACACAAATATATCTGTTTAAAAGATTCTGGTGTAGGCCAGATAAATAGAATTGTGGTTTTTCAGTTCAACGGTTCATATCTCTGTATTATCCAGCTTTTAGCCTTTTTTCTGTAAAAAAAAAACAGTAATAGTGTCTCCCTGACAGTTCAGACACAAATATATCTGTTTAAAAGATTCTGGTGTAGGCCACATAACTATAACTGTGATTCAGCTGTTTCACGGTTCAAATCTCTTTATTATTCAGCTTTTGGCCTTTTTCCTTAAAAAAACACATCAATAGTGTCTCGCTAACTGTTCAGACACAAATATATCTGTTTAAAAGATTCTGGTGTAGGCCAGATAACTAGAACTGTGGTTTTGCAGTTCCACGGTTCAAATCTCTGTATTTTCCAGTTTTTGGCCTTTTTTCCGTAAAAAAAAACAGTAATAATGTCTCGCTGACTGTTCAGACACAAATATATCTGTTTAAAAGATTCTGGTGTAGGCCAGATAACTATAACTGTGGTTTTGCAGTTCCACGGTTCAAATCTCTGTATTATCCAGTTTTTGGCATTTTTCCGTAAAAAATAACAGCAATAGTGTCTCACTGACTGTTCAGACACAAACATATCTGTTTAAAAGATTCTTTTGTTGGCCACATAACTATGACTGTGGTTTTCCATTCCAAGGTTCAAATCTCTGTATTATCCAGCTTTTAGCCTTTTTTCCGTAAAAAAAAACAGTAATAGTGTCTCCCTGACAGTTCAGACACAAATATATCTGTTTAAAAGATTCTGGTGTAGGCCACATAACTATAATTGTGGTTTTGCAGTTCCACGGTTCAAATCTCTTTATTATCCAGCTTTTGGCCTTTTTTCTGTAAAAAAAAATTCAGTAATAGTGTCTTGCTGACTGTTCAGACACAAATATATCTGTTTAAAAGATTCTTTTGTAGGCCACATAACTATAACTGTGGTTTTCCAGTTCCAAGGTGTAAATCTCTGTATTATCCAGCTTTTGGCCTTTTTTCCGTTAAAAAAAACAGTAATAGTGTCTCGCTGACTGTTCAGACACAAATATATCTGTTTAAAAGATTCTGGTGTAGGCAAGAAAGCTATAACTGTGGTTTTGAAGTTCCACGGTTCAAATCTCTGTATTATCCAGCTTTTGGCATTTTTCAGTAAAAAATAACGCTAATAGTGTCTCACTGACTGTTCAGACACAAATATATCTGTTTAAAAGATTCTTTTGTTGGCCACATAACTATAACTGTGGTTTTCCAGTTCCAAGTTTAAAATCTCTGTATTATCCAGCTTTTGGCCTTTTTTCCATAAAAAAAAACAGTAATAGTTTCTCGCTGACTGTTCAGATACAAATATATCTGTTTAAAAGATTCTGGTGTATGCCTGATAACTAAAACTGTGGTTTTGCAGTTCCACGGTTTAAATCTCTGTATTATCCAAATTTTGGCATTTTTCCGTAAAAAATAACAGTAATAGTGTCTCACTGATTGTTCAGACACAAATATATTTGTTTAAAAAATTCTAGTGTAGGCCAGATAACTAGAACTGTGATTTTGCCATTCCACGGTTCAAATCTCTGTATTATCCAGATTTTGGCCTTTTTTTCGGTAAAAAAGTACAGTAATAGTGTCTCACTGACTGTTCAGACACAAATATATCTGTTTAAAAGATTCTTTGTAAGCCACATAACTATAGCTGTGGTTTTCCAGTTCCAAGGTTCAAATCTCTGTATTATCCAGCTTTTAGCCTTTTTTCCGTAAAAAAAACAGTAATAGTGTCTCCCTGACTTTTCAGACACAAATATATCTGTTTAAAAGATTCTGGTGTAGGCCAGATAACTAGAACTGTGTTTTTGCAGTTCCACAGTTCAAATTTCTGTATTATTCAGCTTTTGGCCTTTTTTCCTTAAAAAAACAAATCAATAGTGTCTCGTTAACTGTTCAGACACAAATATATCTGTTTAAAAGATTCTGGTGTAGGCCAGATAACTAGAACTGTGGTTTTGCAGTTCCACGGTTCAAATCTCTGTATTTTCCAGTTTTTGGCCCTTTTTCCGTAAAAAAAAACAGTAATAGTTTCTTGCTGACTCTCCAGACACAAATATATCTGTTTAAAAGATTCTGGTGTAGGCCAGATAAATAGAATTGTGGTTTTTCAGTTCAACGGTTCATATCTCTGTATTATCCAGCTTTTAGCCTTTTTTCTGTAAAAAAAAACAGTAATAGTGTCTCCCTGACAGTTCAGACACAAATATATCTGTTTAAAAGATTCTGGTGTAGGCCACATAACTATAACTGTGGTTTTGCAGTTCCACGGTTCAAATCTCTGTATTATCCAGCTTTTGGCCTTTTTTCCGTAAAAAATAACAGCAATAGTGTCTCACTGACTGTTCAGACACAAATATATCTGTTTAAAAGATTCTTTTGTTGGCCACATAGCTATAACTGTGGTTTTCCATTCCAAGGTTCAAATCTCTGTATTATCCAGATTTTGGCTTTTTTTCCGTTAAAAAAAATTAGTAATAGTGTCTCTCTGACTATTCAGACACAAATATATATCTGTTTAAAAGATTCTGGTGTAGGCCAGATAACTAGAACTGTGGTTTTGCAGTTCCACTGTTCAAATCTCTGTATTATCCAGCTTTTGGCATTTTTCCATAAAAAATAACAGTAATTATGTCTCACTGACTGTTTAGGCACAAACATGTCTGTTTAAAAGATTCCAGTGTAGGCCAGATAACTAGAACTGTGATTTTGCAGTTCAACGGTTCAAATCTTTGCATTATCCAGCTTTTGGCCTTTTTTCCGTAAAAAAGTACAGTAATAGTGTCTCGCTGACTGTTCAGACACAAATATATCTGTTTAAAAAATTCTTTTGTAGGCCACATAACTATAAATCTGGTTTTCCAGTTCCATGGTTCAAATCTCAGTATTATCCAGCTTTTTGCCTTTTCTCCGTTAAAAAAAAACAGTAATAGTGTCTCCCTGACATTTCAGACACAAATATATCTGTTTAAAAGATTCTGGTGTAGGCCAGATAAATAGAACTGTGGTTTTGCAGTTCCACGGTTCAAATCTCTGTAATATCCAGCTTTTGGCTTTTTTTCCGTAAAAAAAAACAGTAATAGTGTCTTGCTGACCGTTCAGACACAAATATATCTGTTTAAAAGATCCTGGTGTAGGCCAGAAAACTAGAACTGTGTTTTTGCAGATCCACGGTTCAAATCTCTGTATTATCCATCTTTTGGCCTCTTTGTCGTAAAAAAAAACAGTAATAGTGTCACCCTGACTGTTCAGACACAAATATATCTGCTTAAAAATTTTTGGTGTAGGCCAGATAACTAGAACTGTGGTTTTGCAATTCTACAGTTCAAATCTCTGTATTATCTAGCTTTTGGTCTTTTTTCTGTTAAAAAAAACATCAATAGTGTCTCGCTGACTGTTCAGACACAAATATATCTGTTTAAAAAATTATTTTGTAGGCCACATAACTATAAATCTGGTTTTCCAGTTCCAAGGTTCAAATCTCAGTATTATCCAGCTTTTTGCCTTTTCTCCGTAAAAAAAAACAGTAATAGTGTCTCCCTGACAGTTCAGACACAAATATATCTGTTTAAAAGATCATGGTGTAGGCCAGAAAACTAGAACTGTGGTTTTGCAGATCCATGGTTCAAATCTCTGTATTATCCAGCTTTTGGCCTTTTTTTCCGTAAAAAAAAAACTGTAATAGTTTCTCGCTGACTATTCAGAAACAAACATATCTGTTTAAAAGATTCTGGTGTATGCCAGATAACTAATACTGTGGTTTTGCCGTTCCACGGTTCAAATCTCTGTATTAGCTAGCTTTTGGCCTTTTTTCCGTTAAAAAAAACATCAATAGTGTCTCGCTGACTGTTCAGACACAAATATATCTGTTTAAAAAATTATTTTGTAGGCCACATAACTATAAATCTGGTTTTCCAGTTCCAAGGTTCGAATCTCTGTATTATCCAGCTTTTTGCCTTTTCTCTGTAAAAAAAACAGTAATAGTGTCTCCCTGTCATTTCAGACACAAATATATCTGTTTAAAAGATTCTGGTGTAGGCCAGATAAATAGAACTGTGGTTTTGCAGTTCCACGGTTCAAATCTCTGTATTATCCAGCTTTTGGCTTTTTTTCCGTAAAAAAAAACAGTAATAGTGTCTGACTGACTGTTCAGACACAAATATATCTGTTTAAAAGATCCTGGTGTAGGCCAGAAAACTAGAACTGTGTTTTTGCAGTTCCACGGTTCAAATCTCTGTATTTTCTAGCTTTCGGCCTTTTTTCCGTAAAAAAAACAGAAATAGTGTCTCCCTGACTGTTCAGAAACATTTATATCTGTTTAATAGACACTGGTGTAGCCCAAATAACTATAACTGTGGTTTTGCAGTTCCACGGTTCAAATCTCTGTATTATCCATCTTTTGGCCTCTTTGTCGTAAAAAAAACAGTAGTAACGTCTCCCTGACTGTTCAGACACAAATATATTTTTTTAAAAGATTCTGGTGTAGGCCAGACAACTAGAACTGTGGTTTTGCAGTTCCACGGTTCAAATCTCTGTATTATCCTGCTTTCGACCATTTTTCCGTTAAAAAAAAACAGTAATAGTGTCACCCTGACTGTTCAGACACAAATATTTCTGCTTAAAAATTTTGGGTGTAGGCCAGATAACTAGAACTGTGGTTTTGCAATTCTACAGTTCAAATCTCTGTATTATCCAGCTTTTGGCCTTTTTTCCATGAAAAAAACATCAATAGTGTCTCGCTTAGTGTTCAGACATAAGTATATCTGTTTAAAGATTATTTTGTAGGCCACATAACTATAACTGTGGTTTTCCAGTTACAAGGTTTAAATCTCTGTATTATCCAGCTTTTGGCCTTTTTTCCGTAAAAAAAAACAGTAATATTGTCTCCCTGACTTTTCAGACACAAATATATCTGTTTAAAAGATTCTGGTGTAGGCCCGATAAATAGAACTGTGGTTTTGCAGTTCCACGGTTCAAATCTCTGTATTATCCAGCTTTTGGCCTTTTTTCCGTAAAAAAACCCAGCTATAGTGTGTCGCTGACTGTTCAGACTCAAATATATCTTTTTAAAAGATTCTGGTGTAGGCCAGATAACTAGAATTGTGGTTTTGCAGTTCCACGGTTCAAATCTCTTTATTATCCAGCTTTTGGCCTTTTTGCCGTAAAAAAAAAACAGTAATAGTGTCTCCCTGACTGGTCAGACACAAATATATCTGTTTAAAAGATTCTGGTGTAGGCCAGAGAAATAGAACTGTGGTTTTCCTCTTCCACGGTTCTAATCTCCTTTTATTACCCTTTTTCCATTGAAAGTGCGAGTGTAAGCTATTTTACTTCATTTACAATGGGCAAGGCGCGTGGCAAGGGACGTGGAACTGGACATTCTGGTGATGGTGTGTGTAGAGGACGGGGCCATGGCCAAGGTGAAAATGTGCCACAACCAACAGCCACATCTTCTCGCTCCCACTTCTTGACCGAATTACTAGGGAAGCACACTACAACAACAGTATTGCGAACTGATCAGTGTGAACAGGTTATTAATTGGATAGCAGATAATACTTCCAGTGACCTGGGCACCACCACCTCCGGTCTGTCTTCCACATGGTCAAGTTTTAGTAGCCGTGAGTCTCGACTGCATACTCCTCCTCACCATGATGCTCCTTCCTCCCACCATGCCGAGTGTCGTCAGACAGCAACTGATCCCACAGTTGGACACTCTGACAAGCTGTTCACTGGTCCATTTCCATATTTGTGCCCCTCGCCTGTTCCGCTTGAAGTGGTGGAAGGGAGATCCCATGTAGCGATGCCCAAATATTTGAACAGCCACGGCCACAGGAATTCGATGCTGGCAATTTGTCACAAGAAGTGGACGATGATGAGACACAATTGGTAGGAAGTGAGGAGGAGGATCATGGAGCGCAAGTGGAAGAGGAGGAGGTGGAGGATGCTCTAGCAACTGACCCAACGTGGCAGGAGGACTTGCAGAGCGAGGCCAGCAGCACACAGGGGGAGGGAGGCAGAGTACCCCAACAGGCAGGAAGAAGCAGTGTTGTGGCCGCACATAGAAGACGTGCAAAAGTTCCCCATAACACCAACACGAGGGACATTGCCAGTTCAACCAGTAGGTCTTCCAGAGTCTGGAATTTTTTTAAAGACACTGATGATAACCCCAAAAAGGCCATTTGTACCACCTGCCATGCCAGCATCAGCAGGTGTAACAAAACTACTTGCCTGATCACCACCAGCACGATCAGGCACATGTCAGCAAAGCACCCGACTTTGTGGGGCGAACCCAGGGTCCACGACCAGTGTCAGCGGGTGTCACCACTGCTTCTTCCACTGTTGTGTGTGTAAGAGAAACCCTGTTGTGCGTGCAAGGCAATCCCCTGTCCATATTGCATACAAAGTTGCCCCCTCCTCTCAGTCTTCACTTGTTGTGGCAGTTTCTCAAGAAACAGCATCATCGACCATGTCCACGTCCCACGGCAGCGTTCAGTTGTCCATATCCCAGAGCTTTGAACGAAAGCGCAAATTCGCAGCAAACAGCCAACAGGCCACAGTCCTAAATTCGCACATTTCACGACTGCTTGCATTGGAAATGCTGCCTTTTAGGCTGGTGGAGATGGAATCCTTCCACAACCTTATGGCGGTGGCCGTCCCTCGGTACTAAGGGGGTACAAAGCCGACACTATTTTGCCCGGTGTGCCATCCCCGCACTACACAAGCACATGTCCCAAAACATCTGCCGTGCCCTCAACAACGCAGTTACTGTAAGAGTCCACCTGACAACGGACACGTGGACAAGTGCTTGTGGCCAGGGCTGGTACATCTACCTGACGGCACACTGGGTAAACATAGTGGAAGCAGCGACCCAGTCGGACCTTGGGACGGAACACATGCTCCCCACACCGAGGATTGAGGGCCCTATGTCAGTCAGAGTTGCCCCCACAGTGTACAGCTCCTGTGCACCATCCTCCTCCTCCATCCTCATGTTCAACCTCCATCTCAGATATCACCACATCAGTTACAAGCTGGAAGCACTGCAGTACTGCCTCAGCCAAGCGGCAACAGGCTGTGCTGAAACTCATAAGCTTAGGTGATAAACCTCACACTGCTTGTGAGTTGTGGATAGCTGTGAAACAGCAGACAGATGTGTGGCTGAGACCGCTGAACCTACATCCTGGCAAGGTCGTGTGTGACAATGGCCGTAAGCTGGTGGCAGCTCTGAGGTGAGGCGAGTTCACACATGTACCATGCCTGGCTCATGTGCTTAACCTCCTGGTTCAGCGGTTTCTTAAATTGTACCCCGAGTAGCCAGATCTGCTCATCAAAGTATGCTGCCTGTCAGCTCACTTTCTGAAATCGGCTACAGCTTCCGCCACCCTTGCTGTGTTGCAGCAGCATTTGTAGCTTCCGGCACACCAACTGCTGTGTGATGTCCCCACACATTGGAACTCTACTCTCCACATGTTGCAAAGGATTTGTGAGCAGAGGAGAGAAGTTGTGGAGTACCAGCTGCAACAAGGCCATCGATATTCAGGTCAGACTCCACACATAAGACCTCAGGAGTGGACCTGGATGTCTGACATATGTACCATGCTGACAAACTTTGAGGAGCCCACAAAGATGGTGAGTGGCGATGACGCCATCATTAACGTCAGCATCCCACTTGTCTGTCTTTTGCAACGTTCTCTGCAGAGAATTAAAGAGTAGGAATTGCAGCCAGAGTATGATGAGATGGATCAAGAAGCCGCAACGGGCAATTACACACAGCCCAGCCTCATCTCATCACAATGTGCACTGGGGACAGTGAGGGAGAGGAGGAGGAGGAGGAAGAACAGGAGCTGGTATCATTCGCTGTAGACGGTAGTACCTGTACAACTGTCATACCATCGGTTCAGCGTGGGTGGCTTGAGTACAGGGGGGAGGAGGAGGAGGAGAGCATGGTCAGTCGTCATCTTGGTGAGGACACGGAAGTCTTGCCCGTTACCAGTCTGGCATGCATGGCTGACATTATGTTACGCTGCCTTAACCGTGACCCTCACATTGTCAAAATGTTGGGTGACAGTCATTACTGGCTGGTGACTCTTTTAGACCCCTGCTACAAGGAGAACTTTCACTCTCTTATTCCTGAGGTGGAGAGGTCTACAAATATGGGGCTGTACCTGAAGGCCCTTGCTGCAGAACTGTTAAAAAAATTCCCATCTGAACACGCTAGCGGCAGAGGTCACAGTTTAATGCTCAACCAAGGCGTACAGGTGAGAGAGACGCAACTCCAATCCAGCAGAGGCAGGGGAACACTGTCAAGGTTCTGGGACAGTTTTCTGACACCTGCCCAGCTTACAGGCCCTGAGGCGCGGGGTACTCTCACAAGGAGTGGAAAGTTTCAAAAGATGGTGAGGGAATACCTTGCAGACCGTACCAGCGTCCTCCGTGATTCCTCTGTGCCTTTTAATTATTGGGTATCCAAGCTGGACACTTGGAATGAACTCACTCTGCATGCCTTGGAGGTCCTGGCCTGCCCTGCCGCTAGCGTGTTATTGGAGCGTGTTTTTAGTGCCGTTGGGGGAATTAGAACTGATAAGCGCACTCGCCTGTCAACTGACAATGCTGACAAGCTGACCCTTATCAAAATGAACAAGGGCTGGATTGGGCCAGTCTTCTCATCACCACCAAATGACAGCAGAGTAACATAAAGTCAAATCCACTGTGTTATTTCAGGAGGTGTATTCCCATGCACCGCTTCACATCCACACATGAGTATACGCTTCCTCATTTTGGCAGTATTTTGCTCTTCTCCTTATCCTCAGCCTCCACCACCACTATACCACCAGGGTGACCATGGTCCGTGTTGCCAGCATTGCAAGTTCCTCCATCCTAATTTTTGGCAGCTTTTGCTTGGAAGGCATAGGCAAAGACTATGGGAGACCCACTCCCCAATAATGGGAATAATGTTTTTAATATTCTGTACTGCATGGCTCTTGTTTGCCAGCATTGCAAGTTCTTCCGTCCTAATTTTTGGCAGCTTTTGCTTGGAAGGTATAGGCAAAGACTATGGGAGACCCACTCCCCTATAATGGGAATAATGTTTTTAATATGCTGTACTGCATGGCTCTTGTTTGCCAGCATTGCAAGTTCCTTCGTCCTAATTTTTGTCAGTTTCGCTTGGAAGGCATAGGCAAAGACTATGGGAGACCCACTCCCCAATAATGGAAATAATGTTTTTACTATGCTGTACTGCATGGCTCTTGTAAGGGTCATGAAAACCGTCTTGTTAAGCCACTCTGAACTCCACAGCTCTTCCAAGGGGCATGAAAACTGTCTTGTTAAACCACTTTGAACTCCACAGCTCTTCCAAGGGGCATTAAAAACATCTTGTTAAGCTACTTTGACCTCCACCACTCTTCCAAGGGGCATTGATATCGTCTTTTTATTCCACTGCGACCTCCACCACTCTTCCAAGGGGCATTAAAATCATCTTGTTAAACCACTCTGAACTCCACAGCTCTTCCAAGGGGCATTAAAACGGTCTTGTTAACCTACTGTGACCTCCATGTCTGTTCCAAGGGGCATTAAAACCATCTTGTTAAACCACTCTGAACTCCACAGCTCTTCCAAGGGGCATTAAAACCGTCTTGTTAAGCTACTGTGATCTCCACGTCTCTTCCAAGGGGCATTAAAACTGTCTTGTTAAACCACTCTAAACTCCACAGCTCTTCCAAGGGGCATTAAAACTGTCTTTTTAAGCTACTGTAACCTCCACGTCTCTTCCAAGGGGCATTAAAAATGTCTTGTTAAGCTACTGTGACCTCCACGTCTCTTCCAAGGGCATTGATATTATTATTATTTATTATTATAGCGCCATTTATTCCATGGTGCTTTACATGTGAAAAAGGGGTATAATACAAGAACAATTAAAATAATCCGAATACAATGAGACAGCGACTAGTACAGGAGGAGTGTGGACCCTGCCCGCGAGGGCTCACAATCTACAAGGGATGGGTGAGGATACCATAGGTGAGGGTAGAGCTGGTCGTGCAGCGGTATGGTGGAGTGGTGGTTACTGCAGGTTGTAGGTTTGTCGGAAGAGGTGGGTCTTCAGGTTCCTTTTGAAGGTTTCCACGGTAGGCGAGAGTCTGATACGTTGGGGTAGAGAGTTCCAGAGTAGGGGGGAAACACGGGAGAAATCTTGTATGCGATTGTGGGAGGAGGAGATAAGAGGGGAGTATAGAAGGAGATCTTGTGAGGATCGGAGGTTGCGTGCGGGTATATAAAGGGTCTTTTTATTCCACTGCTACCTCCACCATTCTTTTAAGGGGCATTAAAACTGTCTTGTTAAGCTACTGTGACCTCCACGTTGTTATGCACACGCCCGGACTGACTGGCGTGTGCGGGTGTTGTGGTTCCACTGGACCATGGACCGGAGAGTGCCTGGAGGGGCGTGACTAAGTATCTGGCCGATCCGACCAAGGTGGCAAGACGGCATACGACGCCAGTGCACCAGGGAGAAACCGGGCAGAGGGACCAGGTGCTACTCCAGGTCAAACTCCGGACACGGGGGTTGACCCACACTGGGATTACTGGAACAGGCAGGTTAGGCTGGCACAGACTGGTGGATGTAAGCAAACACGGCAGGTATGCAGATGGGTGGATACAGGCGAGTATGCAGGCAGGGAGGTACTGGCCGAAAGGACGGGCTGGAGCACAGAAAGGTTAAGACCCAGTACAGACTGGGTCACATAACCGCAGATGCGGTAGACAACCACAGCAGAGAGGGAACGCCCGAAGCGGTGGGCAAGAACAGAGCAGGACGGGGCTGCAGGAGCAGCGAGCACAAGCAGGGCAGGACAGGACTGCCGGAGCAGCGGGCAGAAGCAGGGCAGGACAGGACTGCCGGAGCAGCGGGCAGAAGCAGGGCAGGACAGGACTGCCGGAGCAGCGGGCAGAAGCAGGGCAGGACAGGACTGCCGGAGCAGCGGGCAGAAGCAGGGCAGGACAGGACTGCCGGAGCAGCGGGCAGAAGCAGGGCAGGACAGGACTGCCGGAGCAGCAAGCAGAAGCAGGGCAGGACAGGACTGCCGGAGCAGCGGGCAGAAGCAGGGCAGGACAGGACAGGACTGCCGGAGCAGCGGGCAGAAGCAGGGCAGGACAGGACTGCCGGAGCAGCGGGCAGAAGCAGGGCAGGACAGGACTGCCAGAGCAGTGAGCAAAAGGGTCAGAGCGGAGCAAGGCTGCCGGAGCAGTGAGCAAAAGGGTCAGAGCGGAGCAAGGCTGTGGAGCAGTGAGCAAAAGGGTCAGAGCAGGCTAGAACCGCCGGAGCGGTAAGCAAAGGAGTCAGAGCAGACTAGAACCGCCGGAGCGGTGAGCAAAGGAGTCAGAGCAGGCTAGAACCGCCGGAGCGGTGAGCAAAGGAGTCAGAGCAGGCTAGAACCGCCGGAGCGGTAAGCAAAGGAGTCAGAGCAGGCTAGAACCGCCGGAGCGGTGAGCAAAGGAGTCAGAGCAGGCTAGAACCGCCGGAGCGGTGAGCAAAGGAGTCAGAGCAGGCTAGAACCGCCGGAGCGGTGAGCAAAGGAGTCAGAGCAGGCTAGAACCGCCGGAGCAGTGAGCAAAGGAGTCAGAGCAGGCAAGGCTGAGTAGGGGGGACAGGGCTCTGTTCACACGGAACAGACAGGAAGGGAAAGGCAGAGCCAGACACCCACAGGGTACTTGCAGAGAAGTAGCGAGTGGACCACAAACTCACAAACGGGAGTACAGAGACAACAAGCAGGAGTTAGGTACGAGTTCAGACTCTGCAGAAAAAGGAAGGGAACGGACATAGAGGCAAAACAGGTAAAGGATAGGAGAGAGTTCAGACTGGAACTGAGTGTACGGAGGAGACCGACACAGCAGAAGAATACAGGAGCGGGTCTGGGAATACAGCCCCCAGAGAGGCAGGACGAACAGGCAAGGAGCGTGTTCAGACAGGTCAGACAAGATACAGGAACGGGTCTAGGTAATCGGCCCCTAGAAGGCAGGAGGAACAGGCTAGGAGCGTGTTCAGACAGGCCTGGAAATACAGCCTCCAGGATAGGCAGACAAGAGAACACAGAACGGGACCTGGCACCTTCAGAGTGCAAGCACACACTGAATTAAACACTATGCTCAGGCAGGAATAGATGGGAGCAGCTGAGCTATATACCAGGTGACAGACAGCAATAGGCTGAGGACGCACAAGGGGTGTGACCCACAGCAGGTACAAAAAGCAGGAAGTGATCGGGCGCCGCCCTTAAGCAGCAGAAACAGACACAAACAGACAGCATGGAGGGAAGCCAGAGAGACACTCCGGACCGGAGACCAAGTGCGCGCTCTTGCACAGTGGGAGATGGACCACCATGCAAGGACGCCGCCAGGTATGTTACAGTACCCCCCCCCTTACGCCCCCTCTTCTTCAGGCCTGCCAGAATCTTCCGCAGGGAATTCGAGGACCAGTCGTTCACTTCAAGGAGATCACTTCCACTGTCCACAGGAAAAACTGATCTCATCTGGTTAGCTAGGATGCTACCTCCTATCCAGCCATCCTCAGCAACAGACGAAACGGGTGGAGTACCAGGAACAGCACACAAGGAAGTCTCTCTCCACATATTTTCAGGTGGCACCCCAGAGGGTACAGGAGACAACTGGAAGTCCTTCACCGGGTTGGAGGGGGACAGAGACTTGGGGGTAATCTCTGCTTCGAGGTACATCTTGTCAAGCTCACAGGAAGAAATAGACGGGTTATCAGGTACATAATGAGGAAAAGTCACTGTCTCTTTGTTATCTGATGGTACCCCGGAGGATTCAGGAAACAACTGGAGGTCCTCCGCCGGGTCAGAAGAGTGCAGAGGCTCAGAGAAAACATCTGCTTCAGAGTACACTAGGTCGGACTCACTGGACGAAGCAGGCGAGGTATCGGGTACCGAGTATAGGAAAGTCTCTGTCCATTCACCACCAGGTGGCACCCCGAAGGGTTCTGGAGACAACTGGCAGTCCTCCGCCTGGTCAGAAGGGTGTAGAGACTCACGGGTAACCTCTGCTTCAGAGTACACTAGGTTGGACTCACTGGACGAAGCGAGCGAGGTATCAGGTACAGAGTAAAGGAGAGTCTCTGTCCTTTCGCTACCAGGTAGCACCCCGAAGGGTTCTGGAGACAACTGGAGGTCCTCCGCCTGGTCGGAGGGGTGTAGAGACTCGGGGGTAACCACCACTTTGGGGTACCGATTGTCAGGATCACAGGACGAAGCGGACAAAGTATCGAGTACCGAGTGTAGAGAAGTCTCTCTCCATTTGTCATTGAGTGGTATCCCGGAGGATTCAGGAGGCAACAGGGGGTCCTCCGCCAGGTAGTAGAGGTGCACAGACTCAGAGGTAACCACAGCTTTGGAGCATCCTTGGACATGCACACCGGTTAAAGTGGGTGAAGCATCTGATGCCGGGTGCAGGAAGTTCTCCTGTGTGGAGTCTGGATGGGCAGAAGTCTCTTCGGGCAGGAGAACCGGAGCACTACCCACGCACATTACCCATTGGGGCTTCTCCGGGATACAGGGAGATGAAGCTTCAGTAGGGACTTCAAGGTTGGGGTCAGGAGGTCTCAGGGAGGACAGACCCTGGCGTGACGGCTTGCCTCTACGTCTAGCACGTCTGGACTGCCTCTTGAGGTTGGGAGATGTATTCCGGAAAGCGTAGTCACCCTGTGAAGATTCTGGGTGGACAGTAGTCTCATTGGGCTGGAGGACTATTGCGCTACCCACACACATTATCCATCGGGGCTGCTCCGGGATATTGGGAGGTGAAGCTTCAGCAGGAGCCTCCGGGTTAGGATCATCGAAGACCATTAGAAAGGCCACCAGGAAGGCCATTAGGTCCAGGAGGATCGGATCCTGTGTTTCATATAGGGGGTTGATCCATTCCAAGGCATCACCCGCCAGGTAAGACATAATGAATGCCACCTTAACCCGATCGGTGGGAAAACATAGAGGGTAGAACTTGAAGTGTAGCATGCATTGCTCCACAAATGCACGACTTTGTCTTGGATCCCCATAGTAACGTGGCGGATCCGCAGGAACGAGAGCAGATGGATCCATCTGGACGGGTGCGTAATTCGCCTGGAACTCAGCTGAGAAAAAAAAAAAAATTTTATTTATTTATTTTTAATGCATGTATTCGCTGGAAAACTTCTCAGAGAGCGAAGGCCGTGGGGCTCAACGGGAACCATGGCCTGAGCATGCTGTTATGCACACGCCCGGACTGACTGGCGTGTGCGGGTGTTGTGGTTCCACTGGACCATGGACCGGAGAGTGCCTGGAGGGGCGTGACTAAGTATCTGGCCGATCCGACCAAGGTGGCACGACGGCATACGACGCCAGTGCACCAGGGAGAAACCGGGCAGAGGGACCAGGTGCTACTCCAGGTCAAACTCCGGACACGGGGGTTGACCCACACTGGGATTACTGGAACAGGCAGGTTAGGCTGGCACAGACTGGTGGATGTAAGCAAACACGGCAGGTATGCAGATGGGTGGATACAGGCGAGTATGCAGGCAGGGAGGTACTGGCCGAAAGGACGGGCTGGAGCACAGAAAGGTTAAGACCCAGTACAGACTGGGTCACAGAACCGCAGATGCGGTAGACAACCACAGCAGAGAGGGAACGCCCGAAGCGGTGGGCAAGAACAGAGCAGGACGGGGCTGCAGGAGCAGCGAGCACAAGCAGGGCAGGACAGGACTGCCGGAGCAGCGGGCAGAAGCAGGGCAGGACAGGACTGCCGGAGCAGCGGGCAGAAGCAGGGCAGGACAGGACTGCCGGAGCAGCGGGCAGAAGCAGGGCAGGACAGGACTGCCGGAGCAGCGGGCAGAAGCAGGGCAGGACAGGACTGCCGGAGCAGCAAGCAGAAGCAGGGCAGGACAGGACTGCCGGAGCAGCGGGCAGAAGCAGGGCAGGACAGGACAGGACTGCCGGAGCAGCGGGCAGAAGCAGGGCAGGACAGGACTGCCGGAGCAGCGGGCAGAAGCAGGGCAGGACAGGACTGCCGGAGCAGCGGGCAGAAGCAGGGCAGGACAGGACTGCCAGAGCAGTGAGCAAAAGGGTCAGAGCGGAGCAAGGCTGCCGGAGCAGTGAGCAAAAGGGTCAGAGCGGAGCAAGGCTGCGGAGCAGTGAGCAAAAGGGTCAGAGCAGGCTAGAACCGCCGGAGCGGTAAGCAAAGGAGTCAGAGCAGACTAGAACCGCCGGAGCGGTGAGCAAAGGAGTCAGAGCAGGCTAGAACCGCCGGAGCGGTGAGCAAAGGAGTCAGAGCAGGCTAGAACCGCCGGAGCGGTAAGCAAAGGAGTCAGAGCAGACTAGAACCGCCGGAGCGGTGAGCAAAGGAGTCAGAGCAGGCTAGAACCGCCGGAGCGGTGAGCAAAGGAGTCAGAGCAGGCTAGAACCGCCGGAGCGGTGAGCAAAGGAGTCAGAGCAGGCTAGAACCGCCGGAGCAGTGAGCAAAGGAGTCAGAGCAGGCAAGGCTGAGTAGGGGGGACAGGGCTCTGTTCACACGGAACAGACAGGAAGGGAAAGGCAGAGCCAGACACCCACAGGGTACTTGCAGAGAAGTAGCGAGTGGACCACAAACTCACAAACGGGAGTACAGAGACAACAAGCAGGAGTTAGGTACGAGTTCAGACTCTGCAGAAAAAGGAAGGGAACGGACATAGAGGCAAAACAGGTAAAGGATAGGAGAGAGTTCAGACTGGAACTGAGTGTACGGAGGAGACCGACACAGCAGAAGAATACAGGAGCGGGTCTGGGAATACAGCCCCCAGAGAGGCAGGACGAACAGGCAAGGAGCGTGTTCAGACAGGTCAGACAAGATACAGGAACGGGTCTAGGTAATCGGCCCCTAGAAGGCAGGAGGAACAGGCTAGGAGCGTGTTCAGACAGGCCTGGAAATACAGCCTCCAGGATAGGCAGACAAGAGAACACAGAACGGGACCTGGCACCTTCAGAGTGCAAGCACACACTGAATTAAACACTATGCTCAGGCAGGAATAGATGGGAGCAGCTGAGCTATATACCAGGTGACAGACAGCAATAGGCTGAGGACGCACAAGGGGTGTGACCCACAGCAGGTACAAAAAGCAGGAAGTGATCGGGCGCCGCCCTTAAGCAGCAGAAACAGACACAAACAGACAGCATGGAGGGAAGCCAGAGAGACACTCCGGACCGGAGACCAAGTGCGCGCTCTTGCACAGTGGGAGATGGACCACCATGCAAGGACGCCGCCAGGTATGTTACACACGTCTCTTCCAAGGGGCATTAAAACCATCTTGTTAAGCAACTGTGACCTCCACCACTCTTCCAAGGGGCATTGATACTGTCATTTTATTCCACTGCGACCTCCACCACTCTTCCAAGGGGCATTAAAACCGTCTTGTTAAGCTACTGTGACCTCCACCACTCTTCCAAGTGCATTAATATTGTCTTTTTATTCCACTGTGACCTCCACCACTCTTCCAAGGGGCATTAAAACCGTCTTGTTAAACCACTCTGAACTCCACAGCTCTTCCAAGGGGCATTTAAATGTTGTTTTTAATTACTTCTAACCTCCTGGACTCTTCCAACGGGCATTGCATTTCCTCCTAATTTTAGTCAGCTTTTGATTTTCAATGCATAGGCAAAAACTAAGGGAGACCCACTCCCCAATAATGGGTAGAAGGTTTTTAGTATGCTGTAATCCACGTGTGTTTCAAGGGGCATTGCAGTTCCTTATCATTTTTGGAAAGCCTTCCATTCACTGCTTAGGCCATCAGTGTACAGGAGACCCAGTTGCTATAAATGGAAAAAATGGTTTAGTTAAGGCCCTCTGACCTCCATGTCACTTCCAAGGGGCATTGGAGTGCCTCGAAATTTTTGGTAGGCATTGCACTCACTGTATGCCCTATAACTGTGTAGCCGAACCGCTCCTTTTGGTACAGAAACATATCTTACAAGACATGTGTGGTTGACTGGCCTGATATTGATGTGAATGGTCCCTGTTCCTCCTACTCTTTCTCCTTTGCCACCACCTCATCCTTCATTTATCACCTGAAGCTTTGTTTTAACGGGAGTCATAGAACTGGGATAGTAGCAGGAAAACATCCAGAAATCCTCGGAGGAGGTAGGATATGCGCCAAAACGCTGACCACCTCAGGCCTAGCCGCTACTACATACATGCGCTTGCATTCCAAGGAACAGAAAGCTAAGGAGATGGATGGCCTCATGATCATGTATAATTTACTGTGACTCTACTCAAGACAACCCCACTTTCCACACTTATAGAAATATACGCGCCATTAACACCCAGAAATTTATGAAAAAGTTGCAATCATCATTGGCCCCAATTTCCTCCCTCTCATGTCCGACTCTGCATTGAAGCATTATAATGAAATAATGCTATGCGCCCTGGATGAAGCTGCACCTCCTACACAAAGAACAATTCGGCATAGACGGCGACAACCCTGGCACACACCTCAAACACGTCTTCTCCAGCGGTGCTCCAGGTGTGCTGAAAGGCTGTGGAGAAAATCTAATCTGCCTGAAGATTTCCTTCATTATAAATTTATGCTGAAAACATATAACTCTGCGCTTCACCTCTCCAAACAAACTTGCTTTAACAACCTCATAATCTCACTTTCCAATAATCCTAAACAACTCTTTGACACGTTTCATTCTCCCCTCAATCAAACAGCACAGGCCCAGACCACCAACCTCAGCGCTGACGATCTGGCCAATTATTTCAAAGAAAAAATTGACCATATCCGACAGGAAATTTTCTCCCAATCCCCAAACGTTATGCATGCTCTCCCCCGCTGCATTGTATCTTGCTCACTTTCTGACTTTGAACCAGTCACGGAAGATGAAGTGATCAGCCTCCTCGCATCTTCTCGCCCTACCACCTGCACCAGTGACCCTATTCCTTCACATCTCCTTCAGTCCCTTGCTCCAGCTGTCACCACTCACCTAACTAAAATTTTCAACCTCTCCCTCTCATCTGGTATCTTTCCCTCTTCTTTTAAACATGCCAGCATACATCCATTACTTAAAAAACCATCCCTTGACCAGAACTGCACGGCCAACTACAGACCTGTTTCCAATCTTCCCTTTATCTCTAAACTCCTGGAATGCCTGGTCCATTCCCGTCTAATCCGCTATCTTTCAGACAACTCTCTTCTTGACCCTTTACAATCTGGTTTCCGCTCTTTACATTCTACTGAAACTGCCCTCACTAAAGTCTCTAATGATCTACTAACAGCTAAATCTAATGGTCACTATTCCCTGCTGATTCTCCTGGATCCCTCTGCAGCATTCGACACTGTGGATCACCAGCTCCTCCTCACTATGCTCCGCTCTATAGGCCTCAAGGACACTGTTCTCTCCTGGTTCTCCTCCTATCTCTCTGACCACTCCTTCTCTGTGTCTTTCGCGGGCTCCTCCTCCTCTCTCCTTCCCCTTACTGTCAGGGTTCCTCAAGGATCAGTCTTAGGCCCCCTTCTTTTCTCCTTATAAACCGCTCCCATTGGACAAACAATCAGCAGATTCGGTTTTCAGTACCATCTCTATGTTGATGACACCTAATTATACACCTCTGCTCAGGACATCACCCCTGCATTACTACAAAAGACCAGTGATTGGCTTTCTGCAGTGTCTAACACTATGTCCTCCCTCTGCCTAAAACTGAATCTGTCAAAAACTGAACTACTCGTATTTCCTCCCTCCACTAACCTAGCTGTGCCCGATATTGCCATTTCCGTTTGTGGCTCAACCATTACTCCCCAGCAACAAGCCCGCTGTCTTGGGGTAATTTTTGACTCAGATCTTTCCTTCACTCCTCACATCAAATCACTCACTCGTTCATGTCATCTACACCTCAAAGACATCTCAAGAATCAGGACTTTTCTCCCCTTTGACTCGGCAAAAACCCTTACCGTAGCTCTTATTCATTCCCGTCTGGACTACTGCAACTCTCTACTGATCGGGCTCCCTATTACTAAACTCTCCCCTCTCCAATCTGTCCTTAATGCAGCAGCCAGGATCATATTCCTCGCCAACCGCTACACCGATGCCTCTTCCCTGTGCCAGTCATTGCATTGGTTACCCATCCAATATAGAGTTCGATTTAAACTTATCAGGCTTACCCATAAAGCGCTCCATGCTTCAGTACCCCCCTACATATCCTCCTTTGTCTCAGTCTACCACCCTACACATGCCCTCCGTTCTGCCAGTGACTTAAAACTAAAATCCTCCATAATCCGAACTTCCCACTCCCGTCTCCAAGATTTCTCGCATGCTGCGCCAATTCTTTGGAATGCACTACCCAGGACAATTTGATTAATTCCCAATACCCTCAGTTTCAAGCGGACCCTAAAAACCCATTTCTTTTGACTGGCATATCGCCTCCACACACTATCTGTCCATCCCAGTTGTCCGTCCAAGTTTTCCCCCATATTAAAATTTTCTTCAATTTGAGGTTCATACCAATCAAGCACATAATAGCCTCGGTCAGGACTGCACACATACTGGCAGGTGACCAGTCCATGTATTATTTATCCTATTTAGTATATTAAGGCTGCATTATACAATATATGTACATTCTACCTTTTGTGTCTCCCCCATTTCCTCATAGACTGTAAGCTTGCGAGCAGGGCCCTCACTCCTTTCGATATGAGATATGCTTATTCTGTATTGTCTGTATAAGTCCCCCCTAAAATTTGTAAAGTGCTGCGGAATATGTTGGCGCTATAAAAATAAACATTATTATTATTATTATTTACTCGTTGTGTAGGAGGCCGACCACTGCTGCTGTCTACCTTCTGAACTTTGTGTTTAAGCCTGATTGACCCAGGACCCGCAATCCTCTATGTCTGGAGGATGTGTTGCATCCCAGTGTCCAACTGTGTCCCGGCTTCCACAATATTAACCCAGTGTGATGGCGTCAGTAAGATGGACCATCCCTAGCCACATTCACTTGTCCAAGTGTTTGTGGTTAGGCTGTCCTTCAAATAGGGGTGGCTGGGGACCGAGTATGGACACCCGGCTGCCCCCTGGTGTCTGGGGACCAAGCGTGGACACCCGGCCGCCGGGCGGCTGGGGACTGAGTGTGGATACCAGGCCGCCAACGCAGCCATGACATTGTGGCCAGATTCCGCCTCCACATGCCTAAAAGGCCCAATTTCAAGTGCAAGCAAGCAAGCAGTATGGTATTGCAGCCTGGGTGTGGGTGGGTGGGTGGCAGGCTGCATACTTGCACTTGCATTCCAAGGAATGGGGGAGGTACAATTGAACACTGCCCTGGGACAAGGACTTGCACGGTGATAGTTGCAAGTCTGCATCTTCTGATGCGGCAAGGATCACTTCTGATGGGCACACTTTTAGGCAGAGACCTGGGTGTCAGAGATGATTCCAGGGGTCTCCCCTATGCTGTTCCCATGTCTTTTAAGCACTGTATGCATGTGTCACACAGCACATGGCCAGATAAGGTTGTAAAATGTTAAAATGACATTTCCCGGTGAATGCATTTCTCACGGTAGAAAGCAATACAAAAGTGCAAAACCGCATAAAAAATGCTACTTGTGAACATAGCCCAAGGTGTGGAGGAGTATTTTTATTTTTGGTTATTTATTTTACCTTATACACAAGTCTTTACCCTGGAAAGGAAGTTCCTTAACATATTTCACAGGAAACGTTTTATTGTGAGCCCGTAAAAGTGGCTTAGTATCTCTGACCACATTGACAGCAGTGATCTGAGGGTCAGAAATGCTTCCTGAGGCGATCCCCATGCTCTCCCCATGTCATTTGAACACTGTCACTATCGTTTTGGGCACTTTTTAGGCTTTCTACAGACTGCCGGGGGTGCCGCCGCAAAAATGCTCGGGTCTCCCATAGACTAACATTGGGCTCGTTGCTCGGGTCGAGCACCCGAGTATCATGGTGAGCTCGGCCCGAGCTTCGAGCACCCGAGCATTTTAGTTCTCGCTCAACACTATCAGTATTTGGTCTATCTGTGAAAAACATGGATAAACCACATACCTTTTGAATCAGTGTCTGGAGATATGTCTAGCAAAAAGAAATGCCTCTTTTCTGCAAAGGGAAGTAACCAGGAAGAATCGTAAAGGCAATGGTCCCACTATCAGTATTTGGTCAGTATTTTTTCTTAGGAGTGTGATCCAAAACCAGAAGTGTGTGATAAATGCAGACTTGGTGCACTTGTTTCTATTAAACCTTTTCTCTGATTGTTCCTCACCTGATTTTGGCTCTTGAGAAAAAATACTGACTGAATACTGACCAGTTACTGATAGTGGAGCCGTGGCCTAAGCAGAACAATAGCAGGGATCCAGTTTGTAGACACACCCAAAACCTAGTTATAGATGTAGTTTAGTTTGTTCCAAAATGGATATGAATAACTCTAAACATTTTTCCCATACCTGTTAGAGTCCACTCACCAAACCAAATCAGATCTTTTTTGCACTGATGAAAGGCAAACACCCTGAAGCATGTGCCTACAATTAGAGTTTTTCTGGTTTGGCTTCATATCCTAAGTCATGTGTCAAGTCCCTTTTAAAGGTCAATATTGACTTTTGAGATTGCTACTTTCCAATTTGTGGCACTAGTTTCCTTCCTCCCTGTAAAGTCTATTTGCATATTTAACTTCAATGAGAAGCATTGCCAGGCTTGGAAGCCTCAGTATTCCAACTTGGCACTCTACACAAGGAGAACTATTATCTCTTAAGGTATGTGCACACAGAGTTTTTTAGGGGGAGGTTTTGTAGCAGAAACTCTCTAAATCGCACTCAAAAACCCAAAATTGCTCAAAAACTTCGAATTTCTGCTCAGATTCTGCTCTGAAAACTCTAAAAAGACTACATGCAATTAAACCTTTAGGCTATGTGCATACAGATTTTTTTTGCTGAGTTTCTGGAAAGTCAATTTTTTTTGGAAGTTTTGAGATTTGGAAGAGGATTTGGAAAGTTTCCAGTTAGTTTCTGAACCAAAACCTCCTCAAAAATCTTTGTGTGCACATACCCTTAGACTCCAAATAAATCAGCACTTATTATATTATCATTAGTAGAGAAAACACAGATGTAAAAATCATTGAAACGTAAAAAGAGATATCAATTTACATTGTGAATCCTACCTATTGTTGTCTGTTCACAGGCAATCTAAGCAGGCCGCAGAGCATAGCACAATGAAGCATGTCTAGACTCCTCAAGGGGAATTTCCTATTTCTTTCAGCAGTTGTCCATTTTTATCTGGTAGGAATGTATAGCAATGGATCTGTCATTGGAAGCTCAAATGTCCTGAAAAATGTAGGCAGATCATCCTGGGGAGTAGAAGATAGCAGGTTTTCCATTTTATTAATGCATACATTAAATATGGACATGTGAACTAAGCCTTATAGTTGCTAGAAACAATAGACTATATACTAAGTTAACAGAGGGTCATATGACTATTTAGAGCGCTATATACTACATTTACAGTAATTCCAGTGCTTTGCCACTAGGGCCACCCCATAATGCTTTGCAGCTATGACATCTTACGGAATACTACACCATGTACCATCTACAGTAGTGGTCAGTACCTGGCTGATCAGAGATCAGTGGTTCCCAGTAGAGCACAGTTTGTACAGTGGAGTTGATTTCCATCTCCAGAGTCACTAAGTAAGTTTTTTCTGCAGAATGTAAGCTCTTATGGTCAGCGGGGTCCTCTCTTTCCTATGAAGTGTAAGCTCTTATGGCCAACGGGGTACTTTCACTCTTTCGCTTGTAGAGTGTAAGCTCTTATAGTCAGTGGGGCCCTCTCTTTCCTGAAGTGTAAGCTCTTATGGCCACCGAGGTACTTTAACTCTCTCGTCTCGTCTGAATTTCAGAATTTTGGTTCATCTCTACTTCCCTCAGTTAATTTAAAATAAAACAGCATAAAACCAAAAAGTGCCTTTTGTTTGGGAATTGCAATTGAAGGTATGACCATAGAGTTACAATTATTGTGATCACAAAATCCTTCTTTTGTAGGTGTATTAATAGTGAAATTTATAGTAAGGATGAAAAGAAACACAGAACAGTTAAATTTAACCCATTACAATATGTTCATATATGGAAGATTTTTGTGATTTTCTTTTAATCAGAAATAAACCTTTTATAAGTCCCTGGACATTCCAAAGAAATAAAAATAAGTCACATAAATGGATTGGACACCTCAGTACTTGATCAATATTATTTTTTGGAGCAAATGCAAACAAAATGTAAAGTCTCAGTGCAGTCCTTGGTAGTGTTAAAGAGTTTGTTATCCACTACCCTAACTCACTTACTGGTTTTACCGTAAATGCTTAAGGATAATGCCCCTAATGACCACATATACCTTTTATGTCATGTTTCAAGAAAGGGGCTGGAGATGCATGGAGTTAAGGGAAAGCCCCTGACTTGGATTGGCTGGGAGGGATAATTTGGAAAAATGCAGGGAAACTGGTGGGAGGAGGGGAATAAGGGGGGGGGGGGAGTGAGGGGTATTTAGGAAAGAAAGTGCGGGGGGAAAATGGCCTTATTAAACTGCTGGGTGTGTAAAGTTAATACGTGTCCCCCCCTCACCGGTAACCTACCTCATGGAGAATGTGGAGGCCATGCTTCAACAGCTGCAGACAGAGGCGGGACTGAGGGGCGAGGCATGGCTGCGGGAGCAGCTTTCCACAATGTGCATTGGAGCCCCAGCCTGTGATGAGGAGGCCAACAGGCAGGCCAGGAGAGCAAGTCCTCCAGAGAGGCTAAACCTCAAATTCATGCCACGGAGCAGGCGACGGCTGAGAAATCCCATCAGGGACCCTGAGGGCGGTGAGTACAAGAGCACAACTTCCGCAGCCCTACAGGAATCTTCGGGAGCAGGTAGGCTGCGGCTTGTTCTGGAGCTGCGGCCATCCGCTTCTAGGCTCTCGTGACCCGGATCATCTGTGGCATCAGTTTCGGGTGCACCTGGCGATGTTCCTGTCGGGGCGCCCGCCAGAAGGAGCAGCAGCCAGGTGAAAGTACTGGAGCGGGCAGACGGCCTTGCTCTACCCGATGCAAAGGACCCACAGAAGCGGCAGGCACCAGCGTGAACGGGCCTGGCAAGGGGCCTGCAGCCGGCAGGCACTAGCAAAGGCCAACTTCTGTAAGATCCGCAGGATTTTTGGCAGGAAATTTGAATCTGCAGACCTGCACTGGCACTGGGGCAGGTCCACGTGTGCCAGTGGGGGTTGCCAATGCTTCTGGTGGCATGGGATCCAGCCAGGGTGAGCTGATAGAAGAGTAAGAGGGAGATTCTGGAGACGAACCCCGGGAAGAGATGGATCATCAGGATGCGGGAAGTATGGCGGGCGGGTCACAGCGCCCGGGCAGTCATGTGAGTATGATTCTCTGTCTTGTCTGTCTCAACATGCTCTTAGTTTTGGTCCTGAGGTGTGCGGGAAATAGTTAGGTCCAGGTGTAGAAAAGGGGGGGGTCTGGGTACAGCAGACGGTTTGGTGATCAGGGACCTGCTGAATAGATTGTCGCAGTTTTTGGTAAGGTTGGAAGGTGGTTCTGGTGGGGGGTTGGGCGTATCTCCAGAGGGGGCATGGCTATTATCGCCGGCAGGGTCACATATCGCTAGTAGTGAGATGGATGGGGCAGTAGCAAGTAGTGGTGGTATGTATGCCAGTGGGTCGTTGCCCAGTCAATCTGAAAAGGAAAAAGCAGATGCTATTAAGGTCGATGATAAAGCAAAGGGAGTCACATTTAACTAAGGAGGTCAAAGAGAAGATTTGGAATGACAAATATGTTGAAATTTTTTCTCTTTTGTCTCTTAAAAAATGTAACCTAAACAATGGCAGAAAGAACGACAGTAAGAAGGAGGAGGAGGAAAAGTGAAAGTGGCAGTTTATAGCACAAATGTTTACAAACTGGTTACAGGCACTTGCAACCTTAGCTAGTGTCATTGGGGAGAAGGCGCCTGATAACTGCTCTGGTTTGTTTTGTTAAATGGACGCAATTGGGGAGGGACATCAAATTTATGGAGGGCAGGCTTGGCTGAGATATGATGAGCAGTTCAGGTAAAGAAAAGCGTTGCGGCCAAACATTAGGTCGTATCATAAGGACATAGGATAATGGCTAAATGTAATGGCTCCTTCCAGATACGGGCAGTACTTTCAGTCCTTTCCTGGGAACAACAGCAGTGGGAGCCATGCAGGTTCATCAGGGGTGTCGGTATACGGAACGCAGAGAGCAAAAGACAAAATGGGAGCGTGCTGGCAGTTTACCGACGGACAGTGCAAATATGGGGCCAACTGCAAGTTTAGGAACGTGTGCTCATACTGTAGTGTAACATCACCTGGGGCAGTTAAATGTTTTAAGAGAGGAAAAGGCAGGGGAGCTGCTGGGGCTAATCAAGGGTGAGACTCCAATGAACCATCTCACAATGGACCCCTTTCTAAATAGATACCCTGATAGAAAAAAAAGCCAAGAAGCTTTATAAGGGTTTTTCAGAGGGTTTTAGAATTCCTCCTCCAGAACATCAAGACCCATTTTCTTTAAAAAATTTGCGCTCAGCTTTAGAATATTCATGAGTGGTTTCTGCGAAATGGAAGAATGAAGTGGGGTAGGTCTTATGGCCGACCCCTTTGATTGTTTGCCAATTGTTGATGCAGTTGTTTCTCCGTTAGGTGTAGTTCCAAAAAAGGAGCTGAATAAGTTTAGACTTATTCAGCATCTGTCATATCAAAGACGGTTCTCAGTAGACGATGGATTTGCTCCGAAGTTATGTTCAGTGGTTTACGCGTCAAGTGAAGAGGCAGTAAAATGGGTCCATCGGTGTGCACCGGGGGCTTTGATGGCTAAAACGGACATTGAATCTGAGTTTAGATTGTTGCCAGTGCATCCGGATAGTATCAAGTTGTTGGGTTGTCTTTGGGATGGAAAATTTTACTTGGATAGATGCTTACTAGTGATGAGCGAGCACTAAAATGCTCGGGTACTCGTTGCTCGGGTCGAGCAAATTGGAATACTCGGGTGCTCTACCCAAGCAACGAGCCAAATGTAAGTTTATGGGAAACTCGAGCATTTTTCAGGCGGCTCCCCCCGGCGGTCTGCAGAGGGCCTAAAAATTGCCCAAATTGATGGGAACAGTGATCAAATGACATAGGAACAGCATGGGGAAGACCCCTGGAAGCATCTCAGACTCCCAGATCACTGCTGTCAATAACGGGGTCAGAGTATTACGCCACTTTTATGGACTCACAGTAAAACATACAAAAATGAAACCAAAATGGATTTTCCTAGGGAATATGTTAAGGAACATCCTTTCCAGGGTAATGACTTGAATATAAGGCAAAATAAATAACCAAAAGCAAAAATACTCCTCCAAAACTTGGGCTATGTTCACACGTAGCGTTTTTGATGCATTTTTGCACTTTTGCATTGCTTTCAACCAAGACAAATGCATTCACCAGGAAATGTCATTTTAACATTTTACAACCTTATCTGGCCATGTGGTGTGTGACACTTCATCAGACACATGCATACAGTGCTGAAAAGACATGGGAACAGCATGGGGAAGATCTCTGGAAGCATCTCTGACTCCCAGGTCACTGCCTAAAAGTGTGCTCATCATAAGTGACCCTTGGCGCATGCGAAGATGCCTCTCGCCATGCACCTGTCGTTACAGACTTGCAACAATCACCGTCCACATCCTTGTCCCACTGCAGCGTTCAGTTGTCCCTACCCCATTCCTTAGAATGCAAGAGCAAGTATGCAGGCAGCCACCCACCCACAGGCTGCAATACTGTACTGCCATATTTTTGACAGCTGCTTGCACTTGAAATGTGGCCTTTTAGGCTCGTGGAGACAGAAGCCACTATATTTCCCGGTATTGCCTCCGCCTTCCACAAGCACGGGTCCCACAAC
Organism: Phyllobates terribilis; assembly: GCF_046119375.1. Taxonomy (NCBI): domain Eukaryota; kingdom Metazoa; phylum Chordata; class Amphibia; order Anura; family Dendrobatidae; genus Phyllobates; species Phyllobates terribilis. Next base: position 52,984,787 of record NW_027362770.1, on the reverse strand, counting down.
ATTACCTATGCCCTCCCCAGTGCACTTAATGGGAAGGATCGCCTAACCACAAACACGTGGACAGGTGAATGTGGCCAGGGACGGTACGGAGCCAGTCCACAACTTTTTTTGCTGAGAGTTGTATTTAGCTCGGTGAAAGGACTGGCATAGAGGGAAACCGTATCTACCCTGTGTGTCATTTCTCCCAGGAAAACCTGCAATTGAGCTTGTTGCAGAAGCAATGGCAGCCCGTCCAACATCAACTCGCACTTGTCGGTGGTGCTTTGATACACACACATCTTTATTTGCTTATTTCATTTCTTGAATACAGAGTTGGACAATGGCCTAGATCATGCGTTTTGAGAAATAACATGCATAAGCATGGCCGATCCACATTAAAACAGCAGCCATAGAGTGTCTGGGAAACTTCCCCCACACTTTTATTAGCCAGGGCTGCTTTTTGGCAGGGTTGGATGGGCCCACCAGAGAACTGGAGACTCCTCCGGCGGGCCCAGGCTTCTCCTTCAGGAGAGTTCATAGTGCCAAGGTGAGGCCATGATGATGATAGAGGCCACCATCTGCTTAGTTTTCTGTCACTTGGAATGCAAGTGCAAGTATGCAACCAGCCATCCACCCACCCACAGGCAGCAACACTAAACTGCCAGATTTCTGAGCAGCTCTTTGCACTTACAATATGGCCTTTTAAGCTCATGGAGGCGGAAGCTTTTCATGACCTCATGCCGGCGGCGGCGGGGTGTCCTTACTCGGTCCCCAGCCGCCACTATATTTTCTTTCATCGCCTCCGCCTTCCACAAGCACGGGTCCCACAACATTACCCGCGCCCTCCCCAGTGCACTTTCTGGGAAGGACCGCCTAACCACAAACACATGGACAGGTGAATGTGGCCTTGGACGGTACGGAGCCAGTCCACATCTTTTTTTGCTGAGAGTTGTATTTAGCTCGGTGAAAGGACTGGCATAGAGGGAAACCGTATCTACCCTGCGTGTCATTTCTCCCAGGAAGTCCTGTAATTGAGCTTGTTGCAGAAGTAATGGCAGCCCGTCCAACATCAATTCACACTTGTCGGTGGTGCTTTGACACACACACATCTTTCTTTGCGCTTTTAATTTCTTGAATACAGAGATGGACAATGGCTTGATCTGTAATACGTTTTGAGAAATAACATGCATAAGCATGGCCGATCCACATTAAAAAAGCAGCCATAGACTGTCCGGGAACCTTCCCTCACACTTTTCTTAGCAAGGGCTGCTTCTCGGCAGGGTTGAACGGTCCCACCAGAAAATACTCTGGTGTGTCTTGACTTCTACCTCAGGAGAATTCATGATAGCGCTAACTTTGCAGCTGCTATGGGGCTCTTGAGCAGGTGAAAAAGGTTATCCCTCAGAATCAAATCCTCTGGTGGGCACAATGTTTTTGAATCTGAAACAGCTTCTCAGTGGGAGTTGTATTTCACCACAGCCATATTCTTTAGCTCGGTGAAAGCACTGGCATAGAGGGAAACGTTATCTACCCCGGCTGTCATTTCTCCGTCACCAGGTTCCGCCCATTGTCTCACACGACCAAGCCTGGCTGTATGTTCAGCGGTGAGAGCCACAGATCAGGCTGCTGTGCTACAGCTTTCAACAACTCTGCAGCGCTGGGCGGTTTGTCAATTAAGCATTAAGCATGTTATCTTCAGCACAGCCTGTTGCCGCATGGCCAAGACAGTGCTGCAGTGCTGTCAGCTTGTGACTGATGTAGTCATTTCGGAGATGGAGGAGGAGGTGCATGAGCTGAACAATGTAATTACATAGAGGTTAAATTGGTGACGCTGTTTTTTATACTAAAGAAAGATCCTATTGTTTTGTTTTTTTTACGTTATTTTTTAAGACAAATGCATTCACCGGGAAATGTCATTTTAACATTTTACAACCTGATCTGATAATGTGGTGTCTGACACGTCATCAGACACATCCTGTTTTATTTATGATGGAGGGACTCTGAAAGTCATAAAGCCTATTTTTATAGGGCCATCAGCCGGCTCTTACTATTCTTAAAAGGCCAGCAGTCGGCCCTCGCTATTGTTAGAGAGCCATCAGCCGGCTATGCTTTGTTGTTCTTATTATTAACAAGTGGGTCTTCTATACTGTTGTTGCGTATTCAGTTTGCAAGGGCTGCAAAAAATTTGGACGCAACCCAATACCCCTTTAAAGAGATATAGAGGAGGGTCTCAGTAAAAAAAAAGTTCCCATTATAAAGGAGCGGGTCTCCTATAGTGGTAATGCCCATGCTGTGACTGCAAGGGCTGCCAAAATTTGGGAAAAACCCCACTAAGAATTTAAAGACACAAAGAGCAGGGCCACAGTAATGACAAATTCCATTTAGAAAGGAGAGAGTCTGCTACACAGTTATAGGGTATACAGTGAGTCCAACGGCTGACCAATTTTTTAAAAACCCCACTAAGAATTTAGAGACACATAGAGCAGGGCCAGAGTAACAAGTACGACATGTTCCCATTAGAAAGGAGAGAGTCTGCTATACAGTTATAGGGTATACTGTGAGTCCAACTGCTGACCAATTTTAGGAAAAACCCCACTAAGAATTTAAAGACACATAGAGAAGGGCCACAGTAACAACAAATTCCCATTAGAAAGGAGAGAGTCTGCTATACAGTTATAGGGTATACTGTGAGTCCAACTGCTGACCAATTTTAGGAAAAACCCCACTAAGAATTTAAAGACACATAGAGCAGGGCCACAGTAATGACAAATTCCCATTAGAAAGGAGAGAGTCTCTCATAGTGTTGGCCTATGCAGTGAAAGCAAGGGCTGCCAAAAATTTGGAGGCACTTCAATGACCCTTGGAAGAGACGTGGAGGAGGGCCTCATAAACAAATGTTCCCATTAGAAAGGAGCAGACCTATACTTGTAATGCCCATGCCCCAAGTGTATGGGCTGACAAACATTTACCCCTGGGGGTATACATGAACATACTGTATAAAAAAAAATTTTTACGGGCATCATAAACACCCTTTAAAAAAATTATGTGGGTGTTGCATCATGGACCACGGTCACCCTGGTGATATAGTGGTGGAGGATGAGGAGAAGGAGGAGGACAAAAGCAAATAGCCAAAATCAGGAAGCGTATACCCATGTGTGGGTGTGAAAAGCTGCATGAGAATACACCTCCCAAGAAAAGACACTGGATTTGAGTTTATGTTATGCTGCTATCATTCGGTGGTGTTGAGAAGTCTGGCCCAATCCAGCCCTTGTTCATTTTTATAAGAGTCAGCCTGTCAGCATTTTCAGTTGACAGGAGGATGCGCTTATTAGTTATAATTACACCAACGGCACTAAAAACCCGCCCTGATAAAACGCTGGCGGCAGGGCAGGCCAGGACCTCCAAGGTATAGAGAGCCAGTTCATTCCATGTATCCAGGTTGGATACTCAATAATTATAAGGCACAGAGGAATCACGGAGGACGTTGGAACGGTCGGCAAGGTACTTCCTCAGCATCTTCCCAAACTTTGCACTCCTTGTGAGAGTAGCCCGCGCCTCAGGGCCTGTGCGTGCGATGTGACGGTTTGAGAAAACTCTTAGACAGTGTTCCCCTGCCTCTGCTGGATTGAAGTTGTGTCTCTCTTGCCTGTACTCCTTGGTTGTCCAATGAAGTGTGCCCTCTGCCGCCAGCGTTTTCAGATGGTATTTTTTTTAATAGTTCCGCAACAAGGGCCTTCTGGTACTGCCCCATTTTTGTAGACCTGTCCGCCTCAGGAATAAGAGCTATAAAGTTCTCCTAGTAGTGTGGGTCTAGAAGTGTCACCAACCAGTAATGACTGTCACCCAAAATTTTGAGAACGCAAGGGTCATGGGAAAGGCAGCGTAATATAAACTCAGCCATGCGTGCCAGACTACTAAAAGGCAAGACTTCCGTGTCCTCACCAAGAGGATGACTGACCATGCTCTCCTCCTCCTCTCTGTCCTCTGGCTATCCACACTGAACAGACGGTATGACAGCTGTGCTGGTAGTACCGTACATAGTGCATGAAACTAGCTCCTGTCCTTCCTCCTCCTCATCCTCTTCCTCATTGTCACCCAATCCATGTTGGGATGAGATGAGGCTTGGCTGTGTGTAATCACCCTGTATGGTTCCTTGCTTCATCTAATCGTGCTCCGCCTGCAATGCATCCTCTTTGATTGTGAGCAGAGAGCATTTCAGAAGACAGACGCTAATTATGGCATCATCGCCGCTCACCATCTTGATGGAGCCCTCAAAGTTTTGGAGGATGAAACATATGTCTAACATCCATGTCCACTCCTGAGGTCTTATGTGTGGAGTCTGAACTGAATGCCGACGGCCATGTTGATTCTTGTACTCAACAACTGCCCTCTTCTGGTCACAAATCCTTCCCAACGTCTGCAGTGTAGAGTTCCAATGCGTGGCGACATCACACACCAGTCTGTGAGCCGGAAGCTGCAAACAGGGCTGAAACACGGCAAGGGCGGCGGAAGCTGTAGCTGACTTTCTAAAATGAGCACACAGGCGGCGTACTTAAACAAACAGATCCGGCAGCTCCGGGTAGGATTTGAGAAACCACTGAACCAAGAGGTTAAACACATGGGCCAGGCATGGTATGTGTGTGAGCTCGCCTCGCCTCAGAGCCGCCACCAGGTTCCGGCCATTGTCTCACACGACCATGCCTGGCTGAAGGTTCAGCGGTGTGAGCCATAGAACTGCCTGCTCTTTCAGAGCTGTCAACTAGAGATGAGCGTTGTTCTACTCGAACTGTTCGCCAATCTCAAATTCGAGCTGTTTTGGGCGGTGTTCGAGCCGTTCGGCGAACACGAACAATTTGAGAAAAATTCGGCTGTTCGAGGTTATGTTCGATAACTGTTCGTGCACCAAAATCATAACTGGATTTTTTCTCAGTAATGATGAAAATTAATGTTAATACGCAGTTTGAGTGTACAGCGGGGTGGGGGGAGGGGCAGGGGATGGATCTCTGCAGGAACAATGAAGATCTCCATTTCTTTTTCTCTTTCCCGCATTTGCAGTGGGGAGGTGCAATCTGTCAGCCTATCAGCAGCGCACACACGGAGCGAAGTGCTTTTTTTCACACAAGCAAGGGCATGTGTCATTGGCAGTGTATGTCACATGTCCTTGCCCTATAAGACCAAGCCATTTTCCCCGTCGCCACCATTTTCTCACTGCTGCAGCTGCGTGTTAGACGGCACCGCTGTTGCTGTGTGTGCTATACCTTGTTAATTTCAAGCCAATTTTCGCACAAATATACAGATAGCTTGGGAGTAGGGAATAGTTGTGATTGCAGTCCTTTTAAGGACTAGGTTACAGCATTTCCTACGACTTTTATCAGGGAGCTCTGTGCTCTTAAATAGATAGGTTGTGGGAGTAAAGACTAATTGTAATTGGAGTCCTTTTCAGGACTAGGTTACATGAGTTCCTATCAGTTTTTGCCAGGCAGGTCTGTGCCAGTGCTGTGCAAGTTTTTTTCACAGCATTTGGCTGAATCTAGCAAAGCTAATCCTTTTTGGCCTATTGCAGAGTGTGTTAGTCAGTGGAGTAGCCTATCTGTGTTGCAAGATATAACACCTGTGTATAGAATACCAATTTTTTTACTGCACCTAGTGAAGTAAAATCTTTTGGGCATAGCATCATTCTATTAGTCCATCTATACTGACCTCCATCAGGTTGCAAACTGAATATAATTTTTTTCTGCATCTAGCTCTGAAAAAATATTTGGGCTTCTAGCAGTGTGTGGGACTTGGTCTATTAGTCCATCTATACTGACCTCCATCAGGTTGCAAATTAAAAATAATTTTTTTCTTCATTTAGCTCTGAAAAAATATTTGGGCTTCTAGCAGTGTGTGGGACTTGTTCTATTAGTCCTTCTATACTGACCTCCAGCAGGTTGCAAATTGAATATAATTTTTTTCTGCATCTAGCTCTGAAAAAATAGTTTTGCTTCTAGCGGTGTGTGGGACTTGGTCTATTAGTCCATCTATACTGACCTCCATCAGGTTGCAAATTAAAAATAATTTTTTTCTGCATCTAGCTCTGAAAAAATATTTGGGCTTCTAGCAGTGTGTGGGACTGGGTCTATTAGTCCATCTGTACTGACCTCCATCAGGTTGCAAATTAAAAATAATTTTTTTCTGCATCTAGCTCTGAAAAAATATTTGGGCTTCTAGCAGTGTGTGGGACTTGGTCTATTAGTCCATCTATACTGACCTCCATCAGGTTGCAAATTAAAAATAATTTTTTTCTTCATTTAGCTCTGAAAAAATATTTGGGCTTCTAGCAGTGTGTGGGACTTGTTCTATTAGTCCTTCTATACTGACCTCCAGCAGGTTGCAAATTGAATATCATTTTTTTCTGCATCTAGCTCTGAAAAAATAGTTGGGCTTCTAGCGGTGTGTGGGACTTGGTCTATTAGTCCATCTATACTGACCTCCATCAGGTTGCAAATTAAAAATAATTTTTTTCTGCATCTAGCTCTGAAAAAATATTTGGGCTTCTAGCAGTGTGTGGGACTTGGTCTATTAGTCCATCTATGCTGACCTCCATCAGGTTGCAAATTAAAAATAATTTTTTTCTGCATCTAGCTCTGAAAAAATATTTGGGCTTCTAGCAGTGTGTGGGACTTGGTCTATTAGTCCATCTAGACTGACCTCCATCAGGTTGCAAATTAAAAATAATTTTTTTCTTCATTTAGCTCTGAAAAAATATTTGGGCTTCTAGCAGTGTGTGGGACTTGTTCTATTAGTCCTTCTATACTGACCTCCAGCAGGTTGCAAATTGAATATAATTTTTTTCTGCATCTAGCTCTGAAAAAATAGTTGGGCTTCTAGCGGTGTTTGGGACTTGGTCTATTAGTCCATCTATACTGACCTCCATCAGGTTGCAAATTAAAAATATTTTTTTTCTGCATCTAGCTCTGAAAAAATATTTGGGCTTCTAGCAGTGTGTGGGACTTGGTCTATTAGTCCATCTATACTGACCTCCATCAGGTTGCAAATTAAAAATAATTTTTTTCTGCATCTAGCTCTGAAAAAATATTTGGGCTTCTAGCGGTGTGTGGGACTTGGTCTATTAGTCCATCTATACTGACCTCCATCAGGTTGCAAATTAAAAATTATTTTTTTCTGCATCTAGCTCTGAAAAAATATTTGGGCTTCTAGCAGTGTGTGGGACTTGGTCTATTAGTCCATCTATACTGACCTCCATCAGGTTGCAAATTAAAAATAATTTTTTTCTGCATCTAGCTCTGAAAAAATATTTGGGCTTCTAGCGGTGTGTGGGACTTGGTCTATTAGTCCATCTATACTGACCTCCATCAGGTTGCAAATTAAAAATATTTTTTTTCTGCATCTAGCTCTGAAAAAATATTTGGGCTTCTAGCAGTGTGTGGGACTTGGTCTATTAGTCCATCTATACTGACCTCCATCAGGTTGCAAATTAAAAATATTTTTTTTCTTCATTTAGCTCTGAAAAAATATTTGGGCTTCTAGCAGTGTGTGGGACTTGTTCTATTAGTCCTTCTATACTGACCTCCAGCAGGTTGCAAATTGAATATAATTTTTTTCTGCATCTAGCTCTGAAAAAGTAGTTGGGCTTCTAGCGGTGTGTGGGACTTGGTCTATTAGTCCATCTATACTGACCTCCATCAGGTTGCAAATTAAAAATAATTTTTTTCTGCATCTAGCTCTGAAAAAATATTTGGGCTTCTAGCAGTGTGTGGGACTTGGTCTATTAGTCCATCTATACTGACCTCCATCAGGTTGCAAATTAAAAATAATTTTTTTCTTCATTTAGCTCTGAAAAAATATTTGGGCTTCTAGCAGTGTGTGGGACTTGTTCTATTAGTCCTTCTATACTGACCTCCAGCAGGTTGCAAATTGAATATAATTTTTTTCTGCATCTAGCTCTGAAAAAATAGTTGGGCTTCTAGCGGTGTGTGGGACTTGGTCTATTAGTCCATCTATACTGACCTCCATCAGGTTGCAAATTAAAAATAATTTTTTTCTGCATCTAGCTCTGAAAAAATATTTGGGCTTCTAGCAGTGTGTGGGACTTGGTCTATTAGTCCATCTATAGTGACCTCCATCAGGTTGCAAATTAAAAATAATTTTTTTCTGCATCTAGCTCTGAAAAAATATTTGGGCTTCTAGCAGTGTGTGGGACTTGGTCTATTAGTCCATCTAGACTGACCTCCATCAGGTTGCAAATTAAAAATAATTTTTTTCTTCATTTAGCTCTGAAAAAATATTTGGGCTTCTAGCAGTGTGTGGGACTTGTTCTATTAGTCCTTCTATACTGACCTCCAGCAGGTTGCAAAATGAATATAATTTTTTTCTGCATCTAGCTCTGAAAAAATAGTTGAGCTTCTAGCGGTGTTTGGGACTTGGTCTATTAGTCCATCTATACTGACCTCCATCAGGTTGCAAATTAAAAATATTTTTTTTCTGCATCTAGCTCTGAAAAAATATTTGGGCTTCTAGCAGTGTGTGGGACTTGGTCTATTAGTCCATCTATACTGACCTCCATCAGGTTGCAAATTAAAAATAATTTTTTTCTGCATCTAGCTCTGAAAAAATATTTGGGCTTCTAGCGGTGTGTGGGACTTGGTCTATTAGTCCATCTATACTGACCTCCATCAGGTTGCAAATTAAAAATAATTTTTTTCTGCATCTAGCTCTGAAAAAATATTTGGGCTTCTAGCAGTGTGTGGGACTTGGTCTATTAGTCCATCTATACTGACCTCCATCAGGTTGCAAATTAAAAATAATTTTTTTCTGCATCTAGCTCTGAAAAAATATTTGGGCTTCTAGCGGTGTGTGGGACTTGGTCTATTAGTCCATCTATACTGACCTCCATCAGGTTGCAAATTAAAAATATTTTTTTTCTGCATCTAGCTCTGAAAAAATATTTGGGCTTCTAGCAGTGTGTGGGACTTGGTCTATTAGTCCATCTATACTGACCTCCATCAGGTTGCAAATTAAAAATATTTTTTTTCTTCATTTAGCTCTGAAAAAATATTTGGGCTTCTAGCAGTGTGTGGGACTTGTTCTATTAGTCCTTCTATACTGACCTCCAGCAGGTTGCAAATTGAATATAATTTTTTTCTGCATCTAGCTCTGAAAAAGTAGTTGGGCTTCTAGCGGTGTGTGGAACTTGGTCTATTAGTCCATCTATACTGACCTCCATCAGGTTGCAAATTAAAAATAATTTTTTTCTGCATCTAGCTCTGAAAAAATATTTGGGCTTCTAGCAGTGTGTGGGACTTGGTCTATTAGTCCATCTATACTGACCTCCATCAGGTTGCAAATTAAAAATAATTTTTATCTGCATCTACAGTACCTCTGAAAAAATATTTGGGCTTCTAGCAGTGTGTGGGACTATTTGTATTAGTCCATCTATACTGACCTACATCAGGTTGCAAATTCAAAATAATTTTTTTCTGCATCTAACCCAGCCAATAGTTTTGGCCTAATACCACAGTTTGGCCACTCAGCTCTGCTCGGTTACCATCCATTGTTTTTTTGTGCAAACAACTCCAGAGTTGTGAATTAGTTAACCACCAAAATGAGTGGAAAAAGGCCTGCTGCTGGTGGAAAGGGGAATAGGCGTGTTGGGAAGGGGAAGAAAGGTTGTGTCCGTGGGGTAGGTGTTAAAGCAACAGTAACATCTGCAGAAGAAAGACCATCTTCCAGCCAAACTAAAATGTCTACTTCTTTTAGCGGACAATGTGATAAGATCCCTTTCTTACGGCCACGCCAATCGCTACAAATTCCAGATGAGGCACAAAAACAGCAGGTGCTTCAACGGATATCAAGTGCTCCTTTAAGTGGGCTCTCCTCCACATCAACTTCAACATCACAAATACTCCAGTCCTCAAAGGTGTCACCCAAATCGCACTTGCTTCCTCACAGCTCCCAAATCTCCAGCTGCCCGTCTGAGTATGAGGTAGAACAGATGGTTGAGTCTGCAGAGCTGTTTACTCATACTATAGCCTGGGAATCAGAGGTCGACTCCAGCGCTTCTGTGAATCCAGACGAGGAAATGATCTGCACTGATGCCCAGAATCTTTATGAGTCAGATCCAGGACCAGACGCAGAAGGTTCTGACCATAATGTAGACCCTCATTCCCAAACTGTAACTCCTGTTGGTGGAGACAATGAGGAAGACGATGATAAGACTCAAATACCTGATTGGAGCGACAACTTTAGTTTTTTGTCAGGGCAGGAACAGGTTGGCTCTGAGGACGACGGGTGTGATGACGCACAGGGTGATGATGATGAGGTCGGAGATCCCACTTACTGTCAACCCACAGTCAGCGAAGAGATGAGGTCAGCAGAGGAGGTGGAGGAAGATGCTAGTGACGACGAGGTCAGGTTGCGCCTTCCTGGACAGAGACGTAGTACTGGAAGCACGTCAAAAACTGCATCCTCAAACACAACTCTGCCTCTCACCACAAGTCGTGGTGGCTCTTCAGGTCGCATGGGTGCTAAGCCTTGCATAGCCTGGGCATTTTTTCAGATCAATAAAGATGACCCAACTCGTGTTATCTGTAACATTTGTCAGCAAAAGCTAAGTAGAGGCCAAAAAATACATAGTTTGAGTACTTCATGCATGAACCGGCACATGGACATGAAGCATAAGTTGCAGTGGGAAGCTCAGTGTGCTACAATGCGGCCTAGCCGGCCGGGCCAATCACCGTCTGCCATATCTTGTGCATCCGCGGCCTCTTCATCCTCTGTGACTGGGGGGACAGCAGTCACACCTGTTTTGGGGCGCAGACCTGCCACCTCTTTACCCGCAACAGCCAGCGTGATTGGCAGGTCATCATTTTCTTTGGAGGTGGTAACACCAGCTGGTGTTGAGCGCTGTCCGACATCGATAGCACCACCTTTGGATCAAGGCAACCTAACATGTCCGCCTGCATCTTCCTCACAGACCGGCAGTTTGCCGGGGACACCCTTATCAACCCCGTCTAAGCACAATAGCCAGCCCTCGGTCCCTCAGATGTGGACAAGTAAAAGACCATTTCCTCCTAGCCATGAGAAAGCTAAGAGGTTGAATTTCACCATCTGCAAGCTCTTGGCTACAGAAATGCTGCCTTTCCGCCTGGTGGACACAGAGGATTTTCGAGACCTTATGTCCGTCGCAGTGCCCCAGTACCAGATGCCCAGTCGGCACTACTTCTCAAAGAAAGGTGTGCCTGCGCTCCACCAGCATGTCGCACACAACATCACCGCTTCTTTGAGAAACTCTGTGTGTGACAGGGTGCATTTCACCACAGACACTTGGACGAGTAGGCATGGACAGGGGCGTTACATGTCGCTGACTGGGCACTGGGTAACTATGGTGACAGCAGGACAAGGGGCTGCTGTCCAAGTCTTGCCGTCCCCACGAGTTGTGCGTCAATCCTCTTTATGTCAAAGTTCCTCCACTGCTTCTGCCTCCTCAACCTCCTCTCGGTCTTCCACCTGCACCCAAAGCCTGTCTGGTCATGCCACAAGCTTTCTAACTGCGCAGAAGGGATCCTGCACACCTCCATACTATGCTGGCAGTAGGGCTCAACGTCATCAGGCGGTTTTTACATTGAAATGTCTGGGAAATGTGAGTCACACAGCTGAGGAGTTGTGGTCAGCTCTGGAGAACCAATTTCATGAATGGTTGTCTCCACTGGACCTGAAACCAGGGAAGGCCGTGTGCGACAATGCTGCAAACCTGGGTGCGGCCCTTCGCCGGGGCAATGTCACACACGTGCCTTGTATGGCTCACGTGTTGAACCTGGTTGTCCAGCAATTTTTAGCCCACTATCCCAGACTAGATGGCCTTCTGCAGAGGGCACGGTCGCTGTGTGCTCACTTCCGCCGTTCGCATCCCGCAGCTCAGCGACTTACATCTCTACAGAAGTCGTTGGGCCTGCCACTTCACCGTCTAAAATGCGATGTGCCTACCCGGTGGAATTCAACTCTGCACATGTTGCAGCAACTGTGGCAGCACCGACAAGCCCTGGTGCAATACGTTCTGACGTATAGCCTGGGCCAACGAGATTCAGAGGTGGGGAAAATCACGCTGGAGGAGTGGTCTCAGATCAGGGACCTATGCACCCTTCTGCACAGTTTTGAAATGGCGACGAAGATGTTTAGTGCTGACGATGCCATTATCAGCATGACTATTCCGGTGATTTACATGCTGGAGCACATGTTAAACAGAATTCGGAGTCAGGTGGTGGCACAAGAGGAGGTGGAGGAAGTAGAGGAGGAGGAGTTGTATGCGGAAGGGCTAACATCTGCAAGGTCCAGACGGTCGGCAGCACCAAGGCGGCAGGCATGTGAGGGTGGGGGAGATGGTTTTACCAGGGCGCATGGTAGCAGCCAAACTAGTGAGGAAGGTGCAGGAGCCCAGGAAGAAGTGGAGGACGAACTGATGGAAGACTCATCAGATGAGGGAGACCTTGATCACATTTCTGTTGTGCGAGGTTGGGGGGAGAGGACAGAGGAAGGAAGCATGATTGTTACCTCGCCACCAACACAACAGGGACTTGGTGCTCCTGGATGCGCAACACACATGAGTGCCTTCTTGCTGCACTACCTGCAACATGACCCTCGAATTGTGAGAATTAGAAATAATCCTGACTACTGGGTTGCCACACTGTTAGATCCCCGGTACAAAAGTAAATTTGCAGAAATTATTCCTGCCATAGAAAGGGATGCACGCATGCAGGAGTATCAGCAGAGACTGTTGCAGAATCTTACATGTGCTTTTCCACAAAATACCAGTGGTGCACGTAGTGAATCTCACAGTTCCAACTTGCCAACCGTGGGACCGTCAAGTGTTCAGCACTCAAACCGTAACAGAACCACAGTATCTGCTGGTAACATCAATTTTGCGGAATCATTTCACCACTTTTTTAGCCCATCCTTTGCAAGGCCACAGGAGACAAGAAGTCTGACACATAGTCAACGCCTAGAGACGATGGTACAGGAGTATCTCCAAGTAAACATTGAAGCCACGACTGTGTCACTGGACCCTTGCTCTTTTTGGGCTTCCAATCTGGATAAATGGTCGGAGCTAGCCACTTACGCCTTGGAGATCTTGTCATGCCCCGCAGCCAGCGTTCTGTCTGAACGTGTGTTCAGCGCTGCTGGTGGTGTGCTGACAGATAAGCGCACGCGGCTCTCCACTGATAATGTAGACAGACTCACGTTCATAAAGATGAACAAATCATGGATCCGAAACGACTTTTCTACCCCTGTGTCATCCTGGGGAGAGTAAAAGCTTGATGATTGGTTAAAATCACCCTACCAACCGTTTTAAGCTTTCAAATTACTAATCATGTTTATCTGTATCTTGACTGGAAAATAATTTGGGCTTTGTAGCAGTGTGCAGCACTGATCCTATTAGGCCATCTATACTAAAGCTTCACCAGATTTAAAATTAAAAATAATTTTTAGCTGCATCTAGCCCGGAAAATAATTTTGGGGCTCCGAGATGCGCAAGGCACATAAGTGCCTTCTTGCTGCACTACCTGCAGCATGACCCTCATATTGTCAGAATTCGAAGTAATCATGACTACTGGGTTGCCACACTCTTAGATCCCCCAAACTTTTCGATCAACCTTTTCATTTTAATAAAGACCAAAAAAATGGTCATTTTTGAAATTATAAGCATTAGCAGGTTGTTAGAAACTGAAATCAAACAGTTTTCAACTCAAAACTTTATTCTAGGTGATGTTACATTTTCACATAGGACCCCTTGTTCGAAAGGAGCTTCTGAACTCTCTCGTCCATTGAATTTGTCAGGTTTTCGATGGTTTCTGCTTCAATTGTTTTGCATGAGGACAGAATACCCTCCCAGAGCTGTTGCTTAGATGTGAACTGCCTCCCGCCATCATAGACACTCCTTTTAATGATGCTCCAAAGGTTCTGAATGGGGTAGAGGTCAGGGGAGCATGGGGGTCACACCATAAGTTTGTCCCCTTTTATGCCCATATCAGCCAGAGATGCAGATGTTTTATGTGCAGCATGAGATGGTGCATTATCATGCAGAAAAATGATCTTGCTGTGAAATACACGGTTCTTCTTCTTGAACCATGGCAGGAAGTGCTGTTTGAGAAAATCCACATACATTATGGAGTTCATCTTTAGCGCCTTCAGGGATCCTAAAGGGGCCGACAATCTCTCTCCCCATGATTCCAGCCCAAAACATTACTCCACCTCCTCCTTGTTGGCGCTGTAGCCGTGTTTGCGTGGGGTGTCCATCAACCAGCCATCCTCCACTCCATCCATCTGGACCACCGAGCGCTGCACGGCACTCATCCGTGAACAAAACAGTTTTGAAATCAGTCTTCATGTAATGTTTGGCCCACTGGAGCCGTTTCTGCTTGTGTGAAGTGGATAGAGGAGGTCGACAGGATGGCGCATGCACAGCTGCAAACCTCTGAAGGACCCTGCATCTTGTTGTTCGGGGGACGTTGGAGGCACAAGCAGCTTCAAAAACTTGTCTGCTGCTATGACAAGGCTTTTTTGCCGCTGCTCTTTCAACCTGACGTAATTGCCTGTAGGAAAGAGTCCTCAATTTGCCCTTATCAGCACGCACACGTGTGTACTGTGAATCAGCTACATACTTCTTGATTGCCAAGACACTTCATCCTGATCATCGCACAATGTTGATTGTAGTCATGCCTTGACCTAAACACTCCACAATTTGTTGCTTCTCAGCAGCCGACACATCCTTTTTCTTTCCCATTTTGGCAGAAAATGTAGGCTGCTTAATAATGTGAGAGAGCCTTCTTAAGTAGTCTTGCCTTTCATTGGACACACCTGCCAAACTAATTAGCACAGGTGTCTGCAATTGCTTACAGTGATATAAAGAGCCCTGACACACATCACCATCAATGAGTTTAACTGACAAACAAACAAATTCTTCCCTTATCACTCCTAAACACTTTTTGTATAATAATTTGGAACGCAGTGTACATGTGCTTTTCCACAAAACACCAGTGGTTCACGTAGTGAATCTTACAGTTCTAACTTGCCAACCGTGGTCTGTATGGAGTTGTTCAATAAAGGGCCCAAAATTAAGATAACATAGATGCGAGAGGTCTCTATGAATAGGAATTCCTAAGTATTTGATACCCTGTGAGGGCCAGGCAAAGGGAAAGTTGGACTGGATGGAATCCTATATGGATTTGGGGAGGGAGACATCGAGGGCCTCAGACTTCGCTGCATTGATTTTAAAATTTTACCATGTAACAAAGTGATCTATTTCAGCCATAACAGCATGGATGGATATATGTGATTGAGTGATATATACTAGGACATCATCAGCAAATAGAGAGCACTTGTACTCGGTGCCTCCCACCTCAATCCACCTAATATTGGGGTTATGGCGAATTGATGAGAGCAGGTGCTCCGTCACTAGGATGCATAAGAGAGGGGACAGAGGATATCACTGCCTTGTCCCATTGGTGATTGTGAAAGGTGATGAAAATGTTCTGACGCACCCCCTGGGCCTTGGGACACCCGGAGCCGGACCCTTTTTGGTGGATGCTGGTGGTTGTAGTCTTCGTGGCGGCGACCCAGTTCCGTGGCTCAGGGCGGTCAAACCAGTGGCGGAACTATTTATGTGGTTTTCATGTTTAAATGTCCGACTACGCCACCCGTGGATTGCGGTCAGAGTGAACCGCCGCTACAGGGCAGACCACTGAGGCTGGTGTTGTGGGTGCAGCAGGTAACGGCTGCCAACGTCGTACTGTGCTCACCAGGTGAGGGGCTCAGACAACTCCCAGATAACTTTGGAGCACTTCACAGGACCCCCTTTGTGTGTCCTTTGTCTGGCCTTTCTTACCAACACTTCTGTCCGGCTGCCTCGGGCCTCCTCTTGGTAAACTTGGCGCCAGTTTCCCTGACCCTATGTGGTGCCTTCCTAGCGGGTGTAGCGAGGGGCTGCGCCACATAAAATGTCAGAGCCTCCGGTTTCTAGCTGAGGGTCGTTTCCTGCCTCCACTAGTTCGGGGACCGGTCTCCCCCTTTGGCCTGACCCCTCCACGCAGGTGGATTCGGGCGTGCGGTGGCGACTCGCCCGTCCGCACCCCTGGGATCCCTTCATTCCTCGTTCCTGGAGCCTTCTCCGCTCCTCTTCCTTCCTTCTCCCTCTTCCAGGCCTGGGCCTCTGTTACTAGGCCCGCCTCCGGAGCAGAGCTCATGCAGAGCCCCTGCTCCCTGCCACTTCTGCTCAGACTTCTCTGCACTGAACTAAGATGGTGCCCACCTTTTATACTCCCTTCTCAATGCACCCAGGAACTGCTTCCTCCCTGCTCCTGCACTACAGGGTTCCCCTTCCTCAGTGTTCCCTCCCCCCACTCCAGCCAGGGACAGGGACTGTTGTGCCCATCTCAGGGGCATATTGGTCGCCCTGCCCCACGGCAATGTGGTGTAATGCATGCAGGTGTCGGGTCCTGATCCACACTCCATCCTTACCTGAGAGTGAGATATCACACCTCTGGGTGAGGTGCAATACGTCTGTAGCAACCGAGCCCTCAGGGTGCTACAGTTCCATTTATCTTCAGCCTAGGTGACGTATTGCGATACAGGGCCGTGATTTTGGCTATAAAAGGGTCCCCTAGACCCCTACCCCAAGCTTTTTAAGAGAATCATATATGGCGTGCCAGGAGACTCTATGGAATGCTTTCTCAGCATCCAACGACAGTATCTAATTACAAATTTTTAACTGCATCTAGCCCAGGAAATACTTTGTGCCTAGTAGCAGTGTCTGCTAGTGAGCGGATTATCCCGGCTGTTAAGCAAGCTGCACCACCTGTAGTTTAGACACTTAATTTTTTCAAAGGAAATGCTTCGGGACCATGGGATACTTAGTGAAGAGCATCAGGAGGCACCCCAAGGCATAGGGGCTGGGACTGGCAGTAGGATGCCTTGCAGTGGACAGCCGAGCTCGATCCTTATAAAAGCTTTTTAACTGCAGCAGCTTTAGTGGACGCTACTGGAGCTGGAATTACCGCGGCTGCTGGCATGAGACTTGCCCTCCAATAGATCCTTGTAAATGGATTTAAAGTGTATTCATTCAAATTAGAGAGACAATTTAAATTAAAAAGCTTAGAGCTGCCTCCACCACAGGGGGGCTCGCTCGACCCACCAGCGGACAGGCACCAGTATTGGGAGAGGGGGGCTGGCCGTCAGGGTTCACCGCGGCTCTGGCACAAACCCGGCGACACGGAGGTGGCATGGGCAGGAGCGGACTGGCCGTGTCGGCTTCTCACTTTTTGGATTTTAGAAGGGCATGACATGCCTATATCTGTGTCTCCCCCTCCTTTTACTCCTCCACCTCTTTTATTTTCGCATGACTATATGTACTTGTCACTTTTCCATGTGTTAGTTATGTCTTCTGAGCAGTTTGTCAGCTTTTGGACACCTTTGAAGGTGTTTTCTATGTGTTTCTATGTGTTTTTGTTTGCCTGCCATTGGTTTTAACGGTGTTCGAAGGTGTTCGACGAACAGTTCGACGAACAGTTCGGCGAACACACGGGTGTTCGACGAACCGAACCGAACTCGAACACTACGGGGGTGGCTCAACACTACTGTCAACAACTCTTCTGCATTGTGCAGTTTTTCACCTAAGCATATTAGCTTCAGCACAGCCTGTTGCCGCTTGGCCGAGGCAGCGCTGCAGTGCTTCCAGCTTGTGACTGATGTGGTCATTTCGGAGATGGAGGCTGAAGAGGAGGAGGTGGTTGAGGAGGATGAGGTGCAGGACCTGTAGACCGTGGGGGCAACCCTAATTGACCTAGGACCCGCAATCCTTGGCGTTGGGAGGATGTGTTCCGTCCCAAAGTCCGACTGGGTCCCGGATTCCACTATGTTAACCCAGTGTGCCGTCAGCGAGATGTATCGTCCCTGCCCACAAGCACTTGTCCACGTGTCCGTGGTTAGGTGGATTTTACCGGTAACTGCGTTGTTGAGAGCACGGCTAATGTTTTGGGACCCGTGCTTGTGTAATGTGGGGACAGTACACCAGGAGATATAGTGGCGGCTGGGGACTGAGTACCGAGGGACAGCCACTGCCATCAGGTTGCAGAATGCCTCCGTCTCCACGAGCCTAAAAGGCAACATTTTGAGTGCAAGCAGTCGTGAAATGTGAGAATTTAGTAGTGTGGCCTGTGGGGCATTGGCTGCATATTTGCGCTTGCATTCCAAGGACTGGGGTATGGACAACTTAGCGCTGCACTGGGACAAGAACATGGACGTGCTTCCTGATGCTGCTACTTGAGAGTGTGCAATGACATGTGCAGGGCAGGAGGCGTCTTCACATGCACCATGGACAGGGGATTGTCTTGCATGCACATCAGCGGAAGAAGCAATGGTGCCACCTGCAGACACTGTTCCTGGACCCTGGGGTTCGACCCACAAAGTCAGGTGCTTTGCTGCCATGTGCCTGATCATGCTGGTGGTGGTCAGGCTGTTCGTTTTGCCAACCCTGCTGATGCTGGCCCGGCAGGTGGTGCAAATGGCCTTTTTGGGGTTATCGGCAGAGTCTTTAAAAAACAACCAGACTCGGGAAGATCTAAGATTTGTACTGGCAACTTCCTTCATGTTGGTGTTCCGGGGAACGGTTGCCTGCTTTCTGTCTGGGGCCACAACACTGCTTCTTCCTGCCTGTTGGGGTGCTCTGCCTCCCTCCCCCTGTGTGCTGCTGTCCTCACTCTGCATGTACTCCTGCCAGGTTGGGTCAGTTACTGTATCATCCACCACCTCGTCTTCCACTTCCGCACCCTGGTCCTCCTCCTGACTCTCTGGCAATTGTGTCTCATCATCATCCACCTCTTGTGACACTTTCCCACTGTCGCCTTTGTGTGACCGTGGCTGCTCAAATATTTGGGCATCGCTACACGCGATCTCCTCTTGCCCCATTTCAAATGGACCGGGTGAGAGGCCCGAATCTATAAATGGAAAAGTGAACAGCTCTTCAGAGTGACCAAGTGTGGGATCAGTTGTCTCTGGGTACTCGACATGGTGGGAGGAAGGTGGATCAGGGTGAGGAATATGTGTTCCAGACTCACGGCTACTGAAACTTGACCATGTGGAAGACAGGGTGGTGGTGGTGGTGGCTAAATGATTGGAAGCATTATCCACTATCCAATCAACGACCTTTTGACAGGAATTGTTGTGGCACAATTTCAGCTTGCCCACGGCTTTGTCCTCGGCCTCTGCACGCACCAATACCATCACGTCCAGTTCCCCGTCCCTTGCCACATGCCTTGCCCATTTTAAATGGAGGACAATATCTTCCACGCTCACTACATATGACTGAGTTTGGAGGGAACTTATATGTGATCCGTGTGATGGAGAAAACAGAGTTTTAAATACTTGGCTTGTAGGTAAGTAGTTTGAACAGCAAACTGCTGTGAATTGCTTCACAGACACACTGAAAGTAATTTTTAATGGAGGCCAGAAATGGCAGTATTTTTTGACAATGTATATGTGATCCGTGTGACAGAGAAAACAAGGCTTTTAAATACCTTGCCTGTAGGTAAGTAGTTTGAACAGCAAGCTACGGTGAATTGCTTCACTGACACACTAAAGGAAATTTTTAATGGAGGCCAGAAATGGCAGTATTTTCTGACAACGTATATGTGATCTGTTTGACGGAGAATACAAGAGTTTTAAATACCTGGCCTGTAGGTAAGTAGTTTGAACAGCAAACTACAGTGAATTGCTTCACTGACACACTAAAGGAAATTTTTAATGGAGGCCAGAAATGGCAGTATTTTCTGACAATGTATATGTGATCCGTTTGACGGAGAAAACAGAGTTTTAAATACCTGGCCTGTAGGTAAGCAGTTTGAACAGCAAACTGCTGTGAATTGCTTCACTGACACACTAAAAGAAATTTTTAATGGAGGCCAGAAATGGCAGTATTTTCTGACAACGTATATATGATCTGTTTGACGGAGAAAACAGAGTTTTAAATAGCTGGATTTCTAGCGCTGTAATATTGAAAGGACCTGGCTGTATTCTGCAGTGCCATCAAGCAAATGGCACAGAAAAAATGGTGTTCTCTGGATTACTTTTTAATCAAATAATGAGGATTAAGATCCAAAGAAATGAATTCCTGGCCCCTGATACCTGGACCTTTCTATAGAAATATCTAACAGCAGCAGAAGGCAGAATTGGAATGAAGCCTCTTGTGCTATATGCACTGCAGTCTGCTATATACACTGCCTGCCTATACACCCTGCCTGCCTGATATCTCTGCAGATGGATTAGTCCTCAAAAGTACTGTTTGTTAAGATGGATATGTGTAATGTATGTTTTTTCTCCCTACACTACCTAATACACAAGAAAATCTGTCCCTGACGCAGCAGCACCTCTCCCTACACAAGCAAATTGCGCAGAAAAACGGTGTTCTCTGGATTGCATTTTAAGCAAATAATGAGGATTAAGATCCAAAGAAAAGTATTCCTGGCCCCTGAGACCTTGGTCTTTGTATAGAAATATCTAACAGCAGCAGGAGGCAGAATTGGAATGGAGCCTCTTGTGCTATATGCACTGCAGTCTGCTATATACACTGCCTGCCTATACACCCTGCCTGCCTGATATCTCTGCAGATGGATTAGTCCTCAGAAGGACTGTTTGTTAAGATGGATATGTGTAATGTATGGTTTTTCTCCCTAAACTACCTAATACACAATCAAATCTCTCCCTAAAGCAGCAGCAGCTCTCCCTACACTGTCTGATCTGGAGTGACTGTGACGAGCATGGCGGTGCCAAGTCTGATATAGACCTGATGACGCTGTGCAGCCGGCCAATCACTGTAATGCCCACAACCAACATGGCTACAGCATTACAGTGCATGGCAGGCAATCCCTGCTTGTTCATTGGCTCTCTAAAGAGCGCCAAACATGCAGGGAGGGGACTCGAGTTCCCGCCCAAGCAGCCCGAAAATACTCAGTGAGCGCCGAGCATCTCGAGCAGTGAGATGCTTGGGCAACCACCGAGCAGTAGAAAGCATACTCGCTCATCACTAATGCTTACCCATGGGTTGCGCTATTTCATGCGCATTGTTTTAAACCTTAAGTCCATTTTTGGAATGGTTATTAAAGGAAGTTGCAGGGATTCAGTCGGTGATTCATTATCTGGACGACTTTTTGTTCATAGAGCCCCCGGAATCGTTGGTGTGTTATAATTCATTGGCCGCAATGGAATGTGTGGCAAATCATTTTGGAGTTCCTGTGGCAAAGAAAAAAACGAAAGGCCCATGTACTGAGTTATGTTTTCTGGGCATTTTAATTGATTCGGTTAGAATGGACTGTCAGTTGCCTGAAGATAAGCTGTCTTTCTTAAAGCAAGAGTTGGAGAGAGTATTTAGGCTTGGGAAGGTAATGTTGAGGGAGTTGCAATCCCTGTTGGGGAGATTAAATTTCGGATCCTACCAATGGGCAGAATTTTTTGAAGGCGATTGGCAGGAGCAACGATGGGAGCTAGGGCTCTGCATCACTACATTTGTTTAAAAAAAGAACACAGGGACGATTTGCAGTGTGGTTGAAGTTTTTGGAAACATACAATGGGCTGTCGTTGATGCTAATTGACGTCGTTGACAGCGTCGATAGTGAAATTTTCATGGACTCGGCAGGTGGAGCAGATTTTGGAGGGTCTTGGAAAGGAAGGTGATGCGTCGGGAAATGGCCCTGTAACTTGGAAGGAGCATGGATATCTAAAAAACTTGGCATTGCTAAAACTCTTTCCGATTGTGGTTGCAGTGTCAATTTGGGGAGCAGCTTTTAGGAATAGGAAGGTAAGATTTCATTGTGATAATATGAGCATGGTAAGTATTATCAATACACTCTCAGCTTCTTCTCCACCGGTGGTCAGGTTGGTTAGAGAATTCGTTTTCCATTGATTGTAAATGAATGCACGTGTGTCTGCAGTGCATGTTCCCGGAATACAAAACTCCATTGCGGATGTGTTGTCTCATTTTCAGTGGGATCGCTTTCACTTGGAGGCACCAGAGGTGGAAGTCAATGGAGAGGATTGACCAGTGCATCTATGGAGGCTCAGGTTAGAGGAGCAGAAAGATTAATTCAGAAGTCGCTATCAAACCAGACCTGGGTTTCATACAAGACAGTTTGACGAGTATGGTCTGGTTGGGTTGAGCATTGGGGCAATATAATATCAGATGAAGATAGGATGCTAGAAGTTTTGTTTTTGGTGGACAGGGCAGCAGGTTTAGGTTGGTCAGTGGTGAAAATAAATAAGTTTATAGCTGACCTCGCATTTGGTTTTAAGATGCAGGGACTTAATTATGTAACGAAGTCCTTTGATGTTAGGCAGGCGTTAAATGGTTTCAGGAGGGGGAAGGTGGAAAAGGATAAGTGGAGACCAATCTCTTTTGAAGTTTTGGAAAAATTAGGTGTAGTTCTTTAAAGTATAAGTAGTTCAAAGTTTGAGGTGACTCTTTAGATTGGCTTTTTTGCTGGCTTTTTTTGGGGCACTGAGAGTAAGTAAATTGGAATTGCCATGTAAGGGTAGGTCAGGAGGTTTCTTTGCAGAAGATGTTAAATGGTGGGTTGGAGGCATTGACTTTTGGGTGCATACATCAAAAATGGATCAATTAGGAAAAGGTAAGGTGCTGGGGGGGATTTACGGGGCATTGATGTGTCCTAAGAAGTGCTTAGTGAACTACTGGCAGTTTGGACAGGCAAAGTGGGCCCCCTTTTTTGTCATGCGGATGGGGGTTATTTATCATGTTTTCAATTCATAGAAGTTTTAAAACGGGGTCTACAGAGTTTGGTCTGGACCCCTCTGTATACGGTTCATATTCATTTAGGATCGGGGCGGCTACAGAAGCAGCAGCCATGGGTTTGGCACCGGAGGTTATAAGGTGCATCGGGAGGTGGAGCTCAAATTGCTATTTGTCTTATGTTAGGTGCTGACGACTATCGGGCCATGTTACTGGTTTTGGGGAGTCATTGGTTAATTGCTTAATTTTCTCTGTGGTTATTGTTTTTTCTTTTTTACAGACGGTGGCCCATGGTTAACTTGGATTTTTAGTCATTCATTCGGGGGGCGTTGCATTCCGATGTAAGTCCGAACGGGAAGCAACTAGGTTTCGGAAGGGATAGGGTGGTAATATAATTGGTGGTAAGATAACTGGGTTTTCGAGGCATGGTATGGAGCAGGGTATTGTTAGAATTAAGCAAAATACCTAGATTGGATAGGATACTGGACATTCTGGTGCTGCACATGGGTGGCAATGATCTTGGGGAGATTGCCCTGTTCAATTTTACTCTGGCCCAATTAATCCCTCTTTCCGATCGTGCCATTCTCCAATTTTTTCTCTGGAAAATCTTGGACCATACTGTTAAGACAACCTGGGAAAGATGTCCACAACCACAGCAGATCAAAACGAATTGCACACATCAAATCTCTCACCGACAGGGTTTTACACTGGGAGCTGGTGGATGGAGAACTATCACACACTGTGGTAGTATGGTGCCCTCGAGCTGGGGTTCAAGGCTGAGGGTAGATTGGTTAGACGGTGCCAGATCAAATTTTTTAGCTTCAAGGACCTCCCTCCCACCTTTTTCCTTCAAGTTTACATGGTTGCTATTTTAATTAATACTGTAATGTTTTAATAAATGGCCGCTGTGGCCAAAATTTTCCAAAGAATAAAGGTGTCAGCATGTTAAATGGCGGGGGGTATGGTGGGGAAGAAGGAAAAAAACGAGTCGGCCATACCATCTCATGTTGTTTTATGCCTTTCTACATCACTTTCTGTGCTGTAGCAGTCAAAGCCATATCTTCCTCCTCAGAATCCTCTGCTCCCTTCTGACTACATATCCCATTATCATTGTGCTGGGCTGCAACCGGCAGTGAGCACAACCCTCATAACTCCGCTTACACCCCTCACATTCCTCCCCAATGTCACACTCAGCCTCAGCACGATTTCCTGTACTGGATACTGTTACAAGGAATAGAAATAATGTGCAAAGCAGAAGGAACAGCAGCTCTGTTTATAGAGATTATGCATTATTCCCCCACATTGACTAATGGATGGATGGAAAAATGGGTGGGGAGAGAGAAATATGACTGCATTCCATTTATAGAGG
Source organism: Phyllobates terribilis (assembly GCF_046119375.1). Taxonomy (NCBI): domain Eukaryota; kingdom Metazoa; phylum Chordata; class Amphibia; order Anura; family Dendrobatidae; genus Phyllobates; species Phyllobates terribilis. The sequence continues at coordinate 52,960,653 of NW_027362770.1, read as the reverse complement.
GAATACAGCAAGGGTATACAGTATATATACATAGAGTAGTATATATATATATATGTATATGTACAAATATATATAAATAATACATACATACATACATACACCCTGCTGCATGCATACATACAAGAAAGCTCTGGAGGGAGAATTGTATGCACCACAGCATGCACAGTAGTAGTGTGAGCTCTGCTGAATGGAGGAATGCCCACCAACACAGCAAGCCATGCCCACCCACCAGAGCAAAGGAGTCAGGGAGAAAGAATCTGATGTGACATTACAGGAACTCAGTAGATTCTCAGCCAGAGTACATGTGACCAGAAGAGCAGCTCATAATACAGAAAGATTTGGGGGAGTAATGAATTTGGTAAAGTGCTAATCTATTGCAATAAGTTCAAATAAAAGGGATTTGTAAAGTAGTGGCCAACCCCTTTAAGCTAAGTTTACACAATGACTTCTTTATACATTTTTGATGCTACCGATTTCTGGGAGTATTTCTACATTTTTAGCTACATTAGGTTACTTGTATTTTTCATTTCCTATTTTCATGCGTTTTATATGTATTTCTGTCACATTTTTTGAGGCAGCACAAGTGAGGACAAAGTTTATATATAGTTCATGTTGTAAATTTAAAATATGTTTTATAAGTTCAAATATTACAGTCTTTTTTTAACTAAATAGGATGTATAATTAATTTATCATATTCGTTTTTTCCATTTAGGGTTACGAGTCTGGCATCATAGTCAGGAATGGCAACTGAAGGAGTACAATGCTGTTCAAAGTCATTTGTGTTTTTTATTTTCAGAAAAAAGGGTGATCTGATCTTTCTACATTCCTATCAGTGAACTTAGCTTGTGCTTGTTTTACACATAATGTCTTAGATAATAACTACTATGGGATCAGTTCTGCTCTGGAAGGTCCTGCTTTTCATGAAATGCTGTTTTTTCTTGACCTTTCACTCTAATATACCTCTTCAATGCCTTTCATTACAGCTCAACAAGACCAGCAACAAAGAACCTGTAATTGACTATAGAGTTACCGATGTCCCTTTTCCATCTTTGCCATCTATATGGCTTTTGAGAGCAGTACCAAAAAGATGACAGAATAGAGAGACTGACTTTTAGCTCACTTTGAAAAAAGTTCAGTACATTTAGGAATCTAAAGCTTGCATGACACAATATTAAGCTTCAAAGAGACAATTATTCTTCCATATACTTTTGTACTGAACCAAAACAGAAAATTTCAAGAAAGGTCTTATTTCTTCACAAATACCAGCTAGAACAATAGGGAATTTTTTATTAGACAGAGGATAACCGGCAATACGTCACAAGTGATATACTACGCCACCTGTAACTGCAACAAAATTTATATAGGCTTAACAACACGCCAACTTAAAATCAGAACCCGTGAACACGTGCTTGATATAATAGCCTCCAAGACACAGGATAACATTGAAGAATTAAAAACTATCCCACGACACTTCAAACTGGAACATGGGAGTAACCCCAAAAGTTTGAAAGTAAGAGGTATAGAACATGTCCAGTTGGGTATTAGAGGGGGCGATATTAGAAAAATCCTAGCACAACGGGAATGTAAATGGATCTACGTTCTGGGAACTAGAGCCCCCATGGGTTTGAATGAAGCTTTTAGCTTCTCCCCTTTTCTATAATAGTTTCCCCTAGGGCCCATGTTCTATTAGAACGCTCCGCATCAGCAGCGCCCTTTGGTCAATTGAAACTTATGAAAATTGCCTTGGATTTTAACAAAACCATTTTATTTAAAAAAAATATTTTTTAACCTGTTTGTCTTTTCTGAGCACATTCTCTCTTTTTATGTATATTCGGGCTCTAATCAAATTGCCCTTGTTATTTTCAGGCCGAATGTCGATTCATTCTGATGATTCCACATGTTGAATATGAAAGACAGAACACTAAAGAAACTGAAATCCCATATGAAGTCTGCATGACTCCTATCTGAAGGAACTATGTGAGTGCAGACTGGCAGACATTGTTTTGCAGAAGCCCAGTAGTTAATGTAACAATGAAGTTTACTAAAAAAGTGGTTAATTTATAAGGTTTTGGGTTCTGCAAGATTCATGTCATGCCGGTCTGCACATTGACATTTGAAAATGTAATAAGCAGATTGAGGAATGCTCTATAGAGATTATCTGTGTGTTCTCCTTTAAGATCTGATTTTCTGGCACTCGGCTCCAAAACAGACTCTATAGGGTTAACCTTTGTTTACAGTGCTCTCTCTCTCCTGTTCCTGATTAGGTGTGCCTGCCTTCCGCCCCCCTCCCTCTCCACAGTCCATGCTGTCAGTATCCATGCTGGACACAGGTGATATAATCCTGATGTCCTGATATGCGTGGTTGAGGAGCGAGGGACGGTGGGGGGAGGGTAGGAGGGGCTGAATGCATGCGCCGCCTTCTAATCGGCATTGGACAGATTGAAGCACATGATCTCTTAGCCCGACATAAAAGAGTGATTGGCTGAGCCTGTAGCCACGCCCCCTTGAGGAAGCTAGTGCGAAATGCGCATTGGGGCCAGGGGTCATGTGGTAAGTGGGTCCTAACAGCTTTCCTGACTGCTAATAGCATGTAACACATGATTTGACACTGCTAACACCGCAAAATGAGATATTCTTGCTTGATTCAGTGAGGTGACACTAACTGGGGTCTGAGATTTCAGCACAGGGTAACTGTGCACTGGGTACATGAGCACTGATAGTCTGCAGCCTGCATTTATGATTGCACTTGAGGCATAGACTGAGGTATATATATATATAATGGCGTGCTGTTAAACTGTGACTTGTTGTTTTTTCTCTGCCTGCTGTTTGCCACCTCCCGTGGAGAGGGGAAGACAAAGCCCTTCTGATTACTAAAAAGACTGGTGTTAAACTGTTTACTGCAATGTGATTTGATTGATGTTAATGCCACTCAGGATATATACTTGTAAACCTGCAAACCACCCCAATTGATCGGTTCATTATTTACTATGGCTCACTGTCTGCTAAATAATTGTTTTTAATTGTTTGTCAGCATATATGTAAAATAAATGGATTTATACTTTTTCACAAAAATTGCTGCATGTGTAATTACTCTGTCTTTCTAAGTAAAATACAATAAGATCTACAAGTTAACAATAGCCATGTAATATTCAGCATGCTATTGAACTGACCATTAGTGATGAGCGAGCACTAAAATGCTCGGGTACTCATTGTTCAAGTCGAGCAAATTGGAATGCTCGAGTGCTCAGACCGAGTAATGTTAAGTCTATGGGAAACTCCCCCCGTCGGTCTGCAGAGGGCCTAAAAATTGCCCAAATCGATGGGAACAGTGATCAAGTGACATGGGAACAGCATGGGGAAGACCCCTGGAAGCATTTCTGACTCCCAGGTCACTGCTGTCAGCAACGTTGTCAGAGGTATTACACCACTTTTACGGACTCACAATAAAACATACAAAAACAAAAACAAAATGGCTTTTCCTGGGAAATATGTTAAGGAACATCCTTTCCAGGGTAATGACTTGTATATAAGGCAAAATAAATATACAAAAACAAAAATGCTCCTCCACAGCTTGGGCTATGTTCACACGTAGCGTTTTTGATGTCTTTTTGCACTTTTGCGTTGCTTTCAACCAAGACAAATGCATTCACCAGGAAATGTAACTTTAACTTTTTACAACCTTATCTGGCCATGTGGTTGTCATGACATCCCCCACAGTCACCATGCTGCTTATTGGAGCATGGATTGAAGGACTCCCCTGCTGGTGCATGCTAAATCCCTCTGTTAGAGATTGACAGTGGAACCTAATAGGCTAACAGCTGCGACCTCCACTCCACTCCACTTATGGCTGTTGAAGGCATGAGAGCCTGTGTCAAAGGCATGGACTTGACTTTTGATGTACAAGTACATAAAAGGTAGTGAAGGGACTGAAGACTAGAGATGAGCGTTGTTCTACTCGAACTGTTCGCCAATCTCAAATTCGAGCTGTTTTGGGCGGTGTTCAAGCCGTTCGGCGAACACGAACAATTTGAGAAAAATTCGGCTGTTCGAGGTTATGTTCGATAACTGTTCGTGCACCAAAATCATAACTGGATTTTTTCTCAGTAATGATGAAAATTAATGTTAATACGCAGTTTGAGTGTACAGCGGGGTGGGGGGAGGGGCAGGGGATGGATCTCTGCAGGAACAATGAAGATCTCCATTTTTTTTTTTCTCTTTCCCGCATTTACAGTGGGGAGGTGCAATCTGTCAGCCTATCAGCAGCGCACACACGGAGCGAAGTGCTTTTTTTCACACAAGCAAGGGCATGTGTCATTGGCAGTGTATGTCACATGTCCTTGCCCTATAAGACCAAGCCATTTTCCCCGTCGCCACCATTTTCTCACTGCTGCAGCTGCGTGTTAGACGGCACCGCTGTTGCTGTGTGCGCTATACCTTGTTAATTTCAAGCCAATTTTCGCACAAATATACAGATAGCTTGGGAGTAGGGAATAGTTGTGATTGCAGTCCTTTTAAGGACTAGGTTACAGCATTTCCTACGACTTTTATCAGGCAGGTCTGTGCTCTTAAATAGATAGGTTGTGGGAGTAAAGAATAATTGTAATTGGAGTCCTTTTCAGGACTAGGTTACATCAGTTCCTATCAGTTTTTGCCAGGCAGGTCTGTGCCAGTGCTGTGCAAGATTTTTTCACAGCATTTGGCTGAATCTAGCAAAGCTAATCCTTTTTGGCCTATTGCAGAGTGTGTTAGTCAGTGGAGTAGCCTATCTGTGTTGCAAGATATACCACCTGTGTATAGAATACCAATTTTTTTACTGCACCTAGTGAAGTAAAATCTTTTGGGCATAGCATCATTCTATTAGTCCATCTATACTGACCTCCATCAGGTTGCAAACTGAATCTAATTTTTTTCTGCATCTAGTTCTGAAAAAATATTTGGCCTTCTAGCAGTGTGTCGGACTTTCTCTATTAGTCCATCTATACTGACCTCCATCAGGTTGCAAATTAAAAATAAATTTTATCTGCATCTACAGTACCTCTGAAAAAATATTTGGGCTTCTAGCTGTGTGTGGGACTTGTTGTATTAGTCCATCTATACTGACCTCCATCAGGTTGCAAACTGAATCTAATTTTTTTCTGCATCTAGCTCTGAAAAAATATTTGGCCTTCTAGCAGTGTGTCGGACTTTCTCTATTAGTCCATCTATACTGACCTCCATCAGGTTGCAAATTCAAAATAATTTTTATCTGCATCTACAGTACCTCTGAAAAAATATTTGGGCTTCTAGCTATGTGTGGGACTTGTTGTATTAGTCCATCTATACTGACCTCCATCAGGTTGCAAACTGAATATATTTTTTTCTGCATCTACCTCTGAAAAAATATTGGGCTTCTAGCTGTGTGTGGGACTTGTTGTATTAGTCCATCTATACTGACCTCCATCAGGTTGCAAACTGAATATATTTTTTTCTGTATCTACCTCTGAAAAAATATTGGGCTTCTAGCTGTGTGTGGGACTTGTTGAATTAGTCCATCTATACTGACCTCCATCAGGTTGCAAACTGAATATAATTTTTTTCTGCATCTAGCTCTGAAAAAATATTTGGCCTTCTAGTAGTGTGTAGGACTTTCTCTAAGGGGAAAAAAGGTTGTGTCCGTGGGGTAGGTGTTAAAGCAACAGTAACATCTGCAGAAGAAAGACCATCTTCCAGCCAAACTAAAATGTCTACTTCTTTTAGCGGACAATGTGATAAGATCCCTTTCTTACGGCCACGCCAATCGCTACAAATTCCAGATGAGGCACAAAAACAGCAGGTGCTTCAACGGATATCAAGTGCTCCTTTAATTGGGCTCTCCTCCACATCAACTTCAACATCACAAATACTCCAGTCCTCAAAGGTGTCACCCAAATCGCACTTGCTTCCTCACAGCTCCCAAATCTCCAGCTGCCCGTCTGAGTATGAGGTAGAACAGATGGTTGAGTCTGCAGAGCTGTTTACTCATACTATAGCCTGGGAATCAGAGGTCGACTCCAGCGCTTCTGTGAATCCAGACGAGGAAATGATCTGCACTGATGCCCAGAATCTTTATGAGTCGGATCCAGGACCAGACGCAGAAGGTTCTGACCATAATGTAGACCCTCATTCCCAAACTGTAACTCCTGTTGGTGGAGACAATGAGGAAGACGATGATAAGACTTAAATACCTGATTGGAGCGACAACTTTAGTTTTTTGTCAGGGCAGGAACAGGTTGGCTCTGAGGACGACGGGTGTGATAACACACAGGGTGATGATGATGAGGTTGGAGATCCCACTTACTGTCAACCCACAGTCAGCCAAGAGATGAGGTCAGCAGAGGAGGTGGAGGAAGATGCTAGTGACGACGAGGTCAGGTTGCGCCTTCCTGGACAGAGACGTAGTAATGGAAGCACGTCAACAACTGCATCCTCAAACACAACTCTGCCTCTCACCACAAGTCGTGGTGGCTCTTCAGGTCGCATGGGTGCTAAGCCTTGCATAGCCTGGGCATTTTTTCAGATCGATAAAGATGACCCAACTCGTGTTATCTGTAACATTTGTCAGCAAAAGCTAAGTAGAGGCCAAAAAATACATAGTTTGAGTACTTCATGCATGAACCGGCACATGGACATGAAGCATAAGTTGCAGTGGGAAGCTCAGTGTGCTAAAATGCGGCCTAGCCGGCCGGGCCAACCACCGTCTGCCATATCTTGTGCATCCGCGGCCTCTTCATCCTCTGTGACTGGGGGGACAGCAGTCACACCTGTTTTGGGGCGCAGACCTGCCACCTCTTTACCCGCAACAGCCAGCGTGATTGGCAGGTCATCATTTTCTTTGGAGGTGGTAACACCAGCTGGTGTTGAGCGCTGTCTGACATCGATAGCACCACCTTTGGATCAAGGCAACCTAACATGTCTTCCTGCATCTTCCTCACAGACCGGCAGTTTGCCGGGGACACCCTTATCAACCCCGTCTAAGCACAATAGCCAGCCCTCGGTCCCTCAGATGTGGACAAGTAAAAGACCATTTCCTCCTAGCCATGAGAAAGCTAAGAAGTTGAATTTCACCATCTGCAAGCTCTTGGCTACAGAAATGCTGCCTTTCCGCCTGGTGGACACAGAGGATTTTCGAGACCTTATGTCCGTCGCAGTGCCCCAGTACCAGATGCCCAGTCGGCACTACTTCTCAAAGAAAGGTGTGCCTGCGCTCCACCAGCATGTCGCACACAACATCACCGCTTCTTTGAGAAACTCTGTGTGTGACAGGGTGCATTTCACCACAGACACTTGGACGAGTAGGCATGGACAGGGGCGTTACATGTCGCTGACTGGGCACTGGGTAACTATGGTGACAGCAGGACAAGGGGCTGCTGTCCAAGTCTTGCCGTCCCCACGAGTTGTGCGTCAATCCTCTTTATGTCAAAGTTCCTCCACTGCTTCTGCCTCCTCAACCTCCTCTCGGTCTTCCACCTGCACCCAAAGCCTGTCTGGTCATGCCACAAGCTTTCTAACTGCGCAGAAGGGATCCTGCACACCTCCTTACAATGCTGGCAGTAGGGCTCAACGTCATCAGGCGGTTTTTACTTTGAAATGTCTGGGAACTGTGAGTCACACAGCTGAGGAGTTGTGGTCAGCTCTGGAGAACCAATTTCATGAATGGTTGTCTCCACTGGACCTGAAACCAGGGAAGGCCGTGTGCGACAATGCTGCAAACCTGGGTGCGGCCCTTCGCCGGTGCAATGTCACACACGTGCCTTGTATGGCTCACGTGTTGAACCTGGTTGTCCAGCAATTTTTAGCCCACTATCCCAGACTAGATGGCCTTCTGCAGAGGGCACGGTCGCTGTGTGCTCACTTCCGCCGTTCGCATCCCGCAGCTCAGCGACTTACATCTCTACAGAAGTCGTTGGGCCTGCCACTTCACCGGCTAAAATGCGATGTGCCTACCCGGTGGAATTCAACTCTGCACATGTTGCAGCGACTGTGGCAGCACCGACAAGCCCTGGTGCAATACGTTCTGACGTATAGCCTGGGCCAACGAGATTCAGAGGTGGGGCAAATCACGCTGGAGGAGTGGTCTCAGATCAGGGACCTATGCACCCTTCTGCACAGTTTTGAATTGGCGACGATGATGTTTAGTGCTGACGATGCCATTGTCAGCATGACTATTCCGGTGATTTACATGCTGGAGCACATGTTAAACAGAATTCGGAGTCAGGTGGTGGCACAAGAGGAGGTGGAGGAAGTAGAGGAGGAGGAGTTGTATGTGGAAGGGCTAACATCTGCAAGGTCCAGACGGTCGGCAGCACCAAGGCGGCAGGCATGTGAGGGTGGGGGAGATGGTTTTACCAGGGCGCATGGTAGCAGCCAAACTAGTGAGGAAGGTGCAGGAGCCCAGGAAGAAGTGGAGGACGAACTGATGGAAGACTCATCAGATGAGGGAGACCTTGATCACATTTCTGTTGTGCGAGGTTGGGGGGAGAGGACAGAGGAAGGAAGCATGATTGTTACCTCGCCAACAGGGACTTGGTGCTCCTGGATGTGCAACACACATGAGTGCCTTCTTGCTGCACTACCTGCAACATGACCCTCGAATTGTGAGAATTAGAAATAATCCTGACTACTGGGTTGCCACACTGTTAGATCCCCGGTACAAAAGTAAATTTGCAGAAATTATTCCTGCCATAGAAAGGGATGCACGCATGCAGGAGTATCAGCAGAGACTGTTGCAGAATCTTACATGTGCTTTTCCACAAAATACCAGTGGTGCACGTAGTGAATCTCACAGTTCCAACTTGCCAACCGTGGGACCGTCAAGTGTTCAGCACTCAAACCGTAACAGAACCACAGTATCTGCTGGTAACATCAATTTTGCGGAATCATTTCACCACTTTTTTAGCCCATCCTTTGCAAGGCTACAGGAGACAAGAAGTCTGACACATAGTCAACGCCTAGAGACGATGGTACAGGAGTATCTCCAAGTAAACATTGAAGCCACGACTGTGTCACTGGACCCTTGCTCTTTTTGGGCTTCCAATCTGGATAAATGGCCGGAGCTAGCCACTTACGCCTTGGAGATCTTGTCATGCCCCGCAGCCAGCGTTCTGTCTGAACGTGTGTTCAGCGCTGCTGGTGGTGTGCTGACAGATAAGCGCACGCGGCTCTCCACTGATAATGTAGACAGACTCACGTTCATAAAGATGAACAAATCATGGATCCTAAACGACTTTTCTACCCCTGTGTCATCCTGGGGAGAGTAAAAGCTTGATGATTGGTTAAAATCACCCTACCAACCGTTTTAAGCTTTCAAATTACTAATCATGTTTATCTGTATCTTGACTGGAAAATAATTTGGGATTTGTAGCAGTGTGCAGCACTGATCCTATTAGGCCATCTATAATAAGCTCCACCAGATTTAAAATTAAAAATAATTTTTAGCTGCATCTAGCCCGAAAAATAATTTTGGGGCTCCGAGATGCGCAAGACACATAAGTGCCTTCTTGCTGCACTACCTGCAGCATGACCCTCATATTGTCAGAATTCGAAGTAATCATGACTACTGGGTTGCCACACTCTAAGATCCCCCAAACTTTTCGATCAACCTTTTCATTTTAATAAAGACCAAAAAAATGGTCATTTTTGAAATTATAAGCATTAGCAGGTTGTTAGAAACTGAAATCAAACAGTTTTCAACTCAAAACTTTATTGTAGGTGATATTACATTTTCACATAGGACCCCTTGTTCGAAAGGAGCTTCTGAACTCTCTCGTCCATTGAATTTGTCAGGTTTTGGATGGTTTCTGCTTCAATTGTTTTGCATGAGGACAGAATACCCTCCCAGAGCTGTTGCTTAGATGTGAACTGCCTCCCGCCATCATAGACACTCCTTCTAATGATGCTCCAAAGGTTCTGAATGGGGTAGAGGTCAGGGGAGCATGGGGGTCACACCATAAGTTTGTCCCCTTTTATGCCCATATCAGCCAGAGATGCAGATGTTTTATGTGCAGCATGAGATGGTGCATTATCATGCAGAAAAATGATCTTGCTGTGAAATACACGGTTCTTCTTCTTGAACCATGGCAGGAAGTGCTGTTTGAGAAAATCCACATACATTATGGAGTTCATCTTTAGTGCCTTCAGGGATCCTAAAGGGGCCGACAATCTCTCTCCCCATGATTCCAGCCCAAAACATTACTCCACCTCCTCCTTGTTGGCGCTGTAGCCGTGTTTGCGTGGGGTGTCCATCAACCAGCCATCCTCCACTCCATCCATCTGGACCATCGAGCGCTGCACGGCACTCATCCGTGAACAAAACAGTTTTGAAATCAGTCTTCATGTAATGTTTGGCCCACTGGAGCCATTTCTGCTTGTGTGAAGTGGATAGAGGAGGTCGACAGGATGGCGTATGCACAGCTGCAAACCTCTGAAGGACCCTGCATCTTGTTGTTCGGGGGACGTTGGAGGCACCAGCAGCTTCAAAAACTTGTCTGCTGCTATGACAAGGCTTTCTTGCCGCTGCTCTTTTAACCTGACGTAATTGCCTGTAGGAAAGAGTCCTCAATTTGCCCTTATCAGCACGCACACGTGTGTACTGTGAATCAGCTACATACTTCTTGATTGCCAAGACACTTCATCCTGATCATTGCACAATGTTGATTGTAGTCATGCCTTGACCTAAACACTCCACAATTTGTTGCTTCTCAGCAGCCGACACATCCTTTTTCTTTCCCATTTTGGCAGAAAATGTAGGCTGCTTAATAATGTGAGAGAGCCTTCTTAAGTAGTCTTGCCTTTCATTGGACACACCTGCCAAACTAATTAGCACAGGTGTCTGCAATTGCTTACAGTGATATAAAGAGCCCTGACACACATCACCATCAATGAGTTTAACTGACAAACAAACAAATTCTTCCCTTATCACTCCTAAACACTTTTTGCATAATAATTTGGAACGCAGTGTACATGTGCTTTTCCACAAAACACCAGTGGTTCACGTAGTGAATCTTACAGTTCTAACTTGCCAACCGTGGTCTGTATGGAATTGTTCAATAAAGGGCCCAAAATTAAGATAACATAGATGGGAGAGGTCTCTATGAATAGGAATTCCTAAGTATTTGATACCCTGTGAGGGCCAGGCAAAGGGAAAGTTGGACTGGATGGAATCCTATATGGATTTGGGGAGGGAGACATCGAGGGCCTCAGACTTCGCTGCATTGATTTTAAAATTTTACCATGTAACAAAGTGATCTATTTCAGCCATAACAGCAGGGATGGATATATGTGATTGAGTGATATATACTAGGACATCATCAGCAAATAGAGAGCACTTGTACTCGGTGCCTCCCACCTCAATCCACCTAATATTGGGGTTATGGCGAATTGATGAGAGCAGGTGCTCCGTTACTAGGATGTATAAGAGAGGGGACAGAGGACATCCCTGCCTTGTCCCATTGGTGATTGTGAAAGGTGATGAAAATGTTCTGACGCACCCCCTGGGCCTTGGGACACCCGGAGCCGGACCCTTTTTGGTGGATGCTGGTGGTTGTAGTCTTCGTGGCGGCGACCCGGTTCCGTGGCTCAGGGCGGTCAAACCAGTGGCGGAACTATTTATGTGGTTTTGATGTTTAAATGTCCGACTACGCCACCCGTGGATTGCGGTCAGAGTGAACCGCCGCTACAGGGCAGACCGCTAAGGCTGGTGTTGTGGGTGCAGCAGAGCGTAGCATAACTCCCCACGGGAGGAGTATAGCCTCAGGGCAGTGTATGCGGAGGATGGGGGTGATGGTGCAGGGCAGCAGCAGTAACGACACGGAGTCAGTGATGCAGTCCAGGGCCTTTACTCACAGTTCTTATTATCCAGACCACGTCTGCAGGTAACGGCTGCCCACGTCGTACTGTGCTCACCAGGTGAGGGGCTCAGACAACTCCCAGATAACTTTGGAGCACTTCACAGGACCCCCTTTGTGTGTCCTTTGTCTGGCCTTTCTTACCAACACTTCTGTCCGGCTGCCTCGGGCCTCCTCTTGGTAAACTTGGCGCCAGTTTCCCTGACCCTATGTGGTGCCTTCCTAGCGGGTGTAGCGAGGGGCTGCGCCACATAAAATGTCAGAGCCTCCGGTTTCTAGCTGAGGGTCGTTTCCTGCCTCCACTAGTTCGGGGACCGGTCTCCCTCTTTGGCCTGACCCCTCCACGCAGGTGGATTCGGGCGTGCGGTGGCGACTCGCCCGTCCGCACCCCTGGGATCCCTTCATTCCTCGTTCCTGGAGCCTTCTCCGCTCCTCTTCCTTCCTTCTCCCTCTTCCAGGCCTGGGCCTCTGTTACTAGGCCCGCCTCCGGAGCAGAGCTCATGCAGAGCCCCTGCTCCCTGCCACTTCTGCTCAGACTTCTCTGCACTGAACTAAGATGGTGCCCACCTTTTATACTCCCTTCTCAATGCACCCAGGAACTGCTTCCTCCCTGCTCCTGCACTACAGGGTTCCCCTTCCTCAGTGTTCCCTCCCCCCACTCCAGCCAGGGACAGGGACTGTCGTGCCCATCTCAGGGGCATATTGGTCGCCCTGCCCCACGGCAATGTGGTGTAATGCATGCAGGTGTCGGGTCCTGATCCACACTCCATCCTTACCTGAGAGTGAGATATCACACCTCTGGGTGAGGTGCAATACGTCTGTAGCAACCGAGCCCTCAGGGTGCTACAGTTCCATTTATCTTCAGCCTAGGTGACGTATTGCGATACAGGGCCGTGATTTTGGCTATAAAAGGGTCCCCTAGACTCCTACCCCAAGCTTTTTAAGAGAATCATATATGGCGTGCCAGGAGACTCTATGGAATGCTTTCTCAGCATCCAACGAGAGTATCTAATTACAAATTTTTAACTGCATCTATCCCAGGAAATACTTTGTGCCTAGTAGCAGTGTCTGCTAGTCAGTGGATTATCCCGGCTGTTAAGCAAGCTACACCACCTGTAGTTTAGACACTTAATTTTTTCAAAGGAAATGCTTCGGGACCATGGGATACTTAGTGAAGAGCATCAGGAGGCACCCCAAGGCATAGGGGCTGGGACTGGCAGTAGGATGCCTTGCGGTGGACAGCCGAGCTCGATCCTTATAAAAGCTTTTTAACTGCAGCAGCTTTAGTGGACGCTACTGGAGCTGGAATTACGCGGCTGCTGGCATGAGACTTGCCCTCCAATAAATCCTTGTAAATGGATTTAAAGTGTATTCATTCAAATTAGAGAGACAATTTAAATTAAAAAGCTTAGAGCTGCCTCCACCACAGGGGGGCTCGCTCGACCCACCAGCGGACAGGCACCAGTATTGGGAGAGGGGGGCTGGCCGTCAGGGTTCACCGCGGCTCTGGCACAAACCCGGCGACACGGAGGTGGCATGGGCAGGAGCGGACTGGCCGTGTCGGCTTCTCACTTTTTGGATTTTAGAAGGGCATGACATGCCTATATCTGTGTCTCCCCCTCCTTTTACTCCTCCACCTCTTTTATTTTCGCATGACTATATGTACTTGTCACTTTTCCATGTGTTAGTTATGTCTTCTGAGCAGTTTGTCAGCTTTTGGACACCTTTGAAGGTGTTTTCTATGTGTTTCTATGTGTTTTTGTTTGCCTGCCATTGGTTTTAACGGTGTTCGAAGGTGTTCGACGAACAGTTCGACGAACAGTTCGGCGAACACACGGGTGTTCGACGAACCGAACCGAACTCGAACACTACGGGGGTGGCTCAACACTACTGAAGACACTAATAGAGGGAGAGATAAGTACAAATATACTAACTGATGGTATATAACCAGTAATATTGTAGCAAAATAATTAATATTAGAAAAATAGTACTAAAAGTATTCAATTGATCAACCTCTTTCCACATTAGGATGTGAACTAATATCCTGGGAAGAGGTCTGCATGTGTGGATGGGGCTCTGGAGCTCAGGTCCCGCCACATGTAGAACCAAAATGAGCAAATACCCTGCTGTAAATTAAAGAAGCACTTCCATCAAAATTTTTATCCCCTTAATATATTGCAGTCATCATATTATATAGCACTATGCACTTACAATTGCTCATTTTGCCCTTTTACCCTGTTAATTCTTCTCTTGTCCTTTGAGTCTATTAAATCACCTGATTACAAATTTACTAGCTGAATCCTTCTAAGCTCTATGTAGAAACAGGAAGTCTCTTTTCCCTGTATGTGTCTCCACTGCAAAAGCCCCTGGCAGGGGGAAGGAGGGAGCAGCTGGGTCAGGAGTTGAAGAGGGGAATGAGTCATGAAGGGAAAAGAGACTTTGTGTTTCTATATAGAGCAGAAAAAAAAGAAAAGAGAAGAATTAGCTGAGTAGATTGGCAAAATGATCCATTGAGAGTACACAGTGCTCTATAATATCATGAATGTAATATATTAAGAGGAAAAAAAACGTTGATGGTAGGAGTGCTTCTTTAATGAATACTTACAGTATGTGTAAACAACATGGGGCACCCAGCTGACATCATTTTGATCAAAAGAGTGTAAAAGATGACAAGGTGTATGCAACCATGATGATCTCTAACTCTTGTAGCTCACCTGGCTGTGTGTGAGCAGGCCTCAGGATAGACAGCGGCAAAGCAGGACCAAGACCTGGCTATTTAAATACCTGTCTGCAAGAAAGCTATATAGACAAAATGCAGAAAACAAGGATTTCAATCACTTATAAATCCAGCTGATGCAGGTCAAACGGGTCATCAAACCAGGAAAACACCGATAAGAAGGATTTGCGGATAATCTGCGATGCTAGTATTCTATATAATACATCCAACTCCAGACCGAACGTACATGCGTTTTTTCTTTATTCAGTCAACGTGTTTCATTGTACTACAGACTTCTTCAACCTGCTTTTCTTGTCCTGATGAAGAGGTCTGTAGTACTTCGAAACGTGTTGACTCAATAAAGAAAAAAAACGCATATACTTTCGATCTGGAGTTGGATTTATTATATAGAACACCAGCAGCGCAGATTATCCGCAAATCCTTCTCATCGGTGTTTTCCTGGTCTGATGGCCCGTTTGACCTGCAGCAGCTGGATTTATAAGTGATTGAAATGTTGTGTGTAAACAAGTAAATCAGGTATCAGGTTAGTATAACCTTATTTAAACACCTTTATCTCCCTTAGATAAAACCCTATTGCGCTGTCTTTTTCCTCCTAGTTTTATTACATCGGCAAAATACACAGTCCAATAGGGGAGCCACATCCCTGTATGTATAAAGTACAAAAAACTAAAGCAATCCCAAAGAAATGAACCAGAACACATGTTGATATAAGTGCAATGTGTAGGTGCACATTCACACTGTGACGGCAAGGTATTTCCTTGTTTTGTTTTTACTTAGGTTCTGTCTGTTAATGGCTACAGTTCAAATTTGTGCTTTGGTTTAGGTTTTTTTTTATATTAAATTGCCATCATCAGTCTCTAACAGACATGGCTGGAGTAGCATTCTGGTTGTGGCTGTAAACCACTTTAATGGCACTGACTAACTACCATATTTTTTAGACTATTAGATGCACTTTTTTCCTCCAAAAGTTTGGAGAAAATTGGGAGGTGCGTCTTATAGTCCGGATGTACAGCACCTTGTAGTCTGGCTGTGGGGGGGAGAAACAGTGGCGGAGGAGCAGGTCACTAGAGACAGGAGCCACTTGCTGAAGCTAACACTCTGCCCACTACTAAAGAAAATGAATATTCCCTGCTCCCAATGCCCATGGGTGTGGGGAGCAGTGAATATTCATTTTCCTTAATAGCGTGCACAGTGTTAGCCGCAGCCCGCAGCTCCTGCGCGATTGTGCTTCTGCTATTAAAGAGAATGAATATTCACTGCTCCCTACACCCATGGGAGTGTAGAGAAGTGAATATTCATTCTCTTTAATAGCAGACACACCTGATCTCTGAGCCGCTTCAGGAGCCGGCAGCTGCGGCTAACGCTGTGCACGCTATTAAGGAAAATTAATATTCACTGCTCCCCACGCCTATAATCCCGGCGTGGGGAGTAGTGAATATTCCGGCAACTGACCTCAGCGTGTGAGGGTACATGACATTGACGTCATGTACTGCTCACATGCTGAAATCAGCTGCTGGCATCAGAACAGGATGCAGTGCTGGAGCAGAGGGGAGTTGAATAGAATCGATCATTTCTTTTATGTGTGCAGCGTGATGGAGATGAGGTGCCATGCATACCAGGATGGGGATGGGAATGCCATGTATACCAGGATGGAGATGGGATGCTATTCATATCATGATGGGAATTGGGGATGATGCATACTAGGATGGGGATTGGGGATGATGCATACTAGGATGGGGATGAGGAGGCCATGCATACCAGGATGGGGATGAGGAGGCCATGCATACCAGGATGGGGGTGCCATGCATACCAGTATGGGGATGGGGGTGCCATGTATACCAGGATGGGGGTGGGGGTGCCATATATATCAGGATTGGGGGCCATGTATACCAGGATGGGTAAGGGGCTACCTATATCAGGATGGGGGGCCATATATACCAGGATGGGGGCATATATATAGCACGATGGGAGATATTAGTACAGAATTGGGGGACATTACCCCTTTAACAGTGTCAGCAGCAGACCCTCTCCCCCAGAACAGTGCATCATGACCACATTTTTTGCTTCAATTTTTTTCTATTTTCCTCTTCTAAAATCTAGGTGCGTCTTATGGTCCGATGCGTCTTATATTCCGAAAAATATGGTAATTTCTGATATCAGCATGTAAATGACCATACAATGGTGCTTGCACGCATTATCTCTTATTAGACCCCCACAAAACAAACAGGGGACTGAAGGATGGCTATGAAAGCTGGGACCTGCTTAAGACTACTGTCGCTGTCATGTTGGTTCTACAGTGAAGTTCAGCCATAGGTCTGATTGCAAGTTAATGTCCCCTAAAAGGACAAAAAAAATAATGTCAAAATAAAAAAGTTTTAAAAACATAAAAAAAAAGAAAAATATATCACCCATTTCCCAACTAAAACGAAAGGAAGGAAAAAAAAAGTTCGATAAACACCATGAAGAGAAAAAAATAAAATAAAATGCCAGAATTGCATTTTTTCTGGTCATCTCAACTCCCTTACAAAAAGTAATAATAAACAATCAAGGCATTGTATGTACACAAAATTGGTCTAAATAAAAATGTCATCTCACCGAGCAAAAAACAAGCTCTCATCTAGACTGTAAAATGTTACAGGTCTTGGAAAATAGTGACAAAAAGTGATTTTTTTTTTTACAATATTCTTTTTTTTCACCACTTAAATATATAAAAAAAAATGTTCATATTTGGTATAGCCATAATCAGACTGACCTGGACAATCATGTCTACAGGTCGATTTTACTAGAAAGGGGGGTAGACACTAGTGATGAGCGAACGTGCTTGCCACTACTCAGTACTCGCCCGAGCATCTCATAACTCGACAAGCTCGACGAGTATTTCCGGGTTGCTCGTGCGGGAGCTCGGGTCCCTGTCCTGCATGTTTGACACTTTTTAGAGAGCCAATGATCATGCAGGGATTGCTTTCCACGCACTATAATGCCGTAGCCATGTTGGTTATGGCATTACAGTGATTGGCTGGCCGCATAGCGTCGTCGGTTCTATTTAAGAACCAGTGATGCTAGGCTTGTCAGAGTCTACCCAGAAAACAGGCAGAGTAGGGAGAGATGCTGCTGAGTGAGGGAGAGATTTGCTTGTTTATTAGTTAGTGTAGGTATTTCACAACATATCTATATATTCATCTGAACTAACAGTCCCTCTGAGGACTAATCCAGCTGCATATATTCAGTGGTGATAGCAGGAGTTAGGCAAGCAGGCAGGGTTTGTGGCAATGTATACAGCACAAGAGTACATTGCACGTTCTGTCTGCTCCTGCTGTTACAGATATTTGTAGACATAGCCCCAGATATCAGGGGCCAGGGCTATTTTTTTTTTATCTTAATCCTGATTATTTGCTTGTAAAGCAATCCAGAGTACACCATTTTTCTGCTCCATTTGCTAGCTAGCACTGCAGAATACAGCCAGATTTTTTCCATAGTACAGCGATAAAAATCCAGAAATTTGTAGTGAACGTGGAAAATATTGGCCTCCATTTACATTTTGTAGCAGTGTGTCAGTGAAGCTATTCACACGTTTTTGCTGTGAAGAATAGTAAACTACAAGCCCGCTATTTAAAACCGTGGGTGTTCATCAGACGTATCACATAACTGTGGTACAAATCCAGCCATTTGTAGTGAACGTGAAAAACGTTGTCCTCTATTTAGAGTTTGTACCAGTGTGTCAGTGAAGCTATTCACATGAGGTCATTGCCAAGAATAGTAAACTACAGGGCCGCTAATTAAAACTGTGGATGTCTGTCAGACGTATCACATATAACTGCGGTTTCAAATCCAGCCATTTGTAGTGAACGTGGAAAATATTGTCCTCCATTCGCTTGTTCGTAGAATACAGCCAGATTTTTTTAATTTTATTCATATTACTGTACTGTAAAAAGCAGAGGAACTTTTTTCAATGATCAGACGCATGTGATCCATATGACTGCCGTAATAATAAAGAAATTTTGTGGAGAGTGCCAAATATTCCACTCCATTAAAAGTCAGCCACCTGTCTTTTATTGAATCAATTGACATTTGGTCACTGACAAATACGATACTATTAGGCAACTGCCTGAAACCGTGGCCATTAGATGTTATCCCATATGACTGCCCTAATAATCCAGCAATTTTTGGGAGCATGTCAAATATTACACTCCATTTAAAGTATTGCTGTTGTGGGTTCAAACTTATTCACAGTTGGCAAACAGTCTATCTGTGAACAATGTCGTCAGAGTATTGCGTCACTTTTACAGCCTGACAAAAAAAAACATACAAAAAGCAAGCTAAAATGGAAAAAATGTTAAGAAACATTCTTTCCAGGGTAATGACTTGTATATAAAGCCAAAGTAATCCATAAAAAAAGAGTTATGGACTGTGGAAGACATTTATGCGACCAGAAAGAACACTCATCTGTAGCTAGTGATGATACCACCTAGCAGCACCTGTTCCTATTGTAAATGCATCTAACAGTGTTATCAATAGAATAGAATAGATTTTAATTTTTGTGCACCACCAGCAGCACGCAGTATAAGGCAATAATACCTGGCTGGATCGGTGTAATACGCTATCCATACTGCAATACCTCACCCATAAACGAATTTCAGATAAGACAGTTAATCTAGAATGGAATCTATTTGAATTGTCCTTCCCATTGTTAATGAGTGTGTCTCCTATACTGTTATTGCATATGCAGAACTCGCCAATGTAACCTCAATGTAATCACATTGTTCAGCTCCTGCACCTCTTCCTCCTGTTCGGCCTCCATCTCTGAAATGACCACATCAGTCACAAGCTGGAAGCACTGCAGCACTGCGTTGGTCAAGCTATGCTGAAGATAATATGCTTGATACTTAGGTGACAAACCGTCCATCGCAGCAGAGTTGTTGAAAGCTGTAACACAGCAGCCAGATCAATGGCTCTTACCACTGAACATACAGCCAGGCATGGTCATGTGTAACAATGGCCAGAACCTGGTGGCAGAGAAATGACAGCTGGAGTAGATATGGTTTCCCTCTGTGCCAGTCCTTTCACCAAGCTAAAGAATATGGTTGTGGTGAAATACAACTCTCATGGAGAAGCAGAGTCAGACTGAAGAATATTGGGTCCACCAGAGGATTTGTTTCTGAGGGCCCACCTTTCTCTCCCGCTTAAGAGCCCCATAGCAGCTGCAAAGTTTGCGCTATCATGAACTCTCCTGATGGAGAAGCCAGGGCCCACCGGAGGATTCTCTGGTGGGCCCGCCCAAAACTGTCGAGAAGCAGCCCTGGCTAAGAAAAGTCTGTGTGAAGGTTCTTGGACACTCTATGGCTGCTTTTTTACTGAGGGGGAAACTCATGCAAACACAGGGAGAACATACAAATTCTTTGCAGATGTTGTCCTTGGTGCGATTTGAACCCAGGACCCCAATGCTGCAAGTGTTCAGTGCTAACCACTGAGCCACTGTGCTGCCCTCTCTGTTCTCACTCTGATATCTAACATGCTGGAGAAGCTTGCACTTACTGCCATTCAGTTTCTTCAGCTCCTTTGTGAGAAACTAATGTATTTGGGCAGCCACTCAGTCTACCAAATAAAATTCCTGAGAGGGAAATTGTGGATGGCTTTGATTTTGACACTGGGTGCCAATACCAAACCACTGCAAATAATTCAGGCTGGTTGGAGGCAAGCTGATTCCCACAGAAAAATACCAGCAGCAAGCTAAGGAGATGGTGGCCTCTCTCATCATCACGACT
This sequence comes from Phyllobates terribilis, assembly GCF_046119375.1. Lineage (NCBI taxonomy): Eukaryota > Metazoa > Chordata > Amphibia > Anura > Dendrobatidae > Phyllobates > Phyllobates terribilis. The sequence continues at coordinate 52,940,293 of NW_027362770.1, read as the reverse complement.
AGTGTTGAGCCACCCCCGTAGTGTTCGAGTTCGGTTCGGTTCGTCGAACACCCGTGTGTTCGCCGAACTGCTCGTCGAACTGTTCGTCGAACACCTTCGAACACCGTTAAAACCAATGGCAGGCAAACAAAAACACATAGAAACACATAGAAAACACCTTCAAAGGTGTCCAAAAGCTGACAAACTGCTCAGAAGACATAACTAACACATGGAAAAGTGACAAGTACATATAGTCATGCGAAAATAAAAGAGGTGGAGGAGTAAAAGGAGGGGGAGACACAGATATAGGCATGTCATGCCCTTCTAAAATCCAAAAAGTGAGAAGCCGACACGGCCAGTCCGCTCCTGCCCGTGCCACCTCCGTGTCGCCGGGTTTGTGCCAGAGCCGCGGTGAACCCTGACGGCCAGCCCCCCTCTCCCAATACTGGTGCCTGTCCGCTGGTGGGTCGAGCGAGCCCCCCTGTGGTGGAGGCAGCTCTAAGCTTTTTAATTTAAATTGTCTCTCTAATTTGAATGAATACACTTTAAATCCATTTACAAGGATCTATTGGAGGGCAAGTCTCATGCCAGCAGCCGCGGTAATTCCAGCTCCAGTAGCATCCACTAAAGCTGCTGCAGTTAAAAAGCTTTTATAAGGATCGAGCTCGGCTGTCCACCGCAAGGCATTCTACTGCCAGTCCCAGCCCCTATGCCTTGGGGTGCCTCCTGATGCTCTTCACTAAGTATCGCATGGTCCCGAAGCATTTCCTTTGAAAAAATTAAGTGTCTAAACTACAGGTGGTGTAGCTTGCTTAACAGCCGGGATAATCCGCTGACTAGCAGACACTGCTACTAGGCACAAAGTATTTCCTGGGCTAGATGCAGTTAAAAATTTGTAATTAGATACTCTTGTTGGATGCTGAGAAAGCATTCCATAGAGTCTCCTGGCACGCCATATATGATTCTCTTAAAAAGCTTGGGGTAGGGGTCTAGGGGACCCTTTTATAGCCAAAATCACGGCCCTGTATCGCAATACGTCACCTAGGCTGAAGATAAATGGAACTGTAACACCCTGAGGGCTCGGTTGCTACAGACGTATTGCACCTCACCCAGAGGTGTGATATCTCACTCTCAGATAAGGATGGAGTGTGGATCAGGACTCGACACCTGCATGCATTACACCACATTGCCATGGGGCAGGGCGACCAATATGCCCCTGAGATGGGCACGACAGTCCCTGTCCCTGGCTGGAGTGGGGGGAGGGAACACTGAGGAAGGGGAACCCTGTAGTGCAGTAGCAGGGAGGAAGCAGTTCCTGGGTGCATTGAGAAGGGAGTATAAAAGGTGGGCACCATCTTAGTTCAGTGCAGAGAAGTCTGAGCAGAAGTGGCAGGGTGCAGGGGCTCTGCATGAGCTCTGCTCCGGAGGCGGGCCTAGTAACAGAGGCCCAGGCCTGGAAGAGGGAGAAGGAAGGAAGAGGAGCGGAGAAGGCTCCAGGAACGAGGAATGAAGGGATCCCAGGGGTGCGGACGGGCGAGTTGCCACCGCACGCCCGAATCCACCTGCGTGGAGGGGTCAGGCCAAAGGGGGAGACCGGTCCCCGAACTAGTGGAGGCAGGAAACGACCCTCAGCTAGAAACCGGAGGCTCTGAAATTTTATGTGGCGCAGCCCCTCGCTACACCCGCTAGGAAGGCACCACATAGGGTCAGGGAAACTGGCGCCAAGTTTACCAAGAGGAGGCCCGAGGCAGCCGGACAGAAGTGTTGGTAAGAAAGGCCAGACAAAGGACACACAAAGGGGGTCCTGTGAAGTGCTCCAAAGTTATCTGGGAGTTGTCTGAGCCCCTCACCTGGTGAGCACAGTACGACGTGGGCAGCCGTTACCTGCAGACGTGGTCTGGATAATAAGAACTGTGAGTAAAGGCCCTGGACTGCATCACTGACTCCGTGTCGTTACTGCTGCTGCCCTGCACCATCACCCCCATCCTCCGCATACACTGCCCTGAGGCTATACTCCTCCCGTGGGGAGTTATGCTACGCTCTGCTGCACCCACAACACCAGCCTCAGCGGTCTGCCCTGTAGCGGCGGTTCACTCTGACCGCAATCCACGGGTGGCGTAGTCGGACATTTAAACATCAAAACCACATAAATAGTTCCGCCACTGGTTTGACCGCCCTGAGCCACGGAACCGGGTCGCCGCCACGAAGACTACAACCACCAGCATCCACCAAAAAGGGTCCGGCTCCGGGTGTCCCAAGGCCCAGGGGGTGCGTCAGAACATTTTCATCACCTTTCACAATCACCAATGGGACAAGGCAGTGATGTCCTCTGTCCCCTCTCTTATACATCCTAGTGACGGAGCACCTGCTCTCATCAATTCGCCATAACCCCAATATTAGGTGGATTGAGGTGGGAGGCACCGAGTACAAGTGCTCTCTATTTGCTGATGATGTCCTAGTATATATCACTCAATCACATATATCCATCCATGCTGTTATGGCTGAAATAGATCACTTTGTTACATGGTAAAATTTTAAAATCAATGCAGCGAAGTCTGAGGCCCTCGATGTCTCCCTCCCTAAATCCATATAGGATTCCATCCAGTCCAACTTTCCCTTTGCCTGGCCCTCACAGGGTATCAAATACTTAGGAATTCATATTCATAGAGACCTCTCCCATCTATGTTATCTTAATTTTGGGCCCTTTATTGAACAACTCCATACAGACCACGGTTGGCAAGTTAGAACTGTAAGATTCACTACGTGAACCACTGGTGTTTTGTGGAAAAGCACATGTACACTGCTTTCCAAATTATTATACAAAAAGTGTTTAGGAGTGATAAGGGAAGAATTTGTTTGTTTGTCAGTTAAACTCATTGATGGTGATGTGTGTCAGGGCTCTTTATATCACTGTAAGCAATTGCAGACACCTGTGCTAATTAGTTTGGCAGGTGTGTCCAATGAAAGGCAAGACTACTTAAGAAGGCTCTCTCACATTATTAAGCAGCCTACATTTTCTGCCAAAATGGGAAAGAAAAAGGATGTGTCGGCTGCTGAGAAGCAACAAATTGTGGAGTGTTTAGGTCAAGGCATGACTACAATCAACATTGTGCGATGATCAGGATGAAGTGTCTTGGCAATCAAGAAGTATGTAGCTGATTCACAGTACACACGTGTGCGTGCTGATAAGGGCAAATTGAGGACTCTTTCCTACAGGCAATTACGTCAGGTTGAAAGAGCAGCGGCAAAAAAGCCTTGTCATAGCAGCAGACAAGTTTTTGAAGCTGCTTGTGCCTCCAACGTCCCCCGAACAACAAGATGCAGGGTCCTTCAGAGGTTTGCAGCTGTGCATGCGCCATCCTGTCGACCTCCTCTATCCACTTCACACAAGCAGAAACGGCTCCAGTGGGCCAAACATTACATGCAGACTGATTTCAAAACTGTTTTGTTCACGGATGAGTGCCGTGCAGCGCTCGATGGTCCAGATGGATGGAGTGGAGGATAGCTGGTTGATGGACACCCCACGCAAACACGGCTACAGCGCCAACAAGGAGGAGGTGGAGTAATGTTTTGGGCTGGAATCATGGGGAGAGAGATTGTCGGCCCCTTTAGGATCCCTGAAGGCGCTAAAGATGAACTCCATAATGTATGTGGATTTTCTCAAACAGCACTTCCTGCCATGGTTCAAGAAGAAGAACCGTGTATTTCACAGCAAGATCATTTTTCTGCATGATAATGCACCATCTCATGCTGCACATAAAATATCTGCATCTCTGGCTGATATGGGCATAAAAGGGGACAAACTTATGGTGTGACCCCCATGCTCCCCTGACCTCTACCCCATTCAGAACCTTTGGAGCATCATTAAAAGGAGTGTCTATGATGGCGGGAGGCAGTTCACATCTAAGCAACAGCTCTGGGAGGGTATTCTGTCCTCATGCAAAACAATTGAAGCAGAATCCATCCAAAACCTGACAAATTCAATGGACGAGAGAGTTCAGAAGCTCCTTTCGAACAAGGGGTCCTATGTGAAAATGTAACATCACCTAGAATAAAGTTTTGAGTTGAAAACTGTTTGATTTCAGTTTCTAACAACCTGCTAATGCTTATAATTTCAAAAATGACCATTTTTTTGGTCTTTATTAAAATGAAAAGGTTGATCGAAAAGTTTGGGGGATCTAAGAGTGTGGCAACCCAGTAGTCATGATTACTTCGAATTCTGACAATATGAGGGTCATGCTGCAGGTAGTGCAGCAAGAAGGCACTTATGTGCCTTGCGCATCTCGGAGCCCCAAAATTATTTTCCGGGCTAGATGCAGCTAAAAATTATTTTTAATTTTAAATCTGGTGAAGCTTTAGTATAGATGGCCTAATAGGATCAGTGCTGCACACTGCTACAAAGCCCAAATTATTTTCCAGTCAAGATACAGATAAACATGATTAGTAATTTGAAAGCTTAAAACGGTTGGTAGGGTGATTTTAACCAATCATCAAGCTTTTACTCTCCCCAGGATGACACAGGGGTAGAAAAGTCGTTTCGGATCCATGATTTGTTCATCTTTATGAACGTGAGTCTGTCTACATTATCAGTGGAGAGCCGCGTGCGCTTATCTGTCAGCACACCACCAGCAGCGCTGAACACACGTTCAGACAGAATGCTGGCTGCGGGGCATGACAAGATCTCCAAGGCGTAAGTGGCTAACTCCGGCCATTTATCCAGATTGGAAGCCCAAAAAGAGCAAGAGTCCAGTGACACAGTCGTGGATTCAATGTTTACTTGGAGATACTCCTGTACCATCGTCTCTAGGCGTTGACTATGTGTCAGACTTCTTGTCTCCTGTGGCCTTGCAAAGGATGGGCTAAAAAAGTGGTGAAATGATTCCGCAAAATTGATGTTACCAGCAGATACTGTGGTTCTGTTACGGTTTGAGTGCTGAACACTTGACGGTCCCACGGTTGGCAAGTTGGAACTGTGAGATTCACTACGTGCACCACTGGTATTTTGTGGAAAAGCACATGTAAGATTCTGCAACAGTCTCTGCTGATACTCCTGCATGCGTGCATCCCTTTCTATGGCAGGAATAATTTCTGCAAATTTACTTTTGTACCGGGGATCTAACAGTGTGGCAACCCAGTAGTCAGGATTATTTCTAATTCTCACAATTCGAGGGTCATGTTGCAGGTAGTGCAGCAAGAAGGCACTCATGTGTGTTGCGCATCCAGGAGCACCAAGTCCCTGTTGTGTTGGTGGCGAGGTAACAATCATGCTTCCTTCCTCTGTCCTCTCCCCCCAACCTCGCACAACAGAAATGTGATCAAGGTCTCCCTCATCTGATGAGTCTTCCATCAGTTCGTCCTCCACTTCTTCCTGGGCTCCTGCACCTTCCTCACTAGTTTGGCTGCTACCATGCACCCTGGTAAAACCATCTCTCCCACCCTCACATGCCTGCCGCCTTGGTGCTGCCGACCGTCTGGACCTTGCAGATGTTAGCCCTTCCGCATACAACTCCTCCTCCTCTACTTCCTCCAACTCCTCTTGTGCCACCACCTGACTCCGAATTCTGTTTAACATGTGCTCCAGCATGTAAATCACCGGAATAGTCATGCTGATAATGGCATCGTCAGCACTAAACATCTTCGTCGCCATTTCAAAACTGTGCAGAAGGGTGCATAGGTCCCTGATCTGAGACCACTCCTCCAGCGTGATTTTCCCCACCTCTGAATCTCGTTGGCCCAGGCTATACGTCAGAACGTATTGCACCAGGGCTTGTCGGTGCTGCCACAGTCGCTGCAACATGTGCAGAGTTGAATTCCACCGGGTAGGCACATCGCATTTTAGCCGGTGAAGTGGCAGGCCCAACGACTTCTGTAGAGATGTAAGTCGCTGAGCTGCGGGATGCGAACGGCGGAAGTGAGCACACAGCGACCGTGCCCTCTGCAGAAGGCCATCTAGTCTGGGATAGTGGGCTAAAAATTGCTGGACAACCAGGTTCAACACGTGAGCCATACAAGGCACGTGTGTGACATTGCCCCGGCGAAGGGCCGCACCCAGGTTTGCAGCATTGTCGCACACGGCCTTCCCTGGTTTCAGGTCCAGTGGAGACAACCATTCATGAAATTGGTTCTCCAGAGCTGACCACAACTCCTCAGCTGTGTGACTCACATTTCCCAGACATTTCAATGTAAAAACCGCCTGATGACGTTGAGCCCTACTGCCAGCATAGTAAGGAGGTGTGCAGGATCCCTTCTGCGCAGTTAGAAAGCTTGTGGCATGACCAGACAGGCTTTGGGTGCAGGTGGAAGACCGAGAGGAGGTTGAGGAGGCAGAAGCAGTGGAGGAACTTTGACATAAAGAGGATTGACGCACAACTCGTGGGGACGGCAAGACTTGGACAGCAGCCCCTTGTCCTGCTGTCACCATAGTTACCCAGTGCCCAGTCAGCGACATGTAACGCCCCTGTCCATGCCTACTCGTCCAAGTGTCTGTGGTGAAATGCACCCTGTCACACACAGAGTTTCTCAAAGAAGCGGTGATGTTGTGTGCGACATGCTGGTGGAGCGCAGGCACACCTTTCTTTGAGAAGTAGTGCCGACTGGGCATCTGGTACTGGGGCACTGCGACGGACATAAGGTCTCGAAAATCCTCTGTGTCCACCAGGCGGAAAGGCAGCATTTCTGTAGCCAAGAGCTTGCAGATGGTGAAATTCAACCTCTTAGCTTTCTCATGGCTAGGAGGAAATGGTCTTTTACTTGTCCACATCTGAGGGACCGAGGGCTGGCTATTGTGCTTAGACGGGGTTGATAAGGGTGTCCCCGGCAAACTGCCGGTCTGTGAGGAAGATGCAGGCGGACATGTTAGGTTGCCTTGATCCAAAGGTGGTGCTATCGATGTCGGACAGCGCTCAACACCAGCTGGTGTTACCACCTCCAAAGAAAATGATGAACTGCCTATCACGCTGGCTGTTGCGGGGAAAGAGGTGGCAGGTCTGCGCCCCAAAACAGGTGTGACTGCTGTCCCCCCAGTCACAGAGGATGAAGAGGCCGCGGATGCACAAGATATGGCAGACGGTGATTGGCCCGGCCGGCTAGGCCGCATTGTAGCACACTGAGCTTCCCACTGCAACTTATGCTTCATGTCCATATGCCGGTTCATGCATGAAGTACTCAAACTATGTATTTTTTGGCCTCTACTTAGCTTTTGCTGACAAATGTTACAGATAACACGAGTTGGGTCATCTTTATCGATCTGAAAAAATGCCCAGGCTATGCAAGGCTTAGCACCCATGCGACCTGAAGAGCCACCACGACTTGTGGTGAGAGGCAGAGTTGTGTTTGAGGATGCAGTTGTTGACGTGCTTCCAGTACTACGTCTCTGTCCAGGAAGGCGCAACCTGACCTCGTCGTCACTAGCATCTTCCTCCACCTCCTCTGCTGACCTCATCTCTTGGCTGACTGTGGGTTGACAGTAAGTGGGATCTCCGACCTCATCATCATCACCCTGTGCGTTATCACACCCGTCGTCCTCAGAGCCAACCTGTTCCTGCCCTGACAAAAAACTAAAGTTGTCGCTCCAATCAGGTATTTGAGTCTTATCATCGTCTTCCTCATTGTCTCCACCAACAGGAGTTACAGTTTGGGAATGAGGGTCTACATTATGGTAGGAATCTTCTGCGTCTGGTCCTGGATCCGACTCATAAAGATTCTGGGCATCAGTGCAGATCATTTCCTCGTCTGGATTCACAGAAGCGCTGGAGTCGACCTCTGATTCCCAGGCTATAGTATGAGTAAACAGCTCTGCAGACTCAACCATCTGTTCTACCTCATACTCAGACGGGCAGCTGGAGATTTGGGAGCTGTGAGGAAGCAAGTGCGATTTGGGTGACACCTTTGAGGACTGGAGTATTTGTGATGTTGAAGTTGATGTGGAGGAGAGCCCACTTAAAGGAGCACTTGATATCCGTTGAAGCACCTGCTGTTTTTGTGCCTCATCTGGAATTTGTAGCGATTGGCGTGGCCGTAAGAAAGGGATCTTATCACATTGTCCGCTAAAAGAAGTAGATATTTTAGTTTGGCTGGAAGATGGTCTTTCTTCTGCAGATGTTACTGTTGCTTTAACACCTACCCCACGGACACAACCTTTTTTCCCGTTCCCAACACGCCTATTCCCCTTTCCACCAGCAGCAGGCCTTTTTCCACTCATTTTGGTGGTTAACTAATTCACAACTCTGGAGTTGTTTGCACAAAAAAACAATGGATGGTAATCGAGCAGAGCTGAGTGGCCAAACTGTGGTATTAGGCCAAAACTATTGGCTGGGTTAGATGCAGAAAAAAATTATTTTGAATTTGCAACCTGATGGAGGTCAGTATAGATGGACTAATACAAATAGTCCCACACACTGCTAGAAGCCCAAATATTTTTTCAGAGGTACTGTAGATGCAGATAAAAATTATTTTTAATTTGCAACCTGATGGAGGTCAGTATAGATGGACTAATAGACCAAGTCCCACACACTGCTAGAAGCCCAAATATTTTTTCAGAGCTAGATGCAGAAAAAAATTATTTTTAATTTGCAACCTGATGGAGGTCAGTTTAGATGGATTAATAGACCAAGTCCCACACACCGCTAGAAGCCCAACTATTTTTTCAGAGCTAGATGCAGAAAAAAATTATATTCAATTTGCAACCTGCTGGAGGTCAGTATAGAAGGACTAATAGAAAAAGTCCCACACACTGCTAGAAGCCCAAATATTTTTTCAGAGCTAAATGAAGAAAAAAATTATTTTTAATTTGCAACCTGATGGAGGTCAGTATAGATGGACTAATAGACCAAGTCCCACACACTGCTAGAAGCCCAAATATTTTTTCAGAGCTAGATGCAGAAAAAAATTATTTTTAATTTGCAACCTGATGGAGGTCAGTATAGATGGACTAATAGACCAAGTCCCACACACTGCTAGAAGCCCAAATATTTTTTCAGAGCTAGATGCAGAAAAAAATTATATTCAGTTTGCAACCTGATGGAGGTCAGTATAGATGGACTAATAGAATGATGCTATGCCCAAAAGATTTTACTTCACTAGGTGCAGTAAAAAAATTGGTATTCTATACACAGGTGTTATATCTTGCAACACAGATAGGCTACTCCACTGACTAACACACTCTGCAATAGACCAAAAAGGATTAGCTTTGCTAGATTCAGCCAAATGCTGTGAAAAAAACTTGCACAGCACTGGCACAGACCTGCCTGGCAAAAACTGATAGGAACTCATGTAACCTAGTCCTGAAAAGGACTCCAATTACAATTAGTCTTTACTCCCACAACCTATCTATTTAAGAGCACAGACCTCCCTGATAAAAGTCGTAGGAAATGCTGTAACCTAGTCCTTAAAAGGACTGCAATCACAACTATTCCCTACTCCCAAGCTATCTGTATATTTGTGCGAAAATTGGCTTGAAATTAACAAGGTATAGCGCACACAGCAACAGCGGTGCCGTCTAACACGCAGCTGCAGCAGTGAGAAAATGGTGGCGACGGGGAAAATGGCTTGGTCTTATAGGGCAAGGACATGTGACATACACTGCCAATGACACATGCCCTTGCTTGTGTGAAAAAAAGCACTTCGCTCCGTGTGTGCGCTGCTGATAGGCTGACAGATTGCACCTCCCCACTGCAAATGCGGGAAAGAGAAAAAAAATGGAGATCTTCATTGTTCCTGCAGAGATCCATCCCCTGCCCCTCCCCCCACCCCGCTGTACACTCAAACTGCGTATTAACATTAATTTTCATCATTACTGAGAAAAAATCCAGTTATGATTTTGGTGCACGAACAGTTATCGAGCATAACCTCGAACAGCCGAATTTTTCTCAAATTGTTCGTGTTCGCCGAACGGCTCGAACACCGCCCAAAACAGCTCGAATTTGAGATTGGCGAACAGTTCGAGTAGAACAACGCTCATCTCTAATCACGACCTGCAAAGTTTGTGCTATGAACTCTCCTGAAAGCGAAGCAAGGGCCCATCGGAGGAGTCTCCTGTTCTCTGGTGGGCCCGTCCAACCCTGCCGAGAAGCAGCCCTGGCTAAGAAAAGTCTGTAGGAAGGTTCCCGGACACTCTATGGCTGCTTTTTTACTGTGTATTGGCTCCAGCAATCTATAAGATTGCAATCTATAAGATCCCTTCACTGGCTCTCCATTGGCCAGAGACTCCAGTTCAAAACCCTAACCATGACATGCAAAGCCATCCACAACTTGTTTCCTCTATATGTCTGTTACCTAGTCTCCCAGTACATACCTGCACGCAACCTCTGAACCTCACAAGATCTTCTTCTCTACTCCCGTCTTATCTCCTTCTCCCACAATCGCATACAAGATTTCTCCTGTGCATTCCTTCTACTCTTAAACTCTGTACTCCAACATATCAGACTCTTGCCTACTGTTGAAAACTGTAAAAGGAAGCTGAAGACCCACATCTGTCAACAAGGCTGTAACCTGCAGTAACCCTCGCTCCACCATACCACTGCATGACCAGCTGTACCCTTACCTACTGCATCCTCACCCATCCCTTATAGACTGTTTGTGCGCCCTCATGTGCAGGGTCCTCTCTCCTCTTGTAACAGTCGGTGACCTCTTTTCACATGTAAAGCGCCATGGAATAAATGTTGCTATAATAATAAATAATAATTATACTACTTGTACTCTGGGTCAATTTCTGGCACTTTCCTTGTGTCTGCCCCTAAATTGATGTGTTTTGGCAGCTTTTGGTCCCATTTGAAGGTGTTGTGTATGCGTTTAGTTTTGGCACCCATTGAATCCAATGGCGTTCGGCAATGTTCGTTGAATATTCGACAATTACATTGGTAAATATTGAAAAAACGGTAATTGTAATCCGAAACAAATATTGAAATATTCGCTCGTATCTAATCAGAAACACCCTTAAAAAAGTTATGTGGGTGTTGCATCACAGTCACTCTGGTGATATGGTGCTGGAGGATGAGGAGAAGGAGGAGGGCGACAAAAAAAAAGAACAATTCCTGGAGCGTATACCCATGTCTGGGTGTGAAAGGGTGCATAGGAATAGACCCCCAAAAAATAACCACTGGATTTGAGTTTATGTTTGATGCTATCATCTGGTGGTGTTGAGAAGTCTGCCCTAATCCAGCCCTTGTTTATTTTTTTAAGAGTCAGCCTGTCAGCATTTTCAGTTGACAGGCGCATGCACCTATCAGCTATATCATTTATAATTAGTGTTGAGCCACCCCCGTAGTGTTCGAGTTCGGTTCGGTTCGTCGAACACCCGTGTGTTCGCCGAACTGTTCGTCGAACTGTTCGTCGAACACCTTCGAACACCGTTAAAACCAATGGCAGGCAAACAAAAACACATAGAAACACATAGAAAACACCTTCAAAGGTGTCCAAAAGCTGACAAACTGCTCAGAAGACACAACTAACACATGGAAAAGTGACAAGTACATATAGTCATGCGAAAAGAAAAGAGGTGGAGGAGTAAAAGGAGGGGGAGACACAGATATAGGCATGTCATGCCCTTCTAAAATCCAAAAAGTGAGAAGCCGAGACGGCCAGTCCGCTCCTGCCCGTGCCACCTCCGTGTCGCCGGGTTTGTGCCAGAGCCGCGGTGAACCCTGACGGCCAGCCCCCCTCTCCCAATACTGGTGCCTGTCCGCTGGTGGGTCGAGAGAGCCCCCCTGTGGTGGAGGCAGCTCTAAGCTTTTTAATTTAAATTGTCCCTCTAATTTGAATGAATACACTTTAAATCCATTTACAAGGATCTATTGGAGGGCAAGTCTCATGCCAGCAGCCGCGTAATTCCAGCTCCAGTAGCGTCCACTAAAGCTGCTGCAGTTAAAAAGCTTTTATAAGGATCGAGCTCGGCTGTCCACCGCAAGGCATCTTAGTGCCAGTCCCAGCCCCTATGCCTTGGGGTGCCTCCTGATGCTCTTCACTAAGTATCCCGTGGTCCCGAAGCATTTCCTTTGAAAAAATTAAGTGTCCAAACTACAGGTGGTGTAGCTTGCTAAACAGCCGGGATAATCCGCTGACTAGCAGACACTGCTACTAGGCACAAAGTATTTCCTGGGCTAGATGCAGTTAAAAATTTGTAAGTAGATACTCTCGTTGGATGCTGAGAAAGCATTCCATAGAGTCTCCTGGCACGCCATATATGATTCTCTTAAAAAGCTTGGGGTAGGGGTCTAGGGGACCCTTTTATAGCCAAAATCATGGCCCTGTATCACAATACGTCACCTAGGCTGAAGATAAATGGAACTGTAGCACCGAGGGCTCGGTTGCTACAGACGTATTGCACCTCACCCAGAGGTGTGATATCTCATTCTCAGATAAGGATGGAGTGTGGATCAGGACCCGACACCTGCATGCATTACACCACATTGCCGTGGGGCAGGGCGACCAATATGCCCCTGAGATGGGCACGACAGTCCCTGTCCCTGGCTGGAGTGGGGGGAGGGAACACTGAGGAAGGGGAACCCTGCAGTGCAGGAGCAGGGAGGAAGCAGTTCCTGGGTGCATTGAGAAGGGAGTATAAAAGGTGGGCACCATCTTAGTTCAGTGCAGAGAAGTCTGAGCAGAAGTGGCAGGGAGCAGGGGCTCTGCATGAGCTCTGCTCCGGAGGCGGGCCTAGTAACAGAGGCCCAGGCCTGCAAGAGGGAGAAGGAAGGAAGAGGAGCGGAGAAGGCTCCAGGAACGAGGAATGAAGGGATCCCAGGGGTGCGGACGGGCGAGTCGCCACCGCACGCCCGAATCCACCTGCGTGGAGGGGTCAGGCCAAAGGGGGAGACCGGTCCCCGAACTAGTGGAGGCAGGAAACGACCCTCAGCTAGAAACCGGAGGCTCTGACATTTTATGTGGCGCAGCCCCTTGCTCCACCCGCTAGGAAGGCACCACATAGGGTCAGGGAAACTGGCGCCAAGTTTACCAAGAGGAGGCCCGAGGCAGCCGGACAGAAGTGTTGGTAAGAAAGGCCAGACAAAGGACACACAAAGGGGGCCCTGTGAAGCGCTCCAAAGTTATCTGGGAGTTGTCTGAGCCCCTCACCTGGTGAGCACAGTACGACGTGGGCAGCCGTTACCTGCAGACGTGGTCTGGATAATAAGAACTGTGAGTAAAGGCCCTGAACTGCATCACTGACTCCGTGTCGTTACTGCTGCTGCCCTGCACCATCACCCCCATCCTCCGCATACACTGCCCTGAGGCTATACTCCTCCCGTGGGGAGTTATGCTACGCTCTGCTGCACCCACAACACCAGCCTTAGCGGTCTGCCCTGTAGCAGCGGTTCACTCTGACCGCAATCCACGGGTGGCGTAGTCGGACATTTAAACATCAAAACCACATAAATAGTTCCGCCACTGGTTTGACCGCCCTGAGCCACGGAACCGGATCGCCGCCACGAAGACTACAACCACCAGCATCCACCAAAAAGGGTCCGGCTCCGGGTGTCCCAAGGCCCAGGGGGTGCGTCAGAACATTTTCATCACCTTTCACAATCACCAATGGGACAAGGCAGGGATGTCCTCTGTCCCCTCTCTTATACATCCTAGTGACGGAGCACCTGCTCTCATCAATTCGCCATAACCCCAATATTAGGTGGATTGAGGTGGGAGGCACCGAGTACAAGTGCTCTCTATTTGCTGATGATGTCCTAGTATATATCACTCAATCACATATATCCATCCCTGCTGTTATGGCTGAAATAGATCACTTTGTTACATGGTAAAATTTTAAAATCAATGCAGCGAAGTCTGAGGCCCTCGATGTCTCCCTCCCTAAATCCATATAGGATTCCATCCAGTCCAACTTTCCCTTTGCCTGGCCCTCACAGGGTATCAAATACTTAGGAATTCCTATTCATAGAGACCTCTCCCATCTATGTTATCTTAATTTTGGGCCCTTTATTGAACAATTCCATACAGACCACGGTTGGCAAGTTAGAACTGTAAGATTCACTACGTGAACCACTGGTGTTTTGTGGAAAAGCACATGTACACCGCGTTCCAAATTATTATGCAAAAAGTGTTTAGGAGTGATAAGGGAAGAATTTGTTTGTTTGTCAGTTAAACTCATTGATGGTGATGTGTGTCAGGGCTCTTTATATCACTGTAAGCAATTGCAGACACCTGTGCTAATTAGTTTGGCAGGTGTGTCCAATGAAAGGCAAGACTACTTAAGAAGGCTCTCTCACATTATTAAGCAGCCTACATTTTCTGCCAAAATGGGAAAGAAAAAGGATGTGTCGGCTGCTGAGAAGCAACAAATTGTGGAGTGTTTAGGTCAAGGCATGACTACAATCAACATTGTGCGATGATCAGGATGAAGTGTCTTGGCAATCAAGAAGTATGTAGCTGATTCACAGTACACACGTGTGCGTGCTGATAAGGGCAAATTGAGGACTCTTTCCTACAGGCAATTACGTCAGGTTGAAAGAGCAGCGGCAAAAAAGCCTTGTCATAGCAGCAGACAAGTTTTTGAAGCTGCTTGTGCCTCCAACGTCCCCCGAACAACAAGATGCAGGGTCCTTCAGAGGTTTGCAGCTGTGCATACGCCATCCTGTCGACCTCCTCTATCCACTTCACACAAGCAGAAACGGCTCCAGTGGGCTAAACATTACATGAAGACTGATTTCAAAACTGTTTTGTTCACGGATGAGTGCCGTGCAGCGCTCGATGGTCCAGATGAATGGAGTGGAGGATGGCTGGTTGATGGACACCCCACGCAAACACGGCTACAGCGCCAACAAGGAGGAGGTGGAGTAATGTTTTGGGCTGGAATCATGGGGAGAGAGATTGTCGGCCCCTTTAGGATCCCTGAAGGCGCTAAAGATGAACTCCATAATGTATGTGGATTTTCTCAAACAGCACTTCCTGCCATGGTTCAAGAAGAAGAACCGTGTATTTCACAGCAAGATCATTTTTCTGCATGATAATGCACCATCTCATGCTGCACATAAAACATCTGCATCTCTGGCTGATATGGGCATAAAAGGGGACAAACTTATGGTGTGACCCCCATGCTCCCCTGACCTCTACCCCATTCAGAACCTTTGGAGCATCATTAAAAGGAGTGTCTATGATGGCGGGAGGCAGTTCACATCTAAGCAACAGCTCTGGGAGGGTATTCTGTCCTCATGCAAAACAATTGAAGCAGAAACCATCCAAAACCTGACAAATTCAATGGACGAGAGAGTTCAGAAGCTCCTTTCGAACAAGGGGTCCTATGTGAAAATGTAACATCACCTAGAATAAAGTTTTGAGTTGAAAACTGTTTGATTTCAGTTTCTAACAACCTGCTAATGCTTATAATTTCAAAAATGACCATTTTTTTGGTCTTTATTAAAATGAAAAGGTTGATCGAAAAGTTTGGGGGATCTAAGAGTGTGGCAACCCAGTAGTCATGATTACTTCGAATTCTGACAATATGAGGGTCATGCTGCAGGTAGTGCAGCAAGAAGGCACTTATGTGTCTTGCGCATCTCGGAGCCCCAAAATTATTTTCCGGGCTAGATGCAGCTAAAAATTATTTTTAATTTTAAATCTGGTGAAGCTTATTATAGATGGCCTAATAGGATCAGTGCTGCACACTGCTACAAATCCCAAATTATTTTCCAGTCAAGATACAGATAAACATGATTAGTAATTTGAAAGCTTAAAACGGTTGGTAGGGTGATTTTAACCAATCATCAAGCTTTTACTCTCCCCAGGATGACACAGGGGTAGAAAAGTCGTTTCGGATCCATGATTTGTTCATCTTTATGAACGTGAGTCTGTCTACATTATCAGTGGAGAGCCGCGTGCGCTTATCTGTCAGCACACCACCAGCAGCGCTGAACACACGTTCAGACAGAACGCTGGCTGCGGGGCATGACAAGATCTCCAAGGCGTAAGTGGCTAGCTCCGGCCATTTATCCAGATTGGAAGCCCAAAAAGAGCAAGGGTCCAGTGACACAGTCGTGGCTTCAATGTTTACTTGGAGATACTCCTGTACCATCGTCTCTAGGCGTTGACTATGTGTCAGACTTCTTGTCTCCTGTGGCCTTGCAAAGGATGGGCTAAAAAAGTGGTGAAATGATTCCGCAAAATTGATGTTACCAGCAGATACTGTGGTTCTGTTACGGTTTGAGTGCTGAACACTTGACGGTCCCACGGTTGGCAAGTTGGAACTGTGAGATTCACTACGTGCACCACTGGTATTTTGTGGAAAAGCACATGTAAGATTCTGCAACAGTCTCTGCTGATACTCCTGCATGCGTGCATCCCTTTCTATGGCAGGAATAATTTCTGCAAATTTACTTTTGTACCGGGGATCTAACAGTGTGGCAACCCAGTAGTCAGGATTATTTCTAATTCTCACAATTCGAGGGTCATGTTGCAGGTAGTGCAGCAAGAAGGCACTCATGTGTGTTGCGCATCCAGGAGCACCAAGTCCCTGTTGTGTTGGTGGCGAGGTAACAATCATGCTTCCTTCCTCTGTCCTCTCCCCCCAACCTCGCACAACAGAAATGTGATCAAGGTCTCCCTCATCTGATGAGTCTTCCATCAGTTCGTCCTCCACTTCTTCCTGGGCTCCTGCACCTTCCTCACTAGTTTGGCTGCTACCATGCGCCCTGGTAAAATCATCTCCCCCACCCTCACATGCCTGCCGCCCTGGTGCTGCCGACCGTCTGGACCTTGCAGATGTTAGCCCTTCCGCATACAACTCCTCCTCCTCTACTTCCTCCACCTCCTCTGCTGACCTCATCTCTTGGCTGACTGTGGGTTGACAGTAAGTGGGATCTCCGACCTCATCATCATCACCCTGTGCGTTATCACACCCGTCGTCCTCAGAGCCAACCTGTTCCTGCCCTGACAAAAAACTAAAGTTGTCGCTCCAATCAGGTATTTGAGTCTTATCATCGTCTTCCTCATTGTCTCCACCAACAGGAGTTACAGTTTGGGAATGAGGGTCTACATTATGGTCAGAACCTTCTGCGTCTGGTCCTGGATCCGACTCATAAAGATTCTGGGCATCAGTGCAGATCATTTCCTCGTCTGGATTCACAGAAGCGCTGGAGTCGACCTCTGATTCCCAGGCTATAGTATGAGTAAACAGCTCTGCAGACTCAACCATCTCTTCTACCTCATACTCAGACAGGCAGCTGGAGATTTGGGAGCTGTGAGGAAGCAAGTGCGATTTGGGTGACACCTTTGAGGACTGGAGTATTTGTGATGTTGAAGTTGATGTGGAGGAGAGCCCACTTAAAGGAGCACTTGATATCCGTTGAAGCACCTGCTGTTTTTGTGCCTCATCTGGAATTTGTAGCGATTGGCGTGGCCGTAAGAAAGGGATCTTATCACATTGTCCGCTAAAAGAAGTAGACATTTTAGTTTGGCTGGAAGATGGTCTTTCTTCTGCACCTACCCCACGGACACAACCTTTTTTCCCCTTCCCAACACGCCTATTCCCCTTTCCACCAGCAGCAGGCCTTTTTCCACTCATTTTGGTGGTTAACTAATTCACAACTCTGGAGTTGTTTGCACAAAAAAACAATGGATGGTAACCGAGCAGAGCTGAGTGGCCAAACTGTGGTATTAGGCCAAAACTATTGGCTGGGTTAGATGCAGAAAAAAATTATTTTTAATTTGCAACCTGATGGAGGTCAGTATAGATGGACTAATAGACCAAGTCCCACACACCGCTAGAAGCCCAAATATTTTTTCAGAGCTAGATGCAGAAATTTTTTTTATTCAATTTGCAACCTGATGGAGGTCAGTATAGATGGACTAATAGACCAAGTCCCACACACTGCTAGAAGCCCAAATATTTTTTCAGAGCTAGATGCAGAAAAAAATTATTTTTAATTTGCAACCTGATGGAGGTCAGTATAGATAGACTAATAGACCAAGTCCCACACACCGCTAGAAGCCCAAATATTTTTTCAGAGCTAGATGCAGAAAAAAATTATTTTTAATTTGCAACCTGATGGAGGTCAGTATAGATGGACTAATAGACCAAGTCCCACACACCGCTAGAAGCCCAAATATTTTTTCAGAGCTAGATGCAGAAAAAAATTATATTCAATTTGCAACCTGCTGGAGGTCAGTATAGAAGGACTAATAGAACAAGTCCCACACACTGCTAGAAGCCCAAATATTTTTTCAGAGCTAAATGAAGAAAAAAATTATTTTTAATTTGCAACCTGATGGAGGTCAGTACAGATGGACTAATAGACCAAGTCCCACACACTGCTAGAAGCCCAAATATTTTTTCAGAGCTAGATGCAGAAAAAAATTATTTTTAATTTGCAACCTGATGGAGGTCAGTATAGATGGACTAATAGACCAAGTCCCACACACTGCTAGAAGCCCAAATATTTTTTCAGAGCTAGATGCAGAAAAAAATTATTTTTAATTTGCAACCTGATGGAGGTCAGTATAGATGGACTAATAGACCAAGTCCCACACACCGCTAGAAGCCCAAATATTTTTTCAGAGCTAGATGCAGAAAAAAATTATATTCAATTTGCAACCTGCTGGACGTCAGTATAGAAGGACTAATAGAACAAGTCCCACACACTGCTAGAAGCCCAAATATTTTTTCAGAGCTAAATGAAGAAAAAAATTATTTTTAATTTGCAACCTGATGGAGGTCAGTATAGATGGACTAATAGACCAAGTCCCACACACTGCTAGAAGCCCAAATATTTTTTCAGAGCTAGATGCAGAAAAAAATTATTTTTAATTTGCAACCTGATGGAGGTCAGTATACATGGACTAATAGACCAAGTCCCACACACCGCTAGAAGCCCAAATATTTTTTCAGAGCTAGATGCAGAAATTTTTTTTATTCAATTTGTAACCTGATGGAGGTCAGTATAGATGGACTAATAGACCAAGTCCCACACACTGCTAGAAGCCCAAATATTTTTTCAGAGCTAGCTGCAGAAAAAAATTATTTTTAATTTGCAACCTGATGGAGGTCAGTATAGATGGACTAACAGACCAAGTCCCACACACTGCTAGAAGCCCAAATATTTTTTCAGAGCTAGATGCAGAAAAAAATTATTTTTAATTTGCAACCTGATGGAGGTCAGTATAGATGGACTAATAGAACAAGTCCCACACGCTGCTAGAAGCCCAAATATTTTTTCAGACATAAATGAAGAAAAAAATTATTTTTAATTTGCAACCTGATGGAGGTCAGTATAGATGGACTAATAGACCAAGTCCCACACACTGCTAGAAGCCCAAATATTTTTTCAGAGCTAGATGCAGAAAAAAATTATTTTTAATTTGCAACCTGATGGAGGTCAGTATAGATGGACTAATAGACCAAGTCCCACACACCGCTAGAAGCCCAAATATTTTTTCAGAGCTAGATGCAGAAAAAAATTATATTCAATTTGCAACCTGCTGGAGGTCAGTATAGAAGGACTAATAGAACAAGTCCCACACACTGCTAGAAGCCCAAATATTTTTTCAGAGCTAAATGAAGAAAAAAAATATTTTTAATTTGCAACCTGATGGAGGTCAGTATAGATGGACTAATAGACCAAGTCCCACACACTGCTAGAAGCCCAAATATTTTTTCAGAGCTAGATGCAGAAAAAAATTATATTCAGTTTGCAACCTGATGGAGGTCAGTATAGATGGACTAATAGAATGATGCTATGCCCAAAAGATTTTACTTCACTAGGTGCAGTAAAAAAATTGGTATTCTATACACAGGTGGTATATCTTGCAACACAGATAGGCTACTCCACTGACTAACACACTCTGCAATAGGCCAAAAAGGATTAGCTTTGCTAGATTCAGCCAAATGCTGTGAAAAAAACTTGCACAGCACTGGCACAGACCTGCCTGGCAAAAACTGATAGGAACTGATGTAACCTAGTCCTGAAAAGGACTCCAATTACAATTAGTCTTTACTCCCACAATCTATCTATTTAAGAGCACAGACCTGCCTGATAAAAGTCGTAGGAAATGCTGTAACCTAGTCCTTAAAAGGACTGCAATCACAACTATTCCCTACTCCCAAGCTATCTGTATATTTGTGCGAAAATTGGCTTGAAATTAACAAGGTATAGCGCACACAGCAACAGCGGTGCCGTCTAACACGCAGCTGCAGCAGTGAGAAAATGGTGGCGACGGGGAAAATGGCTTGGTCTTATAGGGCAAGGACATGTGACATACACTGCCAATCACACATGCCCTTGCTTGTGTGAAAAAAAGCACTTCGCTCCGTGTGTGCGCTGCTGATAGGCTGACAGATTGCACCTCCCCACTGCAAATGCGGGAAAGAGAAAAAAAAATGGAGATCTTCATTGTTCCTGCAGAGATCCATCCCCTGCCCCTCCCCCCGCCCCGCTGTACACTCAAACTGCGTATTAACATTAATTTTCATCATTACTGAGAAAAAATCCAGTTATGATTTTGGTGCACGAACAGTTATCGAACATAACCTCGAACAGCCGAATTTTTCTCAAATTGTTCGTGTTCGCCGACCGGCTCGAACACCGCCCAAAACAGCTCGAATTTGAGATTGGCGAACAGTTCGAGTAGAACAACGCTCATCTCTATTTATAATGCCCCTGGCGGCACTAAAAACCATCTCTGATAAAATGCTAGCAGCCAGGACCTCCACGGTGTAGAGAGACAGTTCATGCCACGGGTCCAGCTTGGATACCCAATAGTTGTAAGGTACAGAGTAATCACAGAGGCCGCTGGTACGGTTGCAAATGTAGTCCTTCAGCATCTTACAAAACTTTTCCTTCCTTGTCAGAGTACCCCACGTATCAGGACTTGGGCACTGGGAGGGTCTGAGAAAACTGTCCCAGATCTTTTCCAGTGTTCTCCTGCCTCTGCCGCATCTGGTTTGTGTCTCCCTCGCTTGTACTCCTTAGTTGTCCAATGAACTGTCTGTGACCTCTGCCCACAGCGTTGTCAGATGGGAATTTTTTTTTTGCTATAATTCTTCAACAAAAGCCTGAACTTAATATCTGTAAAAATGAACTCCTTTGTTTCCCTCCCTCTACTAACCTACCTATACCTGACTTTGCAATTTCTGTTAGGTGGTGCCAGCATAACTCCCACACGGCACACCTGCTGTGTTGGAGTAATATTTGACACACAACTTTCCTTTATTCAACGTGGAAAATCACTCACACGCTCATGTCACCTGCACCTTAAAAACATCTCCAGAATTCAACCTTTTCTCACCTTTGATACTGCAAAAACTCTTACTATCACTCTTATTCACTACTGCAACTCTCTTCTAATTAGTCTCCCTCTAAGCAAACTGTCTCCTCGCCAATCCCTTCTGAATTCTGTAGCAAGGGTCGTATTTCTATCAAGCCGCTTCACAGATGCCTCTACCCTGTGCCAGTCATTGCCCTGATTAGGTTAAACAATCACTGAAGAATACAATACAAACTCATCTCTCTTGCCCACCAAGCTCTCCACAGTTCTGCACTACCCTATATCTCATCCCTCATTTCTGTGTATCACCCCTCCTGTGCCCTCTGTTAAGCAACTGTTCTAAGACTGACATCCTCCTTAATCAGAACCTCACACCTCCATCTCCAAGATTTCTCTCATGCTGTTCAAATGTTCTGTAATGCCCAAAATGTGTACAACACGATGATCGCGGTAAAGGCAGCGGAACATAAAGTCTTGGCCAACAGCCAAGACTTCCATTTTCTCACCAAGAGGACGACTTTCCATGTTCTCTTCCTCCTCCTCTTTATCACCCAATCCGCATTGAAATGACATGAGGCTGGGCTGAGTAGCATCACCCTGTATAATTTCTTGCTCCGCCTGCAATGCCTCCTCCATAATTGTGAGCAGCGAGTGTTTCAGTAGACAGAGAAGCGGGATGGTGATGATAATTATTGTGTCATCGCCGCTCACCATCTTGGTGGAGTCCTCAAAGTTTTGGAGGATGGCAAAGATGTAAGACATCCATGTCCACTGAATTTGGACGGATGTGTTGAAGCTGGTACTCAACAACTGCTCTCTGCTACTCAAAATCATTCCAAACATCGGCAATGTTGATTTCCAATGCATGGTAACATCGCACACCAGTCAGTGAGCTGTAAGCCGCAAATACAGCTGAAGCCCTGCCTGGGCAGCGGAAGCTGTAGCTGACTTTCTGAAATGGGCACACACGTGGCATACTTTCACAAGCTGTTCTGCCTGATTGGGTAGGTTTTGAGAAACCGCAGAACCACTAAGTTGAGCACATGGGCCAGGCATGGTACATGTGGGAGCTTGCCTAGCTTCAGATCCACCACCACTTTCTCTGATACAGCTTTCAACAACTCTGCAACGGTGTGCAGTTTGTTGCCTAAGCATACAGTCCTGCTTAATATTATTGGCACACACGAAGTTTAAGTAGATAATCTGGAATATCTCCTGAAAAAACGAATCAAGTGATGGAGATGGAGGCTGGAGAGGAGGAGGAGGTTGTGCAGGAGCTGTAGAATGTAGGGGCAACTCTGATTGACCCTGGGCCCACAATCCTCTACGTTGGAAGGACATGTTCTGTCCCAGGAACCCAGTGGAATGCATCAGTGAGATGTACCATCCCTGGTCGCATTCACTTATCCACATGTTTGTGGTTAGGCGTTCCTTCCCACTAAGTGCACTGGGGAGGGCACGGGCAATGTTCTGGGACCCGGGCTTGTGGAAGTCGGAGATGACACCAGGAGAAATAGTGGCGGCTGGGGACCGAGTATGGACACCTGGCCGCCATGAGGTTTTGGAAAGCTTCCGCCTCCACGAGCCTAAGAGACATTTCATGTGCAAGCAAGCAGTCCAGAAATGTGTCAGTTTACTATTGTGGCCTGTGTGTGGGTGGGTGGTTGGCTGCATACTTGCTATTACATTCCAAGTAACAGAAAGCTAAGGAGATGCATGGCCTCATCATGATTAATTTGCTTGTTGTCTAGGATACCGACCACTGCTGCTGTCTACCTTCTGAACATTGTGTTGTAGCTTGATTGTCCCAGGGCCCACAATATTCTGCATCAGGATGACGTGTTCTGTCCCAGGGTCCCACTGGGTCCCGACTTCCACAATATTAACCCAGTGGAATGCGTCAGTGAGATGTACCGTCCTTGGCCACTTTCATTTGTCCACGTGTTTGTGGTTAGGTGGTCCTTCCCACTAAGTGCACTGGGAAGGGCACGGGTAAAGTTCTGGTACCCATGCTTGTGGAAGGTGGAGATGACACTGAGAGAAATAGAGGCGGCTGGGGACCGATTGTGGACACCCAGCCGCCACCACCATGAGGTTGTGGAGAGCTTCCGCCTCCACGAGCCTAAGAGGCAGCATTTCAAGTGCAAGCAAGCAGTCCAGAAATGTGGCAGTTTACTATTGTGGCCTGTGTGTGGGCGAGTGGTTGGCTGCATACTTGCGCTTGCCTTCCAAGAACTGGGGTAGGGAGTCGGGACAACTGAACGCTGCTAAGGGACAAGGACATGGATGGTTACAAGTCTGCAACAACAGGTGCAGGGCAGGAGGCATCTTTGCATGTGTTATGAACAGGGGATTGACATGCACGCACAACAGCAGAAGAGGCAGTGGTGTCACCCACAGAGACAGTTTCTGGACCTTGGCATTTGGCCATGCTAGTCAGGTTCTTTGCTGTCATGTGCCTGAGCATGCTGATGGTGGTCAGGCTGGTAGTTTTGGTGCTCTTGCTGATGCTGGCCTGGCAGATGTTGCAAATGGCCTTTTTGAGGTAATATAAACAACAGTCTTTGAAAAAGAACCATCCTCTGGAAGACCTAACAGTTGAACTGGCCGCTTTTGTTGTGTTGGTGATCCGGGGAACAGTTGCCCGCCTTGTATCGGTGGCCACCACACTGCTTGTTCCTGCCTGATGTGGTGCTACACCTCACTCCCCCTGTGTGCTGCTGTCCTTGCTCTGCAGGTCCCCTTGTCAGGTTGGGTCAGTGACTTCATCGTCCACTGCTTCATCTCCCACTTTCGCACCCTGGTCCTCCTCCTAACTTTCTGTCGATTGTGTCTCATCATTATCACCTCTTGCAATAGTAATTGCACTTTCTCACCATCACCTTCAGGTGACGGTGGCTTCTCAAATCACTGCATGCGATCTTCTGTTGTCCTGCTTGAAGCTGGCCGAGCGAGAGGCCCAAATCTCTCAATGGAAAAGTGAACAGCTCTTTGGGTACCCTGGACTTTAATCTCTCCTTCAAACCACATATCCAAGCTCTTTCCACTTCCGAGCAGACCGAGCGAGAGATCAAAGTCTATAAATGGAAAGATGAACAAAACAGCTCTTTGGAATGTCCAAGTGTGGGATCAGTTGTCTTAGGGCACTCGGAATGGTGGGAAGAAGGAGGATCAGGGTGAGGAAGATGACAACTCCAAGTAAAAAAATGTTTCCGGATCCACAGATTCCTCAACCATGAATCTACAAAAACACTTGTGCACGCCCTCATCATATCCTGTCTCGATGACTGCAACCTCCTGCTCAGTGGCCTCCCTTCTAACACTCTCGCATTCCTCCAATCTATAAAGAAAAAACCTGGAAATCTGAACTGAAATGTAAATTGAAGTGCATGCAAAATGTAAATGCATGTTCACACAAGGCCACTAGACAGAGAAAAACCATAAACAAGCAAAATACCCAAATAACTGGAAGTAAATGGATAGATCGCACAGTGCAAAAATAATAATAAATAATAAAGGGTATTTGGTTAACATAATTTTGATCAAAATAATGTAAAAGCTATCCCGCCACGTCAAGGCAACCCTTATGGGACCCTTATTCCTCCAATCTATCTTAAACTCTGTTGCCTGACTAATCCTCCTGTCCCCTCGATATTCCCTGGCCTCTCCTCCTCTCTGTCAATCCCTTCACTGGCTCCAGTTCAAAACTCTAACCTTGGTATGCAAAGCCATCCACAACCTGGCTCCTCCATACATCTGTGACATAGTCTCCCGGCACTTACCTGCATGCAACCTCTGATCCTCACAAGATCTCCTTTTCTACTCCCCTCTTATCTTCTCTTCCCACAATCACATACAAGATTTCTCCCATGCATCCCCCCTTCTCTGGAACTCTCTACCCCACCATTTTCAACTCTTGCCTACTGTTAAAACCTTCAAAAGGTAACTGACGATCCACCTCTTCCAACAAGCGTACAACCTGCAGTAACCCTTGCTCCACCATACCGCTGCATGACCAGCTCTATCCTCAGCTAGTTTATCCTCACCCATCCCTTGTAGACTGAGTCCTCATGGGCAGGGTCCTCTCCTCTCCTGTGGCAGTTGCTGTCACATTTTTGTTCAAGGTTATTGTAATTGTTTTAGCGATGTATGCGATTTCACATGTAAAGCGCCATGGAATAAATGGTGCTAAAGTTATAATAATTTTGTGGTGTAGACTCATGGCTACTGAGACTGGAATGTGTGGAAGACAGAGAGGTGGTGGTGGCAAACTGACTGGAAGCATTATCTGCTATTCAACCAATAACCTTTTCACACTGCTCTGCCTTCAAGAGTGGTGTTCCGCGGCCCCCTAGAAATTGGGACAGGAAGGTAGTTCGACATGATGTGGGTGTTTGTTGTGCTCCCTCAGCACAGTTTAATCTTGTCAACAGCCTCGGCCTCTGCATGCACCATCACCATTACGTCCACTTACCTGTCCCTTGACACACATCTTTCCCATTTTAAATGGACTTTAATATTTGCACATTGCCAAAAATGTCTGTATTATTACTGCAGTAATATAGGATCATGTCTGATGAACACGGTTTTAGGCAGTGACCTGGGAGTCAGATGCTTCCAGCAGTCTTCCCCATGCTGTTCCCATGTTTTTTTAGCACTGTATGGACGTGTCTGATCATGTCTCACACACCACATGGCCATATAAGGTTGTAAAATGTTAAAATGACATTTACCGGTGAATGTATTTTTTCACCATTGAAAGCAATGCAAAAGTGCGAAAATGTATCAAAAATGCTACGTGTGAACATAACCCAAGGTGTGGAGGAGTATTTTTGGTTTTGGTTATTTATTTTGCATTATATACAAGTCATTACCCTGGAAAGGATGTTTCTTAACATTTTTTTTAAAGGAAATCCATTTTGTTTTTGTTTTTTATGTTTTATTGGGAGTCCGATAAAGTGGTGTAATACTCTGACAACATTGTTCACAGCAGTCACCTGGAAGTCAGAGATGCTTCCAGGGGTCTTCCCCATGTCATTTGAGCACTGTTCCCATCGATTTTGGCAATTTTTAGGCTCTCTGCAGACCGCTGGGAGGGCTGCCAGAAAAATGCCTAAGATTCCCATAGATTCACATGGGGCTCATTGCTCGGATCGAGCACTAATTTGCTTGACTTGAAAAACGAGTACCTAAGCATTTCAGTGTTCGCTCATCACTAGTAGACACCAAGCGCAATATGTGGAGAAATTGGTCTAGGTGAATGGAAAAAGAATTGCTCACCTTTTGGGTTTGTTTAACCCACAACTGAGAAATCAAGGTGTGCTGCTGCAGACCCTCAGGTCAGGAAACCCCGCCATGTAGACAAATTGATGGAGGATATGAGTTGTAGTCTGCGCTACTGTGCTAAATTCAAGAAATATGAGAAGAAAAAACATGAAAAAAAGAAAAATTGAGAATATTTAAGAATTTATTTTGCTATTTTTCTCAATTTTTTATTTCATTTCATTATTTAGTTTTAATTATATATGTACACACATGGTCAAAATTGTTGGTGCCCCTCGTTTAATGAAAGAAAAACACACAATGGTCACAGAAATAACTTGAATCTGACAAAAGTAATAATAAATTTAAAAATTTGAAAATGAACAAATGACTGTCAGACATTGCTTTTCATCCCCGCTTCCGCAGAAATAAAAAAAAAATTAAACTCATGAAATAGGCCTGGATAGAAATGATGGTACTCTTAACTTAATATTTGTTGAACAATCTTTTTAGGCAATGACACGATTCCTGTAACTGTCAATGAGACTTCTGCACCTTTCGACAGGTATTTTTGCCCACTCCTCATGAGCAAGCTGCTCCAGTTGTCTTGTGTTTGAAGGTTGCCTTTTCCAGACGGCATGTTTCAGCTCAATAGGATTTAGGTCAGGGCTCATAGAAGGGCACTTCAGAATAGTCCAATGTTTTCCTCTTAGCCATTCTTGGGGTTTTTTAGCTGTGTGTTTTAGGTAATTATCCTGTTGCAAGACCCATGAACTGCGACTGAGACCAAGCTTTCTGACACTGGGCAGCACATTTCTCTAGAATCCCTTGACAGTCTTGAGATTTCATAGTACCCTGCACAGATTCAAGACACCCTGTGCCAGATGCAGCAAAGCAGCCCCAGAACATAACAGAGCCTCCTCCGTGTTTCACAGTAGGGACAGTGTTATTTTCTTGATATGCTTCATTTTTCCATCTGTGAACATAGAGCTGATGTGCCTTGCCAAAAACTTCCATTTTTGTCTCATCTGTCCAGAGGACATTCTCCCAGAAGCTTTGTGGCTTGTGAACATGTAGTTTGGCAAATTCCAGTCTGACTTTTTTATGATTTTTTTTCAACAATGGTGTTCTCCTTGGTCATCTCCCATGAAGTCCACTTTGGATCAAGCAACGATGGATGGTGCGATCTGACACTGATGTTCCTTGAGCTTGAAGTTCACCTTTAATCTCTTTACTGTAGAAGTTATCCTGGGCTCTTTTGTTACCATTCGTATTATCTGTTTCTTTGATTTGTCATCAATTTTCCTCCTGTGGCCACGTCCAGGGAGGTTGGCTACAGTCCCATGGATCTTAAATTTCTGAATTATATGTGGAACTGTATTCACAGGAACATCAAGCTGCTTGGAGATGGTCTTATAACCTTTACCTTTAACATGTTTGTCTATAATTTTCTTTCTAATCTCCTGAGACAACTCTTTCCTTTGCTTCCTCTGGTCCATGTTGAGTGTAGTACACACCATGTCACCAAACAGCACAGTAAGTATCTGTAGCCCTATATACAGGCCCACTGACTGATTACAAGATTGTAAACACCTGTGATGCTAATTAGTGGACACAACTTGATTTAACATGTCCCTTTTGTCACATTATTTTCAGGGGTACCATCATTTCTGTCCAGGCCTATTTCATGAGTTTATTTTTTTTTAAAAATCTGTGGAAGCAGGGTTGAAAAGCAATGTTTGACTTTCATTTGTTCATTTTCATAGATTTTTAATTCTTTATTACTTTTGTCAGATTCAAGTTATTTTTGTGGCCATTGTGGGTTTTTCTTTCATTAAACAAGGGGTACCAACAATTTTGACCACGTGTGTATATTCAATATTAATAGAAATAAACAAATTCACAATTTCACCACTGTTCCCTATGCACAAACCTTGCAACACTATAAATAGATTCATTTTAAACACACATCACAGCCCGTCAATATAATTTTGTTTTTACCACAAAGACACAGTTTAACACTCAAAAAAAAATGTTTATTTCCACATAAGTTTTTTCTGTTTCTTAAACGTTATTGATGCACACAGTGTTAAGCCACATGTACCATTCAGGGGTGTTTTCTACTTCTTTTGGTGTCTTTTTTTGAAATTGTAAACTATTTATGTTTGCTCATGGTATGTCCTATAATACATTGTGGTTCTCCTGATGAAGAAGTTGGTTCAACTTTGAGACGTGTTGAGAATAAATCGCATAATCTAATCCCTCTTGATTTCTTGAATCCAGCAAAGGAGCTCAGACTACTACTCTTATCCTCCACCAATTGTTCTCCAGGTAGATTTTTAATGCCCAATGAATGCTCTAAAAACAACCCCCACCCCCCCCATACACCTCCCACCCCAAAATAAAAAGATGGGACTGTATTTTTTTCATAATTTTATCCCACTTGAAATTTTTGTCCCGTTTTCAGCATATGATATTGTAACTTAAATGGTGCCATGAAATACTACAACTTGTCCTGTAAAAACAAGCTCTCACATGTCTGTTGACAGAAATAAAAAGTGTTACTGTTCTTAGAAGAAGGTGGTGAAAAAAACGAAAGCACAAAAATGAAAAAATTGACGATCCTTTAAGGGTTAAAGAAAAGGACTTTACTATAAAAAGTAGATGGAGGTAGACTAGGAAAGGAAATACAATTCACAATTCCTAATACTATGCACAGGCAATATAGTAAAGTTGAGGTATAAAATGCTGATGCAGCAAACTTAGATACACTTACTCTAGTGTGAACATAACCCAGCAGTGTATTTTACTAGTCAATGTAATGCAAAAAACAAGAGGATATTCTAATGGACCAGTGTGTAATAAGTATGATAACACAGCAATGATACATAGTCAGAAAGTGTTATATCTGCCCATATAACAGGGGTAGGTAATGTTTTTTCTGCAAAGGGCCATTTGGATAGTTATACCATCCTTCGGGGGCTGAACAAATTGTGCACCAACTCTGCCCACAAAGTACGTCCTGATGCTGGCACTGGTATCAGGATATAATCTTTCATTGCACGCACCTCAGCGTCCTGTAGTGAACACTGCATGTGCTCACAGAGCAAGAAGAAATTAATGGGCCGACGGCTGTCAAAATACAGCTGCCAGCCCAAGCACTGTGGTCCCTGAGAATTTGCAGGGGGGCCAAATTAAAAATCGTCGTAGGCTGTAAATAGCCCATGGGCCAGAGGTTCCCCACCCCTGCCATAGAATATTGTAAAAGGTACAAGCTTGGCAAAACATCTTAATCCTGATGAAGCAAGGTGAAACACACATTGGGGAACATAGACACACCAGGAGGATAATCTTATAACGTATTCTTGTGTATTATCTGTCATCGATGATTAGCACTATTTAGTATATATCTCTTCTTTTTCTTCTATCATATTTTGCTTTTATTTGTAATATTTGAGGGGTTACGTCAAGTATTTTCTTCTCCACACTGAGACCTCCGGTGACATTTAAGTTTGAGTTTACATATAACTTATTAGTCAACTGTTAAGAAATTTTGAAAGCTATTTTGTTTTAAACAATTTCCTTGTGGTATAAATACCATGTTACATTTATCTTACAGGTGATTAAAGTTCCAGGGATAAAAATGTGTTTAAGGCTTTATAATGTCTTACAACTTCTATACAATAACATTCATTTTTATTAAACTTTAATATTATTTGTGCTGACTTTACTAATTTATGCAGATGATTTTTCCTATTTTGCTATAGTGTAAACAGACGACTGACAAACAGCTTCTACAATCTTACTCTCTAACGTCATTATAAGCGAGATGCCAGGCCCAATATTCAGCCCTTGGGAGTGTATAGTGGGAGCTCCCACTAGTGTAAGGCTTTATGGGAATCTTCTGAATATCTTTGTTTATAATGAGGAAAACGAATAAAACTGAAAACTCATTTTTGGTCTCCTGAATTTAAAGTTGACTTCAGACTTCATTTTTTTTTCTCATATGTGAAAAATGGTCTTTGTTTTTTTTCACTGTGCTAGATCCAGTTTTGGTGCGTCCGTTATTATAATCCTTGTTGCCTTTTTTCTCTTATAAAAAAAGAAAATTCTTAGCTTCTCCTACCCACAAAGAAGTAACATACTATGCATGGACTATACTTTTTTTTCACTGAGCCATTGACTTGCATTTATCCTTTGTTGGGTGAAGAGAATGGGGCATCAGACTGCACTGCTCGCCTGTCAGAATTATGTACCAGAGGAATCCAAGTCGATGTAATGATGAAATAGACTTTATTGCTACGCATTTCGTGGTGATCACACCACTTCCTCAGGACAGTCTATACACATACACATACAGGGTCTGTTACTTATAGCAAAAGAATGTAAATGGAGACGCCTCCCTTAAAAAAATATCACCACACCCAGTGGGCGTGGAATCAGACAAAATGCATGTATACACCTTAAAGCACACACAAAACAATCATAAAGCATAATGGAATATATCACTTAAAAACATTACTCATATATTTAGAAATATAAATGCAGATTATTTTTTTTTGGATGGATGGATCTGACCACCATTGAATCACTTGGAATCAATGAGAACACACCTAAGGGGGTTGAACTAATTACAAAGAAACCAAAGGTCATTACAAGCTCCACTGTGTCTGAACAGGTCCCAGAGATCAATCCAACCAACACTGAGGAGTGTAAAAATTACATAGATGGAACAAAAGGAAAAACCCTTTCTGACACCCAGGTCCATTTAAGGGCCATCATTGAACAGATAGAAAAAATCAAAAAAGATTAGAAACTGGCCACATCCACAAAAATTTTGTCTGACACTGAAAGAATTGATCAGACAAAAACTTCACCTGACAAAGGGAAAACTGTTACGGGGCCGGGTGGTGGAACCTCTGTGCCGAGGTGCAAGGAGGGACCCAGAGGGGCGTGACTAAGTATCCACCCGAACCGACCCTGGTCGCACGGCAGCAAACGACACCGTGACCAGGGAGGATCCGGGCTGAGGGACCAGGTGCTACTCTGGGGACGACCTTGTAAGAGAGCAGGTGGCTACCACGGGTCAGATGGCTGGGACTGACCGGTATGGTGGATGGTCACGGCAAGCAGGCACAAGTCTCTGGTAGCTGGCAGGTGGTCACAGTTCGAGAAAGCGGGGCTGGTAACAGTCTTTAGGTTTACCAGGAAGATGGTCACAGTAAGTGACGGCAGGGTCTCCAGGCAGGCTGGCAAGAAACAGGCAGGTGCTCCCAGGTGAGCGGTCAGACAGACGAGGCGGGTAACTGAAAGGTAACTGGTGGGCTCTCCCAGGTGAGCGGGCTGACGGACACAGCAGGTAACAGGAAGGTAACTGGTGGACGCTCCCAGGTGAGCAGGCAGACAGACGAGACAGGTAACAGGCAGGTAACTGGTAGACGCTCCCAGGTGAGCGGTCTGACAGACAGGGCAGGCGGATTCTCCCAGGTGAGCGGACAGATAGCCAAGGCAGGTAACAGGCAGGTAACAGGTGAGCGCTCCAGGTGAGCAGGCTGGCAGGCTCGGCAGGTAACGGGCAGATAGCAGGCTGGCAGGCAGGACGAGAAGTCAGGCTAGCAGCGGGACCTGAGGGCTGAAGCACAGATCAGAAACAGTGCAAACAACTTTGCTCGGGCACCTCCATTTTGGAGGAGGTGCCTTATATATGGGAGGTCCTCCGGCAATTGGCCGGGGGCTCTCTTATAGGGACCGCGCGCGCGCCCTAAGCACACTGCCAGGGAAGGAGTGCGTGCCGGAAGCAGCGGGGAGAGAAGCGCTGGAGGACGCTGCGCCAGGAGCGGGGAGGTGAGAGGGACGGCGTCTATGCCTAGCAAGGGGCAGAGACGTCGATGCTACAAAAACCAATCAGGTGGAGATCAATCTTCTTGATTTTAGCATACATGAGACAGAAGAAGGAGCATCATCTCAAACAGCACCTTTTATCACAAGTGAAATAGAAACAGATGGAAATAAGATTGTAATTGACAATATTGATGGGGGAAGCTAACGGGTGCCTTTTTTACCCA
Source organism: Phyllobates terribilis (assembly GCF_046119375.1). Taxonomy (NCBI): domain Eukaryota; kingdom Metazoa; phylum Chordata; class Amphibia; order Anura; family Dendrobatidae; genus Phyllobates; species Phyllobates terribilis. Next base: position 52,907,786 of record NW_027362770.1, on the reverse strand, counting down.
GGGCTTCCTTCCAGAACAATGTCATCACGAAGTACCTCTCAGTAAAATCAGCAAAATTAAAAAATGCCCCAGAGGGAAAAGAGGGGGTGGAAAACACAAACAAAAAAGGAGGCCATCCCTGATGTAAAAGAAGTACCAACAAATGGAAGTGACATGGATACAGCTACCAATGGTACTGTCACTAAAAGTAACAATATTTTCAACTTATCCAGTTATAACCTTTTGTTTACAGAAATCTCTCTCCTACAGAAAGCCCCACCCATAAAAATAGGGATATAGATCTATTTATGGATTTCCAGTCTTTCATAAGAAAACTAATACTTAAGCGACATTTCTCCAAGGAAAACCCCCTCCAGAGTACTAAAAGAACAGAAGATCCCATTTATCATGCAGAATTAAAAGGAACATCTAATTTTACCCCATCCAAAGTCAAGGCCACCATCTGAAAACTTAATTCGATCTTGTTTCAAATGACCTGGACAAAATCAAATTGACAAGCAGGGGGGAATCCAACCTTACCCCAAAAGAAAAAGAGGCATTAAAATCTCCAAAGAACAATCCAGACCTTGTCATCTGCACTGCAGACAATAGGGGGGGATAGTGGTACAGGACCGGGGGCATTACTTGGCAGAAGCATTGAGACTATTATCTGACCCCCAAACTTACAATAAGGTAGATAACACTCAATATAATAATGCAGCGATCACTTCTAACACTTTAATATCAAAAGCTGATAGACAGAATATTCTGGACAAATCAGAGAAAAATTTTCTAAGAGTTGTTAATCCACCGATTGCCTTCTTCTATCACCTCCCAAAATCCATAAGGATGCTGTAAAACCCCACTGGGAGACCCATAATTTCAGGGATAGGGTCCCTGACATCAAATCTTGCTAATTATGTGGATGTAGTGATGCACACACATGTAGACAAACTACACAGTTACTTGAGGGACTCCAGTCATTTAATCCGACTTACAAAGGGCATTCCATGGAAGAACACATTTGCTTTTATTTCCATGGATATTTCCGCCCTCTTTTCCAGTATCCCACATGATTTGGGACCGGTGTGTTTCAAAACGTTCATAGACATTGATCCACGGTTGACACCCATACAAAAAGATTTTCTGTGTGAAAGCATGCAGTTCATTATTTATAACAATTTCTTTACTTTTCAAGATACCTTATACCATCAGATACTTGGGACCGCGATGGGCTCGAAGGTGTCACCAACTTATGCAAATTTGTTCCCACACATCACAGCCCATCAATATAATTTTGTTTTTACCACAAAGACACAGTTTAACACTCAAAAAAAATGTTTATTTCCACATAAGTTTTTTTCTGTTTCTCAAACGTTATTGATACACACAGTGTTAAGCCACATGTACCATTCAGGGGTGTTTTCTACTTCTTTTGGTGTCTTTTTTTGAAATTGTAAACTATTTATGTTTGCTCATGGTATGTCCTATGATCCATTGTGGTTCTCCTGTTGAAGAAGTTGGTTCAACTTTGAGACATGTTGAGAATAAATCGCATGATCTAATCCCTCTTCGAGTCCATCTTCATATACAGCAGCCTACATGCACCCAATATCATCACTTACAAACGTTACATAGATTATTTATTTTTTATTTATGATAATTCAAAGGATGATGTGGGGTCCTTCCTCAGGAATATTGAAGATAATACCTGGGGTTTGGGTTTCACCCCGGTAGTAAACCCTGACACAGTTGCCTTCCTTGACCTCACTTTCTTTCATGACAATAAAGAAATTCACACAAGAACCTACTTTAAACCTGTGGATGCGAACAGTTATGTCCATTATCAAAGTGGACACTACACTAAATGGTTGAGGAATATTCCACTCAACAAATACAAAAGAATTAAGAGGAACTGTAGTATGGACACAGATTTCATCAACCAATCAAAAGTTTTATCACATAGATTTCTTGAAAGAAGTTACCCGAAAAAATTGATTCAGAGAGCATTCTCTGAGAGCAAAAAAATAGAAAAGACAGACCTAATCTCTAATAATAAAAAAACAAAACAATCAGCACCCAATAGTACGTTTAATTTTAATTTTATCACCATTTTTTCAGCCCAGAGCAAGAGAATTCGTTTAGTTCTGAAAAAACATTGGGGTATACTTCTTGATGATCCCATATTGGGGAGGCTTCTACCCAACAATCCCATCATAACCTTCCGAAGGGCCCCGACGTTAAAAAATATGTTGACCCCAAGTCAACTAAAGAAAAAAGAGGATTTTAATCCCTCTGTAGAAAAGCCCAGAAAAGGCTCCTATAGATGTGGCATCCCGAGATGCCAATGTTGCTCCAGCATCAATCATAATGCGAAAACTTTTCCATCAGACAGTAAAAATCCCGATGAGTTCCAAACCAAATATCATTTGACTTGCCAATCTAGTTTCATCATCTATGTCATTATATGCGTATGTAAGAAATTATATGTGGGAAGGACAACGCAACAGCTACATAAAAGAATAAACTCACACAGGTATAATATAAAAGAAGGATTTTTACACCATGGCCTTTCTAGGCATTTTGCGATATATCACAATAAAAGGATCTTCTTTAGGGTGATCCCTATTGACCATGTTCCCCATGAGACCTCCAACTGAGTCTATACTCTTAACTGGAAAGAGATCTTCTGGATTCATAAGTTGAACACTATAAATCCATATGGACTGAATGAAACAACTGATTTGTTCCATTAATTGAGATATATCTATGGATTCTTATTTGTTCCTCTGTACAACCCACCTCCTTTATCTCTGTATTTTTTAATGATGAAGGTTACTGACAAACATCCGCTCTTTCTATGAAGGGGTTTCATCCCTTCATTGTGGTTTGTCTTTGCTTCTGTTTTTCTAACCCCCGTTTTTTCCATTAGTTTTGACCCATCAATTGCTATGTGATTTTATAGGGATCACCTAACTGCAATTTTTCATAATATTGAACATTCCTTCTTTTAAACTAGTCTAAGAGCTTTGGGGCTTCTTTTATCCATTATTATTATTATTAATTATTTTTTTTATTTTTTTTTATCTCATAGATTCTTGTGAAACTATCACCAAATAAAGAGATCAAATCAAGTTCACCCGCGGCTCAATGGTTTAAACCAGCAGCAGCCGGGTGCTGACAAACAACGAATGGGTCAACATCATAGGTTCAAGCGCTACCCTAGCTTGTAAAGTTTATTTATTCATTTAACTACTTTTTTAATATATTTTTTAATATATTTAAAAAAAAAAAATTTGCATTGATATTTCTAAATATATGAGTAATGTTTTTAAGTGATATATTCCATTATGCTTTATGATTGTTTTGTGTTTGCTTTAAGGTGTATACATGCATTTAGTCTGATTCGCCGCCCACTGGGTGTGGTGATATTTTTTGAAGGGAGGTGTCTCCATGTGCATTCTTTTGCTATAAGTAACAGACCCTGTATGTGTATGTGTATGAGTATGTGTACAGACTGTCCTGAGGAAGTGGTGTGATCACCACGAAACGCGTAGAAATAAAGTCTATTTCATCATTACATCGACTTGGATTCCTCTGGTACATTATTCTGACAGGCGAGCAGTGCAGTCTGATGCCCCATTCTCTTCACCCAATAAAGGATCATTGCTTTGGGGTTTGCAGCAGCCGCCAATGCTAAGTACAGTGGTTGTGTCTTACACAACCCTAATAGGTGAGTGAATTTGAATTATCTCTCACGAATATTCCTTTTATCTCGGATAAGTCCCTATACGCGCTTTATATTCCTTCTAGTTACATTGACTTGCATTTGTGAGTTTGATCCACAACATGGATGAAAGTAGGACATGTCTCCTTCCTTCTTTTTTTTTTGCGGACAATCGGACATGTAAAAAGGCACATTCCTTGCAATGGGTCTATAATCTGTCCATAAAAATGACAGCAACAAACAAAGAAAAATGTGATACAGCCTTAAAGTGTTTTTTCCAAAAACAAAAGTTCATTTTAAAAATTGAAATCCTGGGCAGGGGAGGAAGCAAAAGACAATACAGACATTACAGCAGGGGATCGCAGAGGATCGCAGAGGATTCCACTTTAAGGGAATGTTCACACTATGTATTTTTCCAGCGTTTTCTACTCCAAAAATGCTCAAAACAACCTATTCATTTCTATGGACAAATGGCTTGCTGTTCATATTTTCAGGCTCTTGAGCTTCTTTTGGCCACTTTTGGCTTTCAAAGCGCTTTGGACACTATACTCCTGCACCCTCTAACCCCTTTCCTCTCAGATATATCTTGAGAAATGCCATGTCAGGCCGAAATATTGATTGATTTGTATCTCAATTTATTTGGGTCTGATTTTTTCAGCTTTGCTTCTTTATTAATAAACTGTACATATTCTTGCATTTGAGTGCTGAAGCAACAAGCAACTTTGTAATATATCTTATCAGAGAAATCAACATCTTACCCCACCATAAGGAAACCAGTAATGATCAATTGTCCTCGGTATTTATCAAATGTTTAAATATTTTACCGAGACCAAAATTTTGGGAGAGGAGAGCATACATGCACATGAAAAAAAGGATACACAATCCATAGTAACATATGCACACGTGTACAAAATAATTTCTCATGGAGAGTAACATGCATAATCCATGCAGAGTGGCAGGGCCCAAGTATTCATCCACCACAATTATGCTATACAGTGGGGAAAAAAAATATTTAGTCAGCCACCAATTGTGCAAGTTCTCCCACTTAAAAAGATGAGAGAGGCCAGTAATTGATATCTTAGGTAGACCTCAACTATGAGAGACAAAATGAGAAAACAAATCCTGAAAATCAGGCTACCATCAGTAACACACTACGACGCCAGGGACTCAGATCCTGCAGTGCAAGACGTGTCCCCCTGCTTAAGCCATGACATGTATGGGCCCGTCTGAAGTTTGCTACAGAGCATTTGAATGATATGGAAGTTTATTGGGAGAATGTCATATGGTCAGATGAAACCAAAGTAGAGCTGTTTGGTAGAAAAACTGGTTATGTTTGGAGGAGAAAGAATGCTGAGCTGCATCCAAAGAACACCAAACCTACTGTGAAGCATGTGGGTGGCAACATCATGCTTTGGGGCTGTTTCTCTGCCAAGGGACCAGGATGACTGATCCGTGTGCATGAAAGAATGAATGGGGCCATGTATCGTCAGATTTTGAGTGCAAACCTCCTTCCATCAGCAAGGGCATTGAAGATGAAACGGGGCTGGGTCTTTCAGCATGATAATGATCCCAAGCACACCACCAGGGCAACGAATAAAAGACTTCGTAAGAAGCATTTCAAGGTCCTGGAGTGACCTAGCCAGTCTCCAGATCTAAACCCTATAGAAAACCTTTGGAGGGAGTTGAAAATCCTTGTTGCCCAGCGACAGCCCCAAAACATCACTGCTCTAGAGGAGATCTGCATGGAGGAATGGGCCAACATACAAGCAACAGTGTGTGCCAACCTTGTGAAGACTTACAGAAAACGTTTGACCTCTGTCATTGCCAACAAAGAATATATAACAAAGTATTGAGATGAACTTTTGTAATTGACCAAATACTTATTTTCCACCAAAATTTGAAAAAAAATTCTTTCCAAATCAGACCATGTGATTTCAGGATTTGTTTTCTCATTTTGTCTCATATAGTTGAGGTCTACCTATGATGTCAATTACAGGCTTCTCTCATCTTTTTAGATAAGAGAACTTGCACAATTGGTGGCTGACTAAATGCCTTTTTTCCCCACTGTATTGTGCCAGATCTACATACATATGATGTGAACTGTCAATATATCATTATACTCTGTAGGATGGTCAGTTACCTGAAAGTAATATTACACAGCGCTCCTCTATGGATAGGCATCCATCCTGACGTGCATTTTGGCACTCAGTCTTCGTCAGGAGACCCACCAGGACTGATCATTCATTCTCAAAATTCTCAATTCTGAGGTAAAATCTGCATTCAGTGACAACAGACTTTCCCATTACTGAGACGGCAGCTGCTATGTATACAACTCTAAGTAGACAGAAGAAGGGAGGAGCTAGAGGCAGAGCTCATCCCCCTCCTATTTAGATAGAATCCTATCACTAGTAATCTTCATCTCCTATCACAGTAATGGGAAAGTCAGTCTTCACTGAATACAGATTTTACCTCAGAATTGAGAATTTTGAAAATGACTGATCCATTTTTGTCTGATGAAATATATTACAAAGCTGCTTATTTTCAAGGGTTCTAATGATTTATGAAATAAAAATTAAAACAACAGTTATGCTGAAAGAATTAAAAGTGAAGTTTTGTCTTTCTTAGGATAATATCAATGTGTGCAGAATTGTTATGCAATTAAATGACAAAATACTAATTTTCCCATCTCAAATGTTTTTTCCATCTCTTAGAGTAAGAATAATACCCAAACAACTCAAAATGTGTGAAAATACATTTCTGACATTTAAAAAAATATATATAGATGACCAATATACACTGTGTGCAGAATTATTAGGCAACTTGTATTTTAGAGGATTATTTTTATTATTGATCAACAACTATGTTCTCAATCAACCCAAAAGACTCATAAATATCCAAGCTTAATATTTTTGGAAGTTGGGGTGGTTTTTTTTAGATTTGGCTATCTTAGGAGGATATCTGTTTGTGCAGGTAACTATTATGTAAAGGGTCTGGGAGGTGGAACCTCTGAGCAACTATACAAAGGGGCAGTTCTTGTAAGGAAGCGGGTGGCTCCCAGGGAAGGCGGGCAGGTAGTCACGGCAAGTGACAGGGACAGTCTCTGGGTAGCAGGACAGGAAGTCACGACAAGTGACGAGGACAGTCTCTTGACAGGCGGATGGTCACGGCAAGTGACAGCAGGGTAAGAGTCTCTAGACGGGCAGGTGGTCACGGCAAGTGACAGCAGGGAAAGAGTCTCTAGACGGGCAGGTGGTCACGGCAAGTGACAGCAGGGAAAGAGTCTCTAGATAGGCTAGCAGGCAGGTAGCAGGTGAGCGCTCCCAGGTGAGCGGGCAAGAGTCTCTGGACAGGGAAGTGGTCACGGCAAGTGACTGCAGAGCCTCCAGGTAGGCTAGCAGGCAGGTAGCAGGTGAGCGCTCCCAGGTGAGCGGGCAAGAGTCTCTGGACAGGCAGGTGGTCACGGCAAGTGACGGCTGAGCCTCCAGGTAGGCTAGCAGGCAGGTAGCAGGTGAGCGCTCCCAGGTGAGCGGGCAAGAGTCTCTGGACAGGCAGGTGATCACGGCAAGTGACGGCTGAGCCTCCAGGTAGGCTAGCAGGCAGGTAGCAGGTGAGCACTCCCAGGTGAGCGGACAAGAGTCTCTGGACAGGCAGGTGGTCACGGCAAGTGACGGCTGAGCCTCCAGGTAGGCTAACAGGCAGGTAGCAGGTGAGCGCTCCCAGGTGAGCGGACAAGGGTCTCTGGACAGGCAGGCAGGTATCAGGCAGGTATCTGGCAGGTACTTTCTGGTCCGCAGGCGGACTGATCCATAGACAGACTGGCAGGTGCTGGTAGGCAGACTGTCGGAACACAGGATAGCAAGCAGGTAAGCAGATATCAGGCAGGTATCAGGCAGGTATCAGGCAGGTATCAGGCAGGTATCAAGCAGGAATCTGGCAGGTGACTTGCAGGTAACTGGTAACGGGACCTGAGGGCTGAAGCAGAGTTGAAAGGCTTTGCAACAACATTGCTCGGGCACCTCCATTTTGGAGGAGGTGCCTCATAAATGGTGAGGTTCTCCGGCCATTGGCCGGGGACTCCTTAGGATGGCGCGCGCGGCCCCTTTAAGAGAGAGGGAGCGTGCACGCCCTAAGCACAGAGGCCGGGAAGTAGCGCGTGCTGCCAGCAGAGCGGGAGGAAGACGCCGGGCACGGAGCGGAGAGGTGAGGGGATTGGCGTCCCTGCCTAGCAGGAGGCAGGGACGCCGACGCTACAGTACCCCCCCTTTAGCCCCCCCCTTTTTTAGGCCAGACAGAAATTTATCAAGGATGAGAGGGGCATGGATGTCCTCCCGGGGCTCCCATGTTCTCTCCTCAGGACCAAACCCCTTCCAATCCACTAGAAAAAAGGTCCTTCCTCTTACCCTTTTGGTGGCCAGAATGTTCTCTACCTCAAACTCATTTTCAGCAGAAACCGGAGCAGGAGGCGTACCTGTAGACTTGGAAAAAGAGTTAAGTATCACGGGTTTGAGTAGAGATACATGGAAGGAGTTAGGAATCCGCAAATTGGCCGGGAGTTTCATTTTATAGGCCACCGGATTGATTTGTTTGATAACTTCCAGTGGGCCGATGAACCGAGGCCCTAACTTGTAGGAAGGAATCCTGAGCCGGACATATTTGGACGAGAGCCAGACCTTATCTCCAGGACGGAATTGTGGTGGATCCAGACGTCTCTTGTCAGCCTGTTTTTTCATCTGCTCGGATGACTGAAGAAGTGTGGATCTGGTACTTTCCCAAATGGAGGAAAATTCATTAACGAGAGATTCCGCAGCCGGATTGTCCACCGAGGCGGAGACAGGAAACGGGATCCGAGGATGCTGACTGAAGACTACAAAAAACAGGGATTTGGAGGAAGATTCGCTCTCGTGATTATTGTAAGAAAATTCGACCCACGGTAAAAGATCCACCCAGTCGGAATGGTGAGCATTAACAAAGTGCCGGAGGTAACTGGTTAAAAATTGGATGATCCGTTCTACTTGGCCATTGGACTGTGGGTGATAAGCAGAAGAAAAGTCCAAGATGACCCCCAGCAGTTTACACATGGCTCGCCAAAAACGCGAGGTGAACTGAACCCCTCGGTCGCATACAATGTGGAGAGGAAGACCATGAAGACGGAAGACATGATGGATAAAGTCTTTAGCTAACTCTGATGCAGATGGGAGACCCGGCTGGGGAATAAAGTGAGCCATTTTGGAAAAGCGGTCAGCGACCACCCATATGACCGTACAACCGGCAGAGACAGGGAGGTCCGTTATAAAGTCCATAGCTATATGCTGCCACGGGGCAGCAGGTACAGGAAGAGGAAGGAGACGGCCGGCTGGCAGATGTCTCGGAACCTTGTTGTGAGCGCAGGACACACAGGCTGAAACAAAGTCTATTAAGTCCTTGTGAAGGGTAGGCCACCAGTAATGCCGGGTAATAAGCTGGAGGGTCTTTTTCTGACCAGCGTGGCCTGCTAGCTTGGACGAGTGTCTCCAGTGTAGAACCTTCTCACGATCAGGAACAGTTACGAACGTCTTACCGGGTGGAAGACGATTTAGATTCACGGGGGCCACCTGCATTACTTTGGTGGGGTTGATGATGTGTTTAGGCTCCTCCTCAAGATCAGAGACCAAAAAGGATCGGGATAAGGCATCAGCTTTAATGTTTTTGTCAGCCGGGCGAAAATGAAGAATGAAATTAAAGCGGGCGAAGAACAAGGACCACCGGGCTTGGCGCGGGTTAAGTCTCTGGGCACTCTGGAGGTAAGCCAAGTTCTTGTGGTCCGTGTAAATTATTACCGGGTGAAGAGCCCCCTCGAGCAGGTAACGCCACTCCTCCAGTGCCAGCTTAATGGCCAACAATTCTCGGTCTCCTATAGAATAATTGCGCTCAGAAGAGGAGAAGAGTTTGGAGAAGAAGCCGCAAGTTACCATTCTTCCGGAAGATGACTTTTGGGTAAGTACTGCTCCGGCTCCGGAGGAGGAAGCGTCGACTTATAGAAAGAATTGTTTGTTGCCGTCCGGACGATGCAGCACAGGGGCGGAGGAAAAAGCTCGTTTTAAGGAAAGGAAGGCCTCCTCTGCTTCGGGCGGCCATTATCTGGGATTAGCGCCCTTACGGGTGAGCGCCGAGATAGGGGCAGTCCGGGAAGAGAAGTGCGGAATGAAGAGGCGGTAGTAGTTGGCGAAGCCCAGAAACCGCTGAATAGCCTTCAACCCCTCTGGTCGGGGCCACTTCTGGATGGCAGACAGTTTTTCAGGGTCCATTTGTAGGCCGGTCTGAGAGATTATGTAGCCCAGAAACGGAAGCGAGGTCTGCTCAAAGAGGCACTTCTCATATTTAGCGTAGAGGTGGTTCTGCCTGAGCCTGAGCAGGACCTGAAGAACGTCCCTCCGGTGAGTGAGAAGATCCGGAGAGAAGACCAAGATGTCGTCCAGGTACACCACCATGCAGGAGTAGAGAAGGTCACGGAAGATGTCATTGACCAACTCTTGAAAGACGGCGGGAGCGTTACAGAGACCGAAGGGCATTACAAGATATTCATATTGACCGTCCCGGGTGTTGAATGCCGTCTTCCATTCATCCCTCTGACGGATACGGACCAGATTATACGTCCCACGGAGGTCCAGCTTGGTGAAGATTCTAGCCCCCCTCAGACGACCAAATAATTCAGGAATGAGCGGAAGGGGGTATTTATTCTTCACTGTGATCTGGTTAAGGCCTCTATAGTCTATACAGGGACGGAGTGAGCCGTCCTTCTTTTTGGCGAAGAAGATGCCTGCTCCCGCCGGGGAGGTAGATTTCCGGATAAATCCCCGGGCCAGATTCTCCTCAATATATTCAGACATGGACCGGGTCTCAGCAGCGGACAGAGGGTAAATACGCCCACGGGGAGGAGTAGCGCCGGGCATCAGGTCAATTGGGCAGTCGTATGGTCTATGAGGTGGTAATGTCTCTGCTTCTCTTTTATTAAAGACGTCCGCAAAAGACCAATAAGGAACTGGTAGACCGGGTAGATTGGCTGGGGTAGGAGAAGGACGAGCAGGATGAAGGGGAACTAAACAAGTCTTATGGCAGTCCTGTCCCCAGCGAAGAATTTCTCCGGTCTGCCAATCAAGCACGGGTGCGTGTCTCTGGAGCCAAGGTAGGCCTAGCAAGAGGGCGTGAGAGAGTCCAGGCAGAACATGGAAGAAGATGCTCTCAGAGTGTAGCATTCCCACCTGCAGAGTTATGGATTCGGTGATGAGTTGGATGGGATGTGGTAAGAGGCCCCCATCCACTGCGGCGACAGATAAGGGTACAGCCAGAGGTTTGGTGGGGATGCGATATTTCTCTACCAGGGACTGAGAAATGAGATTTCCGGCAGCTCCAGAGTCAAGTTGAGGCAGTTCAAAATAACGGTTCTCCCCGCAGATGATAAGAGACCGACAGCATTAGACATGGAGAGGGTTTATTTCTGTCTAGGGTGACCTCTCTGAGCGATCCTAGACACAGGCGTTTCCCGACCTCTCCGTGCAGGAACGGATCCGGTGCTCCTTACTGCCACAGTAGAAGCAGCTCCGCTCGGCACGGCGTAATTCTTGACGGGTCTTGACCATCTTGGTCTGGTCGACCTGCATTGGCTCGGGTGAGTGCGCCGGAGGAGTAACGGAGGAAGTGACCGGTCTCTGGAAGGTAGGGGCAAGGCATGGAAACCTCCTCTCACGGGTGACCTCTTTGGTGCGCTCCTGGAACCGGATGTCAATCCGGGTGGCAAGTGTAATTAAGTCGTCGAGAGTGGTAGGAATGTCCCGACCGGCGAGTTCATCTTTAATACGGCCGGACAGACACTCCCAGAAGACGGACACCAGGGCGTCATTATCCCAGGCAAGCTCCGAAGCAAGGGTACGGAACCGTATGGCATATTGGCCCACGGTGAGACTTCCTTGGCGGAGGCGTAGCAGAGATGAGGCGGATGAGGTCCTCCGTCCTGGTTTATCGAAGACCTTCCGGAAAGCCAAGAGAAAGGCTGGCAGATTGGACACCAGGGGGTCTCCTCTCTCCCATAGAGGATTTAGCCAAGCCAGCGCCTCCCCCGTGAGGTGGGACATGATGAAGGCTACTTTGGCTCGGTCGGTGGAAAACTGATGTGACAACAGTTCAAAGTGCAGAGTGCACAGGTTAATGAAGCCCCGTGCCTGACCGGGATCTCCGCCAAAACGAGGTGGGGCGGTGAGGTGGGGACCGGGAACAGATGCCATGGAATTGATGGGCAGAGACGCTGCCGGGGTAGGAGTCGTGCGACTGGAAGCCGGTCATGAAGATGTAGTCAGTGTGTCCAGACGGGAGTTAATACTACGCAGGTGACTCAGGATGGACTACTGTTGGGACCTCTGACGGGACAGTTCATGGCATAGGTCCGAGAGCGAGGGAGCTTGGGTGCCACCAGGTTCCATGGCCCGAGCAAACTGTAACGGGTCTGGGAGGTGGAACCTCTGAGCAACCATACAAAGGGGCAGTCCTTGTAAGGAAGCGGGTGGCTCCCAGGGAAGGCGGGCAGGTAGTCACGGAAAGTGACAGGAACAGTCTCTGGGTAGCAGGGCAGGAAGTCACGGCAAGTGACGGGGACAGTCTCTTGACAGGCGGATGGTCACGGCAAATGACAGCAGGGTAAGAGTCTCTAGATGGGCAGGTGGTCACGGCAAGTGACAGCAGGGAAAGAGTCTCTAGATAGGCTAGCAGGCAGGTAGCAGGTGAGCGCTCCCAGGTGAGCGGGCAAGAGTCTCTGGACAGGCAGGTGGTCACGGCAAGTGACGGCTGAGCCTCCAGGTAGGCTAGCAGGCAGGTAGCAGGTGAGTGCTCCCAGGTGAGCGGGCAAGAGTCTCTGGACAGGCAGGTGGTCACGGCAAGTGACGGCTGAGCCTCCAGGTAGGCTAGCAGGCAGGTAGCAGGTGAGCGCTCCCAGGTGAGCGGACAAGAGTCTCTGGACAGGCAGGTGGTCACGGAAAGTGACGGCTGAGCCTCCAGGTAGGCTAGCAGGCAGGTAGCAGGTGAGCACTCCCAGGTGAGCGGACAAGGGTCTCTGGACAGGCAGGCAGGTATCAGGCAGGTATCTGGCAGGTACTTCCGGGTCCACAGGCGGACTGATCCATAGACAGACTGGCAGGTGCTGGTAGGCAGACTGTCGGACCACAGGACAGCAAGCAGGTAAGCAGATATCAGGCAGGTATCAGGCAGGTATCAGGCAGGTATCAAGCAGGAATCTGGCAGGTGACTGGCAGGTAACTGGTAACGGGACCTGAGGGCTGAAGCAGAGTTGAAAGGCTTTGCAACAACATTGCTCGGGCACCTCCATTTTGGAGGAGGTGCCTTATATATGGTGAGGTCCTCCGGCCATTGGCCGGGGACTCCTTAGCCCTAAGCACAGAGGCCGGGAAGCAGCGCGTGCTGCCAGCAGAGCGGGAGGAAGACGCCGGGCACGGAGCGGAGAGGTGTGGGGAACGGCTTCCCTGCCTAGCAGGAGGCAGGGACGCTGACGCTACATATTACTGTGCAGAATTATTAGGCAACTTAATAAAAACCAAATATAATCCCATCTCACTTGTTTATTTTCACGAGGTGAACCAATATCAGTGCACAAAATTTAGAAATAAACAGTTCTGACATGCAAAAACAAAAACAAAAAAAATTAGTTATGAATATAGCCACCTTTTTTTATGATGACACTCAACAGCCTTCCATCCATAGATTCTGTCAGTTGCTTGATCTGTTTTCGATCAACATTGCATGCAGCAGCCACCACAGCCTCCCAGACACTGTTCCGAGAGGTGTACTGTTTTCCCTCCCTGTACATTTCACATTTTATGATGGACCACAGGTTCTCTATGGGGTTCAGATCAGGTGAACAAGGGGGCCATGTCATTATTTTTTCTTTTTTCAGACCTTTACTGGCCAGCCATGCTGTGGAGTAGTTGGATGCATGTGATGGAGCATTGTCCTGCATGAAAATCATGTTTTTCTTGAACGATACCAACTTCTTCCTGTACCACTGCTTGAAGAAGTTGTCTTCCAGAAACTGGCAATAGGTCTGGGAGTTGAGCTTCACTCCATCCTCAACCCGAAAAGGTCCCACAAGTTCATCTCTGATACCAGCCCATACTAGTGCACCACCTCCACCTTGCTGGCATCTGAGTTGGAGTGGAGCTCTCTGCCCTTTACTGATCCATCCTCTGGCCCATCCATCTGGCCCATCAAGAGTCACTCTCATTTCATCAGTCCATAAAAACTTTGAAAAATCAGTCTTAAGATATTTCTCTACCCATTCTTGACGTTTTATCTTATGTTTCTAGTTCAAAGTTGGTCGTTTTTCAGCCTTCCTTACCTTGGCCATGTCCCTGAGTATCGCACACCTTGTGCTTTTTGATACTCCAGTAACGTTGCAGCTCTGAAATATGGCAAAACTGGTGGCGAATGGCATCTTGGCAGCTTCACACTTGATTTTCCTCAATTCATGGGCAGTTATTTTGCGCCTTTTTTGGCCAACACGCTTCTTGCGACCCTGTTGGCTATTTGCCAGGAAACGCTTGATTGTTCGGTGATCACGCTTCAAAAGTTTGGAAATTTCAAGACTTCTGCATCCCTCTGCAAGACATCTCACAATTTTGCACTTTTCAGAGCCCGTTAAATCTCTCCTTTGACCCATTTTGCCAAAGGAAAGGAAGTTGCCTAATAATAAAGCACACCTTATATAGGGTGTTGATGTCATTAGTCAATACCCCTCCTCATTACAGAGATGCACATCACCAGATTTACTTAATTGGTAGTTGGCTCTCAAGCCTATGCAGCTTGGCGTAGGACAATATGTATAAAAAGTATCAAAGTGATCAAAATACGCATTTGCCTATAATTCTGCATGCGGTGTAGCTCACTTCTTTTCAGTAACAGTCATAAGTCTTCCATCCATGTAATCTGTCAGTTTCTTAATCTGGTGACGATAAACTATTTGGGCAGCACCAACCACGGCATCCCAGACACTGTTCAGAGGGGTGTTCTGTTTTGTTTCACTGTAAATCTCAAATCTAAGAAGGGCCCACAAGTTATCAATAGGGTTTAGGTCAGGTGGGCAAGGGGGTCATGTCAATATTCTCCATCTTTAAGGCTAATAAGTGGACTACTTCAATGCATCTGATAGAACATTGTCCTGCATTAAAAAATCATGGTTTTCTTGAAAATTGCAGACTTGAACTGAAAAGGTCCAACTAAGTCATCTTTAATAATACTGGCCCATAGCTGTGGCTCACCTCCACCTCATTTCCGTCTGAGAAGAAGTAGAGATTTCTGTCCGTTACTGATCGAGTTGTAATGACTGGAGGTCCGAGAGAGATCCAGTGAGTCACAAACTGAGACAGAGACAGAAATAAACAACACGTTCTTTACTGAAACAGGGGTTAGACTACGATTCAGTATTGAATGAATAAGTCTCAGGTTCCCCCTAGGACACTATCTCTAATAGTTACACACACTCAGCGAAAGCTGAAATCAATGTGCCAATCCCAAGGTTCCCAGGTTATGTGAGTTACACTAAAGATCTAGATCAATTTTACCTAAACACAGTGTCAATCTATTGAGGGTGTTCTATGGGAATCCCTGAAATGGCACACTGAGTACAAACCTACCAAAATTAACAATAACAATACATGACACTATACCAATTGCTCTTATACCCCTAGTATAGGGATACCTGGGTATCTTAAAGCTACGGTACCATTAACCTCAGATGTGGTCTCTCACAGGCCTCTGATTCGCATGTGGCTGCAGCTAGTCCCGAAAAACTTTGGCGCCAAATAAAAAAAAGTTTTCCTTGTCTTGTCGGCCGATGCCAAGCCCTCACAACGGGGACTTTAGTCCTGCAGCCTCAGGTTACAGTCCAGGACTAACTCTTCACCAGGCTTGTCAGTATCCTCTCAATGTGAATGGCACCGGACTCCGTCTCTCCTCTCGCAGTCACTCACTGTTTCCCAGGCCACCGACCACATGCTCTGTCACAGAGATGGTATCCTTTGTCTCTTTCCGAATCCTCGCCACTTAGCTCGTTCAGCACAAAGTCTCTAGTCCACTCCGCATGGACTTCCACAAAACTCCAAACAGACATACAGCTTTCCCCAACTCAGCACTCATTCTTAAGAAGGGATACAGCTTCCCTAGGGTCAGGGGATAACAACCCCCACAGGAAAGCTTGTGGATAGTCTCACCGAAGTTCAATCCTCACATTTCTCATCAGACTCATCTTCCTGCGTCTCACACAGCAGTCTGCTTCACAACACACAGGGTCTCCCAGTCTGCCCCTGCGCTCTGCTCAGCCAGGCAAAACACACATGGTCTTAATGCTCTCCTGCTGCTATTGCAGATCACACTCTCACTCAGTCACAGGCCCATCCATGTAGCCTGTCAAGAGTCATTTTCATCTCATCAGTCCATAACACCTTTGAAAAATCTGTCTTCAGATATTTCTTGGCCCAGTCTTGATGTTTCCACTTATGTGTTTTCAGCCCTCCTTACTTTGAGTGCTGAATACCTTGTACTTCTGGGCACTCCAGGGAGGTTGTAGTTAAGGAATATGACAGCACTGGAGGATAATGGCTTTCTGGCCACTTCACGTTTGATTCTTCTCAAATCTTAGGCAATTAATATGTGTATTTTTTCACAGCATGTTTTTTGGGACCTTGTTGACTATTTGCAACACAGCTTTTGGTGTTTCTGTGATCATACCTCAATACCTTATCAATTTCAAGAGTGCTGCATCCTTCTGAGTAAAACAAGCTGCCTAATAATTCTGCACACCCTGATAGAGGTCATTGTATCCTTAGGCCGCACCCTCCCTCATTACACAAATACACATCACGTGATCTGCTTCATCCAATAAGCATTCAAGTTTATACAACTAGGAGTTTGAAAATATGCATAAAAATAAGTATACGTTATGTTTGGACTTATGTACATCTTTTAGAAGGTTCAAACATAGAGTAAACCTAACATAAGCAAGTCTAGTCAAACTAGATGTCATATTTGTGATATGTTCAGCATATGACTTGCCCATCTTATAACATTAACCAAGTACAAAACACCAGTAACAGTTATACTCATCAGAGACAATTCTACAGGAATCTGGTGAATGATGTTTGTTAGCATCAGTAGTTGCCTGCAGGGTCATTTTATTTCTTGTTCACATAAAAACTCACAGTAATTCTTTTATATCTGCCCAAATTACCTTTCAGCAACTTTAACATAGCTACATGGGTTACAACTGGCAGCTAAGAAGTTCTCGTAGCAGAATAATAAAGAAGAAAAATGGTCTCTAGAAAATATGCGCAATTTCTTTCAATCTCTGATTTCTTATAGGCAATGAGAAATCATTGCTATGGATAAAAAAATATGCATTTCAGAAGAAGTATCTGGGTCTTTTTCTATATTTATTTGACCGTGAGCATAAGCAGGATTAACAGTTAAGAGCTGCGCTTGCCGTGTAGAAGATTACACATTAACATTCAAAGAAAGCAAATTTGCATTTACTACAAACACTAAATGATTCATGTTATTGTTTCATAATTTTACACATCAATCTGCAATTTTGTTACAGATTACTTCACAAAAAAATTAAGTTTGAAAAATTGCATAAAATAAGCGGGTCACTTAAAAATGAGTGTTGTTACAAGTGCACTGTTCGTGGTAACCTGGCAGCTCCAAAATGGCTACCACAACCAGGCTTGGCACTAGGTACTTTGATTTCCAGATCCCAGGGGTTGCCCTGGCCTTCACCCTTTAACCCCAGTACAGGGATTTGAATGGACACAGGGACCCCCAGGCTGTACCATGAAGTCAGCTGTAGTTTGGTGGTGCAATCTGGCAAGAAGGATTGTCAGCCGTGTCAGAACCAAGAGGTACGGGAGGTACAAAAACATAAGGTAGGATAAATGAGCACAGCAGTGTGAGCCAGAACAGCAAGGCTATTGACTGACAGTGTGAGTCAGAGCTTCAGGGGTTTGAATAGCTGACTGCCCCAAATAGGGCTCTCAGGAAGGAATGATAAAACCTAGACTAAAATGAATACCATAGCTTCTTTAAATGCAGCGCCAAGAGTCCCAGGGAAAAAATAGGACATTCTCTGTCACGCATAACCAGCAATAGAGGCATGCTGCCACATGGAAAAAGCAGAAACCGAGTGGGCACAAATTTTCACAGATGTTACAGGTGTGGCTTTTTAAGGGACATGGCTTATATAAATGAGATCTGACCCCAGAACAAATCACTAACTTACTGCAAGCCACAGAGCATGCAAAAAAAAAATCAAACTCATAACCATACTGTTAAGTGTCGGGCAGTTGCTAGACCTGAAACTGGGTCAAAATCATCTGTGGTCTCCCATTCTGGTCCAGCCAGAACATATGCTGCTTAGCCTCACCGTCGGTCCCAACGCCTAGCCAGTGAACAAGAAGTACAGGCTGTCTCTTGGGTCCTTGTTCCTAGTAGTGTTAAGCAAAGGTTGCGGAGGGGAACAAGGGTTGCTACAGTCCAGGATGCACTGCACTGAGCATGCCCGTGATTGGTGCTTTGGTGTCAGCTGATCCGGTGACCTGGCACCGCCAGATTGGCCGCGGGTGACGTCATCAGTAGTGCAACCAATAATGTGACAGTGGGCAGGGCTTAGTCTTTAAATAGGCCTCCTACAAGCATGGCGGCATGCTCTGATCATTGAGCTAAGGTTGTGTTCCTGTGTGGATGCTTGTCTGTTTGGGCTCCACGTACTCTCTAGCTGCTCTCTCCTTGACCTGCTGATGCCAGAGTTCGCTCGGCTGTTTAGCACAGGTCGCTTAGGCAGGCCTAGCTTCGGAAAGGCAGGTTTAGCTGGAGGGAGGCAGGTAGTTTCTGTTTTGTCATTCTGGCTCCATCAAGGGGGTCGCTACACACCCCGAGCAGACTGCGGGCTCTATATCCCTGGTACTGCTCTATATCCCTGGTTACTCCGCAGTCTGGTCACACACCGGCTGGGAGCACGTACACGCCGGCGTGAGTCACTCACACTTCCTAGCGCCTGCTGCGTAGCCTCTGTGCAGTTAACAGGGCTACGACTACGTTATTTGTCGCACATCTCTCGTGCAGTTAACGGAGATAGTGCTAATCCCTTTTCCCGTCCCGGTGTGAAGTAACACTGGAGGGATTTATACATTAGTTGATTGTTTCACCTTCTTACCCGGAAGGTGTTCGGCTGCAGTCCACCAGGCTGCATCGCGGACCCCGGGTTCGGTTGCTTTCCATTATTTAATAAAGTTGTTTGCAACTTTCCCCTTAACACATACCATGTACTTATCCTCCTTGTTTTCAACTCTTGCTCAGTGTTGTACACAACTGCAGTAATGCCATTCAGGACCCAGTGCAGAGACACATGTTGCTGACCAAAAATCAGGAGCTGGAGTGTAAGTATGCAGGAGGCTATCTATTGCATTAAACTAATAGATGATGGATTTTTTTTTATTTGTATTTTTTTTTTTCATGGGAGATAAAATAAATTAAGAACATATTTAATCAAAGACAATACAGCACTAAGGCTTTCATTGTAGGGCACAAATATAATCTTGTTAAGTTATGTATAAAGAAAATCACACATTTATATATATATATTTTTTATTAAAGTTGATAACATCTAAAACAAATACGGTACATATAAATTGCAAATTGGACAGACTCCACAAATACATATATGTACACTCTATACATACGTACATGCAAACATGTACAGTATGACCTCTGATGGTCAGCATGAAAAGAAAAACTAGTATGTCTGGCTTAGCTTTAGTCCCTTCTTGATCTTTGACGTATATTTACGTGTCCCTGCCTTTGATGTAAGCTCGCACTTAACTGATTTAATCAGCCATCATGTGCCTTTAACAGTCGCGGGTGGAGCGGTGCAGCCTCCTAAGGAGACTTTTAAATTCAGTGAAAAGTAAAAGAAAAGATTTTACAAATATGAAAAAAAAATACAAAAATACAAATCGCCCCCCTTTTGCCCCATTAAAAATATTACAGCTATACTAGACAAAAACAAATTGATTCTATGTTAATCGAATTTGCATCAAATATTTAAGCATTTCCTGAAATTAAACAATATGCAGGAAGTTATTTTAAACATTGGAGAAGACAGCATGAGTCAGAGAAGACTCACATGGCCTTCAATGCGGCCAGCTGTGCTTACCCATAATGCTTTGCTGTCACCACATAACATGGTATAGCGCAGCCAATCAGGAGAGATTATATAACAGTAGTAGCAGGAAAGGCAGCAGCCATTTTGTTGCGAATCTCAATAGTTGATGGGAATCACAGCTCATAGCTTAGCCATAGAGATAAGACGAGAAAGCCATAATGTTATGTGATATACAATGGATAAACTGTACAGCTATAGTATAACAGCACAGATGTGAACAGTTGCCTACCATTTAACAATCTATAATATAACCGGGGACGCGTACCTCTGTCTGTAGCCTCGATATACTGCGCATGCATGACACGCAGTCTGGCTCCAGACAGAAGCAGGGATCCAGCCGTTACAGGTAAGAGGAGGTGTATGGCGCCGGAGATCGCGGTATGTGTAGACAATGAACGCATACCGCGATCTCCGGCGCCATATGTGCATACTTACCTGACCGGGAGGAGCGTTGCCGCGGCGCCTCTCTTCTGGCCGGAGAATGGGGGCAGGAGTGAGGCGTCGGATCGGCGCATGCGCATAGCGCTATCCTTCGCCATTTTACTGAAGATACATTTACAGTGTGTCTTCAGCAAAATGGCGCAAAACAGCGCGGTGCTCCAGCACTGCTCTCCTCCTCCGGCCTCTGGCGAAACAGGACGCTGCAGCGCTGGAGTACAGAGAAGAAAGGTGAGTATAACTGTTTATTTTATTTTTTGTATGTGTGTACAGTGTGAAAGGGATGAGGGGGCCACACATATCAGGATTATGGGGTGAGGGGACCATGCATATACCAGAATTGTGGGGTGAGGGGACCATGCATATACCAGGATTGTGGGGTGAGGGGTACCACGCATACCAGTATTGGGGGGTGAGGAGTACCACGCATACCGGGATTGTGGATGAGGGGAGCCACACATACCGGGATTGGGGATGAGGGGAGCCACGCATGCCGGGAATGTGGATGAGGGGAGCCACGCATACCGGGAATGTGGATGAGGGGAGCCACGCACACCGGGATTGGGGATGAGGGGAGCCACGCATACCGGGATTGGGGATGAGGGGAGCCACGCATACCAGGATTGTGGATGAGGGGAGCCACGCATACCGGGATTGTGGATGAGGGGAGCCACGCATACCGGGATTGGGGATGAGGGGAGCCACGCATGCCGGGATTGAGGATGAGGGGAGCCACGCATGCCGGGATTGGGGATGAGGGGAGCCACGCATGCCGGGATTGGGGATGAGGGGAGCCATGCATACCGGGATTGGGGATGAGGGGAGCCACGCATACCGGGATTGGGGATGAGGGAAGCCACGCATACAGGGATTGGGGATGAGAGGAGCCACGCATACCGGGATTGGGGATGAGGGGAGCCACGCATACCGGGATTGGGGATGAGGGGAGCCACGCATACCGGGATTGGGGATGAGGGGAGCCACGCATACTGGGATTGGGGATGAGGGAAGCCACGCATACAGGGATTGGGGATGAGAGGAGCCACGCATACCGGGATTGGGGATGAGGGGTGCCACGCATACTGGGATTGGAGATGAGGGGTGCCACGCATACCGGGATTGGGGATGAGGGGAGCCACACATACCGGGATTGGGGATGAGGGGTGCCACGCATACCGGGATTGGGGATGAGGGGTGCCACGCATACCGGGATTGGGGATGAGGGGTGCCACGCATACCGGAATTCGGATGAGGGGCCATGCATACCGGGATAGGGATGAGGAGTGCCATGCATACCGGGATTCGGATGATGGGCCATGCATAACGGGATTCGGATGAGGGGCCATGCATACCAGTATGGGGATGAGGGATGGGGTACCATGCATACCAGTATAGGGATGAGGAGAGCCATGCATACCAGGATTGGGGGTGAGGGGTGCCACGCATACCAGGATTGGGGGTGAGGGGTGCCACGCATACTTGGATAGGGGATGAGGGGTGCCATGCATACCGGGATTGGGGATGAGGGTTGCCATGCATACTGGGATTGGGGATGAGGGGTGCCATGCATACCGGGATTGGGGATGAGGAATGCCATGCATACCAGAATAGGGATGAGGGGTGCCATGCATACCATGATAGGATGGTGGGGACAGGATGGAGGCAGCACAAATACCAGGAGGGGGGCAGCACATACCACACATACCCGCATGGGAGACCATATACCAATAAAAATGCTCGCCACCCGGGCGTAGAACGGGTTCAATAGCTAGTAACCATATACAGTACTGTACAAAAAGTACTAGAAAGTAAGAATACTTTCAAAAATAGAAGGAGAATAGTTCACTCTTATTAACCAACAAAATGCAAAGTGGATGAACTAAAGAGAAAGCTAAACTGAACCTTTATTTGCTGTGACTACCATTTACCTTAAAAAATCAAAGCATCATTTCTTCTAGGTACTCTTGCACAGTTTTTAAAGAAACTCGGTAGAGAGATTTTCCAAACATCTTGCTCACTTTTGCTATACTAAGGCTGTGTTTGTGTATAAGGTGTTGGCCACTACTTTATAAGCCCCTTTTATGTGAACTTACTTCCATAGATAAGCTCTTTTGTAAAAATCTTGCTTTCCCAAATCCTGCTATAACCTGAGCTGCTCTCCTGATCACATGATCACTGGATGACAATATTTTGACTTCCTGTGATGTTATGACTATTTCTTCCTAAGTTCCTGGCTCTGGAATTTGATGAGACATCACATTCATGTGACTTCTATGCTATATGGGTAAAGACTCTATTCAGCAGAGCTCACTCCCTGCTTCTGTGCATGCGAGTCCACACACAGTTCTCCTATCTCATTGCACTTTTCTCACTCAGGAGCTGTCCCTTGTATCTGCATGTATACAGCACCGTGTATATAGATGTACACGCACAGTGCTATATACCCAGTGTAATATATATGCATCCTGCTGTATTCCCTCTATCTATATATATAATCGTCTTATCCCGTCTGTCTGTCTTTCTGTCTGTCTGTCTGTCCTGGAAATCCCGCATCGCTCATTGGTCCGGCAGCGGCCAATCAGTGCCGCGGGATTTCTGAAAAAAGATGGTGGCCGTTAGCGGCTCATCTGCGGGACGGAGCTCAGTGGCGATGCAGCCGGGAGATGAGCAGCGCGAGGCGCTCATCTCCCAGCCGGTACCAGCAGAAGGACATCGACCACCGGACCCATCTGCGGGACAGAGATGTAGCCGGGAGATGACCGGCGCGAGGCGCTCATCTCCCGGCCGGTATCAGCGGAAGGACCGCCGGCGTCGCTGACCTCCATGCGGAATGGAGGACCGGGGAGCGGCGCTGCGGGTCGGGATACTTCTGCTGCGAGCGCCCGCTCATGTTCCGAGTTCTCGCAGCGGAAGTATCCGCACAGGCAGCGATGCTGACATCCATTCGGCTAATCGGTGATTGGTCAGCGCCGCTCCCCGGTCCTCCCTTGACACCCTAGCTGCTGAAGTCCCCACAGTATCCGCATGGTGTTACAAAGGTCCGAACATTTGTGTTAAAAATTGCTGATGGGTCGCTGGCCGCGACCAATCACCGATCTTGGCGCCACATTTAAACACCGCTGTGCTGATTGGTCGCGGACGCTATTTAAATGTTGCGCCCAAATCGGTGATTGGTCGCGCCCAGCGTCGGCAAACAATCAGCACAGCAGTGTTTAAATGTGGCGCCAAGATGGGTGATGGGTGATGGCCAGCGCCAGCGACCAATCAGCGATTTTTAACACAAATGTCCGGACCTTAGTAACACCATGCGGATACTGTGGGGACATCAGCGGCTAGGGTGTCAAGGGAGGACCGGGGAGAGGTGCTGCGGGTCGGGATACTTCTGCTGCGAGCGCCCGCTCATATCCCGGGTTCTCGCAGCGGAAGTAGCCGCACAGGCAGCGCCGCTGACATCCATGCGGCTAGGGTGTGAAGGGAGGACCGGGGAGCGGCGCTGACATCCAATTGGTTGCGGCCGCTATTTAAATGTGCCGCACAAATCGGTGATTGGTCGCGGTCTTGGCCCGCGACCAATCACTGATCTTGCCACAAAAGTTAAACATTACCGTGCTGATTGACCAATCACCGATCTTGGCTCCACATTTAAACACCGCTGTGCTGATTGGTCGCGGACGCTATTTAAATGTGCCGCCAAAATCGGTGATTGGTCGCGCCCAGTGTCAGCGACCAATCAGCACAGCGGTGTTGAAATGTGGAGCCAACAAGCAGAAGAGACTTGTTTGGGCTAAAGAACACAAGGAATGGACATTAGACCAGTGGAAATCTGTGCTTTGGTCTGATGAGTCCAAATTTGAGATCTTTGGTTCCAACCACCTTGACTTTGTGCGATGCAGAAAAGGTGAACGGATGGACTCTACATGCCTGGTTCCCACCGTGGAGCATGGAGGAGGAGGTGTGATGGTGTGGGGGTGCTTTGCTGGTGACACTGTTGGGGATTTATTCAAAATTGAAGGCATACTGAACCAGCATGGTTACCACAGCATCTTGCAGCGGCATGCTATTCCATCCGGTTTGCGTTTAGTTGGAACATCATTTATTTTTCAACAGGACAATGACCCCAAACACACCTCCAGGCTGTGTAAGGGCTATTTGACCTAGAAGGAGAGTGATGGGGTGCTACGCCAGATGACCTGGCCTCCACAGTCACCAGACCTGAACCCAATCGAGATGGCTTGGGGTTAGCTGGACCGCAGAGTGAAGGCAAAAGGGCCAACAAGTGCTAAGCATCTCTGGGAACTCCTTCAAGATTGTTGGAAGACCATTTCCGGTGACTACCTCTTGAAGCTCATCAAGAGAATGCCAAGAGTGTGCAAAGCAGTCATCAAAGCAAAAGGTTGCTACTTTAAAGAACCTAGAATATAAGACATATTTTCAGTTGTTTCACACTTTTTTGTTAAGTATATAATTCCACATGTGTTAATTCATAGTTTTGATGCCTTCAGTGTGAATGTACAATTTTCATAGTCTTGAAAATACAGAAAAATCTTTAAATGAGTAGGTGTTTCAAAACTTTTGGTCTGTACTGTACGTTTAGCTATTCATTTACCAAATCAACAGCAGCTTTATTTCTTTGAAAATGCTCAAGTCGAAGATGTCTCCAAAAATTTAAGCACAACGTCAACATTAATGGAATGGTTTTTGCTGAACCAACGTGACGAAAACGCAAGGTAGTATTTGTATCGAGAGATTCCAGAGCATTACGTTTAGAATAAAACTTGGAAGCCAAGACAACGAGGACTTAGCAGAATAATTGGACCCATGTATACTGTTAGTGTCAAGGATCAAGAAAGATATTGCCTTCGGCTGTTACTACTGCATGTCAAAGGAGCTAGAAGTTACGAAGATTTGAAAACAGTTAATGGAGTATTGCACGATACATTTAAAGAGGCAGCTTTGGCTTTAGGACTTCTATTGGATGATACTATGTGGACACTTACTTTAGAAGATCCAGTTACCCTACATATGCCTGAGAAACTTCTTGAATTGTTTGCCTACATTTGTGTCTTTGTACCGCCTTCAAATCCGGCTCAACTTTGGAAAAATTTCAAAGAACATATAATTGAAGATTACTGCTTACGTCTTCACAACAAAAGTGGAAATTGTCACAATTGCGAATCTTATGCCATGCAAGATGTCCAAAATATCCTACTACTGCATGGAAAAACGTTTTCAGACTTTAATTTGCCACAGCTTGCAAGTCAAGTTGCACAAATTCAAGAGTATGACGAAGCTTATGAATTATTGTTGGCAACAGAGAAGAAAAACTCCTTAAATCAAGAACAACGGATTGCATATGACACTATTGTGAGCGCTGTAGAAAACCAAGCCGATCCAACGCCAAAATGTTTCTTTATTGACGGTCCTGGAGGCAGCGGTAAAACATACCTCTATGAAGTTTTAATGCATCACGTTAGAGGGTTAGGAAAAGTCGTATTGCCATCGGCTACAACAGGTATTGCAGCAAACCTTTTAAGAGGAGGTCGCACTATGCATTCACTCTTTGGGATACCAGTTCCGGTCAATGAAATCTCCGTTTCCAGAATCAAACAAGACACATTTGCAGGAAAACAGTTGAACAGTGCAAATCTTTTGATACTTGATGAGTGTACCATGGCACCCAAATATGCTTTGAGCTTAATTGACAGACTTCTGCGTGAAGTTATGACTACAAATATTGCTGAAAAAAATGAAATTCCTTTTGGAGGTAAAGTTTTTGTCCTTAGCGGAGATTTTAGGCAATGCCTTCCAGTTGTACCGAATGGAACAAGAACAAGTATTATCGAGTCAACCTTAAAAATGTCAGACCTTTGGAAAGAGTTTAATAAACTACAACTAACTAACAACATGCGATCTTCTGACCCAGAGTACAGCAACTGGCTTCTTAAACTTGGTAATGGTGCACTTAGCAATGAATATAACCTTGGAGAAGACATTATAGAAATACCAGAAGACCTGTTGTGCACTGACTGCATCGTAAGTGATGTTTTTGGACAACGCGTTGAAATAGATGTGAACGACCAAAGCAGTGTTGAGAGGGCCTCTTCCTATGCAATTCTCTGTCCCAAGAACGATGACGTAGCTCTGCTAAATTCCCGTGTGATGGATAGAATGCCTGGAGAGTATAAATTGTACAAAAGTGATGATTCGGTGGATGTCGACAATGAAGATGAACGAGAGCATTATCCAGTTGAATTTTTAAATAGTGTTACGCCATCAGGAATGCCATCCCACAGACTACAACTTAAAGTTGGAGCAATCGTAATGTTGCTTCGGAATCTAAATACAAGAAATGGTCAATGTAATGGAACTCGCCTTATTGTTACTGGACTCCATTCCCACATAATTCAAGCAACAGTGATCACTGGATCTGCAAAAGGAGACGAAGTGTTCATTCCACACATTGATTTATGTCCTTCAGGCACCGGTCTTCCACTTAGGCTTCGACGTCGACAGTTTCCAGTAAAACCAGCATTTGCCACGACAAAAAACAAGTCACAAGGTCAAACTCTACACCATGTTTGCATATATTTACCGGAACCCGTTTTTGGTCATGGACAACTCTATGTTGCATTTTCAAGAGTTAAAATGAGATCCAATGTCAAGGTGCAAGTTTTGGATACCCATTTACAAGGAAAGTTGCTTACAGATAGTCCAAAACTATTCACCAAAAATGTTGTGTACAAAAATATTTTAGGTTGATATTGTTAAGAAATATATTCTAGGGTCGTACTTCTTTTGTCCGATGATTTATTGTAAAATATTGTTACATATTCAAGGAATAGTTTATATATTTTGATCATCTGTTTAATAATTTTGTTCAGTTGTATTAAGTTCTATAACCAATAATAGTTAATAAAGTTTATTTTGTGTATTCATTGTAATATTCTAAATCTTCATAGCGACATCTGCAGCATGTGCTACTAAAGTGAATGCAGATTTGTGCCTCTCCACCCACTTAGTCCTGGTGTGGAAAGCAGCGAATCTACAGACAGCAGCTAATCACGGCAGTATCTGAGAGCACGTGCTGTGCCTCACATCCTGCGAGGAGCTGCTGAAAACAGGACAGACAGCGCTGGAGCAGAGAAAAGGAAACAAGGTGAGGATTAGGGTTTAGTTTTTTAACTGTGCTGTAGAGATGGGGGAATGAGTAGGTCATACAAAACCAGGATAAGCAGGCCATACAAGCTAAGATGAGGAAGGCGTACAATCCAAAATAAGTCAGCCATACAAACCAGGATTAGAGGAATGATGGAGCCATACAAACCACATTGACAGACTGCGCTGTGGATGCTGGATGTGACACGATGAGGGATAACCCCGCCCACAGCACATCATTCACTGTGATGCGCGAAACAGCAGACCCCTTGCTGCAACCGCCAATAGACGTGATGTAAACGGAAGCAAGATCCGGCTGCAGGCGGGAGAATTACATGCTGGCTGTGCGTCGTCAGCGATGTTGTCACAAGCAGGATTGACAACATGACGTAATGACAAAATTCATTAGGGGCACCGAGGGGATACATTGTGAAGTTAATTAAAAGTAGTGCACAACCCATTTAAACACTGCTTCGCTGCTTAGTCGCGCCCGGTCAGCCGCATGCATATTCTAGATTACCCGATGCATTAGAATCGGGCCACCATCTAGCTATATATATACATACAGGTGCTTCTCACAAAATTAGAATATCAACAAAAAGTTTATTTATTTCAGTTCTTTAATACAAAGAGTGAAACTCATATATTATATTATATTTCAAGTGTATATTTCTGTTAATGCTGATGATTATGGCTTACAGCCAATGAAAACACAAAAGTCATAATCTCAGTAAATTATAATACTTTATAACAACAGCTTTAAAAATATTTTTAAAATCCGAAGTGTTGGCCTACTGAAATGTATGTTCAGCAAATGCACTCAATACTTGGTCGGGGCTCCTTTTACATCAATTACTGCATCACTGTGGTGTGGCATGGAGGCGATCAGCCTGTGGCACTGCTGAGATGTTATAGAAGCCCAGGTTGCTTTGATAGCAGCCTTCAGCTAGTCTGCATTGTTGGGTCTGGTGTCTCTCATCTTCTTCTTTACAGTACCCTATGGGGCTAAGGCTAGGTGAGTTTTCTGGCCAATCAATCACAGTGATACTGTTGTTTTAAACCAAGTATTGGTACTTTTGGCAGTGTTGACAGGTGCCAAGTTCTGCTGGAGAATGAAATTTCCATCTCCAAAAAACTTGTCGGCAGAGGGAAGCATGAAGTGCTCTAAAATTTCCTGGTAGACAGCTGCGCTGACTTTGGTCTTGATAAAACACAGTGGACCTACACCAGCAGATGACATGGCTCCCCAAACAATCACTCATTGTGGAAACTTCACACTAGACCTCAAGCAGCTTGGATTGTGTGCCTCTCCAGTCTTTCTCCAGACTCTAGGATCTTGATTTCCAAATGAAATGCAAAATTTACTTTCATCTGAAAACAACACCTTGGACCACTGAGCAACAGTCCAGGTCTTTTTCTCCTTGGCCCAGGTAAGACGCTTCGGGCATTGTCTATTGTCATGAGTGGCTTGACACATGGAATACGACACTTGTAGCCCATGTCCTGGATACGTCAGTGTGTGGTGGCTCTTGAAGCAATGACTCCAGCAGCAGTCCACTCCTTGTGAATCTCCCCCACATTTTTGAATGGCCTTTTCTTAACAATCCTTTGAAGGCTGCGGTTATCCCTTTTTCTACCACACTTTTTCCTTCCACTCAACTTTCCATTAATATACTTGGATACAGTACTCTGTGACCTGCCAGCGGAAGCAGAAAGGTACAAAACTACTTGAAAATTGGCAGAAAAGATATATTGGGTCCCTTAGGGGTATTATCCTAGGTATTTGTGACAAAAAACAAGTAACTGAGGTGAGTAAAGGACAACTTTTTTCCATAGCTTGAAATGGGTTGGAAATAGTCCTAACATAAAGTAGAGTGTTATACACTTATTTTCAGGAAAATTTGAATTTTTGGAGTACTATTGATTCACGTAGAGTAGATTTGCTTCAAGTCAAATTTCCCAAGCAAAGTACAGCAAAGATAGCAAGGTCAAATTTTAAAAGAATGGCTTATCTATGAATTTCACTCTTTGACCAAGGGAGAAATCCAAAAATTACCTTCAAGTCAAATGGAACATTTACTTCATATTGTTTTTAGACCCATCAGACTTCTATTTACCTACTGCATGTCTAATGAACATCCCAGTCAGATGAAGGTCAGCTGCTACAATGGAGTGTCGTGTAGTCAGTAAAATAATTTTTAGTGCATAGAGTAAAAAAAAAAATGACAAAAAACTAGTTGAACCATCTAAATATGAATTTTAACTTGAATCCTTAAAATTGCCCATGTATAATTTTTTTTTTATGTGTTACTAGTGATCGGCGAGCACTAAAGTGCTCGGGTGCTCAATATTCGGGTCGAGCACATTGGAATACTCGGGTGCTCGACCCGAGCAACGAGCCCAATGTAAGTCTATGGGAAACTCGAGCATTTTTCCGGTGGCTCCCCCCGGCGGTCTGCAGAGGGCCTAAAAATTGCACAAATCGATGGGAACAGTGCTCAAATGACATGGGAACATCATGGGGAAGACCCCTGGAAGCATTTCTGACTCCCAGGTCACTGCAGTCAACAACGTTGTCAGAGGTATTACGCCACTTTTACGTACAATAAAACATACAAAAACGAAACCAAAATGGATTTTCCTGGGAAATATGTTAAGGAACATCCTTTCAAGGGTAATGCCTTGAATATTAAGCAAATTAAATAACCAAAACCAAAAATACTCCTCCACAACTTGGGCTATGTTCACACTTAGCGTTTTTGATGCGTTTTTGCACTTTTGCATTGGTTTCAACCGTAACAAATGCATTCAACAGGAAATGTCATTTTAACATTTTACAACCTTATCTGGCCATGTGGTGTGTGAGATATCATCAGACACATTGTGTTTCATTTATGAAAGAGGGACTCTGAAAGTCACAAAGCCTATTTTTATAGGGCCATCAGGCGACCTTTACTATTCTTAAAGGGAACGTAGTCGGCCGTCACTATTCTTAGAGCGCCATCAGCAAGCTATGTTTTATTGTTCCTATTACTAAAGAGTGGGTCTTCTATACTGTTATTGCGTATGCAGTGAGTGGCAGGGCGGCCCAAAATTTCGATTTACCCCAATACCACTTTGAAAATTTGGATGCACCCCAATACCCCTTTGAAGAGACTTAGAGGAGGGCCTCCTGAAAGCAATGTTGCCATTATTAGGAAGTAGGTCTCCCATTGTGTTTGCCTATGCAGTGAATGCAAGGGTTGCCAAATATTTGGAGGCACTCCAATGCCCATTGGAAGAGACTGGGAGGTCAGAGGGCCTTCTGAAAACAATGTTCCCAGTATTAGGAAGTGAGTCTCCCATTGTGTTTGCCTATGCAGTGAATGCAAGGGTTGCCAAAAATTTGGAGCACTCCAATGCCCTTTGGAAGAGACATGCAAGTCAGAGGACCTCCTGAAAACAATGTTCCCATTATTAGGAAGTGGGTCTACTATTGTGTTTGCCTATGCAGTGAATGCAAGGGTTGCCAAAAATTTGGAGGCACTCCAATGCCACTTGGAAGAGATGTGGAGGTCAGAGGTCCTCCTGAAAACAATGTTCCCATTATTAGAAAGGGGTCTCCCATTATGTTTGCCTATGCCGTGAATTCAAGGGTTGTGAAAAATTTGGAGGCACTCCAATGCCCCTTGGAAGAGACATGGAGGAAGGCCTCATAAAAAATGTTCCCATTAGAAAGGAGTGGGTCTCCTATACTTGTAATGCCCATGCACTAAGTGTATGGGTTGACAAACATTTACCCCTGGGGGGTATACATGAACATACTGTATAAAAAATGTTTTTTACGGGCATCATAAACACCCTTTAAAAAAAATTATGTGGGTGTTGCATCACGGACCACGGTCACCCTGGTGATATGGTGGTGGAGAATGAGGAGAAGGAGAAGGAGGAGGACAAGAGCAAATAGCCAAAATCAGGAAATGTATACCCATGTGTGGGTGTGAAGAGGTGCATGGGAATACACCTCCTAAAAAAAAGACACTGGATTTGAGTTTATGTTACGCTGCTATCATTCGGTGGTGTTGAGAAGTCTGGCCCAATCCAGCCCTTGTTCATTTTTATAAGAAGCAGTCTGTCAGCATTTTCAGTTGACAGGCGGATGCGCTTATCAGTTATAATTCCACCAGCGGCACTAAAAACTCGCTCTGATCAAACGCTAGCGGCAGAGCAGGCCAGGACCTCCAAGCCGTAGAGAGCTAGTTCATTCCACGTATCCAACTTGGATACCCAATAATTATAAGGCACAGAGGAATCACGGAGGACGTTGGTACGGTCAGCAAGGTACTCTCTCAGCATCTTCCCAAACTTTGCACTCCTTGTGAGAGTACCCTGCGCCTCAGGGCCTGTGCGATGGGAGGGGCTGAGAAAATTCTCCCACAACTTTGACAGTGTTCCCCTGCCTCTGCTGGATTGAAGTTGTCTCTCTCACCTGTAGTCCTTGGTTGTACAACGAACTGTGACCTCTGACGCCAGGGTTTTCAGATGGGAATTTTTTTAATAGTTCCACAACGAGGGCCTTCTGGTACTGCCCCATTTTTGTAGACCTGTCCGCAGCAGGAATAAGAGATATAAAGTTCTCCATGTAGCGTGGGTCTAGAAGTGTCACCAACCAGTAATGACTGTCACCCAAAATTTTGAGAATGCAAGGGTCATGGGAAAAGCAGCGTAACATAAACTCAGCGATGCGTGCCAAACTGCTAACCGGAAAGACTCACCAAGAGGACAACTGACCATGCTTTCCTCCTACTCTCTGTCCTCAGGCCGTCCATGCTGAACAGACGGTATGACAGTTTTGCAGGTAGTACCATCTATAGCGCATGAAACTAGCTCCTCTTCTTCCTCCTCCTCCTCGTCTTCCTCATTGTCACCCAATCCACATTGGGATGAGATGAGGCTGGGCTATGTGTAATCACTCTGCACGGTCCTTTGCTCCATCTCATCGTGCTCCGCCTGCAATGCATCCTCTTTGATTGTGAGCAGAGAGCATTTCAGAAGACAGAGAAGCAGAATGGTGACGCTAATTATGG
Organism: Phyllobates terribilis; assembly: GCF_046119375.1. Taxonomy (NCBI): domain Eukaryota; kingdom Metazoa; phylum Chordata; class Amphibia; order Anura; family Dendrobatidae; genus Phyllobates; species Phyllobates terribilis. The sequence continues at coordinate 52,875,169 of NW_027362770.1, read as the reverse complement.
CATCATCGCCGCTCACCTTCTTGGTGGAGTCCTCAAAGTTTTGGAGGATGGTACAGATGTCTGACATCCATGTCCACTCCTGAGGTCTTATGTGTGGAGTCTGAACTGAATACCAACAGCCTTGTTGATGCTGGTACTCAACAACTGCCCTCTTCTGCTCACAAATCCTTCCCAACATCTGCAGTGTAGAGTTCAAATGTGTGGGTACATCACACACCAGTCTGTGAGCCGGAAGCTGCAAACACTGCTGAAACACAGCAAGGGCGGCTGAAGCTGTAGGTGACTTTCTAAAATGGGCACACAGGCAGTGCACTTTAACAAGCAGATCCAGCAGCTCCAGGTAGGATTTGAGAAACCGCTGAACCACAAGGTTAAGCACATGGGCCAGGCATGGTACATATGTGAGCTCACCTCGCCTCAGAGCCACCAGCAGGTTTCGGCCATTGTCACACATGACCATGCCTGGCTGTAGGTTCAGCAGTGTGAGCCACAGATCTGCCTGCTCTTTCAGAGCTGTCCACAACTCTTCAGCATTGTGTGGGTTTGTCACCTAAGCATATTAGCTTCAGCACAGCGTGTTGTTGCTTGGCCGATGCAGTGCTGCAGTGCTTCCAGCTTGTGACTGATGTGGTCATTTCGAGATGGAGGCTGAAGAGGAGGAGGAGACTGAGGAGGATGAGGTGCAGGAGCTGTAGACTGTGGGGGAAACCCTGATTGACCTAGGGCCCGCAATCCTTGGCGTCAGGAGAACTTGTCCCGTCCCAAGGTCCGACTGGGTCCCGGCTTTCACTATGTTAACTCAGTGTGCCGTAGGACAAGGACGCGGACGTGCTTCCTGATGCTGCTACTTGAGAGCGTGCAACGACAGGTGCAGGACAGGAGACATCTTCAAATGCACCATTTACAACAGCGTAAGAAGCAGTGGTGCCACATGCAGACACTGATCCTGGACCCTGGGGTTCGGCCCACAAAGTCAGGTGCTTTGCTGCCATGTGCCTGATCATGCTGGTGGTGGTCAGGCTGCTAATTTTGCCACCCCTGTTGATGCTGGCCTGCCAGGTCGTGCAAATGGCCTTTTTGGGGTTATCGGCAGAGTCTTTAAAAAACAACCAGACCTGACAGTTGTACTGGCAACTTCCTTCATGTTGGTGTTCCGGGGAACGGTTGCCTGCCTTCTGTCTGAGGCCACAACACTGCTTCTTCCTGCCTGTTTGGGTACTCTGCCTCCTTCTCCCTGTTTGCTGCTGTTCTCGCTCTGCATGTCCTCCTGCCAGGTTGGGTCAGTTACTTTATCATCTACCATCTTGTCTTCCACTTCCACACACTGGTCCTCCTCCTGACTTTCTGACAATTGTGTCTCATCATCATTCACCTCTTGTGACACTTTACCACCGTCGCCTTCGTGTGACCGTGGCTGCTCAAATATTTGGGCATTGCTACATGCAATCTCCTCTTGCCCCGCTTCAAGTGGACCAGGCGAGAGGCCCAAATCTATAAATGGAGAGGTGAACAGCTCTTCGGCGTGTCCAAGTGTGGAATCAGTTGTCTCCGGGCACTCAGCATGGTGGGAGGAAGGAGGATCAGGGCGAGGAATATGCAGTACAGACTCACGGCTACTGAGACTTGAACGTGTGGAAGCCAAGGTGGTGGTGGTGGCAAAGTGATTGGAAGCATAATCCGCTATCAAACCAACAACCTTTTAACACTGCTCTGCGTTCAATAATGGTGTGCTGCGGTCCCCTAGGATTTGGGACAGTAAGGTCAGGCGAAAAGATGTGGGTGTTTGGTGTGGCACAATTTCAGCTTGCCGACGGCCTCGGTCTCTGCATGCACCATCACCATCACATCCAGTTCCCCGTCCCTTGCCACGCGCCTTGCCCATTTTAAATGGAGGCCAATATCTTCCAAGCTCATTACAAATGGCTGAAATTGGAGCGAAGTTATTGGAGAAACCACAGTTTTAAATTCCTGGCCTCTAGGTAAATATTTTGAACAACAAACCGGTGTCAAAAACTCTGCTCTGCCTGATTGTGGAGTAGACTGACGAGCACAGCGGCGCCAGGTCTGATATAGACCTGATGACGCTGTGCGGCCAGCCAATCAGTGTAATGCCACAACCAACATGGCTGTGGAATTACAGTCAGTGGCAGGCAATCCCTGCAAAAACTTTGCTGACACACTGAAAAAAAATTAGAATGGGGCTAGAAATGTCAGAATTTTCTGAAAACGTATATGTGATCCATGTGACGGAGAAACCACAGTTTTAAATACCCGGCCTGTAGGTAACTATTTTGAACAGAAAACCGGTGTCAAAAACTTTGCTGACACTCTGAAACAAAATAAGAATGGAGGCCAGAAATGGCAGAATTTTCAGAAAACGTATATGCGATCCGTGTGATGGACAAAACACAGTTTTAAATACCTGACCTGTAGGTAACTATTATGAACAGCAAACCAGTTTCAAAAACTTTGCTCTGCCTGATTGCGGAGTAGACTGACGAGCACAGCGGCGCCAGGTCTGATATAGACCTGATGATGCTGTGCGGCCAGCCAATCAGTGTAATGCCACAACCAACATGGCTGCGGCATTACAGTGAGTGGCAGGCAATCCCTGCACGTTGATTGGCACTCTAAAGAGTGCCAAACATGCAGGGAGGGGACCTGAGCATCCACCCGAGCATCTCGCAAGTACTTGGTGAGCTCCGAGCATCTTGAGTACTGAGATGTTCAGGCGAGTACTGAGGACTTGCGAGTATGCTCACTCATCACTATGTGTTACCTATACTCATGGAGCATGATGAAAGAGTTCCTCCCTAATATCAGTTCCATTTTAATTTCAACACAAAACACTTTCATATAGAAAAATGTTAAGTTAAACAATTATCTAAACTAAAGCAAGTTTAAAAGGGTTGTCCAGGTTATTCATGAATGTCTGTAGTCTCTCTATTTGACGGCAGATTTGTGAATCCTCTCATTACTCACAGCACGTGTTGTGAGGACTCTCCAGTGCTGTGGTGAGAATGGGAGGTCATGTATACTTCCAGCCACATTCCAACTAGGCTATGCATGTCTAGTTGGAATGTTTCCAGGAGTATACATACTTGCGGTCACATGACTGTTCGGTCTTGCGGCCAGCATTGGAGAATCCTGACAGTACACGTTGCAACTGAGTGAGGATTCACAAGAGTGACTCCAGACTTTTGTGATAAATCTGAACATCCCCTTTAACAATTTTACATAGGGACATTACATAGAGCTCAAGTACATACAGTATATAAAGTTAACATAAAAATAACTCCTCAAGCAATTATGTATATAGGAATGGATTAATGATAGGACATCCAATCCTTTTCTGCAACTTGCATCTCTGTAATACAACGTGTCAATTAAGCAAACTCCCACCATCCCTCTGCAGTAAAATTGATTTCTCGACTTGCATTGCCAGGGATTTATGTAGGCACGGCAATATTTCTCACTGACACTAACAGCAAATGTCAATGGCAATCAGAGCTTAGAAAAAATGTCATCACACAATGATGTTTTCCTACATATATATAATAATGCTAATAAGAACTAATGATGACACCAGAAGATGCTTTTGTAAGTACATCTTACTGTTCATATTTTACGTTATATTTATTTGCAGACAAAGATGTGTTCATATTTTTAGCAGTGAATTCAATATTCTACATAGCATAGCATTAAAAAAAATTATGTCACACCTAGCCTCCATTCCAATCATCTCCTTTTCTAGCCTACAATTGCAAAAAAGAGTGCTATGTGGAACCATGCACTCCATTTACTTAGATTGTACAAAAGTCGCATTGGAGTTATCTGCCAGTCTTAGACTATAGCTTTAATCAGTGGCAATGTGGGTGAAATGGTAGTCTACAACTGTGTTGACTCATTTTTAGAGATAAGCACTAGTGATGAGCGAGCATGCTCGCCACTGCTCGGTACTCACCTGAGCATCACTGTGCTCGACAAGCTCGGCGAGTATTTCCGGGTTGCTCGGGCGGGAGCTCGGGTCCCTGCCCTGCATGTTTGGCGCTCTTTAGAGAGCCAATGAACATGAATTGCTTGCTACGCACTGTAATGCCGTAGCCATGTTGGTTGTGGCATTACCGTGATTGTCTGGCTGCATAGCGTCATCGGGTCTATAAAAGACCTGGTGACGCTAGGCTTGTCACAGTCTATCCCGGAAACAGACAGAGTAGGGAGAGGTGCTGCTGTGTGAGGGACAGAATTGGGGGTGTAATAGTTAGGCATAAGTAGTGGTACTCCAAAAGTATATATAGATCCATCTGAACAAACTAATCCAGCTGCATATATTAATCCTGATAGCAGGAGTTAGGCAGGCAGGGTTTGTGGCTGTGAATACAGCACAAGAGGGTCCATTGCATGTTTTGTCAGCTCCTGCTGTTACAGATATCTGTAGACATAGCCATTGGTTAATGATTATTTGCTTAAAAAGCAATACAGAGCACACCATTTTAGTGTTCCATTTGCTTGAAAGCACTGCAGAATACAGCCAGATCTTTTCCATCATCAGACATGATCCTATATTACAGTGATAAAAATCAAGAAATTTGTAGTGAATGTGGAAAATATTGTCCTCCATATACAGTTTTGCATCAGTGCTTCAGAGAAGCTATTCACATGTGGTCACTGTGAAGAATAGGAAACTACAAGCCCACTATTTAAAACCGTGGGTGTCAGTCAGACGTATCACATATAACTGCGGTACAAATCTAGCCATTTGTAGGGAAAAGGGAAAATATTGTCCTCTATTTAGAGTTTTGCATCAGTGTATCAGTGAAGCTATTCACACGTGGTCACTGTGAAGAATAGTAAACAACAAGCTTGCTATTTAAAACCCTGGGTGTCCGTCAGATGTATCACATATAACTGCAGTACAAATCCAGCCATATGTAGGGAACATGGAAAATATTGTACTCCATTTAGAGTTTTACATCAGTGTGTCAGTGAAACTATTCACACTTGGTCACTGTAAAGAATAGGAAACTACAAGCCCACTATTTAAAACCATGGGTGTCCTTCAGACATATCACATATAACTGCGGTACAAATCCAGCCATTTGTAGGAAACGTGGAAAATATTGTCCTCCATTTAGAGTCTTGCATCAGTATGTCGGTGAAGCTATTCACACGTGGTCTCTGTGAATAATAGGAAACTACACGCCCACTATTTAAAACCATAGGAGTCCGTCAGATGTATCACATATAGCTGCGGTACAAATCCAGCCCTTTGTAGCGACCATGGAAAATATTGTCTTTCATTTAAAATGGGCAAGGTGCGTAGCAAGGGATGGGGAAGTGGGCATGATGCTGATAGTGCATGTAGAGGCCGAGGCCGTGGGCAAGCTGAAATTGTGACACAACAAACACCCACATCTTGCCACCTGACCTTCCTGTCCCAATTGCTAGGGGACTGCAGCACACCACTATTTAACCCAGAGCAGTGTCAATAGGTTGTTGGTTGGATAGCAAATAATGCTTCCAGTCACTTTTCCACTACCACTACCACCCTGTCTTCCACACGGTCAAGTCTCAGTAGCTGTGAGTCTGGACCACATATTACTCACCCTGATTCAACTTCCTCTCACCATGCCGATTGCCTGAAGACAACTGATCCCACACTTGGACAATCAGAAGAGCTGTTCACTTTTCCATTTGTAGATTCGGGCCTCTCGCCCGGCCAGCTTCAAGTGAGTCAAGAGGAGAACGTGTGAATCGATGGCCAAACTTTGGAGCAGCCATGGTCACACGAAGGCGACAGTGGGAAAATGCAATTACTATTGCAAGAGGTGGATGATGATGATGATGAGACACAATTGCCAGAAAGTCATGAGGAGGACCAGGGTGCGGAAGTGGAAGACGAGGTGGTGGATGATATAGTAACTGACCCAACCTGGCAGGGGGACATATAGAGCGAGGACTGCAGCACACAGAGGAAGGGAGGTGTAGCACCACAACAGGCAGGAAGAAGCAGTGTGGTGCCCACAGACACAAGGCAGGCAACTGTTCCTCGGAACACCAACACGACGGAAGTTGCCAGTATAACTGTCATGTCTTCCCGAGTCGGGTTGTTTTTTAAAGACTCTGCAGATAACCCCAAAAAGGCCATTTGCACCATCTGCCAGGCCAGCATCAGCAGTGGTAGCAAAACTAGCAGTCTGACCACCACGATCAGGTACATGCAAGCAAAGCACCAGACTAGGTTGGTCGAACACCAGGGTCCAGAAACAGTGTCTGTGGGAGACACCACTGCTTGTTCCGCTGTTGTTAGTTCATGCAATCCCCTGTCCATGAGAAGATGCCTCCTGCCCTGCACCTTTGATTGCTCACTCTCAACTAGCACCATCAGCAACCACATCCACATCCTTGTCCCATTGCAGTGTTCAGTTGTCCCTACCCCAGTCCTTGGAATGCAAGCACAAATACACAGCCAACGCCCCACAGGCCACACTACTATATCCACACATTTCGCAAATACTTTCATTCGAAATGTTGCCTTTTAGGTTCGTGGAGACGGAATCTTTCCGCAACCTGATGGCGTCCCTCGGTACTCGGTCCCCAGCCGCCATTATTTCTCCCTGTGTGCCGTCCCCACATTACACAAGCACATGTCCCACAACATTAGCCATGCCCGCAACAACGCAGTTACTGGGAAGGTCCACCTAACCATGGAAATACGGACAAGTGCTTGAGGGCAGGGATGGTACATCTCGCTGACGGCACACTGGGTTATTATAGTGGAAGCCGGGATCCAGTCAGACCTTGGGACGGAACACATCCTCCCAACGCCGAGGATTGCGGGCTTTGGGTCAATCAGGGTTGCCCCCACATTCCACAGCTCATGCACCTCCTCCTCTTCTGCCTCCATCTCCAAAATGCCCACATCATTCAGACGCTGGAAGCACTGCAGCACTGCCTCAGCCAAGCGGCAACAGGCTGTGCTGTAGCTAATATGCTGAGGTGACAAACCACACACTGCTGAAGAGTTGTGGACAGCTCTGAAAGAGCAGGTAGATCTGTGGCTGTCACCGCTGAACCTACAGCCAGGCATGGTCGTGTGTGACAATGGCCGGAACCTGGTGGTGGTGCTGAAGTGAGGCGGGCTCACACACGAACCATGCCTGGCCCATGTGCTTAACCTTGTGGTTCAGCGGCTTATCAAAACCTACCCAGATTTTCTGGATCTGCTTGTCAAGGTACGCCGCATGTGTGCCCATTTTAGAAAGTCAGCTTCATCTTCCACTGCCCTTGCCATGATTCAGCAGCATTTGCAGCTTCCAGCACACTGACTGGTGTGCGATGTCCCCACGCATTGGAACTCAACCTCGCAGATGCTGGGAAGGATTTGTGAGCAGCACAGGGCAGTTGTTCAGTACCAGCTTCAAAACATCCATCGGTATTCAGGTCAGCCTCCGCACATAAGAGCTGAGGAGTGGGCATAGATGTCAGACATCTGTGCCATCCTCCAAATCTTTGAGGACTCCACCAAGATGGTGAGCGGCGATGACGCCATAAATAGCGTCACCATCCTGCTTCTCTGTCTTCTGAAACGATCGCGGCTCACAATCAAAGAGGAAGCATTGCAGGTGGAGAGCAATGAGATAGAGCAAGAAACTATACAGAAACTATATAGTTTCCTACGCTATAGACTGTACTACCTGCACAAATGTCATACCGTCTGTTCAGCAAGGGTGGCCTGAGGAGAAGGAGGAAGCTAAGGAGGAGAGCATGGTCAGTCGTCCTCTTGGTAAGGACATGAAAGTCTTGCCTGTTAGCAGTCTGGCACACATGGCTGAGTTTATGTTATGCTGTCTTTCCCATGACTCTCGCGTTCTCCAAATTTTGGGTGTCACCAACCAGTCATTACTGGTTGGTGACACTTCTAGGCATATGCTACAAGGAGAACTTTCTATCCTTCATTCCCATGGTGGACTGGTCTACTAAAATGGGGCAGTAGCAAAAGGCCCTTGTTGCAGAATTATTTAAAAAATTCCAATCTGAAAACACTGGTGGTCGCACTTCCTTGGACAACCAAGGAGTACAGGCGAGAGAGACACAAATACGATCCAGCAGAAGCAGGGGAACACTGTCAAGGTTCTGGGACAGTTTTCTAAGACCCTCCTAACACACAGGCCCTGATGTGCGGGGTAGTCTCACAAGGAGGGATAATTTTACGGAAATGCTGAAGGAGTACCTTGCCGACCGTACCATGATTCCTATGTGCCTTATAATTATTGGGTATTCAAGCTGAACATGTTGCATTAACTGGCTCTCTACATCTTGGAGGTCCTGATCTGCCCTGCTGCTAGCATTTTGTTAGAGCGGGTCTTGCAAGGGGCATTGGAGTGCCTCCAAATTTTTGGCAGCCCTTGCATTCACTGCATAAGCAATAACAGTATGGGAGACCCACTTCCTAATAATGAGAACATTTTTTATGAGGCCCACCTCTACGTATCTTATGTAAAGAAGCATTGGAGTGTCTCCAAATTTTTGGTATCCCTTGCTTTCACTGCAAAAGCAATAACAGTATGGGAGACCCACTTCCTAATAATGGGAACATTGTTTTCATGAAGCTCTCCTCTATGTCTCTTGCAAGGGGCATTGGAGTGCCTCCCAATTTTTGGCAGCCATTGCAGTCACTGCATATGCAAGAACAGTATGGGAGACCCACTTCCTAATAATGGGAACATTTTTTTCATGAGGCCCTCCTCTATATCTTTTGCAAAGGGCATTAGTGTGCCTCTAAATTTTCGGCAACCCTTGCATTCACTGCATAGGCAATAACAGTATGGGAGACCCACATCCGAATAATGGGCAAAATTTTTTAATAAGGCCCTCTTTTACATCTCTTCCAAGAGGCAGTAGAGTTCATTCAAATTTTTGGCAGCCGTTGCAGTCACTGCATAGGCAAGTGCAGTATGGGAGACCCATTCCTAATAATGTGAATTTTTTTTAACAAGGGCCTTCGCTTTGTCTCTTGTAAGGGGCATTGGAGTGCCTCCAAATTTTTGGCAGCCCTTGCATTCACTGCATAAGCAATAACAGTATGCGAGACCCACTTCCTAATAATGGAATCATTTTTTTCATGAGAACCTCCTCTACGTCTCTTCCAAGGGACATTAGATTGCGTCCAAATTGTTGTCAGCCATTGACGTCACTGCATACATAGCAACATAGTAACATAGTAACGTAGGTTGAATAAAGACCTAGGTTCATCAAGTTCAACCTTTTTCACCCAACTGTACTCCCTACACTAACACTACACTAACTTACTGGGACTAGGCCTAACAAATGTATTATTACCATTTTTATTATTACTGCATTATTTCAATTACAAATGAACCAGTTTATAATTTTTTTAATTAGTCGCTGTCATGTTTTCTTCAAGATTATTGTAATTGTTTTTGCTGTGTATACCCCTTTTTCACACATAAAGCATCATGGAATAAATGGTGCTATGATAAATAATAATAATTAGTTTTATTTTTGTATTACTCTTATGATTCTAATTATGGTATTAGTAAAATCCCTATACCTAAATCTGTTGATCCAGAAGAAGGCAAAAACCACAGGACACATTCAGCTAATTTGCATCAAGGGGAAAAATTCCTTCTTGACCCCGAGAAAAGGCGATCAGTACAAGAACCCTGGATCAAATGTTCTACTGTAGGTGTTACATTTTTCCTAATTTAACTGTGAACCACAATGTTACCTATATCAAGTAAATCATCCAGCCCTTTTTTGAAAGCTGTTATAGTGTCTGCCATTACTACCTCTTGTGGTATGGCATTCCACAATCCGACTGCTCTGACTGTAAAGAACCCTTTCCTGTTTAGGTGTCAGAATTGCCTTTCTTCCACCCGTAATGAGTGCCCCCTGCTCCTTAGTATGGTCTTTGGAAGGAATAAGTCATGTGGTAGTCCTTTGTACTGAACACACATATATTTATACAGGTAAATGAGATCACCTCTGAGGCGTCGTATTTCTAAGCTAATCAAGCTCAACCTTTTCAACCTCTCATCATATGAGATGCCTTCCATCCCATATAATAATCTAGTTGCCCGCCTTTGAACTGACTCTAACTTCTGAATATCCTTTTTAAAATGTGTAGCCCAAAACTGGATCCCATATTCCAGATGTGGCCTCACCAGTGATTTATAAAGAGGTAACAATACATTGGGATCACGGGATTTTATTTCTCTTTTTATACATCCTAAAATCTTGTTTGCTTTTGTGGCTGTTGCTTGACATTGAGTACTGCTGCTCAGCTTACTTGTAACCAGAATACCCAAATCTTTCTCCTGTTCTGTAGTCTCGAGTATATACCCATTTAATGTATATACAGCAATAGGATTACTCCATCCTAGGTGCACTACTCTACATTTATCTACATTAAACTTCATCTGCCAAGTGTTTGCCCATTCAGTCATCTTATCCAGATCGTTCTGCAATATCGTAATGTCAAGATCAGATTTTAATATCCTACATAGTTTGATATCGTCAGCAAAAACTGATACTTTACTCGTAATCCCATCCCCACGATCATTAATAAAGAGGTTAAAAAGAATCAGTCCCAGCACAGATCCCCGTGGCACCCCTCTGCTGACTGTGTCCCATTTAGCGAATGTACCATTTATGTTGACTCTTTGTTTCCTATCATTTAGCCAATTCCTTACCATCTACATATAGTTCCTCCAAGTCCTTGCTTCTGTAGCTTCAGTATAAGGCTGCTATTTGGTACAGTATCAAAGTCTTTTGTAAAGTCCATATAAAACACATCAGCCGCATTACCAACATCCAGATTAGCACTTATATCCTCAACATGTTGGTTAAACATGACCTATTTTTCATGAATCAGTGCTGATTATCATTTGGTATGTTATATTGTTATATTATTCTCTGTGCTATAACTCTGCAGGTCATCTCTTATGATGTCCTCAAAAACTTTGCGCACAACTGATGTCAGACTTACCAGATGGTAGTTACCTGGATCCACCTTCTTACCTTTCTTAAATATTGGTACCACATTGGATATCCTCCAATCCTTTGGCTCTACCCCTGTTAAAAGAGAGTTTTAGAATACAAGATACAGCGGTTTGTCAATTACACTGAGTTCAATTCCCTCAGTATCCGTAGATGAATACCATCTGGGCAAGGGATTTGTCAATGTTTAATTTGCTCAGACGCAGGCGTACTTCTTTTTGTGTTAAACTAGTTGTATTAGGTGGTGAACTTTGATTTTTGCCCTGTTAAAAGATCCCTGGAACAGACTGTTCGTTGGTGAACATGGATGAAAAATGTCTGTTTAATATGTCAGCTTTTCATTGTCCTCTATAATTATCTTGTTATTATCGTCTTTTAAGGTGCCGATACCATCTGATTTTCTCTTTTTGGCATTGATGTATGTATAAAAAATGTTGGGATTTATTTTAATGTCCCTGGCGATCTGTTGCTCTGCAGATAATTTTGCTAGCTTGACTTATTTTTTAAATTTCTTTCTTAGGTCTTTATACTTATAAAATGCTATTTCTGGATTCTCGGCCTTCAAGATTTTGAATGCCCTTTGTTTTTGTCTTATTAAACTTTGTACCGTCTTATTTACCATAATGGTTTCTTTTTATTCCTGGAAATTTTATTACCAGAGGGTATACATTTTCTACAGGATTCTAGTAGTATTTCTTTAAACATGCTCCATTTACTTCAGTATCCCCAGTTACCATTACATGGTTCATGTTAGAATCTATGTTGTTTTACTATCGGCTATCTTTTTGTGGTTTGCTGGCTTCTAGTCTTTTCCTCTGGTGCTGGGTGTCTTGGTCATGTGATCTCTGCACTCTTTATTACTCAGTACTTGTCTCCCATTCACCGCTGGACATCAGTGTTTTTACGCTTGTGCTCTGGCTAAGGTGCCTTGTTAAGTTCTTTGTGCTTTGGACAATTGATATCCTGGGACTTCATGTTCCACCAGTTTTGTTCCCTTTAATCTTCATTTCTGCAACTAACTTTTCTGCTAAGTGGTCTCCTGTTTTTGCTCCCAGTCCTTAGATCTTTTAGGGACCCCTTTCCCCTTCCTTCAGATCTTCGTTTGAGTTCAGTGCAGGAGTTTCGGTGGGGCTATTCACAAGGAATAGGGCACCCACCCCAGCATAGGGTTAAGCTGAGTCTCAGTGCAGGGACAGCTTTTCCCTTCTATTCCTTAGTTCTAAGTTGAAGAACATAACAGTATGTCCAGCCAGGTTTAAAAAAAAAAAAAAAAAAAGTTTTTTTTTTCTCCTCTCCTCTTCCTGGGTTTTCTTTAGTATGAGTACCATCCAGGAGTTTACTCAATGCTTGCAAGGATTGACTCTGGAGGTTATTGGTCTTCAGCAGTACGTGAGTAAAAACCCTGCAGAAAGCTATGAAGAACCTAAGGTAGGATTACCTGAGTGCTTCTCGGGGATACAACAGGAGGCATTTTTTGATGCCATGGGTTTGCTGTATGATGACCCTGATCGGGTTACATCAGCTGAGGCAGAGCTCAGACATCTCAAACAGGGTTCTCTTGATGCTGAGAGTTATTGTACCCTGTTCAGACTATGGTCTGCAGAGGTGAGGTGGAACGACCCTGCACTCAAGTTTCAGTTTCTGGCAGGCTTGAGTGAAAGGGTTAAAGATTTGCTCATTGCATTCCCTCACCTGATACTCTGCAAGTTGCCATCCAGTTAGCTATCCATGTGGATAGAAGGTTGAGGGCTAGACAGAATGAGAAGTTTCCTGTATTGCTGGATTCTGCTTCTCACGATATTCCTGCCGACACTGGGGAACCTATGCAGGTGGGGGCAATGTCATCCCGTTCCAAGGAGAGGGACAGGAGGTTCTCTGAGGGACTTTGCTTGTATTGCGGTAAGGCTGATCATTTTTTATAACAATGCGAGGTTCGCTTAAGGAAAGAAAAAAAAATGATCAGTAGAAATAACACTCCCATTCGCATTGCGTTTTTACATTCTGCTGGGGTGTTTTTTCCTGGTAATACCACCTGTCCGGGTTGTTCGATTGAGTTTCAGGTTATGGTGGATTTTGGTTCTGCACTTAATTTATTTGATCAACAATTTCTTGAAAAGTATAAGTTTGATTCTGAACCTTTGTTGTCTCCTTTTCCTGTGGTGGTGATTGATAATACTCCCCTGGAGCATGGGAGCATTCTTCAAAAGGTCACTGGGTTTCCGCTTAATATGAATATGGCACATCAGGAGCAGATTGACTTATTTGTACTTGCTAAGTTGCCTTCCCCAGTCGTCCTGGGGTTGCCCTGTTTAAAAGTGAAAAATCCTTTTCTGGACTGGTCGTCTGGTTCCATAAGATCCTGGGGTCAGGGGTGTTATGGTAAGTGTTGTAATGTTCACATTGCGGCTGTTGTGAAGGGGGAGTTACCTGAACCCATTCAGGATTTTTGGAGGTTTTTTTCGGAGGTGGAGTCAAAAGCTTTACCACCTCATAGAGATTACAATTGCGCTATTGACTTCGTCCCTGATGCTAAGCTCACTAAGAGTCGGTTGTTTAATCTGACAAGTCTCGAGAGGTAGGCTTTGAAGGAGCACCTTCTGACTAGTTTAGCTGCAGGTCACATAAGAACCTCTAAGTCTCCTGTGGCTGTTGGGTTCTTTTTTGTCAAAAAGAAGGATGGGGGTCTTAGGCCATGTCTGAATTTTCGGGAGATTAATAAGATCACTGTACGCAATCCTTACCCATTACCACTTATTCCGGATTTGTTTAACCAATTGATGGGAGCTAAATGGTTTTCTAAGATTGACCTTCGTGGGGCATATAATTTGCTACGGGTGAAGGATGGAGATGAAGAGAAGACAGCTTTTAACACCCCGGAAGGTCAGTTTGAGTGTTTGGTGATTCCTTTTGTGCTTACTAACGCCCCTGCATTTTTTCAAAATTTCATCAATAACATTCTGAGACCCTTGATCAGTAGGAGTGTTATTTTTTATCTGGATGACATTTTTATTTATTCATCGGATCTTAAGTCTCATTGGCAGAGAGTCCGCGAAGTTCTTCAGCTACTGAGAGATAACACACTCTTTGCTAAATTGGAGAATGTCAGTTTGCTGTCCTGAGAATGTCAGTTTTCTAGGTTACTTTGTCTCTTGTGATGGTTTTGAGATGGACCCGGTGAAAGTTCAGGCTGTGCTGGAGTGGCCGAGGCCTGAGGGTTTGAAGTCCGTACAGAGGATTTGGGGGTTTGCCAATTATTACAGGAAATTCATAAAGAATTTCTCTGTCATCGCTAAACCAATTACTGATCTCACCAAGAAGGGTGCTAATACAGTCCAATGGTCCACTGAGGCTATTGAAGCTTTTGAGTATCTCAAGGAGAGGTTCAGCTCTGCTCCAGCTCTTATCCAGACTGATGAGACCAAGCCATTTTTGGTTGAGGTGGATGCCTCATATATAGGCGTAGGGGCAGTTCTGTCCCAGGAGGGTGAGGATGGGGTGCATCCCTGTGCTTTCTTTTTAAAAAAAAATTCTGAGACAGAGTTCAACTATGATGTTGGGAATCGTGAGTTGTTGGCTATTAAACTCGCGTTCGAGCATTGGCGACATTTTTTGGTGGGGGGCTCGACATCCTACACAGGTTTTCACTGATCATAACAATTTGATTTATCTGGATGCAGCTAAACGTTTGAATGCCCGTCAGGCTAGGTGGGCACTGTTTTTTGCCTGGTTCAATTTTTCTGTAACCTTTGTCCCGGGGACAAAGAATTTTAAGGCTGACGTTTTGTCTCATAGTTTCTCTCCAGCGGTGAATGCTGAAAGGGAAGAGTGTATTTTGCAGAGAGGGGTGGTGGTAGCCACGTTGGATTCTGAGTTGGAGAATAGCATCCTTGAAGCTCAGAGTGCGGCACCAACTAACACTCCGTGTGGTAAATTGTTTGTGCCTAGAGCCTTGAGGAGAGAGTTGTTTGTTGAATGTCATGAGTTTCGGTTGGCTGGTCACCCAGGGATTTCGGAAACTAGGAAGTCTATCGGTCAGAGTTTCTGGTGGCCAGGGTGGCAAAGGGAAGTCATCAAGTGGGTGCGTCAGTGTTCTGTGTGCGTTAGGTCGAAGGCCTCTCACGCTCCGTCTGCGGGGTTGCTGTGCCCCTTGGAAGTTACTAGTTCGCCATAGACGCACCTTGCCATGGATTTTATCACTGATCTGCCTTTATCGGAGGGTTTTTCTGTCAGCTGGGATATTATGGACTGCTCCAGAAAGAATATCAGTGGATCTTTAGATTGGGTGCTTTGACTCCAAATGGTCTTAACAAACAACAAAACTATTGCTGTTTCATCTAATTGTTAGGGTACCGGTAATATCAGCCTTGCATGGTTTTGGGTATAAGTTTAATTATCGTACATAGTAATATTATATACTGGTGTTTGCATCATCAATATCGTAACTATTCAAGTACTGTTGACAAATTCCTCTTTATCCCCATCATTTAATTACCCCTTTCCCATTTCCTGGTTTCCTACTATAGAATGTAGATAATATGGTACAGGTGCCCAATATGAGGGATATGGTGTATTGTCATATTTAGGAGATGTAGGGGCCAACCAAAAAACACCTCGTATTATTTTTGTAGTTGTGAATTCCCTACTGCTGTTATGTGATCCTCTTAGGTGCTATTACACCGTTTTTGCTGTGATCTAAATGTGTGCCAACTTAATAGTATATATAGGATATGAGGTACCGGGAGCTCTAATCAGACGCTAGCGCATGCACATTCAACGTGCGTTGTTTTAAGCATTTGAGATCTTAAATGTTGGTGGGCGGGTGCAGTAAAATGGCGCCCGCGCGTTAGCATTACACGTCCAGCGTCTTTAGTGTATTTGATCTGAGACGGACATGCGCAATATACTGGTGTCATCAATATGGCGCCCACGCATGCGCGGTTTAACGTTGATGTGTGGGTGCATGGATATGGCGCCCGCGCGTGCGCAGTATACGTCCAATATCTTTAGTGTATTTGATCTGAGACGGACATGCGCAGTATATTGGTGCACTAATATGGCGCCCACGCATGTGCGGTCTGCCTCATGGGCCTCTAGTGGATGATAGGGGCTGGACATGTGCATTAGAATGGATGGGGATGACTTCATATGGGAATGACATCGGCAAATATGCTCTCATGAACAAGGAAATGGGTTTGTTTGCTATACACATGGTGGGGTATAAAGTGAGGGGTTGGTAACATGAACGAGACAGCGCATCAGCAGGACACCAGACTGGCATTTTTTCCATTTTCCTTCTCCTGACGAACCAATTATCACACGGGGAAACGCGTCGAGATAGAGATATATGGACCCCTTAACCTAATGAGAAATATGGACCTCCTGTCTTTATGGGGAGGCAGCCTAACCGAGATGAGTAATGTTTTATATTTTCTCTTGTTCAAATAATTAGAAATACATTGTGTATAACACACCTTTGGTTTCTTTAATACATGTCATATTGTCAATGACATTTATGTTTAGGGTAAGGATAACATTGTATTGTTTAGTGGTACTAATTATAGGGGTGGCTATACCCATGCGGTACTTATTGTAGGAGACTTTATATCCCTGAGGTCTATAAAATGTGCTGGGGCTGATGTTATCCTGAGGAGACATGCATTATTGTGTATTTATGACTTTTATTTGTTCTATTGTATACACACAGTATCCCGATTCTGTCTTACTTATGGGGGAATTAAACAATGGGCCCTAAATGTGGGATAGCACCCTGAGTATTACCAGGTCTGGGTTTGGTTCTTTAATTTAAGTATCGGGGTTATCAACCCTTGTGTATATTGAACTGTAACAGACAGGTTTTATATATGGAACGTACCTCTTTTGGGGTGTTTTGGTTACTGTGACCCATCTATATATTTCTCAGATAGGCTTGGGTCAAGTGTCCATCTAGAGGTGTTCTTTTGCTATAATGTTTGGTCATTTTGGACATTAGAGTTTGACCCCAATGTTAGCGTATAAAATTAGATTTGGACCACAGTTATATCATATATGTCTTTTTTCATGTAATTCAGTATTTGAGGTGAGGTTAGATTTTAAATATTTCTATTAAAGATTATATTTTTAAAGGGTTTTCTATGTTAAATGCAGGTGGGTACTTAGCAGGCACGGCTGGTATGAAGGCAGGTGGGTACTGGCAGGCACGGCTGGTATGCAGACAGGCGGGAGCGGACAGGCACGACTGGAATGCAGACAGGCAGATACTGGCAGGTATGAACGCAGGCTAGATAGGGACCAGTACAGACTGGGACGCAGGAACAGAGCCGCAGGAGCAGTGAACAAGCAGAGCGGAGCAAAACCGCAGGTGCGGTGAACAAGCAGAGCGGAGCAAAACCGCAGGAGTGGTGAACAAGCAGAGCGGAGCACAACCGCAGGTGCGGTGTACAAGCAGAGCGGAGCAAAACCGCAGGTGCGGTGAACAAGCAGAGCGGAGCAAAACCGCAGGTGCGGTGAACAAGCAGAGTGGAGCAAAACCGCAGGTGTGGTGAACTAGCGGGAAGAGCGGAACCACCGGAGCGGTGAACAATCAGAGCAGAACAGAACCGCAGGTGCGCTAAACAAGCGGAGTAGAGCGGAACCACCAGAGCGGTGAATATGCAGAGCAGAACAGAACCGCAGGTGCGGTAAACAAGCCGGAAGAGCGGAACCGCCGGAGCAGTGAACAAGCAGAGCAGAACAGAGCAGAAGGTGAAGGCAGACAGGACAGGGCTCTGTTCACATGGAACAGACTGGAAAATACAGGAAGATGGTTAGAACACAGGAGGTAGATACGGAGGCAGGGAAAGGGGACAAGCAGAACCAGATACATACAAGGTACTTACAATGAAGTAGCGAGTGGACACAAAACTCACAAACAGAAGTACAGAGACAATGTGTTGGTGTTAGGTGCAGGTTCAGACACTGCAGGAAAAGGAAGGTACGGACATAGAGAGAAACAAGTAACGGGCTAGGACACTGTTCAGACAGGAACTGAACCGGGAACAAGATACAGCAACGAGCCTGGGAACTCAGCCCCCAGGGTGGCGTAAACAGACTAGAAGTCAGAGATACAGGTAGCGGCCCTGGGTACTCAGCCCCCAGGGTGGTGGGAACAGACTATAAGTCAGAGGTACAGGAAGCGGCCCTGGGTACTCAGCCTCCAGGGTGGCAGAACAGACTAGATACAGGACAGGACCTGGCAACTCAGTTGCAAAAGACAAATTGAGTGAAAGTGTTGCTCAGGCACCTCCTACTGGGTGGAGGGGGTTTAAGTATCCAGTGACTCACAGCAATAGGCTGGGGATGCATTAGGACTGTACACACAGTAGCTATAAGAAACAAGCAGAAAGCAGCACCGACGCCCTAAGCAATCAGACAAGAGACATGGACACAGCAGGTACTGGAGCAAAGAGTGCAGCATGGACTGACAGGTAAGATTGCAGTCTTGCATGGTGGGAGGTGGTGCACCATGCAAGCACGCCGCCAGGGATGTTACAGGCTAACAGGAGATCAAAAGGGTATTTTGACAAAAAAAGAAAGGAGTACTTGTTTGCTGTTGGCGATATGGTTTGGTTGTCCTCTACTAATCTTCGTTTGAAAATTCCTTCTAAAAAACTGGGGCCTAAATTTGTGGGTCCTTTCAAAGTTGTTCAGATTATCAAATCGGCAGCGGTGAGGTAGGGCATTCCCTTGTCCTGGAGGATTAATTCTGTGTTTCATGTGTCGTTACTTAAGAAGGCGGACACACCTGATATGCAGGCGAAGCCTACTGTTCCTCCTGTTGATGAGGACGGTGAATTTGAAATTTCTCGCATTTTGGATTCCAGGTGGCATAGACGAAGATTACAGTATCTTGAGTCCTGAAGAGGTTTCGGCCCCGAGGATAATTCCTGGGTGAAGGCCGAGGATGTCTTGGCCTCAAGGCTAATTAAGGCTTTTTACAGGAGATTTCCTGGTAAGTCTTGGCCATGAGGATCTGGAAGATCCTCGTAAAATGGGAGGTACTGTTAGAATCTATGTTGTTTTAATATCGGCCATCTTGTTGTGGTTTGTTGGCTTCTAGTCTTTTCCTCTTGTGCTGGGTGTCTTGGTCACGTGATCTCTTCACTCTTTATTACTCAGCACCTGTCTCCCATTCTCCGCTGGACATCAGTGTTTTTACGCTTGTGCTCTGGCTAAGTTGCCTTGGTAAGTTCTTTGTGCTTTGGACAATTGATATACTGGGACTTCTTGTTCCACCACTTTTGTCCCCTTTAATCTTCATTTCTGCAACTAACTTTTCTGTTAGGAGGTCTCCTGTTTTTGCTCCCAGTCCTTAGATCTTTTAGGGACCTCTTTCCCCTTCCTTCAGGTCTTCGTTTGAGTTCAGTGTAGGAGTTTCGATGGGGCTATTCACAAGGAATAGGGCACCCACCCCAGAGTAGGGTTAAGCGGAGTCTCAGTGCAGGGACAGCTTTTCCTTCCTATTCCTTAGTTCTAAGTTGCAGAACATAACAGTTCCAGTCTGCACGATTAAACTCTTTCCTTAATTTGTTGAAATCAGCTTTCCTAAAGTTCCAGGTTTTTGTATTTCTTTTTTGAAATGTTTCATTGAATATTACATTGAAACTTACCATATTATGGTCACTGTTTCTCAAATGCTCCCGGACCTGTAGATCATACACAATAACAGTATGGGAGACCCAATTCCTAATAATGGGAACAATTTTTTCATGAGGCCCTCCTCAAAGTCTCTTGCAAGGGGCATTGGAGTGCCTCCAATTTTTGGCAGCCCTTGCATTCACTGTGTAGGCAATAAGAGTATGGGAGTATGGGAGAACCACTTCCTAATAATGGGAAAAAAAATTAATAAAGCCCTCCTCTACGTCTCTTCCAAGGGGCAGTAGAGTGCGTCCAAATTTTTGCCAGCCGTATGGGAGACCCTATCCTTTACAATGGGAACATTTTGTTGCTGAGCAGTGATGAGTGAACGCGCTCGCCACTGCTCGTTACTCGCCCGAGCATCACTGTGCTCGACGAGCTTGGCGCTCCACGAATACTTCTGGGTTGCTCTGGCGGGAACTTGGGTCCCCTCCCTGCATGTTTGGCGCTCTTTAGAGAGCCAATGAACATGCAGGGATTGCCTGCCATGCACTGTAATACCGTAGCCATGGCTGTGGGTATTACAGTGATTGGCTGGCCGCACGGCGTCATCAGATGTTTGCAAGACCGAGCGCCGCAGTGCTCGTCACAGTCAACCCCAGAATCAGGCAGAGTAGGGAGAGCAGCTGCTGCGTCAGGGAGAGATTTGCTTCTTCATAGTTAGTATAGGTATTCCACAATATATATCTATATCCATCTGAACCAACAGTCCTTCTGAGGACTAATCCAGCTGCATATAATCAGTGCTAGGCTGGCAGGCAGTGTATGTGGCAGACTGCAGTGTATAATACATCACAAGAGGGTCCATTGAACATCCTGTCTGCTTATGCTGTAGTAATTACAGATATTTCTAGACAGCCCCAGATATCAGGGGCTAGGGCAATTTTTTTTTCATCTTAATCCTGGTTATTTGCTTAAAAAACAATCCAGAAAAAGCAGCACCATTTTTCTGCTCCATTTGCTTGTTCTCACTGCAGAATAAAATCAAATCTGTTCCATATTTCAGCAATAAAAATCCAGAAATTTAAACTGACCATGGTAAATATTGGCCTCCTTGCTGTGAAGGATAGTATTAGCAAATTACAGGCCTGCTATTTAAAACCGTGGTTCTCAGTCAGACATAACAGCTATAATAGTGTTTCGAAATCAAACAGTTCTTCCATTTTCGTTCCGTTGCAGTGTATTGGTCAAGCTATTCACACTAGGTGTCTGTGAAGGAAAGTATTAGCAAATGACAGGCCTAAATTTAAAGCTGTGGTTCTCTGTCAGACAATTCACTGAAAAGGCTTCTAAAATCATACATTTCTTCCATTTTCATTCCTTTGCAGTGTGTAGATTCGGGCCTCTCGGCTGGTCAGCTTCAAGTGAGTCAAGAGGAGAACACGTGTACCGATGACAAAATATTGGAGCAGCCACGGTCACATGAAGGCGACGGTGGTAAAGTGCAATTACTGTCACAAGAGGTGGATGATGATGATGAGACACAATTGCCAGAAAGTCAGGAGGTGGACCAGTGTGTGGAAGTGGAAGACGAGGTGGTGGATGATATAGTAACTGATCCAACCTGGCAGGGGGAAACACAGAGCGAGGACAGCAGCACACAGGGGGAGGGAGGCATAGCACCACAACAGGCAGGAAGAAGCAGTGTGGTGACCGGAGACACAAGTCGGGAAAGCGTTCCTCCACAAAGGAAGTTGACAGTACAACTGTTAGGTCTTCCCGAGTCTGGGTGTTTTTTAAAAACTGCAGATAACGCCAAAAAGACCATGTGCACCACATGCCAGGCCAGCATCAGCAGGGGTAGCAAAACTACCAGCCTGACCACCACCAGCATGATCAGGCACATGACAGCAAAACACCCGACTAAGTGGGCCGAACCCCAGCAACAGTGTCTGCAGGTGACACCATTGCTTCTGCCGCTGTTGTGCGTGCATGCCAATCCCCTGTCCATGGTGCATGCCAAGATGCCTCCCACCCTGCACATGTCGCTGCACACTCTCAAGTAGCACCATCAGCAAGCACATCCATGTCCTTGTCCCAGCGCAGCGTTCAGTTGTCCCTACCACAGTCCTTGGAACGCAAGCGCAAATACGCAGCTAACGCCCCACAGGCCACACTGCTAAATTCACACATTTCTCAAATGCTTGCGCTCGAAATGTTGCCTTTTAGGCTCATAGAGACGGAAGCTTTCCACAATCTGATGGCGGCGGCCATCCCTCGGAACTCAGTCCCCAGCCGCCACTGTTTTTCCCAGTGTGCCGTCCCTGCATTACACAAGCACGTGTCCCACAATATTAGACTTGCCCTCATCAATGCAGTTACAGGGAAAGTCCACCTAACCACGGACACGTGGACAAGTGCTTGTGGGCAGGGACGGTACATATTGCTGACGGCACACTGGGTTACTATAGTGGAAGCCGGGACTCAGTTGGACCTTGGGACGGAACACGTTCTCCCGACGCCGAGAATTGCAGGATCTGGGTCAATGAGGGTTGCCCCACATCCTACAGCTCCTGCATCTCTGCCTCCTCCTCTTCAGCATCCATCTCCGAAATGACCACATCAGTCACAAGCTGGAAGCACGGCAGCACTACCTCGGCCAAGCGGCAACAGGCTGTGCTGAAGCAAATACGCTTAGGTGACAAACCACACAAAGCTGAAGATTTGTGGACGGCTCTGAAAGAGCAGGCAGATCTGTGGCTCACACCACTGAACCTACAGCCAGGTATGGTTGCGTGTGAGAATGGCCGGAATCTGGTAGCGGTTCTGAGGGGAGGCGAGCTCACACACGTACCATGCCTGGCCCATGTGCTTAACCTGGTTCAGCGGTTTCTCAAAATCTATTGGGATCTGCTGTATCTGCTTGTCAAAGTACGCCGGCTTTGTGCCCATTTTAGAAAGTCTCCCACAGCTGCCTTCGCCAATACCATGCTTCAGCAGCATTTGCAGCTTCCAGCTCACCAACTGATCTGCGATGTCCCCACGCGTTGTAACTCTACATTGCAGATGTCGGGAAGGATTTGTGAGCAGAAGAGGGCAGATATTTACTTCCAACATCAACAAGGCCTTCGTTATTCAGGTCAGACTCCACACATAAAACCTCAGGAGTGGACATGGATGTTAGACATCTGTACCATCCTCCAAAACTTTGAGGACTCCACCAAGATGGTGAGCGGCGATGACGCCATAATTAGCGTCACCATCCCACTTCTCTGTCTTCTGAAATGCTCTCTGCTCTCAATTAAACAGGATGCATTGCAGGTGGAGCACGATGAGATGGAGCAAGGAACCATACAGGGTGATTACACGCAGCCCAGCCTCATCTCATCCCAACATGGATTGGGTGGCAATGAGGAAGAGGAGGAGGAAGAACAGGAGCTAGTTTCCTGCGCTATAGTAGATGGTACTACCTTCACAACTGTCATGCCGTCTGTTCACCGTGGCTGGCTTGAGGATAGGGAGGAGGAGGAAGAGGAGGAGAATGAGGAGCAGAGCATGGTCAGTCGTCCTCTTGGTGAGGACACGGAAGTCTTGCCTCTTTGCAGTGTGGCACACATGGCTGAGTTTATGTTGTGCTGCCTTTCCCGTGACACTCGCATTGTCCAAACTTTTGGTGACAGTTAGTGACTAGTGAGTGTATTTGTTACTATTTGCTATTCGCACGGATAGTACGGTATTCGGATAACTCATTATATTGCGAGTATTTGTGTACTTGCCTTGCTACATTCGGATGGCCCTCCCTACAGTTTTGGCACCTCCTTTGCAGCCACTAAACATGCTGGGCTTCCTAATCAATCACAATAATGCCGTAGACATCTTTATTATTCATCATTACTGTGATTGGCTGGCCGCCCAGCGTCATAGGGTCTATTTAAGTCCTGCCACCGCCATTTTGTGCACATTGCATCCGGAGCCTGTGTTCTACAAGCATAGGGAGAGATCGCTGAGCTGCTACGGAGAGTGTTTAAACCTTTTGATAAAACAAAAGCCTTTTTAAGGGCTACCTGCAGTGTATACTAGTTCAGTGTAGAAACGAACAAGCGGTGGCCCACCTTATATAGCTAAACAGACCATGGTAACTGGTCGTGATCGCCAGACCAGACCATGGACCAATTGTTGCCTACTCAAGCGATAAACATGTGGAAAAAGGAGGAAACATGAGTATAAAGGCATAAAAGACATTATTTTATTCAATGAAAATTGCATAACAGAGTTTACAAAGTATTACACCACAAAGAGGGTGTATAAAATGCAAGGTGCCGGGCATAGTAAGGACACATGGGCGATGGGCCAAAGTATGTAGATACATATATCTCCGTATGGATATTAATGGTGGGTGTGGGAAATTATGTTGTGGAAATCGCCATTTCTAGTAAGCTGCTTTAGGCTAATAAAGCCATAGTGGGCTAGAATATACAGGCAATCCCACCTCACATATCATATCATATATCACCTTTCCCTGGTTAGATCATAGGTAACACTCACCAGGAGATTTGAATTCTGGAGCCCTCAGACCACTGTGACCATAGTGAGATCGCGGTAATTGTGACAGCGCGCCCCGACACACGTTTCGCCTATCTTTCGCAAGCGCCTAGGTAGCACCAACACAGGCACCATGGGGTCGTGGTTTACTCAGAGTGAGAACTGGGTCAACTGTTCCCAAGAGCACCCCCGCTGTGCGCCAAGTCATGGCAAGGGGGCGTTCAGCTGCAGTGTGGATTTTTTTTCTGAAAGTCCTTCAAAAAAAAACATTGTAGTCTGTAGCATCTGCCATACCAAGTTGAGCAGAGGCCAGGGCAAAGGCAACCTGAGCACCACCAGTATGCGAAAACACATGGCAGCCAAGCACGCCAGTAGGTGGGCGGAACACCAAGGTACCAAATCTGCGTCTGCGGGTAAAACCAATGCCGTGTCACCTGGGCTATGTCCTTCAGAATCTGCTGTTCAGGAAGCAGACGCTCATATCTCCTGCCCACAAGCTGCGGTTGCTCACGCACAACAATCATCAACCACATCCACTTCCTTGTCCCTGTGAAGCTTCCAATTGTCCGTTACTGAGAGCTTGGAAAGAAAGCGAAAATACCCAGCCACGCACCCACAGGCACAAAAACTAAACTCGCACATTGCCAAATTGCTAGCTGTGGAGATGTTGCCGTTTAGGCTTGTGGGAACACAGTTTTTCCTTGATCTCTTGGCTGTGGCTGCTCCACGATACAGTGTACCCAGCCGCCACTATTTTGCCGGTGTGCCGTCCCTACGTTACACAATCACGTGTTAAACAATCTGAACCGTGCTCTCACCAATGCCGTAACTGGGAAGGTCCACCTAACTACAGACACCTGGACAAGTTGATGTGGACAGGGAAGACACATTTCTGTCATGGCACACTGGGTAAACCTGGTGGAGGGTGGGACAAAGGCGCAAACTGAAAGATCACACATCCTACCCACGCCTAGAATAGCTTGCCCAACTTCTGTCAGGGTTTCCGCCTCTTCATATTCCACCTGCTTTCTCCCCTCCTCCTGCTCCTCATCCTCTGCTGAATTACCCTCCCATTACTGCCAAGCTGGGACCTGTGCAGCAGCGCATCTGCAAAGTGGCAACACGCTCTGCTGAAGCAGATATATTTAGGTCAGAAAGCACACACTGCAGCAGAGCTGTAGCAAGCTTTAAAACAACAGACCAATCAGTGGCTCTCCCCGCTGCGCCTTCTACCCAGTTTGGTCGTTTGTGATAATGGGCGTAACCTGGTGATGGCTTTAAAGGTTAGCAAGCTGTTAAACATGTCATGCATGGCTCACATGCTGTACCTAGTTGTTCAGAAATTTCTGAAAACTTGTCATGACTTGCCGTACCTACTTGAGAAAGTGCACCATATTAGCGCCCAATTCCGTCATTCCTCTACAGCTTTTGCTGCTCTTACAGCACTGCAAAAGCACTTGAATTTGCCAAGTCACTGGCTCATTTGCGACCTGCCCATGTGTTGGAACTCAACCTATCATATTTTGTCGAGGATTAGTGAACAGCAGAGGGCAGTAGCTGAATACCAGCTTCAACATGCCCGTCAGATTGAGAGTCAGCCCAGCCACCACACATAACAACTGTCAAGTAGGTGTGGATGGCTGACATTTGTGAGGTTCTTGAGAACTTTGAGTACTGCATCAAACTCGTGAGCGGTGATGAGGCTATTATTAGCATAACCATCCCGCTGCTGTGTCTCTTGAAACAATCACTTCATAATAACAAAGAGGAAGCTTTGAGTGCCCAGCATGTTGGTATGGAGCCAGATTTCCCAATGGGTGATACTACCCATCCCAGCCAATATTCTGAGGCAACATTGGGTGATGAGGAGGAAGATGAGGAGGGAGAGGACTTGTTTTTCTGTGCTACCGTGGGGACTCATAATGCTACAGAGGGGACACCCAACCCAAGCTTCATGTCTGTCCAGCCTGGATGGGCTGGAGGGGAGGAGGTGGAGGAGGAGGCGAGTCAGCGGGAGTAGAGGATGGGTACTGTTTCTACTGTTGGGGACACAGAAGATTTGCCTTTTTGCAGCTTGGCCCACATGGCACCTTTCATGTGTAAGTGTCTGTGGCAAGACCCTCGCGTAATACACATTTTATCCAACAACCTATACTGGTTGGCCACCTTTCTCGATCCACGGTACAAGGAGAAACTTCCTTCTCTCCTTTTGGAGTCACCAAAGACTTTTACAATGGATTCGTTCAAGAGGACCATTGTTGATCAGTTTCTGAAAACATCACCCTCAGACAATGCTGGTGGCAGAGGTACCCGCTCTTTTCAACACCAAGGGATAATGGGGAGAGACACAAACACCAGCTCCAACAGAAGTGGGGGGAAAATGTGCACAAATTGGGCAATTTTCAATAAACCAGCACAAAAGCAATGGCTATCTGTGCCTGTAACAATGCCAAGGAAGCATAAGTTACAGAACATGGTCAAGAGGTACTTAAAGGGAATCTGTCACCCCCCTGGGCAATATTAGACCAGTACTATGGACATACAGGGTATAGAAAAGTAAATCTATACGTACCCATATGGCCAATAGCAATGGTCTGATTCCAGAGAAATCTTCTTTTATAAAGTTTCTTCTCCAGAGGCTTGGCGTCCGGTGGACGCCAAGCAAACCCCTCCCATACGCTTATTATGCAGCTAAATCCCTGCCTCTGGGCGAATATGGGCTAAATTATCATCTTCCCCCCTCTCCCCGGCTCGTCACAGGGCCATGTGACTGCCCTGTGACTTGCCCTGCTGTCTCCCCTGCCGCGCATGCTCAAAGCACCGCTCACATGGTTTCTCCCCGGGTACTGGGAGCGGCGCTGTGTGCATGCGCGTCAGGGGAGAAAGCAGGACACGTCACAGGGTAGTCACAGGGCCCTGTGACATGCCAGGGAGGGGGGGGGGGATGATAATTTAGCCCAGAGGCGGGGATTTAACTGCATAATAAGTAGATAGGAGTGGTTGGCTTGGCGTCCCCCGGATGCCAAGCCTCTGGAGAAGAAACTTTATAAAAGATGATTTCTCTGGAATCAGACCACTGCTATTGACCATATGGGTAAGTATAGATTTACTATCACCTGTATGGCCATATTAGTGGTCTGATATCGCCCAGGGGGGTGACAGATTCCCTTTAAGTGACCATACATGCGTCCTTCAGTTCCCTTTATTTTTGGGTGTCAAAGCTGAACACTTGGCCTGACCTCTCCTTATATGCCTTGGAGGTGCTGGCCTGCCTGGCTGCTAGTGTTGTGTCAAAGAGTGTTTTCAGTTCCGCTGGGGCAATCATCACTGATAGGCGCACATGCCTCTCCACGGAAAATGCAGACAGACTTAATCTAATTAAATTCAACAAGGACTGGATATCTCCACAGTTTGTAATCCCTCCAGATGACAGCAAGCCAACCTAAATTCACCAAAAATGAGGATTCATGCCACTGCTGTTAATGTCATCCCCTTCCCATAAATACCAGTTTCCTTCCTTTGTCAACCATGACTCAGCCCATAAAGCTAATTTTTACAAACCCTATGCACATTGTGCAGTGGACAAACCAGGCCAGTATTCCTACTCCAGCCTAACTACTATTTGTGATTGGAGGCCCTTGGGATGGTGGCTTCCTGAGTCAACCATGACTCAGCCCATAGGGCTAATTTTTACAAACCCTCTGCACATTGTGCAGTGGACAAGCCAGGACAGTATTCCTACTCCAGCCTAACTACTATTTGTGATTGGAGGCCCTTGGGATAGTGGCTTCCTGCATCAACCATGACTTAGCCCATAGGGCTAATTTTTACAAACCCTATGCACATTGTGCAGTGGACAAATCTGGAATGTACAGTGGTCCTACCAAACTAATATTTGTCATTGGAGGCCCTTGTCACAGGTTGTACCACATTGTGACTGAGATAGAGGATACATATTCAATAGAAATGTACTGTCAGTCAACCTATTTGGCAAAATAACATGCCTGGCTTGTACCACATTGTGACTGAGATAGGGGATACATATTCAATAGAAATTTACACTGACTGTTGATGACCGACTGATGGCCCTCTGAAAACTTGAATTGAGGGCCACAACTACTACAGTACTCCATCGTAGATAATGTTTGTCAAGGGAGGCCCTGGAATCTTTCTGCACCTATGACACAGTCCTCAGGAGTAATTTTTGGAAATATGCACATTCTGCACTAGACTAAGTAGTACAGTATCAAGAAGTCTTCTCTTCCTATATGATCTGGTGAATATTGACAATCAAAATCTCTGAGCCATTTGGAGAAGCTTCTCCAAACCATCCTGGAGGGGGGGCACCATATATCCTTTATCCATTGACTTGCACAAGTGATATATTTGAGCTTGTCATCCTGTTGACTAGTGCAGCTTTATTTTTCTGGTTCACAGAGTTAAGACAAACCTGAGGATCGCAGGCCGCACTAACTGCTACCTTCTAGGCCTCCATGTCTCTTGGCCTTTTTCTCCGTAGTCTCTGCCATTAAATGAGTTAAATAATAGAGTGAGGGCCCTACAATATGAACAAGTGAGGGCACTCTCAAATGTACACAAGAGGCACCTCCAAAATTTCTGGAGGAGGGCACTTCAAAATGTATGTTACAGGGCCACACGAGGTCTCTCACAAAACTCAGCTTTCCTGCCTACTGCAGGCCCTCTGAACATTTGAATTTAAGGCTGCAGTATCACATGGTGGTGGAGGAGGAAGAGGGTGAGGAGGGTCAAGCCCAACACTACAATGGGCACATTGTAAACTGCTATGGAATATGAATTGAGTGTCAATCATGGAGGGATCGCTCAAATGTCTAAGTAACAGCTGTCCCTCCAAAACGCATGTTACAGAGCCACCTGAAAATGCTGACAGGCTGACTCTTCTAAAAATGAACAAGGGCTGGATTGGGCCAGACTTATCAACACCACCGAATGATAGCAGCGTAACATAAACTCAAATACAGTGTCTTTTTTAGGGGAGGTCTTACTCTATTCCCATGCACCTCTGTCTTCACACCCAGACATGGGTATATACTTCCTGATTTTTCAATTTGCTTTTTTCCTCCTCCTTCTCTACATCCTCATCCTCCACCACCATATCACCACAATATGTACAATATCAACATATCTACGTCTCTTGCAAGGGGCATTGGAGTTCCTCCAAATTTTTTTGCTGCCGCTACATTCACTGCATACAGTATGGGAGACCCACTTCCTAATAATGGGAACATTGTTTTCAGGAGGCCCACCGACCTCTACATCT
This sequence comes from Phyllobates terribilis, assembly GCF_046119375.1. Lineage (NCBI taxonomy): Eukaryota > Metazoa > Chordata > Amphibia > Anura > Dendrobatidae > Phyllobates > Phyllobates terribilis. The sequence goes on along the minus strand of NW_027362770.1, from coordinate 52,845,693 downwards.
CTTGCAAAGGACATTGAAGTTCCTCCAAAATTTTGGCAGCCGTTGCTTCACTGCATAGAAAACAGTATGGGAGGCCCGGCCTGCTCCTTTCTAATGGAAACATGTCATTACTGTGGCCCAGCTCTATGTGTCTTTAAATTGTTAGTGGGGTTTTTCCTAAATTTTGGCAGCCGTTGGACTCACTGCATACCATATAACTGTATAGCAGACTCTCTCCTTTCTAATGGGAACATGTCTTTCCTGTGGCCCAGCTCTTTGCATCTTTTAATTGTTAGTGGGGTTTTTCCTACATTTTGGCAGCCGTTGGACTCACTTCATACCCTATAACTGTATAGCAGACCTGCTCCTTTCTAATGGAAACATGTCATTACTTTGGCCTAGCTCTATGTGTCTTTAAATTGTTAGTGGGTTTTTCGCCAAATTTTGGCAGCCGTTGGACTCACTGCATACCATATAACTGTATTGCAGACCCTCTACTTTCTAATGGGAACATGACGTTACTGAGGCCCACCTCGCTGTGTCTTTAAATTGGTATTGGGATTTTTCCCAAATTTAGGCAGACGTTGTATTCACTGCATACGCAATAACTGTATAGCAGAACTGCTCCTGTCTAATGGGAACATGTCTTGCATGGGCATTACCACTATAGGAGACACACTCCTTTATAATAGGAATATTTTTTTCTCTAAGGCCCTCCTCTATGTCTCTTCAAAGGGGTATCTGGTTGCGTACAAATTTTTGGCAGTCCTTGCAATCACTGTATGCACAATAACAATATAGGAGACCAAGCCTTTTATAATAGGAACCACAAAGCATAGCCGGCTGATGACTTTCTAACAATAGTGAAGGCCAAATGCTGGCCCTTTAAGAATAGTAAGGGCCGCCAGATGGCCCTTTAAAAATAGGCTTTGTGACTTTCAGAGTCCCTGCTTCATAAATTAAACAATATGTGTTCGATCATGTCTCGCACACCATATGGGAAGATAAGGTAATTAAATATTAAAATGACATTTACAGGTAAATGTATTTTTCACCTTTAAAAGCAATGCAAAAGTGCAAAAACACACCAAAAATGCTACGTGTGAACATAGCCCAAGGTGTGGAGGAGCATTTTTGTTTTTAGTTATTTATTTTACCTTATATACAAGTCATTACCCTGGAAAGGATGTTCCTTAACATTTTCCCCAGGAAAATCCATTTTGGTTTAGTTTTTGTATGTTTTATTGTGTGCCCGTAAAAGTGGCATAATACTCTGACAACATTGTTCACAGCAGTGATCTGCGAGTCTGAGATGCTTCCAGGGGTCTTCCCCATGCTGTTCCCATGTCATTTGAGCACTTTTCCCATTGATTTTGTCAATTTTTAGCCCCCCTACAGACCTCCGGAGGGGGCCGCCAGAAAAATGCTCGAGTTTCCCATAGACTTACATTGGGCTCATTGCCCGATCATTTTAGTGCTCGCTCATCACTAGTAAGCACCAGTCGAACCTAACCACAACCAAACAAATGTCATCCGACAGCCACTTATCCTAACTCCACCACAAAGATGCACACTCGACTTAGCACTAGAGATGAGCGTTGTTCTACTCGAACTGTTCGCCAATCTCAAATTCGAGCTGTTTTGGGCGGTGTTCGAGCCGTTCGGCGAACACGAACAATTTGAGAAAAATTCGGCTGTTCGAGGTTATGTTCGATAACTGTTCGTGCACCAAAATCATAACTGGATTTTTTCTCAGTAATGATGAAAATTAATGTTAATACGCAGTTTGAGTGTACAGCGGGGTGGGGGGAGGGGCAGGGGATGGATCTCTGCAGGAACAATGAAGATCTCCATTTTTTTTTCTCTTTCCCGCATTTGCAGTGGGGAGGTGCAATCTGTCAGCCTATCAGCAGCGCACACACGGAGCGAAGTGCTTTTTTTCACACAAGCAAGGGCATGTGTCATTGGCACTGTATGTCACATGTCCTTGCCCTATAAGACCAAGCCATTTTCCCCGTCGCCACCATTTTCTCACTGCTGCAGCTGCGTGTTAGACGGCACCGCTGTTGCTGTGTGCGCTATACCTTGTTAATTTCAAGCCAATTTTCGCACAAATATACAGATAGCTTGGGAGTAGGGAATAGTTGTGATTGCAGTCCTTTTAAGGACTAGGTTACAGCATTTCCTACGACTTTTATCAGGGAGGTCTGTGCTCTTAAATAGATAGGTTGTGGGAGTAAAGACTAATTGTAATTGGAGTCCTTTTCAGGACTAGGTTACATGAGTTCCTATCAGTTTTTGCCAGGCAGGTCTGTGCCAGTGCTGTGCAAGTTTTTTTCACAGCATTTGGCTGAATCCAGCAAAGCTAATCCTTTTTGGCCTATTGCAGAGTGTGTTAGTCAGTGGAGTAGCCTATCTGTGTTGCAAGATATAACACCTGTGTATAGAATACCAATGTTTTTACTGCACCTAGTGAAGTAAAATCTTTTGGGCATAGCATCATTCTATCAGTCCATCTATACTGACCTCCATCAGGTTGCAAACTGAATATAATTTTTTTCTGCATCTAGCTCTGAAAAAATATTTGGGCTTCTAGCAGTGTGTGGGACTTGGTCTATTAGTCCATCTATACTGACCTCCATCAGGTTGCAAATTAAAAATAATTTTTTTCTTCATTTAGCTCTGAAAAAATATTTGGGCTTCTAGCAGTGTGTGGGACTTGGTCTATTAGTCCTTCTATACTGACCTCCAGCAGGTTGCAAATTGAATATAATTTTTTTCTGCATCTAGCTCTGAAAAAATAGTTGGGCTTCTAGCGGTGTGTGGGACTTGGTCTATTAGTCCATCTATACTGACCTCCATCAGGTTGCAAATTAAAAATAATTTTTTTCTGCATCTAGCTCTGAAAAAATATTTGGGCTTCTAGCAGTGTGTGGGACTTGGTCTATTAGTCCATCTATACTGACCTCCATCAGGTTGCAAATTAAAAATAATTTTTTTCTGCATCTAGCTCTGAAAAAATATTTGGGCTTCTAGCAGTGTGTGGGACTTGGTCTATTAGTCCATCTATACTGACCTCCATCAGGTTGCAAATTAAAAATAATTTTTTTCTGCATCTAGCTCTGAAAAAATATTTGGGCTTCTAGCAGTGTGTGCGACTTGGTCTATTAGTCCATCTATACTGACCTCCATCAGGTTGCAAATTAAAAATAATTTTTTTCTTCATTTAGCTCTGAAAAAATATTTGGGCTTCTAGCAGTGTGTGGGACTTGTTCTATTAGTCCTTCTATACTGACCTCCAGCAGGTTGCAAATTGAATATAATTTTTTTCTGCATCTAGCTCTGAAAAAATAGTTGGGCTTCTAGCGGTGTGTGGGACTTGGTCTATTAGTCCATCTATACTGACCTCCATCAGGTTGCAAATTAAAAATAATTTTTTTCTGCATCTAGCTCTGAAAAAATATTTGGGCTTCTAGCAGTGTGTGGGACTTGGTCTATTAGTCCATCTATACTGACCTCCATCAGGTTGCAAATTAAAAATAATTTTTTTCTGCATCTAGCTCTGAAAAAATATTTGGGCTTCTAGCGGTGTGTGGGACTTGGTCTATTAGTCCATCTATACTGACCTCCATCAGGTTGCAAATTAAAAATAATTTTTTTCTGCATCTAGCTCTGAAAAAATATTTGGGCTTCTAGCAGTGTGTGGGACTTGGTCTATTAGTCCATCTATACTGACCTCCATCAGGTTGCAAATTAAAAATAATTTTTTTCTGCATCTAGCTCTGAAAAAATATTTGGGCTTCTAGCAGTGTGTGGGACTTGGTCTATTAGTCCATCTATACTGACCTCCATCAGGTTGCAAATTAAAAATAATTTTTTTCTTCATTTAGCTCTGAAAAAATATTTGGGCTTCTAGCAGTGTGTGGGACTTGTTCTATTAGTCCTTCTATACTGACCTCCAGCAGGTTGCAAATTGAATATAATTTTTTTCTGCATCTAGCTCTGAAAAAATAGTTGGGCTTCTAGCGGTGTATGGGACTTGGTCTATTAGTCCATCTATACTGACCTCCATCAGGTTGCAAATTAAAAATAATTTTTTTCGGCATCTAGCTCTGAAAAAATATTTGGGCTTCTAGCAGTGTGTGGGACTTGGTCTATTAGTCCATCTATACTGACCTCCATCAGGTTGCAAATTAAAAATAATTTTTATCTGCATCTACAGTACCTCTGAAAAAATATTTGGGCTTCTAGCAGTGTGTGGGACTATTTGTATTAGTCCATCTATACTGACCTCCATCAGGTTGCAAATTCAAAATAATTTTTTTCTGCATCTAACCCAGCCAATAGTTTTGGCCTAATACCACAGTTTGGCCACTCAGCTCTGCTCGGTTACCATCCATTGTTTTTTTGTGCAAACAACTCCAGAGTTGTGAATTAGTTAACCACCAAAATGAGTGGAAAAAGGCCTGCTGCTGGTGGAAAGGGGAATAGGCATGTTGGGAAGGGGAAAAAAGGTTGTGTCCGTGGGGTAGGTGTTAAAGCAACAGTAACATCTGCAGAAGAAAGACCATCTTCCAGCCAAACTAAAATGTCTACTTCTTTTAGCGGACAATGTGATAAGACCCCTTTCTTACGGCCACGCCAATCGCTACAATTTCCAGATGAGGCACAAAAACAGCAGGTGCTTCAACGGATATCAAGTGCTCCTTTAAGTGGGCTCTCCTCCACATCAACTTCAACATCACAAATACTCCAGTCCTCAAAGGTGTCACCCAAATCGCACTTGCTTCCTCACAGCTCCCAAATCTCCAGCTGCCCATCTGAGTATGAGGTAGAACAGATGGTTGAGTCTGCAGAGCTGTTTACTCATACTATAGCCTGGGAATCAGAGGTCGACTCCAGCGCTTCTGTGAATCCAGACGAGGAAATGATCTGCACTGATGCCCAGAATCTTTATGAGTCGGATCCAGGACCAGACACAGAAGGTTCTGACCATAATGTAGACCCTCATTCCCAAACTGTAACTCCTGTTGGTGGAGACAATGAGGAAGACGATGATAAGACTCAAATACCTGATTGGAGCGACAACTTTAGTTTTTTGTCAGGGCAGGAACAGGATGGCTCTGAGGACGACGGGTGTGATAACGCACAGGGTGATGATGATGAGGTCGGAGATCCCACTTACTGTCAACCCACAGTCAGCCAAGAGATGAGGTCAGCAGAGGAGGTGGAGGAAGATGCTAGTGACGACGAGGTCAGGTTGCGCCTTCCTGGACAGAGACGTAGTACTGGAAGCACGTCAACAACTGCATCCTCAAACACAACTCTGCCTCTCACCACAAGTCGTGGTGGCTCTTCAGGTCGCATGGGTGCTAAGCCTTGCATAGCCTGGGCATTTTTTCAGATCGATAAAGATGACCCAACTCGTGTTATCTGTAACATTTGTCAGCAAAAGCTAAGTAGAGGCCAAAAAATACATAGTTTGAGTACTTCATGCATGAACCGGCACATGGACATGAAGCATAAGTTGCAGTGGGAAGCTCAGTGTGCTACAATGCGGCCTAGCCGGCCGGGCCAATCACCGTCTGCCATATCTTGTGCATCCGCGGCCTCTTCATCCTCTGTGACTGGGGGGACAGCAGTCACACCTGTTTTGGGGCGCAGACCTGCCACCTCTTTACCCGCAACAGCCAGCGTGATTGGCAGGTCATCATTTTCTTTGGAGGTGGTAACACCAGCTGGTGTTGAGCGCTGTCCGACATCGATAGCACCACCTTTGGATCAAGGCAACCTAACATGTCCGCCTGCATCTTCCTCACAGACCGGCAGTTTGCCGGCGTCACCCTTATCAATCCCGTCTAAGCACAATAGCCAGCCCTCGGTCCCTCAGATGTGGACAAGTAAAAGACCATTTCCTCCTAGCCATGAGAAAGCTAAGAGGTTGAATTTCACCATCTGCAAGCTCTTGGCTACAGAAATGCTGCCTTTCCGCCTGGTGGACACAGAGGATTTTCGAGACCTTATGTCCGTCGCAGTGCCCCAGTACCAGATGCCCAGTCGGCACTACTTCTCAAAGAAAGGTGTGCCTGCGCTCCACCAGCATGTCGCACACAACATCACCGCTTCTTTGAGAAACTCTGTGTGTGACAGGGTGCATTTCACCACAGACACTTGGACGAGTAGGCATGGACAGGGGCGTTACATGTCGCTGACTGGGCACTGGGTAACTATGGTGACAGCAGGACAAGGGGCTGCTGTCCAAGTCTTGCCGTCCCCACGAGTTGTGCGTCAATCCTCTTTATGTCAAAGTTCCTCCACTGCTTCTGCCTCCTCAACCTCCTCTCGGTCTTCCACCTGCACCCAAAGCCTGTCTGGTCATGCCACAAGCTTTCTAACTGCGCAGAAGGGATCCTGCACACCTCCTTACTATGCTGGCAGTAGGGCTCAACGTCATCAGGCGGTTTTTACATTGAAATGTCTGGGAAATGTGAGTCACACAGCTGAGGAGTTGTGGTCAGCTCTGGAGAACCAATTTCATGAATGGTTGTCTCCACTGGACCTGAAACCAGGGAAGGCCGTGTGCGACAATGCTGCAAACCTGGGTGCGGCCCTTCGCCGGGGCAATGTCACACACGTGCCTTGTATGGCTCACGTGTTGAACCTGGTTGTCCAGCAATTTTTAGCCCACTATCCCAGACTAGATGGCCTTCTGCAGAGGGCACGGTCGCTGTGTGCTCACTTCCGCCGTTCGCATCCCGCAGCTCAGCGACTTACATCTCTACAGAAGTCGTTGGGCCTGCCACTTCACCGGCTAAAATGCGATGTGCCTACCCGGTGGAATTCAATTCTGCACATGTTGCAGCGACTGTGGCAGCACCGACAAGCCCTGGTGCAATACGTTCTGACGTATAGCCTGGGCCAACGAGATTCAGAGGTGGGGCAAATCACGCTGGAGGAGTGGTCTCAGATCAGGGACCTATGCACCCTTCTGCACAGTTTTGAAATGGCGACGAAGATGTTTAGTGCTGACGATGCCATTATCAGCATGACTATTCCGGTGATTTACATGCTGGAGCACATGTTAAACAGAATTCGGAGTCAGGTGGTGGCACAAGAGGAGGTGGAGGAAGTAGAGGAGGAGGAGTTGTATGCGGAAGGGCTAACATCTGCAAGGTCCAGACGGTCGGCAGCACCAAGGCGGCAGGCATGTGAGGGTGGGGGAGATGGTTTGACCAGGGCGCATGGTAGCAGCCAAACTAGTGAGGAAGGTGCAGGAGCCCAGGAAGAAGTGGAGGACGAACTGATGGAAGACTCATCAGATGAGGGAGACCTTGATCACATTTCTGTTGTGCGAGGTTGGGGGGAGAGGACAGAGGAAGGAAGCATGATTGTTACCTCGCCACCAACACAACAGGGACTTGGTGCTCCTGGATGCGCAACACACATGAGTGCCTTCTTCCTGCACTACCTGCAACATGACCCTCGAATTGTGAGAATTAGAAATAATCCTGACTACTGGGTTGCCACACTGTTAGATCCCCGGTACAAAAGTAAATTTGCAGAAATTATTCCTGCCATAGAAAGGGATGCACGCATGCAGGAGTATCAGCAGAGACTGTTGCAGAATCTTACATGTGCTTTTCCACAAAATACCAGTGGTGCACATAGTGAATCTCACAGTTCCAACTTGCCAACCGTGGGACCGTCAAGTGTTCAGCACTCAAACCGTAACAGAACCACAGTATCTGCTGGTAACATCAATTTTGCGGAATCATTTCACCACTTTTTTAGCCCATCCTTTGCAAGGCCACAGGAGACAAGAAGTCTGACACATAGTCAACGCCTAGAGACGATGGAACAGGAGTATCTCCAAGTAAACATTGAAGCCACGACTGTGTCACTGGACCCTTGCTCTTTTTGGGCTTCCAATCTGGATAAATGGCCGGAGCTAGCCACTTACGCCTTGGAGATCTTGTCATGCCCCGCAGCCAGCGTTCTGTCTGAACGTGTGTTCAGCGCTGCTGGTGGTGTGCTGACAGATAAGCGCACGCGGCTCTCCACTGATAATGTAGACAGACTCACGTTCATAAAGATGAACAAATCATGGATCCGAAACGACTTTTCTACCCCTGTGTCATCCTGGGGAGAGTAAAAGCTTGATGATTGGTTAAAATCACCCTACCAACCGTTTTAAGCTTTCAAATTACTAATCATGTTTATCTGTATCTTGACTGGAAAATAATTTGGGCTTTGTAGCAGTGTGCAGCACTGATCCTATTAGGCCATCTATACTAAAGCTTCACCAGATTTAAAATTAAAAATAATTTTTAGCTGCATCTAGCCCGGAAAATAATTTTGGGGCTCCGAGATGCGCAAGGCACATAAGTGCCTTCTTGCTGCACTACCTGCAGCATGACCCTCATATTGTCAGAATTCGAAGTAATCATGACTACTGGGTTGCCACACTCTTAGATCCCCCAAACTTTTCGATCAACCTTTTCATTTTAATAAAGACCAAAAAAATGGTCATTTTTGAAATTATAAGCATTAGCAGGTTGTTAGAAACTGAAATCAAACAGTTTTCAACTCAAAACTTTATTCTAGGTGATGTTACATTTTCACATAGGACCCCTTGTTCAAAAGGAGCTTCTGAACTCTCTCGTCCATTGAATTTGTCAGGTTTTGGATGGTTTCTGCTTCAATTGTTTTGCATGAGGACAGAATACCCTCCCAGAGCTGTTGCTTAGATGTGAACTGCCTCCCGCCATCATAGACACTCCTTTTAATGATGCTCCAAAGGTTCTGAATGGGGTAGAGGTCAGGGGAGCATGGGGGTCACACCATAAGTTTGTCCCCTTTTATGCCCATATCAGCCAGAGATGCAGATGTTTTATGTGCAGCATGAGATGGTGCATTATCATGCAGAAAAATGATCTTGCTGTGAAATACACGGTTCTTCTTCTTGAACCATGGCAGGAAGTGCTGTTTGAGAAAATCCACATACATTATGGAGTTCATCTTTAGCACCTTCAGGGATCCTAAAGGGGCCGACAATCTCTCTCCCCATGATTCCAGCCCAAAACATTACTCCACCTCCTCCTTGTTGGCGCTGTAGCCGTGTTTGCGTGGGGTGTCCATCAACCAGCCATCCTCCACTCCATCCATCTGGACCATCGAGCGCTGCACGGCACTCATCCGTGAACAAAACAGTTTTGAAATCAGTCTTCATGTAATGTTTGGCCCACTGGAGCCGTTTCTGCTTGTGTGAAGTGGATAGAGGAGGTCGACAGGATGGCGCATGCACAGCTGCAAACCTCTGAAGGACCCTGCATCTTGTTGTTCGGGGGACGTTGGAGGCACAAACAGCTTCAAAAACTTGTCTGCTGCTATGACAAGGCTTTTTTGCCGCTGCTCTTTCAACCTGACGTAATTGCCTGTAGGAAAGAGTCCTCAATTTGCCCTTATCAGCACGCACACGTGTGTACTGTGAATCAGCTACATACTTCTTGATTGCCAAGACACTTCATCCTGATCATCGCAGAATGTTGATTGTAGTCATGCCTTGACCTAAACACTCCACAATTTGTTGCTTCTCAGCAGCCGACACATCCTTTTTCTTTCCCATTTTGGCAGAAAATGTAGGCTGCTTAATAATGTGAGAGAGCCTTCTTAAGTAGTCTTGCCTTTCATTGGACACACCTGCCAAACTAATTAGCACAGGTGTCTGCAATTGCTTACAGTGATATAAAGAGCCCTGACACACATCACCATCAATGAGTTTAACTGACAAACAAACAAATTCTTCCCTTATCACTCCTAAACACTTTTTGTATAATAATTTGGAACGCAGTGTACATGTGCTTTTCCACAAAACACCAGTGGTTCACGTAGTGAATCTTACAGTTCTAACTTGCCAACCGTGGTCTGTATGGAGTTGTTCAATAAAGGACCCAAAATTAAGATAACATAGATGGGAGAGGTCTCTATGAATAGGAATTCCTAAGTATTTGATACCCTGTGAGGGCCAGGCAAAGGGAAAGTTGGACTGGATGGAATCCTATATGGATTTGGGGAGGGAGACATCGAGGGCCTCAGACTTCGCTGCATTGATTTTAAAATTTTACCATGTAACAAAGTGATCTATTTCAGCCATAACAGCATGGATGGATATATGTGATTGAGTGATATATACTAGGACATCATCAGCAAATAGAGAGCACTTGTACTCGGTGCCTCCCACCTCAATCCGCCTAATATTGGGGTTATGGCGAATTGATGAGAGCAGGTGCTCCGTCACTAGGATGTATAAGAGAGGGGACAGAGGACATCACTGCCTTGTCCCATTGGTGATTGTGAAAGGTGATGAAAATGTTCTGACGCACCCCCTGGGCCTTGGGACACCCGGAGCCGGACCCTTTTTGGTGGATGCTGGTGGTTGTAGTCTTCGTGGCGGCGACCCAGTTCCGTGGCTCAGGGCGGTCAAACCAGTGGCGGAACTATTTATGTGGTTTTCATGTTTAAATGTCCGACTACGCCACCCGTGGATTGCGGTCAGAGTGAACCGCCGCTACAGGGCAGACCACTGAGGCTGGTGTTGTGGGTGCAGCAGAGCGTAGCATAACTCCCCACGGGAGGAGTATAGCCTCAGGGCAGTGTATGCGGAGGATGGGGGTGATGGTGCAGGGCAGCAGCAGTAACGACACGGAGTCAGTGATGCAGTTCAGGGCCTTTACTCACAGTTCTTATTATCCAGACCACGTCTGCAGGTAACGGCTGCCCACGTCGTACTGTGCTCACCAGGTGAGGGGCTCAGACAACTCCCAGATAACTTTGGAGCACTTCACAGGACCCCCTTTGTGTGTCCTTTGTCTGGCCTTTCTTACCAACACTTCTGTCCGGCTGCCTCGGGCCTCCTCTTGGTAAACTTGGCGCCAGTTTCCCTGACCCTATGTGGTGCCTTCCTAGCGGGTGTAGCGAGGGGCTGCGCCACATAAAATGTCAGAGCCTCCGGTTTCTAGCTGAGGGTCGTTTCCTGCCTCCACTAGTTCGGGGACCGGTCTCCCCCTTTGGCCTGACCCCTCCACGCAGGTGGATTCGGGCGTGCGGTGGCGAATCGCCCGTCCGCACCCCTGGGATCCCTTCATTCCTCGTTCCTGGAGCCTTCTCCGCTCCTCTTCCTTCCTTCTCCCTCTTCCAGGCCTGGGCCTCTGTTACTAGGCCCGCCTCCGGAGCAGAGCTCATGCAGAGCCCCTGCTCCCTGCCACTTCTGCTCAGACTTCTCTGCACTGAACTAAGATGGTGCCCACCTTTTATACTCCCTTCTCAATGCACCCAGGAACTGCTTCCTCCCTGCTCCTGCACTACAGGGTTCCCCTTCCTCAGTGTTCCCTCCCCCCACTCCAGCCAGGGACAGGGACTGTCGTGCCCATCTCAGGGGCATATTGGTCGCCCTGCCCCACGGCAATGTGGTGTAATGCATGCAGGTGTCGGGTCCTGATCCACACTCCATCCTTACCTGAGAGTGAGATATCACACCTCTGGGTGAGGTGCAATACGTCTGTAGCAACCGAGCCCTCAGGGTGCTACAGTTCCATTTATCTTCAGCCTAGGTGACGTATTGCGATACAGGGCCGTGATTTTGGCTATAAAAGGGTCCCCTAGACCCCTACCCCAAGCTTTTTAAGAGAATCATATATGGCGTGCCAGGAGACTCTATGGAATGCTTTCTCAGCATCCAACGAGAGTATCTAATTACAAATTTTTAACTGCATCTAGCCCAGGAAATACTTTGTGCCTAGTAGCAGTGTCTGCTAGTGAGCGGATTATCCCGGCTGTTAAGCAAGCTGCACCACCTGTAGTTTAGACACTTAATTTTTTCAAAGGAAATGCTTCGGGACCATGAGATACTTAGTGAAGAGCATCAGGAGGCACCCCAAGGCATAGGGGCTGGGACTGGCAGTAGGATGCCTTGCGGTGGACAGCCGAGCTCGATCCTTATAAAAGCTTTTTAACTGCCACAGCTTTAGTGGACGCTACTGGAGCTGGAATTACCGCGGCTGCTGGCATGAGACTTGCCCTCCAATAGATCCTTGTAAATGGATTTAAAGTGTATTCATTCAAATTAGAGAGACAATTTAAATTAAAAAGCTTAGAGCTGCCTCCACCACAGGGGGGCTCGCTCGACCCACCAGCGGACAGGCACCAGTATTGGGAGAGGGGGGCTGGCCGTCAGGGTTCACCGCGGCTCTGGCACAAACCCGGCGACACGGAGGTGGCACGGGCAGGAGCGGACTGGCCGTGTCGGCTTCTCACTTTTTGGATTTTAGAAGGGCATGACATGCCTATATCTGTGTCTCCCCCTCCTTTTACTCCTCCACCTCTTTTATTTTCGCATGACTATATGTACTTGTCACTTTTCCATGTGTTAGTTATGTCTTCTGAGCAGTTTGTCAGCTTTTGGACACCTTTGAAGGTGTTTTCTATGTGTTTCTATGTGTTTTTGTTTGCCTGCTATTGGTTTTAATGGTGTTCGAAGGTGTTCGACGAACAGTTCGACGAACAGTTCGGCGAACACACGGGTGTTCGACGAACCGAACCGAACTCGAACACTACGGGGGTGGCTCAACACTACTTAGCACAATATACATGCTTACTTTAAGGGTAAAAATATCACTACTAGGCAGTGGTGTACCGCAAATGGCGCCAGGCCACGTGACTGCTTTGGGGTCCGTGAACTGGGGGGGCACGGTTTCAGCGCCTGCACCGTACAGTTCTCACATCGGGCCCCCCGCCGCCCCTGCAACGGGCCCCCCTCCTGCAGGTCTGGCGTCAGCACCCACCCAGCGCACTCGGATCAAGTGCCAGGGCCCTGTCGGGCCTAGGCCACTCCCCTAGCATCTCCGCAGGACCGACGGCACTACTGCTTAATTGCTGGCACTTCACCAGACATGGCCGGGCTCAGTGCAGCTGTGTCTGGTAGTAATTACGCGGCCGGGGCAACACTGCACCTTTAATTATGCTTATGTGTCGCCCCTGCCGTGTCATTACTTCAAGACACAGCCGCAAAGCCCACAGCGCGCAGCTATGTCTGGTGAAGTGCCGGCAATCATGCAGCACCAGAGCTCCTGCGGAGATGCTGGGGGAGCAGCCCGGGCCCCGACAGAGAGTGGGCCCCCCTAATGGTCCAGGGCCATGTCTGTGATGGCCATCAGACATGTCGGCGGCCCTGTACTGCCACATGAGGAGCTGGACGAGACAGGCCGGGGTCAGGTGAGTGAGGCTTGTCACCAGCTTACCTAATCCCCATATTAAAAATAATTTGAATGAATCTGTGTGTATGTCAGTGTGTATGACTATGTATATATATTTATGCCTGTTTCATGTGTTTTTAATAATGTGTTCAAATATGTTGTATGCTTCTATGTGCACATATTTGTGTATATCTTTGCGTATGTGTATGTCTGCGTATTGCATGTGTGCATATCTGTGTACCATGTGCATGTGTGTGTATGCCTGCATACTGTGTGTATGCGCATGTCTGCTTACCGTGTGCGTGCACGTCTGTGTACTGTGTGTACGTGTGCGCATGTCTGCATACTGTGTGTGTGTGCATGTCTGCATACTGTGTGTATGCATGTGCTCATGTCTGAATACTGTGTGTGTGCACGCATGTCTGCATACTGTGTGTGCGCGCATGTTTGCATACTGTGTGTGCATGCATATCTGAGTACTGCGTGTGTGTGCGCGCATGCATGTCTGCATACTGTGCATGTGTATGTATGTGTGAAGGATGAGGGGACGGGCTTGGCCCTGTGTTGTATACCTATATTTCTCCCCATATCTGTGCATCATCAATGGTGTTATGTGTTAAAGGGGCCCACTGAGACCCTTTCGCCTGGGGCCCACGAAAACCTGGAGCCGGCCCTGGTTGAAAGCAATGATGGAGGATGGAGCGTCATGTGACACTCCCTTTCCCATCATTCCTCCTCTGTGTCTGACGCAGAGGCATGATGACGCGCCACGCTGTGTCTGATAGTGGAGCTGGCTGCTGCTGAGGTCATGAGAGAGACACGCTGCAGAGACTGAAGCAGTGGGGAATGAGGAGCGGTAAGTGTGTAATTTTTTTTAAATCAGTGTGTACTGATAATACTGGAAGACTGAGGCTGCATTTTAGCCTGTGGGAGGAACTGTATTTTACCTTAGCGCGTTGGCCGCTTTTTTACCCTCTGGTGGGGGTTGTATTTTACCCGATGGGGGACTGCATTATACTGTGTGGAGGATCATGGGGAGTGTCTTATACTGTGTGCAGGACCATGGCGAGTGTCTTATACTATGTGCAGGACCATAGGGAGTGCATTATTCTGTATGGAGGACCATGGGGAGTGCATTATACTGCATACAGGACCATGGGGAGTGCATTATACTGTGTACAGGACCATGGGGAGTGCATTATACTGCATACAGGACCATGGGGAGTGCATTTTGCTGCATGGAGGACCATGGAGAGTGTCCTATACTGTGTGGAGGACCATGACGAGTGTCTTATACTGTGTGGAGGACCATGGGGAATGAATTACACTGTGTGGAGGACCATGGGGAGTGCATTATACTCTGTGGAGTGTGAAGGTTTGTGTGGGGGCCATTATACTGTGTGTAGGCTCATTATACTGCATGGAGGGCTGTGTGGGGGTCACAGTTGGGGAATTATACTGTGTTGGGGGTCAGCATACTTTGCCCTGGGAGTTGAGGTGGGGTAAAGTAGGGTCATTATCCTGTGCATGTGGATGAATTAACCATGGGGGTATCATACTGTGTTTGGGGGACACTTTTGTTGGCATCATACTTTATGGGGCAATGAAAGAGGAATCTAGGATTTCTGCAAAAGGAAAATTACTATGAAAAGGCTGGAAAGTTATGAGATATGCTCTTCTGTGACCCGACAATTATTTACATTTTTTTTTGATGGGGTGCCCAATTAGAACTTCTGCTATGGGGCTCCATGATTCATATGTTTGCCCCAACTACTGGGAACATAAGAACCCAAAATGCCAGATCCCACTTGCCAACAAGATCTGCTATCAAGGGCAATTTGGGAGGCCTCCAGATATATAAAAGTTTGTCAGCCAATTCTAATTCAGACGACTTTTATGGTAGTTTAATTATAACTTATGTTTTGTGACATCTACTACCACGATTACTAACAGACTTATGCTAACAATGTTCAGGCATTGAAGCTATTTTACAATAGTGGAAATATCAGTATTGGCTATTCAACTATGACTTCATATCCAAAGTGACTGAATAAACAGTCTTTAAAGTAGAAAATTATTACAGTTTTCTCTAGTGATGTGAATTTATATTTATTAATATACAGTGGGGAAAATAAGTATTTGATACACTGTTTTTCTACCTACAAAAAGTGGAGGGGTCTTAGGTACACTTCAACTAGGAGAGAAGGAATCTAAAAAAATCCAGAAAATCATATCGTATGATTTTTACATAATTAATTTGCATTTTATTGCATGAAATAAGTATTTGATACAATAGAAAAACACAACTTAATATTTTGTACAGAAACCTTTGTTTGCAATTACAGAGGTCAGATATTTCCTGAAGTTCTTGACCAAGCTTACACACACTGCAGCAGGGATTTTGGCCCATTCCTCCATACAGATCTTCTCCAGATCTTTCAGGTTTCGAGGCTGTTACTGGGCAACACTGAGTTTCAGCTCCCTCCAAAGATTTTATATTTGGTTCAGGTCTGGAGACTGGCTAGGCCACACCAGGACCTTGAAATGTTTCTTACGGAGCCACTCCTTAGTTGCCCTGGCTGTGTGTTTTGGGTCATTGTCATGCTGGAAGACCCAGCCACGACCCATCATCAATGCTTTTACTGAGGAAAGGAGGAAAGGAGGTTGTTGGCCAAAATCTCGTGATACATGATCCCATCCATCCTCCCTTCAATACTGTGCAGTTGTTCTGTCCCCTTTGCAGAAAAGCACCCCAAAGTATGATGTTTCCCCCACCATGCTTCACTTTGGGATGGTGTTCTTGGGATTGTACTCATTCTTCTCCATTCTTCCTCCAAACACGGCAAGAGGAGTTGATCCCAAAAAGTACTATTTTGGTCTCATCTGACCACAAGACCTTCTTCTGTGCCTCCTCTGGATCATCCAGATGGTCCTTGGTGAACATCAAATGGGCCTGGACATGTGCTAGCGTGAGCAGGGGATCTTGCGTGCCCAGCAGGATTTTAATCCATGATGGCGTAGTGTGTTACTAATGGTAATGTTTGAGACTGTGATCCCAGCTCTCTTCAGGTAATTGACCAGGTCCTCCTATGTAGTTCTGGGCTGATTGCTGACCTTTCTCAGAATCATGCTTAACCCACGAGGCTAAATATTGCCTGGAGCCCCAGACTGCGAAAGATTGACATTCATCTTGTGTATCTTCCATTTTCTAATAATTGGGTCAACCGTTGTTGCCTTCTCACCAAGCTGCTTGTCTATTGTCCTGTAGCCCATATATATATGCACACACACACACACACACATACATATATATACCCACATATATACACATATACTCATATACTAGCTATTGAAGCTGTTCTACGCCTGGGTGGCAAGCATTTTTATTGGTATATTTTTCATTTTATGCCTTTTTTTAAGACACTGTGTCTACGAATTTGCATTTAAAATGTCTTCAAATGTTGCCAGAGATCGCAGTATGCGCACGCACTGACTCCAGTGCCATTTTATTGAAGTAATGTACTACAACAGTGATGACGAACCTTTTAGAGACAGAGTGCCCAAACTGCAACCCTAAACCCACTTATTTATTGCAAAGTGCCAACACGGCAATTTAACCTGAATTCTGAGGTTTTAGTTTAGAAAACACAACTCATACAGAGAGCAGATGGGGGCAGCAGAGAACAAACGGGGCAGCAGAGAGCAGATGGGGGCAGCAGAGAGCAGGCATGGGCAACAGAGCACAGGCATGGGCAACAAAATGCAGCCACAGACAGGAGCAGGGGTTCCAGACTGCACATATAGGGAATATGCTGCCCCATGGTGGAATATGCTCCACCATCCTGGTATATGCTCCCCCATCCTGGTATATGTCCCTCCATTCTGGTATATGTCCCTCAATCTTGGTATATGCAGCCCATCCTTGTATTGCCCCCCATCCTTGTATATGCCCCCCCATGCTTGTATATGGTCCCCTATCCTTGTATATGGTCTCACATCCTTGTAAATGTCCCCATCCTTGTATATGCCCCCATCCTTGTATATGCACCCAATCCTGGTATATGCAGGATATGCCAGAAGCTGGCTTCAGCATTCAAGCAACAGGGGCGCATGACGTCACTGCCATAAGCCCAGTCACGTGCACACTCATGTCAGCTACTGACCTCTGATTGGCAGGCAGCGTGTATTGCGGTATAAGTTTGTGTGCTGCAATACACTTAAACTGGATGTGCGTTCAAGGACACACTTCCAACTGAAGTAGGTGCTAGCGTCGGTGGCATCCGCACTATGGCGCGATTTTAGTGCGGTATGCATTTGCACAGGTGCCGAGACTTTGGACAGAAGGACACCTCTCCGGTTATACTATAGATATACTATGTACACTGTGTGCAGAATTATTAGGCAAGTTGTATTTTAGAGGATTATTTTTATTATTGATCAACAAATATGTTCTCAATCAACCCAAAAGACTCATAAATATCCAAGCTTAATATTTTTGGAAGTTGGAGTGGGTTTTTTTTAGATTTGGCTATCTTAGGAGGATATCTGTTTGTGCAGGTAACTATTATTGTGCAGAATTATTAGGCAACTTAATAAAAACCAAATGTAATCCCATCTCACTTGTTTATTTTCACCAGGTAAACCAATATCAGTGCACAAAATTTAGAAATAAACATTTCTGACATGTAAAAACAAAAAGCAAAAAAATTTGTGATCAATATAGCCACCTTTCTTTATGATGACACCCAACAGCCTTCTATCCATAGATTCTGTCAGTTGCTTGATCTGTTTTCAATCAATATTGCGTGCAGCAGCCACCACAGCCTCCCAGGCACTGTTCCGAGAGGTGTACTGTTTTCCCTTCCTGTTGATCTCACATTTTATGATGGACCATAGGTTCTCTATGGGGCTCAGATCAGGTGAACAAGGGGGCCATGTCATTATTTTTTCTTCTTTTAGACCTTTACTAGCCAGCCACGCTGTGGAGTAGTTGGATGCTTGTGATGGAGCATTGTCCTGCATGAAAATCATGTTTTTCTTGAACGATACTGACTTCTTCCTGTACCACTGCTTGAAGAAGTTGTCTTCCAGAAACTGGCAGTAGGTCTGGGAGTTAGCTTCACTCCATCCTCAACCCGAAAAGGTCCAACAAGCTCATCTTTGATGATACCAGCCATACAGTACCCCACCTCCAACTTGCTGGCGTCTGAGTCGGAGTGGAGCTCTCTGCCCTTTACTGATCCAGCCTCTGGCCCATCCATCTGGCCCATCAAGAGTCACTCTCATTTCGTCAGTCCATAAAACCTTTGAAAAATCAGTCTTAAGATATTTCTTGGCCCATTCTTGACGTTTTATCTTATGTTTCTTGTTCAAAGGTGGTAGTTTTTCAGCCTTCCTTACCTTTGCCATGACCCTGAGTATCGCACACCTTGTGCATTTTGATACTCCAGTAATGTTGCAGCTCTGAAATATGGCAAAACTGGTGGCGAATGGCATCTTGGCAGATTCACCCTTGATTTTCCTCAATTCATGGGCAGTTATTTTGCGCCTTTTGTGGCCAACACGCTTCTTGCGACCATGTTGGCTATTTGCCATGAAACGCTTGATTGTTCGGTGATCACACTTCAAATGTTTGGAAATTTCAAGACTGCTGCATCCCTCTCCAAGACATCTCACAATTTTGGACTTTTCAGAGCCCGTCAAATCTCTCTTCGGACCCATTTTGCCAAAGAAAAGGAAGTTGCCTAATAATTAAGCACACCTTATATAGGGTGTTGATGTCATTAGTCAACACCCCTCCTCATTACAGAGATGCACATCACCAGATTTACTTAATTGGTAGTTGGCTCTCAAGCCTATGCAGCTTGGAGTAGGACACCATGTATAAAAAGTATCATGTGATCAAAATACTCATTTGCCTAATAATTGTGCACACAGTATATATATATATATATATATATATATATATATATACATACACACATACTGTACACTACCGTTCAAAAGTTTGGGGTCACCCAGACAATTTTGTGTTTTCCATGAAAACTCATACTTTTATTTAGCAAATGAGTTGCAAACTGATTAGAAAATATAGTCCAGACATTGACAAGGTTAGAAATAATGATTTTTATTAGAAAGAATAATTTTCTCCTTCAAACTTTGCTTTCGTCAAAGAATGCTCCCTTTGCAGCAAATACAGCGTTGCAGGCCTTTGGCATTCTAGCTGTTAATTTGCTGAGGTAATCTTGAGAAATTTCACCCCATGCTTCCTGAAGCCCCTCCCACAAGTTGGATTGGCTTGATGGACACTTTTTGCGTACCATACAGTCAAGCTGCTCACACAACAGCTCAATGGGGTTGAGATCTGGTGACTGTACTGGCCTCTCCATTACAGATAGAATACCAGCTGCCTGCATTTTCCCTAATTAGTTCATGCATAATTTGTAGGTGTGCTTTGGGTCATTGTTCTGTTGCAGGATGAAATTGGCTCCAATCAAGCGCTGTCCACAGTGTTTGTCATGGCGTTACAAAATGGAGTGATAGCCTTCCTTATTCAAAATCCCATTTACCTTGTACAAATCTCCCACTTTACCAGCACCAAAGCAACCCCAGACCATCACATTACCTCCACCATGCTTGACAGATGGCGTCAGGCACTCTTCCAGCATCTTTTCAGTTGTTCTGTGTCTCACAAATGTTCTTCTGTGTGATCCAAACACCTCAAACTTTGATTTGTCTGTCCACAAAACTTTTTTCCAATCTTCCTCTGTCCAATGTCTGTGTTCTTTTGGCCATATTAATCTTTTCCTTTTATTAGTCGGTCTCAGATATGGCTTTTTCTTTTCCACTTTGCCCTGAAGGCCAGCATCCCGGAGTCGCCTCTTCACTGTAGACGTTGACACTCGTTTTTTGTGTGTACTATTTAATGAAGCTGCCAGTTGAGGAACTGGGAGGCGTCGATTTCTCAAACTAGAGACTCTAATGTACTTGTCTTGTTACTCAGTTGTGCAGTGGGGCCTCACACTTCTCTTACTACTCTGGTTAGAGCCTGTTTGTGCTCTCCTCTGAAGGGAGTAGTACACACCGTTGTAGGAAATCTTCAGTTTCTTGGCAATTTCTCGCATGGAGTAGCTTTCATTTCTAAGAACAAGAATAGACTGTCGAGTTTCACATGAAAGTTCTCTTTTTCTGGCCATTTTGAGAGTTTCATAGAACAAACAAATGTAATGGTCCAGATTCTCAACTAGCTCAAAGGAAGGTCAATTTTATAGCTTCTCAAATCAGCCAAACCGTTTTCAGCTGGGTTAACATACCTGTGCAAGGGTTTTCTAGGGTTAACTAAACATCCATTAGCCTTCTTATACAGTTATCAAACACAATGTACCATTAAAACACTGGAGTGTTGGTTGTTGGAAATGGGCCTCTATACAACTATGTAGAAATTGCAATTTAAACAAGAAGTTTGCAGCTAGAATAGTCATTTACCACATTAATAATGTATAGAGTGTATTTCTGATAAATTTAATGTTAGCTTCATCGAAAAAAAAATTGCTTTTCTTTCAAAAATAATAAAATTTCTAAATGACCCCTAACTTTTGAACGGTAGTGTATATACAGTACAGACCAAAAGTTTGGACGCACCTTCTCATTTAAAGATTTTTCTGTATTTTCTTGACTATGAAAATTGTATATTCACACTGAAGGCATCAAAACTATGAATTAACACATGTGGAATTATATACTTAACAAAAAAGTGTGAAACAACTGAAAGTATGTCTTATATTCTAGATTCTTCAAAGTAGCCACCTTTTCCTTTGATGACTGCTTTGCACACTCTTGGCATTTTCTTGATGAGCTTCAAGAGGTAGTCACCGGAAATGGTCTTCCAACAATCTTGAAGGAGTTCCCAGAGATGCTTAGCACTTGTTGGCCATTTTGCTTTCACTCTGCGGTCCAGCTCACCCCAAACCATCTCGATTGGGTTCAGGTCTGGTGACTGTGGAGGCCAGGTCATCTGGCGTAGCACCCCATCACTCTCCTTCTTGGTCAAATACCCCTTACACAGCCTGGAGGTGTGTTTGGGGTCATTGTCCTGTTGAAAAATAAATGATGGTCCAACTAAATGCAAACTGGATGGAATAGCATGCCGCTGCAAGATGCTGTGGTAGCCATGCCTGTTCAGTATGCCTTCAATTTTGAATAAATACCCAACAGTGTCACCAGGAAAGTACCCCCACACCATCACACCTCCTCCTCCATGCTTCACGGTGGGAACCAGGCATGTAGAGTCCATCCGTTCACCTTTTCTGTGTCGCAGAAAGACACGGTGGTTGGAACCAAAGATCTCAAATTTGGACTCATCAGACCAAAGCACAGATTTCCACTGGTCTAATGTCCATTCCTTGTGTTCTTTAGCCCAAACAAGTCTCTTCTGCTTGTTGCCTGTCCTTAGCAGTGGTTTCCTAGCAGCTATTTTACCATGAAGGCCTGCTGCACAAAGTCTCCTCTTAACAGTTGTTGAAGAGTGTAACGGGTCTGGGAGGCGGAACCTCTGAGCTACTATACAAGGGGGCGGTCCTTGTAAGGAAGCGGGTGGTGACCAGGGAAGACGGGCAGGTAGTCACAGCAGGTGACCGGGACAGTCTCTGGGTAAACGGGCAGGTGGTCATGGCAAGTGACTGGGACAGTCTCTGGGTAAATGGGCAGGAGGTCACAGCAAGTGACTGAGGCAGTCTCTGGGTGAACGGGCAGGGGGTCACGGCAAGTGACCGGGGCAGTCTCTGGATAAAGGGTAGGTACGACCTGTGATGGCTGAGCCTCCAGGTAGGCTAGCAGGCAGATGGTAGATGTGTGCTCCCAGGTGAGCAAGCGAGAGTCTCTGGATAAACGGGTGGTCACAGCATGTGACGGCGGAGCCTCCAGGTAGGCCAACAGACAGGCAGCAGATGAGCGCTCCCAGGTGAGCGGGCAGGAGTCTCTGGAATGGCAGGTGGTCACAGCACGTGACGGCGGAGCCTCCAGGTAGGCCAACAGATAGGCAGCAGATGAGCGCACCCAGGTGAGCGGGCAGGAGTCTCTGGAATGGCAGGTGGTCACAGCACGTGACGGCGGAGCCTCCAGGTAGGCTAGCAGGCAGGTAGCAGATGTGCGCTCCCAGGTGAGCGGGCAAGTTGGTCCATAGACAGACTGACAGGAGTAGGAAGGCAGACCGTCGGACCTCAGGCTAGCAAGCAGGTAGGAGGAATGTCAGGCAGGAAACAGACAGCAAACTGGCAGGTTTCTGGCAGGTAACTGGCAGGTAACTGGCAACGGGACCTGAGGGCTGAAGCAGAGTAGTGAACAGTGCAACAACATTGCTCGGGCACCTCCATTTTGGAGGAGGTGCCTTATATATGGTGAAGTCCTCCGGCCATTGGCCGGGGACTCCTTAGGACGGCGCGCGCGGCCCCTTTAAGAGGGAGGGAGCGCGCGCGCACCCTAAGCACAGTGGCCGGGAAGGAGCGCGCGCTGCCAGCAGAGTGGGAGGAGGACGCCGGGCTCAGAGCAGAGGGGTGAGGGGAACAGCGTCCCTGCCTAGCAGAGGGCAGGGACGCCGGCGCTACAGTACCCCCCCCTTTAGGCCCCCCCTTTTTTAGGCCAGAGAGAAATTTAGCTAGGATGAGAGGGGCATGGATGTTCTCCCGGGGCTCCCACGTTCTCTCTTCAGGACCAAACCCCTTCCAATCTACTAGAAAAAAGGTGCTCCCTCTTACCCTTTTGGTGGCCAGAATGTTCTCTACCTCAAATTCGTTTTCAGCGGAAACCGGAGCAGGAGGTGTACCTGTAGACTTGGAAAAAGAGTTAAGTACCACAGGTTTTAGGAGAGATACATGGAAGGAGTTAGGGATCCGCAAGTTGGCCGGGAGTTTCAATTTATAGGCCACCGGGTTGATCTGACTGATGACCTCCAGAGGACCGATGAACCGAGGCCCTAACTTATAGGAAGGAATTTTGAGCCGGACATACTTGGACGAGAGCCAGACCTTATCCCCTGGACGGAATTGAGGAGGATCCAGACGTTTTTTGTCAGCATGTCTTTTCATACGCTCGGATGACAGAAGGAGTGCGGACCGGGTGCTCTCCCATATGGAGAAAAATTTGTTAACAAGAGATTCCGCAGCCGGATTGTCCACCGAGGTGGAGACGGGAAATGGGATCCGAGGATGCTGACCGAAGACAACAAAAAACGGGGATTTGGAGGAAGATTCGCTTTCGTGATTGTTGTAAGAAAATTCGGCCCATGGCAGCAAATCCACCCAGTCTGAATGGTGGGCATTAACGAAGTGCCGGAGGTAACTGGTCAGGTTCTGATTGATCCGCTCCACTTGACCATTAGACTGTGGGTGGTAAGCGGAGGAGAAGTCCAGGGTGACGTCTAGCAGTTTACAAGTGGCTCTCCAGAAGCGTGAGGTGAACTGTACCCCACGATCCGACACTATGTGGAGAGGCAGTCCATGAAGACGGAAGATGTGGCGGATAAAGTCTTTAGCCAGCTCGGGTGCAGACTGGAGGCCTGGCAGGGGAACGAAATGAGCCATCTTGGAAAAGCGGTCAGCGACCACCCAAATGACCGTACAACCGGCAGAGACGGGGAGATCAGTTATAAAGTCCATTGCTATATGCTGCCAGGGGGCAGCAGGTACTGGGAGCGGAAGGAGGCGACCGGCTGGCAGATGTCTCTGAACCTTGTTGCGGGCGCAGGACACACAGGCAGAAACAAAGTCTATTACGTCCTTGTGCAGGGTAGGCCACCAGTAGTGCTGGGTAATAAGCTGGAGGGTCTTTTTCTAACCGGCGTGGCCAGCTAGTTTAGACGAGTGACCCCAGTGTAGGATCTTCTCCCGATCAGGTACTGATACGAACGTCTTACCGGGAGGAAGACGATTTAGACTCACGGGAGCCACCTGCATTACTCTGGCGGCATCGATGATGTGTTTCGGTTCCTCCTCGAGATCAGACACCAGAAAGGATCGGGACAAGGCGTCCGCCTTGATGGTTTTGTCAGCCGGGCGAAAATGAAGAATAAAATCAAAGCGAGCAAAAAACAAGGACCACCGAGCTTGGCGCGGGTTAAGTCTCTGGGCATGCTGGAGGTAAGCCAAGTTCTTGTGGTCAGTGTAAATTATTACCGGGTGAAGAGCCCCTTCGAGCAGGTAACGCCACTCCTCCAATGCCAGCTTGATGGCCAATAACTCTCGATCTCCTATGGAATAGTTGCGCTCAGAAGAGGAGAAGAGTTTGAAGAAGAAGCCACACGTTACCATTCTCCCGGAAGATGATTTTTGGGTAAGTACCGCTCCGGCTCCAGAGGAGGAGGCGTCAACCTCCAGGAAGAACTGCATGTTGCCATCTGGGCGATGCAGCACCGGGGCGGAAGAGAAGGCCTGTTTTAAGGAAAGAAAGGCCTCCTCTGCTTCGGGCGGCCACTCTCTGGGATTAGTGCCCTTACGGGTGAGCGCGGAAATTGGGGCAGTCCGGGAAGAGAAGTGTGGTATGAAGAGGCGGTAGTAGTTGGCGAAGCCCAGGAACCGCTGAATGGCCTTCAACCCCTCCGGTCGGGGCCATTTCTCGATGGCAGACAGTTTCTCTGGATCCATTCGTAGGCCGGTCTGAGAAATAATGTAGCCCAAAAACGGAAGCGAGGTCTGCTCAAAGAGGCGCTTCTCATATTTAGCGAAGAGGTGATTCTGCCTGAGCCTGAGCAGGACCTGACGAACATCCCTCCGGTGAGTCTGGAGATCCGGAGAGAAGACCAAGATGTCGTCCAGGTACACCACTACGCAGGAGTAGAGAAGGTCCCGGAAGATGTCATTGACCAACTCTTGAAAGACGGCAGGAGCGTTACAGAGACCAAAGGGCATTACCAGATATTCATAGTGGCCGTCCCGGGTGTTGAATGCAGTCTTCCATTCATCCCCTTGACGGATACGGACCAGGTTGTACGCCCCACGGAGGTCCAGTTTGGTGAAGATTCTAGCCCCCCTCAGACGATCAAATAATTCTGGAATGAGCGGAAGGGGGTACTTATTCTTCACCGTGATCTGGTTAAGCCCTCTATAGTCCATACAGGGATGGAGAGAGCCGTCCTTCTTTTTTACGAAAAAGAAGCCTGCTCCCGCCGGGGAGGTAGATTTCCGGATGAATCCCCTGGCCAAATTCTCCTCAATATATTCGGACATCGACCGGGTCTCAGCAGCGGACAATGGGTAAATACGCCCACGGGGAGGCGTAGTACCGGGTAACAGGTCGATAGGACAGTCGTATGGTCTATGAGGGGGTAATGTCTCTGCCTCCTTTTTATTAAAGACATCAGCAAATGACCAATAGGGAATCGGTAGTCCAGGTAGATTAGTTGGGGTAGGAGAAGGAAGGGCGGGATGAACAGGAACCAAACAAGTCTTATGACAGTCCTGTCCCCAGCGAAGGACTTCTCCGGTCTGCCAGTCAAGCACGGGTGCATGTCTCTGGAGCCAAGGTAGACCTAGTAAGAGGGCGTGAGAGAGTCCAGGCAGAACATGAAAAGAGATGCTCTCAGAATGCAGCATTCCCACCTGCAGAGTTATGGATTCGGTGATGAGTTGGATGGGACGTGGTAAGAGGCCCCCATCCACAGCAGCGACAGATAATGGTATAGCCAGAGGTTTGGTGGGAATGCGGTATTTTACTACCAGGGCCTGTGAAATAAGATTCCCGGCCGCTCCAGAGTCAAGTTGGGCTAGTTCGAAATAACGGTTCTCCCCGCAGATAATTGAGACTGACAGCAGCAGAGATGGAGAGGATTTATTCTTGTCTAGGTCGACCTCTCTGAGCGAACCTAGACACAGGCGTTTCCCGACCTCTCCGGGCAGGTACGGGTCCGGTGCTCCTTACTGCCACAGTAGAAGCAGCTCCCCTCGGCACGGCGTAAGTCCTGCCGGGTTTTGACCATCTTGGTCTGGTCGACCTGCATAGGCTCAGGAGAGTGTACCTGGGGAGAAACGGAGGGAGTGACGGGTCTCTGAAAAGTAGGAGCTAGACGTGGAAACCTCCTCTCACGGGTGACTTCTTTGGCACGCTCCTGAAACCGTAGGTCAATCCGGGTGGCAAGAGTTATTAAATCATCGAGAGTGGTAGGAATGTCCCGACCGGCGAGTTCATCTTTAATACGGCCGGACAGACCCTCCCAGAAGACAGATACCAGAGCGTCGTTATCCCAGGCCAGCTCCGAGGCAAGAGTACGGAACCGTATGGCATATTGGCCCACGGTGAGACTTCCCTGACGGAGGCGTAGCAGAGACGATGCGGATGAGGTCTTCCGTCCAGGTTCGTCGAAGACTTTCCGGAAAGCCGTGAGAAAGGCAGGCAAGTCGGACACCAGGGGGTCTCCTCTCTCCCATAGAGGATTCAGCCAAGCCAGTGCCTCCCCCGTGAGGTGGGACATGATGAAGGCTACTTTGGCCTGGTCGGAATTAAACTGGTGGGACAGGAGTTCAAAGTGCAGGGTGCACTGGTTTATGAAGCCCCGAGCCTGAGCGGAGTCGCCTCCAAAGCGAGGAGGTGCAGAAAGCCGGGGTCCGAAGCAGGATACCATGGTATTGGTGGGCAGCGGCGCTGCCGGGTTGCGAGTCATGACTCTAGCGGTGGTTGCTGGTGGAGCAGTCAGAGTGTCCAGGCGTGAGTTGACATTCCGCAGGTGACCCAGGATGGACTCCTGTTGGGACCTCTGACGGGACAGTTCATGACATAGGTCCGAGAGCGAGGGAGCTTGGGTACCACCGGGTTCCATGGCCCGAGCAAACTGTAACGGGTCTGGGAGGCGGAACCTCTGAGCTACTATACAAGGGGGCGGTCCTTGTAAGGAAGCGGGTGGTGACCAGGGAAGACGGGCAGGTAGTCACAGCAGGTGACCGGGACAGTCTCTGGGTAAACGGGCAGGTGGTCACGGCAAGTGACCGGGACAGTCTCTGGGTAAATGGGCAGGAGGTCACAGCAAGTGACCGAGGCAGTCTCTGGGTGAACAGGCAGGGGGTCACGGCAAGTGACCGGGGCAGTCTCTGGATAAAGGGTAGGTACGACCTGTGATGGCTGAGCCTCCAGGTAGGCTAGCAGGCAGATGGTAGATGTGTGCTCCCAGGTGAGCAAGCGAGAGTCTCTGGATAAACGGGTGGTCACAGCATGTGACGGCGGAGCCTCCAGGTAGGCCAACAGACAGGCAGCAGATGAGCGCTCCCAGGTGAGCGGGCAGGAGTCTCTGGAATGGCAGGTGGTCACAGCACGTGACGGCGGAGCCTCCAGGTAGGCCAACAGATAGGCAGCAGATGAGCGCACCCAGGTGAGCGGGCAGGAGTCTCTGGAATGGCAGGTGGTCACAGCACGTGACGGCGGAGCCTCCAGGTAGGCTAGCAGGCAGGTAGCAGATGTGCGCTCCCAGGTGAGCGGGCAGGAGTTTCTGGAATGGCAGGTGGTCACAGCACGTGACAGCGGAGCCTCCAGGTAGGCTAGCAGGCAGGTAGCAGATGTGCGTTCCCAGGTGAGCGGGCAAGCTGGTCCATAGACAGACTGACAGGAGTAGGAAGGCAGACCGTCGGACCTCAGGCTAGCAAGCAGGTAGGAGGAATGTCAGGCAGGAAACAGACAGCAAACTGGCAGGTTTCTGGCAGGTAACTGGCAGGTAACTGGCAACGGGACCTGAGGGCTGAAGCAGAGTAGTGAACAGTGCAACAACATTGCTCAGGCACCTCCATTTTGGAGGAGGTGCCTTATATATGGTGAAGTCCTCCGGCCATTGGCCGGGGACTCCTTAGGACGGCGCGCGCGGCCCCTTTAAGAGGGAGGGAGCGCGCGCGCGCCCTAAGCACAGTGGCCGGGAAGGAGCGCGCGCTGCCAGCAGAGCGGGAGGAGGACGCCGGGCTCGGAGCAGAGGGGTGAGGGGAACAGCGTCCCTGCCTAGCAGAGGGCAGGGACGCCGGCGCTACAAAGAGATGTGTCTGCTGCTAGAACTCTGTGTGGCATTGACCTGGTCTCTAATCTGAGATGCTATTAACCTGCGATTTTTGAGACTGGTGACTCGGATAAACTTATCCACAGAAGCAGAGGTGACTCTTGGTCTTCCTTTCCTGGGGCGGTCCTCATGTGAGCCAGTTTCTTTGTAGCGCTTGATGGTTTTTGCAACTGCACTTGGGGACACTTTCAAAGTTTTCCCAATTTTTCGCACTGACTGACCTTCATTTCTTAAAGTAATGATGGCCACTCGTTTTTCTTTACTTAGCTGATTTTTTCTTGCCATAATACAAATTCTAACAGTCTATTCAGTGGGATTATCAGCTGTGTATCCACCAGACTTCTGCACAACACAACTGATGGTCCCAACCCCATTTATAAGGCAAGAAATCCCACTTATTAAACCTGACAGGGCGCACCTGTTAAGTGAAAACCATTTCCGGTGACTACCTCTTGAAGCTCATCAAGAGAATGCCAAGAGTGTGCAAAGCAGTCATCAAAGCAAAAGGTTGCTACTTTTAAGAACTTAGAATATAAGACATATTTTCAGTTGTTTCACACTTTTTTGGTAAGTATATATTTCCACATGTGTTAATTCATAGTTTTGATGCCTTCATCATGAATGTAAAATTTTCATGGTCTGTACTGTATATATATATAATATTTTGTAAACTGTAAAAAATTCCCCCATTTTACTTTTGTGACATAGTCACTGGTATTATATGTAAGGGGAGGCATGTGTCACTCAGGATACTCTCCAGTGTGAACTAAGACCTACTGAATTTTTGCCAGCATGTTATATGCTGGAGGTTAACTCTTTTAAAGGGAGTGGTTTTATGGGAATGACGTAGAGGTGGGAGGGAAGCCATTCCCCATACCTCCACCTCAGGGTGTGACTGAACAGGGTTTAAATGTTCAGTTAGTTTGTTTTCCTGGGTGGAGTGTGTGGTCTGGGGATTAAAGTCTCCAGGCTGTGTGTGGCTGATGCCAGAGAGCAACACCGGAGGACTGGTGTTGCTGAAACTTCACAGGACTATCTACAGTCGTCAAATGCCTTGCTGTCTAGAGGACTCTGTTATATTTCATCTTTTGTTTTCCCGTTAACCCCGAGAGGGACTGTTTATTTTTATGGGACGCTACTGGAGTTTATGCTGCACAATAAGCCCAAAGGAAGTTTACCCAACCCGTGTGTCCTGTGTCTGCTTCCAGAGAGCCGAGCAAGTCGCTTTACCACAGTAGGTGTGAGAGTGCGTGCAAGATTCCAGGAACACGTGTACCTGCCACAGAGACCGGTGGATGTCCTGGGTTAAGGCCACCAGCCAGAGAAGTCCACCAGCATGGAGGAGCTCATTAAGCACCTGGTGCAGAGCCAGATACAGATGCACCAGCAGCACTTGCAAAGCCAGCGGCAGCACCAGGAGATGACCAAACTGTTTCTTCAACAGATCCAGCTGTAGCAAAAGGCGCAGCAGCAGCACCAGCAGGAGTAGCAACAGCAGATACAGCTTCTGGCGGACATCATCCAATGAAGGGCAACCGCCCCACCCCCAGAGTCAACTGATGACTCCCTCATCAGGAAGGCTGTAAGACGGACCAATCAGAAGAAGACCCCGCGGATGACGTAGAAGCATATCTGACTGTCTTTGAGAGAGTATCTGATCGGGAGAGACTTCCACCAGAACAGTGGGCACAGGTTCTGGCGCCATATTCCTTCAAAAACTGTGGGCTTTTGGTGCATTAATGTGGATGCCAAGGACTATCCTGTGGCCACAGTGACAGTAGGAACAGACTGTGGTGCCCAGTCCCACAAAGTCGGGGTTTTTAAGGACCTGATACATCCTGTTATACTGGGCCGTGATTTTTCTTTGCTTTGGGACTTGTGGGGGAAGGGATCCGGACTAAGTAGCGTGGGCAAAAGCCAAGTCCCTGGAGAAGGACCCCCGCAGTGCCGCTTAGGAACTCATCTAGTAAATGCATAGCCAGGGAGCCCGTCCATATATTTGCCAGGACCGGTCTGCCGAAGGAAATTCTAACGGACCAAGGGACCCCATTCATGAGTAAGGTAATGAAGGAGCTGTGCAAGGTCTAACAGATTACCCAGATACGAACCTCCATTTACCATCCGCAGACAGACGGCTTCGTAGAGCGCTTTAACAAGACCCTGAAAGCGATGCTTAAGAAAGTCGTAGAGAAGAATGGATGGGACTGGGACTACCTGCTGCCCTTCCTGCTCTTCTCAGTAAGGTGGGTTCCACAAGCCTCTACCAGTTTTTCTCTGTTTGAGCCCATCTATGGACGACATCCGCGAGGGCTCCTGGACATCGCTAAGGAAACCTGGGAAACCTAGGTTATGCCACACCAGAGCATCATTGAACATGTCTCCCAGATGCAGGAAAGAATAGCAAAAGTGATGATGATCATAAAAACGCATCTCCTCCAGGCTCAGGAAGCTCAGGAAAGGGTCTATAACCGATCGGCGAGCCTGAGGCAGTTCAAGCCTGTTTGGTGCTAATCCCTACCGTCAAGAGCATGTTCCTGGCCAATTATCAAGGTCTGTATGAGCTGGTGGAGAAAGTCAGCGAAGTTAATTCAACCAGCCTGGCCCAAGAAAGCCAGACCAAATATACCATGTCAACTTGCTCAAGCTGTGGCAGGCCCGGGAACTTGTGGAAACCCCTTGCCTGGAAGCCGCACCCAAAGGCAAGATGGAGGAGGACACTATAGCAGAGACTCTGTCGCCGACCCAAAAGCAACAATGTAGAGAGCTGCTGCAACGGAACCGTGACCTGTTCTCGGAGTTGCTGGGGTGTACACAGGTGGTCGAGCATGACATGCTGACTGAAGCGCTTGTTAGGGTAAACCTCAAACCTTATAGGATTCCTGAAGCCCGCCGTGAGATAATCTGAGCCGAGGTGAAGAGGATGCTGGACCTCAGCGTGATAGAGGAATCGAAGAGTGGATGGTCGAGTCCCATCGTTCTCGTGCCAAAGCCCCATGGGGATTGGAGACTTTGTAAGGACTACTGCAGACTGATTGAGGTTTCCAAGTGTGACGCATACCAGATACCCCACGTCGATAAACTCATTGAGAGGCTTGGACCTGCGTGATATATTACCACCCTTGACTTGACAAAAGGCTACTGGCAGATCCCCATGTCCCAGAGGGCCAAGGAGAAAACGCCTTTCTCAACACCTAATGGGTTCTTCCAGTACACCCGAATGCCTTTTGGACTGCAGGGGGCACCAGCCACTTTCCAGAGGGCCATGGATAGGATCA
This sequence comes from Phyllobates terribilis, assembly GCF_046119375.1. Lineage (NCBI taxonomy): Eukaryota > Metazoa > Chordata > Amphibia > Anura > Dendrobatidae > Phyllobates > Phyllobates terribilis. Next base: position 52,814,170 of record NW_027362770.1, on the reverse strand, counting down.
GATCAGATCCTCGGCCCACATAAGAAGTATGCCGCAGTCTACCTTGATGACATTGTCATCTTTAGCCCAGACTGGGCTATTCATCTGCCCAAAGTACAAGCGATTCTGAATGCTCTAAGGGATGGGCAGGATTTACGATAAATCCAAGAAAATGTGCCATTGGGAAGAAGGAGGGCAAGTACTTAGGATATGTCATTGGGAGAGGCGAAATTAAGCCACAGCTCAATAAGATCGAGGCAATTCAGAACTGGCCGCAACCGCTCTCCAAGAAGGTGAGAGTGTTTCTAGGAATCGTGGGATATTACCGGCAGCTTGTCCCAAATTTTGCATGACTGCCGCATCACCGACGGACCTCCTGAAAGGCACAAAAGCAATGATGGTGAAATGGACAGTTGAAACTGAGATGGCGTTCCAACAGCTGAAGCTGGCACTCTATAAGCAGCCAGTCCTGGTCACACCAGACTTTAATAAAGAGTTTGTGCTCCAGACAGATGCCTCAGAAGTTGGCCTAGGAGCCGTGCTGTCGAAGGAGATAAATGGGGAAGAGCATCCCATCCTGTATATGAGCCTGAAGCTCTCGTCCTTCGAGAAAAATTATGCCATAGTGGAGAAAGAATGCTTAGCCATAAAATGGGCCATAGACACGCTAAGATTATTACCTACTTGGCCGGAAGATTAAATTGGTGTCAGACCTTGCCCCTTTGAGATGGTTGAGGGAAAAGAAGGGTAAGAATGCCCGAGTAACTAGGTGGTTCTTAGGTCTCCAAGACATTAATTTTCACGTGGAGCATAGACTCGGGAAGTTACACGCTAATGCGGATGCCCTCTCCATAATTCCCTGCTTGGTGTTTTAAGGTGTCCAAACCCCCGGCTTTGGCCAGAGGGGGGGAATATGTGACAGAGTCACTGGTATTATATGCAAGGGGAGGTATGTGTCACTCAGGATACTCTCCTGTGTGAACTAAGACCTACTGAGTTTTTGCCAGCATGTTTTATGCTGGAGGTTAACTCTTTTAAAGGTAGTGGTTTTATGGGAATGACGTAGAGATGGGAGGGAAGTCATTCCCCATACCTCCACCTCAGGGTGTGACTGAACAGGGTTTAAATGTTCAGTTAGTTTTTTTCCTGGGTGGAGTGTGTGGTCTGGAGATTGAAGTCTCCAGGCTGTGTGTGGCTGATGACAGAGAGCAACACCGGAGGACTGGTGTTGCTGAAATTTCACAGAACTATCTGCAGCCGGCAAAGGCGTTGCTGTCTAGAGGACTCTGTTATATTTCATCTTTTTTTTTCCCGTTAACTCCGAGAGGGACTGTTTATTTTTATGGGACGCTGCTGGAGTTTATGATGCACAATAAAGCCGCAGGAAGTTTACTCAACCCATGTGTCCTGTGTCTGCCTCCAGAGAGCCGAGCAAGTGGCTTTACCACACTTTTATAATGATGAGCCAAAAGCTTGGATATCCAATAGTCATCTCTTTGCTTGATGGTAACAGTACACCTATCATTCCACAAGCATTCCAGCATGACCAAGGTTCACTATCTTCACCACGCTGTGATGGTTTCTAAGCATAGTCGGCGTCGTTGTCATCATCTTCATTCTGACTGTCCACCTCATCCCCTGCCTGCGCCAACGTAATGTCTCCATCCAAACCCAATTGCTGGTGCTCACCCTCTACAATTTCAACAACAAATTGTTTTAAAGAAAATTGCATTAATGAAATTCAAAGAATTTTGTTTTATAAGTTACAATTTTGCAATTTGTGCCCTGCCCTGCACAAAGAGCCTGTCCTGTACAGGGTGCTTCTTATGACCATAAAAATTGATGCATGGACCACTATAAAAAAAATTTCAAAGAAATTTTTCATTTTTTACTCAAGCGTTGCAGGGACAACTTTTTTCAATAAATAATGGCAGTTAGGTTTCTTCCATTGAGGCTGTGTGCACTCAAATCTTTCACAATAGGCAATACAATCCATATGGGTTAGCATTGATTATGGTGAACTTGCACATGAGAGCTCACTTTCCATAAAAACAGATGGCTGTTCACTGGTAATGAGCGAGCACTAAATTGCTCGGGTACTCGTTGCTTAGGTCGAGCAAATTGGAATACTCGGGTGCTCGACCAGAGCAACGAGCCCAATGTAAGTCTATGGGAAACTCGAGCATTTTTCAGGCGGCTCCCCCCGGCGGTCTGCAGAGGGCCTAAAAATTGCCCAAATCGATGGGAACAGTGCTCAAATTACATGAGAACAGCAGGGGGAAGACCCCTGGAAGCATTTCTGACTCCCAGGTCACTGCTGTCAACAACGTTGTCAGAGTATTGCGCCACTTTTACGGATTCACAATAAAACATACAAAAACAAAACCAAAATGGATTTTCCTGGGAAATATATTAAGGAACATCCTTTCCAGGGTAATGACTTGTATATAATGCAAAATAACAAAAAACAAAAATACTCCTCCACACCTTGGGCTATGTTCACATGTAGCGTTATTGATGCGTTTTTGCACTTTTGCATTGCTTTCAACAAAGACAAATGCATTCACTGGGAAATGTCTTTTTAACATTTTACAACCTTTTCTGGCCATGTGGTGTGTGACACATATATTTTCAGACACATGCATACAGTGCTGAAAAGACATGGGACCAGCATGGGGAAGACCTCTGGAAGCATTTCTGACTCCCAGGTCACTGCCTAAAAGTGTGCCCATCATAAGTGATCCTTGGCACATGCGAAGATGCCTCCCGCCATGCACCTGTCGTTGCAGACTTGCAACAATCACCATCCATGTCCTTGTCCCAGTGCAGCGTTCAGTTGTCCCTACCCCATTACTTGGAATGCAAGAGCAAGTATGCAGGCAGCCACGCACCCACCCACAGGCTGCAATACTATACTGCCAATTTTTTGACAGCTGCTTGCACTTGAAATGTGGCCTTTTAGGCTCGTGGAGGTGGAAGCTTTTCATAACCTCATGCCGGAGGCGGCTGGGTGTCCATACTCAGTCCCCAGCCGCCACTGTTTCTCCCGGTGTCTTCTCCGCCTTCCACACCCAGCTGTCATTACTGCCAGGAAGTCCTCTAAGGCTATGTGCCCACGATGCAGAAATGCTGAATATTTTTTCAGCTTCTCCCTGGCAGGAAAAACGCATGCAGATTTTACATGCGTTTTTCCTGCCAGGTAGAAGCGTTTGTAAAGCGTTTTTGCATGCATATCTTCATGCGGGTTATCATGCGCTTTTCCAAGCGATTTTAGCATCACTTGGAAAAGTGCTGGAAAACTTGGTCACACTATATAAATCCATGCAACCGGCATGGATTTATATAGTGTGACCAAGTAATAGTTAAAAAAATAGAATAAGAATGGTGAAAATTAAAAAATAAAGATTATACTTACCTTCCGATGGCCCCCGGTCTGACCGATGTCTCACGGTGGTGTGAAGGACCGACGTCAGCGGTCACGTGACCAGTCACATGACTCAATGACGTCATGTCAGGTCCTCACACCACCGCGAGCCGCCCAACACACCACATGCATCGCTGAGGAGGGGACATCGGAAGGTAAGTATAATCTTTATTTTTTATTTTAAATTCTTTTTTTTACAGTTTCTATGGTACCTGGGTCTGGATGAAAGTCTCCTCTTCTCTAGGCCTGGGTATCATCTGCACATTGAATCGCTTCATATCCACGTGTGCACATGTAGTCATGCAGATATCAAGCGTTTCAATGCAAGTCAATGGTGGCAATTACTCTGCCTGTCCGCAAAATTAGTGGACATGCTGCGTATTTTACTGCAATGATAATCCGCTGTGGAAATTTCCGCAGCATGTGCACAGCACATGCGGATTATCATTGGGGACCATGGGACACGTATTATCAAACATTTTTTAAGCGTTTTCACTGCGGAAATTCCGCTGCAAAAATGCTTGAAAAACGCATAGTGGGCACACAGCCTAAAGCTGCTTTCACTTGAAATGTGACCTTTTAGGCTCGTGGAGGTGGAAGCTTTTCATGCCAGCTGCAGCCGGGTGTCCATACTCGGTCGCCAGCCACCACTGTTTCTCCCGGTGTCGTCTCCACCTTCCACAAGTACGGGTCCCACAACATTACCCATGCCCTCCCCAGTGCACTTACTGGGAAGGACCGCCTAACCACAAATACGTGGACAGGTGAATGTGGCCAGGGACGGTACAGAGCCAGTCCACAGCTTTTTTTATGAGAGTTGTATTTAGCTCGGTGAAAGAACTAGCATAGAGGGAAACCGTATCTACCCTCGGTGTCATTTCTCCCAGGAAGTCCTCTAATGCAGCTTGTTGCAGAAGCAATGGCAGCCCATCCAACATCAACTCGCACTTGTCGGTGGTGCTTTGACACACAAACATCTTTCTTTGCGCATTTAATTTCATGAATACAGAGTTGGACAATGGCCTGATCTGCAATGCTGGTTTAAGAGATAACATGCATAAGCATGTCCGATCCACATTAAAAAAGCAGCCATAGAGTGTCCGGGAACCTTCCCCCACAATTTTCTTAGCCAGGGCTGCTTCTCGGCAGGGTTGGACGGGCCCACCAGAGAACCGGAGACTCCTCCGGCGGGCCCTGGCTTCCCCTTCAGGAGAGTTCATAGTGCCGAGGTGAGGCCATGATGATGATAGAGGCAACCATCTGCTTAGTTTTGTGTTATTTGGAATGCAAGCGCAAGTATGCAGCCAGCCACCCACCCACCCACAGGCCGCAACACTAAACTGCCAGATTTCTGGGCAGCTGCTTGCACTTGAAATATGGCCTTTCAGGCTTGTGGAGGCGGGAGCTTTACTCAAACTCATGCCGGTGGTGGACGGGTGTCCATACTCGGTCCCCAGCCGCCACTGTTTCTCCCGGTGTCGTCTCCGCCTTCCACAAGCACGGGTCCCACAACATTACTCATGCCCTCCCCAGTGCACTTACTGGGAAGGACTGCCTAACCACAAACACGTGGACAGGTGAATATGGCCAGGGACGGTACGGAGCCAGTCTACACCTTTTTTTGATGAGAGTTATATTTAGCTTGGTGAAAGGACTGGCATAGAGGGAAACCGTATCTACTCTGGGTATCATTTCTCCGTCACCAGGTTCCGCCCATTGTCACACATGACCATGCCTGGCTGTATGTTCAGCGGTGAGAGCCACAGATCAGTCTGCTGTGTTACAGCTTTCAACAACTCTGCAGCGCTGGGCGGTTTGTCAATTAAGCATTAAGCATGTTATCTTCAGCACAGCCTGTTGCCGCTTGGCCAAGGCAGTGCTGCAGTGTTGTCAGCTTGTGACTGATGTGGTCATTTCGGAGATGGAGGAGGAGGTGCAGGAGCTGAACAATGTGATTACATTGAGGTTAAATTGGTGACGTTGTTTTTTATGCTAAAGAAAGATCCAATTGTTATAGGTTTTTTCGTTATTTTTTAAGACAAATGCATTCACCGGGAAATGTCATTTTAACATTTTACAACTTTATCTGGCAATGTGGTGTGTGACACATCATCAAACACATCCTGTTTTATTTATGATGGAGGGACTCTGAAAGTCATAAAGCCTATTTTTATAGGGCCATCAGACGGCCCTTACTATTCTTAAAAGGCCAGCAGTGGGCCCTCGCTATTGCTAGCGAGCCATCAGCCGGCTATGCTTTGTTGCTCCAATTATTAACAAGTGGGTCTCTTATACTGTTTTTGCGTATCCAGTGACTGCAAGGGCTGCCAAAAATTTGGACGCAACCCAATACCACTTTGAAGAGACATAGAGGAGGGTCTCAGTAAAAAAAATTTTCCCATTATAAAGGAGCGGGTCTCCTATAGTGGTAATGTCCATGCTGTGACTGCAAGGGCTGCCAAAATTTGGGAAAAACCCCACTAAGAATTTAAAGACACATAGTGCAGGGCCACAGTAATGACAAATTCCCATTAGAAAGAGAGAGTCTGCTATACAGTTATAGGCTATGCAGTGAGCTCAACGGCTGACCAAATTTAGGAAAAAACCCCAGTAAGAATTTAAAGACACACAGAGCAGGGCCACAGTAACAAGTGCGACATGTTCCCATTAGAAAGGAGAAGTTCTGCTATACAGTTATAGGGTATGCAGTGAGTCCAACGGCTGACCAATTTTAGGAAAAACCCCACTAAGAATTTAAAGACACATAGAGCAGGGCTACAGTAACAAGTACGACATGTTCCCATTAGAAAGGAGAGGGTCTGCTATAAAGTTATAGGGTATGCAGTGAGTCCAACGGCTGACCAATTTTAGGAAAAACCCCACTAATAATTTAAAGAGACATAGAGCAGGGCCACAGTAATGACAAATTCCCCTTAGAAAGGAGACAGTCTGCTATACAGTTATAGGGTATGCAGTGAGTCCAACTGCTGAACAATTTTAGGAAAAACCCCACTAAGAATTTAAAGACACATAGAGCAGGGCCACACTAATGACAAATTCCCATTAGAAAGGAGAGAGTCTCCCATAGTATTGGCCTATGCAGTGAATGCAAGGGCTGCCAAAAATTTGGAGGCACTTCAATGCCCCTTGGAAGAGATGTGGAGGAGGGCCTCATAAAAAAATGTTCCGATTAGAAAGGAGCGGGTCTCCTATACTTGTAATGACCATGCACAAGTGTATAGGCTGAAAACATTTACCCCTGGGGGGTATACATGAACATACTGTAAAAAAAATTTTTTTACGGGCATCATAAACACCCTTTAAAAACATTATGGGGGTGTTGCATCACGGACCACGGTCACCCTGGTGATATGGTGGTGGAGGATGAGTAGAAGGAGGAGGACAAGAGCAAATAGCCAAAATCAGGAAGCGTATACCCATGTGTGGGTGTGAAAAGGTGCATGGGAATATACCTCCCAAGAAAAGACACTAGATTTGAGTTTATGTTACACTGCTATCATTCAGTGGTTTTGAGAAGTCTGGCCCAATCCAGCCCTTGTTCAATTTTATAAGAGTCAGCCTGTCAGCATTTTCAGTTGACAGGCGGATGCGCTTATCAGTTACAATTCCACCAGAGGCAATAAAAACCCGCTGTGATAAAACGCTGGCGGCAGGGCAGGCCAGAACCTCCAAGGCATAGAGAGCCAGTTCATTCCACGTATCCAGCTTGGATACCCAATAATTATAAGGCACAGAGGAATCACAGAGGAGGTTAGTACGGTCGGCAAGGTACTCCCTCAGCATCTTCCAAAACTTTGCACGCCTTGTGAGAGTACCCCGTGCCTCAGGGCCTGTGCGATGGGAGGGTCTGAGAAAACTCTCCCAGAACTTTGACAGTGTTCCCCTGCCTCTGCTGGATTGAAGTTGTGTCTCTCTCACCTGTACTCCTTGGTGGTCAACGAAGTGTGCCCTCTGCCGCCAGCGTTTTCAGATGGGAATTTTTTTAATAGTTCCGCAACATGGGCCTTCTGGTACAGCCCCATTTTTGTACACCTGTCCGCCTCAGGAATAAGAGATATAAAGTTCTCCTTGTAGCGTGGGTCTAGAATTGTCACCAACCAGTAATGCCTGTCACCCAAAATTTTGAGAATGCAAGGTTCATGGGAAAGGCAGCGTAACATAAACTCAGCCATGCGTGCCAGACTACTAACAGGCAAGACTTCCGTGTCCTCACCAAGAGGATGACTGAACATGCTCTCTTCCTCCTCTCTGTCCTCTGGCCATCCACGCTGAACAGACGTTATGACAGCTGTGCAGGTAGTACCGTCTATACTGCAAGAACCTAACTCCTGTCCTTCCTCCTCCTCCTGTTCCTCATTGTCACCCAATCCACGTTGGGATGAGATAAGGCTTGGCTGTGTGCAATCACCCTGTATCGTTCCTTGCTCCATCTAATCGTGCTCTGCCTGCAATGCATCTTCTTTGATTGTGAGCAGAGACTGTTTCAGAAGACAGAGAAGCGGGATGGTGATGCTTATTATGGCATCATCGCCGCTCACCATCTTGGTGGAGTCCTCAAAGTTTTGGAGGATGGTACATATGTCTGACATCCATGTCCACTCCTGAGGTCTTATGTGTGGAGTCTGAACTGAATACCGACGGTCTTGTTGATGCTGGTACTCAACAACTGCCCTCTTCTGCTCACAAATCCTTCCCAACATCTGCAGTATAGAGTTCCAACGCATGGGAACAACACACACCAGTCTGTGAGCTGAAAGCTGCAAACGCTGCTGAAACACGGAAAGGGCGGCGGAAGCTGTAGCTGACTTTCTAAAATGGGCACACAGGTGGCGTACTTTAACAAGAAGATCCAGCAGCTCCGGGTAGGATTTGAGAAACCGCTGAACCACGAGGTTAAGCACATGGGCCAGGTATGGTACGTGTGTGAGCTTTCCTCGCCTCAGAGCCGCCGCCAGGTTTCGGGCATTGTCACACACGACCATGCCTGGCTGTAGGTTCAGCAGTGTGAGACACAGATCTCCCTGCTCTTTCAGAGCTGTCCACAACTCTTCAGCATTGTGCGGTTTTTCACCTAAGCATATTAGCTTCAGCACAGCCTGTTGCCGCTTGGCCGAGGCAGTGTGTTACGGATCCGGGTGGTGGAACCTCTGTGCTGTGGTGCAAGGAGGGACCAGAGGGGCGTAACTAGGTATCAACTCGGACCGACCAATGCCGTACGGCGGCTTAATCGACTCCGTGGCCAGGGAAGGACCGAGCAGAGGGACCAGGTGCTACTCTGGGGACCGACCTTGTATGAGAGCAGGTGAATCCCAAGGGTCAGAAGGCAGAGACTGACCAGTACAGCAGATGAGCACGGCAGGCAGGCTGACGGGAGATCCTGGCAGACGGGCTGGCAGGCACGGCAGGTAACTAGCAGGAACCTCTAGGTAGGATGTTTGGTGGTCACGGCAAGTGACAGGCAGTAGCCTCTAGGTAGGCTGTCAGGTGGTCACGGCAAGTGACAGGCAGGAGCCTCTAGGTAGGCTGTCAGGTGGTCATGGCAAGTGACGGGCAGGAGCCTCTTGGTAGGCTGTCAGGTATACGCGGCAGGTGCAGGCAGGAGCCTCCAGGTAACAGGCAAGTTCTCCAAGTAGGCAGGCCAGCCTAGCCCATAGACAGACTGGCGGGTTTGACCATAGGCATATCATCAGGCTAAAGAGTGTCCTTGGCAGGCAGAGACAGGTAACAGGTGAAGGCTCTGGATAAGCAGACTGGCCAAGCCCATAGACAGACTAGCGGACTGGGCTGTAAGCAGACTGTTGGGCTGGACTGGTAATCAGGCTGGCAGACTGGACTGATAGTCAGACGGACTAGACTGGTAGTCAGACAGGCAGCTGGACCTGTGCGCTGAAGCAGAGTTTAGCATACAGAGCAACAACCTTGCACAGGCACTTCCATATTGGAGGAGGTGCCTTTTATAGGGGAAGTCCTCTGGCCATTGGCCGGGGACTTTTTAGGACTGCGCGCGTGGCCCCTTTAAGAGGGAGGGAGCAAACGCGCGCACGCCCTAAGCACAGTGCCCGGTGAGCTGTGCGTGCCGGCAGCAAGAGAGGCAGGATCGCCGGAGGACGCTGGGCAGGGAGCGCGGCGGTGAGTGGGACGGCGTCTCTGCCTGTCAGGGGGCAGAGACGCCGATACTACACAGTGCTGCAGTGCTTCCAGCTTGTGACTGATGTGGTCATTTCGGACATGGAGGCTGAAGTGGAGGAGGAGGCTGGGGAGGATGAGGTGCAGGAGCAGTAGACCGTGGGGGCAACCCTGATTGACCTAGGGCCCACAATCCTTGGCGTCGGGGGGATGTGTTCCGTCCCAAGGTCCGACTGGGTCCCGGCTTCCACTATGTGTGCCGTGAGTGAGATGTACCGTTCCTGCACACAAGCACTTGTCCACCTGTCCGTGGTTAGGTGGACTTTCCCAGTAACTGCGTTGTTGAGGGCACGGCTAATGTTTTGGGACACGCGCTTGTGTAATGCAGGGACGGCACACCGGAAGAAATAGTGGCAACTGGGGACCGAGTACCGAGGGACAGCCGTCGCCATCAGGTTGTGGAATGCTTCCGTCTCCACGAGCCTAAAAGGCAACATTTCGAGCGCAAGCAGTCGTGAAATGTGAGAATTTAGTAGTGTGGCCTGTGGGGCAATGGCTGCATATTTGCGCTTGTGGTCCAAGGACTGTGGTATGGACAACTGGACACTGCACTGAGACAAGAACATGGATGTGCTTTCTGATGCTGCTAGTTGAGAGTCTGCAATGACAGGTGCAAGGCAGGAGGCATCTTCACATGCACCATGGAGAGAGGATTGGCTTGCATGCACAACAGCGGAAGAAGCAATGGTGCCACCTGCAGTCACTGTTCCTGGACCCAGGGGTTCGGCCCACAAAGTTGCGTGCTTTGCTGCCATGTGCCTGATCATGCTGGTGGTGGTCAGGCTGGTCATTTTGCCACCCTTGCTGATGCTGGACTGGCAGGCGGTGCAAATGGCCTTTTTGGGGTTATCGGCAGAGTCTTTAAAAAACAACCAGACTCGGGAAGACCTAACAGTTGTACTGGCAACTTCTTTCGTGTTGGTGTTACAGGCAACAGTTGCCTGCCTTCTGTCTGTGGCCACCGCACTGCTTCTACCTGCCTGTTGGGGTGCTCTGCCTCCCTCCCCCTGTGTGCTGCTGTCCTCACTCTGCATGTCCTCCTGCCAGGTTGGGTCAGTTACTATATCATTCACCACCTCGTCTTCCACTTCCGCACCCTGGTCCTCTTCCTGACTTTCTGGCAATTGTGTCTCATCATTGTCCACCTCTTGTGACACTTTCCCACCGTCGCCTTCATGTGACAGTGGCTGCTCCAATATTTGGGCATCGCTACACGCGATCTCCTCTTGCCCTGTTTCAAGTGGACCGGGCAAGAGGCCCGAATCTATAAATGGAAAAGTGAACTGCTCTTCAGAGTGTCCAAGTGTGGGATCAGTTGTCTCTGGGCACTCGGCATGTTGGGAGGAAGGAGGATCAGGGTGTGAAATATGCGGTCCAGACTCACGTCTACTGAGACTTGACTGTGTGGAAGACAGGGTGGTGGTGGTGGTGGTGGCTAAGTGACTGGTAGAATTATCCGCTATCCAACCAACAACCTTTTGACACTGCTCTGGGTTCAATAGTGGTGTGCTGCGGTCCCCTAGAAATTGGGACAGGAAGGTCAGGAGAGAAGATGTGAGTGTTTGTTGTGGCACAATTCAGCTTTCCCACGGCCTCGTCCTCGGCCTCTGCATGCACCATTACCATCACGTCTACTTCCCCGTCCCTTGCCACGTACCTTGCCCATTTTAAATGGAGGACAGTATCTTCCGCGCTCACTGCAAATGACTGAGTTTTGAGCGAACTTATATGTGATCCGTGTGACGGAGAAAACAGAGTTTTAAATACCTGGCCTGTAGGTAAGTAGTTTGAACAGCAAACTGCTGTGAATTGCTTCACTGACACACTAAAGTAAATTTTTAATGGAAGCCAGAAATGGCAGTATTTTCTGACAACGTATATGTGATCTGTTTGACGGAGAAAATACTGTTTTAAATAGCTGGATTTCTCGCGCTGTAATATGGAAATTACCTGGCTGTATTCTGCATTGCCAACAAGCAAATGGCGCAGTAAAACGGTGTTCTCTTGATTTCTTTTTAAGCAAATAATGAGGATTAAGATCCAAAGAAAAGTATTCCTGGCCCCTGAGACCTGGGCCTTTGTATAGAAATATCTAACAGCTGCAGAAGGCAGAATTGGAATGGAGCCTCTTGTGCCATATGCAGTCTGCTATATACACTGCCTGCCTGATAACTCTGAGGATTAGTTAGTCCTCAAAAGGACTGTTTGTTAAGAAGAATATGTGCAATATACGGTTTTTCTCCCTACACTACTTAATACACAAGCAAATCTCTCCCTGACACAGCAGCACCTCTCCTTACACTGTCTGATTCCAGAGTGACTGTGACGAGCATGGCAGCGCCAGGTCTGATATAGACCCGATGACGCTATGAGGCCAGCCAATCACTGTATTGCCACAACCAACATAGCTACGGCATTACAGTGAGTAGCAGGCAATACCTGCATGTTCATTGGCTCTGTAAAGAGTGCCAAACATGCAGGGAGGAGACCCGAGCTCCCGCCGAGCAACCCCGGAAATACTCGAGCAGTGAGATGCTCAGGCGAGTACCGAGCAGTGGTGAGCACGCTCGCTCATCACTACTGTTCACATGTTTCTTAGGTACACAAAAGGCTAACTGACTATGTAAAGGACATATTGATACTCATGCTAGAGCAACTCCATTTTGTCTGCTTGCTTTAAAATTATGTTATTATCAACAATAGAAGTGCTATCCCAGGGTCATGTTTTGAGCCTGAGGGACATTGGTCTTCACCAAATTAGTGCCCTTGTTACTAATTGAGGCTGTCGCGGCATGTCCATCCCCCCTTGTTTGTTGATATAATCATAAAGCTCTGATCTTCAGATGTGAGGATGGTTGGGGAAAGCGGGTAAAGGTCATCATTCCCTAGTCATCCAGGTCCTCAATGCTGGTTACATCTGGGAGGTCCGTGTACAGTAGCACTGGATGTCGGTTAACAGCGTCTTCCTTGCTCTCTGATGACTGGCAGGTTTTCATCATGCAAAATGGGATACAATAATAGACTAGTTTTAGTAAAACATATATTAACAAGATGCAAGCAGCAATATGCAACACTCCTTGCAATATTCCAGCAATCCCTTTAAACCAATCCCTTTAAACCAATTAGCAGGATTTAAAAAGGAAAACGTATCAGACCACCAACTGTCTTTGGTCAATTCATTATGTTTGTTATATTCTTCCCTGAGTTTCCTAATGTCTTCCATTTTAGTCTTTAACCATATTGTAGAGTCGGGGTCAATATAGTGACAACAGGCTGGGCCTATAACCTGACACATCCCTCCTTGAGCTGCTGTCAAATAGTCCAGCACTAAAGTATTTTGATTAGCCACTATAATAAGTTGATTCTGCACTGCAACAGTAGTATTAATTACTTCCAAAATATTCCAAATCTGGTCATCTAAGTAATCAGTGACTTCTACTAATTTGTCCCACATTTGTGTAACCATAGGGTATAGGAAGACAGTACTGGCTATCTTATTAGGTATACTCATTTGTACTGAATGAGGTCTTCCTGATGGGTGTGGGGTGTTGTCCTTAGAACGTTTTTCAGATGGTATGAAGAGGGATGGCTCTCATATCTGCTTTACTATGGGGAATAAGATAAGTGGCTGGAGTTAGCCGGGCCAACGTACAAGTCCCCCCTACTCCGACTGGGAGCCATTTGTATGCATTATTCCCACAGACCCAATATGTGGCTGATGGCAGGTCCCATAAAACAGAGTGCTGTAATACTAATTTATGTACCAAATCGATAAAAATGGTGTTATTTGATAACATACACCATGAAGACATTTGTCCCAGGGGCTACAATATCCAACATCCGGATTGCCACATGTTGGATCACTAGACTTATATTCAGAAAATTCATGTTTTACTGCTGTTGCGGTTGTCAGGAGCACTTGGTATGGTCCGTCATACAATGGTTCTAGTCCATGTTTCTGAACAAGCTTTTTCACATACACATAATCTCCAGGCTTGAGGGTATGACAACCTTCTGCATCATCTGGATCTGGAATAGAAGATGATACTAACACATGGGTGTTAGTTAAGGCTTTGGCAAGCTGAATCACATATTGCACAACATAATCTGTTTCTTCTGATAATTGTTTTGGGGTAAATCTAGCTATGGCTGGTTGTGACCCAAATAGTATCTCATAGTGTGACAGTTTATGTTTCCCTATGGGGGTGGTGCGTATGTGATATAGTGCAATGGGAAGGAGCTCAGGCCATTGGGCCGTAGTCTCCTGCATCATTTTGGTTAATTGCCTTTTCAGTGTGCCATTCAATCTCTCCACCTTGCCACTTGACTGTGGATGGTAAGGAGTATGTAATGTCACTGATGATCCGATCATGGTAAGTATTTCTTAATATACGCATAAGGAAAAGGCTGGTCCTTGATCACTTTTGATAACTTCTGGGACTCCATACCGGCGAACAACTTCAGAGACCAGCTTCTTGGTGGTGGTAAGGTTGCAGCCTCTACCAATGTATCTTCAGTTGTGACAGCATATCTAGTAATCATAAGAATCAAATCGCTGCACTGCTGGATGTTGGTGCACAAGTAAGGGCCGAACCCAATAACATATCAGAATAACCTCGGCACTCAGGTTTTGATCAAAGAAGTGAAAATTTAATGCAGTCCATTCATTTACAAAAAACGTTTCGGTCAAACAGACCTTCGTCAGTAAACTGCAGAACATAAATATAAGATAATGTGAGTTAAATACTGAAGTCCAAAATTAAACACATAGAAAAATTGCATAGAACAATACAATGAGCATTATCATTAGCATAACTGGTAAGGAGGGAAGGGTGGTGGGAAGGGAGATTGGATATCAGAGGGCACAGACCTTCATAGGGATGCGGATAAAGCAATACCTAGTGTTAGTAAGGTGGATAAATAGGGCACCTACCAGGCTGTCTGTGATACAAGTAAGATAGAAGTAATGGGACAGCATGGGCTGTGTATGAGCCTGGTATAAGGTCTCCTGAAAAGTATAAAAGATGCAAGGCTGGGTGTTGGAGGGTACCAGTAATTACAAGTTATAGTATGCAGAGTCATTTCAGTGCGCAGGGGTATAAAGGTACTTTACCTAATTCGTAGATGTGATCTGTGTGGCGCCTTAACACGGTGTCCACCGCTTGTTGCTGCTGCCATATTGTGTGGGAGTGTCCCTATAAGTAGGGGAGTGATTGGTGAAGTGGCCAATAATAACGGAGCTGCAGAGTGTTTGGCAGCGCAGAGCGGAAGTGCCCGAATGACGTCACCGGAAGTGACGCCGTCCGCTGACGCGTGCGTTCCACAGGCTGTGTGCTTGCGTTCCACGATGCAGGAAGTGGGCGTGCCTGATTGGAGGAGCAGTGCGGAGCATTCTAGAGGTATACTCGCTGGAGTATAAGTGCTGAAATGGGTTAGGACGGATAGGTTTAACTGGAGAGGGGAACAGAGGATGGGGAGGTCTGGAAAACAAGAGAGTAAAATTAGATTATGAAGAAAAAAAACAGTTCATAAATATAACATTCCAATATGAAGCACTCAATATATATGGTTCATGACTAAGCTGGCAGATAGACTCAGGTAGAGGTAATACACTTATAGGAATATATCAATAAACAAATCACAATAAGGATCCCTCAGTGTGATTAAAGTTTGACCAGCATGACATAGCTCTCCCCTCAGAAATGACACAAGTAATCACCTGGCCATACTAGTAAATATTCCTGGAGATCCCTGGTGTGCAGGAGAAATTGATGTAGGCATGGACAATCAGGTTTTCAGATGAATTACATTAAAAGCTGAAAAATGGGTGAAATAGGTTAATGAAAATGCCCATACTGGGGAATAGTTGTTAGGTTTATAGAAAGGATAGTAAATCGTATTCCCTGTTTAACCCTTTGGGTGATAGGGATTCCAACTCGTGGATCCAGTAGGCCTCCCTTTGTTTTAGGAGGCGGACACGGTCACCTCCCCGGCGTGGTGGTGGTACCTGTTCAAGAATTTGAAACTTCAATTGGTAAATATTATGGCCTTTGCTGATAAAATGGTGGGGGATGGGTAGTAGCAAATTCTTACACCGTATTGTAGATTTATGTTTTGATATTCTCTCTTTAATGGGTGGTTTCGCCTATGTAAATTAATCCGCAAGGGCATTTAATGAGGTATACTACGAACGAACTGTCACAAGTGAAGTAGCCCTTGATGTTATATTTTTTGCCGATGTGTGGGTGATGGATGACGCGGCCTTTGATGACATTGTTGCACTGTCGGCAATGGAGACATGGAAATGTCCCTGTTTTGGGATTGTGGAGGAACCGTTGTTGAGGTCCCTGTTTGTTGCTGCCGATATCAGCACGAATTAGTGTGTCTCTGAGATTGGGAGCCCTCTTGAAACATGGAATAAATGGTTTCTGAAAACTGCTTATGGTGGGATATCCCGTCCGTAGATTATTCCAATGTCTGCGGATAGTTTTGTGCAGGATATAAGCATATGGATGATAAGTATGTACGAAGGGGATGCAGTCTGAGTTGTTGGAACGTGCCCTTCCGGGCCCCACCTCCTGGGATTTCAGGACCGAGGGGGGGTACCCACGTTCAACAAATTTAGACCGCATCTCCTGTAGTCTATGTTCCCGGATTTCGGAGTCAGATACTATCCGTTCGACCCTTTTGAATTGTGATTTAGGTATAGATTTTTTCATTTGGGCGG
Source organism: Phyllobates terribilis (assembly GCF_046119375.1). Classification (NCBI taxonomy): domain Eukaryota; kingdom Metazoa; phylum Chordata; class Amphibia; order Anura; family Dendrobatidae; genus Phyllobates; species Phyllobates terribilis. The sequence continues at coordinate 52,797,833 of NW_027362770.1, read as the reverse complement.
GATGGTTGCTAGAAAAATGTAAAAGCCCTTTCCGGTCAGTGGGTTTGCTGTAAAGATCCGTTGTGAGAAGACCGTCTATATCCTTGAACACCATCGGGTCAAGAAAGCTTACCCTGTGGTTATCGTGGGTTAAGGTGAAACCCAAGTCAGGCCAGGCGGAATTCAAATGAACAAAGAAGGTTTCCAAGGTTTCTAAAGGGCCACCCCAGATGCAGAAAATATCATCTATGTATCTCTTCCACAATATGGAGTATGATTGGAACAGAGGATTGGTATAAACGATTTGGTTCTCGAAGGCGGCCATATAGCAATTGGCGTAGGGTGGGGCTACGTTCGAGCCCATCGCGGTACCCTTGATCTTTAAATAGTACTTATCTTGGAATAGAAAATAATTTTTTGTAAGTACCAGAGTCAGCAGTTCAATGGAAAGCTCGATGATGCGTGGGTCAGTCTGCGATTCTATTAGTAAAGATCGTACAGTGTTGATACCATGGTCATGTGGTATGGATGTGTAAAGATTTTTCACATCAAAAGAAACTAATATGGCTGTTGGTGGGACCTGCTTTAGGTTAGATAGTGTCTTGAGGAAGGAGCCAGTGTCCAGGAGGAAAGAAGGGCTTTTCTGTGTCAAGGGTGTGAGGATTTTTTCAAGGAAGATAGACAAGGGGGATAAGGCTGATTCAGTGGAGGCTACTATTGGTCGCCCAGGGGGTTCAATTAAACTCTTGTGTATTTTTGGCAACACATAAAATACTGGAGTGATGGGATGTGTTTTAATTAGAAAATCACCTGTTTTGGCGTCAATGGTACCTGCCGCTAGGAAACGGTTGATGGTAGTACGTATGAGACTACTGAATTGAGAGGTGGGGTCCTGTGATAGTTGGCAGTATGTAGTGGTGTTACTGAGTTGCCGTTTGATTTCTCTGACATATTGGCATTTGTCCATAACGACTATGGATCCCCCCTTTTCAGCTGGTTTAATTATTATATCCTTGTCTTCCGTGAGACCATTAAGGGCCTGTTGGTCCAATGTGGAGAGGTTAGGTTCGTAATGGAGTTTATTCCTTTCGATTTTGGACCGTAGATCCTTAAAGGCCGTGTCAACAAAGTCAATGAATGTTTCCAGGGCGTGTGAGCCCTGGGGTGGTCTATAATTACTTTTGTTGTACAGTCCCAGGCTACTAGCTGTGATTGCTGTGTCTGGGTCTGTACTACGGGGGTTGGAGCTACCGGCTCCTAAGGAATCAGTTCTGGCAAAATGCGTCTTGAGCCTAAGTGAGCGATAAAATCGCTGTAGCTCCATGTCCAGTTTGAAAGTGTTGTACCACCCGGTTGGGCAGTACGAGAGACCCTTCTGTAATACCGACAGCTGGGCGATACTCAAAGTCTTAGAAGAAATATTTACCACCAGGGGGGCTGTGCCTGGGAGCGGTTACCCTGATGACGTCCGCGTTGCCTCTGGTGTTGCCTGCCTCTCCTCGTCTTCTTCTTGATGGGCGTCTCCTTTGTTGTCCTAAAAAATGAGAAGAGGGGGTGAATCGATCTCTCCTGTCTGCCTCCGAGCCAGAGGAAGACATGTCTGTGGATGAACGAGTAAATCTATGTGGCTTTCCCCCCGTGGGATATTTGTCTTGCCATCTATACACCCTGTTCTGCTCGTAATCGTCGGCGTCTCTCAGGAATTTGATCCTTTTTCTGGATTCCGTATCCTTCCTGTGTTGATCGGTATTGGTTTTGATTTTGGCCTGAAGCGTGGCCCACTCTTCAGTGCTGGCTGTTGAAATGAATTGAGTTTCAATACTCTTTATCTGATCTTTTGTGGATGCAATTGCCTTATGTAGAGAATCCACAGCCAGTATCATCAGGTCAAAGGAGCACTTGTTGAGAATTTGCTCAAACCTGTTACAATATTCAGGTAGATTGGAGAATAGAGTGGGTCTTAATGGAACCCTAAGACCTCTAGGGATTCTTTGAATCCTTAGGTATTCTGTTAGTGTTGCGCAGTGTAGCTCCAGATTAATCAGGTGTCGTTGTTCCCTCTCCAGGTCGCGTCCCCTAGTTTCTCTGGGCAAGACCCTCAGGAAATCACTTAGTATGCTGGTTTGTGCTAGAATAGATAAAGCTTCATCCGCATTGTATGAAAAGGTCATGGATGACATCTCTCTGCAGCGTGCAAGCGGAACCGTACAATATTCATAAGAATCAAATCGCTGCACTGCTGGATGTTGGTGCACGAGTAAGGGCCGAACCCAATAACATATCAGAATAACCTCGGCACTCAGGTTTTGATCAAAGAAGTGAAAATTTAATACAGTCCATTCATTTACAAAAACGTTTCGGTCAAACAGACCTTCGTCAGTAAACTGCAGAACATAAATATAAGATAATGTGAGTTAAATAATAAAGTCCAAAATTAAACACATAGAAAAATTGCAGAGAACAATACAATGAGGATTATCATTAGCATAATTGGTAAGGAGGGAAGGGTGGTGGGAAGGGAGATTGGATATCAGAGGGCACAGACCAGTATCCAGTATGAAACCTGCCAGAGGTGTCAACATATCTGGATCCATCCGTATATAACGGAAGTTCTGGGTCATCCAAGGGTACTTCCAATCACTAGAACAAGTGGAGTTGACTCCGCAGTAATTTGTTCCAGACAATTATGCGGTGGAGCATCTTTCCCCTCTCCTTCAGGTGCTGGTAGCAGGGTGGCTGGGTTGATGGTGGTGCACCGGTGTAATTTCACATTTTCTGGCAAAATCAATGAACATTGCAGCCGCAGGTGTCTCTGTGTAGACAGATGTTTAGGTTGCTGTGTGGCGTGAACCGCTCGTAGACAGCTGGGGGAGGCCCTGGCTACCGGGTCCAGATGCGCTAGGTAATAACCGACTGGGCGCTGCTTTGTACAGTTCTCTGCGTGAGTACTCCGGCTGCATGCCCTCCCGTCTCAGAGACATACAAATGGAAAGGTTGAGCATAGTCCGGATTTCCAAGGGCAGGGGCTGTCATTATCCTTGACTTTAGTTGTTCAAAGCCTTGTTGCAGCAGTTCTTGGTGGTCCTTGTTGTTTACATTAGCCAGAGTGTCTTCTTTTAATGCATCATATAAGCTCTGTATCAGACGTGAGGCATCAGGGATCCATTGTCTGCAATATGTACATAGTCCGAGGAACCGTTGCAGCTCTATGGGATCTTTTGGGAATGGTAGCAGGGAGATGGCCATCTTCCTTTCTTCTGTGAGATGTCTGGCACCCTGAGTAAGGCAGTGGCCTAAGAAGACCACTTGACCGAGGCAGAACCGAAGTTTCGAAGCTGAGACTCAACAATTCAGTTTTGCTAGATGCTTGAGGAGGCTAACACTGGCCTTGATGGACATTTGCTCCGTGGGGGCACACAAAAGAAGATCATCCATGTATTGTAAAAGTACTACCTCAAAGTTGTCCAGCTGCCACGGCAGCAGACAGCTAGACATGTTCTTTGCAAACTGATTAGGGCTATTCTGCACACCCTGCGGCATCACTGTCCAAGTCAATTGCCTGCCCTGATATGTAAATGCAAACAGAAACTGACAGTCTTTGTGTAGTGGAATGCTAAAAAAAAAAATGTTTGTAAAGGACATATTGATACTCATGCTAGAGCAACTCTATTTTGTCTACTTTCTTTAAAATCATGTTATTATCACTCCATGCATAACATACTTCTTTCTTTCTCTTCCCATGAAACTTTCCCACACTAACTTTTTATCTCAAGAACATTTTGTCAGACACCTCGCTCCTGTTATCTAATTAGTCTAGGCCAGGATTGACCTTGTACATTTCCACCATGCACCGAACTAACGATAATATGACCATATATGTGTTTCCGTAATAATTGTACTAACATTAGTTCAAGACTGTAGTATGGCTGTAGATGATTGGACATTAATAGACTCAAAACAATATAAAATACTAAGCAAAATAAACGGGATCAGAGATTCTCTGAATCCTCCCAATACAAAGCACGCATTGCCTCAGTTTGGTACCCTGTTGGATTGCGCAATCAACATTGCCCTCCCTCAACAACTACACAATGGAGATAGAGGAGGAAAAGCACAGAGAGCAGTAGATGAGGATGATGAGGATGGAACTGATGACAAGGCACTACTTTCGAGTTTGACTGGTTACCAGGAAGTTGATCATGAAGAGAATAAGTAGGACAGCTTAAGCCTTCTTCAAGTTTGCTTTTCCCACATGAGCAGGTGATCATGTTTCATGTGCTGACAGAGTGACATACCTGTACAGTCACTGAAAGTGTTAGCACCCTTGAAATTGTTCCAGTAAATGAAGTATTTCACCCAGAAAATGATTGCAATTACACATGTTTTGTTATACACATTTTTTTTACCTTTGTGTGTATTGGAACAACACAAAAAAACAGAGACAATAAGGCAAATTGGACATAATTTCACACTAACCCCAAAAATTGTTGGCACCTTTCCAAAATTATGGGTAAATAACTTTGTTTCAAGAATGTGATGCTCGTACAAACTCACCTTTGGCAAATAACAGGTGTGAGCAATATGAAAATCTCACCTGAAACCAGATAGAAAGGGGATAAGTTGACTCAATCTTTGCATTGTGTGTCTGTGTGTGCCACGCTAAGCATGGAGAACAGAAAAAGAGGAAGAAAACTGTCTGAGGACTTGAGAACCAAAATTGTTGAAAAATATAAACAATCTCAAGGTTACAAGTCCATCTCCAGAGATCTTGATGTTCCTTTGTCCATGGTGCGCAACATCATCAAGAAGTTTACAACCCATGGCACTGTAGCTGAAGCTCCCTGGATATGGACGGCAGAGAAAAATTGATGAAAAGTTGCAACGCAGGATTGTTCAGATGGTGGTGAAGCCTCAATCAAGTTCCAAAGATATTCAAACTGCCCTGCAGGCTCAGGGTGCATCATTGTCAGCGCGAACTATCCATCTACATTTGAATGAAATTAAATGCTATGGCAGGAGACCCAGGAGGACACCACTGCTTATACAGATATAAAAAAGCTAGACTGCAGTTTGCCAAAATGTATGTGAGTAAGCCAAAATCCTTCTGGGAAAGCATCTTGTGGACAGATGAGATCAAGATAGAGCTTTTGGTAAAGCAAATCATTCTACTGTTTACCAAAAATGGGGCCTACAAAGAAAAGAACAGAGTACCTACATTCAAATATGGTGGAGGTTCAAATGTGTTTTGGAGTTGTTTTGCTGCCTCTGGCACTAGGTGCCTTGATTGTGTGCAAGGCATCATGAAATCTGAAGATTACCAAAGGATTTTGAATCACAATGTAGTGTCCAGTGTCAGAAAGCTGGGTTTCCATCCTAGGTCATAGGTCTTCCAGCAGGACAATAACCCCAAACATACCCCTTAATGACCGGAGCATTTTCCGTTTTTGCATTTTCATTTTTTGCTCCCCTTCTTCCCAGAGCCAGAACTTTTTTCTTTTTGATTCAATATGGCCAAGTGAGGGCTTATTTTTTGCGGGAGGAGTTGTAATTTTAAATGCCATCACTGGTTTTACCATATTGTGTACTGGAAAATGGGAAACAAATTCCAAGTGCGGTGAAATTGCAAAAAAAATGCAATTATACAGTTGTTGATTTTTTTGTTTGTTTTTTTTACCAAGTTCACTGACCTGCCATTATTATTCTCCAGATCCTTATGAGTTCGTAGACACCAAACATGTATAGGTCCTTTTTTATTTAAGTGATGAAAAAAAAATCCAAAATTTGCTAAAAAAAAAAAAAAAAAAAAAAATGGCGCTATTTTCCGAGACCTGTAGCATCTCCATTTTTTGTGATATCGGTCCGTTTGAGGGCTTATTTTTTTGTGCGCTGAGCTGATGTTTTTATTGATACCATTTTGGGATAAATCCAATGTTTTGATTGCCCGTTATTGCATTTTACTACAATGTTGTGGAGACCAAAAAAACATAAATTCTGGGGTTTGGAATTTTTTTCTCCCTACGCCATTTACCAATTGAATTAATTATTTTTTTATATTGATAGATCAGGCGATTCTGAACGCGGTGGTACCAAATATGTGTATGTTTTTTTTTTATTATTATTTTATTTTGAATGGGGCAAAAGGGGGGTGATTTAAACTTTTATATTTTTTTTATTTTTTTAAGATTTTTAAAAACATTTTTTTACACTTTCTGCATGCTTCAATAGTCTCCATAGGAGACTAGAATCAGCAGTTTTTTGATTGCTTCTACTGCATACAGGCGATGAGCAGATCGCCTGTATGCAGTAGAAATGCTCATGTGCTATGAGTGCCGACCACTAGGTGGCACTCATAGCAATCTTTACATGACAACCACAAAGGTAGGCTGCAGACCCCGTGTTGCCATGCCCACCCATCGGTGACCCACGATCGTGTGACGGGGTCACTGATGGGCGGGGTAAGTGACGCACTTCCGGTGAGCACCTGTTAAATGCTGCTGTCAAAGATTGACAGAGGCATTTAACTGGTTAACTGTATAAATCAGCTGACATGTGCCCGGTTCAGCGTGGGCTCAGCTCCAAAGCCCTCGCTGAATTGGCCTTTATGACGTGGTGCGTACTATTACTGACCATGTCGGAAAGGGGTTAAGAAGCACCCAGTGCTTGAGAGTTTTAAAGTGGTGAGTAATGAGTCCAGATCTAAATCCCATTGAACAACTGCGGAGAGATCTTAAAATTGCTGTTGGGAGAAGGCACCCTTAAAATTTGAGAGACCTAGAGCAGTCTGCAAAATAAGAGTCGTCCAAAATTCCTGTTGAGAGGTATAAGAAGTTTGTTTATGGTTGTAGGAAGAGATTGATTGCAGTTATTTATTCCAAAGGTTGTGCAACCAAGTATTACGTTGAGGGTGCCAATAATTTTGTCGGGCCCATTTTTGGGATTTTGTGTGAAATTATGTCCAATTTACATTTTTATCTGTTTTTTGTGTTCTTCCAATACACACAAAGGAAATAAACATGTGTATAACAAAACATGTGTAATTGCAATAATTTTCTGTGAGAAATACTTCATTTTCAGGAACAATTTCAAGGGTAACAACACTTTCGGCCATGACTGTAGTATTGTAATTTTCCAGGATGCTCTACCAGCATTATTTGGCTCTCTGGCAACCTGAAAAAGAATTCCCATGCCTAAGATGCCCACATATTGGAATCACCACCGCCACTACCACCAACAGGCACTGTTGAGACTCCTCTACCAACATCAGTTGCATCTTTGCCTGCTACCAAGCTTACCACAAATGTAACAGATCTTACCCAGAAGAACCCCTTTCTGCTAGACATTGGCTCTGCTTTTTCATGACAACTCCACTATCCTTCTCATCACCTACTCAGCACCCTAATTTAGCTATCTGTCATCAGCAGCATTCTCTCCCAATAAATCAACTAGAAGAAGTTGTTCTGTTGATGTATATTCCTTAACTCCCAGTGTGTTTTGATTAGGAGATTATGGGGCAGAATAGAAATGTGTAATTGACGGAAATAAGATTCCAATATGTACAACATTAAGGGTAATGGTGGAAAACAAGGTGGTCCGAACAGAACACTAACTATATCTGATGATATCACTGTCAGAGACTACTGAGATGAATGATATGACAAATAATCCACTATGCCTCGTCTACCTTACAATTGATACATTTGTCAGAGGCAAAGGAAGACAAGTGTGCCCTACAATTGGTGATACAACTGCTGGGATAGTTGCTGCCAGCAGTGGCAGTGCCGCTGGTAGCAGCTACGACATTTTAAGCCATGGTATGGTTTTTTTTTCTCTCACGCAAACCATTTCCATTGCTAGTGAAACTTTTTTTTTACTGTCACGCAGGGTGTGGGAAAGACTAGTGCAACACAGAGGGAAGAGGGAAAGGGAGCCCAGACACTAGGGAAAGCAGGGAGTGGAGACCTTCTAGTCTGGTCTGGTCACCCTGTCTCAACTACTGTCCCTATATTGGCTCTTCCCCAATCGCCGCACGCATGCCTCGCCCTGACTTTCCCTGGTGTATGGCTAAGGCTACGGAAGGGAGGAGATGAGCACTAGTCGATCCCCACTAAACTCTATAGGCAACAAGGGTAGACAAACAGGGGGATATTGCTTTGCTTTAGACGACTCCAGACAAATGCGCACATGGCCTCAAGCTACAGAGAGGATGAAGTACTGCTTCTGCTAAAGTCTCACAAGTAGTAATGAATATCACTGGTACCACCTCTCAGACACACAAGGTATTTATACACTCAGGCCAGGGAGCTAATTAGCCAGAGGGAGGTAGCCGCTCGGTCCTAGAGAAGCCAGCCTCTAAGAAGATGTCTGTAATGCCAAACGTAGAGATCTCCTGCAACCAACAGCTGGGCAACTGTCAGTCACCTCTGACACACCCGTGACATACTTTGAACAAAAGTATTATGTTTATGTCATTTACACAAATTATTTACCACAATTAGAAAACCCTGGAAAAAAATGCAATTAATCAGAAATTGTATGTATAGTATACATTACGTCCATAAATGCTAATGCACCATCAGCCTGGCCTTAATTTTGGCGTGTCTCCAATTTGACAATGCTATGCATTATACAGGATGGGCCGTTTATATGGATACACCTAAATTAAATGGTTGGTGATATCAACTTCTTGTTTGTGGCACATTAGTATATGGGAGGGGGGAAACTTTTCCAGATGGTTGGTGACCATGGTGGCCATTTTGAAGTCAGTCATTTTGGATCCAACTTTATATTTTTCAATGAGAAGAGGGTCATGTGACACATCAAACTTATTGAGAATTTCATAGGAAAAATAATGGTGTGCTTGGTTTTAACGTAACTTTATTCTTTCATGAGTTTTTTGCAAGTTTATGACCACTTATAAAATGTGTTCAAAGTGCTGCCCATTGTGTTGGATTCTCAATGCAACTCTCTTATCCCATTTAATTTAGGTGTATCCATATAAATGGCCCACCCTGTACTCTATGGGGGCTACACTATACTATATGGGGGCTACATTATATTATATGTGGCTGCACTATACTCTATGGGGGATGCATTATACTCTAGGGGGGCTGCATTATACTCTATGGGACTGCATTATACTATATGTGGGCTACATTACATTATAAGGGGGATGCATTATACTCTATGGGGGCTGCATTATACTATATGGGGGCTGCATTATATTATATGGGGGCTACATTATATTATATGGGGGCTGCATTATACTCTATGGGGGCGGCATTGTACTCTATGGGGGCTGCATTATATTATATGGGGGCTACATTATATTATCTGGGACTGCATTATACTATATGGAGGCTACATTATACTATATGGGGATTACATTATACTATATGGGGGTTACATTATATTATATGGGGGCTGCATTATACTCTATGGGGCTGCATTATACTTTATGGGGGATGCCTTATACTATGTGGTGCTACATTACACTCTATTATGGCTGCATTATACTCTATGGGGGCAGCATTGTACTCTATGGGGAAGGCATTATACTCTGTGTGGATGGCATTATACTCTCTGGGGGCAGTAGTATACTCTGTAGGGCGGCATTATACTCTTTGAAGGACTATAGGCTGTGTATTATACTGTATTTACTATATTGGGGCTTCATTATACTGTATAGAGGACTATAGGGCACATTATACTATGTGTACCATATGGGGGCTACATTATACTGTATGGAGGACTATGGGAAGTTCCTTATACTATATAGAGGACTATGGCGTGCAATATACTATAGGGAGTGCATTATATTATATGGAGGACAATGTGGGGTGCATTATACTATATTTAGGACTGTGGGGGAGTATTATACTATATGGAGGACTATGGGGCACATTATACTATATGCAGGACTATGCGGTGTGCATTATACAATATGGAGGACTATGGTTTGCATTATACTTTGAAGAGGATTATGGGGTGCATTATACTAAATGAGAAAAATGATTGTTTATGGCGTAACAAAATTATTGTTCTTTGCAGCTCGTCACCGGTGAAAACTGCAGATATGCTGCTGATAAAATGATACTTTATGGGGACAGATTGATCAACTAGTGATTGTTCTGTGAGCACCATTTTTACTCAGCCGATGTAAAGAAGCCAGGAACAAGTGTAGAATGCCTTCAATATTGTACATCACGCAGGTTTAACCCCTTTCTAATGTGAGACGTAGCTATACGTCCCTATGGCCTGGGCCTTAACGACAAGTTACGTATAGTTACGTCTCGGCGATCGCACCCACACAGAGTTGTGTGTGCGCTATCGCCACCAGATGTCAGCTGATTCTGCACCTCTCTCGGCACTTTAACTCCTTAAATGCTGAGATTGCTGCGATTCGATCGCAGCACTTAGCGAGTGAGCAGAGGGACAGAAGCCCCTCTGCTCTTGGATTAAAGACCCTGTGAAGTCATCACGAGGTGCCAATTATTGCCATGGTGACTCAATGTCATCACCAGGTCACCAGGCACTAGCAAGGTAGTTAGATCATGCGCAGTGCATGATTTAATTATCTTGTGTCTGCAGGGCAGTGATCCTGCACTGCAATGGCTTATAGCAGCAATCAAACTGCAGAAAGTGAAAATCCCAGAGTGGGGCTAAGTAAAAAAGTGAAAAAAAATTGTAAAAATATATATATATATTTTTAAAAAATCAGAAAATAATCATATACTGTATATATACAGGTTGATACCCATAAAAAATCTTATTATGAAAAAAAAAAAGGTACACATCATTGGTATCACCGCATCCGGAATGACCTTACCTATAAAACTTTCCCACTAGTTAACCCCTTTAGGGAATTTGGTAAAAAAAAAAAAAACAGGCAAAAAATGGTGCTTTATCATCATACTGCGGAATAAAAATAAAAATAAAATGAGATCAAAAAGACAAATGTAAATAAAAATAGTACCGCTGAAAACGACATCTTGTTCCGCAAAAAACAAGCCACTATACAGCTCCAACAGTAGAAGAATAAAAAAGTTATAGCTCACCTAGCTATTCTGCACCCCTATAAAATAGTTTTTATTGTGTAACAGAGCCAAAACATAAAAAAGTAGTATCTCTGTAAACATACTAATTCCTGAATTGTTGTTTTTTGTTTATTCTGCAAAAATTGGAATAGAAAGAGATTAAAAAATGTCACATGCTCGAAAATGGCACTAATAAAAACGTCAACTTGTCCTGCAAAAAACAAGCCCTTACGGCCAAAATATGCAAAAATTATAGCTTTCAAAATACGGCGATGCCCAAAAAAAATGCATTTCTTAGTGTGTGACAGCAGCTAAACATAAAAACCCGATATGAATCTGGTATCGCTGTAATCGCACCAACCCGAAGAATAAAGTCATCTAATCACTTATACTGCACAAGGAACGGCGTAATAATTAATTAAAACCAATTCTTCACCTGCTACTGAATTGTTCATTCTGCCTCCCAAAGATCACAGTAAGGCACGGCTCACATTTAACCTGCGCCCTGTGCTGAGCGCTTAGACCGGGGTCTCCTGTAAATCTCTAAAATATGTGATTCAGACAGAACCCTCGGCGGAAGATTTCCTATAATGAGGCAGATGGAGGCACCGTGGATGCCGTATGGCCTGTGATCCCACGGTGTACATCTTTTTATTAGGTGTGCATAAAAGTTCCGTCAACCACAGTTCTGTGAATCTTAGAAGAAAAATGACACTGCTAAACAGAGGCCAGACAGAGTCCAGAGTAACTCTGCTGCCTCACTATAGTGAATGGATCCCTTGGGGGTTTCATCTGAATTACGTTACTCGGAGATCTAAATGGAAACCCCGATATCAGTGCTCAGCATAGAGCACAGGATAAATGAGAACACTTTACGTAACATTTTGGATCACAATAAAAGATTTGACTCAATCCACAAAAAAAGCAAGTCCCCACTCAGGTCTGTCACCTGTTAATGGAAATACAGTATAGGGGGCCTCCACGTTACTAGCAGCACAAAGGTTCTGGAAAAAGTGAAATGGCCTTTGCCCCCAAAAAGAAATTCAGCAAATGTGCTCCCAAATACAAATGCCCACCTCCCTTTTGAGCCCCACAGTGTGTCTATACCGCAGTTAGCGTCCACATGTTTGGCATTTCTGTATCGATGAGAGCCCGCCTAATTTACAGGTGCATTTTTCCAGAAGCACGAACTGGGCATAACCTGCTGGTCACTACAACATACTGGTCACTGCAATGGAAGTTTGCAATTTTCACTCAGCAACATCCACTACTGCTTGTTTCTGGAAAATACTCATCTAGTTAAAATCTTTACCACACCTGTAGATAAATTCCCATATATTTTATTTCTAGATTCCTTGATAGTGCACTGATCCAGGGAACTAATCTGATTGCCGTATGGAATTAGGAAGGAATTTTTTTCCCCAATGTGGAGCTTAGTGTTGCCACATGGGGTTTTTTTTTGCCTTCCTCTGGATCAACATGTTAGGCTATGGGTTGAAATAGATGGCCTTAGTCTTCCTTCAACCTTAAAACTATGTTACTATGTTACTATGTAAAATGGGGTAATTTGAGGGGGGATTCTGCTCATCTAGCACTTAGGGTCTCTGTATATGGAGTCTGCATACTATTCTAGGAAAATCTGCGCTCCAGGAGGCAAATAGCCCTCTTCCACTCTCGAGTCACCACATGTGGCTAAGCAGTACTGTACAGCCAAATATGGGGTATTTTGACATTCTGCAAAAATTGTGTGACAAATTTTGGTGCCATTTTTACCCATTTTCCAGTGTGAAAATGTAAAACAAAACTTTGGTGGTAAAAATGTAATTATTCTTTCTTCATCGCCCAATGGTGTAAAATTCTGTGAGGCACATGTGGTGTTAACTAGAGATGAGCGGTGTTCGACTCAAACTGTTCGCCAATCTCAAATTCAAGCTGTTTTAGGCGGTGTTCGAGCCGTTCAGCGAACACGAACGATTTGAAAAAAATTTGGCTGTTCGAGGTTTTGTTCGATAACTGTTCGTGCACCAAAATCATAACTGGATTTTTTCTCAGTAATGCTGAAAATTAATGTTAATACGCAGTTTGAGTGTACAACGGGGCGGGGGGAGGGGCAGGGGATGGATCTTTGCAGAAATAATGAAGATCTCCATTTTTTTTTTCTCTTCCCCGCATTTACAGTGGGGCGGTGCAGTCTGTCAGCCTATCAGCAGCGCACACACGGAGCGAACTGCTTTTTTTCACACAAGCAAGGGCATGTGTCATTGGCAGTGTATGTCACATGTCCTTGCCCTATAAGACCCAGCCATTTTCCCCGTCGCCACCATTTTCTCACTGCTGCAGCTGCGTGTTAGACGGCACCGCTGTTGCTGTGTGCGCTATGCTTTGTTAATTTCAAGCCAATTTTCGCACAAATCTACAGATAGCTTGGGAGTAGGGAAGAGAGGTGATTGTAGTCCTTTTATGGACTAGGTTACATCATTTCCTATGACTTTTATCAGGCAGGTCTGTGCTCTTAAATAGATAGGTTGTGGGAGTAAAGACTAATTGTAATTGGAGTCCTTTTCAGGACTAGGTTACATGAGTTCCTATCAGTTTTTGCCAGGCAGGTCTGTGCCAGTGCTGTGCAAGTTTTTTTCACAGCATTTGGCTGAATCTAGCAAAGCTAATCCTTTTTGGCCTATTGCAGAGTGTGTTAGTCAGTGGAGTAGCCTATCTGTGTTGCAAGATATAACACCTGTGTATAGAATACCAATTTTTTTACTGCACCTAGTGAAGTAAAATCTTTTGGGCATAGCATCATTCTATTAGTCCATCTATACTGACCTCCATCAGGTTGCAAACTGAATATAATTTTTTTCTGCATCTAGCTCTGAAAAAATATTTGGGCTTCTAGCGGTGTGTGGGACTTGGTCTATTAGTCCATCTATACTGACCTCCATCAGGTTGCAAATTAAAAATAATTTTTTTCTGCATCTAGCTCTGAAAAAATATTTGGGCTTCTAGCACTGTGTGGGACTTGGTCTATTAGTCCATCTATACTGACCTCCATCAGGTTGCAAATTAAAAATAATTTTTTTCTGCATCTAGCTCTGAAAAAATATTTGGGCTTCTAGCGGTGTGTGGGACTTGGTCTATTAGTCCATCTATACTGACCTCCATCAGGTTGCAAATTAAAAATAATTTTTTTCTGCATCTAGCTCTGAAAAAATATTTGGGCTTCTAGCAGTGTGTGGGACTTGGTCTATTAGTCCATCTATACTGACCTCCATCAGGTTGCAAATTAAAAATAATTTTTTTCTGCATCTAGCTCTGAAAAAATATTTGGGCTTCTAGCAGTGTGTGGGACTTGGTCTATTAGTCCATCTATACTGACCTCCATCAGGTTGCAAATTAAAAATATTTTTTTTCTGCATCTAGCTCTGAAAAAATATTTGGGCTTCTAGCAGTGTGTGGGACTTGGTCTATTAGTCCATCTATACTGACCTCCATCAGGTTGCAAATTAAAAATAATTTTTTTCTTCATTTAGCTCTGAAAAAATATTTGGGCTTCTAGCAGTGTGTGGGACTTGTTCTATTAGTCCTTCTATACTGACCTCCAGCAGGTTGCAAATTGAATATAATTTTTTTCTGCATCTAGCTCTGAAAAAATAGTTGGGCTTCTAGCGGTGTGTGGGACTTGGTCTATTAGTCCATCTATACTGACCTCCATCAGGTTGCAAATTAAAAATAATTTTTTTCTGCATCTAGCTCTGAAAAAATATTTGGGCTTCTAGCGGTGTGTGGGACTTGGTCTATTAGTCCATCTATACTGACCTCCATCAGGTTGCAAATTAAAAATAATTTTTTTCTGCATCTAGCTCTGAAAAAATATTTGGGCTTCTAGCAGTGTGTGGGACTTGGTCTATTAGTCCATATATACTGACCTCCATCAGGTTGCAAATTAAAAATAATTTTTTTCTGCATCTAGCTCTGAAAAAATATTTGGGCTTCTAGCGGTGTGTGGGACTTGGTCTATTAGTCCATCTATACTGACCTCCATCAGGTTGCAAATTAAAAATAATTTTTTTCTGCATCTAGCTCTGAAAAAATATTTGGGCTTCTAGCGGTGTGTGGGACTTGGTCTATTAGTCCATCTATACTGACCTCCATCAGGTTGCAAATTAAAAATAATTTTTTTCTGCATCTAGCTCTGAAAAAATATTTGGGCTTCTAGCAGTGTGTGGGACTTGGTCTATTAGTCCATCTATACTGACCTCCATCAGGTTGCAAATTAAAAATAATTTTTTTCTTCATTTAGCTCTGAAAAAATATTTGGGCTTCTAGCAGTGTGTGGGACTTGTTCTATTAGTCCTTCTATACTGACCTCCAGCAGGTTGCAAATTGAATATAATTTTTTTCTGCATCTAGCTCTGAAAAAATAGTTGGGCTTCTAGCGGTGTGTGGGACTTGGTCTATTAGTCCATCTATACTGACCTCCATCAGGTTGCAAATTAAAAATAATTTTTTTCTGCATCTAGCTCTGAAAAAATATTTGGGCTTCTAGCAGTGTGTGGGACTTGGTCTATTAGTCCATCTATACTGACCTCCATCAGGTTGCAAATTAAAAATATTTTTTATCTGCATCTACAGTACCTCTGAAAAAATATTTGGGCTTCTAGCAGTGTGTGGGACTATTTGTATTAGTCCATCTATACTGACCTCCATCAGGTTGCAAATTCAAAATAATTTTTTTCTGCATCTAACCCAGCCAATAGTTTTGGCCTAATACCACAGTTTGGCCACTCAGCTCTGCTCGGTTACCATCCATTGTTTTTTTGTGCAAACAACTCCAGAGTTGTGAATTAGTTAACCACCAAAATGAGTGGAAAAAGGCCTGCTGCTGGTGGAAAGGGGAATAGGCGTGTTGGGAAGGGGAAAAAAGGTTGTGTCCGTGGGGTAGGTGTTAAAGCAACAGTAACATCTGCAGAAGAAAGACCATCTTCCAGCCAAACTAAAATGTCTACTTATTTTAGCGGACAATGTGATAAGATCCCTTTCTTATGGCCACGCCAATCGCTACAAATTCCAGATGAGGCACAAAAACAGCAGGTGCTTTAACGGATATCAAGTGCTCCTTTAAGTGGGCTCTCCTCCACATCAACTTCAACATCACAAATACTCCAGTCCTCAAAGGTGTCACCCAAATCGCACTTGCTTCCTCACAGCTCCCAAATCTCCAGCTGCCCGTCTGAGTATGAGGTAGAACTGATGGTTGAGTCTGCAGAGCTGTTTACTCATACTATAGCCTGGGAATCAGAGGTCGACTCCAGCGCTTCTGTGAATCCAGACGAGGAAATGATCTGCACTGATGCCCAGAATCTTTATGAGTCGGATCCAGGACCAGACGCAGAAGGTTCTGACCATAATGTAGACCCTCATTCCCAAACTGTAACTCCTGTTGGTGGAGACAATGAGGAAGACGATGATAAGACTCAAATACCTGATTGGAGCGACAACTTTAGTTTTTTGTCAGGGCAGGAACAGGTTGGCTCTGAGGACGACGGGTGTGATAACGCACAGGGTGATGATGATGAGGTCGGAGATCCCACTTACTGTCAACCCACAGTCAGCCAAGAGATGAGGTCAGCAGAGGAGGTGGAGGAAGATGCTAGTGACGACGAGGTCAGGTTGCGCCTTCCTGGACAGAGACGTAGTACTGGAAGCACGTCAACAACTGCATCCTCAAACACAACTCTGCCTCTCACCACAAGTCGTGGTGGCTCTTCAGGTCGCATGGGTGCTAAGCCTTGCATAGCCTGGGCATTTTTTCAGATCGATAAAGATGACCCAACTCGTGTTATCTGTAACATTTGTCAGCAAAAGCTAAGTAGAGGCCAAAAAATACATAGTTTGAGTACTTCATGCATGAACCGGCACATGGACATGAAGCATAAGTTGCAGTGGGAAGCTCAGTGTGCTACAATGCGGCCTAGCCGGCCGGGCCAATCACCGTCTGCCATATCTTGTGCATCCGCGGCCTCTTCATCCTCTGTGACTGGGGGGACAGCAGTCACACCTGTTTTGGGGCGCAGACCTGCCACCTCTTTACCCGCAACAGCCAGCGTGATTGGCAGGTCATCATTTTCTTTGGAGGTGGTAACACCAGCTGGTGTTGAGCGCTGTCCGACATCGATAGCACTACCTTTGGATCAAGGCAACCTAACATGTCCGCCTGCATCTTCCTCACAGACCGGCAGTTTGCCGGGGACACCCTTATCAACCCCGTCTAAGCACAATAGCCAGCCCTCGGTCCCTCAGATGTGGACAAGTAAAAGACCATTTCCTCCTAGCCATGAGAAAGCTAAGAGGTTGAATTTCACCATCTGCAAGCTCTTGGCTACAGAAATGCTGCCTTTCCGCCTGGTGGACACAGAGGATTTTCGAGACCTTATGTCCGTCGCAGTGCCCCAGTACCAGATGCCCAGTCGGCACTACTTCTCAAAGAAAGGTGTGCCTGCGCTCCACCAGCATGTCGCACACAACATCACCGCTTCTTTGAGAAACTCTGTTTGTGACAGGGTGCATTTCACCACAGACACTTGGACGAGTAGGCATGGACAGGGGCGTTACATGTCGCTGACTGGGCACTGGGTAACTATGGTGACAGCAGGACAAGGGGCTGCTGTCCAAGTCTTGCCGTCCCCACGAGTTGTGCGTCAATCCTCTTTATGTCAAAGTTCCTCCACTGCTTCTGCCTCCTCAACCTCCTCTCGGTCTTCCACCTGCACCCAAAGCCTGTCTGGTCATGCCACAAGCTTTCTAACTGCGCAGAAGGGATCCTGCACACCTCCTTACTATGCTGGCAGTAGGGCTCAACGTCATCAGGCGGTTTTTACATTGAAATGTCTGGGAAATGTGAGTCACACAGCTGAGGAGTTGTGGTCAGCTCTGGAGAACCAATTTCATGAATGGTTGTCTCCACTGGACCTGAAACCAGGGAAGGCCGTGTGCGACAATGCTGCAAACCTGGGTGCGGCCCTTCGCCGGGGCAATGTCACACACGTGCCTTGTATGGTTCACGTGTTGAACCTGGTTGTCCAGCAATTTTTAGCCCACTATCCCAGACTAGATGGCCTTCTGCAGAGGGCACGGTCGCTGTGTGCTCACTTCCGCCGTTCGCATCCCGCAGCTCAGCGACTTACATCTCTACAGAAGTCGTTGGGCCTGCCACTTCACCGGCTAAAATGCGATGTGCCTACCCGGTGGAATTCAACTCTGCACATGTTGCAGCGACTGTGGCAGCACCGACAAGCCCTGGTGCAATACGTTCTGACGTATAGCCTGGGCCAACGAGATTCAAAGGTGGGGCAAATCACGCTGGAGGAGTGGTCTCAGATCAGGGACCTATGCACCCTTCTGCACAGTTTTGAAATGGCGACGAAGATGTTTAGTGCTGACGATGCCATTATCAGCATGACTATTCCGGTGATTTACATGCTGGAGCACATGTTAAACAGAATTCGGAGTCAGGTGGTGGCACAAGAGGAGGTGGAGGAAGTAGAGGAGGAGGAGTTGTATGCGGAAGGGCTAACATCTGCAAGGTCCAGACGGTCGGCAGCACCAAGGCGGCAGGCATGTGAGGGTGGGGGAGATGGTTTTACCAGGGCGCATGGTAGCAGCCAAACTAGTGAGGAAGGTGCAGGAGCCCAGGAAGAAGTGGAGGACGAACTGATGGAAGACTCATCAGATGAGGGAGACCTTGATCACATTTCTGTTGTGCGAGGTTGGGGGGAGAGGACAGAGGAAGGAAGCATGATTGTTACCTCGCCACCAACACAACAGGGACTTGGTGCTCCTGGATGCGCAACACACATGAGTGCCTTCTTGCTGCACTACCTGCAACATGACCCTCGAATTGTGAGAATTAGAAATAATCCTGATTACTGGGTTGCCACACTGTTAGATCCCCTGTACAAAAGTAAATTTGCAGAAATTATTCCTGCCATAGAAAGGGATGCACGCATGCAGGAGTATCAGCAGAGACTGTTGCAGAATCTTACATGTGCTTTTCCACAAAATACCAGTGGTGCACGTAGTGAATCTCACAGTTCCAACTTGCCAACCGTGGGACCGTCAAGTGTTCAGCACTCAAACCGTAACAGAACCACAGTATTTGCTGGTAACATCAATTTTGCGGAATCATTTCACCACTTTTTTAGCCCATCCTTTGCAAGGCCACAGGAGACAAGAAGTCTGACACATAGTCAACGCCTAGAGACGATGGTACAGGAGTATCTCCAAGTAAACATTGAAGCCACGAC
Organism: Phyllobates terribilis; assembly: GCF_046119375.1. NCBI lineage: Eukaryota > Metazoa > Chordata > Amphibia > Anura > Dendrobatidae > Phyllobates > Phyllobates terribilis. Next base: position 52,778,521 of record NW_027362770.1, on the reverse strand, counting down.
TGTGTCACTGGACCCTTGCTCTTTTTGGGCTTCCAATCTGGATAAATGGCCGGAGCTAGCCACTTACGCCTTGGAGATCTTGTCATGCCCCGCAGCCAGCGTTCTGTCTGAACGTGTGTTCAGCGCTGCTGGTGGTGTGCTGACAGATAAGCGCACGCGGCTCTCCACTGATAATGTAGACAGACTCACGTTCATAAAGATGAACAAATCATGGATCCGAAACGACTTTTCTACCCCTGTGTCATCCTGGGGAGAGTAAAAGCTTGATGATTGGTTAAAATCACCCTACCAACCGTTTTAAGCTTTCAAATTACTAATCATGTTTATCTGTATCTTGACTGGAAAATAATTTGGGCTTTGTAGCAGTGTGCAGCACTGATCCTATTAGGCCATCTATACTAAAGCTTCACCAGATTTAAAATTAAAAGTAATTTTTAGCTGCATCTAGCCCGGAAAATAATTTTGGGGCTCCGAGATGCGCAAGGCACATAAGTGCCTTCTTGCTGCACTACCTGCAGCATGACCCTCATATTGTCAGAATTCGAAGTAATCATGACTACTGGGTTGCCACACTCTTAGATCCCCCAAACTTTTCGATCAACCTTTTCATTTTAATAAAGACCAAAAAAATGGTCATTTTTGAAATTATAAGCATTAGCAGGTTGTTAGAAACTGAAATCAAACAGTTTTCAACTCAAAACTTTATTCTAGGTGATGTTACATTTTCACATAGGACCCCTTGTTCGAAAGGAGCTTCTGAACTCTCTCGTCCATTGAATTTGTCAGGTTTTGGATGGTTTCTGCTTCAATTGTTTTGCATGAGGACAGAATACCCTCCCAGAGCTGTTGCTTAGATGTGAACTGCCTCCCGCCATCATAGACACTCCTTTTAATGATGCTCCAAAGGTTCTGAATGGGGTAGAGGTCAAGGGAGCATGGGGGTCACACCATAAGTTTGTCCCCTTTTATGCCCATATCAGCCAGAGATGCAGATGTTTTATGTGCAGCATGAGATGGTGCATTATCATGCAGAAAAATGATCTTGCTGTGAAATACACGGTTCTTCTTCTTGAACCATGGCAGGAAGTGCTGTTTGAGAAAATCCACATACATTATGGAGTTCATCTTTAGCGCCTTCAGGGATCCTAAAGGGGCCGACAATCTCTCTCCCCATGATTCCAGCCCAAAACATTACTCCACCTCCTCCTTGTTGGCGCTGTAGCCGTGTTTGCGTGGGGTGTCCATCAACCAGCCATCCTCCACTCCATCCATCTGGACCATCGAGCGCTGCACGGCACTCATCCGTGAACAAAACAGTTTTGAAATCAGTCTTCATGTAATGTTTGGCCCACTGGAGCCGTTTCTGCTTGTGTGAAGTGGATAGAGGAGGTCGACAGGATGGCGCATGCACAGCTGCAAACCTCTGAAGGACCCTGCATCTTGTTGTTCGGGGGACGTTGGAGGCACAAGCAGCTTCAAAAACTTGTCTGCTGCTATGACAAGGCTTTTTTGCCGCTGCTCTTTCAACCTGACGTAATTGCCTGTAGGAAAGAGTCCTCAATTTGCCCTTATCAGCACGCACACGTGTGTACTGTGAATCAGCTACATACTTCTTGATTGCCAAGACACTTCATCCTGATCATCGCACAATGTTGATTGTAGTCATGCCTTGACCTAAACACTCCACAATTTGTTGCTTCTCAGCAGCCGACACATCCTTTTTCTTTCCCATTTTGGCAGAAAATGTAGGCTGCTTAATAATGTGAGAGAGCCTTCTTAAGTAGTCTTGCCTTTCATTGGACACACCTGCCAAACTAATTAGCACAGGTGTCTGCAATTGCTTACAGTGATATAAAGAGCCCTGACACACATCACCATCAATGAGTTTAACTGACAAACAAACAAATTCTTCCCTTATCACTCCTAAACACTTTTTGTATAATAATTTGGAACGCAGTGTACATGTGCTTTTCCACAAAACACCAGTGGTTCACGTAGTGAATCTTACAGTTCTAACTTGCCAACCGTGGTCTGTATGGAGTTGTTCAATAAAGGGCCCAAAATTAAGATAACATAGATGGGAGAGGTCTCTATGAATAGGAATTCCTAAGTATTTGATACCCTGTGAGGGCCAGGCAAAGGGAAAGTTGGACTGGATGGAATCCTATATGGATTTGGGGAGGGAGACATCGAGGGCCTCAGACTTCGCTGCATTGATTTTAAAATTTTACCATGTAACAAAGTGATCTATTTCAGCCATAACAGCATGGATGGATATATGTGATTGAGTGATATATACTAGGACATCATCAGCAAATAGAGAGCACTTGTACTCGGTGCCTCCCACCTCAATCCACCTAATATTGGGGTTATGGCGAATTGATGAGAGCAGGTGCTCCGTCACTAGGATGTATAAGAGAGGGGACAGAGGACATCACTGCCTTGTCCCATTGGTCATTGTGAAAGGTGATGAAAATGTTGTGACGCACCCCCTGGGCCTTGGGACACCTGGAGCCGGACCCTTTTTGGTGGATGCTGGTGGTTGTAGTCTTCGTGGCGGCGACCCAGTTCCGTGGCTCAGGGCGGTCAAACCAGTGGCGGAACTATTTATGTGGTTTTCATGTTTAAATGTCCGACTACGCCACCCGTGGATTGCGGTCAGAGTGAACCGCCGCTACAGGGCAGACCACTGAGGCTGGTGTTGTGGGTGCAGCAGAGCGTAGCATAACTCCCCACGGGAGGAGTATAGCCTCAGGGCAGTGTATGCGGAGGATGGGGGTGATGGTGCAGGGCAGCAGCAGTAACGACACGGAGTCAGTGATGCAGTTCAGGGCCTTTACTCACAGTTCTTATTATCCAGACCACGTCTGCAGGTAACGGCTGCCCACGTCGTACTGTGCTCACCAGGTGAGGGGCTCAGACAACTCCCAGATAACTTTGGAGCACTTCACAGGACCCCCTTTGTGTGTCCTTTGTCTGGCCTTTCTTACCAACACTTCTGTCCGGCTGCCTCGGGCCTCCTCTTGGTAAACTTGGCGCCAGTTTCCCTGACCCTATGTGGTGCCTTCCTAGCGGGTGTAGCGAGGGGCTGCGCCACATAAAATGTCAGAGCCTCCGGTTTCTAGCTGAGGGTCGTTTCCTGCCTCCACTAGTTCAGGGACCGGTCTCCCCCTTTGGCCTGACCCCTCAACGCAGGTGGATTCGGGCGTGCGGTGGCGACTCGCCCGTCCGCACCCCTGGGATCCCTTCATTCCTCGTTCCTGGAGCCTTCTCCGCTCCTCTTCCTTCCTTCTCCCTCTTCCAGGCCTGGGCCTCTGTTACTAGGCCCGCCTCCGGAGCAGAGCTCATGCAGAGCCCCTGCTCCCTGCCACTTCTGCTCAGACTTCTCTGCACTGAACTAAGATGGTGCCCACCTTTTATACTCCCTTCTCAATGCACCCAGGAACTGCTTCCTCCCTGCTCCTGCACTACAGGGTTCCCCTTCCTCAGTGTTCCCTCCCCCCACTCCAGCCAGGGACAGGGACTGTCGTGCCCATCTCAGGGGCATATTGGTCGCCCTGCCCCACGGCAATGTGGTGTAATGCATGCAGGTGTCGGGTCCTGATCCACACTCCATCCTTACCTGAGAGTGAGATATCACACCTCTGGGTGAGGTGCAATACGTCTGTAGCAACCGAGCCCTCAGGGTGCTACAGTTCCATTTATCTTCAGCCTAGGTGACGTATTGCGATACAGGGCCGTGATTTTGGCTATAAAAGGGTCCCCTAGACCCCTACCCCAAGCTTTTTAAGAGAATCATATATGGCGTGCCAGGAGACTCTATGGAATGCTTTCTCAGCATCCAACGAGAGTATCTAATTACAAATTTTTAACTGCATCTAGCCCAGGAAATACTTTGTGCCTAGTAGCAGTGTCTGCTAGTCAGCGGATTATCCCGGCTGTTAAGCAAGCTGCACCACCTGTAGTTTAGACACTTAATTTTTTCAAAGGAAATGCTTCAGGACCATGGGATACTTAGTGAAGAGCATCAGGAGGCACCCCAAGACATAGGGGCTGGGACTGGCAGTAGGATGCCTTGCGGTGGACAGCCGAGCTCGATCCTTATAAAAGCTTTTTAACTGCAGCAGCTTTAGTGGACGCTACTGGAGCTGGAATTACCGCGGCTGCTGGCATGAGACTAGCCCTCCAATAGATCCTTGTAAATGGATTTAAAGTGTATTCATTCAAATTAGAGAGACAATTTAAATTAAAAAGCTTAGAGCTGCCTCCACCACAGGGGGGCTCGCTCGACCCACCAGCGGACAGGCACCAGTATTGGGAGAGGGGGGCTGGCCGTCAGGGTTCACCGCAGCTCTGGCAAAAGCCCGGCGACACGGAGGTGGCACGGGCAGGAGCGGACTGGCCGTGTCGTCTTCTCACTTTTTGGATCTTAGAAGGGCATGACATGCCTATATCTGTGTCTCCCCCTCCTTTTACTCCTCCACCTCTTTTATTTTCGCATGACTATATGTACTTGTCACTTTTCCATGTGTTAGTTATGTCTTCTGAGCAGTTTGTCAGCTTTTGGACACCTTTGAAGGTGTTTTCTTTGTGTTTCTATGTGTTTTTGTTTGCCTGCAATTGGTTTTAACGCTGTTCGAAGGTGTTCGACGAACAGTTCGACGAACAGTTCGGCGAACACACGGGTGTTCGACGAACCGAACCGAACTCGAACACTACGGGGGTGGCTCAACACTAGTAAAGACTAATTGTAATTTCAGTCCTTTTCAGGGCTAGGTTACATCAGTTCCTATCACTTTTTGCCAGGCAGGTCTGTGCCAGTGCTGTGCAAGTTTTTTTCACAGCATTTGGCTAACTCTAGCAAAGCAAATCCTTTTTGGCCTATTGCAGAGTGTGTTAGTCAGTGGAGTAGCCTATCTGTGTTGCAAGCTACACCACCTGTGTATAGAAAACAAATTTTTTTACTGCACCTAGTGAAGTAAAAACTTTTGGGCATAGCAACATTCTATTAGTCCATCAATACTAACCTCCACCAGGTTGCAAGCTCAATATAATTTTTTTCTGCATCGAGCTCTGAAAAAATATTTAGGCTTCTAGCAGTGTGTGGGACTTGTTCTATTAGTCCATCTATACCAACCTCCATCAGGTTGCAAATTCAATATAAATTTTTTCTGCATCGAGCTCTGAAAAAATATTTAGGCTTCTAGCAGTGTGTGGGACTTGTTCTATTAGTCCATCTATACTAACCTCCATCAGGTTGCAAATTTAATATAATTTTTTTCTGCATCGAGCTCTGAAAAAATATTTAGGCTTGTAGCAGTGTGTGGGACTTGTTCTATTAGTCCATCTATACTGACCTCCATCAGGTTGCAAATTCAATATAATTTTTTTCTCCATCTAGCTCTGAAAAAATATTTTGGCCTCTAGCAGTGTGTGGGACTTGTTCTATTAGTCCATCTGTACCAACCTCCATCAGGTTGCAAGTTCAATATAATTTTTTTCTGCATCAAGCTCTGAAAAAATATTTAGGCTTCTAGCAGTGTGTGGGACTTGTTCTATAAGTCCATCTATACTAACCTCCATCAGGTTGCAAATTTAATATAATTTTTTTCTGCATCAACCTCTGAAAAAATATTTAGGCTTCTAGCAGTGAGTGGGACTTGTTCTATTAGTCCATCTATACTGACCTCCATCAGGTTGCAAATTCAATATAATATTTTTCTCCATCTAGCTCTGAAAAAATATTTCGGCTTCTAGCAGTGTGTGGGACTTGTTCTATTAGTCCATCTATACTAATCTCCATCAGTTTGCAAATTCAATATAATTTTTTTCTGCATCTAGCTCTGAAAAAATATTTAGGCTTGTAGCAGTGTGTGGGACTTGTTCTATTAGTCCATCTATACTGACCTCCATCAGGTTGAAAATTCAATATAATTTTTTTCTGCATCGAGCTCTGAAAAAATATTTAAGCTTGTCGCAGTGTGTGGGACTTGTTCTATTAGTCCATCTATACTAACCTCCATCAGGTTGCAAATTCAAAATAATTTTTATCTGCATCTAACCAAGCCAATACTTTTGGGCTAATACCACAGTTTGGCCACTCAGCTCTGCTCGGTTCCCATCCATTGTTTTTTGTGCAACAACTCCAGAGTTGTGAATTAGTTAACCACCAAAATGAGTGGAAAAGGCCTGCTGCTGGTGGAAAGGAGAATAGGCGTGTTGGGAAGGGAAAAAAAGGTTGTGTCCGTGGGGTAGCTGTTAAAGCAACAGTAACATCTGCAGAAGAAAGACCATCTTCCAGCCAAACTAAGATGTCTACTTCTTTTAGCGAACAATGTGATAAGATCCCTTTCTTACGGCCACGCCAATCGCTACAAATTCCAGATGAGGCACAAAAACAGCAGGTGCTTCAATGGATATCAAGTGCTCCTTTAACTGGGCTCTCCTCCACCTCAACTTCAACATCACAAATACTCCAGTCCACAGATGTGTCACCCCAATCGCATTTGCTTCCTCACAGCTCCCAAGTCTCCAGCTGCCCGTCTGAGTATGGGGTAGAACAGATGGTTGAGTCTGCAGGGCTGTTTATTCATACTATAGCCTGGGAATCAGAGGTCGGCTCCAGAGCTTCTGTGAATCCAGACGAGGAAATGATCTGCACTGATGCCCAGAATCTTTATGAGTCGGATCCAGGACCAGAACAGAAGGTTCTGACCATAATGTAGACCCTCGTTCCCAAACTGTAACTCCTGCTGGTGGAGACAATGAGGAAGACGATGATGAGACTCAAATACGTGATTGGAGCGACAACTTTAGTTTTTTGTCAGGGTAGGAAGAGGTTGGCTCTGAGGATGACGGGTGTGATAACACACAGGGTGATGATGACGAGGTTGGAGATCGCACTTACTGTCAACCCACAGTCAGCCAAGAGATGAGGTCAGCAGAGGAGGTGGAGGAGGATGCTAGTGATGATGAGGTTAGGTTGCGCCTTCCTGGACCGAGACGTAGTACTGGAAGCACGTCAACAACTGCATCCTCAAACACAACTCTGCCTCTGACCACAAGTCGTGGTGGCTCTTCAGATCGCATGGGTGCTAAGCATTGCATAGCCTGTGCATTTTTTCAGATCGATAAAGATGACCCAACTCGTGTTATCTGTAACATTTGTCAGCAAAAGCTAAGTAGAGGCCAAAAAAGACATAGTTTGAGTACTTCATGCATGAACCGGCACATGGATATGAAGCATAAGTTGCAGTGGGAAGCTCACTGTGCTACAATGCGGCCTAGCCGGCCGGGCCAACCACCATCTGCCACATCTTGTGCATCCGCGGCCTCTTCATCCTCTGTGACTGGGGGGACAGCAGTCACACCTGTTTTGGAACGCAAACCTGCCACCTCTTTACCCGTAACAGCCAGCGTGATTGGCAGGTCATTATTTTCTTTGGAGGTGGAAACACCAGCTGGTGTTCAGCGCTGTCCGACATCGATAGCACCACCTTTGGATCAAGGCAACCTAACATGTCCGCCTGCATCTTCCTCACAGATCGGCAGTTTGCCGGGGACACCCTTCTCACCCCGTCTAAGCACAACAGCCAGCCCTCGGTCCCTCAGATGTGAACAAGTAAAAGACCATTTCCTCCTAGCCATGAGAAAGCTAAGAGGTTGAATTTCACCATCTGCAAGCTCTTGGCTACAGAAATTCTGCCTTTAAGCCTGGTGGACACAGAAGATTTTCGAGACCTTATGTCCGTCGCAGTGCCCCAGTACCAGATGCCCAGTTGGCACTACTTCTCAAAGAAAGGTGTGCCTGCGCTCCACCAGCATGTCGCACACAACATCACCGCTTCTTTGAGAAACTCTGTGTGTGACAGGGTGCATTTCACCACAGACACTTGGACGAGTAGGCATGGACAGGGGCGTTACATGTCTCTGACTGGGCACTGGGTAACTATAGTGAAAGCAGGACAAGGGGCTGCTGTCGAAATCTTGCTGTCCCCACGAGTTGTGCGTCAATCCTCTTTATCTCAAAGTTCCTCCACTGCTTCTGCCACCTCAACCTCCTCTCGGTCCTCCACCTGCACCCAAAGCCTGTCTGGTCATGCCACAAGCTTTCTAACTGCGCAGAAGGGATCCTGCACACCTCCTTACTATGCTGGCAGCAGGTCTCAACGTCATCAGGCGGTTTTTACTTTGAAATGTTTGGGAAATGTGAGTCACACAGCTGAGGAGTTGTGGTCAGCTCTGGAGAACCAGTTTCATGAATGGTTGTCTCCACTGGACCTGAAACCACGGAAGGCCGTGTGCGACAATGCTGCAAACCTGGGTGCGGCCCTTCACCGGGGCAACATCACACACGTGCCTTGTATGTCTCACGTGTTGAACCTGGTTGTCCAGCAATTTTTAGCCCACTATCCTGGGCTAGATGGCCTTCTGCAGAGGGCACGGTCGCTGTGTGCTCACTTCCGCCGTTCGCATCCCGCAGCTCAGCGACTTACATCTCTACAGAAGTCGTTGGGCCTGCCACTTCACCGGCTAAAATGCGATGTGCCTACCCGGTGGAATTCAACTCTGCACATGTTGCAGCGACTGTGGCAGCACCGACAAGCCCTGGTGCAATACGTTCTGACGTATAGCCTGGGTCAACGAGATCCAGAGGTGGGGCAAATCACGCTGGAGGAGTGGTCTCAGATCAGGGACCTATGCACCCTTCTGCATAGTTTTGAAATGGCGACGAAGATGTTTAGTGCTCATGATGCCATTATCAGCATGACTATTCCGGTGATTTACATGCTGGAGCACATGTTAAACAGAATTCGGAGTCAGTTGGTGGCACTGGAGGAGGTGGAGGAAGTAGAGGAGGAGGAGTTGTATGCGGAAGGGCTAACATCTGCAAGGTCCAGACGGTCGGCAGCACCAAGGCGGCAGGCATGTGAGGGTGGGGGAGATGGTTTTACCATGGTAGCAGCCAAACTAGTGAGGAGGGTGCAGGAGCCCAGGAAGAAGTGGAGGACGAACTGATGGAAGACTCATCAGATGAGGTAGACCTTGATCATATTTCTGTTGTGCGAGGTTGGGGGGAGAGGACAGAGGAAGGAAGCATGATTGTTACCTCGCCACCAACACAACAGGGACTTGGTGCTCCTGGATGCACAAGACACATGGGTGCCTTCTTGCTGCACTACCTGCAACATGACCCTCGAATTGTGAGAATCAGAAATAATCCTGACTACTGGGTTGCCACACTGTTAGATCCCCGGTACAAAAGTAAATTTGCAGAAATTATTCCTGCCAAAGAAAGGGATGCACGCATGCAGGACTATCAGCAGAGACTGTTGCAGAATCTTTCATGTGCTTTTCTACAAAACACCAGTGGTGCACGTAGTGAATCTCACTGTTCCAACTTGCCAACTGTGGGACCGTCGAGTGTTCAGCACTCAAACCGTAACAGAAACACAGTATCTGCTGGTAACATCAATTTTGCGGAATCATTTCACCACTTTTTTAGCCCATCCTTTGCAAGGCCACAGGAGACAAGAAGTCTGACACATAGTCAACGCCTAGAGACGATGGTACAGGAGTATCTCCAAGTAAACATTGAAGCCATGACTGTGTCACTGGACCCTTGCTCTTTTTGGGCTTCCAAACTGGATAAATGGCCGGAGCTCGCCACTTACGCCTTGGAGATCTTGTCATGCCCTGCAGCCAGCGTTCTGTCTGAACGTGTGTTCAGCGCTGCTGGTGGTGTGCTGATAGATAAGCGCACGCGGCTCTCCACTGATAATGTAGACAGACTCACGTTCATAAAGATGAACAAATCATGGATCCAAAATGACTTTTCTACCCCTGTGTCATCCTGGGGAGAGTAAAAGCTTGATGATTTGTTATAATCACCTCACCAACCGTTTTAAGCATTAAAATTACTAATCATGTTTATCTGTATCTTGGCTGGAAAATAATTTGGGCCTTGTAGCAGTGTGCAGTACTGATTCTATTAGGCTATCTATACTAAGCTCCACCAGATTTCAAATTACTAATCATGTTTATCTGTATCTTGGCTGGAAAATAATTTGGGCTTTGTAGCAGTTTGCAGTACTGATTCTATTAGGCCATCTATACTAAGCTCTACCAGATTTAAAAATACTAATCATGTTTATCTGTATCTTGGCTGGAAAATAATTTGGGCTTTGTAGCAGTTTGCAGAACTGATTCTATTAGGCCATCTATACTAAGCTCCACCAGCTTTCAAATGAATAATAATTTTTAGCTGCATCTAGCCCGGAAAATAATTTTGGGGCTCCTAGATGCGCAAGACACATGAGTGCCTTCTTGCTGCACTACCTGCAACATGACCCTCAGATTGTCAGAATTCGAAGTAATCCTGACTACTGGGTTGCCACACTCTTAGATCCCCCACACTCTTCGATCAACCTTTTCATTTTAATAAAGATCAAAAAAATGGTCATTTTTGAAATTATAAGCATTAGCAGGTTATTAGAAACTGAAATCAAACAGTTTTCAACTCAAAACTTTATTCTAGGTGATGTTACATTTGCACATAGGACCCCTTGTTCGAAAGGAGCTTCTGAACTCTCTCGTCCATTGAATTTGTCAGGTTTTGGATGGTTTCTGCTTCAATTGTTTTGCATGAGGACAGAATACCCTCCCAGAGCTGTTGCTTAGATGTGAACTGCCTCCCGACATCATAGATACTCCTTTTGATGATGCTCCAGAGGTTCTGAATGGGGTTGAGGTCAGGGGAGCATGGGGGTCACACCATAAGTTTGTCCCCTTTTATGCCCATATCAGCCAGAAATGCAGATGTGTTATGTGCAGCATGAGACGGTGCATTATCATGCATGAAAATGATCTTGCTGTGGAATACACGGTTCTTCTTCTTGAACCATGGCAGGAAGTGCTGTTTGAGAAACTCCACATACATTATGCAGTTCATCTTTACCCCTTCAGGGATCCTAAAGGGGCCGACAATCTCTCTCCCCATGATTCCAGCCCAAAACATTACTCCACCTCCTCCTTGTTGGCGCTGTAGCCGTGTTTGCGTGGGGTGTCCATCAACCAGCCATCCTCCACTCCATCGATCTGGACCATTGAGCGTTGCACGGCACTCATCGGTGAACAAAACAGTTTTGAAGTCAGTCTTCATGTATTGTTTGGCCCACTGGAGCCGTTTCTGCTTGTGTGCAGTGGATAGAGGGGGTCGACAGGATGGCTTACGCACAGCTGCAAACCTCTGAAGGACTCTGCATCTTGTTGTTTGGGGGACGTTGGAGGCACCAGCAGCTTCAAAAACTTGTTTGCTGCTATGACAAGGCTTTTTTGCCGCTGCTCTTTTAACCTGACGTAATTGCCTGTAGGAAAGAGTCCTCAATTTTCCCTTATCAGCACTCACACGTGTGTACTGTGAATCAGCTACATACTTCTTGATTGTGCGATGATCAGGATGAAGTGTCTTGGCAATGTTGATTGTAGTCATGCCTTGACCTAAACACTCCACAATTTGTTGCTTCTCAGCAGCCGACGCATCCTTTTTCTTTCCCATTTTGGCAGAAAATGTAGGCTGCTTAATTATGTGGGACAGCCTTCTTAAGTAGTCTTGCCTTTCATTGGACACACCTGCCAAACTAATTAGCACAGGTGTTTGCAATTGCTTACAGTGATATAAAGAGCCCTGACACACATCACCATCAATGAGTTTAACTGACAAACAAACAAATTCTTCCCTTATCACTCCTAAACACTTTTTGAATAATAATGTCGAACACAGTGTACATGTGCTTTTCTACAAAACACCAGTGGTTCACGTAGTGAATCTTACAGTTCGAACTTGCCAACCGTGGTCTGTATGGAGTTGTTCATAAAGGGCCCAAAATTAAGATAACATAAACGGGAGAGGTCTCTATGAATAGGAATTCCTAAGTATTTGATACCCTGTGAGGGCCAGGCAAAGGGAAAGTTGGACTGGATGGAATCCTGTATGGATTTGGGGAGGGAGATATCGAGGGCCTCAGACTTCGCTGCATTGATTTTAAAATTTGACCATGTAACAAAGTGATCTATTTCAGCCATAACAGCAGGGATGGATATATGTGATTGAGTGATATATACTAGGACATCATCAGCAAATGCAGAGCACTTGTACTCGGTGCCTCCCACCTCAATCCACCTAATATTGGGGTTATGGCGAATTGATGAGAGCAGGTCCTCCATCACTAGGATGTATAAGAGAGGGGACAGAGGACATCCCTGCCTTGTCCCATTGGTGATTATGAAAGGTGATGAAAATGTTCCATTTATCTTCAGCCTAGGTGACATATTGCGATACAGGGCCGTGATTTGGGCTATAAAAGGGTCCCCTAGACCCCTACCCCAAGCTTTTTAAGGGAATAATATATGGCGTGCCAGGAGACTCCATGAAGTGCTTTCTCAGCATCCGACGAGAGTATCTAATTACACATTTTTAACTGCATCTAGCCCAGGAAATACTTTGTGCCTAGTAGCAGTGTCCGATAGTCAGCGGATTATCCCACCTGTTAAGCAAGCTACACCACCTGTAGTTTGGACGCTTAATTTTTTCAAAGGAAATGTTTTGGGCCCCGGGACACTCAGTGAAGAGCATCGGGGAGGCACCCCAAGGCATAGGGGTTGGGACTGGCAGTAGGACGCCTTGCGGTGGACCGCCGAGCTCGATCCTTATAAAAGCTTTTTAACTGCAGCAGCTTTAGTGGACGTACTGGAGCTGGAATTACGCGGCTGCTGGCATGAGACTTGCCCTCCAATAGATCCTTGTAAAAGGATTTAAAGTGTATTCATTCAAATTAGAGAGACAATTTAAATTAAATAGCTTAGACCTGCCCCCACCACAGGGGGGCTCGCTCGACCCACCAGCGGACAGGCACCAGTATTGGGAGAGGGGGGCTGGCCGTCAGGGTCCACCGCAGCTCTGGCACAAACCCGGCGACACGGAGGTCGCATGGGCAGGAACGGACTGGCCATGTCGGCTTCGCACTTTTTTGGTTTTAGAAGGGCATGACATGCCTATATCTGTGTCTCCCCCTCCTTTTACTCCTCCACCTCTTTTCTTTTCGCATGACTATATGTACTTGTCACTTTTCCATGTGTTAGTTGTGTCTTCAGAGCAGTTTGTCAGCTTTTGGACACCTTTGAAGGTGTTTTCTATGTATTTCTATGTGTTTTTGTTTGCCTGCCATTGGTTTTAATGGTGTTCGAAGGTGTTCGACGAACAGTTCGACAAACAGTTCGACGGGTGTTCGACGAACCGAACCGAAACTCGAACACTACGGAGGTGGCTCAACACTAGTGTTAACATGCTCACTGCACCCCTAGATGAATTTCTTGAGAGGTGTAGTTTATAAAATGGGGTTTCTTATGTGGGGTTCTGCTGTTCTGGCACCTTAGGGGCTCTGCCAATGTGTCATGACACTGCCAAACCAACCCAGCAAAATATGAACTCCATTATGGCGCTTCTTCCCTTCTAAGCTTTGCACTGTGCCTCAAAAGTAGTTTTCAACCACATATGGGGTATTGGCATATTCAGGAGAAACTATACAAGAAATTTGGGGGTCCATTTTCTCCTGCTATCCTTGTGAAAATGAAAATATTGGGGGCTAAAACAACATTTTTGTGGGAAAAATATAGTTTTTTCATTTTTACAGATCCATGTTGTAAAATTCTGTGAAGCACCTGTGATTTCAAGATGCACACCACACATATAAATAAATTCCTTGAGGGGTCGAATTTCCTTAATGGGGCCACTTGTAGGGGGTTTCAACTGTTTTGGTGCATCAGGGGCTCTCCAAACGCGATATGACATGCGCAGACCATCCCGTTAAAGTCTGCGTTCCAAAATGTCACTCATTCCTTTCTGAGCCCTGCCATGCACCCAAAAATAGTTTTCCCCCACATATGGGGTATCTGCATGCTCAGGAGAAACTGCACAACAATTTTGGGGTCCATTTTCTCCTGTTACCCCTTTGAAAATAAAAAAATTTGGGCTAAAAAAACATTTTTATGGGAAAAAATGTTTTGTTTTTTTTATTTTCATGGCTCCATGTTATAAACTTCTCTGAAGCACTTGGGGGTTCAAGGTGCTCACCACACATCTAGAAAAGTTCCGTGTGCCCAAACAGTGATTTTCCCCCACATATCAGGCATTGGCTTACTCAGGACAAATTGCACAACAAATAGTCTGGTGCAATTCTCCTGTTACCCATATGAAATTGAAAATGTGGGGCTGAAAAACATTTTTGTGGGAAAAATGTGAACATTTTATTTTTATGGCTCAATGTTATAAACTTCTGTGAAGCACTTTGGGGTTCAAATTGCTCACCAAACATCTAGATAAGTTCCCTGAGGCATCTAGTTTTCAAAATGGTGTCACTTGTGAGGGGTTTCCACTTTTTAAGCACATAAGGGGCTCTGCAAATGTGACATGGCATCCGCTAATTATTCAAACAAATTTTACATTCAAAAAGTCAAATGGCATCCCTTCCCTTCCAAACCATGCCGTGCGCCCAAACAGTGTTTTCCCCCCACATATCAGGTATCAGTGTGCTGAGGTGACATTGCACAACAAGTTTTGGGGTCCATTTTTTCATGTTACCCTTAAAAAAATAAAAAAAAGTGGGTCTAAAGTAACATTTTTGTTAAAAAATGTAAAATTTTCATTGTTTTCTTCCACATTTCAAAGCTTCCTGTGAAGCAACTGAAGGGTTAATATACTTCTTGAATGTGGTTTTTAGCATCTTGAGGGGTGCAGTTTTTAGAATAGTGTCACGTTTGGGTATTTTTGTCATAAAGGCCCCTCAGAGTCACTTCAAATGTAATGTGGTACCTAAGAAAATTGAATTGTAAATTTTGATGTAAAAATGGTCAACTTTTAACCCTTCTAACTTCCTAACAAAAAAATATATATTTCAAAAATCCTGCTGATGTAAAGTAGACATGTGGAAAATGTTTTTATTAATTATTTTTTGTGACATAACTCTCTGATTTTAAGGGCATAAAAATTAAAATTTCAAAACTGCAAAATTTGCAAAAAATTTTGCCAAATATCCGATATTTTTACAAATAAATGCAAGTCATATCAAAGAAATTTTACCACTATCATGAAATACAATATGTCACGAAAAAACATTCTCAGAATCACTGGGATCCATTGAAGCATTCCAAGTTATTACCTCATAAAGTGGCACTGGTCAGAATTTAAAAAAATTGGCCTGGTCAAGAAGGTGAAAACAGGCTTCAGGGTGAAGGGGTTAAACAGGCAGGCATCTTCTCCCAAAAAGAATGTGGTTAAATAGACTGCTGGTTACCACAGGTTACTATCTGTTTTCTCCTATCTAGATAGGTTGAGATCACTTGGATATTAATAACAAGCAATTTTAACATTCAAGTTGGCTCTCACCTCTGCTAAAAAGATTGCTTCACAATTCTCATATCTTTCCTATCCCACAACCCCAAACAGTTATTGTTTTATTATATTGTTAAAGGGAACCTCTCAGGTCCCCCATGCCCTCCAACCCTCCAGCATTTGTGTTTTTTTGCTAAATTTCCTGCCTAACCAGCCCTTTATCCTGTTAGTCAACTAAACACATGTTAAAAAAGTATTCCTCCCTGAGGAAGCAACGCTGTGAAACATGCATTAGAGTGTGAGGTTTTAGCGGACAGCACTTGCAGCATGAATTTGAGTCAGTAACCTTGTTTTGCCCTGTAGGTAGAGTCTCATAAATTACAATGGATTTTTATTTTTCTACTAAGTCTACTTCTCTTTACCTTGAGATCTTCCTATTACATACTTTGCAATATATGAATACAATATTACTCTTACATGTATTGCACTTTATCACTTTAGACTTCATCTTCTTTGTGCACTGCACTTTATATATTATGTATATTATATCTTTTATCATAAATGTGCTGGATTTATTCTTTGAAACTATCATGCTGTATGTATTGATCTGCCCCTCTTTTTAATTATTTAAGTTGTCTATATTATGTCTTTGTCTTTATGCTTTTTTAATTTTGTCCTTTGGAGTCTTTAATAAAATTCTATCACATTAAATGTATTTATATTATTCAAGCAGTTCTTTTTTGGTTGTGCAGTTTGTTGTACTTGCTTGAATAATGCCCTCAATGGCACGTTATTTGGTTAGTTGACTCCTTTGGACTGGATTCCTTCTACATTTTTGGTAATGATCGGCATTAGAGTCGGCAATCAGTCAGTACCGGGGGCATGGTTACTGCCGCCGCTCTCTATATATTGAAAACACAAAAATAATTCAGTAATTCGTCCTCTTCTCAACCCTGAAGCTACGAAGATGTTAATGCATTTCATCATCTTCTCCTGCCTCTGTGGTCTCCCTATAGTTTCCTCTGTGGCCTCCAACTAATGCTCTTTTCCCCCCACATATGGGGTATCGACATACTCAGGAGAAATTGCACAAGTTTGGGGGTCCTATTTTTCATGTTGCCCTTGCAAAAATAAAAAAAATTGGGTCTAAATTAAAATTTTTGTGAAAAAAAATGTAAATGTTCATTGTTTTCTTCCACATTCCAAAACTTCCAGTGAAACACCTGAAGGGTTAATAAACTTCTTGAATGTGGTTTTGAGTTCCTTGAGGGGTGCAGTTTTTAGAATTGTGTCACTTTTGGGTATTTTCTGTCATATGACCCCTCAAAGTCACTTTAAATGAGATGTGATCCCTAAAAAAATGGTTTTGTAAATTTTGTTGGAAAAATGAGAAATCGCTTGTCAACTTTTAACCCTTCTAACTTCCTAACAAAAACAAATTTGGCTCCAAAATTGTGCTAATGTGAAGTAGACACGTGGTAAATGTTATTTATTAACTATTTTGTGTGACATATCTCTCTGATTTAAGGGCATGAAAATTCAAAGTTTGAAAATTGCAAAATTTTCACATTTTTTGCCAAATTTCTGATTTTTTCCCAAAGTAATGCCAGTTATATCAAATAAATTTTACCACTATCACGAAGTACAATATGTCTCAGAATCAGTGGGATTAGTGATGAGCGAGAATGTTTTGTTAACCCTTTCGCCGAGTATTTATAGCGTGCTCGGTGATATGTTTGAATCACTCTCGTGTGCATGATTTGCGACGGTTTGACAGCTCTAATACATGTGAGGAATGTGTAAGAAGCAGACATTCCTCACATGTATCAAAGCTGTCAAAAAGTCACAAATCAGGCACACGGGAGTGCTTCAAACATATCACCGAGCACGCAATAAAAACTCGGTGCTCGCCCGAGTATACTCGGCGAAAGGGTTAACAAGACATACTCGCTCATCACTAAGAGGGATCCATTGAAGCATACCAGAGTTATTACCTCATAAAGTGACAGAAGTTAGAATTGTAAAAATTGGCCAGGTCAATGACGTTCAAACAGCCTTCGGTGGTAAAGGGGTTAACGGCCTGAACTCAGCACACATAAATACAACCAAAATGTTTGTGTGTGATGGTGCAATATGTTAGCATTCGTAGCCCTACTTAAAACTTTTGCTCGGGGCCCCACTTTGTCTGAAACCGGCCCTGCCCCTATGTGTAATAAGCTATGCATTCTGACTTCTTATACCTAGCCTGTAAAATCCTAAAATGGCATTGCTTGGCCAGCTCTCATCTTTTAGAGTAGCTGTGATAGTCTTCTCTGTTTGGCTTTGCATGACATGTGATGTGATAGCTGCAAGGCATTATAGGGAAGTACTCACGGCCGAGCTTGATGTCTGCTCTCTGGCTGCTGCAGTCTTCAGCAGTGTGTGAAATAGCGCCAATTTTGTTTTGTAGCCACCAACTGGTGGTCAGGATGTTATTGCTTCAAGTCTTGCAGAGCCCATTGGAGCAACAGCCCAAGGGCAGGGAGCAGATTTCCAAAGTTAATATAGCTTATTTTCTTCTTTTATCAGGAAAACATATATGCGAAAACTCCATTAATATAATTAGCAGAATTATTTAAGAGTAGTGTTGAGCCACCCCCGTAGTGTTCGAGTTCGGTTCGGTTCGTCGAACACCCGTATGTTCGCCGAACTGTTCGTCGAACTGTTCGTCGAACACCTTCGAACACCGTTAAAACCAATGGCAGGCAAACAAAAACACATAGAAACACATAGAAAACACCTTCAAAGGGGTCCAAAAGCTGACAAACTGCTCAGAAGACACAACTAACACATGGAAAAGTGACAAGTACATATAGTCATGCGAAAAGAAAAGAGGTGGAGGAGTAAAAGGAGGGGGAGACACAGATATAGGCATGTCATGCCCTTCTAAAACCAAAAAAGTGCGAAGCCGACACGGCCAGTCCGTTCCTGCCCGTGCGACCTCCGTGCCGCCGGGTTTGTGCCAGAGCTGCGGTGGACCCTGATGGCCAGCCCCCCTCTCTCAATACTGGTGCCTGTCCGCTGGTGGGTCGAGCCCCCCCACGGTGGGGGGGAGTAACATCTGCAGAAGAAAGACCATCTTCCAGGCAAGCTAAGATGTCTACTTCTTTTCGTGGACAATGTGATACGATCCCTTTCTTACAGACACGCCCATCGCTACAAATTCCAGATGAGGCACAAAAACAGCAGGTGCTTCAACAAATATCAAGTGCTCCTTCAAGTGGGCTCTCCTCCGCCTCAACTTCAACATCACAAATACTCCAGTCCTCAGAGGTGTCACCCCAATCGCACTTGCTTCCTCACAGCTCCCAAGTCTCCAGCTGCCCGTCTGAGTATGGGGTAACACAGATGGTTGAGTCTGCACAGCTGTTTACTCATACTATAGCCTGGGAAACGAAGGTCTGCTCCAGAGCTTCTGTTAATCCAGACGAGGAAATGATCTGCACTGATGCCCAGAATCTTTATGAGTCGGATCCAGGACCAGATGAAGAAGGTTCTGAGCATAATGTAGACCCTCGTTCCAAAACTGTAACTCCTCTTGGTGGAGACAATGAGGAAGACGATGATGAGACTCAAATACCTGATTGGAGAGACAACTTGACTTTTCAGTCAGGGCAGGAAGAGGTGGGCTCTGAGGACGACGGGTGTGAGAACACACAGGGCGATGATGACGAGGTTGGAGATCCCACTTACTGTTAACCCACAGTCAGCCAGTCGATGAGGTCAGCAGAGGAGGTGGAGAAGGATGTGACTAGCCCAGGGGATGGGGATGACTCGGTACCCGGGCCTTTGCCTGGCATTTGGGATGTCGCGGTGGTCGGCTCCCGGGCCCGTACCCTGGGGTCAGTCTTTAAAAGGGTGGATAATTGTTAATTTTATAAGAGTTTGTGATGCCACTTTTGGTATCTGGTGAGAAGCACCAGCCCTGCAGTAGTCCACTGAGGCCGGTGATAAGGCAGCTCAATGGTATAGCTCCCCACAGGTGGAGCTAGGCCTCAGAAAAGAATATGCAGAATATGCAGGGGGAATGCAGGACAGGCGAGACCCAGCTGGGTCAGAGCAAGAACGGGAACTGACACGGTAGTCACTTCAGTACCTTTTACTGGTGGAAATTCAGGCACATCACGGAGCACTGTAGGGTGAAGGGTGCATATCAGGATCCTCCCCAATGAGTGGGTGTAGGGCCTCCTGTTTCTTGCCTCTGCATAGTAAGTTTCTGACCTGCCTGGAGCTAGGCCTAACTTTGTCTCTGTCCTGCGCTGGCTGACCTTGTGGTAGGGCCTTGTCTTGGAGTTCAGGCTCCCAGTATGCGGGGCCTAAGCGTCTCCTGGCTCTGTTACGTATCAGTACCTTAGCGATCCTGGGACTTGTAGTACTCCAGGGATTCCGGTTATGCCTTACTGGGTCAGAGATCCCGGTAAGCTCGGATCCGGTGTCCGGTAAATGCTTCGGGGTGAGCTGGTTGAGCTCCTCTGCCCCCTATGTACTAACTCTCCTCTCGCCTTCGGCCTACTCAGGCCCTCACTTGGCTATACACACTAACAGCAACTTGCCGTGCTTCACCGCTCTTATGGCGCTGGCACACCTTAAGCTCTAACTGGGCTCCCTGAATCTAGCTAACAGGAGCCTTGTGCTCCACTGCTGAACTATTAACTGAGTTCTCTGGACTAGACTGAGCTCCACTGCAGACTGACCTCTCTTAGACTTCTCTACTGCAGGAACTCTTCAGAGGAACTTAACTGGCTCCATCTCCTGGTCTGAGGTGGAAGGTGGAGATGTGTGAATGTTTATGGGGGCCTCTTGTGGAGGATTCCATCAATGCACTCTTCTAGGAGCTGTGATACCAAGAGAAGCTGGGCATCACAGATGCTAGTGACGATGAGGTTAGTTTGCGCCTTCCTGGACAGAGACAGAGTACTGGAAGCACGTCAACAACTGCATCCTCAACCACAACTCTGCCTCTGACAACAAGTCATAGCGGCTCTTCAGGTCGCATGGGCTCTAAGCCTTGCATAGCCTGGGCATTTTTTCAGATCGATAAGGTTGACCCAACTCGTGTTATCTGCAATATTTGTCACCAAAAGCTAAGTAGAGGCCAAAAAATCCATAGTTTGAGTACTTCATGCATGAACCGTCACATGGATATGAAGCATAAGTTGCAGTGAGAAGCTCACTGTGCTACAATGCGGCCTAGCGGGCCGGGCCAACCACCGTCTGCCCCATCTTGTGCATCCGCAGCCACTTCATCCTCTGTGACTGGGGGGACAGCAGTCACACATGTTTTTGGACGCAGACCTTCCACCTCTTTACCCGCAACAGCCAGTGTGATTGCCCATTTCATTTGGAAGTGGAAACACCAGCTGGTGTTGAGCGCTCTCCGACATCGAGAGCACCACCTTTGAATCAAGGCAACCTAACTTTTCCGCCTGCATCTTCCTCACAGACCGGCAAGTTTGCTGGAACACCCTACTCAACCCCGTCTAAGCACAACAGCCAGCCCTCGGTCCCTCAGATGTGGACAAGTAAAGACCATTTCCTCCTAGCCATGAGAAAGCTAAGAGGTTGAATTTCACCATCTGCAAGCTCTTGGCTACAGAAATGCTGCCTTTCTGCCTGGTGGACACAGAGGATTTTCGAGACCTTATGTCCGTCGCAGTGCCCCAGTACCAGATGCCCAGTCGGCACTACTTCTCAAAGAAAGGTGTGCCTGCGCTACACCAGCATGTCTCACACAACATCACCTCTTCTTTGAGAAACTCTGTGTGTGACAGGGTGCATTTCACCACAGACACTTGGGCGAGTAGGCATGGACAGGGGCGTTAGATGTCGCTGACTGGGCACTGGCTAACTATGGTGACAGCAGGACAAGGGGCTGCTATCCAAGTCTTGCCGTCCCCACGAGTTAATACGTCAATCCTCTTTATCTAGAAGTTCGTCCACTGCTTCTGCCTCCTCAACCTCCTCTCGGTCCTCCACCTGCACCCAAAGCCTGTCTGGTAATGCCACCCGCTTTCTAACTGCGCAGAAGGAATCCTGCACTCCTCCTTACTATGCTGGCAGCAGGGCTCAACGGCATCAGGCGGTGTTTACTTTGAAATGTCTGGAAATGTGAGTCACACAGCTGAGATGTTGTGGTCAGCTCTGGAGACCCAGTTTCATGAATGGTTGTCTCCACTGGACCTGCAACCAGGGAAGGCCGTGTGCGACAATGCTGCAAACCTGGGTGCGGCCCTTAGCCAGGGCAACGTCACACATGTGCCTTGTATGGCTCACGTGTTGAACCTGGTTGTCCAGCAATTTTTAGCCCACTATCCCGGACTAGATGGCCTTCTGCAGAGGGCACGGTCGCTGTGTGCTCACTTCCGCCGTTCGCATCCCGCAGCTCAACGACTTACATCTCTACAGAAGTCGTTGGGTCTGCCAGTTCACCGACTGAAATGAGATGTGCTGACACGGTGGAATTAAACTCTGCACATGTTGCAGCAACTGTGGCAGCACCGACAAGCCCTGGTGCAATACGTTCTGACGTATAGCCTGGGCCAATGAGATCCAGAGGTGGGGCAAATCACGCTGCAGGAGTGGTCTCAAATCAGGGACCTATGAAGTTGACGCGCCCCCTGGGCCATGGTGTACCCGGAGCCGGGGCGGTAGACGCTGGGGGTTGTAGTCACTGTGGCGTCGACCCGGTCCGTGACCCAGAGCGGTCAATCCAAGGGTAATTTGTATATATGGGTTTTATAATGTCCGACTACGCAACCTGTGGAGTGTGGCCAAAGAGGCCGCCGCTGCGGAACAGTCCTCTGAAGCTGGTGGTTTTGCAGCAATGGTATTATTACTCCCCACAGGAAGAGTATAGCTTCAGGGCAGTGTGGGTGGATGATGGTGGTTGTAGTGCAGGGAGTCAGTAATGAACACAGAGTCCGTGTGATGCAGTCCCAAGATCTTTACTCACAGTTGTTGCAGTCCAGATTACAGGTACCAGAGCAATCTCCCCCGTCGTGCTGTGCATACTCAGTGAGGGGCTCAGTCCACCCCCAGATAGCTCCGGAGTACACTTCTATCCGGTATCCTCGGGCCTTGGCGGGCGACGTGTGTTCCGTCCCCTGGGTCCTATGTGGCTACCTTCTTAGTGAGACTGGTGTGGACTTTGGCCTGTAGTACATGAAATGCTTCAGCCCCCGGTTTCTAGTTGAGCCTTGCTGTTTCTCCGCTAGTTGAGGGACCGGTTCCCCTTATCTTGCCTGACCCCTCTACCTCCTGGTAGCAGCGGGCGTATGGGTGGCCTTCTGCACGGCCCGTACCCCTAGGGTCCCTTCGGTTCCTGGAGCCTTCCTGCTCCCACTCCTCTCTTCTCTCCTTCAGTCCTGGGCCTCCCAGGCTAGGCCCGCCTCCGGAGCAGAGCTCATGCAGAACCACTGTTCCTGTCACTTCTCCTCCTCTGACTGGCTTGCTCTTTCTAAGATGGCTTCCTATTTATACTCTCCCTGTCATGTGCTCCCCTAAGCTGCTTTCTCCACCCACACCCACTACATAGGACCCTCCCACCAGCTAGGGATCGGGGACTGTGCTCTCCCTTAGGAGCAATCTCGCCCTACCCTCACTGCGAGTATCTGTTGGATGCAGGTGTTAGGGTCCCGAGCCATACTCCTTCCTTACCTGAGGGTGAGATACCACACCTCTGGGTGAGATGCAGTACCTCTGTGGTGACTGAACCCTCAGGGGCGCCACACACCCTTCTGCACAGTTTTGAAATGGCGACGAAGATGTTTAGTGCTGACGACGATGCCATTATCAGCATGACTATTCTGGTTATTTACATGCTGGAGCACATCTTAAACAGAATTCAGAGTCAGGTGGTGGGACAAGAAGAGGTGGAGGAAGTAGAGGAGGAGTCGTATGCGGAAGGGATAACATCTCCAAGGTCCAGACGGTCGGCAGCACCAAGGCGGCAGGCATGGGAGGGTGGGGGAGAGGGATTAACCAGGGCACATGGTAGCAGCCAAACTGTTGAGGAAGGTGCAGGAGCCAAGGAAGAAGTGGCGGACGAAATGTCGATGGGCATGTAAGACTCATCAGATGAGGGAGACCTTGATCACATTTCTTTTGTGCGAGGTTGGGGGGAGAGGGCAGAGGAAGGAAGCATGATTTTTACCTCGCTACCAACACAACAAGGACTTGGTCCTCTTGGATGCGCAAGACACATGAGTGCCTTCTTGCTGCACTACCTGCAACATGACCCTCGGATTGTCAGAATTCGAAGTAATCTCGACTACTGGGTTGCCACACTCTTAGATCCCCGCTACAAAAGTAAATTTGCAGAAATAATTCCTGCCATAGAAAGGGATTCACGCATGCAGGAGTATCAGCAGAGGCTGTTGCAGAATCTTACATGTGCTTTTCCACAAAACACCAGTGGTGCACGCAGTGAATCTCACAGTTCTAACTTGCAAACCATGGGACTATCGAGTCTTCATCACTCAAACCGTAACAGTAACACAGTATCTGCTGGTAACAGCAATTTTGTGGAATCGTTTCACCACTTTTTTAGACCATCCTTTGCAAGGCCACAGGAGACAAGAAGTCAGACACACAGTCAACGCCTAGAGAGGATGGTTTAGGAGTATCTCCAAGTGAACATCGAAGCTATGACTGTGTCACTGGACCCTTGCTCATTTTGGGCTTCCAATCAGGAAAAATGGCCGGAGCTCGCCACTCACGCCTTGGAGATCTTGTCATGCCCTGCAGCCAGCGTTCTCTCTGAACGTGTGTTCAGCGCTGCTGGTGGTGTGCTGACAGATAAGCGCACGCGGCTGTCCACTGAGAATGTAGACAGACTCACGTTCCTAAAGATGAACAAATCATGGATCCGCAAGGACTTTTCTACCCCTGTGTCATCCTGGGGAGACTAAAAGCTTGAGGATTTGGTAAAGTCACCTCACCAACCGTTTTAAGCAACTCTGGTGCAATTGATGCCACTTAAGTGGTGTCTGTGCCACAATTTTTGGAAAAAATGGAGACTCTTTTTGGAGTCCCCTTGCTGTGTTTTACGTGACATTGGCATCGTCAATTCCAGGTGGGTTGGGTCACTCCCCCCCTTTTAACTGTAAGAAACTACATACACTATGGCTTGGGGTAACACAGATGGTTGAGTCTGAAGAGCTGTTTACTCAGAGGTCTGCTCCAAAGCTTCAGTGTCTGCTAGTCAGCGTAGAATTTTTAACTGCATCTAGCCTAGGCAATACTTTGGGAGTAGTAGCCCAGCTGCGAAGCAAGCTGCACCGCCTGTGTATCTAATAAGAATTTTTAAATGCATCGAGCCTAGGCAGACTATGGGGACCCCCAACCAAACCCAGTCACTCAGCCCCCCTACCACCCACCTACCACCCCCCTTTCCTTGACAATACAATAATGTAACTCTTACAACTGGATGGGTAAGGATCGGTCACAGCTTTATTAACTGTTTATACTCATTCCATTAGAAAGGCATTTTATTTCTAAAATAATTCAGCTTGTTGCAGCATGCCCTGGGTGTCCACACCGGCAAGTTGGCCAACAAGTGTAACTCTCCAATATGTCCTTTCTATTTCCAGGCCACGGAGGATCCTGCGTACTCTTATGCAGGATTCTGACCCCATCCATCACTCTTAACGCTTGTTCCACTCCGTCCTGGAGTCCTGACAGGAATATGTCCAGTCCAATATCCATTAAGTGAACACCGTCGGGCCGTATGAGGCCTGCTTTATCTCCTTCCAGTTGTCGGTGTTGTATCACTACACCGCCT
Organism: Phyllobates terribilis; assembly: GCF_046119375.1. Classification (NCBI taxonomy): domain Eukaryota; kingdom Metazoa; phylum Chordata; class Amphibia; order Anura; family Dendrobatidae; genus Phyllobates; species Phyllobates terribilis. The sequence goes on along the minus strand of NW_027362770.1, from coordinate 52,753,313 downwards.
CTGTCTCTTCTAAATTTTGCCATCCGAATATTTATTACCCGCCTTGTCCGTTCGATGGCCGTGATGTCTCGCGCAGCTTGCCATACTGCTATGGGCACAATCTCTGACCATACTATAGTTAGTTTTGTGAAAAATTCTCTGAAGCGCTCAGTGTCTAATTTCATTATTGCCATTAGTTATGCGCTCTTGTGATGACCTAGGTCGTTTCCCCCGGCCTGTATAACTAAGATGACCGGACATCTTGCCTCTCTCCCTACCTTGATTACCTCCATTAGTACCTGTGGCCACAGGAGGCCTCTAATACCTCTCCAGTTGAAATATGTGTTATGAAACTCTAATTTCCTCCCGCCTGGGCGGACTTTCGCCCTTTTTTCTGCCCAATATATATACGAGTGGCCTATCACCCACACTGTTGGCTTAGCATCACCTGTAAAAGAAACAAACCACGTTAGGATAACAAGTCCGGTCTTATGTATCTCGCCAAACACGTGGATGGCCATCTCCCAATCCTCTGAACTTCCGTTTCTGACAGTCCTGCTCTTGCTGCTTCCGTGGCTGCACCTATGCAGAATGAGTGTGTCCCGTAATCTTTGGGGTGGCTCCCTGCCGATGTTATGCATTTATTAAATATAGCTTGGAACTGGTATCTTGATAATGGTGTTCCATCAATGTGTGATAGGAAGAAATTACTTTGTGATCTGATGGTTATATATGTTTTTACTATTGCTACCCGACTCAGTGTACCGTTTGTGGGTTGTAGAAGTAACCCAGTGCCCCTGCCCGCTGGAACCGTTTTCAATTGGCGTATGCGTAGACGTATTGCATTATTGGCTATGACTACGTCCTGGTGTAATAAGCCTCCACTGGTGGTAATTTTGGATTGAGGGACTAATTCGCTTATGCATAGAGCCCCAAAGAAGGCGATCGCAAATGCAGTAGACAGTAGTGTTGCTTCAAATTGTGAGTGTCATGTTAATGGTGTTAGGGATATGATGTGAGAAATCAGTTTTAGTGACACGGGACAGGACGTCTACACTCCTGACTTGGCTGATCACTTTTACACCCTTTTATGGATTGTCTGATGATGAATCTCTTTGTCACATCTCCCCAATTCAGTAGTTGGAAGTGAAATGCTACTCTGGTCAGACACCGCTGCGCTGACGCCCCTGATATGCCCCTCATCATTAGCTGGTGGAGAAATTCTATGGTGACATGTAATCTGGCTTGTTCACATTGGTCAACCCATCTGCCTGCTACTAGTCGTGTCCACTCTTCCCATGTCTTACCGTATGCTTGCCACGTCGACGGGGCAACTGACGCTCTGATTAATGGCATCAACTATTCGCCACTAGATCCCATAGGGAGGGTGGGCAACTGTTGCCCGATGGGTGGGCGTTGGGGAGGAGCTCTGTGAAAATCTGCCAGTTGAATTGTGATAAAGCTTTAGCAGCAGCTTTAGACCCCTCAGCATCGTGGCTAGCGCGGACCCATGCATTGTGTTTTAGGCACAGGAATGCTAGCCGGCGTAGACAGGAGAGACGATGATGCCATCTTATTAATGCAGTGTGCTAGGCTGGTGTTTTTTGTTATGAAGCGTATATTTTTGTTAGCCAGGAGCGCGCCCCATATTTCTATTGCTACCACTATTGGGAAGAAAATATTTTTTCCGGGCTAGATGCAGCTAAAAATTATTATTAATTTCAAAGCTGGTGGAGCTTGGTATAGATGGCCTAATACAATGAGTACCACACACTGCTACTATGCCCAAAATTATTTTCCAGACAAGATGCAGCTAAAAATTATTATTAATTTGAAAGCTGGTGGAGCTTAGTATAGATGGCCTAATATAATGAGTACCACACACTGCTAATATGCCCAATATTAGTTTACAGGCTAGATGCAGCTAAAAATTATTATTAATTTCAAAGCTGGTGGAGCTTGGTATAGATGGCCTAATACAATGAGTACCACACACTGCTACTAAGCCCTTAATTATTTTCCAGGCTAGATGAAGCTAAAAATTATTTTGAATTTGCAACCTGGTGGGGGTTAGTATAGATGGACTAATAGAACAAGTCCCACACACTGCTACAAGTCGAAGCCCAAATATTTTTCAGGGCTAGATGCAGATAAAACTTATATTCAATTTGCAACCTGGTGGAGGTTAGTATAGATGGACTAATAGAACAAGTCCCACACACTGCTACAAGCCGAAGCCCAAATATTTTTTCAGAGCTAGATGCAGATAAAAATTATATTGAATTTGCAACCTGGTGGAGGTTACTATAGATGGACTAATAGAACATGTCCCACGCACTGCTACAAGCCGAAATATCTTTTCAGAACTAGATGCAGATAAAAATTTTATTGAATTTGCAACCTGGTGGAGGTTAGTATAGATGGACTAATAGAACAAGTCCCACGCACTGCTACAAGCCGAAATATCTTTTCAGAGCTAGATGCAGATAAAAATTATATTGAATTTGCAACCTGGTGGAGGTTAGTATAGATGTACTAATAAAATGATGCTATGCCCAAAAGGTTTTACTTCACTAGGTGCAGTAAAAAAATTTGTATTCTATACACAGGTGGTGTAGCTTGCAACACAGATAGGCTACTCCACTGACTAACACACACTGCAAGAGGTCAAAAAGGATTTGCTTTGCTAGATTTAGCCAAATGCTGTGAAAAAAAACTTGCACAGCACTGGCACAGACCTGCCTGGCAAAAAGTGATAGGAACTGATGTAACTTAGTCCTGAAAAGGACTGCAATTACAATTAATCTTTACTCCCAACCTATCTATTTAAGAGCACAGACCTGCCTGATAAAAGTCAGTAGGAAATTATGTAACCTAGTCCTTAAAAGGACTGCAATCACATCTATTCCCTGCTCCCAAGCTATCTGTAGATTTGTGCGAAAATTGGCTTGAAATTAACAAAGTATAGCCCACACAGCAACAGCGGTGCCGTCTAACATGCAGCTGCAGCAGTGAGAAAATGATGGCGACGGGGAAAATGGCTGGGTCTTATAGGGCAAGAACATGTGACATACACTGCCAATGACACATGCCCTTGCTTGTGTGAAAAAAAGCACTTCGCTCCGTGTGTGCGCTGCTGATAGGCTGACAGATTGCACCTCCCCACTGTAAATGCGGGAAAGAGAAAAAAAATGGAGATCTTCATTATTTCTGCAGAGATCCATCCCCTGCCCCTCCCCCCGCCCCGCTGTACACTCAAACTGCGTATTAACATTAATTTTCATCATTACTGAGAAAAAATCCAGTTATGATTTTGGTGCACGAACAGTTATCGAACATAACCTCGAACAGCCAAATTTTTTTCAAATCGTTCGGGTTCGCCAAACAGCTCGAACACCGCCCAAAACAGCTCGAATTTGAGATTGGCGAACAGTTCGAGTCGAACACCGCTCATCTCGATTAAAGAGTACAAAAAGCACATTGGTTCTTAACTTCATAATCTGAAGTAATTCATATAAAAACATGTAAAATTCCCAAACTTTATTACTGGAAGTATGCCATATAAAGCATGTGTAAAGTTATCAAACTTCATTGCTGGAAGTAAGACATAAAAACATGTAAAATTCCCAAAATCTGAAGGTAATACTTCAATAAGGGGACTTGAAAAATATCATAAAACTTGGGTAAAAGGCATAATTTTTTCCTATATAAAAGAGACTACGTATTTAGCTAAAAACTTTGACACTTTCTAAAGAAAAAAAATCTATCAGAGGTGGGAGTTTCAGCTTAATTATTTTAATTTATCTTTGCAGACCGTAAACATTATAAAACATCAGGCTGCCTCTCTTCCATAGTTGTATAATACCAAGATCATCTAAACTAAAGTCTTGACTAACTGTTTCCTTACAGTGTGGCGAGTTCTTGACCAAAATACAACCAGCATCTAACTACTCAAGTAGCAAGTGTGCCACAGCCTATAATGCTGGTTTTGATGTATTTTATCCCATTATTTTCCCATGCATTTGCTATAGATTATACAAATTGGAAGATTTTTGTTCACTGCTTAGTCCAGGTCCAGGGGCTTTGGAGAAAAAAGGTTGTTGACACACATGATATACAGGATAGCAGTATGAAAAAGGGTTATAAAGCCATTTCTGTCATCATCTCAAAATTGAGAAAACATTTGTGAATCTTCTCAGGAATGGATGGTCTGCCAAAATTACTGAAACAGTGCACTGACAAGTCATCCAGGAAATAACAAAACATGTCAACTAAGGTCAGGGCTCACAATTCCACAATAAGAAAGAGATTGGGCAAAATGGGATTGCTTACTGAAAGAACAATGATTTCACACTGTAATTAAGAAAAATGTCCAGCCATCAGTTCTGTGAGCTGGAGTATGATCCAAAACACAAAGGTATCCTGACATTTGAACATCTCAACCATTGAGGGGAAAGAAAAACAAAGCGCTGGATTGACCTATAAAATGTCCTTCTTTAAACCTAGAAGAGATGCAGTGGTGGGGCCTAAAATGAGCAGTTCATGCACAAGAACCAGTGCACCCAAATTAGAATAGGTCTGCAAAGAAGAGTGTCCATAAATGTCTTAACTGTGACATAAAACAAATTGTAGCAAATTCTAAGAATGATTTGTTTTGTAAAGAAATAACAGCTAAAACATAGTTTTATCACCTATTAATTGAAAGGTGCAAATAGTGTCCGGGTGACACATCTGGTAAGGTGTAAATGCTTCTTCACACCATGGTTGTGGTCCAAAGTTTATACCATTTATGCTAAATATTATATGGCAGATCTACAGTTTTATTAATTTTTTAGAAGCTCAGTTGAAAAAAATAAAAGACTCTCTTAGAATTCAAGACAATTTCTTTTATATTAACATACTGTTGAAAAACTATCATCCACTATTCTGCTCATAAGAATTTCTTTAATTTTTGTAATGCCGTGAATAACATAGATGTCACATGTACCTAGTAAAAAAAGAAAATTATTAATTTCTGAATTTCTTGTGACATTGGTGAATTGTAACTGTAATTTCCCACACTTTACTGAACTGGGTCATAAAATAAGTAATCTCTTTTTATCCATTCTAAAATCAATTTATTTTATGAAGATCTCCAAAAATTGTCTGTATACAGGTTTGTGATACTCAGGTGAGTATCAATACATGTAATTTTGACTTAAATTGTTCCATCTATGATGTGTGGAGGAGATGCTCTTGTTAGTTGTCATATTGCAGAAGCAAATGTTCTATACTATTGTTGTGACTTCCTGAATATCTATTGTACATGTGTACTATATGCCTTCTAACATGTTGGTTGTCTTCCTGGAGACAATACTTTAATTCAAGAAACTAGGAGGATAAGATAGCTTCAGATGGCATGTTCAATAAAAAAGGTCTCAACCATGCCTGCATGAGAATGCAATAGACAAATTCTGTATACTTGTTGGAATTGGAGGACTTGGCAAAAAAAGTGGTATACTGGCAGAAGTAGGGTGGCTTATGTGTTAGAAGACACAAAAAGTTTACATGCGAAAGCTATTCTCCACCCTGGCTTAGCAAGGAGAGGTCTAGGATTGCCATAGTTATTGAGGCTGGAAGAATGGAAGTTCTAAAGAAGCCTGGCCAAGAGAGCAATGAGGTGGCCTGTAGCAATCACATGATATCCCTCATCATATTACAAAGCCAGAAGACCATTGGGGGGGCCGTGGTAGCAGTAAGAAGTAACAACTAAGGTTCTTTAGGTGTATTGTTTTTTATGTTTAGACTACCATTGGCCTATTTCTTAAATAAAATAAAATCAATGAACAGCCCCTTTACGTTTTTGGAGGAGGATATTTTGCCATCATCAGATGAATTGCAAATTTCAGAAATGAAAATCATACATTAATACAGTTAAGAATAATGAGTTTAAAGAAAAAAAAAATCATTTCTCAAGGTATCAATGGATCCAAGGTGACCTTACAACATTAGAGGTTTTCTTTCAAGATGCTATATACAAAACCTAGATAATAAAATCTTTCATATAATTCAATGCCATGGATGAATGGATAACCTCTTCCAAAGTGGGGAAAACAATTCTAATTTGTAAAATTCATAAAATGACCCAATTTATCAAATCACTGTGATTAAGCTAGCTCATAAATCATCCCCTACAACCAGAGCAATGTATACGTCCATCAGTTGATCTTTTAATGCATAACTTCATTCAAACTGCACTGTTAGAATAACTTTGAATACTGTAGAGATGCCGAAAGTTTATTCAATAAAAGAATGCGACAAGCTAACTGTACCTTTAGGCCAAGCATTAATAAAAAATGTTTTTCAGAGGGATCATCCTGCTTAAAGGCCATAAGCAACTCTGACAAAGAAAACATATTTTCACATATGTTAATTATATTGAGCTAAAGAATTTTTCAGGCTGCAATTATCATTTCTTTACTCATTTCTAGACCACCTTTTTTGCAGTTTACAAAACGCTTCTAGTTACAAGCTATGCTCAGGTAGATGTGTTCTTCAAACATTCTTTATATCAGGTCTAAGGGATCGCTCACAGGGCCATTGAGTCTCTAATGTGAGAGAATCAGGCCGATTATGCTAATGACACTGAACAAACTCTGTCAGAGTTTGAGCCGAGTGTCACCTTACTGTGATCTGACTGTCTTCCATGAGAAAATCATATCACAGGTGCGGAAAAGACAAATAACTTAATTTCTCCATCTTCTCCATTGTGTGAGTCCATTGTGTAATCAGACTGCACACGGATGACATTCAAGTGCAGTCCGATGTTTCACACGCACCCATAGACTTGTATGGGTGTGTATGATCCAATTATCGGATGCACTCACAGCATGAGAATCAGCAAGAGAAAAATATTGCAGATCTGCACTGCATCATAATATAACATTGGTCTGACTGCTATCTGATAAAAACATATGATAGCATACGACCTTGTTATACGCTAGTGTGAGCAAACCCCAAAAGCCAGAATTCAGTTGCACTAACTCACTCTCATGAACTAACAGAGCTCCATTCCAAAACTAATTTCTACGTCTACAAACACCGATGCAATCATTGTATGATCTCCTTTCCTATAGGAAGACAATAACGCTAATTGTTTGCAATAGCACACATCCTACCTGCAGAATCTGTCTTGGGGTCTCTTTTCCCATTTTACACATTAATAAAGCCTATGTAAGATTGATTGGTGAATTTGGTTGTCTTTCATTGTGGTGTGCACTTATATGATGCTGGACAGCCCACCGGATCTTATAGTATGGGCATCATCAATAGGCTGTAAGACAGATGCTGAGCCCCATCTGTGTGCATATTTAATACTAGGCAACCACCCCCTCCATGATTTTTTGGTTTGTGAGCGGTTGCTTCATCAGTATTTTGCACTTGTGACGCCTTTATCATGGGGGTCTGCTGCATCCTTCTAGTGCATTGAATCTCACCTGGTGATGGTAAAGCTGTTTCCTTTTCTGTTAGATATTTCTTGAATTTATGTCCTAAATTCAGTTTAGGGACTTGCAAGTATGAGCATCCTTAATGTGGGTTGCGAGCTTGCATATTTTGGCCCAAATATTGACCAATATCTCAAGTATTTTATACATCATATTTCATTTTTACTGCACTGTGAAGACACAGGGTCTTCCGTGGGCGTAATACTACTCAGACAACACAGGGAGAGGGAAAAACAGTGTGGCAATACTTTATTGAACCACAAAGCGGACAGTGAACAGATAGAACAACATTACAGTCTCACCCTTCCACTGGCCCGCCTGAAATAGAACAGCTGCAACTTTGGAACTTCCAGGGCCAACTACCTCAAACAGTGGCCTCCCGCTTCAGGCGGGCTCCCACAGAGAGAAGGTAGCGGCACGCTTAGGAAGCTAACAGTCCATCAAGTTACAAGGCCAGAAGGCCCAAGGGTCCCATCCTGGCCTCTCTGAGAGTTTTCATGGGGCCAGATGACTGACTGGTCCCAATCTGGCTTCTCCGAATATCTCCATGGGTTCCAGGTGACTGGGGGGTCCCACCTGGCAATCCCAAACAGCATATCAGCATATCAGCATATCTATGCCAGGTGACTTCATCGTCCCAATCTGGTCTCCCCAAATGTATCCATGGACTCTCTGATGGTCACTGGAGCAGATTCGTATCTTTCCATGGGCAGCACGGTGGCTCAGTGGTTAGTACTGCAACCTTCAGCGCTGTGGTCCTGGGTTCAAATCCCACCAAGGAAAACATCTGCAAGAAGTTTGTATGTTCTCCCCGTGTTTGCGTGGGTTTCCTCCGGGTTCTCCGGTTTCCTCCCACACTCCAAAGACGTACTGATAGGGAATTTAGATTGTGAGCCCCAATGGGGACAGCGATGATTATGTATGTAAAGTGCTGCGGAATATGCTAGTGTTATATAAAAATAAAGATTATTATTATTTCCAGTCAGTGTCATATAGCGTTAGGCTGAAATCAGTTAAGAATCTAAAGTCTCTTTCAGTTCTCTTTGTAGCAGAACAGAAAAACCTTTTTTTTATATTTACATTTGTGGCTAAGGTCATCAGTTAAAGGTCAGAGGTAAAGGTGCAGGGCTCACTCAGATCTCATTGTTTGAGCTAATCAATTTACATAGTTTGCATAGTAGGGGACTCTTTAAATCAACATTCAGCTGGCTTTAGTATAATACAGGTGCATCTCACTAAATTAGAATATCATCAAAAAGTAATTTATTTCAGTTCTTCAATACAAAAAGTGAAACTCATATATTATATGGAGTCATTACAAACATGTGATCTATTTCAAGTGTTTATTTCTGTTAATGTTGATAATTATGGCTTACAGCCAATGAAAACACAAAAGTCATTATCTCAGTAAATTAAAATAATTAACAAAAACACCTGCAAAGGCTTCCTAAGCGTCTAAAAGGGTCCCTTAGTCTGTTTCAGTAGGCTCCACAATCACGGGGAAGACTGCAGGCTCGACATATGTCCAGAAGGCAGTCATTCACACACTTCACAAGGTCCCAGAGTTCCAATTTTCATTTGGAAATCAAGGTCCCAGAGTTTGGAGGAAGAGTGGAGAGGCACACAATCAAAGCTGCTTGAGGATTGGTGTGAAGTTTCCATAATCAGTGAGAGTTTGGGGAGCCATGTCATCTGCTGGTGCAGCCATCTACCAGGAAATTTTATAGCACTTCATGCTTCCCTCTGCCGACAAGCTTTTTGGAGAAGGAAATTTCATTCTCCAGCAGAACTTGGCACCTGTCCACACTGCCAAAAGTACCAATACCTGGTTTAAAAACAACAGCCTAGCCACCATAGCCCGAGGTAATAACGCTGGAAGGTAATGGGCCTAAACAAGACTAAGTCCATGAGACTAGTGGGGTGTCCCAAGTGAGAGTTCCAGGGCGCGATCGGTGGAAAGAGGACACGGAACCACAGAACAAGTAAAGGACAATTGTTAATCAGGACTGTAGCGTTATAGCTTGGTTTTGGTAAAGTAGGGAGAAACAGTGGACATATAAAGCCCTGGAGTAAACTACTGAGGCTTACTGGCAAACCAGCAACAATGGTTACATGTGGCCTGCATGGGCGTAATTCCCTCACAGCACAAGTCCACACACCCAGCCAGGGCCCCCCTTTCATGTATCGTGCCAGGGCACCACAGACGAGTGCCTCACCCATGACTACTGCCCTATGCCACGTTATAATGGTAAGACTGTTTCTTTTTCTGTGAGATTTTTCTTGAATTTATGTCCTATGTGACCTGTTTTTGAATTTAGTGTAGGGACTCACAAGTACGAGGATCCTTGACGTTGGTTACAAGCTTGCATATTTTGGACAAAATATTGACCAATACCTCATGTATTTCATACATCATTTTTCATCTTTACTGCACATTATTCCATTTTTCTGCAGGATGCAGCCAGACTATTTAGCATTGGATAGATGAATTTGGGTGCCTGCCCTGTGGGATGCACTTATATGGTGTTGGGCAGCCACCTGATCTAATAGTATGGGTGCCATCAATAGGCTGTAAGCCATACACTGTGCATCACATGTACCTTTGTGACTGGCACCCTATGCAAGCCTCAACTGTGTGCATTTTCAATACTACTTACCACATTTTTCAAGTTGAACTGGACATACTATGTAAATGTGAGATGTAATGACAAGCTGCTGTGAGCATAACATAGTGGTTACTGACACCTTTGAGCTTTCATCTCCTGGCAGGACATGTGAGATGCAGGGCAGCACAACTGAGTTTAGCTGTGTCACATTACAAACCTTTCTATCAGCTCTCTTCCTCTGATAGCACTGTCATCTCTACTATACTGCCTACATTATCAGTCCAAATATAATAAATCAAAGGTATCAGTAATCACACATGTCTTTTGTGCTGAACTTGTAATGCCTCTGCTGTGAGATCAAGCAAGTTGAGCACAACAGACCTAACGTTGATTACTGACACTTTTGTCTCATCTCCAGAGAGGCAGTGTGGGAGCAGTGCAGCAGAGGTGACATTGCTATGAGAGGAGGAGAGCTGATATATGACACAACTAATGCAGATTTACTGCCTCTCCCCCCCAGAGACTGGAAAGGTATTATAGTTCAATGGTATCAGTAGTGACTCTCAGGTCTGCTGTGCTAACTGCAACCTGAAATTTCTTCAGTGAGATTAGCTTGTTTGGTGCTGTCGATGTGATATCAGCACAGCAGCTAATTACAGACATTGGGAGTATAAGGAGGTGGACAAGAGAGAAGACATGTACAGTTGATGCCTAACTGAGTAGCGAACACTGCCATCTATAGTTCATATGTAAAATAGAGGAGAGTGGCTCACTGACCATAGGCTTGAACAAACGACCATTTTTATTTGGATAAAGATATCAAAAAGCGGCAGTAAATAAGAAAGTCTGGGGGAGTACGAAGCTGGACTACGGCCATTTCGCGCTGGAATGCGCTTCTACGAGTACACAAAATGGTCATAGTCCAGCTTCGTACTCCCCAGCACTTCCCTGTTTATCACCGCTTTTTGATATCTTTATCCAAATAAAGATGGTTGTTTGTCCAAGCCTATGGTGAGTGCCACCTTTCTTCTATTTTACATATGAACTATATTGGAATTCTTTAGTGCAGCACCGTGGACCTTTGGTTATTTAGGAATGGATTCTATTTGAGAACTGTTGTATCCTGGTGAAGTGAGGTCTGGTGACAGCTTGGTTTTGTATTGTGAACACTGCCGTCTGATGGCCAAAGGCAAAAGTGAAAGTAAAGTACAAATTATAGTAGTAGGAACACCAAGAATGGCAGTGTATGTTCCCTGGGAAGAGATTTAAGATGAAGAGGGGTCAGGTGACACCTGTGGCGCAGTTGCTAATTATAAACAGCCTGGCCAGGTCAAGAAGGGAGGAGTTGGCGACAGAACGTGAACCAGGCAGGTCATGTGGCTGCCAGGTGGGCTTACACCCAACATCACCACAGAAGCGTCCGAGAGTGATCAGATGCCGGAGAAGGGCTGAGTTGTGAAGAAGATCCAGCACCAGTAGAAGACCGTAAGCAGCGCCAGTAGAAGACCATGACCAGATGTGAACCAAGCTTGGAAGATGATGCGGCTGTAGCAGGGGACCATTCCTGTGGGCCATTACTTCCAGTGTAGACGTACTGTGCAGGGTGTCTGTTAGGGCCGTGCTTCAGGGAGCGGAGATGGCCATTGCGACGAGCACACTGTAAACCCAGTGACTCGCATATCGAGGACTTGGAAGATGATCAAGGACTTGCAGCCTAGCGCGAAATACCGGTTACCCCCGCTAGGACCAGTGTAACGATCAGAGGAGTTGACAGAGACTACAACGGGGAAGAGCCTAGTACTGAGAGTGATGCCTGTTAAGCTGAGACATAAAGGCATTAATAGTTGTTTAACTGCTAGACAGTTAAAACATTAAGAAAAGTATATAAAATAGAATGTTGCATAGATATTATATTTAGTCACATCACTGTGTTCTGATAGTGTCATAACATTCTGTATTGACCTTGCTACTGTTACCCACAATATAGTGCTTACATATACAGTACAGACCAAAAGTTTGGACACACCTTCTCATTTAAAGATTTTTCTGTATTTTCATGACTATGAAAATTGTACATTCACACTGAAGGGATCAAAACTATGAATTAACACATGAGGAATTATATACTTAACAAAAAAGTGTGAAGCAACTGAAAATATGTCTTATATTCTAGGTTCTTCAAAGTAGCCACCTTTTGCTTTGATGACTGCTTTGCACACTCTTGGCATTCTCTTGATGAGCTTCAAGAGGTAGTCACCGGAAATGGTCTTCCAACAGTCTTTAAGGAGTTCCCAGAGATGCTTAGCACTTGTTGGCCCTTTTGCCTTCACTCTGCGGTCCAGCTCACCCCAAACCATCTCGATTGGGTTCAGGTCTGGTGACTGCGGAGGTCAGGTCTTCTGACGTAGCACCCCATTGCTCTCCTTCTTAGTCAAATAGCCCTTACACAGCCTGGAGGTGTGTTTGGGGTCATTGTCCTGTTGAAAAATAAATGATGGTCCAACTAAACGCAAACCGGATGGATTAGCATGCCGCTGCAAGATGCTGTGGTAGCCATGCTGGTTCAGTATGCCTTAAATTTTGAATAAATCCCCAACAGTGTCACCAGAAAAGCACCCCCACACCATCACACCTCCTCCTCCATGCTTCACGGTGGGAACCAGGCATGTAGAGTCCATCCGTTCACCTTTTCTGCGTCGCACAAAGACACGGTGGTTGGAATCAAAGATCTCAAATTTGGACTCATAAGACCAAAGCACAGATTTCCACTGGTCTAATGCCCATTCCTTGTGTTCTTTAGCCCAAACAAGTTTCTTCTGCTTGTTGCCTGTCCTTAGCAGTGGTTTCCTAGCAGCTATTTTACCATGAGGGCCTGCTGCACAAAGTCTCCTCTTAACAGTTGTTGAAGAGATGTGTCTGCTACTAGAACTCTGTGTGGCATTGACCTGGTCTCTAATCTGAGCTGCTATTAACCTGTGATTTCTGAGGCTGGTGACTCGGATAAACTTATCCTCAGAAGCAGAGGTGACTCTTGGTCTTCCTTTTCTAGGGCGGTCCGCATGTGAGCCAGTTTCTTTGTAGCGTTTGATGGTTTTTGCAACTGCACTTGGGGACATTTTCAAAGTTTTCCCAATTTTTCGCACTGACTGACCTTAATTTCTTAAAGTAATGATGGCCACTCATTTTTCTTTACTTAGCTGCTTTTTTTCTTGCCATAATACAAATTCTAACAGTCTATTCAGTAGGACTATCAGCTGTGTATCCATCAGACTTCTACACAATACAACTGATGGTCCCAACCACATTTATAAGGCAAGAAATCCCACTTATTAAACTTGACAGGGCACACCTATGAAGTGAAAACCATTTCCGGTGATTACCTCTTGAAGCTCATCAAGAGAATGCCAAGAGTGTGCAAAGCAGTCATCAAAGCCAAAGGTGGCTACTTTGAAGAACCTAGAATATAAGACATATTTTCAGTTGCTTCACACTTTTTTGTTAAGTATATAATTCCACATGTGTTAATTCATAGTTTTGATGCCTTCAGTGTGAATGTACAATTTTCATAGTCATGAAAATACAGAAAAATCTTTAAATGAGAAGGTGTGTCCAAACTTTTGGTCTGTATTGTATATATGTACAGTGGTGGCCAAAAGTATTGGCACCCCTGCAATTCTGTCAGATAATACTCAGTTTCTTCCTGAAAATGATTGGAATCACAAATTCTTTGGTATTATTATCTTCATTTAATTTGTCTTCAATGAAAAAACACAAAAAGAATTGTCCTAAAGCCAAATTGGATATAATTCCACACCAAACCTAAAAAAGGGGGTGGACAAAAGTATTGGCACTGTTTGAAAAATCATGTGATGCTTCTCTAATTCGTGTAATTAACAGCACCTGTAACTTTCCTGTGGCACCTGACAGGTGTTGGCAATAACTAAATCACACTTGCAACCAGTTAACATGGATTAAAGTTGACTCAACCTCTGTCCTGTGTCCTTGTGTGTACCACATTGAGCATGGAGAAAAGAAAGAAGACCAGAGAACTGTCTGAGGACTTGAGAAACCAAATTGTGAGGAAGCATGAGCAATCTCAAGGCTACAAGTCCATCTCCAAAGACCTGAATGTTCCTGTGTCTTCCATGCACAGTGTCATCAAGAAGTTTAAAGCCCATGGCACTGTGGCTAACCTCCCTAGATGTGGACGGAAAAGAAAAATTGAGAGATTTCAACGCAAGATTGTGCGGATGGTGGATAAAGAACCTCGAATAACATCCAAACAAGTTCAAGCTGCCCTGCAGTCCGAGGGTACAACAGTGTCAACCCCTACTATCCATCGGCGTCTGAATGAAAAGGGACTGTATGGTAGGATACCCAGGAAGACCCCACTTCTTACCCAGAGACATAAAAAAGCCAGGCTGGAATTTGCCAAAACTTACCTGAGAAAGCCTAAAATGTTTTGGAAGAATGTTCTCTAGTCAGATGAGACAAAAGTAGAGGTTTTTGGGAAAAAGCATCAACATAGAGTGTACAGGAAAAAAGAAGAGGCATTCAAAGAAAAGAACACGGTCCCTACAGTCAAACATGGCGGAGGTTCCCTGATGTTTTGGGGTTGCTTTGCTGCCTCTCGCACTGGACTGCTTGACCGTGTGCGTGGCATTCTGAAGTCTGAAGACTACCAACAAATTTTGCAGCATAATGTAGGGCCCAGTGTGAGAAAGCTGGGTCTCCCTCAGAGGTCATGGGTCTTCCAGCAGGAAAATGACCCAAAACACACTTCCAAAAGCACTATAAAATGGTTTGAGAGAAAGCACTGGAGACTTCTAAGGTGGCCAACAATGAAACCAGACCTGAATCCCATAGAACACCTGTGGAGAGATCTCAAAATGGCAGTTTGGAGAAGGCACCCTTCAAATATCAGGGACCTGGAGCAGTTTGCCAAAGAAGAATGGTCTACAATTCCAGCAGAGCATTGTAAGAAACTCAATGATGGTTACCGGAAGCGGTTGTTCGCAGTTATTTTGCCTAAAGGTTGTGCAACCAAGTATTAGGCTGAGGGTGCCAATACTTTTGTCTGGCCCATTTTTGGAGTTTTGTGTGAAATGATCAATGATTTGATTTTTGCTTCATTCTCTTTTGTGTCTTTTCCTTGCAAGCAAATTAAATGAAGATAATAATACCAAAGAATTTGTGATTGCAATCATTTTCAGGAAGAAACTGAGTATTATCTGACAGAATTGCAGGGGTGCCAATACTTTTGGCCACCACTGTATGTATATATATATATATATATATATATATATATATATATATATATATATATATATATATATATAATATGTGTGTGTGTGTGTTTATATGTACTTATAGATGAATTTTCTTTCTATGTTAGTCAAATAAAGTGTTGGTTAAGTACCACTGTCTCCTCATTGTCTGCGATGTTGCATCCAAGTAACCTGCTCACAGGGGTAGCAGTGGAGAGTTACCGGTGGACCAGGTGACAGCAGTTTGTTTGCTTTTTTATATCAAACTGCACCTGGGGCAGAAGATTTCCTGAACGAGGACAACCCCTTTTAATGTACATATTTTTCTTTTGCAGCAGGATCAGGCACAGGCAGAATAAAGTGAGTGCTGTTGAGCATTGATATTTTTTCAGGAAATCTGTTCCTCCTATTGAATAAGCACAATGTTGCAAAAATATCAAGGTATTACCACTTTTTGTTAAGAAAAGCAGCAAAATACAGTTTTTTTTCATTGAAAAAACTAACTTATCAAAACTGTCAAAGAGAACAGTAGACTTTATTGCACACCGCACCCAATCAGAGCTTCCAATCAGGACCCAGACTCCCATTAATCTGCAAGGCATTTCAAGCCCTGTCACATATTAGAAAACAAAAAAATGTAGGTACGCTTTATAAATAAACTGAGCACTTCTTCCTATTCAGAACTTCATATATCATCAGTGTCACCAAAATTTTTGCATACGACCTAAATTACACAATAAAATGTGTCATCTTTCTACCAGACAAAAACAGATTGGTTTATGGTCTAGAACAAAAGTATATAATTTGTGGACCGGGGACCACATGCAGCCTGAGATGCTAATCTGTGAGGCCCACTATCATCTGGTCACAGGCTTACTCGCTCACGTGTATTTTTGATATCAGAGAGATTAGTGGTGCGCAGGTGGTCACAATTACAGTACTTTTTCGTGAATTGTGTAGCCATCTTGGAAATCCCCAGCTATAGACTGAATAGGGATTTCCTACTATTTATTTCTGAAGTGCACATAGTGGTTAGTTGTGATGGTCATACATGAAGTTCTGCTCCCATTAACTAGAAATTAGAAGGCTACATCCATGGACTCTTCTTTTCTGGAGTATGGATGGCTGGAGAAGGTGACCCCTTATTTTCCTGATAAGAGGAAGTCCTAGAAGTGCATCTATCAGCCGTTTATGGTGACCCTTAGGATGGTTTCAGTCTGCCATTGTGGCCCTTAGACCAGTAAAGGTTGTATATTTTGGTCTAGACAAATGTATTAAATCAGGGGTGTAGCTATGATGAGTGATGAGCACTGGTGGAGGTTAAGTGACTACTGGAAACAGCTGCAAGTATTGAGTAATAAAATGGAAGCAGAGGGTTTTTGCATAGTATTTATAGGGATTTACATACAGTAAAGTGTACCCATTTGGCTTTACACACACCAAAAATCCTAGAACTGATATTTACAAGTTTCTTCAATTCAGTCAATTTGGTTTTCTGTCCTTTTATGCAGCAACTGTACATAATGTTCTGTTGGCCATTTTTGCTGCATGCAATATATGAGTGCATCTCCTTAACCTGTGCTGCAGATGAGGATTTTTTTTAATGTAGTTTAATACAGCCACATAAAGTATTTCGATTGGAGATTTCCTTCATACAATAGTTTTGCAATTTGTGTGGATCAAGGGATCTCTGGTGGTAATATCTGGTACTGCTCGTCTAAATATATAGTAAAATCACTTGTGTGCCTACAGTGTACTCTAGTGGTCAATTTTTAAAATACAGTCTCCAATTAAGAGATACATTTTTTTCATTTGGTTCATGATTTGTTCAGTGATTAATGAATACATTTAACCCTTGGCAAAAATTATAGAATCACAAGAATATGAGGATTTTCCCCCAGTTTTCTCCCTTTATAGCAAATACACATATCACAGATTTGACAAAAAACAATATTTGTTAATGACCTGAAAATTCTGACATCATAGAAAATACCTCAAATAGATGACAATAAATGGCAGCAAATCAATTTGATTAATAGAATATTAATCAAATAGAAGATTAAAATTATTCAATATTGAGAAAATAAATTATGGAACCATCTAAAAAATGGTAATACCTTCTTATTTTTTACAGCAACTTTATAGTTTTTTATCTCTACTTTAAAAAAGCCATACCTTTATTATTTTTCTATAGACATAGCTGGAGAAGAAACTTTTTACCTGGATAAGTTATATTCTTGATGTACCATTTAATGAACCATACGATGCACCTTAGCAATGGCCTCAAAGTGCTGGATGAAAAAAAAAGATGTATAATTTCCTCCTGGATCGGCATTTCTGAGTGATCCATCTATAGAGGCTATAAAAAGAAATTAGAAAATAGAATCTAAGAGACTAATATAAACTGAATTGCATTTGACTACTCTTATTGAATATTACCATGTACAGCACACACCTCATGGCATGAGACCACATTTGAAACCCTCATTTTTCAACAATGCTTCATTTTGCAAGAAATTTGAACTGATATCCAAGAAATATGTCTTTAACCCCTTCACAACATCTGCTGTACATGTACATTGCAAGTCGGAAAAGGGGGTATATGGAGCGGGCTCACGCAGCAAGCCCGCCCCATAACCGGCAGATGATGGCTGTGTAATACAGCTAGGACCTGCCGTTAACAATCGCGTGAGGAGTGGTGTTCTGCCCATGATTGTTTACCTGTTAAATGCTGCTGTCAATATCTGACAGCGGCATTTAATACTTGCCAGCATGCATGAGCATCATTCTCTCCGCCCATTGACATAATCCCAGGTAGATGATGGGTTGTCATGACAGTTGTTTTTTTTATAAGATTCTGTCTCTCACAGTTAAAGTGTAAATATGATAAAAATTACAGACTTCTCCATTCTTTGTAGGTGTGAAAACTTGCAAAATCGGCAGTGTATCAAATACTTATTTTCCCCACTGTATATGCAGAGATGCTGTGGCATAGCTATATACAGAAAAAGCGATTGGATGATCGCATCTTCAAGTACCCTAAGAGGGTTAACAATAACAGTGAAAAGTGAAAAAAAAATTTAAAAAATATGAAGATAAAAAAATCTAAAAGTTCAAATCGCCCCTCTTTTCCCCCATTGAAAATCAAGATATTAAAAAAATAAAAAAATAAAATACACATATGTTGTATTGCCACGTTCAGAAAAGTCTGATCTATCAAAATATGAAAACAATTAACCTGATCTATAAACACTTAATGTTGAGCGAGACCCGAGCATTTTTGCGGCGGCACCCCCAGCAGTCTTTTAAAAGCCTAACAAGTGCCCAAAACGATAGTGACAGTGCTCAAATGACATGGGGACAGCATGGGGATCGCCCTAGGAAGCATTTCTGACCCCCAGGTCACTGCTGTCAACAACGTG
Organism: Phyllobates terribilis; assembly: GCF_046119375.1. NCBI lineage: Eukaryota > Metazoa > Chordata > Amphibia > Anura > Dendrobatidae > Phyllobates > Phyllobates terribilis. The sequence continues at coordinate 52,734,555 of NW_027362770.1, read as the reverse complement.
GTCAGAGGTATTAAGCCACTTTTAAGGGCTCACAATAAAGCATTCAAAAATGAAAGTGAAACTGCTTTCCTGTGAAATATGTTAAGGAAGTTCCTTTCCAGGGTAAAGACTTGTGTATAAGGTAAAATAAATAGCCAAAAAAAAAAAATACTCCTCCACACCTTGGGCTATGTTCACAAGTAGCATTTTTTATGCGTTTTTGCACTTTTGTATTGCTTTCAACCGTGACAAATGCATTCACCGGGAAATGTAATTTTAACATTTTACAACCTTATCTGGACATGTGTTGTTTGACACATGCATACAGTGCTGAAAAGACATGGGATCAGCATGGGGAAGACCCCTGGAAGCATCTCTGACACCCAGGTCACTGCCTAAAAGTGTGCCCATCAGAAGTCATCCTTGCCGCATCAGAAGAAGCAGACTTGCAACTATCCCCGTGCAAGTTCTTGTCCCAGGGCAGTGTTCAATTTTACCTCCCCCATTCCTTGCAATGCAAGAGCAAATATGCAGCCAACCAACCACCCACCCACCCCCAGGCTGCAATACCATACTGCTTGCTTGCACTTGAAATTGGGCCTTTTAGGCATGTGGAGGCGGAATCTGGCCACCAAGTCATGGCTGCGTTGGTGGCCTGGAATCCATACTCAGTCTGCAGCCGCCCGGCGGCCGGGTGTCCACACTCGGTCCCCAGCCGCCGGGGGGCGGCCGGGTATTCATACTCGGTCCCCAGCTGCCCGATGGCCGGGTGTCCACACACAGTCCCTAGCCGCTAGGGGGCAGCCGGGTGTCCATAAACGGTCCCCAGCCGCCCCTATTTCTCCTTGGAACATCCCCCCACACACTTTTCTTAGCCCGGCCTGCTTTAGGGCAGCATTGGACGAGCCCACAAGAGAACGAGACTCCTCCGGTGGGCCCTGGCTTCTCCATCAGGGGAGTTGAGAGTGCCAAGGTGAGGACCATGATGATGATGATAGAAGATAGCATCTGCTTTGTTTTCTTGGAATGCAAGTGTAAGTGTGCAGCCTGCCACCCACCCACCCCCAGGCTGCAATACCATACTGCTTGCTTGCTTGCACTTGAAATTGGGCCTTTTAGGCATGTGGAGGCGGAATCTGGCCACCACATAATGGCTGCGTTGGCGGCCTGGAATCCATACTCAGTCGCCTGCCGCCCGGCGGCCGGGTGTCTACACTCGGGCCCCAGCCGCCAGGGGGCGGCCGGGTGTCCATTCTCGGTCCCCAACCCCCCCGCGGCCGGGTGTCCACACACGGTCTCCAGCCGCCTGGGGGCAGCCGGGTGTCCATAAACGGTCACCAATCGCCCCTATTTCTCCTTGGAACATCCCCCACACACTTTTCTTAGCCCAGCCTGCTTTAGGGCAGCATTCGACGAGCCCACCAGAGAACCAGACTCCTCCAGTGGGCCCTGGCTTCTCCATCAGGGGAGTTGAGAGTGCCAAGGTGAGGACCATGATGATGATAGAAGTTAGCATCTGCTTTGTTTTCTTGGAATGCAAGCGTAAGTGTGCAGCCTGCCACCCACCCACCCCCAGGCTGCAATGCCATACTGCTAGCTTGCACTTGAAATGGGGCCTTTTAGTTTGGAGGAGGCCGAAACTGACCACTACCTCATGGCTGCTTCGGCAGCAAGGTATCCATACTCAGTCCCCAGCTGCCCCTATTTGTCCCAGTGTGCCTTAAACATAAGATTAAGTGTGCATACCAAAACATTACCTGTGCCCTCCCCAGTGCATTTAGTGGGAAAGACAGCCTATTCCGCTGTAGTGTGTGCATGCCAAACCCCTGTTCATGATACATGCGAAGATGCCTCCAACCCTGCACCTGTCGTTGCAGACTTGCAACTGTCCCCGTTCAAGTCCTTGTCCCAGGGCAGTGTTCAATTGTACCTCCCCCATTCCTTGCAATGCAAGCGCAAATATGCAGCCAACCACCCACCCACCCCCAGGCTGCAATACCATACTGCTTGCTTGCACTTGAAATTGGGCCTTTTAGGCATGTGGAGGCGGAATCTGGCCACCACGTCATGGCTGCGTTGGCGGCCTGGAATCCATACTCAGTCCCCAGCAGTCAGGGGGCGCCCGGGTGTCCATACTCGGTCCCCAGCCGCCCCACGGCTGGGTGTCCAAACACGGTCCCCAGTCTCCCCTATTTCTCCGTGCAACATCCCCCCACACACTTTTCTTCGCCCGGCCTGCTTTAGGGCAGCATTAGACGAGCCCACCAGAGAACCAGACTCCTCCGGTGGGCCCTGGCTTCTCCATCAGGGGAGTTGAGAGTGCCAAGGTGAGGACCATGATGATGATGATAGAAGTTAGCATCTGCTTTGTTTTCTTGGAATGCAAGCACATGTATGTAGTAGCGACTAGGCCTGAGGTGGTCAGCGTTTTGGCGCATATCCTACCTCCTCCGAGGATTGCTGGATGTTTTCCTGCTACTATCCCAGTTCTATGACTGCCGTTAAAACAAAGCTTCAGGTGATAAATGATGGATGAGGTAGTAGCAAAGGAGAAAGAACAGGAGGAACAGGGACCATTCACATCAATATCAGGCCAGTCAACCACATATGTCTTGTAGGATATGTTTCTGCAACAAAAGGAGCGGTTCGGCTACACAGTTTTAGTGCATACAGTGAGTGCAATGCCTACCAAAAATTTTGAGGCACTCCAATGCCCCTTGGAAATGACATGGAGGTCAGAGGGCCTTAACTAAACCGTTTTTTCCATTTATAGCAACTGGGTCTCCTGTACACTGTTGGCCTAAGCAGTGAATGGAAGGCTTTCCAAAAATTATGAGGAACTGCAATGCCCCTTGAAACAGACGTGGATTACCGCGTACTAAAAACCTTCTACCCAATATTGGGGAGTGGGTCTCCCTTAGTTTTCGCCTTTGCATTGAAAAGTAAAAGCTGACTAAAATTAGGAGGAAATGCAATGCCCGTTGGAAGAGTCGTGGAGGTTAGAGGTAATAAAAACAACATTTCAATGCCCCTTGGAAGAGCTGTGGAGTTCAGAGTGGCTTAAGAAGATGCTTTTAATGCCCCTTTGAAGAGACGTGGAGGTCACAGTAGCTTAACAAGATGGTTTTAATGCCCCTCGGAAAAGACGTGGAGGTCCCAGTAGCTTAACAAGACGGTTTTAATGCCCTTTGGAAGAGACGTGGAGGTCACAGTAGCTTAACAAGACGCTTTTAATGCCCCTACCAAGAGCCATACAGTACAGCATATTACAAACATTATTCCCATTATTGGGGAGTGTGTCTCCCATAGTCTTTGCTTATGCCTTCCAAGCAAAACCTGCCAAAAATTAGGACGGAGGAACTTACAATGCCCCTTACAAGAGCCATGCAGTACAGCATATTACAAACATTATTCCCAGTATTGGGGAATGTGTCTCCCATAGTCTTTGCTTATGCCTTCCAAGCAAAAGCTGCCAAAAATTAGGACGGAGGAACTTGCAATGCCCCTTCCAAGAGCCGTGCAGTGCAGCATATTACAAACATTATTCCCATTATTGGGGAATGGGTCTCCCATAGTATTTGCTTATTCCTTCCAAGCAAAAGCTGCAAAAAATTAGGATGGAGGAACTTGCAATGCCCCTTACAAGAGCCATGCAGTACAGCATATTACAAACATTCTTCCCATTATTGGGGAGTGTGTCTCCCATAGTCTTTGCTTATGCCTTCCAAGCAAAACCTGCCAAAATTAGGACGGAGGAACTTGCAATGCTCCTTACAAGAGCCATGCAGTACAGCATATTACAAACATTATTCCCATTATTGGGGAGTGTGTCTCCCATAGTCTTTGCTTATGCCTTCCAAGCAAAAGCTGCCAAAAATTAGGACGGAGGAACTTGCAATGCTCCTTACAAGAGCCATGTAGTACAGCATATTACAAACATTATTCCCATTATTGGGGAGTGTGTCTCCCATAGTCTTTGCTTATGCCTTCCAAGCAAAAGCTGCCAAAAATTAGGATGGAGGAACTTTTAGCCCTCCGTCAGGGGCAACTGATCTCACAGGCGCAGCTCACTTAGATTCATTTCTCTATTTTCAGTGGTTTGTCTGGGAAACACCCTCCTCCCAGTACCTTCCTAACTTTAAAGGCTGTGTGAAACCTGAGAAGCCTCTTGTGCGGCAGAGCTTCAGGAGATCAGATATCAGTGTTTTGGCTTCTCAGGCTCATTGCCCCTGAATGCGTCACACCTTTAACTGTTAGTATTTGCTGTTTTTATTCATCCCAATTGTTTTTTTAGCTTGTTTTATGAATAGCTAGTGCTAAATTTGTGGATTTGTCATAGAAGGTTTTGTTAGAAATAAGAGTGTGCTTCTCAGGCACATTGCGCCCTAACACATATTCTCTCTCTTGCTTCAGCTGTTCTTCTGAAATTGCGAGGAGAATATTTGACTTGTCAAATGCCCTTCATGTTGAGCAAGTGCAAAATATACTGCTTGATGATGATGAGACAGACCCCTTACAGCTAGAAGATTTAGGGGAAGAAAGTGACATTGATTCAGAAGATGATGTGGAAGAATGTCCAGATGTGTCTGATATAGATCAAGATGGAGAGAGTGAGGAGGATGCTCAAGACATAGAAACATATTATTTGGGCAAAGACAAAACAACAAAATGGATAAAAAAGCCACCCCCTAAACGTTCTCGCACACGCTCGCGTAACATTTTGAGCCACCTTCCTGGTGTCATAGGAACTGCAAGGAATGCTAAAAATGAAATGGAATGCTGGAACTGTTTATTCACTGATAACATTCTGGTCACAATTGTGACATATACAAATCAGTACATGGACACCATAAGGGACACTTTCATTAGAAATCGAGATGTCAACCCTATTGATGTAATTGAACTGAGGGCGTTTATTGGTTTGCTATATCTTGCAGGCGCCTATAGGGCAAACTGACAGAGTTTGGAGGAGCTCTGGGGTAGAGATGGGGATGGCATTGAGAAATTTTCCTTGGTAATGAATATAAAGAGATTCAAAATTATAATGCGGTGTCTTCGTTTTGACGACAGAAGTACTAGAACTGAGCGAAAAAAATATGACCGGCTTGCTGCGATTCGTGAGATATTTGAAAAATTTGTGCAAACCTGTCAAAAAAGCTATTGTCTAGGTCAAAATGTCACTATTGATGAAATGCTCCCAGGATTTCGTGGTAGATGTCGCTTTCGGCAATATATCCCATCTAAACCAAACAAATATGGGCTAAAAAAAATTTCCCTTGCTGACTCAAGGATTACTTATACCTACAATATGGAAGTTTATACGGGGAAACAGCCAGCAGGTCCATATTGTGTAAGCAACACACCGAGTGAGGTGGTAAAGCGAATGGCTGAGCCTTTGTTTGGTTCAGGGAGAAATATAACTGCAGATAACTGGTTTACTGATGTGGGTTTGATTGATTTTTTGAAATCCAAAAAATATATTATATGTGGATACTGTGCGAAAAAATAAAACACAATTGCGGCCACAGTTTATCAATGTGAAAGGGAGAGAACAATACCACAGTATGCTTGGATTTAGTGAAGGCAAAGTTTTAGTGTCCTATGTCCCACGAAAGAACAAAAATGTTATTCTTGTATCCTCGCTTCATGATGATGATGAGATCGATCCTTGATCTGAAGCACAAAATATGCCAGAAATGATAACGTTTTACAACTAAACCAAGGGTGGTATAGACACTGCAGATCAGATGTGTGCTACTTTCAGCGTGTGCAGAAATGTCAGGCGCTGGCCAATGGTAATTTTTTTCACTATGCTAAATGAGGCAGGAATAAATTCTCAAGTTATTTACAGTACATAGGAAACCAGCTGGGATCACAGTGTAGAAGACTCTATCTAAAAACATTGGCTCATGAACTGGTCATTGCAGAGCTTCGCAGAAGAAGTGTGAAAACAATTTGAATACCCTCTTGCATGCAAATGCGGCAGAGAAAATTTCGCACAGAACATGAACGCGAAGAATCACCAGCTCCCCCACCACCCAAAAGACAGATATGCAACACCTGCACTATAGAAACAGGACTCAGGAGACTCTCAAATTATGCATGTAAAAATTGCAAAAATGCTATTTGCCTGTCTCATGCAGAAATGATCTGCAAATCATGCTCATTGCTCTGCAAGTGTACTTTTACAGGTGAACCGCTAACTTCTGATAGTGACTGATTTTGAGTACAGTACTATTTCAGCAACCTGATAATTTATTTTGCTTATCTAAATTTTAGGTTTACTAATAGTCGGGTTTTTTTTGCAAGTAGCAAAATGTGTGCAGTTTGAAACATATTACTTTTCTGGTTAGTAAACATTTTTATTCCACCTGATTATGTGTATTCTCATTTATTACATTCCTATTAAGGTAACTGATCACTTTTAGAGCATTGAAATTTTAAAAAAAGGAAAATATAGCCAATTTTCTAGCCTGTGCCTGACAGGCGCAATGCCCCTATACTCATTATGAAACATATTGCCCCTGACAGAGGGTTAATAATGGCAACAAGGACCACGGTCACCCTGGTGGTATAGTGGTGGTGGAGGCTGAGGATAAGGAGAAGAACATAAAACTGCCGAAATGAGGAAGCGTATACCCATGTGTGTGTGAGAAGCGGTGTATGTGAATACACCTCCCAAAATAATACAGTGGATTTGACTTTTTGTTACTCTGCTGTCATTTGGTGGTGATGAGAAGTCTGGCCCAATCCAGCCCTTGTTCATTTTGATAAGGATCAACTTGTCAGCATTGTCAGTTGACAGGTGAGTGAGCTTATCAGTTATAATTCCCCCAGCGGCACTAAAAACACGCTCCGATAACACGCTAGTGGCAGGGCAGGCCAGGACCTCCAAGGCATACAGAGCGAGTTCATTCCAAGTGTCCAGCTTGGATACCCAATAATTAAAAGGCACAGAGGAATCACGGAGGACGCTGGTATGGTCGGCAAGGTACTCCCTCACCATTTTTTGAAACTTTCCTCTCCTTGTGAGAGTACCCCATGCCTCAGGGCCTGTAAGATGGGCGGGTCTCAGAAAACTGTCCCAGAACGTTGACAGTGTTCCCCTGCCTCTGCTGGATTGGAGTTGCCTCTCTCTTGCTTATACACCTTGGATTGTCAACGAATTGTGACCTCTTCCGCTAGTGTGTTCAGATGGGAATTTTTTAAAAGTTCTGCTGCAAGGGCCTTCTGGTACTGCCCCATTTTTGTAGACCTCTCCACCTCAGGAATAAGAGAGTGAAAGTTCTCCTTGTAGCGGGGGTCTAAAAGTGTCACCAACCAGGAATGACTGTCACCCAACATCACGTTGGGATGAGATGAGGCTGGGCTGTGTGTAATCGACCGCTACGGCTTCTTCATCCATCTCATCATACTCTGGCTGCAATGCCTCCACTTTAATTCTCTGCAGAAAGCGTTGCAAAAAACAGACAAGTGGAATTCTGACGCTAATGATGGCATCAACGCCACTCACCATCTTGGTGGACTTCTCAAAGTTTGTCAAGATGGTACATATGTCAGACATCCAGGTCCACTCCAGAGGTCTTATGTGTGGAGTCTGACCTGAATATCGACGGTCTTGTTGCAGCTGGTACTCCACAACTGCACTCTTCTGCTTACAAATCCTTTGCAACATGTGGAGGGTAGAGTTCCAACGTGTGGGGTCATCAGACACCAGTCGGTGTGACGAAAGCTGCAAACGCTGCTGCAACACAGCAAGGGCGGCGGAAGCTGTAGCCGACTTGCGAAAATGAGCTGACAGGCGGCATACTTTGACGAGCAGATTTGGCAATTCGGGGTACGATTTAAGAAACCGCTGAACCACGAGGTTAAGCACATGATCCAGGCATGGTACGTGTGTGATCTCGCCTCAGAGCCGCCACCAGGTTACGGCCATTGTCACACACGACCATGCCTGGATGTGGGTTCAGCGTTCTCAGCCACAGATCTGCCTGCTCTTTCACAGCTGTCCACAACTCACAAGCAGTGTGAGGTTTCTCACCTAAGATTATGAGTTTCAGCACAGCCTGTTGCCGCTTGGCGGAGGCAGTACTGCAGTGCTTCCGGATTGTAACTGATGTGGTGATATCTGAGATGGAGGCTGAACATGAGGAGGAGGAGGAGGATGATGCACAGGAGCTGTACACTGTGGGGGCAACTCTGACTGATATAGGGCTCGCAATCCTCGGTGTGGGGAGGATGTGTTCTGTCCCAAGGTCCGACTGGGTCCCGGCTTCCACTATGTTTACCCAGTGTGCCGTCAGGGAGATGTACCGTCCCTGGCCACAAGCACTTGACCACGTGTCCGTTGTCAGGTGGACTCTCCCCGTAACTGCGTTGTTGAGGGCGCGGCAGATGTTTTGGGACACGTGCTTGTGTAGTGCAGGGATGGCACACCGGGCAAAATAGTGTCGGCTGGGGACCGAGTACCGAGGGATGGCCACCGCCATAAGGTTGCGGAAGGATTCCGTCTCCACCAGCCTAAAAGGCAGCATATCCAATGCAAGCAGTCGTGAAATGTGCAAATTTAGGACTGTGGCCTGTGGGGCGTTAGCTGCGAATTTCCGCTTTCGTTCAAAGGTTTGGGATATGGACAATTGAACGCCGCGGTGGGACGTGGACGTGGACGTTGATGCTGTTTTTTGAGAAACTGCAATAACAAGTGAAGACTGACAGGAGGGGGCATCTTTGCATGCAGTATGGACAGGGGATTGCCTTGCACACACAACAGGGGGTTCTATTGCACGCACAACAGTGGAAGAAGCAGTGGTGACACCTGCTGACACAGGTCATGGATCCTGGGGTTCACCCCACAAAGTTGGGTGCTTTGCTGCCATGTGCCTGATCATGCTGGTGGTGGTCAGGCTGGTAGTTTTGCCACCCCTGCTGACGCTGACAAGGCAGGTGGTACAAATGGCCTTTTTGGGGTTATCAGTAGAGTCTTTAAAAAAATTCCAGACTCTGGAAGACCTACAGGTTGTACTGGCAATGTCCCTTGTGTTGGTGTTACAGGGAACTGTTGCCCGCCTTCTGTGTGCTGCCACCACACTGCTTCTTCCTGCCTGTTGGGGTACTCTGCCTCCCTCACCCTGTGTGCTGCGGGCCTCACTCTGCATGTCCTGCTGCCACGTTGGGTCAGTTACTAGATCATCCACCACCTCCTCCTCTTCCACTTGTGCACCACGATCCTCCTCCTCACTTCCTGGCAATTGTGTCTCGTCATCGTCCACCTTTTGTGACAAATTGCCAGCGTCGACTTCCTGTGGCCGTCGCTGTTCAAATATTTGGGCATCGCTACATGGGTTCTCCTCTTCCACCCCTTCAAGCGGAGCAGGCGAGGGGCACAAATCTGGAAATAGACCAGTGAACAGCTCTTCATAGTGTCCCAGTGTGGGATCAGTTGCTGTCCAACGACACTCGGCATGGTGGGAGGAAGGAGCATCAGGGTGAGGAGGAGTATGCGGTCAAGACTCACGGCTACTAAGAGTTGACCATGTGGAAGACAGACCGGAGGTGGTGGTGCCCAGGTAACGAAGTATTATCTGCTATCCAATTAATAACCTGTTCACACTGATCAGTTTGCAATACTGGTGTTGTTCTGTGCTTCCCTAGTAATTCGGTCACGAAGTGGGAGCGAGAAGATGTGGCTGTTGGTTGTGGCACATTTTCAGCTTGGCCACGGCCCCATCCTCTGCACGCACCATCACCAGAACGTCCACTTCCACGTCCCTTGCCACGCACCTTGCCCATTGTAAAGGAAGTAAAATAGCTTACACTAGCACTATCAATGGAAAAAGGGTAATAAAAAGTAGATTAGAACCGTGGAAGAGGAAAACCACAGTTCTATTTCTCTGGCCTACACCCGACTCTTTTAAACAATCTGAACAATCAGGGAGAAACTATTACTGTTTTTCTTTACGGAAAAAAATACCAAAAGCTGAATAATAGAGATTTTTTACCGTGGGATGGCAAAACCACAGTTATTGGTTACCAGAAAATTTTAAATAGATATATTTGCGGCTGAACAGTGAGCGACACACTCAAACGGTCTTTTTTTGGGTAAAAATGGCCCAAAAGTGGATAATACAGAGATTTGACCCGTGGAACTGCAAAACCACACTTGTATTTCTCGGGCCTACACCAGACTATTTTCAACAGATATATTTGTGTCTGAACAATCAGGAGACACTACTGTTTTTTCTTTACAGCAAAAAATGCAAAAAAGCAGGATAATACAGAGATTTGACACGTGGAACTGCAAAACCACACTTGTATTTCTCGGGCCTACACAAGACTATTTTCAACAGATATATTTGTGTCTGAACAATCAGGAGACACTATTATTTATTTTTTACGCCCAAAAATTGCGAAAAGCAGGATAATACAGAGATTTGACCAGTGGAACTGCAAAACCACACTTGTATTGTAACCACAAAAAAGGCTGTAACAAGCAATCAAAAAATCACATCTATCCCAAAATGGTATTAATAAAAACGTAGTCTTGCCTCACAAAAAATAAACCATCACACATCTCTATTGGCCAAAATATAAAAAATGTTACAGATCTTGGAAAGTAGCAACACAACCCAAAAATTTTTTTTTGCAAACTTACAAAAAAAGTGCGAAGTACAAAAGTACAACTCATCCCACAAAAAAAAGCCCTCATATGTCTACGTGGACAGAAAAATAAGAATTATTGCTCTGGGAAGAAGGGGAGGAAAAAACAAACGCAAAAGCGAAAATTGACCCCATCGTGAATGGGTTAATATGATGTTATTGAAGTGTCTACAGAAATAACTACAGGAACTGACACATAGGCAAAAGATGATAAAGGACCAACTTAAATTGTTGTTAATGGAAACAGATCTTCAAAAGTAGAAGGAATAAGTGTAAAGTTGCTAAGAACCTTAGTCATGACTGAGCTGCTGTCTAGTTATGCTCTGGCACTTTACAGGAAAACCGTGTCCCAGTTCCAGTGTGCTAACAGGTGTGGGGTGCATCACAGTCACTTGTAGGTCACAGGCCTCTGCAATCTCTGGTCCTCCATGCTCAGGACAACAGCACACAGTCAAGGGGACACCAAGTTCATTGCAACAAACAAACGTTTACTGGTCAGTTCAAGTTCATCAGGTTGTGACTAGTGTTGAGCCACCCCCGTAGTGTTCGAGTTCGGTTCGGTTCGTCGAACACCCGTGTGTTCGCCGAACTGTTCGTCGAACACCTTCGAACACCGTTAAAACCAATGGCAGGCAAACAAAAACACATAGAAACACATAGAAAACACCTTCAAAGGTGTCCAAAAGCTGACAAACTGCTCAGAAGACACAACTAACACATGGAAAAGTGACAAGTACATATAGTCATGCGAAAAGAAAAGAGGTGGAGGAGTAAAAGGAGGGGGAGACACAGATATAGGCATGTCATGCCCTTCTAAAATCCAAAAAGTGAGAAGCCGAGACGGCCAGTCCGCTCCTGCCCGTGCCACCTCCGTGTCGCCGGGTTTGTGCCAGAGCCGCGGTGAACCCTGACGGCCAGCCCCACTCTCCCAATACTGGTGCCTGTCCGCTGGTGGGTCGAGAGAGCCCCCCTGTGGTGGAGGCAGCTCTAAGCTTTTTAATTTAAATTGTCCCTCTAATTTGAATGAATACACTTTAAATCCATTTACAAGGATCTATTGGAGGGCAAGTCTCATGCCAGCAGCCGCGTAATTCCAGCTCCAGTAGCGTCCACTAAAGCTGCTGCAGTTAAAAAGCTTTTATAAGGATCGAGCTCGGCTGTCCACCGCAAGGCATCCTAGTGCCAGTCCCAGCCCCTATGCCTTGGGGTGCCTCCTGATGCTCTTCACTGAGTATCCCGTGGTCCCGAAGCATTTCCTTTGAAAAAATTAAGTGTCCAAACTACAGGTGGTGTAGCTTGCTTAACAGCCGGGATAATCCGCTGACTAGCAGACACTGCTACTAGGCACAAAGTATTTCCTGGGCTAGATGCAGTTAAAAATTTGTAAGTAGATACTCTCGTTGGATGCTGAGAAAGCATTCCATAGAGTCTCCTGGCACGCCATATATGATTCTCTTAAAAAGCTTGGGGTAGGGGTCTAGGGGACCCTTTTATAGCCAAAATCACGGCCCTGTATCACAATACGTCACCTAGGCTGAAGATAAATGGAACTGTAGCACCGAGGGCTCGGTTGCTACAGACGTATTGCACCTCACCCAGAGGTGTGATATCTCACTCTCAGATAAGGATGGAGTGTGGATCAGGACCCGACACCTGCATGCATTACACCACATTGCCGTGGGGCAGGGCGACCAATATGCCCCTGAGATGGGCACGACAGTCCCTGTCCCTGGCTGGAGTGGGAGGAGGGAACACTGAGGAAGGGGAACCCTGCAGTGCAGGAGCAGGGAGGAAGCAGTTCCTGGGTGCATTGAGAAGGGAGTATAAAAGGTGGGCACCATCTTAGTTCAGTGCAGAGAAGTCTGAGCAGAAGTGGCAGGGAGCAGGGGCTCTGCATGAGCTCTGCTCCGGAGGCGGGCCTAGTAACAGAGGCCCAGGCCTGCAAGAGGGAGAAGGAAGGAAGAGGAGCGGAGAAGGCTCCAGGAACGAGGAATGAAGGGATCCCAGGGGTGCGGACGGGCGAGTCGCCACCGCACGCCCGAATCCACCTGCGTGGAGGGGTCAGGCCAAAGGGGGAGACCGGTCCCCGAACTAGTGGAGGCAGGAAACGACCCTCAGCTAGAAACCGGAGGCTCTGACATTTTATGTGGCGCAGCCCCTTGCTCCACCCGCTAGGAAGGCACCACATAGGGTCAGGGAAACTGGCGCCAAGTTTACCAAGAGGAGGCCCGAGGCAGCCGGACAGAAGTGTTGGTAAGAAAGGCCAGACAAAGGACACACAAAGGGGGTCCTGTGAAGCGCTCCAAAGTTATCTGGGAGTTGTCTGAGCCCCTCACCTGGTGAGCACAGTACGACGTGGGCAGCCGTTACCTGCAGACGTGGTCTGGATAATAAGAACTGTGAGTAAAGGCCCTGAACTGCATCACTGACTCCGTGTCGTTACTGCTGCTGCCCTGCACCATCACCCCCATCCTCCGCATACACTGCCCTGAGGCTATACTCCTCCCGTGGGGAGTTATGCTACGCTCTGCTGCACCCACAACACCAGCCTTAGCGGTCTGCCCTGTAGCGGCGGTTCACTCTGACCGCAATCCACGGGTGGCGTAGTCGGACATTTAAACATCAAAACCACATAAATAGTTCCGCCACTGGTTTGACCGCCCTGAGCCACGGAACCGGATCACCGCCACGAAGACTACAACCACCAGCATCCACCAAAAAGGGTCCGGCTCCGGGTGTCCCAAGGCCCAGGGGGTGCGTCAGAACATTTTCATCACCTTTCACAATCACCAATGGGACAAGGCAGGGATGTCCTCTGTCCCCTCTCTTATACATCCTAGTGACGGAGCACCTGCTCTCATCAATTCGCCATAACCCCAATATTAGGTGGATTGAGGTGGGAGGCACCGAGTACAAGTGCTCTCTATTTGCTGATGATGTCCTAGTATATATCACTCAATCACATATATCCATCCCTGCTGTTATGGCTGAAATAGATCACTTTGTTACATGGTAAAATTTTAAAATCAATGCAGCGAAGTCTGAGGCCCTCGATGTCTCCCTCCCTAAATCCATATAGGATTCCATCCAGTCCAACTTTCCCTTTGCCTGGCCCTCACAGGGTATCAAATACTTAGGAATTCCTATTCATAGAGACCTCTCCCATCTATGTTATCTTAATTTTGGGCCCTTTATTGAACAATTCCATACAGACCACGGTTGGCAAGTTAGAACTGTAAGATTCACTACGTGAACCACTGGTGTTTTGTGGAAAAGCACATGTACACCGCGTTCCAAATTATTATGCAAAAAGTGTTTAGGAGTGATAAGGGAAGAATTTGTTTGTTTGTCAGTTAAACTCATTGATGGTGATGTGTGTCAGGGCTCTTTATATCACTGTAAGCAATTGCAGACACCTGTGCTAATTAGTTTGGCAGGTGTGTCCAATGAAAGGCAAGACTACTTAAGAAGGCTCTCTCACATTATTAAGCAGCCTACATTTTCTGCCAAAATGGGAAAGAAAAAGGATGTGTCGGCTGCTGAGAAGCAACAAATTGTGGAGTGTTTAGGTCAAGGCATGACTACAATCAACATTGTGCGCTGATCAGGATGAAGTGTCTTGGCAATCAAGAAGTATGTAGCTGATTCACAGTACACACGTGTGCGTGCTGATAAGGGCAAATTGAGGACTCTTTCCTACAGGCAATTACGTCAGGTTGAAAGAGCAGCGGCAAAAAAGCCTTGTCATAGCAGCAGACAAGTTTTTGAAGCTGCTTGTGCCTCCAACGTCCCCCGAACAACAAGATGCAGGGTCCTTCAGAGGTTTGCAGCTGTGCATACGCCATCCTGTCGACCTCCTCTATCCACTTCACACAAGCAGAAACGGCTCCAGTGGGCCAAACATTACATGAAGACTGATTTCAAAACTGTTTTGTTCACGGATGAGTGCCGTGCAGCGCTCGATGGTCCAGATGAATGGAGTGGAGGATGGCTGGTTGATGGACACCCCACGCAAACACGGCTACAGCGCCAACAAGGAGGAGGTGGAGTAATGTTTTGGGCTGGAATCATGGGGAGAGAGATTGTCGGCCCCTTTAGGATCCCTGAAGGCGCTAAAGATGAACTCCATAATGTATGTGGATTTTCTCAAACAGCACTTCCTGCCATGGTTCAAGAAGAAGAACCGTGTATTTCACAGCAAGATCATTTTTCTGCATGATAATGCACCATCTCATGCTGCACATAAAACATCTGCATCTCTGGCTGATATGGGCATAAAAGGGGACAAACTTATGGTGTGACCCCCATGCTCCCCTGACCTCTACCCCATTCAGAACCTTTGGAGCATCATTAAAAGGAGTGTCTATGATGGCGGGAGGCAGTTCACATCTAAGCAACAGCTCTGGGAGGGTATTCTGTCCTCATGCAAAACAATTGAAGCAGAAACCATCCAAAACCTGACAAATTCAATGGACGAGAGAGTTCAGAAGCTCCTTTCGAACAAGGGGTCCTATGTGAAAATGTAACATCACCTAGAATAAAGTTTTGAGTTGAAAACTGTTTGATTTCAGTTTCTAACAACCTGCTAATGCTTATAATTTCAAAAATGACCATTTTTTTGGTCTTTATTAAAATGAAAAGGTTGATCAAAAAGTTTGGGGGATCTTAGAGTGTGGCAACCCAGTAGTCATGATTAGTGTTGAGCCACCCCCGTAGTGTTCGAGTTCGGTTCGGTTCGTCGAACACCCGTGTGTTCGCCGAACTGTTCGTCGAACTGTTCGTCGAACACCTTCGAACACCGTTAAAACCAATGGCAGGCAAACAAAAACACATAGAAACACATAGAAAACACCTTCAAAGGTGTCCAAAAGCTGACAAACTGCTCAGAAGACACAACTAACACATGGAAAAGTGACAAGTACATATAGTCATGCGAAAAGAAAAGAGGTGGAGGAGTAAAAGGAGGGGGAGACACAGATATAGGCATGTCATGCCCTTCTAAAATCCAAAAAGTGAGAAGCCGAGACGGCCAGTCCGCTCCTGCCCGTGCCACCTCCGTGTCGCCGGGTTTGTGCCAGAGCCGCGGTGAACCCTGATGGCCAGCCCCCCTCTCCCAATACTGGTGCCTGTCCGCTGGTGGGTCGAGAGAGCCCCCCTGTGGTGGAGGCAGCTCTAAGCTTTTTAATTTAAATTGTCCCTCTAATTTGAATGAATACACTTTAAATCCATTTACAAGGATCTATTGGAGGGCAAGTCTCATGCCAGCAGCCGCGTAATTCCAGCTCCAGTAGCGTCCACTAAAGCTGCTGCAGTTAAAAAGCTTTTATAAGGATCGAGCTCGGCTGTCCACCGCAAGGCATCCTAGTGCCAGTCCCAGCCCCTATGCCTTGGGGTGCCTCCTGATGCTCTTCACTAAGTATCCCGTGGTCCCGAAGCATTTCCTTTGAAAAAATTAAGTGTCCAAACTACAGGTGGTGTAGCTTGCTTAACAGCCGGGATAATCCGCTGACTAGCAGACACTGCTACTAGGCACAAAGTATTTCCTGGGCTAGATGCAGTTAAAAATTTGTAAGTAGATACTCTCGTTGGATGCTGAGAAAGCATTCCATAGAGTCTCCTGGCACGCCATATATGATTCTCTTAAAAAGCTTGGGGTAGGGGTCTAGGGGACCCTTTTATAGCCAAAATCACGGCCCTGTATCACAATACGTCACCTAGGCTGAAGATAAATGGAACTGTAGCACCGAGGGCTCGGTTGCTACAGACGTATTGCACCTCACCCAGAGGTGTGATATCTCACTCTCAGATAAGGATGGAGTGTGGATCAGGACCCGACACCTGCATGCATTACACCACATTGCCGTGGGGCAGGGCGACCAATATGCCCCTGAGATGGGCACGACAGTCCCTGTCCCTGGCTGGAGTGGGGGGAGGGAACACTGAGGAAGGGGAACCCTGCAGTGCAGGAGCAGGGAGGAAGCAGTTCCTGGGTGCATTGAGAAGGGAGTATAAAAGGTGGGCACCATCTTAGTTCAGTGCAGAGAAGTCTGAGCAGAAGTGGCAGGGAGCAGGGGCTCTGCATGAGCTCTGCTCCGGAGGCGGGCCTAGTAACAGAGGCCCAGGCCTGTAAGAGGGAGAAGGAAGGAAGAGGAGCGGAGAAGGCTCCAGGAACGAGGAATGAAGGGATCCCAGGGGTGCGGACGGGCGAGTCGCCACCGCACGCCCGAATCCACCTGCGTGGAGGGGTCAGGCCAAAGGGGGAGACCGGTCCCCGAACTAGTGGAGGCAGGAAACGACCCTCAGCTAGAAACCGGAGGCTCTGACATTTTATGTGGCGCAGCCCCTTGCTCCACCCGCTAGGAAGGCACCACATAGGGTCAGGGAAACTGGCGCCAAGTTTACCAAGAGGAGGCCCGAGGCAGCCGGACAGAAGTGTTGGTAAGAAAGGCCAGACAAAGGACACACAAAGGGGGTCCTGTGAAGCGCTCCAAAGTTATCTGGGAGTTGTCTGAGCCCCTCACCTGGTGAGCACAGTACGACGTGGGCAGCCGTTACCTGCAGACGTGGTCTGGATAATAAGAACTGTGAGTAAAGGCCCTGAACTGCATCACTGACTCCGTGTCGTTACTGCTGCTGCCCTGCACCATCACCCCCATCCTCCGCATACACTGCCCTGAGGCTGTACTCCTCCCGTGGGGAGTTATGCTACGCTCTGCTGCACCCACAACACCAGCCTTAGCGGTCTGCCCTGTAGCGGCGGTTCACTCTGACCGCAATCCACGGGTGGCGTAGTCGGACATTTAAACATCAAAACCACATAAATAGTTCCGCCACTGGTTTGACCGCCCTGAGCCACGGAACCGGATCACCGCCACGAAGACTACAACCACCAGCATCCACCAAAAAGGGTCCGGCTCCGGGTGTCCCAAGGCCCAGGGGGTGCGTCAGAACATTTTCATCACCTTTCACAATTACCAATGGGACAAGGCAGGGATGTCCTCTGTCCCCTCTCTTATACATCCTAGTGACGGAGCACCTGCTCTCATCAATTCGCCATAACCCCAATATTAGGTGGATTGAGGTGGGAGGCACCGAGTACAAGTGCTCTCTATTTGCTGATGATGTCCTAGTATATATCACTCAATCACATATATCCATCCCTGCTGTTATGGCTGAAATAGATCACTTTGTTACATGGTAAAATTTTAAAATCAATGCAGCGAAGTCTGAGGCCCTCGATGTCTCCCTCCCTAAATCCATATAGGATTCCATCCAGTCCAACTTTCCCTTTGCCTGGCCCTCACAGGGTATCAAATACTTAGGAATTCCTATTCATAGAGACCTCTCCCATCTATGTTATCTTAATTTTGGGCCCTTTATTGAACAATTCCATACAGACCACGGTTGGCAAGTTGGAACTGTGAGATTCACTACGTGCACCACTGGTATTTTGTGGAAAAGCACATGTAAGATTCTGCAACAGTCTCTGCTGATACTCCTCCATGCGTGCATCCCTTTCTATGGCAGGAATAATTTCTGCAAATTTACTTTTGTACCGGGGATCTAACAGTGTGGCAACCCAGTAGTCAGGATTATTTCTAATTCTCACAATTCGAGGGTCATGTTGCAGGTAGTGCAGCAAGAAGGCACTCATGTGTGTTGCGCATCCAGGAGCACCATGTCCCTGTTGTGTTGGTGGCGAGGTAACAATCATGCTTCCTTCCTCTGTCCTCTCCCCCCAACCTCGCACAACAGAAATGTGATCAAGGTCTCCCTCATCTGATGAGTCTTCCATCAGTTCGTCCTCCACTTCTTCCTGGGCTCCTGCACCTTCCTCACTAGTTTGGCTGCTACCATGCGCCCTGGTAAAATCATCTCCCCCACCCTCACATGCCTGCCGCCCTGGTGCTGCCGACCGTCTGGACCTTGCAGATGTTAGCCCTTCCGCATACAACTCCTCCTCCTCTACTTCCTCCACCTCCTCTTGTGCCACCACCTGACTCCGAATTCTGTTTAACATGTGCTCCAGCATGTAAATCACCGGAATAGTCATGCTGATAATGGCATCGTCAGCACTAAACATCTTCGTCGCCATTTCAAAACTGTGCAGAAGGGTGCATAGGTCCCTGATCTGAGACCACTCCTCCAGCGTGATTTGCCCCACCTCTGAATCTCGTTGGCCCAGGCTATACGTCAGAACGTATTGCACCAGGGCTTGTCGGTGCTGCCACAGTCGCTGCAACATGTGCAGAGTTGAATTCCACCGGGTAGGCACATCGCATTTTAGCCGGTGAAGTGGCAGGCCCAACGACTTCTGTAGAGATGTAAGTCGCTGAGCTGCGGGATGCGAACGGCGGAAGTGAGCACACAGCGACCGTGCCCTCTGCAGAAGGCCATCTAGTCTGGGATAGTGGGCTAAAAATTGCTGGACAACCAGGTTCAACACGTGAGCCATACAAGGCACGTGTGTGACATTGCCCCGGCGAAGGGCCGCACCCAGGTTTGCAGCATTGTCGCACACGGCCTTCCCTGGTTTCAGGTCCAGTGGAGACAACCATTCATGAAATTGGTTCTCCAGAGCTGACCACAACTCCTCAGCTGTGTGACTCACATTTCCCAGACATTTCAATGTAAAAACCGCCTGATGACGTTGAGCCCTACTGCCAGCATAGTAAGGAGGTGTGCAGGATCCCTTCTGCGCAGTTAGAAAGCTTGTGGCATGACCAGACAGGCTTTGGGTGCAGGTGGAAGACCGAGAGGAGGTTGAGGAGGCAGAAGCAGTGGAGGAAAAATGACATAAAGAGGATTGACGCACAACTCGTGGGGACGGCAAGACTTGGACAGCAGCCCCTTGTCCTGCTGTCACCATAGTTACCCAGTGCCCAGTCAGCGACATGTAACGCCCCTGTCCATGCCTACTCGTCCAAGTGTCTGTGGTGAAATGCACCCTGTCACACACAGAGTTTCTCAAAGAAGCGGTGATGTTGTGTGCGACATGCTGGTGGAGCGCAGGCACACCTTTCTTTGAGAAGTAGTGCCGACTGGGCATCTGGTACTGGGGCACTGCGACGGACATAAGGTCTCGAAAATCCTCTGTGTCCACCAGGCGGAAAGGCAGCATTTCTGTAGCCAAGAGCTTGCAGATGGTGAAATTCAACCTCTTAGCTTTCTCATGGCTAGGAGGAAATGGTCTTTTACTTGTCCACATCTGAGGGACCGAGGGCTGGCTATTGTGCTTAGACGGGGTTGATAAGGGTGTCCCCGGCAAACTGCCGGTCTGTGAGGAAGATGCAGGCGGACATGTTAGGTTGCCTTGATCCAAAGGTGGTGCTATCGATGTCGGACAGCGCTCAAGACCAGCTGGTGTTACCACCTCCAAAGAAAATGATGACCTGCCAATCACGCTGGCTGTTGCGGGTAAAGAGGTGGCAGGTCTGCGCCCCAAAACAGGTGTGACTGCTGTCCCCCCAGTCACAGAGGATGAAGAGGCCGCGGATGCACAAGACATGGCAGACGGTGGTTGGCCCGGCCGGCTAGACCGCATTGTAGCACACTGAGCTTCCCACTGCAACTTATGCTTCATGTCCATGTGCCGGTTCATGCATGAAGTACTCAAACTATGTATTTTTTGACCTCTACTTAGCTTTTGCTGACAAATGTTACAGATAACACGAGTTGGGTCATCTTTATCGATCTGAAAAAATGCCCAGGCTATGCAAGGCTTAGCACCCATGCGACCTGAAGAGCCACCACGTCTTGTGGTGAGAGGCAGAGTTGTGTTTGAGGATGCAGTTGTTGACGTGCTTTCAGTACTACGTCTCTGTCCAGGAAGGCGCAACCTGACCTCGTCGTCACTAGCATCTTCCTCCACCTCCTCTGCTGACCTCATCTCTTGGCTGACTGTGGGTTGACAGTAAGTGGGATCTCCGACCTCATCATCATCACCCTGTGCGTTATCACACCCGTCGTCCTCAGAGCCAACCTGTTCCTGCCCTGACAAAAAACTAAAGTTGTCGCTCCAATCAGGTATTTGAGTCTTATCATCGTCTTCCTCATTGTCTCCACCAACAGGAGTTACAGTTTGGGAATGAGGGTCTACATTATGGTCAGAACCTTCTGCGTCTGGTCCTGGATCCGACTCATAAAGATTCTGGGCATCAGTGCAGATCATTTCCTCGTCTGGATTCACAGAAGCGCTGGAGTCGACCTCTGATTCCCAGGCTATAGTATGAGTAAACAGCTCTGCAGACTCAACCATCTGTTCTACCTCATACTCAGACGGGCAGCTGGAGATTTGGGAGCTGTGAGGAAGCAAGTGCGATTTGGGTGACACCTTTGAGGACTGGAGTATTTGTGATGTTGAAGTTGATGTGGAGGAGAGCCCACTTAAAGGAGCACTTGATATCCGTTGAAGCACCTGCTGTTTTTGTGCCTCATCTGGAATTTGTAGCGATTGGCGTGGCCGTAAGAAAGGGATCTTATCACATTGTCCGCTAAAAGAAGTAGACATTTTAGTTTGGCTGGAAGATGGTCTTTCTTCTGCACCTACCCCACGGACACAACCTTTTTTCCCCTTCCCAACACGCCTATTCCCCTTTCCACCAGCAGCAGGCCTTTTTCCACTCATTTTGGTGGTTAACTAATTCACAACTCTGGAGTTGTTTGCACAAAAAAACAATGGATGGTAACCGAGCAGAGCTGAGTGGCCAAACTGTGGTATTAGGCCAAAACTATTGGCTGGGTTAGATGCAGAAAAAAATTATTTTTAATTTGCAACCTGATGGAGGTCAGTATAGATGGACTAATAGACCAAGTCCCACACACCGCTAGAAGCCCAAATATTTTTTCAGAGCTAGATGCAGAAAATTTTTTTATTCAATTTGCAACCTGATGGAGGTCAGTATAGATGGACTAATAGACCAAGTCCCACACACTGCTAGAAGCCCAAATATTTTTTCAGAGCTAGATGCAGAAAAAAATTATTTTTAATTTGCAACCTGATGGAGGTCAGTATAGATGGACTAATAGACCAAGTCCCACACACCGCTAGAAGCCCAAATAT
Organism: Phyllobates terribilis; assembly: GCF_046119375.1. NCBI lineage: Eukaryota > Metazoa > Chordata > Amphibia > Anura > Dendrobatidae > Phyllobates > Phyllobates terribilis. The sequence continues at coordinate 52,712,858 of NW_027362770.1, read as the reverse complement.
TTTTTCAGAGCTAGATGCAGAAAAAAATTATTTTTAATTTGCAACCTGATGGAGGTCAGTATAGATGGACTAATAGACCAAGTCCCACACACCGCTAGAAGCCCAAATATTTTTTCAGAGCTAGATGCAGAAAAAAATTATATTCAATTTGCAACCTGCTGGAGGTCAGTATAGAAGGACTAATAGAACAAGTCCCACACACTGCTAGAAGCCCAAATATTTTTTCAGAGCTAAATGAAGAAAAAAATTATTTTTAATTTGCAACCTGATGGAGGTCAGTATAGATGGACTAATAGACCAAGTCCCACACACTGCTAGAAGCCCAAATATTTTTTCAGAGCTAGATGCAGAAAAAAATTATTTTTAATTTGCAACCTGATGGAGGTCAGTATAGATGGACTAATAGACCAAGTCCCACACACTGCTAGAAGCCCAAATATTTTTTCAGAGCTAGATGCAGAAAAAAATTATTTTTAATTTGCAACCTGATGGAGGTCAGTATAGATGGACTAATAGACCAAGTCCCACACACCGCTAGAAGCCCAAATATTTTTTCAGAGCTAGATGCAGAAAAAAATTATATTCAATTTGCAACCTGCTGGACGTCAGTATAGAAGGACTAATAGAACAAGTCCCACACACTGCTAGAAGCCCAAATATTTTTTCAGAGCTAAATGAAGAAAAAAATTATTTTTAATTTGCAACCTGATGGAGGTCAGTATAGATGGACTAATAGACCAAGTCCCACACACTGCTAGAAGCCCAAATATTTTTTCAGAGCTAGATGCAGAAAAAAATTATTTTTAATTTGCAACCTGATGGAGGTCAGTATAGATGGACTAATAGACCAAGTCCCACACACCGCTAGAAGCCCAAATATTTTTTCAGAGCTAGATGCAGAAAATTTTTTTATTCAATTTGCAACCTGATGGAGGTCAGTATAGATGGACTAATAGACCAAGTCCCACACACTGCTAGAAGCCCAAATATTTTTTCAGAGCTAGATGCAGAAAAAAATTATATTCAGTTTGCAACCTGATGGAGGTCAGTATAGATGGACTAATAGAATGATGCTATGCCCAAAAGATTTTACTTCACTAGGTGCAGTAAAAAAATTGGTATTCTATACACAGGTGGTATATCTTGCAACACAGATAGGCTACTCCACTGACTAACACACTCTGCAATAGGCCAAAAAGGATTAGCTTTGCTAGATTCAGCCAAATGCTGTGAAAAAAACTTGCACAGCACTGGCACAGACCTGCCTGGCAAAAACTGATAGGAACTGATGTAACCTAGTCCTGAAAAGGACTCCAATTACAATTAGTCTTTACTCCCACAATCTATCTATTTAAGAGCACAGACCTGCCTGATAAAAGTCGTAGGAAATGCTGTAACCTAGTCCTTAAAAGGACTGCAATCACAACTATTCCCTACTCCCAAGCTATCTGTAGATTTGTGCGAAAATTGGCTTGAAATTAACAAGGTATAGCGCACACAGCAACAGCGGTGCCGTTTAACACGCAGCTGCAGCAGTGAGAAAATGGTGGCGACGGGGAAAATGGCTTGGTCTTATAGGGCAAGGACATGTGACATACACTGCCAATCACACATGCCCTTGCTTGTGTGAAAAAAAGCACTTCGCTCCGTGTGTGCGCTGCTGATAGGCTGACAGATTGCACCTCCCCACTGCAAATGCGGGAAAGAGAAAAAAAAATGGAGATCTTCATTGTTCCTGCAGAGATCCATCCCCTGCCCCTCCCCCCGCCCCGCTGTACACTCAAACTGCGTATTAACATTAATTTTCATCATTACTGAGAAAAAATCCAGTTATGATTTTGGTGCACGAACAGTTATCGAACATAACCTCGAACAGCCGAATTTTTTTCAAATTGTTCGTGTTCGCCGACCGGCTCGAACACCGCCCAAAACAGCTCGAATTTGAGATTGGCGAACAGTTCGAGTAGAACAACGCTCATCTCTTGTCATGATTACTTCGAATTCTGACAATATGAGGGTCATGCTGCAGGTAGTGCAGCAAGAAGGCACTTATGTGTCTTGCGCGTCTCGGAGCCCCAAAATTATTTTCCGGGCTAGATGCAGCTAAAAATTATTTTTAATTTTAAATCTGGTGAAGCTTATTATAGATGGCCTAATAGGATCAGTGCTGCACACTGCTACAAAGCCCAAATTATTTTCCAGTCAAGATACAGATAAACATGATTAGTAATTTGAAAGCTTAAAACGGTTGGTAGGGTGATTTTAACCAATCATCAAGCTTTTACTCTCCCCAGGATGACACAGGGGTAGAAAAGTCGTTTCGGATCCATGATTTGTTCATCTTTATGAACGTGAGTCTGTCTACATTATCAGTGGAGAGCCGCGTGCGCTTATCTGTCAGCACACCACCAGCAGCGCTGAACACACGTTCAGACAGAACGCTGGCTGCGGGGCATGACAAGATCTCCAAGGCGTAAGTGGCTAGCTCCGGCCATTTATCCAGATTGGAAGCCCAAAAAGAGCAAGGGTCCAGTGACACAGTCGTGGCTTCAATGTTTACTTGGAGATACTCCTGTACCATCGTCTCTAGGCGTTGACTATGTGTCAGACTTCTTGTCTCCTGTGGCCTTGCAAAGGATGGGCTAAAAAAGTGGTGAAATGATTCCGCAAAATTGATGTTACCAGCAGATACTGTGGTTCTGTTACGGTTTGAGTGCTGAACACTTGACGGTCCCACGGTTGGCAAGTTGGAACTGTGAGATTCACTACGTGCACCACTGGTATTTTGTGGAAAAGCACATGTAAGATTCTGCAACAGTCTCTGCTGATACTCCTGCATGCGTGCATCCCTTTCTATGGCAGGAATAATTTCTGCAAATTTACTTTTGTACCGGGGATCTAACAGTGTGGCAACCCAGTAGTCAGGATTATTTCTAATTCTCACAATTCGAGGGTCATGTTGCAGGTAGTGCAGCAAGAAGGCACTCATGTGTGTTGCGCATCCAGGAGCACCAAGTCCCTGTTGTGTTGGTGGCGAGGTAACAATCATGCTTCCTTCCTCTGTCCTCTCCCCCCAACCTCGCACAACAGAAATGTGATCAAGGTCTCCCTCATCTGATGAGTCTTCCATCAGTTCGTCCTCCACTTCTTCCTGGGCTCCTGCACCTTCCTCACTAGTTTGGCTGCTACCATGCGCCCAGGTAAAATCATCTCCCCCACCCTCACATGCCTGCCGCCTTGGTGCTGCCGACCGTCTGGACCTTGCAGATGTTAGCCCTTCCGCGTATAACTCCTCCTCCTCTACTTCCTCCACCTCCTCTTGTGCCACCACCTGACTCCGAATTCTGTTTAACATGTGCTCCAGCATGTAAATCACCGGAATAGTCATGCTGATAATGGCATCGTCAGCACTAAACATCTTCGTCGCCATATCAAAACTGTGCAGAAGGGTGCATAGGTCCCTGATCTGAGACCACTCCTCCAGCGTGATTTGCCCCACCTCTGAATCTCGTTGGCCCAGGCTATACGTCAGAACGTATTGCACCAGGGCTTGTCGGTGCTGCCACAGTCGCTGCAACATGTGCAGAGTTGAATTCCACCGGGTAGGCACATCGCATTTTAGCCGGTGAAGTGGCAGGCCCAACGACTTCTGTAGAGATGTAAGTCGCTGAGCTGCGGGATGCGAACGGCGGAAGTGAGCACACAGCGACCGTGCCCTCTGCAGAAGGCCATCTAGTCTGGGATAGTGGGCTAAAAATTGCTGGACAACCAGGTTCAACACGTGAGCCATACAAGGCACGTGTGTGACATTGCCCCGGCGAAGGGCCGCACCCAGGTTTGCAGCATTGTCGCACACGGCCTTCCCTGGTTTCAGGTCCAGTGGAGACAACCATTCATGAAATTGGTTCTCCAGAGCTGACCACAACTCCTCAGCTGTGTGACTCACATTTCCCAGACATTTCAATGTAAAAACCGCCTGATGACGTTGAGCCCTACTGCCAGCATAGTAAGGAGGTGTGCAGGATCCCTTCTGCGCAGTTAGAAAGCTTGTGGCATGACCAGACAGGCTTTGGGTGCAGGTGGAAGACCGAGAGGAGGTTGAGGAGGCAGAAGCAGTGGAGGAACTTTGACATAAAGAGGATTGACGCACAACTCGTGGGGACGGCAAGACTTGGACAGCAGCCCCTTGTCCTGCTGTCACCATAGTTACCCAGTGCCCAGTCAGCGACATGTAACGCCCCTGTCCATGCCTACTCATCCAAGTGTCTGTGGTGAAATGCACCCTGTCACACACAGAGTTTCTCAAAGAAGCGGTGATGTTGTGTGCGACATGCTGGTGGAGCGCAGGCACACCTTTCTTTGAGAAGTAGTGCCAACTGGGCATCTGGTACTGGGGCACTGCGACGGACATAAGGTCTCGAAAATCCTCTGTGTCCACCAGGCGGAAAGGCAGCATTTCTGTAGCCAAGAGCTTGCAGATGGTGAAATTCAACCTCTTAGCTTTCTCATGGCTAGGAGGAAATGGTCTTTTACTTGTCCACATCTGAGGGACCGAGGGCTGGCTATTGTGCTTAGACGGGGTTGATAAGGGTGTCCCCGGCAAACTGCCGGTCTGTGAGGAAGATGCAGGCGGACATGTTAGGTTGCCTTGATCCAAAGGTGGTGCTATCGATGTCGGACAGCGCTCAAGACCAGCTGGTGTTACCACCTCCAAAGAAAATGATGACCTGCCAATCACGCTGGCTGTTGCGGGTAAAGAGGTGGCAGGTCTGCGCCCCAAAACAGGTGTGACTGCTGTCCCCCCAGGTCACAGAGGATGAAGAGGCCGCGGATGCACAAGATATGGCACACGGTGGTTGGCCCGGCCGGCTAGGCCGCATTGTAGCACACTGAGCTTCCCACTGCAACTTATGCTTCATGTCCATGTGCCGGTTCATGCATGAAGTACTCAAACTATGTATTTTTTGGCCTCTACTTAGCTTTTGCTGACAAATGTTACAGATAACACGAGTTGGGTCATCTTTATCGATCTGAAAAAATGCCCAGGCTATGCAAGGCTTAGCACCCATGCGACCTGAAGAGCCACCACGACTTGTGGTGAGAAGCAGAGTTGTGCTTGAGGATGCAGTTGTTGACGTGCTTCCAGTACTACGTCTCTGTCCAGGAAGGCGCAACCTGACCTCGTCGTCACTAGCATCTTCCTCCACCTCCTCTGCTGACCTCATCTCTTGGCTGACTGTGGGTTGACAGTAAGTGGGATCTCCGACCTCATCATCATCACCCTGTGCGTTATCACACCCGTCGTCCTCAGAGCCAACCTGTTCCTGCCCTGACAAAAAACTAAAGTTGTCGCTCCAATCAGGTATTTGAGTCTTATCATCGTCTTCCTCATTGTCTCCACCAACAGGAGTTACAGTTTGGGAATGAGGGTCTACATTATGGTCAGAACCTTCTGCGTCTGGTCCTGGATCCGACTCATAAAGATTCTGGGCATCAGTGCAGATCATTTCCTCGTCTGGATTCACAGAAGCGCTGGAGTCGACCTCTGATTCCCAGGCTATAGTATGAGTAAACAGCTCTGCAGACTCAACCATCTGTTCTACCTCATACTCAGACGGGCAGCTGGAGATTTGGGAGCTGTGAGGAAGCAAGTGCGATTTGGGTGACACCTTTGAGGACTGGAGTATTTGTGATGTTGAAGTTGATGTGGAGGAGAGCCCACTTAAAGGAGCACTTGATATCCGTTGAAGCACCTGCTGTTTTTGTGCCTCATCTGGAATTTGTAGCGATTGGCGTGGCCGTAAGAAAGGGATCTTATCACATTGTCCGCTAAAAGAAGTAGACATTTTAGTTTGGCTGGAAGATGGTCTTTCTTCTGCACCTACCCCACGGACACAACCTTTTTTCCCCTTCCCAACACGCCTATTCCCCTTTCCACCAGCAGCAGGCCTTTTTCCACTCATTTTGGTGGTTAACTAATTCACAACTCTGGAGTTGTTTGCACAAAAAAACAATGGATGGTAACCGAGCAGAGCTGAGTGGCCAAACTGTGGTATTAGGCCAAAACTATTGGCTGGGTTAGATGCAGAAAAAAATTATTTTTAATTTGCAACCTGATGGAGGTCAGTATAGATAGACTAATAGACCAAGTCCCACACACCGCTAGAAACCCAAATATTTTTTCAGAGCTAGATGCAGAAAATTTTTTTATTCAATTTGCAACCTGATGGAGGTCAGTATAGATGGACTAATAGACCAAGTCCCACACACTGCTAGAAGCCCAAATATTTTTTCAGAGCTAGATGCAGAAAAAAATTATTTTTAATTTGCAACCTGATGGAGGTCAGTATAGATGGACTAATAGACCAAGTCCCACACACCGCTAGAAGCCCAAATATTTTTTCAGAGCTAGATGCAGAAAAAAATTATATTCAATTTGCAACCTGCTGGAGGTCAGTATAGAAGGACTAATAGAACAAGTCCCACACACTGCTAGAAGCCCAAATATTTTTTCAGAGCTAAATGAAGAAAAAAATTATTTTTAATTTGCAACCTGATGGAGGTCAGTATAGATGGACTAATAGACCAAGTCCCACACACTGCTAGAAGCCCAAATATTTTTTCAGAGCTAGATGCAGAAAAAAATTATTTTTAATTTGCAACCTGATGGAGGTCAGTATAGATGGACTAATAGAACAAGTCCCACACGCTGCTAGAAGCCCAAATATTTTTTCAGAGATAAATGAAGAAAAAAATTATTTTTAATTTGCAACCTGATGGAGGTCAGTATAGATGGACTAATAGACCAAGTCCCACACACTGCTAGAAGCCCAAATATTTTTTCAGAGCTAGATGCAGAAAAAAATTATTTTTAATTTGCAACCTGATGGAGGTCAGTATAGATGGACTAATAGAACAAGTCCCACACGCTGCTAGAAGCCCAAATATTTTTTCAGAGATAAATGAAGAAAAAAAATATTTTTAATTTGCAACCTGATGGAGGTCAGTATAGATGGACTAATAGACCAAGTCCCACACACTGCTAGAAGCCCAAATATTTTTTCAGAGCTAAATGAAGTAAAAAATTATTTTTAATTTGCAACCTGATGGAGGTCAGTATAGATGGACTAATAGACCAAGTCCCACACACTGCTAGAAGCCCAAATATTTTTTCAGAGCTAGATGCAGAAAAAATTACTTTTAATTTGCAACCTGATGGAGGTCAGTATAGATGGACTAATAGACCAAGTCCCACACACCGCTAAAAGCGCAAATATTTTTTCAGAGCTAGATGCAGAAATTTTTTTTATTCAATTTGCAACCTGATGGAGGTCAGTATAGATGGACTAATAGACCAAGTCCCACACACTGCTAGAAGCCCAAATATTTTTTCAGAGCTAGATGCAGAAAAAAAATATTTTTAATTTGCAACCTGATGGAGGTCAGTATAGATGGACTAATAGACCAAGTCCCACACACTGCTAGAAGCCCAAATATTTTTTCAGAGCTAGATGCAGAAAAAAATTATTTTTAATTTGCAACCTGATGGAGGTCAGTATAGATGGACTAATAGAACAAGTCCCACACGCTGCTAGAAGCCCAAATATTTTTTCAGAGATAAATGAAGAAAAAAATTATTTTTAATTTGCAACCTGATGGAGGTCAGTATAGATGGACTAATAGACCAAGTCCCACACACTGCTAGAAGCCCAAATATTTTTTCAGAGCTAGATGCAGAAAAAAATTATTTTTAATTTGCAACCTGATGGAGGTCAGTATAGATGGACTAATAGAATGATGCTATGCCCAAAAGATTTTACTTCACTAGGTGCAGTAAAAAAATTGGTATTCTATACACAGGTGGTATATCTTGCAACACAGATAGGCTACTCCACTGACTAACACACTCTGCAATAGGCCAAAAAGGATTAGCTTTGCTAGATTCAGCCAAATGCTGTGAAAAAAACTTGCACAGCACTGGCACAGACCTGCCTGGCAAAAACTGATAGGAACTGATGTAACCTAGTCCTGAAAAGGACTCCAATTACAATTAGTCTTTACTCCCACAATCTATCTATTTAAGAGCTCAGACCTGCTTGATAAAAGTCGTAGGAAATGCTGTAACCTAGTCCTTAAAAGGACTGCAATCACAACTATTCCCTACTCCCAAGCTATCTGTATATTTGTGCGAAAATTGGCTTGAAATTAACAAGGTATAGCGCACACAGCAACAGCGGTGCCGTCTAACACGCAGCTGCAGCAGTGAGAAAATGGTGGCGACGGGGAAAATGGCTTGGTCTTATAGGGCAAGGACATGTGACATACACTGCCAATCACACATGCCCTTGCTTGTGTGAAAAAAAGCACTTCGCTCCATGTGTGCGCTGCTGATAGGCTGACAGATTGCACCTCCCCACTGCAAATGCGGGAAAGAGAAAAAAAAATGGAGATCTTCATTGTTCCTGCAGAGATCCATCCCCTGCCCCTCCCCCCGCCCCGCTGTACACTCAAACTGCGTATTAACATTAATTTTCATCATTACTGAGAAAAAATCCAGTTATGATTTTGGTGCACGAACAGTTATCGAACATAACCTCGAACAGCCGAATTTTTCTCAAATTGTTCGTGTTCGCCGACCGGCTCGAACACCACCCAAAACAGCTCGAATTTGAGATTGGCGAACAGTTCGAGTAGAACAACGCTCATCTCTAGTTGTAACATGTGGAATAGGTCACAACACTTCATATTTCTTACTTCCTTAGTACAACACGTGTTCAGCCCTGCCACTCGTTCATCCTCGACAATCCCTATCAGCCTCAGGACTTCCTGTTCACTTCAGCAGTGCACCCAAGATCCATTACCTTCCATCTACATGGGTCCCTGTCCATCTTCCATTGTATGCCAGATGTGCCCAGCAGCCCTTATGCCGGACCTTAGGCTGCAGACGTGACAGGGGACGTACACTCAGGATTCCAGTTCAGCCTCCCACTGCCTCAAACGACTGGTAAATGCCGGTCCTAGCAGCCCTCTGTCCCTGAACTTGACCTTGTCACTGTATTTCTCTATCTCACTTACTACCAGGAAATGCTGCCTTTTTACCAACACTAGTCCCCATTAACAGTGGGGGCTAGTTCTTCACATTTACTGTATCTTATCCTTTTTAACATCAACTAAATAGTAGTGATGAGCGAGCACTAAAATGCTCGGATGCTGGTTGCTAGATTCGAGCAAATTGGAATGCTTGGGTGCTTGACCCAAGCAACGAGCCCAATGTCAGTCTAATGGAAACTCGAGCATTTTTCCTGTGGATACCCCCAGAGGTCTGGAGGGGGCCTAAAAGTTGCCCTAATCGATGGGAATAGTGTACAAATGACATGGAAACAGCAGACCCAGACCCCTGGAAGCATCTCTGATTCCCAGGTCACTGCTGTGAACAATGTTGTCAGAGTATTATGCCACTTTTACAAACTCACAATAAAACATACAATCAAAATGGATTTTCCTGGAAAAAAGGTTAAGGGACATTCTTTCCAGGGTAATCACTTGCATATAAGGCAAAATAAATAACCCCTACCCACACCCCCAAAAAATGCTCCTCCACACCTTGGGCTATGTTCACACGTAGCATTTTTCATGCATTTCTGCACTTTGGCATTGCTTTCAAAGGTGAAAAATACATTTACCAGTAAATGTCATTTTAACATTTTACTACCTTATCTGGCCATGTGATTTTTGAGACAAGATCAGACACATCCTGTTTCATTTATGAAGGAGGGACTCTGAAAGTGAGAAAGACTATTTTTATAGGGTCATCAGGTGGCCCTTACTATTCTTAAAGGGCCAGCAGTCGGCCCTCACTATTGCTAGAGGGCCATCAGCTGGCTATGCTTTGTTGTTCCAATTATTAAGAAGCGGGTCTCCTATGCTGCTTTACTCCAATACCCCTTTGAAGAAACATAGAGGGCCTGATTAAAAAAATTAATTTCCCATTATTAAGGAACAGGTCTCCTATACTGTTATTATGAATGCAGTGATTAAAAGGGCTGCCCAAATTTTGGAAAAATCCCAATACCAATTTAAAGACACATAGACGTGGGCCTCAGTAACAAAATGTTCCCATTATAAAGGAGTGGTTCTGCTATACAGTTATTGTGTATGCAGTGACTACAACGGCTGCCTAAATTTTGGAAATACCCCAATACCAATTTAAAGACACATAGAGGAGGGCCTCAGTTAAATAAGTGCTTCCATTATGAAGGAGCGGTTCTGCTATACAGTTTTTGCGTATACAGAGACTGCAGCGGCTGCCTAAATTTTGGAAATACCCCAATTCCAATTTAAAGACACATAGAGGTGGGCCTCAGTTAAAAAAATGTTCCCTGCTATACAGTTACTGCGCATGAAGTGACTGAAATGGCTGCCTAAATTTTGCAACTACCTCAATACCAATTTGAAGACACATAGAGGTGGGCCTCAATAACAAAATGTTCCCATTATAAAGGAGCGGTTCTGCTATACAGTTATTGCATATGGAGTGACTGCAATGGCTGCCTAAATTTTGGAAATACCCCAATACAAATTTAATCACTCAGAGGTGGGCCTCAGTAGCAAAATATTCCCATTATAAATTAGTGGTTCTGCTGTACAGTTATTGTGTATGCAGTGACTGTAACGGCTGCCTAAATTTTGCAAATACCCCAATACCAATACAAAGACACATAGAGGTGGGCCTCAGTAACAAAATGTTCCTATTATAAAGGAGTGGGTCTTCAATACTGGTATTGCGTATGCAGTGACTGCAAGGGCTAACAAAAATTTGGACTCATCCTAATACCCCTTTGAAGGGTCATAGAGGTGGGCCTCAGTAAAAAAAAGGTCCCATTATTAGGAAGTGGGTCTCCTATACTGTTATTGTCTATGTAGTGAATGCAAGGGCTGCCAAAAATTTGGACGCATCCCAATACCCCGTTAAAGATACATAGAGAGGGGTCTCAGTAAGAAAAAAAAATGTTCACATTATAAAGTAGTGTGTCTCCTATAGTGGTAATGCCCATGCAGTGACTACAAGGGCTGCTAAAAATTTGGACTCATCCCAATACTCCTTTGAAGGGTAAAGGAGGAGGGCCTCAGTAAAAAAAATGTTCTCATTATAAGGAAGTAGGGTCTCCTATACTGTTATTGCCTATGCAGTGAATGCAAGGGCTGCCAACAATTTTGACACAGCCCAATACCCCTTTGAAGAGATGTAGAGGAGATCATCATTCAAAAAATTGTTACCACTGTTAAGGAATGGCTCTCCTATACTTGTAATGCCCATGCACTAAGTGCATGGGCTTAAAAACATTTACCCAGGGTGGTATACATGAACATACTGTATATCATACAGAATGTTAGAGGTAGGCCTCTAAAAAAATTCCCTACTGCCATTATAAACACACCTTTAAAAAAAAATTATGTGGGTGTTGTATCACCATCACCCTGGTGGAGAATGAGGAGAAGGAGGAGGACAACAGAAAATAGCTAAAATCAGGAAGCGTATGCCCATGTCTAGGTTTGAAGAGGTGCATGGGAATAGACCCCCCCCAACAAAAAAACACTGGATTTGATTTTATGTTCTGCTGCAATCATCCGGTGGTGTTGAGAAGTCTGGCCCAATCCAGCCCTTGTTCATTTTTATAAGAGTTAGCCTGTCAGCATTTTCAGTTTTCAAGCGGGTGCGCCTATCAGTTATTATGCCCTGGCGACACTAAAAACACGCTCTTACAAAATGCTAGTGGCAGGGCAGGCCAGGACCTTCAAGGTGTATAGAGACAGTTTTTGATACTTGTCCAGCTTGGATTTCCAATAATTAAAAGGCACAAAGAAATCATGGAGAACGTTGGTACGGTCAGCCAGGTACTACTTCAGCATCTTCCCAAACTTTTCCCTCCTTGTCAGAATACTCTGCGCATCAGGGCCTGGGCGTTGGGAGGGTCTGAGAAAACTGTCCCACACCTTTGACAGTGTTCCCCTGCCTCTACTGTGTCGTATTTGTGTCTCCCTGTCCTGTACTCATTGGTTGTCCAAGGAAGTGTGACCTCTGCCGCCTGCATTTTCAAATGGGAATTTTTTTAATAATTCCGCAACAACGGCCTTCTGGTACTGCAAGATTTTAATAGACCTCTCCACCACTGGAAGGAGAGATAGAAAGTTCTCCTTGCAGCATGGAGGTGTGACCAATGAGTAATTACTGTTGGCCAAAATTCGTACAATGCAGGGATCACGGGAAAGGAAGCGGAACATAAAGTCATCCATGTGTGCAAGACTGCCAACAGCCAAGTATTCACTGTCCTGAACAAGAGGACGACTGTCCATGCTCTCATCCTCCTCCTCGTTCTCATTATCCCTTTCCTCAGGCCATCCATGCTGAACAGACGGTATGAATGTGGTGTGGGTAGTTCAATCTGTAGCGCAGGAAATCCACTTATTTTCCTCCTCACCCTCTTCCTCCTCCTCCCCATTAACACCCAATCCATGTTGGGATGAAATGAGGCTGGGCAGTGAGGCATCACCCTGTATGGTTCCTTGCTCCATCTCATTGTGCTGCGCCTGCAATGCCTCCTCTTTAATTATGAGCACCAAGCGTTTCGTGATGGTGAAGCTAATTATGGTAATCACCACTCACCATCTTGGTTGAGTCCTCAAAGTTTTGGAGGACGACACAGATGTCTGAAATCCATGCCCACTCCTCAGTTCTTATGTGCGGAGACTGACCTGAATGCCGAAGGGTGTGTCGAAGCTGGAACTCAACAACTGCTCTCTGATGCTTACAAATCCTTCCCAACATCTGCAAGGTTGAGTTCCAATGCATGCTGAGATCGCACACCAGTTGGTGAGCTGGAAGCTGCAAACACTGCTGAAGCACGGCGAGGCGGACGGAAGCTGTAGGTGACTTTCTGAAATGGGTGCACATGCGGTGTACTTTGACAAGCAGATCAGGCAGATTTGGGTAGGTTTTGAGAAACCGCTGAACCACTAGGTTGAGCACATGGGCCAGACATGGTACGTATGTGAGGTTGCCTAGCTTCAGAGCCGCCATCAGGTTCTGGCCATTGTCAGACACGACCATGCCTGGCTGTAGGTTCAGCAGTGACAGCCACAGATCTGCCTGCTCTGTTACAACTGTCAACAACTCTTCAGAGGTGTGTGGTTTGTCCCCTAAGCATATTAGCTTCAGCAGTGTCTATTGCCGTTTCGCCGAGGCAATGCTGCAGTGCTACCAGCTTCCGACTAATGTGGTCATTTTGGAGATGGAGGATGAAGAGGCTGAGGAGGAGGAGGAGGTGCAGGAGCTGTAGAATGTGGGGGCAACCCTGATTGACCCAGGGCCTGCAACCCTTGGCATCGGGAGGACGTGTTCCGTCCCAAGGTCCGACTGGGTCCCAGCTTCCACTATATTAACTCAGTGTGCCGTCAGCGAGATGTACCGTCCCTGCCCATAAGCACTTGTCCATGTGTCTATGATTAGGTGGACCTTCCCAGTAACTGCATTGTTGAGGGCATGGCTAATGTTCTTGGACACATGCTTGTGTAATGTGGGAACGGCACACCAGAAGAAATAGTGGCGGCTGGGGACCGAGTACCGAGGGATGGCCGCCGCCATCAGGTTGTGGAAAGCTTCCATCTCCACGATCCTAAAAGTAAACATTTAGAGTGCAAGCATTTGAGAAATGTGGGAATTTAGTAGTGTGGCCTGTGGGTGGGTGGCTGTGTATTTGCGCTTGGGTCCCAATGACTGGAGTAGGGACAACTGAACACTGCACTGGGACAAAGATGTGGATGTAGTTTCTGATGGTGGTAGTTGCGAGTGTGCAATGACAGGTGCAGGGCGGGAGTGCTCTCCACTGCTCAGTACTCGCCCGAGCATCACGGTGCTCGACAAGCTCGGCGCGTATTTCCGGGTTGCTTGGGCGGGAACTCAGAGATTGCTTGCCACGCACTGTAATACCATAGCATGTTGGTTGTTTGCATTACAGTGATTGGCTGGCCGCACAACGTCATCAGGTCTATATAAGACCTGGCGCCGCTATGCTCGTCACTGTCTGTAGCGTCGGCGTCCCTGCCTCCTGCTAGGCAGGGACGCTGTTCCCCTCACCTCTCCGCTCTGTGCCCGGCGTCTTCCTCCCGCTCTGCTGGCAGCGTGCGCTGCTTCCCGGCCACGGTGCTTAGGGCGCGCGCGCTCCTCCTCTCTTAAAGGGGCCGCGCGCACCGTCCTAAGGAGTCCCCGGCCAATGGCCGGAGGACTTCACCATATATAAGGCACCTCCTCCAAAATGGAGGTGCCCGAGCAATGTTGTTGCAAAGCCTTCACTCTGCTTCAGCCCTCAGGTCCCGTTTCCAGTTACCTGCCAGTGACCTGCCAGATTCCTGCCTGTTACCTGCCAGTCACCTGACAGATTCCTGCCTGTTACCTGCCAGTCACCTGCCAGATTCCTGCCTGTTACCTGCCAGTCACCTGCCAGAATCCTGCTTGATACCTGCCAGATATCCGTTTACCTGCTTGCAAGCCTGCGGTCCGACGGTCTGCCTTCCGACACCTGTCAGTCTGTCTATGGACCAGCCTGCCCGCTCACCTGGGAGTGCTCGTCTGCTACCTGCCTGCTAGCCTACCTGGAGGCTCCGCCATCACTTGCCGTGACCACCTGCCTGTCCAGAGACTCTTGTCTGCTCACCTGGGAGCGCTCATCTGCTACCTGCCTGCTAGCCTACCTGGAGGCTCCGCCGTCACTTGCCGTGACCACCTGCCTGTCCAGAGACTCTCGCCTGCTCACATAGGAGGGCTCACCTGCTACCTGCCTGCTAGCCTACCTGGAGGCTCTGCCGTCACTAGCCGTGACCACCTGCCTGTCCAGAGACTGTCCCTGTCACTTGCCGTGAATACCCGTCCTTCTACCCAGAGACTGTCCCTGTCACTTGCCGTGACTACCTGCCCTTCTACCCAGAGACTGTCCCTGTCACTTGCCGTGACTACCTGCCCTTCTACCCAGAGACTGTCCCTGTCACTTGCCGTGATTACCTGCCCATCTTCCCTGGGAGCCACCCGCTTCCTTACAAGGACCAGCCCCTTGTATAGTTGCTCAGAGGTTCCGCCTCCTAGACCCGTTACAGTTTGCTCGGGCCATGGAATCCGGTGGCACCCAAGCTCCCTCGCTCTCGGACCTATGTCATGAACTGTCCCGTCAGAGGTCCCAACAGGAGTCCATCCTGAGTCACCTGCGGAGTGTCAACTCTCGCCTGGACACTCTGTCTGCTCCACCTGCAACCACCGCTAGTGTCATGACTCGCAACCCGGCAGCGCCGCTGCCCACCAATACCATGGTATCCTGTCCCGGACCCCGGTTTTCTGCACCTCCTCATTTCGGAGGTGACTCCGCTCAAGCTCGGGGCTTCATAAACCAGTGCACCCTGCACTTTGAACTCTTGTCCCACCAGTTTATCTCCGACCGGTCCAAAGTAGCCTTTATCATGTCCCACCTCACGGGGGAGGCTCTGGCTTGGCTAAATCCTCTGTGGGAGAGAGGAGATCCCCTGGTGTCCGACCTGCCAGCCTTTCTCACGGCTTTCCGGAAAGTCTTCGACGAACCCGGACGGAAGACCTCATCCGCATCGTCTCTCCTATGCCTCCGTCAAGGAGATCTCACCGTGGGCCAATATGCCATACGGTTCCGTACCCTTGCTTCGGAGCTGGCCTGGGATAACGACGCTCTGGTGTCTGTCTTCTGGGAGGGTCTGTCCATCCGTATTAAAGATGAACTCGCCGGTAGGGACATTCCTACCACTCTCGACGACTTAATAACACTTGCCACCCGGATTGACATCCGATTCCAGGAGCGCGCCAAAGAGGTCACCCGTGAGAGGAGGTTTCCACGTCTAGCTCCCACCTTCCAGAAACCCGTCACTCCCTCCGTTACTCCCCAGGCACACTCACCTGAGCCTATGCAGGTCGACCAGACCAAGATGGTCAAAACCCGTCAAGACTTACGCCGTGCCGAGGGGAGCTGCTTCTACTGTGGCAGTAAGGAGCACCGGATCCGTTCCTGCCCAGAGGGGTCGGGAAACGCCTGTGTCTAGGATCGCTCAGAGAGGTCACCCTAGACAAAAGTAAACCCTCTCCATCTCTGATGCTGTCAGTCTCTATCACCTGCGGAGAGAACCGCTATTTCGAACTGGCTCAACTTGACTCAGGAGCTGCTCGAAATCTAATTTCTCAGTCTCTGGTAGAGAAATACCGCTTTCCCACCAAACCTCTGGCCGTACCTTTATCTGTCGCCGCCGTGGATGGGGGCCTCTTACCACATCCCATCCAACTCATCACCGAATCCATAACTCTGCAGGTGGGAATGCTGCATTCTGAGAGCATCTACTTTCATGTTCTGCCTGGACTCTCTCACGCACTCTTGTTAGGCCTACCTTGGCTCCAGAAACATGCACCCGTGCTTGACTGGCAGACCGGAGAAGTCCTTCGCTGGGGACAGGACTGCCATAGGACTTGTCTAGTTCCCGTTCATCCTGCTCGTCCTTCTCCTACCCCAGTCAGTCTACCCGGTCTACCGGTCCCCTATTGGTCTTATGCGGATGTCTTCAATAAAAAAGAAGCAGAGACATTACCCCCTCATATACCATACGATTGTCCAATCGACCTGATTCCCGGCTCTACTCCTCCCCGTGGGCGTATCTACCCTTTGTCCGCAGCGGAGACCCGGTCCATGTCAGAATATATTGAGGAGAATCTGGCCCGGGGATTTATCCGTAAATCTACCTCCCCGGCGGGAGCAGGCTTCTTCTTCGTCAAAAAGAAGGACGGCTCACTCCGTCCATGTATAGATTATAGAGGCCTTAACCAGATTACAGTGAAGAATAAATACCCCCTCCCGCTCATTCCTGAATTATTTGACCGCCTGAGGGGGGCTAGAATCTTCACCAAACTGGATCTCCGTGGGGTGTATAACCTGGTTCGTATCCATCAGGGGGATGAGTGGAAGACGGTATTCAACACCCGGGACGGCCACTATGAGAACCTTGTAATGCCCTTCGGTCTCTGTTACGTTCCTGCCGTCTTTCAAGAGTTGGTCAATGACATCTTCCGTGACCTTCTCTACTCCTGCGTGGTGGTGTACCTGGACGACATCTTGGTCTTCTCTCCGGACCTTCCTACTCACCGGAGGGATGTTCGTCAGGTCCTGCTCAGGCTCAGGCAGAACCACCTCTACGCTAAATATGAGAAGTGCATCTTTGAGCAGACCTCTCTTCCATTTCTGGGCTACATAATCTCTCAGACTGGCCTACAAATGGATCCTGAGAAACTGTCTGCCATCCAGAAGTGGCCCCGACCAGAGGGGTTGAAGGCTATTCAGCGGTTCCTGGGCTTCGCCAACTATTACCGCCTCTTCATACCGCACTTCTCTTCCCGGACTGCCCCTATCTCTGCGCTCACCCGTAAGGGTACTAATCCCAGAAGATGGCCGCCCGAAGCTGAGGAGGCCTTTCTTTCCTTAAAACAGGCCTTCTCCTCCACCCTGGTGCTGCATCGTCTGGACGGCAACAAACAATTCTTCCTAGAAGTTGACGCTTCCTCCTCCGGAGCCGGGGCGGTACTTACCCAAAAGTCATCTTCCGGGAGAATGGTAACCTGCGTTTTTTTCTCCAAACTCTTCTCCTCTTCTGAGCGCAACTATTCTATTGGAGACCGTGAATTGTTAGCCATTAAGCTGGCACTGGAGGAGTGGTGTTACCTGCTCGAGGGGGCTCTTCACCCGGTAATAATTTACACGGACCACAAGAACTTGGCTTACCTTCAGAGCGCCCAGAGACTTAACCCGCGCCAAGCCCGGTGGTCCTTGTTTTTTGCCCGCTTTGATTTTGTTCTTCATTTTCGCCCGGCAGACAAAAACATCAAAGCTGACGCCTTGTCCCGATCCTTCCTGGTGTCTGATCTAGAGGAGGAACGTAAGCACATCATTGATCCCGCCAGAGTAATGCAAGTGGCTCCCGTGAATCTAAATCGTCTCCCTCCCGGTAAGACGTTTGTAACTGTACCTGATCGGAAGAAGGTCCTACACTGGGGTCATTCGTCTAATCTAGCTGGCCACGCCGGTCAGAAAAAGACCCTCCAGCTCATTACCCGGCATTACTGGTGGCCTACCCTGCACAAGGATGTAATAGACTTTGTTTCTGCCTGTGTGTCCTGCGCCCGCAACAAAGTTCTGAGACATCTGCCAGCCGGTCGCCTTCTTCCTCTTCCAGTACCTGCTGCCCCGTGGCAGCATATTGCTATGGACTTTATAACGGATCTTCCTGTCTCTGCCGGTTGTACGGTCATTTGGGTGGTCGCTGATCGCTTCTCCAAGATGGCGCACTTCATTCCCCTGCCGGGTCTCCCGTCTGCACCCGAACTGGCTAAAGACTTTATCCGCCACATCTTCCGTCTCCATAGCCTGCCCCTCCACATCGTGTCAGATCGTGGGGTTCAGTTCACCTCACGCTTCTGGAGAGCCACATGTAAGTTGCTTGACGTCACTCTGGACTTCTCCTCCGCTTACCATCCACAGTCCAATGGTCAAGTGGAGCGGATCAATCAGAACCTGACCAGTTACCTCCGGCACTTCGTTAACGCCCACCATTCGGACTGGGTGGATCTCCTACCATGGGCCGAGTTCTCTTACAATAATCACGAGAGCGAATCTTCCTCCAAATCCCCGTTTTTTGTAGTCTTCGGTCAGCATCCTCGGATCCCATCTCCCGTCTCCACCTCGGTGGACAATCCGGCTGTGGAATCTCTTGTTCGCGAATTCTCCTCCATTTGGGAGAGTACCCGATCCGCACTCCTTCAGTCGTCCGAACGGATGAAAAAACACGCTGACAAGAAACGCCTGGATCCTCCACAATTCCGTCCTGGAGATAAAGCCTGGCTCTCGTCCAAATATGTCCGGCTCAAGATTTCCTCCTACAAGTTAGGGCCTCGGTTCATCGGCCCACTGGAAGTTATCAAACAGATCAACCCGGTGGCCTATAAATTAAAACTCCCGGCCAACTTACGGATCCCTAACTCCTTCCATGTATCTCTCCTCAAACCCGTGGTACTTAACTCTTTTTCCAAGTCTACAGGTACGCCTCCTGCTCCGGTTTCCACTGAGAACGAGTTTGAGGTAGAGAACATTCTGGCCACCAAAAGGGTAAGAGGAAAAACCTTTTTTCTGGTAGATTGGAAGGGGTTTGGTCCTGAGGAGAGAACGTGGGAGCCCCGGGAGAACATCCATGCCCCTCTCATCCTTGATAAATTTCTCTCTGGCCTAAAAAAGGGGGGGCCTAAAGGGGGGGTACTGTAGCGTCAGCGTCCCTGCCTCCTGCTAGGCAGGGACGCTGCTCCCCTCACCTCTCCGCTCTGTGCCCGGCGTCTTCCTCCCGCTCTGCTGGCAGCGCGCGCTGCTTCCCGGCCACGGTGCTTAGGGCGCACGCGCGCTCCCCCTCTCTTAAAGGGGCCGCGCGCGCCGTCCTAAGGAGTCCCCGGCCAATGGCCGGAGGACTTCACCATATATAAGGCACCTCCTCCAAAATGGAGGTGCCCGAGCAATGTTGTTGCAAAGCCTTCACTCTGCTTCAGCCCTCAGGTCCCGTTTCCAGTTACCTGCCAGTCACCTGCCAGATTCCTGCCTGTTACCTGCCAGTCACCTGACAGATTCCTGCCTGTTACCTGCCAGATTCCTGCCTGTTACCTGCCAGTCACCTGCCAGAATCCTGCTTGATACCTGCCAGATATCCGTTTACCTGCTTGCAAGCCTGCGGTCCGACGGTCTGCCTTCTGACACCTGTCAGTCTGTCTATGGACCAGCCTGCCCGCTCACCTGGGAGCGCTCGTCTGCTACCTGCCTGCTAGCCTACCTGGAGGCTCCGCTGTCACTTGCCGTGACCACCTGCCTGTCCAGAGACTCTTGTCTGCTCACCTGGGAGCGCTCATCTGCTACCTGCCTGCTAGTCTACCTGGAGGCTCCGCCGTCACTTGCCGTGACCACCTGCCTGTCCAGAGACTCTTGTCTGCTCACCTGGGAGCGCTCATCTGCTACCTGCCTGCTAGCCTACCTGGAGGCTCCGCCGTCACTTGCCGTGACCACCTGCCTGTCCAGAGACTCTCGCCTGCTCACCTAGGAGCGCTCACCTGCTACCTGCCTGCTAGCCTACCTGGAGGCTCTGCTGTCACTAGCCGTGACCACCTGCCTGTCCAGAGACTGTCCCTGTCACTTGCCGTGAGTACCCGTCTTTCTACCCAGAGACTGTCCCTGTCACTTGCCGTGACTACCTGCCCTTCTACCCAGAGACTGTCCCTGTCACTTGCCGTGACTACCTGCCCTTCTACCCAGACACTGTCCCTGTCACTTGCCTTGATTACCTGCCCGTCTTCCCTGGGAGCCACCCGCTTCCTTACAAGGACCACCCCCTTGTATAGTTGCTCAGAGGTTCCGCCTCCCAGACCCGTTACACTGTCTACCCCGGAACCAGGCAGAGTAGGGAGAGCTGCTGCTGAGGGAGAGATTTGCTTGTTGATAGTTAATAAAAGTATTCCACAGCATATATATATATATATATATATATATCCATCTGAACTAACAGTCCTTCTGAGGACTAATACAGGTGCATATTTTCAGTAGTGAAGGTGATAGCAGGAGTTAGGCAGGCAGGCAGTGTATGTGGCAGATTGCAGTGCATATAGTGCAAGAGGGTCCATAGCACGTTCCTGCTGCTGCTTTTCTTACAGATATTTGTAGACATAGCCCCAGGTATCAGGGGCCCGGGCAATTTTTTTTTTACCTTAATCCTGGTTATTTGCTTAAAAAGCAATCCAGAGTACACCATTTTTCTGCTCCATTTGCTCATTAGCACTGCAGAATACAGCCAGATCCGTTCCATATTTCACTGATAAAAATCCAGAAATTTGAACTGAACCTGGAAAATATGGGCCTCCTTTTCCATTCTTTTGCAGTGTGTCGGTCAAGTTATTCAAACTAGGTCTCTGTGTAGAATAACATTAGTAAATTACAGGCCTGCTATTTAAAACCATGGTTCTCTGTCGGACATATCACATATAACAGTGTTCCAAAATCAGCCATTTCTGCCTTCCATTTCGTTGCAGTGTGTTGGTCAAGCTATTCACACTAGGTCTCTTTGAAGAATAATAGTAAATTACAGGCATGCTAATTAAAACTGTGGTTCTCTGTCCGACATATCACATATAAATGTTTTCCAAAATCAGCCATTTCTGCCTTCCATTTCGTTGCACTATGTCGGTCAAACTATTCGC
Source organism: Phyllobates terribilis (assembly GCF_046119375.1). NCBI lineage: Eukaryota > Metazoa > Chordata > Amphibia > Anura > Dendrobatidae > Phyllobates > Phyllobates terribilis. The sequence continues at coordinate 52,691,527 of NW_027362770.1, read as the reverse complement.
ACTAGGTCTCTGTGAAGAATAATATTAGTAAATTACAGGCCTGCTATTTAAAACTGTGGTTCTCTGTCTGACATATCACATATAACAGTATTCCAAAATCAGCCATTTCTGCCTTCCATTTCATTGCACTGTGTCGGTCAAGCTATTCAAACTAGGTCTCTCTGAAGAATAATATTAGTAATTTACAGGCCTGCTATTTAAAACCGTAGTTCTCTGTCAGACATATCACATATGACAGAGTTCCAAAAATCAGTGATTTCTGCGTTCCGTTTTGTTGCAGTGTGTTGATCAAGCTATTCACACTAGGTCTCTGAAGAATAATAGTAAATTATAGGCCTGATATTTAAAACCGTGGTTGTCTGTCAGACATATCACATATAACTGCGTTCCAAAATCATGGTGCAGACAACAAGGATTTGGATTCCTGGACCACGGTGTGAATTACCTCTATGACAGACACCTTGCCAGAGATGGACTACACCTCAACAAACCTGGGAAACACACATTCGCCAGGAGACTCGCAACACTCATCAGGAGGGCGTTAAACTAGAAGAAGAGGGGATGGGAAGAAAAACGCCGGACACGAACATGAAACCAGAGAACATACTAATGAAAGATATGAAGTGCGACAAAGAAGGTCCAAGACAAGATACTTGGAAGGGAGGTAAGAAAATTTCTAATACAATCCACAGGGAGAAGATTGGAACAAAACAAAATCGTGTAAACTGCATGCTAGCAAATGGCAGAAGCCTGACTAACAAGATGGATGAACTGGAAGCAGAAATATCTACAGGTAACTATGACATAGTGGGAATAACCGAGACATGGTTAGATGAAAGCTATGACTGGGAAGTTAACTTACCGGGTTACAGTCTGTTTAGAAGGGATCGAAGAAATCGGAAAGGGGGTGGAGTCTGTCTATATGTAAAGACGTGTCTAAAGCCTACAATACGGGAGGATGTATGGGAGGGAAATGAGGAGGTCGAGTCCTTATGGGTGGAGATACATGGGGCAAAAAACAATAATAAAATTATCATAGGAGTCTGTTATAAACCACCAAATATAACAGAAGCCACGGAAAGTCTATTAATGAGACAAATAGACGAAGTAGCAAAAAATAACGAGGTGATTATTATGGGGGACTTCAACTACCCCGATATAGACTGGGAAACCGAAAGCTGTAGATCTCAGAAAGGAAACAGGTTTCTGTCAATTATCAAAGACAATTATTTGTCACAACTTGTGCAGGAACCAACTAGAGGGACGGCCCTTTTAGACTTAATATTAACTAACAGGCCAGACAGAATAACTGAGGTGCAGGTCGGGGGGCACCTGGGAAATAGTGACCACAACATTATACAATTCCACATGTGCTTCAGTAGGGTGCCCAGCAAGGGAGTCACAAAAACACTGAACTTCAGGAGGGCAAATTTTGATCAGCTAAGAGATGCCCTTCACCTTATAGATTGGGATAGTATCTTCAGTAATAGGAGCACGGATAGAAAATGGGAAATTTTCAAAACAGTCCTACATAGTCACTGTAGAAGGTACATACCTTATGGGAATAAAAGGGCTAGGAATAGGAGGAAGCCAATGTGGCTAAATAAGGAAGTCAAGAGGGCAATGAAAAACAAAAAAAGGGCTTTCGATAAACTTAAACAAGAAGGCAGCGAGGAAGCGCTAATATCTTATAGGGAAAAAAACAAAATCTGTAAGAAACAAATAAGAATAGCAAAAGAGGAAACAGAGAGACTAATTGCCAAGGAAAGTAAAACGAATCCCAAACTGTTCTTTAACTATATAAACAGTAAAAGGATTAAAACTGATGGAGTTGGCCCATTGAAAAATAACCTGGGTAAAATCATAGAGGGCGATGAGGGTAAAGCAAACCTACTCAATAGCTTCTTCTCCACTGTTTTCACAAAAGAAAACAATTTATTGGAGGAAATGCAGAGTGATAATGTAAACCCTCCACTAAATATCACCCACCTAACCCAGGAGGAAGTTCAGAAACGCCTAAATAATATCAAAATAGACAAGTCACCAAGCCCAGATGGCATACACCCCCGGGTATTAAAAGAATTAAGTAATGTGATAGACAGACCGCTGTATCTTATATTCAAGCACTCTTTATGGACAGGGACTGTCCCACTAGACTGGTGCCAAGCAAATGTGGTACCAATATTCAAAAAGGGGTCTAAAAGTGACCCTGGGAACTATAGACCAGTAAGCTTAACGTCTGTTGTGGGTAAATTGTTTGAAGGATTTCTTAGAGATGCTATTGTAGAATATCTTAATGATAATAACTGTCTAACTCCATATCAACATGGATTCATGAGGGATCGCTCCTGCCAAACAAACCTGATCGCCTTCTACGAGGAGGTGAGCTCACAGCTGGACCGGGGAGAGTCAGTGGATGTTGTATACCTTGACTTCTCCAAAGCGTTTGATACCGTGCCACACAAAAGGTTGGTAAATAAAATGAGAATGCTTGGTCTGGGGGATAATGTGTGCAAGTGGGTAAATAGCTGGCTGAGTGATAGAAAGCAGAGGGTGGTTATCAATGGAGTAAGCTCAGGATGTGTCAGGGTTACTAGCGGGGTGCCTCAAGGGTCTGTCTTGGGTACTATATTATTTAATATATTTATTAATGATCTAGTGGAAGGGTTGCATAGTAAAATAGCAATATTTGCAGATGATACTAAACTTTGTAAAGTAGTTAATACAAATGAGGATAGGGCACAGCTACAGGAGGATTTAGATAAATTGGGGAGTTGGGCCAAAAAATGGCAAATGGGGTTCAATGCCGATAAATGTAAGGTCTTGCACATGGGAAAGAAAAACAGCAGTCACCCATACATATTAAATGGGAAACCGTTGGGGAAATCTGACATGGAGAAGGACCTGGGCGTCTTGGTTAACAGCAAATTAAATTGGAGTGCCCAGTGTCAGGCAGCAGCTGCGAAGGCAAATAGAGTCATGGCATGCATCAGAAGAGGAATAGGGGCATATGATGAGAACATTGTTCTTCCTCTGTTTAAAGCGCTGGTAAGGCCGCACTTAGAATATTGTGCACAGTTCAGGGCTCCGGTGCTCAGGAAAGACATATTGGAGCTAGAGAGGGTACAAAGGAGGGCGACTAAGGTAATAAAGAGAATGGAGGGACTAGAATACCCAGAGAGGTTGTCAAAATTAGGCCTATTTACGTTGGAAAAGAGAAGGCTTAGGGGAGACCTCATAAACATATATAAATACATCAGGGGGCAGTACAGAGATCTCTCCCATGACCTGTTTATACCAAGGATGGTGACAAAGATGAGGGGGCACACTATGCGTCTGGAGGAAAGGAGGTTCCTGCACCAGCATAGAAGGGGATTCTTTACGGTCAGAGCCGTGAGACTCTGGAACTCTCTGGGAAAGGAAGTGATGATGTCCAACTCACTTAATGAGTAGAGATGAGCGTTGTTCTACTCGAACTGTTCGCCAATCTCAAATTCGAGCTGTTTTGGGCGGTGTTCGAGCCGTTCGGCGAACACGAACAATTTGAGAAAAATTCGGCTGTTCGAGGTTATGTTCGATAACTGTTCGTGCACCAAAATCATAACTGGATTTTTTCTCAGTAATGATGAAAATTAATGTTAATACGCAGTTTGAGTGTACAGCGGGGTGGGGGAGGGGCAGGGGATGGATCTCTGCAGGAACAATGAAGATCTCCATTTTTTTTTTCTCTTTCCCGCATTTACAGTGGGGAGGTGCAATCTGTCAGCCTATCAGCAGCGCACACACGGAGCGAAGTGCTTTTTTTCACACAAGCAAGGGCATGTGTCATTGGCAGTGTATGTCACATGTCCTTGCCCTATAAGACCAAGCCATTTTCCCCGTCGCCACCATTTTCTCACTGCTGCAGCTGCGTGTTAGACGGCACCGCTGTTGCTGTGTGCGCTATACCTTGTTAATTTCAAGCCAATTTTCGCACAAATCTACAGATAGCTTGGGAGTAGGGAATAGTTGTGATTGCAGTCCTTTTAAGGACTAGGTTACAGCATTTCCTACGACTTTTATCAGGCAGGTCTGTGCTCTTAAATAGATAGATTGTGGGAGTAAAGACTAATTGTAATTGGAGTCCTTTTCAGGACTAGGTTACATCAGTTCCTATCAGTTTTTGCCAGGCAGGTCTGTGCCAGTGCTGTGCAAGTTTTTTTCACAGCATTTGGCTGAATCTAGCAAAGCTAATCCTTTTTGGCCTATTGCAGAGTGTGTTAGTCAGTGGAGTAGCCTATCTGTGTTGCAAGATATACCACCTGTGTATAGAATACCAATTTTTTTACTGCACCTAGTGAAGTAAAATCTTTTGGGCATAGCATCATTCTATTAGTCCATCTATACAGACCTCCATCAGGTTGCAAACTGAATATATTTTTTTCTGCATCTACCTCTGAAAAAATATTGGGCTTCTAGCTGTGTGTGGGACTTGTTCTATTAATCCATCTATACAGACCTCCATCAGGTTGCAAACTGAATATATTTTTTTCTGCATCTACCTCTGAAAAAATATTGGGCTTCTAGCTGTGTGTGGGACTTGTATTAGTCCATCTATACTGACCTCCATCAGGTTGCAAACTGAATATATTTTTTTCTGCATCTACCTCTGAAAAAATATTGGGCTTCTAGCTGTGTGTGGGACTTGTTCTATTAATCCATCTATACAGACCTCCATCAGGTTGCAAACTGAATATATTTTTTTCTGCATCTAGCTCTGAAAAAATATTTGGCCTTCTAGCAGTGTGTGGGACTTTCTCTATTAGTCCATCTATACTGACCTCCATCAGGTTGCAAATTGAATATAATTTTTTTCTGCATCTAACCCAGCCAATAGTTTTGGCCTAATAGCACAGTTTGGCCACTCAGCTCTGCTCGGTTCCCATCCATTGTTTTTTTGTGCAAACAACTCCAGAGTTGTTAATTAGTTAACCACCAAAATGAGTGGAAAAAGGCCTGCTGCTGGTGGAAAGGGGAATAGGCGTGTTGGGAAGGGGAAAAAAGGATGTGTCCGTGGGGTAGGTGTTAAAGCAACAGTAACATCTGCAGAAGAAAGACCATCTTCCAGCCAAACTAAAATGTCTACTTCTTTTAGCGGACAATGTGATAAGATCCCTTTCTTACGGCCACGCCAATCGCTACAAATTCCAGATGAGGCACAAAAACAGCAGGTGCTTCAACGGATATCAAGTGCTCCTTTAAGTGGGCTCTCCTCCACATCAACTTCAACATCACAAATACTCCAGTCCTCAAAGGTGTCACCCCAATCGCACTTGCTTCCTCACAGCTCCCAAATCTCCAGCTGCCCGTCTGAGTATGAGGTAGAACAGATGGTTGAGTCTGCAGAGCTGTTTACTCATACTATAGCCTGGGAATCAGAGGTCGACTCCAGCGCTTCTGTGAATCCAGACGAGGAAATGATCTGCACTGATGCCCAGAATCTTTATGAGTCGGATCCAGGACCAGACGCAGAAGGTTCTGACCATAATGTAGACCCTCATTCCCAAACTGTAACTCCTGTTGGTGGAGACAATGAGGAAGACGATGATAAGACTCAAATACCTGATTGGAGCGACAACTTTAGTTTTTTGTCAGGGCAGGAACAGGTTGGCTGTGAGGACGACGGGTGTGATAACGCACAGGGTGATGATGATGAGGTTGGAGATCCCACTTACTGTCAACCCACAGTCAGCCAAGAGATGAGGTCAGCAGAGGAGGTGGAGGAAGATGCTAGTGACGACGAGGTCAGGTTGCGCCTTCCTGGACAGAGACGTAGTACTGGAAGCACGTCAACAACTGCATCCTCAAACACAACTCTGCCTCTCACCACAAGTCGTGGTGGCTCTTCAGGTCGCATGGGTGCTAAGCCTTGCATAGCCTGGGCATTTTTTCAGATCGATAAAGATGACCCAAATCGTGTTATCTGTAACATTTGTCAGCAAAAGCTAAGTAGAGGCCAAAAAATACATAGTTTGAGTACTTCATGCATGAACCGGCACATGGACATGAAGCATAAGTTGCAGTGGGAAGCTCAGTGTGCTACAATGCGGCCTAGCCGGCCGGGCCAACCACCGTCTGCCATATCTTGTGCATCCGCGGCCTCTTCATCCTCTGTGACTGGGGGGACAGCAGTCACACCTGTTTTGGGGCGCAGACCTGCCACCTCTTTACCCGCAACAGCCAGCGTGATTGGCAGGTCATCATTTTCTTTGGAGGTGGTGACACCAGCTGGTGTTGAGCGCTGTCCGACATCGATAGCACCACCTTTGGATCAAGGCAACCTAACATGTCCGCCTGCATCTTCCTCACAGACCGGCAGTTTGCCGGGGACACCCTTATCAACCCCGTCTAAGCACAATAGCCAGCCCTCGGTCCCTCAGATGTGGACAAGTAAAAGACCATTTTCTCCTAGCCATGAGAAAGCTAAGAGGTTGAATTTCACCATCTGCAAGTTCTTGGCTACAGAAATGCTGCCTTTCCGCCTGGTGGACACAGAGGATTTTCGAGACCTTATGTCCGTCGCAGTGCCCCTGTACCAGATGCCCAGTCGGCACTACTTCTCAAAGAAAGGTGTGCCTGCGCTCCACCAGCATGTCGCACACAACATCACCGCTTCTTTGAGAAACTCTGTGTGTGACAGGGTGCATTTCACCACAGACACTTGGACAAGTAGGCATGGACAGGGGCGTTACATGTCGCTGACTGGGCACTGGGTAACTATGGTGACAGCAGGACAAGGGGCTGCTGTCCAAGTCTTGCCGTCCCCACGAGTTGTGCGTCAATCCTCTTTATGTCAAAGTTCCTCCACTGCTTCTGCCTCCTCAACCTCCTCTCGGTCTTCCACCTGCACCCAAAGCCTGTCTGGTCATGCCACAAGCTTTCTAACTGCGCAGAAGGGATCCTGCACACCTCCTTACTATGCTGGCAGTAGGGCTCAACGTCATCAGGCGGTTTTTACATTGAAATGTCTGGGAAATGTGAGTCACACAGCTGAGGAGTTGTGGTCAGCTCTGGAGAACCAATTTCATGAATGGTTGTCTCCACTGGACCTGAAACCAGGGAAGGCCGTGTGCGACAATGCTGCAAACCTGGGTGCGGCCCTTCGCCGGGGCAATGTCACACACGTGCCTTGTATGGCTCACGTGTTGAACCTGGTTGTCCAGCAATTTTTAGCCCACTATCCCAGACTAGATGGCCTTCTGCAGAGGGCACGGTCGCTGTGTGCTCACTTTTGCCGTTCGCATCCCGCAGCTCAGCGACTTACATCTCTACAGAAGTCGTTGGGCCTGCCACTTCACCGGCTAAAATGCGATGTGCCTACCCGGTGGAATTCAACTCTGCACATGTTGCAGCGACTGTGGCAGCACCGACAAGCCCTGGTGCAATACGTTCTGACGTATAGCCTGGGCCAACAAGATCCAGAGGTGGGGCAAATCACGCTGGAGGAGTGGTCTCAGATCAGGGACCTATGCACCCTTCTGCACAGTTTTGAAATGGCGACGAAGATGTTTAGTGCTGACGATGCCATTATCAGCATGACTATTCCGGTGATTTACATGCTGGAGCACATGTTAAACAGAATTCGGAGTCAGGTGGTGGCACAAGAGGAGGTGGAGGAAGTAGAGGAGGAGGAGTTGTATGCGGAAGGGCTAACATCTACAAGGTCCAGACGGTCGGCAGCACCAAGGCGGCAGGCATGTGAGGGTGGGGGAGATGGTTTTACCAGGGCGCATGGTAGCAGCCAAACTAGTGAGGAAGGTGCAGGAGCCCAGGAAGAAGTGGAGGACGAACTGATGGAAGACTCATCAGATGAGGGAGACCTTGATCACATTTCTGTTGTGCGAGGTTGGGGGGAGAGGACAGAGGAAGGAAGCATGATTGTTACCTCGCCACCAACACAACAGGGACTTGGTGCTCCTGGATGCGCAACACACATGAGTGCCTTCTTGCTGCACTACCTGCAACATGACCCTCGAATTGTGAGAATTAGAAATAATCCTGACTACTGGGTTGCCACACTGTTAGATCCCCGGTACAAAAGTAAATTTGCAGAAATTATTCCTGCCATAGAAAGGGATGCACGCATGCAGGAGTATCAGCAGAGACTGTTTCAGAATCTTACATGTGCTTTTCCACAAAATACCAGTGGTGCACGTAGTGAATCTCACAGTTCCAACTTGACAACCGTGGGACCGTCAAGTGTTCAGCACTCAAACCGTAACAGAACCACAGTATCTGCTGGTAACATCAATTTTGCGGAATCATTTCACCACTTTTTTAGCCCATCCTTTGCAAGGCCACAGGAGACAAGAAGTCTGACACATAGTCAACGCCTAGAGACGATGGTACAGGAGTATCTCCAAGTATACATTGAAGCCACGACTGTGTCACTGGACCCTTGCTCTTTTTGGGCTTCCAATCTGGATAAATGGCCGGAGCTAGCCACTTACGCCTTGGAGATCTTGTCATGCCCCGCAGCCAGCGTTCTGTCTGAACGTGTGTTCAGCGCTGCTGGTGGTGTGCTGACAGATAAGCGCACGCGGCTCTCCACTGATAATGTAGACAGACTCACGTTCATAAAGATGAACAAATCATGGATCCGAAACGACTTTTCTACCGCTGTGTCATCCTGGGGAGAGTAAAAGCTTGATGATTGGTTAAAATCACCCTACCAACCGTTTTAAGCTTTCAAATTACTAATCATGTTTATCTGTATCTTGGCTGGAAAATAATTTGGGCTTTGTAGCAGTGTGCAGCACTGATTCTATTAGGCCATCTATAATAAGCTCCACCAGATTTAAAATTACTAATCATGTTTATCTGTATCTTGACTGGAAAATAATTTGGGCTTTGTAGCAGTGTGCAGCACTGATCCTATTAGGCCATCTATACTAAAGCTTCACCAGATTTAAAATTAATAATAATTTTTAGCTGCATCTAGCCCGGAAAATAATTTTGGGGCTCCGAGATGCGCAAGACACATAAGTGCCTTCTTGCTGCACTACCTGCAGCATGACCCTCATATTGTCAGAATTCGAAGTAATCATGACTACTGGGTTGCCACACTCTTAGATCCCCCAAACTTTTCGATCAACCTTTTCATTTTAATAAAGACCAAAAAAATGGTCATTTTTGAAATTATAAGCATTAGCAGGTTGTTAGAAACTGAAATCAAACAGTTTTCAACTCAAAACTTTATTCTAGGTGATGTTACAATTTCACATAGGACCCCTTGTTCGAAAGGAGCTTCTGAACTCTCTCGTCCATTGAATTTGTCAGGTTTTGGATGGTTTCTGCTTCAATTGTTTTGCATGAGGACAGAATACCCTCCCAGAGCTGTTGCTTAGATGTGAACTGCCTCCCGCCATCATAGACACTCCTTTTAATGATGCTCCAAAGGTTCTGAATGGGGTAGAGGTCAGGGGAGCATGGGGGTCACACCATAAGTTTGTCCCCTTTTATGCCCATATCAGCCAGAGATGCAGATGTTTTATGTGCAGCATGAGATGGTGCATTATCATGCAGAAAAATGATCTTGCTGTGAAATACACGGTTCTTCTTCTTGAACCATGGCAGGATGTGCTGTTTGAGAAAATCCACATACATTATGGAGTTCATCTTTAGCGCCTTCAGGGATCCTAAAGGGGCCGACAATCTCTCTCCCCATGATTCCAGCCCAAAACTTTACTCCACCTCCTCCTTGTTGACGCTGTAGCCGTGTTTGCGTGGGGTGTCCATCAACCAGCCATCCTCCACTCCATCCATCTGGACCATCGAGCGCTGCACGGCACTCATCCGTGAACAAAACAGTTTTGAAATCAGTCTTCATGTAATGTTTGGCCCACTGGAGCCGTTTCTGCTTGTGTGAAGTGGATAGAGGAGGTCGACAGGATGGCGTATGCACAGCTGCAAACCTCTGAAGGACCCTGCATCTTGTTGTTCGGGGGACGTTGGAGGCACAAGCAGCTTCAAAAACTTGTCTGCTGCTATGACAAGGCTTTTTTGCCGCTGCTCTTTCAACCTGACGTAATTGCCTGTAGGAAAGAGTCCTCAATTTGCCCTTATCAGCACGCACACGTGTGTACTGTGAATCAGCTACATACTTCTTGATTGCCAAGACACTTCATCCTGATCATCGCACAATGTTGATTGTAGTCATGCCTTGACCTAAACACTCCACAATTTGTTGCTTCTCAGCAGCCGACACATCCTTTTTCTTTCCCATTTTGGCAGAAAATGTAGGCTGCTTAATAATGTGAGACAGCCTTCTTAAGTAGTCTTGCCTTTCATTGGACACACCTGCCAAACTAATTAGCACAGGTGTCTGCAATTGCTTACAGTGATATAAAGAGCCCTGACACACATCACCATCAATGAGTTTAACTGACAAACAAACAAATTCTTCCCTTATCACTCCTAAACACTTTTTGCATAATAATTTGGAACACAGTGTACATGTGCTTTTCCACAAAACACCAGTGGTTCACGTAGTGAATCTTACAGTTCTAACTTGCCAACCGTGGTCTGTAAGGAGTTGTTCAATAAAGGGCCCAAAATTAAGATAACATAGATGGGAGAGGTCTCTATGAATAGGAATTCCTAAGTATTTGATACCCTGTGAGGGCCAGGCAAAGGGAAAGTTGGACTGGATGGAATCCTATATGGATTTGGGGAGGGAGACATCGAGGGCCTCAGACTTCGCTGCATTGATTTTAAAATTTGACCATGTAACAAAGTGATCTATTTCAGCCATAACAGCATGGATGGATATATGTGATTGAGTGATATATACTAGGACATCATCAGCAAATAGAAGGCACTTGTACTCGGTGCCTCCCACCTCAATCCACCTAATATTGGGGTTATGGCGAATTGATGAGAGCAGGTGCTCCGTCACTAGGATGTATAAGAGAGGGGACAGAGAACATCCCTGCCTTGTCCCATTGGTGATTGTGAAAGGTGATGAAAATGTTCTGACGCGCCCCCTGGGCCTTGGGACACCCGGAGCCGGACACTTTTTGGTGGATGCTGATGGTTGTAGTCTCCGTGGCGGCAACCCGGTTCCGTGGCTCAGGGCGGTCAAACCAGTGGCGGAACTATTTATGTGGTTTTAATGTTTAAATGTCCGACTACGCCACCCGTGGATTGCGGTCAGAGTGAACCGCCGCTCCAGGGCAGATCGCTGAGGCTGGTGTTGTGGGTGCAGCAAAGCGTAGCATAACTCCCCACGGGAGGAGTATAGCCTCAGGGCAGTGTATGCGGAGGATGGGGGTGATGGTGCAGGGCAGCAGCAATAATGACACGGAGTCAGTGATGCAGTCCAGGGCCTTTACTCACAGTTCTTATTATCCAGACCACGTCTGCAGGTAACGGCTGCCCACGTCGTACTGTGCTCACCAGGTGAGGGGCTCAGACAACTCCCAGATAACTTTGGAGCGCTTCACAGGACCCCCTTTGTGTGTCCTTTGTCTGGCCTTTCTTACCAACCCTTCTGTCCGGCTGCCTCGGGCCTCCTCTTGGTAAACTTGGCGCCAGTTTCCCTGACCCTATGTGGTGCCTTCCTAGCGGGTGTAGCGAGGGGCTGCGCCACATAAAATGTCACAGCCTCCTGTTTCTAGCTGAGGGTCGTTTCCTGCCTCCACTAGTTTCGGGGACCGGTCTCCCCCTTTGGCCTGACCCCTCCACGCAGGTGGATTCGGGCGTGCGGTGGCGACTCGCCCGTCCGCACCCCTGAGATCCCTTCGTTCCTCGTTCCTGGAGCCTTCTCCGCTCCTCTTCCTTCCTTCTCCCTGTTCTAGGCCTGGGCCTCTGTTACTAGGCCCGCCTCCAGAGCAGAGCTCATGCAGAGCCCCTGCTCCCTGCCACTTCTGCTCAGACTTCTCTGCACTGAACTAAGATGGTGCCCACCTTTTATACTCCCTTCTCAATGCACCCAGGAACTGCTTCCTCCCTGCTCCTGCACTACAGGGTTCCCCTTCCTCAGTGTTCCCTCCCCCCACTCCAGCCAGGGACAGGGACTGTCGTGCCCATCTCAGGGGCATATTGGTCGCCCTGCCCCACGGCAATGTGGTGTAATGCATGCAGGTGTCGGGTCCTGATCCACACTACATCCTTACCTGAGAGTGAGATATCACACCTCTGGGTGAGGTGCAATACCTCTGTAGCAACCGAGCCCTCGGTGCTACAGTTCCATTTATCTTCAGCCTAGGTGACGTATTGCGATACAGGGCCGTGATTTTGGCTATAAAAGGGTCCCCTAGACCCCTACCCCAAGCTTTTTAAGAGAATCATATATGGCGTGCCAGGAGACTCTATGGAATGCTTTCTCAGCATCCAACGAGAGTATCTAATTACAAATTTTTAACTGCATCTAGCCCAGGAAATACTTTGTGCCTAGTAGCAGTGTCTGCTAGTCAGCGGATTATCCCAGCTGTTAAGCAAGCTACACCACCTGTAGTTTGGACACTTCATTTTTTCAAAGGAAATGCTTCGGGACCACGGGATACTCAGTGAAGAGCATCAGGAGGCACCCCAAGGCATAGGGGCTCGGACTGGCAGTAGGATGCCTTGCGGTGGACAGCCGAGCTCGATCCTTGTAAAAGCTTTTTAACTGCAGCAGCTTTAGTGGACGCTACTGGAGCTGGAATTACTTGGCTGCTGGCATGAGACTTGCCCTCCAATAGATCCTTGTAAATGGATTTAAAGTGTATTTATTCAAATTAGAGAGACAATTTAAATTAAAAAGCTTAGAGCTGCCTCCACCACAGGGGATCTCGCTCGACCCACCAGCGGACAGGCACCAGTATTGGGAGAGGGGGGCTGGCCGTCAGGGTTCACCGCGGCTCTGGCACAAACCCGGCGACACGGAGGTGGCACGGGCAGGAGCGGACTGAACGTGTCGGCTTCTCACTTTTTGGATTTTAGAAGGGCATGACATGCCTATAGCTGTGTCTCCCCCTCCTTTTACTCCTCCACCTCTTTTCTTTTCGCATGACTATATGTACTTGTCACTTTTCCATGTGTTAGTTGTGTCTTATGAGCAGTTTGTCAGCTTTTGGACACCTTTGAAGGTGTTTTCTATGTGTTTCTATGTGTTTTTGTTTGCCTGCCATTGGTTTTAACGGTGTTCGAAGGTGTTCGACGAACAGTTCGACGAACAGCTCGGCGAACAGCTCGGCGAACACACGGGTGTTCGACGAACCGAACCGAACTCGAACACTACGGGGGTGGCTCAACACTATTAATGAGTTCAAGAGAGGCCTGGACGCCTTTCTTGAGAACAATAAAATTACATCTTATGCTTAGTGATAGTTAATTAATCCAGGGATTTAATCTGACTGCCAGATTGGAGTTGGGAAGTGAATTTTTCCTCAATGATGTAAATTGGCCTATACCGCATGGGTTTTTTTGCCTTCCCCTGGATCAATGCTGCGGAATAGCTGCAGTGCACAAGAAATAGGCTGAACTGGATGGACGCTTGTCTTTTTTCGGCCTTATAAGCTATGTAAACTATGTAACTATGTAACTATGTAGCCTTTTCTACTGAACGTGGAGAATATTGTCCACCATATAAAATGGGCAAGATGCCAGGCAAGGGACTGGGAAGTGGACCTGATGGTGATGATGCATGCCGAGGCCGTGGGCAAGCTGAAATTGTGCCACAACAAACACTCACATCTTGTCGCCCGACCTTCCTGTCCCAATTGCTAGGGGACCGCAGCACACCATTATTGAACACAGAGCAATGTCAAAAGGTTGTTGGTTGGATAGCAGATAATGCTTCCAGTCACTTTGCCACCACCACTACCACCCTGTCTTCCACACGGTCAAGTCTCAGTAGCCGTGAGTCTTGACCGCATATTCCTCACCCTGATCCTTCTTCCTCCCACAATGCCGAGTACCCGAAGACAACTGATCCCACACTTGGACACTCAGAAGAGCTGTTCACTTTTCCATTTGGGCCTCCTGCCTGGCCAGCTTCAAGCGAGTCAAGAGGAGAACTTGTGTAATGATGCCCAAATATTTTAGCAGCCACGGTCACATGAAGGCAACGGTGGGATAGTGCAATTACTGTCTCAAGAGGTGAACGATGATGATGAGACACAATTGCCAGAAAGTCAGGAGGACCAGCGAGTGGAAGTGGAAGACGAGGTGTTGGATGATATAGTAACTGAAACAGCCGAGCAGGGGAAAATGCAGAGTGAGGACAGCAGAAAACAGGGAGAGGGAGGCGTAGGACAACAACAGGCAGGAAGAAGCAGTGTGGTGTCCGCAGACACAAGGTGGGAAACCACGAACACCAAAACAACGGAAGGTGCCAGTACAACTGTTAGGTCTTCCTGAGTCTGGTTGTTTTTTAAAGACTCTTCAGATAACCCCAAAAAGACCATTTGCACCACCTGCCAGGCCAGCATCAGCAGGGGTAGCAAAACTAGGAGCCTGACCTCCATTAGCATGATCAGGCACATGGCTGCAAAGCACCCTATTAAGTGGGCCGAACCCCAGGTTCCAGAAACAGTGTCTGTGGGTGACACCACTGCTTCTTCCGCTGTTGTCTGTGCAAGCCAATCCCCTGTCCATGGCGAACGCGAAGATACCTCCTGCCCTGCACGTGTCAGTGCACACTCTCAACTAGCACCATCAACAAGCTCGTCCACTTCCATGTCCCAACACAGCATTCAGTTGTCCCTACCTCAGTCCTTGGAACACAAGCGCAAATACGCAGCCAACGCCCCAGAGGCCACACTACTAAATTCACACATTTCGCGACTGCTTGCGCTTGAAATGTTGCCTTTAGGCTCATAGAGACAGAAGCTTTCCGCAACCTGATGGCGCTGGCCATCCCTCGGTACTTGGTCCCCAGCCGCCACTATTTCTCATGGTGTGCTGTCCTTGCATTACATTAGCACGTGTCCCACAATGTTAGTTGTGCCCTCAACAACGCAGTTACTGGGAAAGTCTACCTAACCACGGACCCGTGGACAAGTGCTTGTGGGCAGGAACATCTCACTGACGGAACACTGGGTTAATACGGTGGAAGTCAGGACCCAGTCGGACCTTGGGACAGAACACATCCTCCCAACGCCGAGGATTGTGGGCCCTGGGTCAATTAGGGTTGCCCCCACATTCTACAGCTCCTGCACCTCCTGCTCCTCCTCTTCAGCCTCCATCTCCGAAATGAGCACATCAGTCAGAAGATGGAAGCAATGCAGCACTGCCTCGGCCCAGCGGCAACAGGTTGTGCTGAAGCTAATTTTCTTTGGTGACAACGCGCACACCGCTGAAGAGTTGTGAACAGCTCTGAAAGAGCAGGCAGATCTGTGGCTGACACTGCTGAACTTACAGCCAGCCATTACAATGGCCGGAATCTGGAGGCAGCTCTGAAGCAAGGCAAATTCGCACATGTGCCATTCCTGGACTATGTGCTTAACCTCGTGGTTCAGCGGTTTCTCAAAACCTACCCAGATCTTTCACTTCTACTTGTCAAAGTACGCCACATGTGTGACCATTTTAGAAAGTCAGTTACAGCTTCTGCCACCCTTGCTGTTCTTCAGAAGCGTTTGCAGCTTCCAGCTCACCGACTAGTGTGTGATGTCCCCACGCATTGGAACTCTACAATGCAAATTTTGGGAAGGATTTGTGAGCATAAGAACGCAGTTGTTGACTACCTGCATCAACATGGCCGTCGGTATTCAGGTCACACTCCACACATAAGACATCAGAAGTGGACATGGATGTCAGACATCTGTACCAAACTCCAAAACTTTGAGAAGTCCACTAGGATGGTGAGCAGCGATGATGCCATAATTAGCATCCCCATCCTGCTTCTCTGTCTTGCTCTCTGCTCACAATTAAAGAGGAAGAATTGCAGGTGGAGCTGGATGATGGAACAAGGAACCATACAGGGTGATTCCACACAGTCCAGACTCATCTTATCCCAGCGTGGAATGGGTGACAATGAGGAGGAAGAGGAGGAGGAGGAGCTAGTTTCCTGTGTTTTAAACGGTACTATCCGCACAACTGCCTTACCGTCTGTTCCGTGTGAGTGGCCTGAGGACAGGGAGGAAGAAGAAGAAGAGGAGGAGGATGAGCAGGAGAGCATGATCAGTCATCCTCTTGGCGAGGACACGGAAGTATTGCCTCTCTGCAGTCTGACACACATGGCTGAGTTTATGTTACGCTGCCTTTCCCGTGACCCTCGCATTGTCCAAATTTTGGGTGACAGTCATTACTGGTTGGTGACACTTCTAGACCCATGCTACAAGGACAACTTTCTGTCTCTAATTCCCTTGCCGGACAGGCCTAATAAAATGGGGCAGTACCAGAATGCCCTTGTTGCGGAATTATTAAAAAAATTCCTATCTGAAAACTCTGGCGTCAGAGGTCACAGTTCGTTGGACAACCAAGGAGTACAGGCGAGAGAGACACAACTTCAATCTAGCAGAGGCAGGGGAACACTGTCAAAGTTCTGGGACAGTTTTCTCAGACCCTCCCATCGCACAGGCCCCGAGGCCTGGAGTTCTCTCCCAAGGAGGGAAAAGTTTCAGAAAATGCTGAGGGAGTACCTTGCTGACCGTACCAACGTCCTCCGTTATTCCTCTATGCCTTATAATTATTGGGTATCCAAGCTGGACACGTGGCATGAACTGGCTCTCTACGCCTTGGAGGTCCTGGCCTGCCTTGCCTCTAGCGTTTTGTCAGAGTGGGTTTTTAGTGCCGCCGGTGGAATTTTCAACTGAAAATGCTGACAGGCTGACTCTTGTAAAAATGAACAAGGGCTGGATTGGGACAGACTTCTCAACACCACCGAATGATAGCAGCATTGCATAAACTCAAATACAGTGTCTTTTTTTGGGAGGTCTAACTCTATTTGCATGAACAAATAAAGTAGCACACTGTAACACTGAGTATATAGATATGAAATATGAATAGCTTAACTACTGTAGAAAATAGAAATAAATGAAAAAAAATTTTTG
This sequence comes from Phyllobates terribilis, assembly GCF_046119375.1. Lineage (NCBI taxonomy): Eukaryota > Metazoa > Chordata > Amphibia > Anura > Dendrobatidae > Phyllobates > Phyllobates terribilis. The sequence goes on along the minus strand of NW_027362770.1, from coordinate 52,674,512 downwards.
AAAATTTTTTTTGCGCATGTAAATATGAAGTATGGAAAATGAATAGCATTACTGCTGTAAATAAATGAGAAATCTTAGCGCATAAATTGGCCAATTCATGTGTACCGGACAGCCGCGGTAAGGCGTTTCTCGATGTCAGGACCTATAATGTGAATACCTCTCTAAGAGACCTCCGTCTGCTTATGTGTGGGAAAGACAGATCCTGATGCATTTAAAGCCACCTGCGGCATGGGGGTGGGGGTGGAGTGCTCAGTCAACGCTAAATCTAGTAACAAAGAAAATGACGGCACTTCCACTACAAAAACTAGGTGTGAACAGGTGCTTACTAAGAGCAGCTACCTCCATATATAATGAACAAATAAAGTAGCACACTGTAACACTGAGTATATAGATATGAAATATGAAATATGAATAGCTTAACTACTGTAGAAAATAGAAATAAATGAAAAAAATTTTTTGAAAAATTTTTTTGCGCATGTAAATATGAAGTATGGAAAATGAATAGCATTACTGCTGTAAATAAATGAGAAATCTTAGCGCATAAATTGGCCAATTCATGTGTACCTGACAGCCGCGGTAAGGCGTTTCTCGATGTCAGGACCTATAATGTGAATACCTCTCTAAGAGACCTCCGTCTGCTTATGTGTGGGAAAGACAGATCCTGATGCATTTAAAACCACCTGCGGCATAGGGGTGGGGGTGGAGTGCTCAGTCAACGCTAAATCTAGTAACAAAGAAAATGACGGCACTTCCACTACAAAAACTAGGTGTGAACAGGTGCTTACTAAGAGCAGCTACCTCCATATATAATGAACAAATAAAGTAGCACACTGTAACACTGAGTATATAGATATGAAATATGAAATATGAATAGCTTAACTACTGTAGAAAATAGAAATAAATGAAAAAAATTATGAAATTTATTTCATATCTATATACTCAGTGTTACAGTGTGCTACTTTATTTGTTCATTATATATGGAGGTAGCTGCTCTTAGTAAGCACCTGTTCACACCTAGTTTTTGTAGTGGAAGTGCCGTCATTTTCTTTGTTACTAGATTTAGCGTTGACTGAGCACTCCACCCCCACCCCCATGCCGCAGGTGGTTTTAAATGCATCAGGATCTGTCTTTCCCACACATAAGCAGACGGAGGTCTCTTAGAGAGGTATTCACATTATAGGTCCTGACATCGAGAAACGCCTTACCGCGGCTGTCAGGTACACATGAATTGGCCAATTTATGCGCTAAGATTTCTCATTTATTTACAGCAGTAATGCTATTCATTTTCCATACTTCATATTTACATGCGCAAAAAAATTTTTCAAAAATTTTTTTTCATTTATTTCTATTTTCTACAGTAGTTAAGCTATTCATATTTCATATTTCATATCTATATACTCAGTGTTACAGTGTGCTACTTTATTTGTTCATTATATATGGAGGTAGCTGCTCTTAGTAAGCACCTGTTCACACCTAGTTTTTGTAGTGGAAGTGCCGTCATTTTCTTTGTTACTAGATTTAGCGTTGACTGAGCACTCCACCCCCACCCCCATGCCGCAGGTGGTTTTAAATGCATCAGGATTAGTGTTGAGCCACCCCCGTAGTGTTCGAGTTCGGTTCGGTTCGTCGAACACCCGTGTGTTCGCTGAACTGTTCGCCGAACTGTTCGTCGAACTGTTCGTCGAACACCTTCGAACACCGTTAAAACCAATGGCAGGCAAACAAAAACACATAGAAACACATAGAAAACACCTTCAAAGGTGTCCAAAAGCTGACAAACTGCTCAGAAGACACAACTAACACATGGAAAAGTGACAAGTACATATAGTCATGCGAAAAGAAAAGAGGTGGAGGAGTAAAAGGAGGGGGAGACACAGATATAGGCATGTCATGCCCTTCTAAAATCCAAAAAGTGAGAAGCCGAGACGGCCAGTCCGCTCCTGCCCGTGCCACCTCCGTGTCGCCGTGTTTGTGCCAGAGCCGCGGTGAACCCTGACGGCCAGCCCCCCTCTCCCAATACTGGTGCCTGTCCGCTGGTGGGTCGAGAGAGCCCCCCTGTGGTGGAGGCAGCTCTAAGCTTTTTAATTTAAATTGTCCCTCTAATTTGAATGAATACACTTTAAATCCATTTACAAGGATCTATTGGAGGGCAAGTCTCATGCCAGCAGCCGCGTAATTCCAGCTCCAGTAGCGTCCACTAAAGCTGCTGCAGTTAAAAAGCTTTTATAAGGATCGAGCTCGGCTGTCCACCGCAAGGCATCCTAGTGCCAGTCCCAGCCCCTATGCCTTGGGGTGCCTCCTGATGCTCTTCACTGAGTATCCCGTGGTCCCGAAGCATTTCCTTTGAAAAAATTAAGTGTCCAAACTACAGGTGGTGTAGCTTGCTTAACAGCCGGGATAATCCGCTGACTAGCAGACACTGCTACTAGGCACAAAGTATTTCCTGGGCTAGATGCAGTTAAAAATTTGTAAGTAGATACTCTCGTTGGATGCTGAGAAAGCATTCCATAGAGTCTCCTGGCACGCCATATATGATTCTCTTAAAAAGCTTGGGGTAGGGGTCTAGGGGACCCTTTTATAGCCAAAATCACGGCCCTGTATCACAATACGTCACCTAGGCTGAAGATAAATGGAACTGTAGCACCGAGGGCTCAGTTGCTACAGACGTATTGCACCTCACCCAGAGGTGTGATATCTCACTCTCAGATAAGGATGGAGTGTGGATCAGGACCCGACACCTGCATGCATTACACCACATTGCCGTGGGGCAGGGCGACCAATATGCCCCTGAGATGGGCACGACAGTCCCTGTCCCTGGCTGGAGTGGGGGGAGGGAACACTGAGGAAGGGGAACCCTGCAGTGCAGGAGCAGGGAGGAAGCAGTTCCTGGGTGCATTGAGAAGGGAGTATAAAAGGTGGGCACCATCTTAGTTCAGTGCAGAGAAGTCTGAGCAGAAGTGGCAGGGAGCAGGGGCTCTGCATGAGCTCTGCTCCGGAGGCGGGCCTAGTAACAGAGGCCCAGGCCTGCAAGAGGGAGAAGGAAGGAAGAGGAGCGGAGAAGGCTCCAGGAACGAGGAATGAAGGGATCCCAGGGGTGCGGACGGGCGAGTCGCCACCGCACGCCCGAATCCACCTGCGTGGAGGGGTCAGGCCAAAGGGGGAGACCGGTCCCCGAACTAGTGGAGGCAGGAAACGACCCTCAGCTAGAAACCGGAGGCTCTGACATTTTATGTGGCGCAGCCCCTTGCTCCACCCGCTAGGAAGGCACCACATAGGGTCAGGGAAACTGGCGCCAAGTTTACCAAGAGGAGGCCCGAGGCAGCCGGACAGAAGTGTTGGTAAGAAAGGCCAGACAAAGGACACACAAAGGGGGTCCTGTGAAGCGCTCCAAAGTTATCTGGGAGTTGTCTGAGCCCCTCACCTGGTGAGCACAGTACGACATGGGCAGCCGTTACCTGCAGACGTGGTCTGGATAATAAGAACTGTGAGTAAAGGCCCTGAACTGCATCACTGACTCCGTGTCGTTACTGCTGCTGCCCTGCACCATCACCCCCATCCTCCGCATACACTGCCCTGAGGCTATACTCCTCCCGTGGGGAGTTATGCTACGCTCTGCTGCACCCACAACACCAGCCTTAGCGGTCTGCCCTGTAGCGGCGGTTCACTCTGACCGCAATCCACGGGTGGCGTAGTCGGACATTTAAACATCAAAACCACATAAATAGTTCCGCCACTGGTTTGACCGCCCTGAGCCACGGAACCGGATCGCCGCCACGAAGACTACAACCACCAGCATCCACCAAAAAGGGTCTGGCTCCGGGTGTCCCAAGGCCCAGGGGGTGCGTCAGAACATTTTCATCACCTTTCACAATCACCAATGGGACAAGGCAGGGATGTCCTCTGTCCCCTCTCTTATACATCCTATTGACGAAGCACCTGCTCTCATCAATTCGCCATAACCCCAATATTAGGTGGATTGAGGTGGGAGGCACCGAGTACAAGTGCTCTCTATTTGCTGATGATGTCCTAGTATATATCACTCAATCACATATATCCATCCCTGCTGTTATGGCTGAAATAGATCACTTTGTTACATGGTAAAATTTTAAAATCAATGCAGCGAAGTCTGAGGCCCTCGATGTCTCCCTCCCTAAATCCATATAGGATTCCATCCAGTCCAACTTTCCCTTTGCCTGGCCCTCACAGGGTATCAAATACTTAGGAATTCCTATTCATAGAGACCTCTCCCATCTATGTTATCTTAATTTTGGGCCCTTTATTGAACAATTCCATACAGACCACGGTTGGCAAGTTAGAACTGTAAGATTCACTACGTGAACCACTGGTGTTTTGTGGAAAAGCACATGTACACCGCGTTCCAAATTATTATGCAAAAAGTGTTTAGGAGTGATAAGGGAAGAATTTGTTTGTTTGTCAGTTAAACTCATTGATGGTGATGTGTGTCAGGGCTCTTTATATCACTGTAAGCAATTGCAGACACCTGTGCTAATTAGTTTGGCAGGTGTGTCCAATGAAAGGCAAGACTACTTAAGAAGGCTCTCTCACATTATTAAGCAGCCTACATTTTCTGCCAAAATGGGAAAGAAAAAGGATGTGTCGGCTGCTGAGAAGCAACAAATTGTGGAGTGTTTAGGTCAAGGCATGACTACAATCAACATTGTGCGATGATCAGGATGAAGTGTCTTGGCAATCAAGAAGTATGTAGCTGATTCACAGTACACACGTGTGCGTGCTGATAAGGGCAAATTGAGGACTCTTTCCTACAGGCAATTACGTCAGGTTGAAAGAGCAGCGGCAAAAAAGCCTTGTCATAGCAGCAGACAAGTTTTTGAAGCTGCTTGTGCCTCCAACGTCCCCCGAACAACAAGATGCAGGGTCCTTCAGAGGTTTGCAGCTGTGCATACGCCATCCTGTCGACCTCCTCTATCCACTTCAAACAAGCAGAAACGGCTCCAGTGGGCCAAACATTACATGAAGACTGATTTCAAAACTGTTTTGTTCACGGATGAGTGCCTTGCAGCGCTCGATGGTCCAGATGAATGGAGTGGAGGATGGCTGGTTGATGGACACCCCACGCAAACACGGCTACAGCGCCAACAAGGAGGAGGTGGAGTAATGTTTTGGGCTGGAATCATGGGGAGAGAGATTGTCGGCCCCTTTAGGATCCCTGAAGGCGCTAAAGATGAACTCCATAATGTATGTGGATTTTCTCAAACAGCACTTCCTGCCATGGTTCAAGAAGAAGAACCGTGTATTTCACAGCAAGATCAATTTTCTGCATGATAATGCACCATCTCATGCTGCACATAAAACATCTGCATCTCTGGCTGATATGGGCATAAAAGGGGACAAACTTATGGTGTGACCCCCATGCTCCCCTGACCTCTACCCCATTCAGAACCTTTGGAGCATCATTAAAAGGAGTGTCTATGATGGCGGGAGGCAGTTCACATCTAAGCAACAGCTCTGGGAGGGTATTCTGTCCTCATGCAAAACAATTGAAGCAGAAACCATCCAAAACCTGACAAATTCAATGGACGAGAGAGTTCAGAAGCTCCTTTCGAACAAGGGGTCCTATGTGAAAATGTAACATCACCTAGAATAAAGTTTTGAGTTGAAAACTGTTTGATTTCAGTTTCTAACAACCTGCTAATGCTTATAATTTCAAAAATGACCATTTTTTTGGTCTTTATTAAAATGAAAAGGTTGATCGAAAAGTTTGGGGGATCTAAGAGTGTGGCAACCCAGTAGTCATGATTACTTCGAATTCTGACAATATGAGGGTCATGCTGCAGGTAGTGCAGCAAGAAGGCACTTATGTGTCTTGCGCATCTCGGAGCCCCAAAATTATTTTCCGGGCTAGATGCAGCTAAAAATTATTTTTAATTTTAAATCTGGTGAAGCTTATTATAGATGGCCTAATAGGATCAGTGCTGCACACTGCTACAAAGCCCAAATTATTTTCCAGTCAAGATACAGATAAACATGATTAGTAATTTGAAAGCTTAAAACGGTTGGTAGGGTGATTTTAACCAATCATCAAGCTTTTACTCTCCCCAGGATGACACAGGGGTAGAAAAGTCGTTTCGGATCCATGATTTGTTCATCTTTATGAACGTGAGTCTGTCTACATTATCAGTGGAGAGCCGCGTGCGCTTATCTGTCAGCACACCACCAGCAGCGCTGAACACACGTTCAGACAGAACGCTGGCTGCGGGGCATGACAAGATCTCCAAGGCGTAAGTGGCTAGCTCCGGCCATTTATCCAGATTGGAAGCCCAAAAAGAGCAAGGGTCCAGTGACACAGTCGTGGCTTCAATGTTTACTTGGAGATACTCCTGTACCATCGTCTCTAGGCGTTGACTATGTGTCAGACTTCTTGTCTCCTGTGGCCTTCCAAAGGATGGGCTAAAAAATTGGTGAAATGATTCCGCAAAATTGATGTTACCAGCAGATACTGTGGTTCTGTTACGGTTTGAGTGCTGAACACTTGACGGTCCCACGGTTGGCAAGTTGGAACTGTGAGATTTACTACGTGCACCACTGGTATTTTGTGGAAAAGCACATGTAAGATTCTGCAACAGTCTCTGCTGATACTCCTGCATGCGTGCATCCCTTTCTATGGCAGGAATAATTTCTGCAAATTTACTTTTGTACCGGGGATCTAACAGTGTGGCAACCCAGTAGTCAGGATTATTTCTAATTCTCACAATTCGAGGGTCATGTTGCAGGTAGTGCAGCAAGAAGGCACTCATGTGTGTTGCGCATCCAGGAGCACCAAGTCCCTGTTGTGTTGGTGGCGAGGTAACAATCATGCTTCCTTCCTCTGTCCTCTCCCCCCAACCTCGCACAACAGAAATGTGATCAAGGTCTCCCTCATCTGATGAGTCTTCCATCAGTTCGTCCTCCACTTCTTCCTGGGCTCCTGCACCTTCCTCACTAGTTTGGCTGCTACCATGCGCCCTGGTAAAATCATCTCCCCCACCCTCACATGCCTGCCGCCTTGGTGCTGCCGACCGTCTGGACCTTGCAGATGTTAGCCCTTCCGCATACAACTCCTCCTCCTCTACTTCCTCCACCTCCTCTTGTGCCACCACCTGACTCCGAATTCTGTTTAACATGTGCTCCAGCATGTAAATCACCGGAATAGTCATGCTGATAATGGCATCGTCAGCAATAAACATCTTCGTCGCCATTTCAAAACTGTGCAGAAGGGTGCATAGGTCCCTGATCTGAGACCACTCCTCCAGCGTGATTTGCCCCACCTCTGAATCTCGTTGGCCCAGGCTATACGTCAGAACGTATTGCACCAGGGCTTGTCGGTGCTGCCACAGTCGCTGCAACATGTGCAGAGTTGAATTCCACCGGGTAGGCACATCGCATTTTAGCCGGTGAAGTGGCAGGCCCAACGACTTCTGTAGAGATGTAAGTCGCTGAGCTGCGGGATGCGAACGGCGGAAGTGAGCACACAGCGACCGTGCCCTCTGCAGAAGGCCATCTAGTCTGGGATAGTGGGCTAAAAATTGCTGGACAACCAGGTTCAACACGTGAGCCATACAAGGCACGTGTGTGACATTGCCCCGGCGAAGGGCCGCACCCAGGTTTGCAGCATTGTCGCACACGGCCTTCCCTGGTTTCAGGTCCAGTGGAGACAACCATTCATGAAATTGGTTCTCCAGAGCTGACCACAACTCCTCAGCTGTGTGACTCACATTTCCCAGACATTTCAATGTAAAAACCGCCTGATGACGTTGAGCCCTACTGCCAGCATAGTAAGGAGGTGTGCAGGATCCCTTCTGCGCAGTTAGAAAGCTTGTGGCATGACCAGACAGGCTTTGGGTGCAGGTGGAAGACCGAGAGGAGGTTGAGGAGGCAGAAGCAGTGGAGGAACTTTGACATAAAGAGGATTGACGCACAACTCGTGGGGACGGCAAGACTTGGACAGCAGCCCCTTGTCCTGCTGTCACCATAGTTACCCAGTGCCCAGTCAGCGACATGTAACGCCCCTGTCCATGCCTACTCGTCCAAGTGTCCGTGGTGAAATGCACCCTGTCACACACAGAGTTTCTCAAAGAAGCGGTGATGTTGTGTGCGACATGCTGGTGGAGCGCAGGCACACCTTTCTTTGAGAAGTAGTGCCGACTGGGCATCTGGTACTGGGGCACTGCGACGGACATAAGGTCTCGAAAATCCTCTGTGTCCACCAGGCGGAAAGGCAGCACTTCTGTAGCCAAGAGCTTGCAGATGGTGAAATTCAACCTCTTAGCTTTCTCATGGCTAGGAGGAAATGGTCTTTTACTTGTCCACATCTGAGGGACCGAGGGCTGGCTATTGTGCTTAGACGGGGTTGATAAGGGTGTCCCCGGCAAACTGCCGGTCTGTGAGGAAGATGCAGGCGGACATGTTAGGTTGCCTTGATCCAAAGGTGGTGCTATCGATGTCGGACAGCGCTCAAGACCAGCTGGTGTTACCACCTCCAAAGAAAATGATGACCTGCCAATCACGCTGGCTGTTGCGGGTAAAGAGGTGGCAGGTCTGCGCCCCAAAACAGGTGTGACTGCTGTCCCCCCAGTCACAGAGGATGAAGAGGCCGCGGATGCACAAGATATGGCAGACGGTGGTTGGCCCGGCCGGCTAGGCCGCATTGTAGCACACTGAGCTTCCCACTGCAACTTATGCTTCATGTCCATGTGCCGGTTCATGCATGAAGTACTCAAACTATGTATTTTTTGGCCTCTACTTAGCTTTTGCTGACAAATGTTACAGATAACACGAGTTGGGTCATCTTTATCGATCTGAAAAAATGCCCAGGCTATGCAAGGCTTAGCACCCATGCGACCTGAAGAGCCACCACGACTTGTGGTGAGAGGCAAAGTTGTGTTTGAGGATGCAGTTGTTGACGTGCTTCCAGTACTACGTCTCTGTCCAGGAAGGCGCAACCTGACCTCGTCGTCACTAGCATCTTCCTCCACCTCCTCTGCTGACCTCATCTCTTGGCTGACTGTGGGTTGACAGTAAGTGGGATCTCCGACCTCATCATCATCACCCTGTGCGTTATCACACCCGTCGTCCTCAGAGCCAACCTGTTCCTGCCCTGACAAAAAACTAAAGTTGTCGCTCCAATCAGGTATTTGAGTCTTATCATCGTCTTCCTCATTGTCTCCACCAACAGGAGTTACAGTTTGGGAATGAGGGTCTACATTATGGTCAGAACCTTCTGCGTCTGGTCCTGGATCCGACTCATAAAGATTCTGGGCATCAGTGCAGATCATTTCCTCGTCTGGATTCACAGAAGCGCTGGAGTCGACCTCTGATTCCCAGGCTATAGTATGAGTAAACAGCTCTGCAGACTCAACCATCTGTTCTACCTCATACTCAGACGGGCAGCTGGAGATTTGGGAGCTGTGAGGAAGCAAGTGCGATTTGGGTGACACCTTTGAGGACTGGAGTATTTGTGATGTTGAAGTTGATGTGGAGGAGAGCCCACTTAAAGGAGCACTTGATATCCGTTGAAGCACCTGCTGTTTTTGTGCCTCATCTGGAATTTGTAGCGATTGGTGTGGCCGTAAGAAAGGGATCTTATCACATTGTCCGCTAAAAGAAGTAGACATTTTAGTTTGGCTGGAAGATGGTCTTTCTTCTGCACCTACCCCACGGACACAACCTTTTTTCCCCTTCCCAACACGCCTATTCCCCTTTCCACCAGCAGCAGGCCTTTTTCCACTCATTTTGGTGGTTAACTAATTCACAACTCTGGAGTTGTTTGCACAAAAAAACAATGGATGGTAACCGAGCAGAGCTGAGTGGCCAAACTGTGGTATTAGGCCAAAACTATTGGCTGGGTTAGATGCAGAAAAAAATTATTTTTAATTTGCAACCTGATGGAGGTCAGTATAGATGGACTAATAGACCAAGTCCCACACACCGCTAGAAGCCCAAATATTTTTTCAGAGCTAGATGCAGAAATTTTTTTTATTCAATTTGCAACCTGATGGAGGTCAGTATAGATGGACTAATAGACCAAGTCCCACACACTGCTAGAAGCCCAAATATTTTTTCAGAGCTAGATGCAGAAAAAAATTATTTTTAATTTGCAACCTGATGGAGGTCAGTATAGATGGACTAATAGACCAAGTCCCACACACCGCTAGAAGCCCAAATATTTTTTCAGAGCTAGATGCAGAAAAAAATTATATTCAATTTGCAACCTGCTGGAGGTCAGTATAGATGGACTAATAGAACAAGTCCCACACGCTGCTAGAAGCCCAAATATTTTTTCAGAGATAAATGAAGAAAAAAATTATTTTTAATTTGCAACCTGATGGAGGTCAGTATAGATGGACTAATAGACCAAGTCCCACACACCGCTAGAAGCCCAAATATTTTTTCAGAGCTAGATGCAGAAAATTTTTTTATTCAATTTGCAACCTGATGGAGGTCAGTATAGATGGACTAATAGACCAAGTCCCACACACTGCTAGAAGCCCAAATATTTTTTCAGAGCTAGATGCAGAAAAAAATTATTTTTAATTTGCAACCTGATGGAGGTCAGTATAGATGGACTAATAGACCAAGCCCCACACACTGCTAGAAGCCCAAATATTTTTTCAGAGCTAGATGCAGAAAAAAATTATTTTTAATTTGCAACCTGATGGAGGTCAGTATAGATGGACTAATAGACCAAGTCCCACACACCGCTAGAAGCCCAAATATTTTTTCAGAGCTAGATGCAGAAAAAAATTATATTCAATTTGCAACCTGCTGGAGGTCAGTATAGAAGGACTAATAGAACAAGTCCCACACACTGCTAGAAGCCCAAATATTTTTTCAGAGCTAAATGAAGAAAAAAATTATTTTTAATTTGCAACCTGATGGAGGTCAGTATAGATGGACTAATAGACCAAGTCCCACACACTGCTAGAAGCCCAAATATTTTTTCAGAGCTAGATGCAGAAAAAAATTATTTTTAATTTGCAACCTGATGGAGGTCAGTATAGATGGACTAATAGACCAAGTCCCACACACCGCTAGAAGCCCAAATATTTTTTCAGAGCTAGATGCAGAAATTTTTTTTATTCAATTTGCAACCTGATGGAGGTCAGTATAGATGGACTAATAGACCAAGTCCCACACACTGCTAGAAGCCCAAATATTTTTTCAGAGCTAGATGCAGAAAAAAAATATTTTTAATTTGCAACCTGATGGAGGTCAGTATAGATGGACTAATAGACCAAGTCCCACACACTGCTAGAAGCCCAAATATTTTTTCAGAGCTAGATGCAGAAAAAAAATATTTTTAATTTGCAACCTGATGGAGGTCAGTATAGATGGACTAATAGAACAAGTCCCACACGCTGCTAGAAGCCCAAATATTTTTTCAGAGATAAATGAAGAAAAAAATTATTTTTAATTTGCAACCTGATGGAGGTCAGTATAGATGGACTAATAGACCAAGTCCCACACACTGCTAGAAGCCCAAATATTTTTTCAGAGCTAGATGCAGAAAAAAATTATATTCAGTTTGCAACCTGATGGAGGTCAGTATAGATGGACTAATAGAATGATGCTATGCCCAAAAGATTTTACTTCACTAGGTGCAGTAAAAAAATTGGTATTCTATACACAGGTGGTATATCTTGCAACACAGATAGGCTACTCCACTGACTAACACACTCTGCAATAGGCCAAAAAGGATTAGCTTTGCTAGATTCAGCCAAATGCTGTGAAAAAAACTTGCACAGCACTGGCACAGACCTGCCTGGCAAAAACTGATAGGAACTGATGTAACCTAGTCCTGAAAAGGACTCCAATTACAATTAGTCTTTACTCCCACAATCTATCTATTTAAGAGCACAGACCTGCTTGATAAAAGTCGTAGGAAATGCTGTAACCTAGTCCTTAAAAGGACTGCAATCACAACTATTCCCTACTCCCAAGCTATCTGTATATTTGTGCGAAAATTGGCTTGAAATTAACAAGGTATAGCGCACACAGCAACAGCGGTGCCGTCTAACACGCAGCTGCAGCAGTGAGAAAATGGTGGCGACGGGGAAAATGGCTTGGTCTTATAGGGCAAGGACATGTGACATACACTGCCAATCACACATGCCCTTGCTTGTGTGAAAAAAAGCACTTCGCTCCGTGTGTGCGCTGCTGATAGGCTGACAGATTGCACCTCCCCACTGCAAATGCGGGAAAGAGAAAAAAAAATGGAGATCTTCATTGTTCCTGCAGAGATCCATCCCCTGCCCCTCCCCCCGCCCCGCTGTACACCCAAACTGCGTATTAACATTAATTTTCATCATTACTGAGAAAAAATCCAGTTATGATTTTGGTGCACGAACAGTTATCGAACATAACCTCGAACAGCCGAATTTTTCTCAAATTGTTCGTGTTCGCCGACCGGCTCGAACACCGCCCAAAACAGCTCGAATTTGAGATTGGCGAACAGTTCGAGTAGAACAACGCTCATCTCTAATCAGGATCTGTCTTTCCCACACATAAGCAGACGGAGGTCTCTTAGAGAGGTATTCACATTATAGGTCCTGACATCGAGAAACGCCTTACCGCGGCTGTCAGGTACACATGAATTGGCCAATTTATGCGCTAAGATTTCTCATTTATTTACAGCAGTAATGCTATTCATTTTCCATACTTCATATTTACATGCGCAAAAACATTTTTCAAAAAATTTTTTTCATTTATTTCTATTTTCTACAGTAGTTAAGCTATTCATATTTCATATTTCATATCTATATACTCAGTGTTACAGTGTGCTACTTTATTTATTCATTATATATGGAGGTAGCTGCTCTTAGTAAGCACCTGTTCACACCTGGTTTTTGTAGTGGAAGTGCCGTCATTTTCTTTGTTAACTCTATTTGCATGCACCTCTGTTTTCACATCCAGACATGGGTATACGCTTCCTGATTTTGTCTATTTGCTCTTGTCCTCCTCCTTCTCCTCATCCTCCACCACTATTTCACCTCAATATCTACCATATCTATGTTTCTTGTAAGGGGCATTGTAGTTCCTCCAAATTTTTGGCAGCAGTTGCATTCACTGCATAGGCAAACAGTAAGGGAGACCCAATTCCTAATAATGGGAACATTGTTTTCAGGAGGCCCGCGAACCTCTATGTCTCTTGCAAGGGACATTGAAGATCCTCCAAATTGTTGGCAGCTGTTGCATTCACTGCATAGGCAAACAGTATGGGAGACCCAATTCCTAAAAATGGGAACATTGTTTTCAGGAGGACCTCCGAACTCTACATCGCTTGCAAGGGACATTGGAGTTCCTACAAATTGTTGGTAGCCGTTTCATTCACTGCATAGGCAAACAGTATGGTAGACCCACTTCCAAAATATGGGAATATTGTTTTCAGGAGGCCCTCTGATCTCTACGTCTATTGCAAGGGACATTGGAGTTCCTCCGAATTGTTGGCAGCCATTGCATTCACTGCATAGACAAACAGTATGGGAGACCCACTTCCTAAAAATGGGAACATTGTTTTTAGGAGGCCCTTCTACCTCTGCGTCTCTTGGAAGGGAAACTGGAGTTCTTCCAAATTTTTGGCAGCTGTTGCATTCACTGCATAGGCAAACAGTATGGGAGACCCACTCCTTTGTAATGGGAACATGTCATTACTGTGGCCAAGCTCTACATGTCTTCAAATTGGTATTGGGGTTTTTCCCAAATTTTGGCAGCCCTTGCCATCACTGCATAAGCAATAACAGTATAGGAGACCCACTATTTAATATTGGGAACAACAAAACATAGCTGGCCCTTTTGGAATAGTAGTCCCTCATTCATAAATGAAACAGGATGTGTCTGATGGTGTCTCACACACCAAATGGCCAGATAAGATAGTAACATATTAAAATGACATTTCCTGGTGAATGCATTTTTCATCGTTGAAAGCAGTGCAAAAGTACAAAAGTGCATCAAAAACGCTACGTGTGAACATAGCCCACGGTGTGGAGGAGCATTTTTCTTTTTGGTTATTTATTTTGCCTTATATACAAGTCATTACCCTGAAAAGAATGTTCCTTAACATTTTTCCCAGGAAAATCCATTTTGGTTTTGTTTTTGTATGTTTTATTGTGATTCCGTAAAAGTGGCATAATACCTCCATGCTGTTCCCATGTCATTTCAGCACTGTTCCCATCGATTTGGGCAATTTCCCGTGCAGGGCAGACTTAACCCTGCATTGAGGGATGAAGGAATTCGCCACAATAGAGGAAAATTAGTTGATTGTGGATTGTTGGAAGATGCTGAAAACTTTAGGAAAGTGGCACATGAGATTTGTGATGGATATGTTGAAATAGAGGAGGAGATGAAGCCTGGTTATTTCAATTACTTTTATGTCAAGAAAGGAAAATTAACTAGCACTATGACAAAAACTGGTTGTTTTGTGCTACAAAATGAAGCTGGTGGGGGAAAAGTACAGGAGGAAGTAGGTCCCCCTTCCCAAATTATGTGTCAACAACCTGAATCTAAAGCCCCTAAAGAAGCATCCCCTACCCACACAAAGGTAGCAGTACCCCAGCCCCCCTGAATCCGGAAACTGAGCAATTTATACCTTATGAGATTAAATACCCTGCACTTCCCACTGAGAGCCAGCTGCCATCATATATCCCAGACGGTTGGCTCTGTAATGTGTGTTGGGTCACTAATCCAGGATGGCGCAAGACGTGCTATAATTGTGGACCACGTAAACCCGGTGTTGTAGCACCAACCTGCCTATTACTTAACGCTGAAGGGGGGTATTATGAATCACTACCACCACTTGCCCCTGCCATGTTCCATACTCCATTCAGAGAGACCCAGGGTATTCTGAACTCTTCCCTATTCACCCTCTCCCAAACTGGGGAAATAGAATATGGACACGAGTATCAGGAGGTGGCGTCTGTTTTACTGAATGGTCCTTCGGAAATCTCCACTATACTGAGAATAGGCATGGGGAGTATACCACAACAGCAAGTTGGGATAATTGCAAATGCAGCAAATGCGAAACTGCTGCATGGGTGGGGGCTAGCTGCAGAGATATGTCGTATTAGGGGGACCTATAATACAAGCTGCATCTAATGATTACATACGTGACCATGGTCCGTTAAGAGAAGGAGAGGTGATGGCTACAAGAGCCGGACAGCTATCATGTCAGTTTGTTATACATGTAGAGAAAACCAAAAGAGTAACGTGTGTGGGTTGTACTGTAAATTACAGTAGAAGATGTTAAATGCAGCAAGGAAGAGATAATGGAATGTTGAAAAATAAAGTGAATGCATGTGAAAAAAAAAAGGTTGAGCTGAGTTTGTTGACAGAAGGAAAAAGTATGTGGAGGAACTTAAATGGTTAACTGAAATATGCGCGCTGCCAGATAAGCGCCCAGTTACAGCTGCTAGCATAACACAACAGCCTTGGCTTGATACGAACAGCAGAGAATTTGTCAAAAAAAAAGGGTGAATGGAGGAAGAAAATACAGACAATAAGGGAAAGACGCTATGTTATGTGTATTACAAAGATACTGTACTGCTCTCCGATAATGGCAGAGTAATGAATTGTTGGGAATGTTCTAATTGTGGCCAGCAGAATCCATTGTCAGCAGATTATTGTGTTGCATGTCACGCACCCCGTCCAGGGTCCAGAAGGCCCACCCCTCGCTACTACCCAAGCCACTCCTAGTGCCCCATCCTCATCTGTTATACCTACTGTATGTCCGCCCAAAGTTCCAACCCTTCCTGCAGCGGCCATGTTGCTACACCCATTGCATCACCCCCGACCTCTGACCAGATGTCACTTTGGTGGCGGCCATCTTGGCACACCCGGAATACAGGCAGCAATACACACTACACCCGGAATGTGTATGAGGAAGATATCATCATGATCAGTGTGTGACAGAGCATTAGACGCCAATACGTATGAGAGTGGGGTTAACTTCTGTCAAGCCCTTAAAATATGGGCTCAGGATAAGTTGGCTGATCAATCCACTACCCTCAACAGCACATATTTATGTCCACTTTGACATTAGGGCTAAAATATGGTGACTAATTCATAAGTCATATATCCTTAAGTTTCTGATAGATGCACATACACGTTGTCTGGTTTACAGTAATTGATTTAGCAAACGTTTTTTTTTTTTTGTTTGTTTGTTTGTTTTTATTAGCATTCCACTACACAAAGACTGTCTGTTTCTGTTTGCATTTACATATCAGGGCAGGCAAATGACTTGAACGGTGATGCCGCAGGGTGCGCAGAATAGCCCTAATCAGTTTGCAAAGAACATGTCTAGCTGTCTGCTGCCATGGCAGCTGGACAACTCTGAGGTAGTACTTTTACAATACGTGGATGATCTTCTTTTGTGTGCCCCCCACGGAGCAAATCTCCATCAGGGCCAGTGTTAGCCTCCTCAAGCATCTAGCAGACTGAATTGTCGAGTCTCAGCCTCGAAACTTCAGTTTTGCCTTGGTCAAGTGGTCTTCTTAGGCCACTGCCTTACTCAGGGTGCCAGACATCTCACAGAAGAAAGGAAGATGGCCATCTTCCTGCTACTATTCCCAAAAGATCAAATAGAGCTGCAACGGTTCCTCGGACTATGTACATATTGCAGACAATGGATCCCACGTCTGATGCAGCCCTTATATGATGCATTAAAAGAAGACACTCTGGCTGATGTAAACAACAAGGACCACCAAGAACTGCTGCAACAAGCCTTTGAACAACTAAAGTCAAGGATAATGACAGCCCCTGCCCTTGGAAATCCAGACTATGCTCAACCTTTCCATTTGTATGTCTCTGAGATGGGAGGGCATGCAGCCGGAGTACTCACGCAGAGACACTGTACAAAGCAGCGCCCAGTCGGGTATTACTCAGCGCATCTGGACCCGGTAACCAGGGCCTCCCCCAGCTGTCTACGAGCGGTTCACGCCACACAGCAACCTAAACATCTGTCTACACAGAGACACCTGTGGCTGCAGTGTTCATTGATTTTGCCAGAAAATGTGAAATTGCATCGGTGCACCACCATCAACCCAGCCACCCTGCTACCAGCACCTGAAGGAGAGGAGAAAGAGGCTCCACCGCATGATTGTCCGGAACAAATTACTGCGGAGTCAACTCCACTTGTTCTAGTGGGGGAAGTACCCTTGGATGACCCAGAACGTACGTTATATACGGATGGATCCAGATTTGCTGACACCACTGGCAGGTTTCATACTGGATATGCTGTCACAACTGATGATACATCCCCCCCCCCTACCCTCAATCTTCTGATACATTGGTAGAGGCTGCAGCCTTACCCCCCAGTATGTCAGTACAGGAAGCAGAGCTCAAAGCTCTGATTGCTGCTTGTCAACAGGCCAAAGGAAAACGTGTGAATATATTTACTGTCTCGAGATACGCATTTGGGATTGCACATGATTTTGGGGAAATCTGGGCAAGGAGAGGCTTCGTCACGACTGCAGGTTCTCCAGTGAAAAATGTTGAAAGCGTCAGACAATTGATGGAAGCTGTACAACTACCAAGACAGTTGGCTGTCATAAAGGTAAAAGCTCATACCCGACCAGATGCCCCTGAAGCAAGAGGTAATGCACTTGCTGATCTCCATGCTAAGCAAGCAGCTCTTCTTCCAACATCCATGTCCATGGCTGTTAAGCGGCAACAGGCCAAACAGCTAAATTCCGTGCCAACCCAGGATCAACCTGCAGAAGAGCATCAACCGGTCCCTCCAATCACAAAGCTACATTCCACACAGCAAAAAGTCTCTAAAGAAGAATGCCAGTCGTGGAAGGAAGCGGGTGCTGAATTGATAGATGAGCTATGGAAGAAGGAACCACTGTATTGTTTGCCTCGACTCCTGTATCCAGCCGCTGCGGCCTGGGCCCATGGACCGGTACATCGAGGGAAGAATCAAGCTTTGCTACTGGTACAGAAACTCTATTGGGCTCCAGGAATTTCCACCGTGTTGAGTGCACAGAACAAAGGTTGCACATTATGCCAAACCTGCAACCCAGATTACAGAATGTACCGACAAAACACCTTGCCAAACCAGAGTATCCGTTCCAACGATTGCAAGTTGATCACATCACTCTCCCTAAAGCAGGACGATATGAATACTGCTTAATGGTAGTGGATATGTTTTCCAGTTGGCCTGAAGCATTCGCCGTTCCAAACATGACTGCCAAGACTACCGCCAAGAAGCAGGTCTTTGAAGCTGTTTGCCGGTATGGAGTCCCAGAAGTTGTCGAAAGTGATCAAGGACCAGCCTTTTCCTCATGCGTATATTAAGAAATACTTACCATGATCGGATCAACAGTGACGTTACATACTCCTTACCATCCACAGTCAAGTGGCAAGGTGGAGAGATTGAATGGCACACTGAAAAAGGCAATTGACCAAAATGATGCAGGAGACTACGGCCCAGTGGCCTGAGCTCCTTCCCATTGCACTATATCACATACGCACCACACCCATAGGGAAACACAAACTTTCACACTATGAGATACTAATTGGGTCACAACCAGCCATAGCTAGATTTACCCCACAACAATTATCAGAAGAAACAGATTATGTTGTGCAATATGTGATTCAGCTTGCCAAAGCCTTAACTAACACCCATGCGTTAGTATCATCTTCTATTCCAGATCCAGCTGATGCAGAAGGTTGTCATACCCTCAAGCCTGGAGATTATGTGTATGTGAAAAAGCTTGTTCAGAAACATGGACTAGAACCATTGTATGATGGACCATACCAAGTGCTCCTGACAACCCCAACAGCAGTAAAACATGAATTTTCTGAATATAAGTCTAGTGATCCAACATGTGGCAATCCGGATGTTGGATATTATAGCCCCTGGGACAAATGCCTTCATGGTGTATGTTATCAAATAACACCGTTTTTATCGATTTGGTACATAAATTAGTATTACAGCACTCTGTTTTATGGGACCTGCCATCAGCCACATATTGGGTCTGTGGGAATAATGCGTACAAATGGCTCCCAGTCGGAGTAGGGGGGACTTGTACGTTGGCCAGGTTAACTCCAGCCACTTATCTTATTCCCCATAGTAAAGTAGATATGAGAGCCATCCCTCTTCATACCATTTATAAACATGCCAAAGACAACACCCCACGCCCATCAGGAAGACCTCATTTAGTACAAATGAGTATACCCAATAAGATAGCCAGTACTGTCTTCCTCTACCCTATGGTAACACAAATGTGGGATAAATTAGTAGAAGTCACTGATTACTTAGATAAGAAGAGTATAACAAACATAATTAATTGACCAAGACAGTTGGTGGTCTGATACGTTCTCCTTTTTAAATCCTGCTAATTGGTTTAAAGGGATTGGTGGATGAATTGCTGGAATATTACAAGGAGTGTTGCATATTGCTGCTTGCATCTTGTTAATGTATGTCTTACTAAAACTAGTCTTTTATTGCATCCCATTTTGCATGAGGAAAACCTGCCAATCATCAGCGAGCAAGGAAGACGCTGTCAACTGATATCCAGTGCTACTATACACGGACCTCCCAGATGTAACCAGCATTGAGGACCTGGATGACAAGGGAATGATGACCTTTACCCGCATGGCCCAACCAACCTCATGTCTGAAGATCAGAGATTTATGATTATATCAACTAACAAGGGGGGATGGACATGCCGCGACAGCCTCGATTGGTAACAAGTGGTGTTGAGCCACCCCCCGTAGTGTTCGGGTTCGGTTCGGTTCGTCGAACACCGGGATGTTCGAGGAACTGTTCGTCAAACTGTTCGTCGAACACCTTAGAACACCGTCGAACACCGTTAAAACCAATGGCAGGCAAACAAAAACACATAGAAACACATAGAAAACACCTTCAAAGGTGTCCAAAAGCTGTCAAACTGCTCAGAAGACGCTTTCTTTAAAAAAGCCGGCCGGCAATTCAGTAGCGGCATACACCGGTACCCGACAATTTAGACAAGAAGGAATAGAGCCTCACACATAGATTAGATAGATAGAAACATGTCAGTCACATATATATGAAGTACAGTGACAGTGTTGCTTACTGTACTTGTCATTTAGTGTAAAGGATTTATTAAAAAATATAATAGTGTTTTCATGCACTGTCTCTTTAAAAAAGCCGGCCGGCAATTCAGCATCTGTACCCGACAATTTATAACAGACAGAATAGAGCTTCACACATAGATTAGATAGATAGAAACATGCCAGTCACATATATATGAAGTACAGTGACAGTGTTGCTTACTGTACTTGTCATTTACTGCAAAGGATTTATTAAAAAAAATAATAGTGTTTTCATGCACCGTCTCTTTAAAAAAGCCGGCCGGCAATTCAGCATCTGTACCCGACAATTTATAACAGACAGAATAGAGCTTCACACATAGATTAGATAGATAGAAACATGTCAGTCACATATATATGAAGTACAGTGATAGTGTTGGTTACTGTACTTGTCATTTAGTATTAAAATAAAGGATTTATTATTAAAAAAAATTGGCGTGGGGTTCCCCTTAATTTTAGTGTTGGTTACTGTACTTGTCATTTAGTATTAAAATAAAGGATTTATTATTAAAAAAAATTGGCGTGGGGTTCCCCTTAATTTTAGTCTCTAGCGGAGGTTAAGCAGACAGCTGGGGCAGATGTTTGAAGCCTGGGAAGGGGGTAATACCCACGGAGCTTCCCAGGCTACTAATATCAGCCCCCAGCTGAATACATAGCCTTTACTAGCTATTAAAATGGGGGACCCCCCCAAAAAAATGACGTGGGGTCCCCCCTAATTTAATAGCTAGCAAAGGCTAGGCAGACAGCTGGGGGCTGATATTAATAGCCCAGGAAGGGAGCCATGAATATTGGCCCCCTCCCAGGCTAGAAACACCAGCCGTCAGCCGCCCCAGAAATGGCGCATTCATAGGATGCGCCAATTCTGGCACTTAGCCTCGCTCTTCCCACTGAACTGTAGCGGTGGCAGTGGGGTAATAGGGTTGGGGTTGATGTCAGCTTATAATGCCAGCTGACATCAAGCCCAGGTTAGTGATGGAGAGGCGTCTATAAGACACCCCCATTACTAACCCCATAGTCAAAGTTAAAAGAAAACACAAACGCCCAGAATAAAGTCCTTTAATTGAAATAAAGACACATTCCTTTATTGTTCTAAATTAAACCATACTTACCATCACGCCCATTCCAGCTGAAGCCAACGATCTCCTGCAATAAAAGAAAAATAATAAAGCAACATCATCCTTACCTTTCCATGGTTCCCACGACAGCTTCAGCTCTGCTACATCGAGATGACAGGCTGGACCGCAGCAGAACGCTGCCATCCAGCCTGTCATCCCGCAGACACTGAGAAGAGCAGGCTTGCTTGCGCTCCTCAGTGTCTCGCTGTGACGGCATAAAGATGAGACGAGTTCATGTCCAATGAACTCGGCTCACCTCATGCACGTCACTGACAGCGTGGGAAAATTCTCACGCTGAAGCGCTGAGTGCAGGAGAATTCTCCCACGCTGTCAGTGACGTGCATAAGGTGAGCTCATGTCCAATGAACTCAGCTCACCTCCTGCACGTCACTGACAGCGTGGGAGAATTCTCCTGCACTCAGCGCTTCAGCGTGAGAATTCTCCCACGCTGAAGCGCTGAGTGCAGGAGAATTTTCCCACGCT
Source organism: Phyllobates terribilis (assembly GCF_046119375.1). Taxonomy (NCBI): domain Eukaryota; kingdom Metazoa; phylum Chordata; class Amphibia; order Anura; family Dendrobatidae; genus Phyllobates; species Phyllobates terribilis. The sequence continues at coordinate 52,652,829 of NW_027362770.1, read as the reverse complement.
GTCAGTGACGTGCATGAGGTGAGCCGAGTTCATTGGATATTAACTCGGCTCATCTGGATGCCCTCACAGAGAGACACTGTGGAGCGCAAGCAAGCCTGCGCTTCTCAGTGTCTGCGGGATGACAGGCTGGATGGCAGCGTTCTGCTGCGGTCCAGCCTGTCATCTCGATGTAGCAGAGCTGAAGCTGTCATGGGAACCATGGAAAGGTAAGGATGATGTTGCTTTATTATTTTTCTTTTATTTCAGGAGATCGTTGGCTTCAGCTGGAATGGGCGTGACGGTAAGTATGGTTTAATTTAGAACAATAAAGAATTGTGTGTTTATTTCAATTAAAGGACTTTTTTCTGGGTGTTGTGTTTTTTTTAAATACTTTACTAGAAATTCATGGTGGTCATGTCTAATATTGGCGTGACCCCATGAATTTTGGGCTTAGGGCCAGCTGATAATGCCAAGCTGGCCCTAACCCCTGTATTACCCAGTGAGCCACCGCATCAGGGCCCTGGATGAGTTGGGTACAGCGCCAGAAGATGGCGCTTCTATGAACGCGCCATTTTCCGGGGTGGCTGCGGACTGCAATTTGCAGCGGGGGTGGCCCAGAAAGCTTGGGCCTCCCTGCGCTGCGGATTCCAGCCCCCAGCTGCCTAGTTGTACCTGGCTGGACACAAAAACAGGGCGAAGCCCCACGTCAATTTTCTTTAAATTATTTCATGAAATAATTAAGAAAAAAAGGGCTTCCCTATATTGTTGTGTCCGGCCAGGTACAAATAGGCAGCTGGTGGTTGGGGGCAGCCCGTTCCTGCCTGCTGCACCTGACTGGACACAAATATAGTGCGAAGCCCCACGTCAATTTTTTTTTAATTATTTCATGAATTTCCTGAAATAATTTAAAAAAATTGAAGTGGGGCTTCGCACTATATTTGTGTCCAGCCAGGTACAGCAGGCAGGAATGGGCTACCCCCAACCACCAGCTGCCTATTTGTACCTGGCCGGACACAACAATATAGGGAAGGCCATTTTTTCTTAATTATTTCATGAATTTCATGAAATAATTAAAAAAAAAATACGTGGGGCTTCGCCCTATTTTTGTGTCCAGCCAGGTACAACTAGGCAGCTGGGGGCTGGAATCTGCAGCGCAGGGAGGCCCAAGCTTTCTGGCCCCCCCCCGCTGCAAATTGCAGTCCGCAGCCACCCCGGAAAATGGCGCGTTCATAGAAGCGCCATCTTCTGGCGCTGTACCCAACTCATCCAGGGCCCTGGTGCGGTGGCTCACTGGGTAATAAAGGGGTTAGGACCAGCTTGGTATTATCAGCTGGCCCCAAGCCCAAAATTAATGGGGTCACGCCAGTATTAGACATGACCGCCATGAATTTCTAGTAAAGTATTTAAAAAAAACACAACACCCAGAATAAAGTCCTTTAATTGAAATAAACACACAATTCTTTATTGTTCTAAATTAAACTATACTTACCATCACGCCCATTCCAGCTGAAGCCAACGATCTCCTGCAATAAAAGAAAAATAATAAACCAACATCATCCTTACCTTTCCATGGTTCCCACGACAGCTTCAGCTCTGCTACATCGAGATGACAGGCTGGACCGCAGCAGAACGCTGCCATCCAGCCTGTCATGCCGCAGACACTGAGAAGAGCAGGCATGCTTGCGCTCCTCAGTGTCTCGCTGTGACGGCATAAAGATGAGCCGAGGTCATTTCCAATGAACTCAGCTCACCTCATGCACCTCACTGACAGCGTGGGAAAATTCTCCTGCACTCAGCGCTTCAGCGTGAGAATTCTCCCACGCTGTAAGTGACGTGCATGAGGTGAGCCGAGTTCATTGGACATGACCTCGGCTCATCTTTATGCCGTCACAGAGAGACAATGTGGAGCGCAAGCATGCCTGCGCTTCTCAGTGTCTGCGGGATGACAGGCTGGATGGCAGCGTTCTGCTGCGGTCCAGCCTGTCATCTCGATGTAGCAGAGCTGAAGCTGTCGTGGGAACCATGGAAAGGTAAGGATGAGGTTGCTTTATTATTTTTCTTTTATTGCAGGAGATCGTTGGCTTCAGCTGGAATGGGCGTGACGGTAAGTATGGTTTAATTTAGAACAATAAAGAATTGTGTCTTTATTTCAATTAAAGGACTTTATTCTGGGTGTTGTGTTTTTTTTAACTTTGACTATGGGGTTAGTAATGGGGGTGTCTTATAGACGCCTCTCCATTACTAACCTGGGCTTGATGTCAGCTGGCATTATAAGCTGACATCAACCCCAGCCCTATTACCCCCTGCCACCGCACCAGGGCAGCGTGGAAGAGCGAGGCTAAGTGCCAGAATTGGCGCATCCTATGAATGCGCCATTTCTGGGGCGGCTGACGGCTGGTGTTTCTAGCCTGGGAGGGGGCCAATATTCATGGCTCCCTTCCTGGGCTATTAATATCAGCCCCCAGCTGTCTGCCTAGCCTTTGCTAGCTATTAAATTAGGGGGGACCCCATGTCATTTTTTTGGGGGGGTCCCCCATTTTAATAGCTAGTAAAGGCTATGTATTCAGCTGGGGGCTGAGATTAGTAGCCTGGGAAGCTCCGTGGGTATTACCCCCTTCCAGGCTTCAAACATCTGCCCCAGCTGTCTGCTTAACCTTCGCTAGAGCCTAAAATTAAGGGGAACCCCACGCCAATTTTTTTAATAATAAATCCTTTATTTTAATACTAAATGACAAGTACAGTAACCAACACTATCACTGTACTTCATATATATGTGACTGACATGTTTCTATCTATCTAATCTATGTGTGAAGCTCTATTCTGTCTGTTATAAATTGTCGGGTACAGATGCTGAATTGCCGGCCGGCTTTCTTAAAGAGACGGTGCATGAAAACACTATTATTTTTTTTAATAAATCCTTTACACTAAATGACAAGTACAGTAAGCAACACTGTCACTGTACTTCATATATATGTGACTGACATGTTTCTATCTATCTAATCTATGTGTGATTCTCTATTCCTTCTATTCTAAATTGTTGGGTACAGATACTGAATTGCCGGCCGGCTTTTTTAAAGAGACGGTGCATGAAAACACTATTATTTTTTTTGATAAATCCTTTACACTAAATGACAAGTACAGTAATCAACACTATCACTGTACTTCATATATATGTGACTGACATGTTTCTATCTATCTAATCTATGTGTGATTCTCTATTCCTTCTATTCTAAATTGTCGGGTACCGCTGCTGAATTGCCGGCCGGCTTTTTTAAAGAGACGGTGCATGAAAACACTATTATTTTTTTTGATAAATCCTTTACGCTAAATGACAAGTACAGTAAGCAGCACTTTCACTGTACTTCGTATATATGTGGCTGACATGTTTATATCTATCTAATCTATGTGTGAAGCTCTATTCTTTCGGTTCTAAATTGTCGGGTACCGGTGTATGCCGCTGCTGAATTGCCGGCTTTTCATGTTTCACTGTTGGCACTGTTCCCATCGATTTGGGCAATCACTGTAATGCCACAACCACCATGGCTGTGGCATTACAGTAAGTGGCAGACAATCCCTGCATGATTGGTGCTCTAAATAGCGCCAGACATGCAGGACACGCTTTTGGTGCACGAACAGTTATCGAACATAACCTCGAACAGCCGAATTTTTTGCAAATCGTTCGGGTTCGTCGAACAACTCGAACACCGCCCAAAACAGCTCGAATTTGAGATTGGCGAACAGTTCTAGTCGAACACCGCTCATCTCTAGTAACAAGGGCACTAACTGAGTGAAGACCAATGTCCCTCAGGCTCAAAGCATGACCCTGGGATAGCACCTCTATTGTTGATAATAACATAATTTTTAGGGGGGAAAATGTAAAGGACATATTGATACTCATGCTAGAGCAACTCCATTTTGTCTGCTTGTTTCAAAATCATGTTATTATCACTCCTTGCATAACATACATTCTTTCCTGCTTTTCTTCTGTTCACATGCATCTTTCCCACAAACTTTTTCTAACAAGAACATTTTGTATTTTGTCAGACACTCCGCTCCTGTTATCTAACTAGTTTAGGCCAGGATTGACCTTGTAAAATTTCCATAGTGCTTCGAACAATGACCATATATGTGTTTCCGTAATAAATTTCCATAGTGCTTCGAACTATGACCATATATGTGTTTCCGTAATAATTGTACAAACATTGGTTCAAGCCTGTAGTATGGCTGTAGGTGATTGGACATTAATAAACTCAAAACAAGATAAAATGCTAAGCAAAATAAACGGGATCAGAGATTCTTTGAATCCTCCCAATACAGAGCACGCATTTCCTCCGTTTGGTTTTCTGTGGATTGCGCAATCAACATAATAATTTGACACTCACTTGGTCAACTGTGAAGGGTTAATGCCCTCCCTCAACAACAGAATGAGGAGAAGTTTCCTGTATTGCTGGATTCTGTTTCTCACGATATTCCTGCCGACACTGGAGAACCTATGCTGGTGGGGGCAATGTCATCCCGTTCCAAGGAGAGGGACAGGAGTTTCTCTGAGGGACTTTGCTTGTTTTGCAGTAAGGCTGATCATTTTTTAAAGCAATGCGAGGTTCGCTGAAGGAAAGAAAAAAATATGGTCAGTAGAAATAACACTCCCATTTGCATTGCGTTTTTACGTTCTGCTGGGGTGTTTTTTCCTGGTAATACCACCTGTCAGGGTCGTTCGATTGAGTTTCAGGTTATGGTGGATTGTGGTTCTGCACTTAATTTGATTGATCAACAATTTCTTGAAAAGTATAAGTTTGATTCTGAACCTTTGTCGTCTACTTTTCCTGTGGTGGTAATTGATAATACTCCCCTGGAGCATGGGGGCATTCTTCGAAAGGTCACTGGGTTTCCACTTACTATGAATATGGAACATCAGGCGCAGATTGACTTATTTGTACTTGCTAAGTTGCCTTCCCCGGTCATCCTGGGGTTTCCCTGGTTAAAAGTGCATAATCCTTTGCTGGACTGGTCGTCTGGTTCCATAAGATCCTGGGGTCAGGGGTGTTATGGTAAGTGTTGTAATGTTCACATTGCGGCTGTTATGAAGGGGGAGTTACCTGAACCTATTCAGGATTTTTGGAGGGTTTTTTCGGAGGTGGAGTCGAAAGTTTTACCACCTCATAGAGATTACGATTGCGCTATTAACTTCGTCCCTGATGCTAAGCTCCCTAAGAGTCGGTTGTTTAATCTGACAATTCTCGAGAGGGAGGGTTTGAAGGAGTACCTTCAGACTAGTTTAGCTGCAGGTCACATAAGATCCTCTAAGACTCCTGTGGCGGTTGGGTTCTTTTTTGTCAAAAAGAAGGATGGGTGTTTTAGGCCACGTCTGGATTTTCGGGAGATTAATAAGATCACTGTGCGCAATCCTTACACATTACCACTTATTCCGGATTTGTTTAATCAATTGATCGGAGCTAAATTGTTTTCTAAGATTGACCTTCGTGGGGCATATAATTTGCTGCGGGTGAAGGACGGAGATGAATGAAAGACAGCTTTTAACACCCCGGAAGGTCATTTTGAGTGTTTGGTGATGCCTTTTGGGCTTACTAACGCCCCTGCAGTTTTTCAAAATTTCATCAATGACATTCTGAGAGCCTTGATCGGTAGGAGTGTTATTGTTTATCTGGATGACATTTTGATTTATTCATCGGATCTTGAGTCTCACTGGCAGAGAGTCCGCAAAGTTCTTCAGATACTGAGAGATAACACACTCTTTGCTAAATTGCAGAAGTGTCAGTTTACTGTCCAGAAAATTAGTTTTTTGGGTTACTTTGTCTCTTGTGATGGTTTTGTGATGGACCCGGTGAAAGTTCAGGTGGTGCTGAGGGTTTGAAGTCTGTACAGAGGTTTTTGGGGTTTGCCAATTATTACAGAAAATTCATAAAGAATTTCTCTGTCATCGCTAAACCCATTACTGATCTCACCAAGAAGGGTGCTAATACAGTCCAATGGTCCACTGAGGCTATTGAAGCTTTTGAGTATCTCAAGGAGAAGTTCAGCTCTGCTCCTACTCTTATCCAGACGGATGAGACCAAGCCATTTTTGGTTGAGGTAGATGCCTCATCTATAGGCGTAGGGGCACTTCTATCCCAGGAGGGTGAGGGTGGGGTGCATCCCAGTACTTTCTTTTCAAAAAAATTTTCTGAGACAGAGCTCAACTATGATGTTTGGAATTGACAGTTGTTGGCTATTAAACTCGTATTCGAGCATTGGCGACATTTTTTGGAGGGGGCTCGACATCCTATACAGGTTTGCACTGATCATAAGAATTTGATTCATCTGGACGCAGCTAAACGTTTGAATGCCCATCAGGCTAGGTGGGCACTGTTTTTTGCCTGGTTCAATTTTCCCATAACCTTTGTCCCAGGGACAAAGAATGTTAAGGTTGACACTTTGTCTCGTAGTTTCTCTCCAGCCGTGAATGCTGAGAGGGAGGAGTGTATTTTGCAGAGAGGGGTGGTGGCCGCATTGGATTCTGAGTTGGAGAATGGCATCCTAGGAGCTCAGAGTGCGGTACCAACTAACACTCCATGTGGCAAATTGTTTGTGCCTAGAGCCTTGAGGAGAGCGTTGTTTGTTGAATGTCATGAGTCTCGGTTGGTGGGTCACCCAGGGATTTCGTAAACTAGGAAGTCTATCGGTCGGAGTTTCTGGTGGCCAGGGTGGCAAAGGGAAGTCATCAAGTCGGTGAGTCAGTGTTCTGTGTGCGCTAGGTCGAAGGCCTCTCACGCTCCGGCTGCGGGGATGCTGTGCCCCTTGGAAGTTCCTAGTTTGCCATGGACGCACCTTGCCATGGATTTTATCACCGATCTGCCTTTATCGGAGGGTTTTTCTGTTATCTGGGTTGTTGTGGACCGGTTTAGTAGAATTTGTCATCTGGTTCCGTTCAACAAGTTACAAGTCACTCCAGAATCAGGCAGAGTAGGGAGAGGTGCTGCTGCGTCAGGGAGAGATTTGCTTGTGTATTAGGTAGTGTAGGGAGAAAAACCGTACATTACACATATCCATCTTAACAAACAGTCCTTTTGAGGACTAGCTAATCCATCTGCAGAGATATCAGGCAGGCAGGCAGTGTATATAACAGACTGCAGTGCATATAGCACAAGAGGCTCCATTCCAATTCTGCCTTCTGCTGCTGTTAGATATTTCTATATAAAGGCCCAGGTCTCAGGGGCCAAGAATACCTTTTTTTGGATCTTAATCCTCATTATATGCTTAAAAAGCAACTCAGAGAACACCGTTTTTTCTGCGCCATTTGCTTGTTGGCAATGAAGAATACAGCCAGATCCTTCCCATATTATAGTGCTAGAAATCCAGCTATTTAAAACTGTGTTTTTTCCATCACACGGATCACATATACATTGTCAGAAAATACTGCCATTTCTGGCCTCCATTAAAAATTTCCTTCAATTTGTCAGTAAAGCAATTCACACCAGTTTGATGTTCAAACTAGTTACATACAGGCCACATATTTTAAACTCTGTTTTCTCTGTCACACGGATCACATATAAGTTCCCTCCAAACTCAGTCATATGTAGTGAGCGTGGAAGATACTGTTCTCCATTTAAAATTGGCAAGGCACGTGGCAAGGGATGGGGAACTGGACGTGATGGTGATGGTGCATGCAGAGGCCGAGGACAAGGCCGTGGGCAAGCTGAAATTGTGCCACAACAAACACCCACATCCTCTCGCCCGACCTTCCTGTCCCAATTCCTAGGGGACCGCAGCACACCACTATTGAACCCAGAGAAGTGTGAAAAGGTTGTTGGTTGGATAGCGGATAATGCTTCCAGTCACTTAGCCACCACCACCACCCTGTCTTCCACACGGTCAAGTATCAGTAGTGAGTCTGGACCGCATATTCCTCACCCTGATCCTCCTTCCTCCCACCATGCCGAGTGCCCAGAGACAACTGATCCCACACTTGGACACTCTGAAGAGCTGTTCACTTTTCCATTTATAGATTCGGGCTTCTTGCCCAGTCCACTTGAAGCGGGGCAAGAGGAGATCGCATGTAGTGATGCCCAAATATTTGAGCAGCCACGGTCATACGAAGGCGACAGAGGAGAAGTGTCACAAGAGGTGGACGATGATGAGACACAATTGCCAGAAAGTCAGGCGGAGGACCAGAGTGCGGAAGTGGAAGACGAGGTGGTGGATGATATAGTAACTGACCCAACCTGGCAGGAGGACATGCAGAGTGAGGACAGCAGCACACAGGGGGAGGGAGGCAGAGCACCCCAACAGGCAGGAAGAAGCAGTGTGTTTGCCACAGACAGAAGGCAGGCAACCATTCCTCATAACACCAACACGAAGGAAGTTGACAGTACAACTGTTAGGTCTTCCCGAGTCTGGTTGTTTTTTAAAGACTCTGCCGATAACCCCAAAAAGGCCATTTGCACCACCTGCCAGGCCAGCATCAGCAAGGGTGGCAAAAAGACCAGCCTGACCACCACCAACATGCTTCTGCCAATCCCCTGTCCATGGTGCATGCCAAGATGCTTCCTGCCCTGCACCTGTCGTTGCGCACTCTCAAGTAGCAGCACCTGGAAGCACGTCCATGTCCTTGTCCCAGCGCAGCATTCAGTTGTCCATTCCCCAGTCCTTGGAATGCAAGCGCAAATATGTAGCCAACGCCCCACAGGCCACAGTACTAAATTCTCACATTTCACGACTGCTTGCGCTCAAAATGTTGCCTTTTAGGCTCGTGGAGATGGAATCATTCCGCAACCTGATGGCGGTGGCCGTCCCTTGGTATTCGGTCCCCAGCCACCACTATTTCTCCCGGTGTGCGGTCCCCGCATTACACAAGCACGTGTCGCAAAACATTAGCCGTGCCCTCAACAACTCAGTTACCGGGAAAGTCCACCTAACCACGGACACGTGGACAAATGTTTGTGGGCAGGGACTGTACATCTCACTGACAGTACACTGGAAGCCGGCAACCAGTCGGACCTTGGGACGGAACACATCCTCCTGACGCCAAGGATTGCGGGCCCTAGGTCAATCAAGGTTGCCCCCACAGTCTACAGCTCTTCCACCTCATCCTCCTCAGCCCCCTCCTCCTCTTCAGCCTCCATCTCCGAAATAACCACATCAGTCACAAGCTGGAAGCACTGCAGCACTGCCTCGGCCAAGCGGCAACAGACTGTACTGAAGCTAATATACTTAGGTGACAAACCGCACAATGCTGAAGAGTTGCGGACAGCTCTGAAAGAGCAGGCAGATCTGTGGCTCACACCACTGAACCTACAGCAAGCATGGTCATGTGTGACAATGGCCGGAACCTTGTGGCGGCTTTGAGGCGAGGCGAGCTCACACACGTACCATACCTGGCCCATGTGCTTAACCACGTGGTTCAGCGGTTTCTCAAATCCTACCCGGAGCTGCCGGATCTGCTTGTTAAAGTATGCCACCTGTGTGCCCAATTTAGAAAGTCAGCTACAGCTTCCGCCGCCCTTGCCGTGTCAGCAGCGTTTGCAGCTTCCGGCTCACAGACTGGTGTGTGATGTCTCGAAGCGTTGGAACTCTACACTGCAGATGTTGGGAAGGATTTGTGAGCAGAAGAGGGCACTTGTTGAGTACCAGCATCAACAAGGCCATCGACATTCAGTTCAGACTACACACATAAGACCTCAGGAGTGGACATTGATGTCAGACATATGTACCATCCTCCAAAACTTTGAGGAATCCACCAAGATGCTGAGCGGCGATGATGCCATAATTAGCATCACCATCCCGCTTCTCTGTTTTCTGAAATGCTCTCTGCTCAAAATCAAAGAGGATGCACTCCAGGCGGAGCACGATGAGATGGAGCAAAGAACCATACAGGGTGATTACACACATCTCAGCCTCATCTCATCCCAACGTGGATTGGGTGACAATGAGGAAGAGGAGGAAGGACAGGAGCTAGTTTCATGCGCTATAGACGGTACTACCTGCACAGCTGTCATACCGTCTGTTCAGCGTGGATGGCCAGAGGACAGAGAGGAGGAGGAGAGCATGGTCAGTCATCCTCTTGGTAAGGACACGGAAGTCTTGCCTGTTAGTAGTCTGGCACGCATGGCTGAGTTTATGTTACGCTGCCTTTTCCATGACCCTTGCATTCTCAAACTTTTGGGTGACAGTCATTACTGGTTGGTGACACTTCTAGACCCAAGCTACAAGGAGAACTTTATATCTCTTATTCCTGAGGTAGACAGGTCTTCAAAAATGGGGCTGTACCAGAAGGCCCTTGTTGCGGAACTATTAAAAAAAAAAATTCCTATCTGAAAACGCTGGTGGCAGAGGGCACACTTTGTTGGACAACCAAGGAGTACAGGCGAGAGAGACACAAATTCAATCCAGCAGAGGCAGGGGAACACTGTCAAAGTTCTGGGAGAGTTTTCTCAGCCCCTCCCATCGCACAGGCCCTGAGGCGAGGGGTACTCTCACAAGGAGTGCAAAGTTTGGGAAGATGCTGAGGGAGTACCTTGCCGACCGTACCAACGTCCTCTGTGATTTCTCTGTGCCTTATAATTATTGGGTATCCAAGCTGGATACGTGGAATGAACTGGCTCTCTATGCCTTGGAGGTTCTGGCTAGTGTTGAGCCACCCCCGTAGTGTTCGGGTTCGGTTCGGTTCGTCGAACACCGGGATGTTCGAGGAACTGTTCGTCGAACTGTTCGTCGAACACCTTAGAACACCGTCGAACACCGTTAAAACCAATGGCAGGCAAACAAAAACACATAGAAACACATAGAAAACACCTGCAAAGGTGTCCAAAAGCTGACAAACTGCTCAGAAGACACTCTCTTTAAAAAAGCCGGCCGGCAAATTCAGCAGCGGCATACACCGGTACCCGACAATTTAGACAAGAAGGAATAGAGCATCACACATAGATTAGATAGATAGGAACATGTCAGTCACACATATAAGAAGCACAGTGACAGTGTTGGTTACTGCACTTGTCATTTAGTGTAAAGGATTTATTAAAAAAAATATTAGTGTTTTCATGCACCGTCTCTTTAAAAAAGCCGGCCGGCAATTCAGCATCTGTACCCGACAATTTAGAACAGAAAGAATAGAGCTTCACACATAGATTAGATAGATAGAAACATGTCAGTCACATATATAATAAGTACAGTGATAGTGTTGCTTACTGTACTTGTCATTTAGTGTAAAGGATTTATTTAAAAAAATAAGAGTGTTTTCATGCACTGTCTCTTTAAAAAAGCCGGCCGGCAATTCAGCAGCGGTACCCGACAATTTAGAACAGAAAGATAGAGCATCACACATAGATTAGATAGATAGAAACATGTCAGTCACATATACATGAAGTACAGTGATAGTGTTGGTTACTGTACTTGTCATTTAGTATTAAAATAAAGGATTTATTATTAAAAAAAATTGGCGTGGGGTTCCCCTTAATTTTAGGCTCTAGCGGAGGTTAAGCAGACGGCTGGGGCAGATGTTTGAAGCCTGGGAAGGGGGTAATACCCACGGAGCTTCCCAGGCTACTAATATCAGCCCCTAGCTGAATACATAGCCTTTACTAGCTATTAAAATGGGGGACCCCCCAAATAAAATGACGTGGGGTCCCCCCTAATTTAATAGCTAGCAAAGGCTAGGCAGACAGCTGGGGGCTGATATTAATAGCCCAGGAAGGGAGCCATGAATATTGGCCCCCTCCCAGGCTAGAAACACCAGCCGTCAGCCGCCCCAGAAATGGCGCATTCATAGGATGCGCCAATTCTGGCACTTAGCCTCGCTCTTCCACGCTGCCCTGGTGCGGTGGCAGGGGGTAATAGGGTTGGGGTTGATGTCAGCTTATAATGCCAGCTGACATCAAGCCCAGGTTAGTAATGGAGAGGCGTCTATAAGACACCCCCATTACTAACCCCATAGTCAAAGTTAAAAAAAACACAAACACCCAGAATAAAGTCCTTTAATTGAAATAAAGACACAATCCTTTATTGTTCTAAATTAAACCATACTTACCATCACGCCCATTCCAGCTGAAGCCAACGATCTCCTGCAATAAAAGAAAAATAATAAAGCAACCTCATCCTTACCTTTCCATGGTTCCCACGACAGCTTCAGCTCTGCTACATCGAGATGACAGGCTGGACCGCAGCAGAACGCTGCCATCCAGCCTGTCATCCCGCAGACACTGAGACGCGCAGGCTTGCTTGCGCTGCTCAGCGTCTCTCTGTGACGACATCCAGATGAGCCGAGTTCATGTCCAATGAACTCGGCTCACCTCATGCACGTCACTGACAGCGTGGGAAAATTCTCACGCTGAAGCGCTGATTGCAGGAGAATTTTCCCACGCTGTCAGTGACGTGCAGGAGGTGAGCTGAGTTCATTGGACATGAGCTCACCTCATGCACATCACTGACAGCGTGGGAGAATTCTCCTGCACTCAGCACTTCAGCGTGAGAATTTTCCCACGCTGTCAGTGACGTGCATGAGGTGAGCCGAGTTCATTGGACATGACCTCGGCTCATCTGGATGCCGTCACAGCGAGACAGTGAGGAGCGCAAGCATGCCTGCGCTTCTCAGTGTCTGCGGGATGACAGACTGGATGGCAGCGTTCTGCTGCGGTCCAGCCAGTCATCTCGATGTAGCAGAGCTGAAGCTGTCGTGGGAACCATGGAAAGGTAAGGATGAGGTTGGTTTATTATTTTTCTTTTATTGCAGGAGATCGTTGGCTTCAGCTGGAATGGGTGTGATGGTAAGTATGGTTTAATTTAGAACAATAAAGAATTGTGTCTTTATTTCAATTAAAGGACTTTATTCTGGGTGTTGTGTTTTTTTTAAATACTTTACTAGAAATTCATGGCGGTCATGTCTAATACTGGCGTGACCCCATGAATTTTGGGCTTGGGGCCAGCTGATAATACCAAGCTGGCCCTAACCCCTTTATTACCCAGTGAGCCACCGCACCAGGGCCCTGGATGAGTTGGGTACAGCGCCAGAAGATGGCGCTTCTATGAACGCGCCATTTTCCGGGGTGGCTGCGGACTGCAATTTGTAGCGGGGGGGGGGCCCAGAAAGCTTGGGCCTCCCTGCGCTGCAGATTCCAGCCCCCAGCTGCCTAGTTGTACCTGGCTGGACACAAAAATAGGGCGAAGCCCCACGTACTTTTTTTTTAATTATTTCATGAAATTCATGAAATAATTAAGAAAAAAAGGCCTTCCCTATATTGTTGTGTCCGGCCAGGTACAAATAGGCAGCTGGTGGTTGGGGGCAGCCCGTTCCTGCCTGCTGTACCTGGCTGGACACAAATATAGTGCGAAGCCCCACTTCAATTTTTTTTAATTATTTCATGAAATTCATGAAATAATTAAGAAAAAAAGGGCTTCCCTATATTGTTGTGTCCGGCCAGGTACAAATAGGCAGCTGGTGGATGGGGGCAGCCCGTTCCTGCCTGCTGTACCTGGCTGGACACAAATATAGTGCGAAGCCCCACTTCAATTTTTTTAAATTATTTCAGGAAATTCATGAAATAATTTTAAAAAAATTGACGTGGGGCTTCGCACTATATTTGTGTCCAGCCAAGTACAGCAGGCAGGAACGGGCTGCCCCCAACCACCAGCTGCCTATTTGTACCTGGCCGGACACAACAATATAGGGAAGCCCTTTTTTTCTTAATTATTTCATGAAATAATTTAAAGAAAATTGACGTGGGGCTTCGCCCTGTTTTTGTGTCCAGCCAGGTACAACTAGGCAGCTGGGGGCTGGAATCCGCAGCGCAGGGAGGCCCAAGCTTTCTGGGCCACCCCCGCTGCAAATTGCAGTCCGCAGCCACCCCGGAAAATGGCGCGTTCATAGAAGCGCCATCTTCTGGCGCTGTACCCAACTCATCCAGGGCCCTGATGCGGTGGCTCACTGGGTAATAAAGGGGTTAGGGCCAGCTTGGCATTATCAGCTGGCCCTAAGCCCGAAATTCATGGGGTCCCGCCAATATTAGACATGACCACCATAAATTTCTAGTAAAGTATTTAAAAAAAACACAACACCCAGAAAAAAGTCCTTTAATTGAAATAAACACACAATTCTTTATTGTTCTAAATTAAACCATACTTACCATCACGCCCATTCCAGCTGAAGCCAACGATCTCCTGAAATAAAAGAAAAATAATAAAGCAACATCATCCTTACCTTTCCATGGTTCCCATGACAGCTTCAGCTCTGCTACATCGAGATGACTGGCTGGACCGCAGCAGAACGCTGCCATCCAGCCTGTCATCCCGCAGACACTGAGAAGCGCAGGCTTGCTTGCGCTCCACAGTGTCTCTCTGTGAGGGCATCCAGATGAGCCGAGTTAATGTCCAATGAACTCGGCTCACCTCATGCACGTCACTGACAGCGTGGGAAAATTCTCCTGCACTCAGCGCTTCAGCGTGGGAGAATTCTCACACTGAAGCGCTGAGTGCAGGAGAATTCTCCCACGCTGTCAGTGACGTGCAGGAGGTGAGCTGAGTTCATTGGACATGAGCTCACCTTATGCACGTCACTGACAGCGTGGGAAAATTCTCCTGCACTCAGCGCTTCAGCGGGAGAATTCTCACGCTGAAGCGCTGAGTGCAGGAGAATTCTCCCACGCTGTCAGTGACGTGCAGGAGGTGAGCTGAGTTCATTGGACATGAGCTCACCTTATGCACGTCACTGACAGCGTGGGAGAATTCTCCTGCACTCACCGCTTCAGCTTGAGAATTTTCCCACGCTGTCAGTGACGTGCATGAGGTGAGCCGAGTTCATTGGACATGAACTCGGCTCATCTGGATGTCGTCACAGAGAGACGCTGAGCAGCGCAAGCAAGCCTGCGCTTCTCAGTGTCTGCGGGATGAGAGGCTGGATGGCAGCGTTCTGCTGCGGTCCAGCCTGTCATCTCGATGTAGCAGAGCTGAAGCTGTCGTGGGAACCATGGAAAGGTAAGGATGAGGTTGCTTTATTATTTTTCTTTTATTGCAGGAGATCGTTGGCTTCAGCTGGAATGGGCGTGACGGTAAGTATGGTTTAATTTAGAACAATAAAGGATTGTGTCTTTATTTCAATTAAAGGACTTTATTCTGGGTGTTTGTGTTTTTTTTAACTTTGACTATGGGGTTAGTAATGGGGGTGTCTTATAGACGCCTCTCCATTACTAACCTGGGCTTGATGTCAGCTGGCATTATAAGCTGACATCAACCCCAACCCTATTACCCCCTGCCACCGCACCAGGGCAGCGTGGAAGAGCGAGGCTAAGTGCCAGAATTGGCGCATCCTATGAATGCGCCATTTCTGGGGCGGCTGACGGCTGGTGTTTCTAGCCTGGGAGGGGGCCAATATTCATGGCTCCCTTCCTGGGCTATTAATATCAGCCCCCAGCTGTCTGCCTAGCCTTTGCTAGCTATTAAATTAGGGGGGACCCCACGTCATTTTTTTGGGGGGGTCCCCCATTTTAATAGCTAGTAAAGGCTATGTATTCAGCTGGGGGCTGATATTAGTAGCCTGGGAAGCTCCGTGGGTATTACCCCCTTCCCAGGCTTCAAACATCTGCCCCAGCCGTCTGCTTAACCTCCGCTAGAGCCTAAAATTAAGAGGAACCCCACGCCAATTTTTTTAATAATAAATCCTTTATTTTAATACTAAATGACAAGTACAGTAACCAACACTATCACTGTACTTCATATATATGTGACTGACATGTTTCTATCTATCTAATCTATGTGTGAAGCTCTATTCTGTCTGTTATAAATTGTCGGGTACCGCTGCTGAATTGCCGGCCGGCTTTTTTAAAGAGACGGTGCATGAAAACACTATTATTTTTTTTGATAAATCCTTTACGCTAAATGACAAGTACAGTAAGCAACACTGTCACTGTACTTCGTATATATGTGGCTGACATGTTTCTATCTATCTAATCTATGTATGATGCTCTATTCTGTCTGTTATAAATGGTCGGGTACCGCTGCTGATTTGCCGGCCGGCTTTTTTAAAGAGACAGTGCATGAAAACACTATTATTTTTTTAAATAAATCCTTTACACTAAATGACAAGTACAGTAATCAACACTGTCACTGCACTTCTTATATATGTGACTGACATGTTTCTATCTATCTAATCTATGTGTGATTCTCTATTCCTTCTATTCTAAATTGTCGGGTACCGCTGCTGAATTGCCGGCCGGCTTTTTTAAAGAGACGGTGCATGAAAACACTATTATTTTTTTTGATAAATCCTTTACGCTAAATGACAAGTACAGTAAGCAGCACTTTCACTGTACTTCGTATATATGTGGCTGACATGTTTATATCTATCTAATCTATGTGTGAAGCTCTATTCCTTCGGTTCTAAATTGTCGGGTACCGGTGTATGCCGCTGCTGAATTGCCGGCTTTTCATGTTTCACTGTGATCATTGTTCCCATCGATTTGGGCAATCACTGTAATGCCACAACCACCATGGCTGTGGCATTACAGTGAGTGGCAGACAATCCCTGCATGATTGGTGCTCTAAATAGCGCCAGACATGCAGGACACGCTTTTGGTGCACGAACAGTTATCGAACATAACCTCGAACAGCCGAATTTTTTGCAAATCGTTCGGGTTCGTCGAACAACTCGAACACCACCCAAAACAGCTCGAATTTGAGATTGGCGAACAGTTCTAGTCGAACACCGCTCATCTCTAGTTCTGGCCTGCCCTGCCACCAGCGTTTTATCGGAGCGGGTTATTAGTGCCGCTGGTGAAATTATAACTGATAAGTAGAGATGAGTGTTGTTCTACTCGAACTGTTCGCCAATCTCAAATTCGAGCTGTTTTGGGCGGTGTTCGAGCCGGTCGGCGAACACGAACAATTTGAGAAAAATTCGGCTGTTCGAGGTTATGTTCGATAACTGTTCGTGCACCAAAATCATAACTGGATTTTTTTCTCAGTAATGATGAAAATTAATGTTAATACGCAGTTTGAGTGTACAGCGGGGCGGGGGGAGGGGCAGGGGATGGATCTCTGCAGGAACAATGAAGATCTCCATTTTTTTTTCTCTTTCCCGCATTTGCAGTGGGGAGGTGCAATCTGTCAGCCTATCAGCAGCGCACACACGGAGCGAAGTGCTTTTTTTCACACAAGCAAGGGCATGTGTGATTGGCAGTGTATGTCACATGTCCTTGCCCTATAAGACCAAGCCATTTTCCCCGTCGCCACCATTTTCTCACTGCTGCAGCTGCGTGTTAGACGGCACCGCTGTTGCTGTGTGTGCTATACCTTGTTAATTTCAAGCCAATTTTCGCACAAATATACAGATAGCTTGGGAGTAGGGAATAGTTGTGATTGCAGTCCTTTTAAGGACTAGGTTACAGCATTTCCTACGACTTTTATCAGGGAGGTCTGTGCTCTTAAATAGATAGGTTGTGGGAGTAAAGACTAATTGTAATTGGAGTCCTTTTCAGGACTAGGTTACATGAGTTCCTATCAGTTTTTGCCAGGCAGGTCTGTGCCAGTGCTGTGCAAGTTTTTTTCACAGCATTTGGCTGAATCTAGCAAAGCTAATCCTTTTTGGCCTATTGCAGAGTGTGTTAGTCAGTGGAGTAGCCTATCTGTGTTGCAAGATATAACACCTGTGTATAGAATACCAATTTTTTTACTGCACCTAGTGAAGTAAAATCTTTTGGGCATAGCATCATTCTATTAGTCCATCTATACTGACCTCCATCAGGTTGCAAACTGAATATAATTTTTTTCTGCATCTAGCTCTGAAAAAATATTTGGGCTTCTAGCGGTGTGTGGGACTTGGTCTATTAGTCCATCTATACTGACCTCCATCAGGTTGCAAATTAAAAATAATTTTTTTCTGCATCTAGCTCTGAAAAAATATTTGGGCTTCTAGCAGTGTGTGGGACTTGGTCTATTAGTCCATCTATACTGACCTCCATCAGGTTGCAAATTAAAAATAATTTTTTTCTGCATCTAGCTCTGAAAAAATATTTGGGCTTCTAGCAGTGTGTGGGACTTGGTCTATTAGTCCATCTATACTGACCTCCATCAGGTTGCAAACTGAATATAATTTTTTTCTGCATCTAGCTCTGAAAAAATATTTGGGCTTCTAGCGGTGTGTGGGACTTGGTCTATTAGTCCATCTATACTGACCTCCATCAGGTTGCAAATTAAAAATAATTTTTTTCTGCATCTAGCTCTGAAAAAATATTTGGGCTTCTAGCAGTGTGTGGGACTTGGTCTATTAGTCCATCTATACTGACCTCCATCAGGTTGCAAATTAAAAATAATTTTTTTCTGCATCTAGCTCTGAAAAAATATTTGGGCTTCTAGCAGTGTGTGGGACTTGGTCTATTAGTCCATCTATACTGACCTACATCAGGTTGCAAATTAAAAATAATTTTTTTCTGCATCTAGCTCTGAAAAAATATTTGGGCTTCTAGCGGTGTGTGGGACTTGGTCTATTAGTCCATCTATACTGACCTCCATCAGGTTGCAAATTAAAAATAATTTTTTTCTGCATCTAGCTCTGAAAAAATATTTGGGCTTCTAGCAGTGTGTGGGACTTGGTCTATTAGTCCATCTATACTGACCTCCATCAGGTTGCAAATTAAAAATAATTTTTTTCTGCATCTAGCTCTGAAAAAATATTTGGGCTTCTAGCGGTGTGTGGGACTTGGTCTATTAGTCCATCTATACTGACCTCCATCAGGTTGCAAATTAAAAATAATTTTTTTCTGCATCTAGCTCTGAAAAAATATTTGGGCTTCTAGCGGTGTGTGGGACTTGGTCTATTAGTCCATCTATACTGACCTCCATCAGGTTGCAAATTAAAAATAATTTTTTTCTGCATCTAGCTCTGAAAAAATATTTGGGCTTCTAGCAGTGTGTGGGACTTGGTCTATTAGTCCATCTATACTGACCTCCATCAGGTTGCAAATTAAAAATAATTTTTTTCTGCATCTAGCTCTGAAAAAATATTTGGGCTTCTAGCAGTGTGTGGGACTTGGTCTATTAGTCCATCTATACTGACCTACATCAGGTTGCAAATTAAAAATAATTTTTTTCTGCATCTAGCTCTGAAAAAATATTTGGGCTTCTAGCAGTGTGTGGGACTTGGTCTATTAGTCCATCTATACTGACCTCCATCAGGTTGAAAATTAAAAATAATTTTTTTCTGCATCTAGCTCTGAAAAAATATTTGGGCTTCTAGCAGTGTGTGGGACTTGGTCTATTAGTCCATCTATACTGACCTCCATCAGGTTGCAAATTGAATAAAAAAAATTTCTGCATCTAGCTCTGAAAAAATATTTGGGCTTCTAGCGGTGTGTGGGACTTGGTCTATTAGTCCATCTATACTGACCTCCATCAGGTTGCAAATTAAAAATAATTTTTTTCTGCATCTAACCCAGCCAATAGTTTTGGCCTAATACCACAGTTTGGCCACTCAGCTCTGCTCGGTTACCATCCATTGTTTTTTTGTGCAAACAACTCCAGAGTTGTGAATTAGTTAACCACCAAAATGAGTGGAAAAAGGCCTGCTGCTGGTGGAAAGGGGAATAGGCGTGTTGGGAAGGGGAAAAAAGGTTGTGTCCGTGGGGTAGGTGCAGAAGAAAGACCATCTTCCAGCCAAACTAAAATGTCTACTTCTTTTAGCGGACAATGTGATAAGATCCCTTTCTTACGGCCACGCCAATCGCTACAAATTCCAGATGAGGCACAAAAACAGCAGGTGCTTCAACGGATATCAAGTGCTCCTTTAAGTGGGCTCTCCTCCACATCAACTTCAACATCACAAATACTCCAGTCCTCAAAGGTGTCACCCAAATCGCACTTGCTTCCTCACAGCTCCCAAATCTCCAGCTGCCCGTCTGAGTGTGAGGTAGAACAGATGTTTGAGTCTGCAGAGCTGTTTACTCATACTATAGCCTGGGAATCAGAGGTCGACTCCAGCGCTTCTGTGAATCCAGACGAGGAAATGATCTGCACTGATGCCCAGAATCTTTATGAGTCGGATCCAGGACCAGACGCAGAAGGTTCTGACCATAATGTAGACCCTCATTCCCAAACTGTAACTCCTGTTGGTGGAGACAATGAGGAAGACGATGATAAGACTCAAATACCTGATTGGAGTGACAACTTTAGTTTTTTGTCAGGGCAGGAACAGGTTGGCTCTGAGGACGACGGGTGTGATAACGCACAGGGTGATGATGATGAGGTCGGAGATCCCACTTACTGTCAACCCACAGTCAGCCAAGAGATGAGGTCAGCAGAGGAGGTGGAGGAAGATGCTAGTGACGACGAGGTCAGGTTGCGCCTTCCTGGACAGAGACGTAGTACTGGAAGCACGTCAACAACTGCATCCTCAAACACAACTCTGCCTCTCACCACAAGTCGTGGTGGCTCTTCAGGTCGCATGGGTGCTAAGCCTTGCATAGCCTGGGCATTTTTTCAGATCGATAAAGATGACCCAACTCGTGTTATCTGTAACATTTGTCAGCAAAAGCTAAGTAGAGGCCAAAAAATACATAGTTTGAGTACTTCATGCATGAACCGGCACATGGACATGAAGCATAAGTTGCAGTGGGAAGCTCAGTGTGCTACAATGCGGCCTAGCCGGCCGGGCCAATCACCGTCTGCCATATCTTGTGCATCCGCGGCCTCTTCATCCTCTGTGACTGGGGGGACAGCAGTCACACCTGTTTTGGGGCGCAGACCTGCCACCTCTTTACCCGCAACAGCCAGCGTGATTGGCAGGTCATCATTTTCTTTGGAGGTGGTAACACCAGCTGGTGTTGAGCGCTGTCCGACATCGATAGCACCACCTTTGGATCAAGGCAACCTAACATGTCCGCCTGCATCTTCCTCACAGACCGGCAGTTTGCCGGGGACACCCTTATCAACCCCGTCTAAGCACAATAGCCAGCCCTCGGTCCCTCAGATGTGGACAAGTAAAAGACCATTTCCTCCTAGCCATGAGAAAGCTAAGAGGTTGAATTTCACCATCTGCAAGCTCTTGGCTACAGAAATGCTGCCTTTCCGCCTGGTGGACACAGAGGATTTTCGAGACCTTATGTCCGTCGCAGTGCCCCAGTACCAAATGCCCAGTCGGCACTACTTCTCAAAGAAAGGTGTGCCTGCGCTCCACCAGCATGTCGCACACAACATCACCGCTTCTTTGAGAAACTCTGTGTGTGACAGGGTGCATTTCACCACAGACACTTGGACGAGTAGGCATGGACAGGGGCGTTACATGTCGCTGACTGGGCACTGGGTAACTATGGTGACAGCAGGACAAGGGGCTGCTGTCCAAGTCTTGCCGTCCCCACGAGTTGTGCGTCAATCCTCTTTATGTCAAAGTTCCTCCACTGCTTCTGCCTCCTCAACCTCCTCTCGGTCTTCCACCTGCACCCAAAGCCTGTCTGGTCATGCCACAAGCTTTCTAACTGCGCAGAAGGAATCCTGCACACCTCCTTACTATGCTGGCAGTAGGGCTCAACGTCATCAGGCGGTTTTTACATTGAAATGTCTGGGAAATGTGAGTCACACAGCTGAGGAGTTGTGGTCAGCTCTGGAGAACCAATTTCATGAATGGTTGTCTCCACTGGACCTGAAACCAGGGAAGGCCGTGTGCGACAATGCTGCAAACCTGGGTGCGGCCCTTCGCCGGGGCAATGTCACACACGTGCCTTGTATGGCTCACGTGTTGAACCTGGTTGTCCAGCAATTTTTAGCCCACTATCCCAGACTAGATGGCCTTCTGCAGAGGGCACGGTCGCTGTGTGCTCACTTCCGCCGTTCGCATCCCGCAGCTCAGCGACTTACATCTCTACAGAAGTCGTTGGGCCTGCCACTTCACCGGCTAAAATGCGATGTGCCTACCCGGTGGAATTCAACTCTGCACATGTTGCAGCGACTGTGGCAGCACCGACAAGCCCTGGTGCAATACGTTCTGACGTATAGCCTGGGCCAACGAGATTCAGAGGTGGGGCAAATCACGCTGGAGGAGTGGTCTCAGATCAGGGACCTATGCACCCTTCTGCACAGTTTTGAAATGGCGACGAAGATGTTTAGTGCTGACGATGCCATTATCAGCATGACTATTCCAGTGATTTACATGCTGGAGCACATGTTAAACAGAATTCGGAGTCAGGTGGTGGCACAAGAGGAGGTGGAGGAAGTAGAGGAGGAGGAGTTGTATGCGGAAGGGCTAACATCTGCAAGGTCCAGACGGTCGGCAGCACCAAGGCGGCAGGCATGTGAGGGTGGGGGAGATGGTTTTACCAGGGCGCATGGTAGCAGCCAAACTAGTGAGGAAGGTGCAGGAGCCCAGGAAGAAGTGGAGGACGAACTGATGGAAGACTCATCAGATGAGGGAGACCTTGATCACATTTCTGTTGTGCGAGGTTGGGGGGAGAGGACAGAGGAAGGAAGCATGATTGTTACCTCGCCACCAACACAACAGGGACTTGGTGCTCCTGGATGCGCAACACACATGAGTGCCTTCTTGCTGCACTACCTGCAACATGACCCTCGAATTGTGAGAATTAGAAATAATCCTGACTACTGGGTTGCCACACTGTTAGATCCCCGGTACAAAAGTAAATTTGCAGAAATTATTCCTGCCATAGAAAGGGATGCACGCATGCAGGAGTATCAGCAGAGACTGTTGCAGAATCTTACATGTGCTTTTCCACAAAATACCAGTGGTGCACGTAGTGAATCTCACAGTTCCAACTTGCCAACCGTGGGACCGTCAAGTGTTCAGCACTCAAACCGTAACAGAACCACAGTATCTGCTGGTAACATCAATTTTGCGGAATCATTTCACCACTTTTTTAGCCCATCCTTTGCAAGGCCACAGGAGACAAGAAGTCTGACACATAGTCAACGCCTAGAGACGATGGTACAGGAGTATCTCCAAGTAAACATTGAAGCCACGACTGTGTCACTGGACCCTTGCTCTTTTTGGGCTTCCAATCTGGATAAATGGCCGGAGCTAGCCACTTACGCCTTGGAGATCTTGTCATGCCCCGCAGCCAGCGTTCTGTCTGAACGTGTGTTCAGCGCTGCTGGTGGTGTGCTGACAGATAAGCGCACGCGGCTCTCCACTGATAATGTAGACAGACTCACGTTCATAAAGATGAACAAATCATGGATCCGAAACGACTTTTCTACCCCTGTGTCATCCTGGGGAGAGTAAAAGCTTGATGATTGGTTAAAATCACCCTACCAACCGTTTTAAGCTTTCAAATTACTAATCATGTTTATCTGTATCTTGACTGGAAAATAATTTGGGCTTTGTAGCAGTGTGCAGCACTGATCCTATTAGGCCATCTATACTAAAGCTTCACCAGATTTAAAATTAAAAATAATTTTTAGCTGCATCTAGCCCGGAAAATAATTTTGGGGCTCCGAGATGCGCAAGGCACATAAGTGCCTTCTTGCTGCACTACCTGCAGCATGACCCTCATATTGTCAGAATTCGAAGTAATCATGACTACTGGGTTGCCACACTCTTAGATCCCCCAAACTTTTCGATCAACCTTTTCATTTTAATAAAGACCAAAAAAATGGTCATTTTTGAAATTATAAGCATTAGCAGGTTGTTAGAAACTGAAATCAAACAGTTTTCAACTCAAAACTTTATTCTAGGTGATGTTACATTTTCACATAGGACCCCTTGTTCGAAAGGAGCTTCTGAACTCTCTCGTCCATTGAATTTGTCAGGTTTTGGATGGTTTCTGCTTCAATTGTTTTGCATGAGGACAGAATACCCTCCCAGAGCTGTTGCTTAGATGTGAACTGCCTCCCGCCATCATAGACACTCCTTTTAATGATGCTCCAAAGGTTCTGAATGGGGTAGAGGTCAGGGGAGCATGGGGTTCACACCATAAGTTTGTCCCCTTTTATGCCCATATCAGCCAGAGATGCAGATGTTTTATGTGCAGCATGAGATGGTGCATTATCATGCAGAAAAATGATCTTGCTGTGAAATACACGGTTCTTCTTCTTGAACCATGGCAGGAAGTGCTGTTTGAGAAAATCCACATACATTATGGAGTTCATCTTTAGCGCCTTCAGGGATCCTAAAGGGGCCGACAATCTCTCTCCCCATGATTCCAGCCCAAAACATTACTCCACCTCCTCCTTGTTGGCGCTGTAGCCGTGTTTGCGTGGGGTGTCCATCAACCAGCCATCCTCCACTCCATCCATCTGGACCATCGAGCGCTGCACGGCACTCATCCGTGAACAAAACAGTTTTGAAATCAGTCTTCATGTAATGTTTGGCCTACTGGAGCCGTTTCTGCTTGTGTGAAGTGGATAGAGGAGGTCAACAGGATGGCGCATGCACAGCTGCAAACCTCTGAAGGACCCTGCATCTTGTTGTTCGGGGGACGTTGGAGGCACAAGCAGTTTCAAAAACTTGTCTGCTGCTATGACAAGGCTTTTTTGCCGCTGCTCTTTCAACCTGACGTAATTGCCTGTAGGAAAGAGTCCTCAATTTGCCCTTATCAGCACGCACACGTGTGTACTGTGAATCAGCTACATACTTCTTGATTGCCAGGACACTTCATCCTGATCATCGCACAATGTTGATTGTAGTCATGCCTTGACCTAAACACTCCACAATTTGTTGCTTCTCAGCAGCCGACACATCCTTTTTCTTTCCCATTTTGGCAGAAAATGTAGGCTGCTTAATAATGTGAGAGAGCCTTCTTAAGTAGTCTTGCCTTTCATTGGACACACCTGCCAAACTAATTAGCACAGGTGTCTGCAATTGCTTACAGTGATATAAAGAGCCCTGACACACATCACCATCAATGAGTTTAACTGACAAACAAACAAATTCTTCCCTTATCACTCCTAAACACTTTTTGTATAATAATTTGGAACGCAGTGTACATGTGCTTTTCCACAAAACACCAGTGGTTCACGTAGTGAATCTTACAGTTCTAACTTGCCAACCGTGGTCTGTATGGAGTTGTTCAATAAAGGGCCCAAAATTAAGATAACATAGATGGGAGAGGTCTCTATGAATAGGAATTCCTAAGTATTTGATACCCTGTGAGGGCCAGGCAAAGGGAAAGTTGGACTGGATGGAATCCTATATGGATTTGGGGAGGGAGACATCGAGGGCCTCAGACTTCGCTGCATTGATTTTAAAATTTTACCATGTAACAAAGTGATCTATTTCAGCCATAACAGCATGGATGGATATATGTGATTGAGTGATATATACTAGGACATCATCAGCAAATAGAGAGCACTTGTACTCGGTGCCTCCCACCTCAATCCACCTAATATTGGGGTTATGGCGAATTGATGAGAGCAGGTGCTCCGTCACTAGGATGTATAAGAGAGGGGACAGAGGACATCACTGCCTTGTCCCATTGGTGATTGTGAAAGGTGATGAAAATGTTCTGACGCACCCCCTGGGCCTTGGGACACCCGGAGCCGGACCCTTTTTGGTGGATGCTGGTGGTTGTAGTCTTCGTGGCGGCGACCCAGTTCCGTGGCTCAGGGCGGTCAAACCAGTGGCGGAACTATTTATGTGGTTTTCATGTTTAAATGTCCGACTACGCCACCCGTGGATTGCGGTCAGAGTGAACCGCCGCTACAGGGCAGACCACTGAGGCTGGTGTTGTGGGTGCAGCAGAGCGTAGCATAACTCCCCACGGGAGGAGTATAGCCTCAGGGCAGTGTATGCGGAGGATGGGGGTGATGGTGCAGGGCAGCAGCAGTAACGACACGGAGTCAGTGATGCAGTTCAGGGCCTTTACTCACAGTTCTTATTATCCAGACCACGTCTGCAGGTAACGGCTGCCCACGTCGTACTGTGCTCACCAGGTGAGGGGCTCAGACAACTCCCAGATAACTTTGGAGCACTTCACAGGACCCCCTTTGTGTGTCCTTTGTCTGGCCTTTCTTACCAACACTTCTGTCCGGCTGCCTCGGGCCTCCTCTTGGTAAACTTGGCGCCAGTTTCCCTGACCCTATGTGGTGCCTTCCTAGCGGGTGTAGCGAGGGGCTGCGCCACATAAAATGTCAGAGCCTCCAGTTTCTAGCTGAGGGTCATTTCCTGCCTCCACTAGTTCGGGGACCGGTCTCCCCCTTTGGCCTGACCCCTCCACGCAGGTGGATTCGGGCGTGCGGTGGCGACTCGCCCGTCCGCACCCCTGGGATCCCTTCATTCCTCGTTCCTGGAGCCTTCTCCGCTCCTCTTCCTTCCTTCTCCCTCTTCCAGGCCTGGGCCTCTGTTACTAGGCCCGCCTCCGGAGCAGAGCTCATGCAGAGCCCCTGCTCCCTGCCACTTCTGCTCAGACTTCTCTGCACTGAACTAAGATGGTGCCCACCTTTTATACTCCCTTCTCAATGCACCCAGGAACTGCTTCCTCCCTGCTCCTGCACTACAGGGTTCCCCTTCCTCAGTGTTCCCTCCCCCCACTCCAGCCAGGGACAGGGACTGTCGTGCCCATCTCAGGGGCATATTGGTCGCCCTGCCCCACGGCAATGTGGTGTAATGCATGCAGGTGTCGGGTCCTGATCCACACTCCATCCTTACCTGAGAGTGAGATATCACACCTCTGGGTGAGGTGCAATACGTCTTTAGCAACCGAGCCCTCAGGGTGCTACAGTTCCATTTATCTTCAACCTAGGTGACGTATTGCGATACAGGGCCGTGATTTTGGCTATAAAAGGGTCCCCTAGACCCCTACCCCAAGCTTTTTAAGAGAATCATATATGGCGTGCCAGGAGACTCTATGGAATGCTTTCTCAGCATCCAACGAGAGTATCTAATTACAAATTTTTAACTGCATCTAGCCCAGGAAATACTTTGTGCCTAGTAGCAGTGTCTGCTAGTAAGCGGATTATCCCGGCTGTTAAGCAAGCTGCACCACCTGTAGTTTAGACACTTAATTTTTTCAAAGGAAATGCTTCGGGACCATGGGATACTTAGTGAAGAGCATCAGGAGGCACCCCAAGGCATAGGGGCTGGGACTGGCAGCAGGATGCCTTGCGGTGGACAGCCGAGCTCGATCCTTATAAAAGCTTTTTAACTGCAGCAGCTTTAGTGGACGCTACTGGAGCTGGAATTACCGCGGCTGCTGGCATGAGACTTGCCCTCCAATAGATCCTTGTAAATGGATTTAAAGTGTATTCATTCAAATTAGAGAGACAATTTAAATTAAAAAGCTTAGAGCTGCCTCCACCACAGGGGGGCTCGCTCGACCCACCAGCGGACAGGCACCAGTATTGGGAGAGGGGGGCTGGCCGTCAGGGTTCACCGCGGCTCTGGCACAAACCCGGCGACATGGAGGTGGCACGGGCAGGAGCGGACTGGCCGTGTCGGCTTCTCACTTTTTGGATTTTAGAAGGGCATGACATGCCTATATCTGTGTCTCCCCCTCCTTTTACTCCTCCACCTCTTTTATTTTCGCATGACTATATGTACTTGTCACTTTTCCATGTGTTAGTTATGTCTTCTGAGCAGTTTGTCAGCTTTTGGACACCTTTGAAGGTGTTTTCTATGTGTTTCTATGTGTTTTTGTTTGCCTGCCATTGGTTTTAACGGTGTTCGAAGGTGTTCGACGAACAGTTCGACGAACAGTTCGGCGAACACACGGGTGTTCGACGAACCGAACCGAACTCGAACACTACGGGGGTGGCTCAACACTACTGATAAGCGCATCCGCCTGTAAACTGAAAATGCTGACAGGCTGACTCTTATAAAAATGAACAAGGGCTGGATTGGGCCAGACTTCTCAACACCACTAAATGATAGCAGCGTAACATAAACTCAAATCCAGTGTCTTTTCTTGCGAGGTGTATTCCCATGCACCTTTTCACACCCAGACATGGGTATACGCTTCCTGATTTTGTCTATTTGCTCTTGTCCTCCTCCTTCTCCTCATCCTCCACCACCATATTGTTACACACACGCCCGGACTGACTGGTGTGAGCGTGGTTAGTGATCCCACTGGACCATGAACCGAGGAGTGCCTGGAGGGGCGTGACTAAGTATCAATTCGGTCTGACCAAGGTCGCAAGGCGGCTCAGTCAACTCCATGAACCAGGGAGGAACCGAGCAGAGGGACCAGGTGCTACTCCAGGTCAGACCCCGGTCACAGCTGTTGAGCCACATCAGGGAATGCAGGAACGGGCAGGCACAGCTGATATGCAGACAGGTGGGTACTGGCAGGCATGACTGGTATGCAGACAAGCAGGTACTGGCAGGCACGGCTGATATGCAGACAGTCGGGTACTGGCAGGCACGGCTGGTATGCAGACTGGCAGAAAGTGGCAGGTAGGAATGCAGTCTGGATAGGAACCAGTACAGACTGAGATACAGGAACAGAGCCGCCGGTGCGGTGGACTAGCAGAGCAGAACAACAGGCACGGAGGACAAGCGGAGCAGAACAGACCGAAACCGCTGGTGCGGTGGACAAGCAGAGCAGAGCGAAACCGCAGGTGCAGTGGACAAGCAGGGCAGTGGACAAGCAGAGCAAAGCGAAACCGCAGGTGCGGTGGACAAGCAGAGCAGAGCGAAACCGCAGGTGAGGTGGACAAGCAGAGCAGAACAGAGCAGAAGGTGCAGGCAGACAGGACAGGGCTCTGTTCACCTGGAACAGACTGGAAAATACAGGAAAATAGTTAGAGGTAGATAAGGAGGCAGGGAAACGGGACAAGCAGAGCCAGATACACACAAGGTACTTAGAATGAAATAGCAAGTGGACACAAAACTCACAACAGAAGTACAGAGACAACAAGTTGGAGTTAGGCACAGGTTTAGACACTGCAGGAAAAGGGCAGGTACGGACATAGAGACAAACAGGTAACGGGCTAGGACACAGTTCAGACAGGAACTGAACAAGATACAGGAACGCGCCTGGGAACTCAGTCCCCAGGGTGGTGTAAACAGACTAGAAGTCACAGATACAGATAACGGGCCTGGGTATACAGCCCCCAGGGTGGCAGAACAGACTAGAAGTAACAGATACAGATAACGGGCCTGGGTATACAGCCCCCAGGGAGGCGGAACAGACTAGATACAGGACAGGACCTGGCAACTCAGTTGCATAGAACTCACTGAAAGAAAGTGTTGCTCAGTGGGTGGATGGGGTTTAAGTATCCAGTGAGTCACAACAATAGGCTGGGGACGCATTAGGAGTGCGCACACAGAAACTATAAGAATCAGGCAGTAACCACGCCGCCGCCGCCCTAAGCAATCAGACAAGAGACATGCACACACCGGTACTGGAGAAAAGTGTGCAGCCTGGACTGATAGTTAAGATGGGGGTCTTGCATGGTGGGAGGTGGTAAACCATGCCAGCACGCCACCAGGGATGTTACACTTATCACCAGGGTGACCGTGGTCCGTGATGCTACTGCCACATAACTTTTTTAAAGGGTGTTTATGATGCCCGGAAAAAAGAAATTATACAGTATGTTCATGTATACCCACCAGGGGAAAATGTTTGTCAGCCCATACACTTAGTGCATGGGACTTAAAAGTATAGGAGGCCCAATCCTTTCTAATGGGAACATTTTTTTTATGAGGCCCTCCTCCACGTCTCTTCCAAGGGGCATTGGAGTGCCTCCAAATTTTTGGCAACCCTTGAATTCACTGCATAGGCCAACACTATGGGAGACCTACTTCCTAATAATGGGAACATTGTTTTGAGGAGGCCCTCTGACCTCCATGTATCTTACAAGGGGCATTGAAGTGCCTCCAAATTTTTGGCAGCCCTTGCATTCTTTGCATTGGCCAACAGTATGGGAGACTCTCTCCTTTCTAATGGGAATTTGTCGTTACTGTGGCCCTGCTCTATGTCTTTTTAAATTGTTAGTGGGGTTTTTCCTAAATTTGGTCAGCCGTTGGACTCACTGTATACCCTATAACTGTATAGCAGACCCTCTCCTTTCTAATGGTAACATGTCGTACTCGTTACTGTGGCCCTGCTCTATGTGTCTTTCAGAGTCCCTCTATCATCATTGAAACAGGATGTATCTGATGATGTGTCACACACCACATGGCCAGATAAGGTAGTAAAATGTTAAAATGACATTTCCCGGTGTAAGCATTTGCCTTAAAAAATAACGTAAAAAAAAAAACTGTAGGATCTTTCTTTAGTATAAAAACAGAGTCACCAATGTAACCCCAATGTAATCATATTGTTCAGCTCCTGCACCTCCTCCTCCATCTCCAAAATGACCACATCAGTCACAAGCTGAAAGCAGTGCAGCACTGCCTTGGCCAAGCAGCAACAGGCTGTGCTGAAGATAACATGCTTAATGCTTAGGTGACAAACCGCCCAGCGCCGCAGAGTTGTTGAAAGCTGTAATACAGCAGCTTGATCTGTGGCTCTCACCGCTGAACATACAGCCAGGCATGGTCGTGTGTGACAATGGGCGGAACCTGGTGACGGAGAAATGACAGCCGGAGTAGATACGGTTTCCCTCTATGCCAGTCCTTTCACAGAGCTAAAGAATATGGCTGTGGTGAAATACAACTCCCACTGAGAAGCTGTTTCAGATTGAAAAACATTGTGCCCACCAGAGGATTTGATTCTGAGGGCTCACCTTTCTCCCCCGCTCAAGAGCCCCATAGGAGCTGCAAAGTTAGCGCTATCATGAACTCTCCTGATGTAGAAGCCAGGGTACACCAGAGGATTCTCTGGTGGGACCGTCCAACGCTGCCGAGAAGCAGTCCTGGCTAAGAAAAGTGTGTGGGAAGGTTCCCTGACACTCTATGACTGCTTTTTTACTGAGGTGGAAACCCATGCAAACATGGGGAGAACATACAAAGTCCCTGCAGATGTTGTCCTTGCTGGGATTTGAACCCAGGATCCCAGCGCTGCAAGGCTTCAGTGCTAACCACTGATCTAATGTGCTGCCGTTCACCCTCTAATATCTAACAAGCTGGAGAAACTTGCACCTACTGCCACTCTATCTTCAGCTCCTTTGTGAGAAACTAATGTATTTGGGCAGCCACTCAGTCTACCAAATAAAATTCCTGAGAAGGAAATTAGGGTTGGCTTCGCTACTGTTACTGGTTGCAGTGCTAATACCATGGCATTGTACCATAGTTTACTGGAAATATTCCAGGCTGGTAGGAGGCAACCAAATTCCCACAGAAAAGTACCAGCAGTAATGTTTAGGGACCTGCGCTTGTAGAAGGCAGAGACAACACCGGAAGAAATAGTGATGACTGGGAACCGAGTATGGACACGAGGCATGAGGCATGAGGTTGTGAAAAGCTTCCTCCTCCACGAGCCTAAAAGGCCACATTTCAAGCGCAAGTAGCTGTCCAGAAATCTGGCAGTTTAGTATTGCAGCCTGTGGGTGGGTGGCTGGCTGCATACTTGCGCTTGCATTCCAAGTAGCAGAAAACTAAGCAGATGGTGGCCTCTATCATCATCATGGCCTCACCTCGGCACTATGAACTCTCCTGAAGGAAAAGCCAGGGCCCACCGGAGGAGTCTCCGGTTTTCTGGTGGGTCCGTCCAACCCTGCTGAGAAGCAGCCCTGGCTAAGAAAAGTGTGGGGGAAGGTTCCTGGACACTCTATGGCTGTTTTTTTAATGTGGATCGGACGTGCTT
Organism: Phyllobates terribilis; assembly: GCF_046119375.1. Classification (NCBI taxonomy): domain Eukaryota; kingdom Metazoa; phylum Chordata; class Amphibia; order Anura; family Dendrobatidae; genus Phyllobates; species Phyllobates terribilis. The sequence continues at coordinate 52,621,246 of NW_027362770.1, read as the reverse complement.
ATTCATGTTATTTCTCACACCGGATTGCAGATCAGGCCATTGCCCAACTTTTAGTCATGAAATGAAATGCACAAAGAAAGATGTTTGTGTGTCAAAGCACCACCGAGAAGTGCGAGTTGATGTTGGATGGGCTGCCATTGCTTCTGCAACAAGCTGCTTTAGAGGACTTCCTAGGAGAAATGACACCCAGAATAGATACGGTTTCCCTCTATGCCAGTCCTTTCACCGAGCTAAAGAATATGGCTGTGGTGAAATACAACTCTCAGCAAAAAAAACTGTGGACTGGCTCCGTACCGCACAAAGAACTTAACAAGGCAACTTAGCCAGAGCACAAGAAAAACAACACTGATGTCCAGCGGGGAATTGGAGGCAGGTGCTGAGTAATAAAGAGTGAAAAGATCAAGTGACCAAGACACTCAGCACCAGAGGAAAAGACTAGAAGCCAGCAAACCACAACAAGATGGCCGATAGTAAAACAACATAGATTCTAACAGTACCTCCCCTTTTACAAGGATCCTCCGGATCCTCTAGGCCGAGCCTTACTAGGAAATCTCCTGTCAAAAGCCTTAATTAGCCTTGAGGCCGAGAGGTCCTTGGCCTTCACCCAGGAATTATCCTCGGGCCAAAACCTCTCCAGGACACAAGATACTGTAATTTTCCTCTATGCCACCTGGAATCCAAAATGGGAGAAATCTCAATTTCACTGTCCTCATCAACAGGAGGAACAGTAGGCTTCGCCTGCTTATCAGGCGTGACCGCCTTCTTAAGTAACGACACATGAAACACAGAATTAATCCTCCAGGACGAGGGAATGCCCAACCTCACCGCTGCCGTGTTGACAATCTGAACCACTTTGAAAGGACCCACAAATTTAGGCCCTAGTCCCCAGTTTTTTAGAAGGAATTTAGAAGATTCCTAGAGGACAAAAAAAACATTATCCCCAACAGCAAACAAGAACTCCTTTCTTTTTTTGTCAAAATACCTTTTTGATCTCTTGTCTTTAAGGTTCAGCCATACACTGGTCCAAACCCTTTCCAAATCACCAGAAAAATTGTCCTCCTCTAGTGATGAGCGAGCACTAAAATGCTCGGGTACTCGTTGCTCGGGTCGAGCACATTGGAATACTCGCATGCTCGACCCAAGCAACGAGCCCAAGTCTATGGGAAACTCGAGCATTTTTCAGGCGGCTCCCCCCAGCGGTCTGCAGAGGGCCTAAAAAATGCCCAAATCGTTGGGAACAGTGCTCAAATGACATGGGAACAGCATGGGGAAGACCTCTGGAAGCATTTATGACTTCCAGGTCACTGCTGTCAACAACGTTATCAGAGGTACTACGCCACTTTTACGGATTCACAATAAAACATACAAAAACGAAACCAAAATGGATTTTCCTGTGAAATATGTTAAGGAACATCCTTTCCATGGTAATGACTTGTATAAAAGGCAAAATAAATATAAAAAAACAAAAATGCTTCTCAACACCTTGGGCTATGATCACACGTAGCGTTTTTGATGCGTTTTTGCACTTTTGCATTGCTTTCAACCAAGACAAATGCATTCACTGGTAAATGTCATTTTAACATTTTACAACCTTATCTGGCCATGTGGTGTGTGACACATCATCAGACACATCCTGTTTCATTTATGATGGAGGGATTCTGAAAGTCACAAAGACTATTTTTATAGGGCCATCAGGCAGCACTTACTATTCTTAAAGGGACAGCAGTCGGCCCTCGCTATTGTTAGAAATTCATCAGCCGGCTATGCTTTGTTGTTCCCATTATTATCAAGTGGATCTCCTATACTGTTATTGCGTATGCAGTGACTGCAAGGGCTGCCAAAAATTTGGGGGTACTCCAATGCCCCTTGGAAGAGACGTAGCGGTCGGAGAACCTCCTAAAAACAATGTTCCCATTATTAGGGAGTGGGTCTCCCATAGTGTTTGTCTATGCAGTGAATGCAAAAGCTTTCAAATATTTGGAGGCACTCCAATGCCCCTTGGAAGAGATATAGAGGTCAGAGAGCCTCCTAAAAACAATGTTCCACTGTTAGGAAGTGGGTCGCCTATAGTGTTAGTCTATGCAGTGAATGCAAAAGCTGCCAAAAATTTTGAGGAACTACAATGCCCCTTGCAAGACACGTAGGGGAGGTGATATGGTAGATATGGTGGTGAATGATATGCTGATGGAGGATGAGGAGAAGGCGGAGGACAAGAGCAAATAGACAAAATCAACAAGTGTATACCCATGTCTGGGTGTGAAGACAGAGGTGAATGGGAACAGAATTAGACCTTCCAAAAAAAGAGATTGTTTTTGAGTTTAGGTTACGCTGCTATCATTCGGTGGTGATGAGAAGTCTGGCACAATCCAGCCATTGTTCATTTTTATAAGAGTCAGCCTGTCAGCATTTTAAGTTGACAGGCGGATGCGCCTATCGGTTATGATTCCATTGACAGCGCTAAAAACCCGCTCTGATAAAATGCTAGCGGCAGGCCAGGACCTCCAAGGCTTAGAGAGCCAGTTCATTCCACGTGCCCAGCTTGGATACCCAATAATTATAAGACTCAGAGAAATCACGGAGGATGTTAGTTTGGTTGACAAGGTACTCCCTCACCATCTTCCCAAACTTTGCACTCCTTGTGAGATTACCCCGCGCCTCAGGGCCTGGAAGATGGGAGGGTCTGAGAAAACTGTCACAGAACTTTGACAGTGTTCCCTTGCCTCTGCTGGATTGCATTTGTGTCTCTCCCGCTTGTACTCCTTGGTTGTCCTACTAACTGTGACCTCTGCCGCCAGCATTTTCATATGGGATTTTTTTTAATAGCTCCGCAACAAGGGCATTCTGGCACTGCTCCATTTTAGCAGACCTGTCCGCCTCGGGAATCAGAGATATAAAGTTCTCCTTGTAGCGTGGGTCTAGAAGTGTCACCAACCAGTAATGACTGTCACCCAAAATTTGGTGAACGCGAGGGTCACGGGAAAAGCAACGTAACATAAACTCAGGCTGCTAAAAGGCAAGACTTCCATGTCCTCACCAAGAGGACGACTGACCATGCTCTCATCCTTATCCTCCCTGTCCTCAGGCCATCCACGCTGAACAGACGGCATGACAATTGTGCAGCTAGTACCGTCTATAGCGCATCAAACTAGCTCCTCTTCTTCATTGTCACCCAATCTACGTTGGGATGAGATGAGGCTGGGCTGTGTGTAATCACCCTGTATGGTTCCTTGCTCCATCTCATCGTGCTCCATCTGCAATGCATCCTTTTGGATTGTGAGCAGAGCGCGTTTCAGAAGACAGAGTAGCTCACCATCTTGGTGAATTCCTCAAAGTTTTGGAGGATGGTACATATGTCTGACATCCATGTCCACTCCTGAAGTCTTATGTGTGGAGTCTGAGCTGAATACCGATGGCCTTGTTGATGCTGGTAGTCAACAACTGCCCTCTTCTGCTCACAAATCCTTCCCAACATCTGCAATGTAGAGTTCCAAAGCGTGGGGACATCACACACCAGTCTGTGAGCCGGAAGCTGCAAAAGCTGCTGAAACATGGCAAGGGCAGCAGAAGCTGTAGGTGACTTTCTAAAATGGGCACACAGGCGGCGTACTTTGACAAGCAGATCCAGCAGCTCCGGGTAGGTTTACTGAGAAACTGCTGAACCACGAGGTTTAGCACATGGGCCAGCTATGGTACATGTGTGAGCTTGCTTCGCATCAGAGCCGCAACCAGGTTCCAGCCATTGTCACACATCACCATGCCTGCCTGTAGGTTCAGTAGTGTCAGCCACAGATCTGCCTTCTCTTTCAGAGCTGTCCACAACTCTTCAGCGTTGTGGGGTTTGTAACCTAAGCACATTAGCTTCACCACAGCCTGTTGCCGCTTGGCCGAGGCAGTGCTGCAGTGCTTCCAGCTGGCGACTGATGTGGTCATTTCGGAGATGGATGCTGAAGAGGAGGAGGAGGTGCAGGAGCTGTAGAATGTGGGGCAACTCTGATTGACCTAGGGCCTCGGCGTCTGGAGGACGTGTTGCGTCCCAAGGTCTGACTGGGTCCCGGCTTCCACTATTTTAACCCAGTGTGCCATCAGCGAGATGTACTGTCCCTGCCACAAGCACTTGTCCACGTGTCCATGATTAGGTGGACTTTCCCAGTAACTGCATTGTTGAGGGCACGACTAATGTTGTGGGACACATGCTCTTGTAATGTGGGGACGGCACACTGGGAGAAATAGTGGCAGCTGGGGACCGAGTACCGAGGGACAGCCGCCGCCATCAGGTTGCAGAAAACTTCCGTCTCCACAAGCCTAAAAGGCAACATTTCGAGCACCCGCATTCGCAAAATGTGTGAATTTAGTAGTGTGGCCTGTGGGGCATTGGCTGGGTATTTGCGCTTGCGTTCCAAGAACTGGGGTAGGGACAACTGAACGCGTTGGGACAAGGACGTGGATGTTATTGCTGATGGTGCAGGGCAGGAGGCATCTTTGCATGCACCATGGACAGAGGATTGTCTTGCACGCGCAACAGCGGAAGAAGCAGTGGTGCCACCCGCAGACACAGTTCCTGGACCCTGGGGTTCGGCCCACAAAGTCGGGTGCTTTGCTGCCATGTGCCTGATCATGCTGGTGGTGGTCAGACTGCTAGTTTTTCTACCCCTGCTGATGCTGGTCTGGCAGGTGGTGCAAATGGCCTTTTTGAGGTTATCACCAGAGTCTTTAAAAAACAACCAGACTCGGGAAGACCTAACAGTTGTACTGGCAACTTACATTGTGTTGGCGTTACGAGGAATGCTTTCCCGCCTTGTGTCTGCCACCACACTGCTTCTTCCTGCCTGTTGTGGTGCTACTCCTCCCTCCCCCTGTGTGCTGCTGTCCTCGCTCTGTATGTCCCTCTGCCAGGTTGGGTCAGTTACTATATCAGCCACCACCTCGTCTTCCACTTTCGCAACCTGGTCCTTCTCCTGACTTTCTTGCTACTGTGTCTCATCATCGTCCACCTCTTGTGACACTTTCCCACAGTCGCCTTCGTGTGATCGTGGCTGCTCAAATATTTTGGCATCACTACAAGCGATCTCCTCTTGCTCCTTTTCAAGTGGACCAGGCAAGAGGCCTGAATCTTTAAATGGAAAAGTGAACAGCTCTTCGGAGTGTCTAAGTGTGGGATCAGTTGTCTCTGGGCACTTGGCAAGGTGGGAGGAAGGAGGATCAGGGTGAGGAATATGCAGTCCAGACTCACGGCTACTGAGACTTGACCGTGTGGAAGCATTATCTGATATCCAACCAATAACCTTTTCACACTGCTCTGTGTTTAATAGTGGTGCTCTGCGGTCCCCTATTAATTGGGACAGGAAGGTCGAGCGAGAAGATGTGTGTGTTTCTTGTGGCACAATTTCAGCTAGCCCACGGCCTCGGCCTCATCCTCTGCATGCACCATCATCACCATCACGTCCACTTCCCCGTCCCTTGCCCATTTTAAATGGAGGACAATATTTTCCACGTTCGCTACAAATGGCTGGATTTGAACAACAGTGATATGTGATACGTGTGACGGACAAATCATAGTTTTAAATAGCTGGCCTGTAGGTAACTATTTTTAACCTAGAACTGGTGTCAATAACTTCGCTAACATACTGCAACAAAGTTTCAATGTAGGCCAGAAATGGCAGAATTTTAAGCGCACTTACATGTGATCCGTGTGACAGACAAACCACAGTTTTAAATAGCTGGCCTGTAAGTAATTATTTTTATCAGCGACCTCATGTCAATAACTTCACTGGCACACTGCAACAAAATTTCAATGGAGGGCTGAAATGGCAGAATTTTCAGCACACTTATATATGATCCGTGTGACGGACAAACCACAGTTTTAAATAGCTGGCCTGCAGGTAACTATATTTAACAGAGAACTGATGTCAATAACTTTGCTGACACACTGCAACAAAATTTAAATGGGGTCCAGAAATGGCAAAATTTTCAGCATACTTATATGTGATTTGTGTGACAGACAAACCACAGTTTTAAATAGCTGGCCTGTAGGTAACTATTTTTAACTGCGACCTCGAGTCAATAACTTCACTGACACACTGCAACAAAATTACAATGGAGGCCAGAAATGGCAGAATTTTCAGTTCACATATATGCAATTCGTGTGACGGACAAACCACAGTTTTAAATAGATGAATTTTTAGCGCTGTAATATGAAAAGGATCTGGCTGTATTCTGCAGTGCAAACAAGCAAATGGAGCAGAAAAACGGTGGTCTCTGGATTGCTTTTTAAGCAAATAATCAGGATTAGGATCCAAAAAAAATATTCCTGGCCCCTGATACCTGGGGCTATTTCTAGAAATATCTGTAAAAGCACCAGCAGCAGACAGAACTGTAACTCTTTTTTATTATAAAAATACAAAACAAAAACATCACATAGAGAAAGCTGAACCCCAGAAAAAAACACAACTCACAAACCCCGAAAGTCCAAAGTCCAAAAGTCCAGCAAGATTCCCCAAGCAAGGGAATAAAACTTTACTTTCTACCATATCGATATGCCAAAAAAGACTTTACAAAACCTTTTTCTTTTCCAACATCTGAACACATTCATCCACTCTCATTCACACCTAAACCACCTGATATACAAAAGGAAAACCAAAATCTGTCCCAATTCCCAAAAAGGAAAAATGAGGCCACCTGGCAAAAACTTATCATTAACACACACACACATATCTATATACATATATATATATATATATATATATATATATATATATATATATATACATATTTATTTATTTTTTCCTTCCCACCTAAACTAAGCCATTATACCCACACACAAAGGTCCCATGAAAGTTTGCGGCCTATCACAGCCTGCATACCACACCAAGGTCCACGAAAGTTTATGGCCTCTCCTCCACAAGCAAGTAGGTCCTCTTTGCATCCCGCAGGACATCCATTTTTCCGACAACCCCCCGCCCCAGAACTCCCCAACCCCACCTAAACTAAACCCCCCACAAGCATCACAATACACACATATACAAAAAGAAAGAAAACAATATGCACAAACTTTACAATAGCAATCCTTACAATAACAAACCTAACAAATGACCAAGAAACCAAGAACATGACAAACTTACCATAAGCCACAAAACTTATGCAGACCCAAGTTTGGTGCTTGCAAGCCCTATACTCAGGATTCTGATATTACAAAACAAAAAGCTATAAGTGAGGGTAACAGCCCCCAACCAGGAACTGGAGATCAAAGAGGCTCTCACCCTAATCTACTGCACATCACCCTGTCCGTCTCTAACAAAGAAAAAGAAATGTCCCTACTGCCCTACCAACCTATCCCTACCTTTCCCTATCTGTCCCTCACTGGCCCTCACTACCAAACCTAATGCTAACTACCTGTCCCTAAAGACTATCCCTATCTGTTCCTGTCTGTCCATAGACATCTATCTGACCCTACCAAAATAAAGACAAAAAAGACTTAACTCACCCTATCTCAAGCACACGGAAACCTAACTCTCCCTAGGGCACATTAAAAGAGAACACCCTCCATAGGAGGGAGGCCCTCCCTGCACCCAGCCTCTCAAACTCCAGAGAGCACACTTTTTCCAGGTCACCCAGGATGCTCCTAATCACCTCTTACCGGGGGAGGACTCTCTGCTGGGTGGACACTAACCACAGTGCATTCCAAGTGTAGAACCTAGTCACTGAACTAACTAAGAAAACAGTGCCCCAATCTCGGCCACCAAGGGACCTGAATGCCCCATTGGCCCACTCCGCATAGGAAAGGCCTGCCAGCCTGGGCCAGCCAATGGAAGTACACACCCTGCTGTAGACCTCTGTATTAAAAGGACACTGAAGCAGGAAGTTCTCCATGCTTTCAAGCATGCCACCACACTCCTAGCAGGGACAATCCCGGTCATCAGAGTTTCTGTACTTTAGGTTGTCCCTCACATACAGTCTTCCATGAAAGCAGCGCCAAGCCAAGTCCCAAAACTTCAAGGGGATCCGTTTAGAGTTTAATAACCCGAGCCCAACCTCCATATCCCGGCTTGGGCAATTCTTGAGCACCAGGGGCTTCTGAAAGTGGGTCATCAGGACCTTATTGTCAAGAAACGTCCTCGACATGGTCCTGATCTCCCACACTCCCAGACCCCACCGGCAGATTACCTGCAGAACCGGGCTAGCATAAGGCAGAAGATATCCATGAGGCTTTCGAAGGTGTTTCACCTGCCCTCCTGTCTCCCATTCCTGAAAGAAAAGGCCAAAGCCACCCCCTACAGGAGAATACCCACGCAGGAGCCCTCTCTAACCAGAGGTTGGCGATGTTTTCTTTAAGAAAGGTGTTTACTAAAAAAAACACCTGGTTGGCCATGCCCAACCCTCCTAATCTCCTTGTGCAGTACATGACCTCCCTCTTGATTAGTTTCAGCCTACTCCCCCACAATAATTGGAAAAACAGGCTGTAGACCCGTGTCCAAAGAGGTTCTGGCAAGATGCAGACGCTGCCCAAGTATATTAGCAAAGGGAGCAAATACCCTTTGGCCAGGGTAACCCTTTCCCTCAGGGTCAAGGACCAACCCTTCCACTGATCCACCTTCTGGGCGTCGATCTTAAGTCTGCCCTCCCAGTTTTGCTGGGGATAGTCCCCCAGGCCAAAATTGATGCATAAAATTTTTGCTGTGGCCTGAGGCCCTGGGAGGGTGTCCACGAGATCAAAACTTGGATATCCCCCTCACAGCCAGAGACTCTCACACTTGTCCCAGTTGATCATGGACCCAGATGCCACCGAGTAGTGCTCGACCTCAGACATGACCTAATCCGCCTCCTCTCTCGAGGATACGAAAAGAGAAACGTCATCGGTGTACGCCACTACCTTCAAGGTTGCCTCTGGCTCCACCCGGTCCATCCCGACTCCCACCAATGATCCGCTCTCCACCCTCCTTAAAAGGGGTTCGATCGCAAAAACGTATAACAGTGGGCTCAGAGGACAGCCCTGGCGGACACCAGACCTCACCTCAAAACGGTGTCCGACTCAACTGTTCACGAGCGGAAAAGTCTCTGCCCCATTATATAAAACTCTTAACCAATCAACAAACCTCCCAGGCAGACCGTACCTCAGAAGGATGGACCAGAGGCACTCATGGTTAACCCGGTCAAAGGCCTTCGCCTGGTCTAAAGACAGTAAGTACACCTTCCAGTGACATGCCCTACTCCACTGCCGGACACCGAGCACAGCACTAAATGTACTGTGGCCTGGATGAGAGCAGTGCTGGGCCCCCGAAAGGAGCCGGGATGCAAATTTCACCAACCGATTAAATAGCACTTTTGCTAGAACCTTTCGGTCTGTATTGAGAAGCGCTATGGGATGCCATTTCTCAATATGGGATGAGTCTTTACCCTTTGACAGGAAAATCAGGACCGACTTCCTCATTGAACTGGGCAAAGCGTCCGAGGAGACACAGTCATTAAACACCTCAGTCAAGAGGGGGACCAAAGAGTCCGTAAAAGTCTTGTAAAACTCGGATGTTAAGCCATCCGGACCAGGCGACTTTTTGGGCCGGAGCCCATCAATTGCCTGTCTCACTTCCTCTTCCCTGATTGCTTCTGCCAAAACATGGAGAGGGGTCATCCCCCGGCTCAGGGATGGTTTCAGCCAGAAAAGCCGACATCTCATCCTGATCAGGATCCCCCCTCCCCAAGAGGCGTGAATAGAAGGATCTGACCACCTCCAAGATCCCTGGTTTGGATCTGTTCAGGGAACCCGTACTGTTGATCAGTCCTGTTACCACCTTACAACTCATTGACATCCTACAGTTACCCCTTGAGCAAGACGTTCACCCTGGAGATTTCCTCACGGTCCCCTCCAGTCGACATGAGCTGCTCGAGTTTCCTCCCCAGATCCCGATACAGGCGGTACCTGTTCAGGCCTCTAAGGCTCGAGAGCTGACGGAAGAACCTTGCAACCCTTTTTTTGAAGAACTCCCACCACTCAGACTTACTGCCACAGAGACCTAAGAGTGGTACCTGGCTCTGAAGAAATTCCTCAAAAGACTGTCTTACTTCCGCTTCTTCCAGAAGGGACAAATTTAGCTTCCATAGGCCTCTCCCCATCTGGGGAGTCTCTGCAACATTCAAGGTAAAGAAAATGAAACAGTGATCAGAGAACTCCACCTCAACAGCAGACACTGCAGAAAAGACGGCTTCCTCCTTCAAAAAAAAACTATCTATCCTAGATCTGCTGCTACCCCTATGAAAGGTGAAACCCCTGTAACCTGGGGTGTGCCAGTTGTGGACATCCACCAGGCGAGATTCGCTTGCTATGCTATTAAGAGTATTACTATCATAAGCCAGCCGGTCTCTGGGGCCTCCCCTTTCACCGGACCTGGTTACAGTATTAAAATCCCCACCGAAGACCACCTGCCGGCTCGTAAAATGATAGGGCTTGATCTTCAGGATCTTGGATTGTGGGCCATAGATGTTAATAAGCAGAAGCTCTTGTCCCCTCATGAAGACGTCTAAGATCAAGCACCTCCCCATTTCTACCTCAATTACCCTTCGGCATTCCACCAAAGCGGCCTTAAAAAGGACTGCTACCCCGCTATATGGCTCGGCCGCAAGAGACCAGTATGAGGGACCACACCTCCACTCCCTCTTCACTTTGTAAATTGACCCTATGTCCGTTAGTCTGGTCTCCAGCAAAAATAAAATATCAGCCTCTGACTTTATGCTGGTGACATTGATCAACGGTAGAGTCAACGTGGTAAGGTTCCGCCATCATGGGTGATTAAGTTAGACGGCCTTCTTTTTAACCGCACCCCCGATTTCCTTTCTCCCTCTGAGGAAGAGTCAGATTCACCCCTCCTCTTTAGAGATACTGAGGTATCTATACCCTCATTCCCAGCACTGGGTTCCTCACCTCTGGACCCCGAGGTAGTCCGCCCCCAAAGGAAAGTACATACCCCGGAGGACGGACCTCGCTACCCTCTGAAGGCACCCCAGATGTTACCCCCGGTCCCTCACCCCCAGCCTAAAACACAGAAGAGTCGTCGAGGGCTTGGATCCGGTTGGAGAGGGGAATCAGAAGGTAGCTGGTGAGTCTTTCCGTAGGCAACTTAGTGGCCAGGGGGGGGCTTTAGATTTTTTAGCCCTGTTTTTCCTCCTCCTCCGACTCTTACCGGTACTATTGTCACACTTTTTTTTAGGCTGCTCCTCCCTCTCCATCCTCCTGATCTCCTCGCACACCGCCTTCTCCGCCAGGGCCTCAGAGGCACTGGCTGCCACCTCCAGGGAGGGGATAATCATCACCCCAGTTGCCTGAGGCTTATTCTGCCCCCTGTCCCTATGGCGCCTCACCTGTTGCCACTGGTGGGAATATGTACCAGCCTCGCCATTCCTCACTGATCCCTCAGCTCCCCTCCCGCCCCCACCTCCAGCTTAAGTTGCACCCCCACGGCTCTCCCCTGCTTGACCAGAGATGGTGTTGGAAAAGGAACGGGGCAGCGGCTGTACGGGTGATCTAGATCACCACACAGGTGACACCTAATGTCACCACAGGCCACGGCAAGATGACCTACCCCACCGCACAAGGCACATTTCTGCACCTTTCAGCCTGCGCTGAAGTGGCGGGGATCGCCACAACTGCGCAGACCTTCGGCTGCCCCTGGTAGAAGATCAGGATTCAGTCCCTCCCCAGGAATGCTGAGGAGGGGATGTGGGTGACTGTGCCACCTGAACACTTTAACTTCATCATGAAGGTCCAGCCCCCTGACCAGATACCAAATTCGTCCTTGTTCTTCTTTGGGACCTCAGTGACTTCCCCATAGCGGGAAAGCCAAGTCATAATGTCGACGCCAGAGAGTGACTCGTTACTTGTCCCCTCTTTATGCTGTTTTGGTGAGACACTGCCTGCATGGCAAAGTCTCGCCAGCCGGGCTCCCTTTTCACCAGTTCAAAATTCGACCAGAAGAGCTCTAAGCCCCCCGGCCGAACAAAACTGATGTAGAAGATGGAGGTACCAAAAGGATGGATCAGGGCAAAGATGTCCGTCGCCCTGAAGTCCATCTTCAGGAGGAGCTCCACGACCCTAGCTCTTGGTGGGCACGTGTGGCCCCCAGCTGTGCTTGGTACCACAGATCCTAGAAGGATGCATTAATGGAATCCTCCACAAGAGGCCCCATAAACATTCACACATCTCCACCTTCCACCTCAGACCAGCAGAGGTCCCCGTTAGGGATACCCGTTAGGGATATAAATAGGGAAGGTGGAGCTAGGCAGTTAGGAGTTCCTCTGAAGAGTTCCTGCAGTAGAGAAGCCTGAAAGAGGTCTGTCTGCAGTGGAGCTCAGTCTAGTTTAGAGAACTCAGTTGTAGCTCAGTTAGAGTTCAGGGTGTGCCGGCGCCATAAGATCGGTGAAGAGCGGCAAGCTGCTGTTAGTGTGAGTAGCCTAGTGAGGGCCCAAGCATGGCCGAAGGTGAGTGGAAAGTGAGTAGCAGTGGGGGCAGAGGAGCTTACCCAGCTCACCGCGAAACATATACCGGACACCGGGTCCAAGCTTACCGGGATCTCTACGACCCAGTAAGGCATAACCGGAATCCCTGGAGAACTACAGGTCCCAGGTTCACCAGCAAGCTGATACGTAACAGAGCCAGGAGACACATAGGCCCCGCAAGCAGGGAGCGTGCACTCCAAGAGAAGGCTCTACCACAAAGTCAGCTGGTGCAGGACAGAGATAAAGTTACGCCTAGCTTCAGGCAGGTCAGAAACTTACTATGCAGAGGCAAGAAACAGGAGGCCCTACACCCGCTCATTGGGGAGGATCCTGATATGCACCCTTCACCCTACAGTGCTCCGGGATGTGCCTGAACTACCACCAGTAAAAGGTACTGAAGTGACTACCGTGTCCGTCCCTGTTCTTGCTCTGACCCGGCCGGGTCTCGCCTGTCCTGCATCCCCCTCTCCGTACGCTGCCCTGAGGCCTAGCTCCACCTGAAGGGAGCTATACCATCGAGATGCCTTATCACCGGCCTCAGTGGACTGCCGCAGCGCTGGTGATTCTCACCAGAAACCACAGATGGCGTCGCGAACTTTCATAGAGTTAATAAATAATCCCCTTTTTAAAAGCTGACCCCAGGGTACGGGCCCGGGAGCCGACCACCGCGACATCCCCAAGGCAAGGCAAAGGCCCGGGTACCGAGTCATTCCCATCCCTCTGGGTGTGTCATCTTTCCTGGCGTCACGAACAGGATTGCGTGCCCGCTGCAAGGACGGAGTGTTATGCCCGTTGCCACCGAGTACTGTGCGCCTTTAATTAAAAACTGTGTATGTTAAACTGTGGTGAAGATTGCCGCCATTGTTGGGCCGCCGAGCGAGAAGAAGGGCGTAACCTCGGGAAACTGAGGGGCGTACCTGGAAAAGCGCGCAAAACCCCGGACACGCCCCACGCCTTGATGTCAAACCAGGTCCTGGAAGGAGCGTCGCTGAACGCTCTGACGTAGGGCGCAAGCGACGCAAGGTCCTGAAGACGACAGTCACCTGCGGAGCTGCGGCCTACCGGAAGAAAAGAAAAGAAGGTAGGCCACGGTTCGCTAGGGGGGCGTCAGAATGTCCGAGGAACAGCACGGCGCTGGAATACCGGTTAACGGCCTTGATGTTCAACCCGTGCCTGACGCCGAGCAGGCCGAAGCGGCCGCTCCACCAGCAGCGCCTGTAACTCCTGTCTTCCCCATAACTCTACCGTACATTCCAGGAGCAAAGTGGCTCCCCCAGTACAACGGCAAACCATTTGCCCTGTCTGGATTCAAACGGAAGATATACGGTATCTTGGACATGTACTCTATGACAGGCAAGCAAAGGGCCGCTGTTGTATTAGGACAACTGACTGGTGCTGCGGAACGGGAAGTGGAAATATGGTCAGCCGCAGACCAGGAGTCAGCGTCCGCAATCTTTAAAAAGCTACAGACTGTTTTTGAGGATCATACTGAGGCGGACCTCCGGATGAGGTTCTACAACTGTTCCCAACAGCCGGAGGACAATGTTCGGGACTATGCCTGGCGTCTACAAGGGGCCCTGCGGGCTCTGAAACAGGTTAGTCCGACCAGCATTGAAAATGAAAACAAAATACTGAAGGAACAGTTTGTCCGGGGACTGAAGTCTCCAGAGGAGAGCAGGACTGTGCATTGGTGGTCCTTAGATCATCCAGATGCTACCTTTGACGATCTTAAGGACATGGCTATAAAAGGACTGCAGCCCCTGGAAACAAATGCCATCCAATGTTACCAGGGTGGGGCTACCCCAGTGCCTGCTACACCCACCTTTTCCCCAGTGGCTGCTGAAGCCAAGGTTTCAGCAATGTCCCCTAGAGAGCTGGACTGTCTGCGCTCTGAAGTGCGCCAGTTGAGCAAAACCCTGACCACTGTGCTGAGTGCTCTGCAGCTGCGGACGGAGCCCGAGGAAGGAGGGAAAATCCTGTTAGCCGATAGCCCTGAGGATGTCCCCTGGATGCGAAGGAGGAGGAGGACAACACCATCCTCTACGAGGATCAGTGACCAGCGCCGTCCACAGAAGGACCTTACCTGCTACCGCTGCCGCAAGACCAGACACACCGCCCAGAATTGTCCTTTAAACGAGAAAACACTGGGGCCGAGGGCCGACACCCCGGAGTAACTCAGCCAGGCCCATCAAACTGGTACAACAGGTTCGTCAGAGGAAGACCTTTCCTGTCCATTGTGCTGGACGGCATCCCGACGCACGCTCTGCTGGACACAAGATCTCAGGTAACCATAATGCCTGATGTCCTCTACAAGAGGTTCTGGTCCATGGACGACCTAAGTCCGCCAGCTCCAAATCTTTCTGTTTATGCCTCAAATGGACTCCCCCTTAACCTAATCGGGGTTAAGAATGTGACAGTAAAGGTGGGGAGAGTGGAGCTGAAGGATCAGGGACTAATTGTAGTAGAGACTAATCCAGATGATACCAATCCGTATATGGTACTAGGCACTAACATAGTTGGTAACTGTTTGGGAGAAGTTGTGTTCTTACTCCAACAGATAGTTGACACTGCCAGACCAGGACAGAGAAGGGTGCTGCAGAAGGAGATCCGAGTCCTGATGTACCAACAGCAAGTAAGGTTAACAGATGGTGAAATCGGTAATGTGCGGGTGACAGACCCCATACCCATTGTGATCCCCCCAATGAGTGAAATGATTATCTGGTGTAGAGCCGCCATAGGTCTTAGAGGACAGAGCTACCAGGCGGTAGTAGAACCCCTTTGCTCCGAGCACAGACCCACGCTCTTAACCGCCAGAGGAGTGGTAGATGTACGCAATGCGAGGGTGCCCGTCCGTCTTCTCAATTGTGGGGAAGATGAGGTCAGATTGCCACATTAGGCCACTGTTGCCAAATTACATGCTGTAAATAACAACTGCATTCACAAGGCGGAGTCATTAACCTTACCAGACGAAGTGGAGGATGATGACCCTGCAACCCAGGTGGAGGATTGGTGTCAACAGCTCCATGTTGGGACAGACACCACTCTTGCCCATCAGAAACAGGGTGTACACCGGGTGGTTCAAGAATATGCGCAGGTGTTCAGTAAACATCCACTTGACTTCAGGAGGATTAAGGGGGTTCAACACCATATCCCCACAGGTGACCATCCACCCATCAAAGAACGTTACAGGCCTATACCACCAGCACACTACCAGAAGGCTAAGGAAATGTTGCACAACATGAGAAAGGCAGGGGTAGTAAGGGATAGTTGTAGTCCCTGGGCAGCTCCCCTAGTGCTAGTTAGGAAAAAGGACGGGAGCATGAGAATGTGTGTAGATTACCGACAAGTAAATCGCATTACACATAAAGATGCATACTTTGACCACGCATAGAGGAGTCCCTAGCTGCCTTAAAGTCTGCAAATTACTTTTCCACCCTTGACCTCACTAGTGGGTACTGGCAAGTAGTTGTGGCTGAGGAAGATCGGGAGAATACGGCCTTCACTACCCCGATGGGACTCTGCAAGTTCAACAGTATGCCGTTTGGACTCTGCAATGCCCCTGGAACGTTCCAGAGATTGATGGAGTGCTGCCTGGGACACCGCAACTTCCAGACTGTGTTACTATACCTGGATGATGTGATAGTGTACTCCAAAACATATGAGGACCACTTGAAGCACCTGGCAGAGGTATTTGAGTCACTGTTCCTGTACGGGATGAAGTTGAAGCCCTCAAAGTGCCACCTGCTCAAGAGAAAGGTACAGTACCTGGGGCACATTGTCAGTCTGGAAGGGGTAGCACCAGACCCGGAGAAGATCACTGCCATCCAGAAGTGGTCGGAGCCGAAGAACCTGAAGGAGGTGCGTCAGTTTCTGGGAATAGTAGGATACTACCGGAGGTTTGTAAAAGATTACACTAAGAAAGCAGCCCCTCTGCAAGACATCCTGGTAGGGCAGTCCCCCAAAGGCAGAAATCCCCCATTCCACTGGGGTAAGGAGCAAGCCGAGTCATTTCAGGAGATGAAGGAGATCCTGACAGGCGATGAGATCCTAGCCTACCCTGACTACAGCCAACCGTTCCTGCTGTATACTGATGCCAATAACAAAGGACTGGGAGCTGTCTTAAGTCAGAAGCAGAATGGCCAAGAGAAAGTGATCGCATATGCAAGCAGGAAGCTCCATCCGACCGAGAGGAACCCAGAGAACTATAGCAGCTTTAAGTTGGAGTTCCTGGCCTTGGTCTGGGGCATCACTGAAAGGTTCAAGCACTATCTAGCCTCCAGTAAGTTCACTGCCTTCACTGATAACAACCCCTTGACCCATCTTGAAACAGCTAAGTTAGGAGCACTGGAACAACGATGGATGGCTCGGCTGTCAAATTATCAATTCACAATTAAATACCGGGCGGGCCGCAAGAACACCAACGCTGATGCCCTGTCCAGGATGCCTCACCAGTCAGACACAGAAGAAGAAGTGGATGACCTGGAAGAGATTGAGCTACCTGCCTTTACCGGAATGGGATGATCCACGAGCAACGAGCCTCCAGGATGCAGCGTGGAAAGACGTTAAACCCCCTACCTCACCACAGCTGGAAAGAGACCCAGGACAGTGACCCGGTTGTCAGCCGCATCAAGGAGCTGAACCCAAGAAGGTTCCTCCCTTGAAAAAGAAGCGTCTCTGCAAGTAAAGCAGCTGCAGAACGAGAGAAGCCAGCTGTTTATCTACCATGAGAAGCTGTCAATCCAAAAACCCATGAGATGGTATGGAAGATAGTGGTCCCCAAGACAGACATCCAAATGGTGTTGGAGGCCTACCACAATCAGGCGGGGCACTTTGGCTGGAAAAAGCTAGAGACCCTGCTGAAGTGTCGATTCTACTGGATAGGAATGCGCAGCTCCATTGAGCGGTGGTGCCGGGACTGTGGAACCTGTGGCCTCAGAAGAAAAGACTACAGCAGCCAGAAGGCACCCCTGCAACCCATCAAGATGACCCGACCCCTGCAGATCGTGGCCCTGGACCATGTCAAGCTGTCCCCCAGTAGGTCAGGGTACTCTTATGCTCTGACCATGGTGGATCACTACTCACATTTCCTGGTGGTCGCCCCCGTCAAAGACCTGACGGCAGAGACAGCAGCAAAGACGTTCCAAGCATATTTCTGTAGACCCCATGGTTATCCTGAGCAGGTGCTGACGGACCAAGGCCCGGCCTTTGAGGCTGAGTTGTTCAAGGAGTTCTGCCATCTATACGGGTGTAAAAAGATAAGAACTACACCGTACCACCCACAAACCAATGGTCTCTGTGAGAAGATGAATAACATCATCATCGACCTGCTAAAGACCATACCACTTGAGGAGAGAAATCAGTGGCCAGACCTACTACCTGACCTAGCAGATCTGTACAATCACATACCGGTAAGTTCCACCAACTGTACTCCGGCATATCTCATGCAAGCAAGGCCAGGAAAGCTGCCCATGGACCTGGAGCTTGGTGTTGTAGAACCAGAAGCGGATGTGACCACTGAGGACTGGGACACGGCCAGACAGGAGCAGTACAGAAGAGTACAAGCCTGTGTTGAAGACAGTCTCACTCGGGTGAGGGATAAGCAGGAGGCCCACTACAACAAAAGTGTGCCCGCAGAGCCTTTCACACCTGGTGAAGTAGTACTAAAAAGGAAAAGAAGAAACGACAAACTTGATGACCAGTGGGAGAGGAAACCCTACACTGTTGAATTCAAGATTTGATAATAAGAAGACCTGCATAATTAGTAGAGACGGAGGAAAGACGACTGCAACAGTATCCACAGATCACCTAAAGTTGTGTCCAGATCTGCTAAAACCCCAAGAGGAAGTGCCTCTCGTTATCCCGGAGAAGCCTAAAGAAGCAGTAATACACACTGACTTAGGAGATTTCTCGGCAGATTGGCCCCAACTAGGAGGAGCAGTAATCATCCCTGTAATCACCTTCTACCCACAGCAAGAAGAGCCTGTAAGTGCTGAAGAGGAGTCAGCTCAAGTAGAATCCCCGGACGAAGGATCCCCGGTAGGAGAAGAGCAAAAAGGCCCAGCCAATGGTTAACTTGTCAGTCCAGTAGAAAGGTTAATGCAGCCTTATAGCCCCTCCACACCTAGTACTGACACATTGGGAGGTAGAGCACCTACTAGTGCCTCACGCATTCCAATACCACGCAGGTCCACGCGTAGTACTAAAGGTCAACCCCCTGTCAGATATAATGAATAAGATAGCTAAACTCTGACAAATGTAGATAGTTACCACTAGGGTATTAAACTGTATTTCTGTGTGTTTTCATGCATATGCATATTATTTTGTGCTTTGCTTTATTACTGAACAGTTCAAGTTATATGGACACTTTGCTTAATGACTTCCATATTTATCTAAGAACTCCGCGGCTGAGGACTGTGTGCAGCCCAAAAACTATTTATTGTATATAATTGCGCTCCCTGGAGTGCCCCTTTAGGTGACCACAGAAGTAAAACCTGTCTGGAGTGGCTCTACTGGAGGTCCAACTTGGGATCTTCATGCCCTGCAGCCACCCCAGGGCCTACGTTGAGGGTTTGGGACAGGTTCCTCAAATCACCAAGTACTCTACCCTGTGAGATGGACATTAGTGTTGAGCCACCCCCGTAGTGTTCGAGTTCGGTTCGGTTCGTCGAACACCGGTGTGTTCGCCGAACTGTTCGTTGAACACCTTCGAACACCGTTAAAACCAATGGCAAGCAAACAAAAACACATAGAAACACATAGAAAACACCTTCAAAGGTGTCCAAAAGCTGACAAACTGCTCAGAAGACACAACTAACACATGGAAAAGTGACAAGTACATATAGTCATGCGAAAAGAAAAGAGGTGGAGGAGTAAAAGGAGGGGGAGACACAGATATAGGCATGTCATGCCCTTCTAAAATCCAAAAAGTGAGAAGCCGACACGGCCAGTCCGTTCCTGCCTGTGCCACCTCTGTGTCGCCGGGTTTGTGCCAGAGCCGCGGTGGACCCTGACGGCCAGCCCCCCTATCCCAATACTGGTGCCTGTCCGCCGGTGGGTCGAGGCCCCCCACGGTGGGGGGGAGTAACATCTGCAGAAGAAAGACCATCTTCCAGCCAAACTAAGATGTCGACTTCTTTTCGTGGACAATGTGATACGATCCCATTCTTACGGACACGCCCATCGCTACAAATTCTAGATGAGGCACAAAAACAGCAGGTGCTTCAACGGATATCAAGTGCTCCTTCAAGTGGGCTCTCCATCACCTCAATTTCAACATCACAAATACTCCAGTCCTCATAGGTGTCACCCCAATCGCACTTGCTTCCTCACAGCTCCCAAGTCTCCAGCTGCCCGTCTGAGTATGGGGTAACACAGATGGCTGAGTCTGCCCAGCTGTTTACTCATACTATAGCCTGGGAAACGGAGGTCTGCTCCAGAGCTTCTGTTAATCCAGATGAGGAAATGATCTGATCCGATGCCCAGAATCTTTATAAGTTGGATCCAGGACCAGATGAAGAAGGTTCTGAGCATAATGTAGACCCTTGTTCCCAAACTGTAACTCCTGTTGGTGGAGACAATGATGAAGACAATGATGAGACTCAAATACCTGATTGGAGCGACAACTTGACTTTTCGGTCAGGGCAGGAAGAGGTTGGCTCTGAGGGCGACAGGTGTGATAACACACAGGGTGATGATGACGAGGTTGGAGATCCCACTTACTGTCAACCCACAGTCAGACAGTCGATGAGGTCAGCAGAGGAGGTGGAGGAGGATGTGACTAGCCCTTGGGATGGGGATGACTCGGTACCCGGGCATTTGCCTGGCCTTGGGGATGTCGCGGTGGTCGGCTCCCTGGCCCATACCCTGGGGTCTCTCTTTAAAAGGGTGGATAATTGTTAATTTTATAAGAGTTCATGACGCCACCTGTGGTATCTGGTGACAAGCACCAGCGCTGCAGCAGTCCACTGAGGCCGGTGATAAGGCAGCTCGATGGTATAGCTCCCCACAGGTGGAGCTAGGTCTCAGGGCAGCGTATGCAGGGGGAATGCAGGACAGGCGAGACCCAGCTGGGTCAGAGCAAGAACGGGAACGGACACGGTAGTCACTTCAGTACCTTTTACTGGTGGAAATTCAGGCACATCCCGGAGCACTGTAGGGTGAAGGGTGCATATCAGGATCCTCCCCAATGAGCGGGTGTAGGGCCTCCTGTTTCTTGCCTCTGCGTAGTAAGTTTCTGACCTGCCTGGAGCTAGGCCTAACTTTGTCTCTGTCCTGCGCTGGCTGACCTTGTGGTAGGGCCTTCTCTTGGAGTTCACGCTACCAGTATGCGGGGCCTAAGCGTCTCCTGGCTCTGTTACATATCAGCACCTTAGCGATCCTGGGACTTGTAGTTCTCCAGGGATTCTGGTTATGCCTTACTGGTTCATAGAGATACCGGTAAGCTCGGATCCTGTGTCCGGTAAATGCTTCGGGGTGAGCTGGTTAAGCTCCTCTGCCCCTTATGTACTAACTCGCCACTCGCCTTCGGCCTACTCGGGCCCTCACTAGGCTATACACACTAACGGCAGCTTGCCGCGCTTCACTGATCTTACGGCACCGGCACACCTTAAGCTCTATCTGGGCTCCCTGAATCTAGCAAGCAGGAGCCTCGTGCTCCACTGCTGAACTATTAACTGCGTTCTCTAGACTAGACTGAGCTCCACTGCAGACTGACCTCTCTTAGGCTTCTCTACTGCAGGAACTCTTCAGAGGAACTGAACTACCTAGCTCCACCTTCCCTATTTATATCCCTAACAGGCTCCCTCTGCTGGTCTGAGGTGGAAGGTGGAGATGTGTGAATGTTTATGGGGGCCTCTTGTGGAGGATTCCATCAATGCACTCTTGTAGGATCTGTGATACCAAGCGCAGCGAGGCATCAAAGATGCTAGTGACGACGAGGTTAGGTTGCGCCTTCCTGAACAGAGACGGAGTACTGGAAGCACGTCAACAACTGCATCCTCAACCACAACTCTGCCTCTGACCACAAGTCGTAGTGGCTCTTCAGGTCACATGGGCTCTAAGCCTTGCATAGCCTGGGCATTTATTCAGATCGATAAGGATGACCCAACTCGTGTTATCTGTAATATTTGTCAGCAAAAGCTAAGTAGAGGCCAAAAAATACATAGTTTGAGTACTTCATGCATGTACCGTCACATGGATATGAAGCATAAGTTGCAGTGGGAAGCTCACTGTGCTACAATGCGGCCTAGCCGTCTGGGCCAACCACCGTCTGCCCCATCTTGTGCATCCGCAGCCTCTTCATCCTCTGTGACTGGGGGGACAGCAGTCACACATGTTTTTGGACGCAGACCTGCCACCTCTTTACCCGCAACAGCCAGTGTGATTGGCAGGTCGTCAGTTCATTGGGAAGTGGAAACACCTGCTAGTGTTGAGCGCTCTCCGACATCGAGAGCACCACCTTTGGATCAAGGCAACCTAACATGTCCGCCTGCATCTTCCTCACAGACCGGTAGTTGCCGGGGACACCCTACTCAACACCGTCTAAGCACAACAGCCAGCCCTCGGTCCCTCAGATGTGGAAAAGTAAAAGACCATTTCCTCCTAGCCATGAGAAAGCTAAGAGGTTGAATTTCACCATCTGCAAGCTGTTGGCTACAGAAATGCTGCCTTTCCACCTGGAGGACACAGAGGATTTTCAAGACCTTATGTCCGTCACAGTGCCCCAGTACCAGATGCCCAGTCGGCACTACTTCTCAAAGAAAGGTGTGCCTGCGCTCCACTAGCATGTCGCACACAACATCACCGCTTCTTTGAGAAACTCTGTGTGTGACAGGGTGCACTTCACCACAGACACTTGGACGAGAAGGCATGGACAGGGGCGTTACATGTCGCTGACTGGGCACTGGGTAACTATGGTGACAGCAGAACAAGGGGCTGCTGTCCAAGTCTTACCGTCCCCACGAGTTGTGTGTTAATCCTCTTTATCTCAAACTTCCTCCACTGCTTCTGCCTCCTCAACCTCCTCTCGGTCCTCCACCTGCACCCAAAGCCTGTCTGGTAATGCCACCTGCTTTCTAACTGCGCAGAAGGAATCTTGCACACCTCCTTACTATGCTGGCAGCAGGGCTCAATGCATCAGTGTTTACTTTGAAATGTCTGGGAAATGTGAGTCACACAGCTGAGGAGTTTTGGTCAGCTCTGGAGACCCAGTTTCATGAAAGGTTGTCTCCACTGGACCTGCAACCAGGGAAGGCCATGTGCGACAATGTTGCAAACCTGGGTGCGGCACTTCGCCGGGGCAATGTCACACACGTGCCTTGTATGGCTCACGTGTTGAACCTGGTTGTCCAGCAATTTTTAGCCCATTATCCCGGACTAGATGGCCTTCTGCAGAGTGCACGGTCGCTGTGTGCTCACTTCCGCCGTTCGTATCCCGCAGTTCAACGACTTACATCTCTACAGAAGTCGTTGGGCCTGCCAGTTCACCGGCTGAAATGCGATGTGCCGACACGGTGGAATTCAACTCTGCACATGTTGCAGCGACTGTGGCAGCACCGACAAGCCCTGGTGCAATACGTTCTGACGTATAGCCTGGGCCAACGAGATCCAGAGGTGGGGCAAATCACGCTGGAGGAGTGGTCTCAGATCAGGGACCTATGCACCCTTCTGCACAGTCTTGAAATGGCGACGAAGATGTTTAGTGCTGACGATGCCATTATCAGCATGACTATTACGGTGATTTACATGCTGGAGCACATGTTAAACAGAATTCGGAGTCAGGTGGTGGGACAAGAGGAGGTGGAGGAAGTAGAGGAGGAGTCGTATGCGGAAGGGATAACATCTCCAAGGTCCAGACGGTTGGCAGCACCAAGGCGGCAGGCATGGGAGGGTGGGGGAGAGGGATTAACCAGGGCACATGGTAGCAGCCAAACTGTTGAGGAAGGTGCAGGAGCCGAGGAAGAAGTGGAGGACGAACTGGCAATGGGCATGGAAGACTCATCAGATGAGGGAGACCTTGATCACATTTCTGTTGTGCGAGGTTGGAGGGAGAGGGCAGAGGAAGGAAGCATGATTCTTACCTCGCTACCAACACAACAAGGACTTGGTCCTTCTGGATGAGCAAGACACATGAGTGCCTTCTTGCTGCACTACCTGCAACATGACCCCCGGATTGTCAGAATTCAAAGTAATCCCGACTACTGGGTTGCCACACTCTTAGATCCCCGGTACAAAAGTATATTTGCCGAAATAATTCCTGCCATAAAAAGGTATTGACGAATGCAGGAGTATCTGTTGCAGAATCTTACATGTGCTTTTCCACAAAACACCAGTGGTGCACGTAGTGAATCTCACAGTTCTAACTTGCCAACGGTGGGACTGTCGAGTCTTCATCACTCAAACAGTAACAGTAACACAGTATCTGCTGGTAACAGCAATTTTGTGGAATCATTTCACCACTTTTTTAGACCATCCTTTGCAAGGCCACAGGAGACAAGAAGTCTGACACATAGTCAATGCCTAGAGAGGATGGTACAGGAGAATCTCCAAGTGAACATCGAAGCCATGACTGTGTCACTGGACCCTTGCTCATTTTGGTATTCCAATCTTGAAAAATCGCCGGAGCTCGCCACTCACGCCTTGGAGATCTTGTTATGCCATGCAGCCAGCGTTCTCTCTGAACATGTGTTCAGCGCTGCTGGTGGTGTGCTGACAGATAAGCGCACGCGGCTGTCCACTGAGAATGTAGACAGACTCACGTTCATAAAGATGATCAAATCATGGATTCGCAAGGACATTTCTACCCCTGTGTCATCCTTGGGAGACTAAAAGCTTGGGGATTTGGTAAAATCACCTCACCAACCGTTTTAAGCAACAGTGGGGCAATTGATGCCACTTAACCCTAGAACGCATGACCATAAAAATCTACACTTTCACATACCTGGGGCCCTTTAGGCCCGTGTGCAAATAACATGGAATAACTCAAACTCAAATGACAAACAACTATATACATGAAGAATACCTAGAGTTTCAAAATTCTAACTAAAGCAATCTTGCAGAAAATAGAAAACAATTAACTGGGCGGGCCTGCAAGGCCACAGGTATGCATTCTAGGGTTAAGTGGTGTCTGTGCCACAATTTTGGGAGTTCCCTTGCTGTGTCTTACGTGACGTTGGCATCGTCAATTCCAGGTGGGTTGGGTCGCACCCCCCCCCTTTTAACTGTAAGAAACTACATACACTATGGCTTGGGGTAACACAGATGGTTGAGTCTGAAGAGCTGTTTACTCAGAGATCTGCTCCAAATCTTTAGTGTCTGCTAGTCAGTGTAGAATTTTTAACTGCATCTAGCCTAGGCAATACTTTGGGCGTAGTAGCCCAGCTGCGAAGCAAGCTGCACCGCCTGTGTATCTAATAAGAATTTTTAAATTAATCTAGCCTAGGCAGACTGTGGGGACCCCCAACCAAACCCAGATGCTCAACCCCCCTACCGCCCCCCTTTCATGGACAACCCAATAATGTAACTCTTACAACTGGATGGGTGAGGATCGGTCACAGCTTTATTAACTCTTTATACTCATTCCATTAGAAAGGCAATTTATTTCTAAAATAATTCAGCTTGTTGCAGCATGCCCTGGGTCCCCACTCCGGCAAGTTGGCCAACAAATGTAACTCTCCAACATGTCCTTTCTATTTCCAGGCCACGGAGGATCCAGCGTACTCGTATGCAGGACTCTGACCCCCACCCATCACTCTTAACGCTTGTTCCACTCCATCCTGGAGTCCTGACAGGAATATGTCCAGTCCAATATCTATTAAGTGAACACCGTCGGGCCGTATGAGGCCTGCTTTATCTCCTTCCAGTTGTCGGTGTCGTATCACTACACCGCCTCTGTCTCTTCTAAATTTTGCCATCCGAATATTTATTACCCGCCTTGTCCATTCGATGGCTGTGATGTCTCGCGCACCTTGCCATACCGCTATCGGCACAATCTCTGACCATACTATAGCTAATTTTGTGAAAAATTCTCTGAAGCGCTCAGTGTCTAGTTTCATTATTGCCATTAGTTATGCGCTCTTGTGATGACCTAGGTTGTTTCCCCAGGCCTGTATAACTAAGATGACCGGACCTCTTGCCTCTCTCCCTACTTTGATTACCTCCATTAGTACCTGTGGCCATAGCAGGCCTCTAATACCTCTCCAGTTGAAATATGTGTTATGAAACTCTAATTTCCTCCCGCCTGGGCGGACTTTCGCCCTTTTCTGTGCCCAATATATATACGAGTGGCCTATCACTCACACTGTTGGCTTAGCGTCACCTGTAAAAGAAACAAACCACGTTAGGATAACAAGTCCGGTCATATGTATCTCGCCAAACACGTGGATCGCCATCTCCCTATCCTCTGAACTTCCGTTTCTGACAGTCCTGCTCTTGCTGCTTCCGTGGCCGCACTTATGCGGAATGAGTGTGTCCCGTAATCTTTGGGGTGGTTCCCTGCCGATGTTATGCATTTATTAAATATAGCTTGGAACAGGTATCTTGATAATGGCGTTCCATCAATGTGTGATACGAAGAAATTACTTTGTGATCTGATGGTTAGATATGTTTTTACTATTGTTACCCGACAGTGTACCGTTTGTGGGTTGTAGAAGTACCCAAGTACCCCTGCCCGCTGGAACCGTTTTCGATTGGTGTATGCATACACGTATTGCATTATTGGCTATGACTACTTCCTGGTGTAATAAGCGTCCACTGGTGGTAATTTTGGATTGAGGGACTAATTCGCTTATTCATAGCGACCCGAAGAAGGCGATCACAAATGCAGTAGACATTAGTGTTGCTTCAAATTGTGAGTGTCATGTTAATGGTGTTAGGGATAAGATGTGAGAAATCAGTTTTAGTGACACGGGACGGGACGTCTACATTCCTGACTTGGCTGACCCCTTTTCCACCCTTTTATGGATTGTCTGATGATGAATCTTTGTCACATCTCCCCAATTCAGTAGTTGGAAGTGAAATGCTACTCCGGTCAGACACCGCTGCGCTAACGCCCCTGATATGCCCCTCATCATTAGCTGGTGGAGAAATTCTATGGTGACTTGTGATCTGGCTTGTTCACAATGGTCAACCCGTCTGCCTGCTACTAGTCGTGTCCACTCTTCCCATGCCTTACCGTATGCTTGCCACGTTGACGGGGCAACTGACGCTCTGATTAATGGCATCAACTATTCGCCACTAGATCCCATAGGGAGGGTGGGCAACTGTTGCCCGATGGGTGGGCGTTGTGGAAGAGCTCTGTGAAAATCTGCCAATTGAATTGTTATAAAGCGTTAGCAGCAGCTTTATACCCCTCAGCATAGTGGCTAGCGCGGACCCATACATTGTGTTTTAGGCACAGGAATACTAGCCTGCGTAGTAGGCCTAGCACTGGGAGAGACGATGATGCCATCTTATTAATGCAGTGCGCTAGTCTGGTGTTTTGTGTTATGAAGCGTATATTTTTGTTAGCCAGGCGCGCGCCCCATATTTCTATTGCTACCACTATTGGGAAAAATTATTTTCAGGGCTAGATGCAGCTAAAAATTATTACTAATTTCAAAGCTGGTGGAGCTTGGTATAGATGGCCTAATACAATGAGTCCCACACACTGCTAGAAGCCCAAATATTTTTTCAGAGGTAGATGCAGATAAAAATTATTTTTAATTTGCAACCTGATGGAGGTCAGTACAGATGGACTAATAGAGAAAGCCCCACACACTGCTAGAAGGCCAAATATATTTTCAGAGCTAGATGCAGATAAAAATTATATTCAATTTGCAACCTGATGGAGGTCAGTATAGATGGACTAATAGAGAAAGTCCCACACACTGCTAGAAGCCCAAATATTTTTTCAGAGCTAGATGCAGATAAAAATTATATTCAATTTGCAACCTGATGGAGGTCAGTATAGATGGACTAATAGAACAAGTCCCACACACAGCTAGAAGCCCAAATATTTTTTCAGAGGTAGATGCAGATAAAAATTATATTCAATTTGCAACCTGATGGAGGTCAGTATAGATGAACTAATAGAACAAGTCCCACACACAGCTAGAAGCCCAAATATTTTTTCAGAGGTAGATGCAGATAAAAATTATTTTTAATTTGCAACCTGATGGAGGTCAGTATAGATGGACTAATAGAGAAAGTCCCACACACTGCTAGAAGGCCAAATATTTTTTCAGAGCTAGATGCAGGTAAAAATTATATTCAATTTGCAACCTGATGGAGGTCAGTATAGATGGACTAATAGAACAAGTCCCACACACAGCTAGAAGCCCAAATATTTTTTCAGAGGTAGATGCAGATAAAAATTATTTTTAATTTGCAACCTGATGGAGGTCAGTATAGATGGACTAATAGAGAAAGTCCCACACACTGCTAGAAGGCCAAATATTTTTTCAGAGCTAGATGCAGATAAAAATTATATTCAATTTGCAACCTGATGGAGGTCAGTATAGATGGACTAATAGAACAAGTCCCACACACAGCTAGAAGCCCAAATACTTTTTCAGAGGTAGATGCAGATAAAAATTATTTTTAATTTGCAACCTGATGGAGGTCAGTATAGATGGACTAATAGAGAAAGTCCCACACACTGCTAGAAGGCCAAATATTTTTTCAGAGCTAGATGCAGATAAAAATTATATTCAATTTGCAACCTGATGGAGGTCAGTATAGATGGACTAATAGAACAAGTCCCACATACAGCTAGAAGCCCAAATATTTTTTCAGAGGTAGATGCAGATAAAAATTATTTTTAATTTGCAACCTGATGGAGGTCAGTATAGATGGACTAATAGAGAAAGTCCCACACACTGCTAGAAGGCCAAATATTTTTTCAGAGCTAGATGCAGATAAAAATTATATTCAATTTGCAACCTGATGGAGGTCAGTATACATGGACTAATAGAACAAGTCCCACACACAGCTAGAAGCCCAAATATTTTTTCAGAGGTACTGTAGATGCAGATAAAAATTATTTTTAATTTGCAACCTGATGGAGGTCAGTATAGATGGACTAATACAACAATTCCCACACACAGCTAGAAGCCCAATATTTTTTCAGAGCTAGATGCAGACAAAAAATTATTTTGAATTTGCAACCTGATGGAGGTCAGTATAGATGGACTAATAGAGAAAGTCCCACACACTGCTAGAAGGCCAAATATTTTTTCAGAGCTAGATGCAGAAAAAAATTATATTCAGTTTGCAACCTGATGGAGGTCAGTATAGATGGACTAATAGAGAAAGTCCCACACACTGCTGGAAGGCCACATATTTTTTCAGAGGTAGATGCAGAAAAAAATATATTCAGTTTGCAACCTGATGGAGGTCTGTATAGATGGATTAATAGAACAAGTCCCACACACCGCTAGAAGCCCAATATTTTTTCAGAGGTAGATGCAGAAAAAAATATATTCAGTTTGCAACCTGATGGAGGTCAGTATAGATGGACTAATACAACAAGTCCCACACACAGCTAGAAGCCCAATATTTTTTCAGAGGTAGATGCAGAAAAAAATATATGCAGTTTGCAACCTGATGGAGGTCAGTATAGATGGACTAATACAACAAGTCCCACACACAGCTAGAAGCCCAATATTTTTTCAGAGCTAGATGCAGACAAAAAATTATTTTGAATTTGCAACCTGATGGAGGTCAGTATAGATGGACTAATAGAGAAAGTCCCACACACTGCTAGAAGGCCAAATATTTTTTCAGAGCTAGATGCAGAAAAAAATTATATTCAGTTTGCAACCTGATGGAGGTCCGTATAGATGGACTAATAGAGAAAGTCCCACACACTGCTAGAAGGCCACATATTTTTTCAGAGGTAGATGCAGAAAAAAATATATTCAGTTTGCAACCTGATGGAGGTCTGTATAGATGGATTAATAGAACAAGTCCCACACACAGCTAGAAGCCCAATATTTTTTCAGAGGTAGATGCAGAAAAAAATATATTCAGTTTGCAACCTGATGGAGGTCAGTATAGATGGACTAATACAACAAGTCCCACACACAGCTAGAAGCCCAATATTGTTTCAGAGGTAGATGCAGAAAAAAATATATTCAGTTTGCAACCTGATGGAGGTCTGTATAGATGGATTAATAGAACAAGTCCCACTCATAGCTAGAAGCCCAATATTTTTTCAGAGGTAGATGCAGAAAAAAAAATATGCAGTTTGCAACCTGATGGAGGTCAGTATAGATGGACTAATACAACAAGTCCCACACACAGCTAGAAGCCCAATATTTTTTCAGAGCTAGATGCAGAAAAAAATTATATTCAATTTGCAACCTGATGGAGGTCAGTATAGATGGACTAATAGAATGATGCTATGCCCAAAAGATTTTACTTCACTAGGTGCAGTAAAAAAATTGGTATTCTATACACAGGTGGTATATCTTGCAACACAGATAGGCTACTCCACTGATTAACACACTCTGCAATAGGCCAAAAAGGATTAGCTTTGATAGATTCAGCCAAATGCTGTGAAAAAAACTTGCACAGCACTGGCACAGACATGCCTGGCAAAAACTGATAGGAACTGATGTAACCTAGTCCTGAAAAGGACTCCAATTACAATTAGTCTTTACTCCCACAACCTATCTATTTAAGAGCACAGACCTGCCTGATAAAAGTCATAGGAAATGCTGTAACCTAGTCCTTAAAAGGATTGCAATCACAACTATTCCCTACTCCCAAGCTATCTGTAGATTTGTGCGAAAATTGGCTTGAAATTAACAAGGTATAGCGCACACAGCAACAGCGGTGCCGTCTAACACGCAGCTGCAGCAGTGAGAAAATGGTGGCGATGGGGAAAATGGCTTGGTCTTATAGGGCAAGGACATGTGACATACACTGCCAATGACACATGCCCTTGCTTGTGTGAAAAAAAGCACTTCGCTCCGTGTGTGCGCTGCTGATAGGCTGACAGATTGCACCTCCCCACTGTAAATGCGGGAAAGAGAAAAAAAAAATGGAGATCTTCATTGTTCCTGCAGAGATCCATCCCCTGCCCCTCCCCCCACCCCGCTGTACACTCAAACTGCGTATTAACATTAATTTTCATCATTACTGAGAAAAAATCCAGTTATGATTTTGGTGCACGAACAGTTATCGAACATAACCTCGAACAGCCGAATTTTTCTCAAATTGTTCATGTTCGCCGAACGGCTCGAACACCGCCCAAAACAGCTCGAATTTGAGATTGGCGAACAGTTCGAGTAGAACAACGCTCATCTCTAATGGACATCCTGTCTGGTAACCTCACCATAAGAGACTTGAATTCTGAGGACGCTTTGTACCTGTTTATGCTATTATGCAACGTTTAAGAAATGTGCATCCCATAAAGGGAAGAGTTATTGCATTGTTAATGTTTACTATTGTTGTTTTAAAATGTACTTCAGCCCGGGAGTGCTGATCTTTGCTAGGGGGGAATGTGGCGCCCAGCTGCACTTGGTACCACAGATCCTAGAAGGATGCATTAATGGAATCCTCCACAAGAGGGCCCCATAAACATTCACACATCTCCACCTTAGACCAGCAGAGGGAGCCCGTTAGGGATATAAATAGGGGAGGTAGAGCTAGGCAGTTAGGAGTTCCTCTGAAGAGTTCCTGCAGTAGAGAAGCCTGAAATAGGTCTGTCTGCAGTGGAGCGCAGTCTAGTTTAGAGAACTCAGTTGTAGCTCAGTTAGAGCTCAGGGTGTGCCGGTGCCATAAGATCGGTGAAGAGCGGCAAGCTGCCGTTAGTGTGAGTAGCCTAGTGAGGGCCCGAGCATGGCCGAAGGCGAGTGGAAAGTGAGTAGCAGTGGGGGCAGAGGAGCTTACCCAGCTCACCCCGAAACATATACCGGACACCGGGTCCGAGCTTACCGGGATCTCTACGACCCAGTAAGGCATAACCCGAATCCCTGGAGAACTACAGGTCCCAGGTTCCCCAGAGAGCTGATACATAACAGAGCCAGGAGACACATAGGCCCCGTAAGCAGGGAGCGTGCACTCCAAGAGAAGGCTCTACCACAAAGTCAGCCGGTGCAGGACAGAGATAAAGTTAGGCCTAGCTTCAGGCAGGTCAGAAACTTACTACGCAGAGGCAAGAAACAGGAGGCCCTACACCCGATCATTGGGGAGGATCCTGATATGCACCCTTCACCCTACAGTGCTCCGGGATGTGCCTGAACTACCACCAGTAAAAGGTACTGCAGTGACTACCGTGTCCGTCCCCGTTCTTGCTCTGACCCGGCCAGGTCTCGCCTGTCCTGCATCCCCCTCTCCGCATGCTGCCATGAGGCCTAGCTCCACTTGTTGGGAGTGTAATGCAGCAGCTTGCTAGCATTACTGTAAATGGTCCAGGATGTGTTTTACCTGACCATGTACCTTCCCCTTTAACTGACTGGTCACATGACTGTGACATCACACAGGTCCTGTATGCACAGTAAAGGTCTGTACACATGACTGGGACAGCACACAGGACCTATACACACAGCTGACTGATCACATGACTGTGACATCAGCAAGGTCCTGTCAGTATGGGTGTATGTGTGCACAGGATATATATAAACCCCGGTAATTGAAGACAGGTGTGTTCAGTGAGAGAGGCGTGAGGCCTGTGCTCCGTGTGTGTGGGACACCGTTTGTGAGATGCCTAGTGAGGCCGAAAGTGAAGCCTGGCAGCCCGAAAGGCCGAGCCTGGATCCTGTGCGTGGATGTCAGTGGCCTTTGAGGGAGAGCCGGCTTAGTGAAGAACCCTGAAAGGCGCAGGCTGGATGTCAAGTGTGGAAGACATACCAGTAGCCTACGAGGGGACAACGGCTAGAGACCCTCACCTGGGAAAGCCGCAAAGCCACAGTGGTGGCGGAATAAACGGACTGTAGCAGCAAAAACCCGCTAAAGGTAAAAACGCTGCGTTATATGAACATTTATGTTGTTGCCTAGCCGAGGGCTATAACGGGAGCCAAGTGGACGTATCTGTCGCTGGAAAGGCTCCCGAATTGTGATGTGTGTAATATGCCGGTCTGCCACTTGAGAAGCTCCCGGAGGTGATAGGTGTAAACATGCCGGGCGTATACTAAGATGGACTGTGTGATTAGCGGTTTATGACGAAATAATAAACTGCATTGTGAATTATCGGAAGGACATTGCTTATGTGCCTTAATTGACCCGGTGCAGCGAGTATCCCCCCATTATGATGACTAGCGCTGCCTTACAGGAGCTATACCATCGAGCTGCCTTATCACCGGCCTCAGTGGACTGCCGCAGCGCTGGTGATTCGCGAACTTTCATTGAGTTAATAAATAATCCCTTTTTTAAAAGCTGACCCCAGGGTGCGGGCCCGGGAGCCGACCACCGTGACATCCCCAAGGCCAGGCAAAGGCCAAGGTACCGAGTCGTCCCCATCCCCCTGGGCGTGTCACACGCTTCACTGCCCCTCCACCGAAGACGGACTACATTCCTCCTGGCCACCCTCTGCCAGGCTGTCGGAAGGGACCATACCGTTTCCCTCTCCCTTTTAACTTGGAAGTTGGCCAGGCCATGTCTGTCCAGCCAAAAGGACAGGCCCACCTCTCTTCTCTCTACCTCGATCGTCCGCTCTCCCTTTTTGAGGGCCTCCAGGAAACGGCGCCGCAAGTCACCATCCCTGAGGTCCAGAGGCAAGGAAATCCCTTGAGGAAAGCCTGAGACCCTGGCCACTACCCCCGAAAAACTCTGGCGACTCGTGGCTGGGGGGGCTGATGGACCACGCTCCACCACCCGTACATTCCGCCACAGACACACCGCCACTCGCATCCTCAAACACAGACACATCCATACCCACGCCATCCCCATCCATGTCATCATTCACCCCACTCACCCCGCTCCCACTCTCACACACGCTGGGGTCAGTATTATTTTGTTTCTGGGCACATTTCTTGCCACCCTCTTTATTGTTACCAGCTTTATTATCCACAGCTTTATTACCAACTTTATTATTCTTATTATTATTGTTACTGCCACCTTCTGGTGGCATCTTCCCTGCTGGGGGGTTTGGTACATTGAGTGCCGCGGCCCCTATAAGAACCACGCTGCAGGGCTTAAGCAGCATGGTCTCGTTCATTTGGGGCGCAGCACTCACACTGCTTGTAGAGGTAGAGACAGAGCCAGGAGTAGCCACTCCCCCCGCTTCGTCCTGCCTCACTGCTCCTGAGTCCAGAGAAGCTTGCGCCGCTGGGGCCCCTAGTGCAGGTAAGCTCACATTCACAGGGGACCCCGGCAGGCCAGCTCCCCACTGCTCTCTGCCTCAGCCGCGGCCACAGCTCCATCACCTGCTGCCCCCTGAAACTGGCCGCGCCAGGACCCCTGAAGCTGACCCGTAGCCGGGTCTACTCCCAGGGGCCCTCGGTCCGGCAGTACTGGCTCCCAGGGGCACAGCACCCCCCACCACCACACCTTTAGCCAAAAACAAACCAGCAGCAGCAACTCCGGCGGCCGGCCCCAGGCTAGGCCACTCCCCCTCAGCGTCCACTGTCGGCTGGGCCCCCAGTGCCGACCCATTGCTGGATCCTTGCACAGGGGCTGCTGACCCTGCTGCGGACCCCGCCAGGGGAGCAGGCCCCATCATTTTCTTTTTGGGAGCCGGCTCTGCCTGAGCTGCAGGCTCCACCCCCTTCATTTTACCAGGTGCTTGGGTCCCCAAAAGCGATCCAGCAGTGGATCCGTGAGTGGGGGACCCAGACACCCAGCGCACACCGCCGGAGATGCGACCCCGGCTGTCAGTACGCCGCTGGCAGTGCAGGGGGCAGTTACGCACACCATCCCCTGCATGCCAGCGGGCACACCAGGTGCCAGGCTTGCCCCCGCTCTCACAGGGGACCCAGCCTGAACACCACCACAGTTCTTGCCCGCCGCCGGGCCGCCCTCCGCTTCATGGTCCATATCCGACACATCAGCCACACAACCCCCTCTGTTACGACAAACAGAGGCGGCGCTCTGCATGTCATGAACTATAGTCTCCCTGCTCCCTTGCTGCGGACTAACAACAGAGCCCGAGCAGGGGTGGGTAGTGGATGCCGCACAGCAGGACTGGGGGGCCCCAGAGAGGGGGACATACACAAACTAGTGCACAAACGAAGTTTTTTTCTTGTCTTTTTTGCTAGCTTTTGATTTTCTCTTCATCCCCCTCCCAGTTGCCTCATCCTCGCGGATCTCATCCCCGAACGTCAGTTGGTTAAAACGTGCCGGGGACTCAACCTGATGGATCTGTTGCATGACGAGGCAGCCCCCTTCACTGCTGCTGCTGCCTCCATCCTCATCCTCCCCTTCGCTCCCATTACCCTCTGAAGGGCCAGAATCTGATGAGAGAACCACCTGCTCAGGGGCTATCCTGCTGTGCGACGCCTGGAGATCTCTTACCAGGCACCAGGTGGTGGGTAGGGCATGACCTCCTCCTCGCATTCCTCTTCCTCTTCATCTTCCTGCACCAC
Source organism: Phyllobates terribilis (assembly GCF_046119375.1). NCBI lineage: Eukaryota > Metazoa > Chordata > Amphibia > Anura > Dendrobatidae > Phyllobates > Phyllobates terribilis. The sequence goes on along the minus strand of NW_027362770.1, from coordinate 52,586,261 downwards.
CTGGCCGGAGCTCCGTGACCCCTCCAGAGCCCCAATGGCCATGAACCAGTCGTTGTTCTCCAGCTTCTCACAGAAGGGCCCGCTGCCAGCCAGGATATCACACCTTCCAGATCTTGTATGGACTTTTTTATACGCCTGACCGTGGCAAATAGCTCAGCTTTCTTATTGCTGGAGGCTCTGTCCGACCTCTCCTTAGCTACCTTCAACTCTCCCCAGAGGGTTTTTAGTTGCTTTGAGGCTTCCTCGTACTCGCAGAGGTGCGCATGGATGCGGGAGCCATAGCTGACAGTGGACTCCTTCGCCACCTTGGTGCCCCAGTGAAAGGGCACTGCTGCAGCACTCCTGCCCATACTCCGCCTACCTCTGGGGGTAGGAGCCGCCGCGGCCATGGCCCCGGGGGTCCTACAGGTCCTCACGCTGGATCCTTGACCCGATCTTGTAGTAACCCTAGCCAGTTTGGAAGTCCTCCCACCCCCTGCCGGCACGGACCGGTGGGTGGGAGCCGGGGACGATGAGCCTTCTTTCCCAGGAAGGGGGCAGACAAAAGTCTTGTATGAAAAAATTTACCTCCCTTCCCAGGAGCTCTTCCACACCCAGCACGCACTCGGCACAGCACCAGACTCCTCCCCTTCATCTTCCTGTCTGGAGCTGTAGCAGACAGAACTGGAATGGACCCTCTTACTATGTGCACTGCAGTCTGCCACATACACTGCCTGCCTGCCTAGCACTGATATCTATGCAGCTGGATTAGTCCTCAGAAGGACTGTTAGTTGAGTTGGATATGTGAATAATATATGCTGGTATACCTACACTAACGAAGAAACAAGCAAATCTCTCCCTAGCTCAGCAGCACCTCTCCCTACATTGCCTGATTCCAGAGTAGACTGTGACGAGCATGGCGGCGCCAGGTCTGAAATAGACCTGATGACACTGTGTGGCCAGCCAATCACTGTAATGCCACAACCAACATGGCTGCGGCATTACTGTGTGTGGCAGACAATCCCTGCATGTTCACTGGCGCTCATAAGAGCACCAAACATGCAGGGAGGGGACCAGACCTCCCGCCGAGCAACCCCGGAAATACTCAGTGAGCGCCGAGCATCTCGAGCAGTGAGATGCTCGGGCGAGCACCGAGCAGTAGTGAGCATGTTCGCTCATCACTAAATATGACTAACTATAAAACCCATTCTATGCCCGGGTGGCGAGCATTTTTATTGGTATATGGTCCCCCATCCTGTTATGTGCTGCCCCCATCCTGCGTGCCCATCATGTTATGTGCTGTACCCATCCTAGTATTTTGGCCCCCCATCATGGTATTTGTGCTGTCCCCATCCTGGTATTTGTGCTACCCAATCCTGTCCCCCCATACTGTTATGTGCTGCCCCCATCCTATTCAGGTATGCATGCCACCACTCGTCCCTATCCTGGTATGCATGGTACCCCTCATCCCTATCCTGGTATGCATGGTACCCCTCATCCCTATCCTGGTATGTATGCCACCCATCATCCCCAATCCTGGTATGTATGGCACCCCTCATCCCCAATGTTGGTATGCATGGCACCCCTTATCCCAATCCTGATATGCATGGCACCCCATCCATTATACTGGCATGCATGGCCCCCTCATCCCCAATCCTGGTATGCATGGCACCCATCATCCCAATACTGGTATGCATGACACCCCATCCCTCATCCTGGTATGCATTGCTCCCTTATCCCCAATCCTTGTATGTATGGCCCCTTCAGCCTTATCCTGGCATGCATGGGTCCCTTAGCCCCATTCTGGTATGCATGGCACTCCTGATCCCCTAATCCTGGTATGCATGGCAACCCATGCCTCATTCTGGTATGTATGGTACACCTCATCCCTATCCTGGTATGCATGGCACCCCCTGATCCCCATCCTGGTATGCAAGGAAACCCTCATCTCTATCCTGGTATGCATGGTACCCCATTCCTCATCCCTATCTTGGTATCTATGGTACCCCTCATCCTGGTATGCATGGTACCCTCATCCCTATCTTGGTATGTATGGTACCCCCCTCATCCCTATCCTGGTATGCATGGCTCCTCATCTGTATCCTGGTATGCATGGCCTCTCATCCCTATCATGGTATGCATGGTACCCCCTCACCCCTATCCTGGTATGCATGATACCCCCTCATTCTCAATCCTGGTATGTATGGCACCTCTCATCCCCAATTCTGGTATGCATGGCACCCCTCATCCCAAATCTGGTATGCATGGCACCCCTCATATCAATCCTGGTATGCATGGCTCCCTCATTCCCAATCCTTCATCCATATGCTGGTATACATAACCCCTCATCCGTATCCTGGTATGCATGGTACCCCTCATCCCTATCCTGGTATGCATGGTACCCCATCCTTCATGCTGGTATGCATGGTACCCCTGATCCCTATCCTGGTATGCATGGCACCCCTCATCCCTATCCTGGTATGCATGGCACCCCTTATCCCCTATCCTGGCATGTATGGTGCCCCTCATCCCTTATCCTGGTATGCATGGCCCCCTCATCCCTATCCTGGTAGGCATGGCACCCCTCATCCCAATCCTGGTATACATGGCACCCCTCATCCCTATCCTGGTATGTATGGTACCCCTCATCCCCAATCCTGGTATGCATGGCACCCCATCCATCATCTTGGTATGTATGGTACCCCTCATCCCTAATCCTGGTATGCATGTCACCCCTCATCCCCAATCCTGATATGTATGGTACCCCTCATCCCCAATCCTGGTATGTATGGTACCCCTCATCCCCAATCCTGGTATGTATGGCACCCCTCATCCCCAATCTTGGTATGTATGGTACCACCCTCATCCCTCTCCTGGTACGTATGGTACCCCTCATCCCTATCCTGGTATGCATGGCCTTTCATTCCTATCCTGGTGTGCATGGTACCCCTCATCCCTATTCTGGTATCCTGGTATGCATGGCACATCTCATCCCTATCCTGGTATGCATGGTACCCCCTCATCCATATCCTGGTATGCATAACCCCTCATCCGTATCCTGGTATGCATGGTACCCCTTACCCCTATCCTGGTATGCATGGTACCCCTCATCCCTATCCTGGTATGCATGGCACACCTCATCCCTATCCTGGTATGCATGGCACCCCTCATCCCCAATCCTGGTATATATGGTGCCCCTCATCCCTTATCCTGGTATGCATGGCATCCCTCATCCCAATCCTGGTATGCATGGCACCCCTCATCCCCAATCCTGGTATGCATGGCACCCCATCCATCATCTTGGTATGTATGGTACCCCTCATCCCCAATCCTGATATGTATGGCACCCCTCACCCCCAATCCTGGTATGCATGTCACCCCTCATCCCTATCCTGGTATGCATGGCACCCCTCATCCCTATCCTGGTATGCATGGCACCCCTTATCCCCAATCCTGGCATGTATGGTGCCCCTCATCCCTTATCCTGGTATGCATGGCCCCCTCATCCCTTATCCTGGTATGCTTGGTAGCCCATCCCTCATCCTGGTATGCATGGCCCCCTCATTCCTTATCCTGGTATGCATGATACCCCATCACTCGTCCTGGTATGCATGGCACCCCTGATCCCTATCCTGGTATCATGGTACCCCCTTATCCTGGTATGCATGGCCCCCTCAACCCTTATCCTGGTATGCATGGTACCCCATACCTCATTCTGGTATGCATGGCCCCCTCATCCCTATCTTGGTAGGCATGGCACCCCTCATCCCAATCCTGGTATGCATGGCACCCCTCATCCCTATCCTGGTATGTATGGTACCCCTCATCCCCAATCCTGGTATGCATGGCACCCCATCCATCATCTTGGTATTTATGGTACCCCTTATCCCTAATCCTGGTATGCATGTCACCCCTCATCCCCAATCCTGGTATGTATGGTACCCCTCATCCCCAATCCTGGTATGTATGGTACCCCTCATCCCCAATCCTGGTATGTATGTCACCCCTCATCCCCAATCTTGGTATGTATGGTACCCCCCTCATCCCTCTCCTGGTATGTATGGTACCCCTCATCCCTATCCTGGTATGCATGGCCTCTCATTCCTATCCTGGTATGCATGGTACCCCTCATCCCTATCCTGGTATCCTGGTATGCATGGCACATATCATCCCTAACCTGGTATGCATGGTACCCCCTCATCCGTATCCTGGTATGCATAACCCCTCATCCGTATCCTGGTATGCATGGTATCCCTCACCCCTATCCTGGTATGCATGGTACCCCTCATCCCTATCCTGGTATGCATGGCACACCTCATCCCTATCCTGGTATGCATGGCACCCCTCATCCCCAATCCTGGTATATATGGTGCCCCTCATCCCTTATCCTGGTATGCATGGCATCCCCTCATCCCTATCCTGGTATGCATGGTACTCCCTCATCCCTATCCTGGTATGCATGGCCCCCTCATCCCTTATCCTGGTATGCATGGTACCTCATCCCTCATCCTAGTATGCATGGCCCCCTCATCCCATATTCTGGTATGCATGGCCCCCTCATCCCTTATCCTGGTATGCATGGTACTCTATCCCTCATCCTGGTATGCATGGCTCCTCATCCCTTATCCTGGTATGCATGGTACCCCATCCCTCATCCTGGTATGCATGGCCCCCTCATCCATTATCCTGGTATGCATGGCTCCCCCTCATCCATATCCTGGTATGCATGGTACCCCATCCATCATCCTGGTATTCATGGCACCCCCTCATCCCTATCCTGGTATGCATGGTACCCCATCCCTCATCCTGGTATGCATGGTACCCCTCAACCCTATCACGCTGCACACACACAAAAAAATAAACACTTATGCTCACCTTTCTTCCTTGTGCTCCAGCCCTGCATCCCGTTCTGCTGGAGACCGGGGAAATAGTGTGGTGCCAGAGTAGGCGTGTGCCCATACCGCGCTGTCCGGCGCCATTTTGCTGAAGACACACTGCAAATGTGTCTTCAGTAAATTGGCGCCGGATAGCGCGCTATGCACATGCGCCGATTCTGACACCTCACTCCTGCCCCGGTCTCAGGCCAGAACAGAGGCGCCGCGACAACGCTCCTCCCGGTCAGGTAAGTATGTAAGTATGGCGCCAGAGACTGCGGTATGCATTCAGTGCCTACGCATACCGCGATCTCCGGCGCCATACACTCTTCTTACCTGTAACGGCTCGATGAGTTCTTCTGTCTGTAGCCAGACTGTGCAGGTGCGTCGCACTTGTGCAGTCTATAAAGGCTTCGGACAGAGGGACGCTTTTAGTGTTGTATTATAGATGTCCTCACAGTCCCCCATTCTGTGGCTAAATAGTACAAGAAAAATATACTCGCTTATACTCATTTAATCCAGGCACCCCATCCACCACTCTGCCACCTCATCTTCTATCATCTTCTATCTGGTACAGCAGTGGTCACTGGATGGCAAGATGCAGTTATGTCATAGCTCCACCCTTCATCACCTATGGGGTATCGTCTTCAATAGAGCACAGGTCGGAAGTAGCCTATGTCTTGCTGGAGGTACTGGAGCAGCAGGGAGCTGATTAGAGCTCAAGCAGCAGGGAGATGATTAGAGCTCCTCTGCTCTTGTCCCGGGTGCTGCCAGGGGCCTTGCTAGAGTCAGAAATTATCAGAGAGCCAAGCTCCAAGACATATGTTTTGCCCCCCACCCACCTCCCAAAAAAGAAAACTTACCTCTATGAGTACAGATAATGTAGTAGATGTCACATGCAGTCCTATGTAACACCACAGATAACACAGTGATAACTCTAATAACTTAGAAAGTTATCGGTGTTTTCTGAGGTGTTACATAGGACTGCATGTGGCATCTACCACATTATCGGTATTCAGAGATATCACTTATCTGTGGTGTTACATAGAACTGCATGTGACATCTATGACATTATCTGTATTTTCTTTTTGCCTTCCTCTGGATCAACATGTTAGGCTATGGGTTGAAGTAGATGGACTTAGTCTTCCTTCAACCTTAAAAAACTATGTTACTTATCTGTGGTATTACATAGGACTGCATGTGACACCTACCACATTATCTGTATTCAGAGATATCACTTATCGGTGGTGTTACATAGGAATGCATGTGACATCTACAACATTATCTGTATTCAGAGCTATCACTTATATGTGGTGTTACATAGGACTGCATGTGACATCTACCACATTATCTGTATTCAGAGATATCAAATACTGTGATGTTACATAGGACTGCATGTGACATCTACCACATTATCTGTATTCAGAGGTATCACTTACCTGTGGTGTTACATAGGACTGCAGGTGACATCTACCACATCTGTATTCAGAGATATCACTTATCTGTGGTATTACATAGGATTGCATGTGACATCTACCTCATTATCTGTATTCAGAGATATCATTTATCTGTGGTGTTACATAGGACAACACACATTTCTATTATGCATGACATTGACATTATTGACAGCTACATCACATAACATATCAGATCTGGGAGGATTGTCAGGAGTGTATTGGGCCAGATCAGTTCCCAATAGCACATTAATGGGGAGATTTTTCAACACCCCCATTTCCCTTAACCCCCTTCCCGCACACCACTCCATGAAAACTCAGGCCACTGGTATGGGACGGCAAACATACCCAAACCCGGTGACAGTCAGGGTTTTCCGGGGAATGAGTTCTTCTGGTAACACAAATTCAGAGCGGATGAGGGTACTTTCTGCGCCAGATCAACAGTAACAGTGTTATCCACGGTAACCGGTTGAAAGTTCTAACAGGCCATACAGCACATGTGAAAAGACTTTGGTATACTAATAGATCACATACTGAACAAGAGTCAACAGTGTGATGCAGCAGCAAAACAGGCAAACACAATTCTGGATTGCATTAACAGAAGCATACAGCATGCCGCATGCAGCCCCCGTAATGATTACGGCCTGGTCTTGAGGGCCACCGAAGTCAGTGATTCTTTTCAGTTGAATGTTCTACAAGTTAGGGACCAGCATGGGCCATTACTACAAGATGGGGACCAGGATGGGCACATTACTACAAGATGGGGACCAGGATGGGCACATTGCTACAAGATGGGGACCGGGATGGGCACATTACTACAAGATGGGGACCAGGATGGGCACATTACTACAAGATGGGGACCGGGATGGGCACATTGCTACAAGATGGAGACCGGGATGGGCACATTACTACAAGATGGGGACCATGATGGGCACATTACTACAAGATGGGGACTGGGATGGGCACATTACTACAAGATGGGGACCAGCATGGACACATTACTACAAGATGGAGACCGGGATGGGCACATTACTACAAGATGGGGACCGCGATGGGCACATTACTACAAGATGGGGACTGAGATGGGCACATTACTACAAGATGGAGACCAGGATGGGCACATTACTACAAGATGGGGACCAGGATGGGCACATTGCTACAAGATGGAGACCGGGATGGGCACATTACTACAAGATGGGGACCGTGATGGGCACATTACTACAAGATGGGGACCAGAATGGGGACATTACTATAAGATGGGGACCAAGATGGGCGACATTACTACAAGATGGGGACCAGGATGGACACATTACTACAAGATGTGGACAAGGATGGGGACATTACTATAAGAAGTTGGTCAGAATTACTATATAGTGCAAATTGTAACAAAAAAATCACTGTATATAGCCAATTAGGGGGCACAAAAAGGAAATAAAAATTGTAAAAACTGTAAACTTGTAAAAACTATAAAACTGTACCATAGCCCATAAAATGAATGCCATGTAAAAGAATAAAATAAAAAAGCCAAAAATGTTCAACAAATGATCCAAAAGGTGTATAGAAAAAAACAATATGGTATATTTTAAAAATTTCATATCATCCTGCAAAGAATGCGGCTCTTCAAATCCACATCTCTTCTATGTGTGGCCCATATACTTAGCCGAGTTTGAGACCCCTGGTCTAGATCATGTGAAGTAATTAACCCTCTTTACTCCTCTTTGATCAGGCTTTATCTGGAATGCTGTGTCCAGTTCTGGGCACCACATCTTAAAAGAGACATCAAAAAACTAGAGCAAGTTCAGAGAAGAGCAACTAGGATGGTGACCGGTCTGCAAACAATGTCCTATGAAGAACGGTTAGAGGATTTGGTAATGTTGAGCATGCAATAGAGAAGACTGAGAGGAGACTTAATAGCTGTCTACAAATATCTCAAGGGCTGTCACACTGTAGAGGGATAAGCTTTATTTTCATTTGCACAAAGAACGACTAGAAACAATGGGATGAAACATAATGGGAGAAGATACAGATTAGATATTAGAAAAAAAAATTTGACAGTGAGGGTGATTAAAGAGTGGAACAAGCTGCTACGAGAGGTGGTGAGTTCACCTTTAATGGAAGTCTTCACACAGAGGCTGGACAGACATCTGTCTGAGATGGTTTAGTGAACCATGCATTGAGCAGGGGGTTTGACCAGATGACCCTGCAGATCCTCTCCAACTCTAATATTCTATGATTCTATGAGGTTGGCACCATGTTCTTAAATGTGCCAGGTGCCGTCACAGAAGTAGATATGTCTGCTGAATGACATCACACAGCCCACCAAATGCTGCTTGTACACACTAGAGAATGTCTCCAAAGGATAAAAAGGAGAGGTGTTGCACATTCTGTATATAGGGGACTGTCTGAGCATTATTCTGTGAATAGAGTATTATGCAGGCTGTCATACGTTATATAGGGGACTGCGGGTGCCATCATAATGTGTATAGGAGGTTATGGGGCCATCATAATGTGCATAGGGAACTGTGGGGCCCTCATACTGTGTGTAGAGGAGTTATGGGCCATCATACTGTACAGATGTGATGTCACAGTATGCTAGGCATCACAATGTGATGCGATTTACCTGCACGAAACCACAATTTAGCAGCTACACAGTGTGAATTTTGGCTGGCAAAAGTCACTGCATGGTCCACACCCTAACATGAATTCTCTAAGTGGCCCAGGACTTTTTAGTTTGAGATCCCTAAACTAGCTCATCCCCTAAAGAAAATGGGGTTGTCACTGACTACACAACTGGGCCCCGATACATTTAGCAGCTTTAGTGAACATAACTGTCCAAAAAGGCTAAAACACCTTGAAGGTCAACACTTCAAAGACCCAAGAATATTAATTCTTAGGATTAAGAAGTGTACAAAACTAATATTTTATGCATAAAATATAAAAAAATTAGATAGTCAGTGTGAAACAAAATAACTATATGTAAATGTGTCTATTCAACCAAAAAACCTATATATATATGACACATGAACTAAATGAGGTATAAAATGTAACATTAATTAATGATAATTTAAAAATACATAATTGGAATAAAAGATAGGGAAAGGGAGCACAGAAGAAGAGGTCACAGAGGTAAGTAGCAGCAATACTAAAATTAACATGCACAAAGTGAGTACATCAAAACCATTCTCCACATGAAGTGTGAAGGATATCCTTGTGAAAGCTTCGGCGAAACGCGCGTTGGATCTAGGTCTCACGGGTCAGTACCAGCTCATTTATGTAATACATGCTCTACCTCTGTACACCATTCTCACCTTGTCTTGTTATTTTAATATAGATCCAAATCTGTGGGAAGTATATTAGCACATTGCACTTTACCATTGTCTCACTTTATTATCTGCATATACACCATTACAACACTTCATGTGGAGAATGGTTTTGATGTACTCACTTTTTGCATGTTAATTTTAGTATTGCTGCTTCTTACCTCTGTGACCTCTTTTTTAGTTCATATGCATAAAATATAGCTTAACTTAAAAATAATCATAATCTTCTATATAAATAAAAATGTAAATGTTTGTTTGTTCAAAATCTAAAATCTCTGGAAGTTCTTCACTGATTGCTTTGAAATTTTCACACAACATTGCATTCGAATAAACGCATGTTTTTATATACCCACTATATTTTTATATACCAGCTGTTGGACGTAAAAGCAACAGCAAGAGGGGGGTGTTAGGAGCTCAGTCCCAGGCAGACTCTCCTCGGCCATCCGACATTCTCCCCCTCTTAGTGACATCTCATTCATAAACCTTCTCCCTTTCCTTCATTCTCCCCAGCCGCTGCCTGTGGTCTGCTCCTTTTGTGTCCCACGAGAGGGTTGGGGGGAAGGGGAATGACGAGGCCGTCTGTTCGAGGCTGAAAGATGATGCTGCTCATCACCACCACCGCCTGAGAGCCTCTGCTCTCTGGCACCACTGCTGCAGCTTCTTCTCCAGAAGGTGAATCTTATTTCTGACTGCGCAACAACAAGAGGGGGAGGGAGGGAAGGAAAGAGGGAGGCTGCACGGAGAGGCGCAGGCCACGACCTCCGCTCTGGGCGCTAAGCTGTGCCCGAGTCTCGCAGCAGTGGGCAGATAGCGAACGACTGCAAAATCCACTGCGCCACCAGCAGGAGTGGCGCTGTGATCTGGCCAGTACAGGCCCGGGACATGTCAAGCGGATCACCCCTTCCTCCTCTGCCGCCACCTGCCGTCATCTCTGTGCCCCCTCCTGTCACATTCCCTCTGCACTAGGGAATTGCATAACTAGCAATCCCTGACATGACCTGCTCCATTTTGACACCTGATAGCAAGTACCAACCTCTTTAGTGACCTGCGCAGAGTACAGGCCTGCAGGGGTCACAGGGTGCAGGATGCTACAATGCCTGCATTGCAATTCCCAATTTGATTGGCATTTGCAATCACTATCAACAAAATTCAAGGCCAATCTTTAGAATTGTGTGGTTTAAATCTAGACACGGATTGCTTCTCACATGGACAATTATATGTTGCATGTTCTAGAGTCGGCAAACCAGACAGACAATCTCTATATCTGCACAGACAATGGAACAACAAAAAATATTTTATACCCACAAGCATTGTGAAATTAAATATTTTAGAAACGTGCGCTTTCTCTTTTCTTTCTTTTCCATTTAACCAGACTGAGCCACAGCAACGCGTGGCTGGGTACAGCTAGTACACAATAAAATAGATAAGGTGCCTCATGCCAAGAGGAGACATAGTTAACAAAACCATTAAAGGCAATATAAGATAACTACCGCACACTGGCTGTATTGATAACCCTGGTATAAAGCCCCCGTCTCACATAGCAATATCGCTAGCGATATCGCTGCTGAGTCACGGTTTTGGTGACTCACCAGCGACCTCACCAGCGATGTCGCTATGTGTGACACTTTGCAACGATCAGGCTCCTGCTGTGAGGTCGCTGATCGCTGCAAAGTGTCCTGGACCATTTTTTGGTCGTTGGCCTCCCGCTGGCCAGCACACATCGCTGTGTGTGACCAGCGGGACCAACGATCTGGCTGGTAACCATGGTAAACATTGGGTTACTAGGGGCACACGCGCACTTAGTAACCCGCTGTTTACCATGGATATCACTCTGCTACGGTGCGCGGAGGCTACCGTTCACCTTAGCAGAGTCGTATCCATGATAAACATCGGGTTACTAAGTGCGCGTATGCCCCTAGTAACCCGATGTTTATCATGGATACCACTCTGCTAAGGTGAACGGTAACCTCCCACGCACCGTAGCAGAGTGGTATCCATGGTAAACAGCGGGTTACTAGGGGCACACGTGCACTTAGTAACCCGATGTTTACCATAGTTACCAGCCTGCTCCTGCTTAAGCAGCAGGCAGGTAGCGGGAGCAGGACATCGTGGAACGATTCTTTCCACGATATCACTGCTCCCCTGATCGCTGGTGAGCCTGCCTGTTTGACAGCTCACCAGCGATGTATTAGCGATGCAGCAACGATCCCTGACAGGTCGTATCGTTGTCGGGATCGCTGCTGCATCGCTTAGTGTGACGGGGCCTTAAGTGTACATCCTTGTTATAAGTGATGCAGAGTTCCAACTATTGTTGCCTAAAGTGGATCCAATAAGAACAATATACAGTGGGGAAAATAAGTAGTTGCTATACTGCCGATTTTGGAAGTTTTCCCACCTACAAAGAATGGAGAGGTCTGTAATTTTTATCGTAGATATACTTCAACTGTGAGAGACAGAATCTAAAAATAAAAACCAGAAAATCACATTGTATGATTTTTAAATAATTAAATTGCATTTTATTGCATGAAATAAGTATTGAGCAGGGGGTTGGACCAGATGACCCAGGAGGTCCCTTCCAACTCTACCATTCTATGATTCTATGATTCTATGATCACCTACAAACTAGCAAGAATTCTGCCTCTCACAGACCTGATAGTTTTTCTTTAAGAAGCCCTCCTACTCTGCACTCACTACCTGTACTAATTGCACCTGTTTGAACTCATTACCTGTATAAAAGACATCTGTCCACGCACTCAATCAATCACACTCCAGCCTCTCCACCTCTCCACCATGGCCAAGGCCAAAGAGCTGTCTATGGACACCAGGGATAAAATTGTATACCTGCACAAGGCTGGTATGGGCTACAGAACAATAGGCAAGCAGCTTGGTGAGAAGGCAACAACTGTTGGCACAATTATTAGAAAATGGAAGAAACACAAGATGACTGTCATTCTTCCTCGGTCTGGGGCACCATGCAAGATCTCACCTCGTGGGGTAAGGATGATTCTGAGAAAGGTCAGGAATCAGCCTAGAACTGGGAGGATAGGAGGACCTAGTCAATGACCTGAAGAGAGCTGGGACCACAGTCTCAAACATTACCGTTAGTAACACATAATAATAATAATAATTTTTATTCATATAGCGCCAACATATTCCGTAGCACTTTACAATTAAGCGGGGACAGGTCCAGACAGTAAATTAAATACAAGGTAAGACAGTTTAAACTGTTAAATTAGGAGTGAGGTCCCTGCTCGCAAGCTTACAATCTACAAGGAGTGGGGGCAACACAATAGGTGAAAAGTGCTTGTTATTTCAGGTTTAGTAATTATAATAAATAGGGATTTTCATGTAAGGCTGCATGATCCGGTCATCATCCCGTATGTTTAAGTGCAATAATCAAGTATCGATTGCTGTTATCATGTGCATGGAAAGTGTGGAGACAGATTAATAGTAGGGAACAGATTCTGAATACTATTTAGAAGGAGGGAGCAGGAGAAAGTTAGTTTACTGAGTTGAGGTGGTATGCTTGTTTAAAGAGATAGGTTTTTAAAGCTCGCTTGAAGATGTGGTAGCTAGGCATCAGTCGGATCGTCTGTGGTAGATCATTCCAGAGAACTAGCGCAGCACGAGAGAAGTCTTGGAGACGGAGGTGCGAGGTCCGGATTATGGGGGATGTTAGTCTTAGGTCATTTGTAGAATGGAGGGCATGTGTAGGGTGATAGACAGAGATGAGAGAGGAGATATAGAACTATGGAGAGCTTTGTGAGTGAGAGCGATGAGTTTATATTGGACCCTGTAGTAAATGGGTAACCAGTGTAATGACTGGGCCAAGATGGAGGCATCTGTGAAACGGCTGGACAGAAATATGACCCTGGCTGCCGCATTCAGGAAGGATTGGAGAGGAGAAAGTTTGGTACAAGGGAGACCAATCAGAAGAGAGTTGCAGTAGTCCAGATGAGAGTGAATAAGAGCGACCGTAAGAGTTTTATCAGTTTCAAAGGTGAGAAAAGGTCGGATTCTGGAGATGTTTTTAAGATGCAGGTGACAAGAGCAGGTGAGTGATCGGATATGGGGAGGAAAGGAAAGGAGTAGTGTCGAATATGACCCTAAGGTAGCGGGCGTGCAGCTTGGGAGTTATGGTTGAACCGTCCAAGGTAATTTCGATGTTAGGTAGAGTTAGGTTAGGAGGAAACACAAAAAACTTCAGTTTTGGAGAGATTCAGTTTAAAATAGAGGGAGGACATGATGTTAGAGACAGCAGACAAACAATTCTTGGTATTTTGTATTAGGGGTGATGTCAGGGGAAGAAGCGTATAATTGGGTGTCGTCACCATAGTGATGATACTGGAACCCAAATCTGCTGATTGTTTGTCCAATAGGGGCAGTGTATAGAGAGAAGATGAGGGGGCCTAGGACTGAGTCCTGCTGAACCCCGATAGTAAGGGGATGAGGAGAGGAAGAGGACCCGGCAAAAGATACCGTAAAGAAGCAGTCAGAGAGGTGGGAGGAGAACCAGGAGAGAACAGTGTCCTTGAGGCCTATAGAGTGGAGCATAGTGAGGAGGAGCTGGTGATCCACAGTGTCAAATGCGGCAGAGAGATCCAGGAGAATCAGCAGGGAGCAATGACCTTTGGATTTAGCTGTTAGTAGATCATTTCATACTTAAGTGAGGGCAGTTTCAGTGGAGTGTAAAGAGCGGAAACCAGATTGTAGAGGGTTGAGGAGACAGTTATCTGAGAGCCTTCATGGATTAAAATCCTGCAGGGTATGCAAGGTTCACCTGCTCACGCCAGCACATGTTTAAGCCAGTTTGAAGTTTACCAAAGACCATCTGGATGATCTAGAGAAGGCATGGGGGAAGGTCATGAGGTCAGTTGAGACAAAAGTAGAACTTTTTGGTAACAACTCCACTCGCCGTATTGGGAGGAAGAAGGATGAATACAGACCCAAGAATACCATCCCAAATGTGAAGCATGGTGGGGGCAACATCATACTTTATGGGTGCATTTCTGCAAAATGGAAAGGACGACTACACCGTATTGAAGGGAGGATGGATTCGGTAATGTATCACGAGAATTTGGCCAACAATCTCCTTCCCTCACTAAGAGCATTGAAGATGGGTCATGGCTGGGTCGTCCAGCATAACAATACCAGAAACACACAATAAGGGCAACTAAAGAGTGGCTTCGTAAGAAGCATTTCAAGGTCCTGGAGTGACCTAGTCAGTCTCCAGAGCTGAACCCAATAGAAAATCTTTGGAGGGAGCTGAAACTCAATGTTGCCCAGAAACAGGCCCAAAACCTGAAAGATCTGGAGAAGATCTTGAGGAGTGGGCCAAAATCCCTGCTACAGTGTGTGCAAACTTGGTCAAGAACTATAGGAAACGTCTGACCTCTGTAATTGCAAACAAAGGTTTCTGGACCAAATATTAAGTTCTGATTTTCTATTGTATGGCTGCGTGCCCACTATCTGTTTTTTAAGCATTTCCGCAGCGTAATTTCCCCTGCGGAAATGCTAAAAAAAGGTTGGTAATAGGTCTGCAATGGTCCCCAATAATAATGCACATGTGCTGTGCACATGCTGTGGAAATTTCCGCTGCGGGTTATAATTGCGGAAAAATCCGCAGCACGTCGATTAATTTTGCGTAATCGCAGCGTTTTAGTCACCATAGACTATCACTGAGCCGCTTCAAATCCGCAAGCATGTAAAAATGCTTGCGAATTTGAAGCGCATTTGCTGCAATTTTGTAGCACAAAACCGCAGCAAATGGGAAGTGACCTCATGTGGGGGCGTTCCTGCCATCCCATGAGCATCCCATAATCCAGGAAGATGAGAATCCCATACCATTCCCGTCTTCCTGGATCAAGGCTGCTCTTCTGGGGTGGTACAAGAGGATAGATCTCAACGTGGTATTCATGATAAGTGAGGTAAGTGTCCTGTGTGTGTGTGTCTGTGTGTGTCTGCGTGGGGTCTGTGTGGGGTCTGTGTGGGTTCTGTGTGTGGTGTATGTGGGGTCTGTGTGCGGGTGTCAGCAGGCAGACATAGACCGATGTGAGACTACTACTCCCATCGGCCTATGTCTGTCCCCCGTTCAGTAGTGCCAGCAGGAGCAGCTCGATGGGAGCAGTAATTCCCATCAGGCTGCTCCTGCTGTAAAATGTGTCCCATATTGTCCCCATATATTTGCCCCCATAAATGTTTTTACTTTTTTCCCCAATATATTTTTTTTATTTTTTGCCCCCATATATTTTTATTTATTTTTTGCCCCCATATTTTTTTTTTTATTGCCCAGATATATATTTTTTTATTTTTTGCCCCCATGTATTTTGATTTATTTTTTGTCCACATAATTTTTTTAATTTATTGCCCCCATGATTATTTATTAATTTAATGTTCCCCTTTTATTTTTATATTTTTTGCCCCAAGAAATTAATTTCATTGGTGGCCAGTGGTTACCTAAAAAAAATAAAGAAAAATAAAGTAGTCCATACATTACCTGTCCCCGCCTAACGCCACTTAAAATAAAATTAAAAATAAAAAAATACACCTGTACTCACCTAGACACCTAATTCCCCGAAGCCATCGATCTCCTGTAATAAAAAATAAAATAACAAACCACAACCTTATCCTTACTGTAGTAGTCCAAATCGAGAGTCCCATGAAGATCTCCAATTTAGATCGGCCACATAAAATGTGACCGCTCTAAACGAGCACCGCTGATACAATGACAGGGCAGTAAAGCGTCCCCGTCATTGCGTCAGCAAGTTCACCGGAGTTCAGCTAGCACTGCTCCGGGGAGCTCCTTTAAGGCCACCGCTGACCATGAGAAATTCCCACGGTACACCAGGGCCGTAAAGGAGGCCACCGGAGCTGCACTAATGCACTCTTGTGACCTCATTCTGCGGCTCACACTGCCGGGAGCGGACGTGTTCCCGGCAGTGTGAGCATATAGCAGCCATGCACAGCTGTCACATCTTCAGATGTGACAGCTATGCATGGGAGATCAGCGCTGGAACGTGGACAGGTACAGTGCATTGTGAAAGTATTTGGCCCCCTTGAACTTTTCTACCTTTTGCCACATTTCTGGCTTCAAACATAAAGATTAGTGTTGAGCGAGTATGTTCTGTTCTGAGTATGCTCGGGCCGAGCTCCGACTATTTACAGCTGTTCGGTGATATGATTGAATCGCTCCCATGTGCATGATTTGCAATTGTTTGACAGCTTTATTACATGTGAGGAATGTGTAAGAAATAGACATTCCACACATGTAATAAAGCTGTCAAACAGTTGCAAATCATGCACACGGGAGCGATTCAACCATATCACCGAGCAGCTGTAAGTACTCGGAGCTCGGCCCGAGCATACTCGGCGAAAGGGTTAATAGAACATACTCGCTCAACACTATTAAAGATGTAAATTTCTATTTTTTGGGGGAAGAATCAACAACAAGTGGGACACAATCGTGAAGTGGAACGAAATTTATTGGATATTTTAAACTTTTTTAACAAATTAAAAACTGAAAAGTGGGGAGTGCAATATTATTCGGCTACCTTGAGTTAATACTTTGTAGCGCCACTTTTTGCTGCGATTATAGCTGCAAGTCGCTTGGGGTATGTCTGTATCAGTTTTGCATATCGAGTGGCTGAAATTCTTGCCCATTCTTCCTTGCAAAACAGCTCGAGCTCATTGAGGTTGGATGGAGGGCGTTTGTGAACAGCAGTTTTCATCTCTTTCCACAGATTCTTGATTGGATTCAGGTCTGGACTTTGACTTGGCCATTCTAACACCTGGATACTTTTATTTTTGAACCATTCCATTGTTGATTTTGCTTTTTGTTTGGGATCATTGTCTTGTTGGAAGATAAATCTCCATCCCAGTCTCAGGTCTTTTGTAGACTCCAACAGGTTTTCTTCCAGAATGGTCCTGTATTTGGCTCGGTCCATCTTTCTATCAATTTTAACCATCTTCCCTGTCGCTGCTGAAGAAAATCAGGCCCAAACCATGATGCTGCCACCACCATGTTTGATAGTGGGGATGGTGTTTTGAGGGTGATGAGCTGTGTTGCTTTTACGCCAAATATATCGTTTTGCATTGTGGCCAAAAAGTTTGATTTTGGTATCATCTGACCAGAGCACCTTATTCCACCTGTTTGGTGTGTCTCCCAGGTGGCTTGTGGCAAACTTCAAACGAGACTTTTTATGGTTATCTTTGAGAAATGGCTTTCTTTTTGCCACTCTTCCATAAAGGCCAGATCTGTGCAGATTGTTGTCCTATGGACAGACTCGCCCACCTTAGCTGTAGATCTCTGCAGTTCATCCAGAGTTATCATGGGCCTTTTGGCTGCATCTCTGATCAGGCTTCTCCTTGTTCGAGATGAAAGTTTAGAGGGACGGCCGGGTCTTGGTAGATTTGCAGTGGTCTGATACTCCTTCCATTTCAATATGATCGCTTGCACAGTGCTCCTTGAGATGGTTAAAACTTGGGAAATCTTTTTGCATCAAGATCCGGCTTTAAACTTCACCACAACAGTATCTCGGACCTGCCTAGTGTGTTCCTTGGTCTTCATGATGCTCTCTGCACTTGAAACAGAACCCTGAGACTATCACAGAGCAGGTGCATTTATACAGAGACTTGATTACACACTTGGATTATATTTATCATTACCAGTCATTTAGGACAACATTGGATCATACAGAGATCATCACTGAGCTTCTGGAGTGAGTTTGCTGCACTGAAAGTAAAGGGGCCGAATAATATTGCACGCCCCACTTTTCAGTTTTTAATTTGTTAAAAAAGTTTAAAGTATCCAATAAATTTCGTTCCACTTCACGATTGTGTCCCACTTGTTGTTGATTCTTCCCCAAAAAATTCGAATTTTATATCTTTATGTTTGAAGCCAGAAATGTGGCAAAAGGTAGAAAAGTTCAAGGGGGCCAAATACTTTCACAATGCACTGTAATTATTTTTTTTTTAGAAAATTAAGAATTAATTAAAATGGTGTGTTTTATTTCAATTAAATTATTTTTTTCGGGGTGTTTTTGTGTTTATTTATTTTTTATTTTTTAACTCTTTGTAGGTTAGTAATGGGGGTGTCTTATAGAGGCCTCTCATTACTATCCTGGGCTTCATGCCAGCTACCGTTGACATGAACCCTAACGCCATTACCCCCTGCTACCGCACCAGGGCAGCGTGGAAGAGCAAGGCTAAGCGCCAGATTAGGCGCACAAATCTGATGCTCCAAATCTGGGGTGGCTGAGGACTGATATTATAGCCTGGGAGGGGGCCTATAACCATGGCCCCTTTTAGGCTATTAATATCAGGTCGCAGCTGTCTGCCTAGCCTTTGCTGGCTACAATTTATAGGGGGACCCCATGTCATTTTTTTTGGGAGGGGTCTCCCTGTACAGTAGCCAGAAAAGGCAAAGCGGTTAGCCTTTGCTGGCTACAATTTGTAGGGGGACCCCAAGTAATTTTTTGGGGGGGATATTTGTGTTCAATAACACTTCAAAAACGATTACAAAAACGACTGTAAAATCCACATAAAAAAACGCGTCAAAAACGGGTCAAAAAATCACCTAAAATCCTCTTTTCTGGCAAAGGAGATGCAGAAATGCTCAGGAAAATTTCTGCTTCATTTCTGCATCGTGGGCCCTTAGCCTATCAAATACTTATTTTAAATGCAAATTAATTGTGTAAAAATCATACAGTCACGGGGGCCTTCTCCAGTATCACACAATCAACAGAGCGAGAGATGAGTGAACAAACCTAAGAACCTTTATTACATCCAAACCAAAAGGTCCATAAACAAACCACCACACAGAGGATAAAATAATCCAGGAACACAGATTCAGTCCAGTAAAGGGATAAATGCCCCGTGAGTAGAGATGAGCGTTGTTCGACTCGAACTGTTCGCCAATCTCAAATTCGAGCTGTTTTGAGCGGTGTTCGAGTCGTTCGGCGAACACGAACGATTTGAAAAAAATCCAGCTGTTCGAGGTTATGTTCGATAACTGTTCGTGCACCAAAATCATAACTGGATTTTTTCACAGTAATGCTGATAATCAATGTTAATATGCAGTTTGAGTGTACAGCAGGGCGGGGGGAGGGGCAGGGGATGGATCTCTGCAGAAATAATGAAGATCTCCAATTTTTTTTCTCTTTCCCACATTTACAGTGGGGAGATGCAATCTGTCAGCCTATCAGCAGAGCATACACGGAGCGAAGTGCTGTTTTTCACACAAGCAAGGGCATGTGTGATTGGCAGTGTATGTCACATGTCCTTGCCCTATAAGACCCAGCCATTTTCCCCGTCGCCACCATTTTCTCACTGCTGTAGCTGCGTGTTAGACGGCACCAGTAGTAGGGACTAATTGTAATTGCAGTCCTTTTGAGGACTATTTTATAGCATCTCCTAGGACTTCTTGCCAGGCAGGTCTGTGCCAGTGCTGTGCAAGTGTTTTTCACAGCATTTGGCTAAATCTGGCTAAGCAAATCCTTTTTGGCCTCTAGCAGTGTGTGTTAGTCAGTGGAGTAGCGTATCTGTGTTGCAAGCTACACCACCTGTGTATAGAATACAATTTTTTTTACTGCACCTAGCCAAGTAAAACCTTTTGGGCATAGCATCATTCTATTAGGCCATCTATACTAAGCTGCTCCAGCTTGCAAATTACAAATAATTTTTATCTGCATCTAGCTCGGAAAATAATTTTGGGCATAGTAGTAGTGTGTGGTACTCATTGTATTAGGCCATCTATACCAAGCTCCACCAGCTTTGAAATTAATAATAATTTTTAGCTGCATCTTGCCTGTAAAATAATTTTAGGCATATTAGCAGTGTGTGGTACTCATTCTATTAGGCCATCTATACTAAGCTCCACCAGCTTTCAAATTACTAATAATTTTTAGCTGCATCTTGCCTGGAAAATAATTTTGGGCATAGTAGAAGTGTGTTGTACTCATTGTATTAGGCCATCTATACCAAGCTCCACCAGTTTTGAAAATTAATAATAATAATTTTTAGCTGCATCTTGCCTGGAAAATAATTTTGGGCATAGTAGCAGTGTGTGGTACTCATTGTAATAGGCCATCTATACCAAGCTCCACCAGTTTTGAAATTACTAATAATTTTTAGCTGCATCTTGCCTGGAAAATAATTTTGGGCACAGAAGCAGTGTGTGGTACTCATTGTATTAGGCCATCTATACCAAGCTCCACCAGTTTTGAAATTAATAATAATTTTTAGCTGCATCTTGCCTGGAAAATAATTTTAGGCATATTAGCAGTGTGTGGTACTCATTCTATTAGGCCATCTATACTAAGCTCCACCAGCTTTCAAATTACTAATAATTTTTAGCCGCATCTTGCCTAGAAAATAATTTTGGGCATAGTAGTAGTGTGTGGTACTCATTGTATTAGGCCATCTATACTAAGCTCCACCAGCTTTCAAATTACTAATAATTTTTAGCTGCATCTTGCCTGGAAAATAATTTTGAGCATAGTAGCAGTGTGTGGTACTCATTGTATTAGGCCATCTATACCAAGCTCCACCAGTTTTGAAATTAATAATAATTTTTAGCTGCATCTTGCCTGGAAAATAATTTTGGGCATAGTAGCAGTGTGTGGTACTCATTGTATTAGGCCATCTATACCAAGCTCCACCAGTTTTGAAATTACAAATAATTTTTAGCAGCATCTGGCCTGGAAAATAATTTTGGCCATAGTAGCAGTGTGTGGTACTCATTGTATTAGGCCATCTATACCAACTCTACCAGTTTTGAAATTAATAATAATTTTTAGCTGCATCTTGCCTGGAAAATAATTTTGGGCCTGTAGCAGTGTGTGGTACTCATTCTATTAGGCCATCTATACTAAGCTCCACCAGCTTTCAAATTACTAATAATTTTTAGCCGCATCTTGCCTAGAAAATAATTTTGGGCATAGTAGTAGTTGGTGGTACTCATTGTATTAGGCCATCTATACTAAGCTCCACCAGCTTTCAAATTACTAATAATTTTTAGCTGCATCTTGCCTGGAAAATAATTTTGAGCATAGTAGCAGTGTGTGGTACTCATTGTATTAGGCCATCTATACCAAGCTCCACCAGTTTTGAAATTAATAATAATTTTTAGCCGCATCTTGCCTGGAAAATAATTTTGGGCATAGTAGCAGTGTGTGGTACTCATTGTATTAGGCCATCTATACCAAGCTCCACCAGTTTTGAAATTACTAATAATTTTTAGCAGCATCTGGCCTGGAAAATAATTTTGGGCATAGTAGCAGTGTGTGGTACTCATTGTATTAGGCCATCTATACCAACTCTACCAGTTTTGAAATTAATAATAATTTTTAGCTGCATCTTGCCTGGAAAATAATTTTGGGCCTGTAGCAGTGTGTGGTACTCATTCTATTAGGCCATCTATACTAAGCTCCACCAGCTTTCAAATTACTAATAATTTTTAGCCGCATCTTGCCTAGAAAATAATTTTGGGCATAGTAGTAGTTGGTGGTACTCATTGTATTAGGCCATCTATACTAAGCTCCACCAGCTTTCAAATTACTAATAATTTTTAGCTGCATCTTGCCTGGAAAATAATTTTGAGCATAGTAGCAGTGTGTGGTACTCATTGTATTAGGCCATCTATACCAAGCTCCACCAGTTTTGAAATTAATAATAATTTTTAGCCGCATCTTGCCTGGAAAATAATTTTGGGCATAGTAGCAGTGTGTGGTACTCATTGTATTAGGCCATCTATACCAAGCTCCACCAGTTTTGAAATTACTAATAATTTTTAGCAGCATCTGGCCTGGAAAATAATTTTGGGCATAGTAGCAGTGTGTGGTACTCATTGTATTAGGCCATCTATACCAACTCTACCAGTTTTGAAATTAATAATAATTTTTAGCTGCATCTTGCCTGGAAAATAATTTTGGGCCTGTAGCAGTGTGTGGTACTCATTCTATTAGGCCATCTATACTAAGCTCCACCAGCTTTCAAATTACTAATAATTTTTAGCCGCATCTTGCCTAGAAAATAATTTTGGGCATAGTAGTAGTTGGTGGTACTCATTGTATTAGGCCATCTATACTAAGCTCCACCAGCTTTCAAATTACTAATAATTTTTAGCTGCATCTTGCCTGGAAAATAATTTTGAGCATAGTAGCAGTGTGTGGTACTCATTGTATTAGGCCATCTATACCAAGCTCCACCAGTTTTGAAATTAATAATAATTTTTAGCTGCATCTTGCCTGGAAAATAATTTTGGGCATAGTAGCAGTGTGTGGTACTCATTGTATTAGGCCATCTATACCAAGCTCCACCAGTTTTGAAATTACTAATAATTTTTAGCAGCATCTGGCCTGGAAAATAATTTTGGGCATAGTAGCAGTGTGTGGTACTCATTCTAACCAACCGTTTTAAGCAACTCTGGGGCAATTGAAACCACTTAAGTGGTGTCTGTGCCACAAATTTTTTGAAAAAATGGAGACTCTTTTTGGAGTCCCCTTGCTTTGTTTTACGTGACGTTGCCATCGTCAATTAGAGGTGGGTTGGGTCCCCCCCCCCCTTTTAACCGTAAGAAAATACATACACTATGGCTTGGGGTAACACAGATGGTTGAGTCTGAAGAGTTGTTTACTCAGAGGTCTGCTCCAAAGCTTCAGTGTCTGCTAGTCAGCGCAGTAACCCAGCTGCGAAGCATGCTTCACCGCCTGTGTACCTAATAATGATTTTTAAATGCATCTAGCCTAGGCAGACTGTGGGGACCCCTAACCAAACCCAGACGCTCAGCCCCCTAACGCCCCCCTTTCATTGACAATACAATCATGTAACTCTTACAACTGGATGGGTGAGGATCGGTCACAGCTTTATTAACTGTTTATACTCATTCCATTAGAAATGCATTTTATTTCTAAAATAATTCAGCTTGTTGCAGCATGCCCTGTGTCTCCAGTCTCAACAACGGCAAGTTGGCCAACAAGTGTAACTCTCCATCATGTCCTTTCTATTTCCAGGCCACGGAGGATCTATAGTTAGTTTTGTGAAAAATTCTCTGAAGTGCTCAGTGTCTAGTTTCATTATTGCCATTAGTTATGCGATCTTGTGATAAGCTATGTCGTTTCACCCGGCCTGTATAACTAAGTTGACCGGACCTCTTTCTTACCTCTCTCCCTACCTTGATTACCGCCATTAGTACCTGTGGCCATTGCAGGCCTCTAATACCTCTCCAGTTCAAATATGTGTTATGAAACTCCAATTTCCTCCCACCTGGGCGGACTTTCACCCTTCTTTCTGCACAATATATATACGAGTTCTTAATCATTGCATAGCAAAAAAAACAGCAAGGAAGTGGTATTTATATGTCATGTCCTGCTATGCACCTGTTCAAGGCTGAGTTAATCAGAAATTTAAACACACATACCATGTTAAAATCTTATAGCATAGAAACAATGCATATAAATGTAAATAATCAAAAAGAAAAGAAGAAAAAAGGAACATATATATAATAATAATCTATAAATGATCACTCATAATAATACATCAAATCATGTCTGATGTTTAAATCCGCTGGTACACGTGTATTTAAAGTATAAATACACCAACTTTCTCTATTAAGGAGCTTTCTCCTATAATCATCCACCAAATCTCCACCAATCGCCACGGTCCATGGAGGGGCCACCACAGTCAGTGAATCCTTCCTTATTTAGTATATAGTCTACCAATACTTTGGGCGTATTAGCCCAGCTGCGAAGCAAGCTGCACCGCCTGAGTATCTAATGACAATTTTTAACTGAATCTAGCCTAGGCAGACTGTGGGGACCCCCAACCAAACCCAGACGCTCTGCATGCAACCAATCATTTGATAGTATTGCTAGTAGCAGAGTCGCATGGGCTCTAAACCTTGCATAGCCTGTGCATTTTTTCCGATCGCTACGGATGACCCAACTCATGTTATCTGTAACATTTGTCACCAAAAGCTAAGTAGAGGCCAAAAAATCCATGGAAACAGCATGAGGAAGACCCCTGGAAGCATCTCTGATACCCCGGTCACTGCCTAAAAGTGTGCCCATCAGAAGTGATCCTTGCCGCATCAGAAGATGCAGACTTGCAACTATCCCCGTGCAAGTCCTTGTCCCAGGGCAGTGTTCAATTGTACCTCCCCCGTTCCTTGCAATGCAAGCGCAAGTATGCAGCCTGCCACCCACCCACCCCCAGGCTGCAATACCATTCTGCTTGCTTGCTTGCACTTGAAATTGGGACTTTTAGGCATGTGGAGGCGGAATCTGGCCACCACGTCATGGCTGCGTCGGCGGCCTGGTATCCATACTCAGTCCCCAGCCGCCCAATGGCCGGGTGTCCACACTTGGTCCCCAGATGCCAGGGGGTGCCCGAGTGTCCATACTCGGTCCCCAGCCACCCCTATTTGTCCCGGTAACCTTCCCTACACTTTTCTTAGCCTGGCCTGCTTAAGGGCCGCATTGGCCGGGCCCACCAGACAACCAGACTCCTCCGGTGGGCCATGGTTTCTCCATCAGGGGAGTTGAGAGTGCCAAGGTGAGGAGCATGATGATGATGATAGAAGTTAGCATCTGCTTTGTTTTCTTGGAATGCAAGCGTAAGTGTGCAGCCTGCCACCCACCCACCCCCAAGGCTGCAATACCATACTGCTAGCTTGCTTGCCCTTGAAATGAGGCCATTTAGGCTTGTGGAGGCAGACGCCGGCCACCATGTCATGGCTGTGTCGGCGGCCTAGTATCTATACTCAGTCCCCAGTCGCCCGGCGGCCGGGTGTCCACACTCGGTCCCCAGCCGCTAGGAGGCGGCCAGGTGTCCATAATCGGTCCCCGGCCACCCCTATTTGTCCCGGTAACCTTCCCCACACTTTTCTTAACCCGGCCTGCTTTAGGGCAGCATTGGCCGAGCCCACCAGGCAACCAGACTCCTCCGGTGGGCCCTGGCTTCTCCATCAGGGGGGTTGAGAGTGCAAAGGTGAGGAGCATGATGATGATGATAGTAGTTAGCATCTGCTTTGTTTTCTTGGAATGCAAGCGTAAGTGTGCAGCCTGCCACCCACCCACCCCTAGGCTGCAATACCATACTGCTAGCTTGCTTGCACTTGAAATGAGGCCTTTTAGGCTTGTGGAGGCAGACACCGGCCACCATGTCATGGCTGTGTCGGTGGCCTGGTATACATACTCAGTCCCCAGCCACCAGGGGGCGGCCAGGTGTCCATACTCTATTTGTCCCAGTGCGCCTTATACACAAGCGCGCATGCCAAAACATTACATGTACCCTCCCCAGTGCATTTAGTGGGAAGGACAGCCTAACCACAAACACGTGGACAAGTGAATGTGGCAAAGGATGGTCCATCTCACTGACGCCTTCACACTGGGTTAATATTGTGGAAGCCGGGACACAGTTGGACACTGGGATGCAATATGTCCTCCAAACATAGAGGATTGCGGGTCCTGGGTCAATCATGCTTCAACACAAAGTTCAGAAGGTAGACAGCAGGAGTGGACAGCCTCCTACACAATGAGTAAATTATTCATGATCATGAGGTCATCCATCTCCTTAGCTTTCTGTTCCTTGGAATGCAAGCGCAGGTATGTATTAGCGGCTAGGCCTGAGGTGGTCAGCATTTTGGCGCATATCCTACCTCCTCCGAGGATTGCTGGATGTTTTCTTGCTACTTTCCCAGTTCTATGACTCCCGTTAAAACAAAGCTTCAGGTGATGAATGATGGATGAGGTGGTGGCAAAGGAGAAAGAGCAGGAGGAACAGGAACCATTCACATCAATATCAGGACAGTCAACCACACATGTCTTGTAGGATATGTTTCTGTACCAAAAGGAGTGGTTCAGCTACACAGTTATAGGGCATTCAGTGAGTGCAATGCCTACCAAAAATTTCAAACCACTTCAATGCCCCTTGAAAGTGACATGGAGGTCAGAGGGCCTTAACTAAACTGTTTTTTTCCATTTATAGCAACTGGGTCTCCTGTGCACTGTTGGCCTAAGCAGTGAATGGACGGCTTTCCAAAAATTATGAGGAACTGCAATGCCCCTTGAAACAGATGTGGATTACAGCATACTAAAAACCTTCTACCCATTATTGGGGAGTGGGTCTCCCTTAGTGTTCGCCTATGCATTGAAAAGAAAAAGCTGACTTAAATTAGGAGGAAATGCAATGCCCGTTGAAAGAGTCGTGGAGGATAGAGGTAATTAAAAACAACATTTCAATGCCCCTTGGGAGAGCTGAGGAGTTCAGAGTGGTTTAACAAGACGGTTTTAATGCCCCTTGGAAGAGACGTGGAGGTCACAGTAGCTTAACAAGACCGTTTTAATGCCCCTTGGAAGAGTGGTGGAGGTCGCAGTGGAATAAAAAGACAATATCAATGCCCCTTGGAAGAGTGGTGGAGGTCGCAGTGGAATAAAAAGACAATATCAATGCACCTTGGAAGAGTGGCGGAGGTCGCAGTGGAATAAAAAGACAATATCAATGCCCCATGGAAGAGACGTGGAGGTCACAGTAGCTTAACAAGTAGATTTTAATGGCCCTTGGAAGAGTGGTGGAGGTCGCAGTGGAATAAAAAGACAATATCAATGCCCCTTGGAAGAGTGGTGGAGGTCACAGTGGAATAAAAGGACAATATCAATGCCCCGTGGAAGAGACGTGGAGGTCACAGTAGCTTAACAAGATGGTTTTAATGCCCCTTGGAAGAGTGCTGGAGGTCGCAGTGGAATAAAAAGACAATATCAATGCCCCTTGGAAGAGTGGTGGAGGTCGCAGTGGAAAAAAAAGACAATTTCAATGCCCCGTGGAAGAGACGTGGAAGTCACAGTAGCTTAACAAGACGGTTTTAATGCCCCTTGGAAGAGACGTGGAGGTCACAGTAGCTTAACAAGACGGTTTTAATGCCCCTTGGAAGAGTGGTGGAGGTTGCAGTGGAATAAAAAAACAATTTCAATTGCCCTTGGAAGAGACGTGGAGGTCGCAGTTGAAAAAAAGACAATATCAATGCCCCGTTGAAGAGACGTGGAGGTCACAGTAGCTTAACAAATTGGTTTTAATGCCCCTTGGAAGAGATGTGAAGATCACAGTAGCTTAACAAATTGGTTTTAATGCCCCTTGGAAGAGACGTGAAGATCACAGTAGCTTAACAAGATCATTTTAATGCCCCTTGGAAGAGTGGTGGAGGTCGCAGTGGAATAAAAAGACAATATCAATGCTGCGTGGAAGAGACGTAGAGGTCACAGTAGCTTAACAAGATGGTTTTAATGCTCCTTGGAAGAGTGGTGGAGGTCGCAGTGGAATAAAAAGACAATATCAATTCCCCTTGGAAGAGTGGTGGAGGTCACAGTGGAATAAAAAGACAATATCAATGCCCCGTGGAAGAGACGTGGAGGTCACAGTAGCTTTTAACGCCCCTTGGAAGAGTGGTGGAGGTCGCAGTGGAATAAAAATACAATATCAATGCCCCTTGGAAGAGTGGTGGAGGTCGTAGTGGAATAAAATGACAATATCAATGCCCCGTGGAAGAGACATGGAGGTCACAGTAGCTTAACAACATCGTTCTAATGCCCCTTGGAAGAGACATGGAGGTCACAGTAGCTTAACAAGACGGTTTTAATGCCCCTTGGAAGAGTGGTGGAGGTTGCAGTGGAATAAAAAAACAATATCAATGGCCCTTGGAAGAGACGTGGAGGTCGCAGTGGAAAAAAAAGACAATATCAATGCCCCGTGGAAGAGACATGGAGGTCACAGTAGCTTAACAAATTGGTTTTAATGCCCCTTGGAAGAGACGTGAAGGTCACAGTAGCTTAACAAGACGATTTTAATGCCCCTTGGAAGAGTGGTGGAGGTCGCAGTGGAGTAAAAAGACAATATCAATGCTGCGTGGAAGAGACGTGGAGGTCACAGTAGCTTAACAAGATGGTTTTAATGCCCCTTGGAAGAGTGGTGGAGGTCGGGAATAAAAAGACAATATCAATGCCCCTTGGAAGAGTGGTGGAGGTCGCAGTAGAAAAAAAAGACAATTTCAATGCCCCGTGGAAGAGACGTGGAGGTCACAGTAGCTTAACAAGACGGTTTTAATGCCCTTTGGAAGAGACGTGGAGGTCACAGTAGCTTAACAAGACGGTTTTAATGCCCCTTGGAAGAGTGGTGGAGGTTGCAGTGGAATAAAAAGACAATATCAATGCTGCGTGGAAGAGACGTAGAGGTCACAGTAGCTTAACAAGATGGTTTTAATGCTTCTTGGAAGAGTGGTGGAGGTCGCAGTGGAATAAAAAGACAATATCAATTCCCCTTGGAAGAGTGGTGGAGGTCACAGTGGAATAAAAAGACAATATCAATGCCCCGTGGAAGAGACGTGGAGGTCACAGTAGCTTAACAAGACGGTTTTAACGCCCCTTGGAAGAGTGGTGGAGGTCGCAGTGGAATAAAAAGACAATATCAATGCCCCTTGGAAGAGTGGTGGAGGTCGCAGTGGAATAAAATGACAATATCAATGCCCCGTAGAAGAGACATGGAGGTCACAGTAGCTTAACAACATTGTTTTAATGCCCCTTGGAAGAGACATGGAGGTCACAGTATCTTAACAAGACGGTTTTAATGCCCCTTGGAAGAGTGGTGGAGGTTGCAGTGGAATTAAAAAACAATATCAATGGCCCTTGGAAGAGACGTGGAGGTCGCAGTGGAAAAAAGAGACAATATCAATGCCCCGTGGAAGAGACGTGGAGGTCACAGTAGCTTAACAAATTGGTTTTAATGCCCCTTGGAAGAGACGTGAAGGTCACAGTAGCTTAACAAGACGATTTTAATGCCCCTTGGAAGAGTGGTGGAGGTCGCAGTGGAATAAAAAGACAATATCAATGCTGCGTGGAAGAGACGTGGAGGTCACAGTAGCTTAACAAGATGGTTTTAATGCTCCTTGGAAGAGTGGTGGAGGTCGCAGTGGAATAAAAAGACAATATCAATTCCCCTTGGAAGAGTGGTGGAGGTCACAGAGGATTAAAAAGACAATATCAATGCCCCGTGGAAGAGACGTGGAGGTCACAGTAGCTTAACAAGATGGTTTTAATGCCCCTTGGAAGAGTGGTGGAGGTCGCAGTGGAATAAAAAGACAATATCAATGCCCCTTGGAAGAGTGGTGTAGGTCGCAGTGGAATAAAAAGACAATATCAATGCCCCGCAGAAGAGACATGGAGGTCACAGTAGCTTAACAACATCATTTTAATGCCCCTTGGAAGAGTGGCTGAGGTCGCAGTGGAATTAAAAGACAATATCAATGCCCCGTGGAAGAGACGTGGAGGTCACAGTAGCTTAACAAGACGATTTTAATGCCCTTACAAGAGCCATGCAGTACAGCATATTAAAAATGTTATTCCCATTATGGGGGAGTGGGTCTCCCATAGTCTTTGCCTATGCCTTCCAAGCAAAAGCTGCCAAAAATTAGGACGGAGGAACTTGCAATGCTGGCAACATCGACCACGGTCACCCTGGTGGCTGAGGATAAGGAGAAGAGCAAAAAACAGCCGAAATGAGGAAGCATATACCCATGTGTGGGTGTGAAGCGGTGCATGGGAATACACCTCCTGAAACAACACAGTGGATTTGACTTTATGTTACTCTGCTCTCATTTGGTGGTGATGAGAAGTCTGGCCCAGTCCAGCCCTTGTTCATTTTGATAAGGGTCAGCTTGTCAGCTTATTAGTTATAATTCCCCCAGCGGCACTAAAAACACGCTCTGATAACACGCTAGCGGCAGGGCAGGCCAAGACCTCCAAGGCATACAGAGCAAGTTCATTCCAAGTGTCCAGCTTGGATACCCAATAATTAAAAGGCACAGAGGAATCACGGAGGACGCTGGTATGGTCAGCAAGGTACTCCCTCACCATCTTTTGAAACTTTCCACTCCTTGTGAGAGTACCCCGCTCCCCAGGGCCTGTAAGCTGGGCGGGCCCCAGAAAACTGTCCCAGAACGTTGACAGTGTTCCCCTGCCTCTGCTGGATTGGAGTTGCGTCTCTCTCGCCTGTACGCCTTGGTTGGTCAACAAACTGTGATCTCTGCCGCTAGCGTGTTCAGATGGGAATTTTTTGAACATTTCTGCAGCAAGGGCCTTCTGGTATTGCTCCATTTTTGTAGACCTCTCCACCTCAGGAATAAGAGAGTCAAAGTTCTCCTTGTAGCGGGGGTCTAAAAGTGTCACCAACCAGTAATGACTGTCGCCCAACATTTTGACAATGCGAGGGTCACGGTTAAGGCAGCGTAACATAAAGTCAGCCATGCGTGACAGACTGGTAACGGGCAAGACTTCCGTGTCTTCACCAAGATGATGACTGACCATGCTCTCCTCCTCCTCCTCCTCACACCTGTCCTCAGACCAACCACGCTGAACTGACGGTATGAGAGTTGTACAGGTACTACCGTCTACAGCGCATGATACCAGCTCCTGTTATTCTTCCTCCTCTTCCTCCTCCTCTCCCTCATTGTCCCCCAATGAACGTTGGGATGAGATGAGGCTGGGCTGTGTGTAATCACCCACTATGGCTTCTTGATCCATCTCATCATACTCTGGCTGCAATGCCTCCTCTTTAATTCTCTGCAGAGAGCGTTGCAAAAGACAGAGAAGTGGGATGCTGAAGCTAAAGACGGCGCCACTCACCATCTTGGTGGACTCCTCAAAGTTTGTCAGGATGGTACATATGTCAGACATCCAGGTCCACTCCTGAGGTCTTATGTGTGGAGTCTGACCTGAATATCGACGGCGTTGTTGCAGCTGGTACTCCACAACTGCTCTCTTCTGCTCACAAATCCTTTGCAACATGTGGAGGGTAGAGTTCCAACATGTGGAGACATCACACACCAGTCGGCGTGCCGGAAGCTGCAAACGCTGCTGAAACACAGCAAGGGCGGCGGAAGCTGTAGCCAACTTCCGAAAATGAGCTGACAGGCAGAGTATTTTGAAGAGCAGATCTGGCAACTCGGGGTACGATTTAAGAAACCGCTGAACCATGAGGTTAAGCACATGAGCCAGGCATGGTACGTGTGTGATCTCGCCTCGCCGCAGAGACGCCACCAAGTTACAGCCATTGTCACACACGACCATGCCTGGATGTAGGTTCAGCGATCTCAGCCACAGATCTGCCTGCTCTTTCACAGCTGTCCACAGCTCACAAGCAGTGTGAGGTTTATCACCTAAGCTTATGAGTTTCAGCACAGCCTGCTGCCGCTTGGCTGAGGCAGTACTGCAGTGCTTCCAGCTTGTAACTGATGTGGTGATATCTGAGATGGAGGCTGAACATGAGGAGGAGGATGATGCACAGGAGCTGTACACTGTGGGGGCAACTCTGACTGACATAGGGCCGGCAATCCTCCGTGTGGGGAGGATGTGTTCCGTCCCAAGGTCCGACTGGGTCTCGGCTTCCACTATGTTTACCCAGTGTGCCATCAGGGAGATGTACCGTCCCTGGCCACAAGCACTTGTCCACGTGTCCGTTGTCAGGTGGACTCTCCCAGTAACTGCATTGTTGATGGCACGGCAGATGTTTTGGGACACGTGCTTGTGTAGTGCGGGAAAGACACATCGGGCAAAATAGAGTCGGCTGGGGACCGAGTACCGAGGGACGGCCACTGCCATAAGGTTGCGGAAGGATTCCATTTCCACCAGCTTAAAAGGCAGCA
The DNA here is from genome assembly GCF_046119375.1 of Phyllobates terribilis. Taxonomy (NCBI): domain Eukaryota; kingdom Metazoa; phylum Chordata; class Amphibia; order Anura; family Dendrobatidae; genus Phyllobates; species Phyllobates terribilis. Next base: position 52,553,950 of record NW_027362770.1, on the reverse strand, counting down.
TTTCCAACGCAAGAAGTCGTGAAATGTGCGAATTTAGGACTGTGGCCTGTGGGGCGTTGGCTGCGAATTTGCGCTTTTGTTCAAAGGTCTGGGATATGGACAATTGAACGCTGCGGTGGGACGTGGTCGTGGATGCTGTTTCTTGAGAAACTGCCATAACGAGTGAAGACTGAGAGGAGGGGGCATCTTTGCATGCAGTTACATAGTTACATAGTTTATAAGGCCGAAAAAAGACAAGCGTCCATCCAGTTCAGCCTATTTCTTGTGCACTGCAGCTATTCCGCTATTCCTATAGCATGCGGTGTAGGCCAATTTACATCATTGAGGAAAAATTCTCTTCCCGACACCAATCTGGCAGTCAGATTAAATCCCTGGATTAATTAACTAAGCATAAGATGTAATTTTATTGTTCTCAAGAAAGGCGTCCAGGCCTCTCTTGAACTCATTAAGTGAGTTGGACATCACCACTTCCTCTCCCAGAGAGTTCCAGAGTCTCACGGCTCTGACCGTAAAGAATCCCCTTCTATGCTGGTGCAGGAACCTTCTTTCCTCCAGACGCATAGTGTGCCCCCTCGTCTTTGTCACCATCCTTGGTATAAACAGGTCATGGGAGAGATCTCTGTACTGCCCCCTGATGTATTTATACATGTTTATGAGGTCTCCCCTAAGCCTTCTCTTTTCCAATGTAAATAGGCCTAATTTTGACAACCTCTCTACGTATTCTAGTCCCTCCATTCCCTTTATTACCTTAGTCGCCCTCCTTTGTACCGTCTCTAGCTCCAATATGTCTTTCCTGAGCACCGGAGCCCAGAACTGTGCACAATATTCTAAGTGCGGCCTTACCAGCGCTTTATACAGAGGAAGAACAATGTTCTCATCATATGCCCCTATTCCTCTTCTGATGCATGCCATGACTCTATTTGCCTTCGCAGCTGCTGCCTGACACTGGGCACTCCAATTTAATTGGTTATTAACCAAGACGCCCAGGTCCTTCTCCATGTCAGATTTCCCCAACGGTTTCCCATTTAATATGTATGGGTGACGGCTGTTTTTCTTTCCCATGTGCATGACCTTACATTTATCGGCATTGAACCCCATTTGCCATTTTTTGGCCCAACTCCCCAATTTATGTAAATCCTCCTGTAGCTGTGCCCTATCCTCATCTGTATTAACTACTTTACAAAGTTTAGTATCATCTGCAAATATTGCTATTTTACTATGCAACCCTTCCACTAGATCATTAATAAATATATTAAATCATATAGGGCCCAAGACAGACCCTTGAGGCACCCCGCTAGTAACCCTGACACACCCTGAGCTTACTCCATTGATAACCACCCTCTGCTTTCTATCACTCAGCCAGCTATTTACCCACTTGCACACATTATCCCCCAGACAGGGGACAGGGGATTGCCTTGCACGCACAACAGGGGGTTCTCTTACACACACAACAGCGGAAGAAGCAGTGGTGACGCCCGCTGACACTGGTCGTGGACCCTGGGGTTCGCCCCACAAAGTCGGGTGCTTTGCTGACATGTGCCTGATCATGCTGGTGGTGGTCAGGCTGGTAGTTTTTTCACCCCTGCTGATGCTGGCCTGGCAGGTGGTAAAAATAGCCTTTTTGGGGTTATCAGCAGAGTCTTTAAAAAAATTCCAGACTCTGGAAGACCTACCGGTTGTACTGGCGATGTCCCTCGTGTTGGTGTTACGGGGAACGGTTGCCCGCCTTCTGTCTGCGGCCGCCACACTGCTTCTTCCTGCCTGTTGGGGTACTCTGCCTCCCCCTGTGTGCTGCTGGCCTTGCTCTGCGTGTCCTCCTGCCACATTGGGTCAGTTACTAGATCATCCACCACCTCCTCCTCTTCCACTTCCGCACCATGATCCTCCTCCTCACTTTGTGGCAATTGTGTCTCGTCATCGTCCACCTCTTGTGACAAATTGCCAGCATCGCCTTCCTGTGGTCGTGGCTGTTCAAATATTTGGCCATCGCTACATGGGATCTACTCTTCCACCACTTCAAGCGGAGCAGGCGAGGAGTCCAAATATGGAAATGGACCAGTGAACAGCTCTTCAAAGTGTCCAACTGTGGGATCAGTTGCTGTCTGACGACACTCGACTTGGTGGGAGGAAGGAGCATCAGGGTGAGGAGGAGTATGCGGTCGAGACTCACGGCTACTAACACTTGACCGTGTGGAAGACAGACCGGAGGTCGTGGTGCCCAGGTGACTGGAAGTATTATCTGCTATCCAATTAATAACCTGTTCACACTGATCAGTTTTAAATAGTGGTCTTGTTGTTGTGTGCTTCCCTAGAAATTCGGTCAAGAACTGGGAGCGAGAAGATGTGGCTGTTGGTTGTGGTACATTTTCACCTTGGCCACGGCCCCGTCCTCTGCACGCACCATCACCAGAACGTCCACTTCCACGTCCCTTGCCACGCACCTTGCCCATTGTAAATTAAGTAAAATAGCTTACACTCGCACTATCAATGGCAAAAGGGTAATAAAAAGGAGATTAGAACAGTGGAATAGGAAAAACACAGTTATAGTTCTCTGGCCTACACCAGAATCTTTTAAACAGATATATTTGTGTCTGAACAGTCAGCGACACACTCAAACAGTTTTTTTTTATGGAAAAAAGGCAAGCAGGTTGATAACACCCAGATTTGAACCGTGGAAGAGGAAAAACACAGTTACAGTTCTCTGGCCTACACCAGAATCTTTTAAACAGATATATTTGTGCCTGAACAGTCAGCGACACACTCAAACTGTTTTTTATTATGGAAAAAAGGCAAGCAGGTTGATAACACCCAGATTTGAACCGCGGAAGAGGAAAAACACAGTTCTGTTTCTCTGGCCTACACCAGAGTCTTTTAAACAGATATATTTGTTTCTGAAAAGTCAGCGACACACTCAAACTGCTTTTCTTTATGGAAAACAGGCAAGCAAGTTGATAACACCCTGATTTGAACCATGGAAGAGGAAAAACACAGTTCTAGTTGTCTGGCCTACACCAGAATCTTCTAAACACATATATTTGTGTCTGTACAGTCAGCGACACACTCAAACTGCTTTTCTTTATGGAAAACAGGCAAGCAAGTTGATAACACCCTGATTTGAACCATGGAAGAGGAAAAACACAGTTCTGTTTCTCTGGCCTACACCAGAGTCTTTTAAACAGATATATTTGTTTCTGAACAGTCAGCGACACACTCAAACTGCTTTTCTTTATGGAAAACAGGCAAGCAAGTTGATAACACCCTGATTTGAACCATGGAAGAGGAAAAACACAGTTCTAGTTCTCTGGCCTACACCAGAGTCTTTTAAACAGATATATTTGTTTCTGAACAGTCAGCTACACACTCAAACTGCTTTTCTTTATGGAAAACAGGCAAGCAAGTTGATAACACCCTGATTTGAACCATGGAAGAGGAAAAACACAGTTCTAGTTCTCTGGCCTACACCAGAATCTTCTAAACAGATATATATGTGTCTGTACAGTCAGCGACACACTCAAACTGTTTTTTTTTTAATGGAAAAAAGGCAAGCAGGTTGATAACACCCAGATTTGAACCGTGGAAGAGGAAAAACACAGTTCTAGTTCTCTGGCCTACACTAGACTCTTTTAAACAGATATATTGGTGTCTGAACAGTCAGAAAGACACTGAAAATGTTTTTTTTTTATGCAAAAAAGTGGATAATACAGAGATTTGAACCATGGAATTGCAAAACCACAGTTATAATTTCCTGGTGTATACCAGACTTGTTAAAATAGATATATTTGTGTCTGAACAGTCAGTGACACACTCAAACTGTTTTTTTTTTATGGAAAAAAGGCAAGCAGGTTGATAACATCCAGATCTGAACCGTGAAAGAGGAAAAACACAGTTCTATTTCTCTGGCCTACACCAGAATCTTTTAAACAGATATATTTGTGTCTGAAAACTCACAGACACACTCAATTTTTTTAGGGGGGGTGAAATAACAAAAGGTTAATAAGACGGATATTTGTACAGTCTGACTGAGGAAACAAAAAAAAAACAGGTTTTAGATGAAAAAAAAAGGATTTTTCCTGGCCCCTGAGACCTGGGGATAAGTCTAGCAATTTGACCAGCAGGAGCACACAGGACTGTAATGCAGTGTTTGTTGGTATAACCACTGCGTCTCCTATAAAGCCTGCCTGCCTGATATCTGGGATGGATATTAGTCCTGAGAAGGACTGTTTGTTTGATTTGGCAGGCTTTAGAGACCCTACACTAACTATTTTGCAGTATAAACCTCTCCCTAGTTCGGCAGTACTGACCCTACACTGTCTGATCCGGAGTGACTGTGTCCAAGATGGCGGCGCCCGGTTTTAAATACTCTAAGTGACGCTGTGCGGCCAGCCAATCACTGTAATGCCCACAAACAACATGGCTGTGGCATTACAGTGACTGGCTGGCAATCCCTGCATGTTCATTGGCTCTGTAAAGAGTGTCAAATATGCAAGGCGGAGACCCGAGCTCCCGCCCGAGTACACAGGAAATGCTCGGTGCTCGCCGAACATCCTGAGTAGTGAGATGCTTGGGCGAGTGCCGAGCAGTGTCGAGCATGCTCGCTCAACACTAGTTAAGACATTTAGCTGACTGGAGATATGAAAGGTTCTTATGGTCAGTAATAACAGCAATAGGATGGACATGCCCCCCCAACCAATGTCGCCTTTCCTTGAAAGCCAATTTGATCTCCAAAAGTTCCCTACTACCCACGTCATAATTTCTCTGTCGAAGACAATTTTTTAGTAAAGAAGGCGCATGGACGCCATTTACCAGGGGACGGACGAGAAACAACAGAGCCCCAATCCTGACATCCGACGCATCAACCTTCACAATAAAGGGTTGAGAAACAGCGGGTTGACTGAGTATAGTGCCATGGCGAAACAGTTTTTTAAGAAGGAAAAAGTCTGCAACCAGGCATCCGACCATCTGGAAAAATCAATTCCTGAATAATTTGGGATGAATTTCCAGTAAAAATTAGTAAAGCCCAGAAAACGCTGTAGAGTCTTCAGGTTCTCTGGACGTTCCCAATCAAGGACTGCACGGATCTTCTCTGGATCCTTCTGAAAAACCCGAAGATGACAACAAGTACCCTAAAAACTGCACCTCCTGAACAGCGAAAACACATTTTTCCAGTTTGGCATAAAGTTTGTTATCCCTTAATATCTGGAGCATTGCTTAACATGCCCCCTATGAGTCTCAAAATCAGATGAGTAAACCAAAATATCATCCAGATAGACTACCACAAACCTCCCCACCAAATGATGGAAAATATCATTTATGAAATGCTGGAATACCGCAGGTGCATTGGTCAAACCAAAAGGCATAACCAGACTTTTTTCCTCAGAATTTAGTGATTCCACAATTTTTTCCCTATGCTTGGTCTGAAAAAAAATACCCTTACTGAGTACCACATTTTTAATCTTGATTTCTTTTAGTGTTTCTTAAAGCCCTAAAGTTGCCATTTGAAATGACTTTAGTTTTGTGCCATGTCTGTGATCTGCTTTTTTTCAACAACATTAACCAACTAAATGAACATCCTCCGAGCCCGGTGATTCCATAATTTTTGCCAGAGGTTGTATAGCATACAGGTATGTTTTACCTAAAACAGAAGTGCTGGTTGGAGAGAACATAGGAGATGGCACTGCATTCCTCCACGATGACGCGTATTTCCCCTTGCTTCTTTGTCAGGGTTAGGGAGTGCCATTGCTATATAAAGCTAATTGGAAGGTCGTAGGTCATAACAGAAAACCGTCTCCCTTGATGATTGTGTACGAAGGATGGCACATCAGAATTACAAGAACATGTGGTTACTGCTGTGCATTCGGTCCCGACATAATCACATATAAAAAATATAGTGAAGAATTTGGCACTTAAAGACAATCGGATAATCTTTTTAATGATGGAAAATTAGAACAAAAGTACAAACATTTCGGTCTAATGCGACCTTCATCAGTGTAACAGAAATCAAAAAATAGTATATTAACAAAAAGTACAAGGAGAAAAAATATATATTACATTACTGTCAACAAAATAAAATAAATATGTACACTATCTATAATATAACTGTCCCTCTGTCTGAAGCCTCTATAGACTGCGCATGAGCAACACGTCTGGCTCCACACAGAAGAACGCTTGGAGCCGTTACAGGTAAGAGGAGTGTTTGGTGCCGGAGATCGCGGTATGCGTAGACTTTGAATGCATACCGCGATCTCCGGCGCCATACTTAGATACTTACCTGACCGGGAGGAGCGTTGCCGCGGCGCCTCTCTTCTGGCTGGAGACCGGGGCGGAGTGAAGGCATCGGAATCGGCGCATGCGCATAGCGCTATCCGGCGCCATTTTACGAAAGACACATTTAAAGTGTGTCTTCAGCAAAATGGCGCCAGACAGCGCGGTGCTCCGGTGCCGCACTCCTCCCCTGGCCTCTGGCAGAAGAGGACACAGCAGGGCTGGATCACAGGGAAGAAAGGTGAGTATATATGTTTATTTTTTTTGTATGTGTGCAGAGGATACCATGTATACTAGGATTGGGGGAATTGGGGGATGAAGGGTACCATGCATACCAGGATTAGGGGGATGAGGAGTACCATGCATACCAGGATTAGGGGGATGAGGGGTACCATGTATACCAGGATTAGGGGAATAGGGGTACCATGCATACCAGGATTGGGGGATGAGGGGTACCATGTATATCAGGATTGGGGGAAGAGGGGTACCATGCATACCAGGATTGGTGGGTGAGGGGACCATGCATACCAGGATTTGGAGATGAGGGGTACCATGCATACCAGAATTGGGGGATGAGGGGTACCATGCATACCTGGATTGGTGGGTGAGGGGACCATGCATACCAGGATTGGGGGATGAGGGGTACCATACATACCAGGATTGGGGGATGAAGGGGGCAATGCATACTAGGATTGGGGGATGAGGAGTGCCATGCATAGCTGGATTGGGGATGAGGGGACCATGCATACCAGGACTTGGGGTGAGGAGACCACACATACCAGGATTGGGGGATGAGGGGTGCCATGCATAGCTGGATTGGGGACTAGGGGACCATGCATACCAGGATTGGGGGTGAGGGGACCATGCATACCAGGATTGGGGGATGAGGGGTACCACGCATAACAGGATTGGGGGATGAGGGTACCATGCATACCAGGATTGGGGGAAGAGGGGACGATGCATACCAGGATGAGTGATGAGAGAGCAATGCATACCAGGATGAGAGGCACCATGCATGCCAGGATTGGGGATGAGGGGTGCCATGCATGGCAGGATTGCGGTTGAGGGGTGCCATGCATACCAGGATTGGGGGTGAGGGGTGCCTTGCATACCAGGATCTTCCCGGATCACCCGTCAGCATGCCTGCCGTGCTCATCTGCTGTACCGGTCAGTCCCTGCCTTCTGACCCATGGGAGTCACCTGCTCTCATACAAGGACTGGTCCAGAGTAGCACCTGCTCCCTCTGCTCGGTCCTTCCCTGGCTCATGGAGTCGATTGAGCCGCCGTGCGACCTTGGTCAGTCCGAGTTGATACCTAGTTACGCCCCTCTGGTCCCTCCTTGCACCACAGCACAGAGGTTCCACCACCCGGATCCGTAACAATAATAGATCTAGGAAAGTGGTGAAGTAGCAGGACAGACCCAGAAGACAGTTCCAAAAGGTGAGGAATATGGCGGTAAGAATGCGGCATCCATCGCTTGTTCCTAATGGTGCCAGGTGCTGGAGACCAGAAGGTTGGCAGGCTTAATAGGAAGGCAAAGTGCCAAAGAAACGACTGGAATATGTACAGCGCAGGCAGAAACGACGTCACCAGTGACTTGTGAAGGTTCTGTTCCTGTGTTAGAAATAGATGGCTAATGATCAAGTGGGCAGTGTGCTGATCATGTGAGCGGTGTGTATTCCAGCAGCGCAGTATATGCGTTCCACAGATGAAGGACAGGCTGGAAAGAGAACACATGGTGGCTAAGATGGTAGAAGGAATGTCCGGTAAGGATAACAGTAGGAGGATGGAAATCAAAAATGAAACAAGGACTTAGGATTGATTGTATGGAAGAAGAAGACAATAATTAATGATAAATATTATACTGTCACACTGGGTGAGGGAAGGAACAAGTGTACAAAAATGGAAGTGGGGGGAAAGAAGCCCAACAACTAGGGAAAGGGGGAGTGGAGACCCCTAGGAAGATCTTAAAATTCCCTGACTCCTCTAACGTTCCTCAACAGGTTCCGCACCTATCACCGAGTAGGAAAAGTAATCCCTGACTGCCCCTAGCAATAGGCCTTAGATAGGGAGGGGACGGGGTAAGCACTAGTTAGCCCCCACTGCAACTAAAGACAAATAGGTAAACAGACAAGAGAAGACACCAGAGAGATCACGCCAACTATCCTCCAAGAGAACTCTAAGAAGAAACCAGCCAACTACTAGTACTCCAGGCCTGGACAGAGGAAAACAGAGCTATCACCGGCGACTCTATGGAGACACTGAGAGTTTTTAACTATCAAGCAAGGGAGTGTCAATTAACAACAGAATGTGGAGGTCACTGCTAGGTCCTAGAGGGAGAAGGATATCACTACACTACACAGATAAAAGGATCAAGAAGGTGTCTTCAAAGCCAAGCGCAGTGACCTTCTATTGCTGGATTCACAATGACTGTCTGTGACACTTGATACACCTGTGACATATACAGAATGAATGGAAACAATTGAGAGTAATAAATTGTACAGAATGAAAGGTATAGAAATCGATTATGCACTTCCTACAATGAAATAATATGTACGAAGTTACATCATAAATGATGGTATTAAAATAACAATAATCATATGAAACATAAAGTATATTTCAAATCCTAACAATATGGAGAAATCCCCATAACTGAAATAAAAACAGAATCACGTAGTTCAGTGTAGAAGGGATTGCCACAGATAGTAGACTAATAGACTCAGATAAAAGGTCATACTCCCTGTTCAGACCTTCAGGAGCCAGGGATTGCAGCTCATGTATTCAATAGGCCTCCCTATAAATGAGTAGATGTATGCGGTTGCCTCCACCTCTTGGAGGAGGCGCATGGTCTATTACCTGAAATTTAAATTGGGAAACATCATAGCCAGCTGAAGTAAAGTGATGGGATAAATGTAATAGAAGTTCTTTGCATTAGATTGTGGACTTATGTTTTGAAATGCGGTCCTTTATAGGTTGGGTTGTTTCGCCAATATAAATGAGACCGCAGGGACATTTAATCAGATAGATAGATGAAATACGTTGAGTCACAAGTATAGTAGTCTTTTACCATGTAATTTTTATCAGAAAAGGGGTAATGTATGAGATTACGATCGAGTAAGGTCGGTTGGTGGAATTCCGGAACAGAGGGATAGGCTGGTTTGAGAATGTTCCAGTGTTGACAAATTCTTTTATGTACAATATAAATGAAAGGGTGGTGCTACGGATCCGGGTGGTGGAACCTCTGTGCTATGATGCAAGGAGGGACCAGAGGGGCGTAACTAAGTGCCTACCCGGACCGACCCTAGCCACATGGCGGCTTAGTAGACTCTGTGAACCAGGGAGGGACCAGGAAGGTGAACCAGGTGCCACTCTGGGACCGACCTTGTGTGAGAGCAGGTGACTCCCACGGGTCAGATGGCTGAAGCTGACAGGTACAGCAGATGAGCACGGCCAGTAGACAGACAGGTGATATTGGTAGGCAAGCAGGTGGGCACGGCCGGTAGACTGCCAGGTGAGGCAGGTAGGCGAGCAGGCGGGCACGGCAGGTAGACAGGCTGGCAGGCACGGCTGATAGACAGGCAGGTGGGCACAGCTGATAGACAGGCAGGCGGGCATGGCTGATGATAGGTAGGCGGGCACGGCTGATAGACAGGCTGGCGGGCATGGCTGAAAGACAGGCTGGCGGGCACTGGAACCTGAGGGCTGAGGAGAGTTTTAGCACACAAACAACAACCTTGCACAGGCACCTTCATTTTGGAGGAGGTGCTTTAAATAGAAGTAGTCCTCCGGCCATTAGCCGGGGACTCTTTAGGACGGCGCGTGGCCCCTTTAAGAGGGAAGGAGCGCGCGCGCCCTAAGTACAGTGCTCGGAAAACTGTGCGCACCCCGGGCAGCAGCAGGGGAGCTGGAAGACGCCGGACCGGGACCGCGGCGGTGAGGGGATCGGTGTCTCTGCCCGGCAGCAGAGATGCCGACGCTACAGGTGGTAAGTATGAACAAATAGAATGTGATTCAATGTAGGTGAACGAGTAGACGGGGAAGATTGAGATGAATGTTGTAGGAGGCTGGATGGATATCCCCTCTCTGAAAATTTGTTTTGAATTTCTTGTAATCTTTGATTGCATGTAGAGGGATTGCTGACAATACATCTGACTCGTTGAAATTGTGCTTTAGGAATAGATTTAATCATTTATATAGGATGCAGACTATTATAATGTAAGAGACTATTGCGATCAGTGGGTTTCACATAGAGAACAGATGTAAGGTTACCAAATTCATTTTTGAGGATGATGGTATCCAGAAAGTGGATAGAGTGGGTGTCAGAGGAAATAGTGAAACGTAGGCCCCCCAGGCCGAATTGATTGTTTCAAAAAACAAGTTAAGTGAATCAAGTGAGCCCCCCCATATTCAAAAGATATTGTCTATATGATGCTTTCACATTATGGAATGTGTTTGAAAGAGTAGATTGGGACAGACAATGGTGTGCTCAAATGTGGACATGTAACAATTGGCATAGAAGGGGAGGGCTACATTCAAGCCCAAGGCTGTGCCTTGAATCTGGAGAAAGTAAGAATCTTGAAAAATGAAGTAATTCTTAGTAAGCACCAGGGTCAGGAGATCTATGCACAAGTCAATAACCTCTGTGCACATTAGTGAGCGTTCAAGTAGATCATGTACAGTCTGGATACCCTTAATATGGGAGATAGAAGTGTAAAGGTTATTTACATCTAGGCTGACCAAAAAAGCCTAAGGGTGGACCTGTTTGATTTCTCTGATATTGGAAAGAAAAGCTCCTGTGTCAAGTATGAAACTAAACTATAGACTAAGTATGATGAAGGGAGTAAAATGGCCAGAGGGGAGAAGAGGGATTAAGTAGATGCAATGATGGGACAACAGGGTGGATTATCAAGATATTTATTAATTTTAGGAAGGGTGTAAAAGACGGGGGTGATAGGATGTTTCTGTAAAAGGTAATCGCGAGTTTTGGAGTCAATAGTTTTGTTGGTCAGGTGTTTATCCAATGTTTGGATAACTAGTAAGCTAAACTTATGTGTAGGATTTTGGGATAAGGTCTGATAAACTGTGGAATCATTAAGTTGGTGGAGAATTTCTCGCAGGTAAGCGGACTTATCCATCAAAACGATAGCCCATCCTTTATTGACTGGTTTGATGGTTAAACTAGTATCATTTTCTAAAGATTTGAGGGCTTGGTGATCAAGGGAGGACAGATTTTGTTGAGAATAAAGTTTGCCGTAATTAATGTCAAAGCATAAATCTTGAAAGGTGCTAATAATGAAATCTATAAAGATTTCAGCTGCATGACTGCCCAGCGGGGTATGATATGTGGTTTTAGACTGTAATCTAATACTGGCAGCTGTGATGTGTACTGCATCGGTGGTATCAACTGCCTGGGCTGTGTTCAGGTGTTATTTCTGAGGCAAAATGTGCTTTGAGTTTCAGAGAGAGGTAAAATCTCTGAAGTTCCACGTCCAAGGCAAAGGTCTTGCACCTGTACATGAGACAAAAGGACAAGTCTTTCTGCAGTACAGACAGTTCCACGATGCTAAGGGAATGTGAGGAGATATTCACTAAAAGGAGGTCGTACCTGGAAGCGGGTCACCCGGACAAAGTCCATATTTCTTCTTGGGCTTCCTCCTCTTCTGGTTTTCTTTGTCTGCTGCTTCTCTTTTGTTGACTTAAAAAATGAGTAGAGGTTAGAGTGAAATCCCGGCTGTCGGTCTCTGAGCTAGTAGTGGATTGGTCAGAGGAGGAACGAGCAGATCTTGTATAGTTACACCTCGGGTCATATCTATCTCGCCATTTATAGACCTGGTCTTGTTCGTAGTCCTCTGTATCGCAGATAAATTTGATCCTTTTCTTATCCTGGGTCTCCCGCCTGTGTGGTTCGATGACGGTATTAATTTTATTCTTTAGGGCCCCAAATTCATCCTGAGATGTCTGCAAAAAGTTGTCTCACATAGAAAAAGTGACTTCCGGTCCATGGTGGAACACATGGGTTCCATCACGCCCTCGTCACCAGTTGCCATGCACAGGAAAGTCAGATGTGTGACGCGGTTAGCGCATGTGCAAAACCACAGTGCTGATCAAATTAATGTATATTGAGATGGTAAAAAAACATCAGAGTCACCATACATTACACTGGCTATATATCATGGAAGAACTTAAGGAATTTGAAATCTGTAATCTCTAACTAAAAGACTTCAAACAAATACAAGAAAATAAACAATTGAAAAGCAATAATGACAAAACATAATACCGCATAACAGACGATTGATCAAGTGCTACTGCACATATCAATAAAGAGCAATTCGTACTAAATTATTATATTATAGTGATATTATTGTGTAGAGAAAGTCTGGAGGCCTTAAAAAGAATATGTGAAAATATTTAGTCTTGAACATTGTGTAACATGAATGTGTGAACTAGAGATAAGGTACTTTGGTGTGGGGAGATATGAATTGCATTAATGTGTATGGAGTAGTGTTGAGCCACCCCCGTAGTGTTCGAGTTCGGTTCGGTTCGTCGAACACCCGTATGTTCGCCAATCTGTTCATCGAACTGTTCGTCGAACACCGTTAAAACCAATGGCAGGCAAACAAAAACACATAGAAACACATAGAAAACACCTTCAAAGGTGCCCAAAAGCTGACAAACTGCTCAGAAGACATAACTAACACATGGAAAAGTGACAAGTATATAGTCATGCGAAAAGAAAAGAGGTGGAGGAGTAAAAGGAGGGGGAGACACAGATATAGGCATGTCATGCCCTTCTAAAACCAAAAAAGTGCGAAGCCGACACGGCCAGTCCGTTCCTGCCCGTGCGACCTCCGTGTCGCCGGGTTTGTGCCAGAGTCGTGGTGGACCCTGATGGCCAGCCCCCTTCTCCCAATACTGGTGCCTGTCTGCTGGTGGGTCGAGCGAGCCCCCCTGTGGTGGAGGCAGGTCTAAGCTTTTTAATTTAAATTGTCTCTCTAATTTTAATGAATACACTTTAAATCCTTTTACAAGGATCTATTGGAGGGCAAGTCTCATGCCAGCAGCCACGTAATTCCAGCTCCAGCAGCGTCCACTAAAGCTGCTGCAGTTAAAAAGCTTTTATAAGGATCGAGCTCGGCGGTCCACCGCAAGGCATCCTACCGCCAGTCCCAGCCCCTATGCCTTGGGGTGCCTCCTGATGCTCTTCACTGAGTATCCTGGGGGCGCGAACCATTTCCTTTGAAAAAATTAAGTGTCCAAACTACAGGTGGTGTAGCTTGCTTAACAGCTGGGATAATCCGCTGACTAGCAGACACTGCTACTAGGCACAAAGTATTTCCTGGGCTAGATGCAGTTAAAAATTTGTAATTAGATACTCTCGTTGGATGCTGAGAAACCATTCCATAGAGTCTCCTGGAACGCCATATATTATTCTCTTAAAAAGATTGGGGTAGGGGTCTAGGGGACCCTTTTATAGCCAAAATCACGGCCCTGAATCGCAATACATCACCTAGGCTGAAGATAAATGGAACTGTAGCACACCGAGGGCTCGGTTGCTACAGAGGTATTGCACCTCATCCAGAGGTGTGATATCTCACTGTCAGGTAAGGATGGAGTGTGGATCAGGACCCCGACACCTGCATGCATTACACCACATTGCCGTGGGGCAGGGCGACCAATATGCCCCTGAGATGGGCACGACAGTCTCTGTCCCTGGCTGGAGTGGGGGGAGGGAACACTGAGGAAGGGGAACCCTGTAGTGCAGGAGCAGGGAGGAAGCAGTTCCTGGGTGCATTGGGAAGGGAGTATAAAAGGTGGGCACCATCTTAGTTCAGTGCAGAGAAGTCTGAGCAGAAGTGACAGGGAGCAGGGGCTCTGCATGAGCTCTGCTCCGGAGGCGGGCCTAGTAACAGAGGCCCAGGCCTGGAAGAGGGAGAAGGAAGGAAGAGGAGCGGAGAAGGCTCCAGGAACGAGGAACGAAGGGATCCCAGGGGTGCGGACGGGCGAGTCGCCACCGCACGCCCGAATCCACCTGCGTGGAGGGGTCAGGCCAAATGGGGAGACCGGTCCCCGAAACTAGTGGAGGCGGGAAACGACCCTCAGCTAGAAACCGGAGGCTGTGACATTTTATGTGGCGCAGCCCCTCTCTACACCCGCTAGGAAGGCACCACATAGGGTCAGGGACAAGGCAGGGATGTCCTCTGTCCCCTCTCTTATACATCCTAGTGACGGAGCACCTGCTCTCATCAATTCGCCATAACCCCAATATTAGGTGGATTGAGGTGGGAGGCACCGAGTACAAGTGCTCTGCATTTGCTGATGATGTCCTAGTATATATCACTCAATCACATATATCCATCCTTGCTATTATGGCTGAAATAGATCACTTTGTTACATGGTCAAATTTTAAAATCAATGCAGTGAAGTCTGAGGCCCTCGATGTCCCCTCCCCAAATCCATACAGGATTCCATCCAGTCCAACTTTCTCTTTGCCTGGCCCTCACAGGGTATCAAATACTTAGGAATTCGTATTCATAGAGACCTCTCCTGTCTATGTTATCTTAATTTTGGGCCCTTTATTGAACAACTCCATACAGACCACGGTTGGCAAGTTAGAACTGTAAGATTCACTACGTGAACCACTAGTGTTTTGTGGAAAAGCACATGTACACTGTGTTCCAAATTGTTATGCAAAAAGTGTTTAGGAGTGATAAGGGAAGAATTTGTTTGTTTGTCAGTTAAACTCATTGATGGTGATGTGTGTCAGGGCTCTTTATATCACTGTAAGCAATTGCAGACACCTATGCTAATTAGTTTGGCAGGTGTGTCCAATGAAAGGCAAGACTACTTAAGAAGGCTGTCCCACATTATTAAGCAGCCTACATTTTCTGCCAAAATGGGAAAGAAAAAGGATGTGTCGGCTGCTGAGAATTGTGGAGTGTTTAGGTCAAGGCATGACTACAATCAATATTGCCAAGACACTTCATCCTGATCATCGCACAATCAAGAAGTATGTAGCTGATTCACAGTACACACGTGTGCGTGCTGATAAGGTAAAATTGAGGACTCCTTCCTACAGGCAATTACGTCAGGTTAAAAGAGCAGCGGCAAAAAAGCCTTGTCATAGCAGCAGACAAGTTTTTGAAGCTGCTGGTGCTTCCAACGTCCCCCGAACAACAAGATGCAGAGTCCTTCAGAGGTTTGCAGCTGTGCGTAAGCCATCCTGTCGACCTCCTCTATCCACTGCACACAAGCAGTAGCGGCTCCAGTGGGCCAAACAATAAATGAAGACTGACTTCAAAACTGTTTTGTTCACCGATGAGTGCCGTGCAACGCTCGATGGTCCGGATGGATGGAGTGGATGATGGCTGGTTGATGGACACCCCACGCAAACACGGCTACAGCACCAACAAGGAGGAGGTGGAGTAATGTTTTGGGCTGGAATCATGGGGAGAGAGATTGTCGGCCCCTTTAGGATCCCTGAAGGGGTAAAGATGAACTCCATAATGTATGTGGAGTTTCTCAAACAGCACTTCCTGCCATGGTTCAAGAAGAAGAACCGTGTATTCCACAGCAAGGTCATTTTCATGCATGATAATGCACTGTCTCATGCTGCACATAACACATCTGCATCTCTGGATGATATGGGCATAAAAGGGGACAAACTTATGGTGTGACCGCCATGCTCCCCTGACCTCAACCCCATTCATAACCTCTGGAGCATCATCAAAAGGAGTGTCTATGATGGCGGGAGGCAGTTCACATCTAAGCAACAGCTCTGGGAGGGTATTCTGTCCTCATGCAAAACAACTGAAGCAGAATCCATCCAAAACCTGACAAATTCAATGGGCGAGACAGTTCAGAAGCTCCTTTCGAACAAGGGGTCCTATGTGCAAATGTAACATCACCTAGAATAAAGTTTTGAGTTGAAAACTGTTCGATTTCAGTTTCTAATAACCTGCTAATGCTTATAATTTAAAAAATGACCAATTTTTTGTTCTTTATTAAAATGAAAAGGTTGATCGAAGAGTGTGGGGGATCTAAGAGTGTGGCAACCCAGTAGTCAGGATTACTTATAATTCTGACAATCTGAGGGTCATGTTGCAGGTAGTGCAGCAAGAAGGCACTCATGTGTCTTGCGCATCTCGGAGACCCAAAATTATTTTCCGGACTAGATGCAGCTAAAAATTATTATTAATTTTAAATCTGGTGGAGCTTAGTATAGATGGCCTAATAGAATCAGTTCTGCACATTGCTACAAAGCCCAAATTATTTTCCAGCCAAGATACAGATAAACATGATTAGTAATTTTAAATCTGGTGGAGCTTAGTATAGATGGCCTAATAGAATCATTACTGCACACTGCTACAAAGCCCAAATTATTTTCCAGCCAAGATACAGATAAACATGATTAGTAATTTTAAATCTGGTGGAGCTTAGTATAGATGGCCTAATAGAATCAGTACTGCACACTGCTACAAAGCCCAAATTATTTTCCAGCCAAGATACAGAGAAACATGATTAGTAATTTTAAAGCTTAAAATGGTTGGTGGGGTGATTTTAACAAATCATCAAGCTTTTACTCTCCCCATGATGACACAGGGGTAGAAAAGTTGTTTCGGATCCATGATTTGTTCAACTTTATGAACGTGAGTCTGTCTACATTATCAGTGGAGAGCCGCGTGCGCTTATCTGTCAGCACACCACCAGCAGCGCTGAACACACGTTCAGACAGAACGCTGGCTGCAGGGCATGACAAGATCTCCAAGGCATAAGTGGCGAGCTCCGGCCATTTATCCAGATTGGAAGCCCAAAAAGAGCAAGGGTCTAGTGACACAGACATGGCTTCAATGTTTACTTGGAGATACTCCTGTACCATCGTCTCTAGGCGTTGACTATGTGTCAGACTTCTTGTCTCCTGTGGCCTTGCAAAGGATGGGCTAAAAAAGTGGTGAAATGATTCCGCAAAATTGATGTTACCAGCAGATACTGTGTTTCTGTTACGGTTTGAGTGCTGAACACTCGACGGTCCCACGGTTGGCAAGTTGGAACTGTGAGATTCACTACGTGCACCACTGGTGTTTTGTGGAAAAGCACATGTAAGATTCTGCAACAGTCTCTGCTGATACTCCTGAATGCGTGCATCCCTTTCTATGGCAGGAATAATTTCTGCAAATTTACTTTTGTACCGGGGATCTAACAGTGTGGCAACCCAGTAGTCAGGATTATTTCTGATTCTCACAATTCGAGGGTCATGTTGCAGGTAGTGCAGCAAGAAGGCTCTCATGTGTCTTGCGCATCCAGGAGCACCAAGTCCCTGTTGTGTTGGTGGCGAGGTAAAAATCATGCTTCCTTCCTCTGTCCTCTCCCCCCAACCTCGCACAACAGAAATGTGATCAAGGTCTCCCTCATCTGATGAGTCTTCCATCAGTTCGTCCTCCACTGCTTCCTGGGCTCCTGCACCTTCCTCACTAGTTTGGCTGCTACCATGCGCCCTGGTAAAACCATCTCCCCCACCCTCACATGCCTGCCGCCTTGGTGCTGCTGACCGTCTGGACCTTGCAGATGTTAGCCCTTCCGCATACATCTCCTCCTCCTCTACTTCCTCCACCTCCTCTTGTGCCACCACCTGACTCCGAATTCTGTTTAACATGTGCTCCAGCATATAAATCACCAGAATAGTCATGCTGATAATGGCATCGTCAGCACTAAACATCTTCGTCGCTATTTCAAAACTGTGCAGAAGGGTGCATAGGTCCCTGATCTGAGACCACTCCTCCAGCGTGATTTGCCCCACCTCTGGATCTCGTTGGC
This sequence comes from Phyllobates terribilis, assembly GCF_046119375.1. Taxonomy (NCBI): domain Eukaryota; kingdom Metazoa; phylum Chordata; class Amphibia; order Anura; family Dendrobatidae; genus Phyllobates; species Phyllobates terribilis. Next base: position 52,535,878 of record NW_027362770.1, on the reverse strand, counting down.
CTAGGCTATACATCAGAACGTATTGCACCAGGGCTTGTTGGTGCTGCCACAGTCGCTGCAACATGTGCAGAGTTGAATTCCACCGGGTAAGCACATCGCATTTTAGCCGGTGAAGTGGCAGGCCCAACGACTTCTGTAGAGATGTAAGTCGCTGAGCTGCGGAATGCGAACGGCGGAAGTGAGCACACAGCGACCGTGCCCTCTGCAGAAGGCCATCTAGTCCGGGATAGTGGGCTAAAAATTGCTGGACAACCAGGTTCAACACGTGAGCCATACAAGGCACGTGTGTGACATTGCCCCGGCGAAGGGCCGCACCCAGGTTTGCAGCATTGTCGCACACGGCCTTCCCTGGTTTCAGGTCCAGTGGAGACAACCATTCATGAAACTGGTTCTCCAGAGCTGACCACAACTCCTCAGCTGTGTGACTCACATTTCTCAGACATTTCAAAGTAAAAACCGCCTGATGACGTTGAGCCCTGCTGCCAGCATAGTAAGGAGGTGTGCAGGATCCCTTCTGCGCAGTTAGAAAGCTTGTGGCATGACCAGACAGGCTTTGGGTGCAGGTGGAGGACCGAGAGGAGGTTGAGGAGGCAGAAGCAGTGGAGGAACTTTGAGATAAAGAGGATTGACGCACAACTCGTGGGGACGGCAAGACTTGGACAGCAGCCCCTTGTCCTGCTGTTACCATAGTTAACCAGTGCCCAGTCAGCGACATGTAACGCCCCTGTTCATGCCTACTCGTCCAAGTGCCTGTGGTGAAATGCACCCTGTCACACACAGAGTTTCTTAAAGAAGCGGTGATGTTGTGTGCAACATGCTGGTGGAGCACAGGCACACCTTTCTTTGAGAAGTAGTGCCGACTGGGCATCTGGCACTGGGGCACTGCGACGGACATAAGGTCTCGAAAATCCTCTGTGTCCACCAGGCGGAAAGGAAGCATTTCTGTAGCCAAGAGCTTGCAGATGGTGAAATTCAACCTCTTAGCTTTCTCATGGCTAGGAGGAAATGGTCTTTTACTTGTCCACATCTGAGGGACCGAGGGCTGGCTGTTGTGCTTAGATGGGGTTGAGAAGGGTGTCCCCGGCAAACTGCCGGTCTGTGAGGAAGATGCAGGCGGACATGTTAGGCTGCCTTGATCCAAAGGTGGTGCTATCGATGTCGGACAGAGCTCAACACCAGCTGGTGTTACCACCTCCAAAGAAAATGATGACCTGCCAATCACGCTGGCTGTTGCGGGTAAAGAGGTGGCAGGTCTGCGTCCCAAAACAGGTGTGACTGCTGTCCCCCCAGTCACAGAGGATGAAGAGGCCGCGGATGCACAAGATGTGGCAGACGGTGGTTGGCCCGGCCGGCTAGGCCGCATTGTAGCACAGTGAGCTTCCCATATAACTTATGCTTCATGTCCATGTGCCGGTTCATGCATGAAGTACTCAAACTATGTATCTTTTGGCCTCTACTTAGCTTCTGCTGACAAATGCTACAGATAACACGAGTTGGGTCATCTTTATCGATCTGAAAAAATGCCGAGGCTATGCAAGGCTTAGCACCCATGCGACCTGAAGAGCCACCACTACTTGTGGTCATACGCAGAGTTGTGTTTGAGGATGCAGCTGTTAACGTGCTTCCAGTACTACGTCTCTGTCCAGGAAGGCGCAACCTGACCTCGTCGTCACTAGCATCCTCCTCCACCTCCTCTGCTGACCTCATCTCTTGGCTGACTGTGGGTTGACAGTAAGTGGGATCTCCAACCTCATCATCATCACCCTGTGTGTTATCACACCCGTCATCCTCAGAGCCAACCTGTTCCTGCCCTGACAAAAAACTAAAGTTGTCGCTCCAATCAGGTATTTGAGTCTCATCATCATCTTCCTCATTGTCTCCACCAACAGGAGTTACAGTTTGGGAACGAGGGTCTACATTATGGTCAGAACCTTCTGCGTCTGGTCCGGGATCCGACTCATAAAGATTCTGGGCATCAGTGCAGATCATTTCCTCGTCTGGATTCACAAAAGCTCTGGAGCCGACCTCTGATTCCCAGGCTATAGTATGAGTAAACAACTCTGCAGACTCAACCATCTGTTCTACCCCATACTCAGATGGGCAGCTGGAGACTTGGGTGCTGTGAGGAAGCAAGTGCGATTGGGGTGACACCTCTGAGGACTGGAGTATTTGTGATGTTGAAGTTGAGGTGGAGGAGAGCCCACTTAAAGGAGCACTTGAGATCCGTTGAAGCACCGGCTGTTTTTGTGCCTCATCTGGAATTTGTAGCGATTGGCATGGCCGTAAGAAAGGGATCGTATCACATTGTCCGCTAAAAGAAGTAGACATCTTAGTTTGACTGGAAGATGGTCTTTCTTCTGCAGATGTTACTGTTGCTTTAACACCTACCCCACAGACACAACCTTTTTTCCCTTTACCAACACGCCTATTCCCCTTTCCACCATCAGCAGGCCTTTTTCCACTCATTTTGGTGGTTAACTAATTCACAACTCTGGAGTTGTTTGCACAAAAAAACAATGGATGGGAACCGAGCAGAGCTGAGTGGCCAAACTGTGGTATTAGGCCAAAAGTATTGGCTGGGTTAGATGCAGATAAAAATTATATTGAATTTGCAACCTGATGGAGGTCAGTATAGATGAACTAATAAAACAAGTCCCACACACTGCTACAAGCTGAAATATTTTTTCAGAGCTAGATGCAGAAAAAAATTAGATTGAATTTGCAACCTGATGGAGGTCAGTATAGATGGACTAATAGAACAAGTCCCACACACTGCTACAAGCTGAAATATTTTTTCAGAGCTAGATGCAGAAAAAAATTAGATTGAATTTGCAACCTGATGGAGGTCAGTATAGATGGACTAATAGAACAAGTCCCACACACTGGTAGAAGACTAAATATTTTTTCAGAGCTAGATGCAGAAAAAAATTAGATTGAATTTGCAACCTGATGGAGGTCAGTATAGATGGACTAATAGAACAAGTCCCACACACTGCTAGAAGCTGAATATTTTTTCAGAGCTAGATGCAGAAAAAAATTATATTGAATTTGCAACCTGATGGAGGTCAGTATAGATGGACTAATAGAACAAGTCCCACACACTGCTATAAACTGAAATATTTTTTCAAAGATAGATGCAGAAAAAAAATAGATTGAATTTGCAACCTGATGGAGGTCAGTATAGATGGACTAATAGAACAAGTCCCACACACTGCTAGAAGCCACAATATTTTTTCAGAGCTAGATGCAGAAAAAAATTATATTGAATTTGCAACCTGATGGAGGTCAGTATAGATGGACTAATAGAACAAGTCCCACACACTACTAGAAGTTGAAATATTTTTTCAGAGCTAGATGCAGAAAAAAATTATATTAAATTTTCAACCTGGTGGAGGTTAGTATAGATGGACTAATAGAATGATGCTATAGCCAAAAGGTTTTACTTCACTAGGTGCAGTAAAAAAAATTGTATTCTATACACAGGTGGTGTAGCTTTCAACACAGATAGGCTACTCCACTGACTAACACACTCTGCAATAGGCCAAAAAGGATTTGCTTTGCTAGATTTAGCCAAATGCTGTGCAAAAAACTTGCACAGCGCTGGCACAGACGTGCCTGGCAAAAAGTGATAGGAAATGATGTAACTTAGTCCTGAAAAGGACTGCAATTACAATTAGTCTTTACTCCCAACCTATCTATTTAAGAGCACAGACCTGCCTGATAAAACTGATAGGAACTGATGTAACTTTGTCCTGAAAAGAACTGCAATTACAATTAGTCTTTACTTCCAACCTATCTATTTAAGAGCACAGACATGCCTGATAAAAGTCGTAGGAAATGATGTAACCTAGTCCTTAAAAGGACTGCAATCACAACTCTTCCCTACTCCGAAGCTATCTGTAGATTCGTGCGAAAATTGGCTTGAAATTAACAAGGCATAGCGCACACAGCAACAGCGGTGCCGTCTAACACGCAGCTGCAGCAGTGAGAAAATGGTGGCGACGGGGAAAATGGCTGGGTCTTATAGGGCAAGGACATGTGACATACACTGCCAATGACACATGCCCCCTTGCTTGCGTGAAAAAAAGCACTTCGCTCCGTGTGTGCGCTGCTGATAGGCTGACAGACTGCACCTCCCCACTGTAAATGCGGGAAAGAGAAAAAAAAAAAATGGAGATCTTCATTATTCCTGCAGAGATCCATCCCCTACCCCTCCCCCCGCCCCGATGTACACTCAAACTGCGTATTAACATTAATTTTCAGCATTACTGAGAAAAAATCCAGTTATGATTTTGCTGCACGAACAGTTATCGAACATAACCTCGAACAGCCGAATTTTTTTCAAATCGTTCGTGTTCGCCGAACGACTCGAACACTGCCCAAAACAGCTCGAATTTGAGATTGGCAAACAGTTCGAGTCGAACACCGCTCATCTCTAGTATGGAGTCAAGTAACACATGTGACAATACTGATATATACTAATACACTGTGTTGCAAATTATTATGCAAATATTATTTTCTCAGATTTTTACCTATATGAATTGCAGTCATTGTAATTTTCCAGTCAAATAAATATTAGAGTACAATTGAAAGGTTTTTGTACAAACTGCCTATGATAACAGTATAATTTTAAAAAAATAAAAAACTGAAACTGCACTCAAAATGCATGTTACAAATTATTATGCACAGGAGAATCTATAATGCTTCTGTATTGCGGATCTGTATTATACGTTTTTACTGATACTTTTGTGTATCACTGACCTTAATGCCACATTCACACAGTACTATTTTTGCCTTATATTTTTCATTTTAATAAAGAACAAAAAAATTGTCATTTTTGAAACTATAAGCATTAGCAGGTTATTACAAACTGAAATCAAACAGTTTTCAACTAAAACTTTATTCTAGGTGATGTTACATTTGCACATAGGACCGCTTGTTCGAAAGGAGCTTCTGAACTCTCTCGTCCATTGAATTTGTCAGGTTTTGGATGGTTTCTGCTTCAATTGTTTTGCATGAGGACAGAATACCCTCCCAGAGCTGTTGCTTAGATGTGAACTGCCTCCCGCCATCATAGACACTCCTTTTGATGATGCTCCAGAGGTTCTCAATGGAGTTGAGGTCAGGGGAGCATGGGTGCCACACCATAAGTTTGTCCCCTTTTATGCCCATAGCAGCCAGAGATGCAGATGTGTTATGTGCAGCATGAGATGGGGCATTATCATGCGTGAAATGATCTCGATGGTCCAGATGGATGGAGTGGAGGATGGCTGGTTGATGGACACCCCATGCAAACACGGCTACAGCGCTAACAAGGAGGAGGTGGAGTAATGTTTTGGGCTGGAATCATGGGGAGAAAGATTGTCGGCCCTTTTAGGATCCCTGAAGGGGTAAAGATAAACTCCATAATGTATGTTGAGTTTCTCAAACAGCACTTCCTTCCATGGTTCAAAAAGAAGAACCGTGCATTCCGCAGCAAGATCATTTTCATGCATGCCGTAGCCGTGTTTGCATGGGGTGGCGCATTTTCTTTTAAGACACTGTGTCTGCGAATTGGCATATACAATGTCTTCAGTAAAATGGTGCCGGATATCGCGGTATGTGCAAGCGCTGACTCCGGCACCATTTTATTGAAGTAATGTACTACAACGTCAACATAGCTGTTTGCATGCGCCGGCCATAATGAGAATGGCGAGGGCGGTGTATGCGCACTTCTATGTTGACATTGTAGTTAGAGATGGGAGGTGCATACGCACTTCTATGTTGACATTGTAGATAGAGATGGGCGAACATGAACAGTAAAGTTCGGGGTCCGTATCGAACACCTACTGTTCGGGCACGGACCCTGAACAGGGGCTTCCTTAGGAAGTCCATGTTACTGTTCGGGTCCGGGTTTGGGTGTTTTCTGCCCTGTTATCTGCGTGACACTGTGGGGAACAGGGTCTGTGATTGGCGGTAATATCATCAGAGCGCTGCGGGATCACACTGTCAAATGTCAGCATGATCCCACAGTGACTTGTGGCTGTGACCCACCATAAAAAATAAAAAAAACACCAGAATACTCACCTTAACACCTAATCCACAATGCCCATGTCATCTGTAAAACGGAAAAATTAAGAAACCACCATAAAACTCATTGATCTACTGTAATCCAGAGTGTCCCATGCCGATCTCACTTGTAGAGCAGTCACATTAGCAGATGACTGTTCTACCCAGCAGCCAGCTACACACTTACAGGAGCGTAATCGCTCCTGCAGTGTAAAGCGCTTAGCTGACGTGACAGAGGGCACAGGAGTTCATCAGCTGATGAACTCTGGTGATCTCACTTACTGCACCGCCGCTGTGTGAAAAAATTCTCACACAGCGGTGGTGCCATGAGATCACAGGAGCCAATCAGCTGATGAACTCTTGTGATCTCTCTTATTGCAGCTCAGCGCTATACACTGATACAAAAGCGATTATACTCCTGTGTCAGTGTGTAGTCTGCTGTCCTGTAGAGCAGTCACATCTGATGATGTGATTGTTCTACAAGTGAGATTGGCGTGGGACAGTATGGATTATTTCATCACGTCGGACAAGTAAGGGATATTGTTGTTTCTTATTATTGTTTTTTTACAGGTGATAATGGCTTCAAATGGATTGGGCATTAGGTGAGTATAAGGTTGCTTTTTTACTTTCTGTTTTCATTACAGGGGACAATGGCTTCAGAGGATTGAGTGTTAGGTGTGTATAACTGTGTTTTAATTTTTAAATAAATATGTAAAAAATGGTTTGGACTTTTATTTAAAATAAAGGATTTTATTCTTGCGGTGTCTTTATTTAAAAAACTTTTACTATGGAGTTAGTAATGGAGGCATCTTATAGACGCCTCTCCATTACTAACCTGGGCTTCATGTCAGCTGCCAATACAAAGCTGACATGAACCCCAACCCTATTACCCCACTTGCCACCGCATCAGGGCTAGCGGAAAGAGCTAAGTGCCAGATTTGATGCCTCTGTAACGGGTGTGTCAGATGTGACAGACAGTCACTCTGCAGTTGGCTGCAGAATATCTCTTTGTTTGGCATTACAGACACCTTCTTAGAATCTGTCTCACTCTAGGACCCAGTGGCTACCTCCCTCCTGCTCTAATTAACACCTTGGCCTGGGTGTTTAAATACTTTCGGTTTCCTACAGGGAGGGGGCAGTGATATTCACATGTTTCCTTGTGAAGGCTCAGAGATATTGCAGTCTGCTTACTTCCTATCTGGTGCTTGGAGGACGTTTGGTGTAATCTCTCTGAAGTCGGCTCAAGCTAAGTTGCTTTCCCCTGCATTTGTCTACCTTGTTGTCTTTAGTTGTTAGTGGAAACTGACTAGTGCTCATACCCCCTTCCCTAGCCAGGACCTAGCCCTACGAAGATACAGGGCTCTTGGTGAGAAACCAATATAAGGACAGTAGGGAAGACAGGGTGATATTAGATCAGCCAAGGAGGTCTCCACCCCCCCTTTCCTTAGCATCTGGGCTCCCTTTCTCTCATCCCTTCGTGTTGCACTTTGTCTTTCTTACACTGTGCATGACAGCATCTTATTGATGCACCATTTCTGGGTCAGCTGAGGGCTGATGTCAGTAGCCTCTGTGAGGCAGTGACTGGGATCGTATACGAGGGACGTTATATATCCCCACAATGTGTATAGAGACCTATTAAATCCATTGGAGTGCATTGCAGTCACAGACACACCTGCGGCTGCAATGCAGGAATGAAGGTGAGCATTGACCTGGTCAGGCTATCTGGCTAAGGCAGATTAGTAAAACCCGGCAGGGCCTTTATTTCTTGGAGGAGGCTACAGGAAGGCAGTGGGGCGGCCTCCTCCCTCCAACCTGGGTTTTCCAGTGACTCTTGCCACAGGTCCTTTAAAAACCCTGCATTAAGGATTAGTGTTGTTCAGTGTTTGGAATTGCTAGGAGTATAGCAGGAAAGCTCGGCGGGCCTGTGAGCAGCTGAACCCACGCCTGGGAAGGCTCTGCACCCGTTACGCTCGGAGCGGCCCGGTGTAGCCGTTGCCCCCAGCAACCGTTGTTTGGACTTGTGTTAACCCGGCTGCGAACTGGAGGACTTTCTGTTTACCTGTACGTTTTGCTGAATAAAAGCTGCTTATATTGGACTTGTTTGGGTCACTGCCTCAGTTACTGCATGGTGTGAACACCAAAGCCCTACACCTCGGAGGGGGCTAGTATCAATGGCCCCTTCCCTGGCTATTGATATCAACCCACAGCTGTCTGGTTAGCCATTAATGGTTAGACGATATAGGGGGACTCCTATGTCAATTTTTTTCTGGGTTCCCCCTTTAATCTAGCCAGTAAACGCTAATCAAACAGCTGCGAGCTGTTATTAATAGCCAGGGAACATTTGGGCCTAATGGCCCCTTCCATGGCTATTAGTATCAGCCCGCAACTATCTGCCTAGCCTTTGCTGGTTAGAATTTATAGGGGGATCCTACATACATTTTTTTCTGGGGTCCCCTTGTAAACTATCTATCTCTTTATCTATCTAGCAGTCTATCTATCTATCATCTGTTTGTCTATCAGTCTATCATTATCTATCAAATTATTATTTCTTTATCATCTATTACTATATCCATCTAATCATCTATTATCTATCTAATTATCTATCAGTCTATCAATCATTATCTATTTATCAGTTTATCTATTATCTGTCTTTCTATATATCTATCTACAAGTCTCTCATTATTTATCTATCATCTATCTATTATCTATCTAATTATCTATTATCTATCTGTCTAGCAGTCTGTCCCTCTGTCTATCAATTATCTATTACCTATCTATTTATCGATTTATAAATACTGCGCTCGCGGTATTATGCTGCCCGGAGCCTGCACACAACTGAATGCAGTGAGGATAAAATTAACTTTATTCGGTTTCAGTCATGGGGTCGGGGGCGGTGCGGGTTCAGGTACTGCATACTGAGCATTCGCTATAACTGCACCCCTGGCCCTGATGACTGACATTCCCTCTGCATTGAGGTTCAGCTGTCAGTCAGGGCTGGGGGCACAGTTACAGCCACCACTCTGTATACTCAGAGTGCCTGAACAGGCACTGCCCACGTCCCCATGACTTAAACTGAATGCTGGCGGGGAAAATCAAGTAAATTTTCTCACCGCTGCATAAGGTTGCATGCAGTCACCGGGCAACATAATAATGCTGTTAACCTGCAGATTAACCGCATATCTGCAGGTTACATGTTTCCTTTAACATAGCACATAAATGCACCACAAAAGAAGCTCGCCACTCGGTCAATAGCTAGTCCTGGTATATGCCCCTCAGCCTGTTATATTCTCTCCCAGCCTGGTATAATGTCCCCCATCCTGATATATGCCCCTATATCCTGATATACATTCCCCCAGCCTGGTCCCCCATCCTATTATATGCTCCCCCATCCTGGTATATGCTTCCTCCATCCTGGTATATGCTCCCCCATCCTGGTATATGCTCCCCCATCCTGGTATATGCTCCCCCATCCTATTCCCCATTCCTATTATATGCTCCCCAAACTGCCTGCACTGTGTTTATTCCCCCACTCCCCTGCAGTGCGTCGTCTGTGTTAAAGATTTAAATAAAATGGCACCAGAGTTAGCGCGTCTGCATACCGTGCTGTCCGGTGCCATTTTGTTGAAGACACTGTGTGTAAATTTGTCTTCAACAAACAACGATCTCCGGCGCCACACTCCTCCTCCAGCCTCCTCCTCCTACCGGCCTGGATGTGTCCTTCTGACTCTGGCTACACTGCGCAGGCGCAGTCTATATCGGCTTCGGACAGAAGGATGCATTCAATGTTATATTATAAACTAGCTATTGAACCAGTTCTACGCCCAGGTGGAGAGCATTTTTATTGGCACACTTTAAATTTTATTAATGGCAGCGGAGTCAGCATGTGCGCATACCGCGCTATTCTGCGCCATTTTTTTTAAAGAAACTGTGTCTACGAATTCACATATTCAATGTTTTCAATAAATACGTAGATCTTAGTATGCGCATGCTCTGACTCCGGCACTATTTTATTGAAGTAATTTACTACAAAGTCAACATAACAGTGCGCACGCGCTGGCCATAAGGATAATGGTGACGGCCTGCACGTGCACACTGCTATGTTGACATTGTAAGAAAATTCTTCAATAAAATGGGGTCGGAGTCAACGTGTTTGCATCCCATGATATCCAGCTCCATTTTGTTGAAAACACTGTATCTGCAAATTCGCAAATGCAGTGTCTTCAATAAAATGACACCGTAGTGTGGTATGCACATGTGCTGACTCCGACCCCACATTGCGCAGGCTTCGGACAAAAAAACGCGTCCAGCATTATAAATAAGGTGTATTGAAAATATAGGGTTGTACTCACTTATGCTGAGAGCTGTATATATAATGTATTGATAATACAGGGGTGTATTTACTTACACCGAGCCTTGCATACTGTATATAACGAGCGGATAATATGGGGGTGTACTCACTTATGCTGAGCACTGTATATATAATGTACTCATAATTTGGGGGTGTACTAACTTATGCTGAGCGCTGTATATATAATGTACTGATAATACAGGGGGTATACTCAGTTATGCTTTACGTTGTATATATAATGTACTGATTATATGGGGGTGTACTTACTTATACTTTGTGCTGTATATATAATGTACTGATAATATGGGGGTGTACTTATTCTGAGGGCTGTATATATGTAATGTACTGTTAATACAGGGGTGTACTCACTTATGCTGAGCACTGTATATATATATTGTGACAGAGTCACTGGTATTATATGCGAGGAGAGGTATGTGTCACGCAGGTTGCTGGCCTGTGTCAATTGCAACCAATAGATTTTCTGCCACCATATTATATGCTGGGGTTACCTCTTTAAAAGGGTGTGGTTTTATGGGAATGACGTAGAAAGTAGTGATGAGCGAGCACACTCGCAAGTACTCGGTACTCGCCCAAGCATCTCAGTACTTGAGATGCTCAGAGCTCGTCGAGTACTTGCGAGATGCTTGGGTGGATGCTTGGGTCCCCTCCCTGCATGTTTGGCGCTCTTTAGAGAGCCAATCAACATGCAGGGATTGCCTGACACTCATTGTAATGCCGCAGCCATGGTGGTTGTGACATTACAGTGATTGGCTGACCGCACAGCGTCATCAGGTCTATATCAGACCTGGTGACGCCATGCTCATCACAGTCACTCCGGAATCAGGCAGTGTAGGGAGAGCTGCTGCTGAGCTAGGGAGAGATTTGGTTGTGTATTAGGTAGTGTAGGGAGAAAAACCGTACATTACACATATCCATCTCAACAAATAGTCCTTATGAAGAATAATCCATCTACAGAGATATCAGGCAGGCAGTGCATATAGGCAGGCAGGCAGTGCATATAAGCAGGCAGGGTATATAGCAGACTGCAGTGCATATAGCACAAGAGGCTCCATTCCAGTTCTGCATTCTGCTGCTGTTAGATATTTCTAGACAAAGGCCCAGGTCTCAAGGGCCAGGAATAATTTTTTTTGGATCTTAATCCACATTATTTCCTTAAAAAGCAATCCAAAGAACACCGTTTTTCTGCGCCATTTGCTTGTTGGCACTGCAGAATACAGCCAGGTCCTTTCAATATTACAGCGCTAAAAATCCAGCTATTTAAAACCATGTTTTCTCCGTTACATGGATCACATATACGTTTTCATAAAATAATGCCATTTTTGGCCTCCATTCAAATTTTTTTTCACTGTGTCAGCAAAGTTTTTGACACCGGTTTGCTGTACAAAATAGTTACCTACAGGCCAAGTATTTAAAACTGAGTTTTCGCTGTCACATGGATCACATATACGTTTTCAGAAAATACTGCCATTTCTAACCTCCATTAAAAATTTGTTTCAGTGTGTCAGTGAAGCAATTGACACCAGTTTGCTGTTAAAAATAGTTACCTACAGGCCAGGTATTTAAAACTGCGGTTTGTCCGTCACACGGATCACATATAAGTTCGCTCCAAATTCAAGTCATTTGTAGTGAGCGTGGAAGATATTGTCCTTCATTTAAAATGGGCAAGGCACGAGGCAAGGGACGGGGAACTGGACGTGATGGTGATGATGGTGCATGCAGAGGCCGACGCCAAGGCCATGGGCAAGCTGAAATTGTGCCACAACCAACACCCACATCTTCTCGCCCTTCCTGTCCCAATTCCTAGGTGACCGCAGCACACTACTATTGAACCCAGAGCAGTGTCAAAAGGTTGTTGGTTGGATAGCGGATAATGATTTCAGTCACTTAGCCACCAACACTACCACCACCCTGTCTTCCACACGGTCAAGTCTCAGCAGCCGTGAGTCTGGACCGCATATTCCTCACCCTGATCCTCCTTCCTCCCACAATGCCGAGCGCCCGGAGACAACTGATCCCACACTTGGACACTGTGAAGAGCGGTTCACTTTCCCATTTATAGATTAAGGCCTCTCGCCCGGTCCACTTGAAGGGGGGCAAGAGGAGATCGCGTGTAGCAATGCCCAAATATTTGAGCAGCCACGGTCACAGGAAGGTGACTGTGGGAAAGTGTCAAAAGAGGTGGACGACGACGTGGTGGATGATATAGTAACTGACCCAACCTGGCAGGAGGACATGCAGTGCGAGGACAGCAGCACACAGGGGGAGGGAGGCAGAGCACCCCAACAGGCGAAGAAAGAAGGCAGGCAAATGTTCCCCGTAACACCAACATGAAGGAAGTTGCCAGTACAAGTGTTAGGTCTTCTCGAGTCTGGTTGTTTTTTAAAGACTCTGCCGATAAACCCCAAAAAGGCCATTTGCACCACCTGCCAGGCCAGCATCAGCAGAGGTGGCAAAACGACAAGCCTGACCACCACCAGCATAATCAGGCACATTGAAGCAAAGCACCCGACTTTGTGGGCCGAACCCCAGGGTCCAGGAACAGTGTCTGCGGGTGGCACCATTGATTCTTCCGCTGTTGTGCATGCAAGCCAATCCTCTGTCCATGGTGCATGCGAAGATGCCTCCTGCCCTGCACCTGTCATTGCACATTCTCAAGTAGCAGCATCAGGAAGCACGTCCACTTCCGTGTCCCAGCGCAGCATACAGTTGTCCATACCCCAGTCCTTGGAATGCAAGCGCAAATACGCAGCCAACGCCCCACAGGTCACAGTACTAAATTCCCACATTTCACGACTGCTTGCGCTCGAAATGTTGCCTACTGGGCTCATGGAGACAGAAGCATTCTGCAACCTGATGGCGGCAGCCGTCCCTCGGTACTCGGTCCCCACCTGCCACTATTTCTCCCGGTGAGCCGTCCCGCATTACACAAGCACGTGTCCCAAAACATTAGCCGTGCCCTCAACAACGCAGTTACCGGGAAAGTCCACCTAACCACGGACACGTTGACAAGTGCTTGTGGGCAGGGTCGGTAAATCTCGCTGACGGCACACTGGATTAACATAGTGGAAGCCGGGAACCAGTCGGACCGTGGGACGAAACATGTCCTCCCGACACCGTGGATTGCGGGCCCTGGGTCAATCAAGGTTGCCCCCAAAGTCTACAGCTCCTGCACCTCCTCCTCCGCCTCCTCCTCCTCTTCAGCCTTCATCTCCGAAATGACCACATCAGTCACAAGCTGGAAGCACAGCAGCACTTCCTCAGCCAAGTGGCAACAGGCTATGCTGAAGCTAATATGTTAAGGTGACAAACCTCACATTGATGGAAAGTTGTGGACAGCTTTGAAAGAGCAGGCAGATCTGTGGGTCACACCGCTGAACCTATAGCAAGGCATGGTTGTGTGTGACAATGGCTGAAAACTGGTGGTGGCTCTGAGGTGAAGCGAACTCACACACGTACCATGCCTGGCCCATGTACTTAACCTTGTGGTTCAGCGGTTTCTCAAATCCTACCCAGAGCTGCCGGATCTGCTTGTTAAAGTACGCGGCCTGAGTGCCCATTTTAGAATGTCAACTACAGTTTACGATGCCCTTGCCGTGTTTCAGCAGCATTTGCTGCTTCCGGCTCACAGACTGGTATGTGATGTCCCCATGCATTGGAACTCTACACTGCAGATGTTGGGAAGGATTTGTGAGCAGAAGAGGGTAGTTGTTGAGTATCAGCATCAAAAAGGCCGTCAGTATTCAGTTCAGACTCCACACATAAGACCTCAGGAGTGGACATGGATGTCAGACATAGGTACCATCCTCCAAAACTTTGAGGACTCCACCAAGATGGTGAGCAGCGATGACGCCATAATTAGCGTCACCATCCCGTTTCTCTGTCTTCTGAAATGCTCTCTGCTCACAATCAAACAGGAGGCGTTGCAGGCGGAGCACGATGAGATAGAGCAAGGAACCATACAGGGTGATTACACACAGCCCAGCCTCATCTCATCCCAATGTGGATTGGGTGACAATGAGGAAGAGGAGGAGGAGGAAGAACAGGAGTTAGTTTCATGTGCTATAGATGGTACTACCTGCACAACTGTCATACCGTCTGTTCAGCGTGGATGGACAGAGGACAGAGAGGAGCAGGAGGAGGAGAGCATGGTCAGTCATCCTCTTAGTTAGGACACGGAAGTCATGCTTGTTAGCAGTCTGGCACGCATGGCTGAGTTTATGCTACGCTGCCTTTCCCATGACCCTCGCTTTCACAAAATTTTGGGTGACAGTCATTAATGGTTGGTGACACTTCTAGACCCACGCTACAAGGAGAACTTTATATCTCTTATTCCTGAGGCGGATAGGTCTACAAAAATGGGGCTGTACCAGAAGGCCCTTGTTGCGGAAAAATTCCAAGCTGAAAACGCAGGCGGCACAGGGCACATTTCATTGGACAACCAAGGGGTACAGGCGAGAGAGACACAAATGCAATCCAGCAGAGGCAGAGGAACACTGTCAAAGTTCTTGGACAGTTTTCTCAGACCCTCCCATCACCCAGGCCCTAAGGTGCGGGGTGCTCTCACAAGGAGTGCAAAGTTTGGGAAGATGCTGAGAGAGTACCTTGCCGACCGTACCAACGTCCTCCGTGATTCCTCTGTGCCTTATAATTATTGGGTATCCAAGCTGGATATGTGGAATGAACTGGCTCTCTATGCCTTGGAGGGCCTGGCCTGCCCTGCCTCCAGCATTTTAGCAGAGCGGGTTTTTAGTGCCGCTGGTGAAATTATAACTGATAAGCGCATCCGCCTGTCAACTGAAAATGCAGACAGGCTGACTCTTATAAAAATGAACAAGGGCTGGATTGGGCCAGACTTCTCAACACCACCGAATGATAGCAGCGTAACATCAACTCAAATCCAGTGTCTTTTTTTGGGAGGTGTATTCCTTTGCACCTCTTCACACCCACACATGGGTATACGCTTCCTGATTTTGGCTATTTGCTCTTGTCCTCCTCCTTCTCCTCATCCTCATCCTCCACCACCATATCACCAGGGTGACCGTGGTCCATGATGCAACACCCACATAATTTTTTTAAAGGGTGTTTATGATGCCGTAAAAAAAATAAATTATACAGTATGCTCATGTATACCCCCAGGGGTAAATGTTTGTCAGCCCATACAATTAGTGCATGGGCATTACAAGTATAGGAGACCCGCTCCTTTCTAATGGGAACATTTTTTTATGAGGCCCTCTAAGTCTCTTCCAATGGGCATTGGAGTGCTTCCCAATTTTTGGCAGCCATGGCATTCACTGCATAGGCCAACACTATGGGAGACCCTCTCCTTTGTAATGAGAATTTGTCATTACTGTGGCTCTGCTCTATGTGTCTTTAAATTCTTAGTGGGGTTTTTCCTAAAATTGGTCAGCCAATGGATTCACTGCATACCCTATAACTGCATAGAAGACGCTCTCCTTTCTAATGGGAACATGTCATACTTTTTACTGTGGCCCTGCTCAATGTGTCTTTAAATTCTTAGAGGGGTTTTTCCTAAATTTGATCAGCCTTTGGACTCACTGCATACCCTATAACTGTATAGCAGATGATCTCCTTTCTAATGGGAATTTGTCATTACTGTGGCCCTGCTCTATGTGTCTTTAAATTCTTAGTGGGGTTTTTCCTAAATTAGGTCAGCCGTTGGACTCACTGCATACCCTATAACTGTACAGCAGTCGCTCTCCCTTCTAATGGGAATTTGAAATTACTGTGGCCCTGCTCTATGTGTCTTTAAATTCTTAGAGGGGTTTTTCTTAAAATTGGTCAGCCGTTGAACTCACTGCATACCCTATGACTATATAGTAAACCCTCTCCTTTCTAAGGGGAACATGTCGTATTTGTTACTGTGGCCCTGCTCTATGTGTCTTTAAATTCTTAGTGGGGTTTTTCCTAAAATTGGTCAGAAGTTGGACTCACTGCAAACCCTATAACTGTACAGCAGATTCTCTCCTTTCTAAAGGGAATTTGTCGTTACTGTAGCCCTGCTCTATGTGTCTTTAAATTCTTAGAGGGGTTTTCCTAAATTTGGTCAGCCGTTGGACTCACTGCATACCCTATTACTGTATAGTAGACCCTCTCCTTTCTAATGGGAACATGTCGTACTTGTTACTGTGGCCCTGCTCTATGTATCTTTAAATTCTTAGTGGGGTTTTTCCTAAAATTGGTCAGCCGTTGGACTCACTGCATACCCTATAACTGTATAGCAGACTGTTTCCTTTCTAATGGTAATGTGTCGCTACTTTGGCCTTGCTCTATGTGTATTTACATTTTTAGAGGGGTTTCTCCTAAAATTGGTGAGCCGTTGGACTCACTGCATACCCTATAACTGTATAGCAGACCCTCTCCTTTCTAATGGGAACATGTCGTACTTGTTACTGTGGCCCTGCTCTATGTGTCCTTAAATTCTTAGTGGGGTTTTTCCTAAAATTGGTCAGCCGTTGGACTCACTGCATACCCTATAACTGTATAGCAGACTCTCTCCTTTCTAATGGGAATTTGTTGTTACTGGTAGCCCTACTCTATGTGTCTTTAAATTCTTAGCAAGGTTTTTCCTAAATATGGTCAGCTGTTGGACTCACTGCATACCCTATAACTGTATAGCAGACTGTCTCCTTTCTAATGGGAATTTGTCGCTACTGTGCCCCTGCTCTATGTGTTTTTAAATTCTTAGTGGGGTTTTTCC
Source organism: Phyllobates terribilis (assembly GCF_046119375.1). Lineage (NCBI taxonomy): Eukaryota > Metazoa > Chordata > Amphibia > Anura > Dendrobatidae > Phyllobates > Phyllobates terribilis. Next base: position 52,518,743 of record NW_027362770.1, on the reverse strand, counting down.
TAAAATTGGTCAGCCATTGGACTCACTGCATACCCTATAACTGTATAGCAGACACTCTCCTTTCTAATGGGAACATATCATACATATTACGTGGCCCTGCTCTATGTGTCTTTAAATTCTTAGTGGTGTTTTTCCTAAATTTGGTTAGCCGTTGGACTCACTGCAAACCCTATACCTGTATAGCAGACTCTCTCCTTTCTAATAGGAATTTGTCGTTATTGTGGCCCTGCTCTATGAGTCTTTAAATTCTTAGTGGGGTTTTTCCTAAATTAGGTCAGCCGTTGGACTCACTGCATACCCTATTACTGTATAGCAGACTCTCTCCTTTCTAATGGGAAATTGTCGTTACTGTGGCCCTGCTCTATGTGTCTTTAAATTCTTAGTGGGGTTTTTCCTAAAATTGGTCAGCCGTTGGACTCACTGCATACCCTATAACTGTATACCTGACTCTCTCCTTTCTAATGGGAACATGTCATACTTATTACTGTGGCCCTGATCTATGTGTCTTTAAATTCTTAGTGGGGTTTTTCCTAAATTTGATCAGCCGTTGGACTCACTGCATACACTATAACTGTATAGCAGATGCTCTCCTTTCTAATGGGAATTTGTAGTTCCTGTGGACCTGCTCTATGTGTCTTTAAATTCTTAGTGGGGTTTTTCCTAAATTAGGTCAGCCGTTGGACTCGCTGCATACCCTATAACTGTATAGCAGTCGCTCTCCTTTCTAATGGGAATTTGTAATTACTGTGGCCCTGCTCTATGTGTCTTTAAATTTTTAGTGGGGTTTTTCCTAATATTGGTCAGCCGTTGGACACACTGCATACCCTATGACTGTATAGCAGAACCTCTTCTTTCTAATGGGAACATGTCGTATTTGTGACTGTGGCCCTACTCTATGTTTCTTTAAATTCTTAGTGGGGTTTTTCCTAACATTGGTCAGCCGTTGGACGCACTGCATACCCTGTAACTGTATAGCAGACTCTCTCCTTTCTAATGGGAATTTGTCGTTACTGGTAGCCCTACTCTATGTGTCTTTAAATCCTTAGCGAGGTTTTTCCTAAATTTGGTCAGCCATTGGACTCCCTGCATACCCTATAACTGTATAGCAGACTGTCTCCTTTCTAATGGGAATTTGTCGCTACTGTGGCCCTGCTCTATGTGTCTTAAAATTCTTAGTGGGGTGTTTCCTAAATTTGGTCAGCTGTTGTACTCACTGCAAACCCTATAACTGTATAGCAGACTCTGTCCTTTCTAATGGGAATTTGTCACTACTGTGGCCCTGCTCTATGTGTCTTTAAATTCTTAGTGGGGTTTTTCCTAAATTTGGTCAGTCGTTGGACTCACTGCATACCCTATAACTGTATAGCAGAACCTCTCCTTTCTAATGGGAACATGTCGTACTTTTTACTGTGGCCCTGCTCTATGTGTTTTTAAATTCTTAGTGGGGTTTTTCCTAAACTTGGTCACCTGTTGGGCTCACTGCATACCCTATAACTGTATAGCAGATTCTCTCCTTTCTAATGGGAATTTGTAGATACTGTGGCCCTGCTCTATGTGTCTTTAAATTCTTAGTGGGGTTTTTCCCAAATTTTGGCAGCTCTTGCAGTGATAGCATGGGCATTACCACTATAGGAGACCCGCTCTTTTATAATGGGAACATTTCTTTTACGGAGACCCTCTTCTTTGTCTCTTCAAAGGGATATTGGGCTGCATCCAAATTTTTGGCAGCCCTTACAGTCACTGCGTACGCAACAACAGTACAGGAGACACACTTGTTAATAATGGGAACAACAAATCATAGCCGGTTGATGGCTCTCTAATAATAGTGAGGGCCGACTGCAGGCACTATAAAAATAGGCTTTATGACTTTCAGAGTCCCTCCATCATAAATAAAACAGGATGTGTCTGTGATGTGTCACACACCACATTGCCAGATAAGGTTGTAAAATGTTAAAATGACATTTCCCAGTAAATACATTAGTCTTAAAAAATAACGTAAAAAAAACAAAACAATAGGATCTTTCTTTAGTATAAAAAACATCAACAATTTAACCTCAATTTAATCACATTGTTCAGCTCCTGCATCTCCTCCTCCATCTCTGAAATGACCACATCAGTCACAAGCTGACAGCACTGCAGCACTGCCTTGGCCAAGCGGCAAAAGGCTGTGCTAAAGATAACATGTTTAATGCTTTGGTGACAAACCGCCCAGTGCTGCAGGGTTGTTGAAAGCTGTAGCATGGCAGCATGATCTGTGGCTCTCACCGCTGAACATACATCCAGGCATGGTCATGTGTAGAGATGAGCGTTGTTCGACTCGAACTGTTCGCCAATCTCAAATTCGAGCTGTTTTGGGCGGTGTTCGAGCCATTCGGCGAACACGAACGATTTGAGAAAAATTCGGCTGTTCGAGGTTATGTTTGATAACTGTTCGTGCACCAAAATCATAACTGGATTTTTCTCAGTAATGATGAAAATTAATGTTAATACGCAGTTTGAGTGTACAGCGGGGCGGGGGGAGGGGCAGGGGATGGATCTCTGCAGGAATAATGAAGATCTCCATTTTTTTTTCTCTTTCCCGCATTTACAGTGGGGAGGTGCAATCTGTCAGCCTATCAGCAGCGCACACACGGAGCGAAGTGCTTTTTTTCACACAAGCAAGGGCATGTGTCATTGGCAGTGTATGTCACATGTCCTTGCCCTATAAGACCAAGCCATTTTCCCCGTCGCCACCATTTTCTCACTGCTGCAGCTGCGTGTTAGACGGTACCGCTGTTGCTGTGTGCGCTATACCTTGTTAATTTCAACCCAATTTTCGCACAAATCTACAGATAGCTTGGGAGTAGGGAATAGTTGTGATTGCAGTCCTTTTAAGGACTAGGTTACAGCATTTCCTACGACTTTTATCAGGCAGGTCTTAAATAGATAGGTTGTGGGAGTAAAGACTAATTGTAATTGCAGTCCTTTTCAGGACTAGGTTACATCAGTTCCTATCAGTTTTTGCCAGGTTGTGCCTTCCTGGACAGAGACGTAGTACTGGAAGCACGTCAACAACTGCATCCTCAAACACAACTCTGCCTCTCCCCACAAGTCGTGGTGGCTCTACAGGTCGCATGGGTGCTAAGCCTTGCATAGCCTGGGCATTTTTTTCAGATCGATAAAGATGACCCAACTCGTGTTATCTGTAACATTTGTCACCAAAAGCTAATTAGAGGCCAAAAAATACATAGTTTGAGTACTTTATGCATGAACCGGCACATGGACATGAAGCATAAGTTGCAGTGGGAAGCTCACTGTGCTACAATGCGGCCTAGTCGGCCGGGCCAACCACCGTCTGCCATATCTTGTGCATCCGCGGCCTCTTCATCCTCTGTGACTGGGGGGACAGCAGTCACACCTGTTTTGGGGCGCAGACCTACCACCTCTTTACCCGCAACAGCCAGCGTGATTGGCAGGTCATCATTTTCTTTGGAGGTGGTAACACCAGCTGGTGTTGAGCGCTGACCGACATCGATAGCACCACCTTTGGATCAAGGCAACCTAACATGTCCGCCTGCATCTTCCTCACAGACCGGCAGTTTGCCGCGGACACCCTTATCAACCCCGTCTAAGCACAATAGCCAGCCCTCGGTCCCTCAGATGTGGACAAGAAAAAGACCATTTCCTCCTAGCCATGAGAAAGCTAAGAGGTTGAATTTCACCATCTGCAAGCTCTTGGCTACAGAAATGCTGCCTTTCCGCCTGGTGGACACAGAGGATTTTCGAGACCTTATGTCCGTCGCAGTGCCCCAGTACCAGATGCCCAGTCGGCACTACTTCTCAAAGAAAGGTGTGCCTGCGCTCCACCAGCATGTCGCACACAACATCACCGCTTCTTTGAGAAACTCTGTGTGTGACAGGGTGCATTTCACCACAGACACTTGGACGAGTAGGCATGGACAGGGGCGTTACATGTCGCTGACTGGGCACTGGGTAACTAAGGTGACAGCAGGACAAGGGGCTGCTGTCCAAGTCTTGCCGTCCCCACGAGTTGTGCGTCAATCCTCTTTATCTCAAAGTTCCTCCACTGCTTCTGCCTCCTTAACATCCTCTCGGTCCTCCACCTGCACCCAAAGCCTGTCTGGTCATGCCACAAGCTTTCTAACTGCGCAGAAGGGATCCTGCACACCTCCTTACTATGCTGGCAGTAGGGCTCAACGTCATCAGGCGGTTTTTACTTTGAAATGTCTGGGAAATGTGAGTCACACAGCTGAGGAGTTGTGGTCAGCTCTGGAGAACCAATTTCATGAATGGTTGTCTCCACTGGACCTGAAACCAGGGAAGGCCATGTGCGACAATGCTGCAAACCTGGGTGCGGCCCTTCGCCGGGGCAATGTCACACACGTGCCTTGTATGGCTCACGTGTTGAACCTGGTTGTCCAGCAATTTTTAGCCCACTATCCCGGACTAGATGGCCTTCTGCAGAGGGCACGGTCGCTGTGTGCTCACTGCCGCCGTTCGCATCCCGCAGCTCAGCGACTTACATCTCTACAGAAGTCGTTGGGCCTGCCACTTCTCCGGCTAAAATGCGATGTGCCTACCCAGTGGAATTCAACTCTGCACATGTTGCAGCGACTGTGGCAGCACCGACGAGCCCTGGTGCAATACGTTCTGACGTATAGCCTGGGCCAACGAGATCCAGAGGTGGGGCAAATCACGCTGGAGGAGTGGTCTCAGATCAGGGACCTATGCACCCTTCTGCACAGTTTTGAAATGGCGACGAAGATGTTTAGTGCTGACGATGCCATTATCAGCATGACTATTCCGGTGATTTACATGCTGGAGCACATGTTAAACAGAATTCGGAGTCAGGTGGTGGCACAAGAGGAGGTGGAGGAAGTAGAGGAGGAGGAGTTGTATGCGGAAGGGCTAACATCTGCAAGGTCCAGACGGTCGGCAGCACCAAGGCGGCAGGCATGTGAGGGTGGGGGAGATGGTTTTACCAGGGCGCATGGTAGCAGCCAAACTAGTGAGGAAGGTGCAGGAGCCCAGGAAGAAGTGGAGGACGAACTGATGGAAGACTCATCAGATGAGGGAGACCTTGATCACATTTCTGTTGTGCGAGGTTGGGGGGAGAGGACAGAGGAAGGAAGCATGATTGTTACCTCGCCACCAACACAACAGGGACTTGGTGCTCCTGGATGCGCAACACACATGAGTGCCTTCTTGCTGCACTACCTGCAACATGACCCTCGAATTGTGAGAATTAGAAATAATCCTGACTACTGGGTTGCCACACTGTTAGATCCCCGGTACAAAAGTAAATTTGCAGAAATTATTCCTGCCATAGAAAGGAATGCACGCATGCAGGAGTATCAGCAGAGACTGTTGCAGAATCTTACATGTGCTTTTCCACAAAACACCAGTGGTGCACGTAGTGAATCTCACAGTTCCAACTTGCCAACCGTGGGACCGTCGAGTGTTCAGCACTCAAACCGTAACAGAACCACAGTATCTGCTGGTAACATCAATTTTGCGGAATCATTTCACCACTTTTTTAGCCCATCCTTTGCAAGGCCACAGGAGACAAGAAGTCTGACACATAGTCAACGCCTAGAGACGATGGCACAGGAGTATCTCCAAGTAAACATTGAAGCCACGACTGTGTCACTGGACCCTTGCTCTTTTTGGGCTTCCAATCTGGATAAATGGCCGGAGCTAGCCACTTACGCCTTGGAGATCTTGTCATGCCCCGCAGCCAGCGTTCTGTCTGAACGTGTGTTCAGGGCTGCTGGTGGTGTGCTGACAGATAAGCGCACGCGGCTCTCCACTGATAATGTAGACAGACTCACGTTCATAAAGATGAACAAATCATGGATCCGAAATGACTTTTCTACCCCTGTGTCATCCTGGGGAGAGTAAAAGCTTGATGATTGATTAAAATCACCTCACCAACCGTTTTAAGCTTTCAAATTACTAATCATGTTTATCTGTATCTTGGCTGGAAAATAATTTGGGCTTTGTAGCAGTGTGCAGCACTGATTCTATTAGGCCATCTATAATAAGCTCCACCAGATTTAAAATTACTAATCATGTTTATCTGTATCTTGGCTGGAAAATAATTTGGGCTTTGTAGCAGTGTGCAGTACTGATTCTATTAGGCCATCTATACTAAGCTCCACCAGATTTAAAATTACTAATCATGTTTTTCTGTACCTTGGCTGGAAAATAATTTGGGCTTTGTAGCAGTGTGCAGCACTGATTCTATTAGGTCATCTATACTAAGCTCCACCAGATTTAAAAGTAATAATAATTTTTAGCTGCATCTAGCACGGAAAATAATTTTGGGGCTCCGAGATGCGCAAGACACATAAGTGCCTTCTTGCTGCACTACCTGCAACATGACCCTCATATTGTCAGAATTCGAAGTAATCCTGACTACTGGGTTGCCACACTCTTAGATCCCCCAAACTTTTCGATCAACCTTTTCATTTTAATAAAGACCAAAAAAATGGTCATTTTTGAAATTATAAGCATTAGCAGGTTATTAGAAACTGAAATCTAACAGCTTTCAACTCAAAACTTTATTCTAGGTGATGTTACATTTTCACATAGGACCCCTTGTTCGAAAGGAGCTTCTGAACTCTCTCGTCCATTGAATTTGTCAGATTTTAGATGGTTTCTGCTTCAATTGTTTTGCATGAGGACAGAATACCCTCCCAGAGCTGTTGCTTAGATGTGAACTGCCTCCCGCCATCATAGACACTCCTTTTGATGATGGTTCTGAATGGGGTAGAGGTCAGGGGAGCATGGGGGTCACACCATAAGTTTGTCCCCTTTTATGCCCATATCAGCCAGAGATGTAGATGTTTTATGTGCAGCATGAGATGGTGCATTATCATGCATAAAAATGATCTTGCTGTGGAATACACGGTTCTTCTTCTTGAACCATGGCAGGAAATGCTGTTTGAGAAACTCCACATACATTATGGAGTTCATCTTTACCCCTTCAGGGATCCTAAAGGGGCCGACAATCTCTCTCCCCATGATTCCAGCCCAAAACATTACTCCACCTCCTCCTTGTTGGTGCTGTAGCCGTGTTTGCGTGGGGTGTCCATCAACCAGCCATCCTCCACTCCATCCATCTGGACCATCGAGCGTTGCACGGCACTCATCCGTGAACAAAACAGTTTTGAAATCAGTCTTCATGTAATGTTTGGCCCACTGGAGTCGTTTCTGGAGTCGTTTCTGCTTGTGTGAAGTGGATAGAGGAGGTCGACAGGATGGCATATGCACAGCTGCAAACCTCTGAAGGACCCTGCATCTTGTTGTTCGGGGGACGTTGGAGGCACCAGCAGCTTCAAAAACTTGTCTGCTGCTATGACAAGGCTTTTTTGCCGCTGCTCTTTTAACCTGACGTAATTGCCTGTAGGAAAGAGTCCTCAATTTGCCCTTATCAGCACGCACACGTGTGTACTGTGAATCAGCTACATACTTCTTGATTGCCAAGACACTTCATCCTGATCATCGCACAATGTTGATTGTAGTCATTCCTTGACCTAAACACTCCACAATTTGTTGCTTCTCAGCAGCCGACACATCCTTTTTCTTTCCCATTTTGGCAGAAAATGTAGGCTGCTTAATAATGTGGGACAGCCTTCTTAAGTAGTCTTGCCTTTCATTGGATACACCTGCCAAACTAATTAGCACAGGTGTCTGCAATTGCTTACAGTGATATAAAGAGCCCTGACACACATCACCATCAATGAGTTTAACTGACAAACAAACAAATTCTTCCCTTATCACTCCTAAACACTTTTTGCATAATAATTTGGAACACAGTGTACATGTGCTTTTCCACAAAACACCAGTGGTTCACGTAGTGAATCTTACAGTTCTAACTTGCCAACCATGGTCTGTATGGAGTTGTTCAATAAAGGGCCCAAAATTAAGATAACATAGATGGGAGAGGTCTCTATGAATAGGAATTCCTAAGTATTTGATACCCTGTGAGGGCCAGGCAAAGGGAAAGTTGGACTGGATGGAATCCTGTATGGATTTGGGGAGGGAGACATCGAGGGCCTCAGACTTTGCTGCATTGTTTTTAAAATTTGACCATGTAACAAAGTGATCTATTTCAGCCATAACAGCATGGATGGATATATGTGATTGAGTGATATATACTAGGACATCATCAGCAAATAGAGAGCACTTGTACTCGGTGCCTCCCACCTCAATCCACCTAATATTGGGGTTATGGCGAATTGATGAGAGCAGGTGCTCCGTCACTAGGATGTATAAGAGAGGGGACAGAGGACATCCCTGCCTTGTCCCATTGGTGATTGTGAAAGGTGATGAAAATGTTCTGATGCACCCCCTGGGCCTTGGGACACCCGGAGCCGGACCCTTTTTGGTGGATGCTGGTGGTTGTAGTCTCCGTGGCGGCGACCCGGTTCCGTGGCTCAGGGCGGTCAAACCAGTGGCAGAACTATTTATGTGGTTTTGATGTTTAAATGTCCGACTACGCCACCCGTGGATTGCGGTCAGAGTGAACCGCCGCTGCAGGGCAGACCGCTGAGGCTGGTGTTGTGGGTGCCTCAGGGCACTGTATGCGGAGGATGGGTGTGATGGTGCAGGGCAGCAACAGTAACGACACGGAGTCAGTGATGCAGTCCAGGGCCTTTACTCACAGTTCTTATTATCCAGACCACGTCTGCAGGTAACGGCTGCCCACGTCGTACTGTGCTCACCAGGTGAGGGGCTCAGACAACTCCCAGATAACTTTGAAGCGCTTCACAGGACCCCCTTTGTGTGTCCTTTGTCTGGCCTTTCTTACCAACCCTTCTGTCCGGCTGCCTCGGGCCTCCTCTTGGTAAACTTGGCGCCAGTTTCCCTGACCCTATGTGGTGCCTTCCTAGTGGGTGTAGCGAGGGGCTGCGCCACATAAAATGTCACAGCCTCCGGTTTCTAGCTGAGGGTCGTTTCCTGCCTCCACTAGTTTCGGGGACCGGTCTCCCCCTTTGGCCTGACCCCTCCACGCAGGTGGATTCGGGCGTGCGGTGGCGACTCGCCCGTCCGCACCCCTGGGATCCCTTCGTTCCTCGTTCCTGGAGCCTTCTCTGCGCCTCTTCCTTCCTTCTCCCTCTTCCAGGTCTGGGCCTCTGTTACTAGGCCCGCCTCCGGAGCAGAGCTCATGCAGAGCCCCTGCTCCCTGTCACTTCTGCTCAGACTTCTCTGCACTGAACTAAGATGGTGCCCACCTTTTATACTCCCTTCTCAATGCACCCAGGAACTGCTTCCTCCCTGCTCCTGCACTACAGGGTTCCCCTTCCTCAGTGTTCCCTCCCCCCACTCCAGCCAGGGACAGGGACTGTCGTGCCCATCTCAGGGGCATATTGGTCGCCCTGCCCCACGGCAATGTGGTGTAATGCATGCAGGTGTCGGGTCCTGATCCACACTCCATCCTTACCTGAGAGTCAGATATCACACCTCTGGGTGAGGTGCAATACCTCTGTAGCAACCGAGCCCTCAGGGTGCTACAGTTCCATTTATCTTCAGCCTAGGTGACGTATTGCGATACAAGGCCGTGATTTTGGCTATAAAAGGGTCCCCTAGACCCCTACCCCAAGCTTTTTAAGAGAATCATATATGGCGTGCCAGGAGACTCTATGGAATGCTTTCTCAGCATCCAAAGAGAGTATCTAATTACAAATTTTTAACTGCATCTAGCCCAGGAAATACTTTGTGCCTAGTAGCAGTGTCTGCTAGTCAGCGGATTATCCCGGCTGTTAAGCAAGCTACACCACCTGTAGTTTGGACACTTAATTTTTTCAAAGGAAATGCTTCGGGACCACGGGATACTCAGTGAAGAGCATCAGGAGGCACCCCAACGCATAGGGGCTGGGACTGGCAGTAGGATGCCTTGCAGTGGACAGCCGAGCTCGATCCTTATAAAAGCTTTTTAACTGTAGCAGCTTTAGTGGACGCTACTGGAGCTGGAATTACGTGGCTGCTGGCATGAGACTTGCCCTCCAATAGATCCTTGTAAATGGATTTAAAGTGTATTCATTCAAATTAGAGAGACAATTTAAATTAAAAAGCTTAGAGCTGCCTCCACCACAGGGGGGCTCGCTTGACCCACCAGCGGACAGGCACCAGTATTGGGAGAGGGGGGCTGGCCGTCAGGGTTCACCGCGGCTCTGGCACAAACCCGGCGACACGGAGGTGGCACGGGCAGGAGCGGACTGGCCGTGTCGGCTTCTCACTTTTTGGATTTTAGAAGGGCATGACATGCCTATATCTGTGTCTCCCCCTCCTTTTACTCCTCCACCTCTTTTCTTTTCGCATGACTATATGTACTTGTCACTTTTCCATGTGTTAGTTGTGTCTTCTGAGCAGTTTGTCAGCTTTTGGACACCTTTGAAGGTGTTTTCTATGTGTTTCTATGTGTTTTTGTTTGCCTGCCATTGGTTTTAACGGTGTTCGAAGGTGTTCGACGAACAGTTCGACGAACACACGGGTGTTCGACGAACCGAACCGAACTCGAACACTACGGGGGTGTCTCAACACTAGTCGTGTGTGACAATGGGTGGAACCTAGTGACGGAGAAATGACAGCCGGAGTAGATACGGTTTCCCTCTATGCCAGTCCTTTCACCGAGCTAAAGAATATCGCTGTGGTGAAATACAACTCCCACATAAAAGCGGTTTCAGATTGAAAAACATTTTGCCCACCAGAGGATTTGATTCTGAGGGCTCACCTTTCTCCCCTGCTCAAGAGCCCCATAGCAGCTGCAAAGTTAGCACTATCATGAACTCTCCTGAGGTAGAAGTCAGGGTACAACAGCCGACTCTCTGGTGGGACCGTCCAACACAGCCGAGAAGCAGCCCTGACTAAGAAAAGTGTGGGGGAAGATTCCCGGACACCTATGGCTGGTTTTTTTAATGTGGATTGGACGTGCTTATGCATGTTATTTCTCAAACCACATTGCAGATCAGGCCATTGTCCAACTCAGTAGTCATGAAACTAAATGCGCAAAGAAAGATGTTTGTTGCAAAGTACCACCAACAAGTGCGAGTTGATGTTGGACGTGCTGCCATTGCTTGTGCAACAAGCTGCATTAGAGGACCTCCTGGGAGAAATGACACCCAGAGTAGATACGGTTTCCCTCTATGCCAGTCCTTTCACCGAGCTAAATACAACTCAGCAAAAAAAGCTGTGGACTGGCTCCGTACCGTCCCTGGCCACATTCACCTGTCCACGTGTTTGTGGTTAGGCAGTCCTTCCCAGTAAGTGCACTGGGGAGGGCACGGGTAATGTTGTGGGACCCGTGCTTGTGGAAGGTGGAGACGATACCGGTTGAAATAGTGGCTGCTGGGGACCGGGTATGGAGACCCGGCTGCCGCAGGCATGAGGTTATGAAAAGCTTCTGCCTCCACGAGCCTAAAAGGCCACATCTCAAGTGAAAGCAGCTTTAGAGGACTTCCTGGGAGAAATAACAGCTAGGTAGATATGGTTTCCCAATTCCTTTCACCAAGCTAAAGAATATGGCTGTGGTGAAATACAACTCAGCAAAAAAAGCTGTGGACTGGCTCCGTACCGTCCCTGCCACATTCACCTGTCCACCTGTTTGTGGTTAAGCGGTCCTTACCAGTAAATACACTGGGGAGGGCACGGGTAATGTTGTGGGACCCGTGCTTGTGGAAGGCGGAGACGATACCGGGAAAAATAGTGGCGGCTGGGGACCGAGTATGGATACCCGGTCGCCGCCGCCATAAGATTGTGGACAGCTTCTGCCTCCACGAGCCTAAAAGGCCACATTTCAAGTGCAGGCAGCTGTCAAAAATTTGGCAGTATAGTATTGCAGCCTGTGGGAGGGTGGGTGGCTGGCTGCATACTTGCACTTGCATTCCAAGGAAGGACAACTGAACGCTGCACTGGGAAAAGGACGTGGACGGTGATTGTTGCAAGTCTGCAACGTCCTGTGCATGGCGGGAGGCATCGTCGCATGTGCCAAGGATCACTTATGATGGGCACACTTTTAGGCAGTGACCTGGGAGTCAGAAATGCTTCCAGAGGTCTTCTCCATGCTGTTCCCATGTCTTTCCAGCACTGTATGCATGTGTCTGATGATGCGTCACACACCACATGGCTAGATAAGGTTGTAAAATGTTAAAATGACATTTCCCATTGAGTGCATCAAAAACGCTACGTGTGAACATAGCCCATGGTGTGGAGTACTTTAGATTTTGGTTATTTATTTTGCCTTATATACAAGTCATTACCCTGGAAAGGATGTTCCTTAACATATTTCCCAGGAAAATCCATTTTGGTTTAGTTTTTGTATGTTTTATTGTGAGTCCGTAAAAGTGGCGTAATACTCTGACAACGTTGTTGACAGCAGTGAACTGGGAGTCAGAAATGCTTCCCCATGCCGTTTCCGTGTCATTTGAGCACTGTTTCCATCGATTTGGGGAATTTTTAGGCCCTCTGCAGACAGCCGGGGAGCGCCGCCTGAAAAATACTTGAGTTTCCCATAGACTTACATTGGGCTCATTGTTTGCATCGAGCACCCGAGTATTCCAATTTGCTCGACCCGAGCAACGAGTACCTGAGCATTTTAGTGCTTGCTCATCACTAGTGCTAATCCCTATGTTAATTACAGTGCCTACAAGTAGTATTCAACCCCCTGCAGATTTAGCTGGTTGACACATGCGGAATTAACTTGGCATTGTGACATTTGTACTGTAGATCAGCCTGGAAGTGGGAAATGCACTGCAGCAAATTTTTTTATTTTTTTTTTTTAAAAAAACGTTAAAACTTAATTCAGAGTGTCATTTATTATTCAACCCCTCAAACCTCAAGAATTCTGTTTGGTCCCCCTAAAGTATTAAGAAGTAGTTCAGGCACTAAGAATAATGAGCTTCACATGTGTGGATTAAAGATCTCTTTTGCCAGCCTTTTCTGACTATTTAAGACCCTCCCCAAACTTGTGAACAGCACTCAGACATGGTCAACATGGGAATGACAAAGGAGCATTCCAAGGCCATCAGAGACAAGATCGTGAAGGGTCACAAGGCTGGCAAGGGGTACAAAACCCTTTCCAAGGAGTTGGGCCTACCTGTCTCCACTGTTGGGAGCATCATCCGTAAGTGGAAGGCTTATGGAACTACTGTTAGCCTTCCACGGCCTGGACAGCCTTTGAAAGTGTCCTCCCGTGCCGAGGCCAGGCTTGTCCGAAGAGTCAAGGCTAACCCAAGGACAACAAGGAAGGAGCTCCGGGAAGATCTCATGGCAGTGGGGACATTGGTTTCAGTCAATACCATAAGTAACATACTCCACCGCAATGGTCTCCGTTCCAGACGAGCCCGTAAGGTACCTTTACTTTCAAAGCGTCATGTCAAGGCTCGCCTACAGTTTGCTCATGATCACTTGGAGGACTCTGAGACAGACTGGTTCAAGGTTCTATGGTCTGATGAGACCAAGATCGAGATCTTGGGTGCCAACCACACACGTGACGTTTGGAGACTGGATGGCACTGCATACGACCCCAAGAATACCATCCCTACAGTCAAGCATGGTGGTGGCAGCATCATGCTGTGGGGCTGTTTCTCAGCCAAGGGGCCTGGCCATCTGCTCCGCAACCATGGGAAGATGGATAGCACGGCCTACCTGGAGATTTTGGCCAAGAACCTCCGCTCCTCCATCAAGGATCTTAAGATGGGTCGTAATTTCATCTTCCAACAAGACAACGACCCAAAGCACACAGCCAAGAAAACCAAGGCCTGGTTCAAGAGGGAAAAAGTCAAGGTGTTGGAGTGGCCTAGTCAGTCTCCTGACCTTAACCCAATTGAAAACTTGTGGAAGGAACTCAAGAATAAAGTCCACATGAGACACCCAAAGAACCTAGATAACTTGGAGAAGATCTGCATGGAGGAGTGGGCCAAGATAACTCCACAGACCTGTGCCGGCCTGATCAGGTCTTATAAAAGACGATTATTAGCTGTAATTGCAAACAAGGGTTATTCCACAAAATATTAAACATAGGGGTTGAATAATAATTGACCCACACTTTTATGTTTAAAATTTAATAAAATTCAACTGAGCAACATAACTTTTTGGTTTGTAAGATTTATGCTTCTGTTCATAAAACCTACTCTAGTTTGCAGTTTGAAGGCTCTAACTTATTTGCATCTTATCAAACCAGCTAAATCTGCAGGGGGTTGAATACTACTTGTAGGCACTGTATGAAATCCACAAGCCTGGCCGAAGAAAGCCGCACCGAACATACCATGTGAACTTTCTCAAGCCGTGGCGGGACCGAGAACCTGTGGAAAGTCCTTGCCTGGGAGCCGCACCCGAAGGCAAGGTGGAGGAGGTCACTATTGCAGAAACTCTATTTATGGCACAGAAGCAACAGTGTCGAGAACTACTACAGCGGAATCGGGAGCTGTTCTCAGAGTTGCCGGGGCATACTCAGGTGGTAGAGTAACGTGCTAACAGAGCCACATGTAAAAGTGAATGTGAAGCCGTACCGGATTCCGGTAGCACGCCGGGAGGTAATCTCGGCCGAGGTGAAGAGTGTGCAAAGCAGTCATCAAAGCAAAAGGTGGCTACTTTGAAGAACCTAGAATAAAAGACATATTTTCAGTTTTTTCACACTTTTTTGTTAAGTATATAATTCCACATGTGTTAGTTCATAGTTTTGATGCCTTCAGTGTGAATGTACAATTTTCATAGTCATGAAAATACAGAAAAATCTTTAAATGAGAAGGTGTGTCCAAACTTTTGGTCTGTGCTGTATATATATATTTATATATATATATTGTGCTGATAATATGGAGGTGTACTCATTTATGGTGATGGCTATAAATATAATGTACTGATTGATAATACGGTGGTATACTCATGCTGAGCGCTTTATATATATATAATGTACAAATAATATGGGTGTGTACTCATTTATGCTGAGCGCTGTATTTACACTGCTCAAAAAGGGAACACTGATGAAATAACACATCCTAGATCAGAATGAATGAAATATTTTCATTGAATACTTTGTTCTGTAAAAAGTTGAATGTGCTGACAACAAAATCACACAAAAATCATCAATTGAAATCAAATTTATCAACCAATGGAGGTCTGGATTGGAATCACCTCCAAAATTAAAGTGGAAAAACACACTACAGGCTGATCCAACTTTGATGTAATGTCCTTAAAACAAATCAAAATGAGGCACAGTATTATGTGTGGCTTCCACATGCCTGTATGAACTTCCTACAATGCCTGGGCATGCTCCTGATGAGGTTGCTGATGGTCTCCTGTGGGATCTCCTCCCAGACCTGGACTAAAGCATCCGCCAACTCCTGGACAGTCTGTGGTGCAACGTGACGTTGGTGGATGGAGTGAGACAAGATGTCCCAGATGTGCTCAATTGGATTCAGGTCTGGGGAATGGGCGGGCCAGTCCATAGCTTCAATGCCTTCATATTGCAGGAACCGCTGACACACTCCAGCCACATGAGGTCTGACATTGTCCTGCATTAGGAGGAACCCAGGGCCAACCGCACCAGCATATGTTCTCACAAGGGGTCTGAGGATCTCATCTCGGTAGCTAATGGCAGTCAGGCTAGGTCTGGCGAGCACATGGAGGGCTGTGCGGCCCTCCAAAGAAATGCCACCCCACACCATTACTGACCCACTGCCAAACCGGTCATGCAGAAGGATGTTGCAGGCAGCAGATCACTCTCCACGGCGTCTCCAGACTCAGTCACGTCTGTCACATGTGCTCAGTGTGAACCTGCTTTCATCTGTGAAGAGCACAGGGCGCCAGTCACGACTTTGCCAGTCCTGGTGTTCTGTGGCAAATGCAAAGTGTCCTGCAATCGTGTTGGGCTGTGAGCACAATCCCCATCTGTGGACATCGGGCCCTCATACAACCCTCATGGAGTCGGTTTCAAACCGTTTGTTCAAACACATGCACATTTGTTGCCTGCTGGAGGTCATTTTGCAGGGCTCTGGCAGTGCTCCTCCTGATGATAGGTTGTTGCCCTCCTATGGCCCCCTCCACGTCTCCTGGTGTACTGGCCTGTCTCCTGGTAGCGCCTCCAGTCTCTGGACACTACGCTGACAGACACAGCAAACCTTCTTGCCACAGCTAGCATTGATGTGCCATCCTGGATGAGCTGCACTACCTGAGCAACTTCTGTGGGTTGTAGAGTCTGTCTCATACTACCACGAGTGTGAAAGCACAACCAACATTCAAAAGTGACCAAAACATCAGCCAGAAAGCATTGGTACTGAGATGTGGTCTGTCGTCCCCACCTGCAGAACCACTCCTTTATTGAGTGTGTCTTGATAATTGCCAAT
This sequence comes from Phyllobates terribilis, assembly GCF_046119375.1. NCBI lineage: Eukaryota > Metazoa > Chordata > Amphibia > Anura > Dendrobatidae > Phyllobates > Phyllobates terribilis. The sequence goes on along the minus strand of NW_027362770.1, from coordinate 52,502,397 downwards.
AATTTTCATCTATTGTCTATTCCATTTGCACAACAGCATGTGAAATTGATTGTCAATCAGTGTTGCTTCCTAAGTGGACTGTTTGATTTCAAAGAAGTTTTATTTACTTGGAGTTATATTCTGTTGTTTAAGTGTTCCCCTTATTTTTTTGAGCAGTGTATAATATACTGATAATACAGGGGGTGTTTTCCATTCTGTTGCAGTGTGTCGGTCAAGCTATTCACACTAGGTCTCTGTGAAAAATAGTATTAGTAAATTACAGGCCTGCTATTTAACACTGTGGTTCTGTGTCAGACATAACACCTATAAGAGGGTTCCAAAATCAGACATTTCTTACATTTTCAATCCGTTGCAGTGTGTCGGTAAAGCTATTCACACTAGGTGTCTGTGAAGGATAGTATTAGCAAATTACAGGCCTGCTATTTAAAAACATGGTTCTCTGTCAGGCATTACACCTATAAGAGTGTTACAAAATCAGCCATTTCTCGTGAACATGGAAAATATTGTCCTCCATTAAAAATGGGCAAGGTGCATGGCAAGGGACAGGGAAGTGGAAGTGATGGTGATGGTGCATGCAGAGGCCAAGGACGTAGCCGTGGGCAAGCTGAAATTGTGCCACAACAAACACTCATATCTTGTTGCTCGACCTTCCTATCTCAATTAATAGGGGACCGCAGAACACCACTATTGAACACAGAGCAGAGTCAAAAGGTTATTGGTTGGATAGCAGATAATGCTTCCACTCACATAGCCACCACTACCACCACCCTGTCTTACACACTGTCAAATCTCAGTAGCCGTGAGTCTGGACCGCATATTCCTCACCCTGATCCTCCTTCCTCCCACCATGCCGAGTGCCCGGAGACAACTGATCCCGCACTTGGACACTCAGAAGAGCTGTTCACTTTTCCATTTGTAGATTCGGGCCTCTCGCCCGGCCAACTTCAAGCGAATCAAGAGGAGAACGTGTGTAGCAATGCCCAAATATTGGAGCAGCCACAGTCACACGAAGGTGACGGTGGGGAAAGTGCAATTACTGTCGCAAGAGGTGGATGATGATGATGATGAGACATAATTGCCAGAAAGTCAGGAGGAGGACCAGGGTGCAGAAGTGGAAGACGAGGTGGTGAATGATCTAATAACTGAAGCAACCTGGCAAAGGGACATACAGAGCGAGGACAGCAGTACACAGGGGGAGGAAGGCGAAGCACCACAACAGGCAGTAAGAAGCAGTGTTTTGGCTGCAGACACAAGGTGGGAAAGCCCTCCTCATAACGCCAACACGACGGAAGTTGCCAGTACAACTGTTAGGTATTCCTGAGTCTGGTTATTTTTTAAAGACTCTGCTGATAACCCCAAAAAGGCCATTTGCAGCACCATCCAGGCCAGCATTGGCAGGGGTAGCAAAACTAGCAGCCTGACCACCACCAGCATGATCAGGCACATGGCAGCAAAGCACCCGACTAAGTGTGCCGAACCTCACGGTCCAGGAACAGTGTCTCTGGGTTACTCCACTGCTTGTCCCGCTGTTGTGCGTGCACACCAATCCCGTCCATAGTGCATGCCAAGATGCCTCCTGCCCTGCACCTCTCGTTGCACACTCTCAACTAGCACCATCAGCAAGCACATCCACGTCCTTGTCCCAGGGCAGCGTTCAGTTGTCCCTACTCCAGTCCTTGGAAAGCAAGTGCAAATACGCAGTCACAGGCCACAATACTAAATTCACACATTTCGCGAATACTTGCACTCAAAATGTTGCCTTTTAGGCTCATGGCGATGGAAGCTTTCCGCAACCTGATGCCGGTGGCCGTCCCTCGGTACTCGGTCCCCAGTTCCCAGCCACCACTATTTCTCCCAGTGTACAGTCACTGCATTACAAGAGCATGTGTCCCACAACATTAGACGTGCCCTCAACAACGCAGTTAGTGGGAAAGTCCATCTAACCATGGACACGTGGACAAGTGCTTGTGGGCAGGGAAGGTACATCTCGCTGACGGCACACTGGTGGAAGCTGGGACCCAGTCGGACCTTGGGACGGAACACGTCCTCCCGACGCCGAGGATTGCGGGCCGTGGGTCAATCAGGGTTGCCCCCACAGTCTAGAGCTCCTGCATCTCCTCTTCCTCCTTTTCAGCCTCCATCTCTGAAATGACCACATCAGTCGCAAGCTGGAAGCACTGCAGCACTGCCTTGGTCAAACGGCAAGAGGCTGTGCTGAAGCTAATATGCTTAGGTGACAAACCTCACAACGCTGAAACGTTGTGGACAGCTCTGAAAGAGCTGGAAGATCTGTGGCTGACACCACTGAACCTACAGCCAGGCATGGTCGTGTGTGACAATGACCGGAACCTGGTGGCGGCTCTGAGGTGAGGCAAGCTCACATGTGGCGCCCAGCTGCGCTTGGTACCACAGATCTTAGAAGTGTGCATTAATGGAATCCTCCACAAGAGGCCCCCATAAACATTCACACATCTCCACCTTCCACCTCAGACCAGCAGAGGGAGCCCATTAGGGATATAAATAGGGAAGGTGGAGCTAGGCAGTAAGGAGTTCCTCTGGAGAGTTCAGCAAGTACAGACCTGAATACGGAGTCGAGCTCAGTTAGTCTGGAGTCTACAGAGAGGTCAGCCTGCAGTGGAGTCCAGTCCAGACGCAGTTGTAGCTCAGTTAGAGCTCAAGTTGTGCCGACGCCATAAGATCGGTGAAATGCGGCAAGCTGCCGTTAGTGTGAGTAGCCTAGTGAGGGCCCGAGCGTGGCCGAAGGTGAGTGGAAAGTGAGTAGCAGTGGGGGCAGAGGAGCTGTACAAGCTCACCCCAGAAAGTATATACCGGACACCGGGTCCGAGCTTACCGGGATCTCTACGACCCAGTAAGGCATAACTGAAATCCCTGGAGAACTACAGGTCCCAGGTTCACCAGAGAGCTGATACGTAACAGAGCCAGGAGACACATAGGCCCCGAAAGCTGGGAGCGTGCACTTCAAGAGAAGGCCCTATCACAACGTCAGCCGGTGCAGGACAGAGATAAAGTTAGGCCTAGCTTCAGGCAGGTCAGAAACTTACTACACAGAGGCAAGAAACAGGAGGCCCTATACCCGCTCATTGGGGAGGATCCTGATATGCACCCTTCACCCTACAGTGCTCCGAGATGTGCCTGAACTACCACCAGTAGAAAAGTAAAAGGTACTGAAGTGACTACCGTGTCCGTCTCTGTTCTTGCTCTGACCCGGCTGGGTCTCACCTGTCCTGCATCCCCCTCTCCGTACGCTGCCCTGATGCCTAGCTCCACCTGTGGGGAGCTACACCATCGAGCTGCCTTATCACCGGCCTCAGTGGACTGCCATAGTGCTGGTGATTCTCTCCAGAAACCACAGGTGGCGTCACGAACTTTCATAGAGTTAACCAATAATCCCCTTTTAAAAGATGACCCCAGGGTACGGGCCCGGGAGCCGACCACCGCAACATCCCCAAGGCCAGGCAAAGGCCCGGGTACCGAGTCGTCCCCATCCCCCTGGGCGAGTCATCTTTCCTGGCGTCACGAACAAGATCACGTGCCCGCTGCAACGACGGAGTGTTATGCCTGTTGCCACCGGGTACTGTGCGCCTTTAATTAAAAACTGTGTACATTAAACTGTGGTGAAGATTGCCGCCATTGTTGGGCCGCCGAGCGAGAAGAAGGGCGTAACCACGGGAAACTGAGGGGCGTACCTGCAAAAGCGCGTGAAGCCCCGGACACGCCCCACGCCTCGACTTAAAACAAGGAAGCGCCAGGTCCTGGAAGGAGCGTCTCTGCACCCCCTCTAGTTCAGCTATGTCTTTCTTATACACCGGAGAAAAGAACTATACACAGTATTCTAAGTGTGGTCACACTAGTGACTTGTATAGAGGTAAAATTATGTTCTCCTCATGAGAATCTATGCCTCTTTTAATGCATCCCATTATATTATTAAACTTTGCAGCAGCTGCCTGACACTGGCCACCAAACATGAGCTTGTCGTCCACCAATACACCCAGGTCTTTTTCAGTTACAGTTTTGCCCAGTGTTTTACAATTAAGCATATATTTATACATTTTATTTCCTCTGCCCAAGTGCATTACCTTACATTTATCCCCATTAAAGCTCATTTGCCATTTTTCAGCCCAAACTTCTGGTTTACATAGATCCTCCTGTAATATAAAATTGTCCTCCTCTGTGTTGATTACTCTGCAGAGTTTAGTGTCATTTGCAAATATTGAAATACCACTCTGTATGCCCCCTACAAGGTCATTAATAAATATGTTAAAAAGAAGCGGGCCCAATACTGACCCCTGTGGTACCCCACTGTTAACTGAGACCCAGTCTGAGTGTGTTCCATTAATAACCACCCTTTGTTTCCTATCAGTGAGCCAGTTCTTAACCCTCTTACATATAATTTTCCCCTGTCACCATTGTTCTCATTTTATGTATCAATCTTTTGAGTGGAACCGTATCAAAAGCTTTTGAAAAGTCCATATACACAACATCTACTGCATTTCCTTGGTCCAGTCCAGAACTTGCCACCTCATAAAAGCTGATCAAATTAGTTTGACAGGAACGGTCCCTCGTAAACCCATGTTGATATTGGGTCATGAGGTTATTTTTCTTCAGATACTCTAGTATAGCATCTCTTAGGAAACCCTTCAGGATTTTACCCACAGTAGAAGTTAAGCTTACTGGCCAATAATTTCCAAGCTCGGTTTTTGTCCCCTTTTTGAATATTGGTACCACATTTGCTGTACGCCAGTCGTGTGGTACAGACCCTGTTATTATGGAATCTTTAAAGATTAAACATAATGGTCTATCTATGACGTTACTTAATTCCTGCAGTACTCGCGGGTGTATCCCATCCGGGCCCGGGGATTTGTCAACTTTAGTGATTTTTAGACGCCACCGTACTTCCTGTTGGGTTAAGCAAGTGACATTTAACCCTAGAACGCATACCTGGGGCCTCACAGGCCCGCCCTGTTAATTGTTTTCTATTTTCTGCAAGATTACTTTAGGTAGAATTTTGAAACTCTAGGTATTCCTCAGGTACATTGTTGTTTGTCATTTTTGTTTGAGTTATTCCATGTTATTTGCACACGGGCCTAAAAGGCCCCAGGTATGTGAAAAAGTAGATTTTTATGGTCATGCGTTCTAGGGTTAATGGAGAATTTTTGTCATCACTAATCATGATTTCTGTCATGAGATTTTCTTGTGTAAATACTGTTGAAAAAAAATCATTTAGCATATTGGCTGTAGCATCGGCGTCTCTGCCCCCTGCCAGGCAGAGACGCCGTCCCTCTCACCGCCGCGCTCCCTGCCCGGCATCCTCCAGCGCTCCTCTTCCTGCTTCTGCTGCCGGCGCGCGCAGCTTCCCGGGCACTGTGCTTAGGGCGCGCGTGCTCCCCCCCTCTTAAAGGGGCCGCGCGCGCCGCCCTAGGGAGTCCCCGGCCAATCGCCAGAGGTCCTCCCATATATAAGGCACCTCCTCCAAAATGGAGATGCCAGAGCAATAGTTGATGCACAGTGTACTTACCTCTGCTTCAGCCCTCAGGTCCCGCTGCTAGCCTGACTACTAGTCCTGCCCGCCAGCATGACTATCAGTCCAGTCCGCCAGCCTGACTACTCTCCAGCCCGACAGTCCGTCTTCCGCTCAGTCCTCCAGCCTGTCTATGGGCTTGGTCCGCCTGCTTACCTGGAAGCACCTGCCTGTTTCCTGTCAGCCTACCTGGAGGCTCCTGCCCGTCACTTGCCGTGACCACCTGTCTGCCTACCTGGAGGCTCCTGCGCGTCACTTGCCATAACCACCTGACAGCCTACCTAGAGGCCCCCGCCTGTCACTTGCCGTGACCACCTGTCTGCCTACCTGGAGGCTCCTGCTCGTCACTTGCCGTGACCACCTGACAGCCTACCTGTGGACTCCTGCCTGTCACTTGCCGTGGCCACCTGACAGCCTACCTAGAGGCTCCCGCCTGTCGCCTGCTGTCTCTGCCAGTTCTTCTACCCGGACCTCTCGTCAGCCTGCCTGCTGTGCCTATCTGCAGTATCGGTCAGTCTCTGCCTTCTGACCCGTGGGAGTCACCTGCTCTCTTACAAGGTCGTCCCCAGAGTAGCACCTGGTCCCTCTGCTCGGTCCCTCCCTGGTCACGGAGTCGTTAGCCGCCGTACGACCTAGGTCGGTCCGAGTTGATACTTAGTTACGCCCCTCTAGGTCCCTCCTTGCACCGCAGCACAGAGGTTCCACCATCCGGATTCATAACATTGGCTTTTTCCTCATCCTCATCCACCATTTCACCCAGACTATTTTTAAGGGGGCCAACACTATCATTTTTTAGCTTTTTACTATTTATGTAGTTAAAGAATATTTTTAAATTATTTTTACTTCCTCTGGCAATGAGTCTCTCTGTCTCAATTTTTGCTGCCTTGATTAGGTTTTTACAGAATTTATTTAATTTTGTGTATTTATTTAATGCCTCATCACTACCTACTTGCTTTATTTCTCTAAATGCTTTCCTTTTGTCACTTATTGTGCCCCTTACAGCTCTATTTAGCCATAGTGGTTTCCTCCTATTTCTAGCATGTTTATTCCCATAGGGTATATATTGTGCACAGTTCCTATTCAAGATGCTAATAAATGTCTCCCATTTGCTTTGTGTAGTTTTATGTCTCAGGATATCGTCCAAGTTTATTGCACTAAGATCATCTCTCAATCGTTGGAAATTTGCCTTCCTGAAGTTTAGTGTCCTTGTAACCCCTCTACTACACATCTTATTAAAGGATTGATGAAAACTTATTATTTTGTGATCACCATTACCCAAGTGACCCACAACTCGTATAATTGATATGTGGTCTGGCCTGTTGGTTAATATTAGGTCTAGCAGTGCCCCCCTTCTTGTTGGGTCCTGAACCAGTTGTGAAAGGTAATTGTCTCTCATAGTTGTCAAAAACCTATTACCTTTGCTTGAACTGCAGTTTTCTGTTCACCAATATATTTCAGGGTAGTTGAAGTCCCCCATAATAATGACTTCTCCTTGAGTCGCTGCTTCATCTATTTGCTTTATGAGGATATTCTCAGCTGCTTCCATTATTTTTGGAGACTTATAACAAACCCTTATCAGTAATTTATTATTTTTTCCCCCTCCCCTTATCTCCACCCACAGGGACTCTACATTTTCATTAGATTCACATATATTCTCACGCAAGATGGGTTTTAAGGATGATTTTACATATAAAAACACCCCCCCCCCCCCTTGCTTGTTTGTACGGTCATTTCTGAACAGACTATAGCCCTGTAAATTAACTGCCCAGTCATGGCTCTCGTCCAGCCATGTCTCAGATATCCCCACCATGTCATAATTATTTTCCAACAAAATTAATTCTAATTCCTCCATTTTGTTGGTGAGGCTTCTGGCATTAGTGTAAATGCATTTTATCTATCTCGCTGTACCTCTATTCCTTCTTACTATATTGACTGCTCTAACCCTACCCCCAATTTCTTTATTTGTGCCCAGGTCACTATCTGCAGTATCTTCCCCACCTATAAAATGAATACCCTCCCGACCAATCCCTAGTTTAAACACTCCTCCAACCTTCTAGCCATTTTCTCCCTCAGCACAGCAGCACCCTCCCCATTGAGGTGCAGCCTGTCCCTAGCATAGAACCTGTAGTCAACTGAGAAGTTGGCCCAGTTCTCCAGGAATCCAAACCCCTCCTTCCTACACCAAATCCTGAACCACTTATTTATCTCCCTAATCTCCTGTTGCCTCTCTGGCGTGGCACGTGGTGCAGGCAGTATTTCAGAGAATACCACATTGGAGGTTCTTGCTTTAAGCTTGCAGCCTAATTCCCTGAAATCATCTTTAAGGACCTTCCACCTGACTCTAACTTTGTCATTTGTGCCAATGTGCACCATGACCGCTGGGTCCTCACCAGCCCCTCCCAGTAATCTGTCAACCCGATCAACGATGTGCCGGACTCGAGCGCCAGGTAGGCAGAACACTGTTCGACGATCCCTGTCTTTGTGACAGATTTCCCTATCTGTTCCCCTAATAATTGAGTCCCCCACTAACAGCACCTGCATGGCCTGCCCTGCTCTCCTATTTCCCCCTTACTGGAGCTGACACTCCTCCGGCTTTCAGATGACATGCCTTGCTGCAGCAGTGCTACCCCTGTACCGACACCTCCCTCATCTGCCAACTTTGCAAACTTATTGGGGTGTGCCAGATCAGGACTAGCCTCCCTGGCACTCTTCCCTCTACCTCCCCTTCTAAGTGTCACCCAGCTAGCTGCCTCACTGTCCTGCAGCTCCCTACTACCACCCTCCCCCACAGCTACACCAGTGAGCAGCTGCTCAGTGAGCAGCAGACTCCTTTCCATATTGTCAATGGATCTCAGTGTTGCCAGCTGCTCATTTAGATCCAGTTCCTCCAAATTTTTGGCAACCATGGCTTCACTGCATAGGCAAACAGTATGGGAGACACACTTCCTAATAATATGAACATTGTTTTCAGGAGGCCCTCTGACCTCTACGTCTCTTGCAAGGGGCATTGGAGTTCCTCCAAATTTTTGGCAGCTGTTGCTTCACTGCATAGGCAAATAGTATGAGACACACACTTTCTAATAATGGGAGCATTTTTTGCAGGAGGCCCTCCGATCTCTACGTCTCTTGCAAGGGGCATTGGAGTTCCTCTAAACTTTTGAGGACAACCAAACCATGTCACACACAGTAAACAAAATCTCCTTATGTTTCCTGTCAAAATACTTCTTGGACTTCTTGTTAGCCTCTTGAAGGTTGCAACGTACATTAGTCCAAACCCTCTCCAAATCACCAGAAAATTTCTCCTCCCCCGGCACCGCCGACCCCAATTTGGAGAATGAACCAAAAGACGGATGTCTCCCAGTAGAACAAAAAAAAAGGAGAACACCCAGCAGGGGAAGATGTATGATTGTTAAGAGCAAATTCTGCGAGAGGCAGAAACTCAGACCACACCTCTTGATTGTCCGCCACAAAACAACGCAAAAACTGTTCAACATCCTGGTTCTTTCTTTCAGTCTGTCCATTAGACTCAGGATGATACCCAGATGAAAATGACAAATGGACTCCCAAACTGTCACAAAAAGCACACCAAAAGTGAGCCACAAACTGAGGTCCTCTATCAGAAACAATATCCGTGGGAACGCGATGAAGCTTGACAATCTACTTAACAAACGCCTTAGCGAGTGTCTTGGCGCAGGGCAACTTAATGATTGGAACTAAATGACGCATCTTACTAAAACGGTTCACGACCACCCAGATGACAGTAAAACCCTTGGACACAGGAAGATCAGTAATAAAATCCATTGTGAGATGCATCCAAGGCACACTAGGAACCTCCAGAGGGCAAAGAAACCCCGCAGCAGGAGTATGTGAAGCCTTTGACCTAGCACACACAGTACATTGATGCACCCACTTGATGACTTCCTTCTGCCATCCAGGCCACCAAAAACTGCGACTGATAAGTCTCTTAGTCTCCGAAATTCATAGATGACCTGCCAACCAAGACTCATGACACTCAACAAACAAATCTCTCCTAAAGATTCTAGGTACGAACAACCATCCATGGGGAGTGTTAGATGGAGCATCATCTTGAACTTTCAGAATCCCATTCTCCAAAACGGAGTCCAATGCCGCCACCACAACTCCTTTCTGAAAAATGCTCTCCTCCTCCTCGGCACCGACCGTAGGAGAGAAGCTGCAAGATAAAGCATCGGCTTTAACATTCTTAGTACCAGGGATATAGGTAACAGAAAAATGAAACCGAGAAAAAAAAAGTGCCCACCTAGCTTGACGGGCATTCAAGCGCTTGGCAGCATCCAGATAGATCAAATTCTTAGGATCTGTGAAAACCTGAATAGGAAATCTAGCACCTTCCAAAAAATGACGCCAATGTTCAAACGCGAGTTTAATAGCCAGCAACTCCTGATTTACAACATCATAATTCAGTTCGGTTTCTGAAATTTTTTTCGAAAAGAAGGCACAAGGATGTACTCCATCCCTGTTCTCATGAGACAAAAGTGCTCTGCCCCCACCGATGAAGCATCGACCTTGACCAAAAAAGGCTTGGTCTCATCAGGCTGCATAAGGATAGGGAACCTACAAAAGACAAAAAATATATCTCATACCCTACCATCATTATATATAAATGTAAAGCAAAGTTGCATATTAAATATAGGGTACTTAGTGAACTATTTTTGATCAAAAAAAGCATACAAGCCGTCCCACCAGCGACAAGGTGACCCTAAATTGGGACGGTACCTACACTGTCTATATTAAAAACCTTACTGTATATCAAAGTTGAAGTAATGCATATAAAAGGGTAGACAAATAGGACCGGGTCCCAACTTCAGACCACCTAGGCCCGTGGTAAACTACATATATAATAATCAGCTCAACAAAGGGGATGCCACACCCTTAATTTTCACAGAATGCAAACAAGACAAAAAACCAAGCAATATGAACTGAGGTCTAAGATGGTACACATGCAAGAAATAGGAGCATGTTCACACTAGCAAAAAGAAACAAAACCTACAAAAGACAAAAAATATATATCATACCCTACCATCATTATATATAAATGTAAAGCAAAGTTGCATATTAAATATAGGGTACTTAGTGAACTATTTTTGATCAAAAAAAGTATACAAGCCGTCCCACCAGCGACAAGATGACCCTAAATTGGGACGGTACCTACACTGTCTATATTAAAAACCTTACTGTATATCAAAGTTGAAGTAATGCATATAAAAGGGTAGACAAATAGGACCGGGTCCCAACTTCAGACCACCTAGGCCCGTGGTAAGCTACATATATACTAATCAGCTCAACAAAGGGGATGCCACACCGTTAATTTGCACAGAATGCAAACAAGACAAAAAACCAAGCAATATGATCTGAGGTCTAAGATGGCACACATGCAAGAAATAGGAGCATGTTCACACTAGCAAAAAGAAACAAAACCTACAAAAGACAAAAAATATATCTCATACCCTACCATCATTATATATAAATGTAAAGCAAAGTTGCATAATAAATATAGGGTACTTAGTGAACTATTTTTGATCAAAAAAAGTATACAAGCTGTCCCACCAGCGACAAGGTGACCCTAAATTGGGACGGTACCTACACTGTCTATATTAAAAACCTTACTGTATATCAAAGTTGAAGTAATGCATATAAAAGGGTAGACAAATAGGACCGGGTCCCAACTTCAGACCACCTAGGCCCGTGGTAAGCTACATATATACTAATCAGCTCAACAAAGGGGATGCCACACCCTTAATTTGCACAGAATGCAAACAAGACAAAAAACCAAGCAATATGAACTGAGGTCTAAGATGGCACACATGCAAGAAATAGGAGCATGTTCACACTAGCAAAAAGAAACAAAACCTACAAAAGACAAAAAATATATCTCATACCCTACCATCATTATATATAAATGTAAAGCAAAGTTGCATATTAAATATAGGGTACTTAGTGAACTATTTTTGATCAAAAAAGTATACAAGCTGTCCCACCAGCGACAAGGTGACCCTAAATTGGGACGGTACCTACACTGTCTATATTAAAAACCTTACTGTATATCAAAGTTGAAGTAATGCATATAAATGGGTAGACAAATAGGACCGGGTCCCAACTTCAGACCACCTAGGCCCGTGGTAAGCTACATATATACTAATCAGCTCAACAAAGGGGATGCCACACCGTTAATTTGCACAGAATGCAAACAAGACAAAAAACCAAGCAATATGATCTGAGGTCTAAGATGGCACACATGCAAGAAATAGGAGCATGTTCACACTAGCAAAAAGAAACAAAACCTACAAAAGACAAAAAATATATCTCATACCCTACCATCATTATATATAAATGTAAAGCAAAGTTGCATAATAAATATAGGGTACTTAGTGAACTATTTTTGATCAAAAAAAGTATACAAGCTGTCCCACCAGCGACAAGGTGACCCTAAATTGGGACGGTACCTACACTGTCTATATTATAAACCTGAGGTCTAAGATGGTACACATGCAAGAAATAGGAGCATGTTCACACTAGAAAAAAGAAACAAAACCTACAAAAGACAAAAAATATATCTCACACCCTACCATCATTATATATAAATGTAAAGCAAAGTTGCATATTAAATATAGGGTACTTAGTGAACTATTTTTGGTCAAAAAAAGTATAGAAGACGTCCCACCAGCGACAAGGTGACCCTAAATTGGGATGGTACCTACACTGTCTATATTAAAAACCTTACTGTATATCAAAGTTGAAGTAATGCATATAAAAGGGTAGACAAATAGGACCGGGTCCCAACTTCAGACCACCTAGGCCCGTGGTAAGCTACATATATACTAATCAGCTCAACAAAGGGGATGCCACACCCTTAATTTGCACAGAATGCAAACAAGACAAAAAATCAAGCAATATGAACTGAGGTCTAAGATGGTACACATGCAAGAAATAGGAGCATGTTCACACTAGCAAAAAGAAACAAAACCTACAAAAGACAAAAAATATATCTCATACCCTGCCATCATTATATATAAATGTAAAGCAAAGTTGCATATTAAATATAGGGTACTTAGTGTACTATTTTTGATCAAAAAAAGTATACAAGCTGTCCCACCAGCGACAAGGTGACCCTAAATTGGGACGGTACCTACACTGTCTATATTAAAAACCTTACTGTATATCAAAGTTGAAGTAATACATATAAAAGGGTAGACAAATAGGACCGGGTCCCAACTTCAGACCACCTAGGCCCGTGGTAAGCTACATATATACTAATCAGCTCAACAAAGGGGATGCCACACCCTTAATTTGCACAGAATGCAAACAAGACAAAAAACCAAGCAATATGAACTGAGGTCTAAGATGGTACACATGCAAGAAATAGGAGCATGTTCACACTAGCAAAAAGAAACAAAACCTACAAAAGACAAAAAATATATCTCATACCCTACCATCATTATATATAAATGTAAAGCAAAGTTGCATATTAAATATAGGGTACTTAGTGAACTATTTTTGATCAAAAAAAGTATACAAGCCGTCCCACCAGCGACAAGGTGACCCTAAATTGGGACGGTACCTACACTGTCTATATTAAAAACCTTACTGTATATCAAAGTTGAAGTAATGCATATGAAAGGGTAGACAAATAGGACCGGGTCCCAACTTCAGACCACCTAGGCCCGTGGTAAGCTACATATATACTAATCAGCTCAACAAAGGGGATGCCACATCCTTAATTTGCACAGAATGCAAACAAGACAAAAAACCAAGCAATATGAACTGAGGTCTAAGATGGTACACATGCAAGAAATAGGAGCATGTTCACACTAGCAAAAAGAAACAAAACCTACAAAAGACAAAAAATATATCTCATACCCTACCATCATTATATATAAATGTAAAGCAAAGTTGCATATTAAATATAGGGTACTTAGTGAACTATTTTTGATCAAAAAAAGTATACAAGCTGTCCCACCAGCGACAAGGTGACCCTAAATTGGGACGGTACCTACACTGTCTATATTAAAAACCTTACTGTATATCAAAGTTGAAGTAATGCATATAAAAGGGTAGACAAATAGGACCGGGTCCCAACTTCAGACCACCTAGGCCCGTGGTAAGCTACATATATACTAATCAGCTCAACAAAGTTCACTAAGTACCCTATATTTAATATGCAACTTTGCTTTAGATTTATATATATAATGATGGTAGGGTATGAGATATATTTTTTGTCTTTTGTAGGTTTTGTTTCTTTTTGCTAGTGTGAACATGCTCCTATTTCTTGCATGTGTACCATCTTAGACCTCAGTTCATACTGCTTGGTTTTTTGTCTTGTTTGCATTCTGTGCAAATTAAGGGTGTGGCATCCCCTTTGTTGAGCTTATTAGTATATATGTAGCTTACCATGGGCCTAGGTGGTCTGAAGTTGGGACCCGGTCCTATTTGTCTACCCTTTTATATGTATTACTTCAACTTTGATATACAGTAAGGTTTTTAATATAGACAGTGTAGGTACCGTCCCAATTTAGGGTCACCTTGTCGCTGGTGGGACGTAGACATGAGCGTTGTTCTACTCGAACTGTTCGCCAATCTCAAATTCGAGCTGTTTTGGGCGGTGTTCGAGCCGTTCGGCGAACACGAACGATTTGAGAAAAATTCGGCTGTTCGAGGTTATGTTCGATAACTGTTCGTGCACCAAAATCATAACTGGATTTTTTCTCAGTAATGATGAAAATTAATGTTAATACGCAGTTTGAGTGTACAGCGGGGTGGGGGGAGGGGCAGGGGATGGATCTCTGCAGGAATAATGAAGATCTCCATTTTTTTTTCTCTTTCCCGCATTTGCAGTGGGGAGGTGCAGTCTGACAGCCTATCAGCAGCGCACACACGGAGCGAACTGCTGTTTTTCACACAAGCAAGGGCATGTGTCATTGGCAGTGTATGTCACATGTCCTTGCCCTATAAGACCAAGCCATTTTCCCCGTCGCCACCATTTTCTCACTGCTGCAGCTGCGTGTTAGACGGCACCGCTGTTGCTGTGTGCGCTATACCTTGTTAATTTCAAGCCAATTTTCGCACAAATCTACAGATAGCTTGGGAGTAGGGAATAGTTGTGATTGCAGTCCTTTTAAGGACTAGGTTACAGCATTTCCTACGACTTTTATCAGGCAGGTCTGTGCTCTTAAATAGATAGATTGTGGGAGTAAAGACTAATTGTAATTGCAGTGCTTTTCAGGACTAGGTTACATCAGTTCCTATCAGTTTTTGCCAGGCAGGTCTGTGCCAGTGCTGTGCAAGTTTTTTTCACAGCATTTGGCTGAATCTAGCAAAGCTAATCCTTTTTGGCCTATTGCAGAGTGTGTTAGTCAGTGGAGTAGCCTATCTGTGTTGCAAGATATACCACCTGTGTATAGAATACCAATCTTTTTACGGCACCTAGTGAAGTAAAATCTTTTGGGCATAGCATCATTCTATTAGTCCATCTATACTGACCTCCATCAGGTTGCAAATTGAATATAATTTTTTTCTGCATCTAGCTCTGAAAAAATATTTGGGCTTCTAGCAGTGTGTGGGACTTGTTCTATTAGTCCATCTATACTGACCTCCATCAGGTTGCAAACTGAATATAATTTTTTTCTGCATCTAGCTCTGAAAAAATATTTGGCCTTCTAGCAGTGTGTGGGACTTTCTCTATTAGTCCATCTATACTGACCTCCATCAGGTTGCAAATTAAAAATAATTTTTATCTGCATCTAGATCTGAAAAAATATTTGGCCTTCAGCAGTGTGTGGGACTTTCTCTATTAGTCCATCTATACTGACCTCCATCAGGTTGCAAATTAAAAATAATTTTTATCTGCATCTACCTCTGAAAAAATATTTGGGCTTCTAGCTGTGTGTGGGACTTGTTCTATTAGTCCATCTATACTGACCTCCATCAGGTTGCAAACTGCAAACTGAATATAATTTTTTTCTGCATCTAGCTCTGAAAAAATATTTGGCCTTCTAGCAGTGTGTGGGACTCTCTCTATTAGTCCATCTATACTGACCTCCATCAGGTTGCAAACTGAATATATTTTTTTTCTGCATCTACCTCTGAAAAAATATTGGGCTTCTAGCTGTGTATGGGACTTGTTCTATTAATCCATCTATACAGACCTCCATCAGGTTGCAAACTGAATATATTTTTTTTCTGCATCTACCTCTGAAAAAATATTGGGCTTCTAGCTGTGTGTGGGACTTGTTCTATTAATCCATCTATACAGACCTCCATCAGGTTGCAAACTGAATATAATTTTTTTCTGCATCTAGCTCTGAAAAAATAGTTGGCCTTCTAGCAGTGTGTGGGACTTTCTCTATTAGTCCATCTATACTGACCTCCATCAGGTTGCAAATTAAAAATAATTATTATCTGCATCTAGCTCTGAAAAAATATTTGGCCTTCTAGCAGTGTGTGGGACTTTCTCTATTAGTCCATCTATACTGACCTCCATCAGGTTGCAAATTAAAAATAATTTTTATCTGCATCTACCTCTGAAAAAATATTTGGGCTTCTAGCTGTGTGTGGGACTTGTTCTATTAGTCCATCTATACTGACCTCCATCAGGTTGCAAATTAAAAATAATTTTTATCTGCATCTAGCTCTGAAAAAATATTTGGCCTTCTAGCAGTGTGTGGGACTTTCTCTATTAGTCCTTCTATACTGACCTCCATCAGGTTGCAAATTAAAAATAATTTTTATCTGCATCTAGCTCTGAAAAAATATTTGGCCTTCTAGCAGTGTGTGGGACTTTCTCTATTAGTCCATCTATACTGACCTCCATCAGGTTGCAAATTAAAAATAATTTTTATCTGCATCTACCTCTGAAAAAATATTTGGGCTTCTAGCTGTGTGTGGGACTTGTTCTATTAGTCCATCTATACTGACCTCCATCAGTTTGCAAACTGAATATAATTTTTTTCTGCATCTAGCTCTGAAAAAATATTTGGTCTTCTAGCAGTGTGTGGGACTTTCTCTATTAGTCCATCTATACTGACCTCCATCAGGTTGCAAATTAAAAATAATTTTTTTTCTGCATCTACCTCTGAAAAAATATTGGGCTTCTAGCTGTGTGTGGGACTTGTTCTATTAATCCATCTATACAGACCTCCATCAGGTTGCAAACTGAATATAATTTTTTTCTGCATCTACCTTTAAAAAAATATTTGGGCTTCTAGCTGTGTGTGGGACTTGTTCTATTAGTCCATCTATACTGACCTCCATCAGGTTGCAAACTGAATATAATTTTTTTCTGCATCTAGCTCTGAAAAAATATTTGGCCTTCTAGCAGTGTGTGGGACTTGTTCTATTAGTCCACCTATACTGACCTCCATCAGTTTGCAAATTCAAAAGTAATTTTTTGTCTGCATCTAGCTCTGAAAAAATATTTGGCCTTCTAGCAGTGTGTGGGACTTTCTCTATTAGTCCATCTATGCTGATCTCCATCAGGTTGCAAACTGAATATATTTTTTTTCTGCAGCTACCTCTGAAAAAATATTTGGGCTTCTAGCTGTGTGTGGGACTTGTTCTATTAGTCCATCTATACTGACCTCCATCAGTTTGCAAATCGAATATAATTTTTTTCTCCATCTAACCCAGCCAATAGTTTTGGCCTAATACCACAGTTTGGCCACTCAGCTCTGCTCGGTTACCATCCATTGTTTTTTTGTGCAAACAACTCCAGAGTTGTGAATTAGTTAACCACCAAAATGAGTGGAAAAAGGCCTGCTGCTGGTGGAAAGGGGAATAGGCGTGTTGGGAAGGGGAAAAAAGGTTGTGTCCGTGGGGTAGGTGTTAAAGCAACAGTAACATCTGCAGAAGAAAGACCATCTTCCAGCCAAACTAAAATGTCTACTTCTTTTAGCGGACAATGTGATAAGATCCCTTTCTTACGGCCACGCCAATCGCTACAAATTCCAGATGAGGCACAAAAACAGCAGGTGCTTCAACGGATATCAAGTGCTCCTTTAAGTGGGCTCTCCTCCACATCAACTTCAACATCACAAATACTCCAGTCCTCAAAGGTGTCACCCCAATCGCACTTGCTTCCTCACAGCTCCCAAATCTCCAGCTGCCCGTCTGAGTATGAGGTAGAACAGATGGTTGAGTCTGCAGAGCTGTTTACTCATACTATAGCCTGGGAATCAGAGGTCGACTCCAGCGCTTCTGTGAATCCAGACGAGGAAATGATCTGCACTGATGCCCAGAATCTTTATGAGTCGGATCCAGGACCAGACGCAGAAGGTTCTGACCATAATGTAGACCCTCATTCCCAAACTGTAACTCCTGTTGGTGGAGACAATGAGGAAGACGATGATGAGACTCAAATACCTGATTGGAGCGACAACTTTAGTTTTTTGTCAGGGCAGGAACAGGTTGGCTCTGAGGACGACGGGTGTGATAACGCACAGGGTGATGATGATGAGGTTGGAGATCCCACTTACTGTCAACCCACAGTCAGCCAAGAGATGAGGTCAGCAGAGGAGGTGGAGGAAGATGCTAGTGACGACGAGGTCAGGTTGCGCCTTCCTGGACAGAGACGTAGTACTGGAAGCACGTCAACAACTGCCTGGGCATTTTTTCAGATCGATAAAGATGACCCAACTCGTGTTATCTGTAACATTTGTCAGCAAAAGCTAAGTAGAGGCCAAAAAATACATAGTTTGAGTACTTCATGCATGAACCGGCACATGGACATGAAGCATAAGTTGCAGTGGGAAGCTCAGTGTGCTACAATGCGGCCTAGCCGGCCGGGCCAACCACCGTCTGCCATATCTTGTGCATCCGCGGCCTCTTCATCCTCTGTGACTGGGGGGACAGCAGTCACACCTGTTTTTGGGCGCAGACCTGCCACCTCTTTACCCGCAACAGCCAGCGTGATTGGCAGGTCATCATTTTCTTTGGAGGTGGTAACACCAGCTGGTGTTGAGCGCTGTCCGACATCGATAGCACCACCTTTGGATCAAGGCAACCTAACATGTCCGCCTGCATCTTCCTCACAGACCGGCAGTTTGCCGGGGACACCTTTATCAACCCCGTCTAAGCACAATAGCCAGCCCTTGGTCCCTCAGATGTGGACAAGTAAAAGACCATTTCCTCCTAGCCATGCGAAAGCTAAGAGGTTGAATTTCACCATCTGCAAGCTCTTGGCTACAGAAATGCTGCCTTTCCGCCTGGTGGACACAGAGGATTTTCGAGACCTTATGTCCGTCGCAGTGCCCCAGTACCAGATGCCCAGTCGGCACTACTTCTCAAAGAAAGGTGTGCCTGCGCTCCACCAGCATGTCGCACACAACATCACCGCTTCTTTGAGAAACTCTGTGTGTGACAGGGTGCATTTCACCACAGACACTTGGACGAGTAGGCATGGACAGGGGCGTTACATGTCGCTGACTGGGCACTGGGTAACTATGGTGACAGCAGGACAAGGAGCTGCTGTCCAAGTCTTGCCGTCCCCACGAGTTGAGCGTCAATCCTCTTTATGTCAAAGTTCCTCCACCGCTTCTGCCTCCTCAACCTCCTCTCGGTCTTCCACCTGCACCCAAAGCTTGTCTGGTCATGCCACAAGCTTTCTAACTGCGCAGAAGAGATCCTGCACACCTCCTTACTATGCTGGCAGTAGGGCTCAACGTCATCAGGCGGTTTTTACTTTGAAATGTCTGGGAAATGTGAGCCACACAGCTGAGGAGTTGTGGTCAGCTCTGGAGAACCAATTTCATGAATGGTTGTCTCCACTGGACCTGAAACCAGGGAAGGCCGTGTGCGACAATGCTGCAAACCTGGGTGCGGCCCTTCGCCGGGGCAATGTCACACACGTGCCTTGTATGGCTCACGTGTTGAACCTGGTTGTCCAGCAATTTTTAGCCCACTATCCCAGACTAGATGGCCTTCTGCAGAGGGCACGGTCGCTGTGTGCTCACTTCCGCCGTTCGCATCCCGCAGCTCAGCGACTTACATCTCTACAGAAGTCGTTGGGCCTGCCACTTCACCGGCTAAAATGCGATGTGCCTACCCGGTGGAATTCAACTCTGCACATGTTGCAGCGACTGTGGCAGCATCGACAAGCCCTGGTGCAATACGTTCTGACGTATAGCCTGGGCCAACGAGATCCAGAGGTGGGGCAAATCACGCTGGAGGAGTGGTCTCAGATCAGGGACCTATGCACCCTTCTGCACAGTTTTGAAATGGCGACGAAGATGTTTAGTGCTGACGATGCCATTATCAGCATGACTATTCCGGTGATTTACATGCTGGAGCACATGTTAAACAGAATTCGGAGTCAGGTGGTGGCACAAGAGGAGGTGGAGGAAGTAGTGGAGGAGGAGTTGTATGCGGAAGGGCTAACATCTGCAAGGTCCAGACGGTCGGCAGCACCAAGGCGGCAGGCATGTGAGGGTGGGGGAGATGGTTTTACCAGGGCGCATGGTAGCAGCCAAACTAGTGAGGAAGGTGCAGGAGCCCAGGAAGAAGTGGAGGACGAACTGATGGAAGACTCATCAGATGAGGGAGACCTTGATCACATTTCTGTTGTGCGAGGTTGGGGGGAGAGGACAGAGGAAGGAAGCATGATTGTTACCTCGCCACCAACACAACAGGGACTTGGTGCTCTTGGATGCGCAACACACATGAGTGCCTTCTTGCTGCACTACCTGCAACATGACCCTCGAATTGTGAGAATTAGAAATAATCCTGACTACTGGGTTGCCACACTGTTAGATCCCCGGTACAAAAGTAAATTTGCCGAAATTATTCCTGCCATAGAAAGGGATGCACGCATGCAGGAGTATCAGCAGAGACTGTTGCAGAATCTTACATGTGCTTTTCCACAAAACACCAGTGGTGCACGTAGTGAATCTCACAGTTCCAACTTGCCAACCGTGGGACCGTCAAGTGTTCAGCACTCAAACCGTAACAGAACCACAGTATCTGCTGGTAACATCAATTTTGCGAAATCATTTCATCACTTTTTTAGCCCATCCTTTGCAAGGCCACAGGAGACAAGAAGTCTGACACATAGTCAATGCCTAGAGACGATGGTACAGGAGTATCTCCAAGTAAACATTGAAGCCATGACTGTGTCACTGGACCCTTGCTCTTTTTGGGCTTCCAATCTGGATAAATGGCCGGAGCTAGCCACTTACGCCTTGGAGATCTTGTCATGCCCTGCAGCCAGCGTTCTGTCTGAACGTGTGTTCAGCGCTGCTGGTGGTGTGCTAACAGATAAGCGCACGCGGCTCTCCACTGATAATGTAGACAGACTCACGTTCATAAAGATGAACAAATCATGGATCCGAAACGACTTTTCTACCCCTGTGTCATCCTGGGGAGAGTAAAAGCTTGATGATTGGTTAAAATCACCCTACCAACCGTTTTAAGCTTTCAAATTACTAATCATGTTTATCTGTATCTTGGCTGGAAAATAATTTGGGCTTTGTAGCAGTGTGCAGCACAGATTCTATTAGGCCATCTATAATAAGCTCCACCAGATTTAAAATTACTAATCATGTTTATCTGTATCTTGGCTGGAAAATAATTTGGGCTTTGTAGCAGTGTGCAGCACTGATCCTATTAGGCCATCTATACTAAGCTCCACCAGATTTAAAATTAATAATAATTTTTAGCTGCATCTAGCCCGGAAAATAATTTTGGGGCTCCGAGATGCGCAAGACACATAAGTGCCTTCTTGCTGCACTACCTGCAACATGACCCTCATATTGTCAGAATTCGAAGTAATCATGACTACTGGGTTGCCACACTCTTAGATCCCCCAAACTTTTCGATCAACCTTTTCATTTTAATAAAGACCAAAAAAATGGTCATTTTTGAAATTATAAGCATTAGCAGGTTATTAGAAACTGAAATCAAACAGTTTTCAACTCAAAACTTTATTCTAGGTGACGTTACATTTTCACATAGGACCCCTTGTTCGAAAGGAGCTTCTGAACTCTCTCGTCCATTGAATTTGTCAGGTTTTGGATGGTTTCTGCTTCAATTGTTTTGCATGAGGACAGAATACCCTCCCAGAGGTGTTGCTTAGATGTGAACTGCCTCCCGCCATCATAGACACTCCTTTTGATGATGCTCCAGAGGTTCTGAATGGGGTAGAGGTCAGGGGAGCATGGGGGTCACACCATAAGTTTGTCCCCTTTTATGCCCATATCAGCCAGAGATGCAGATGTTTTATGTGCAGCATGAGATGGTGCATTATCATGCAAAAAAATGATCTTGCTGTGAAATACACGGTTCTTCTTCTTGAACCATGGCAGGAAGTGCTGTTTGAGAAAATCCACATACATTATGGAGTTCATCTTTAGCGCCTTCAGGGATCCTAAAGGGGCCGACAATCTCTCTTCCCATGATTCCAGCCCAAAACATTACTCCACCTCCTCCTTGTTGGCGCTGTAGCCGTGTTTGCGTGGGGTGTCCATCAACCAGCCATCCTCCACTCCATCCATCTGGACCATCGAGCGCTGCACGGCACTCATCCGTGAACAAAACAGTTTTGAAATCAGTCTTCATGTAATGTTTAGCCCACTGGAGCCATTTCTGCTTGTGTGAAGTGGATAGAGGAGGTCGACAGGATGGCGTATGCACAGCTGCAAACCTCTGAAGGACCCTGCATCTTGTTGTTCGGGGAACGTTGGAGGCACCAGCAGCTTCAAAAACTTGTCTGCTGCTATGACAAGGCTTTTTTGCCACTGCTCTTTTAACCTGACGTAATTGCCTGTAGGAAAGAGTCCTCAATTTGCCCTTATCAGCACGCACACGTGTGTACTGTGAATCAGCTACATACTTCTTGATTGCCAAGACACTTCATCCTGATCATCGCACAATGTTGATTGTAGTCATGCCTTGACCTAAACACTCCACAATTTGTTGCTTCTCAGCAGCCGACACATCCTTTTTCTTTCCCATTTTGGCAGAAAATGTAGGCTGCTTAATAATGTGAGACAGCCTTCTTAAGTAGTCTTGCCTTTCATTGGACACACCTGCCAAACTAATTAGCACAGGTGTCTGCAATTGCTTACAGTGATATAAAGAGCCCTGACACACATCACCATCAATGAGTTTAACTGACAAACAAACAAATTCTTCCCTTATCACTCCTAAACACTTTTTGCATAATAATTTGGAACACAGTGTACATGTGCTTTTCCACAAAACACCAGTGGTTCACGTAGTGAATCTTACAGTTCTAACTTGCCAACCGTGGTCTGTATGGAGTTGTTCAATAAAGGGCCCAAAATTAAGATAACATAGATGGGAGAGGTCTCTATGAATAGGAATTCCTAAGTATTTGATACCCTGTGAGGGCCAGGCAAAGGGAAAGTTGGACTGGATGGAATCCTATATGGATTTGGGGAGGGAGACATCGAGGGCCTCAGACTTCGCTGCATTGATTTTAAAATTTGACCATGTAACAAAGTGATCTATTTCAGCCATAACAGCATGGATGGATATATGTGATTGAGTGATATATACTAGGACATCATCAGCAAATAGAGAGCACTTGTACTCGGTGCCTCCCACCTCAATCCACCTAATATTGGGGTTATGGCGAATTGATGAGAGCAGGTGCTCCGTCACTAGGATGTATAAGAGAGGGGACAGAGGACATCCCTGCCTTGTCCCATTGGTGATTGTGAAAGGTGATGAAAATGTTCTGATGCACCCCCTGGGCCTTGGGACACCCGGAGCCGGACCCTTTTTGGTGGATGCTGGTGGTTGTAGTCTTCGTGGCGGCGACCCGGTTCCGTGGCTCAGGATGGTCAAACCAGTGGCGGAACTATTTATGTGGTTTTGATGTTTAAATGTCCGACTACGCCACCCGTGGATTGCGGTCAGAGTGAACCGCCGCTGCAGGGCAGACCGCTGAGGCTGGTGTTGTGGGTGCAGCAGAGCATAGCATAACTCCCCACGGGAGGAGTATAGCCTCAGGGCAGTGTATGCGGAGGATGGGGGTGATGGTGCAGGGCAGCAGCAGTAACGACACGACACGGAGTCAGTGATGCAGTCCAGGGCCTTTACTCACAGTTCTTATTATCCAGACCACGTCTGCAGGTAACGGCTGCCCACGTCGTACTGTGCTCACCAGGTGAGGGGCTCAGACAACTCCCAGATAACTTTGGAGCGCTTCACAGGACCCCCTTTGTGTGTCCTTTGTCTGGCCTTTCTTACCAACCCTTCTGTCCGGCTGCCTCGGGCCTCCTCTTGGTAAACTTGGCGCCAGTTTCCCTGACCCTATGTGGTGCCTTCCTAGCGGGTGTAGCTAGGGGCTGCGCCACATAAAATGTCAGAGGCTCCGGTTTCTAGCTGAGGGTCGTTTCCTGCCTCCACTAGTTTCGGGGACCGGTCTACCCCTTTGGCCTGACCCCTCCACGCAGGTGGATTCGGGCGTGCGGTGGCGACTCGCCCGTCCGCACCCCTGGGATCCCTTCATTCCTCGTTCCTGGAGCCTTCTCCGCTCCTCTTCCTTCCTTCTCCCTCTTCCAGGCCTGGGCCACTGTTACTAGGCCCGCCTCCGGAGCAGAGCTCATGCAGAGCCCCTGCTCCCTGCCACTTCTGCTCAGACTTCTCTACACTGAACTAAGATGGTGCCCACCTTTTATACTCCCTTCTCAATGCACCCAGGAACTGCTTCCTCCCTGCTCCTGCACTACAGGGTTTCCCTTCCTCAGTGTTCCCTCCCCCCACTCCAGCCAGGGACAGGGACTGTCGTGCCCATCTCAGAGGCATATTGGTCGCCCTGCCCCACGGCAATGTGGTGTAATGCATGCAGGTGTCGGGTCCTGATCCACACTCCATCCTTACCTGAGAGTCAGATATCACACCTCTGGGTGAGGTGCAATACCTCTGTAGCAACCGAGCCCTCAGGGTGCTACAGTTCCATTTATCTTCAGCCTAGGTGACGTATTGTGATACAGGGCCGTGATTTTGGCTATAAAAGGGTCCCCTAGACCCCTACCCCAAGCTTTTTAAGAGAATCATATATGGCGTGCCAGGAGACTCTATGGAATGCTTTCTCAGCATCCAACGAGAGTATCTAATTACAAATTTTTAACTGCATCTAGCCCAGGAAATACTTTGTGCCTAGTAGCAGTGTCTGCTAGTCAGCGGATTATCCCGGCTGTTAAGCAAGCTACACCACCTGTAGTTTGGACACTTAATTTTTTCAAAGGAAATGCTTCGGGACCACGGGATACTCAGTGAAGAGCATCAGGAGGCACCCCAAGGCATAGGGGCTGGGACTGGCAGTAGGATGCCTTGCGGTGGACAGCCGAGCTCGATCTTTATAAAAGCTTTTTAACTGCAGCAGCTTTAGTGGACACTACTGGAGCTGGAATTACGCGGCTGCTGGCATGAGACTTGCCCTCCAATAGATCCTTGTAAATGGATTTAAAGTGTATTCATTCAAATTAGAGAGACAATTTAAATTAAAAAGCTTAGAGCTGCCTCCACCACAGGGGGGCTCGCTCGACCCACCAGCGGACAGGCACCAGTATTGGGAGAGGGGGGCTGGCAGTCAGGGTTCACTGCGGCTCTGGCACAAACCCGGCGACACGGAGGTGGCACGGGCAGGAGCGGACTGAACGTGTCGGCTTCTCACTTTTTGGATTTTAGAAGGGCAAGACATGCCTATATTTGTGTCTCCCCCTCCTTTTACTCCTCCACCTCTTTTCTTTTCGCATGACTATATGTACTTGTCACTTTTCCATGTGTTAGTTGTGTCTTCTGAGCAGTTTGTCAGCTTTTGGACACCTTTGAAGGTGTTTTCTATGTGTTTCTATGTGTTTTTGTTTGCCTGCCATTGGTTTTAACGGTGTTCGAAGGTGTTCGACGAACAGTTCGACGAACAGTTCGGCGAACACACGGGTGTTCGACGAATCGAACCGAACTCGAACACTATGGGGGTGGCTCAACACTAGTGGGACGGCTTGTATACTTTCTTTGATCAAAAATAGTTCACTAAGTACCCTATATTTAATATGCAACTTTGCTTTACATTTATATATAATGATGGTAGGGTATGAGATATATTTTTTGTCTTTTGTAGGTTTTGTTTCTTTTTGCTAGTGTGAACATGCTCCTATTTCTTGCATGTGTACCATCTTAGACCTCAGTTCATATTGCTTGGTTTTTTGTCTTGTTTGCATTCTGTGCAAATTAAGGGTGTGGCATCCCCTTTGTTGAGCTGATTAGTATATATGTAGCTTACCACGGGCCTAGGTGGTCTGAAGTTGGGACCCGGTCCTATTTGTCTACCCTTTTATATGCATTACTTCAACTTTGATATACAGTAAGGTTTTTAATATAGACAGTGTAGGTACCGTCCCAATTTAGGGTCACCTTGTCGCTGGTGGGACGGCTTGTATACTTTTTTTGATCAAAAATAGTTCACTAAGTACCCTATATTTAATATGCAACTTTGCTTTACATTTATATATAATGATGGTAGGGTATGAGATATATTTTTGTCTTTTGTAGGTTTTGTTTCTTTTTGCTAGTGTGAACATGCTCCTATTTCTTGCATGTGTACAATCTTAGACCTCAGTTCATATTGCTTGGTTTTTTGTCTTGTTTGCATTCTGTGCAAATTAAGGGTGTGGCATCCCCTTTGTTGAGCTGATTAGTATATATGTAGCTTACCACGGGCCTAGGTGGTCTGAAGTTGGGACCCGGTCCTATTTGTCTACCCTTTTATATGCATTACTTCAACTTTGATATACAGTAAGGTTTTTAATATAGACAGTGTAGGTACCGTCCCAATTTAGGGTCACCTTGTCGCTGGTAGGACGGCTTGTATACTTTTTTTGATCAAAAATAGTTCACTAAGTACTCTATATTTAATATGCAACTTTGCTTTACATTTATATATAATGATGGTAGGGTATGAGATATATTTTTTGTCTTTTGTAGGTTTTGTTTCTTTTTGCTAGTGTGAACATGCTCCTATTTCTTGCATGTGTACCATCTTAGACCTCAGTTCATATTGCTTGGTTTTTTGCATAAGGATAGGGGCAGAACTGAACCTCTCTTTGAGATACTTAAACGCTTCAATGGCCTCAGTAGACCACCGGACCGTATTCACACCTTTCCTAGTGAGATCGGTTAGAGGCTTAACAATTACAGAAACATTCTTAATGAATTTCCTGTAATAATTGGCAAAACCCAAAAATCTCTGTATAGATTTCAAACCAATAGGCCTAGGCCATTCCTACACAGCCTGAACCTTCACTGGGTCCATCTCAAAGCCCTCGCTGGAGATAATGTAGCCCAAAAAACTAATTTTCTGCACAGCGAACTCACATTTCTCCAGCTTAGCAAAGAGTGAATTATCATTCAACAACTGCAAAACTTCACGTACACTCTGCCAATGGGACTCTAGATCTGGTGAATAAATCAAAATGTCATCCAAATACACAACCACATGCTTACCAATCAAAGGTCTCAGGATGTCATTAATAAGGTTATGAAAAATGCAGGTGCATTGGTAAGACCAAAAGGCATCACCAGATTCTCAAAATCACCTACCGGAGTGTTAAAGGCAGTTTTCCATTCATCCTCCTTCACTCGTAACAAATTGTATGCCCCCCGGAGATCAATTTTAGAGAACCACTAGGCCCCCACCAACTGGTTAAACAAGTCAGGAATTAACAGTAATGGGTAGGAATTGAGTACGGTAATCTTATTAATTTCACGAAAATTCAGACATGGACGTAAACCCCCGTGCTTTTTTTTAACAAAGAAAAATCCAACTGTCACAGGCGACTTAGAAGGTCTAATGTGACCAGCAGCCAGGCTAGTCTGTATGTACGCCTCCAAGGCCTTTCTTTCTGGGATAGTCAGATTAAACAAGCGACTCTTGGGAAGAGTAGCTCCCGGAACAAACTCAATGGCGCAATCATAATCCCTATGAGTAGGTAAAACTTGCGACTCCTCCTCCGAAAAAACCCTCCAAAAATCTTGAATAGGTACTGGTAATTCCGCTTTTTCCACAACAGCAATGCTACCATTACAACATTTATCATAGCACTTCGGACTCCAAGACTTAATCACATTAGTAAACCAGTCCAGTACAGGATTGTGCAGTTTTAACCAAGGCAAACCTAGAACGACCTGAGAGGGTAAATTATCTAATACAACCAAGTCCAACATTTCTTAGTGAGGGGAAATGCAGCCACCTTGTGAGTAATACATTTCAAGGGAGTGTTATCAATTGCAATCACAGAAATAGGTGATGACAAAGGTTTGGATTTCAATTTAAGGTTTTCCAAAAACCCTTTATCAATCACATTAAGTGTTGAACCACAATCCACAAATACCTGAAAATCAATCAAATTTTCCTGCAAATAGACCTCCCTGAAAGAAATACTCCTGCGGAGCGTAAACAAGTTATACGGGCGTAACTGGCCTTTTTTTTTTTCTTCACTTAAACGGAGCTCACAATACTTAATCAAATGGTCAGCTTTACCACAATAAAGACACAATCCCTTGGCGAACCTCTGGTCTCTTTCCTGAGAGGAGAGCAACTTCGCCCCAACCTCCATCGGTTCTCCGTCATCAGAGCAGATTCTGGGGACTAGGACCTGGCATTACAGGAGTCTTTACCTCATTCTGCCTAAATCTCTGTCTCCTATCCACACGAACAGCTAATTGCTTGGCATCCTGCAGAGTCTCAGGTGCGGGGAATGCAATTAGCAAATCCTTAACCCTTTCACTCAGACCAGCAAGAAATAGACATTTCAGAGCAGGATCATTCCATTTGACTTCTGAAGCCCATCTTCTAAAGTGTGTGCAATAATTTTCAACATCACCTGAACCCTGATTCAAATACTTCAGTTCTGCCTCAGCAGATGAGATTCGATCAGGATCGTCATATAAAAGACGAAAAAAATTATTCTACAGACCTTAAGCATGGATCATTAGGTTGGAGAGAAAAGGCCCACCTCTGTGGTTCTTTGCGCAAAAGTGACATAATAAAACCAATGAGCTGTGATTCATTCCCAGAGGACCTTGTTCTCAAACGAAAATATAACAAACAAGATTTTTAAAGGAAAAAAATCTTGCTGTTTACCATAAAAAACATCAGGCACTCCTACCTTGGGTTCCACAAAATGTGCTACAGAACAGCTACTCACGTGTTGCTGGAGCTCGGCCACCTGCAGAGACAATCTCTGCAAGCGTTGAGCCAAAACTTGGATGGAAGCCATACGGATCCCTGAATTTCTTTACTTTAGTTTTTTTGGGCTGGACTTACTGTTATGATCTGCAGCAAGTACTAAGGAAAGATAGGGGAAAACTGACCCTACAGTAAGACTAAGCTGAATCACTACGATGTAGCAGGCTGCCTGTTCCTAGCGAACAGACCCGCCTTAGTCCTCGGCTAGTCTGAATGAAGACCGATAGCATAAGGGGAGGGGTCCCTAAAAGAACTAAGGACTGGAACAAAAATTGGATGCCTCCTAAACAGAGAAGCTGTTGCAGAACACAAAAAGACAAACTGACATAAAGGTACTAGAGGTCCCAGAAGAACCAAGAGAACTGACAGAGAAAGGCACTGAAGCACCTGGCTAGCAAAACAGTCAAACAACACTGAAGTCCAGCACAGCCAAAAGGGCGGAGCTGGAATATAAAGGCAGGTGGTCACGTGACTGCAAAACACAAGATGGAAAAAGCAAACTGAACGCTGCACTGGGAAAAGGACGTGGACGGTGATTGTTGCAAGTCTGCAATGTCCTGTGCATGGCGGGAGGCATCGTCGCATGTGCCAAGGATCACTTATGATGGGCACACTTTTAGGCAGTGACCTGGGAGTCAGAAATGCATCCAGAGGTCTTCCCCATGCTGTTCCCATGTCTTTCCAGCACTGTATGCATGTGTCTGATGATGTGTTTCACACCACATGGCCAGATAAGGTTGTAAAATGTTAAAATGATATTTCCCGGTGAATGCATTTGTCTTGGTTGAAAGCAATGAAAAAGTGCAAAAACGCATCAAAAACGCTACGTGTGAACATAGCCCAAGGTGTGGAGGAGCATTTTTATTCTTGTATATTTATTTTGCCTTATATACAAGTCATTACCCTGGAAAGGCTGTTCCTTAACATATTTCCCAGGAATATCCATTTTGGTTTCTTTTTTGCATGTTTTATTGTGAGTCCGTAAAAGTGGCGAAATACCTCTGACAACATTGTTCACAGCAGTGACCTGGGAGTCAGAAATGCTTCTAGGGGTCTTCCCCATGCTGTTCCCATGTCATTTGAGCACTGTTCCTATCGATTTGGGCAATTTTTAGGCCCTCTGAAGACCGCAGGAAAAATGCTAGTTTCCCACAGACTTACATTAGGCTCGAGCACTCGAGCATTTCAATTTGCTCGACTTGAAAAAGTACCCGAGCATTTTAATGCTCGCTCATCACTAGCGTACTCACTTAAGCTGAGTGCTGTATATATATGTATGTATAATGTACTGATAATAAAGGGGCGTACTCACGCTGAGCGCTGTATATATTATTATTTATATAGCGCCATTTATTCCATGGCGCTTTACATGTGAAAAAGGGGGTATACAAAGCAAAAACAATTACAAAAATCTTGAACAAAAACGCAATGGCAAACTGGTACAGGAGGAGAGAGGAGCCTGCCCGCGAAGGCTCAGAATCTAGAAGGGATGGATGAGGACAAAGTAGGTAAGGTTAGACCTGGTCATGCAGCAGTATGATGAAGGGCTTTTGCAGGTTATAGTCTTGTTGGAGGAGGTAGGTCTCCAGGTTCCTTTTGAAGGTTTCCACGGTAGGCGAAAGTCTGATGTGTTGGGGTAGAGAGTTCAAGAGTAGGGGGGGGTGCACATGAGAAATCTTGTAAGCGATTGTGGGAAGAGGAGATAAGAAGGGAGTAGAGAAGGAGATCTTGAGAGGATTGGAGGTTGCGTGTAGGCAAGTACCGGGAGACTAGGTCACAGATGTTTGGAGGAGACAGGTTTTGTATGGCTTTGTATGCAATGGTTAGGGTTTTCAACTGGAGTCTCTGGGCAATGGGGAGCCAGTGAAGTGATTGATAGAGAGGAGACGCCAGAGAATAGCGGGGGGGCAGGTGGATTCGTCGGGTAGCAGAGTTCAGGATAGATTGGAGGGGTGTGAGAGTGTTAGCGGGGAGGCTACAGAGCAGGAGGTTGCAGTAGTCAAGATGGGGGATGATGAGGGAGTACACTAGTGTTTTTGCAGATTCGTGGCTGAGGAATGTGCGGATCCGGGAGATATTTTTGAGTTGGAGTCGGAAGGAAGTGGAAAGGACTTGGATATGTGGTTTGAAGGAGAGGCTAGAGTCCACGGTTACCCCGATGCAGCGATCTTGTGGGAAAGTGGACAGCCATTGTTTTTGATGGATAGGTCAGATGTGGGAGTTTAGTGAAATGGGGGAAAGATGATGAATTCAGTTTTATCCATGTTAAGTTTTAGAAATCTAGCAGAGAAGAAGGATGAGATAGCGGACAGACATTGTGGGATTCTGGTTATTAAGGAGGTGATATAAGGTCCAAAGAGGTAGACCTGTGTGTCATCAGCATAGAGATGATACTGAAAGCCGTGGGACTCTATGAGCTGTCCCAGGCCGAGGGTGTAGATGGAGAAGAGCAGAGGTTCTAGGACTGAACCTTGGAGGACAAAGACAGATAGAGGGCGAGATGAGGAGGTGATGTGTGAGTGGGAAATACTGAATATCCTGTCTGTTACGTATGAGGAGATCCAAGATAGGGCCAAGTCTTTGATGCCAAGAGATAAGAAAGTCTGTGGTAAGAGGGAATGGTCAACTGTGTCGAAGGCAGATGACAGGTCCAGGAGGAGAAGGACAGAATAGTGTCACTTGGATATTATTATTATTATTTATTGTTATAGCGCCATTTATTCCATGGCGCTTTACATGTGAAAAGGGGTATACATAGCAAAAACAAGTACAATAATCTTGAACACAATGTGACAGCGACTGGTACAGGAGGAGAGAGGACCCTGCCCGTGAGGGCTCACAATCTATTAGGGATGGGTGAGGATACATTAGGTGAGGGTAGAGCTGGTCATGCAGCGGTGGTTACTGCAGGTTGTAGTCTTGTCAAGGCCATTGGTGACTTTAGTCAGGGCAGTTTTAGTAGAATGGTGCAGTGGGAAGCCAGATTGGGTCAAAGAGGAAGCAGGAAGGGAGGTGGGAGGACAGTTCAAAATGGACATGTTGTTCCAGTAGTTTTGAGGCATAGGGGAGAAGTGATATGGGCGATATCTATTCAGAGAGGATGGGTCGAGGGAAGGCTTTTTGAGGATGGGTGAGATAGAGGCATGTTTGAAGTATGAGGGGAAGACACCAGTTGTTAGTGACAGGTTGAAAAGGTGTGGTAAAGTTGGGATGAAGAATGTGGTAAGGTTTGGGATGAGGTGGGACAGGATAGGGTCAAGTTCACAGGTGGTGAGGTGTGACTTGGAGAGTAAGGAGGAAAGTTGATCTTCCGTAATGGTATAGAAGCTGGTTTTGGAGGAGGAGGATTGAGTAGATATTTTTGTCTAATGGTATCAATCTTCTGTTTGAAGAATAGGTAAAGTCCTCGTCTTAGATGAGAGGAGAGGGAGGAGGTGCTGGGGAATGGACGAGAGAATTGAAAGCGTTGAATAGCTGCTTAGGGTTGTGTGACAGGGAGGATATGAGAGATGAGAAGTAGGTTTGTTTAGCTGCAGTGCGTGTGGACTTGAAAGTATTGAGGGACTGTATGAATGCGATGAAGTGCTCATTGGAGTGGGACTTTTTCCATCTCCGCTCAGCAACACTGGAGGCCCGTCTTAGTTCTTTAGTAAGGCTGGAGTGCTCGGGTTGCCTGTTAATTGTGCGAGCTTTGGTATGTGTGAGTGGGGGGACCACATTGAGAACTGCAGCTGTTGTGGTGTTATATAAAGCGGCAGCAACATCTGCATCATGTAAGGAACTTATGTCTGTAAGAGGGAGAAGGGACTCAGAGAGTGATTGTAGGTCAAGGTGTTTGAGATTTCTGCGAGGGTATTCAAGTTTGTGGAGTCGGGATTGTGCACCTGGAGATGAGAGGGAAGAGAATGTAAGTAGTTTGTGGTCAAATAGAGGTAGAGGTGAGTTAGAGAGGTTAGGGAGGGATCAGAGGCAGGTGAAGATGGGGTCGAGAGTGTGGCCATTTTTGTGAATGGCTATGGAAGACCATTGAGCAAGGCCGAAGGAGGACATGAGGGATAGGAGCATAGGGACAGGTGAGTGGGAAGTGTCAATAGGGATGTTGAAGTCACCCATGATGATAGTGGGGATTTCAGCTGAAAGGAAGTGAAGCAGCCAGCTGGTGAAGTGGATGGTGGCTGGAGTTTGGGGGTGGTAGATGAGAGCCAGTTGGAGGTTGGAGGGGGAGTAGATGCGCACACAGTGCGCCTCAAAAGAGGGAAAAGTAATGGAGGGCGGTAGTGGAATTGGAGAGAAGGAGCAGTTATCTGACAGGAGGATACCAACTCCTCCACCATGCTTGCCGCTGGAGCAGGGTGTG
The DNA here is from genome assembly GCF_046119375.1 of Phyllobates terribilis. Classification (NCBI taxonomy): domain Eukaryota; kingdom Metazoa; phylum Chordata; class Amphibia; order Anura; family Dendrobatidae; genus Phyllobates; species Phyllobates terribilis. Next base: position 52,469,259 of record NW_027362770.1, on the reverse strand, counting down.
TGGGAAAGATAAAATCCACCATAAGAAAGTGCAGCTGGAGAAGCTGTGTCAGAGGGGGTGAGCTAGGTTTCTGTGATGCCGAGGAAGGAAAGTTTGTTAGTAATGAAAAGATCATGGATGTAGGAAAGTTTGTTGCAGACAGAGTGAGAATTCCATAGAGCTCCTGTTAGAGAGCCTGGAAAAAAGGGGGTTGGGCGGATGGGTATAAGGTTGGAGAGGTAATGGAAATTTGTGGTAGGTCATAGATGAGAGGTAGAAGTGACTGTGTCACGGGTGTGTCAGAAGTGACAGACAGTCGCCCTGCAGTTGGTTGCAGGAGATCTCTACATTTGGCATTACAGACACCTTCTTAGAGTCTGTTTCTCTAGGACCCAGTGGCTACATTCCTCTGGCTATTTAACACCCTGGCCGGGGTGAATAAATGCCTGCTGTCTGCTAGGGGGAGGTGCCGGCGATACTCACATTACCCCTTGTGAAGGCTCGGAACAAGTGCATTACTTCTTCCTCTCTGGAACTATGAGGACTGGTGTTCATCTCTCTGAAGTCGACTAAAAGCTAAGCTATCTTCCCTTGTTTGTTCCCCCTTGTTGTCTTTAGTGGTCAGTGGGGATCGACTAATACTCATCCCCCTCCCTTCACTAGCCAGGACCAAATGCCAGGGAAAGGCAGGGCGAGGTTCACATGCGGCGATTGGTGAAGAACCAATATAGGGTCGTTAGAGGAAACAGAGTGATATTAAATCAGCTTAGGAGGTCTCCACTCCCCCCCTTTTCCCTAGAGTCTGGACTCCCTTTCTCTCTTCCCTTTGTGTTGCACTAAGTTTTTCCCACACCTTGCGTGACATTATCGCCGGCCGAGCACATTTTGAAAAAGAAAAGAACAAAAACAAACTGACACTTTGTTTGTGTTTTTTTTGTGAGTTTTTTTTTTCCCGTTTCTCCTTGGTATGGGTTCAGTTGCAGAGCTCGCAGAGCGGCTGTGCAGTCTGTCTCTGGAGGTGAATGACCTCTGCTGTGAAGTTCAGCAGCAGCATCAGTGACTACAGTTCGCCAATGTGGGGGTCTCTGCAGGTAGGACTGTCCAGCCTGAACCCAAGGCTGCCCTCCCGGACAGGTTTTCAGGAGCTAGGGACAAGTTTTTTGCATTCAAGGAGGCCTGCAAATTGTATTTTAAACTTCATCCTTACTCCGCAGTAAATGAGGAACAATGGGTTGGAATTGTGATCTACTGCAGGGAGATCCTCAGTCGTGGGCGTTTTCATTACAGCAAAACTCGGTTTGTTTCCAGTCTGTGGAGGGGTTTTTCGGAGATATGGTCCTCATCTATGATGACCCTGACTGAGTCACCTTGGCTGAGGTCAAGGTGAATCGGTCAGTGGAGACGTACAGTTTTTAATTTCGTAGATGGACAACGGATTCCAAATGGAATGACTCAGCCGTTAGAAGTCAATTTTGTGAGGGTTTTACTGAAAGGTTGAAAGATGCCTTGGCAGCATAGGAAACCCCTCAGTCCTTGGAGGCTGCCATATCACTGGCCATACATCTTGATAGACGCCTTCGGGATAGACGGGTGAGACCACCTTCTCCGGGGCCTTCTTGTCGGGGTTGTGTACCTCTGCCAGGGGAGTGGTCTGGGGGTGAACCAGTACTGGGGGAGGTGGAGGAACCCATGCAGTTAGGGGGTGTCTCTGCATCATACATTTCCCCAGAGATTCGCAAGAAAATAGGCATATTTTTTTGTGGGAAAAAGGGACATTATTTTGGGACCTTTCCTTCAATTCCTAAACAAAAGGAGACACAATTAACTCTTGGTAGTCTGGAGTTGGATAACCAAGGGGTGCATTTGTTGCCAACCTGCAGTTCCTGGTTTGTCCTGACAGCAGAGATGGTGCTACAGATCAAAACCAAGAACAATTTCTGTGTTTGTTGATAGTGGAGCCAGAGTCAGCATGGTTGATGAGTTTGTGAAAACTCATGGTCTTGCTAGCTGTACTTTAGCTAAACCTATTTCCATCTTTGCCATGAACTCGGTGCCACTTGCTCAGAAAGCATTTACTCAGATTGTACATAATGTAAAACTGAGGGTGGGGCCAGTTCATTGTGAAACAATCCCTTGCTATGTCCTTGACAATCTTCCCACACCTATTGTTTTGGGTATTCCTTGGCTTGTTAAACATAATCCATTGGTGGATTGGCAAGTCGGGGAGATTACTGCCATGAGAACTATTTAGATATTTCCCTTGCTACTGTCTCTACAGAAATTTTATCTGCTTTTGTCTGGTTTTGAGGACGTTTTTTTCTGAGAGGGGGTGTAAGGATTTGCCTCCTCATCGTGCATATGACTGTCCTATTAACCTGACTCCCAGAGGTAAAATACCAAAGTTCAGATTGTATAATCTTTCAGGCGGAAAGTCTGGAGTAGGGACATATCAGACCCTCATCTTCGCCCGTAGCGGCATGGTTCTTCTTTGTGAAGAAAAAAGATGGCGGTCTACGTCCCTGTTTTGATTTCCGGGAATGAAATCAAATTACCATCCGTGTTGCATACCCTCTTCCTCTGATTCCTGATTTGTTCAGCCAAGTTGTAGGAGCTACGGTATTCTCCAAGTTGTATTTAAGGGGAGCCTACAATCTAGTTAGAATCAGAAAAGGGGACGAATGGAAAACAGCGTTCAATACCCCTGAAGGGCATTTTCTGAGTCTGGTTATGCCTTTCGGTTTGACCAATGCACCTGCGGTATTCCAGCATTTCATAAATGATATTTTCCATCATTTGGTGGGGAGGTTTGTGGTGGTCTATCTGGACGATATGTTGCTTTACGCATCTGATTTTGAGACACATCGGGGGCATGTTAAGCAGGTGCTCCAGATATTAGGGGATAACAAACGTTATGCCAAACTGGAAAAATGTGTTTTCTTTGTTCAGGAGGTGCAGTTTTTGGGTACTTGTTGTCATCTTTGGGTTTTCGAATGGATCCGGAGAAGATACGTGCCGTCCTTGATTGGGAACGTACTGAGAACCTGAAGGCTCTACAACGTTTTCTGGGCTTTACTAATTTTTACCGGAAATTCAGCCAAAATTACTCTGTAATTGTGAAACCCCTTACTGACATGATTAAGACGGGGTCTGATTTTTCAAAACGGTCGGATGCCTCCCTCCAGGCTTTTTCTTCCTTAAAGAATCATTTTGACAATGCACCTATACTCAGCCAACCCAATGTTTTCCAACCCTTTATTGTGGAGGTTGATGCGTCAGAAGTCGGGGTTGGGGCTTTGTTGTCTCAGGGTCCGTTCCCTGGTAAATGGCGTCCATGCGCCGTCTTTTCTAAAAAATTGTCTTCGGCTGAAATTATGACGTGGGTAATGGGGAACTTTTGGCGATCAAATTGGCGTTTGAAGGATGGCGACATTTGTTGGAGGGGGCTGTACATCCTATTACTGTTATTACTGACCATAAGAAACTGTCACATCTCCAGTCAGCTAAACGTCTCAACCCTAGGCAAGCCAGATGGTCCCGGTTTTTTACTAGGTTCAATTTTGTTGTCACTTTTCATCCAGGAGTCAAAAAAGCCAAGGCTGATGCTTTGTCCTGGAGCTTCCCTGGTGGCGGTGACCATGAGAACCCTTCCCCAATATTACAGAAGGGGTAGTCATTACGGCATTGTATCCTGAACTGGAGGTTGAGGTGTTGGAGGCTCAGGGGGACGCCCCTGCCTCCTGGCCTTCAGGAAGTTTATTTGTACCATCTAATCTGCGCCGCAAAGTAATTAAGGAACAATCATAACTCTGTGGAGTTGGGAACCACAGACCTTCTCTTTCGTTGTTTTTGGTGGCCGGGGTTGCATCGGGATGTGATTGAACATGTATCTGCTTGTAGTATTTGTGCACGTTCTAAGGTATCGCATACCCGTCCGTCTGGTACTCTTCTTCTGCTACCTCTCCCTAGTAGGCCATGGACACACTTGTCCATGGATTTTATTACTGACCTACCGGTTTCTGCAGGCAAAGAGGTGGTGTTGGTGGTAGTAGATATGTTCAGTAAAATGGTTCACTTTGTCACATTACCTGCACTTTAAAATGCCAAGACACTTGCTCAGGTGTTCATAAATGAGATTGTGAAGCTTCACTGGGTTCCCTCCGATGTTGTGTCAGATCGGGGGACCCAGTTTGTTTCCAAGTTCTGGAAGGCATTCTGTTCTCGACTGGGGGTGCGGCTGTCCTTTTCCTCTGCCTTCCACCCTTAGCCGAATGGACACACTGAGATTGTCAATCAGAATTTGGAGATATATCCCAAGTGTTTTGTCTCCAAAAGTCAGGAGGATTGGGCATCCTACTTACCGCTGGTAATTTGAATTTGCCATTATCAATCATTGTCAAGAATCCACTGGCAGTTCACCGTTCTTCGGTGCATACGGTTATCACCCACAGTTTGGTACCTTTAGTGGAGGAGCTTCAGGAGTTCCTGAAGAGGAACGGTTTGCTTCGTCGCTCTCCTCAATATAGCAGGGTGTTTTGAGTAATTTAAAGATCATGGGAGACAGGAATAAACATATGGCTGAAAGAAAACGCTTGCTAGGTCCGGGCCTGAATGTGAATGACTTTGTGTGGTTGTCTACCAGGAATATAAGATACAAAGTTCCTTCTTGGAATCTGGGACCTAGGTTTATTGGTCCCTATTAGTGTTGAGCGAACATGCTCAACACTGCTCGGTACTCGCCCGAGCATCACGCTACTCGGGATGTTCGGCGAGCACCGAGCATTTCCGGGTTACTCGGGCGGGAGCTCGGGTCTCCGCCCTGCATGTTTGGCGCTCTTTACAGAGCCAATGAACATGCAGGGATTGCCAGCCAGTCACTGTAATGCTGCAGCCATGTTGGTTGTGGGCATTACAGTGATTGGCTGGCCGCACAGCATCACCTCGAGTATTTAAAACGGGACGCCGCCATCTTGGACACAGTCGCTCCGGATTAGACAGTGTAGGGACAGCGCTGCTGATTTAGGGAGAGATAAAAACTGCGAAATAGTTAGTGTAGGGTCTGTAAAAGCTGCCAGAACAAACAAACAGTCCTTTTCAGGACTAATATCCATCCCAGATACCAGGCAGGCAGGCTGTATAGGAGACACAGTGGTTATACCAGCAAACGCTGCATTACAGTCCTGTGTACTCCTGTTGCTGAAATTGCTGGACTTAGCACCAGGTGTCGGGGGACAGGAAAAATCCTTTTTTTTTCATCTAAATTCTCCTTTTTTTTTCCTCCTTCACACTGTACAAATACCCGTCTTATTAACCTTTTGGTGTGTCCCCCCCCCCCCAAAAAAAAAGCTTGTCTCTGATTTTTCAGACACAAATATAACTGTTGAAAATAGTCTGGTGTAGGCTAGAAAAACAGAAGTGTTGTTTTGCACTTCCACGGTTCAAACCTCTGTATTATCCATTTTGGGCCATTTGTATCTAAAAAAAAAACAGTTTGAGTGTGTCGCTCACTGTTCAGCCAAAAATATCTCTATTTAAAAAAGTGTGGTATACCCCAGTAAACAATAACTGTGGTTTTGCCACCCCACAGTAAAAAATCTCTATTATTCAGGTTTTGGTAGTTTTTTCCGTAAAGAAAAACAGTAGTGTCTTCTGACTGTTGTGACACAAAAATATATCAGTTGAAAATAGTCTTGTGTAGGCCCGACATCCCACTGTTTGTTTCGCAGTTCCACGAGTCAAATCGCTGTACTATCCAGTTTTGGGCCTTTGGTATCTAAAAAAAAAGCAGTTTGAGTGTGTCGCTCACTGTTCAGCCGCAAATATCTCTATTTAAAAAAGTGTGGTATACCCCAGTAAACAATAACTGTGGCTTTGCCATCCCACGGTAAAAAATCTCTATTATTCAGGTTTTGGTAGTTTTTTCCGTAAAGAAAAACAGTAGTGTATCCTGACTGTTGTGACACAAAAATATATCAGTTGAAAATAGTCTTGTGTAGGCCCGACATCCCAGTGTGGTTTCGCACTTCCACGGGTCAAATCGCTGTACTATCCAGTTTTGGGCCTTTGGTATCTAAAAAAAAAGCAGTTTGAGTGTGTCGCTCACTGTTCAGCCGCAAATATCTCTATTTAAAAAAGTGTGGTATACTCCAGTAAACAATAACTGTGGTTTTGCCATCCCACGGTAAAAAATCTCTATTATTCAGCTTTTGGTAGTTTTTTCCGTAAAGAAAAACAGTAGTGTCTCCTGACTGTTGTGACACAAAAATATATCTGTTGAAAATAGTCTTGTGTAGGCCCGACATCCCAGTGTGGTTTCGCAGTTCCACGGGTCAAATCGCTGTACTATCCAGTTTTGGGCCTTTGGTATCTAAAAAAAAGCAGTTTGAGTGTGTCGCTCACTGTTCAGCCGCAAATATCTCTATTTAAAAAAGTGTGGTATACCCCAGTAAACAATAACTGTGGTTTTGCCATCCCACGGTAAAAAATCTCTATTATTCAGCTTTTGGTAGCTTTTTCCGTAAAGAAAAACAGTAGTGTCTCCTGACTGTTGTGACACAAAAATATATCTGTTGAAAATAGTCTTGTGTAGGCCTGACATCCCAGTGTGGTTTCGCAGTTCCACGGGTTAAATCGCTGAACTATCCAGTTTTGGGCCTTTGGTATCTAAAAAAAAAGCAGTTTGAGTGTGTCGCTCACTGTTCAGCCGCAAATATCTCTATTTAAAAAAGTGTGGTATACCCCAGTAAACAATAACTGTGGTTTTCCTCTTCCACGGTTCTAATCTACTCCTTATTACCCTTTTTCCACTGATATTGCAAGTGTAAGCTATTTTACTTCATTTACAATGGGCAAGGCGAGTGGCAAGGGACGTGGAAGTGGACGTTCTGGTGATAGTTCGTGCAGAGGACGGGGCCGTGGCCAAGGTGAAAATGTGCCACAACCAACAGCCACATCTTCTCGCTCCCACTTCTTGACCGAATTACTAGGGAAGCACAGAACAACACCAGTATTGAGAACTGATCAGTGTGAACAGGTTATTAATTGGATAGCAGATAATACTTCCAGTTAGCTGGCCACCACCAACTCCGGTCTGTCTTCGACACGGTCAACTCTTAGCAGCCGTGAGTCTCGACCGCATACTCCTCCTCACCCTGATGCTCCTTCCTCCCACCATGCCGAGTGTCGTCAGACGGCAAGTGATCCCACACTTGGACACTCTGAAGAGCTGTTCACTGGTCCATTTCCATATTTTGGCCCCTCGCTTGATACGCTTGAAGTGGTGGAAGAGGAGATCCCATGTTGCGATGCCAAAATATTTGAACAGCCACGGCCACAGGAAGTCGACGTTGGCAATCTGTCACAAGAGGTGGACGATGACGAGACACAATTGCCAGGAACTGAGGAGGAGGATCGTGGTGCGCAAGTGGAAGAGGAGGAGGAGGTGGTGGATGATCTAGTAACTGACCCAACGTGGAAGGAGGACATGCAGAGTGAGGCCAGCAGCACACAGGGGGAGGGAGGTAGAGTACCCCAACAGGCAGGAAGAAGCAGTGTGGTGGCCGCAGACAGAAGGCAGGCAACCGTTCCCACATCAACACGAGGGACGTTGCCAGTACAAGCGGTAGGTCTTCCAGAGTCTGGAATTTTTTTAAAGACTCTGCTGATAACCCCAAAAAGGCCATATGTTCCACCTGCCATGCCAGCATCAGCAGGGGTGACAAAACTACCAGCCTGACCACCACCAGCATGATCAGGCACATGGCAGCAAAGCACCCGACTTTGTGGGGCGAAACCCAGGGTCCACGACCAGTGTCAGCGGGTGTCACCACTGCTTCTTCCACTGTTGTGCGTGCAATAGAACCCCCTGTTGTGTGTGCAAGGCAATCCCCTGTCCATACTGCATGTAAAGATGCCCCCTCCTCTCAGTCTTCACTTGTTATGGCAGTTTCTCAAGAAACAGCATCAACGTCCACGTCCACGTCCACGTCCCACCGCAGCGTTCAATTGTCCATATCCCAGACCTTTGAACGAAAGTGGAAATTCGCAGCTAATGCCCCACAGGCCACAGTCCTAAATTCGCACATTTCACTACTGCTTGCACTGGAAATGCTGCCTTTTAGGCTGGTGGAGACGGAATCCTTCCGCAATCTTATGGCAGTGGCCGTCCCTCGGTACTCGGTCCCCAGCCGACACTATTTTGCCCGGTGTGCCATCCCCGCACTACACAAGCACGTGTCCCAAAGCATCTGCCGTGCCCTCAACAACGCAGTTACTGGGAGAGTCCACCTGACAACGGACACGTGGACAAGTGCTTGTGGCCAGGGACGGTACATCTCTCTGACTGCACACTGCGTAAACATAGTGGAAGCCGGGACCCAGTCGGACCTTGTGACGGAACACATCCTCCCCACACCGAGGATTGCGGGCCCTATGTCAGTCAGAGTTGCCCCCACAGTGTACAGCTCCTGAGCATCCTCCTCCTCCTCCTCATGTTCAGCCTCCATCTCAGATATCACCACATCAGTTACAAGCTGGAAGCATTGCAGTACTGCCTCCGCCAAGCGGCAACAGGCTGTGCTGAAACTCATAAGCTTAGGTGATAAACCTCACACTGCTTGTGAGTTGTGGACAGCTGTGAAAGAGCAAGCAGATCTGAGGCTGAGACCGCTGAACCTACATCCCGGCATGGTCGTGTATGACAATGGCCGTAACCTGGTGGCGGCTCTGAGGTGAGGTGAGATCACACACGTACCATGCCTGGCTCATGTGCTTAACCTCGTGGTTCAGCGGTTTCTTAAATCGTACCCCGAGTTGCCAGATCTGCTCGTGAAAGTACGCCGCCTGTCAGCTCATTTTCGCAAGTCGGCTACAGCTTCCGCCGCCCTTGCTGTGCTGCAGCAACGTTTGCAGCTTCCGGAACACCGACTGGTGTGTGATGTTCCCACACGTTGGAACTCTACCCTCCACATGTTGCAAAGGATTTGTGAGCAGAAGAGAGCAGTTGTGGAGTACCAGCTTCAACAAGGCCATCGATATTCAGGTCAGACTCCACACATAAGACCTCAGGAGTGGACCTGGATGTCTGACATATGTACCATCCTGACAAACTTTGAGGAGGCCACCAAGATGGTGAGTGGCGATGACGCCATCATTAGTGTCAGCATCCCACTTGTCTGTCTTTTGCAACGCTCTCTGCAGAGAATTAAAGAGGAGGCATTGCAGCCAGAGTATGATGAGATGGATCAAGAAGCCGTAGCGGGCGATTACACACAACCCAGCCTCATCTCATCCCAACATGCATTGGGGTACAATGAGGGAGAGGAGGAGGAGGAGGAGGAGGAAGAACAGGAGCTGCTATCATGCGTTGTAGACTGTAGTACCTGTACAAGTGTCATACCGTCGGTTCAGCGTGGGTGGCCTGAGGACAGGGGGGAGGAGGAAGAGGAGGAGGAGGAGGAGAGCATGGTCAGTCGTCATCTTGGTGAGGACACGGAAATCTTGCCCGTTACCAGTCTGGCACGCATGGCTGACTTTATGTTACGCTGCCTTAACCGTGACCCTTGCGTTGTCAAAATGTTGGGTGACAGTTATTACTGGTTGGTGACACTTGCAGACCCCCGCTACAAGGAGAACTTTCACTCTCTTATTCCTGAGGTGGAGAGGTCTACAAAAATGGGGCAATACCAGACGGCCCTTGCTGCAGAACTCTTAAAAAAATTCCTATCTGAACACGCTAGCGGCAGAGGTCACAGTTCGTTGCCCAACCAAGGCGTACAGGCGAGAGAGATGCAACTCCAATCCAGCAGAGGCAGGGGAACACTGTCAACGTTCTGGGACAGTTTTCTGACACCCGCCCAGCTTACAGGCCCTGAGGCGCGGGGTACTCTCACAAGGAGTGGAAAGTTTCAAAAGATAGTGAGGGAGTACCTTGCCGATCGTACCAGCGTCCTCCATGATTCCTCTGTGCCTTTTAATTATTGGGTATCCAAGCTGGACACTTGGAATGGACTCGCTCTGTACGCCTTGGAGGTCCTGGCCTGCCCTGCCGCTAGCGTGTTATCGGAGCGTGTTTTTAGTGCCGCTGGGGGAATTATAACTGATAAGCGCACTCGCCTGTCAACTGACAATGCTGACAAGCTGACCCCTATCAAAATGAACAAGGGCTGGATTGGGCCAGACTTCTCATCACCACCTAATGACAGCAGAGTAACATAAAGTCAAATCCACTGTGTTATTTCGGGAGGTGTATTCACATGCACCGCTTCACACCCACACATGGGTATACGCTTCCTCGTTTCGGCTGTTTAATCATCTTCTCCTTATCCTCAGCCTCCACCACCACTATACCACCAGGGTGAAAGCATGGCAAGTTCCTCCGTCCTTATTTTTGGCAGCTTTTGCTTGGAAAGCATAAGCAAATACTATGGGACACCCACTCCCCAATAATGGGACTTATGTTTGTAATATGCTGTACTGTATGGCTCTTGTAAAGGGCATTGCAAGTTGCCCCGTCCTAATTTTTGGCAGCTTTTTCTTGGAAAGCATAAGCAAATACTATGGGACACCCACTCCCCAATAATGGGACTTATGTTTGTAATATGCTGTACTGCATGGCTCTTGTAAGGGGCATTGCAAGTTGCTCCGTCCTAATTTTTGGCAGCTTTTGCTGGGAAAGCATAAGCAAATACTATGGGACACCCACTCCCCAATAATGGGACTTATGTTTGTAATATGCTGTACTGCATGGCTCTTGTAAGGGGCATTGCAAGTTGCTCCGTCCTAATTTTTGGCAGCTTTTGCTGGGAAAGCATAAGCAAATACTATGGGACACCCACTCCCCAATAATGGGACTTATGTTTATAATATGCTGTACTGCATGGCTCTTGTAAGGGGCATTGCAAGTTGCTCCATCCTAATTTTTGGCAGCTTTTGCTGGGAAAGCATAAGCAAATACTATGGGACACCCACTCCCCAATAATGGCACTTATGTTTGTAATATGCTGTACTGCATGGCTCTTGTAAGGGGCATTGCAAGTTGCTGCGTCCTAATTTTTGGCAGCTTTTGCTTGGAAAGCATAAGCAAATACTATGGGACACCCACTCCCCAATAATGTTTGTAATATGCTGTACTGCATGGCTCTTGTAAGGGGCATTGCAAGTTGCTCCGTCCTAATTTTTGGCAGCTTTTGCTGGGAAAGCATAAGCAAATACTATGGGACACCCACTCCCCAATAATGGGACTTATGTTTGTAATATGCTGTACTGCATGGCTCTTGTAAGGGGCATTGCAAGTTGCTCCGTCCTAATTTTTGGCAGCTTTTGCTGGGAAAGCATAAGCAAATACCATGGGACACCCACTCCCCAATAATGGGACTTATGTTTGTAATATGCTGTACTGCATGAGATGCGCCCCCTGGGCCATGTGTACACGTGTGTGGGATACCCGGTGCCGGGTCTCTGGGGTCTGTAGTCTCCGTGGCGGTGACCCGGTCCCGTGGCTCAGGCTGGTCAAACCAGTGGCAGTCTTTCTTAGGTTTTGAGGTTAATTGTCCGACTGCGCCACCCGTGGATTGCGGTCAGGAAGTACCACCGTTGCGAGGCAGACCGCTGAAGCTGGTGTTGTGTGCGCAGCATAGAATGGGATAACTCCCCTCGGGAGGAGTATAGCCTCAGGGCAGTGAGTGTGGATGATGGGGGTGATGGTGCACGAGCGCAGCAGGAATGACTCAGAGTCTTTGTAGTGCAGTTCAGGGTCTTTACTGATGATTATAAGGTAGACCCTCCCGGGAGTACTGGCTAGCATAAGAGGCTTGGTCAGTCTGTGAGCAAGCAGGAGTTCCCCTGGCCAGGTGGAGTTGTAGGCCTCCCCGTCTGTCTGCACTCTTCCTGGCTACCTTGCTGTAAGCGGGTAGAAGTAGCCCACGTCCCTGAGTGTACCGTGTAGTGCTCACCCGTATGGCTGGTGACTTGGGGCCTTCTGTTAGCCTCCGCTCCACGACGGCGGTGCTGGTCCCTTGCTTGTGACTGAGCCTCCGGGCTTCTATGGCCAGAGGACCTGAAATCCCCTGCCGGCTGGTTTCTGCTGCTGGATATATAAGTCCTCACAGCTTCGGACTCCTGTGTCCGGTTCCTATTGTCTTCTGCCAGGGCGAGCTCTGCTCAGCTTCCAGCCCCTGGTCTTTAGCTCTTAGCTCCTACAGAGCTCCTTGCTGTTACTTTCCCTTGCTCTCACTCTGACTCTGACTGTTCTCTGACTCACTCAACCCCGCCCCAGATCCAGTTTATAAGGGCAGAATTCTCCCCTCCCAGGATTGGGGCAGGAGGATGTTGCATGTTTAAGGGATCCTGACCAGGAAACCTCCAACTTGCTCTCCGACGTAATATCTCTATTACTGTGTTGACCAGACCCCTGGGTTGCCACACATGGCTCTTGTAAGGTGCATTGCAGTTCCTCATAATTTTTGGAAAGCCTTCCATTCACTGCTTAGGCCAACAGTGCACGGGAGACCCAGTTGCTATAAATGGAAAAAAAGGTTTAGTTAACGCCCTCTGACCTCCATGTCATTTCCAAGGGGCATTGGAGTGCCTCGAAATTTTTGGTAGGCATTGCACTCACTGTATGCCCTATAACTGTGTAGCCGAACCGCTCCTTTTGTTACAGAAACATATCCTACAAGACATATCTGGTTGACTGGCCTGATATTGATGTGAATGGTCCCTGTTCCTCCTGCTCTTTCTCCTTTGCCACTACCTCATCCATCATTTATCACCTGAAGCTTTGTTTTAACGGGAGTCATAGAACTTGGATAGTAGCAGGAAAACATCCAGCAATCCTCGGAGGAGGTAGGATATGCGCCAAAACGCTGACCACCTCAGGCCTAGCCGCTACTACATACATGCGCTTGCATTACAACAAAACAAAGCAGATGCTAACTTCTATCATCCTCATCATGCTCCTCACCTTGGCACTCTCAACTCCCCTGATGGAGAAGCCAGGGCCCACCGGAGGAGTCTGATAGTCTGGTGGGCTCGTCCAATGCTGCCCTAAAGCAGGCCAGGCTAAGAAAAGTGTGGGAAAGGTTACCGGGACAAATAGGGGTGGCTGTGGACCGAGTATGGACACCCGGCCACCCCCTGGAGGCTGGGGAGCAAGCGGGGACACCCGGACAGCAGGCGGCTGGGGACGGAGTATGGATACCAGGCAGCCGACACAGCCATGGCGTGGTGGCCAGATTCCGCCTCCACATGCCTAAAAGGCCCAATTTAAAGTGCAAGCAAGCAAGCAGTATGGTATTGCAGCCTGGGCGTGGGTGGGTGGCAGGCTGCATACTTGCGCTTGCATTGCAAGGAATGGGAGAGGTACAATTGAACACTGCCCTGGGACTAGAACTTGCATGGGGATAGTTGCAAGTCTGCATCTTCTGATGCGGCAAGGATCACTTATGATGGGCACACTTTTAGACAGTGACCTGGGAGTCAGAGATGCTTCCAGGGGCCTTCCCCATGCTCTTCCCATGTCTTTTCAGCACTTTTTGCATGTGTCACACAGCACATGGCCAGATAAGGTTGTAAAATGTTAAAATGACATTTCCAGGTGAATGCATATGTCATAGTTGAAAGCAATACAAAAGTGCAAAAACACATAAAAAATGCTACTTGTGAACATAGCCGAAGGTGTGGAGGAGTATTTTTGTTTTTGGTCATTTATTTTAACTTATACACAAGTCTTTACCCTGGAAAGGATGTTCCTTAACATATTTCACAGGAAAAAAGTTTCACTTTCGTTTTTGAACGTTTTATTGTGAGCCTGTAAAAGTGGCTTAATACCTCTGACCATGTTGTTGACAGCAGTGACCTGGGGGTCAGAAATGCTTCATGGGGCGATCCCTATGCTGTCCCCATGTCATTTGAGCACTGTCACTATCGTTTTGAGCACTTGTTAGGCTTTTAAAAGACTGCCGGGGGTGCCACCGCAAAAATGCTCGAGTCTCCCATAGACTAACATTGGGCTCGTTGCTCGGGGAGAGCTTCGAGCACCCGAGCATTTTAGTGCTCGCTCAACACTAGTCCCTATAAAATAACCACCGTCATTAACCCAGCAGCATTTCGTCTTGAACTTCATTGGGCCCTTAAGGTCCACAAGTCCTTACTCAAGAAGTATGTGGAACCTCTTGAGCCCTCACCTCTACCACCACCCCTAGTAATTGTTGATGGTAATCTGGATTTCCAGATTTCAAGGATTGTAGTCAATTCTCGTCTCCAATGTTGTTCTCTACAATACTTGGTGCACTGGAAGGGTTATGGTCCAGAGGAGAAGATGTGGGTTTTAGCATCAGAGGTAAACACTCCCAGGTTGGTTCGTTCATTCAACACCTCTTATCCTGAGAATCCCTGTCCTGAGTGTCCGGAGGCCACTCGTAGAGGAGGGGTTACTGTCACGGGTGTGTCAGAAGTGACAGACAGTCGCCCTCATGTTGGTTGCAGGAGATCTCTACGTTTGGCATTAAAGACACCTTTTTAGAGGCTGTCTCTCTAGGACCCAGCGGCTACCTTCCTCTGGCTAATTAACACCCTGGCCAGGGTGTATAAATACCTGCTGTCTGCTAGAGGAAGGTGCCGGCGATACTCACATTACCCCTTGTGAAGGCTCAGAGCAAGTGCATTACTTCTTCCTCTCTGGAACTATGAGGACTGGTGTTCATCTCTCTGAAGTCGACTAAAAGCTAGGCTATCTTCCCTTGCTTGTTCCCTCTTGTTGTCTTTAGTGGTCAGTGGGGATCGACTAGTGCTCATCCCCCTCCCTTCCCTAGCCAGGACCAAATGCCAGGGAAAGACAGGGCGAGGTTCGCGTGCGGCGATCGGTGAAGAACAAATATAGGGAAATTAGTGGAAACAGAGTGATATTAGATCAGCTTAGGAGGTCTCCCACCCCCCTTTCCCTAGAGTCTGGACTCCCTTTCCCTCTTCCCTTTGTGTTGCACTAAGTCTTCCCCACACCTTGCGTGACATTATCGCCGGCCGAGCACATTTTGAAAAAGAAAAAAAACAAAACAAACTGACACTTTGTTTTTGTTTTTTTTGTGAGATTTTTTTTCACCGTTTCTCCTTGGTATGGGTTCAGTTGCAGAGCTCGCAGAGCGGCAGCGCAATCTGTCTCTGGAGGTGAATGACCTCTGCTGTGAAGTTCAGCAGCAGCATCAGCGGCTACAGTTCGTCAATGTGGGGGTCTCTGCAGGTAGGCCTATAAAGCCTGAACCCAAGGTTGCCCTCCCGGACAGGTTTTCATGAGGTAGGGACAAGTTTTTTGTATTCAAGGAGGCCTGCAAACTGTATTTTAAACTTCATCCTTACTCCTCAGGAAATGAGGAGCAACAGGTTGGTATTGTGATCTACTGCAGGGAGATCGTCAGTCGTGGGCGTTTTCTTTACCGCAAAACTCAGTTTGTTTTCAGTCTGTGGAGCGGTTTTTCGGAACTATGGTCCTCATCTATGATGATCCTGACTGAGTCGCCTTGGCTGAGGTCAAGGTGAATCGGTCAGTGGAGACGTACAGTTTTGAATTTCGTAGATGGGCAACGGATTCCAAATGGAATGACTCAGCCCTTAGAAATCAATTTTGTGAGGGTTTTACTGAAAGGTTGAAAGATGCCTTGGCAGCATAGGAAACCCCCCAGTCCTTGGAGGCTGCCATATCGTTGGCCATATGTCTTGACAGACGCCTTCGGGATAGACGAGTGAGACCACCTTCTCCGGGGCCTTCTTGTCGGGGTTGTGTACCTCTGCCAGGGGAGTGGTCTAGGGGTGAACCAGTACTGGGGGAGGTGGAAGAACTCATGCAGTAAGGGGGTGTCTCTGCATCATTCATTTCCCCGGAGATTCACAAGAAAAAAAGGCACTTTTTTTTTTTGTGGGAAAAAGGGACATTATGTTGGGACCTGTCCTTCAATTCCTAAACAAAAGGAGACTCAATTAACTCTTGGTAGTCGGGAGTTGGATAAACAAGGGGTGCATTTGTTGCCAACCTGCAGTTCCTGGTTTGTCCTGACAGCAGAGGTGGTGCTACAGAGCAAAACCAAGAACAATTTCTGTGTTTGTTGATAGTGGAGCCAGAGTCAGCATGGTTGATGAGTTTGTGAAAACTCATGGTCTTGCTTGCTGTACTTTAGCTAAACCTATTTCCATCTTTGCCATTGACTCGGTGCCACTAGCACAGAAAGCATTTACTCAGATTGTACATAATGTAAAACTGAGGGTGGGGTCAGTTCATTGTGAAACAATCCCTTGCTATGTCCTTGACAATCTTCCCACACCTATTGTTTTGGGTATTTCTTGGCTTGTTAAACATAATCCATTGGTGGATTGGCAAGCTGGGGAGATTACTGCCATGAGAACTGTTTAGATATTTCCCTTGCTACTGTCTCTACAGAAATTTTATCTGCTTTTGTCTGGTTTTGAGGACGTTTTTTCTGAGAGGGGGTGTAAGGATTTGCCTCAACATTGTGCATATGACTGTCCTATTAACCTGACTCCTGGAGGTAAACTACCGAAGTCCAGATTGTATAATCTTTCAGGCCCTGAGAGACAAGCCATGAAGTATTTCATTGCGGAAAGTCTGGAGAAGGGACATATCAGACCCTCATCTTCGACCGTGGCGGCATGGTTCTTCTTTGTGAAGAAAAAAGATGGCGGTCTACGTCCCTGTTTAGATTTCCGGGAATGAAATCAAATTACCATTCGTGTTGCATACCCTCTACCTCTGATTCCTGATTTGTTCAGCCAAGTTGTAGGAGCTAAGGAATTCTCCAAGTTGTATTTAAGGGGAGCCTACAATCTAGCTAGAATCAGAAAAGGGGACGAATGGAAAACAGCGTTCAATACCCTTGAAGGGCATTTTCTGAGTCTGGTTATGCCTTTCGGTTTGACCAATGCACCTGCGGTATTCCAGCAATGGTGGGGAGGTTTGTGGTGGTCTATCTGGACGATAGCTTGGTTTACGCCCTGATTTTGAGACACATCGGGGGCATGTTAAGCAGGTGCTCCAGATATTAAGGGATAACAAACTTTATGCCAAACTGGAAAAATGTGTTTTCTTTTTTCAGGAGGTGCAGTTTTTGGGTACTTGTTGTCATCTTCGGGTTTTCAAATGGATCAGGAGAAGATCCGTGCAGTTCTTGATTGGGAACGTCCCGAGAACCTGAAGGCTCTACAACGTTTTCTGGACTTTACTAATTTTTACCGGAAATTCACCAAAAATTACTCTGTAATTTTGAAACCCCTTACTGCCATGACTAAGACGGGGTCTGAGTTTTCCAAATGGTCGGATGCCTCCCTCCAGGCTTTTTCTTCCTTAAAGAATCATTTTGACAATGCACCTATACTCATTCAACCCAATGTTTCCCAACCCTTTATTGTGGAGGTTGATGCGTCGGATGTCAGGGTTGGGGCTTTGTTGTCTCAGGGTCCATTCCCTGGTAAAAGGCGTCCATGCGCCGTTTTTTCTAAAAAATTGTCTTCGGCTGAAATTATAACGTGGGTAATGGGGAACTTTTGGCGATCAAATTGGCGTTTGAAGGATGGCGACATTCGTTGGAGGGGGCTGTACATCCTATTACTGTTATTACTGACCATAAGAACCTGTCACATCTCCAGTCAGCTAAACGTCTCAATCCTAGGCAAGCCAGATGGTCCCGGTTTTTTACTAGGTTCAATTTTGTTGTCACTTTTCGTCCAGGGGTCAAAAATGCCAAGGCTGATGCTTTGTCCTGGAGCTTCCCTGGTGGCGGTGACCATGAGAACCCTTCCCCAATATTACAGAAGGGGTAGTCATTACGGCATTGTATCCTGAACTGGAGGTTGAGGTGTTGGAGGTTCAGGGGGACGCCCCTGCCTCCTGACCTTCAAGTAGATTATTTGTAACATCTAATCTGTGCCGCAAAGTAATTAAGGAACATCATAAATCAGTGGAGTTGGGAACCACGGACCTTCTCTTTCGTTATTTTTGGTGGCCGGGGTTGCATCGTGATGTGATTGAACATGTATCTGCTTGTAGTATCTGCGCACATTCTAAGGTATCGCATACCCGTCCGTCTGGTACTCTTCTTCTGCTACCTCTCCCTAGTAGGCCATGGACACACTTGTCCATGGATTTTATTACTGACCTACCGGTTTCTGCAGGCAAAACGGTGGTGTTGGTGGTAGTAGATAGTTTCATTAAAATGGTTCACTTTGTCGCATTACCTGCACTTTCAAATGCCAAGTCACTTGCTCAGGTGTTCATAAATGAGATTGTGAAGCTTCACTGGGTTCCCTCCGATGTGGTGTCAGATCGGGGGACCCAGTTTGTTTCCAAGTTCTAGAAGGCATTCTGTTCTCGACTGGGGGTGCGGCTGTCCTTTTCCTCTGCCTTCCACCCTTAGTCGAATGGACACACTGAGCTTGTCAATTAGAATTTGGAGACCTACCCCAAGTGTTTTGCCTCCAAAAATGAGGAGGATTGGGCATCCTACTTACCACTGGTAATTTGAATTTGCCATTAATAATCATCGTCAAGAATCCACTGGCAGGTCACCGTTCTTCGGTGCATACGGTTATCACCCACAGTTTGGTACCTTTAGTGGAGAAGCTTCAGGAGTTCCTGAAGTGGAACAGTTTGCTTCGTCGCTCTCCTCGGTATGGCAGGGTGTTTTGAGTAATTTAAAGATCATGGGAGACAGGTATAAACGTATGGCTGAAAGAAAACGCTTGCCAGGTCCGGGCCTGAATGTGAATGACTTCGTGTGGTTGTCTACCAGGAATATAAGATTCAAAGTTCCTTCTTGGAAGCTGGGACCTAGGTTTATTGGTCCCTATAAAATAACCACCATCATTAACCCAGCAGCATTTCGTCTAGAACTTCCTTGGGCCCTTAAGGTCCACAACGTGTTCCACAGGTCCTTACTCAAGAAGTATGTGGAACCTCTTGAGCCCTCACCTCTACCACCACCCCTAGTAATTATTGATGGTAATCTGGATTTCCAGATTTCAAGGATTGTAGTCAATTCTCGTCTCCAATGTTGTTCTCTTCAATACTTGGTGCACTGGAAGGGTTATGGTCCAGAGGAGAAGATGTGGGTTTTAGCATCAGAGGTGAACACTCCCAGGTTGGTTCGTTCATTCAACACCTCTTATCCTGAGAATCCCGGTCATAAGTGTCCGTAGGCCAATCGTAGAGGAGGGGGTACTGTCACGGGTGTGTCAGAAGTGACAGACAGTCGCCCTGATGTTGGTTGCAGGAGATCTCTACGTTTGGCATTACAGACACCTTTTTAGAGGCTGTCTCTCTAGAACCCAGCGGCTACCTTCCTCTGGCTAATTAACACCCTGGCCTGGGTGTATAAATACCTGCTGTCTGCTAGAGGGAGGTGCCGGCGATACTCACATTACCCCTTGTGAAGGCTCGGAGCAAGTGCATTACTTGTTCCTTTCTGGAACTATGAGGATGGGTGTTCATCTCTCTGAAGTCGACTAAAAGCTATCTTCCTTTGTTTTTTGAACCTTGTTGTCTTTAGTTGTCGGTGGGAATCGACTAGCGCTCATCCCCCTCCCTTCCCTAGCCAGGGCCAAATGCCAGGGAAAGACAGGGCGAGGTTCGCGTGCGGCGATTGGTGAAGAACCAAATAGGGATGTTAGTGGAGACAGGGTAATATTAAATCAGCTTAGGAGGTCTCCACTGCCCCCTTTCCCTAGAGTCTGGGCTCCCTTTCCCTCTTCCCTTTGTGTTGCACTAAGTTTTTCCCACACCTTGCGTGACAGACTGTGGGGAGTGGTAAGGACAACCAGGATTTGGAGAGATGTCGCCAGCAGTGAGGAAGAGAAGAGAAAGTGTTAGTAGGTGGGAGCAGGAGAGAGCATGAGGTGGTTATCTGTGTTTGGAGACAGAGGATTGAATATTGAGGAACAATTCTGAGGAATAGGTGAGATGGAAGGGTAAGATGGAGGGAGACATGAAGCATTCCTTACGATGTGTAGGGATTAGGGGTGGTTAGGAGAAAGTGAAGGACTATAGGGGAGAGAGTGAAAACATATAGAAAGATTGCTTAATGTGAATGTGTACTATTATTATTAATTATTTATATAGCACCATTGATTCCATGGTGATATACATAAGCAAGGGTTACATACCAAATACAGATATCACTTACAGTAAACAAAACTAACAATGATAGACTGGTACAGAGGAAAGAGGACCCTGCCTTTGCGGGCTTACATTCTACACGAACGGGGAAGGAGACAGTAGGTTGGGGGGGTTGCAGTAGCTCCGGTGTTGTTGAGGTGGCAGCAAGAAAGGTCTAGGCAGGCTGTAAGCTTGCTTGAAGAGATAGGTTTTCAGGTTCCGGCTGAAGGATCCAAATGTGGAGGCTAATCGGACGTGTTGAGGCACAGAATTCCATAGGATGGGGGACATTCGGGAGAAATCTTGGAGGCGATTGGGTGAGGAACGAATAAGAGTGGAGGAGAGAAAGAGGTCTTGGGAGGGCCGGAGATTAAGTAAGGGAATATATCGGGAGATTAGTTCAGGGATGTGTGCAGGAGAAAGGTTATGGATGGCTTTGTAGGTCAGTGTTAGTAGTTTGAGAGCCAGTGAAGGGATATGCAAAGGGGGGTAGCAGAGGAGTAGCGAGGCGAGAGATGAACTAGTCGCGCAGCAGAGTTGAGGACGGACTGGAGGGGTGCGAGTGTTACAGTAAAGATAATGTCACATCTCATCAGACATCATGACACACTGGTGTACACCACCATATAGTAATAGAATTTTAAAGGAAGGGAATAAGAAAGGAAAAGAGTGAGTCTAAAATTAATCTTTATTAGGAAATTACTAAAATTAATAATTACAATATACCTCATACACATACAGTACATCTGTTACGGATGTATATTAGATCACAGTTGCTAAAATCAATGTATAAAAAACTATGATCCAATAAATTTAGATGAGATTCGAAATAATTTATCAATCCAAAGAAACCTGACTCTTGTCACTTATAAATTATTGGTCAGGTATTTTAATTTCATACATAGGAAGCCATGGAGCTGATCACAATAGGAGTCACTATTTTATAACTCTTAAGACTCTTCAAAAGTTAATTACTGGTCAGCCACCTTGCTGACCCGTAAATTAGTACAATGTGTGACTGACATACAGATCCTTATGGATAAATTTCATCCAGAGATATAAGATTCTGTATCCATATATTGAATTTATTATCAGCCAACATTCTCACTCATGCAGTCATAAAGAATCTTATCTCAATTTATAGAGTCCTGTCTGATGTAATCATAGGTAAATTAATACATTAATGTTAGCCTGCATGCTGTAAGACAGACCATTTTTATAGGACAGCAGCTCCACTTCATCACATGTGTCCAGCTGGTCACAAACAATAGGTGCAGTTCACATTGACAATCCTACATGCAATTATGCTATCAGGATCGCAAGTGAAAATTTAAATCTGCCGCCCTAAATGTTTCTGTGCTGGGCACACAATTAAGCAGTCCGCACGATCAATAGCAGTACGGACTCTCACAAGAGATATTCAAATCGGCATATGTTTAAGCAGGTTAGAAAAGACCCACCACGTGCAGCAATGTACCGCTCGCACTATGTCTGCGAGCGGGCAGCGATTCAAGCTCCGTGATGCCGCCAGCTGATCCAGCCGATTGATCAAAGACTGTCAGTACTAGAGCAAAGCTAGCATGTTCATAAGGTCATACAGCGTTTATTTATTGCACCAGCTGCATAAGACTCCCATATTTATTCATTATTTATATGGATCAACATCTAACTAGTGTCCCTGACGCGCGTTTTTCCAGAATGCTATCTTTTTCTAAGTGTGAGAGTGTTAGCAGGTAGGCCACATAGGAGGATGTTGAAGTAGTCGAGGCAGGATATGTCCCGCACTGCTCCCTGCACATTAACCCCTGCAATGCTGCGATCAAAGTCGATCGCAGCATTGCGGTGGCAAGGGGAGATGATCACTATACTCACCTCTCCAGCCGGCGTCCAGTGATGTCTGCGGCGGCTTCCGGATGTTGCCATGATGATCAAATATCGTCATGACAACATCCAGGTCACCAGGAGGCAGGACGTTACTTTGGTCATGCGCAGTGCATGACCAAAGTAATGTCTCCCTGTGTGCAGCGCTGACAGGCTGCATGGCATAAGGAGCTGCTGCTCTCTATGCCATGCAGCCGATTAGGCTGCAAGAAGTGAAAGTCCCATAGTGGGACAATGTGTATGAGTAAAAAAAAAAAGTAGAAAAGTAAAATAAAAAATAAATAAATATTGTAAAAATATAAAAAAAAAATGAAAAAAATAATCCCCAAAAAAGAAAAATATATTGAACCAATAAAATGTATTTATTATGAAAAAAAATAAACCAATAAAAGTACACAAATTTGGTATCGCCACGTCCAGAACGACCTGACCTATAAAACTGTCCTACTAGTTAACTCCTTGAGTGAACACGGTAAAAAAAAAAAAACAAGCAAAAAACAATGCTTTATCATCATACCGCCAAACAAAAAATGGAACAACACGCGATCAAACAGACAAATGTAAATAAAAATGGTACCACTGAAAACGTCATCTTGTCCCGCAAAAAACATGCAGCCACACAGCTCCATCTTCCAAAAAATAAAAAAGTTATAGCTCTCAGAATAAAGTGATACGAAAAAAATATTTTATCTAGAAAATAGTTTTGTGTAAAAGCGCCAAAACATAAAAAAACTATATAAATGTGGTACCGCTGTAAACGTACTGACCCGAAGAATAATGCTGCATTATCAATTTTACCACACGTGGAATGGCATAAACCCCCCCAAAAAAAACAATTCCTGAATTGTTGGTTTTTGTTTATTCTGCCTCACAAAAATCGGAATAGAAAGCAATCAAAAAATGTCACAAGCCCGAAAATGGCACCAATAAAAATGTCAACTTGTCCCGCAAAAAACAAGCCGTCACATGACTCTGTCGGCCAAAATATGGAAAAATTATAGCTCTCAAAATATGGCGATGCAAAAACTAGTCTTTGCAAAAAAAAGTGTCATTTAGTGTGTGACAGCTGTCAATCATAAAAACCCGATATGAATCTGGTATTGCGGTAATCACACCGACCCAAAGAATAAAGTCATCTAATCACTTATACCACACGATGAACGGTGTAAAAAAATAAACTCTAGGGTTAGGGTTGTGCTAGGGTTAGGGTTGTATTAGGGTTGGGCAAGGTTAGGGGTGGGCTAGGGTTGGGCTAGGGTTAGGATTGGGATTTTTTCAAAATGAAAGAAAAAAATAATGATGACAATATGGCGACCAGTGTTGAGCGCAAGTGCTCGCTACTTGAGTTTGCATCGGGTGCTTGGGTATGCACTGAGTATCGCGGGTGTTCCAGTGACATGCTCAAGTTTCTGCCCCATATGTTTCGCAGGCAAAAAAAAAAAAAAGTTGCTGGGATCGCCTGCCATGCATGAGGAATCCCCGCATGTTTTTTTTGGGTGTCTAACAACCGTGAAACATGCGGGGCAGAGAATCGAGCATGTCACTCGAGCACCCGTGATACATGGTGTATACCCGAGTACCCGATGCAAACTCAAGTAGCGAGCACTTGCGCTCAAGACTAATGACAACTTATTCAATATGATGACCTAATGTTATCAAATTCTGTCGTACCTCTGGGTTCAAAATGTACACTATACCCCTTGATAAAATCCTTGAGGGGTCTGGTTTCCAAAATGGAGTAAATTGTGGGGGGTTTCCACTATTTAGGCACATCAGGGGCTCCCGAAATGCGACATGGCGTCCACTTTTGATTCCAGCCAATTTTGCGTTCAAAAAGTCACACAGTGCTCCTTCCCTTCTGAACCCTGACGTGCGCCCAAACAGTGTATTTTCCCCACATATGGGGTATTGGTGTACTCAGGAGAAATTGCACAACAGTTTTTAGGTTCCCATTATATCCTCTTACCATTGTGAAACTAAAAAATTTGGGGCTAAAAGATCATTTTTGTGGAAAACGTTAGATTTTTTTATTTTCTCGGCTTCATGTTCTAAACTTCTGTGAAGAATCTGGGGATTAAGGGTGCTCACCACACATCTGGATAAGTTACCTGAGGGATCTAGTTTCCAAAATGGTGTCACTTGTGGGGGGTTTCCACTGTTTAGGCACATCAGGGGCACATCCGCTAATTATTCAAGCAAATTTTACATTCAAAAAGTCAAATGGCGCTCCTTCCCTTCTGAACTCTGCCGTGCACCCAAGCAGTGTTTTTCCCCCAAATATGGGGTATCGGCTTAATCAGGACAGATTGCACAACAAGTTGCATTGTGCAATTTCTCCTGTTACCCTTAAGAAAATGCAAAACTGGGGACTGAAAAACATTTTTGGCGGAAAAATGTGAAAATTTTATTTTCACGGCTCCATGTTATAAACTTCTGTGAAGCATCTGGGGGTTCAAGGTGCTCACCACACATCGCTAGATAAGTTCCCTGAGCGGTCTAGTTTCCAAAATGGTATCACTTAAGGGGGGGTTTCCACTAGTTAGGCACATCAGGGGCTCTCTAAACGCAACATGGCATCCGCTAATTATTCAAGCAAATTTTACATTCAAAATGTCAAATGGCGCTCATTCCCTTCTGAGCCCTGCCATGCGCCCAAACAGTGTTTTTTCCCCACGTACAGTACAGACCAAAAGTTTGGAGTTTGGTTTAATAAGTGGGATTTCTTGCCTTATAAATGGGTTGGGACCATCAGTTGTGTTGTGCAGAAGTCAGGTGGATACACAGCTGATAGTCCTACTGAATAGCCTGTTAGAATTTGTATTATGGCAAGAAAAAAGCAGCCAAGTAAAGAAAAACGAGTGGCCATCATTACTTTAAGAAATGAAGGTCAGTCAGTCCGAAAAATTGGGCAAATTTTGAAAGTGTCCCCAAGTGCAGTTGCAAAAACCATCAAGCACTACAAAGAAACTGGCTCACATGAGGACCGCCCCAGGAAAGGAAGACCCAGAGTCACGTCTGCTTCTGAGGATAAGTTTATCCGAGTCACCAGCCTCAGAAATCGCAGCAGCTCAGATTAGAGACCAGGTCAATGCCACACAGAGTTCTAGCAGCAGAAACATCTCTACAACAACTGTTAAGAGGAGACTTTGTGCAGCAGGCCTTTGTGGTAAAATAGCTGCTAGGAAACCGCTGCTAAGGACAGGCAACAAGTAGAAGAGACTTGTTTGGGCTAAAGAACACAAGGAATGGACATTAGACCAGTGGAAATCTGTGCTTTGGTCTGATGAGTCCAAATTTGAGTGCCTTTGTGCGACGCAGAAAAGGGGAACGGATGGACTCTACATGCCTGGTTCCCACCGTGAAGCAAGGAGGAGGAGGTGTGATAGTGACACTGTTGGGGATTTATTCAAAATTGAAGGCATACTGAACCAGCATGGCTACCACAGCATCTTGCAGCAGCATGCTATTCCATCCGGTTTGTGTTTAGTTGGACCATCATTTATTTTTCAACAGGACAATGACCCCAAACACACCTCCAGGCTGTGTAAGGGCTATTTGACCAATAAGGAGAGTGATGGGGTGCTACGCCAGATGACCTGGCCTCCACAGTCACAGTCACCAGACCTGAACCCAATCGAGATGGTTTGGGGTGAGCTGGACCGCAGAGTGAAGGCAAAAGGGCCAACAAGTGCTAAGCATCTCTGGGCCAACACTGTTCAGCCAGAGACAGCGTAGGGGCAATTTAACTCATTAATATATTGCCTGTTGGCAAATAGAACCCCCAACTAAAGCTCTATAAAACTTAACTTTTAATAATTTAATCCTTATTATAGTAGTAATTTATATTAAAATTCCAATAAAGGCGCAGGTAGTGAGGACTATCAGGATTATTCAATTGACATAACTGTGTATCCAATAGCCATCCTATCTATTTCCATTATCATATGCTTGTGGCCGCGGACCACTTATTGCACTATTCCCTACCTGTCCTATTGTAAACTAAAATTATAGCCTCCCCGACATGTTTCGCCTAACCAGCGTCATCAGGGGATAGAGGCTATATATATAGCCAATTGAATAATCCCGATAGTCCTCACTACCTGCGCCTATATTGGAATTTTAATATAAATTACTACTATAATAAGGATTTAATTATTAAAAGTTAAGTTTTATAGAGCTTTAGTTGGGGGTTCTATTTGCCAACAGGCAATATGTTAATGAAGCATCTCTGGGAACTCCTTCAAGATTGTTGGAAGACCATTTCCGATGACTACCTCTTGAAGCTCATCAAGAGAATGCCAAGAGTGTGCAAAGCAGTCATCAAAGCAAAAGGTGGCTACTTTGAAGAACCTAGAATATAAGACATATCTTCAGTTGTTTCACGCTTTTTTGTTAAATATATAATTCCACATGTGTTAATTCATAGTTTTGATGCCTTCAGTGTGAATGTACAATTTTCGTAGTCATGAATATACAGAAAATTCTTTAAATGAGGTGTTTCCAAACTTTCGGTCTGTACTGTATGGGGTATCTGTGTGCTCAGGGGAAATTGCACAACAAATTTTGCGGTCCATTTTTTCCTGTTACCCCTGCAAAAATAAAATAATTGGGGTCTAAAGTAAGATTTTTGTGAAAAAAGTTAAATGTTCATTTTTTTCTTCCCCATTCCAAAAATTCCTGTGAAGTACGTGAAGGGTTAATAAACTTCTTGAGTGTTGTTTTGAGCACCTTGAGGGATGCAGTTTTTAGAATGGTGTCACTTTTGGGTATTTTCTGCCATAAAGGCCCCTCAGTCACTTCAAATGTGTTGTGGTCCCTAAAAAAATGGTTTTGTAAATTTTGTTGGAAAAATGAGAAATCGCTGATCAACTTTTAACCCTTATAGCGCACTAATAAAAAAAAATTTTGGCTCCAAAATTGTGCTGATATAAAGTAGACATGTGGGAAATGTTATTTATTAACTATTTTGTGTAACATATCTCTCTGATTTAACGGAATAAAAATTCAAATTTTCAAAATTGTGAAATTTTCAAAATTTTTACCAAATTTCCAATTTTTTCACAAATAAACGCAATTGATATCAAAGAAATTTTACCACTATCATGAAGTATAGTATGTCACAAAAAACAGTGTCAGAATCAGGGTGATCCGTTAAAGCGTTTCAGAGTAATTACTTCAAAGTGACAGTGGTCAGAATTGTAAAAATTGGCCTGGTCATTAACGTGCAAACCACCCTGGGGGATAAAGGGGTTGAGAGACTTCAGCTTGTTTGGCTTCGGTAATTATAAAGGAATTGCGCACCATATAGTACTGAAAATGCTTCAGACAATCATTCTTTAAGTCCAAGGTTCACACCACATTTAGACGGTAGTTGGTGAAGTACAGCACTGTTTTTGGTAATGTCCTCTTCGTTGGACATGGAACAGCAAAAGAAGAAGCTTGTTAGATTTCCCATTTATTAAAACTGGTGTTTTGTACACCAGTCTAGATGGGCTGCAGTGGAGTAAGATGTGTGCGCCTCTTAAAGGGAACCTTTCACCAGTTTTTGAGCCTATGAACAAATGGCACCACCTTTAACTGCTCTTGTGCTGCATCCCAAAATTGAGCCTATCAGCTCCCAACTTCCGTTGTATACCACAAAAAGTACTATTTGATATGCTCCTGCGCTATATGTTAATAAAGGTGGTCCGGATCGATGGGCGTCCTAGCTGCGGTGTCTGTCCCTCCTCTTTGCTCCTAATCGCGTCGTCCTACTTTGATTGATGTGGACGCGTCATCCACATTGCAAACCGAGATATTGCGCCTGCGCATTAGCCTCACAGGACAGTACAGGAACACTCTGCTCTTCCCTACTGTGGGCAGAGCATAAAATAGCACTATACAAGCACATAGCGAAGGCATCTGCGTCATCTACATCAATCAAAGCTAGACGCCTGCGCAGCGCTGGTTTATGCTCTGCTCACAGCAGAGCACGCCTGCGCAGTGCTGTGAGGCTAGTCTGCAGGCGCGATATTTCAGTTCGCAATGTGGATAAAGTGTCCACATCTTTCAAAGTAGGAGGACGTGATTAGGAGCAGAGAGGAAGGACAGACGCCACAGCGAGAATGCCCATCGAACCGGACTACCCTTATTAACATACAGTGCAGGAGCATATCAAATAGTATTTTTTAGTGTATACAGTGGGAGTTGGGAGCTTATAGGCAAGTTTGTGGGATGCAGCACAGGAGCAGTTAAAGGTGGTGCCATTTGCTCATAGGCTCAAAAGCTGTTGACAGGTTCCCTTTAAAGCACCACTCTAGTACTGGAGTGGTGCATTAATCCATGTACCCTGTCCTAGTAAAATACCAGCCGTTTTGTTCCCAGGGCTGCTTCGGTCCTGATCTGCCATCTTGTGCTCGCAACTTCAGACTGACTGAAAGCCAGAGGTAACAGTCACAAGTTCTTTAAGTCTATGAGAGGCTCATTCTGGGTTTCATAAACCTACATTGAGTAGTGACTTCCGAATTGCCAAGGAAACACTGGAGCGATACAGTAAGTCGCAATAACAGACCTCCGAAGAGGCACGGAGAACAGCTGAAAATGTTTAGTAAGTACAGGGGCTTCTCACAAAATTAGAATATCATCAAAAAGTTAATTTATTTCAGTTCTTTAATACAAAAAGTAAAATATATTATATTGAGTCATTACAAACAGAGTCATCTATTTCAAGTGTTTATTTCTGTTAATGTTGATAATTATGGCTTACAGCCAATGAAAACGGAAAAAGTCATTATCTCAGCAAATTAGAATAATTAACAAAAAACACCTGCAAATGCTTTCTAAGTGTTTAAAAAGGTCCCTTAGTCTGTTTCAGTAGGCTCCACAATCATGGGGAAGACTGCTGACTTGACAGATGTCCAGAAGGCAGTCATTGACACACTCCACAAGGAGGGTAAGCCACAAAAGGTCATTGCTAAAGAAGCTTGCTGTTCACAGAGTGCTGTATCCAAGCATATTAATGGAAAGTTAAGTGGAAGGAAAAAATGTGGTAGAAAAAGGTGCACAAGTAACCTTGATAATTGCAGCCTTGAAAGGATTGTTAAGAAAAGGCCATTCAAAAATTTGGGGGAGATTCACAAGGAGTGGACTGCTGCTGGAGTCATTGCTTGAAGAGCCACCACACACCGACTTATCCAGGACATGGGCTACAAGTGTCGCATTCCTTGTGTCAAGCCACTCATGTCCAATAGACAACGCCAGAAGCATCTTACCTGGGCCAAGGAGAAAAAGACCTGGACTGTTGCTCAATGGTCCAAGGTGTAGTTTTCAGATGAAAGTAAATTTTGCATTTCATTTGGAAATCAAGGTCCCAGAGTCTGGAGGAAGAATGGAGAGGCACACAATCCAAGCTGCTTGGGGTCTAGTGTGAAGTTTCCACAAAGAGTGATGGTTTGGGGAGCCATGTCATCTGCTGGTGTAGGTCCACTGTGTTTTATCAAGACGAATGTCAGCGCAGCCGCCTACCAGGAAATTTTAGAGCACTTTATGCTTCCCTCTGCTGACAAGCTTTTTGGAGATTGAAATGTCATTCTCCAGCAGGACTTGGCACCTGTCCACACTGCCAAAAGTACCAATACCTGGTTTAAAAACAACAGTATCACTGTGCTTGATTGGCCAGAAAACTTGGCTGACCTTGACCCCACAGAGAATCTATGGGGTATTGTCAAGAGGAAGATGAGAGACACCAGACCCAACAATGCAGACAAGCTGAAGGCTGCTATAAAAGAAACCAGGGCTTCCATAACACCTCAGCAGTGCCACAGGTTGATCGCCTCTATGCCATGCCGCATTAGTAACATAGTAACATAGTTTGTAAAGCCGAATAAAGAATTGAGTCCATCAAGTTCGACCTGTTAGTTCTGTAATTGCTAAAGTTGATCCAGAGGAGGGCAAAAACCCCAAATGATTTGGCCAATCTTCACCTGAGGAAAAATTCCCTCCCGACTCTGAAACCAGCAGTCAGAATAAATCCCTGTATCAACCTACTATTTTATTTTATTTTTAAGTATACGCTGAAATCTGCCTGGTATCTAGAAATGCATCCAGTCCCCGCTTGAACTGGTGTAGTGAATCCGACATTACCATCTCCTCACTCAGTGAATTCCATATTCTCACTGCTCTTACCGTAAAGAACCCCTTCCTATGCTGGTGCTGGAACCTTTTCTCTTCCAGTCTTAGTGAATGCCCTCTTGTTACCGTAATATTCCTCCTTTTGAACAAATCCCTGGCAAGATCTCTATACTGTCCCCTAACATATTTGTACACATTTATTATGTCCCCCCTCAACCTTCTTTTTTCCAGGCTGAATAGTCCTAGTTTTGCCAACCTCTCTGGGTATTGCAGTCCCTCTATTCCTCTTATTAATTTTGTTGCCCTCCTTTGTACCTTTTCAAGCTCATTTATATCCTTTCTATATATTGGGGCCCATAACTGAGCACAGTATTCCAAGTGTGGTCTGACCAGTGCTTTGTACAGTGGAAGAACAATGTTCTCATCCTTTGCAGCTATACCTCTTCTGATACATCCCATTACCCTGTTTGCCCTTACAGCAGCGGCCTGACTTTGGGCACTCCAATTTAGTTTGCTATCAATCAAGATGCCCAAGTCCTTCTCCATCTCTGAATTCCCCAATGATTTCCCATTCAGTGAGTACTGGTGACTTCCATTTTTCCTTCCCATATGTATGACCTTACATTTCTCCTCGTTAAACCTCATTTGCCATTTAATGCTCCACCTACCCAGCTTATCCAAATCCCTCTGTAGGTCTGCACTGTCCTCTTTTGTATTAATTGTTTTACATAACTTTGTGTCATCTGCAAATATTGATATTTTACTATTTATCCGGTTGACTATGTCGTTAATAAAGATATTAAATAACATTGGGCCTAGTACAGACCCCTGTGGTACCCCACTAGTGACGCTTACCCAATCTGAGTATATTCCATTTATAACCACCCTCTGCCTTCTATCCTTTAGCCAGCTAGCTACCCACTTGCAGACATTTTCCCCCAACCCCATCATTCTCATTTTGTATACCAACCTATTATGTGGCACGCTATCGAACGCTTTTGAGAAGTCTAGATACATGACATCCACTGGTTCCCCCTGATCTACTCGAGAGCTAACCTCCTCGTAGAAGTCAATCAGGTTTGTTTGGCAGGAGCGATTCCTCATGAATCCATGTTGGTTCGGGATTAAAAGATTATTAGCATCAAGATGCTCCGTAATTGCCTCTTTAATGACGCTTTCAAAAATTTTGCCCACAACGGACGTCAGACTCACCGGCCGATAGTTTCCGGCGTCACTTTTCGCTCCCTTTTTGAATATTGGCACTACATTCGCCTGTCGCCAATCAAGTGGCACAGACCCAGTCTCAACAGAGTCCTTAAATATAAGATATAACGGTCTGTCTATCACATTACTTAGTTCCCTTAGTACCCGTGGGTGTATGCCATCAGGTCCTGGTGATTTGTTTATTTTAATGTTACTGAGGCGTTTCTGTACCCCAGCTTGGGTTAGATTTGTCATACTTAGTGGAGGATTAAGCTTGTCACTTCTCATTTCTCCTGTTAGTTCGATTTCCTTTGTGAAAGTTGTCGAAAAAAAATTATTTAATAGATTAGCTTTATCCTCATCTTTCTCTATGATTTTGCCTTCATCACTTTTTATCGGTCCAATATTATCCGATTTAATCCTTTTACTATTTATATACGTAAAGAACAGTTTGGGATTTGATCTACTTTCCTTAGCAATACGTCTCTCTGTTTCCTCCTTCGCTATTTTTG
This sequence comes from Phyllobates terribilis, assembly GCF_046119375.1. Taxonomy (NCBI): domain Eukaryota; kingdom Metazoa; phylum Chordata; class Amphibia; order Anura; family Dendrobatidae; genus Phyllobates; species Phyllobates terribilis. The sequence goes on along the minus strand of NW_027362770.1, from coordinate 52,437,426 downwards.
TTTTTTACAGGTTCTCGTTTTTTCCTTGTAACACATTAGTGCCTCCTTACTGTTTTCCTGTTTTAATCTCTTGAATGCCTCTTTTTTGCTATTTAACGCCCCTTTTACGTTCTTGTTCAACCATATTGGTTTCCTCTTATTTCTGGCTCTTTTATTCCCATACGGTATATACCTCTCACACTGAGTATTCAGAATTCTTTTGAAGATTTCCCATTTACTATTCGTATTTCTTTGATTAAGAACTTTGTCCCAGTCAATAAGTTGAAGGCTTTCTTTCAGCTGATCAAACTTCGCCCTCCTAAAGTTTAATGTTTTTGTTGTTCCCTTATTGATAACCCTACTGAAGGGCATTTTGAAGTCGATAATATTATGGTCACTATTACCTAGGTGCCCCCCTATCTGCACCTCAGTTATTCTATCAGGCCTATTAGTCAATATTAAGTCCAACACGGCCTTCCCTCTCGTTGGTTCCTGCACTAGTTGGGAGAGATAATTATCCTTAATATTTGTCAAGAACCTTTTTCCTTTCTGAGATCTACAGGTTTCTGTTTCCCAGTCAATATCCGGGTAGTTGAAATCCCCCATTACAATCACTTCATTATGTTTTGCTACTTTGTCTATTTGTCCTAATAGCAGATTCTCATTCTCCTCTGTTATATTGGGTGGCTTATAGCAGACCCCCAGTAATATTTTATTATTATTTTTAGTTCCCTCTATCTCTACCCACATGGACTCGACCCCCTCTTCTCCCTCTCCTATATCTTCCCTTAGTCTGGGTTTTAGACATGACTTTACATATAAGCAGACTCCTCCGCCTTTCCCCTGTTTCCGGTCCCTTCTAAATAAACTATAATCTAATAAATTTTCCGCCCAGTCGTAGCTATCGTCTAGCCAAGTCTCTGTTATACCTACGATGTCATACCTCTCCTCCGATATAAGCGCCCGCAGCTCATCCGCCTTATTGGTCAGGCTTCTTGCGTTGGTCAGCATGCAAGATAAAACTTTGGGGTTATTTAGCATCCTATTCTTCTCTAACGATCTAACTGTACTATCCCCACCCCCCTCTCCACCCTCATTATATTCACTTCTCCCCTTCCCCCTTGCTTGCCTCACATCACACCTATTTCCTTGGTTCCCCCCCCCCCGTCTCTAGTTTAAAAACTCCTCCAACCTATTAGCCATCTTCTTCCCCAGCACCGCTGCACCCTCCCCATTGAGGTGCAGCCCGTCCCTACGGTAGAGCCTGTAGCCGACCGCGAAGTCGGCCCAGTTCTCCATGAACCCAAACCCTTCTGCCTTGCACCAACTCTTTAGCCACTTATTCACCTCCCTAACCTCCTGTTGGCGCTCCTGTGTGGCTCACGGGATTGGTAGTAGTTCTGAGAAAACTACCTTGGAGGTCCTTGCCCTAAGCTTCCTACCTAGGTCCCTGAAATCATTTTTAAGGACCCTCCATCTAGCACTCACTTTGTCATTGGTGCCGATGTGGACCATGACCGCTGGGTCTTCACCAGCCCCACCCAGTAACCTGTCAACCCGATCCGCGATGTGCCGGACTCGAGCGCCAGGGAGGCAGCACACCGTTTGGCGATCCCGGTCTTTGTGACAGACTGCCCTGTCTGTCCCCCTAATAATAGAGTCACCCACTACCAGAACCTGTCTTGCCTGCCCTACACTTCCCCCCTCCCCCTCATTACTGGAGCATACACTCCCCCGGCGGTCAGAGGATCTGTCGTGCTCCAATAATGCCGGTTCTGAACCAGCCTTCCTATACTTCTTCCCTCTATCCCTCCTAACTGTTATCCAGCTCCCTGCCTGTTCAGCCTGCACTTCCCCTCTATGCTCCACCCCCAGTATTGACCCATTGAGTGTCTGCTCGGTGAGCAGCAAACTCCGTTCCATGTTGTCGATGCTCCTCAGTACCGCTATCTGAGCACTTAGATCCAGAATTTGGGCTTCCAAGTGCACGATATGCTCACATCTCTCGCAGCAGTATGGATCCTCGAGCGGGTGCTCATGGAATGCATACATTGCGCAAGATGTACACTGCACGGCTCCGGCCAACATGGACGTCATTCTAAATATGGGGATACAGTCAGTATATATATACAAGTACAAAACACCATTATTTATATATAGGTGTATGGACGGGGATCAATTAGGGATGTGCAAGTGAATCAATTAGATATCGGCGGGGGATCAGTTAAGTATGGATGGGGGATCAATTAAGTATCAAGTATGTACGGGGGAATCAGCTAAGTAGGTCAGGTGGATTAATTAAGTAAAAAGTAAAGTAAAGAAAGAATGAAATACAGTCAGCAATTCAGTCCTAAGTCCTCCCTTCCAAACTCCCTGAATCCAAAGTCACTGAAAAACAAGTCACACACTTACTTTCGTTCGCACTTACGCTCCGGACACACGCAGCTCGTTCACACTCGCAAACTAAGAGATATAAAGAGTTTTTTTTTTTTTTCCTTTTCCAGCAATGTACCCTTCACCTCAATGCACTTCCAAAGGACTTGATGCCCAACCAGCTGCTCTTTATAAACCCTTAATTATGACCCCTTCCCCTTAATTAACCCCTTGTGAGTAAATCTACACCTCAGGATTTTAGTGCAATGTAGTTGACCCTTAAATACACAGGTAGTAAACTAAGAAACTAAAACTGTAGTGAGAAAATAGATTTTAAAAAGCCCAATAAATCTAAACAGGTAGAAAAGCACTCAGCAGGTCACAATGCAGCACTCACCGCAATTCACACAGGTATTTTCTGCAGGATTCCCAATACCTCTTCACTGAAAAACAAGTCACACACTTACTTTCGTTCGCAGTTACGCTCCGGACACACGCAGCTCGTTCACACTCGCAAACTAAGAGATTTAAAGAGTTTTTTTTTTTTTTTTTTTCCTTTTCCAGCAATGTACCCTTCACCTCAATGCACTTCCAAAGGGATGCAGTAATTGTTGCAAAAGGACCCCGACCAAGTATTGAGTGCATTTACTGAACATACAGTTCAGTAGGCCAACGTTTCAGATTTGAAAATAATTTTTCAAGCTGTTGTTATAAAGTATTCTAATTTACTGAGATAATGACTTTTGTATTTTCATTGGCTGTAAGCCATAATCATCAACATTAAAAGAAATGAACAATTGAAATAGATCACTCTGTTTGTAATGACTCTATATACCGTATTTTTCGGACCATAAGACACACTTTTTTCCCCCCAAATTTGGGAGGAAAATGGGGGGTGCGTCTTATGGTCCGAACGTTGCATACCTGGTGGTGGAGTGGGATCTCCCTCCTTGGCGGCGGAGGCATCAAATGAGGAGGAGGTGACATGCTGCGGGTGTCTGGCTGGGGGCTGCGGGTGTCTGGCTGGGGGCCAGCGCGGGTTGAACTGAATGCGGGCAGTTTCTGGCTGCGGGCCGGGAAGCGGCACAGGTTTCTGGTGTGCGCGGTCACTTCCTGAAGCTGTGATCCACAGGAAAATGGCCGCCCGAGCCGGCGCATGCGCTAACTTGTAGCTCGGGTGGCCATTTTCTCCCGTGCATCCCCCCTACTCTGGAACACTCTACCCCAACACATCAGACTCTCGCCTACTGTGGAACCCATCAAAAGGAAGCTGAAGACCCACCTCTTCCGACAAGCCTACAACCTGCAGTAACCCTCGCTCCACCATACCGCTGCACGACCAACTCTACCCTCACCTACTGTATCCTCACCCATCCCCTGTAGATTGTGAGCCCTCGCGGGCAGGGTCCTTGCTCCTCCTGTACCAGTCGCCGACTTGTATTGTTCAAAATTTACTGTAATTATTTGTGCTATGCATACCCCTTTCAAATGTAAAGCGCCAAAGAATAAATGGCGCTATAATAATAATAATGAGGGAATGATCCACTGTGTCGAAGGCAGATGACAGGTCCAGGAGGAGGACATAGTAGTGTCGTTTGGATTTGGCAGTTAGTAGGTTGTTGGTGACTTTAGTCAGGGTAGTTCCAGTGGAATAGTGCGTGTGGAAGCCAGATGCAAGCGGTCAAAGAGGGAGCAGGAGGAGAGGAGGATGGACAATTCAATATGGACGTGTTATTCCAGTAAATTTGAGGCATATGGGAGAACTGAAAGGGGGCAATAGCTAGACACAGAGGATGGGTTAAGGTAGGACTTTTTGAGGGTGGGTGTGAACAAGTTATGTTTGAAGCATGAGGGGAAGACACCAGTTGCTGGTGACAAGTTGAAGAAGTGGGTTAGGGTTGGAATGAGGTAAGATGGGACTGGGTCAAGTTCACAGGTGGTGAGAAGTAATTTGGAGAGTAAAGTTGATCTTCCCTGATGGCAGAGAAGCTGGTTTTGGAGGAGGAGAGTTGAATAGTTATGAGGAGGGGCGGTGGGGACTTTAGGCAAAAGCTTTGCCTTATGTTGTCAATCTTCTGCTCGAAGAATGAGGCAAAGTCTTCAGCTAAGATGTGAGGGTGGAAGCATTGGGGGGATGGAGGAGAGAATTGAAAGTACTGAACAGCTGGTTAGGGTTGTGAAACAGCGAGTATATGAAAGATGAGCAGTATGTTTGTTTTGCTGCACTGAGTGTGGATTTGAAAGCAGTGAGGGATTGTTTGAATACGATGAGGTGCTCATTGGAGTGGGACCTTTTACATCTCCGCTCAGCAACCCTGGAAGCCCGTCAAGGCTGGAGTGCCAGGGTTGCCTGTTGTGCGGGCTTTGGTATGTGTGAGGGGGTGACCGAGAGCTGCAGTGCTTGTGGGGTTATATAAAGCAGCAGCATCTGCATTGTGTAAGGAACTTATGTCTGTAAGGCCAAATACTGATAGTGGGGCCGTGGCCTTAGAGAGAGAAAGGATTCAGAGAGTGAGTGTAGGTCAAGGTGGTTGAGATTTCTGCGAGGGTGTGAAAGTTTGTGGACTGGGGAGTGTGGACCTGGAGAGGAGAGGGAAGAGAATGTGAGCAGGTTGTGATCAGAAAGAGGGAGAGGGGAGATCGAGAGGTTAGATAGGGAACAGAGGCGGGCGAAGATGAGGTCTAGTGTGTGGCCATCTTTGTGAGTAGCTGCGGAAGACCACTGGGCAAGGCCAAAGGAGGAAGTGTTAGAAGCTTAGAGACAGAAGAGTGGAAAATGTCAATGAGGATGTTGAAGTCATCCAGAATGAGTGGGGATGTCAGCGGAAATAAAGTGACCATGTGGTGAAGTGGTCGAAGATGGGGGCTGGTAAATGACAGCTAGTTGGAGGGGGAGTAGTTGCGCACACAGTGCACCTCAAAAGAGGGAAGAGTAATGGAGGGCAGCTGTGGAGCAATTATCTGACAGGAGAAAACCAACTCCTTTGCCATTCTTGCCGCTGGGCCGGGGTGTATGGGAAAGGTGGAATCCACCGTACGAAAGTGCAGCTGGAAAGGCTGTGTCAGAGTGGGTGAACCAGGTTTCGATGATTGCAAAGAAGAAAAGTTTGTTAGTAATGAAAAGATCATGAATGTAGGAAAGTTTGTTGCAGACAGAGAGCGCGTTCCACAGAGCTCCTGTTAGAGAGACTGGGGAAGCTGGGGCTGGGTGGATGGGTATAAGATTAGAAAGGTTGTGGAAATTTGTGATAGATCGTGGCTGAGAGGTAATGACTGTGTGGATGTGGTGAGGAGGACCAGGATTTGACAAAATATCGCCAGCAGTGATGAGCAGAGAAAGGGTTAGTAGGTGGGAGCAGGAGAGGGCATGAGGTGGCTGTCTGTGTTTGGAGACAAAGGATTTTATGTTGAGAAATAGTTCTGGGGAGCAGTTGAGATGGATGGGGAGGATGGAGAGATTACTAGTTCCTTACTAGGTGTTGGTATTAGGGGAATTAGTAGGAAGTGAAGTTACCTTCAGTTTCAATTCTGGTATAATTCGTAGCTGTACACTTCTATGGTGCATTGGGCAGACTGATGTCTTGCAGATGTAGAGCTCACAATATATTTGCTACAAAATGCATTCTTGTGAAAAAAGGAATGGCCAAATATATAACACTGAGCGGACCATAGTACCTAGACCTCGTGTCAGGCACCAAGTCCGTATTGCCTACTCATATAGATACATATAAAATAGGAGGACACTTGAGTAATATGGCAAAAAAATGGATGTAATTTTATTTAGGTACAAAATTCCAAAGTATTAAAAACAACAAAAGTCACAGTAGCAAAGGGATAAGGTGCAAGGTGCCAGAGACTGGGGAATACCGAGGGGAAACGGGCAATACAAGGCTATGGGTATATATATACAATAAGTATAGACACAAATGAGCCAATGTAAATATATGGATAATGGGAAAAATTTGCAACACCAAAGAAAAAATGGCCCCCTATACCACAGTAACCATCCCGCATTATACAGATAATACAGTGTGAAAGTCACAAACAGTATAAACTGGCATGAAGGGAGATCCAAATTAATCTTTGTATATACACAAGTTCCCCCATGTTCAAAAAGAAGGAAGGGGTGTTAGTGGTGTCACATGGTCCATATGGAGCGTAAGCCTGATAACTCACCACGGGAAGACAAGGTCAGGAAAGCCCACGACCCCAACAGGGAGTCCCCAGCTTGTGCGGTGGGTAAAGACGCGCCCCATAGCTGTACACTTCTATGGTGCATTGAGCAGACTGATGTCTTGCAGATGTAGAGCTCACAATATATTTGCTACAAAATGCATTCTTGTGTGAAACAGAGGGCAGTAAAATCCTCTCCTAAAAACCTGTGTGAATAGGCCGTAAAGAGGAAGAGGTGATGGTTTTCTACAATAGATCATAGTTTTTTCCTTGCCGCCAAATGATTCATAACTCCCATAAACTACAGTGGAGCGAGCCACAGATCCAGAAGGCCACTCAATTCACATACCACGTTCTGGAGTGCCGAACGGGTTAATAGACCCCATTCTCCCAATGTATGAGGCTTTCAGAGACATCTACACAGGGCACCTTAGCACTTCCCAGTCCCTGCCCCTCAGCCGCTGACAGTACTCTTGTGTGTGACTGCTCACATATAGTTAATCTGTCAGACAAGCATTTTTCTGTCCATATGGTTGGGGGGTGTCCCACAGAATGGCATCCCTTTTCTAAATAAACCAAAACAAATGTGGAACCTGCAGAAAGAAGTTACGTGCTGCAAATGTTAAAGGGGTTTTCCACTATTAAAAACTAGTCCACGGCAGCGTTATAATAAAATAGCTCTACTTCATACTACCAGTGCCTCTTGCCAGTCTGCTAGCTTCCACCCCTTTTATTTTTAAATCTTTGGGGAAGGGGCCGTCAAGTGACTGTAGGCAGAGGTCACACTCCATCTGGCCTGAGAGAAAGTGTCCAGCACGTTTCTTCACCTTGACAGTCAGCAGAATCACACAATACTGACTGGCAGCGGACACTATGGAGACACCGTGGCCCAGCACCAGCCTGTATATATTGTACATATATATTTACGCTCTTTATTTGTAACCAGAGAGCTTCCTGAGAGAAGGGCGAGGTGGAGCAGATGGCAGCTCTGGGGCCCGGAGCTAAAGATGGACCCCTGTACAAGACCCCTCTGTGCAGAGGCATAGGCTCGGCATACAGGTAACCCGGGAATAGTGGAGGGAGACACAGGCCGCATAGTGGGCAGCCACGTCACTGCAGGCCCCATAGAGAAGCCCCGTCTGCAGCCAGTAAAGCACTGTGACTCCACACTGAAGCTTCACTTTCACAACAGAAGACACCGTAGTAGTGAGCACGGAGGCCGCGGGCGTGAGGCAGAGCTGAGGTCCCCGCCATGGCCGCCCGGGCCCTGTCCGCAGCGCACACGTGAAGGACTACATTTCCCGTCCCTGCGAGACGCGCTCACCCTGCATCCGCGTCAGCGCCCAATCAGCTTCTGCCTTATTTCCATTACCTCGACCAATAGAAACGCAAAGTGCTGGCGGCGGCGGCAGGAAGTGACGTCACGTACCCCATGTGAGCAAGCCTGGATTGCAACACATGCAGCAGCCGCGGCGAAGAAAGAAGCCGGTTTCTACGTCACTTCTGGGAGCTGGGGCTGACTCCATTGAGATCGGACTTCGTGGTCTAGACTGAAAGCCGGGATAAGGGGACAGGTAAGCCGCGCTCCTCGCTGCCGCTCGGTCGGGAGGCGCAGCCTCGTACGAGGTGATAGCTGGCGTGCTGTGACCAACCGTTGGCTTTTCTGTTGAGCAGCTCTCGGCTTCAGACAGGAGGAGGAGAGAAGATGGCGGACGATCCGAGTGCGGCAGACCGAAATGTGGAGATCTGGAAGATCAAGAAGCTGATCAAAAGCTTAGAGGCGGCCAGAGGGTGAGTGCGAGCGGGCAGGGTGGCCGAGCCGTCCCCGGGAGGCGGCGCAGCTGGAGCTCCGCGTCCTGCCCTGCCCCGCACGTGTGATAAGCGGGCGTGTGCCGCTTATCCCTGCCACATGTGCCAGGCTGCTGGTCACCGGCATTAGGCCTGGTCTCAGCAGAGGGGGTATCACTGTGGGTGTGATCCAGCCGAGCTGGGGTATCACTGTGGGCGTGATCCAGCCGAGCTGGGGTACCGCTGTGGGCGTGATCCAGCCGAGCTGGGGTACCGCTGTGGGCGTGATCCAGCCGAGCTGGGGTACCGCTGTGGGCGTGATCCAGCCGAGCTGGGGTACCGCTGTGGGCGTGATCCAGCCGAGCTGGGGTACCGCTGTGGGCGTGATCCAGCCGAGCTGGGGTACCGCTGTGGGCGTGATCCAGCCGAGCTGGGGTACCGCTGTGGGCGTGATCCAGCCGAGCTGGGGTACCGCTGTGGGCGTGATCCAGCCGAGCTGGGGTACCACCTGTCACCGTGAGTGTTCGCGTATGCGTGCGGCTCGTAGCTGGTCACCGTGAGTGGTCTTGTACGCATGCGGCTCGTATCCTCGTGAGAAGATCTGCTTTCCCAGAAATGTATAATGGCCGCTGTGATCTCATGCTGATGTCACCCTGAAGATGTCGGTTATCTACTCCACCACGCACGGGATGTCATATGGAAGTATAAGTTCCCTCTGTCCCAACAGTGAGGGAAAAATGAAAATACTGCATCTTTTCCTACGCCGCCTAGTCCTCACCGGGCGCTACTCAGCAATGGCAGCAGATAGCCCTCTGGTGTCAGGGCATGGACTTTGCTTATAGATTAGGCTGAGGCTAAACACACAATAAGTAATAAGTTTGAGGTTTGGGTTTCCTGTGACTTGCCCATCGCAGTGGTGGCAACTTGTGGGTTGCAATATTACCGCACTAAATTTTATAATATCACATTTTAATGTGCAATTTTTGGCCAAAATATCTGTGTAGCCCCGGGCTTACTGTAAAGATCAGCTATGGACAGCTGCCCTTAACACTAGATAGGAATCCATCAATAGTTGTGTGGAAATATTTATTTAAGGAAAACCACAAGATGACTGTTCAGACCAAGCACAAGGCGCTTGGTGCACCCTTGGTATGGCCGAGCAATTCAGTTCAGCTACACCCATACCTGTTTTCACACTCTCTCCACGCTCCTCATCCATGATTGACATTTCTGACTTTATCAGAGCCAGAGGAGGGTAAGATAGATGGGAAGGTACACTGAACTACTCAGCCATGCCAAGGGTGCACATAGTGCCTGTGCTGTGTTTAAACAGTAATTTTCACATATTTTTTGGAGTGCCAAACAGATTAAGACCCCATTAGGTATGAGGTATCCAGAGAGGTGTACCCAGGGCACCATTAGTACTTCCCAGTCCCTGCTCCTCAGTTGCCTTTGACTATCTTTTATGTGTGGCTGCTCATATATAGTTAATCTATCAGACTTGCATTTCTCTGTCCATATGGTTGGGGCCTGACAGAATGTCGTTGCGGGCTGAATGTGGTCCCAGAGCTACAGGATGTGACCCAAAATGATTGTGCAAACATGCAGAAAGAATTGACATGGAGCAAATGGGGGTTTTACACTACTAAAAACTAGTCCATGGCAGCAGCAAGCACAGGCGCTTGGTGTGGCTGCCCAATTCAGTTCACCTTCCCCTATTCATGTTTTCCCTCTGTCTCCTCCCTCCTCGTCTGATTGACATTTCCGGCTTCACGGAGGGCGGGCTGAACTGCTGATCCACGTCAGGGGTACACAGAGTGCCTGTGCGGTGTTTGAACAACCTTCCTGTATGTCAGGTGTAGCCAGTCACACGGTCATGTTGATTTCTTTCTCTAGTGTGTCTGATTTGATCGCCCACATATCACCACTTTGTAACTGGTCCATGATTTACTTCTGACAGATCATACACATTAGATGGATTGTGGCTGTTGGATATACTGTCCCCCCAATGGCAGGTGTGGAGTGAGGGGCCTTATGGATCAGTATTTAAACTGTTCACACTATAGTTCATGGGGGAGATATGTTGTTGTTAGAGAATTCACAATGATGTTCGCTGAGAACATGCACATTCGTCCGAGCCAAGCATGCATGTGTATGGGGGCTAGAGTGCTGTCGGTTAGATGAGCATGCAGCCGACATCTAATGTGTATAGTTACCCTGAATAAGTCATGTGGGTTGCCGGCTGAGACCCCGTACACATTAGACACTTTGGTCAGTCCTGTTTTCAAGGGCTTTAGATCCCTCACTGTTCTCTTACCTGACTAATGGCAGGAAAAGACGAGTTGGGCTTGTTGACTTTCATCTATTCCCCTAGAGCTATAGAGAACACTTATCTGAGTGTGCATGTTGTGGGGGTACCGAGTGAGAGCTGTTGGCTGAAGGCTATCCAGGGTGTGAATAGCACCTTAAGAGGTTGTCCACTACTTTATCATTGAAGACCTATTTGTAGGATAGCTCATTAAGGTCTGATCAGTCGGGAGCCGGCACCCACGCCGATCAGCTTTTCTTGGTGTTGGCAACAGCTGCTAGAACTCCTCAATTGTGGGGCTGCTCTGTCTTCTGATAGTGGCCGCGGTCAGGCACTGCACTTCCACCTCGAATTGATTTGAATGGGAGGCGGATGTGCAGTACCCGACTGTGGCCACTTTCCGAAGATGGAGCAGCTCCGAAATTGAGCATTTCCGGCTGCCGACACCTAGAACAGCTGATCCGCAGGGGTGCCAGGTGTCAGACCCTGACCGATCAGACATTGATGACCTATCTGTGATAATCGGTCCGATGTCCGATTATAGTGCACGGACTGGCCGCGCATCTCTTGACCTGAGCATGACGGCTTCATAGAAGTATGTGAGGCTGTCATGCTTGGGGTTGGGAGACACAAGGCCAGTCTGTGCATTGTTATCTGAGATCGGACCTATCATCACAGACATCTGAAAAGGTCCTTACTGCCTGCTCATCTCTGAAGCCTACACATTTTTTTTCCTTGTCTGATGTCTTGATTTGTGATGAGAATTGGCCCCTTTTTGATCTGTATCGGGAGGTGAGCGGGGCTGGTGACATCACACCTACTGATAACTGGGGATGGCACCTAGGAGTTGTCTATCATCACAATAGGATATGTGCACCATATCTGTCAGTTGTGCCTGACCTGACAGATACGGTAGAGGTGATGTCACCGGCCACGCTCACCTCCCGATAAGGAAGCATCTGTTCTGCTTTCTGCGCACGAAGGGTTTGGGCTTGGGCAATGGGAATAGTAAATGCAGCCCCCCCTGAGATTGAGCCCTTGGGATAAGGCAGCTTTGAGCAGTCTGAACCTACGTGCAGCTTTTGTATAATCCAGCGTTTTGTTACTGCCTGACCCAAATGTAATTAATATAGAAGACGTGTGGTAATATCACTGAATGCACGCGGTCAGAAAACACCGGTGTTGTTTATGCAGAAGCTACATGCTGTTGGGGTATGTGCCCCCCGACGTCTTTCTCAGGCAGGTACGCTCTGTGACCCACCTGAGAAAGTGCTAAGTAAATGCGGAAAAGAATGAACATATGCACTGCAATGTAAGACTAGGTTCAGTCTCTGGAGCCTCTAACTGCTTCAGATTATTAAAGCCTCAGCATGGTTAAAACCAGTGACCTGACCATTCTTCAGCCCCAGTCAAGTTGCCATGTAGCCCTCGCCTTAAACGACTCCGATCACTGCCGACACCTCCTTGTATGCGTACTCTCGGCTCCTGAAGCTGCTCCGTGCAGTCACATCTGACATGTGATGTAATGTCAAAGCTCGCTAACAGGTAAAGATACGGATTACACCTTTTTTATTAACTTTTGTTCACTGTGTCCCTTCAATGATGTGTACACTGCTGCAGCTGATGTCTTATAGAGACCCGTCATCATGTTTGTCCTGCTTCTTCTGAGAGCAGCGTACAGGGTAGGCATCAATCTTAATTGCAGCCTGTGTTGCTGAGTTTCTTGATGTAGTTTTGATTAGTCACTGGTTTATCTACTGCAGCTCTGCAAGTCCTCTCCATGATGACCTCTTGTTGTCTAGTCCCTGATGTTCCTTGCCTCCATAACTGATGAGCAGCTTTCTGTCTGTGCACGGTGGAAGCAAAAAACTGTCAATGGTGGTGGGGTTTAACGTTGCTCATTGAGAAGACCGGCAGAGCTGCAGAAGGTAAAATAGTGACTATATCAAAATCTACAGTAAGAAGCCCATGTAGTATCTATTTTATTCTACTCTCAAGTTGGAAGCGTAAACCTGATTTTTCAGTTTTTTTAGCTAGTTCAAGCCTAGGACACTTACTCCCATTCCTGACCAGGCACATTTTTTTCCTACATGCGGTATAAAAATCTGTATAGCTTTTTTTTATTTTTATTTATATAGCATCATTGATTCCATGGTGCTGTACATGAGAAGGGGTTACATACAAAATACTATATATCACTTAGGCTATGTGCCCACGTTGCGGAAATGAAGCATATTTTTTATGCTTCTCCCTGGCGGGAAAATCGCATGTGGATTTTACATGCTGTTTTCCCGCCAGGTAGAATCGTTTGTGAGGCGTCTTTGCAGCGTCTTTGCATGCATTTCAGCATGCGGGTTATCAAGCACTTCTCCAAGTGATTCAAGCATCACTTGGAAAAGTGCTTGACAACTTGTTCACACTATATAAATCCATGCAACCGGCGTATATAGTGTGACCAAGTAATAGTTAAAAAAAAAGAATCAGAATGGTAAAAAAAAATAAATAAAGTTTATACTCACCTACCGATGCATTCTGTGCCCCGTCCGGAGTCTTGAGCGGCTCGCGTTGTGTGCAGGACCTTCGGTGACGTCATTGAGTCATGTGATGGGTCACATGACTCAATGACGTGGCAGGTCCTTCACACACCTCGCGACGGCGGGAAAACACCGGGAAGACATCAGAAGATAAGTATAAACTTTATTTTATTCTTTTTTTTTACAGGTTCTTTGGTACCCAGGTCTTGAGGAGAGTCTCCTCTCCTCCAGACCTGGGTACCATCCGCATGCGGAAATGCAAAATTAATGAACATGCTGCGGATTTTTGACCACAGCATATACGCTGCGGAAAAATCCGCAGCATGGGCATTGACATTGCGGAATGCCATTGGGGACCATGGGGTGCGGATATACATGCATTTTACAAGCGTTTACGCTGCGGAAATTCCGCAGCATATACGCTTGTAATACGCAACGTTGGCACGCAGCCTTACAGTAACAAATAAACAATGATACACTGGTACAGAGGGAAGAGGACCCTGCCCTTACGGGCTTACAATCTAGAGGGTGATGGGTAAGGAGACAGTGGGTTGGGGGGTTTCAGAGATAAAGTGGCGGTGAGGCGCAGGTCTGGTGTTGGTAAGGCAGCAGCTCCACTGTTGTTGAGGAGGCAGCAAGGCAATGGCAGGCTGTCGGCTTTCTTGAAGAGAGGTTTTCAGGTTGTGTCTGAAGGATCCGAATGTGGTGGCTAATCGGACTTGTTGGGGCACAGAATTCCGGAGGATAGGGGATATTCGGGAGAAATCTTGGAGGCGATTGAGCGAGGAACAAATAAGTGTGGAGGAGAGGAGGTCTTGGGAGGACCGAAGAATACATGAGGGAAGATATCGGGAGATTAGTTCAGAGAGGCTATGGATGGCTTTGTAGGTCAGTGTTAGTAGTTTGAACTGGATACCCTTGGGAATTGGGAGCCAGTGAAGGGATTTTGCAACGTGGGGTAGCAGAGGAGTAGCGAGGAGAGCGATGAACTAGTCGGGCAGCAGAGTTAAGGACGGACTGGAGAGGTGCAAGAGTGTTAGGTAGGCCACAGAGGAGGATGTTGCAGTATTCGAGGCGGGAGATGATGAGGCTATGTTCACACATCATGTTTTTTTTTTTGTTTTTTTTTTTTTTGCATCAATTTTCTGCAGCAAAACCTGATCTCTCAAGGCAGGTTTGTTCAGGATTTTTCTTGCAGTTTTGATGTTTGTTTGTTTTTTTGGTGCATTTTTTCACTGTTCTCCTGTTTCTTTTTATGCATGTACAATAGAGTTCAGTGAAAAAAAAAAACAAACAAAAAAAAACCTCATTCTATTTTGGCATCAAAGACGCTGAAAAAAGTTACCTGCGTTGTTTCAGTGTTTTTTTTCACCACCCTTTACTTCCTATGGGTGACAAACCGCTAAAAGAAGTGACATGCTCTCTTTTCCAAAAAAAAAAACATGCAAGGCAGAAAATCCTCAAAAAAACAAACCATAATGTGTGTACTAAGAATTCTGGAATCTCAGACTTTGCTGATACTGAAAACGCAGCTGAAAATTTGCATCAAACACTGAAAAACCATGATGTGTGAACATAGCCTTAATCTTTTTTGTGATAAATGGAGTCTAATTTTTACGCTGTTTTCACACGCCTTTTATTTATTATTTGTCAACATCAAGCGATATTGGTGGGAAAATAAAAGATTGTTCATCCAATTTTTTATTCTTATAATGTCACAAATACCACTGAAATCCTTTTTAACATTTTGTTCACCTCTCCATAATTTTTTTATATATCGGACAGTGGTTGGTGGGGCTAGTAACAACAATTTGCATTTGTAGTGGCCTTTATTTATTTTTTTAACCTGATATCCCTTTTAATTAGGGCAGGTGTAATAGTCACATTCACACAGGAAATTCAGCCTCCTGTCCGCATATCAGAGCTGATTATATTTCCGGTGACCAGCACCTTCTGTTCCCTCCTTAAACCTAGAGATCACGTGATCACTGGGTCCGGAATAGGTGGCGTGAGTGCTTCTTATAATGTATAAATTGTGCTGGTTCACCACCATACCTTCAGTCAACAAGAAGGCAGGGACGGTAATAAACTGGCTCTGCCTTCTCTATGGTAAGTCCGGCTGTGTCTGTTAGCCGACTTCTTGCTCCTACAGAAGCACAACATCCCTAAATGGTCCAGAAATGGTTGAATTGGGCCAAGTGTGTTTTAAAAAAGAGAAGGGAGAGTGGACAACATTTTTGTTTCAGTCTCTAGTTAGGAGAATGGGTACATTGATCTCCTTGGCGATCATAATAAGCAGGAAGTAAAATGGCTGCTAACCGGAACACCTTTGCAGCCAATGCTTCAGGCCTACTATGGCAGCCTGGGATGGACACCCCCACCTGCACTCCAAAGACTTAGGGATATTTCACAAGTTCCCCTACGACTATTGTTGGCAATGAAAGACTTTTATGCAGTACATGAGTGATAGAAGGGGGGAGTGGGGCACCATTATTTTGTGGTATGTTGGCCATCTGATCCCCCTTTAGTCATGGGAGCCAGAGGTGACCACTAAAAGTCTTAATAAGCAGGACCACCTGTATGTTTGTGACTCTACAGTTTAGTTTGGGGTTTTATAGTGACCTCGTCTTCCACCCAGGTATCTAATTTTCTTCAGTATGTGTGTCAGTTACATGATCATCTTTTTCTGCAATGTATGAGTAATCTGAACTTTGCAGTCATTCTGCTCTTGTTGTGCTGGAAATCACCTCTCTATGTACTGACGTCAGCTTGTGATAAACCTGGGTCAGACTAAAGCTGCCAATCTGAGAGAACTACAGGGGGAGACAAAGAGCAACAGCCTGAACGAATGGTGAGACCGCAGGTGTGTCCCAGACCACCACAGACTCCTGTAGTCACTGCTCATAGCTCTGTACTGATGGAGCTGAGCTAAAACCTGCCAAGCAGCAAGATCTGAGGGGAAACAGCAGGTAGGGGATCTTCATAGGTACTGGATTAAGTGAGTCATAGCTTGTGTGTGCACCATTGTTAGTCACTTTAAGACAGGGATATCAAACACAGAGGGCCAAAATGAAAAACTTGGACAAAGTTGCAGGCCAACCACAATACAGTATAATGGGCCCTACACAGTCCTCCATACAGAATAATGGGACCCTCAGAGTCCTCTGTACAGTATAATGGGACCCTCATAGTCCTTTGTACAGTATAATGGGACCCTCATAGTCCTCTGTAGTGGTTCTGGTGTTGCAGGCCTAATATAATCACCCTGCAGGCCATATTTGGCCCACGGGTCAGAGTTTGACATGTATACTTTAAGAGGACAATTTCAGGAAGAATTTCAGAGCCTTGTGTGAAGATCACAGCATCGGTGCAAGTGAAGAACGCTTCACATCCGCTTGTCCCTGGCAGGAAAATGCATGTACAATCCGCATGTACAATCCGCATGTACAATCCGCATGCTTTTTTTCTGCCAGGGAGATGCAGAAACGCTCAGGAAAAAATCCGCAGCATTTCCGCATTGTGGGCACATAGCCTTATACTTTTAGAATAGCAGCCGAGGGGAAGACTCAAAAGATGTCTGGGTGTCTTTTTGTGTGTTTTGCTTAAACGGCTAGCGGTTTCTTCATAGTTGAAAAGAGACAGTCATTAAAAAAGGCCTCAAAAATGGCAAAAAAAAAAAACCCCACGTGGGGGTCAAGTGTCGAAACAGCGCTTTGGAATTTACCTAAAAAATGCTACAAAAGAGGATTCGGGGGTGGGGAGACACTGACTTCTGAAGAAAAATTGTAAGTTCGCCCGCCTGAAAAAGAAATGGTGTGCCCATCCTTTGGGTGGTTTCCTCTGACCTTAGTCCCATTGGCATGAGGCCATGTTGGGATAGGCTGTGTGGTCAGTGCTGGGGTACCAGTGGTATTATTGGGCTTTTTCTACAGCTGTATTGTGCACAGTACTAGTTAGCTCTACTACAGGTTTATATTGAATTGCAGAATTTGGCGAAACTCCCCTTGAGGTTACAGTAGTTACAAGCCTTCTGCTACTCCGCAATAATTGAAGTTGCAATGATACTGCGATTTATACTGATCAAGCATTGGTTCACGATTGTTACCCCGTGTAAAGATGTCTGCTGATCACATACTTTGTGACCATAACAATCATTGTTGGCTGCGCCTCATATAAACAGGAGTGGGCTGTTGACAGTAGTGAAACTGAAGGAACGATCGCTCGTCCTCCTGTGCTGCTGATAACTCCACGGAAATAGAGCTAAATGATAACTTGCTTTGTTGTCCGCAGTCGTTACCGGTATGTTCTGTAAAGGGAACCTGTCGCCATGAAGTCCAGACTAGAGGCACCATGTTCTATAGCAGGGGAGCTGAGTGGATTGATATAGTTTTGTGAGTAAAGGTTCAGTATAATCTGAGTTTTCATCATTTATACTCTGCTGTGGAACTTTTGGTACAGGGGCCAATCCCATCACTGACTGATATGTATCTTTGTATAAGGCTAGGTGCACACCACCATGTTTTTCATCCCGAGTGCGACAAACACAATATCAGATCACACTCCCAATCTTCTGTTATGGGGATTGCATATGTCCAATTTCTTATTTTCGACCAAACCGATCAGAGGAGAAAGTCGAAGCATGTCCGAGTTTGATCTGATCGCACTCAGCCATGGAAGTCAGGGAGAACGTGCAAATCATCGGACTGCACTTGGATGCAATCTGAGTACAGTCTGTTTTCTGCGTGCTAACGCAATGAAGAAGATGGAAACATTTTGTTCTCCATCTTCTCACAATATGCTACGATTCTCTCATCCAAGAGAATCTGATCACACCATGCTGACACTCTGGTCAGAAAGTCATTTGCATAATCGGCCTGATCGTCTCCGATGGGAGAATCTACGGCCGTCTACCATAGCCTTAAAGTGCAAAGAGATAGCTGTCAGTGACGGTTAGGACTGTGCCGAAAATCCCAGAAGGAGCAGAGGATTAAATGATTGAAACACAGATTGTACTGAATCTCTTCTCACAAAACTATAGATCAACCTGCTCCGCTCCCCCTGCTCTATAACATGGGACCTGCAGATTTACTGAATTTTCATGGTGACAGGTTCTCTCTTAAAGCTGCCATAGAAATAAGTCAGTCATCCTTCTGATTTGTATGGGGGCCTTCCAACTCTTCCCTGACAGATGATGTTAGAGTAGGGCTGTGTTCACATGTCACACTTTTGCACAGTGAATGACATTCATGAAGTCTCATGCTCATGTTGATTTTTTTTTTCTTTTCCTTGCAGGTTTGAAGCAGTTTATCTGCAATATATCAATCCGCCCCCCCCCCCCCCCCCTTCAGTGGTTTTGCAGCATCTTTCACACATTTTAATGAATGGGGGGGGGGGGGGGGGCGCATCAAAAACATGCCTATTTTACGCAGCATTTTCCTGCCAAAAGAAAAGTATTTGCAGTAGATTTTTCTGCTAGAAATGTATGTGTTCACATAGCCTGACGGATTGGACAGCTTCAGCATCCCGTTCATTTGTTCTCAGGACATAAGCTGTTGCCCATTGAATACACGTGACTGCTCGGCCTGCGTGTCTGTGTGTGGCACGTGGAGGCGCGTGCGTGTCTGTGTGTGGCACGTGGAGGCGCGTGCGTGTCTGTGTGTGGCGCGTGGAGGCGCGTGCGTGTCTGTGTGTGGCGCGTGGAGGCGCGTGCGTGTCTGTGTGGCGCGTGGAGGCGCGTGCGTGTCTGTGTGTGGCGCGCGGAGGCGCGTGCGTGTCTGTGTGTGGCGCGCGGAGGCGCGTGCGTGTCTGTGTGTGGCGCGCGGAGGCGCGTGCGTGTCTGTGTGTGGCGCGCGGAGGCGCGTGCGTGTCTGTGTGTGGCGCGCGGAGGCGCGTGCGTGTCTGTGTGTGGCGCGCGGAGGCGCGTGCGTGTCTGTGTGTGGCGCGCGGAGGCGCGTGCGTGTCTGTGTGTGGCGCGCGGAGGCGCGTGCGTGTCTGTGTGTGGCGCGCGGAGGCGCGTGCGTGTCTGTGTGTGGCGCGCGGAGGCGCGTGCGTGTCTGTGTGTGGCGCGCGGAGGCGCGTGCGTGTCTGTGTGTGGCGCGCGGAGGCGCGTGCGTGTCTGTGTGTGGCGCGCGGAGGCGCGTGCGTGTCTGTGTGAGGCGCGCGCGTGTCTGTGTGTGGCGCGCGCGTGTCTGTGTGTGGCGCGCGGAGGCGCGCGCGTGTCTGTGTGTGGCGCGCGGAGGCGCGCGCGTGTCTGTGTGTGGCACGCGGAGGCGCGCGCGTGGCCAGTGGTTTGGGGCACAATAGTAATCCTGTTAGGCCCTGTATGACTGGGTGACACAAGACTTTCTACACAGTTTTCAGCGACTGGGTACATTTTAAGAGTCGCAGAGCTCCCCTTGTTGTGTAAAAGATGACGTGGAGTACAGATCTGGCTTTTTATCAAGCCTTGGCTCCTAATTGTTCACATACTGTAAGTAACTTTGGTAATGTGTATACATCCATATTAATGTACCGGTATGTTTTTCACATATCTTCATTACAGAAATGGCACCAGCATGATCTCTTTGATCATTCCTCCCAAAGACCAAATTTCAAGAGTGGCCAAGATGTTGGCAGATGAGTTTGGAACAGCGTCTAATATTAAGTCTCGTGTGAACCGTCTGTCTGTCCTGGGAGCAATTACATCTGTACAACAGAGGCTTAAGCTCTATAATAAAGGTAAGCTTATAGTCATGAAAAACTATACAAATGAAGCATCCACACCATTGTAATAATGGAGAATTAGAGTTTTATAGTGTGAAATGTGAATCATATAAAAAATATTATATATTTGTACCATAAAGAGCAATATTAATTACATATACAGCAATTTATATTACCTGTAAAGAGGCTGAAGAATAAAGCAATGTGTCCCACATAGAAGGGCAGTGAAAAAAAAAAAGTTATTGCTGCTGAAATGCAGAGAAGCAAGAATAAAAGGGAAAAAAAGGATGGTCATTAGCTCCTTAATGCAAAATGATGTACATGTACGTAATTGCGGGGGTTCCCATGTGTGGAGGAGGTTAGGTAACTGACAGATATGGTAGATGCCAGCTATATTACTTATATTAAATGTGTATGTATTACATAGCCAGCATCTGTGTCTAACAGCAGCAGCTGGAGCTCGGCACCAATCGCTGCTGATGAAGGGACTGTCAGCACAGGATGACGGTTCAAACCAAGTACAGGCACTCTGCATCATGTCGTGGTCAATCGTTTTCAGGGAATCTGTCTGGTTCTTGCTACCTCATCTGGCGTAGGCAAAGAGAACTGTTTCAGTAGACTCCACAATCATAGGGAAGACTGCTGACTTGACAGATGTCCATTAGAAATTAGAATACTTTATAACAACAGCTTAAAAAATGTTTTTAAAATCCGAAATGTTCGCCTACTGAAATGTATGTTCACTTTTTGTATTGAAGAACTAAAATAAATTAACTTTTTGATGATTTTCTAATTTAGTGAGATGCACCTGTAGATTACTGGGTGCATTCTTCTGACATAATCAGAGCTATTAGATTTAGAATGAAGCAGAGCTGAGAAAGTAATCCCACCCACACCAGGCTCTGTATGTACCTTGTCTATAGACAGTGAGCTGCTTATCACAGAAGGAGGCTGTCACACCAGGCACAAGATGCTGGGTCACCGCAATAATGAGCTACTGGTGCTAAAACAATCATTCCATGCAAACAAAACCTTGGAGCTTGATTAAATAGGCATAGCTAAAATCTGTTTTAACCCCTACTGCATGCGGTTTTCAGCTTACATAGGAAAAACCTGCTGACATATTCTTTTAACCCCTTTACCCCCGAGGGTGGTTTGCCGTTAATGACCAGGCCAATTTTTACAATTCTGACCACTGTCACTTTGAGGTAATAACTCTGGAACGCTTCAACGGATCCCCCTGATTCTGAGAATGTTTGTTTGTTTTTTTCGTGACATATTGTACTTCATGATTGTGGTAAAATTTCTTCGATATGACTTGAGTTTATTTGTGAAAAAAATCGGAAATTTGGTGAAAACTTCGCAAATTTCGCAATTTTCAAACTTTGTGATTTAAGGGCATGAAAACTCAGATATGTCACACAAAATAGTTACTAAATAACATTTCCCACATGTCTACTTTACATCAGCACAATTTTTGAACCAAAATATTTTTATGAACTTTTAGAAGGGTTAAAAGTTGACCAACGATTGCTCATTTTTCCAACAAAATTTACAAAACCATTTTTTTAGGGACCACATCACATTTGAAGTGATTTTGAGGGGCCTTTATGGCAGAAAATACCCAAAAGTGACACTATTCTAAAACTGTACCCCTCAAGCTGCTCAAAACCACATTCAAGAAGTTTATTAACCCTTCAGGTGCTCCACAGGAATTTTTGGAAAGTGAAAGAAAAGAATGAACATTTAACTTTTTCACAAAAATGTTACTTTAGACCCCAATTTTTTTATTTTTGCAACGATAACCGGAAAAAACACAAAATTTGTTGTGCAATTTCTCCTGAGTAAGCCGATACCTCATATGTGGGGAAAAAACACTTGTTTGGGCTCTCGGAAGGGAAGGAGCCCCATTTGCCTTTTTGAATGTAAAATTATAGTGAACATTTTGAACCCAGAGGTGCGACACATAATTTGATAACATTAGGTCATCATACCGAATAAGTTGTCATTAGTCTTGAGCGCAAGTGCTCGCTACTTGAGTTTGCATCGGGTACTCTGGTATGCACCATGTATCACAGGTGCTCGAGTCCCCGCCCTGCATGTTTCACGGTTGTTAGATACCCCAAAAAAACATGCGGGGGTTGGCAGGCAATCCTCGCCAGTTTTTTTGGGCCGCGAAGCATATGGGGCGGAGCACCCGATGCAAACTCAAGTAGCGAGCACTTGCGCTCAACACTAGTCGCCATATCGTCATATTTTTTCTGTCACCCATGACGGCACAACGAGAGAGGGGATCCGCCCTTCAAGATAAAAAGGGCGGCTCCTCTCTCCGCCTCTGTGTGGTTTCCTGTCCTTGATGGGGGACCTTCCTTCTCGTCGGCGGCGACAGCAGCAAGATCATCTTACCGGGGCCGGTCGGTTGTGGCAGGGCACAGTCTCTGCTGCGGCCGGTCCCGTGGGTCCTGGGAGCGCCGCAGAGGGCGCCGACATGTCTCGTCGCGTACGGGCGGGGATTTGCGGCACCTACGCACATGGTAGCTGGCAACCCCGCGTCCCGGATGTGTCGTCACGGGGCGCGACCGGAAGTGACGACCGGAAGTCCGCGCCCTTATGACTCGCGCTGGGACCTCTGACCCCTGGATGTAATTTTCAGGGGAGGTACCGGAAGCTGCTGGAATGCCGGCCGGTGATCTCCCTGGCACAATGAGGGTACTAAAGAGTAGATCACCGGCTAGGCAGGGGCGCAGTGAACCGTAATGGCCGCACAGCAGCCCGAGGAGATGGAGCATCAGCCTCGGCGCCAGACGCGCACCCAGGAGCAGCGTCCGCCGCAGAGCAGGAGCAGTGGGCGTTCTGGGACACACAGCCCCAAGGATTCAAGGTCCAGCCGGCATAGCTCATGCAGGATCGATGATTCCGCGGTCTCCCAAAGAGAAGTGTCGAATATTGTCCTGCCTCCCGTTCCGGTACCCTGTTTTTATCTACTGGGTGGTGAGTTAGCTACGAGAAAGTCTACTTATTAATGTAGACTTTTTTTCTGTTTTGTCTCTCCCTCTCCTTCCTCCTTTATATGGTCAGGATGTCCCGAAGAAATGTACGGAGAAATCAGAGTACAGAGTATGTGCCCTGTGTGAACAGGGTCTGACGAAAGACTGGCCCAAAAAGTTATGCCAGCCATGTATCGAGGGAACCCCGGATTTTGCTTCAAATTTAACCCCTTCGTAACCCTGGGATTTTCTGTTTTTGCATTTTCGTTTTTTGCTCCCAGAGCCATAGCGTTTTTATTTTTTGGTCAATATGGCCGTGTGAGGGCTTATTTTTTGCAGGACGAGTTGTACTTTTGAATGGTTTTTTTTTTTTTTTTACCACGTTCACTGAATGCTAAGACGGACCTGCTATTATTATTCTCCATGTCATTACGAGTTCGTAGACACCAAACATGTACAGGTTCTTTTTTATTTAAGTGGTGAAAAAAAAATTCCAAAGTTTGCATAAAAAAAAAAATGGCGCCATTTTCCAAGACCCGTAGCGTCTCCATTTTTGGGATCGGGCCGGGTGAGGGCTTATTTTTTGCGCGCCGAGCTGAAGATTTTATTGATACCATTTTGGGGTAGATCTGATGTTTTGATCACCCATTATTGCATTTTATTGCAATGTTGGGGCGACCAAAAACGTAATTCTGGCGTTTAGAATTTCTTTTCTTGTTACGCCTTTTACCGATCGGATTATTATTTTTTTTTATATTGATAGATCGGGCGATTCTGAACGGGGCGATACAAAATATGTGTATGTGGTTTTTTTTTTTTTATTTTATTTTGAATGGGGCGAAAGGGGAAAAATTTTTTTTTTCACTTTTTGCTTGCCTCTATAGTCTCCATAGAAGACTAGAAGCAGCACTTGTCTAATTGCCTCTGCTACATAGAGGTAATCTGCTGATCACCTCTATGTAGCAGAAATGCTCCTGTGCTATGAGCGCCGACCACTAGGTGGCGCTCATAGCGATCAGCTCATGGCAACCACTGCTGCAGACCCAGGGTTGTCATGCCCCTGCATCGGTGACCCGCGATCACATGACGGGGTTACCGATGGGCGGGGTAAGTGACGCGCTTCCGGCGCGGCGATGTTAAATCAGAGATTGACAGTGGCATTTAACATGTTAACAGCCGCGGGTGGATCGCGATTCCACCCGTGGCTGTTGCGGGCACATGTCAGCTGTAAGAATCAGCTGACATGTGTCCGATTCAGTGCGGGCTCACCGCTGGAGCCCTCACTGAACCGGGGGTTACAGCCTGGTGCTTACTAATGCGTCCCAAGCTGTAAAGGGGTTAAAAACCCTTATTAGGTCTGAGGTGGAAAAATCGCTGAAATCGTTTTCCCAGGCAAAAGAAGCGTCCCAGACCCATAGAGCAAAATCCCCACCCACCCTTTCAGACTCTGAATCCGACAAGGGAATGCTGGATGACTCCACTGACTCTTCCTCTTCAGATAGCGAGGCTGGCACAGGTCACTGTTTTCCCCTGGAAAGTGTTGATAGCTTAGTAAAAGCCGTCCGGTCCACAATGGACCAGAAGGCAAAAAAATTGGTACAGGATATTATGTTCGGTACCTTGCATCGGAAAAAGAAGAGTTTTTCCGATTAACGATAAGGGGCAGGGACTTATCAAGAAGGAGTGGGATAGGCCGGAGTAAAAGGGTCCCCTTCCATCCTTCTTCAAAAGGAAATATCCCTTTAATGAGGAAGATGCCACTTCCTGGAATAAATCCCCGAAGCTGGATGTTGTGTTGTCCAAAGCTTCTAAAAAATCTTCTCTCCCTTTTGAAGACACAGGGATGCTGAAGGACCCACTGGACCGGAAGGTAGATGCCTTCCTTAAGGGTACTTGGGATTTATCAGCGGGGGCATTGAAACCAGCCATAGCAGCAACCTGTACGTCAAGATCCCTCATGTTTTTTTTTTTTAGACAGGTTAGAAGACCAGGGTAAAAACGAGTCACAGGACTCCATTCTGGCCTCTCTACCACTATTGACAGGAACTGCGGCCTTATCTGACTCCTCTGCGGATTCCGCTAGATTAGCGGCAGGATCTGCGGCCCTATCTAATGCCGGCTGTAGATCGGTCTAGTTAAAATGTTGCCCAGGGGGATATACAGACGAAAGGAAAGCTATGTTCTCTTCCGTGTGGAGATTTTCTTTTCGGTACCTCTCTTGACACAATTCTTGAGAAGGCAGGTGACAACAAATAAGGATTTCCTAAATCTTCCTTCTCGACTTTTAAGCAGTCCTTTCGGAGGAAGAAATTTGGCCACAGAAGGGCATCCACAGAGCAATCTAGATGGGAGGATCGTTTCAGAAAAGGGAAAGGGGTTTTTGTTCGGCGGGCCCTCCCAGAATAGTCGCAAACCCCCAAAATGACAATCCCAGGTGGGAGGGAGGCTCTCTTCCTTCCAGCCTGGGAAAGGATCTCTTCCAGCAAGTGGATCCTCTTATTTAATAAAATCAGGATTAAAACTGGAATTTCTGAGGAACCCGCCAGAGAGATTTATTTTGACTGCCTTAAGATCCTCTCTACCAGAACAGCGGGCACCGGAGGAAGAGATTTCAGGTCTCCTGCAAAAGAAAGTCTTGCTGGAGGTATCACCACAAGAAAAAAGAAGAAGGTTCTATTCCTCCTTGTTCCTTATAAAGAAGCGGACAATTCATACAGAGTCATCCTCAACTTGAAAGGCCTAAACAAATTCCTGAACATTCCTTCATTCAAGATGGAAACAATAAAATCAACGATATGCCTTCTATTTCCCAGCTGCTACATGGCAGTGCTGGACCTAAAAGATGCGTATTGCCATGTGCCAATCCATCAGGACTTTAAAAAATACCTTAGCGGCCGTAACTGTACAGGGAGTCGTCAGGCACTTCCAGTACAGAGCTCTTCCCTTCGGCCTTGCAATGGCGCCCCACATATTCACAAAACTTATAGCGGAGGTTACGGCTCATCTCAGGGAGGAAAACAGATTGATAATTCTGTACCTGGACGACTTCCTAATAGTGGGGAAAACTCATGATCATTGCCTGGCCCAAGTGGATCAGGTGTGCACCATCTTAAAAAACTTAGGATGGTGTTTAAACCTAGAAAAATCAAAACTGATCCTGCATACAACTCTGATCTTTTTAGGCCTTACTCTGGATTCGGTTTGACAGGAATGTCGCCTGCCCGAGCAGAAAAGAGAAAATAAAAAATTTAGTTTCGGCAGCCATAACAAACCCAGTAATGACTCTCAGGGGGGCCATGTCTCTGCTGGGGTATCTCACCTCCTGCATTCCAGCGGTATGCTGGGCCCAATTTCATTCAAGGGAATTACAATGGGATGTCCTAAAGAACGAAATCATCCTCAGGGGGCATCTGGAGGGCAGATTAACACTCCCTCACAATGTAATTCAGTCACTAAATTGGTGGTTGACAAGCACGTTCCGGACAGGCGTCCCCTGGGTTCCCCAAATTACCAGAGTAATTACTACGGACGCCAGCCCCAGGGGGTGGGGGGCGCACCTAGACAACCACCCGATACAGGGTACTTGGTCAGGGGAGGAGAGTCTGGAGTCTTCCAACATGTGGGAACTACGAGCAGTAGAGAAGGCACTAATCTACTTCTTCCCCCTTCTACGAGGACATCGCATAAAAATTCTGTCAGACAACCAGGTCACTGTAGCATATGTGAACCACCAGGGGGGAACTCTCTCAAAATCACTAATGCAAGTTGCGGGGAGGATATTTTCTCTAGTGGAAGGATAAGTTCTCTCTTTAAAGGCCCTTCATATCCGAGGAGAGGACAACACAAAAGCAGCCTTTCTAAGTCGTGTGCCACTATTGCAGGTGGAATGGACTTTAAATCATTCAGTTTTCCGCCAGCTAGTGGCCATGTGGGGGTCTCCAGAGGTCGACCTGTTTGCGACTCGTCAGAACAGCAAATTAAAAAAGTTCTGCTCACTGAATCCCACGGAAAACCCTCTAGTAGTAGACGCCTTCCAGTGCAGATGGGATTTCAGTCTGGCATAGGCCAACGTGCCTAATTCCAGCAGTGTTGAGGAAGATCCGGGAGGATCGGGCTCGAGTGGTCCTCATAGCCCCCTTCTGGCCCAAGAGACCATGGTTCTTTTGGCTGAAGAGCATGTCAATCACGAACCCCTGGATTCTTCCAGAGATTCCCGACCTTCTTCCTCAAGGTCCTATATTCCATCCTCAGGTGAAAGGATTGCACTTAGCGGCCTGGAACTTGAGAGGTCGTTTCTAGAGGGTGGGGGTTTCTCATCGAATCTAGTTACTACTCTTCTAGGTAGTAGGAAACCAATCACTACTAAAATTTTACAATAGAGTCTGGAAGAAGCTCTTGTCTCAGGGATTCTCCCGTAAAGACCATTTTGAAATTTCTTCTAAAAGGGCTGGAAAAAGACCTAGCGGTTATCACCCTAAAAGTCCAATACTCTGCCTTAGGGGCCTTGTATAATTATAATCTGGCCGGTAACAAATGGATTTCCAGGTTCGTGAGGGCATGCAGTAGAGCCAAACCAGCCCCTATAATAAGGGTCCCTTCAAGTTCTCCCTTTGAGCCCCTTAGCTCAGGGTCCATAAAATTACTTACCCTAAAAACGATACTTCTTGTGGCCTTAACATCAGCACGGGGGGTTAGTGAGTTACAGGCTTTATCTGCAGATCCATCTTTTACCTTAGGTAGGAAAGCCGGGTCTGGTATCAAAACTACCCGATCGTCTAGAACTAAGATCGTATCTACTGTAAGTTTCATATGTCTCAGGAGATAGCCCTACCATCCTTCTGTCCTGAACCAAAAAATAGCAAGGAGGAAAGATTTGATTCCTTGGATGTCAGGAGATGCCTTATACATTATTTAACATCCACAAGCTCATGGAGGAAGGATAGGGCTATTTTTGTCTCCTTTCAGGGCTCCCGAAAGGGATCAAAGGTCTCAAAATGCACTCTATCAAGGTGCATCCGAGAAGCCATCACGATGACCTATACGGGATCAGGCAGAGATCCTCCTCTACAAGGGCCATGGCTGCTTCCTGGGCAGAAAGAGCGGACGTTCCCATTGAGCAAATATGTAAGGCGGCCACATGGTCATCTCAGTCCACATTCTATAATCACTATAGGCTTGACCGTTCTGCCTCTGATCTCACATTTGGGAGAAGGGTTCTGCAAGCTGTTGTCCCTCCCTTACACACCTAGTTCTCTGTAATTCTCTCGTTGTGCCGTCATGAGTGACAGAAAAGCGCGTATATTACTTACCGGTAACTTGTTTTTTCGGAAACCATGACTGCACCTTTACATTCCCTCCCTATCACTGTGGTGTTCTCCTTCCGGTTGGTGGGTGTTGAGTATTCACGTGGGTGAAATTTGTTTATGGTTAATAAAATTATGTGCTCTAACCGGAGAGTCCTCTCATGCATCCACTGCGGCGCAGAGAGGCGCCGCCCTTTTTATCTTGAAGGTTTCCTGTCCTTGAAGGGCGGGTCCCCTCTCTCGTTGTGCCGTTATGGGTTCCGAAAAACACACTACTGGTAAGTAATATACGTGTTTTTTTTTTTTCTTTACTTTTGAAAAAATCCCAACCCCAACACAGCCCTAATCCTAATGCAACCCTAAACCTAGAATTTATTGTTTTACGCCGTTCCTCATGCGGTATAAGTGATTAGACGACTTTATTCTTCGGGTCGGTGTGATTACAGCGATACCAGATTTATAGTGGGTTTTTATGATTGACAGCTGTCACACACTAAAAGACGCTTTTTTTTTTTGCAAAGACTAGTTTTTGCATTGCCATATTTTGAGAGCTATAATTTTTCCTATTTTCGGCCGACAGTCATGTGACTGCTTGTGTTTTGCGGGACGAGTTGACGTTTTTATTGGTGCCATTTTCAGGCGCGTGACATTTCTTGATCGCTTTCTATTTTGATTTTTCGGAGGCAAAATAAACAAAAACCAACAATTCAGGAATAGTTTTTTGGGGTTGTTTTTTATGCCGTTCCGCGTGTTGTAAAATTGATAAGGCAGCATTATTGTTTGTTTACAGTGGTACCACATTTATATCTTTTTTTCTTTTTTTTTTTTTTTTTTGTGTGTGTGTGTGTTTTGGAGCTTTTACACAATAAAAACTATTTTATAGAAAACATTTCTTTAACATTGCTTTGTTCTGAGAGCTAGAACGTTTTTATTTTTTGGCTGATGGAGGAATGGCGGCTTGTGTTTTTGCGGGACAAGATGACGTTTTCAGCGGTACCATTTTCATTTACATTCGTCTTTTTGATTGCGTTTTATTCCATGTTTTGTTTAGCGGTATGATAAAGCATTGTTTTTTGCTTTGTTTTTCATTTTATATTTTTTACAGTTTTCACAAAAGGGATTAACTAGTGGGACAGTTTTAGAGGTCGGGACATTCCGGATGCGGCAATACCAAATATGTGTACTTTTATTGGTATGTTTTTTTTTTTTTGTTTTTTTTTTATCCAGAATAATATTTATTCATGGGTACAATATATTTTTATTTTTTGGGACTTTCACTTTTTGCGGCTGATCGCCTGTATAGCACATGAATGCGGCTGCACCCCTGTGCTATACAGCCTGTCAGCGCTGCACAGGCAGAAGATACTTTGATCGCGCACTGCGCATGATCAAAGTAACTTCCTGCTGTCTGGTGACCCGGATGTCGTCATGATGACATCCGGGTCACCATGACAACCACGGGACCCGGCCACAGACAGCGCGGGACGCCGGTGAGGAGGAAAGTAACTGTTCTTACCTCCTCTGGTAACTGGAATGCTGCGATTGACTTTGATCGCAGCATTTCGGGGGTTAATGTGTGGGGAGCGGTGCAGGACCGCTCCTAGCACATAGCACCGGGTGTCAGCTGTGACAATCAGCTGACACCTGGCAGCGATTCCACCCGCACAGCCTGTGTGCGGGCGGAATCGCCGATGCGTACTAATAAGTATCTGGTCCATCAGGCCCAGGGCGCAGATACTTATTAGTATGTATTATGTCAGAAAGGGGTTAAAGGGTTGTCCAGTACTATTGATAATGCCTCAATGTATTTTTATGGTGAAAATAAGTGTCTTTGTAATTACCTTGGTTTGCAGTTACTGCTTATGAGCGGCGCTATCACTGGCCGCTCACAGGCATCACGTGACCCCCGGCTGCTGCCGGCTCTGACATCCGCTGATGTCACATCATGTTCCGGCTGCAGCCGGGGGTGACTCACTTCTGCATTCCACTGTGGATGCTGGGCTGTGGGTAGGGTTACCCGCGCGTCACACCCAGCAACAACCGCGCGATCTTTCTCCTCACTCATCGGGAAAGCGTGTGGTGGATGCTGGGTGTGACGCGCGGGGTAACCATGCCCACAACCCATCAGCCATCGCGGGGACCGCGTCACTGATGTCACGTCAAGTGAGGCGTGACATCAGTGAGGGTCACATGATGCCAGGGAGCGGCCAGCGATAGCGCCGCTCACAGGCAGAAACAGCATCGCAAGGTATTTACAAAAGACACTTCTTTTCACCATAAAAATACATTGGGGCATTATCAATAGTACTGGACAAACCCTTTAAATACTCCTTCCCACCTGCTTGCTTTCAGTCTCTCCACCCCATCCTCTTCTTTGACATCTCTGGCTCCATATAGTGAATAGAATCAGGTGGGAAGGTGTGTTTAAATGATTGACTGCGCCATGATGCACCGAGCACCTGTACTTGGTTTGAACAATCATTGTGTCCTGACAGTCCTTTAACTATTTAGATGTCACGATCAATATCGCACTCCAGTTCCCATCTGCCCGTTGCGTTCAAGGGCACTGATGACTTTTGGGGTAGATATGATGTTTTGATCTCGTTGCATTTTATTGCAGTGTTGCAGCAACCAAAAAAAAAAGGTAATTCTGGCTTTTCAGTTCCTTTTCTCATTACGCAGTTTACCGATTGGGTTAATTTATTTATTTCGATAAACATTACGAACAAATTGATAACAAATATGTGTTTTTATTTTTTTCATATTTGTAATGGGGCAAAAAATGTGTGATTTTAAACTTTTTGTGTTTTTTTTTTTTTTTTTTTATTTTATTTGATAGTACCCTTAGGGGACCCTTTAAAGCTGCTATCGTCTAATGGCTTGTACTATACGTAGCAATGCATTGCTAACATCACAATCTCCTATGAATGCCAGCTACAGGATGGCTTCCATAGGAGGATTGTAATAACAGGCACGGGGGTCTTCAATAGACCCCCGGTTGTCATGCCAGCCCATCTGTGGTACCCCCTGCTGGCTCATTTTTAAATTCCACTGTCAGAGATTGACAGCGGGAATTAAAAAGTCAACAGACACGGGTGGAGCTCTGTCATATGTCTGTAAGGGGTTACAGTTGTTTCACTACAATGAGGTTATCAACATATCTTGAATGGGTCATCAGTATCAGATTGGTGGGGATCCATCACCTGACACTCCCACCGATCACCTGTGGGTGCAGTCGAATGTGGACGGTATGCAGAGCGGAACTCCGCTCCTGTCACACTGGTTAATGGCCCCCTGCTCACTCCAATAGGGGTGAGGATATGCCATCATTAGCATTGTAATGGGAAAACTCCTTCTCAATAATGGGCTAAATCAATCATTCTAGAAAAGATTGTGTGAAGGTTTCCTCAGCACCTGATGTGCCTTCTTGACATTCAGTGTGTTGGTCATTGTTACAGCAAGGATGGCTGTTCATGATGCAATATGGTTACTGTCTCCAGCTTAAGTGTGGATATAGCCCAAGACTCTGGCACAGGCAGACATTCACATCTAAATGACAATGGTTGGAAAGACTAAGGTAAAAAGTTACCCAAGACCCCAGTAGGTCATGCATTGTAAGCTGTGGCCCTGCTCCATCAAAGCCATTTCACCAGGATTCAGGGATTAAATTGTTTTCAAAACTTTTTTTCACACCAGGTTTGTTTGGGTGTGCCAAATGGGCAGCAGGGGAGTGCCAGCACGACTGATTCATGACGAGTGTGGCGTTCCCTACGCCAGAAATCTTACTCCAGTCACCTCTTCATGAATCGGGAGCGTCTGACTCCGCTAAAGAAAATGGGGAAAAATGTATGAAACCAAATGACTTTCTCAGAGTAGATCATCTTGAGTAGTCTGAGCCATTGCTAGTTATATGACTGCAGTGCAGCATGGAGAAGTGTCTATTTCTACGCTGGGAACTCATTATGGGCCCACTTGAATTTATATTCCCTGATTCTAGCTACTTTCCATGCAGTGGTTGTCCTGCAGTTGAAAACCACAGCAGCCCTGAGCTTCTGTGCAACATCCTTGACCATGACGTGATCGTTGTGTGAGGAACAGTGAAGATAAGCAGCTGCTGTTTTCAACTGCAATATGGCTTATGCTTTTTTTCGCTGCCATAGGGCTCATGCAGATGTCCGTGCATTACTGTCCGACCACAGACTTTCCATGGGTCTCCTGACCTAAGTGTGATGGCCTCCTAGAATTATATGAAGCTGTCACTCTCAGGTCAGGAGACCTGCGGATGCACAGACGTCTTCATGAACCCTTAGGTGTATTTCAGCCAAAATGACCAGTTATTAAACACCGGAAAACAATCTAATGACTTCTGTTGTTTCTGGTTCGGCTATACCAGAATTCCTCTCTGATCTCTGCTTTTCTTTCAGTACCACCGAATGGCTTAGTTGTTTACTGCGGAACAATTGTAACAGAAGAAGGAAAGGAGAAGAAAGTGAACATCGACTTTGAACCCTTCAAACCAATCAACACATCCTTGTATTTATGTGACAACAAGTTCCACACAGAGGTATGGCATCCTGCCTTCTGTCTCCCATTGTAATGGCGCTCCCTTGTGGCTGGACCCAGATGAGTACTGACTTGGTAGTACTGTAAAGTAGTCTTAGGTCATAACTTGTGTTTGGGAGTATGAGAAGGTCTCTTGATCTAAGACAGGATGAAGTGAGCGAGCGCCTTCAGTGTTAACAATAGAGCCACACCTAGAGTCACATACTGAAAGATGAGCCATGTGGCTCCAAAAGTACCCCCTCCTGTGCTCCCTTTGTTAGGTTCACATGTATAAAGCTCATCTGCCCTGTACTTTCCCCAAACAAGACCCCTTTTTGTAAATTACACCCCTAGAAGAAAAAGGCATTCAGGGTTTTATTAACCCTTCAGGTGCTTCACAACAATTAACGCACAGTAAAGTGAAAAATATGAAACGCTTGGACACTGCCATCGGGTTAAGCACACTGGAGCTCAGAAAGGAGGTGGGCATTTAGATTTGGGAGTGCATATTTTGTTGCCTTTTTTTTTTTTTTTTCTGTCACGTCACTTTTTCATGTCCCTTATGCTACCAGTAACATGGAAACCTACTTTATTTTTAACAGATGGGCCTCAGTAGGAGCTTGTTTTTTGTCGGTTGAGTTGAAGATTTTTTTTTTTTTTTTTTTTTTTAGTACCATTTTGGAGTGCGTTACTTTTTGGATCACTTTTAAGTCTCGGCTCACATTTATCCTGCGCTCTACGCTGAGCACTTACACCGGGGTTTCCATTTAAATCTCTGAAATACGTGAGTCAAATGATAGCCTTGACGGTTCCATTCACAGATTCAGGCAGAGTTACTCTGACTCACCGGTGTCCGTCTTTTATGAGATGGACAAAACTTTTAGTCTTCCATGCTTTTGCGCATGTCTAAGTAGACACACACTGTGAGATCACAGGCCAGATGGAGGTCAGAGTGACTCCATCTGCCTCATTATAGGGAATCTTCCATCGAGGGTTTGTTTAAATCCTGTTGTTCGGATATCTAGCCAGAAGACCATCTCACTGGAGCTGAAATATCACATGGGTGAATAAAAGTTAATTTCACTGTTTGTGCTGCCTCACTTTCCATATTTTATTAGCCAGAAAACCCAATGTAAATGCTAAGTGTAGAGCACAGGATAAATGGGAACGGCGTCTTGTGATCTTTGAAAGGCAGAAGAAACAAATCCACAGCAATTCAAGAATTATGTGGGTATTATAATTTTTTTTTTTTTTTAATTGCCTACAACTTGTTTACTTTTTTTTTTTTTTGTTGGGATGATGGAAAAAAAACATACAGGTTCACTGTATTTGACGCGCCCCCTCGGCCGTGTGTGTGTGTTGGGATACCCGGCACCGGATCTGTTGTGGATGCTGGGGGTTGTAGTCTCCGTGGCGGCGACGCGGTCCTTGCCCAGGGCGGTCAAACCAGTGGCTGTCTATTTATGTGGTTTTTATGAAATTAAATGCCCGACTACGCCACCCGTGGATTGCGGTCAGAGTGAGAGGGCAGACCGCTGAGGCTGGTGTTGTGGGTGCAGCAGAGGATAGTATAACTCCCCACGAGAGGAGTATAGCCTCAGGGCAGCAAGTGTGGATGTTGGGGGTGATGGCGCACGGGAGCAGCAGTAACGACAGAGTCCTGTAATGCAGTCCAGGGTATTTACTCACAGTTCTTTATCCACGTTACTACAGCTGGTGATAACGTCCCACGTCGCACTGTGTTCACCAGGTGAGGGGCTCGGCCTACTCCCAGATAACTTTGGAGTGTTTCACAGGATCCCCTTTGTGTGTCCTTTCTCTGGCCTGTCATACCCCGCCAGTGACCTCGCTTCTGTCCGGCTGCCTCGGGCCTTCTCTGGTAAATCTTGGCGCCACTTTCCCTGACCCTATGTGGTGCCTTCCTAGCGGGTGTAGCGAGGGGCTGCGCCACATAAAATGTCACAGCCTCCGGTTTCTAGCTGAGGGTAGTTCCCCGCCTCCACTAGTTTCGGGGACCGGTCTCCACCTTCGGCCTGACCCCCCTACGCAGGTAGATTCGGGCGTGCGGTGGCGACTCGCCGGTCCTCACCCCTGGGGTCTCTTCGTTCCTTGTTCCTGGAGCCTCCTCTTCCTTCCTTCTTCCTCCAGGCTCCGGCCGCTCTCTGTCTCCTCTTCTCTCTCTGACTGAACTGAACTAAACACTGTCTCTAAGATGGCTCCCACCTTTTATACCTCCCTCTAAGTGCACCCAGGAACTGCCCTCTCCCTCCTATGCACTACAGGGTTCCCCCTTCCTCGGTGTTCCCTCCCCTCACTCCAGCCAGGGACAGGGACTGTCGTGCTCTACTTGGAGCATATCGGTCGCCCTGCCCCCCTGAAATGTGGTGTAATGCATGCAGGTGTCAGGGTCCTGATCCACACTCCATCCTTACCTGAGTGAGATATCGCACATCTGGTTGAGATGCAATACCTCTGTAGCGACCGAACCCTCGGGGCGCTACATATTGGTTAAATAGTGTGACTGTTTAATAGCGCAGGTCATTCTGGACATGGCAATAGTATGTATACTTTTTTTTTTTCCTTTTTTTTTAATTTTTTTAAACATGTTTTTAATAGCAAAATATTTTTGTGAGATTATAAAATATATTATATATTTATTTTTTCTTCTTTTATGTACTGTAGTGCATTGGACATGTTAGTCTTCCACTGGAAGGCCTGTTAGATCCTGCTTATGGCAGGAACAGCAGATGTCTGTACCTGACAATTCCAGAAGTCATTGCTTGACCAGGTTGCGGGAGTGCTAATAGAGCTAACAAGGGAGCCATCCCAAAATGTGTTATGTAACTCAAAAGCTAAAAACCAAGCCCCCGTACGGTCCAACGACGGAAAAATAAATTTATGGACCACAGAAAATGGCAACAAAAGCTTTTTTTTTCACTTTCTTAAAAGTTTTGCACATTCTTTTAGAGCATATAGAGAGGAATCACCAGTATGTTGAAGAAGCACTCCTCGCATCAAAGTTTCTATCCCCCTAATATATTGCAGTCACCATATTATATAGCACTGTGCACTTACAATTGCTTATTTTGCCTTTCTACCCAGCTAATTCTTCTTTTCCCTGCTCTATGTAGAAACAGAAGGTCTCTCTTTGCCCTGCATGACTCATTCCCCCGTGCAAATCCTGACCCAGCTGTTCTGCACCCACCGCCATTGACTTTTGCCGTGACTTTTGAGTCATACAGGGAAAATTGACCTCCTGTTTCTACACAGAGCTTAGAAGGATTCAGCCAGTCCATTTTAATCACATGATATCTTAACTTGGTAGAAAGGCAAAATGAGCAATTGTAAGCAAACAGTGCTGTATAATGTGATGATTGCAATATATTAAGAGGATAAAAATGTTGATTTTAGTGCTAACCAAAGTAAGTGTAAGGCCTATTTAATTCCAGAGACAAGAGGAGACAGGCGTACAGAAGATCAGTTGTGCTTCCTAAATTTAAACCATGTAAATCTTTATTATGTAATAAATATAAAACCCTAGTCAAGAAAAATAAAAATATTTAAAAGGCTCTAATGCAATGTGGTCATATTTCCTAGTCCAAAGACTAGTACTGGGGTACAGCTCGTATGACCTGCATGACATCTAATATAACCATGTGACTATGAGGGATATCTGAAATTGTAATAGACCCTTCTCCTGAAGTGATGTCAGACAGTATTCAATAATGGCGAGAGGTGCGATGCTCATGTAGATATAAAGAATAGAAAAGAGGTCAGCAGTGCTGGATGCATATTGATAGACCATGCTACCAAAAAATAGTCGCAATTACGCAAATGTAGCTAGATAACGTTATAAGGATGATAAAGTAACTGGGCCCATTTTTAAGTAGCACGATCTAGATTATGCCATCACTATGCATCCAGCATATGTGCACATTGGGAGAAGTTGTCCACTTCTTGGACAACTCCTTGTCATCCCCCTAGCTTGGCTCCGATAAAATAATAAAGCCTATACTCTCCTCCTGTGCTGGCGCCATTCCGCCAGTGTCGCACTCGGTCTCCCGTGCGGTTATTGTGACGCCAGCGCCCAATCATCACTGTCCCTGCCTCCTGTTGAATTAAGCATGAAGAGGAAGTCTGAGATCAGCTGATCCCGGACCTGCTCTTCATGTTCAATTTGTCCGAAGGCGGGGACAGTAACGTGTTACACCAGGAGCACCGGGACCGCAAGTGCTGACACCACGGAAACGGCGCCAGCATGGGAGGTGAGTATAGGCTTTATTATTTTATCAGGGCAAAACATTTTGATGAAGAAGGGGTTGTCAAAGTAGTGGACAAACCCTTTAATCATCTATTTAGAACTGTTCAGCTTATAAGGCACTAGCCCTTACCCCAGAGGAGGCCACATCCTGTGGCGATACGCATGGTGCTCTCATTGCTGTATGATTCTTTTCCAATTTACCCAGGTGACTCTGGACATGGCTCTTTATTGCACAGTGTTGCTACTGAACTTTATTTTATGTTTTTAATACTGCATTTGTTTTTAATAATAATAATATTTGTATTTTTATTGCACCATCATATTCCTCAGAGCTTTACAATTCAGACCTTTGTTATATATTATCTGTACATGTGCATTGCA
Source organism: Phyllobates terribilis (assembly GCF_046119375.1). Taxonomy (NCBI): domain Eukaryota; kingdom Metazoa; phylum Chordata; class Amphibia; order Anura; family Dendrobatidae; genus Phyllobates; species Phyllobates terribilis. The sequence continues at coordinate 52,400,095 of NW_027362770.1, read as the reverse complement.
CCACTCTCCATTACTGAAAAAAAAACAACTTTATGGGAAGTGTCTCTACATAGCCATTTCAGATTTCCCATATATTTACATGGCTCTTGGTTATCAGGCTGGTCATATGGTCTGTATCCTTGTGCCAGTTATCTAGGAAGTACAGCTTGTCTTTTGTACTTTATCTTTGAGTCATGTTACCAGATTATTTTTCCGCACACTGAATGTCCTAAAAACAGAACCCATAAAGCAATGTCAACATTTTTTGTATAATATTGCATAGTAAAATCAAAGGAGTCGTTCAAAACTTCAACTCGTCCCTGAGAAAACAAGGCTTTAAAATGACTGTGCTAATGGTAAAATAATATATTTCTGCTGTTTGAAGAAGTAAAATATGAAAAATTGTTCAGTTTTTATGCAGGTTGACCACCCAGTTACATGTCCTTTTCATGTGGATTTACTGCCAGGCTGTGTGCCCAATATGCATTTTTTAAGCGTTTCCGCAGTGACAATTCCGCCGCAGAAACGCTTAAAAAACGCTTGGTAGAAGGTCTGCCATGTTCCCCAATGATAATCCGCATGTGCTGTGCACGTGCTGCAGAACTTTCTGCTGTGGATTATCATTGAGGAAAAATCCGCAGCACTACCAATTATTTTGCGGAATCGCGGCGATTTGGCCACCATAGACTTGCAATGAATCGCTTAATATCCACATGACTAAATGTGCACATGCGGATATTAAGCGATTCAATGTGCGGATGGTACCCGGGTCTGGAGAAGGGGAGACTCTCATCTAGACCCGGGTACCATAGTACCTGTAAAAAAAAAAAAAAAAAAAAAAAGTTTAAAATAAAACCTTATGCTCACCTTCTGATGGCCCTCGGTCTCCTTAGCAATGCATACTGGCTCCCTGGCAGCTCGCGATTGTCTGAAAGGACCTTCCATGATGTCATTTTGTCATGTGACAAGTCACGCGACCGCTGACGTCGGCGGTCGCGTGTCCTGTTACATGACTAAATGACGTCATGGAAGGTCCTTTTACACCACCGCAAGACACCGGGAAGACCGGAAAAGGAGGTCGGGGGCCATCGGAAGGCGAGTATGTTTTTTTTTTTTTTTTTGTTATTATTATTACTACTAACTTGGTTACACTATATAAAATCCATGCCGGTTGCATGGATTTATATAGTGTGACCAAGTTGTCAAGCACTTTCCAAGTGATGCTAAAATCACTTGGAAAGCGCTTGACAACCCGCATGCGAAATCACATGTGCAAAACGCGTGACAAACGCTTGTCCCTGGCTGAAAAAAACGCCTGTAAAATCCGCATGCATTTTTTTCTGCCAGGGAGATGCAGAAACGCTCAGGATAAATCCGGAGCATTTCTGCATCGTGGGCACATAGCCCCATAGATAAATCTCTTGCTTTCCCAATTCCTTCTGTAATATGAGCTGCCCTTATGGTGACATGATCTCTGGCGGACATTCTCCTAGCTTCCTCTGGTGTCACCTCCCGGAGAAGTATCAGGCTCTGGACACTGGGTGCGGCTTGCCATGTGGCTGGTTGTGGCTCTTTTCACCAAAGCTCTCACTGCAGATCCTTTGTACCTGTATTTACACAGCAATGTGTTAATATGCAGACATCCTGCCCTATATCCTGTGTAATGTATGCAGCAGTGTCCTAAACAGCATTTTATGCTGATGTTGTGTGGGAAGCTGGGGGAGGAGTGGGAAGAGGTTTGGGCTGAGTTACAATGGATGTGCTCGCTGCTGGCTTGCAGCCCAGCTCAAGTGATGATGGGAAATGTAGTTAGAAGGGAGCAGAGGATTGAGGCGGAAGTGATGGCTTGGATAGCAGAGCTGGTTCCAGGGGTCAGGAAATTAAGCAGAAAGGCGTAAAACATGAAAATGGCAGTAAAGGCTTATCCCTATACATTTATGGCAAAACAGTAACTGCTTTTGGGTACACTTCATTTAACCTCTTAAAGAGGTTATCCACTACCCTAACGGTGTACAGGTAGCTCACATCTGTGTTTGTATGTTTGTTTATGCACCAGTAACGCTCCCAACATGTTTAATATATGGTGGGCTGGTTTATAAGAGTAAAATATATATATTTTTGTGTCTCCCCAGTATCCAAGGTTTATTACCTTGGGATTCATTTAAATCTTACTCCTGAGCAGAAAGATTCTAATAGTTGCTGAGGTCCCCCACGCTACCGATCGATGTGGGAGCAGGACCTATTATAGGTGTTCTGTGCTCCAGCCAAAGTACAGTGTGCACAGAGGAAGCCAACAACTGGGATTCAGAGGAATCTCGCCAAAAAGATTAAAAAGGATGACACGGGATATTTTAATTACGCCTTTTTAGTTCAACTTATTGTAAGGTTTAAGGTAGTATTAAGTAGTTTTTAACAAAAGGCTTTCTTTTTTTTTTTTTTTTTTTTTATATACCGTCTGATATATTTAATACCCACCCCAATCTTATTTCCAAATTTTAACCCCTTTACAACCTAAGGTGGTTTGCACGTTAATGACCGGGCCAATTTTTACAATTCTGACCACTGTCACTTTATGAGGTAATTACTCTGGAACGCTTCAACGGATCCCCCTGATTCTGAGAATGTTTTTTCGTGACGTATTGTACTTCATGATTGTGGTAAAATTTCTTCCATATGACTTACGTTTATTTATGAAAAAAACGGAAATTTGGCGAAAATTTTGAAAATTTTGCAATTTTCAAAATTTGAATTTTTTATGCCCTTAAATCAGAGAGATGTGTCACACAAAAGAGTTAATAAATAACATTTCCCACATGTCTACTTTACATCAGTACAATTTTGGAACCAACATTTTTTTTTGTTAGGGAGCTATAAGGGTTAAAAGTTGACCAGCGATTTTTCATTGTTCCAACAAAATTTACAAAACCATTTTTTTAGGGACCACATCACATTTGATGTCACTTTGAGAGGTCTTTATGACAGAAAATACCCAAAAGTGACACCGTTCTAAAAACTGCACTCCTCAAGGTGCTCAAAACCACATTCAAGAACTTTATTAACCCTTCAGGTGCTTCACAGGAATTTTTGGAATGTGGAATGAAAAAAATGAACATTTTAACTTTTTTCACAAAAATGTTACTTTAGACCCAATATTTTTTATTTTCGCAGGGGTAACAGGAAAAAATGGACCCCAAAATTTGTTGTGCAATTTCCCCTGGGCACGCAGATACCCCATATGTGAGGAAAAAACACTGTTTGGGCGCACGGCAGGGCTCTGAAGGGAAGGAGTGACATTTGACTTTTTGATTGTAAAATTTGCTTGCATAATTAGCAGATGCCATGTTGCGTTTGGAGAGCCCCTGATGTGCCTAAACAGTGGAAACCCCCCACAAGTGACCCCCTTTTGGAAACTAGACCCCCCAAGGCACCTATCTAGACGCATAGTGAGCACTTGGAACCCTCAGGTGATTCACAAATTGATTCGTAAAAATGAAAAAGTGGAAAAAAAAATACTTTTTCATTTTTACGAATCAATTTGTGAAGCACCTAGGGGTTCCAAGTTCTCACTATGCATCTAGATAGGTGCCTTGGGGGGTCTAGTTTCCAAAATGGGGTCAATTGTGGGGGAGCTCCACTGTTTAGGCACATTAGGGGCTCTCCAAACGCAGCATGGTGTCCGCTAACAATTTGAGCCGATTTTCCATTCAATTTATAAGCGGACACCATGTCGCGTTTGGAGAGCCCCTAATGTGCCTAAACAGTGGAGCTCCCCCACAAGTGACCCCATTTTGGAAACTATACCCCTCAAGGATTTTATTAAGGGGTATAGCGAACATTTTGAACCCAGAGGTACGACACAGAATTTGATAACATTAGGTCATCATATTGAATAAGTTGTCATTACTCTTGAGCGCAAGTGCTCTCTACTTGAGTTTGCATCGGGTACTCAGGTATGCACCATGTATCACGGGTGCTCAAGTGAAATGCTCGAGTCCCCGCCCGCATGTTTCACGGTTATTAGACACCCCCAAAAAAACATGCGGGGATCGCTCGTGCATGGCAGGCAATCCCCGCAAGGTTTTTTTGGCCGCGAAGCATATGGGGCGGAGACTCGAGCACCCGCGATACTCAGTGCATACCCGAGCACCCGATGCAAACTCAAGTAGCGAGCTCTTGCGCTCAACACTAGTCGCCATATCGTCGTCATTTTTTTTTTTTTTTACATTGGAAAAAAAAAGCAACCCTAACATTAGCACAACCCCAGCCCTAGCGTTTATTTTTTACGCCGTTCCTCATGCGGTATAAGTGATGAGATTACTTTATTCTTCGGGTCGGTGCAATTACAGCGATACCAGAATCATATCGGGTTTTTATGATTGACAGCTGTCACACACTAAAAGACACATATTTTGTAAAATCTAGTTTTTGCATCGCCATATTTTGCCCGACAGAGTCATGTGACGGCTTGTTTTTTGCGGGATGAGTTGATGTTTTATTGGTGCCATTTTCAGGCACGTGACATTTTTTGATCGCTTTCTATTCCTATTTTTGGGAGGAAGAATAAACAAAAACCAACAATTCAGGAATTGTGTTTTTACATTTTTTTATTCTGTTCCGCGTGTGGTAAAATTGATAAGGTAGCTTTATTTTTCAGGTCAGTACGATTACAGCGGTACCACATTTATATAGTTTTTCTATGTTTTGGCGCTTTTACATAGTAAAAGCTATTTTATAGAAAAAAAATTTTTTTGCATCGCTTTATTCTGAGAGCTATAACTTTTTTATTTTTTGGCTGATGGAGCTGTATGTCGGCTTGTTTTTTGCGGGATGAGATGGCGTTTTCAGCGGTAACATTTTTATTTATATTAGTCTTTTTGATCGCGTGTTATTCCATTTTTTGTTTGGCGGTATGATGATAAAGCATTGTTTTTTTGCTTTGTTTTTTTTTATTTTTTTTTACCGTGTTCACTGAAGGGGTTAACTAGGAGAAGAGTTTTCTAGGTCAGGTCGTTACAGACGCGGCGATACCAAATATGTGTACTTTTATTGTTTGTTTTTTTTCATAATATTTATTGATGGGTACGTTATATTTTTATTTTTAGTGGATTATTTTTTTTTTTTTTTTTTTCGCTTTCAGGCAGTTTTTTTACTTTTTTACTTTGTCCCACTATGGGACTTTCACTTTTTTTATTCTGATCGCCTGCATGGCACAGGAATGCAGCACCATCCCTATGCCATGCAGACTGTCAGCGCTGGACAGGGAGAAGATTGTTTGGAGATGCACTGCGCATGTCCAAACAATCTTCCTGCTGTCTGGTGACCCGGATGTTGCCATGACGACATCGGGTCGTCATGGCAACACCAGGGTAGCCGCGGCAGACATCGCTGGAAGCCGGAAGAGGAGGTGAGTATCGGCGATCACCTCCCCTTGCCTCCGCAATGCTGCGATCGATTTCGATCGCAGCATTGCGGGGGTTAATGTGCTGGGAGTGGTGCAGGACCACTCCCTGCAAGCCCAGGGCACAAACGCGTATTAGTACGTCATGGGCTTTAAAGGGGTTAAAGTAGCAATGCCAAGTTTTTTTTTGTTTTTTCTTCCCTGATCATAATCTGCACTTCTCTTTAATATATAGTGTACTTAGTTCCCATTGTTCAGTCTCCTGTTTTCTTCTCTTCAGACCCCATCTTACATTTCAGATCTCTCTGCTTCTTTCTCCTCTATGCTCTATCAATCACCTAATGCTTTCACATCAGATGAGCCCGTACGATGTCTGCTGTGGTAACCGTGTGATTGTGCTCTCCTCTAATGAGCTTGTAGATGGTCAGTATACAGTCCGGAGACTGACCTGTGCCACCAGCTGTACAGTGCTCATCAGCCGTGATATTTAGTTCAACCTGCAGACATTTTTGTTGTCTGAGCTGGTGACCCTCTTGAGAGAACATGAAGCTATGTAATTCCCTGCAGGTCACCATGTGATCACAAGACCTTACTAAGTACAAGTATACCATGAACTTTGTATAAAATAGAGCAACGATTTAAGTTAACACTAGCTGAGCGGCATCTCTAAGGCCACTAGATGCAGATATAAAAGAAAGTTTAAATGTACATTTAGCCATGCATTACTTATTATCTGAAATTCACTACAGAAGACTCTGTACCTCCACTTCTTTGAGAAGGACGTCATGTTTTGGACATGTTGTGTTTTCAGGCACTTACAGCTCTCCTTTCTGATGACAGCAAGTTTGGATTCATAGTAATAGATGGAAGCGGAGCTCTTTTTGGAACTCTGCAAGGCAATACAAGAGAAGTGCTGCACAAATTCACTGTGGATCTTCCAAAGAAGCATGGTGAGACTCATTGACCTGTCAGATCTGAACACAGGGGGTGTGGAAGTCAATTACCTGAGGAATTTTCACTTTCTAAACTATTAATGGTACAAATCTTCAGTCTAAAGTGTCCATTTACACTGCACGACTTGCTGACCAACAGGATGCATAATGATCGGCAAACGGTTAATTGCCTTTCCATACAGTCACACGGCATCTCAGATGCAAACAGAATAATCAGTAATAGATCGTTCATTGCACATAGGCTGCCATTATTCTCGGCAGCGTAGTTTTCTGTGAACGGGACCTACACTGCCGAGAAAAATGATCTTTTGTGCTAACCAAAAAATAATTTTGAACAGATCTTTAATAGGATCTAATAGAAGTATATTTCATTTTAGACACCCCGTATAAATTGATCATTTTACCTAACGAATAAGGGTTTAGCTTGTTCGTTGGGTGGTCATCGACCTGTTTAAACTGTATTGTTATGGTTAAATGTTGAGCTTTCCAAGGAATGACTGTTCACGATTATCTTGCAGTGTAAAAGGACAATAAAATGGTTCTCCAACAATCTAATAGTGGCTATTGTCATGTAATTCGTATGGTAGCCCATCCTAGTCACTTAACAGGATGAGCTGAAGTCTGAAGAAAAACCCTCCTGAGACCTGTGTCTCAGTGACAGAGCTATCGCCAGTACACATACCGGTGAGCTGCCAGAGAAGGGCTGTGACAGAAGAAGATACAAATCTTTGCTGATTGACATGCACGGACAACTGAGGCTGGAGGAAGATTTCCTTTGTGCTCAGTCAGCTGAGAAGATTTATTTCTTCTGATATGTCAGTCCTTCTCCTCAGCTTACATAGGCTTTATATACAGCTCCTGTCAGTTGAGACCACAGGTCTGCAGAGCTGTTTCTTCACACAGCAGCCCGTCCTGACAATTGACTGTTTGAATTATCTGACAAGGGCCATTTTAATACATTCTTGGAGAACCCAGTTAAGAAATAAGCAGTCCTGACTGGGGCTGTAGGTATTGTGAAGGGCCTCTAAGTAATCCTTGTTTGATTCCTGGACTATCAAACAATGATGGACTGAAGACACCGCAGTGCTTAATTGAGGACTATGTCCCTTTCATTTACCATTTATACAATGGTTGTGCCTGGTACTGAAAATTGGTATTGATTTGTAGTACCCAACACCACTACTACGAATCTGTGCCAGGGAAGCGATGAAGGGGACACTGCTCTTGCCAGAGTGCTGCAGCCCTTTGTCAGCTTTTTGGTAGGGCTGTTGGGATTTGAACGTTCATCGATCTGATCACAATGCCTATTGACACAAAATTCCTCAAGTATTAAGCCCAAACTAAAATGTAAAAGCTGAAATGTATTGCTACACATGAAGGGTGATTATTCTAGTCTTTGCTCCTCATAATGTATGTTTTCCTCCCATAGGCAGAGGAGGGCAGTCTGCTTTGCGTTTTGCACGTCTAAGAATGGAGAAACGTCACAATTACGTTCGGAAAGTAGCAGAAACTGCTGTGCAGCTGTTTATCTCTGGCGATAAAGTCAACGTAGCTGGTCTGGTGTTGGCGGGGTCAGCTGACTTCAAAACGGAGCTTAGTCAGTCTGATATGTTTGATCAGGTGAGAGGTTTATTGCTGGGAAGGTCCACCTGTGCTGAGATTGCTGCCAGCTATTGCCCCCGTGACCACAAACGTCTCTTCTTTCAATATTGAATGTTGTACTTATTAGTGCATTAAGGTATGACACACATAATTGGGGTCTCCTGCTATAGTGTGTGATTGTCCCATTCTGTTAACGTGGGTGACAGGCGTTACCAACTTTTTAAACATGAGTGTATACCTTATTAGAGGAGAATGAACAGATTAGGGACAGTATTTTAGATTTACCCTACAGCAATTTTAATACAGAACTAAAATAAGTGATATTTTTTGACTTATTAGTGAGGGATTCTATTATGGGGTTTGTCCCATTTTGCTAATATTTGAAATGTCGCAACATTTTTGCACAACTCGTTGAATAGAAATGTTGCCACTTTTGGGTTTTATGCAAAGGAAAGAATACTGCCGACCTTTGTAAGCGCTAGGATATATGCAAGTATTGAACATATGAAGTCTAGACTGCATTACTGCTATATAAAATATACTTGTCACACAAATTGACCAATTTACGAGAGCCCACTAGCCACGACAAGGTGACCTTTTTTAGATAGAACTAGAAACCGAATGTTTATCAAACATGCTTCTCCTTTCGCTCATGAGGAGTGCTCAATCAGAATAGGAAGCTGACACCTCCTCCAATAGTATACTACAAATAGCTGACCAGCACCTACAAACAGAATATAGCAAGTATGAACAGGTGTAGACTGCTTACTGCATATTTTACAAACAAAAGAATACAGCGGCACTTGATAATTCCTGCGATATATGCAACCATTAAATATCTGAAATTTAGACTGCATTACTGCTATATAGAATATCCTTATAAAATGAAGGTACTTGGCGCACAAATTGGACAATTCACGAGATCCCACCAGACTTGACAATGCGTACCTTTCTCTGATGGGCGTTTCTATGCCAGCCCCGTAAACTTTTTGTGAAAATGGACATGGCTTAGCTAGAGGGTGTGTGAGTTACCAATTCATCGTAATATCTGATAAGCATACTACAGGTTTTGACTGGAGAAAACTTTCTTATGGGGGTGCACCGCAGCTGAAAAATCACTAAATTCATTAAGACTTGCTCGCCTCTTAATGAATTTGATGCATCTTGCTCTATCTCAGTCTTTAAGAATTTATGATTTACTTTCCACTTTTGTGATCTCGTATTTAATCTTATAAAGAGAACTTGTCAGCTCTTTTGTGACACTTGTTTTAGATAGTTATTCCCATCTCCAAGATCCGCTCCCAATATTTAGTAGGTGTAGTAATAATAGCGAATACTTCCAATTAGAAATGTAGTATTATTCTTCTGATTTGGCATGGCAGTGGCTTGGGTATCCATGGTTACAACCACTCATATAGTGACAGTTAGCTGTTAGTGGTCGTAACCATGGATACCTAAGCTACTGCAATGCCCTGCACATGGGGTAAGCGACATAGTGAATCAGAAGAACAACACTTCCCTGCATAAGGCGTTGGTGGTCAAAGCAGTCAGTCTGTTGGGTCTGCTCTCCTCTCTTCTGAATTGTACAAAAATTATTTGTGTTTTTTTTTCTGCATTTTTATGTTTCTGAAATCTGCACAATGACTGGATGTACATGATTCTTCTTGTGTTGCTTTTACAATTGTTTAATGGTGAACTTTTTTTTTTTTTTTTTTTTTTTTTTTTTTTTTTTTAGCGATTGCAATCCAAAGTTCTGAAACTAGTAGATATCTCTTATGGGGGAGAAAATGGTTTTAACCAAGCAATTGAACTGTCAACAGAGGTCCTTTCTAATGTGAAATTTATCCAAGAAAAGAAGCTAATAGGTATGTATGGTTTAGGCTAGCTACGAACAAGGTTTATCTACAAGTAAAATGGGACACTGTGGCTTCGATTCATAAGTGTTTTCAACAGATTTGTGCTGTAATATACATTGAAAAGTCACAAAACTTTTGTGCAACTCTATAAGTTGTGCAAAATTGTATGACTCTGCGTTTTCGCACCAAAGTGGATAAGACAAGGCGTGGTGCAGCCTACCTAATAAATAGTTCAAAAGTTACACCACTTTAGTGGCACAACTTAAGGCAGGGATGTCAAACTCTGACACACAGAGGACCAAAATGAAAAACTTGGACAAAGTCTCGGGCCAACCAGTATGCGGAATAGTGGGCCCCGCACGGTCCTCCGTACGGAATAGTGGGCCCCGCACGGTCCTCCGTACGGAATAGTGGGCCCAAAAAAAAAAAAACACTGCAGGCCAGATTTGGCCCACCGGCCAGAGTTTGACACCTATGACTTAAGGTAAGAAATGCACTTCTGCCCCTGTTTGGAGTAACATTTCTGGGGAGGCGCATGCCAGTGATGAGATGCACCAAAGTTATTAAGTGCACCCCATAATGAATTGGGCACATGTTACTCCTGCATTCCCATAAAGAACCTCTAAGAGTAAGGATATGCAAAATCTTTTACAATGCCAGTCTAAATAAATTAGGCTCTTTTTCTAAGCATTTCCAAACATTAGGTTACTGACTTTTATGCCTAGCAATGAGTTTGCATTTAGAAGCATGAAAACCTGAATCAGCATATTTTTTTTTATATATATATATATATATATATATATATATATATATATATATATATATATATATATATATATATATATATATATATATATATATATATATATATATATATATATATATATATATATATATATATAAATATAATATACACAATATACACGCGGCGATGAAGCCGGGAGATGAGCGCTGCGACCAATCAGCACATCGGTGTTTAAATGTGGAGCCAAGATCGGTGATTGGTCGCGGCCGATATTTAAATTTGGCGCCCAAATCGGTGATTGGTCGCGGGCAGCGCCAGCGACCAATCAGCGATTTTTAACACAGATGTCCGGACCTTTCTAACACCATGCTTATACTGTGGGGACATCAGCGGCTAGGGTGTCAATGGAGGACCGGGGAGCGGTGTTGCGGGTCGGGATACTTCTGCGAGCAGTTGCTCATGTCCCGGCTTCTCGCAGCGGAAGTAGCCGCACAGGCAGCGCCGCTCCCTGGTCCTCACTAATACGATTCCACTCCCTGCTCCTCACCAATACGATTCGCTGATTGGTCGCGTGCGGAGAGCGCGACCAATCAGTGATCTTGGCGCTAAAGTTAAACAAGGCTCTGCTGCTTGGTCGCGGTGGCCGGCCCCGACCAATTAGCGAGATTGGCTGCAAATTTAAACGCCGCTCTGCTAATTGGTTGCGGTGGCCGGCCGCAACCAATCAGCGAGATGGGCGGCAAATTTAAACGCCGCTCTGCTGATTGGTCCCGGCCGCCGGCCGGCCGAGACCAATCAGCGAGATTGCCGCCAAATTTAGACAACGCTCTGCTGATTGGTCGATTTTATCGCCAAATTTAAACAAGCTCTCCGGTCCTCACTAACACAGTTCGCTGATTGGTCGCGGCCGCCACCCGTGACCAATCACCGATCTTGCCGCCAAATTTAAACACCGTTTTGCTGATTGCGCCCGATCGGCCGCATACATATTCTAGAATACCCGATGCATTAGAATCGGGCCACCATCTAGTAACCTATATTCATGCATTAGACACACAGAGGGGATTTTGTGACTATTTACTACACGGTTGCCTTTTAATTTCCATGTACTCGGTAATATTATATGGGGGAAATGAGGGATCACAATACATTATTCTCTGCTGAGGATGTTTTAAAAGCTGACTTGGTGTGGGGTCCTTAAAGGGGTTTTACGACAAAGTTCGTTTAAGTTAATAGATCTTGGAATAAAAATATGTTCCACAATTGGATGTGCTAAAAATGTTCCTGTGCTGAGAATCTTCTAAATATGCCCCTGTGGTATAATCATGGTCTGATTATAACACAGCTCCTGGGCAGGGGAGGAAGCAAAAGAGTATACAGATATTACAGCAGGGGATCATAGCTGATTCTGTGATGTAAAACATTTAGAAACCAGCAGCAATAGCTTTCCTCACAGAAAGAAAGACAAGCGATCTCATGCTGTCCTGTCTGTATACTCTTTCCACATCTCCTGGGCAAAGGAGGAAGTATGATCCGATCATGTTCCTGCACCATTACACAGGACACAGCAGGGGCACATTAGTAAGATTCTCAGCACAGGAACATTTTTTTTTTAACACATCAAATTGTGGAACATGTTTTTATTTGAAGATCTATTGATTAAAATGTAGGAAAACCCCTTTTAAAGAGTATATATTTTTTTAAAGGGTTTGTCCCATGAACAAAGTACACTTTTAATCAATAGATCTTGGAATAAAAAAATGTTTCACAATTGGATGTGTAAAAATAAATATATATATATGTATGTATGTTCCTGTGCTGGGATAATCTTATAAATGTGCCCCTCCCGTTTACTGTGTAATGGATGTGTCTGACCGTGCGGGAACATGGTCTGATCATACCACAGCTCCTGGGGAGGGAAGGAAGCAAAAGAATATACAGACACGACAGCCTGGGATTACAGCTGCTGATACAGCCATTACACAGGGGAACACATTTACTAGATTATTTCAGGGCAGGAACATTTTTTTTTTTTTTTTTTTAACACCTCCAACTGTGAAACTTACTTTTATTCGAAGATCTGTTAAAGTGCATTTAGTTGGTGGGACAACCCCTTTAACTGACTTGGTAGTAAAGGAGTCATCCCTTCACTTCTGGATTGACAGGTGTCATGATAGGACATATGCACAGTGCCTGACAAACGGCCAATGAACACCTCAGCAGTGCCTGTAACCTTCTGATACAGAAGTGAGAGATGCTGGGTTACCACTTTATTATATGCAATTTGTATTAATAACAACTGTACCTTCAGCAAACTTTGTATAACAGAATAGTACAGGTGATTACAAGAAACTTTGTATCTTTATCAGAGAATTATGCTTTTTTTTTTCTCCACCTATGAGTTACTTCTTCCCATCTTCCCCACACCCTCCTGAATGTACCTTTCACTCTGAACTGCCAGCACAGTGAGGGATCAGGTTACACTGCTTATTATACTCTATGGACAGGAGGAGCAAGGAACAGAGGGAGATGCGGAAAAATTATGCTGAGCTTTTTTATCAAGTCTTTTGTCTCATCCCAGTGCTGCATTCACATCCACACAGCTCCAGACCCTTCCATGCTGCCGCTGTTCATATTTATGCTTAAGAATGAAAGAACAGAAATCTGTGCTGTGCTTGGGAGAGATCATAGCAGCTAGTCTCCTCCTACCAGCTCAGAGTGAATTGCAGATTTGGCATTAGCCCCTGCAGAGAGAGGACCTGGTGAAAATGCGGGCACAAGTCACAGTTGTCTATAATTAGTTTGTGAATTAAAGTTAGTTTGTCATTTGCAGGGAGATACTTTGATGAGATCAGCCAGGACACGGGGAAATATTGTTTTGGTGTTGAAGACACACTAAAGGCATTGGAAATGGGAGCAGTGGAAATTCTGATCGTGTATGAGAACCTGGATATCATGAGATATGTCTTAAGATGCAATGGCTCTGAAGGTAATTTCTCTCTACATCCCCTCCCCCCACCCCCATTCAAGGTTTTTGAAAGCTGCATGAAGCACCAATAATACATACTAAAAAGCATGGAGTCAAAAAGGTTCATTAAATATGCAGTGTGCGTGTGTGCGTGCGCGCTATACATCCGAGATCTGACTGAATGAAATATTCTCATTGAATACTTTGTTCTGTACAAAGTTGAATGTGCTGACAACAAAATCACACAAAAATAATCAATGGAAATCAAATTTATTAACCAATGGAGGCCTGGATTGTGCAAATGTGTCTTCAGTAAAATGGCTCCGGATAGGGCTATGCGCATGTTCCGCTTCCGGCGCCTCACTCCGGTCTCCGGCGAAGAGAGGCGCCGCGGCAACGCTCCTACCGATCAGGTAAGTATGGCACCAGAGATCGCGGTATGCGTTCATTGTCTACGCATACCGCGATCTCCGGCGCCATACACTCCTCTTACCTGTAATGGCTCCTTGCGTGCTTCTGTCTGGAGCCAGACTGCGCAGGCGTGTCGCTCTTGCGCAGTCTATAAAGGCTTCAGACAGTCGCATCTTCCGTTACATAATAGATATATATATTGTGTGTGTGTGTGTAGATATATCTCTATTTCTCTATCTATATAGATAGAGACTAGCTATTGAACCTGTTCTACGCCCGGGTGGTGGGCATTTTTATTGGTATATGGTCTCCCATGCTGGTATGTGCTGCCCCCCTCCTGGTATTTGCGCTGTCTCCACCATCCTATCCCGTTATGCATGGTCTCCTCACCCACCAATCCTGGTATGCATGGTCCCCTCACCCTCCAATCCTGGTATGTGTGGCACCGACGCCGGAGCACCGATCTGTTCGACGCCATTTTGCTGAAAACACACTGCAAATGTGTCTTCAGTAAAATGGCGCCAGATAGCTCTATGAGCATGCGCCAAACCGACTCCTCACTCCTGCCCCGGTCTCTGGCGATGAGAGGCGCTGCGGCAAAGCTCCTCCCGGTCAGGTAAGTATGGCGCCGGAGACCGCATTGTACGTTCAGTGTCTACGCATACCGCGATCTCCGGCGCCATACACTCCTCTTACCTGTAACGGCTGGATGCATGATTCTGTCTGGAGCCAGACTGCGCGTCACGCATGCACACTCTATAAAGGCTTCAGACAGAGACACGCATCCTCCGTTATATTATAGATGTATGTGTATGGCTAGATATATATGAAATATATAATGTTCCTTCCTGTATATTTAGTATTTATTCCAGTTTGAGGGTCCATGCACGCTTATTGATGAGGCCCTTCTAATTAAGGCATAGGGTCCTTAGCATGTCTACATTCTTTAATTTGTTTTCTGTGTTGAAGATATTGTTTCAAATCAATTACCAATGAGACTGACGTTATTGTTTTTCGGCCTTTTTTAGAGGAGAAAGTTCTTTACCTAACACCGGAACAAGAAAAGGACAAATCGCACTTCACTGACAAAGAGGTATTCATTTTGTAGAGTGACAATCAGGCTTCACTTTTTTTGGAACAGCAGATATTGTGATAAAACAGCACAGTGGCGTTACTGTACCAGAGTAACATCAATGGGCCTGATTCATCAAGGCTTTGATGCCAGAATTCTTAAGCAGCAGCTTTGAAAAATCGGAATATTATAAAAATCTTGCGGTTTTTGGTGTTTACGTGACAGCTTCTCCTATTTCTGATCAAATGGGCACAGTTGGGATGGGTGCTGAATGCCACCGCGCATCTAGTTCAGGACGAACTGTGGCGTTCCTTAAGCCAGAAATCTGAATTCAGTACCTTACTGGATTACGATTACTGACAGACCTGTGGGGTGTGAGTCCGTGTCCATTTTCAGACTCCTAAAATATATAATAAATTGGGTTTAGTAGTTCAGTGCAGGATGTGCTGTAAAGGTTTTCATAAGAATTTGGGAAAGTTATGAAATGTCCTATAAATGTCTGTTCTGTTCCTGATCTAAGGATTTAGGCTTTTAGTTGAGATGAATCTGTGCTGCACTTTATGTACACGCTCAGTAGTGAGGCCGGGCTGTGGAGTCGGTAGTTTGGCTTACCAACTCCACAGCCTTGATTTCTGGCGAGGCGCGTTCCACTCTTCGGATGCTTCAGCTTCATTAAGAGACGTCCACCTCTCCATGAATCGGGATAGTCTGACTCCATCATGCTACCTCATCGAGACATGCGTGAACAATGCCGGTTTTGATGAATTGGGCCCAAAGGAGTATTATTGGGTTGTGCTCCATGGGGCATAATGAATGAAGCAATGTAATTGGAAAATTATTTTCGTTAAATGTAAATAATGGGCTCTTTAGATACATCGGACTTGGGCTACATTCACACATTCGTGTGTTGTTTGTCTTATTCTCAGACACTGACCCATAGTTTCCTGGATATAGTTTTAAATCCGGCTCCTTCTCTCCAGTTGGTGAGACTCTGAGCATGTCCTAATCTCTTGAATGAATGAAAATGAATGAAACACAAACGATATACTTTGTACTTCAGTTTTCTATCTGATTTTAACCCATCCAGTCTTGAGTGAGCAGATACATAAACGTTCAGACAGTCAACCTGGTTAAGTGAAAAAAAAACAATTAAAGAAGTTGTCCACTACTTGGACAATCCCCTTCTTATACCCCACGCTTGGCCTGATTAAAATAAATAAAGCTTCTACTCTCCTCCTGTCCCTGCTCCATTCCAGCTGTGTTGACCCTTGCGTTCTCAGGGCAGGCGTATGGTTATGATACGTGAGCATGGCGTCCAGTCAGCGCTGGGGTCACTGTCTCCACCTTCGTACAAATTGAACATCAAGAGGAAATCTGGGCTGTGGCTGATGTGGTTTCATCTTGATGTTCAATTCGTACGAAGGTGGAGACAGTGACGCCAGCGCTGATTGTACTCCATGCTCATGTTTCATAACCACGCGACAGCCCTGAGAACGCAAGGGCCGACACAGCTGTAACGGTGCCTGTACGGCAGGGAGTGTAAGGGTATCTGCACACGATGCAGAAATGAAGCAGAAAATTTCTGCATCATTTCTGCATCTCCCTGGCAGAAAAAACGCATGCAGATTGTGCATGCATTTTTCCTGCAGAATACATGCGGATCCACATGCAGATTCACATGCGTTTCCGCATGCAGATTGACAAGCGCTTTCCAGGCGATGTTAGCATCACCTGGAAAGTGCTTGATAACTAGGTCACACTATATAAATCCATGCAAACAGCATGGATTTATACAGTGTGAACCGAGAGAGTGTATATACTTACCTCCGATGGCCCGCGCTGTCCTGCTCAATCTGTTCTCCCTCGCCGGCAACTTTGAATTGAAAGACCTGCCGACGTCAGCGTCACGTGACCCGTCACATGACTCTGACGTCACCGCAGGTCCTACAACTCACTGCAAGTGCCGGGAACCAAGCAGGAGCGGTGCGCGGGCCGACAGATGGTAAGAATACATTTATTTTTTATTTTATTCTTCTTTTAGGCTGTGTTCACACGATGCGTATTTCATGCGTTTCCGCGGCGTTTTTGCAGTTGCGTAAACGCCGCGGAAACGCATGAAAAACGCATGGTAGAAGGGAAGCAATGTTCCCCAATGGAAATCCGCATGTGCTGTGCCCATGATGCGGATTTTTCCGCAGCGTTAACGCTGCGGTCAAAAATCCGCAGCATGTCAATTAATTATGCGGAAACGCGGCGATTTCGCCGCCATTGACTTGCATTAGAACGCGCCAATTCCGCAAGACTGCATTTGTACTTGCGTAATTGGCGCGTTCTAATGTGCGGATGGTACCCGGGTGTGGAGGAGAGGAGAGTCTCATCCACACCCAGGTACCATTAAAAAAGCTGTAAAAAGAAGAATAAAATAAAAAATAAATGTATTCTTACCTTCTGTCGGCCCGCGCAGCGCTCCCGCTTGGTTCCCGGCACTTGCAGTGAGTTGTAGGACCTGCGGTGACGTCAGAGTCATGTGACGGGTCACGTGACGCTGACGTCGGCAGGTCTTTCAATTCAAAGTTGCCGGCAGCCGGGAGAACGGAGTGAGCAGGACAGCGCGGGCCATCGGAGGTAAGTATATACACTCTCTCGGTTCACACTGTATAAATCCATGCTGTTTGCATGGATTTATATAGTGTGACCTAGTTATCAAGCACCTTCCAGGTGATGCTAACATCGCCTGGAAAGCGCTTGTCAATCTGCATGCGGAAACGCATGTGAATCTGCATGTGGATCCGCATGTATTCTGCAGGAAAAACGCATGCACAATCTGCATGCGTTTTTTTTGCCAGGGAGATGCAGAAATGATGCAGAAATTTTCTGCTTCATTTCTGCATCGTGTGCACATACCCTTACAGCTTTTTTAGTGGTACCTGGGTGTGGATGAGACTCTCCTCTCCTCCACACCCGGGTACCATCCGCACATTAGAACGCACCAATTACGCAAGTACAGATGCAGTCTTGCGGAATTGGCGCGTTCTAATGCAAGTCAATGGCGGCGAAATCGCCGCGTTTCCGCAAAATTAATTGACATGCTGCGGATTTTTGACCGCAGCGTTAACGCTGCGGAAAAATCCGCATCATGGGCACAGCACATGCGGATTTCCATTGGGGAACATTGCTTCCCTTCTACCATGCGTTTTTCATGCGTTTCCGCGGCGTTTACGCAACTGCAAAAACGCCGCGGAAACGCATGAAATACGCATCGTGTGAACACAGCCTTAGTGTTCTTATTTTATCGGGGCCAAACGTTTAGATCAAGAAGGGGTTGTCCTAGTAGTGGACAATCTATTTTAAGTAACTAGGATGACGCCAGAGGGGGAAAAAAAACAAACTGTTCCTTGTGTGTATGTGTAATGACTGCAGTAATATACTCACTGGCCACTGCTTTCAGCAGATATCTGGTCTGTTCCGGCACCACATGACTATATTTGTGACCTGTCAAATCTGTGTCAGCTGTGTGGAGTGGGTGTTTACTCTCTCAATATAAGGCCGGTTTCACACGTCCGTATATTTCTGGTACCAGAGATGTGTGTCCGTGTGTGTGTGGCAACAGTGTGCCGCTTCAGGAGCACACGTACCAGCACCTGGGAATCGGTGTACAGTTAGCGCTGTTCCCAAGTGCCGAGTACTGCCTTCATCATGGTTCCCTGCCGGTGCTGCGATCAGCACCAGGGACACTGATGAGATTAGTAGTGTCTGCTCCTGCAGTGTCCACCTGTAAAAATAAGCGTAAAATCCATTTACTCACCTGTCCTAAGTGTCCCTCGCTGTAATCCATGCGACCGATCAGCAGAGGAGCCGGGGAGAATGAGCCGCTGCAGCTAGTAGCCCCGGAGCTGCGCTCATTGAGTGACTGTACACCGCTCCTGGGCTCAGCAGAGGTCAGGGTCCTGCTTGCTGCAGCGCTTCATTGTCCCCGGCTCCTCTGCTGATTGGTCGCTTGGGTTACAGCGAGGAACACTTAGGACAGGTGAGTATATGGATTTTATTCTTATTTTTCAGGTGGACACTGCGGGAGGAGACACTACTACCCTCCTCATTGTCCCTGCTGTTTCTGATCGCAGCGCCGGCAGGGAACCATGACGAGGGCAGCGTTCAGCACCCGGCACATGGGAACAGTGCTAACTGTACATTGATTCCCAAGTGCCGGTACGTGTCACATGGCTGGCATCCGTGTGCGGCTCGTGTTTACATGGACCCATTGACTTGAATGGGTCCTTGTGATCCATGCTGTCGTCCAAAAACAGACATGTCTACGTGTGGAGCACACGGACATGTGGTCTGTGGAAACACACTGACATGTGCACAGACCCATTCATTTGAATGGGTCTGCGTGTGTCTGTGCCTCCAGTACCTGTGGAAACTGTCACCACACGTACCGGACACACTAAAGTGTGAAAGAGGCCTAAATCTGAGCCTGAGCTACAGAGCCTCGTTTTAAGTTTTATACTTGCTCCACTCCACATAGCGAACACTTTGATTAGTCAGGTCACAAAGCGGTCACAGAGTGCCGATGAAACTGGAGAACACTGGCCCTAGTGAGTTTTTTACTTTACTTAGTGCATAGTGCACCTTTAAAAAAAAAAAATGGTGTACTGATTTTTAATGCAAAAATAAAATCTAAAAAAAGAAACCCAATGTAATATTTTTATGGAAGTGGCATACCAAATACTTTTCACACATGGTGAATGGAACATTAAAATAAAAGCAGAATTACTATGTTTTTTTTGTTTTTTTTTACCCTTTATTTTGCTTCGTCCCACAATGAAATTTAAATAAGAATTGATAAAAAAAAGACAAACTCGAATATTATACTAGTTAAAACTGCAACTTATCCTGCAAAAAATCGGGCCCATGTAGCGCTTTGATGGAAACACAGAATATACCGAGACAAACCAATTTCTTTTTGAAAGCAGCATAACTTAAGACATTTATGCATGTTCTATCTCTCGGAAATGATAATGATCCGCAGATTAGCTACTTATGGACTTCCCATAAAATATGGATGTCCAAGCAGCCCAAAACGTCAGTACAGTGTAAGCAGCTAGCTTAGATCGTGCAGCTGGGGGATGAGGAGTCGGCTGTCAGACACAGCCAGACTCCCCTCAGAGAATAGAAGTTGGCTCTTGTGTGTACAGGTGAGGGGCTTTTTCCTACAGACCCAGTGGTCATGTTATCGCAGGGTGTAGGAAGGAGACCAGAAGCTGCTGGGTCCTAGTAGACTGTCGGCTCTGCTATATGCAGCCTGGAAGCTGAATTTTCCAACATTCCTGTGGTTAATATACCAGTCCCGCCTACAGGGTAAATCGGCAGTAAAAAGAATGTAATATGTTAAAATGACCCCAAAGGTTATGTAAGACCTAAAGTGGAGCACAGTGTATGAAGTAAATGAAAAAATAAAGCAAAAATAAAAAAAAACATATAAAACAAAACTTAAAAAAAAAAGCCAGTCTGAAATGCTGTTTCTAGCCCTGATCCCATCAAAAAAATGTCTAATATATATATAAAAAAATTCAGGAATGGAAACAATTTTTAAGTTTTTATTAGTCTTTTGTAGTCTTGAAATATAAACACATTTCCTATTTTACTATATTTCCTCCCCGCATATCTGTACAAAAAGTTATATAAAATTGGCATAAAAATGACCCTATGTATCTTAAAAAAAAAGTTTGCTCGGTTTTATGGGAAAAAAAAACAACTTTTCCCACTCAATGAAAAGCCCTCGTGGATAAAAAATTAGGTCTTGGAAGATAAGAACAGTTTGTAAGGAGAAGTGGCAAAAGAGGGATTTCTGGATGTTACACCATCTTATACAGTAGTGAATGTGCCTTAATAATGGGGCTAAAATGGGGATGGTTGGGTGAAAAGAGGGGTCTTGGAACAATAGCATCTGGTGAATGTCCATCTATCACCTCCATCTTCTCCGGCCTGCCATCTCCACTAGTGGTCACTTCCAGTGGATTGTCGCTCAAGTGCCCTGCGTTATATTAACCGCCCATATCAGTGCGTCACCATTTCTCTTCCCCCTATCCCATCTTCCCATAAGTACAATCCGCAGAAGTCCCCATTCACATCACTTTGATTACACGGTTTACATAGCCGTCTTTCCATTACATACCCCACCGCCCGTGTGTTGCCTTTAGGTGGTCTCTGTCAGTGATGGCATCCCCTTTCTGATCTCTTAATTGCTGTATAATTGGCTCCATCCTGGATCCTCAGTTGCACCACTTCATTCTCTGAATCGGTGTCTTCATTGTGGTCCCTGTGTATTCTGATGACACTAGCATCGAGATCCTGAATACCGGTCCACACCAAAATCGCTGTATGATTTGCAGTGTCGTGTGGTACAGCTGAGGTTTCGGGATGCAGGGATACAATGATTATCAGCATTACAAAGGAGGGAGAAGAGCTCACTGTTTCCTACAGTACTGCTGATGATGCTGAGCCATTGATTTCTGCTGTAAAACCTCTGGGTGACCATTTCTTGGGGATTTATTTCAGGTTGTAATTGTTCTATTTCTGATCTTCCCTTTTAGACTGGACAAGAGCATGAACTAATAGAGAGTATGCCTCTACTAGAATGGTTTGCTAATAACTACAAAAAATTTGGAGCGACACTGGAGATTGTTACAGACAAGTCACAAGAAGGATCTCAATTTGTGAAAGGATTTGGTGGGATTGGAGGTAAATACACAATAATATGATGTCTGAACCTTCTGCTCATTTGGGGACCTGTCACTTTGTATGGACCAAGTCTCTCTCTGGTCAAATGTATAAGTGTTGTTGCACAGCATACCTGCAAAAAAATATATATATAAGTTGGCGTTAAAGGTAAGGGCCAAACAAGTGTGCTATATTTGTGTTATCTTGGTTACTATTTAGTGGTATTTCTTTGATGCACTTTAGCTATAATACATTAAGTTTACAATATTAATTTATTAAATCCTGGGTGAGGCTGTTTCAATCCCACCATCTAAATGCAAATAAAGTACATGTTACCTGCCACCTTGTGCTGTCATACTCAAAGTTGCCGAATACAGTGCCGGCCTCCCTGTTCACTTATTGCTGGGGATCTAGCTGTTACCCCGCATCTGTTCCCCCGTGGATAGGGCTAGTTTTAGATTAAGTCTATATGCACACCGTCAGGAGACGCTGTGCGTTTATGCAGCGTCAAACCTGCAGCAGCCAGATGTTACAGCATAGTGGATTGGATTTCTAGACCGCAGCATGTCCATTTCTCCCGTGGGTCCGCATTCGGGCTTTCCCCATAGACCTAACCTCTATGAGGAAAGTCCGCACGTGAAAAAAAAATTTTAAAAAATGGTGCCGTTCATTTGCATAAAATAGCCAGCGGCTATTCCGCAGCGTCAGGGCCGCAGCTGGCTCCATACAGTGTGACTGAGTGAAATAAAAGTGGTATTGCACCATCACACAAACATTTAGAGTGCATGAACACTGCCGATTTCAGGCCATTAAATGAGCGCTGATCGACTACATACAAGTTGGTCTTTTATTGGACTGTTCACAGAGGCCGACTAACAATGTTGGGGACAGAACAATGACTTATATGATTATTCTGTATAGATTAGTATCATGTTTTTACCAATACTTCACCTGTTTAAGTGATTTTTATGCAGAGGCAACAAATGAGTTATCAGTGGTGATTAGAAGACGGTGAAAGGGAGGGGGCTCCCTCACCCGTCCTATATGCACCCCCACAACTACATCACGGGCTGCTGAGCTTTGTCATGTAACCCGAGGTTACATGACGACCTCTTGGTCACCCAGGTATGGTGGCCTGTTTAGACCGTGCCAGTAGCATTGTCTAAAAGCCGATCTGTCAGTGCAGCAATGATGGGTATAATTATTATTATTTATTATAGCTCCATTTATTCTATGGCGCTTTACATGTGAAAAAGGGGTATAATACAAGAACAATTACAATAATCTTGAACACAATGTGACAGCGACTGGCACAGGAGGAGTGAGGACCCTGCCCGCGAGGGCTCACAATCTACAAGGGATGGGTGAGGATACAGTAGGTGAGGGTAGAGCTGGTTGTGCAGCGGTCTGGTGGAGCGGTGGTTACTGCATGTTGTAGGCTTGTCGGAAGAGGTGGGTCTTCAGGTTCCTTTTAAAGGTTTCCACGGTAGGCGAGAGTCTGATACGTTGGGGTAGAGCGTTCCAGAGTAGGGGGGAAGCACGGGAGAAATCTTGTATGCCATTGTGGGAGGAGGAGATGAGAGGGGAGTAGAGAAGGAGATCTTGTGAGGATCGGAGGTTGCGTGCGGGTATGTAACCAGAGACTAGGTCAGAGATATATGGAGGAGACAGGTTGTGAATGGCTTTGTATGTCATGGTTAGGGTTTTGAACTGGAGTCTCTGAGCAATGGGGAGCCAGTGAAGAGATTGACAGAGAGGAGAGGCCGGGGGAATAGCGAGGGGACAGGTTGATTAGTCGAGCAGCTGAGTTTAGGATAGATTGGAGGGGTGCGAGAGTGTTAGAGGGGAGGCCACAGAGCTGGAGGTTGCAGTAGTCAAGGCGAGAGATGATGAGGGCGTGCACTAGTGTTTTTGCATATTTATGGTTGAGGAATGTGCGGATCCAGGAGATATTTTTGAGTTTGAGTTGGCAGGAAGTGGAAAGGGCTTGGATATGTGGTTTGAAGGAGAGTTCAGAGCCCAGGGTTACCCCAAGGCAGCGAGCTTGAGGGACTGGGGAGAGTGGGCAGCCATTGACGTTGATAGATAGGTCAGTTGGGGGGGGGTTGAATGAGATGGCGGAAAGATGATGAATTCTGTTTTGTCCATGTTAAGTTTTAGAAATCTGGCAGAGAAGAAGGATGAAATAGCAGACTGACATTGTGGGATTTTGGTTAGTAAGGAGGTGATATCGGGTCCAGAGAGGTAGATCTGTGTGTCATCAGCATAGAGGTGATAATGAAAGCCGTGAGACTCTGAGCTGTCCCAGGCCGAAGGTGTAGATGGAGAAGAGCAGCGGTCCTAGAACTGAACCTTGGGGGACACCGACAGATAGGGGGCGAGATGAGGAGGTGGTGTGTGAGTGGGAGACACTGAATGTCCGGTCTGTTAGGTATGAGGAGATCCAGGATAGGGCCAAGTCTGTGATGCCGATAGATGAGAGTCTGTAGTAAAAGGGAATGGTCCACTGTGTCAAAGGCAGATGACAGGTCTAGGAGGAGGAGGACAGAGTAGTGTCGCTTAGATTTGGCGGTTAGTAGGTCGTTGGTGACTTTAGTCAGTGCAGTTTCAGTAGAATGGTGCGGTCAGAAACCAGATTGTAGGCGGTCAAAGAGGGAGCAGGAGGAGAGGTGGGAGGACAGTTCAGAATGGACATGTTGTTCCAGTAGTTTTGAGGCATAGGGGAGAAGTAATATGGGGTGATAGCTAGACACAGAGGATGGGTCAAGGGAGGGCTTTTTGAGCATGGGTGTGATTGAGGCATGTTTGAAGCATGAGGGGAAGACACCAGTTGTTAGTGACAGGTTGAAGAGGTGGGCTAGGGCTGGGATGAAGATAGTGGTAAGGTTTGGGATGAGGTGGGACAGGATTGGGTCAAGTTTACAAGTGATGAGGTGTGATTTGGAGAGTAAGGAGGAAAGTTGATCTTCAGAAATGGTGGAGAAGGTGGTTTTGGAGGAGGAGGGTTGAGTAGGTGTGGGGGCTTTAGGCAAAAGCTTTGTCTGGTGTCAATCTTCTGCTTGAAGAATGAGTCAAAGTCTTCGGCTGAAATAAGAGGAGAGGGAGCAGGCACTGGGGGACGGAGGAGAGAATTGAAGGTGTTTAATAGTTGTTTGGGGTTGTGAGACAGGGAGGATGAGAGATGTGAAGTATGTTTGTTTTTGCTGCAGTGAGTGTGAACTTGAAGGTAGTGAGGGACTGTTTGAATGCGATGAAGTGCTCATGGGAGTGGGACCTTTTCCATCTACGCTCAGCAACCCTGGAGGCCCGTCGCAGTTCTTTAGTTAGGCTGGTGAGCCAGGGTTGTCTGTTGATTGTGCGAGCCTTGGTATGTGTGAGGGGGGCGACCGAATCAAGAGCTGCAGCGGTTGTGGTGTTGTATAAAGTGGCAGCAACATCTGCATCATGTAAGGAACTAATGTCTGTAAGAGGGAGGAGGGATTCAGAGAGAGAGTGTAGGTCAAGGTGTTTGAGATTTCTGCGAGGGTATGCAAGTTTGTGGAGTGGGGATTGTTGCCCCGGGGAGGAGAGAGAAGAGAATGTGAGTAGGTTGTGGTCAGAAAGAGGGAGAGGTGAGTTAGAGAGGTTAGCTAGGGAACAGAGGCGGGTGAAGATGAGGTCCAGCGTGTGGCCGTCTTTGTGGGTGGGTGTGGAAGACCACTGAGTAAGACCAAAGGAGGAAGTGAGGGATAGAAGCTTAGAGGCAGCTGAGAGGGAACTGTCAATGGGGATGTTAAAGTCGCCCATGAGGATATTGGGGATGTCAACGGAGAGGAAATGAAGTAGCCAAGTGGTGAAGTGGTCCAAGAAAGTGGTGGTTGATCCTGGGGGGCGGTAGATGACAGCCACTTGGAGGTTGGATGGGGAGTAGATGCGCACGCAGTGCACTTCAAAAGAGGGGAGAGTAATTGAGGGCGGCAGTGGGATATGGGTGAAGGAGCAGTTTTCTGAGGAGGAAACCTATTCCTCCACAGTGCTTGCCGGTGGGGCGGGGGGTATGGGAGAGGTGGAATCCGCCATACGAAAGTGCAGCAGGAGAGGCTGTGTCGGAGGGGGTGAGCCAGGTTTCAGTGATGCCGAGGAAGGAAAGCTTGTTAGTAATGAAGAGATCGTGAATGTAGGAAAGTTTGTTGCAGACTGAGCGAGCGTTCCATAGAGCTCCTATTAGTGGGACTGTGGAAGCGGGGACTGGGCGGATGGGTATAAGGTTAGAAGGGTTCCGAGAGTTTGGGATAGATCGTGGGTAGGAGGTGGAAGTGATTGTAGGGATGTGGTGAGGAGGACCGGGATGTGGAGAGATGTCGCCGGCAGTAAGGAGGAGCAGAGAAAGCGTTAGTAGGTGGGAGCAAGAGAGGGCATGAGGTGGCTCTGTGTGTTTGGAGGCAAAGGATTGTATGTTGAGGAATAGCTCTGAGGAGGTGGTGAGGTGGGTGGGGAGAATGGAGGGAGAGATGAAGAGTTCATTACTAGGTGTAGGGATTAGGGGTAGTTGTAAAGCCCCCGTCTCACATAGCGAGATCGCTGCTGTGTCACGGTTTTGGTGACGCAACAGCGACCTCGCCAGCGATGTCGCTATGTGTGACGCTTTGCAGCGATCAGGCCCCTGCTGTGAGGTCGCTGATCGCTGCAAAGTGTCCTGGACCATTTTTTGGTTGTTGCCTTCCCGCTGGTCAGCACACATCGCTGTGTGTGACCAGCGGGAGCAGCGATCAGGCTGGTAACCATGATAAACATCGGGTTACTAGGGGCACACGCGCAACTAGTAACCCGATGTTTATCATGGTTACGAGCCTGCTAAAGTGAGTGGTAACCTCCTGCTCACCGTAGCAGAGTGGTAACCATGATAAACAACGGGTTACTAGGTGCGCGTGTGCCCCTAGTAACCCGATGTTTATCATGGTTACCAGCCTGCTCCTACTTCAGCAGGCTGGTAACCGGAGCAGGACATCGTGAAAAGATTCTTTCCACGATGTCGCTGCTCCCCCGATCGTTGGTGAGCCTGCCTGTTTGACAGCTCACCAGCGACCACATAGCGACGCAGCAACGATCCCTGACATTTCATATCGTTGTCGGGATCGTTGCAGCATCGCTAAGTGTGACGGGGCCTTAAGAAGTGAAGGATTAAGGGGGTGAGAGTGAAAACAAACACAAACATTGTTTACTGTGACAAAGTATCCAGTTACCTTCAGTTCCCTTCAGGTATTATTCAGGATTAATTCAAATTTCAGACACTTCAGCTAATGGACACTTAAGGTGATGGACACAGACTAAAGTCTAACAGACTCCTGGCCCACAATATATTTGTAACAGAATGCATTCAGCTGTGAACCAGAGGGGAGTGGTCTGTGCTCATCTTGATTAGCTGGTTAGATTGAACCAGATGCTGGATACTCAAAGACTGAGTAAACAAGGTCATAAATGAAAGTGGGGGGTAGCTGGTGTAGCTTGGGTGACGTACCATTAGAAAGTAGGAACACAACGGTATAGAGAAGACTGCATGGAAGTCAGCATGGGAAAGTTTCGTGACGTACCATTAGAAAGTAGGAACAGAACGGTATAGAGAAGACGGCATGGAAGTCAGCATGGGAAAGTTGGGTGACGTACCATTAGAAAGTAGGAACAGAACGGTATAGAGAAGACTGCATGGAAGTCAGCATGGGAAAGTTTTGTGACGTACCATTAGAAAGTAGGAACAGAACGGTATAGAGAAGACGGCATGGAAGTCAGCATGGGAAAGTTGGGTGACGTACCATTAGAAAGTAGGAACAGAACGGTATAGAGAAGACTGCATGGAAGTCAGCATGGGAAAGTTTTGTGACGTACCATTAGAAAGTAGGAACAGAACGGTATAGAGAAGACTGCATGGAAGTCAGCATGGGAAAGTTTTGTGACGTACCATTAGAAAGTAGGAACAGAACGGTATAGAGAAGACGGCATGGAAGTCAGCATGGGAAAGTTGGGTGACATACCTGTAAGAGGAATGGATAAACAGATGCTGATTAGAGTGCGGTGATGGCAGGTAAGATACAGTCTGCATGCATCATATTATTCAGGATTAATTCAAATTTCAGACACTTCAGCTAATGGACACTTAAGGTGATGGACACAGACTAAAGTCTAACAGACTCCTGGCCCACAATATATTTGTAACAGAATGCATTCAGCTGTGAACCAGAGGGGAGTGGTCTGTGCTCATCTTGATTAGCTGGTTAGATTGAACCAGATGCTGGATACTCAAAGACTGAGTAAACAAGGTCATAAATGAAAGTGGGGGGTAGCTGGTGTAGCTTGGGTGACGTACCATTAGAAAGTAGGAACACAACGGTATAGAGAAGACGGCATGGAAGTCAGCATGGGAAAGTTTTGTGACGTACCATTAGAAAGTAGGAACAGAACGGTATAGAGAAGACGGCATGGAAGTCAGCATGGGAAAGTTTTGTGACCTACCATTAGAAAGTAGGAACAGAACGGTATAGAGAAGACGGCATGGAAGTCAGCATGGGAAAGTTGGGTGACATACCTGTAAGAGGAATGGATAAACAGATGCTGATTAGAGTGCGGTGATGGCAGGTAAGATACAGTCTGCATGCATCATATTATTCAGGATTAATTCAAATTTCAGACACTTCAGCTAATGGACACTTAAGGTGATGGACACATTTATTATAGCGCCATTAATTCCATGGCGCTTTACATTTGAAAAAGTGGTATACGTAGGAAACAACAAGTAAAATAGTTTGAACAAAAACAAGTCACCGACTGGTACAGGAGGAGAAAGGACCCTGCCCGCGAGGGCTCAATTATACCAGCGATCAGAGTTTAAAGTTAAGTCCCATAGATAGACGAAGTAAAAGGAAATGAAAAAGTATTAAAAAAAAATGATAACTATATTTAAAAAGACGAATGTTTATAAAATTGCTATCGCTGAAAACGCCATATTCTCCCTAAAAAAACAAGCAGATGTACAGCCTGGTCAGCGGAGAAATAAAAATGTCATAGCTCTCAGAATATAGCAAAGCAAAATCATTTCTTCTTTCTCAGAAATTGTTGTGTAAAAGTGGCACAACCTAAAAAAATATATACAGTGGCTTGGAAAAGTATTCACCCCCTTTGGCATTTTTTGTGTTTTGCTACTTCACATCCTGGAATTTTCAGTTTTTTTGGGAGGGGAAGGGGGGGTGCGCAGCAGTTCATGTAAAGAACATGCCTACAACTGTGAACGTTTGATTTTCTTTTTATTGTGAAGCAAACAACAAATATGGCAAAATAACTGAAAACTTCAGTGTGCATAACTAATCACCCCCCCAAACTCCGAAAATCAGTACTTTGTAGAGCCTCCCTCTGCGGCAATTACAACTGCAATTCTCAAGTCTCTGAGCTTTGCACAATTTACCACTGGGATTTTTGCTCATTCCTCAAAGCAAAACTGCTCCAGCTCCTTCAAGTTAGATGGTTTCCTCTGGTTAACATCAATCTTCCAGTCTGACCACAGATTCTCAATTGGATTACGGTCTGGGCTTTGACTAGGCCACTACAAAACATTTACACTTTTTCCCTTAAACCACTCGAGTGTTGCTTTAGCAGTATGCTTTGGGTCATTGTCTTGTTGGAAGGTGAACATCCATCCCAGTCTCAAATCACTGAGATATTGAAACAGATTTTGCTCAAGAATATCCCTGTATTTCGCAGCATCCATCTTCCCTTTGACTCAGACCATTATCCCTGTCCCTGCTGCTGATAAACCTCCACCACGATGCTGCCACCACCACGTTTCACCGTGGTGATGGTGTTCATGGGGGTGGTGAGCTGTGTTGGTTTGACTCCAGACATAGCATTTGCCTCAGTGGCCAAAAGGTTCAATTTTGGGTTCATCTGACCACAGCACCTTCCTCCATACATTTGGGGAATCTCCCACATGTCTTTTGGCAAGCTCAAAATGAGCCTTACAATTTTTGTGTAAGTAAAGGCTTTTTTCCGCCCACTCTTCTATAAAGTCCACTCTATGGAGTGTACGGCTTATTGTGGTCATATGGACAGATACTCCAGTCTCTGGCTGGGACGTCTGCAGCTCGTTCAAGGTTACCTTTGGTCTTTGTGCTGCCTATTTAATTAATGCCCTCCTTGCCTGGGCTGTGAGTTTTGGTGGGCGGTATTAATTTGGTGCTAAAGCAACATTTTTGCGGGAAGATTTTATTTTTTAATTTTCATGGCTCAACATTATAAAATTGTGAAGCACCTGTGGGTTCAAGGTGCTTACCATACCTTTAGATAAGTTCCCTAAGGGGTCTAGTTTCCAAAATGGGGTCACTTGTGGGCAGTTTCCACTGTTTAGGCACATCAGGGGCTCTGGAAATGCAACATGACGTCCACTTTCTATTCCAGCCAATTTTGTTCTCCAAAAGTCGAACGGTGCTGCTTCTTTCCCGAGCCCTGTTATGCACCCAAACAGAAGTTTTCAACCATATATTGGATATCGGCGTACTCAGGAGAAATTGCACAACAAATTGTACAGTCCATGTTCTCCTGTGAAAATGAAAAATTTGGGGCTCAAAGCAACACTTTTATTTTTCATTCCCCATTGCTTTTCCTTTGAAGCACCTAAAGAGTTGAAAAACTTCTTGAACGTAGTTTTTAAAATGGTGGATATTTTCTGTCACATAGGTTGGAAAAATGAAAAATTTCTAATTTGTTTTTTCCTGAAGGGATAAAAATTATCTCACAATCACTGGAATGCGTTGAAGCCTTCCAGATTTTGTTATCACATAAAGTGACATTGGTCAGAATTGTAAAATTTTTGGCCTGGTCAGGAAGGTGAAAACAGGCTTGGGGGAGGGGATTAAAATAAGCTCTGGAAGCTGATTTGTCATGCTCATTTACATATTAAGGAAAACATAGATTTCTCTGGAAGAAAATATCGGATTACAGATAGTTTTATTCAGCTTCCTATGACCTGCATGTCCATATATATGGATTAGGAGGGCTGATCCTACTGACAGATTCCCTTTAATTCTTCCACTTGTTGTCCATGTTTGTTGACCTTAAGCAGAGATCATCTATTAGCCCACCATGGGAGTACAAGAATGTAGGGTATATGCTTGCACCATAAGGAGTGTGTTCATTTATGGTTGCTTAGTTTACTAACACATGGATTTTATTTCAGGTATCTTGAGGTACAGAGTGGATTTTCAAGGAATGGAGTACCAAGGAACAGATGATGAATTCTTTGACCTGGATGACTACTAGGTAGTCGAGATGGGTCTGGCGAATTGTGCCTAACCCTCCAGCATCCAACCCAAGAAGATGATTTATGGTGGAAAATAAAAATGGTCCTTGCCTTAGAATTTGAACATTTCCAATACTTCGCCTATAAGCATTGGATAAGAAAAATGAAAACTTTTTTTTTTTTTTCTTCTCTTTCTTTGTCATGATGGTAAACGCTGCTTCAAGGTTCCCTCATGCCACTTGGACATGTCTGACCGAATCCGTTTTTACTTACCAAGAAATCAGTTCATCTTGTATTTTAAGAAAATGTTTTTTCATTTTATCTTTATAGACAGGCAATTCGCTGGCTTCAGATATCCGTGCAATTCATACACCATTAAGCGTACTTTTTTATTTTATGTCAGGGAGACATAATATCCATTTATAATGTTTGATTTTTCAGAATAAAGAATGGATAAGTACACACTAAAACTATACAATGTATACAGCAGATTGCAGACGCTTGCCAGTCCTGTTATAAGTTACATATGCTATGTAAGGTCTGTGCTAAAGCAGCTGAGGTCCATTTTTGTGGCTACCTGCTAGAAACATCAGTGGACATGAAGTCACCAAGATGCAAGTGCAAAGTTAGGTTTTGAATGAAAGGATGAGACATAACCTTATTACAGGGTCAGTTATGAAGATATATCCTTGCATGATCCTGTAAAAACAGCACTCAGCATGCATATAGTACCGCTTACATTAATCACGCTTCCAGCAGCCAAGCATCTAATGACTAACAAAGTAGGGGATGTGCGGGCGGTTGCTTTTCTTCACTGCCACTCGGTATCCTAATAAAAGTGGGCAATTGATATATGCAAAACACGTGACCTCCAAGTCTTTGAACTGGTTTCTCAGTTTAATTTATTTTTTATTAAAGATGCTTCCCCAATATTACCAGCAATCATGAATACAAAGGTCCCTTGTCTCTCCATTTAAATGGGGCTGCAATTGAGCACTCTGACTTACAATACTCATCTGTCTTCATCAGTCCCATAGGCTGTGAATGCATAGGTGGGCCCGAGCGCGCACTACTGCCCCATTCAAATGGTGGACCTTGCACTTTTATCTATGTGATTGGTTAGACCCTGCAACAAGGCTCTTTCCCATCTATAGGCTTTAAGTGCCGATTATGTGAAAACCCTTTGAAAGGGGGCAAAATGTTTTTCACGAACTAAAAAAGATCCCACTTCAAACTGATTAATACCCACCTCCCAACACACAGACCTTGATTCAGCATAGGCTGCTCTGTAGCCTACATCAGAAGAGAAGTCACCCCTCCTCCAGTTGCCAAACTACTGCAGCGATCAGGTGACTTCCGCAGCTCATCATTTGATGTTTTTCTGATGCGGTAATCAAAATTATCCCGCCGTTGCAGCCAACCGCAAGCCACTGTTGGACCTTAACATCTTCTCTTCAATGGCCTGTGTGGAATTCAGGTGGGAGCCTGTTGGCGAGTATTAATTTGGTTTGCTTATACATCCAAGTCCTTGGGGTACTTCTTTTTGCTCAGACAGCCCCTTTTACGTAATTTTTCTGATTTATTTTTCCCTTCCTACAAATCTTTTCCTCTGACAGGTCGGCAACAGTTCCACATACATATACATGCTGTCATTTTCTTTTTTATAAAGTACATTATGATTTTCTCTATATGAAATGCTTGCAAAAGAGTTTTCATTCTTTTCATGTAGTTGGCCCATGTCTCTAAGGACTAAATTTTATTCAAATCCCTTAAAATATTATATCGACTTACGCAAACATACCCAGACTATCACATATTGAATGTTACTGTCCCTTTACAGACAGTCCTAATTAATTTTCTAGTCCCAACTGCTTCCAAAATAAGTATTTTGCCGTGTCTTGCTCTTTCAAAAATGACTGCATAATGCTGTTGTACATGGGCCTGTTATCACGTTTCTAAGAAAAATGGATGTAAATTTGCTTTGATTTAGAAAGCTGGTCTACTTCAAACTTACAATTAACATGGTAGCTTTCTTCCTTTTTGCTATATTTGGAAATGATGCCAAATTTTTGTATTTCTTTAATGTGTTCTTTTCAGTGGCACATCATATACATATATGTACAAATGAAATGGGGTACAATTCTTAACCTTATATATCCTGAAATGAGTGTTCCCAAGCAGTAATAACTTGGTGTTGTGATGTACAGAAATGGAGAAAAGTATTAAACCATATTTAAGAATAGTGATGTTTCAGGGTTTTTAATTATGCTTTCTCAGACTTGACCTGTTTCTGGAAGGTGAGCATGCTTTTTAATGGATTCATGCCTGAAAACAAAAACTTGTCAGGCAACCCCTTTAACTTTAGAGCTTGTCTGAGCAGAATGACTGTTCAAACCAAGTACAGGCGCTCAGTGCACCCTTGGTGTGGCCAAACATTTAAGTGCAGCTTCCCACCCACTACTTTTCCCTCTCTCCACGTCGACCTCTTTTTTGACAATTCTGGCTTTATAAAGCCAAAATAGGCTGGAGATAGAAAGCAAGGAAGTGAGAGGTGCACTTAAAATGCATCTACCAGTAGTATCAACCCTTCTAAGCCATGTATATGGGCATATAGGTCATAGCAAGTTGAACAAAATTATATCTGTAATCTGATGCCTTATTCCAGAAAAAGGAATGCTTTTCTTATGTAAATGAGCTGTTCTAGACTATGGGCCGAACACTGATCTGCATGAGAATCTGCCTCCAAAGATTATTGTCAATGAAAGGTGGCGTGATCAGTGAGACATGTAATAGCCGATCTCACTGCAGAACTGTGTAATTATTATACCTGACACATCTGCAGGTTCCGCTCAATGCTTCAGCTTCCATCTCACAGGCTCACTGACGTAATATTGCTGCAGTACAGCAGAGCTCTAGCTCCTGTACTGTTACTTGTCTCACGCTGGTAACGCCTCTTTTTATTTAAAATAAGCTCTGCAGGCAAATTCTCATGCAGATCAGTGTCCGGCCCATAGACTAGAACAGCTAATTTACGTATCAGAAGAACATGGATTTCTCTGGAATAAGGCATGAGATTGCAGATATCAATATATCAGTTTATCCAGCTTCCTATGACCGACATGCCCATATAGACAGCTTAGGAAGGTTGATCCTACGTGCAGCTTACCTTTAAATGTTTGGCCACACCAAGGGTGCACCGAGTGCCTGTGCTTGGTTTCAACAGTCATTCTATGCTGATACTTCCTATGTCATTCTTTCATAACTCATTTTTACAGCCGAACCAGACATTTTTGCTTTGCTTGTTATGGTCATGTGTAAAAACTCTTCACTAATCATGCTTTGCCTGTGGACGCACTACTGATGCTTACCAGTGTGAGTGAATACACCTTAGTAGGTGAGAATTGCATTGATTCAAACAAAACTCTCCAGTTAGGCCATGTGCGCACAGCGTTTTTGCTGCGGTTTTTCCACGCGGAAATGCACCAAAAATTCTAGGTAATCAATCTGCCAGCTAATGCAAGAACAATCCTGATGTGCTGTGCACATGATCAGGAGTTTTCCGCTCAGGATTGTCATTGCGTTTAATTCCGCAGCATGTCCATTCTTTGTAGCGTTTCTGCAGCGTTTCCCGCCTTTTGAGGTCAATTGAACCGCAGCAAACCCACAGGTACAAATATATCTGCGGATTTGCTACGGATGTTTGCTGCACATTTGACTTACTCAAGTCAATGAGTCAAATACTCCACAAAAACGCACAAAAGAATGGTACCCGGGCTGGGAAAGAAGACTACTCCTCCCATCAGCTGACTGCTGCTCCTGATGATAACAGCGAGAGCAGGCGCAGCTGAGGGGAAAAGTAGTCACCTTATTCTCACCTGTTCAATGTCCCCTGGCGACCGGATCACTTGGCGGCAGTTCACCAGAGTTAATCAGCTGGAGATCAGCTGAGCGCTCCAGGACCTCACTTTACGGCATCGGTGCTGTGTGAGAATATTCCCACGCAACACTGATGCAGTAAATGAAGTCACCAGAGCTGATCTTCAGCTGATGAACTCAGCCAGCAGCACAGCAATGTACACTGACAGGAGTGATTACACTCCTGTCAGTGTATAGGATTGTCTTCTACAGCTGTCACATCAGTGATTGATGTGGCTGCTGTTTAAGTGACCTGGATCTCTGTGGGACACTGGGATTACGTCATGACTGCGGACAGGTGAGGGTTATGGTTGTTTTTTATTTTTGCTTTTTTACAGGAGACGAGAGGTTTGGGGATTAGGCAAATAATAAATAAATTATTAAAACTGTGGAATTCTATTTAATTGAAATACTTTATTCTGGCCGTGTCTTTTTTGAAAAAGCGTTGTATACCTTACTACGGGGTTAGTGATGGTGGCGTCTTATAAACTCCTCTCCATTACTAACCTGGGCTTCATGTCAGCCGCCACTACAAGGCTGAATATAGAAACTACCGCACTCCTGGAGTGGGAAAGGTGTCCAGGTAGGGTTACAAGCCCGTAATAATATTAATAAATAACCTGGCACTCAATTGACTCAATATTTTTGTGAATGAATATTTAATACTGTAATACAACAAGCAGACGTTTCAGTCACAAAGGACCTTCATTGGTGTACAGAATATGGGTGATGGTATGTGTAAGGCGGAAGCCAGGTAGGTATAGTGAACTGAGGTATAGAGACCATATACAGCCGTGGAGGTGGTTGAACACTGTGTCCACCGTTTGTTCACGGCTGTATATGGTTTCTATGTCTCATAGTTCACTATATCTACCTGGCTTCCGCCTTACACATACCATCACCCATATTCTGTACATCGATGAAGGTCCTTTGTGACTGAAACGTCTGCTTGTTGTACTACAATATTATTAAATATTTATTCACAAAAATATTAACGAGTCAATTGAGTGCCAGGTTATTTATTAATGCCACTACAAGACTGGCATGAACCCCAACCTTATTGCCCCACTCGCCGCCGCTACACAACAGTGGGAAAAGCGAGGCGAAGTCCCAGATTTGGCGCGTCTTATGGATGTGCGGTTTCTGGGACTGCTGAAAGTTGATATTATTAACGGTGAAGGGGGCCAGGATCCATGGCCCCTTCCCTGGCTATTATCAGCCCGAAGCTGTCTGTTTAGCCTTTGCTGGTTAGATTTTATAGGGGGACACTATTTCAATTGTAATCTAGCCAGTAAATGCTAAGCAAACAGCTGTGGGCTGTTAATAGCCAGGGAACATTTTTGGCTAATGGCCCCTTCCACGGCTGCTGATATCAGCTCCCAGCGGTCAGCTTTCCCTCTGCTGGTTATGAAAATGACGCGGGAGTCCATGCCATTTTTTTTTATTTTTATTTTAGGCTATGTGCCCACAATCCAGACGTAGCAGCGCTTTGGAAGCAGCATATCTCTTCTATTGAACGCAGGTAAATCCACATGTGTTCATTGAACCATGCGGATTTACCGCATTTAATACATTCTAGTGGTCAAATTTCTGTTGCGGAGGCTAGCGGCTCCGCAAGAGAGAATGACATGCTGCGGTCCTGAAAGAGTGCCGCATGTCAGTGTCCGCGTATGATCCGCAGCCTGAGATGCACGCATAGCGGACTGGATTTCTAGAAATCCCATCCACTATGCTGTAACATCTGGACGCTGCAGGTTCAATGCTGTATAAACACACAGCTTCAAACCCGCAGTGGCTCCCGATCGTGACCACATACCCAAACTCACCGGCTGCATGTCAATTTCTGTAGTGGTAATGCCAGTCTCCGCTGCAGATTTTGACCGATTGAAGTGTCATTACATGCAGTGGATCTGTATGCATTGACAACAAAAGTGCAGCATTAGAACACTGTTTTGGACGCAGCTAAAATATGCTGCGTCCAAAGCGTTGCTGGTTGCTAATTTTAGGGACATAGGGTCTACACAAACAGCTCTCAGCTGCCCCAGAAATTACATGAATGGGAATGCTAATGAGATTGGGTTTAGCTGACACTTAGCTCTTTTGTTTAGTGATGACAAGGTGTCATTCAGACCCTTTCATTACTTTAATTAGGTTTTGTAAAGAATTAAACACAGAGTAAAACACTTTATTTGAAATATAACAGACACATTCTTTCATCATTTAAATTAACCAATATACTCGCCCCAGGTCTGACAGTAATCCAAGGGTTAAAGCGATGTCACTTTTCTTTTTTCAAATATCTTTATTTAGCTCCAAAAAGCATCCATTGATGTAAAAAAAAATTCTTTTTTTCTGCAGCGTTTTCCCTGCCACGAGATGCTGAAACGCTGAAGAAATTTCTGCAATCAAATCCTGAACTTGCATGCATAGCCTTACACATTTTGTCTGGTTTATATTGCTGCTAACTTAAACACCTTTTATATATTGACCATATACCCATAGTTATGGATTGATTTTTTTATTGGTTGTTCCTTGACTGGATTTGTATCTATTCATTCCCCCACCCCACAAAGACCGGTGGGTATAAATTACATTTCTAACTTTGTCTTGTGAATTGCTTCTGGGCATAAACCCTTTATTTCATACTCGTTACAGTGACCCTAAAACTGACCTGTCATTCCTCTGTATGAACTTATGACAGGTCACTGATCGTTCACTGACCTGCCTCCTATTTTACATAATGCATCTAGTAGTGTGGGGCTAGGTAAAATAGGAGGCAGGTCAGTGAAGGCACAGTGAGCTGTCATAAGAGCATACAGATCAATATGTAAGCCCCCCACAGGCCGCCCCGGAGCAAGAGCATATCATTATCTCCAAACTGACAAAGACCCACAGGATGGATTTCATCAACCAAGGTATCCTATTAATCAGTGTAAAGTCGCCCACCTGACGGTGTATGTAGTTTACTGAGCACGATCCTGCTGACAGGTGCGCTTTAAAGTAAGGCCCAACAGTGCTTCTGTTAGTGTGACATTAAGGCTATGTTCACACACGTGTTTTTTTCTGCAGCTAAATCTGCTGACAACTTTTCTCTGGCAGGAAAACAGCTGCGTCAAAAATGCAGGTTTTCCTGTGTTTTTTGATGCGTTTTTGCAACGTTTTTTTTTCACTGTCCTGTCTCCATTTAGGAATGTACAGTTCTGTGGAAAGAGAGAATCCCATTCTATTTTGCCATCAAAAACTATGGGTGAAAAAAAACAGCAAACAAAAAGCAACGTATGAACAGAGAATTCTGGTTTCTCATAGATTCTGCTGGTACTGCTAGATGCAGCTGAAAATTTGCATACAAATCTGCTGCAAAATACGCGACAAAGCACGTGTGTGAACATAGCCTGACCAGTCTAACACACTGCAATGCATAAGCATTGCACGGTATCAGACCAGCAATCTGATTTTAAAATGTTGGTCTCAAAAAGGGACTACATTTTTTTTTCATAAATGTAATAACATGAAAAAAAATATGCATCCCCTTTTTTTTATATATCTATTAAAAAATACACATTTGGTACCACTGCTCCCAGAACAAAACTTTTGCAAAGGTGAGAAATTTGGGACCACTGTCTAAAAACTCTGTAAAGCACATCTGGGTTCAAATTTGCTTAAACAAAAGCAGGTTTTGTAAACTTCACTGAAAAAACGATAAATTGCTGTGAAATTTTAAGGTTTCCAACACACTAACCAAAAAATAAGTTTGCAAAATAAGGCTGACAAAAAGTAGACGTGTAAATGTTGTTTATGAACTATTTTTTTGTGCTAAAATTTGCATTTTTCAACATTTTTGCCAAATTTGTGATATTTTCATAAATGAACTCAAATTTTATTGGCTTAAATTTACCACTGTCAGGGAGATTCACTTGAAAGAGGCCCCGAATATTCTGTTATCTACTGCTCAAAAAAATAAAGGGAACACTTAAACAACAGAATATAACTCCAAGTCAATTAAACTTCTGTGAAATCAAACCGTCCACTTAGGAAGCAACACTGATTGACAATCAATTTCACATGCTGTTGTGCAAATGGAATAGACAATAGATGGAAATTATTGGCAATTATCAAGACACCCTCAATAAAGAAGTGGTTCTGCAGGTGGGGATCACAGACCACATCTCAGTACCAATGCTTTCTGGCTGATGTTTTGGTCACTTTTGAATGTTAGTTGTGCTTTCACACTCGTGGTAGCATGAGACGGACTCTACAACCCACAGAAGTTGCTCAGGTAGTGCAGCTCATCCAGGATGGCACATCAATGCGAGCTGTGGCAAGAAGGTTTGCTGTGTCTGTCAGCGTAGTGTCCAGAGGCTGGAGGCGCTATCAGGAGACAGGCCAGTACACCAGGAGACGTGGAGGGGGCCGTAGGAGGGCAACAACCCAGCAGCAGGACCGCTACCTTTGCCTTTGTGCAAGGAGGAGCACTGCCAGAGCCCTGCAAAATTACCTCCAGCAGGCCACAAATGTGCATGTGTCTGCACAAACGGTTAGAAACAGACTCCATGAGGGTGGTATGAGGGCCCGACATCCACAGATGGGGGTTGTGCTCACAGCCCAACACCGTGCAGGATGCTTGGCATTTACCACAGAACACCAGGATTGGCAAAGTTGCCACTGGCGCTCTGTGCTCTTCACAGATGAAAGCAGGTTCACACTGAGCACATGTGACAGAGTCTGGAGACGCTGTGGAGAGCGATCTGCCTGCAACTTCCTTCAGCATGACCAGTTTGGCAGTGGGTCAGTAATGGTGTGGGGTAGCATTTCTTTGGAGGGCCGCACAGCCCTCTATGTGCTCGCCAGAGGTAGCCTGACTGCCATTAGGTACCGAGATGAGATCCTTGGACCCCTTGTGAGACCATATGCTGGTGCGCTTGGCCCTGGGTTCCTCCTAATGCAGGACAATGCCAGACCTCATGTGGCTGGAGTGTGTCAGCAGTTCCTGCAAGATGAAGGCATTAAAGCTATGGACTGGCCCGCCTGTTCCCCAGACCTGAATCCGATTGAGCACATCTGGGACATCATGTCTCGCTCCATCCACCAACGTCACGTTGCACCACAGACTGTCCAGGAGTTGGCGGATGCTTTAGTCCAGGTCTGGGAGGAGATCCCACAGGAGACCATCCGCAACCTCATCAGGAGCATGCCCAGGCATTGTATGGAGGTCATACTGGCACGTGGAGGCCACACACAATACTGAGCCTCATTTTGACTTGTTTTAAGGACATTACATGAAAGTTGAATCAGCCTGTAGTGTGTTTTTCCACTTTAATTTTGAGGGTGACTCCGAATCCAGGCCTCCATTGGTTAATAAATTTGATTTCTATTGATGATTTTTGTGTGATTTTGTTGTCAGCACATTCAACTTTGTACAGAACAAAGTATTCAAGGAGAATATTTCATTCATTCAGATCTAGGATGTGTTATTTGAGTGTTCCCTTTATTTTTTTGAGCAGTGTATATTGGCTAGGATAAAGCAATCTAAGCCAAAAAAGGTCAAGGTACGTAGTATACAGGTGCATCTAACTAAATTAGAATATCATCAATAAGTTAATTTATTTCAGTTCTTCAATACAGAAAGTGAAACTCATATATTATATAGAGTCATTACAATCAGAGTGATCTATTTCAAGTGTTTATTTCTGTTAATGTTGATGATTATGGCTTACAGCCAATGAAAACTCAGAAATCATTATCTCCGTAAATTAGAATACTTTATAACAACAGTTTGAAAAATGTTTTTAAAATCCAAAATGTTGGCCTACTGAAATATATGTTCAGTAAATGCACTCAATACTTGGTCGAGGCTCCTTTTGCATCAATAACTGCATCAATGCGGTGTGGCATGGAGGCAATCAGCCTGTAGCAGCATTGCTGAGGTGTTATGGAAGCCCAGGTTGCTTTGATAGCAGCCTTCAGCTCGTCTGCATTGTTGGGTCTGGTGGCTCTCATTAAGGGTTAAGGTCAGGTGAGTTTACTGGCCAATCAAGCACAGTGATACTGTTGTTTTTAAACCAGATATTGGTTCTTTTGGCAGTGTGGACAGGTGCCAAGTCCTGCTGGAGAATGAAATTTCCATCTCCAAAAAGCTTGGCAGAGGGAAGCATGAAGTGCTCTAAAATTTCCTGGTAGACGGCTGCGCTGACTTTGGTCTTGATAAAACGCAGTGGACCTACACCAGCAGATGACATGGCTCCCCCAAACCATTACTGATTGTGGAAACTTCACACTAGACCTCAAGCAGCTTGGATTGTGGCCTCTCCACTCTTCCTCCAGACTCTGGGACCTTGATTTCCAAATGAAACGCAAAATTTACTTTGCATTTACTTAGTTTCAATGACTGCCTTCTGGACATCTGTCAAGTCAGCAGTCTTCCCCATGATTGTGGAGCCTACTGAAACAGACTATGGGACCTTTTTAAATGCTTAGGAAGCCTTTGCAGGTGTTTTTTGTTAATTATTCCAATTTACTGAGATAATGACTTTTGTGTTTTCATTGGCTGTAAGCCATAATCATCAACATTAACAGAAATAAACACTTGAAATAGATCACTCTGTTTGTAATGACTCTATATAATATGAGTTTCACTTTTAGTATTGAAGAACTGAAGTAAATTAACTTTTTGATGATATTCTAATTTAGTGAGATGCACCTGTATATACTATTTGTAACTGATTGCATTACATGCAATCCTGGAAGTGATCTCCGTTTTCTGGCATAAGCATTTTGACGCAGCACTCCTATGTTCCAGTACATGTCGACAAGTATATCAAAGGAGAATAGCAACAATTTCACATTAGATGGTTTTCTTCAAATCTTTCACAGTGCGAGGCATGTTCTAATAATCCAAATGAAGGCGTCAGGTGGTGTCAGATCCAGATATTGTGGTGGCCAAAGCCCCTTTTAAAATTATCCTTTTGATGAAAAATGACTCAATTTCTGCCATGCTGTTTGCTAATGCTCCATCTTATTGAAAGCAACCCTCCGGTAACCTACTATGATTCATGAGCTGTTCAAATATGTAAAGGTTTACATCGGCGTTCTTGGTGGTGTCAAAGAAAATGAGGCCTATGGTGAAGTGTTTTTTTTTTAAGAGTGCAAAGGGATTTTGTGTGGGCCCTTTATGGGTGCTTTGCGAGTTAAAATAACCAGATAATTAGACCCACGTCTCATCAGACCATCATGTGGTCAGTATTCCTGGAATCAGTAACCCTTTCTGTTCACTTTGAGTTCCTGAACGACGGTGACACTTTACACATGCAATTTTGGCCCTTTTTTACAGCTGTTTTATATATTAAATAAGATCTCCCAGTCTCCTATGGAAGGTGTCTCAGATGTTTCATAGGTGACTGCTTCAGATGCTGTTGCACATCATTGTGTCCTGTGACATTTTTGGGTGGCCTAAACCTTAAGAAGGGACCAATAAGCCCGTTGCTCCCAGTTTCTGTACTATCTTCTGAATAAGACTCTTTGAGGGTACGTCACGATTACCATATTTGCTCCTAAACTAAAGTACACCAGCATCCTGAAGAGAAGTTGAATGAGGGGGCCATGGGGGTATGCAACCGGAAGCTGCACACTGAGGTTAAATGTCGCAAATGGTTGTCCAATGACTACCTTATCGGTCAGATACGGTGCATCCTGGCTTGTTCGAAGCTTCATATACTGAGGAGCATGTTGCATGTTGTTGTTTTAGGTTGCTTTATCCTAGAGATTATTACAGAATAGTTGGGTCCTCTTTTCTAAAAATCTCCTTGCACAATGTCATGAAAAGCAGCCTCAGAATCACTGAGATAGGAAGAAACATCCCAGAGTTATTTACACATAAGTGACACATCAGATTTGAAAAATTTGGCCTGGGGCAGGAAGGTGACAACTGGCTTCAGTTGAAGGGGCTTCTCAAACAACACAATGTAACTCCAAGTCAATAACACTTCTGTGAAATCTACCTGTCCAGTTATGAATACAATTGAACCGGACTGTATGGAAGGACACCATATTAAATACACAGGGTACTCCTACTGGAATGCATAGCCTATAAAAATATATGGAGTATGACCCCCAAAAAGAAGTTTGGAACAATATTGGATAATATTAAAAAGACAAATTTTATTCAGTATAATATACTCTAGGCAAATTAGTAGGTCACTGGGGATGGAAAACACAGATTCAAGGCGACAGTTATGTATAGAGATACACATGAGATCATCTGACAACATTTGAACAGGGGTTACACTCTGATATAAGTGTGACTAGCCACATAAAAGGAACGTACATAGATAGTCTAACCAAATGGCTATATATATAATCAGAAGAACCCAAGAGATGGCATGGAATCTATAGGTTCAGTAACCATTCCAGCCATTCTCATAGAAATGTAAGGCAATCATAGTGATGTCTTCAGCAAGTCGAATGACTCACCCATGTGCAATGTAAACTCCAATGTCGCGTTGAAGCCCCGACACGCATTTCGCGTGCTGCTTCCTCAGAGCACAGTGGCCAGAGCATGGAGCAGATACCAGGAGATGAGGAGGGAGCCATAGGAGGGCAACAACCCAGCAGCAGGACCGTTACCTCCTCCTTTGTGCAAGGAGGATCAGGAGGAGCAATACCAGAGCCCTGCAAAATGACCTGCAGCAGGCCACAAATGTGCTTGTGTCTGCACAAACGGTTAGAAACCGACTCCATGAGGGTGGTATGAGGGCCCGATGTCCACAGATGGGGGTTGTGCTCACAGCCCAACACCGTGATCTGCTGCCTGCAACATCCTTCAGCATGACCGGTTTGGCAGTGGGTCAGTAATGGTGTGGTGTGGTATTTCTTTGGAGGGCCGCACAGCCCTCCATGTGCTCGCCTGAGGTAGGCTGACTGCCATTAGGTACCGAGATGAGATCCTCAGACCACTTGTGAGACCATATGCTGGTGCGCTTGGCCCTGGGATCCTCCTAATGCAGGACAATGCCAGACCTCATGTGTCTGGAGTGTGTCGGCAGCACCTGCAAGATGAAGGCATTGAAGATATGGACTGGCCTGCCCGTTCCCCTGTCCTGAATCCGATTGAACACATCTGGGACATCATGTCTCGCTCCACCCACCAACGTCACGTTGCACCACAGACTGTCCAGGAGTTGGCGGATGCTTTAGTCCAGGTCTGGGAGGAGATCCCACAGGAGACCATCCGCAACCTCATCAGGAGCATGCCCAGGCATTGTAGGGAGGTCATACACGCACGTGAAGGCCACACACAATACTGAGCCTCATTTTGACTTGTTTTAAGGACATTACATCAAAGTTGGATCAACCTGTAGTGTGTTTTTCTACTTTAATTTTTGGGGTGACTCCAAATCCAGGCCTCCATTGGTTAATAAATTTGATTTCCATTGATGATTTTTGTGTGATTTTGTTGTCAGTACATTCAACTTTGTACAGAACAAAGTATTCAATGAGAATATTTAATTCATTCAGATCTAGGATGTGTTAATTGAGTGTTCCCTTTATTTTTTTGAGCAGTGTATAATAAAAAATA
Source organism: Phyllobates terribilis (assembly GCF_046119375.1). Lineage (NCBI taxonomy): Eukaryota > Metazoa > Chordata > Amphibia > Anura > Dendrobatidae > Phyllobates > Phyllobates terribilis. Next base: position 52,355,643 of record NW_027362770.1, on the reverse strand, counting down.
AGCTACACTCACCCAGTGTGTGTAGGGCCCCTACTCTTCTCCATCTACACCTTTGGCCTGGGACAGCTCATAGAGTCCCACAGCTTTCAATATCATCTCTATGAAGATGACAGACAGATCTACCTCTCTGGACCAGATATCACCTCCTTACTAGTGATGAGTGAGCACTAAAATGTTCGTTCGAGTCGAGAAAATTAGAATGCTCGAGTGCTCAGACCGAGTAACGAGCCCAATGTAAGTCTATGGGAAACTTGAGCATTTTTCCGGTGGCTCTCCCCAGCGGTCTGCAGAGGGCCTAAAAATTGCCCAAATTGATAGGAACAGTGCTCAAATGACATGGGAACAGCATGGGGAAGACCCATGGAAGTATTTCTGACTTCTAGGTCACTGCTGTCAACAACGTTGTCAGAAGTATTACTCCACTTTTTCGGACTCACAATAAAACATACAAAAACAAAACCAAAATGGATTTTCCTTGGCAATACGTTAAGGAACATCCTTTCCAGGGTAATGACTTGTATACAATTCAGAATAAATAACCAAAACAAAAAATGCTCCTTCACACCTTGGGCTATGTTCACACGTAACGTTTTTGATGAGTTTTTGCATTGCTTTTATCCAAGGCATGCATTCACTGAGAAATGTCATTTTAACATTTTACAACCTTATCTGGCCATGTGGTGTGTGACACATCATCAGACACATCCTGTTCCATTTATGATGGAGGGACTCTGAAATTCACAAAGACTATTTTTATAGGGCCTTCAGGAGGCCCATACTATTCTTAAAGGGCCAGCAGTCGGCTTTGCTGTTCCCATTATTAACGAGTGGGTCACCTATATTGTTATTCCGTATGCAGTGATTGCAACGGCTGCCAAAAATTTGCAAAAAATGCTCTCATTATTAGGAAGTGGGTCTCCCATACTGCTTGCCTATGCAGTGAAGCAACGGCTGACAAAAATTTGGAGGAACTCCAATGCCCCTTGCAAGAGACGTAGAGATCAGAGGGCCTCCTGAAAACAATGTTCCCATTATTAGGAAGTGTGTCTCCCATACTGTTGGCCTATACAGTGAAGCAACGGCTGCCAAAAATTTGGAGGAACTCCAATGCCCTTTGCAAGAGACGTAGAGGTCGAAGGGCCTCCTGCAAAAATTGCTCCCATTGTTAGGAAGTGTGTCTCCCATACTGTTTGCCTATGCAGTGAAGAAATGGCTGCCAAAAATTTGGAGGAACTCCAATGCCCCTTGCAAGAGACATAGAGGTCAGAGGGCCTCCTGAAAACAATGTTCACATTATTAGGAAGTGTGTCTCCCATACTGTTTGCCTATGCAGTGAAGCAACGGCTGCCAAAAATTTGGAGGAACTCCAGTGCCCCTTCCAAGAGACGTAGAGGTCGGAGGGCCTCCTGAAAACAATGTTCCCATTATTAGGAAGTGTGTCTCCCATACAGTTTGTCTATGCAGTGAAGCAATGACTGACAACAATTTGGAGGAACTCCAATGCCCCTTGCAAGAGACGTAGAGGTTGGAGGGCCTCCTGAAAACAATGTTCTCATTATTAGAATGTGTGTCTCCCATACAATTTGCCTATGCAGTGAAGCAACGGCTATCAAAAATTTGGAGGAACTCCAATGCCCCTTGCAAGAGACGTAGATATGTTGATATGGTACATATGGTGGTGATATGGTGGTGGAGGATGAGGATGCGGAGAAGGAGGAGGACAAGAGCAAATAGACAAAATCACAAAGGGTATACCCATGTCTGGGTATGAAGACAGAAGTGCATGGGAATAGAGTTACACCTCCCAAAAAAAAAGACACTGTATTTGAGTTTATGTTGCACTGCTATAATTCGGTGGTGTTGAGAAGTCTGGCCCAATCCAGCCCTTGCTCATTTTTATAAGCGTCAGCCTGTCAGCATTTTCAGTTGACTGGCGGATGCGCCTATTGGTTATAATTTCTCCGGCGGCACTAAAAACCCGCTCTGACAAAACGCTAGCGGCAGAGCAGGCCAGGACCTCCAAGGCTTAGAGAGCCAGTTCATGCGACGTGTCCAGCTTGGATAACCAATAATTCTAAAGCACAGAGGAATCATGGAAGATGTTGGTATGGTCAGTAAGGTACTCCCTCAGCATCTTCCGCCACTTTTCCCTCCTTGAGAGAGCACCCCGCGCATTAGGGCTTGTGCAATTCGCGGGTCTGAGAAAACTGTCCCAGAACTTTGACAGTGTTCCTCTGCCTCTGCTCGATTGCATTTGTGTCTCTCTTGCCTGTACTCCTTGGTTGTCCAACGAACTGTGACCTCTGCTGCCAGCGTTTTCAGATGGGAATTTTTTTAAAATTCCGCAACAAGGGGCTTCTTGTACTGCACCATTTTATAAGGCCTGTCTTGCAAGGGAATAAGAGATAGAAAGTTCTCCTTGTAGCATGGGTCTAGAAGTGTAAACAACCAATAATGACTGTCACCCAAAGCTTATACAATGCAAGTGTCACGAGAAAGGCAGCGTAACATAAACTCAGCCATGTGTGCCAGACTGCAGAAGCAAGACTTCCGTGTCCTCACTAAGAGGATGACTGACCATGCTCTCCTCCTCATCCTCTTCCTCTTCCTCCCTGTCCTCAGGCCATCCACGCTGAACAGACGATATGACAGTTGTGCAGGTAGTACCATCTATAGCGCAGGAAACCAGCTCCTGTTCTTCCTCCTCTTCCTCTTCCTCATTGTCACCCAATCCAAATTGGGATGAGATGAGGCTGGGCTGTGTAGCATCACCCTGTGTAGTACCGTGGTCCATCTCATCATGCTTCTCCTGCAATGCCTCCTCTTTAATTGTGAGCAGCAAGTGACGCCCCCCCTGGGCCGTGGGGTACCCGGTGCCGGGCCGGTGGATGCTGGGGAATGTCACAGTGGCGGTGACCCAGTCCATGACCCCGGGCAGTCAATAAAAGGGGTTATATATAAGGGATTTATAGAGTTTTTATAGAGTTCGTGACGCCACCTGTGAAATGCGGCTAAAGGGAGCCGCCACTGCGGAGTAGTCCTCTAAAGCTGATGTTACTGCAGCAGGGATGGTGTGGCTCTCCACAGGAAGAGCTAGCTCCAGGGCAGTGTAGATGATGTTGCAGGTTGTGCTGGACATTGTAGTGCAGTCCCAGGGTCTTTACTCATAGTTAACGCAGTCCAGATTACAGGCGCCAAAGTAACCTCCCTCGTCGTGCTGTGCGTACTCAGTGAGGGGTTCAGTCCACCCCCAGATAGCTCCGATTACTTAGCAGGACCCCCTTCTGTGTCCTCTCACTGGCCTTTTCCCTGCACCTCACACCTAGTATCTCCAATCCGGTACCCGCGGGCCTTGGCGGGCAACGTCTGTTCCGTCCCCTGGGTCCTATGTGGCTACCTTCTGGGTGAGATTGGCGTGGACTTGTGGCTACAGGACATAAAGCACTGCAGCCTCCGGTTTCTAGCTGAGACTTGCAATCTTCTACTAGTTGAGGGACCGGTTCCCTTTGTGTGGCCTGACCCCTCCACCACTGGGCAGATGCGGGCGTACGGGTGGCCTTCTGCTCAGCCCGTACCCCTAGGGTTCTTTCTTCTGTTCCTGGAGCCTCTCTGCTCCCTCTCCTCTCTTCTCTCCTTCCTCTCAGACTTGGGCCTCACTGGCTAGGCCCGCCTCTGGAGCAGAGCTCCTGTAGAGCCTCTGCTCCTCTACTTCTCCTCCTCTGACTGAACTCTCTTTCTAAGATGGCTTCCCAATTTATATCACTCCCTCATCAGTACTCCCCTAAGCTACTTCCTCCACCCACACCCACTACATGGTTCCCCCCTCTCTGGGTTCCCCCCACTCCAGCCAGGAAAGGGGCTCAGCAAGTATGTGGGAGGCATCTTTCCCCTCCTGCTGGCTTGGAGTGGTGTGTGTTGGATGCAGGTGTTAGGGTCCTGAGCTGTACTCCTTCCTTACCTGAGAGTGAGATGCCACATCTCTGGCTGAGATGCAACACCTCTGTGGCGACCGAACCCTCAGGGGCGCCACATACCCCCCTGGTAAAACACAGCATGTCTGCGGGCTGGAACAAAGTAAAAGACAAAGTATTTTAAAGACATGCAAAATTTTAGAATGCATTCGCATAGAAGATTACCAACATAACATCTCTTCCCTTTATGGGAGGCTCTTTTTCTTTAATGTTACTGGTTACATTTCCTTACCAAAAACATTATAACATTTTTTAAAGAACATCTCTCTTTACACATATAAAACATTTTTCTTATTAAAAATTTTTCAACAGGTTACAGCACAATCTGCAACCAGGTGTCCATTCTTCAGTAAGGTGCAAACTAGCAAACACGAACATGAGGGACCCGTCTGAAAACCCTCAATGTAGGCCGTGGGCGTGGCTGCAGGGCATAGGTGATCCAGGTGTTGGACCACGACTTCGGCCACGCCAAACGGGTTTTTGTTCTGAGGTCATCGTTGTACAGATATAAAACCAATAAGGGGCACTTTAAGAAGTGCAATTATTTACAGTTAAGTTTTTGGCTGCTCACAGTCCTTAGCCTGTCAGTTCCTTGTACCCTTTCTGGGTAATTATGCAAACAAATACAATTTTCAAACTTGCAGCATTCCTGCTATACCCTTCCAGGCAACTATATACAGTTCAAGGTTCCAGCTACTATGCTTAGTAGTGGTGCTCCCTCCAGGGAAGCTCTTGTCCACTGTAGGCTGGCCCAGCCGGGTCATCAGCGCTGTAGGGTTAGGAACTGCTCACTTTCCCCACCCGGTGGACATTCAGAGCATACCAGACCCTTTCACCTCTGTGCCTGGTGTAGGTGACGTAATAACCCGGGTACAGGTTCCAGTCTGGGTGACCTTCTTTTAGGTGGGACTCCACGTCCCTCCGTTTTACAAAAAGATCTGTCTCGGACTGCGGGTCCCGGATGAAGCCCCAACCTCCTTCGAGGTTGAACTTTACTATTGTCCCCTCGGCACGGGGACCGGATGCTGCCCTACTGTTTCTGGAGGCCCTGGCCTTCTCCTCCATGTTGCGGGCCTCCAGCTTCTCCCAATGCACCTGTCGGATACGCCGCTCCCTCTCGAGCTTCTCCAGCTCCCTCCCGCAGTGCTCTTTTCTGCGGGCCGCCTCTGCCTTTGTTTCTTGGGGAAACCCCATGAGATCTCCCCCGGGGTTGTCCCACTCGAACTGATCCTCTTCACTTCGGGAGACGGCGGCGGGCAGGGGAGCCGATAGAAGTGGGGGCTGCTGGTCCTCCACCTCCGCTGACCAATCCCATGGACGGCGTCTACACACCCATTCGGGTGTCGGGGGAGGTGGTTACCGTAAGGGGCCCAGGAGCGGGCCGGTGTTTCTGGTGCCCGGAGGTGACGGTTCTGGGGCTTGGAGGACGTCTAGGGCGGGCGCGCCCGGAGACAGATGTCCTGGGAGGAGGGTCTGGAATGGATCCACGTCTTCAGCGCCCGGGACAGAGGGCCTTGCTGGGGTGTTAGGAGCGGGCCTGTGTCAGTAGCACCCGGGATCGATGGTTCCACCAGGTGGCCCAGGAGCAGGTCAGCGACTCTAGAGCCCGGGACAGGGAGACTCCTCTTACCTGCTCCCGCGGCTGCTCTTGCTCTGCACTCCGCTTCCTGGCGCTGGTCCGGATCCGCCAAGGCTTGGGCGCTGCCTGTGCTTGGCAGCGTCATCTGCTGCCGGCTTGCCATCTTCTCCACCATCTCCTTTTTCCAGCTGGTGAGGGCCTCTTGCTGGGCCCTCTCCATTTTCCAGTTTAGGTCCTTCATCCCGGCGTAGAGGAACTCTGAATCCTCCCGGGACAGCCTGGCAACTAACTCCTCCAGGGTGAGGGGCGCCTCCGGTTGTAGCAGGCCTCTGGCAGGGATTCCAGTCTCTCCTCCTTCCATGTTCCCTGCCAGGTGTGATATGTCTAGATGGGCCCAGACCACACCCCGTCTCCCAGTTTTATTCTTCCCTCTCCCCTTTCTGGGGCGGTCCTATGTCTGCTTGCTGTCGGTCACACCTGGGGGCGTCTCCTCCAGACCGATTGCCAGGTCCAGGGTTATGGCCACAGTTGCAGTGGGTGGGCCGCGCTTTTGGCGCCATTCTGGGACCTGGCCCATGATGGGAGGCTATCTCTTGTTGTTTGGCCACACATAATGGCGCCCGTTCTTCAGGGGCAGGCACCACATTCAGTAGATAACAGAGTCTTTAGGCGCACAATACCCTTTGATAACGGGTGGGTTACGTATCCTCTTTGTGACGCCAAGTATGACGCGCCCCCTGGGCCGTGGGGTACCCGGTGCCGGGCCGGTGGATGCTGGGGAATGTCACAGTGGCAGTCAATAAAAGGGGTTATATATAGGGGATTTATAGAGTTTTTATAGAGTTTGTGACGCCACCTTTGAAATGCGGCTAAAGGGAGCCGCCGCTGCGGAGCAGTCCTCCGAAGCTGATGTTACTGCAGCAGGGATGGTGTGGCTCTCCACAGGAAGAGTTAACTCCAGGGCAGTGTAGATGATGTTGCAGGTTGTGCTGGACGTTGTAGTGCAGGGGTTGATGGCGCAGCAAGAAACACAGAGACAAGGAAGTGCAGTCCCAGGGTCTTTACTCACAGTTAACGCAGTCCAGATTACAGACGCCAAAGTAACCTCCCTTGTCGTGCTGTGCTTACTCAGTGAGGAGTTCAGTCTACCCCCAGATAGCTCCGGAGTACTTAGCAGGACCCCCTTCTGTGTCCTCTCACTGGCCTTTTCCCTGCACCTCACTCCTAGTATCTCCAATCCGGTACCCGCGGGCCTTGGCGGGCAACGTCTGTTCCGTCCGCTTGGTCCTATGTGGCTACCTTCTTGGTGAGATTGGCGTGGACTTGTGGCTACAGGACATAAAGCACTGCAGCCTCCGGTTTCTAGCTGAGACTTGCAATCTTCTACTAGTTGAGGGACCGGTTCCCTTTGTGTGGCCTGACCCCTCCACCACTGGGCAGATGCGGGCGTACGGGTGGACTTCTGCTCGGCCCGTACCCTTAAGGTTCTTTCTTCTGTTCCTGGAGCCTCTCGGCTCCCTCTCCTCTCTTCTCTCCTTCCTCTCAGACTTGGGCCTCACTGGCTAGGCCCGCCTCTGGAGCAGAGCTCCTGCAGAGCCTCTGCTCCTCTACTTCTCCTCCTCTGACTGAACTCTCTTTCTAAGATGGCTTCCCAATTTATATCACTCCCTCATCAGTGCTCCCCTAAGCTACTTCCTCCACCCACACCCACTACATGGTTCCCCCCTCTCTGGGTTCCCCCCACTCCAGCCAGGAAAGGGGCTCAGCAAGTACGTGGGAGGCATCTTTCCCCTCCTGCCGGCTTGGAGTGGTGTGTGTTGGATGCAGGTGTTAGGGTCCTGAGTTGTACTCCTTCCTTACCTGAGAGTGAGATGCCACATCTCTGGCTGAGATGCAACACCTCTGTGGCGACCGAACCCTCAGAGGCGCCACACAAGCGTTTCAGTAGACAGAGAAGTGGAATGGTGATGCTAATTATGGCATCATCGCCGCTCACCATCGTGGTGGAGATCTCAAAGTTTTGGAGGATGGTAAATACAGGTGCATCTCATAAAATTAGAATATCATCAAAAAGTTAATTTATTTCAGTTCTTCAATACAAAAAGTGAAACTCATATATTATATAGAGTCATTACAAACAGAGTGATCTATCTAAAGTGTTTATTTCTGTTAATGTTGATGATTATGGCTTACAGCCAATGAAAACACAAAAGTCATTATCTCAGTAAATTAGAATACTTTATAACAACAGCTTGAAAAATGATTTTAAAATCCGAAATGTTGGCCTACTGAAATGTATGTTAAGTAAATGCACTCAATACTTGGTTGGGGCTCCTTTTGCCTGTGGCACTGCTCAGGTGTTATGGAAGCCCAGGTTGTTTTGATAGCAGCCTTCAGCTCATCTGCATTGTTGGGTCTGGTGTCTCATCTTTTTCTTGACAATACCCCATAGATTCTCTATGAGATTAAGATCAGGCAAGTTTGCTGGCCAATCAAGCACAGTGATACTGTCGTTTTTAAACCAGGTATTGGTACTTTTGGCAGTGTGGACAGGTGCCAAGTCCTGCTGGAGAAGGAAATTTCCATCTACAAAAAGCTTGGCAGAGGGAAGCATGAAGTGCTCTAAAATTTCCTGGTAGACAGCTGCGCTGACTTTGGTCTTGATAAAACACAGTGGACCTACACCAGCACATGACATGGCTCCCCAAACCCTCACTGATTGTGGAAACTTCACACTAGACCTCAAGCAGCTTGGATTGTGTGTCTCTCCACTCTTCCTCCAGAATCTGGGACCTTGATTTCCAAATGAAAATTGGAACTCTGGGACCTTGTGGAGTGTGTCAATGACTGCCTTCTGGACATCTGTCACATCAACAGTCTTTCCCAAGATTGTGGAGCCTATTGAAACAGACTAAGGGACCTTTTTAAATGCTTAGGAAGCCTTTGCAGGTGATTTTTGTTAATTATTTTAGTTTTCTGAGAAAATGACTTTTGTGTTTTCATTGGCTGTAATCCATAATCCTCAACATTAACAGAAATAAACACTTGAAATAGATCACTCTGTTTGTAATGACTCTATATAATATATGAGTTTCACTTTTTTGATAGAAGAACTGAAATAAATTAACTTTTTGATGATAGTCTAATTTTGTGAGATGCACCTGTATGTCTGACATCCATGTCCACTCCTGCGGTCTTACGTGTGGAGTCTGACCTGTATACCGACGACCTTGTTGTTGCTGGTAGTCAACAACTGCCCTCTTCTGCTCACAAATCCTTCCCAACAGCTGCAATGTAGAGTTCCAATGTGTGGGGACATCACAGAGCAGTCGGTGACCTGGAAGGTGCAAATGCTGCTGAAGCACGGCAAGGGCGGCGGAAGCTGTAGCTGACTGTCTAAAATGGACACACAGGCGGTGTACTTTGACATGCAGATCTGGTAGGTTTTGAGAAACTGCTGAACCACGAGGTTAAGCACATGGGCCAGGCATGGCTTATGTGAGCTCGCCTCGCCTCAGAGCCTCCACTAGGTTCAGGCCATTGTCACACATGACCATGCCTGGCTGTAGGTACAGCGATGTCAGCCACAGATCTGCCTGCTCTTTCAGAGCTGTCCACAACTCTTCAGCATTGTGCATTTTGTCACCTAAGCATATTAGCTTCAGCACAGCTTATTGCCGCTTGGCCGAGGCAGTGCTGCAGTGCTTCCAGCTTGCGACTGATGTGGTCATTTCAGAGATGGAGGTTGAAGAGGAGGAGGAGGAGATGCAAGAGCTGTAGACTGTGGGGGCAACCCTGATTGACCCAGGGCCTGCAATCCTCGGCATCGGGAGGACGTGTTCTGTCCCAAGGCCTGACTGGGTCCCGGCTTCCACTATATTAACCCAGTGTGCCGCCAGCGAGATGTACCGTCCCTGCCCACAAGCACTTGTCCACGTGTCCGTGTTTAGGTGGACTTTTCCAGTAACTGCGTTGTTGAGGGCACGTCTAATGTTGTGGGACACACGCTCTTGTAATGCGGGCACAGCACACCAGAGAAATAGTGGCGGCTGGGGACTGAATACCGAGGGACGGCCATAAGGTTATGGTAAGCTTCAGTCTCCACAAGTCTAAAAGGCAACATTTCGAGCGCAAGCATTCTTAAAATGTGTGAATTTAGTAGTGTGGCCTGTGGGGCATTGGCTGCGTATTTGAGCTTGCATTCCAAGGACTCGGGTATGGACAACTGAACACTGTGCTGGGACAAGGACGTGGATGTGCTTGCTGATGGTGCTAGTTGAGAGTGTACAACGACAGGTGCAGGGTGGGAGGCATCTTGCATGTGCCATGGACAGGGGATTGGCGTGCATGCACAACAGCGGAAGAAGCAGTGGTGTCACCTGTAGACACTGTTGCTGGACTCTGGGGTTCGGCCCACTTAATCGGGTGCTTTGCTGCCATGTGCCTGATCATGCTGGTGGTGGTCAGGCTGCTAGTTTTGCTATCCCTGCTTATGCTGGCCTGGAAGGTAGTGCAAATGGCCTTTTTGGAGTTATTTGCAGAGTCTTTAAAAAATAACCAGACTCTGGAAGACCTAACAGTTGTACTGGCAACTTCCGTTTTGTTGGAGTTACGAGGAACGCTTTCCCTCCTTGTGTCTGCAGCTTCTTCCTGCCTGTTGTGGTGCTACGCCTCCCTCCCCCTGTGTGCTGCTGTCCTCACTCTGTATTTCCCCCTGCCAAGTTGAGTCAGTTACTTTATCATCCACCACCTCGTCTTCCACTTCCGCACCCTGGTCCTCCTCCTGACTTTCTGGCAAATGTGTCTCATCATCATCATCCACCTCTTGTGACAGTAATTACACTTTCCCTCCTTCACCTTAGTGTGACCGTGGCAGCTCCATTATTTGAGTATCTCTACACACGTTCTCCTCTTGACTCGCTTGAAGCTGGCCGGGCGATAGGCCCAAATCTAGAAATGGAAAAGTGAACAGCTTTTCTGAGTGCCCAAGTGTGGGATCAGTTGTCTCTGGGCACTCGACATGGTGGGAGGAAGGAGGATCAGGGTGAAGAATATGCGGTCCAGACTCACGGTTACTGAGACTTGACCATGTGGAAGACAGAGTGGTGGTGGTGGCTAAGTGACTGGAAGCATTATCTTCTATCCAAATAATAAACTTTTGACACTGCTCTGTGTTCAATAGTGGTGTTCTACAGTTCCCTATTAATTGAGACAGGAAGGTCGAGCGACAAGATGTGGGTGTTTGTTGTGGCACAATTCCAGCTTGCTCATGGCCACATCCTCTGTCTCTGCATGCACCATCACGTCCTCTTCCCCGTCCCTTGCCACACACCTTACCCATTTTTAATGGGGGACAATATTTTCCACGTTCACAAGAAATGGCTGAGTTTGGAACGCAGTTATATGTGATATGTCTGACAGAGAACCACAATATTAAATAGCAAGCTTGTAATTTGCTAATATTATCCTTCACAGACACCTAATGAGAATAGCTTGACCGACACATTGCATCGAAATGAAAATGCAAGAAATGTCTGAGTTTGAAACACTCTGCTAGGTGTTATGTCTGACAGAGAACCACGGTTTTAAATAGCAGGCCTGTAATTTGCTAATACTATCCTTCACAGACACCTAGTGAGAATAGCTTGACCAACACACTGCAACGGAATGAAATTGGAAGAATTGTCTGATTTTGGAACACTCTTCTAGGTGTTATGTCTGACAGAGAACCACGGTTTTAAATAGCAGGCCTGTAATTTGCTAATACTATCCTTCACAGACACCTAGTGTGAATAGCTTGACCGACACACTGCAACACAATGGAAAATGAGGCCAATATTTCCACGTTCAGTTTAAATTTCTGGATTTTTATCGCTGAAATATGAAACAGATCTGGCTTTATTCTGTAGTGAGAACAAGCAAATGAAGCAGAAAATTGTGTACTCTGGATTGCTTTTTAAGCAAATAACCAGGATTAAGGTAAAAAAAATTTTTTCCCTTGGCCCTGATATCTGTTATGATCTGCAACAAGAACTAAGGAAAGATAGGGGAAAGCTATCCCTACAGTAAGACTAAGCTGAATGCCTACGATGTAGCGGGCTGCCTGTTCCTATTGAACAGACCTGCCTTCGTCCTCGGCTAGTCTGAACGAAGACCTATAGAATTAAGGGAGGGATGTAGCCCAAAAAACTAATTTTCTGCACAGCGAACTCACATTTCTTCAGTTTAGCAAGGAGTGAATTATCACTCAATAGCTGCAAAACTTCACGTACACTCTGCCAATGGGACTCCAGATCTGGCGAATAAATCAAAATGTCATCCAAATACACAACCACATTCTTACCAATCAAAGGTCTCAGGATGTTATTAATAAGGTTCTGAAAAAATGCAGGTGCATTGGTGAGACCAAAAGGCATCACCAGATTCTCAAAATGACCTACCGGAGTGTTAAAAGCAGTTTTCCATTCATCACCCTCCTTCACTCGTAACAAATTGTTTGCCCCCCGGAGATCAATTTTGGAGAACCACTTGGCTCCGACTAACTGGTTAAACAAGTCAGGAATTAACGGCAATGGGTAGGAATTTCGTGCGGTAATCTTATTAATTTCACGAAAATCCAGACATAGACGTAAACCGCCGTCCTTTGTTTTAACAAAGAAGAATCCAAGTGCCACAGGCGACTTAGAAGGTCTAATGTGACCAGCAGCCAGGCTAATCTCTATATACTCCTCCAAAGCTTTTCTTTCAGGGATAGTCAGATTAAACAAGCGACTTTTGGAAAGAGTATCACCCGGAACAAACTCAATGGCGCAATCATAATTCCTATGAGGAGGTAAAACTTGCGACTCCTCCTCCGAAAAAACCCTCCAAAAATCCTGAATAGGTACAGGTAATTCCCCTTTCTCTACAGCCGCAATGCGACCATTACAACATTTATCATAGCACTTCGGACTCCAAGACTTAATCACATTAGTAGACCAGTTCAATAAAGGATTGTGCAGTTTTAACCAAGGCAATCCTAGAACAACTGGAGAGGTCAAATTATCCAAAACAACCAAGTCCAATATTTCTTGGTGAACTCGATTGATAGTGAGGGAAAATGCAGCAGTCTTGTGAGTAATACATTTCAAAGGAGTGTTATCAATTGCAACCACAGAAATAGGTGATGACAAAGGTTTGGATTTCAATTTAAGGTTTTCCAAAAACCCTTTATCAATCAAATTAAGTGTTGAACCACAATCCACAAATACCTGAAATTCATTCAAATCTCCCTTCAGAGTGGTACTCCCAGAAAGAAATACTCCTGCAGAGCGTAAACAAGCTATACGGGCGTAACTGACCTTTCTTTTTTTCTTTACTTAAACGACGCTCACTATACATAATCAAATGGTCAGCTTTACCACAATAAAGACACAAACCTTCGGCGAATCTCCGGTCTCTTTCCTGAGAGCGGAGTGACATTGCCCCCACCTCCATTGGTTCTCCGCTGTCAGAGCAGATTTTCTGGGAACTAGGACCTGACGTTACAGGAGTTTTTACCTCAGTCTCCTGTCCACACGAACAGTTAACTGCATAGCCTCCTGCAGTGTCTCAGGTGCAGGGAATGCAATTAGCAAATCCTTAACCCTTTCACTCAGACCAGCAAGAAATAAACATCTCAGCGCAGAATCATTCCATTTAACTTCTGAGGCTTATCTCCGGAAGTGTGTGCAATAATTTTCAACATCATCTGACCCCTGATTCAAACGTCTAAGTTCTGATTCAGCAGATAAGATTCGATCAGGATCGTCATATAATAGCCCCATAGCAGAAAAATAATCCTCAACAGACCCCAAACACGGATCATTAGGTTGGAGAGAAAAGGCCCACCCCTGTGGTTCCTTGCGCAAAAGTGACATAATAAAATCAATGCGCTGTGATTCATTCCCAGAGGATCTTGGTCTCAAACAAAAATATAACAAACAAGCATTTTTAAAGGAAAAAAAACCTTGCTGTTTACCACAAAAAACATCAGGCAGTCCTACCTTGGGTTCGACAAAATGCGCTCCAGAACAGCTACTCACGTGTTGCTGGAGCTCGGCCACCTCCAGAGACAATCCTTGCAAGCGTAGAGCCAACTCCTGGACGGAAACCATACTGATCCCCAAATTTCTTTCCTTTAGGTTTTTTTTTTGGGCTGGACTTACTGTTATGATCTGCAACAAGAACTAAGGAAAGATAGGGGAAAGCTGTCCCTACAGTAAGACTAAGCTGAATCCCTACAATGTAGCGGGCTGCCTGTTCCTAGTGAACAGACCTGCCTTTGTCCTCGACTAGTCTGAACAAAGACCTATAGAATTAAGGGAGGGGTCCCTAAAAGAACTAAGGACTGGGACAAAAATGGGACACCTCCTAAACAGAAATTGTTGTAGAACACAAAAGACAAACTGACAAAAAGTACTAGGGGTCCCAGAGGACCAAGCAAACTGACAGAGATAGGCACCCAAGCACCAGGCTAGCAAAACAGTCAAACAACACTGAAGTCCAGCAGAAGCCAGAAGAGCGGAGCTGGAATATATAGGCAGATGGTCACGTGACCGCAAAACACAAGATAGAAAAAACTAACAGGAGGGTTCTAACAATATCTTGGGCTATATCTAGAAATATCTGTAAGAACAGCAGCAGCAGGAACGTTTAATGGACCCTCTTGTACTATATGCATTGCAGTCTGCCACATACACTGCCTGCCTGCCTAATTCCTGCTATCACCACTGAATATATACAGCTGGATTAGTCCTCAGGACTGTTAGTTCAGATGGATATATATATATGTTGTGAAATACCTATACTAACAGGACATTCAATGGACACTCTTGTGTTGTATCATGCACTGCAGTCTGCCACATACACAGCCTGCCTAAGTCCTGCTATCACCACTGAATATATGCAGCTGGATTAGTCCTCAGTTAGTTCAGTTGGATATATATATATGTTGTGGAATACCTATACTAACTATGAAGAAGCAAATCCCTCTCTGACGCAGCAGCAGCTCTCGCTTCTCTGCCTGATTCCGGGGTAGACTATGACGAGCATGGCGGCGCTCGGTCTTATATACACCTGATAATGCTGTGCTGCCAGTCAATCACTATAATGTCCACAACCAACATGGCTACGGCATTACATTGCATGGCAGGCAATCCCTGCATGTTCATTGGCTCTCTAAAGAGTGCCAAACATACAGGGAGGGGACCCAATTTCTCGCCCGAGCAACCCGGAAATACTCGCCGAGCTCGTCGAGCTCAGTGATGCTCAGTAGAGATGAGCGTTGTTCGACTTGAACTGTTCGCCAATCTCAAATTCGAGCTGTTTTGGGCGGTGTTCGAGCCGTTCGGCGAACACGAACGATTTGAGAAAAATTCGGCTGTTCGAGGTTATGTTCGATAACTGTTCGTGCACCAAAATCATAACTGGATTTTTTCTCAGTAATGATGAAAATTAATGTTAATGCGCAGTTTGAGTGTACAGCGGGGTGGGGGGAGGGGCAGGGGATGGATCTCTGCAGGAATAATGAAGATCTCCATTTTTTTTTCTCTTTCCCGCATTTACAGTGGGGAGGTGCAATCTGTCAGCCTATCAGCAGCGCACACACGGAGCGAAGTGCTTTTTTTCACACAAGCAAGGGCATGTGTCATTGGCAGTGTATGTCACATGTCCTTGCCCTATAAGACCAAGCCATTTTCCCCGTCGCCACCATTTTCTCACTGCTGCAGCTGCGTGTTAGACGGCACCGCTGTTGCTGTGTGCGCTATACCTTGTTAATTTCAAGCCAATTTTCGCACAAATCTACAGATAGCTTGGGAGTAGGGAATAGTTGTGATTGCAGTCCTTTTAAGGACTAGGTTACAGCATTTCCTACGACTTTTATCAGGCAGGTCTGTGCTCTTAAATAGATAGATTGTGGGAGTAAAGACTAATTGTAATTGCAGTCCTTTTCAGGACTAGGTTACATCAATTCCTATCAGTTTTTGCCAGGCAGGTCAGTGACAGTGCTCTGCAAGTTTTTTTCACAGCATTTGGCTGAATCTAGCAAAGCTAATCCTTTTTGGCCTATTGCAGAGTGTGTTAGTCAATGGAGTAGCCTATCTGCGTTGCAAGATATACCACCTGTGAATAGAATACCAATTTTTTTACTGCACCTAGTGAAGTAAAATCTTTTGGGCATAGCATCATTCTATTAGTCCATCTATACTGACCTCCATCAGGTTGCAAATTGAATATAATTATTTTCTGCATCTAGCTCTGAAAAAATATTTGGGCTTCTAGCAGTGTGTGGGACTTGTTCTATTAGTCCATCTATACTGACCTCCATCAGGTTGCAAACTGAATATAATTTTTTTCTGCATCTAGCTTTGAAAAAATATTTGGCCTTCTAGCAGTGTGTGGGACTTGTTCTAGTAGTCCATCTATACTGACCTCCATCAGGTTGCAAACTGAATATAATTTTTTTCTGCATCTAGCTCTGAAAAAATATTTGGCCTTCTAGCAGTGTGTGGGACTTGTTCTATTAGTCCATCTATACTGACCTCCATCACGCTGCAAATTCAAAATAATTTTTTGTCTGCATCTAGCTCTGAAAAAATATTTTGCCTTCTAGCATTGTGTGGGACTTTCTCTATTAGTCCATCTATACTGACCTCCATCAGGTTGCAAATTCAAAATAATTTTTTGTCTGCATCTAGCTCTGAAAAAATATTTGGCCTTCTAGCAGTGTGTGGGACTTTCTCTATTAGTCCATCTATACTGACCTCCATCAGGCTGCAAATTAAAAATAATTTTTATCTCCATCTACCTCTGAAAAAATATTTGGCCTTCTAGCTGTGTGTGGGACTTGTTCTATTAGTCCATCTATACTGACCTCCATCAGGTTGCAAACTCAATATAATTTTTTTCTGCATCTACCTCTGAAAAAATATTTGGCCTTCTAGCAGTGTGTGGGACTTTCTCTATTAGTCCATCTATACTGACCTCCATCAGGTTGCAAATTAAAAATAATTTATATCTGCATCTAGCTCTGAAAAAATATTTGGCCTTCTAGCAGTGTGTGGGACTTTCTCTATTAGTCCATGTATACTGACCTCCATCAGGTTGCAAATTAAAAATAATTTTTTGTCTGCATCTAGCTCTGAAAAAATATTTGGCCTTCTAGCAGTGTGTGGGACTTTCTCTATTAGTCCAGCTATACTGACCTCCATCAGGTTGCAAACTCAATATATTTTTTTTCTGCATCTACCTCTGAAAAAATATTGGGCTTCTAGCTGTGTGTGGGACTTGTTCTATTAATCCATCTATACAGACCTCCATCAGGTTACAAACTGAATATAATTTTTTTCTGCATCTACCTCTGAAAAAATATTTGGGCTTCTAGCTGTGTGTGGGACTTGTTCTATTAGTCCATCTATACTGACCTCCATCAGGTTGCAAACTGAATATAATTTTTTTCTGCATCTAGCTCTGAAAAAATATTTGGCCTTCTAGCAGTGTGTGGGACTTTCTCTATTAGTCCATCTATACTGACCTCCATCAGGTTGCAAATTAAAAATAATTTTTTGTCTGCATCTAGCTCTGAAAAAATATTTGGCCTTCTAGCAGTGTGTGGGACTTTATTAGTCCATCTATACTGACCTCCATCAGGTTGCAAACTGAATATATTTTTTTTCTGCATCTACCTCTGAAAAAATATTGGGCTTCTAGCTGTGTGTGGGACTTGTTCTATTAATCCATCTATACAGACCTCCATCAGGTTGCAAACTGAATATAATTTTTTTCTGCATCTACCTCTGAAAAAATATTTGGGCTTCTAGCTGTGTGTGGGACTTGTTCTATTAATCAATCTATACAGACCTCCATCAGGTTGCAAACTGAATATAATTTTTTTCTGCATCTACCTCTGAAAAAATATTTGGGCTTCTAGCTGTGTGTGGGACTTGTTCTATTAGTCCATCTATACTGACCTCCATCAGGTTGCAAGCTGAATATAATTTTTTTCTGCATCTAGCTCCGAAAAAATATTTGGCCTTCTAGCAGTTTGTGGGACTTTCTCTATTAGTCCATCTATACTGACCTCCATCAGGTTGCAAATTAAAAATAATTTTTATCTGCATCTAGCTCTGAAAAAATATTTGGCCTTCTAGCTGTGTGTGGGACTTGTTCTATTAGTCCATCTATACTGACCTCCATCAGGTTGCAAACTGAATATAATTTTTTTCTGCATCTAGCTCTGCAAAAATATTTGGCCTTCTAGCAGTGTGTGGGACTTTCTCTATTAGTCCATCTATACTGACCTCCATCAGGTTGCAAATTAAAAATAATTTTTTGTCTGCATCTAGCTCTGAAAAAATATTTGGCCTTCTAGCAGTGTGTGGGACTTTCTCTATTAGTCCATCTATACTGACCTCCATCAGGTTGCAAACTGAATATATTTTTTTTCTGCATCTACCTCTGAAAAAATATTTGGGCTTCTAGCTGTGTGTAGGACTTGTTCTATTAGTCCATCTATACTGACCTCCATCAGGTTGCAAACTGAATACAATTTTTTTCTGCATCTACCTCTGAAAAAATATTTGGGCTTCTAGCTGTGTGTGGGACTTGTTCTATTAGTCCATCTATACTGACCTCCATCAGGTTGCAAATTGAATATAATTTTTTTCTGCATCTAACCCAGCCAATAGTTTTGGCCTAATACCACAGTTTGGCCACTCAGCTCTGCTCGGTTCCCATCCATTGTTTCTTTGTGCAAACAACTCCAGAGTTGTGAATTAGTTAACCACCAAAATGAGTGGAAAAAGGCCTGCTGCTGGTGGAAAGGGGAATAGGCATGTTGGGAAGGGGAAAATAGGTTGTGTCCGTGGGGTAGGTGTTAAAGCAACAGTAACATCTGCAGAAGAAAGACCATCTTCCAGCCAAACTAAAATGTCTACTTCTTTTAGCGGACAATGTGATAAGATCCCTTTCTTACGGCCACGCCAATAGCTACAAATTCCAGATGAGGCACAAAAACAGCAGGTGCTTCAACGGATATCAAGTGCTCCTTTAAGTGGGCTCTCCTCCACATCAACTTCAACATCACAAATACTCCAGTCCTCAAAGATGTCACCCCAATCGCACTTGCTTCCTCACAGCTCCCAAATCTCCAGCTGCCCATCTGAGTATGAGGTAGAACAGATGGTTGAGTCTGCAGAGCTGTTTACTCATACTATAGCCTGGGAATCAGAGGTCGACTCCAGCGCTTCTGTAAATCCAGACGAGGAAATGATCTGCACTGATGCCCAGAATCTTTATGAGTCGGATCCAGGACCAGACGCAGAAGGTTCTGACCATAATGTAGACCCTCATTCCCAAACTGTAACTCCTGTTGGTGGAGACAATGAGGAAGACGATGATGAGACTCAAATACCTGATTGGAGCGACAACTTTAGTTTTTTGTCAGGGCAGGAACAGGTTGGCTCTGAGGACGACGGGTGTGATAACGCACAGGGTGATGATGATGAGGTCGGAGATCCCACTTACTGTCAACCCACAGTCAGCCAAGAGATGAGGTCAGCAGAGGAGGTGGAGGAAGATGCTAGTGACGACGAGGTCAGGTTGCGCCTTCCTGGACAGAGACGTAGTACTGGAAGCACGTCAACAACTGCATCCTCAAACACAACTCTGCCTCTCACCACAAGTCGTGGTGGCTCTTCAGGTCGCATGGGTGCTAAGCCTTGCATAGCCTGGGCATTTTTTCAGATCGATAAAGATGACCCAACTCGTGTTATCTGTAACATTTGTCAGCAAAAGCTAAGTAGAGGCCAAAAAATACATAGTTTGAGTACTTCATGCATGAACCGGCACATGGACATGAAGCATAAGTTGCAGTGGGAAGCTCAGTGTGCTACAATGCGGCCTAGCCGGCCGGGCCAACCACCGTCTTGCCATATCTTGTGCATCCGTGGCCTCTTCATCCTCTGTGACTGGGGGGACAGCAGTCACACCTGTTTTGGGGCGCAGACCTGCCACCTCTTTACCCGCAACAGCCAGCGTGATTGGCAGGTCATCATTTTCTTTGGAGGTGGTAACACCAGCTGGTGTTGAGCGCTGTCCGACATCGATAGCACCACCTTTGGATCAAGGCAACCTAACATGTCAGCCTGCATCTTCCTCACAGACCGGCAGTTTGCCGGGGACACCCTTATCAACCCCGTCTAAGCACAATAGCCAGCCCTCGGTCCCTCAGATGTGGACAAGTAAAAGACCATTTCCTCCTAGCCATGAGAAAGCTAAGAGGTTGAATTTCACCATCTGCAAGCTCTTGGCTACAGAAATGCTGCCTTTCCGCCTGGTGGACACAGAGGATTTTCGAGACCTTATGTCCGTCGCAGTGCCCCAGTACCAGATGCCCAGTCGGCACTACTTCTCAAAGAAAGGTGTGCCTGCGCTCCACCAGCATGTCGCACACAACATCACCGCTTCTTTGAGAAACTCTGTGTGTGACAGGGTGCATTTCACCACAGACACTTGGACGAGTAGGCATGGACAGGGGCGTTACATGTCGCTGACTGGGCACTGGGTAACTATGGTGACAGCAGGACAAGGGGCTGCTGTCCAAGTCTTGCCGTCCCCACGAGTTGTGCGTCAATCCTCTTTATGTCAAAGTTCCTCCACTGCTTCTGCCTCCTCAACCTCCTCTCGGTCTTCCACCTGCACCCAAAGCCTGTCTGGTCATGCCACAAGCTTTCTAACTGCGCAGAAGGGATCCTGCACACCTCCTTACTATGCTGGCAGTAGGGCTCAACGTCATCAGGCGGTTTTTACTTTGAAATGTCTGGGAAATGTGAGTCACACAGCTGAGGAGTTATGGTCAGCTCTGGAGAACCAATTTCATGAATGGTTGTCTCCACTGGACCTAAAACCAGGGAAGGCCGTGTGCGACAATGCTGCAAACCTGGGTGCGGCCCTTCGCCAGGGCAATGTCACACACGTGCCTTGTATGGCTCACGTGTTGAACCTGGTTGTCCAGCAATTTTTAGCCCACTATCCCAGACTAGATGGCCTTCTGCAGAGGGCACGGTCGCTGTGTGCTCACTTCCGCCGTTCGCATCCCGCAGCTCAGCGACTTACATCTCTACAGAAGTCGTTGGGCCTGCCACTTCACCGGCTAAAATGCGATGTGCCTACCCGGTGGAATTCAACTCTGCACATGTTGCAGCGACTGTGGCAGCACCGACAAGCCCTGGTGCAATACGTTCTGACCTATAGCCTGGGCCAACGAGATCCAGAGGTGGGGCAAATCACGCTGGAGGAGTGGTCTCAGATCAGGGACCTATGCACCCTTCTGCACAGTTTTGAAATGGCGACGAAGATGTTTAGTGCTGACAATGCCATTATCAGCATGACTATTCCGGTGATTTACATGCTGGAGCATATGTTAAACAGAATTCGGAGTCAGGTGGTGGCACAAGAGGAAGTGGAGGAAGTAGAGGAGGAGGAGTTGTATGCGGAAGGGCTAACATCTGCAAGGTCCAGACGGTCGGCAGCACCAAGGTGGCAGGCATGTGAGGGTGGGGGAGATGGTTTTACCAGGGCGCATGGTAGCAGCCAAACTAGTGAGGAAGGTGCAGGAGCCCAGGAAGTAGTGGAGGACAAACTGATGGAAGACTCATCAGATGAGGGAGACCTTGATCACATTTCTGTTGTGCGAGGTTGGGGGGAGAGGACAGAGGAAGGAAGCATGATTGTTACCTCGCCACCAACACAACAGGGACTTGGTGCTCCTGGATGCGCAACACACATGAGTGCCTTCTTGCTGCACTACCTGCAACATGACCCTCGAATTGTGAGAATTAGAAATAATCCTGACTACTGGGTTGCCACACTGTTAGATCCCCGGTACAAAAGTAAATTTGCAGAAATTATTCCTGCCATAGAAAGGGATGCACGCATGCAGGAGTATCAGCAGAGACTGTTGCAGAATCTTACATGTGCTTTTCCACAAAACACCAGTGGTGCACGTAGTGAATCTCGCAGTTCCAACTTGCCAACCGTGGGACCGTCAAGTGTTCAGCACTCAAACCGTAACAGAACCACAGTATCTGCTGGTAACATCAATTTTGCGGAATCATTTCACCACTTTTTTAGCCCATCCTTTGCAAGGCCACAGGAGACAAGAAGTCTGACACATAGTCAACGCCTAGAGACGATGGTACAGGAGTATCTCCAAGTAAACATTGAAGCCATGACTGTGTCACTGGACCCTTGCTCTTTTTGGGCTTCCAATCTGGATAAATGGCCGGAGCTAGCCACTTACGCCTTGAAGATCTTGTCATGCCCCGCAGCCAGCGTTCTGTCTGAACGTGTGTTCAGCGCTGCTGGTGGTGTGCTGACAGATAAGCCCACGCGGCTCTCCACTGATAATGTAGACAGACTCACGTTCATAAAGATGAACAAATCATGGATCCGAAACGACTTTTCTACCCCTGTGTCATCCTGGGGAGAGTAAAAGCTTGATGATTGGTTAAAATCACCCTACCAACCGTTTTAAGCTTTCAAATTACTAATCATGTTTATCTGTATCTTGGCTGGAAAATAATTTGGGCTTTGTAGCAGTGTGCAACACTGATTCTATTAGGCCATCTATAATAAGCTCCACCAGATTTAAAATTACTAATCATGTTTATCTGTATCTTGACTGGAAAATAATTTGGGCTTTGTAGCAGTGTGCAGCACTGATCCTATTAGGCCATCTATACTAAGCTCCACCAGATTTAAAATTAATAATAAATTTTAGCTGCATCTAGCCCGGAAAATAATTTTGGGGCTCCGAGATGCGCAAGACACATAAGTGCCTTCTTGCTGCACTACCTGCAACATGACCCTCATATTGTCAGAATTCGAAGTAATCATGACTACTGGGTTGCCACACTCTTAGATCCCCCAAACTTTTCGATCAACCTTTTCATTTTAATAAAGACCAAAAAAATGGTCATTTTTGAAATTATAAGCATTAGCAGGTTATTAGAAACTGAAATCAAACAGTTTTCAACTCAAAACTTTATTCTAGGTGATGTTACATTTTCACATAGGACCCCTTGTTCGAAAGGAGCTTCTGAACTCTCTCGTCCATTGAATTTGTCAGGTTTTGGATGGTTTCTGCTTCAATTGTTTTGCATGAGGACAGAATACCCTCCCAGAGCTGTTGCTTAGATGTGAACTGCCTCCCGCCATCATAGACACTCCTTTTGATGATGCTCCAGAGGTTCTGAATGGGGTAGAGGTCAGGGGAGCATGGGGGTCACACCATAAGTTTGTCCCCTTTTATGCCCATATCAGCCAGAGATGCAGATGTTTTATGTGCAGCATGAGATGGTGCATTATCATGCAAAAAAATGATCTTGCTGTGAAATACACGGTTCTTCTTCTGGAACCATGGCAGGAAGTGCTGTTTGAGAAAATCCACATACATTATGGAGTTCATCTTTAGCGCCTTCAGGGATCCTAAAGGGGCCGACAATCTCTCTCCCCATGATTCCAGCCCAAAACATTACTCCACCTCCTCCTTGTTGGCGCTGTAGCCGTGTTTGCGTGGGGTGTCCATCAACCAGCCATCCTCCACTCCATCCATCTGGACCATCGAGCGCTGCACGGCACTCATCCGTGAACAAAACAGTTTTGAAATCAGTCTTCATGTAATGTTTGGCCCACTGGAGCCGTTTCTGCTTGTGTGAAGTGGATGGAGGAGGTCGACAGGATGGCGTATGCACAGCTGCAAACCTCTGAAGGACCCTGCATCTTGTTGTTCGGGGGACGTTGGAGGCACCAGCAGCTTCAAAAACTTGTCTGCTGCTATGACAAGGCTTTTTTGCCGCTGCTCTTTTAACCTGATGTAATTGCCTGTAGGAAAGAGTCCTCAATTTGCCCTTATCAGCACGCACACGTGTGTACTGTGAATCAGCTACATACTTCTTGATTGCCAAGACACTTCATCCTGATCATCGCACAATGTTGATTGTAGTCATGCCTTGACCTAAACACTCCACAATTTGTTGCTTCTCAGCAGCCGACACATCCTTTTTCTTTCCCATTTTGGCAGAAAATGTAGGCTGCTTAATAATGTGAGACAGCCTTCTTAAGTAGTCTTGCCTTTCATTGGACACACCTGCCAAACTAATTAGCACAGGTGTCTGCAATTGCTTACAGTGATATAAAGAGCCCTGACACACATCACCATCAATGAGTTTAACTGACAAACAAACAAATTCTTCCCTTATCACTCCTAAATAGTGTTGAGCCACCCCCGTAGTGTTCGGTTCGGTTCGTCGAACACCGGGATGTTCGAGGAACTGTTCGTCGAACTGTTCGTCGAACACCTTAGAACACCGTCGAACACCGTTAAAACCAATGGCAGGCAAACAAAAACACATAGGAACACATAGAAAACACCTTCAAAGGTGTCCAAAAGCTGACAAACTGCTCAGAAGACGCTTTCTTTAAAAAAGCCGGCCGGCAATTCAGCAGCGGCATACACCGGTACCCGACAATTTAGACATGAAGGAATAGAGCATCACACATAGATTAGATAGATAGAAACATGTCAGTCACATATATATGAAGTACAGTGACAGTGTTGCTTACTGTACTTGTCATTTAGTGTAAAGGATTTATTAAAAAATATAATAGTGTTTTCGTGCACCGTCTCTTTAAAAAAGCCGGCCGGCAATTCAGCAGCGGTACCCGACAATTTATAACAGACAGAATAGAGCTTCACACATAGATTAGATAGATAGAAACATGTCAGTCACATATATATGAAGTACAGTGACAGTGTTGCTTACTGTACTTGTCATTTACTGCAAAGGATTTATTAAAAAAAATAATAGTGTTTTCATGCACCGTCTCTTTAAGAAAGCCGGCCGGCAATTCAGCATCTGTACCCGACAATTTAGAATAGAAGGAATAGAGAATCACACATAGATTAGATAGATAGAAACATGTCAGTCACATATATATGAAGTACAGTGACAATGTTGCTTACTGTACTTGTCATTTACTGCAAAGGATTTATTAAAAAAAATAATAGTGTTTTCATGCACCGTCTCTTTAAGAAAGCCGGCCGGCAATTCAGCATCTGTACCCGACAATTTAGAATAGAAGGAATAGAGAATCACACATAGATTAGATAGATAGAAACATGTCAGTCACATATATATGAAGTACAGTGACAGTGTTGCTTACTGTAATTGTCATTTAGTGTAAAGGATTTATCAAAAAAAATAATAGTGTTTTCATGCACCGTCTCTTTAAGAAAGCCGGCCGGCAATTCAGCAGCGGTACCCGACAATTTATAACAGACAGAATAGAGCTTCACACATAGATTAGATAGATAGAAACATGTCAGTCACATATATAATAAGTACAGTGATAGTGTTGGTTACTGTACTTGTCATTTAGTATTAAAATAAAGGATTTATTATTAAAAAAAATTGGCGTGGGATTCCCCGTAATTTTAGTCTCTAGCGGAGGTTAAGCAGACGGCTGGGGCAGATGTTTGAAGCCTGGGAAGGGGGTAATACCCACGGAGCTTCCCAGGCTACTAATATCAGCCCCCAGCTGAATACCTAGCCTTTACTAGCTATTAAAATGGAGGACCCCCCAAAAAAAATGACGTGGGGTCCCCCCTAATTTAATAGCTAGCAAATGCTAGGCAGACAGCTGGGGGCTGATATTAATAGCCCAGGAAGGGAGCCATGAATATTGGCCCCCTCCCAGGCTAGAAACACCAGCCGTCAGCCGCCCCAGAAATGGCGCATCCATAGGATGCGCCAATTCTGGCACTTAGCCTCGTTCTTCCACGCTGCCCTGGTGCGGTGGCAGGGGGTAATAGGGTTGGGGTTGATGTCAGCTTATAATGCCAGCTGACATCAAGCCCAGGTTAGTAATGGAGAGGCGTCTGTAAGACACCCCCATTACTAACCCCATAGTCAAAGTTAAAAAAAAAACACAAACACCCAGAATAAAGTCCTTTAATTGAAATAAAGACACAATTCTTTATTGTTCTAAATTAAACCATACTTACCATCACGCCCATTCCAGCTGAAGCCAACGATCTCCTGCAATAAAAGAAAAATAATAAAGCAACCTCATCCTTACCTTTCCATGGTTCCCAGGACAGCTCCAGCTCTGCTACATCGAGATGACAGGCTGGACCGCAGCAGAACGCTGCCATCCAGCCTGTCATCCCGCGGACACTGAGAAGCGCAGGCATGCTTGCGCTCCTCAGTGTCTGACTGTGACGGCATCCAGATGAGCCGACAATGAACTCGGCTCACCTCATGTACGTCACTGACAGTGTGGGAAAATTCTCCTGCACTCAGCGCTTCAGCGTGAGAATTTTCCCACGCTGTCAGTGACGTGCATGAGGTGCGCCGAGTTCATTGGACATGACCTCGGCTCATCTGGATGCCGTCACAGCCAGACACTGAGTAGCGCAAGCAAGCCTGCGCTTCTCAGTGTCTGCGGGATGACAGGCTGGATGGCAGCGTTCTGCTGCGGTCCAGCCTGTCATCTCGATGTAGCAGAGCTGAAGCTGTCGTGGGAGCCATGGAAAGGTAAGGATGATGTTGCTTTATTATTTTTCTTTTATTGCAGGAGATCGTTGGCTTCAGCTGGAATGGGCGTGATGGTAAGTATGGTTTAATTTAGAACAATAAAGAATTGTGTGTTTATTTCAATTAAAGGACTTTTTTCTGGGTGTTGTGTTTTTTTTAAATACTTTACTAGAAATTCATGGTGGTCATGTCTAATACTGGCGTGACCCCATGAATTTCGGGCTTAGGGCCAGCTGATAATGCCAAGCTGGCCTTAACCCCTTTATTACCCAGTGAGCCACCGCACCAGGGCCCTGGATGAGTTGGGTACAGCGCCAGAAGATGGCGCTTCTATGAACGCGCCATTTTCCGGGGCGGCTGCGGACTGCAATTTGCAGCGGGTGGGGCCCAGAAAGCTTGGGCCTCCCTGCGCTGCAGATTCCAGCCCCCAGCTGCCTAGTTGTACCTGGCTGGACACAAAAATAGGGCGTAGCTCCACTCATTTTTTTTTTAGATTCATGAAATTCATGGAATAATTAAGAAAAAGAGGGCTTCCCTATATTGTTGTGTCCGGCTAGGTACATATAGGCAGCTGGTGGTTGGGAGAAGCCCGTTCCTGCCTGCTGTACCTGACTGAACACAAATATAGGGCGAAGCCCCACATCAATTTTTTTTCATTATTTCATGAATTTCCTGAAATAATTTAAAAAAAATTGACGTGGGGCTTCGCCCTATATTTGTGTCCAGTCAGGTACAGCAGGCAGGAACGGGCTGCCCCCAACCACCAGCTGCCTATTTGTACCTGGCCAGACACAACAATATAGGGAAGCCCTTTTTTAAAAAAATTATTTCATGAAATAATTAAAAAAAAATTGACGTGGGGCTTCGCACTATATTTGTGTCCAGTCAGGTACAGCAGGCAGGAACGGGCTGCCCCCAACCACCAGCTGCCTATTTGTACCTGGCCAGACACAACAATATAGGGAAGCCCTTTTTTAAAAAAATTATTTCATGAAATAATTAAAAAAAAATTGACGTGGGGCTTCGCACTATATTTGTGTCCAGCCAGGTACAGCAGGCAGGGACGGGCTGCCCCCAACCACCAGCTGCCTATTTGTACCTGGTTGGACACAACAATATAGGGAAGCCCTTTTTTTCTTAATTATTCCATGAATTTTATGAAATAATTTAAAAAAAAAATGCGTGGGGCTTCTCCCTATTTTTGTGCCCAGCCAGGTACAACTAGGCAGCTGGGAGCTGGAATCCGCAGCGCAGGGAGGCAGAAGCTTTCTGGGCCCCACCCGCTGCAAATTGCAGTCCGCAGCCGCCCCAGAAAATGGCGCGTTCATAGAAGCGCCATCTTCTGGCGCTGTACCCAACTCATCCAGGGCCCTGGTGCGGTGGCTCACTGGGTAATAAAGGGGTTAAGGCCAGCTTGGCATTATCAGCTGGCCCTAAGCCCGAAATTGATGGGGTCACGCCAATATTAGACATGACCACCATGAATTTCTAGTAAAGTATTTAAAAAAACACAAACACCCAGAATAAAGTCCTTTAATTGAAATAAACACACAATTCTTTATTGTTCTAAATTAAACCATACTTACCATCACGCCCATTCCAGCTGAAGCCAATGTCTTCTGCAATAAAAGTAAAATAATAAACCAACATCATCCTTACCTTTCCATGGTTCCCAGGACAGCTTCAGCTCTGCTACATCGAGATGACAGGCTGGACCGCAGCAGAAAGCTGCCATCCAGCCTGTCATCCCGCGGACACTGAGAAGCGCAGGCTTGCTTGCGCTCTGCAGTGTCTGGCTGTGACGGCATAAAGATGAGACAAGTTCTTGTCCAATGAACTCGGCTCACCTCATGCACGTCACTGACAGCGTGGGAGAATTCTCCTGCACTCAGCACTTCAGCGTGAGAATTCTCCCACGCTGTCAGTGACGTACATGAGGTCAGCTGAGTTCATTGGACATGAATGAGCTCACCTCATGCACGTCACTGACAGCGTGGGAAAATTCTCACGCTGAAGCGCTGAGTGCAGGAGAATTTTCCCACGCTGTCAGTGACGTGCATGAGGTGAGCTCATTCATGTCCAATGATCTCAGCTCACCTCATGCACGTCACTGACAGCGTGGGAAAATTCTCCTGCACTCAGCGCTACAGCGTGAGAATTCTCCCACGCTGTCAGTGACGTGCATGAGGTGAGCTCATTCATGTCCAATGAACTCAGCTGACCTCATGTACGTCACTGACAGCGTGGGAGAATTCTCACGCTGAAGTGCTGAGTGCAGGAGAATTCTCCCACGCTGTCAATGACGTGCATGAGGTGCGCCGAGTTCATTGGACATGACCTCGGCTCATCTGGATGCCGTCACAGCCAGACACTGCAGAGCGCAAGAATGCCTGCGCTTCTCAGTGTCTGCGGGATGACAGGCTGGATGGCGGCGTTCTGCTGCGGTCCAGCCTGTTATCTCGATGTAGCAGAGCTGAAGCTGTCGTGGGAACCATGGAAAGGTAAGGATGAGGTTGCTTTATTATTTTTCTTTTTTTGCAGGAGATCGTTGGCTTCAGCTGGAATGGGCGTGACGGTAAGTATGGTTTAATTTAGAACAATAAAGGAATGTGTCTTTATTTCAATTAAAGGACTTTATTCTGGGTGTTTGTGTTTTCTTTTAACTTTGACTATGGGGTTAGTAATGGGGGTGTCTTATAGACGCCTCTCCATTACTAACCTGGACTTGATGTCAGCTGGCATTATAAGCTGACATCAACCCCAACCCTATTACCCCACTGCCACCGCTACAGGGCAGTGGGAAGAGCGAGGCTAAGTGCCAGAATTGGCGCATTCTAAGGATGCGCCATTTCTGGGGCGGCTGACGGCTGGTGTTTCTAGCCTGGGAGGGGGCCAATATTCATGGCACCCTTCCTGGGCTATTAATATCAGCCCCCAGCTGTCTGCCTAGCCTTTGCTAGCTATTAAAATAGGGGGGACCCCACGTCATTTTTTTGGGGGGTCCCCCATTTTAATAGCTAGTAAAGGCTAGGTATTCCGCTGGGGGCTGATATTAGTAGCCTGGGAAGCTCCGTGGGTATTACCCCCTTCCCAGGCTTCAAACATCTGCCCCAGCAGTCTGCTTAACCTCCGCTAGAGACTAAAATTAAGGGGAACCCCACGCCAATTTTTTTTTAAATAAATCCTTTATTTTAACACTAAATGACAAGTACAGTAATCAACACTGTCACTGTACTTCATATATATGTGACTGACATGTTTCTATCTATCTAATCTATGTGTGATTCTCTATTCCTTCTATTCTAAATTGTCGGGTACAGATGCTGAATTGCCGGCCGGCTTTTTTAAAGAGACGGTGCATGAAAACACTATTATTTTTTTTTAATAAATCCTTTACACTAAATGACAAGTACAGTAAGCAACACTGTCACTGTACTTCATATATATGTGACTGACCTGTTTCTATCTATCTAATCTATGTGTGATTCTCTATTCCTTCTATTCTAAATTGTCGGGTACAGATGCTGAATTGCCGGCCGGCTTTTTTAAAGAGACAGTGCATGAAAACACTATTATTTTTTTTAATAAATCCTTTATACTAAATGACAAGTACAGTAATCAACACTGTCACTGTACTTCATATATATGTGACTGACATGTTTCTATCTATCTAATCTATGTGTGAAGCTCTATTCTGTCTGTTATAAATTGTCGGGTACCGCTGCTGAATTGCCGGCCGGCTTTTTTAAAGAGACGGTGCATGAAAACACTATTATTTTTTTTGATAAATCCTTTACACTAAATGACAAGTACAGTAATCAACACTGTCACTGTACTTCATATATATGTGACTGACATGTTTCTATCTATCTAATCTATGTGTGAAGCTCTATTCTTTCTGTTCTAAATTGTCGGGTACCGGTGTATGCCGCTGATGAATTGCCGGCTTTTCATGTTTCACTGTGAGCACTGTTCCCATCGATTTGGGCAATCACTGCAATGCCACAACCACCATGGCTGTGGCATTACAGTGAGTGGCAGACAATCCCTGCATGATTGGTGCTCTAAATAGCGCCAGACATGCAGGACACGCTTTTGGTGCACGAACAGTTATCGAACATAACCTCGAACAGCCGAATTTTTTGGAAATCGTTCGGGTTCGTCGAACAACTCGAACACCGCCCAAAACAGCTCGAATTTGAGATTGGCGAACAGTTCTAGTCGAACACCGCTCATCTCTACTCCTAAACACTTTTTGCATAATAATTTGGAACACAGTGTACATGTGCTTTTCCACAAAACACCAGTGGTTCACGTAGTGAATCTTACAGTTCTAACTTGCCAACCGTGGTCTGTATGGAGTTGTTCAATAAAGGGCCCAAAATTAAGATAACATAGATGGAAGAGGTCTCTATGAATAGGAATTCCTAAGTATTTGATACCCTGTGAGGGCCAGGCAAAGGGAAAGTTGGACTGGATGGAATCCTATATGGATTTGGGGAGGGAGACATCGAGGGCCTCAGACTTCGCTGCATTGATTTTAAAATTTGACCATGTAACAAAGTGATCTATTTCAGCCATAACAGCATGGATGGATATATGTGATTGAGTGATATATACTAGGACATCATCAGCAAATAGAGAGCACTTGTACTCGGTGCCTCCCACCTCAATCCACCTAATATTGGGGTTATGGCGAATTGATGAGAGCAGGTGCTCCGTCACTAGGATGTATAAGAGAGGGGACAGAGGACATCCCTGCCTTGTCCCATTGGTGATTGTGAAAGGTGATGAAAATGTTCTGATGCACCCCCTGGGCCTTGGGACACCCGGAGACGGACCCTTTTTGGTGGATGCTGGTGGTTGTAGTCTTCGTGGCGGCGACCCGGTTCCGTGGCTCAGGGTGGTCAAACCAGTGGCGGAACTATTTATGTGGTTTTGATGTTTAAATGTCCGACTACGCCACCCGTGGATTGCGGTCAGAGTGAACCGCCGCTACAGGGCAGACCGCTGAGGCTGGTGTTGTGGGTGCAGCAGAGCGTAGCATAACTCCCCACGGGAGGAGTATAGCCTCAGGGCAGTGTATGCGGAGGATGGGGGTGATGGTGCAGGGCAGCAGCAGTAACGACACGGAGTCAGTGATGCAGTCCAGGGCCTTTACTCACAGTTCTTATTATCCAGACCACGTCTGCAGGTAACGGCTGGCCACGTCGTACTGTGCTCACCAGGTGAGGGGCTCAGACAACTCCCAGATAACTTTGGAGCACTTCACAGGACCCCCTTTGTGTGTCCTTTGTCTGGCCTTTCTTACCAACCCTTCTGTCCGGCTGCCTCGGGCCTCCTCTTGGTAAACTTGGCGCCAGTTTCCCTGACCCTATGTGGTGCCTTCCTAGCGGGTGTAGCGAGGGGCTGCGCCACATAAAATGTCACAGCCTCCGGTTTCTAGCTGAGGGTCGTTTCCTGCCTCCACTAGTTTCGGGGACCGGTCTCCCCCTTTGGCCTGACCCCTCCACGCAGGTGGATTCGGGCGTGCGGTGGCGACTCGCCCGTCCGCACCCCTGGGATCCCTTCATTCCTCGTTCCTGGAGCCTTCTCCACTCCTCTTCCTTCCTTCTCCCTCTTCCAGGCCTGGGCCTCTGTTACTAGGCCCGCCTCCGGAGCAGAGCTCATGCAGAGCCCCTGCTCCCTGCCACTTCTGCTCAGACTTCTCTGCACTGAACTAAGATGGTGCCCACCTTTTATACTCCCTTCTCAATGCACCCAGGAACTGCTTCCTCCCTGCTCCTGCACTACAGGGTTCCCCTTCCTCAGTGTTCCCTCCCCCCACTCCAGCCAGGGACAGGGACTGTCGTGCCCATCTCAGAGGCATATTGGTCGCCCTGCCCCACGGCAATGTGTGTAATGCATGCAGGTGTCGGGTCCTGATCCACACTCCATCCTTACCTGAGAGTGAGATATCACACCTCTGGGTGAGGTGCAATACCTCTGTAGCAACCGAGCCCTCAGGGTGCTACAGTTCCATTTATCTTCAGCCTAGGTGACGTATTGTGATACAGGGCCGTGATTTTGGCTATAAAAGGGTCCCCTAGACCCCTACCCCAAGCTTTTTAAGAGAATCATATATGGCGTGCCAGGAGACTCTATGGAATGCTTTCTCAGCATCCAACGAGAGTATCTATTTATAAATTTTTAACTGCATCTAGCCCAGGAAATACTTTGTGCCTAGTACCAGTGTCTGCTAGTCAGCGGATTATCCCGGCTGTTAAGCAAGCTACACCACCTGTAGTTTGGACACTTAATTTTTTCAAAGGAAATGCTTCGGGACCACGGGATACTCAGTGAAGAGCATCAGGAGGCACCCCAAGGCATAGGGGCTGGGACTGGCAGTAGGATGCCTTGCGGTGGACAGCCGAGCTCGATCCTTATAAAAGCTTTTTAACTGCAACAGCTTTAGTGGACGCTACTGGAGCTGGAATTACGCGGCTGCTGGCATGAGACTTGCCCTCCAATAGATCCTTGTAAATGGATTTAAAGTGTATTCATTCAAATTAGAGAGACAATTTAAATTAAAAAGCTTAGAGCTGCCTCCACCACAGGGGGGCTCGCTCGACCCACCAGCGGACAGGCACCAGTATTGGGAGAGGGGGGCTGGCTGTCAGGGTTCACCGCGGCTCTGGCACAAACCCGGCGACACGGAGGTGGCACGGGCAGGAGCGGACAGAACTTGTCGGCTTCTCACTTTTTGGATTTTAGAAGGGCATGACATGCCTATATCTGTGTCTCCCCCAACTTTTACTCGTCCACCTCTTTTCTTTTCACATGACTATATGTACTTGTCACTTTTCCATGTGTTAGTTGTGTCTTCTGAGCAGTTTGTCAGCTTTTGGACACCTTTGAAGGTGTTTTCTATGTGTTTCTATGTGTTTTTGTTTGCCTGCCATTGGTTTTAACGGTGTTCGAAGGTGTTCGATGAACAGTTCGACGAACAGTTCGGCGAACACACGGGTGTTCGACGAACCGAACCGAACTCGAACACTTCGGGGGTGGCTCAACACTAATGCTCAGGCAAGTACCGAACAATGGCGAGCACGTTCGCTCATCACTACTCCTTACTAACCAGAATCCCACAATGTCTGTTTGCTATTTCATCTTTCTTCTCTGGAAGATTTCTAAAACTCAACATGGACAAAACAGAATTCATCATCTTTCCCCAATCTCACTCAATCCCCCCAACAGACCTATCTATCAAAGTCAATGGCTGCTCACTCTCTCCAGTCCCACAATCTCGCTGCCTCGGGGTAATCCTTGACTCTGATCTTTCCTTCAAACCACATATCCAAGCCCTTTCCATTTCCTGCCCACTCTCCAACTCAAAAATATTTCCCGTATCCGCACATTTCTTAATCAAGAATCTGCAAAAACACTAGTGCATGCCCTCATCATCTCCCGTCTCAACTACTGCAACCTCCTGCTTTGTGGCCTCCCCTCTAACACTCACACCCATCCAATCTATTCTAAACTTTGCTGCCCGACGAATCTACCTATGCCCCCGCTATTTCCTGGCTTCTCTTCTCTGTCAATCCCTTCACTGGCATCCCAATGCCCAGAGGCTCCAGTTCAAAGCCCTAACCATGGCATACAAAGCCATCCACAACCTGTCTCCTCTATACATCTGTGACCAAGTCTCCTGGTACTTACTTGCACGCAACCTCTGATCCTCACAAGATCTCCTCCTCTACTCCCCTCTTATCTCCTCTTCCCATAATCGCATACAAGATTTTTTCTGTGCATCCCCCCTACTCTGCAACTCTCTGCCCCAACATATCAGACTCTCACCTACCGTGGAAACCTTCAAAAGGAATTTGAAGACCTACCTCTTTCGACAAGCCTACAACCTGCAGTAACCCTCATTCCACAATACCGCTGCACGACCAGCTCTACCCTCACCTACTGTATCCTCACCCATCCCTTGTACACAGTGAACCCTTGCAGGCAGGGTCCTCTCTCCTCCTGCACCACTTGGTGACTTGTTTTGTGCAAAATTACTGTACTTGTTATGTATTCCCCTTTTCACATGTAAAGCGCCATGGAATAAATGGCACTATAATAATATAAATAAATATAGATACCCGATTATATATAATATTATTATATTTTTTTTTTCTAATGAGATATTAGCTTCCAGACATTATATGCTATTTTTCAACTAAAAACAAGGGGATGTTAGTAGTGATGAGTAGTGATGAGCGAGTATGTTTTGTTAACCCTTTCGCCGGTTATGCTCGGCCGAGCACCGAGTATTTATAGCGTGCTCGGGCTTTAAGTTTTTGTCGCTCCGTGAACATGATTTGCAACTGTTTGACAGTTTTAATACATGTGAGGAATGCTGGAAAAACAGGCATTCCTCACATGTATTAAATCTGTCAAACAGTCGCAAATCATGTTCACGGAGCGACGAAAACTTAAAGCCCGAGCACGCTATAAATACTCGGCGCTCGGCTGAGCATACTCAGCGAAAGAGTTAACAAAACATACTCGCTCATCACTAGATGTTAGTAGAAATTCTTCATTAGGGGCATTTCATTTTTACTAGTGATGAGCAAGCATGCTCGCTACTGCTCAGTGCTCGCCCGAGCATCTCACTACTCGAGATGCTCGGTGCTCGCCGAGTATTTCCGGGGTTGCTCGGCAGGAGCTCGGGTCCCCTCCCTGCATGTTTGGTGCTCTTTAGAGCGCCAATCAACATGCAGGGATTGCCTGCCACTCACTGTAATGCCGTAGCCATGTTGGTTGTGGCATTACAGTGATTGGCTGGCTGCACAGCATCATCAGGTCTTTATCAGACCTGAAGCCGCCATGCTCGTCACAGTCACTCCAGAATTAGACAGTGTAGGGAGACGTGCTGCTGCGTCAGGGAGAGATTTGCTTGTGTATTAGGTAGTGTAGGGAGAAAAACCGTACATTACACATATCCATCTTAACAAACAGTCCTTTTGAGGACTAACTAATCCATCTGCAGAGATATCAGGCAGGCAGTGTATATAGGTAAGCAGGCAGGGTATATAGCAGACTGCAGTGCATATAGCACAAGAGGCTCCATTCCAATTCTGCCTTCTGCTTCTGTTAGATATTTCTATACAAAGGCCCAGGTCTCAGGGGTCAGGAGTACTTTTCTTTGGATCTTAATCCTCATTATTTGCTTAAAAAGCAATCCAGAGAACACAGTTTTTCTGTGCCATTTGCTTGTTGGCACTGCAGAATACAGCCAGGTCCTTTCCATATTACAGCGCTAGAAATCCAGCTAATTAAAGCCGTGTTTTCTCCGTCACACGGATCACATATATGTTGTCAGAAAATACTGCCATTTCTGGCCTCCATTAAAAATTTCCTTTAGTGTGTCAGTGAAGCAATTCACAGCAGTTTGCTGTTCAAACTACTTACCTACAGGCCAGATATTTAAAACTCTGTTTTCTCCATCACACGGATCACATATACGTTGTCAGAAAATACTGCCATTTCTGGCCTCCATTAAAAATTTCTTTCAGTGTGTCAGTGAAGCAATTCACAGCAGTTTGCTGTTCAAACTACTTACCTACAGGCAAGGTATTTAAAACAGTTTTCTCCGTCACACGGATCACATATATGTTGTCAGAAAATACTGCCATTTCTGGCCTCCATTAAAAATTTCTTTCAGTGTGTCAGTGAAGCAATTCACAGAAGTTTGCGGTTTAAACTACTTACCTACAGGCCAGGTATTTAAAACTCTGTTTTCTCCGTCACACGTATCACATATACGTTGTCAGAAAATACTGCCATTTCTAGCCTCCATTAAAAATTTCTTTCAGTGTGTCAGTGAAGCAATTCACAGCAGTTTGCTGTTCAAACTGCTTACCTACAGGCGAGGTATTTAAAACAGTTTTCTCCGTCACACGGATCACATATATGTTGTCAGAAAATATTGCCATTTCTGGCTTCCATTAAAAATTTCTTTCAGTGTGTCAGTGAAGCAATTCACAGCAGTTTGCTGTTCAAACTACTTACCTACAGGCCAGGTATTTAAAACTCTGTTTTCTCCGTCACACAGATCACATATACGTTGTCAGAAAATACTGCCATTTCTGGCCTCCATTAAAAATTTCCTTTAGTGTGTCAGTGAAGCAATTCACACCAGTTTGCTGTTCAAACTTCTTAAGTACAGGACAGGTATTTAAAACTCTGTTTTCTCCATCACACGGATCACATATAAGTTCGCTCCAAACTCAGTCATTTGTAGTGAGCGTGGAAGATACTGTCTTCCATTTAAAATGGGCAAGGCACGTGGCAAGGGACGGGGAACTGAGCATGATGGTAATGGTGCATGCAGAGGCCGAGGACAAGACCATGGGAAAGCTGAAATTGTGCCACAACAAACACCCACATCTTCTCGCCTGACCTTCCTGTCCCAATTTCTAGGGAACCGCAGCACACCACTATTGAACCCAGAGCAGTGTGAAAAGGTAGTTGGTTGGATAGCGGATAATGCTTCAAGTCACTTAGCCACCACGACCACCATCACCCTGTCTTCCACATGGTCAAGTCAGAGTAGCTGTGAGTCTTGACCGCATATTCCTCATGCTGATCCTCCTTCCTCCCACCATGCCGAGCGCCCAGAGACAACTGATCCCTCACTTGGACACTCTGAAGGGCTGTTCACTTTTCCATTTATAGATTTTGGCCTCTCGCCCGGTCCACTTGAAGCGGGGCAAGAGGGGATCACGTGTAGCGATGCCCAAATATTTGAGCAGCCACGGTCACACGAAGGCGATGGTGGGAAAGTGTCACAAGATGTAGACGATGATGAGACACAATTGACAGAAAGTCAGGAGGAGGACCAAGGTGCGGAAGTGGAAGACGAGGTGGTGGATGAAATAGTAACTGACCCAACCTGGCAGGAGGACATGCAGAGTGAGGACAGCAGCACACAGGGGGAGGGAGGCAGAGCACCCCAACAGGCAGAAAGAAGCAGTGTTGTGGCTGCAGACAGAAGGCAGGCAACCGTTCCCCATAACACCAACACGAAGGAAGTTGCCAGTACAACTGTTAGGTCTTCCCGAGTTTGGTTGTTTTTTAAAGACTCTGCCGATAAACCCCAAAAAGGCCATTTGCACCACCTGCCAGGCCAGCATCCGCAGGGGTGGCAAAACGACCAGCCTGACCACCACCAGCATAATCAGGCACATGGCAGAAAAGCACCTGACTTTGTGGGCCGAACCCCTGGGTCGAGGAACAGTGTCTGCAGGTGGCACCATTGCTTCTTCCGCTGTTGTCCATGCCAGCCAATCCCCTGTCCATGGTGCATGCGAAGATGCCTCCAGCCCTGCACCTGTCGTAGCGCACTCTCAAGTAGCAGCATCAGGAAGCACGTCCATGTCCTTGTCCCAGCGCAGCGTTCAGTTGTCCATACCCCAGTCCTTGGAACGCAAGCGCAAATATGCAGCCAACGCCCCACAGGCCACACTACTAAATTCTCACATTCACGACTGCTTGTGCTCTAAATGTTGCCTTTTAGGCTTGTGGAGAAGGAAGCATTCCGCAACCTGATGGCAGCGGCCATCCCTCGGTACTCGGTCCCCAGCCGCCACTATTTCTCCCGGTGTGCCGTCACATCATTACACAACAAAGATGTCACCAGGAAAGTCCACCTAACCACGGACACGCGGACAAGTGCTTGTGGGCAGGGACGGTACATCTCGCTGATGGCACACTGGGTTAATAGTGGAAACCGGGACCCAGTCGGACCTTGGGGCGGAACACGTCCTCCCGTCGCCGAGGATTGAGGGCCCTAGGTCAATCAGGGTTGGCCCCACGGTCTACAGCTCCTGCACCTCATCCTCCTCAGCCTCCTCCTCCTCTTCAGCCTCCATCTCCGAAATGACCACATCAGTCACAAGCTGGAAGCACTACAGCACTGCCTCAGCCAAGCAGCAGCAGGCTGTGCTGAAGCTAATATGCTTAGGTGACAAACCGCACAATGTTGAAGAGTTGTGGACAGCTCTGAAAGAGCAGGCAGATCTGTGGCTCACACCGCTGAACCTACAGCCAGGCATGGTCGTGTGTGACAATGGCCGGAACCTGGTGGCGGCTCTGAGGCTAGGTGAGCTCACACACGTACCATGCCTGGCCCATGTGCTTAACATTGTGGTTCAGCGGTTTCTCAAATCCTACCTGGAGCTGCCGGATCTGCTTGTTAAAGTACCCCGCCTGTGTGCCCATTTTAGAAAGTCAGCTACAGCTTCCACTACCCTTGCCTTGTTTCAGCAGCGTTTGCAGCTTCCGGCTCACAGACTGGTGTGTGATGTCCCCACGCGTTGGAACTCTACACTGCAGATGTTGGGAAGGATTTGTGAGAAGAAGAGGGCAGTTGTTGAGTACCAGCATCAACAAGGCCATTGGTATTCAGTTCAGACTCCACACATAAGACCTCAGGAGGATACATTTCAGGCGGAGCTCGATGAGATGGAGCAATGAACCATACAGGGTGATTACACAGAGCCAAGCCTCATCTCATCCCAATGTGGATTGGGTGACAATGAGGAAGAGGAGGAGGAGGAAGGACAGGAGCTAGTTTCATGCACTATAGACGGTACTACCTGCACAGCTGTCATACCGTCTGTTTAGCGTAGATGGCCAGAGAACAGAGAGGAGGAGGAGGAGAGCATGGTCAGTCATCCTCTTGGTGAGGACACAGAAGTCTTGTCTGTTAGAAGTCTGGCACGCATGGTTGAGTTTATGTTACGCTGCCTTTCCCATGACCCTCGCATTCTCAAAATTTTTGGGTAACAGTCATTACTGGTTGGTGACGCTTCTAGACCCACGCTACAAGTCTACAAAAGTGGGGCTGTACCAGAGGCCCTTGTTGCGGAACTATTAAAAAAATTCCCATCTGAAAATGCTGGCGGCAGAGGGCACACTTCGTTGGACAACTAAAGAGTACAGGCGAGAGAGACACAACTCCAATCCAGCAGAGGCAGGGGAACACTGTTAAAGTTCTGGGAGAGTTTTCTCAGACCCTCCCCTGAGGCGAGGGGTACTCTCACAAGGAGTGCAAAGTTTTGGAGGATGCTGTGGGAGTACCTTGCCGACCGTACCAACATCCTCCGTGATTCCTCTGTGCCTTATAATTATTGGGTATCCAAGCTGGATATGTGGAATGAACTGGCTCTCTATGCCTTGGAGGTCATGGCCTGCCCTGCTTCCAGCGTTTTATCAAAGCGGGTTTTTAGTGCCGCTGGTGGAATTATAACTGATAAGTAGTGTTGATCGAGCACTAAAATGCTTGGGTGCTAGAAGAACGAGCCTAGCTCACCATGATATACGTGTGCTCGACCTGAGCAACGAGCCCAATGTTAGTTTATGGGAGACCCGAGCACTTTTGCGGCGACACCCCCGGCAGTCTGTAGAAAGCCTAAAAAGTGCCCAAAACGATAGTGACAGTGCTCAAATGACATGGGGACAGCATGGGGATCGCCCCAGGAAGCATTTCTGACCCCCAGGTCACTGCTGTCAACAACGTGGTCAGAGGTATTAAGCCACTTTTACTAGCTCACAATAAAACGTTCAAAAACGAAACTGAAACTATTTTCCTGTGAAATATGTTAAGGAACATCCTTTCCAGGGTAAAGACTTGTGTATAAGGTAAAATAAATAACCAAAAACAAAAATACTCCTCAACACCTTGGGCTATGTTCACAAGTAGCATTTTTTATGCGTTTTTGCACTTTTGTATTGCTTTCAACTGTGACAAATGCATTCACCCGGAAATGTCATTTTAACATTTTACAACCTTATCTGGCCATGTGCTGTGTGACACAAGCATACAGTGCTGAAAAGACATGAGAACAGCATGGGGAAGACCCCTGGAATCATCTCTGACACCCAGGTCACTGCCTAAAAGTGTGCCCATCAGAAGTGATCCTTGCCACATCAGAAGATGCAGACTTGCAACTATCCCCGTGCAAGTCCTTGTCCCAGGGCAGTGTTCAATTGTACCTCCCCCATTCCTTGCAATGCAAGGGAAAGTATGCAGCCTGCAACCCACCCACCCCCAGGCTGCAATACCTTACTGCTTTCTTGCTTGCACTTGAAATTGGGCCTTTTAGGCATGTGGAGGCGGAATCTGGCCACCACGTCATGGCTGCGTCGGCGGGCTGGTATCCATACTCAGTCCCCAGCCGCCCGGCGGCCGGGTGTCCACGCTTGTTTCCCAGCCGCCAGGGGGCGGCCGGGTGTCCATGAACGGTCCCCAGCCGTCCCTATTTGTCCCAGTGTGCCTTATACACAAGCGCGCATACCAAAACATTACCTGTGACCTCCCCAGTGCATTTAGTGGGAAGGACAGCCTAACCACAAACACGTGGACAAGTGAATGTGGCCAGGGATGGTCCAACTCACTGACGCCTTCACACTGGGTTAAAATTGTGGAAGCCGGGACACAGTTGGACACTGGGATGCAACACGTCCTCCAGACATAGAGGATTGCGGGTCCTGGATCAATCAGGCTTCAACACAAAGTTCAGAAGGTAGACAGCAGCAGTGGTCGGCCTTTTACACAACGAGTAAATTATTCATGATTATGAGGCCATCCATCTCCTTAGCTTTCTGTTCCTTGGAATGCAAGCGCATGTATGTAGTAGCGGCTAGGCCTGAGGTGGTCAGCGTTTTGGCGCATAACCTACCTCCTCCAAGGATTGCTGGATGTTTTTCTGCTACTATCCCAGTTCTATGACTCCCGTTAAAACAAAGCATCAGGTGATGAATGATGGATGAGGTGGTGGCAAAGGAGAAAGAGCAGGAGGAACAGGGACTATTCACATCAATATCAGGCCAGTCCACCACACATGTCTTGTAGGATATGTTTCTGTACCAAAAGGAGCGGTTTGGCTTCACAGTTATAGGGCATACAGTGAGTGCAATGCCTACCAAAAATTTTGAGGCACTCCAATGTCCCTTGGAAGTGACATGGAGGTCAGAGGGCCTTAACTAAACCGTTTTTTCCATTTATAGCAACTGGATCTCCTGTACACTGTTGGCCTAAGCAGTGAATGGAAGGCTTTCCAAAAATTATGAGGAACTGCAATGCCTCTTGAAACAGACGTGGATTACGGCGTACTAAAATCCTTCTACCCATTATTGGGGGTGGGTCTCCCTTAGTGTTCGCCTATGCATTGAAAATCAAAACCTGACAAAAATTAGGAGGAAATGCAATGCCTGTTGGAAGAGTCGTGGAGGTTAGAGGTAATTAAAAACAACATTTCAATGCCCCTTGGAAGAGACGTGGAGTTCAGAGTGGTTTAACAAGACGGTTTTAATGCCCCTTGGAAGAGAAAGTCAGACATGCGTGCCAGACTGGTAACGGGCACGACTTTCGTGTCCTCACCAAGATGACGACTGACCATGCTCTCCTCCTCCTCCTCCTCCTCCCCCCTGTGCTCAGGCCACCAACGCTGAACCATGGGTATGACAGTTGTACAGGTACTACCGTCTACAGCGCATGATACCAGCTCCTGTTCTTCCTCCTCCTCCTCCTCCTCTCCCTCATTGTCCCCCATGCACTTTGGGATGAGATGAGGCTGGGCTGTGTGTAATCGCCCGCTATGGCTTCTTGAGCCATCTCATCATACTCTGGCTGCAATGCCTCCTTTTTAGTTCTCTGCAGAGAGTGTTGCAAAAGACAGACAAGTGGGATGCTGATGCTAATGATGGCGTCATCGCCACTCACCATCTCGGTGGACTCCTCAAAGTTTGTCAGGATGGTACATATGTCAGACATCCCGGTCCACTCCTGAGGTCCTATGTGTGGAGTCTGACCCGAATATCGATGGCCTTGTTGCAGCTGGTACTCCACAACTGCTCTCTTCTGCTCATAAATCCTTTGTAACATGTGGAGGGTAGAGTTCCAATGTGTGGGGACATCACACACCAGTCGGTGTGCCGGAAGCTGCAAACGCTGCTGCAACACAGCAAGGGCGGCGGAAGCTGTAGCCGACTTCCAAAAATGAGCTGGCAGGCAGCGTACTTTGACGAGCAGATCTGGCAACTCGGGGTATGATTTAAGAAACCGCTGAACCACGAGGTTAAGCACATGAGCCAGGCATGGTACGTGTGTGATCTCGCCTCAACTCAGAGCCGCCACCAGGTTACAGCCATTGTCACACACGGCCGTGCCTGGATGTAGGTTCAGCGGTCTCAGCCACAGATCTGCCTGCTCTTTCACAGCTGTGCACAACTCACAAGCAGTGTGAGGTTTATCACCTAAGCTTATGAGTTTCAGCACAGCCTGTTCCCGCTTGGCTGAGGCAGTACTGCAGTGCTTCCAGCTTGTAACTAATGTGGTGATGTCTGAAATGGAGGCTGAACATGAGGAGGAGGAGGCGGATGATGCACAGGAGCTGTACACTGTGGTGGCAACTCTGACTGACATAGGGCCCTCAATCCTCGGTGTGGGGAGGATGTGTTCCGATCCAAGGTCCGACTGGGTCCCGGCTTCCACTATGTTTACCCAGTGTGCCGTCAGGGAGATGTACCGACCCTGGCCACAAGCACTTGTCTACGTGTCCATTGTCAGGTGGACTCTCCCAGTAACTGCGTTGCTGAGGGCACGGCAGATGTTTTGGGACACGTACTTGTGTAGTGCGGGGATGGCACACCGGGCAAAATAGTGTAGGCTGAGGACCGAGTACCGAGGGACAGACACCGCCATCAGGTTGCGGAAAGAATCCGTCTCCACCAGCCTAAAAGGCAGCATTTCCAATGCAAGCAGTCGTGAAATGTGCGAATTTAGGACTGTGGCCTGTGGGGAGTTGGCTGCAAATTTGCGCTTTCGTTCAAAGGTCTGGGATATGGACAATTGAACGTTGCGGTGGGACGTGCACGTTGAAGCTGTTTCTTGAGAAACTGCCATAACAAGTGAAGACTGAGAGGAGGGGGCATCTTTGCATGCAGTATGGACAGGGGATTGCCTTGCACACACAACAGGGGGTTCTCTTACATGCACAACAGCGGTAGAAGCAGTGGTGACACCCTCTGACACTGGTCGTGGACCTTGGGGTTCGCCCCACAAAGTCGGGTGCTTTGCTGACATGTGCCTGATCATGCTGGTGGTGGTCAGGCTGGTAGTTTTGTCACCCCTGCTGATGCTGGCCTGGCAGGTGGTACAAATGGCCTTTTTGGGGTTATCAGCAGAGTCATTAAAAAAATTCCAGACTCTGGAAGACCTGCCTGTTGTACTTGCAATGTCCCTCATGTTGGTGTTACAGGGAGTGGTTGCCCGCCTTCTGTCTGCAGCCACCACACTGCTTCTTCCTGCCTGTTTGGGTACTCTGCCTCCCTCCCCCTGTGTGCTGCTGGCCTCGCTCTGCGTGTCCTCCTGCCACATTGGGTCAGTTACTAGATCATCCACCACCTCCTCCTCTTCCACTTCCACACCACGGTCCTCCTCCTCACTTCGTGGCAATTGTGTCTCATCATCGTCCACCTCTTGTGACAAATTGCCAGCGTCGCCTTCCTGTGGTCGTGGCTGTTCAAATATTTGGCCATCGCTACATGGGATCTCCTCTTCCACCACTTCAAGTGGAGCAGGCGAGGGACACAAATATGGAAATGGACCAGTGAACAGCTCTTCAGAGTGTCAAACTGTGGGATCAGTTGCTTTCTGACGACACTCGGCATGGTGGGAGGAAGGAGCATCAGGGTGAGGAGGAGTATGCGGTCGAGACTCACGGCTACTAAGACTTGACCGTGTGGAAGACAGACCGGAGGTGGTGGTGCCCAGGTGACTGGAATTATTATCTGCTATCCAATTAATAACCTGTTCACACTGATCAGTTCGCAATAGTGGTGTTGTTGTGTGCTTCCCTAGTAATTCAGTCATGAACTGGGAGCGAGAAGATGTGGCTGTTGGTTGTGGCACATTTTAACCTTGGCCACTGCCCCGTCCTCTGCACGCACCATCACCAGAACG
The DNA here is from genome assembly GCF_046119375.1 of Phyllobates terribilis. Taxonomy (NCBI): domain Eukaryota; kingdom Metazoa; phylum Chordata; class Amphibia; order Anura; family Dendrobatidae; genus Phyllobates; species Phyllobates terribilis. The sequence goes on along the minus strand of NW_027362770.1, from coordinate 52,311,477 downwards.
TCCAGTTCCACGTCCCTTGCCACGCTCCTTGCCCATTGTAAATGAAGTAAAATAGCTTACACTCGCACTTTCAATGGAAAAAGGGTAATAAAAAGGAGTTTTGAACCGTGGAAGAGGAAAACCACAGTTCTAGTTCTCTGGCCTACACCAGAATCTTTTAAACAGATATATTTGTGTCTGAATAGTCAGCGAGACACTCAAACTGTTTTTTTTTTATGAAAAAAGGTGGATTACACCCAGATTTGAACCATGGAAGAGGAAAACCACAGTTCTAGTTCTCTGGCCTACACCAGAATCTTTTAAACAGATATATTTGTGTCTGAACAGTCAGCGGGACACTCAAACTGTTTTTTTTTAATGCGAAAAGGTGGATTACACCCAGATTTGAACCGTGGAAGAGGAAAACCACAGTTCTATTTCTCTGGCCTACACCTGAATGTTTTAAACAGATATATCTGAGTCTGAACAGTCAGCGAGACACTGAAACTGTTTTTTTTCATGCAAAAAGGTGGATTACACCCAGATTTGAACCGTGAAAGAGAAAAACCACAGTTCTATTTCTCTGGCCTACACCAGAATCTTTTAAACAGATATATTTGTATCTGAACAGTCAGCGAGACACTCAAACTGTTTTTTTTTATGCAAAAAGGTGGATTACACCTAGATTTGAACAGTGGAAGAGGAAAACCACAGTTCTATTTCTCTGGCCTATACCAGAATCTTTTAAATAGATAAATTTGTGTCTGAACAGTCAGCGAGACACTCAAACTGTTTTTTTTTATGGAAAAAAGGCAAAAAAGTGGATAATACAGAGATTTGAACCGTGGAACTGCAAAACCACAGTTCTAGTTATCCAACCTACACCAGACTCTTTTAAAACAGATATATTTGTGTCTGAACACTCACAGACACACTCAATTTTTTTTTTGTGGGGGAAAAAATACCAAAAGGTTAATAAGATGGGTATTTGTACAGTCTGACTGAGGAAAAAAAAAATTAGAGAGGAGTTAGATGAAAAAAAAAAGGATTTTTCCTGGCCCCTGAGACCTGGGGCTAAGTTTAGCAATTTGAGAAGCAGCACACAGGACTGTAATGCAGTGTTTGTTGGTATAACCACTGCATCTCCTCTACAGCCTGCCTGCCTGCCTGATATCTGGGATGGATATGAGTCCTGAGAAGGACTGTTTGTTTGATTTTGCAATCTTTAGAGACCCTACACTAACTATTTTGCAGTATAAATCTCTCCCTAGCTCAGCAGCACTCTCCCTACACCGTCTGATCTGGAGCGACTGTGTCCAAGATGGCGGCGCCCGGTTTTAAATACTCGAGGTGACGCTGTGTGGCCAGCCAATCACTGTAATGGCCGCAACCAACATGGCTGCGGCATTACAGTGACTGGCTGGCAATCCCTGCATGTTCATTGGCTCTGTAAAGAGCGCCAAACGTGCAGGGCGGAGGCCCGAGTAACCCGAAAATGCTCGAACACCCCGGGTAGTGAGATGCTCGGGCGAGTACCGAGCAGTGTCGTGCATGCTCGCTCAACACTACTGATAAGCACATCCGCCTGTCAACTGAAAATGCTGACAGGCTGACTCTTATAAAAATGAACAACAGCTGGATTGGGCCAGACTTCTCAACACCGAATGATAGCAGCTTAACATAAACTCAAATCCAGTGTCTTTTCTTGGGAGGTGTATTCCCATGCACCTTTTCACACCCAGACATGGGTAAAGGCTTCCTGATTTTGGCTATTTGCTCTTGTCCTCCTCCACCTCCTCATCCTCCACCACCATATCACGAGGGTGACCGTGGTCCGTGATGCAACACCCACATAATTTTTTTAAAGGGTGTTTATGATGCCGTGAAAATTTTTTTTTATACAATATGTTCATGTATACCCCCCCTGGGGTAAATGTTTGTCAGCCCATACACTTAGTGCATGGGCATTACAAGTATAGGAGGCCCGCTCATTTCTAATGGGAACATTTTTTTTTGAGGCCTTCCTCCACGTCGCTTCCAAGGGGCATTGAAGTGCCTCCAAATTTTTAGAAGCCCTTGCATTCACTGCATAGGCCAACACTATGGCAGACTCTCTCCGTTCTAATGGGAATTTGTCGTTACTGTGGCCCTGCTCTATGTGTCTTTAAATACTTAGTGGGGTTTTTCCTAAAATTGGTCAGCGTTTGGACTCACTGCATACCCTATAACTGTATAGCAGACTCTCTCCTTTCTAATGGGAATTTGTCATTACTGTGGCCCTGCTCTATGTGTCTTTAAATTCTTAATGGGGTTTTTCCTAAAATTGGTCAGCCTTTGGACTCACTGCATACCCTATAACTGTATAGCAGACTCTCTCCTTTCTTATGGGAATTTGTCGTTACTGTTGCCCTGCTCTATGTGTCTTTAAATTCTTAGTGGGGCTTTTCCTAAAATTGTTCAGCCATTGGACTCACTACATACCCTATAACTGTATAGCAGACCCTTTCCTTTCTAACGGGAACACGTCGTACTTGTTACTGTGGCCCTGCTCTGTGTCTCTTTAAATTCTTAGTGGGGTTTTTCCTAAAATTGGTCAGCCTTTGGACTCACTGCATACCCTATAACTGTAGAGCAGACTCTCTCCTGTCTAATGGGAATTTGTCGTTACTGTGGCCCTGCTCTATGTGTCTTTAAATTCTTAGTGAGGTTTTTCCTAAAATTGGTCAGCCGTTGGACTCACTGTATACCCTATAACTGTATAGCAGACTCTCTCCTTTCTAAAGGGAATTTGTCATTACTGTGGCCCTGCTCTATGTGTCTTTAAATTCGTAGTGGGGTTTTTCCTAAAATTGGTCAGCCGTTGGACTCACTGTATACCCTATAACTGTATAGCAGATTCTCTCCTTTCTAAAGGGAATTTGTCGCTACTGTGGCCCTGCTCTATGTGTCTTTAAATTTTTAGTGGAGTTTTTCCCAAATTTTGGCAGCCCTTGCAGTCACAGCATGGCCATTGCCACTATAAGAGACCCACTCCTTTATAATGGAAACATTTTTTTTAATGAGCCCCTCCTCTATGTCTCTTCAAAGGGGTATTGGGTTGCGTCCAAATCTTTGGCAGCCCTTGCAGTCTCTGGATACGCAATAACAGTATAGGAGACCCACTTGTTAATAATGGGAACATTAAAGCATAGACGGCTGATGGCTCTCTAACAATAACGAGGGCCAACTGCTGGCCTTTTAAGAATAGTAAGGGCTGGCTGATGACCCTATAAAAACAGGCTTTATGACTTTCAGAGTCCCTCCATCATAAATAAAACAGGATGTGTCTGATGATGTGTCACACACCACATTGCCAGATAAGGTTGTAAAATGTTAAAATGACATTTCACGGTGAATGCATTTCTCTTAAAAAATAACGTAAAAAAATCAAAACAATAGGATCTTTCTTTAGTATAAAAAACAGCGTCACCAATTTAACCTCAATGTAATCACATTGTTCAGCTCCTGCACCTCCTCCTCCATGTTACGGATCCAGGTGGTGGAACCTCTGTGCTGCGGTGCAAGGAGGGACCAGAGGGGTGTAACTAGGTATCAACTCGGACTGACCAAGGTCGCACGGCGGCTCTATAGACTCCGTGAACCAGGGAAGGACCGAGCAGAGGGACCAGGTGCTACTCTGGCCCAATCCTTGTATGAGAGCAGGTGACTCCCACGGTTCAGAAGGCAGGGACTGACCGGTACAGCAGATGAGCACGGCAGGCAGGCTGACGGGTGATCCGGGTAGACGGACTGGCAGACACCATGTGTAACTGGCAGGAGCCTCCAGGTAAGCTGGCTGGTAGGCACGGCAGGTAACTGGTACATTCTCCAGGTAAGCAGGCTAGCCTGGCCCATAGACAGACTGGCGGGTTCGGACCATAGGTAGACCATCGGGCTGGAGAGTGTACTTGGCTGGTGGAGACAGGTAGCAGGTAAAGGCTCCGGATAAGAGGACTGTCCAAGCCCATAGTCAGACTGGCAGGCTTGACTGTAAGCAGACTGTCGGGCTGAACTGGTAGTCCGTCTGGCGGACTGGACTGGTAGTCAGACTGGCGGACTGGACTGGTAGTCAGGCTGGCAGACTGGACTGGTAGTCAGGTTGACGTACTAGACTGGTAGTCAGACTAGCAGCGGGACCTGAGGGCTGAAGCCGAGTTAGTACACAGAGCTACAACCTTGCACGGGCACCTCCAGCTTGGAGGAGGTGCCTTTTATATGAGAAGTCCTCTGGCCATTGGCCGGGGACTCCTTAGGATGGCGAGCTTGGCCCCTTTAAGAGGTATGGAGCGCGCGCGTGCCCTAAGTACAGTGCCCGGGAAGCTGCGCACGCCGGCAGCAGCAGGAGAGCCGGAAGACGCCGGGCCAGGAGTGCGGCGTTAAGGGGGACGGCGTCTCTGCCTGTCAGGGGGCAGAGACGCTGATGCTACAGTAACCCCCCCTTTATGCCCCCTCTTTTTTATGCCAGCAAAGAATTCTTTAAGAAGAAGCGGGGCATGGATGTTCTCCCTGGGTTCCCAAGTTCTCTCCTCTGGGCCAAACCCCTTCCAATCCACCATAAAAAAGGTTTTTCCTCTTACCCTCTTGGTGGCCAGAATGTTCTCTACCTCATAGATGTCCTCAGCTGAGACCGGAGCTGGGGAGGTACCTGGATCGTCGAAAAAAGAATTAAGAACAACCGATTTGAGGAAAGATACGTGGAAGGAGTTGGGAATCTGTAAGGTGGCCGGGAGTTTTAACTTGTAGGCCACTGGATTGATTTGCTTGAGGACTTCAAATGGACTGATGATCCATGGACCCAACTTATAGGAGGGTATTTTGAGATGAACATGTTTGGAGGAGAGCCAAACCTTGTCTCCCGGACGGAATTGAGGTGGGTCCAGACGTCTCTTGTCGGCATGTCTCTTCATCCGCTCGGAGGATTGAAGAAGTGCAGATCTAGTGTCCTCCCAAATGGTGGAAAATTCACTGACCAGAGACTCCACAGGAGAATTGTCCACTGAAGTGGATACGGGAAACAGGATCCGGGGGTGTTGACCGTAGACCACAAAGAACTGGAACTTGGAAGAAGATTCGCTCTCATGGTTGTTATAGGAGAACTCAGCCCATGGTAGGAGCTCTACCAAATCGGTATGGTGAGCATTGACGAAGTGCCGGAGGAAGCTGGTAAGGACCTGGTTGATACGTTCCACTTGGCCATTGAACTGAGGATGATAAGCAGAGGAGAAATCCAGGGAGACATCCAGCAGCTTACACGTAGCTCTCCAGAAGCGCGAAGTGAACTGGACCCCTCGATCAGACGCAATGTGGAGGGGTAGGTCGTGGAGATGAAAGATGTGATGGATGAAGTCCTTAGCCAGCACAGATGCAGACGGGAGACCAGGCAGAGGGATAAAGTGGGCCATTTTAGAAAAGCAGTCACGACCACCCAAGTGACAGTACAACCGGCAGAAACAGGGAGATCAGTAATAAAGTCCATAGCAATGTGATGCCACGGGGCAGCAGGTACGGGAAGAGGCAGGAGACGGCCGGCTGGAAGATGTCTGAGAACCTTGTTGCGGGCACAGGATGAACAGGCCTTGACGAAGTCGACAACATCCTTGCACAGGGAAGGACACCAGTACTGCCGGGTAATGAGCAGGAAAGTCTTCCTCTGGCCAGCATGGCCGGCTAGTTTAGATGAATGACCCCAGTGAAGAACCTTCTTACGATCCGGAACCGCTACAAACGTCTTACCGGGTGGGAGACGAGACAGGTCCAAGGGAGCCACATTCATCACTTTGGAGGGATCGATGATAGGCATAGGCTCCTCCTCTTGATCTTAAGACAGGAAGGAGCGGGACAAAGCGTCGGCTTTAACGTTCTTGTTCGCAGGGCGGTAATGTAGGGTAAAGTTGAAACAGGCAAAGAACAAAGACCACCGGGCCTGACGCGTATTGAGTTTTTGGGCATTTTGTTGATATGCCAGGTTTTTGTGGTCAGTGTAGATGACCACCGGGTGCAGAGCCCCCTCTAGCAGGTAATGCCACTCCTCCAGCACCAATTTGATGGCTAGCAGTTCTCGGTCTCCTATGGAGTAGTTGTGCTCGGACGAGGAGAAGTGCTTGGAGAAGAAGCCGCAGGTTATCATTCTCCCGGACGCAGATTTCTGGGTGAGCATTATCCAGCTCCGGAAGAGGAAGCATCAACCTCCAGAAAAAACTGTTTGTTGCAATCCAGACGGTGCAGCACCGGGGTAGAAGAGAAGGCTTGTTTCAAGGAGAGGAAGGCCTCCTCCGCTTGGGACGTACACTCCTTAGGATTTGCTCCCTTACGGGTGAGTGCAGAGATGGGTGCAGTCCGGGAAGAGAAATGTGGGATGAAGAGGCGGTAATAGTTAGCGAAGCCCAGGAATCACTGAATCGCCTTCAACCCCTCTGGTCGGGGCCACTTTAAGACGGCAGAGACCTTCTCAGGGTCCATCCGTAGACCAGTCTTAGAGATAATATAGCCCAGAAACGGAAGAGAGGTCTGCTCGAAGAGGCATTTCTCAAATTTTGCGTATAGCTGATTCTGCCTGAGCCTAAGCATAACCTGACGAACATCCCTCCGGTGTGTGGGTAGATCCGGAGAGAAGACCAAGATGTCGTCCAGGTACACCACCACGCATGAATATAAGAGGTCACGGAAGATGTCGTTAACTAGTTCTTGGAAGACGGCTGGAGCATTACAGAGGCCGAAGGGCATCACACGGTATTCATAGTGGCCGTCCCGGGTATTGAATGCCGTCTTCCACTCGTCTCCTTGGCGGATCCGGACCAAGTTATACGGCCCACGAAGATCAAGCTTGGTGAAGATCTTCACGCCATTAAGGCGGTCGAACAGCTCTGAGATGAGCGGCAGGGGGTATTTGTTTTTGATAGTAATCTGATTGAGTCCCCTATAATCGATACAGGGGCGTAGTGAACCGTCTTTCTTTTTTACGAAGAAGAATCCTGCTCCAGCCGGGGAGATAGATTTCTGGATAAATCCCCTAGCCAGATTTTCTTTGATATACTCAGACATGGCCCAGGTTTCGGCCAGCAACAAGGGGTAGATACGCCCACGGGGTGGAGAGGCACCGGGTACCAGTTCGATAGGGCAATCATATGGCCTATGAGGTGGCAGTGTCTCTGCTTCCTTCTTGTCGAAGACATCTGCATAGGACCAGTAAGGTGCCGGTAGACCAGGTAAATTAGCCGGAGTAGACGGAGGTCGAGCCGGGCGAACTGGAATCAGGCATGTCTCATGGCAATCCTGCCCCCAACGGAGCACCTCACTGGATCGCCCATTCAGAACGGGTTCATGTCTCTGTAGCCAGGGTAGACCTTTCAAAAGGAAGTGAGAGTGTCCGGATTCCCACCTATAGGCTCTGTGACGAGTAAGATGGTCACCGGAAGGAGTCTTCCATCCACGGACGCGACTGCCAATGGTTCAGCCAGAGGTTTGGTGGGAGTCTGATACTTCTCTACAATAGACTGAGAAATGAGATTCCCAGTGGCTCCGGAATCCAGGTGGGCGGTTTCAAAGAAGCGGGTCTCTCCACAGGAAATAGAAACGGATAGAGTCAAGGACGGAGAGGATTTACTCTTGCCTAGGACGATCTCTCCAAGCGGTCCTAGACATTGGAGTTTCCCGGTTTCACCGGACAGGAACGGATCAGATGGTCCTTACTACCACAGTAGAAACAGCTCCCCTCGGCTCGGCATGTTTCTTGGCAAGACTTGACCATCTTGGTCTGGTCGATCTGCATGGGTTCGGGCGAGCGTGCCTGGGGAGTTGCTGGTTGGGAGACAGGTTTCTGGAAAACAGGAGCAAGATGAGGAAATATTCTCTCCCGGGTAGTCTCCTTAGCTCGTTCCAGGAAACGGATGTCAATCCGGGTAGCTAGTGACACCAGGTCATCCAGGGTGGTAGGAATGTCCCGGCCGGCTAGCTCGTCCTTGATCCGTCCGGAAAGACCCTCCTAGAAGGCGGACACCAGGGCCTCATTGTTCCAGGCAAGCTCAGATGCGAGGGTACGTAACTGTATGTCATACTGGCCCACAGTGAGACTCCCTTGGCGGAGATGGAGCAATGAGGAGGCAGTAGAAGTCCTTCGTCTGGGCTCATCGAAGGCCTTCCGAAAGGCAGTGAGGAAAGCCAGAAGATCGGACACCAGGAGATCCCCTCTCTCCCATAAAGGGTTTAGCCATGCCAATGCTTCCCCGGTGAGGTGAGACATGATGAACGCCACCTTGGCTCGGTCGGAGGGAAACTGATGTGCCAGGAGTTCAAAGTGCAGCGTGCACTGGTTCAGAAAACCCCGACATAAGACGGGGTGACCCCCAAAATGAGGAGGCGTAGAGAGCCGGGGTCCAGAGCTGGATGCCATGGCACCAGTAGGCTGAGGCGCCGCCAGAGCGGATGCCGCTCGGCTCGAGGCAGACACAGGTGGGACGGACAGCATGTCCAGGTGGGAGTTGACAGACTGCAGGTAGGTCAGGATGGATTCCTGTTGGGATCTCTGACGAGAAACCTCCTAGTACAGGTCAGCAAGCGAAGGAGCCTGGGGGCCACTGGGTTACATAGCCCATGCAAACTGTTACGGATCCGGGAGGTGGAACCTCTGTGCTGCGGTGCAAGAAGGGACGCCAGCAGCAGCAGGAGAGCCGGAAGACTCTGGGCCATGAGCGCGGCGGTAAGGGTGACGGCTTCTCTGCCTGTCAGGGGGCCGAGACGCCGATGCTACACTCCATCTCCGAAATGACCACATCAGTCACAAGCTGACAGCACTGCAGCACTGCCTTGGCCAAGCGGCAACAGGCTGTGCTGAAGATAACATGCTTAATGCTTAATTGACAAACCGCCCAGCGCTGCAAAGTTGTTGAAAGCTGTAACACAGCAGCCTGATCTGTGGCTCTCGCCGCTGAACATACAGCCAAGCATGGTCGTGTGTGACAATTGGTGGAACCTGGTGACAGAGAAATGACAGCCAGAGTAGATACGGTTTCCCTCTATGCCAGTCCTTTCACCGAGCTAAATACAACTCTCAGCAAAAAAAGCTGTGGACTGGCTCCGTACCGTCCCTGGCCACATTCACCTGTCCATGTGTTTGTGGGTAGGCGGTCCTTCCCAGTAAGTGCACTGGGGAGGGCACGGGTAATGTTGTTTGACCCGTGCTTGTGGAAGGCGGAGACAATACTGGAAAAATAATGGCGGCTGGGGACAGAGTATGGATACCCGGCCGCTGCCGGGATGAGGTTGTGAAAAGCTTCCACCTCCATGAGCCTAAAAGGCCATATTTCAAGTGCAATCAGCTGCCCAGATATCTGACAGTCTAGTGTTGCGGCCTGTGGGTGGGTGGGTGGCTGGCTGCATACTTGTGCTTGTATTCCAAATAACAGAAACCTAAGCAGATGGTGGCCTCTATCATCATCATGGCCTCACCTCGGCACTATGAACTCTCCTGAAGGAGAATCTAGGGCCCACCGGAGGAGTCTCCGGTTCTCTGGTGTGCCCGTCCAACCCTGCTGAGAAGCAGCCCTGGCTAAGGCCTAAAAGGTCACATTTCAAGGGAAAGCTCTTTAGAGGACTTCCGGGGAGAAATGACAGCTGAGTAGATATGGTTTCCCAAGTCCTTTCACCAAGCTAAAGAATATGGCTGTGGTGAAATACAACTCAGCAAAAAAAGCTGTGGACTGGCTCCGTACCGTCCCTGGCCACATTCACCTGTCCACGTGTTTGTGGGCAGGCATTCCTTCCCAGTAAGTGCACTGGGTAGGGCACGGGTAATGTTGTTTGACCCGTGCTTGTGGAAGGCGGAGACGATATTGGAAAAATAATGTCGGCTGGGGGCAGAGTATGGATACCCGGCCGCCGCCTTCATGAGGTTGTGAAAAGCTTCCACCTCCATGAGCCTAAAAGACCATATTTCAAGTGCAAGCAGCTGCCCAGAAATCTGGCAGTTTAGTGTTGCAGCCTGTGTTGGCTGCATACTTGCGCTTGCATTCCAAATAACAGAAAACTAAGCAGATGGTGGCCTCTATCATCAACATGGCCTCACCTCGGCACTATGACCTCTCCTGAAGGAGAAGCCAGGGCCCACCAGAGGAGTCTCCGGTTCTCTGGTGGGCCCGTCCAACCCTGCCGAGAAGCAGCCCTGGCTAAGAAAAGTGTGGGGGAAGGTTCCTGGACACTCTATGGTTGCTTTTTTAATGTGGATCGGACATGCTTATGCATGTTATTTCTTGAACCGCATTGCAGATCAGGCCATTGTCCAACTCTGTATTCATGAAATTAAATGCGCAAAGAAAGATGTTTGTGCGTCAAAGCACCACCGACAAGTGCGAGTTGATGTTGAACTTGCTGCCATTGCTTCTGCAACAAGCTGCATTAGAGGACCTCCTAAAAGAAATGACACCCAGGGTAGATACGGTTTCCCTCTTTGCCAGTCCTTTCACCGAGCTAAATACAACTCTCAGCAAAAAAAAGCTGTGGACTGGCTTTGTACCGTCCCTGGCCACATTCACCTGTCCATGTGTTTGTGGTTAGGCGGTCCTTCCCAGTAATTGCACTGGGGAGGGCATGGTTAATGTTGTGGGACCCGTGCTTGTGGAAGGCGGAGATGACACCGGGAGAAACTGTGGCGGCTGGGGACCGAGTATGGAAACCTGGCTGCCGCCGGCATGAGTTTGTGAAAAGCTTCTGCCTCCACGAGCCTAAAAGGCCACATTTCAAGTGCAAGCAGCTGTCAAAAAATTGGCAGTATAGTATTGCAGCATGTGGGTGGATGGGTGGCTGGCTGCATACTTGCGCTTGCATTCTAAGGAATGGGGTAGGGACAACTGAACGCTGCACTGGGACAAGAACGTGGACGGTGATTGTTGCAAGTCTGCAATGACAGGTATATGGCGGGAGGCATCTTCACATGCGCCAAGGATCACTTATGATGGGCATACTTTTAGGCAGTGACCAGGGAGTCAGAAATGCTTCCAGAGGTCTTCCCCGTGCCGTTCCCATGTCTTTTCAGCACTGTATGCATGTGTGTCACCCTGGTCTGGATGCCACAAGTATAATAAAGCTGTGTCTGAGAGCAAGGGGGAGGTTCTCTAGTCAGGGGAACATTAGCATGCAGTACCTCCTGTCTCAGGCCAGTATTGGGAGCAGGCTGCCCCTATAAAAGCTGGTGCTGGGGGCAGGGTTAGAGAGAACTGGACGACCTGTCTCAGGACTGAGACTTGTCCCAGAGCAGAGCAGGGACAGAAAGTTGTATTGCACCTAAGAGGAAGTGTGGCAGAAGGAGAGCCACAAGCCAGAGACAAGAGGCGAAGTGAGCCTGTCTTGGCAGATAAAGGACTTAATTTACCAGACTTTGTTGTCTAAGGCTGGGAGGATTCCACATCCTACAGCAGATAACCAGTCCGCAGGGGACTGTATATTCCTTGGCCTAAGAATAGTGTTGAGCCACCCCCGTAGTGTTCGAGTTCGGTTCGGTTCGTAGAACACCCGTGTGTTCGCCGAACTGTTCGTCGAACTGTTCGTCGAACACCTTCGAACACCGTTAAAACCAATGGCAGGCAAACAAAAACACATAGAAACACATAGAAAACACCTTCGAAGGTGTCCAAAAGCTGACAAACTGCTCAGAAGACACAACTAACACATGGAAAAGTGACAAGTACATATAGTCATGCGAAAAGAAAAGAGGTGGAGGAGTAAAAGGAGGGGGAGACACAGATATAGGCATGTCATGCCCTTCTAAAATCCAAAAAGTGAGAAGCCGAGACGGCCAGTCCGCTCCTGCCCGTGCCACCTCCGTGTCGCCGGGTTTGTGCCAGAGCCGCGGTGAACCCTGACGGCCAGCCCCCCTCTCCCAATACTGGTGCCTGTCCGCTGGTGGGTCGAGAGAGCCCCCCTGTGGTGGAGGCAGCTCTAAGCTTTTTAATTTAAATTGTCCCTCTAATTTGAATGAATACACTTTAAATCCATTTACAAGGATCTATTGGAGGGCAAGTCTCATGCCAGCAGCCGCGTAATTCCAGCTCCAGTAGCGTCCACTAAAGCTGCTGCAGTTAAAAAGCTTTTATAAGGATCGAGCTCGGCTGTCCACCGCAAGGCATCCTAGTGCCAGTCCCAGCCCCTATGCCTTGGGGTGCCTCCTGATGCTCTTCACTAAGTATCCCGTGGTCCCGAAGCATTTCCTTTGAAAAAATTAAGTGTCCAAACTACAGGTGGTGTAGCTTGCTTAACAGCCGGGATAATCCGCTGACTAGCAGACACTGCTACTAGGCACAAAGTATTTCCTGGGCTAGATGCAGTTAAAAATTTGTAAGTAGATACTCTCGTTGGATGCTGAGAAAGCATTCCATAGAGTCTCCTGGCACGCCATATATGATTCTCTTAAAAAGCTTGGGGTAGGGGTCTAGGGGACCCTTTTATAGCCCAAATCACGGCCCTGTATCACAATACGTCACCTAGGCTGAAGATAAATGGAACTGTAGCACCGAGGGCTCGGTTGCTACAGACGTATTGCACCTCACCCAGAGGTGTGATATCTCACTCTCAGATAAGGATGGAGTGTGGATCAGGACCCGACACCTGCATGCATTACACCACATTGCCGTGGGGCAGGGCGACCAATATGCCCCTGAGATGGGCACGACAGTCCCTGTCCCTGGCTGGAGTGGGGGGAGGGAACACTGAGGAAGGGGAACCCTGCAGTGCAGGAGCAGGGAGGAAGCAGTTCCTGGGTGCATTGAGAAGGGAGTATAAAAGGTGGGCACCATCTTAGTTCAGTGCAGAGAAGTCTGAGCAGAAGTGGCAGGGAGCAGGGGCTCTGCATGAGCTCTGCTCCGGAGGTGGGCCTAGTAACAGAGGCCCAGGCCTGCAAGAGGGAGAAGGAAGGAAGAGGAGCGGAGAAGGCTCCAGGAACGAGGAATGAAGGGATCCCAGGGGTGCGGACGGGCGAGTCGCCACCGCACGCCCGAATCCACCTGCGTGGAGGGGTCAGGCCAAAGGGGGAGACCGGTCCCCGAACTAGTGGAGGCAGGAAACGACCCTCAGCTAGAAACCGGAGGCTCTGACATTTTATGTGGCGCAGCCCCTTGCTCCACCCGCTAGGAAGGCACCACATAGGGTCAGGGAAACTGGCGCCAAGTTTACCAAGAGGAGGCCCGAGGCAGCCGGACAGAAGTGTTGGTAAGAAAGGCCAGACAAAGGACACACAAAGGGGGTCCTGTGAAGCGCTCCAAAGTTATCTGGGCGTTGTCTGAGCCCCTCACCTGGTGAGCACAGTACGACGTGGGCAGCCGTTACCTGCAGACGTGGTCTGGATAATAAGAACTGTGAGTAAAGGCCCTGAACTGCATCACTGACTCCGTGTCGTTACTGCTGCTGCCCTGCACCATCACCCCCATCCTCCGCATACACTGCCCTGATGCTATACTCCTCCCGTGGGGAGTTATGCTACGCTCTGCTGCACCCACAACACCAGCCTTAGCGGTCTGCCCTGTAGCGGCGGTTCACTCTGACCGCAATCCACGGGTGGCGTAGTCGGACATTTAAACATCAAAACCACATAAATAGTTCCGCCACTGGTTTGACCGCCCTGAGCCACGGAACCGGATCGCCGCCACGAAGACTACAACCACCAGCATCCACCAAAAAGGGTCCGGCTCCGGGTGTCCCAAGGCCCAGGGGGTGCGTCAGAACATTTTCATCACCTTTCACAATCACCAATGGGACAAGGCAGGGATGTCCTCTGTCCCCTCTCTTATACATCCTAGTGACGGAGCACCTGCTCTCATCAATTCGCCATAACCCCAATATTAGGTGGATTGAGGTGGGAGGCACCGAGTACAAGTGCTCTCTATTTGCTGATGATGTCCTAGTATATATCACTCAATCACATATATCCATCCCTGCTGTTATGGCTGAAATAGATCACTTTGTTACATGGTAAAATTTTAAAATCAATGCAGCGAAGTCTGAGGCCCTCGATGTCTCCCTCCCTAAATCCATATAGGATTCCATCCAGTCCAACTTTCCCTTTGCCTGGCCCTCACAGGGTATCAAATACTTAGGAATTCCTATTCATAGAGACCTCTCCCATCTATGTTATCTTAATTTTGGGCCCTTTATTGAACAATTCCATACAGACCACGGTTGGCAAGTTGGAACTGTGAGATTCACTACGTGCACCACTGGTATTTTGTGGAAAAGCACATGTAAGATTCTGCAACAGTCTCTGCTGATACTCCTGCATGCGTGCATCCCTTTCTATGGCAGGAATAATTTCTGCAAATTTACTTTTGTACCGGGGATCTAACAGTGTGGCAACCCAGTAGTCAGGATTATTTCTAATTCTCACAATTTGAGGGTCATGTTGCAGGTAGTGCAGCAAGAAGGCACTCATGTGTGTTGCGCATCCAGGAGCACCAAGTCCCTGTTGTGTTGGTGGCGAGGTAGCAATCATGCTTCCTTCCTCTGTCCTCTCCCCCCAACCTCGCACAACAGAAATGTGATCAAGGTCTCCCTCATCTGATGAGTCTTCCATCAGTTCGTCCTCCACTTCTTCCTGGGCTCCTGCACCTTCCTCACTAGTTTGGCTGCTACCATGCGCCCTGGTAAAATCATCTCCCCCACCCTCACATGCCTGCCGCCTTGGTGCTGCCGACCGTCTGGACCTTGCAGATGTTAGCCCTTCCGCATACAACTCCTCCTCCTCTACTTCCTCCACCTCCTCTTGTGCCACCACCTGACTCCGAATTCTGTTTAACATGTGCTCCAGCATGTAAATCACCGGAATAGTCATGCTGATAATGGCATCGTCAGCACTAAACATCTTCGTCGCCATTTCAAAACTGTGCAGAAGGGTGCATAGGTCCCTGATCTGAGACCACTCCTCCAGCGTGATTTGCCCCACCTCTGAATCTCGTTGGCCCAGGCTATACGTCAGAACGTATTGCACCAGGGCTTGTCGGTGCTGCCACAGTCGCTGCAACATGTGCAGAGTTGAATTCCACCGGGTAGGCACATCGCATTTTAGCCGGTGAAGTGGCAGGCCCAACGACTTCTGTAGAGATGTAAGTCGCTGAGCTGCGGGATGCGAACGGCGGAAGTGAGCACACAGCGACCGTGCCCTCTGCAGAAGGCCATCTAGTCTGGGATAGTGGGCTAAAAATTGCTGGACAACCAGGTTCAACACGTGAGCCATACAAGGCACGTGTGTGACATTGCCCCGGCGAAGGGCCGCACCCAGGTTTGCAGCATTGTCGCACACGGCCTTCCCTGGTTTCAGGTCCAGTGGAGACAACCATTCATGAAATTGGTTCTCCAGAGCTGACCACAACTCCTCAGCTGTGTGACTCACATTTCCCAGACATTTCAATGTAAAAACCGCCTGATGACGTTGAGCCCTACTGCCAGCATAGTAAGGAGGTGTGCAGGATCCCTTCTGCGCAGTTAGAAAGCTTGTGGCATGACCAGACAGGCTTTGGGTGCAGGTGGAAGACCGAGAGGAGGTTGAGGAGGCAGAAGCAGTGGAGGAAAAATGACATAAAGAGGATTGACGCACAACTCGTGGGGACGGCAAGACTTGGACAGCAGCCCCTTGTCCTGCTGTCACCATAGTTACCCAGTGCCCAGTCAGCGACATGTAACGCCCCTGTCCATGCCTACTCGTCCAAGTGTCTGTGGTGAAATGCACCCTGTCACACACAGAGTTTCTCAAAGAAGCGGTGATGTTGTGTGCGACATGCTGGTGGAGTGCAGGCACACCTTTCTTTGAGAAGTAGTGCCGACTGGGCATCTGGTACTGGGGCACTGCGACGGACATAAGGTCTCGAAAATCCTCTGTGTCCACCAGGCGGAAAGGCAGCATTTCTGTAGCCAAGAGCTTGCAGATGGTGAAATTCAACCTCTTAGCTTTCTCATGGCTAGGAGGAAATGGTCTTTTACTTGTCCACATCTGAGGGACCGAGGGCTGGCTATTGTGCTTAGACGGGGTTGATAAGGGTGTCCCCGGCAAACTGCCGGTCTGTGAGGAAGATGCAGGCGGACATGTTAGGTTGCCTTGATCCAAAGGTGGTGCCATCGATGTCGGACAGCGCTCAAGACCAGCTGGTGTTACCACCTCCAAAGAAAATGATGACCTGCCAATCACGCTGGCTGTTGCGGGTAAAGAGGTGGCAGGTCTGCGCCCCAAAACAGGTGTGACTGCTGTCCCCCCAGTCACAGAGGATGAAGAGGCCGCGGATGCACAAGATATGGCAGACGGTGGTTGGCCCGGCCGGCTAGACCGCATTGTAGCACACTGAGCTTCCCACTGCAACTTATGCTTCATGTCCATGTGCCGGTTCATGCATGAAGTACTCAAACTATGTATTTTTTGGCCTCTACTTAGCTTTTGCTGACAAATGTTACAGATAACACGAGTTGGGTCATCTTTATCGATCTGAAAAAATGCCCAGGCTATGCAAGGCTTAGCACCCATGCGACCTGAAGAGCCACCACGACTTGTGGTGAGAGGCAGAGTTGTGTTTGAGGATGCAGTTGTTGACGTGCTTCCAGTACTACGTCTCTGTCCAGGAAGGCGCAACCTGACCTCGTCGTCACTAGCATCTTCCTCCACCTCCTCTGCTGACCTCATCTCTTGGCTGACTGTGGGTTGACAGTAAGTGGGATCTCCGACCTCATCATCATCACCCTGTGCGTTATCACACCCGTCGTCCTCAGAGCCAACCTGTTCCTGCCCTGACAAAAAACTAAAGTTGTCGCTCCAATCAGGTATTTGAGTCTTATCATCGTCTTCCTCATTGTCTCCACCAACAGGAGTTACAGTTTGGGAATGAGGGTCTACATTATGGTCAGAACCTTCTGCGTCTGGTCCTGGATCCGACTCATAAAGATTCTGGGCATCAGTGCAGATCATTTCCTCGTCTGGATTCACAGAAGCGCTGGAGTCGACCTCTGATTCCCAGGCTATAGTATGAGTAAACAGCTCTGCAGACTCAACCATCTGTTCTACCTCATACTCAGACGGGCAGCTGGAGATTTGGGAGCTGTGAGGAAGCAAGTGCGATTTGGGTGACACCTTTGAGGACTGGAGTATTTGTGATGTTGAAGTTGATGTGGAGGAGAGCCCACTTAAAGGAGCACTTGATATCCATTGAAGCACCTGCTGTTTTTGTGCCTCATCTGGAATTTGTAGCGATTGGCGTGGCCGTAAGAAAGGGATCTTATCACATTGTCTGCTAAAAGAAGTAGACTGTAACGGGTCCGGGAGGCGGACTGAAACGGGTCCGGGAGGCGGAACCTCTGAGCTACTATACAAGGGGGCGGCCCTTGTAAGGGAGCGGGTGGCAGTCTCTGGGTGAACGGACAGGGAGTTACGGCAAGTGATCAGGGCAGTCTCTGGGTAAGGGGTAGGTACGACCTGTGATGGCAGAGCCTCCGGGTAGGCTAGCAGGCAGGTGGTAGATGTGTGCTCCCAGGTGAGCAAGCGAGAGTCTCTGGAATAGCAGGTGGTCACGGCACGTGACGGCGGAACCTCCGGGCTGGCAGGCAGGTAGGTAACGGAGAAGCGCTCCCAGGTGAGCGGGCAAGAGTCTCTGGAATAGCTGATGGTCACCGCACGTGACAACGGGACCTCCGGGCTGGCAAGCAGGCAGGTAACGGAGATGCGCTCCCAGGTGAGCGGGCAAGAGTCTGGAGTAGCTGGTGGTCACAGCACGTGACAACGGAGCCTCCGGGCTGGCAAGCAGGCAGATAACGGAGAAGCGCTCCCAGGTGAGCGGGCAAGCTGGTCCATAGACAGACTGACCGGAGTAGTAAGGCAGACCGTCGGACCTCAGGCAAGCAGGCAGGTAGCTGATATGCGCTCCCAGGTGAGCGGGCAGGCTGGTCCTTTAGACAGACTGACAGGAGTAGTAAGGCAGACCGTCGGACCTCAGACTGGCAGACAGGTAACAAGTATTCAGGCAGGAATCAGGCAGGTAACTGGCAGGTACTGGCAGGTAACTAGCAGGAAACTGGCAGGAAACTGGCAGGAAACTGGCAGGAAACTGGCAACGGGACCTGAGGGCTGAAGCACAGGTGAGACACAGGTGCAAACAACATTGCTCGGGCACCTCCATTTTGGAGGAGGTGCCTTATATATGATGAAGTCCTCCGGCCATTGGCCGGGGACTCTTTAGGGCGGCGCGCGCGGCCCCTTTAAGAGGAGGGGAGCGCGCGCGCGCGCGCCCTAAGCACAGGGGCCGGGAAGGAGCGCGCGCTGAGAGCAGAGCAGGAGGAGGACGCCGGGACGGAGCGCGCGCTGACAGCAGAGCGGGGGGAGGAGGCCGGGCACGGAGCAGAGCGGTGAGAGGAGCAGCGTCCCTGCCTAGCAGAGGGCAGGGACGCCGGCACTACATAGACATTTTAGTTTGGCTGGAAGATGGTCTTTCTTCTGCACCTACCCCACGGACACAACCTTTTTTCCCCTTCCCAACACGCCTATTCCCCTTTCCACCAGCAGCAGGCCTTTTTCCACTCATTTTGGTGGTTAACTAATTCACAACTCTGGAGTTGTTTGCACAAAAAAACAATGGATGGTAACTGAGCAGAGCTGAGTGGCCAAACTGTGGCATTAGGCCAAAACTATTGGCTGGGTTAGATGCAGAAAAAAATTATTTTTAATTTGCAACCTGATGGAGGTCAGTATAGATGGACTAATAGACCAAGTCCAACACACCGCTAGAAGCCCAAATATTTTTTCAGAGCTAGATGCAGAAAATTTTTTTATTCAATTTGCAACCTGATGGAGGTCAGTATAGATGGACTAATAGACCAAGTCCCACACACTGCTAGAAGCCCAAATATTTTTTCAGAGCTAGATGCAGAAAAAAATTATTTTTAATTTGCAACCTGATGGAGGTCAGTATAGATGGACTAATAGACCAAGTCCCACACACCGCTAGAAGCCCAAATATTTTTTCAGAGCTAGATGCAGAAAAAAATTATATTCAATTTGCACCCTGCTGGAGGTCAGTATAGAAGGACTAATAGAACAAGTCCCACACACTGCTAGAAGCCCAAATATTTTTTCAGAGCTAGATGCAGAAAAAAATTATTTTTAATTTGCAACCTGATGGAGGTCAGTATAGATGGACTAATAGAACAAGTCCCACACGCTGCTAGAAGCCCAAATATTTTTTCAGAGATAAATGAAGAAAAAAATTATTTTTAATTTGCAACCTGATGGAGGTCAGTATAGATGGACTAATTGACCAAGTCCCACACACTGCTAGAAGCCCAAATATTTTTTCAGAGCTAGATGCAGAAAAAAATTATTTTTAATTTGCAACCTGATGGAGGTCAGTATAGATGGACTAATAGACCAAGTCCCACACACCGCTAGAAGCCCAAATATTTTTTCAGAGCTAGATGCAGAAATTTTTTTTATTCAATTTGCAACCTGATGGAGGTCAGTATAGATGGACTAATAGACCAAGTCCCACACACTGCTAGAAGCCCAAATATTTTTTCAGAGCTAGATGCAGAAAAAAATTATTTTTAATTTGCAACCTGTTGGAGGTCAGTATAGATGGACTAATAGACCAAGTCCCACACACTGCTAGAAGCCCAAATATTTTTTCAGAGCTAGATGCAGAAAAAAATTATATTCAGTTTGCAACCTGATGGAGGTCAGTATAGATGGACTAATAGAATGATGCTATGCCCAAAAGATTTTACTTCACTAGGTGCAGTAAAAAAATTGGTATTCTATACACAGGTGGTATATCTTGCAACACAGATAGGCTACTCCACTGACTAACACACTCTGCAATAGGCCAAAAAGGATTAGCTTTGCTAGATTCAGCCAAATGCTGTGAAAAAAACTTGAACAGCACTGGCACAGACCTGCCTGGCAAAAACTGATAGGAACTGATGTAACCTAGTCCTGAAAAGGACTCCAATTACAATTAGTCTTTACTCCCACAATCTATCTATTTATGAGCACAGACCTGCCTGATAAAAGTCGTAGGAAATGCTGTAACCTAGTCCTTAAAAGGACTGCAATCACAACTATTCCCTACTCCCAAGCTATCTGTATATTTGTGCGAAAATTGGCTTGAAATTAACAAGGTATAGCGCACACAGCAACAGCGGTGCCGTCTAACACGCAGCTGCAGCAGTGAGAAAATGGTGGCGACGGGGAAAATGGCTTGGTCTTATAGGGCAAGGACATGTGACATACACTGCCAATCACACATGCCCTTGCTTGTGTGAAAAAAAGCACTTCGCTCCGTGTGTGCGCTGCTGATAGGCTGACAGATTGCACCTCCCCACTGCAAATGCGGGAAAGAGAAAAAAAAATGGAGATCTTCATTGTTCCTGCAGAGATCCATCCCCTGCCCCTCCCCCCGCCCCGCTGTACACTCAAACTGCGTATTAACATTAATTTTCATCATTACTGAGAAAAAATCCAGTTATGATTTTGGTGCACGAACAGTTATCGAACATAACCTCGAACAGCCGAATTTTTCTCAAATTGTTCGTGTTCGCCGACCGGCTCGAACACCGCCCAAAACAGCTCGAATTTGAGATTGGCGAACAGTTCGAGTAGAACAACGCTCATCTCTAGTGAACATGCTCTTATTTCTTGCATGTGTACCATCTTAGACCTCAGTTCACATTGCTGGGCTTTTTGTCTTGTTTGCATTCTGTGCAAATTAGGGGTGTGGCATCCCCCTTGTTGAGCTGGTCCGTATATATGTAGCTTACCACGGGCTTAGGTGGTCTGATGTTGGGACCCGGTTCTATTTGTCTACCCTTTTATATGCATTACTTCAACTTTGATATACAGTAAGGTTTTTAATATAGACAGTGTAGGACCATCCCAATTAGGGTCACCTTGTCCCTGGTGGGACGGCTTGTATACTTTTTTTGATCAAAAATAGTTCACTAAGTACCCTATATTTCACATGCAACTTTGCTTTACATTTATATATTATGATGGTAGGGTATGTGATATATTTTTTGTCTTTTGTAGGTTTTGTATCTTTTTGCTAGTGTGAACATGCTCTTATTTCTTGCATGTGTACCATCTTAGACTTCAGTTCACATTGCTTGGTTTTTTGTCTTGTTTGCATTCTGTGCAAATAAGGGGTGTGGCATCCCCCTTGTTGAGCTGGTCAGTATATATGTAGCTTACCACGGGCTTAGGTGGTCTGATGTTGGGACCCGGTTCTATTTGTCTACCCTTTTATATGCATTACTTCAACTTTGATATACAGTAAGGTTTTTAATATAGACAGTGTAGGACCATCCCAATTAGGGTCACCTTGTCCCTGGTGGGACGGCTTGTATACTTTTTTTGATCAAAAATAGTTCACTAAGTACCCTATATTTCACATGCAACTTTGCTTTACATTTATATATTATGATGGTAGGGTATGTGATATATTTTTTGTCTTTTGTAGGTTTTGTATCTTTTTGCTAGTGTGAACATGCTCTTATTTCTTGCATGTGTACCATCTTAGACTTCAGTTCACATTGCTTGGTTTTTTGTCTTGTTTGCATTCTGTGCAAATAAGGGGTGTGGCATCCCCCTTGTTGAGCTGGTCAGTATATATGTAGCTTACCACGGGCTTAGGTGGTCTGATGTTGGGACCCGGTTCTATTTGTCTACCCTTTTATATGCATTACTTCAGCTTTGATATACAGTAAGGTTTTTAATATAGACAGTGTAGGACCGTCCCAATTAGGGTCACCTAGTCGCTGGTGGGACGGCTTGTATACTTTTTTTGATCAAAAATAGTTCACTAAGTACCCTATATTTCATATGCAACTTTGCTTTACATTTATATATTATGATGGTAGGGTATGTGATATATTTTTTGTCTTTTGTAGGTTTTGTATCTTTTTGCTAGTGTGAACATGCTCTTATTTCTTGCATGTGTACCATTTTAGACCTCAGTTCACATTGCTGGGCTTTTTGTCTTGTTTGCATTCTGTGCAAATTAGGGGTGTGGCATTCCCCTTGTTGAGCTGGTCAGTATATATGTAGCTTACCACGGGCTTAGGTGGTCAGATGTTGGGACCCGGTTCTATTTGTCTACCATTTTATATGCATTACTTCAACTTTGATATACAGTAAGGTTTTTAATATAGACAGTGTAGGACCGTCCCAATTAGGGTCACCTTGTCACTGGTAGGACGGCTTGTATACTTTTTTGATCAAAAATAGTTCAATAAGTACCCTATATTTCATATGCAACTTTGCTTTACATTTATATATTATGATGGTAGGGTATGCGATATATTTTTTGTCTTTTATAGGTTTTGCATCTTTTTGCTACTGTGAACATGCTCTTATTTCTTGCACGTGTACCATCTTAGACCTCAGTTCACATTGCTTGGTTTTTTGTCTTGTTTGCATTCTGTGCAAGTTAGGGGTGTGGCATCCACCTTGTTGAGCTGGTCAGTATATATGTAGCTTACCATGGGCTTAGGTGGTCTAATTTTGGGACCCGGTTCTATTTGTCTACCCTTTTATATGCATTACTTCAACTTTGATGTACAGTAAGGTTTTTAATATAGACAGTGTAGGACCGTCCCAATTAGGGTCAGCTTGTCGCTGGTAGGTCGGCTTCTATACTTTTTTTGATCAAAAATAGTTCACTAAGTACCCTATATTTCATATGCAACTTTGCTTTACATTTACATATGATGCTAGGGTATGTGATATATTTTTTGTCTTTTGTAGGTTTAGTATCGTTTTTCTAGTGTGAACATGCTCTTATTTCTTGCATGTGTACCATCTTAGACCTCAGTTCACATTGCTTGTTTTTTTGTCTTGTTTGCATTCTGTGCAAATTAGGGTGTGGCATCCCCCTTGTTGAGCTGGCCAGTATATATGTAACTTACCATGGGCTTAGGTGGTCTGATGTTGGGACCCGGTTCTATTTGTCTACCCTTTTGTATGCATTACTTCAACTTTGATATACAGTAAGGTTTTTAATATAGACAGTGTAGGACCGTCCCAATTAGGGTTATCTTGTCGCCGGTGGGACGGCTTGTATACTTTTTTTGATCAAAAATAGTTCACTAAGTACCCTATATTTCATATGCAACTTTGCTTTACATTTATATATTATGATGGTAGGGTATGTGATATATTTTTTGTCTTTTGTAGGTTTTGCATCTTTTTGCTAGTGTGAACATGCTCTTATTTCTTGCATGTGTACCATCTTAGACCACAGTTCACATTGCTAGGTTTTTTGTCTTGTTTACATTCTGTGCAAATTAGGGGTGTTGCATCCCCCTTGTTGAGCTGGTCAGTATATATGTGGCTTACCACGGGCTTAGGTGGTCTGATGTTGGGACCAGGTTCTATTTGTCTACCCTTTTATATGCATTACTTCAACTTTGATATATAGTAAGGTTTATAAAATAGACAGTGTAGGACCGTCCCAATTATGGTCACCTTGTCGCTGGTGGGACGGCTTGTATACTTTTTTTGATCAAAAATAGTTCACCAAGTACCCTATATTTCATATGCAACTTTGCTTTACATTTATATGTTATGATGGTAGGGTATGTGATATATTTTTTGTCTTTTGTAGGTTTTGTATCTTTTTGCTAGTGTGAGTATGCTCTTATTTCTTGCATGTGTACCATATTAGACCTCAGTTCACATTGCTAGGTTTTTTGTCTTGTTTGCATTCTGTGCAAATTAGGGGTGTGGCATCCCCCTTGTTGAGCTGGCCAGTATATATGTAACTTACCATGGGCTTAGGTGGTCTGATGTTGGGACCCGGTTCTATTTGTCTACCCTTTTGTAGGCATTACTTCAACTTTGATATACAGTAAGGTTTTTAATATAGACAGTGTAGGACCGTCCCAATTAGGGTCATCTTGTCGCCGGTGGGACGGCTTGTATACTTTTTTTGATCAAAAAAAGTTCACTAAGTACCCTATATTTCATATGCAACTTTGCTTTACATTAATATATTATGATGGCAGGGTGTGTGATATATTTTTTGTCTTTTGTAGGTTTTGTATCTTTTTGCTAGTGTGAACATGCTCTTATTTCTTGCATGTGTACCATCTTAGACCTCAGTTCACATTGCTTGGTTTTTTGTCTTGCTTGCATTCTGTGCAAATTAGGGGTGTGGCATCCCCCTTGTTGAGCTGGTCAGTATATATGTAGCTTACCACGGGCTTAGGTGGTCTGATGTTGGGACCCGTTTCTATTTGTATACCATTTTATATGCATTACTTCAACTTTGATATACAGTAAGGTGTTTAATATAGACAGTGTAGGACCTTCCCAATTAGGGTCACCTTGTCTCTGGTGGGACTGCTTGTATACTTTTTTTGATCAAAAAGAGTTCACTAAGTACACTATATTTCATATGCAACTTTGCTTTACATTTATATGTTATGATGGTAGGGTATGTGATATATTTTTTGTCTTTTGTGGGTTTTGTATCTTTTTGCTAGTGTGAACATGCTCTTATTTCTTGCATGTGTACCATCTTAGACCTCAGTTCACATTGCTAGGTTTTTTGTCTTGTTTGCATTCTGTGCAAATTAGGGGTGTGGAATCCCCCTTGTTGAGCTGGTCAGTATATATGTAGCTTACCACGGGCTTAAGTGGTCTGATGTTGGGACCTGGTTCTATTTGTCTACCCTTTGATATGCATTACTTCAATGTTGATATACAGTAAGGTTTTTAATATAGACAGTGTAGGATCGTCCCAATTAGGGTCACCTTGTCGCTGGTGGGACGGCTTATATACTTTTTTTGATCAAAAATAGTTCACTAAGTACCCTATATTTCATATGCAACTTTGCTTTACATTTATGTATTATGATGGTAGGGTATGCAATATATTTTTTGTCTTTTGTAGGTTTTGTATCTTTTTGCTAGTGTGAACATGCTCTTATTTCTTGCATGTGTACCATCTTAGACCTCAGTTCACATTGCTAGGTTTTTTGTCTTGTTTGCATTCTGTGCAAATAAGGGGTGTGGCATCCCCCTTGTTGAGCTGGTCAGTATATATGTAGCTTACCACGGGCTTAGGTTTTCTGATGTTGGGATCCTGTTCTATTTGTCTACCATTTTATATGCATTAATTCAACTTTGATATACAGTAAGGATTTCAATATAGACAGTGTAGGACAGTCCCAATTAGGGTCACCTTGTCGCTGGTGGGACGGCTTGTATACTTTTTTTGATCAAAAATAGTTCACTAAGTACCCTATATTTCGTATGCAACTTTGCTTTACATTTATATGCTATAATGGTAGGGTATGTGATATATTTTTTGTCTTTGGTGGGTTTTGTATCTTTTTGCTAGTGTGAACATGCTCTTATTTCTTGCATGTGTACCATCTTAGACCTCAGTTCACATTGCTAGGTTTTTTGTCTTGTTTGCATTCTGTGCAAATTAGGGGTGTGGCATCCCCCTTGTTGAGCTGGTCAGTATATATGTAGCTTACCACGGGCTTAGGTGGTCTGATGTTGGGACCAGGTTCTATTTGTCTACCCTTTTATATGCATTACTACAACTTTGATATACAGTAAGGTTTTTAATATAGACAGTGTAGGACCGTCCCAATTAGGGTCACCTTGTCGCTGGTGGAACGGCTTGTTTACTTTTATTGATCAAAAATAGTTCACTAAGTACCCTATATTTCATATGCAACTTTGCTTTACATTTATATGTTATAATGGTAGGGTATGTGATATATTTTTTGTCTTTGGTGGGTTTTGTATCTTTTTGCTAGTGTGAACATGCTCTTATTTCTTGCATGTGTACCATCTTAGACCTCAGTTCACATTGCTAGGTTTTTTGTCTTGTTTGCATTCTGTGCAAATTAGGGGTGTGGCATCCCCCTTGTTGAGCTGGTCAGTATATATGTAGCTTACCACGGGCTTAGGTGGTCTGATGTTGCGACACGGTTCCTTTTGTCTACCATTTTATATGCATTACTTCAACTTTGATATATAGTAAGGTTTTTAAAATAGACAGTGTAGGACCGTCCCAATTAGGGTCACCTTGTCTCTGGTTGGACGGCTTGTATACTTTTTTTGATCAAAAATAGTTCACTAAGTACCCTATATTTCATATGCAACTTTGCTTTACATTAATATATTATGATGGTAGGGTGAGTGATATATTTTTTGTCTTTTGTAGGTTTTGTATCTTTTTGCTAGTGTGAACATGCTCTTATTTCTTGCATGTGTACCATCTTAGACCTCAGTTCACATTGCTTGGTTTTTTGTCTTGCTTGCATTCTGTGCAAATTAGGGGTGTGGCATCCCCCTTGTTGAGCTGGTCAGTATATATGTAGCTTACCACGGGCTTAGGTGGTCTGATGTTGGGACCCGTTTCTATTTGTATACCATTTTATATGCATTACTTCAACTTTGATATACAGTAAGGTGTTTAATATAGACAGTGTAGGACCTTCCCAATTAGGGTCACCTTGTCTCTGGTGGGACTGCTTGTATACTTTTTTTGATCAAAAAGAGTTCACTAAGTATACTATATTTCATATGCAACTTTGCTTTACATTTATATGTTATGATGGTAGGGTATGTGATATATTTTTTGTCTTTTGTGGGTTTTGTATCTTTTTGCTAGTGTGAACATGCTCTTATTTCTTGCATGTGTACCATCTTAGACCTCAGTTCACATTGCTAGGTTTTTTGCCTTGTTTGCATTCTGTGCAAATTAGGGGTGTGGAATCCCCCTTGTTGAGCTGGTCAGTATATATGTAGCTTACCACGGGCTTAAGTGGTCTGATGTTGGGACCCGGTTCTATTTGTCTACCCTTTGATATGCATTACTTCAATGTTGATATACAGTAAGGTTTTTAATATAGACAGTGTAGGATCGTCCCAATTAGGGTCACCTTGTCGCTGGTGGGACGGCTTATATACTTTTTTTGATCAAAAATAGTTCACTAAGTACCCTATATTTCATATGCAACTTTGCTTTACATTTATGTATTATGATGGTAGGGTATGCAATATATTTTTTGTCTTTTGTAGGTTTTGTATCTTTTTGCTAGTGTGAACATGCTCTTATTTCTTGCATGTGTACCATCTTAGACCTCAGTTCA
This sequence comes from Phyllobates terribilis, assembly GCF_046119375.1. Taxonomy (NCBI): domain Eukaryota; kingdom Metazoa; phylum Chordata; class Amphibia; order Anura; family Dendrobatidae; genus Phyllobates; species Phyllobates terribilis. The sequence goes on along the minus strand of NW_027362770.1, from coordinate 52,284,342 downwards.
CATTGCTAGGTTTTTTGTCTTGTTTGCATTCTGTGCAAATAAGGGGTGTGGCATCCCCCTTGTTGAGCTGGTCAGTATATATGTAGCTTACCACGGGCTTAGGTGTTCTGATGTTGGGATCCTGTTCTATTTGTCTACCATTTTATATGCATTAATTCAACTTTGATATACAGTAAGGATTTCAATATAGACAGTGTAGGACAGTCCCAATTAGGGTCACCTTGTCGCTGGTGGGACGGCTTGTATACTTTTTTTGATCAAAAATAGTTCACTAAGTACCCTATATTTCGTATGCAACTTTGCTTTACATTTATATGCTATAATGGTAGGGTATGTGATATATTTTTTGTCTTTGGTGGGTTTTGTATCTTTTTGCTAGTGTGAACATGCTCTTATTTCTTGCATGTGTACCATCTTAGACCTAAGTTCACATTGCTAGGTTTTTTGTCTTGTTTGCATTCTGTGCAAATTAGGGGTGTGGCATCCCCCTTGTTGAGCTGGTCAGTATATATGTAGCTTACCACGGGCTTAGGTGGTCTGATGTTGGGACCAGGTTCTATTTGTCTACCCTTTTATATGCATTACTACAACTTTGATATACAGTAAGGTTTTTAATATAGACAGTGTAGGACCGTCCCAATTAGGGTCACCTTGTCGCTGGTGGGACGGCTTGTTTACTTTTATTGATCAAAAATAGTTCACTAAGTACCCTATATTTCATATGCAACTTTGCTTTACATTTATATGTTATAATGGTAGGGTATGTGATATATTTTTTGTCTTTGGTGGGTTTTGTATCTTTTTGCTAGTGTGAACATGCTCTTATTTCTTGCATGTGTACCATCTTAGACCTCAGTTCACATTGCTAGGTTTTTTGTCTTGCTTGCATTCTGTGCAAATTAGGGGTGTGGCATCCCCCTTGTTGAGCTGGTCAGTATATATGTAGCTTACCACGGGCTTAGGTGGTCTGATGTTGGGACCCGTTTCTATTTGTATACCATTTTATATGCATTACTTCAACTTTGATATACAGTAAGGTGTTTAATATAGACAGTGTAGGACCTTCCCAATTAGGGTCACCTTGTCTCTGGTGGGACTGCTTGTATACTTTTTTTGATCAAAAAGAGTTCACTAAGTATACTATATTTCATATGCAACTTTGCTTTACATTTATATGTTATGATGGTAGGGTATGTGATATATTTTTTGTCTTTTGTGGGTTTTGTATCTTTTTGCTAGTGTGAACATGCTCTTATTTCTTGCATGTGTACCATCTTAGACCTCAGTTCACATTGCTAGGTTTTTTGCCTTGTTTGCATTCTGTGCAAATTAGGGGTGTGGAATCCCCCTTGTTGAGCTGGTCAGTATATATGTAGCTTACCACGGGCTTAAGTGGTCTGATGTTGGGACCCGGTTCTATTTGTCTACCCTTTGATATGCATTACTTCAATGTTGATATACAGTAAGGTTTTTAATATAGACAGTGTAGGATCGTCCCAATTAGGGTCACCTTGTCGCTGGTGGGACGGCTTATATACTTTTTTTGATCAAAAATAGTTCACTAAGTACCCTATATTTCATATGCAACTTTGCTTTACATTTATGTATTATGATGGTAGGGTATGCAATATATTTTTTGTCTTTTGTAGGTTTTGTATCTTTTTGCTAGGGTGAACATGCTCTTATTTCTTGCATGTGTACCATCTTAGACCTCAGTTCACATTGCTAGGTTTTTTGTCTTGTTTGCATTCTGTGCAAATAAGGGGTGCGGCATCCCCCTTGTTGAGCTGGTCAGTATATATGTAGCTTACCACGGGCTTAGGTGTTCTGATGTTGGGATCCTATTCTATTTGTCTACCATTTTATATGCATTAATTCAACTTTGATATACAGTAAGGATTTCAATATAGACAGTGTAGGACAGTCCCAATTAGGGTCACCTTGTCGCTGGTGGGACGGCTTGTATACTTTTTTTGATCAAAAATAGTTCACTAAGTACCCTATATTTCGTATGCAACTTTGCTTTACATTTATATGCTATAATGGTAGGGTATGTGATATATTTTTTGTCTTTGGTGGGTTTTGTATCTTTTTGCTAGTGTGAACATGCTCTTATTTCTTGCATGTGTACCATCTTAGACCTCAGTTCACATTGCTAGGTTTTTTGTCTTGTTTGCATTCTGTGCAAATTAGGGGTGTGGCATCCCCCTTGTTGAGCTGGTCAGTATATATGTAGCTTACCACGGGCTTAGGTGGTCTGATGTTGGGACCAGGTTCTATTTGTCTACCCTTTTATATGCATTACTACAACTTTGATATACAGTAAGGTTTTTAATATAGACAGTGTAGGACCGTCCCAATTAGGGTCACCTTGTCGCTGGTGGGACGGCTTGTTTACTTTTATTGATCAAAAATAGTTCACTAAGTACCCTATATTTCATATGCAACTTTGCTTTACATTTATATGTTATAATGGTAGGGTATGTGATATATTTTTTGTCTTTGGTGGGTTTTGTATCTTTTTGCTAGTGTGAACATGCTCTTATTTCTTGCATGTGTACCATCTTAGACCTCAGTTCACATTGCTAGGTTTTTGTCTTGTTTGCATTCTGTGCAAATTAGGGGTGTGGCATCCCCCTTGTTGAGCTGGTCAGTATATATGTAGCTTACCACGGGCTTAGGTGGTCTGATGTTGCAACACGGTTCTATTTGTCTACCATTTTATATGCATTACTTCAACTTTGATATGCAGTAAGGTTTTTAATATAGACAGTGTAGGAGCGTCCCAATTAGGGTCACCTTGTCGCTGGTGGGACGGCTTGTATACTTTTTTTGATCAAAAATAGTTCACTAAGTACCCTATTTCATATGCAACTTTGCTTTACATTTATATATTATGATGGTAGGGTATGTGATATATTTTTTGTCTTTTGTAGGTTTTGGATCTTTTTGCTAGTGTGAACATGCTGTTATTTCATGCATGTGTACCATCTTAGACCTCAGTTCACATTGCTGGGCTTTTTGTCTTGTTTGCATTCTGTGCAAATTAGGGGTGTGGCATCCCCCTTGTTGAGCTGGTCCGTATATATGTAGCTTACCACGGGCTTAGGTGGTCTGATGTTGGGACCCGGTTCTATTTGTCTACCCTTTTATATGCATTACTTCAACTTTGATATACAGTAAGGTTTTTAATATAGACAGTGTAGGACCATCCCAATTAGGGTCACCTTGTCCCTGGTGGGACGGCTTGTATATATTTTTGATCAAAAATAGTTCACTAAGTACCCTATATTTCATATGCAACTTTGCTTTACATTTATATATTATGATGGTAGGGTATGTGATATATTTTTTGTCTTTTGTAGGTTTTGTATCTTTTTGCTAGTGTGAACATGCTCTTATTTCTTGCATGTGTACCATCTTAGACCTCAGTTCACATTGCTTGGTTTTTTGTCTTGCTTGCATTCTGTGCAAATTAGGGGTGTGGCATCCCCCTTGTTGAGCTGGTCAGTATATATGTGGCTTACCACGGGCTTAGGTGGTCTGATGTTGGGACCCGTTTCTATTTTTATACCATTTTATATGCATTACTTCAACTATGATATACAGTAAGGTGTTTAATATAGACAGTGTAGGACCTTCCCAATTATTGTCACCTTGTCTCTGGTGGGACTGCTTGTATACTTTTTTTGATCAAAAAGAGTTCACTAAGTACACTATATTTCATATGCAACTTTGCTTTACATTTATATGTTATGATGGTAGGGTATGTGTAATATTTTTTGTCTTTTGTGGGTTTTGTATCTTTTTGCTAGTGTGAACAAGCTCTTATTTCTTGCATGTGTACCATCTTAGACCTCAGTTCACATTGCTAGGTTTTTTGTCTTGTTTGCATTCTGTGCAAATTAGGGGTGTGGAATCCCCCTTGTTGAGCTGGTCAGTATATATGTAGCTTACCACGGGCTTAAGTGGTCTGATGTTGGGACCCGGTTCTATTTGTCTACCCTTTGATATGCAGTACTTCAATGTTGATATACAGTAAGGTTTTTAATATAGACAGTGTAGGATCGTCCCAATTAGGGTCACCTTGTCGCTGGTGCGACGGCTTATATACTTTTTTTGATCAAAAATAGTTCACTAAGTACCCTATATTTCGTATGCAACTTTGCTTTACATTTATGTATTATGATGGTAGGGTATGCAATATATTTTTTGTCTTTTGTAGTTTTTGTATCTTTTTGCTAGTGTGAACATGCTCTTATTTCTTGCATGTGTACCATCTTAGACCTCAGTTCACTTTGCTAGGTTTTTTGTCTTGTTTGCATTTTGTGCAAATAAGGGGTGTGGCATCCCCCTTGTTGAGCTGGTCAGTATATATGTAGCTTACCACGGTCTTAGGTGTTCTGATGTTGGCATCCTGTTCTATTTGTCTACCATTTTATATGCATTAATTCAACTTTGATATACAGTAAGGATTTCAATATAGACAGTGTAGGACCGTCCCAATTAGGGTCACCTTGTCGCTGGTGGGACGGCTTGTATACTTTTTTTGATCAAAAATAGTTCACTAAGTACCCTATATTTCGTATGCAACTTTGCTTTACATTTATATGCTATAATGGTAGGGTATGTGATATATTTTTTGTCTTTGGTGGGTTTTGTATCTTTTTGCTAGTGTGAACATGCTCTTATTTCTTGCATGTGTACCATCTTAGACCTCAGTTCACATTGCTAGGTTTTTTGTCTTGTTTGCATTCTGTGCAAATTAGGGGTGTGGCATCCCCCTTGTTGAGCTGGTCAGTATATATGTAGCTTACCACGGGCTTAGGTGGTCTGATGTTGGGAAAAGGTTCTATTTGTCTACCCTTTTATATGCATTACTACAACTTTGATATACAGTAAGGTTTTTAATATAGACAGTGTAGGACCGTCCCAATTAGGGTCACCTTGTCGCTGGTTGGACGGCTTGTTTACTTTTATTGATCAAAAATAGTTCACTAAGTACCCTATATTTCATATGCAACTTTGCTTTACATTTATATGTTATAATGGTAGGGTTTGTGATATATTTTTTGTCTTTGGTGGGTTTTGTATCTTTTTGCTAGTGTGAACATGCTCTTATTTCTTGCATGTGTACCATCTTAGACCTCAGTTCACATTGCTAGGTTTTTTGTCTTGTTTGCATTCTGTGCAAATTAGGGGTGTGGCATCCCCCTTGTTGAGCTGGTCAGTATATATGTAGCTTACCACGGGCTTAGGTGGTCTGATGTTGCGACACGGTTCTATTTGTCTACCATTTTATATGCATTACTTCAACTTTGATATGCAGTAAGGTTTTTAATATAGACAGTGTAGGACCGTCCCAATTAGGGTCACCTTGTCGCTGGTGGGACGGCTTGTATACTTTTTTTGATCAAAAATAGTTCACTAAGTACCCTATATTTCATATACAACTTTGCTTTACATTTATATATTATGATGGTAGGGTATGTGATATATTTTTTGTCTTTTGTAGGTTTTGGATCTTTTTGCTAGTGTGAACATGCTGTTATTTCATGCATGTGTACCATCTTAGACCTCAGTTCACATTGCTGGGCTTTTTGTCTTGTTTGCATTCTGTGCAAATTAGGGGTGTGGCATCCCCCTTGTTGAGCTGGTCCGTATATATGTAGCTTACCACGGGCTTAGGTGGTCTGATGTTGGGACCCGGTTCTATTTGTCTACCCTTTTATATGCATTACTTCAACTTTGATATACAGTAAGGTTTTTAATATAGACAGTGTAGGACCATCCCAATTAGGGTCACCTTGTCACTGGTGGGACGGCTTGTATACTTTTTTGATCAAAAAAAGTTCACTAAGTACCCTATATTTCATATGCAACTTTGCTTTACATTAATATATTATGATGGTAGGGTGTGTGATATATTTTTTGTCTTTTGTAGGTTTTGTATCTTTTTGCTAGTGTGAACATGCTCTTATTTCTTGCATGTGTACCATCTTAGACCTCAGTTCACATTGCTTGGTTTTTTGTCTTGCTTGCATTCTGTGCAAATTAGGGGTGTGGCATCCCCCTTGTTGAGCTGGTCAGTATATATGTAGCTTACCACGGGCTTAGGTGGTCTGATGTTGGGACCCGTTTCTATTTGTATACCATTTTATATGCATTACTTCAACTTTGATATACAGTAAGGTGTTTAATATAGACAGTGTAGGACCTTCCCAATTAGGGTCACCTTGTCTCTGGTGGGACTGCTTGTATACTTTTTTTGATCAAAAAGAGTTCACTAAGTACACTATATTTCATATGCAACTTTGCTTTACATTTATATGTTATGATGGTAGGGTATGTGATATATTTTTTGTCTTTTGTGGGTTTTGTATCTTTTTGCTAGTGTGAACATGCTCTTATTTCTTGCATGTGTACCATCTTAGACCTCAGTTCACATTGCTAGGTTTTTTGTCTTGTTTGCATTCTGTGCAAATTAGGGGTGTGGCATCCCCCTTGTTGAGCTGGTCAGTATATATGTAGCTTACCCTGGGCTTAGGTGGTCTGATGTTTGGACCCGGTTCTATTTGTCTACCCTTTTATATGCATTACTTCAACTTTGATATACAGTAAGGTTTTTAATATAGACAGTGTAGGACAGTCCCAATTAGTGTCACCTTGTCGCTTTTGGGACGGCTTGTATACTTTTTTTGATCAAAAATAGTTTACTAAGTACCCTATATTTCATATGCAACTTTGCTTTACATTTATATATTATGATGGTAGGGTATGTGATATATTTTTTGTCTTTTGTACAATTTGTATCTTTTTGCTAGTGTGAGCAAGCTCTTATTTCTTGCATGTGTACCATCTTAGACCTCAGTTCACATTGCTTGGTTTTTTGTCTTGTTTGCATTCTGTGCAAATTAGGGGTGTGGCATCCCCCTTGTTGAGCTGGTCAGTATATATGTAGCTTACCAGGGGCTTAGGTGGTCTGATGTTGGGACCCGGTTCTATTTGTCTACCCTTTTATATGCATTACTTCAACTTTGATATACAGTAAGGTTTTTAATATAGACAGTGTAGGACCGTCCCAATTAGGGTCACCTTGTCGCTGGTGAGACGGCTTGTATACTTTTTTTGATCAAAAATAGTTCACTAAGTACCCTATATTTCATATGCAACTTTGCTTTACATTTATATATTATGATGGTAGGGTATGTGATATATTTTTTGTCTTTTGTAGGTTTTGTATCTTTTTGCTAGTGTGAACATGCTCTTATTTCTTGCATGTGTACCATCTTAGACCTCAGTTCACATTGCTGGGCTTTTTGTCTTCTTTGCATTCTGTGCAAATTAGGGGTGTGGCATCCCCCTTGTTGAGCTGGTCAGTATATATGTAGCTTACCACGGGCTTAGGTGGTCTGATGTTGGGACCCGATTCTATTTGTCTACCATTTTATATGTATTACTTCAACTTTGATATACAGTAAGGTTTTTAATATAGACAGTGTAGGACCGTCCCAATTAGTGTCACCTTGTCACTGGTGGGACGGCTTGTATACTTTTTTGATCAAAAATAGTTCACTAAGTACCCTATATTTCATATGCAACTTTGCTTTACATTTATATATTATGATGGTAGGGTATGCGATATATTTTTTTATCTTTTATAGGTTTTGCATCTTTTTGCTAGTGTGAACATGCTCTTATTTCTTGCACGTGTACCATCTTAGACCTCAGTTCACATTGCTTGGTTTTTTGTCTTGTTTGCATTTTGTGCAAGTTAGGGGTGTGGCATCCACCTTGTTGAGCTGGTCAGTATATATGTAGCTTACCATGGGCTCATGTGGTCTAATCTTGGGACCCGGTTCTATTTGTCTACCCTTTTATATGCATTATTTCAACTTTGATGTACAGTAAGGTTTTTAATATAGACAGTGTAGGACCGTCCCAATTAGGGTCAGCTTGTCGCTGGTAGTTCGGCTTCTTTACTTTTTTTGATCAGAAATAGTTCACTAAGTACCCTATATTTCATATGCAACTTTGCTTTACATTTACATATTATGATGCTAGGGTATGTGATATATTTTTTGTCTTTTGTAGGTTTAGTATCGTTTTTCTAGTGTGAACATGCTCTTATTTCTTGCATGTTTACCATCTTAGACCTCAGTTCACAATGCTTGGTTTTTTGTCTTGTTTGCATTCTGTGCAAATTAGGGGTGTGGCATCCCCCTTGTTGAGCTGGTCAGTATATATGTAGCTTACCACGGACTTAGGAGGTGCGATGTTGGGACCCGTTTCTATTTGTATACCATTTTATATGCATTACTTCATCTTTGATATACAGTAAGTATTTTAATATAGACAGTGTAGGACAGTCCCAATTAGTGTCACCTTGTCGCTTGTGGGACGGCTTGTATACTTTTTTTGATCAAAAATAGTTCACTAAGTACCCTATATTTCATATGCAACTTTGCTTTACATTTATATATTATGATGGCAGGGTATGTGATATATTTTTTGTCTTTTGTACGTTTTGTATCTTTTTGCTAGTGTGAGCAAGCTCTTATTTCTTGCATGTGTACCATCTTAGACCTCAGTTCACATTGCTTGGTTTTTTGTCTTGTTTGCATTCTGTGCAAATTAGGGGTGTGGCATCCCCCTTGTTGAGCTGGTCAGTATATATGTAGCTTACCACGGGCTTAGGTGGTCTGATGTTGGGACCCGGTTCTATTTGTCTACCATTTTATATGCATTACTTCAACTTTGATGTGCAGTAAGGTTTTTAATATAGACAGTGTAGGACCGTCCCAATTAGGGTCACCTTGTCGCTGGTGGGACTGCTTGTATACTTTTTTTGATCAAAATAGTTCACTAAGTACCCTATATTTCATACGCAACTTTGCTTTACATTTATATATTATGATGGTAGGGTATGTGATATATTTTTTGTCTTTTGTAGGTTTTGGATCTTTTTGCTAGTGTGAACATGCTGTTATTTCATGCATGTGTACGATCTTAGACCTCAGTTCACATTGCTGGGCTTTTTGTCTTGTTTGCATTCTGTGCAAATTAGGGGTGTGGCATCCCCCTTGTTGAGCTGGTCAGTATATATGTAGCTTACCACGGGCTTAGGTGGTCTGCTGTTGGGACCCGGTTCTATTTGTCTACCCTTTTATATGCATTACTTCAACTTTGATATACAGTAAGGTTTTTAATATAGACAGTGTAGGACCGTCCCAATTAGGGTCACCTTGTCGCTGGTGGGACGGCTTGTATACTTTTTTTGATCAAAAATAGTTCACTAAGTACCCTATATTTCATATGCAACTTTGCTTTACATTTATATATTATGATGGTAGGGTATGCGATATATTTTTTTATCTTTTATAGGTTTTGCATCTTTTTGCTAGTGTGAACATGCTCTTATTTCTTGCACGTGTACCATCTTAGACCTCAGTTCACATTGCTTGGTTTTTTGTCTTGTTTGCATTTTGTGCAAGTTAGGGGTGTGGCATCCACCTTGTTGAGCTGGTCAGTATATATGTAGCTTACCATGGGCTCATGTGGTCTAATCTTGGGACCCGGTTCTATTTGTCTACCCTTTTATATGCATTATTTCAACTTTGATGTACAGTAAGGTTTTTAATATAGACAGTGTAGGACCGTCCCAATTAGGGTCACCTTGTCGCTGGTGGGACGGCTTGTATACTTTTTTTGATCAAAAATAGTTCACTAAGTACCCTATATTTCATATGCAACTTTGCTTTACATTTATATATTATGATGGTAGGGTATGTGATATATTTTTTGTCTTTTGTAGGTTTTGTATCTTTTTGCTAGTGTGAACATGCTCTTATTTCTTGCATGTGTACCATCTTAGACTTCAGTTCACATTGCTTGGTTTTTTGTCTTGTTTGCATTCTGTGCAAATAAGGGGTGTGGCATCCCCCTTGATGAGCTGGTCAGTATATATGCAGCTTACCACGGGCTTAGGTGGTCTGATGTTGGGACCCGGTTCTATTTGTCTACCCTTTTATATGCATTACTTCAGTTTTGATATACAGTAAGGTTTTTAATATAGACAGTGTAGGATCGTCCCAATTAGGGTCACCTTGTCGCTGGTGGGACGGCTTATATACTTTTTTTGATCAAAAATAGCTCACTAAGTACCCTATATTTCATATGCAACTTTGCTTTACATTTATATATTATGATGGTAGGGTATGCAATATATTTTTTGTCTTTTGTAGGTTTTGTATCTTTTTGCTAGTGTGAACATGCTCTTATTTCTTGCATGTGTACCATCTTAAACCTCAGTTCACATTGCTGGGCTTTTTGTCTTGTTTGCATTCTGTGCAAATTAGGGGTGTGGCATCCCCCTTGTTGAGCTGGTCAGTATATATGTAGCTTACCACGGGCTTAGGTGGTCTGATGTTTGGACCCGGTTCTATTTGTCTACCCTTTTATATGCATTACTTCAACTTTGATATACAGTAAGGTTTTTAATATAGACAGTGTAGGACAGTCCCAATTAGTGTCACCTTGTCGCTTGTGGGACGGCTTGTATACTTTTTTTGATCAAAAATAGTTCACTAAGTACCCTATATTTCATTTGCAACTTTGCTTTACATTTATATATTATGATGGTAGGGTATGTGATATATTTTTTGTCTTTTGTACGTTTTGTATCTTTTTGCTAGTGTGAGCAAGCTCTTATTTCTTGCATGTGTACCATCTTAGACCTCAGTTCACATTGCTTGGTTTTTTGTGTTGTTTGCATTCTGTGCAAACTAGGGGTGTGGCATCCCCCTTGTTGAGCTGGTCAGTATATATGTAGCTTACCACGGGCTTAGGTGGTCTGATGCTGGGACCCGGTTCTATTTGTCTACCATTTTATATGCATTACTTCAACTTTGATATACAGTAAGGTTTTTAATATAGACAGTGTAGGACCGTCCCAATTAGGGTCACCTTGTCACTGGTGGGACGGCTTGTATACTTTTTTGATCAAAAATAGTTCACTAAGTACCCTATATTTCATATGCAACTTTGCTTTACATTTATATGTTATAATGGTAGGGTATGTGATATATTTTTTGTCTTTGGTGGGTTTTGTATCTTTTTGCTAGTGTGAACATGCTCTTATTTCTTGCATGTGTACCATCTTAGACCTCAGTTCACATTGCTAGGTTTTTTGTCTTGTTTGCATTCTGTGCAAATTAGGGGTGTGGCATCCCCCTTGTTGAGCTGGTCAGTATATATGTAGCTTACCACGGGCTTAGGTGGCCTGATGTTGCGACACGGTTCTATTTGTCTACCATTTTATATGCATTACTTCAACTTTGATATATAGTAAGGTTTTTAAAATAGACAGTGTAGGACCGTCCCAATTAGGGTCACCTTGTCTCTGGTTGGACGGCTTGTATACTTTTTTTGATCAAAAATAGTTCACTAAGTACCCTATATTTCATATGCAACTTTGCTTTACATTAATATATTATGATGGTAGGGTGTGTGATATATTTTTTGTCTTTTGTAGGTTTTGTATCTTTTTGCTAGTGTGAACATGCTCTTATTTCTTGCATGTGTACCATCTTAGACCTCAGTTCACATTGCTTGGTTTTTTGTCTTGCTTGCATTCTGTGCAAATTAGGGGTGTGGCATCCCCCTTGTTGAGCTGGTCAGTATATATGTAGCTTACCACGGGCTTAGGTGGTCTGATGTTGGGACCCGTTTCTATTTGTATACCATTTTATATGCATTACTTCAACTTTGATATACAGTAAGGTGTTTAATATAGACAGTGTAGGACCTTCCCAATTAGGGTCACCTTGTCTCTGGTGGGACTGCTTGTATACTTTTTTTGATCAAAAAGAGTTCACTAAGTACACTATATTTCATATGCAACTTTGCTTTACATTTATATGTTATGATGGTAGGGTATGTGATATATTTTTTGTCTTTTGTGGGTTTTGTATCTTTTTGCTAGTGTGAACATGCTCTTATTTCTTGCATGTGTACCATCTTAGACCTCAGTTCACATTGCTAGGTTTTTTGCCTTGTTTGCATTCTGTGCAAATTAGGGGTGTGGAATCCCCCTTGTTGAGCTGGTCAGTATATATGTAGCTTACCACGGGCTTAAGTGGTCTGATGTTGGGACCCGGTTCTATTTGTCTACCCTTTGATATGCATTACTTCAATGTTGATATACAGTAAGGTTTTTAATATAGACAGTGTAGGATCGTCCCAATTAGGGTCACCTTGTCGCTGGTGGGACGGCTTATATACTTTTTTTGATCAAAAATAGTTCACTAAGTACCCTATATTTCATATGCAACTTTGCTTTACATTTATGTATTATGATGGTAGGGTATGCAATATATTTTTTCTCTTTTGTAGGTTTTGTATCTTTTTGCTAGTGTGAACATGCTCTTATTTCTTGCATGTGTACCATCTTAGACCTCAGTTCACATTGCTAGGTTTTTTGTCTTGTTTGCATTCTGTGCAAATAAGGGGTGTGGCATCCCTCTTGTTGAGCTGGTCAGTATATATGTAGCTTACCACGGGCTTAGGTGTTCTGATGTTGGGATCCTGTTCTATTTGTCTACCATTTTATATGCATTAATTCAACTTTGATATACAGTAAGGATTTCAATATAGACAGTGTAGGACAGTCCCAATTAGGGTCACCTTGTCGCTGGTGGGACGGCTTGTATACTTTTTTTGATCAAAAATAGTTCACTAAGTACCCTATATTTCGTATGCAACTTTGCTTTACATTTATATGCTATAATGGTAGGGTATGTGATATATTTTTTGTCTTTGGTGGGTTTTGTATCTTTTTGCTAGTGTGAACATGCTCTTATTTCTTGCATGTGTACCATCTTAGACCTCAGTTCACATTGCTAGGTTTTTTGTCTTGTTTGCATTCTGTGCAAATTAGGGGTGTGGCATCCCCCTTGTTGAGCTGGTCAGTATATATGTAGCTTACCACGGGCTTAGGTGGTCTGATGTTGGGACCAGGTTCTATTTGTCTACCCTTTTATATGCATTACTACAACTTTGATATACAGTAAGGTTTTTAATATAGACAGTGTAGGACCGTCCCAATTAGGGTCACCTTGTCGCTGGTGGGACGGCTTGTTTACTTTTATTGATCAAAAATAGTTCACTAAGTACCCTATATTTCGTATGCAACTTTGCTTTACATTTATATGCTATAATGGTAGGGTATGTGATATATTTTTTGTCTTTGGTGGGTTTTGTATCTTTTTGCTAGTGTGAACATGCTCTTATTTCTTGCATGTGTACCATCTTAGACCTCAGTTCACATTGCTAGGTTTTTTGTCTTGTTTGCATTCTGTGCAAATTAGGGGTGTCGCATCCCCCTTGTTGAGCTGGTCAGTATATATGTAGCTTACCACGGGCTTAGGTGGTCTGATGTTGCGACACGGTTCTATTTGTCTACCATTTTATATGCATTACTTCAACTTTGATATATAGTAAGGTTTTTAAAATAGACAGTGTAGGACCGTCCCAATTAGGGTCACCTTGTCTCTGGTTGGACGGCTTGTATACTTTTTTTGATCAAAAATAGTTCACTAAGTACCCTATATTTCATATGCAACTTTGCTTTACATTAATATATTATGATGGTAGGGTGTGTGATATATTTTTTGTCTTTTGTAGGTTTTGTATCTTTTTGCTAGTGTGAACATGCTCTTATTTCTTGCATGTGTACCATCTTAGACCTCAGTTCACATTGCTTGGTTTTTTGTCTTGCTTGCATTCTGTGCAAATTAGGGGTGTGGCATCCCCCTTGTTGAGCTGGTCAGTATATATGTAGCTTACCACGGGCTTAGGTGGTCTGATGTTGGGACCCGTTTCTATTTGTATACCATTTTATATGCATTACTTCAACTTTGATATACAGTAAGGTGTTTAATATAGACAGTGTAGGACCTTCCCAATTAGGGTCACCTTGTCTCTGGTGGGACTGCTTGTATACTTTTTTTGATCAAAAAGAGTTCACTAAGTACACTATATTTCATATGCAACTTTGCTTTACATTTATATGTTATGATGGTAGGGTATGTGATATATTTTTTGTCTTTTGTGGGTTTTGTATCTTTTTGCTAGTGTGAACATGCTCTTATTTCTTGCATGTGTACCATCTTAGACCTCAGTTCACATTGCTAGGTTTTTTGCCTTGTTTGCATTCTGTGCAAATTAGGGGTGTGGAATCCCCCTTGTTGAGCTGGTCAGTATATATGTAGCTTACCACGGGCTTAAGTGGTCTGATGTTGGGACCCGGTTCTATTTGTCTACCCTTTGATATGCATTACTTCAATGTTGATATACAGTAAGGTTTTTAATATAGACAGTGTAGGATCGTCCCAATTAGGGTCACCTTGTCGCTGGTGGGACGGCTTATATACTTTTTTTGATCAAAAATAGTTCACTAAGTACCCTATATTTCATATGCAACTTTGCTTTACATTTATGTATTATGATGGTAGGGTATGCAATATATTTTTTGTCTTTTGTAGGTTTTGTATCTTTTTGCTAGTGTGAACATGCTCTTATTTCTTGCATGTGTACCATCTTAGACCTCAGTTCACATTGCTAGGTTTTTTGTCTTGTTTGCATTCTGTGCAAATAAGGGGTGTGGCATCCCCCTTGTTGAGCTGGTCAGTATATATGTAGCTTACCACGGGCTTAGGTGTTCTGATGTTGGGATCCTGTTCTATTTGTCTACCATTTTATATGCATTAATTCAACTTTGATATACAGTAAGGATTTCAATATAGACAGTGTAGGACAGTCCCAATTAGGGTCACCTTGTCGCTGGTGGGACGGCTTGTATACTTTTTTTGATCAAAAATAGTTCACTAAGTACCCTATATTTCGTATGCAACTTTGCTTTACATTTATATGCTATAATGGTAGGGTATGTGATATATTTTTTGTCTTTTGTACGTTTTGTATCTTTTTGCTAGTGTGAGCAAGCTCTTATTTCTTGCATGTGTACCATCTTAGACCTCAGTTCACATTGCTTGGTTTTTTGTGTTGTTTGCATTCTGTGCAAACTAGGGGTGTGGCATCCCCCTTGTTGAGCTGGTCAGTATATATGTAGCTTACCACGGGCTTAGGTGGTCTGATGTTGGGACCCGGTTCTATTTGTCTACCATTTTATATGCATTACTTCAACTTTGATATACAGTAAGGTTTTTAATATAGACAGTGTAGGACCGTCGCAATTAGGGTCACCTTGTCACTGGGTGGACGGCTTGTATACTTTTTTGATCAAAAATAGTTCACTAAGTACCCTATATTTCATATGCAACTTTGCTTTACATTTATATATTATGATGGTAGGGTATGCGATATATTTTTTGTCTTTTATAGGTTTTGCATCTTTTTGCTAGTGTGAACATGCTCTTATTTCTTGCACGTGTACCATCTTAGACCTCAGTTCACATTGCTAGGTTTTTTGTCTTGTTTGCATTCTGTGCAAATTAGGGGTGTGGCATCCCCCTTGTTGAGCTGGTCAGTATATATGTAGCTTACCACGGGCTTAGGTGGTCTGATGTTGGGACCCGGTTCTACTTGTCTACCCTTTTATATGCATTACTTCAACTTTGATATACAGTAAGGTTTTTAATATAGACAGTGTAGGATCGTCCCAATTAGGGTCACCTTGTCGCTGGTGGGACGGCTTATATACTTTTTTTGATCAAAAATAGTTCACTAAGTACCCTATATTTCATATGCAACTTTGCTTTACATTTATGTATTATGATGGTAGGGTATGCAATATATTTTTTGTCTTTTGTAGGTTTTGTATCTTTTTGCTAGTGTGAACATGCTCTTATTTCTTGCATGTGTACCATCTTAGACCTCAGTTCACATTGCTAGGTTTTTTGTCTTGTTTGCATTCTGTGCAAATAAGGGGTGTGGCATCCCCCTTGTTGAGCTGGTCAGTATATATGTAGCTTACCACGGGCTTAGGTGTTCTGATGTTGGGATCCTGTTCTATTTGTCTACCATTTTATATGCATTAATTCAACTTTGATATACAGTAAGGATTTCAATATAGACAGTGTAGGACAGTCCCAATTAGGGTCACCTTGTCGCTGGTGGGACGGCTTGTATACTTTTTTTGATCAAAAATAGTTCACTAAGTACCCTATATTTCGTATGCAACTTTGCTTTACATTTATATGCTATAATGGTAGGGTATGTGATATATTTTTTGTCTTTGGTGGGTTTTGTATCTTTTTGCTAGTGTGAACATGCTCTTATTTCTTGCATGTGTACCATCTTAGACCTCAGTTCACATTGCTAGGTTTTTTGTCTTGTTTGCATTCTGTGCAAATTAGGGGTGTGGCATCCCCCTTGTTGAGCTGGTCAGTATATATGTAGCTTACCACGGGCTTAGGTGGTCTGATGTTGGGACCAGGTTCTATTTGTCTACCCTTTTATATGCATTACTACAACTTTGATATACAGTAAGGTTTTTAATATAGACAGTGTAGGACCGTCCCAATTAGGGTCACCTTGTCGCTGGTGGGACGGCTTGTTTACTTTTATTGATCAAAAATAGTTCACTAAGTACCCTATATTTCATATGCAACTTTGCTTTACATTTATATGTTATAATGGTAGGGTATGTGATATATTTTTTGTCTTTGGTGGGTTTTGTATCTTTTTGCTAGTGTGAACATGCTCTTATTTCTTGCATGTGTACCATCTTAGACCTCAGTTCACATTGCTAGGTTTTTTGTCTTGTTTGCATTCTGTGCAAATTAGGGGTGTGGCATCCCCCTTGTTGAGCTGGTCAGTATATATGTAGCTTACCACGGGCTTAGGTGGTCTGATGTTGCGACACGGTTCTATTTGTCTACCATTTTATATGCATTACTTCAACTTTGATATATAGTAAGGTTTTTAAAATAGACAGTGTAGGACCGTCCCAATTAGGGTCACCTTGTCTCTGGTTGGACGGCTTGTATACTTTTTTTGATCAAAAATAGTTCACTAAGTACCCTATATTTCATATGCAACTTTGCTTTACATTAATATATTATGATGGTAGGGTGTGTGATATATTTTTTGTCTTTTGTAGGTTTTGTATCTTTTTGCTAGTGTGAACATGCTCTTATTTCTTGCATGTGTACCATCTTAGACCTCAGTTCACATTGCTTGGTTTTTTGTCTTGCTTGCATTCTGTGCAAATTAGGGGTGTGGCATCCCCCTTGTTGAGCTGGTCAGTATATATGTAGCTTACCACGGGCTTAGGTGGCCTGATGTTGGGACCCGTTTCTATTTGTATACCATTTTATATGCATTACTTCAACTTTGATATACAGTAAGGTGTTTAATATAGACAGTGTAGGACCTTCCCAATTAGGGTCACCTTGTCTCTGGTGGGACTGCTTGTATACTTTTTTTGATCAAAAAGAGTTCACTAAGTACACTATATTTCATATGCAACTTTGCTTTACATTTATATGTTATGATGGTAGGGTATGTGATATATTTTTTGTCTTTTCTGGGTTTTGTATCTTTTTGCTAGTGTGAACATGCTCTTATTTCTTGCATGTGTACCATCTTAGACCTCAGTTCACATTGCTAGGTTTTTTGCCTTGTTTGCATTCTGTGCAAATTAGGGGTGTGGAATCCCCCTTGTTGAGCTGGTCAGTATATATGTAGCTTACCACGGGCTTAAGTGGTCTGATGTTGGGACCCGGTTCTATTTGTCTACCCTTTGATATGCATTACTTCAATGTTGATATACAGTAAGGTTTTTAATATAGACAGTGTAGGATCGTCCCAATTAGGGTCACCTTGTCGCTGGTGGGACGGCTTATATACTTTTTTTGATCAAAAATAGTTCACTAAGTACCCTATATTTCATATGCAACTTTGCTTTACATTTATGTATTATGATGGTAGGGTATGCAATATATTTTTTGTCTTTTGTAGGTTTTGTATCTTTTTGCTAGTGTGAACATGCTCTTATTTCTTGCATGTGTACCATCTTAGACCTCAGTTCACATTGCTAGGTTTTTTGTCTTGTTTGCATTCTGTGCAAATAAGGGGTGTGGCATCCCCCTTGTTGAGCTGGTCAGTATATATGTAGCTTACCACGGGCTTAGGTGTTCTGATGTTGGGATCCTGTTCTATTTGTCTACCATTTTATATGCATTAATTCAACTTTGATATACAGTAAGGATTTCAATATAGACAGTGTAGGACAGTCCCAATTAGGGTCACCTTGTCGCTGGTGGGACGGCTTGTATACTTTTTTTGATCAAAAATAGTTCACTAAGTACCCTATATTTCGTATGCAACTTTGCTTTACATTTATATGCTATAATGGTAGGGTATGTGATATATTTTTTGTCTTTGGTGGGTTTTGTATCTTTTTGCTAGTGTGAACATGCTCTTATTTCTTGCATGTGTACCATCTTAGACCTCAGTTCACATTGCTAGGTTTTTTGTCTTGTTTGCATTCTGTGCAAATTAGGGGTGTGGCATCCCCCTTGTTGAGCTGGTCAGTATATATGTAGCTTACCACGGGCTTAGGTGGTCTGATGTTGGGACCAGGTTCTATTTGTCTACCCTTTTATATGCATTACTACAACTTTGATATACAGTAAGGTTTTTAATATAGACAGTGTAGGACCGTCCCAATTAGGGTCACCTTGTCGCTGGTGGGACGGCTTGTTTACTTTTATTGATCAAAAATAGTTCACTAAGTACCCTATATTTCATATGCAACTTTGCTTTACATTTATATGTTATAATGGTAGGGTATGTGATATATTTTTTGTCTTTGGTGGGTTTTGTATCTTTTTGCTAGTGTGAACATGCTCTTATTTCTTGCATGTGTACCATCTTAGACCTCAGTTCACATTGCTAGGTTTTTTGTCTTGTTTGCATTCTGTGCAAATTAGGGGTGTGGCATCCCCCTTGTTGAGCTGGTCAGTATATATGTAGCTTACCACGGGCTTAGGTGGTCTGATGTTGCGACACGGTGCTATTTGTCTACCATTTTATATGCATTACTTCAACTTTGATATGCAGTAAGGTTTTTAATATAGACAGTGTAGGACCGTCCCAATTAGGGTCACCTTGTCGCTGGTGGGACGGCTTGTATACTTTTTTTGATCAAAAATAGTTCACTAAGTACCCTATTTCATATGCAACTTTGCTTTACATTTATATATTATGATGGTAGGTTATGTGATATATTTTTTGTCTTTTGTAGGTTTTGGATCTTTTTGCTAGTGTGAACATGCTGTTATTTCATGCATGTGTACCATCTTAGACCTCAGTTCACATTGCTGGGCTTTTTGTCTTGTTTGCATTCTGTGCAAATTAGGGGTGTGGCATCCCCCTTGTTGAGCTGGTCCGTATATATGTAGCTTACCACGGGCTTAGGTGGTCTGATGTTGGGACCCGGTTCTATTTGTCTACCCTTTTATATGCATTACTTCAACTTTGATATACAGTAAGGTTTTTAATATAGACAGTGTTGGACCATCCCAATTAGGGTTACCTTGTCCCTGGTGGGACGGCTTGTATACTTTTTTTGATCAAAAATAGTTCACTAAGTACCCTATATTTCATATGCAACTTTGCTTTACATTTATATATTATGATGGTAGGGTATGTGATATATTTTTTGTCTTTTGTAGGTTTTGTATCTTTTTGCTAGTGTGAACATGCTCTTATTTCTTGCATGTGTACCATCTTAGACTTCAGTTCACATTGCTTGGTTTTTTGTCTTGTTTGCATTCTGTGCAAATAAGGGGTCTGGCATCCCCCTTGTTGAGCTGGTCAGTATATATGTAGCTTACCACGGGCTTAGGTGGTCTGATGTTGGGACCCGGTTCTATTTGTCTACCATTTTATATGCATTACTTCAGCTTTGATATACAGTAAGGTTTTTAATATAGACAGTGTAGGACCGTTACAATTAGGGTCACCTTGTCGCTGGTGGGACGGCTTGTATACTTTTTTTGATCAAAAATAGTTCACTAAGTACCCTATATTTCATATGCAACTTTGCTTTACATTTATATATTATGATGGTAGGGTATGTGATATATTTTTTGTCTTTTGTAGGTTTTGTATCTTTTTGCTAGTGTGAACATGCTCTTATTTCTTGCATGTGTACCATCTTAGACCTCAGTTCACATTGCTTGGTTTTTTGTCTTGCTTGCATTCTGTGCAAATTAGGGGTGTGGCATCCCCCTTGTTGAGCTGGTCAGTATATATGTAGCTTACCACGGGCTTAGGTGGTCTGATGTTGGGACCCGTTTCTATTTGTATACCATTTTATATGCATTACTTCAACTTTGATATACAGTAAGGTTTTTAATATAGACAGTGTAGGACCGTCCCAATTAGGGTCACCTTGTCACTGGTGGGACGGCTTGTATACTTTTTTGATCAAAAATAGTTCACTAAGTACCCTATATTTCATATGCAACTTTGCTTTACATTTATATATTATGATGGTAGGGTATGTGATATATTTTTTGTCTCTTGTAGGTTTTGCATCTTTTTGCTAGTGTGAACATGCTCTTATTTCTTGCATGTGTACCATCTTAGACCACAGTTCACATTGCTAGGTTTTTTGTCTTGTTTGCATTCTGTGCAAATTAGGGGTGTTGCATCCCCCTTGTTGAGCTGGTCAGTATATATGTGGCTTACCACGGGCTTAGGTGGTCTGATGTTGGGACCAGGTTCTATTTGTCTACCCTTTTATATGCATTACTTCAACTTTGATATATAGTAAGGTTTTTAAAATAGACAGTGTAGGACCGTCCCAATTAGGGTCACCTTGTCTCTGGTTGGACGGCTTGTATACTTTTTTTGATCAAAAATAGTTCACTAAGTACCCTATATTTCATATGCAACTTTGCTTTACATTAATATATTATGATGGTAGGGTGTGTGATATATTTTTTGTCTTTTGTAGGTTTTGTATCTTTTTGCTAGTGTGAACATGCTCTTATTTCTTGCATGTGTACCATCTTAGACCTCAGTTCACATTGCTTGGTTTTTTGTCTTGCTTGCATTCTGTGCAAATTAGGGGTGTGGCATCCCCCTTGTTGAGCTGGTCAGTATATATGTAGCTTACCACGGGCTTATTTGGTCTGATGTTGGGACCCGTTTCTATTTGTATACCATTTTATATGCATTACTTCAACTATGATATACAGTAAGGTGTTTAATATAGACAGTGTAGGACCTTCCCAATTAGGGTCACCTTGTCTCTGGTGGGACTGCTTGTATACTTTTTTTGATCAAAAAGAGTTCACTAAGTACACTATATTTCATATGCAACTTTGCTTTACATTTATATGTTATGATGGTAGGGTATGTGTAATATTTTTTGTCTTTTGTGGGTTTTGTATCTTTTTGCTAGTGTGAACAAGCTCTTATTTCTTGCATGTGTACCATCTTAGACCTCAGTTCACATTGCTAGGTTTTTTGTCTTGTTTGCATTCTGTGCAAATTAGGGGTGTGGAATCCCCCTTGTTGAGCTGGTCAGTATATATGTAGCTTACCACGGGCTTAAGTGGTCTGATGTTGGGACCTGGTTCTATTTGTCTACCCTTTGATATGCATTACTTCAATGTTGATATACAGTAAGGTTTTTAATATAGACAGTGTAGGATCGTCCCAATTAGGGTCACCTTGTCGCTGGTGGGACGGCTTATATACTTTTTTTGATCAAAAATAGTTCACTAAGTACCCTATATTTCGTATGCAACTTTTCTTTACATTTATGTATTATGATGGTAGGGTATGCAATATATTTTTTGTCTTTTGTAGGTTTTGTATCTTTTTGCTAGTGTGAACATGCTCTTATTTCTTGCATGTGTACCATCTTAGACCTCAGTTCACATTGCTAGGTTTTTTGTCTTGTTTGCATTCTGTGCAAATAAGGGGTGTGGCATCCCCCTTGTTGAGCTGGTCAGTATATATGTAGCTTACCACGGGCTTAGGTGTTCTGATGTTGGGATCCTGTTCTATTTGTCTACCATTTTATATGCATTAATTCAACTTTGATATACAGTAAGGATTTCAATATAGACAGTGTAGGACAGTCCCAATTAGGGTCACCTTGTCGCTGGTGGGACGGCTTGTATACTTTTTTTGATCAAAAATAGTTCACTAAGTACCCTATATTTCGTATGCAACTTTGCTTTACATTTATATGCTATAATGGTAGGGTATGTGATATATTTTTTGTCTTTGGTGGGTTTTGTATCTTTTTGCTAGTGTGAACATGCTCTTATTTCTTGCATGTGTACCATCTTAGACCTCAGTTCACATTGCTAGGTTTTTTGTCTTGTTTGCATTCTGTGCAAATTAGGGGTGTGGCATCCCCCTTGTTGAGCTGGTCAGTATATATGTAGCTTACCACGGGCTTAGGTGGTCTGATGTTGGGACCAGGTTCTATTTGTCTACCCTTTTATATGCATTACTACAACTTTGATATACAGTAAGGTTTTTAATATAGACAGTGTAGGACCGTCCCAATTAGGGTCACCTTGTCGCTGGTGGGACGGCTTGTTTACTTTTATTGATCAAAAATAGTTCACTAAGTACCCTATATTTCATATGCAACTTTGCTTTACATTTATATGTTATAATGGTAGGGTATGTGATATATTTTTTGTCTTTGGTGGGTTTTGTATCTTTTTGCTAGTGTGAACATGCTCTTATTTCTTGCATGTGTACCATCTTAGACCTCAGTTCACATTGCTAGGTTTTTTGTCTTGTTTGCATTCTGTGCAAATTAGGGGTGTGGCATCCCCCTTGTTGAGCTGGTCAGTATATATGTAGCTTACCACGGGCTTAGGTGGTCTGATGTTGCGACACGGTTCTATTTGTCTACCATTTTATATGCATTACTTCAACTTTGATATATAGTAAGGTTTTTAAAATAGACAGTGTAGGACCGTCCCAATTAGGGTCACCTTGTCTCTGGTTGGACGGCTTGTATACTTTTTTTGATCAAAAATAGTTCACTAAGTACCCTATATTTCATATGCAACTTTGCTTTACATTAATATATTATGATGGTAGGGTGTGTGATATATTTTTTGTCTTTTGTAGGTTTTGTATCTTTTTGCTAGTGTGAACATGCTCTTATTTCTTGCATGTGTACCATCTTAGACCTCAGTTCACATTGCTTGGTTTTTTGTCTTGCTTGCATTCTGTGCAAATTAGGGGTGTGGCATCCCCCTTGTTGAGCTGGTCAGTATATATGTAGCTTACCACGGGCTTAGGTGGTCTGATGTTGGGACCCGTTTCTATTTGTATACCATTTTATATGCATTACTTCAACTTTGATATACAGTAAGGTGTTTAATATAGACAGTGTAGGACCTTCCCAATTAGGGTCACCTTGTCTCTGGTGGGACTGCTTGTATACTTTTTTTGATCAAAAAGAGTTCACTAAGTACACTATATTTCATATGCAACTTTGCTTTACATTTATATGTTATGATGGTAGGGTATGTGATATATTTTTTGTCTTTTCTGGGTTTTGTATCTTTTTGCTAGTGTGAACATGCTCTTATTTCTTGCATGTGTACCATCTTAGACCTCAGTTCACATTGCTAGGTTTTTTGCCTTGTTTGCATTCTGTGCAAATTAGGGGTGTGGAATCCCCCTTGTTGAGCTGGTCAGTATATATGTAGCTTACCACGGGCTTAAGTGGTCTGATGTTGGGACCCGGTTCTATTTGTCTACCCTTTGATATGCATTACTTCAATGTTGATATACAGTAAGGTTTTTAATATAGACAGTGTAGGATCGTCCCAATTAGGGTCACCTTGTCGCTGGTGGGACGGCTTATATACTTTTTTTGATCAAAAATAGTTCACTAAGTACCCTATATTTCATATGCAACTTTGCTTTACATTTATGTATTATGATGGTAGGGTATGCAATATATTTTTTGTCTTTTGTAGGTTTTGTATCTTTTTGCTAGTGTGAACATGCTCTTATTTCTTGCATGTGTACCATCTTAGACCTCAGTTCACATTGCTAGGTTTTTTGTCTTGTTTGCATTCTGTGCAAATAAGGGGTGTGGCATCCCCCTTGTTGAGCTGGTCAGTATATATGTAGCTTACCACGGGCTTAGGTGTTCTGATGTTGGGATCCTGTTCTATTTGTCTACCATTTTATATGCATTAATTCAACTTTGATATACAGTAAGGATTTCAATATAGACAGTGTAGGACAGTCCCAATTAGGGTCACCTTGTCGCTGGTGGGACGGCTTGTATACTTTTTTTGATCAAAAATAGTTCACTAAGTACCCTATATTTCGTATGCAACTTTGCTTTACATTTATATGCTATAATGGTAGGGTATGTGATATATTTTTTGTCTTTGGTGGGTTTTGTATCTTTTTGCTAGTGTGAACATGCTCTTATTTCTTGCATGTGTACCATCTTAGACCTCAGTTCACATTGCTAGGTTTTTTGTCTTGTTTGCATTCTGTGCAAATTAGGGGTGTGGCATCCCCCTTGTTGAGCTGGTCAGTATATATGTAGCTTACCACGGGCTTAGGTGGTCTGATGTTGGGACCAGGTTCTATTTGTCTACCCTTTTATATGCATTACTACAACTTTGATATACAGTAAGGTTTTTAATATAGACAGTGTAGGACCGTCCCAATTAGGGTCACCTTGTCGCTGGTGGGACGGCTTGTTTACTTTTATTGATCAAAAATAGTTCACTAAGTACCCTATATTTCATATGCAACTTTGCTTTACATTTATATGTTATAATGGTAGGGTATGTGATATATTTTTTGTCTTTGGTGGGTTTTGTATCTTTTTGCTAGTGTGAACATGCTCTTATTTCTTGCATGTGTACCATCTTAGACCTCAGTTCACATTGCTAGGTTTTTTGTCTTGTTTGCATTCTGTGCAAATTAGGGGTGTGGCATCCCCCTTGTTGAGCTGGTCAGTATATATGTAGCTTACCACGGGCTTAGGTGGTCTGATGTTGCGACACGGTTCTATTTGTCTACCATTTTATATGCATTACTTCAACTTTGATATGCAGTAAGGTTTTTAATATAGACAGTGTAGGACCGTCCCAATTAGGGTCACCTTGTCGCTGGTGGGACGGCTTGTATACTTTTTTTGATCAAAAATAGTTCACTAAGTTCCCTATTTCATATGCAACTTTGCTTTACATTTATATATTATGATGGTAGGTTATGTGATATATTTTTTGTCTTTTGTAGGTTTTGGATCTTTTTGCTAGTGTGAACATGCTGTTATTTCATGCATGTGTACCATCTTAGACCTCAGTTCACATTGCTGGGCTTTTTGTCTTGTTTGCATTCTGTGCAAATTAGGGGTGTGGCATCCCCCTTGTTGAGCTGGTCCGTATATATGTAGCTTACCACGGGCTTAGGTGGTCTGATGTTGGGACCCGGTTCTATTTGTCTACCCTTTTATATGCATTACTTCAACTTTGATATACAGTAAGGTTTTTAATATAGACAGTGTAGGACCATCCCAATTAGGGTTACCTTGTCCCTGGTGGGACGGCTTGTATACTTTTTTTGATCAAAAATAGTTCACTAAGTACCCTATATTTCATATGCAACTTTGCTTTACATTTATATATTATGATGGTAGGGTATGTGATATATTTTTTGTCTTTTGTAGGTTTTGTATCTTTTTGCTAGTGTGAACATGCTCTTATTTCTTGCATGTGTACCATCTTAGACTTCAGTTCACATTGCTTGGTTTTTTGTCTTGTTTGCATTCTGTGCAAATAAGGGGTCTGGCATCCCCCTTGTTGAGCTGGTCAGTATATATGTAGCTTACCACGGGCTTAGGTGGTCTGATGTTGGGACCCGGTTCTATTTGTCTACCATTTTATATGCATTACTTCAGCTTTGATATACAGTAAGGTTTTTAATATAGACAGTGTAGGACCGTTACAATTAGGGTCACCTTGTCGCTGGTGGGACGGCTTGTATACTTTTTTTGATCAAAAATAGTTCACTAAGTACCCTATATTTCATATGCAACTTTGCTTTACATTTATATATTATGATGGTAGGGTATGTGATATATTTTTTGTCTTTTGTAGGTTTTGTATCTTTTTGCTAGTGTGAACATGCTCTTATTTCTTGCATGTGTACCATCTTAGACCTCAGTTCACATTGCTTGGTTTTTTGTCTTGCTTGCATTCTGTGCAAATTAGGGGTGTGGCATCCCCCTTGTTGAGCTGGTCAGTATATATGTAGCTTACCACGGGCTTAGGTGGTCTGATGTTGGGACCCGTTTCTATTTGTATACGATTTTATATGCATTACTTCAACTTTGATATACAGTAAGGTTTTTAATATAGACAGTGTAGGACCGTCCCAATTAGGGTCACCTTGTCACTGGTGGGACGGCTTGTATACTTTTTTGATCAAAAATAGTTCACTAAGTACCCTATATTTCATATGCAACTTTGCTTTACATTTATGTATTATGATGGTAGGGTATGCAATATATTTTTTGTCTTTTGTAGGTTTTGTATCTTTTTGCTAGTGTGAACATGCTCTTATTTCTTGCATGTGTACCATCTTAGACCTCAGTTCACATTGCTAGGTTTTTTGTCTTGTTTGCATTCTGTGCAAATAAGGGGTGTGGCATCCCCCTTGTTGAGCTGGTCAGTATATATGTAGCTTACCACGGGCTTAGGTGTTCTGATGTTGGGATCCTGTTCTATTTGTCTACCATTTTATATGCATTAATTCAACTTTGATATACAGTAAGGATTTCAATATAGACAGTGTAGGACAGTCCCAATTAGGGTCACCTTGTCGCTGGTGGGACGGCTTGTATACTTTTTTTGATCAAAAATAGTTCACTAAGTACCCTATATTTCGTATGCAACTTTGCTTTACATTTATATGCTATAATGGTAGGGTATGTGATATATTTTTTGTCTTTGGTGGGTTTTGTATCTTTTTGCTAGTGTGAACATGCTCTTATTTCTTGCATGTGTACCATCTTAGACCTCAGTTCACATTGCTAGGTTTTTTGTCTTGTTTGCATTCTGTGCAAATTAGGGGTGTGGCATCCCCCTTGTTGAGCTGGTCAGTATATATGTAGCTTACCACGGGCTTAGGTGGTCTGATGTTGGGACCAGGTTCTATTTGTCTACCCTTTTATATGCATTACTACAACTTTGATATACAGTAAGGTTTTTAATATAGACAGTGTAGGACCGTCCCAATTAGGGTCACCTTGTCGCTGGTGGGACGGCTTGTTTACTTTTATTGATCAAAAATAGTTCACTAAGTACCCTATATTTCATATGCAACTTTGCTTTACATTTATATGTTATAATGGTAGGGTATGTGATATATTTTTTGTCTTTGGTGGGTTTTGTATCTTTTTGCTAGTGTGAACATGCTCTTATTTCTTGCATGTGTACCATCTTAGACCTCAGTTCACATTGCTAGGTTTTTTGTCTTGTTTGCATTCTGTGCAAATTAGGGGTGTGGCATCCCCCTTGTTGAGCTGGTCAGTATATATGTAGCTTACCACGGGCTTAGGTGGTCTGATGTTGCGACACGGTTCTATTTGTCTACCATTTTATATGCATTACTTCAACTTTGATATGCAGTAAGGTTTTTAATATAGACAGTGTAGGACCGTCCCAATTAGGGTCACCTTGTCGCTGGTGGGACGGCTTGTATACTTTTTTTGATCAAAAATAGTTCACTAAGTTCCCTATTTCATATGCAACTTTGCTTTACATTTATATATTATGATGGTAGGTTATGTGATATATTTTTTGTCTTTTGTAGGTTTTGGATCTTTTTGCTAGTGTGAACATGCTGTTATTTCATGCATGTGTACCATCTTAGACCTCAGTTCACATTGCTGGGCTTTTTGTCTTGTTTGCATTCTTTGCAAATTAGGGGTGTGGCATCCCCCTTGTTGAGCTGGTCCGTATATATGAAGCTTACCACGGGCTTAGGTGGTCTGATGTTGGGACCCGGTTCTATTTGTCTACCCTTTTATATGCATTACTTCAACTTTGATATACAGTAAGGTTTTTAATATAGACAGTGTAGGACCATCCCAATTAGGGTTACCTTGTCCCTGGTGGGACGGCTTGTATACTTTTTTTGATCAAAAATAGTTCACTAAGTACCCTATATTTCATATGCAACTTTGCTTTACATTTATATATTATGATGGTAGGGTATGTGATATATTTTTTGTCTTTTGTAGGTTTTGTATCTTTTTGCTAGTGTGAACATGCTCTTATTTCTTGCATGTGTACCATCTTAGACTTCAGTTCACATTGCTTGGTTTTTTGTCTTGTTTGCATTCTGTGCAAATAAGGGGTCTGGCATCCCCCTTGTTGAGCTGGTCAGTATATATGTAGCTTACCACGGGCTTAGGTGGTCTGATGTTGGGACCCGGTTCTATTTGTCTACCATTTTATATGCATTACTTCAGCTTTGATATACAGTAAGGTTTTTAATATAGACAGTGTAGGACCGTTACAATTAGGGTCACCTTGTCGCTGGTGGGACGGCTTGTATACTTTTTTTGATCAAAAATAGTTCACTAAGTACCCTATATTTCATATGCAACTTTGCTTTACATTTATATATTATGATGGTAGGGTATGTGATATATTTTTTGTCTTTTGTAGGTTTTGTATCTTTTTGCTAGTGTGAACATGCTCTTATTTCTTGCATGTGTACCATCTTAGACCTCAGTTCACATTGCTTGGTTTTTTGTCTTGCTTGCATTCTGTGCAAATTAGGGGTGTGGCATCCCCCTTGTTGAGCTGGTCAGTATATATGTAGCTTACCACGGGCTTAGGTGGTCTGATGTTGGGACCCGTTTCTATTTGTATACGATTTTATATGCATTACTTCAACTTTGATATACAGTAAGGTTTTTAATATAGACAGTGTAGGACCGTCCCAATTAGGGTCACCTTGTCACTGGTGGGACGGCTTGTATACTTTTTTGATCAAAAATAGTTCACTAAGTACCCTATATTTCATATGCAACTTTGCTTTACATTTATATATTATGATGGTAGGGTATGTGATATATTTTTTGTCTCTTGTAGGTTTTGCATCTTTTTGCTAGTGTGAACATGCTCTTATTTCTTGCATGTGTACCATCTTAGACCACGGTTCACATTGCTAGGTTTTTTGTCTTGTTTGCATTCTGTGCAAATTAGGGGTGTTGCATCCCCCTTGTTGAGCTGGTCAGTATATATGTGGCTTACCACGGGCTTAGGTGGTCTGATGTTGGGACCAGGTTCTATTTGTCTACCCTTTTATATGCATTACTTCAACTTTGATATATAGTAAGGTTTTTAAAATAGACAGTGTAGGACCGTCCCAATTAGGGTCACCTTGTCTCTGGTTGGACGGCTTGTATACTTTTTTTGATCAAAAATAGTTCACTAAGTACCCTATATTTCATATGCAACTTTGCTTTACATTAATATATTATGATGGTAGGGTGTGTGATATATTTTTTGTCTTTTGTAGGTTTTGTATCTTTTTGCTAGTGTGAACATGCTCTTATTTCTTGCATGTGTACCATCTTAGACCTCAGTTCACATTGCTTGGTTTTTTGTCTTGCTTGCATTCTGTGCAAATTAGGGGTGTGGCATCCCCCTTGTTGAGCTGGTCAGTATATATGTAGCTTACCACGGGCTTAGGTGGTCTGATGTTGGGACCCGTTTCTATTTGTATACCATTTTATATGCATTACTTCAACTATGATATACAGTAAGGTGTTTAATATAGACAGTGTAGGACCTTCCCAATTAGGGTCACCTTGTCTCTGGTGGGACTGCTTGTATACTTTTTTTGATCAAAAAGAGTTCACTAAGTACACTATATTTCATATGCAACTTTGCTTTACATTTATATGTTATGATGGTAGGGTATGTGTAATATTTTTTGTCTTTTGTGGGTTTTGTATCTTTTTGCTAGTGTGAACAAGCTCTTATTTCTTGCATGTGTACCATCTTAGACCTCAGTTCACATTGCTAGGTTTTTTGTCTTGTTTGCATTCTGTGCAAATTAGGGGTGTGGAATCCCCCTTGTTGAGCTGGTCAGTATATATGTAGCTTACCACGGGCTTAAGTGGTCTGATGTTGGGACCTGGTTCTATTTGTCTACCCTTTGATATGCATTACTTCAATGTTGATATACAGTAAGGTTTTTAATATAGACAGTGTAGGATCGTCCCAATTAGGGTCACCTTGTCGCTGGTGGGACGGCTTATATACTTTTTTTGATCAAAAATAGTTCACTAAGTACCCTATATTTCGTATGCAACTTTTCTTTACATTTATGTATTATGATGGTAGGGTATGCAATATATTTTTTGTCTTTTGTAGGTTTTGTATCTTTTTGCTAGTGTGAACATGCTCTTATTTCTTGCATGTGTACCATCTTAGACCTCAGTTCACATTGCTAGCTTTTTTGTCTTGTTTGCATTTTGTGCAAATAAGGGGTGTGGCATCCCCCTTGTTGAGCTGGTCAGTATATATGTAGCTTACCACGGGCTTAGGTGTTCTGATGTTGGGATCCTGTTCTATTTGTCTACCATTTTATATGCATTAATTCAACTTTGATATACAGTAAGGATTTCAATATAGACAGTGTAGGACCGTCCCAATTACTGTCACCTTGTCGCTGGTGGGACGGCTTGTATACTTTTTTTGATCAAAAATAGTTCACTAAGTACCCTATATTTCGTATGCAACTTTGCTTTACATTTATATGCTATAATGGTAGGGTATGTGATATATTTTTTGTCTTTGGTGGGTTTTGTATCTTTTTGCTAGTGTGAGCATGCTCTTATTTCTTGCATGTGTACCATCTTAGACCTCAGTTCACATTGCTAGGTTTTTTGTCTTGTTTGCATTCTGTGCAAATTAGGGTTGTGGCATCCCCCTTGTTGAGCTGGTCAGTATATATGTAGCTTACCACGGGCTTAGGTGGTCTGATGTTGCGACACGGTTCTATTTGTCTACCATTTTATATGCATTACTTCAACTTTGATATGCAGTAAGGTTTTTAATATAGACAGTGTAGGACCGTCCCAATTAGGGTCACCTTGTCGCTGGTGGGACGGCTTGTATACTTTTTTTGATCAAAAATAGTTCACTAAGTACCCTATTTCATATGCAACTTTGCTTTACATTTATATATTATGATGGTAGGGTATGTGATATATTTTTTGTCTTTTGTAGGTTTTGGATCTTTTTGCTAGTGTGAACATGCTGTTATTTCATGCATGTGTACCATCTTAGACCTCAGTTCACATTGCTGGGCTTTTTGTCTTGTTTGCATTCTGTGCAAATTAGGGGTGTGGCATTCCCCTTGTTGAGCTGGTCCGTATATATGTAGCTTACCACGGGCTTAGGTGGTCTGATGTTGGGACCCGGTTCTATTTGTCTACCCTTTTATATGCGTTACTTCAACTTTGATATACAGTAAGGTTTTTAATATAGACAGTGTAGGACCATCCCAATTAGGGTCACCTTGTCCCTGGTGGGACGGCTTGTATACTTTTTTTGATCAAAAATAGTTCACTAAGTACCCTATATTTCATATGCAACTTTGCTTTACATTTAGATATTATGATGGTAGGGTATGTGATATATTTTTTGTCTTTTGTAGGTTTTGTATCTTTTTGCTAGTGTGAACATGCTCTTATTTCTTGCATGTGTACCATCTTAGACTTCAGTTCACATTGCTTGGTTTTTTGTCTTGTTTGCATTCTGTGCAAATAAGGGGTGTGGCATCCCCCTTGTTGAGCTGGTCAGTATATATGTAGCTTACCACGGGCTTAGGTGGTCTGATGTTGGGACCCGGTTCTATTTGTCTACCATTTTATATGCATTACTTCAGCCTTGATATACAGTAAGGTTTTTAATATAGACAGTGTAGGACCGTCCCAATTAGGGTCACCTTGTCGCTGGTGGGACGGCTTGTATACTTTTTTTGATCAAAAATAGTTCACTAAGTACCCTATATTTCATATGCAACTTTGCTTTACATTTATATATTATGATGGTAGGGTATGCGATATATTTTTTGTCTTTTATAGGTTTTGCATCTTTTTGCTAGTGTGAACATGCTCTTATTTCTTGCACGTGTACCATCTTAGACCTCAGTTCACATTGCTTGGTTTTTTGTCTTTTTGCATTCTGTGCAAGTTAGGGGTGTGGCATCCACCCTGTTGAGCTGGTCAGTATATATGTAGCTTACCATGGGCTTAGGTGGTCTAATGTTGGGACCCGGTTCTATTCGTCTACCCTTTTATATGCATTACTTCAACTTTGATGTACAGTAAGGTTTTTAATATAGACAGTGTAGGACCGTCCCAATTAGGGTCAGCTTGTCGCTGGTAGGTCGGCTTCTATACTTTTTTTGATCAAAAATAGTTCACTAAGTACCCTATATTTCATATGCAACTTTGCTTTACATTTACATATTATGATGCTAGGGTATGTGATATATTTTTTGTCTTTTGTAGGTTTAGTATCGTTTTTCTAGTGTGAACATGCTCGTATTTCTTGCATATGTACCATCTTAGACCTCAGTTCACATTGCTTGGTTTTTTGTCTTGTTTGCATTATGTGCAAATTAGGGTGTGGCATCCCCCTTGTTGAGCTGGTCAGTATATATGTAGCTTACCACGGGCTTAGGTGTTCTGATGTTGGGATCCTGTTCTATTTGTCTACCATTTTATATGCATTAATTCAACTTTGATATACAGTAAGGATTTCAATATAGACAGTGTAGGACCGTCCCAATTAGGGTCACCTTGTCGCTGGTGGGACGGCTTATATACTTTTTTTGATCAAAAATAGTTCACTAAGTACCCTATATTTCGTATGCAACTTTGCTTTACATTTATATGCTATAATGGTAGGGTATGTGATATATTTTTTGTCTTTGGTGGGTTTTGTATCTTTTTGCTAGTGTGAACATGCTCTTATTTCTTGCATGTGTACCATCTTAGACCTCAGTTCACATTGCTAGGTTTTTTGTCTTGTTTGCATTCTGTGCAAATTAGGGTTGTGGCATCCCCCTTGTTGAGCTGGTCAGTATATATGTAGCTTACCACGGGCTTAGGTGGTCTGATGTTGCGACACGGTTCTATTTGTCTACCATTTTATATGCATTACTTCAACTTTGATATGCAGTAAGGTTTTTAATATAGACAGTGTAGGACCGTCCCAATTAGGGTCACCTTGTCGCTGGTGGGACGGCTTGTATACTTTTTTTGATCAAAAATAGTTCACTAAGTACCCTATTTCATATGCAACTTTGCTTTACATTTATATATTATGATGGTAGGGTATGTGATATATTTTTTGTCTTTTGTAGGTTTTGGATCTTTTTGCTAGTGTGAACATGCTGTTATTTCATGCATGTGTACCATCTTAGACCTCAGTTCACATTGCTGGGCTTTTTGTCTTGTTTGCATTCTGTGCAAATTAGGGGTGTGGCATTCCCCTTGTTGAGCTGGTCCGTATATATGTAGCTTACCACGGGCTTAGGTGGTCTGATGTTGGGACCCGGTTCTATTTGTCTACCCTTTTATATGCATTACTTCAACTTTGATATACAGTAAGGTTTTTAATATAGACAGTGTAGGACCATCCCAATTAGGGTCACCTTGTCCCTGGTGGGACGGCTTGTATACTTTTTTTGATCAAAAATAGTTCACTAAGTACCCTATATTTCATATGCAACTTTGCTTTACATTTATATATTATGATGGTAGGGTATGTGATATATTTTTTGTCTTTTGTAGGTTTTGTATCTTTTTGCTAGTGTGAACATGCTCTTATTTCTTGCATGTGTACCATCTTAGACCTCAGTTCACATTGCTAGGTTTTATGTCTTGTTTGCATTCTGTGCAAATTAGGGGTGTGGCATCCCCCTTGTTGAGCTGGTTAGTATATATGTAGCTTACCACGGGCTTAAGTGGTCTGATGTTGGGACCCGGTTCTATTTGTCTACCCTTTGATATGCATTACTTCAATGTAGATATACAGTAAGGTTTTTAATATAGACAGTGTAGGATCGTCCCAATTAGGGTCACCTTGTCACTGGTGGGACGGCTTATATACTTTTTTTGATCAAAAATAGTTCACTAAGTACCCTATATTTCATATGCAACTTTGCTTTACATTTATATATTATGATGGTAGGGTATGTGATATATTTTTTGTCTTTTGTAGGTTTTGTATCTTTTTGCTAGTGTGAACATGCTCTCATTACTTGCATGTGTACCATCTGAAACCTCAGTTCACATTGCTGGGCTTTTTGTCTTGTTTGCATTCTGTGTAAATTAGGGGTGTGGCATCCCCCTTGTTGAGCTGGTCAGTATATATGTAGCTTACCACGGGCTTAGGTGGTCTGATGTTGCGACCCGGTTCTATTTGTCTACCATTTTATATGCATTACTTCAACTTTGACATGTAGTAAGGTTTTTAATATAGACAGTGTAGGACCGTCCCAATTATGGTCAACTTGTCGCTGGTGGGACGGCTTGTATACTTTTTTTGATCAAAAATAGTTCACCAAGTACCCTATATTTCATATGCAACTTTGCTTTACATTTATATGTTATGATGGTAGGGTATGTGATATATTTTTTGTCTTTTGTAGGTTTTGTATCTTTTTGCTAGTGTGAGTATGCTCTTATTTCTTGCATGTGTACCATATTAGACCTCAGTTCACATTGCTAGGTTTTTTGTCTTGTTTGCATTCTGTGCAAATTAGGGGTGTGGCATCCCCCTTGTTGAGCTGGCCAGTATATATGTAACTTACCATGGGCTTAGGTGGTCTGATGTTGGGACCCGGTTCTATTTGTCTACCCTTTTGTATGCATTACTTCAACTTTGATATACAGTAAGGTTTTTAATATAGACAGTGTAGGACCGTCCCAATTAGGGTCATCTTGTCGCCGGTGGGACAGCTTGTATACTTTTTTTGATCAAAAAAAGTTCACTAAGTACCCTATATTTCATATGCAACTTTGCTTTACATTTATATATTATGATGGTAGGGTATGTGATATATTTTTTGTCTTTTGTAGGTTTTGCATCTTTTTGCTAGTGTGAACATGCTCTTATTTCTTGCATGTGTACCATCTTAGACCACAGTTCACATTGCTAGTTTTTTTGTCTTGTTTGCATTCTGTGCAAATTAGGGGTGTTGCATCCCCCTTGTTGAGCTGGTCAGTATATATGTGGCTTACCACGGGCTTAGGTGGTCTGATGTTGGGACCAGGTTCTATTTGTCTACCCTTTTATATGCATTACTTCAACTTTGATGTACAGTAAGGTTTTTAATATAGACAGTGTAGGACCGCCCCAATTAGGGTCAGCTTGTCGCTGGTAGGTCGGCTTCTATACTTTTTTTGATCAAAAATAGTTCACTAAGTACCCTATATTTCATATGCAACTTTGCTTTACATTTAGATATTATGATGCTAGGGTATGTGATATATTTTTTGTCTTTTGTAGGTTTAGTATCGTGTTTCTAGTGTGAACATGCTCTTATTTCTTGCATGTGTACCATCTTAGACCTCAGTTCACATTGCTTGGTTTTTTGTCTTGTTTGCATTCTGTGCAAGTTAGGGGTGTGGCATCCCCCTTGTTGAGCTGGTCAGTATATATGTAGCTTACCACGGGCTTAGGTGGTGTGATGTTGGGACCCGTTTCTATTTGTATACCATTTTATATGCATTACTTCAACTTTGATATACAGTAAGATTTTTAATATAGACAGTGTAGGACCGTCCCAATTAGGGTCACCTTGTCGCTGGTGGGACGGCTTGTATACTTTTTTTGATCAAAAATAGTTCACTAAGTACCCTATATTTCATATGCAACTTTGCTTTACATTTATATGTTATGATGGTAGGGTATGTGATATATTTTTTGTCTTTTGTAGGTTTTGAATCGTTTTGCTAGTGTGAGTATGCTCTTATTTCTTGCATGTGTACCATCTTAGACCTCAGTTCACATTGCTAGGTTTTTTGTCTTGTTTGCATTCTGTGCAAATTAGGGGTGTGGCATCCCCCTTGTTGAGCTGGTCAGTATATATGTAACTTACCACGGGCTTAGGTGTTCTGATGTTGGGATCCTGTTCTATTTGTCTACCATTTTATATGCATTAATTCAACTTTGATATACAGTGAGGTTTTCAATATAGACAGTGTAGGACCGTCCCAATTAGGGTCACCTTGTCGCTGGTGGGACGGCTTGTATACTTTTTTTGAACAAAAATAGTTCACTAAGTACCCTATATTTCATATGCAACTTTGCTTTACATTTATATGTTATAATGGTAGGGTATGTGATATATTTTTTGTCTTTGGTGGGTTTTGTATCTTTTTGCTAGTGTGAACATACTCTTATTTCTTGCATGTGTACCATCTTAGACCTCAGTTCACATTGCTAGGTTTTTTGTCTTGTTTGCATTCTGTGCAAATTAGGGGTGTGGCATCCCCCTTGTTGAGCTGGTCAGTATATATGTAGCTTACGACGGGCTTAGGTGGTCTGATGTTGGGATCCTCTTCTATTTGTCTACCATTTTATATGCATTAATTCAACTTTGATATACAGTAAGGTTTTCAATATAGACAGTGTAGGACCGTCCCAATTAGGGTCACCTTATCGCTGGTGGGACGGCTTGTATACTTTTTTTGATCAAAAATAGTTCACTAAGTACCCTATATTTCATATGCAACTTTGCTTTACATTTATATATTATGATGGTAGGGTATGTGATATATTTTTTGTCTTTTGTAGGTTTTGTATCTTTTTGCTAGTGTGAACATGCTCTTATTTCTTGCATGTGTACCATCTGAAACCTCAGTTCACATTGCTGGGCTTTTTGTCTTGTTTGCATTCTGTGTAAATTAGGGGTGTGGCATCCACCTTATTGAGCTGGTCAGTATATATGTAGCTTACCACGGGCTTAGGTGGTCTGATGTTGCGACACGGTTCTATTTGTCTACCATTTTATATGCATTACTTCAACTTTGATATGCAGTAAGGTTTTTAATATAGACAGTGTAGGACCGTCCCAATTAGGGTCACCTTATCGCTGGTGGGACGGCTTGTATACTTTTTTTGATCAAAAATAGTTCACTAAGTACCCTATATTTCATATGCAACTTTGCTTTACATTTATATATTATGATGGTAGGGTATGTGATATATTTTTTGTCTTTTGTAGGTTTTGTATCTTTTTGCTAGTGTGAACATGCTCTTATTTCTTGCATGTGTACCATCTGAAACCTCAGTTCACATTGCTGGGCTTTTTGTCTTGTTTGCATTCTGTGTAAATTAGGGGTGTGGCATCCCCCTTATTGAGCTGGTCAGTATATATGTAGCTTACCACGGGCTTAGGTGGTCTGATGTTGCGACACGGTTCTATTTGTCTACCATTTTATATGCATTACTTCAACTTTGATATGCAGTAAGGTTTTTAATATAGACAGTGTAGGACCGTCCCAATTAGGGTCACCTTGTCGCTGGTGGGACGGCTTGTATACTTTTTTTGATCAAAAATAGTTCACTAAGTACGCTATATTTCATATGCAACTTTGCTTTACATTTATATGTTATGATGGTAGGGTATGTGATATATTTTTTGTCTTTTGTAGGTTTTGTATCTTTTTGCTAGTGTGAGTATGCTCTTATTTCTTGCATGTGTACCATATTAGACCTCAGTTCACATTGCTAGGTTTTTTGTCTTGTTTGCATTCTGTGCAAATTAGGGGTGTGGCATACCCCTTGTTGAGCTGGCCAGTATATATGTAACTTACCATGGGCTTAGGTGGTCTGATGTTGGGACCCGGTTCTATTTGTCTACCCTTTTGTATGCATTACTTCAACTTTGATATACAGTAAGGTTTTTAATATAGACAGTGTAGGACCGTCCCAATTAGGGTCATCTTGTCGCCGGTGAGACGGCTTGTATACTTTTTTTGATCAAAAATAGTTCACTAAGTACCCTATATTTCATATGCAACTTTGCTTTACATTTATATATTATGATGGTAGGGTATGTGATATATTTTTTGTCTTTTGTAGGTTTTGCATCTTTTTGCTAGTGTGAACATGCTCTTATTTCTTGCATATGTACCATCTTAGACCTCAGTTCACATTGCTTGTTTTTTTGTCTTGTTTGCATTCTGTGCAAATTAGGGGTGTGGCATTCCCCTTGTTGAGCTGGTCAGTATATATGTAGCTTACCACGGGCTTAGGTGGTCTGATGTTGGGATCCTTTTCTATTTGTCTACCATTTTATATGCATTTATTCAACTTTGATATACAGTAAGGTTTTCAATATAGACAGTGTAGGACCGTCCCAATTAGGGTCACATTGTCGCTGGTGGGACAGCTTGTATACTTTTTTTGATCAAAAATAGTTCACTAAGTACCCTATATTTCATATGCAGCTTTGCTTTACATTTATATATTATGATGGTAGGGTATGTGATATATTTTTTGTCTATTGTAGGTTTTGTATCTTTTTGCTAGTGTGAACATGCTCTTATTTCTTGCATGTGTACCATCTTAAACCTCAGTTCACATTGCTGGGCTTTTTGTCTTGTTTGCATTCTGTGCAAATTAGGGGTGTGGCATCCCCCTTGTTGAGCTGGTCAGTATATATGTAGCTTACCCTGGGCTTTGGTGGTCTGATGTTTGGACCCGGTTCTATTTGTCTACCCTTTTATATGCATTACTTCAACTTTGATATACAGTAAGGTTTTTAATATAGACAGTGTAGGACAGTCCCAATTAGTGTCACCTTGTCGCTTTTGGGATGGCTTGTATACTTTTTTTGATCAAAAATAGTTTACTAAGTACCCTATATTTCATATGCAACTTTGCTTTACATTTATATATTATGATGGTAGGGTATGTGATATATTTTTTGTCTTTTGTACAATTTGTATCTTTTTGCTAGTGTGAGCAAGCTCTTATTTCTTGCATGTGTACCATCTTAGACCTCAGTTCACATTGCTTGGTTTTTTGTCTTGTTTGCATTCTGTGCAATTTAGGGGTGTGGCATCCCCCTTGTTGAGCTGGTCAGTATATATGTAGCTTACCAGGGGCTTAGGTGGTCTGATGTTGGGACCCGGTTCTATTTGTCTACCCTTTTATATGCATTACTTCAACATTGATATACAGTAAGGTTTTTAATATAGACAGTGTAGGACCGTCCCAATTAGGGTCACCTTGTCGCTGGTGAGACGGCTTGTATACTTTTTTTGATCAAAAATAGTTCACTTAGTACCCTATATTTCATATGCAACTTTGCTTTACATTTATATATTATGATGGTAGGGTATGTGATATATTTTTTGTCTTTTGTAGGTTTTGTATCTTTTTGCTAGTGTGAACATGCTCTTATTTCTTGCATGTGTACCATCTTAGACCTCAGTTCACATTGCTGGGCTTTTTGTCTTCTTTGCATTCTGTGCAAATTAGGGGTGTGGCATCCCCCTTGTTGAGCTGGTCAGTATATATGTAGCTTACCACGGGCTTAGGTGGTCTGATGTTGGGACCCGGTTCTATTTGTCTACCATTTTATATGTATTACTTCAACTTTGATATACAGTAAGGTATTTAATATAGACAGTAAAGGACCGTCCCAATTAGTGTCACCTTGTCACTGGTGGGACGGCTTGTATACTTTTTTGATCAAAAATAGTTCACTAAGTACCCTATATTTCATATGCAACTTTGCTTTACATTTATATATTATGATGGTAGGGTATGCGATATATTTTTTTATCTTTTATAGGTTTTGCATCTTTTTGCTAGTGTGAACATGCTCTTATTTCTTGCACGTGTACCATCTTAGACCTCAGTTCACATTGCTTGGTTTTTTGTCTTGTTTGCATTTTGTGCAAGTTAGGGGTGTGGCATCCACCTTGTTGAGCTGGTCAGTATATATGTAGCTTACCATGGGCTCAGGTGGTCTAATCTTGGGACCCGGTTCTATTTGTCTACCCTTTTATATGCATTACTTCAACTTTGATGTACAGTAAGGTTTTTAATATAGACAGTGTAGGACCGTCCCAATTAGGGTCAGCTTGTCGCTGGTAGGTCGGCTTCTTTACTTTTTTTGATCAGAAATAGTTCACTAAGTACCCTATATTTCATATGCAACTTTGCTTTACATTTACATATTATGATGCTAGGGTATGTGATATATTTTTTGTCTTTTGTAGGTTTAGTATCGTTTTTCTAGTGTGAACATGCTCTTATTTCTTGCATGTTTACCATCTTAGACCTCAGTTCACAATGCTTGGTTTTTTGTCTTGTTTTCATTCTGTGCAAATTAGGGGTGTGGCATCCCCCTTGTTGAGCTGGTCAGTATATATGTAGCTTACCACGGGCTTAGGAGGTGCGATGTTGGGACCCGTTTCTATTTGTATACCATTTTATATGCATTACTTCATCTTTGATATACAGTAAGTTTTTTAATATAGACAGTGTAGGACAGTCCCAATTAGTGTCACCTTGTCGCTTGTGGGACGGCTTGTATACTTTTTTTGATCAAAAATAGTTCACTAAGTACCCTATATTTCATATGCAACTTTGCTTTAAATTTATATATTATGATGGCAGGGTATGTGATATATTTTTTGTCTTTTGTACGTTTCGTATCTTTTTGCTAGTGTGAGCAAGCTCTTATTTCTTGCATGTGTACCATCTTAGACCTCAGTTCACATTGCTTGGTTTTTTGTCTTGTTTTCATTCTGTGCAAATTAGGGGTGTGGCATCCCCCTTGTTGAGCTGGTCAGTATATATGTAGCTTACCACGGGCTTAGGTGGTCTGATGTTGGGACCCGGTTCTATTTGTCTACCATTTTATATGCATTACTTCAACTTTGATATGCAGTAAGGTTTTTAATATAGACAGTGTAGGACCGTCCCAATTAGGGTCACCTTGTCGCTGGTGGGACTGCTTGTATACTTTTTTTGATCAAAAATAGTTCACTAAGTACCCTATATTTCATACGCAACTTTGCTTTACATTTATATATTATGATGGTAGGGTATGTGATATATTTTTTGTCTTTTGTAGGTTTTGGATCTTTTTGCTAGTGTGAACATGCTGTTATTTCATGCATGTGTACGATCTTAGACCTCAGTTCACATTGCTGGGCTTTTTGTCTTGTTTGCATTCTGTGCAAATTAGGGGTGTGGCATCCCCCTTGTTGAGCTGGTCAGTATATATGTAGCTTACCACGGGCTTAGGTGGTCTGATGTTGGGACCCGGTTCTATTTGTCTACCCTTTTATATGCATTACTTCAGTTTTGATATACAGTAAGGTTTTTAATATAGACAGTGTAGGATCGTCCCAATTAGGGTCACCTTGTCGCTGGTGGGACGGCTTATATACTTTTTTTGATCAAAAATAGCTCACTAAGTACCCTATATTTCATATGCAACTTTGCTTTACATTTATATATTATGATGGTAGGGTATGCAATATATTTTTTGTCTTTTGTAGGTTTTGTATCTTTTTGCTAGTGTGAACATGCTCTTATTTCTTGCATGTGTACCATCTTAAACCTCAGTTCACATTGCTGGGCTTTTTGTCTTGTTTGCATTCTGTGCAAATTAGGGGTGTGGCATCCCCCTTGTTGAGCTGGTCAGTATATATGTAGCTTACCCTGGGCTTAGGTGGTGTGATGTTTGGACCCGGTTCTATTTGTCTACCCTTTTATATGCATTACTTCAACTTTGATATACAGTAAGGTTTTTAATATAGACAGTGTAGGACAGTCCCAATTAGTGTCACCTTGTCGCTTGTGGGACGGCTTGTATACTTTTTTTGATCAAAAATAGTTCACTACGTACCCTATATTTCATTTGCAACTTTGCTTTACATTTATATATTATGATGGTAGGGTATGTGATATATTTTTTGTCTTTTGTACGTTTTGTATCTTTTTGCTAGTGTGAGCAAGCTCTTATTTCTTGCATGTGTACCATCTTAGACCTCAGTTCACATTGCTTGGTTTTTTGTGTTGTTTGCATTCTGTGTAAACTAGGGGTGTGGCATCCCCCTTGTTGAGCTGGTCAGTATATATGTAGCTTACCACGGGCTTAGGTGGTCTGATGTTGGGACCCGGTTCTATTTGTCTACCATTTTATATGTATTACTTCAACTTTGATATACAGTAAGGTTTTTAATATAGACAGTGTAGGACCGTCCCAATTAGGGTCACCTTGTCACTGGTGGGACGGCTTGTATACTTTTTTGATCAAAAATAGTTCACTAAGTACCCTATATTTCATATGCAACTTTGCTTTACATTTATATATTATGATGGTAGGGTATGCGATATATTTTTTGTCTTTTATAGGTTTTGCATCTTTTTGCTAGTGTGAACATGCTCTTATTTCTTGCACGTGTACCATCTTAGACCTCAGTTCACATTGCTAGGTTTTTTGTCTTGTTTGCATTCTGTGCAAATTAGGGGTGTGGCATCCCCCTTGTTGAGCTGGTCAGTATATATGTAGCTTACCACGGGCTTAGGTGGTGTGATGTTGGGACCCGGTTCTATTTTTCTACCCTTTTATATGCATTACTTCAACTTTGATATACAGTAAGGTTTTTAATATAGACAGTGTAGGATCGTCCCAATTAGGGTCACCTTGTCGCTGGTGGGACGGCTTATATACTTTTTTCGATCAAAAATAGTTCACTAAGTACCCTATATTTCATATGCAACTTTGCTTTACATTTATATATTATGATGGTAGGGTATGCAATATATTTTTTGTCTTTTGTAGGTTTTGTATCTTTTTGCTAGTGTGAACATGCTCTTATTTCTTGCATGTGTACCATCTTAGACCTAAGTTCACATTGCTAGGTTTTTTGTCTTGTTTGCATTCTGTGCAAATAAGGGGTGTGGCATCCCCCTTGTTGAGCTGGTCAGTATATATGTAGCTTACCACGGGCTTAGGTGTTCTGATGTTGGGATCCTGTTCTATTTGTCTAACATTTTATATGCATTAATTCAACTTTGATATACAGTAAGGTTTTCAATATAGACAGTGTAGGACCGTCCCAATTAGGGTCACCTTGTCGCTGGTGGGACGGCTTGTATACTTTTTTTGATCAAAAATAGTTCACTAAGTACCCTATATTTCATATGCAACTTTGCTTTACATTTATATGTTATAATGGTAGGGTATGTGATATATTTTTTGTCTTTGGTGGGTTTTGTATCTTTTTGCTAGTGTGAACATGCTCTTATTTCTTGCATGTGTACCATCTTAGACCTCAGTTCACA
The DNA here is from genome assembly GCF_046119375.1 of Phyllobates terribilis. NCBI lineage: Eukaryota > Metazoa > Chordata > Amphibia > Anura > Dendrobatidae > Phyllobates > Phyllobates terribilis. The sequence continues at coordinate 52,240,933 of NW_027362770.1, read as the reverse complement.
TTGCTAGGATTTTTGTCTTGTTTGCATTCTGTGCAAATTAGGGGTGTGTCATCCCCCTTGTTGAGCTGGTCAGTATATATGTAGCTTACCACGGGCTTAGGTGGTCTGATGTTGGGACCAGGTTCTATTTGTCTACCCTTTTATATGCATTACTTCAACTTTGATATACAGTGAGGTTTTCAATATAGACAGTGTAGGACCGTCCCAATTAGGGTCACCTTGTCGCTGGTTGGACGGCTTGTATACTTTTTTTGATCAAAAATAGTTCACTAAGTACCCTATATTTCATATGCAACTTTGCTTTACATTTATATATTATGATGGTAGGGTATGCGATATATTTTTTGTCTTTTATAGGTTTTGCATCTTTTTGCTAGTGTGAACATGCTCTTATTTCTTGCACGTGTACCATCTTAGACCTCAGTTCACATTGCTAGGTTTTTTGTCTTGTTTGCATTCCGTGCAAATTAGGGGTGTGGCATCCCCCTTGTTGAGCTGGTCAGTATATATGTAGCTTACCACGGGCTTAGGTGGTCTGATGTTGGGACCCGGTTCTATTTGTCTACCCTTTTATATGCATTACTTCAACTTTGATATACAGTAAGGTTTTTAATATAGACAGTGTAGGATCGTCCCAATTAGGGTCACCTTGTCGCTGGTTGGACGGCTTATATACTTTTTTTGATCAAAAATAGTTCACTAAGTACCCTATATTTCATATGCAACTTTGCTTTACATTGATATATTATGATGGTAGGGTATGCAATATATTTTTTGTCTTTTGTAGGTTTTGTATCTTTTTGCTAGTGTGAACATGCTCTTATTTCTTGCATGTGTACCATCTTAGACCTTAGTTCACATTGCTAGGTTTTTTGTCTTGTTTGCATTCTGTGCAAATAAGGGGTGTGGCATCCCCCTTGTTGAGCTGGTCAGTATATATGTAGCTTACCACGGGCTTAGGTGTTCTGATGTTGGGATCCTGTTCTATTTGTCTACCATTTTATATGCATTAATTCAACTTTGATATACAGTAAGGTTTTCAATATAGACAGTGTAGGACCGTCCCAATTAGGGTCACCTTGTCGCTGGTGGGACGGCTTGTATACTTTTTTTGATCAAAAATAGTTCACTAAGTACCCTATATTTCATATGCAACTTTGCTTTACATTTATATGTTATAATGGTAGGGTATGTGATATATTTTTTGTCTTTGGTGGGTTTTGTATCTTTTTGCTAGTGTGAACATGCTCTTATTTCTTGCATGTGTACCATCTTAGACCTCAGTTCACATTGCTAGGTTTTTTGTCTTGTTTGCATTCTGTGCAAATTAGGGGTGTGTCATCCCCCTTGTTGAGCTGGTCAGTATATATGTAGCTTACCACGGGCTTAGGTGGTCTGATGTTGGGACCAGGTTCTATTTGTCTACCCTTTTATATGCATTACTTCAACTTTGATATACAGTGAGGTTTTCAATATAGACAGTGTAGGACCGTCCCAATTAGGGTCACCTTGTCGCTGGTGGGACGGCTTGTATACTTTTTTTGATCAAAAATAGTTCACTAAGTACGCTATATTTCATATGCAACTTTGCTTTACTTTTATATGTTATAATGGTAGGGTATGTGATATATTTTTTGTCTTTGGTGGGTTTTGTATCTTTTTGCTAGTGTGAACATGCTCTTATTTCTTGCATGTGTACCATCTTAGACCTCAGTTCACATTGCTAGGTTTTTTGTCTTGTTTGCATTCTGTGCAAATTAGGGGTGTGGCATCCCCCTTGTTGAGTTGGTCAGTATATATGTAGCTTACGACGGGCTTAGGTGGTCTGATGTTGGGATCCTGTTCTATTTGTCTACCATTTTATATGCATTAATTCAACTTTGATATACAGTATGTAATGCACACGCCCGGGCTGAGCGGCGTGTGCGTGTGATTGTAGTGATTCCACTGGACCATGCCGGAGAGTGAATGCCTGGAGGGGCGTAATTAGGTATTCACCCGATCCGACCAGGGTCGCATGACGGCATACGACGCCAGTACACCAAGGAGGAACCGAGCAGAGAGACCAGGTGCTACTCCAGGACAGACCCCGGACACGGCTGTTGACCCACAAAGGGGAATACAGGAACAGACTGGTAGGCTGGCACACAGACTGGTGGATATAGGCAGGCACGACTGGTATGCAGGCAGGCGGGTATGCAGGCAGGGGGGTACAGGCAAGCACAGCTAGAGTGCAGACAGGGAGGCACTAGCAGGTAGGAACACAGGCGGGATAGGACCCAGTACACACTGGGACTCAGGAACAATACAGGCAGAGGGGTACAGGCAAGCACAGCTAGAGTGCAGACAGGGAGGCACTAGCAGGTAGGAACACAGGCGGGATAGGACCCAGTACACACTGGGACTCAGGAACATTACAGGCAGAGTGAGGCTGCCCGGAGCGGTGAGCAAGAGTGGAGCAAGACTGCCGGAGCAGTGAGCAAAAGGATAAGAGCGGAGCGAGACTGCCGGAGCAGCGAGCAAAAGGGTCCGAGCGGAGCAAGGCTGCCGGAGCAGCGAGCAAAGGAGTCAGAGCAGGCTAGAACCGCGGGAGCGGTGAGCAAAGGAGTCAGAGCAGGCTAGAACCGCCGGAGCGGTGAGCAAAGGAGTCAGAGCAGGCTAGAACCGCCGGAGCGGTGAGCAAAGGAGTCAGAGCAGGCTAGAACCGCCGGAGCGGTAAGCAAGGCAGAGCAGGGGGGACAGGGCTCTGTTCACACGGAACAGACAGGAAGAGAAAGGCAGAGCCAGATACCCACAGGATACTTGCAGTGAAGTAGCGAGTGGACCACAAACTCACAAACGGGAGTACAGAGACAACAAGCAGGAGTTAGGTACGAGTTCAGACTCTGCAGAAAAAGGAAGGGAACGGACATAGAGGCAAAACAGGTAAAGGATAGGAAAGAGTTCAGACTGGAACTGAGTGTACAGAGGAGACCGACACTGCAGCGGGATACAGGAGCGGGTCTGGGAATACGGCCCCCAGAGAGGCGGGACGAACAGGCAAGGAGCGTGTTCAGACAGGACAGACAAGATACAGGAACAGGTCTAGGTAATCGGCCCCTAGAAGGCGGGAGGAACAGGCTAGCAGCGTGTTCAGACAGGCCTGGAAATACAGCCTCCAGGATAGGCAGACAAGAGAACACAGACAGGACTCAGTTCAGACACGGGAACTGATACCGCAAAGCAGGAGACATAGACAGGACTCAGTTCAGACACGGGAACTGATACCGCAAGGCAGGAGACATAGACAGGACTCAGTTCAGACACGGGAACTGATACCGCAAGGCAGGAGACATAGACAGGACTCAGTTCAGACACGGGAACTGATACCGCAAGGCAGGAGACATAGACAGGACTCAGCTCAGACACGGGAACTGATACCGCAAGGCAGGAGACATAGACAGGACTCAGCTCAGACACGGGAACTGATACCGCAAGGCAGGAGACATAGACAGGACTCAGTTCAGACACGGGAACTGATACCGCAAAGCAGGAGACAAAGAACGGGACCTGGCACCTTCAGAGTGCAAGCACGCACTGAATGAAACACTATGCTCAGGCAGGGATAGATGGGAGCAGCTGAGCTATATACCAGGTGACAGACAGCAATAGGCTGAGGACGCACAAGGGGTGTGACCCACAGCAGGTACAAAAAGCAGGAAGTGATCGGGCGCCACCCTTAAGCAGCAGAAACAGACACAAACAGACAGCATGGAGGGAAGCCAGAGAGACATTCTGGATTGGAGATCAAGTGCGCGCTCTTGCACAGTGGGAGATGGACCACCATGCAAGGACGCCGCCAGGTATGTTACAGTACCCCCCCCTTACGCCCCCTCTTCTTCAGGCCTGCCAGAATCTTCCGCAGGGAATTCGAGGACCAGTCGTTCACTTCAAGGAGATCACTTCCACTGTCCACAGAAAAAATTGATCCCATCTGGTTAGCTAGGATGCTACCTCCTATCCTGCCATCCTTAGCAACAGACGAAACGGGTGGAGTACCAGGAACAGCACACAAGGAAGTCTCTCTCCACATATTTTCAGGTGGCACTCCAGAGGGTACAGGAGACAACTGGAAGTCCTTCACCGGGTTGGAGGGGGACAGAGACTTGGGGGTAATCTCTGCTTCGAGGTACATCTTGTCAAGCTCACAGGAAGAAATAGACGGGATATCAGGTACATAATGAGGAAAAGTCACTGTCTCTTTGTTATCAGGTGGTACCCCGGAGAATTCAGGAAACAACTGGAGGTCCTCCGCCGGGTCAGAAGAGTGCAGAGGCTCAGAGAAAACATCTGCTTCAGAGTACACAAGGTCGGACTCACTGGAGGAAGCAGGCGAGGTATCGGGTACCGAGTATAGGAAAGTCTCTGTCCATTCACCACCAGGTGGCACCCCAAAGGGTTCTGGAGACAACTGAAGGTCCTCCGCCTGGTCGGATGGGTGTAGAGACTCGGGAGTAACCTCTGCTTCGGAGTACACTAGGTTGGACTCACTGGACGAAGCGAGCGAGGTATCAGGTACAGAGTATAGGAGAGTCTCTGTCCTTTCGCTACCAGGTAGCACCCCGAAGGGTTCAGGAGACAACTGGAGGTCCTCCACCTGGTCGGAGGGGTGTAGAGACTCGGGGGTAACTAGCACTTTGGGGTACCCATTGTCAGGCTCACAGGACGAAGCGGACAAAGTATCGAGTACCGGGTGTAGAGAAGTCTCTCTCCATTTGTCATCGAGTGGTATCCCGGAGGATTCAGGAGGCAACAGGGGGTCCTCCGCCAGGTAGTAGAGGTGCACAGACTCTGAGGTAACCACAGCTTTGGAGCATCCTTGGACATGCACACCGGTTAAAGTGGGTGAAGCATCTGATGCCGGGTGCAGGAAGTTCCCCTGTGTGGAGTCTGGATGGGCAGAAGTCTCTTCGGGCAGGAGAACTGGAGCACTACCCACGCACATTACCCGTTGGGGCTTCTCCGGGATACAGGGAGATGAAGCTTCAGTAGGGACTTCAAGGTTGGGGTCAGGAGGTCTCAGGGAGGACAGACCCTGGCGTGACGGCTTGCCTCTACGTCTAGCACGTCTGGACTGCCTCTTGAGGTTGGGAGAAGTATTCCGGAAAGTGTAGTCACCCTGTGAGGATTCTGGGTGGGCAGTAGTCTCATTGGGCTGGAGGACTATTGCGCTACCCACACACATTACCCATTGGGGCTGCTCCAGGATATTGGGAAGTGAAGCTTCAGCAGGAGCCTCCGGGTTAGGATCATCGAAGACCATTAGAAAGGCCACCAGGAAGGCCATTAGGTCCAGGAGGATCGGATCCTGTGTTTCATATAGGGGGTTGATCCATTCCAAGGCATCACCCGCCAGGTAAGACATAATGAATGCCACCTTAACCCGATCGGTGGGAAAACATAGAGGGTAGAACTTGAAGTGTAGCATGCATTGCTCCACAAATGCACGACTTTGTCTTGGATCCCCATAATAACGTAGCGGATCCGCAGGAACGAGAGCAGATATATCCATCTGGACGGGTGCGTAATTCGCCTGGAACTCAGCTAAAGGGAAAAAAAAATTATTTATTTATTTTAATGCATGTATTCGCTGGAAAACTTCTCAGAGAGCGAAGGCCGTGGCGCTCAACGGGAACCATGGCCTGAGCATGCTGTAATGCACAGCACGGTCCAGTGGAATCACTACAATCACACGCACACGCCCGGGCTGAGCGGCGTGTGCGTGTGATTGTAGTGATTCCACTGGACCGTGCCGGAGAGTGAATGCCTGGAGGGGCGTAACTAGGTATTCACCCGATCCGACCAGGGTCGCACGACGGCATACGACGCCAGTGCACCAAGGAGGAACCGAGCAGAGGGACCAGGTGCTACTCCAGGACAGACCCTGGACACGGCTGTTGACCCACACAGGGGAATACAGGAACAGACTGGTAGGCTGGCACACAGACTGGTGGGTATAGGCAGGCACGACTGGTATGCAGGCAGGCGGGTATGCAGGCAGGGGGGTACAGGCAAGCACAGCTAGAGTGCAGACAGGGAGGCACTAGCAGGTAGGAACACAGGCGGGATAGGACCCAGTTCACACTGGGACTCAGGAACAATACAGGCAGAGGGGTACAGGCAAGCACAGCTAGAGTGCAGACAGGGAGGCACTAGCAGATAGGAACACAGGCGGGATAGGACCCAGTACACACTGGGACTCAGGAACAATACAGGCAGAGTGAGGCCGCCCGGAGCGGTGAGCAAGAGTGGAGCAAGACTGCCGGAGCAGTGAGCAAAACGATAAGAGCGGAGCGAGACTGCCGGAGCAGCGAGCAAAAGGGTCCGAGCGGAGCAAGGCTGCCGGAGCAGCGAGCAAAGGAGTCAGAGCAGGCTAGAACCGCAGGAGCGGTGAGCAAAGGAGTCAGAGCAGGCTAGAACCGCCGGAGCGGTGAGCAAAGGAGTCAGAGCAGGCTAGAACCGTCGGAGCGGTGAGCAAAGGAGTCAGAGCAGGCTAGAACCGCCGGAGCGGTAAGCAAGGCAGAGCAGGGGGGACAGGGCTCTCTTCACACGGAACAGACAGGAAGAGAAAGGCAGAGCCAGATACCCACAGGATACTTGCAGTGAAGTAGCGAGTGGACCACAAACTCACAAACGGGAGTACAGAGACAACAAGCAGGAGTTAGGTACGAGTTCAGACTCTGCAGAAAAAGGAAGGGAACGGACATAGAGGCAAAACAGGTAAAGGATAGGAAAGAGTTCAGACTGGAACTGAGTGTACGGAGGAGACCGACACTGCAGCGGGATACAGGAGCGGGTCTGGGAATACGGCCCCCAGAGAGGCGGGACGAACAGGCAAGGAGCGTGTTCAGACAGGACAGACAAGATACAGGAACAGGCCTAGGTAATCGGCCCCTAGAAGGCGGGAGGAACAGGCTAGAAGCGTGTTCAGACAGGCCTGGAAATACAGCCTCCAGGATAGGCAGACAAGAGAACACAGACAGGACTCAGTTCAGACACGGGAACTGATACCGCAAGGCAGGAGACATAGACAGGACTCAGTTCAGACACGGGAACTGATACCGCAAGGCAGGAGACATAGACAGGACTCAGTTCAGACACGGGAACTGATACCGCAAGGCAGGAGACATAGACAGGACTCAGTTCAGACACGGGAACTGATACCGCAAGGCAGGAGACATAGACAGGACTCAGCTCAGACACGGGAACTGATACCGCAAGGCAGGAGACATAGACAGGACTCAGCTCAGACACGGGAACTGATACCGCAAGGCAGGAGACAAAGAACGGGACCTGGCACCTTCAGAGTGCAAGCACACACTGAATGAAACACTATGCTCAGGCAGGGATAGATTTGAGCAGCTGAGCTATATACCAGGTGACAGACAGCAATAGGCTGAGGACGCACAAGGGGTGTGACCCACAGCAGGTACAAAAAGCAGGAAGTGATCGGGCGCCACCCTTAAGCAGCAGAAACAGACACAAACAGACAGCATGGAGGGAAGCCAGAGAGACATTCTGGATTGGAGATCAAGTGCGCGCTTTTGCACAGTGGGAGATGGACCACCATGCAAGGACGCCGCCAGGTATGTTACACAGTAAGGTTTTCAATATAGACAGTGTAGAACCGTCCCAATTAGGGTCACCTTGTCGCTGGTAGGACGGCTTGTATACTTTTTTTGATCAAAAATAGTTCACTAAGTACCCTATATTTCATATGCAACTTTGCTTTACATTTATATATTATGATGGTAGGGTATGTGATATATTTTTTGTCTTTTGTAGGTTTTGTATCTTTTTGCTAGTGTGAACATGCTCTTATTTCTTGCATGTGTACAATCTGAAACCTCAGTTCACATTGCTGGGCTTTTTGTCTTGTTTGCATTCTGTGTAAATTAGGGGTGTGGCATCCCCCTTGTTGAGCTGGTCAGTATGAATGTAGCTTACCACGGGCTTAGGTGGTCTGATGTTGCGACACGGTTCTATTTGTCTACCATTTTATATGCATTACTTCAACTTTGATATGCAGTAAGGTTTTTAATATAGACAGTGTAGGACCGTCCCAATTAGGGTCACCTTGTCGCTGATGGGACGGCTTGTATACTTTTTTTGATCAAAAATAGTTCACTAAGTACCCTATATTTCATATGCAACTTTGCTTTACATTTATATGTTATGATGGTAGGGTATGTGATATATTTTTTGTCTTTTGTAGGTTTTGTATCTTTTGGCTAGTGTGAGTATGCTCTTATTTCTTGCATGTGTACCATATTAGACCTCAGTTCACATTGCTAGGTTTTTTGTCTTGTTTGCATTCTGTGCAAATTAGGGGTGTGGCATCCCCCCTGTTGAGCTGGCCAGTATATATGTAACTTACCATGGGCTTAGGTGGTCTGATGTTGGGACCCGGTTCTATTTGTCTACCCTTTTGTATGCATTACTTCAACTTTGATATACAGTAAGGTTTTTAATATAGACAGTGTAGGACCGTCCCAATTAGGGTCATCTTGTCGCCGGTGGGACGGCTTGTATCCTTTTTTTGATCAAAAATAGTTCACTAAGTACCCTATATTTCATATGCAACTTTGCTTTACATTTATATATTATGATGGTAGGGTATGTGATATATTTTTTGTCTTTTGTAGGTTTTGCATCTTTTTGCTAGTGTGAACATGCTCTTATTTCTTGCATATGTACCATCTTAGACCTCAGTTCACATTGCTTGTTTTTTTGTCTTGTTTGCATTCTGTGCAAATTAGGGGTGTGGCATCCCCCTTGTTGAGCTGGTCAGTATATATGTAGCTTACCACGGGCTTAGGTGGTCTGATGTTGGGACCCGGTTCTATTTGTCTACCCTTTTATATGCATTACTTTAACTTTGATATACAGTAAGGTTTTTAAAATAGACAGTGTAGGACCGTCCCAATTAGGGTCACCTTGTCTCTGGTGGGACGGCTTGTATACTTTTTTTTATCAAAAATAGTTCACTAAGTACCGTTATTTCATATGCAGCTTTGCTTTACATTTATATATTATGATGGTAGGGTATGTGATATATATTTTGTCTTTTGTAGGTTTTGTATCTTTTTGCTAGTGTGAACATGCTCTTATTTCTTGCATGTGTACCATCTTAAACCTCAGTTCACATTGCTGGGCTTTTTGTCTTGTTTGCATTCTGTGCAAATTAGGGGTGTGGCATCCCCCTTGTTGAGCTGGTCAGTATATATGTAGCTTACCCTGGGCTTAGGTGGTCTGATGTTTGGACCCGGTTCTATTTGTCTACCCTTTTATATGCATTACTTCAACTTTGATATACAGTAAGGTTTTTAATATAGACAGTGTAGGACAGTCCCAATTAGTGTCACCTTGTCGCTTGTGGGACGGCTTGTATACTTTTTTTGATCAAAAATAGTTCACTAAGTACCCTATATTTCATATGCAACTTTGCTTTATATTTATATGTTATGATGGTAGGGTATGTGATATATTTTTTGTCTTTTATAGGTTTTGTATCTTTTTGCTAGTGTGAACATGCTCTTATTTCTTGCATGTGTACCATATTAGACCTCAGTTCACATTGCTTGTTTTTTTGTCTTGTTTGCATTCTGTGCAAATTAGGGGTGTGGCATCCCCCTTGTTGAGCTGGTCAGTATATATGTAGCTTACCACGGGCTTAGGTGGTCTGATGTTGGGACCCGGTTCTCTTTGTCTACCATTTTATATGCATTACTTCAACTTTGATATGCAGTAAGGTTCTTAATATAGACAGTGTAGGACCGTCTCAATTAGGGTCACCTTGTCGCTGGTGGGACGGCTTGTATACTTTTTTTGATCAAAAATAGTTCACTAAGTACCCTATATTTCATATGCAACTTTGCTTTATATTTATATGTTATGATGGTAGGGTATGTGATATATTTTTTGTCTTTTATAGGTTTTGTATCTTTTTGCTAGTGTGAACATGCTCTTATTTCTTGCATGTGTACCATATTAGACCTCAGTTCACATTGCTTGTTTTTTTGTCTTGTTTGCATTCTGTGCAAATTAGGGGTGTGGCATCCCCCTTGTTGAGCTGGTCAGTATATATGTAACTTACCATGGGCTTAGGTGGTCTGATGTTGGGACCCGGTTCTATTTGTCTACCCTTTTATATGCATTACTTCAACTTTGATATACAGTAAGGTTTTTAATATAGACAGTGTAGGACCGTCCCAATTAGGGTCATCTTGTCGCCGGTGGGACGGCTTGTATACTTTTTTTGATCAAAAATAGTTCACTAAGTACCCTATATTTCATATGCAACTTTGCTTTACATTTATATATTATGATGGTAGGGTATGTAATATATTTTTTGTCTTTTGTAGGTTTTGTATCTTTTTGCTAGTGTGAACATGTTCTTATTTCTTGCATGTGTATCATCTCAGACTTCAGATCACATTGCTTGGTTTTTTGTCTTGTTTGCATTCTGTGCAAATAAGGGGTGTGCATCCCCCTTGTTGAGCTGGTCAGTATATATGTAGCTTACCACAGGCTTAGGTGGTCTGATGTTGGGACCCGGTTCTATTTGTCTACCATTTTATATGCATTAATTCAACTTTGATATACAGTAAGGTTTTCAATATAGACAGTGTAGGACCGTCCCAATTAGGGTCACCTTGTTGCTGGTGGGACGGCTTGTATACTTTTTTTGATCAAAAGTAGTACACTAAGTACCCTATATTTCATATGCAACTTTGCTTTACATTCATATATTATTATGGTATGGTATGTGATATATTTTTTGTCTTTTGTAGGTTTTGTATCTTTTTGCTAGTGTGAACATGCTCGTATTTCTTGCATGTGTACCATCTTAGACCTCAGTTCACATTGCTGGGCTTTTTGTCTTGTTTGCATTCTGTGCAAATTAGGGGTGTGGCATCCCCCTTGTTGAGCTGGTCAGTATATATGTAGCTTACCACGGGTTTAGGTGGTCTGATGTTGGGACCCGGTTCTATTTGTGTACCCTTTTATATGCATTACTTCAACTTTGATATACTGTAAGGTTTTTAATATAGACAGTGTAGGACCGTCCCAATTAGGGTCACCTTGTCGCTGGTGAGACGGCTTGTATACTTTTTTTGATCAAAAATAGTTCACTAAGTACCCTATATTTCATATGCAACTTTGCTTTACATTTATATATTATGATGGTAGGGTATATGATATATTTTTGTCTTTTATAGGTTTTGTTTCTTTTTGCTAGTGTGAACATGCTCTTATTTCTTGCATGTGTACCATCTTAGACCTCAGTTCACATTGCTAGGTTTTTTGTCTTGTTTGCATTCTGTGCAAATTAGGGGTGTGGCATCCCACTTGTTGAGCTGGTCAGTATATATGTAGATTACCACGGGCTTAGGTGGTCTGATGTTGGGACCAGGTTCTATTTGTCTACCCTTTTATATGCATTACTTCAACTTTGATATACAGTAAGGTTTTTAATATAGACAGTGTAGGACCATCCCAATTAGGGTCACCTTGTCGCTTGTGAGACGGCTTGTTTACTTTTTTTGATCAAAAATAGTTCACTAAGTACCCTATATTTCATATGCAACTTTGCTTTACATTTATATATTATGATAGTAGGGTATGTGATATATTTTTTGTCTTTTGTAGGTTTTGTATCTTTTTGCTAGTGTGAACATCCTCGTATTTCTTGCATGTGTACCATCTTAGACCTCAGTTCACATTGCTAGGTTTTTTGTCTTGTTTACATTCTGTGCAAATAAGGGGTGTGGCATCCCCCATGTTGAGCTGGTCAGTATATATGTAGCCTACGACGGGCTTAGGTGGTCTGATGTTGGGATCCTGTTCTATTTGTCTACTGTTTTATATGCATTAATTCAACTTTGATATACAGTAAGGTTTTCAATATAGACAGTGTAGGACCGTCCCAATTAGGGTCACCTTGTCGCTGGTGGGACGGCTTGTATACTTTTTTTGATCAAAAATAGTTCACTAAGTACCCTATATTTCATATGCAACTTTGCTTTACATTGATATGTTATAATGGTAGGGTATGTGATATATTTTTTGTCTTTGGTGGGTTTTGTATCTTTTTGCTAGTGTGAACATGCTCTTATTTCTTGCATGTGTACCATCTTAGACCTCATTTCACATTGCTAGGTTTTTTGTCTTGTTTGCATTCTGTGCAAATTAGGGGTGTGGCATCCCCCTTGTTGAGCTGGTGAGTATATATGTAGCTTACCACGGGCTTAGGTGGTCTGATGTTGGGACCATGTTCTATTTGTCTACCCTTTTATATGCATTACTTCAACTTTGATATACAGCAAGGTTTTTAATATAGACAGTGTAGGACCGTCCCAATTAGGGTCACCTTGTCGCTGGTGGGACGGCTTGTTTACTTTTTTTGATCAAAAATAGTTCACTAAGTACCCTATATTTCATATGCAACTTTGCTTTACATTTATATATTATGATGGTAGGATATGTGATATATTTTTTGTGTTTTGTAGGTTTTGTATCTTTTTGCTAGTGTGAACATGCTCTTATTTCTTGCATGTGTACCATCTTAGACCTCAGTTCACATTGCTAGGTTTTTTGTCTTGTTTACATTCTGTGCAAGTAAGGGGTGTGGCATCCCCCATGTTGAGCTGGTCAGTATATATGTAGCCTACGACGGGCTTAGGTGGTCTGATGTTGGGATCCTGTTCTATTTGTCTACTGTTTTATATGCATTAATTCAACTTTGATATACAGCAAGGTTTTCAATATAGACAGTGTAGGACCGTCCCAATTAGGGTCACCTTGTCGCTGGTGGGACGGCTTGTATACTTTTTTTGATCAAAAATAGTTCACTAAGTACCCTATATTTCATATGCAACTTTGCTTTACATTTATATGTTATAATGGTAGGGTATGTGATATATTTTTTGTCTTTGGTGGGTTTTGTATCTTTTTGCTAGTATGAACATGCTCTTATTTCTTGCATGTGTACCATCTTAGACCTCAGTTCACATTGCTAGGTTTTTTGTCTTGTTTGCATTCTGTGCAAATAAGGGGTGTGCATCCCCCTTGTTGAGCTGGTCAGTATATATGTAGCTTACCACAGGCTTAGGTGGTCTGATGTTGGGACCCGGTTCTATTTGTCTACCATTTTATATGCATTAATTCAACTTTGATATAGAGTAAGGTTTTCAATATAGACAGTGTAGGACCGTCCCAATTAGGGTCACCTTGTCGCTGGTGGGACGGCTTGTATACTTTTTTTGATCAAAAGTAGTACACTAAGTACCCTATATTTCATATGCAACTTTGCTTTACATTCATATATTATTATGGTATGGTATGTGATAGATTTTTTGTCTTTTGTAGGTTTTGTATCTTTTTGCTAGTGTGAACATGCTCGTATTTCTTGCATGTGTACCATCTTAGACCTCAGTTCACATTGCTGGGCTTTTTGTCTTGTTTGCATTCTGTGCAAATTAGGGGTGTGGCATCCCCCTTGTTGAGCTGGTCAGTATATATGTAGCTTACCATGGGTTTAGGTGGTCTGATGTTGGGCCCCGGTTCTATTTGTCTACCCTTTTATATGCATTAGAATCATAGAATGGTAGAGTTGGAAGGGACCTCCTGGGTCATCTGGTCCAACCCCCTGCTCAAAACAGGATTCACTAGATCATCTCAGACAGATGTCTGTCCAGCCTCTGTTTGAAGACGTCCATTGAAGGGGAACTCACCACCTCTCGTGGCAGCCTGTTCCACTCATTAATCACCCTAACTGTCAAAAAGTTTTTTCTAATATCTAATCTGTGTCTCCTCCTATTTAGTTTCATCCCATTGCTTCTAGTCTTTCCTTGTGCAAATGAAAATAAAGGTGATCCTTCTACAATGTGACAGCCCTTGACATATTTGTAGACAGCTATTAAGTCTCCTCTCAGTCTTCTTTTTTGCAAGCTAAACATTCCCAAATCCTGCAACCGTTTCTCATAGGACATGGTTTGCAGACCAGTCACCATTCTGGTCGCTCTTCTCTGAACTTGCTCCAGTTTGTCTATGTCTTTTTTAAAATGTGGTGCCCAAAACTGTACACAGTATTCCAGATGAGGTCTGACCAAAGAGGAGTAAAGACCGATAATGACTTCACGTGATCTAGACTGTATGCTTCTGTTAATACATCCCAGAATTGTATTTGAATTTTTTGCTGCTGCATCACACTGTTGACTCATGTTCAGTCTATGATCTATTAGTATACCTAAGTCTTTTTCACATGTACTGTTGCTTAGCTCTATTCCTCCCATTCTGTATATGCTTTTTTCATTTTTATTGCCCAGATGTAGTACTTTGCATTTTTACCTGTTAAAAACCATTCTGTTGGTTGCTGCCCACTGCTCCAGTTTATTTAGGTCTTTTTGAATCCTCTCTCTCTCTTCTCTAGTATTAGCTATCCCTCCTAGCTTTGTGTCATCAGCAAATTTAATCAGTTTACCCTCAATTCCTTCATCTAAATCATTGATAAAGATGTTGAACAATACAGGTCCCAGGATGGAGCCCTGTGGTACCCCACTTGAGACATTCATCCAGCTGGATGTGAAGCCATTTACAACCACCCTTTGAGTCCGATCGCTAAGCCAGTTATGAATCCACCTAACAGTTGCCTGGTCCATTGCATACTTGGTCATTTTTTCAATAAGGATGGTGTGAGATACTTTGTCAAATGCTTTGCTGAAGTCAAGATATACTATATCTACAGCATTTCCCTGATCCACCCAGTCAGTGATTCTGTCATAGAAGGAAATTAAGTTAGTCTGACATGACTTGTTAGTTACAAACCCATGCTGACTCTGGTTAATCACTTCATTCTTATCCATGTACTTACATACATGTTGTTTAATAATTTGTTCAAAGATCTTTCCTGGTATAGAAGTCAGACTCACCGGCCTATAGTTCCCTGGGTCCACCTTCTTCCCCTTTTTGAAGATAGGAACAACATTTGCTCTTCTCCAGTCTTCTGGGACTTCTCCTGTTCTCCAAGAATTTTCAAAGATTATGGAGAGTGGTTCTAAAATTTCTTCTACGATCTCCTTCAGTACTCTGGGGTGTAATTCATCTGGACCTGGAGACTTGAACTCATTTATGTTAGCTAAATATTCCCTCACAATCTTTCTGTTTACAGATAACTTGGATTCCTCTATTCCTTTAAAAGGACAGTGAAGATCAGTTGATGTTACATTTTCTTTCTGAGAGAAAACAGATGCAAAATAGGAATTAAAAAGTTCGGCCTTCTCAACATCCTCTCTTACCATTTCTCCATTTTCATCCTGTAGAAATCCTATAGCATCTTTGACTTTTCTTTTACTTTTGACATACCCCCAAAATCCTTTTTTATTGCTTTTGACATCTCTTGCAAGCCTTAATTCATTGTCAGCTTTAGCTAACCTGATACGTGCCCTACAGGATCTGCAGACTGCATTATAATCTTCTTTAGATATGCCTCCCTCTTTCCATTTAATAAACATTTTTTTCTTTCTTTTTAGCATGTGTTTAAGTTCTGTGTTCATCCATCCTGGTTTCCTTAAATGCTTCCCATTCTTCCTACTTTTCGGGATTGTTAACGATTGTGCTTTGAGAATCTCATTTTTAAAAATTTCCCATCCTTCCTGGACATTTTTGTCCTTAAGGACATCCAGCCATTGGATCCCTCCTATTCTCTTTCTGAGTCTCTTAAAATCTGCCTTTCTAAAATCTAACCTTGAAGTTTGAGTCTTCACATGTCTTCCTCCTCTAGTTATCCAAAATTCTATAATAGCATGATCGCTGCCTCCTAGGGTCCCAGCCACCTTTACCTCCTCAACCATTTCCTCCCTGTTTATAAGGATTAGATCCAAAGTAGCAGATCCCCTTGTTTTCTCCCCTACCTTTTGGAAGATAAAGTTGTCAGCAAGAGAGGATAAGAATTTGCTTGACCTGTTAGTTTTACTTGAGAGAGATTCCCAACAAATGTCTGGATAGTTGAAATCTCCCATGACCACTACGTCATATTTTTTGGAGAACTTGGTCATTTGATACATAAAGAGTTCATCCATATCTTCAGCTTGCCCAGGTGGCCTGTAGTAAATGCCTACAATGGTGTCCTTTCCGTTGTTCTCTCCTTGTATTCTTACCCAAACAGTTTCCACAGAACTCCCAGTCTCTGAAGCTTCAATCTCTGTGCAGATATACACTTTTCTAACATACAATGCAACACCTCCTCCTCGTTTATCAAGTCTGTTTCTTGCAAATAAGTTGTATCCTTTTAGCCTTTTATTCCAATCATGTGTATCGTCCCACCAAGTTTCAGTGATTCCAATGACATCATATTCCTTTTCCTGCATTAGTAGTTCCAATTCTCCTTGTTTGTTGCCCATGCTTTGTGCATTTGTATAAAAACATTTTAGTTTGTGATTGGTTTCTCTTCCTCCCATATTTTTATTATTTAAATTGTTTTGTCTTTGTTCTTCCTTTCCACTTCCAGTAGCAGAGATCTCAATAGTATTTGTCAGCTGTATGGCTTTTTCTGGCCTTTTGCTTCCCTTCCCACATTGTTCTAGTTTAAAGCTTTTCTGATGAGTGTAGCAAGGCGACTTCCAAATACATGTTTTCCAGTCTTCGTAAGGTGCACCCCATCTCTAGCAAGTAGTCCATCGTATAGGTAATTCATTCCGTGATCCAGAAATCCAAATCCTTGTTGACGGCACCATCGACGTAGCCAGTTGTTCACCTGTAGAATCTTATTCCACCTCATTGTTCCATGGCCATCCACTGGGAGGATGGATGAGAAGACCACCTGAGCTCCCAATTCTTTCACTTTCTTGCCTAAGTCTTCAAAGTCACTGCAGATGGTTTCCAGGTCCTTTCTTGCGGTGTCATTTGTCCCCACATGTATTAGCAGGAATGGGTAGTGATCTGTAGGTCTGAAGAGTCTTGATATCCTGTCAGACACATCTTTAATTTTTGCTCCTGGAAGACAGCACATTTCTCTTGAGGTTATGTCTGGTCTGCAGATAGCGGCCTCTGTTCCTCTTAACAGGGAATCCCCCATGACCACCACTCTCCGTTTTTTCTTCACAACATTCTTCTTTCTCCATCCAGGAGGATTCTGAGGGCTTACAAGGTTATTCATTGCTGGCAAAGTCTTATTTTGCTGTATTTCTTCATGGTTCTCCTGCGTGAGAGCCTGGTATGGTTCCTGAGCAGTATGGGTGCTGACTGCCTCTCGATCCTCCTGCTTCTGTGGGTCACATGCTTCCATTCCTCTGTTTCGTCAGGTGCAGTTCGAATTTCTTCTCTTTCTGAATCATGAAGAGATAATTCTGCTCTGTCTAAGAACTCTTCACCTTCCTTAATGATTTTCAAGGTAGTTAACCTCTCTTCTAGATTTCGCAACTTTTCCTCCAAAAGGGACACAAGCTTGCATTTCTGGCATGTGAAGTTTGGCTTTTCCACTGGCAAGTCTGTGAACATGTAGCAGGATATGCAGCTCACCAAATGGCTCCTGGACTCTTCCATGTTCTTATTGTTAATGTTCTGAAAACAGTGAAAAAAGCTTAAAAAAAAAGCTTCAAAATGCGCGCGCCTCTTGGCGCGCGGTTTACCGATGTCCTCTTTTCAGCTCAAACAGCCAAAATCCAGTGTTCTTTGAGCTCGCGGAGACTCTTCACTTACCCCAAAATGCAGTGGGAATATGCAAATTATCTCCTCAGGACTCCTCCCCTGGTTTGCCGATGTCCTCTTTTCAGCTCCCACAGCCAAAATCCAGTGTTCTTTGAGCTCGCGGAGACTCTTCACTTACCCCAAAATGCAGTGGGAATATGCAAATTATCTCCTCAGGACTCCTCCCCTGGTTTTACTTCAACTTTGATATACTGTAAGGTTTTTAATATAGACAGTGTAGGACCGTCCCAATTAGGGTCACCTTGTCGCTGGTGGAACGGCTTGTATACTTTTTTTGATCAAAAATAGTTCACTAAGTACCCTATATTTCATATGCAACTTTGCTTTACATTTATATATTATGATGGTAGGGTATATGATATATTTTTTGTCTTTTATGGGTTTTGTTTCTTTTTGCTAGTGTGAACATGCTCTTATTTCTTGCATGTGTACCATCTTAGACCTCAGTTCACATTGCTAGGTTTTTTGTCTTGTTTGCATTCTGTGCAAATTAGGGGTGTGGCATCCCCCTTGTTGAGCTGGTCAGTATATATGTAGTTTACCACGGGCTTAGGTGGTCTGATGTTGGGACCAGGTTCTATTTGTCTACCCTTTTATATGCATTACTTCAACTTTGATATACAGTAAGGTTTTTAATATAGACAGTGTAGGACCATCCCAATTAGGTTCACCTTGTCGCTGGTGGGACGGCTTGTTTACTTTTTTTGATCAAAAATAGTTCACTAAGTACCCTATATTTCATATGCAACTTTGCTTTACATTTATATATTATGATGGTAGGGTATGTGATATATTTTTTGTCTTTTGTAGGTTTTGTATCTTTTTGCTAGTGTGAACATGCTCTTATTTCTTGCATGTGTACAATCTTAGACCTCAGTTCACATTGCTAGGTTTTTTGTCTTGTTTACATTCTGTGCAAATAAGGGGTGTGGCATCCTCCATGTTGAGCTGGTCAGTATATATGTAGCCTACGACGGGCTTAGATGGTCTGATGTTGGGATCCTGTTCTATTTGTCTACTGTTTTATATGCATTAATTCAACTTTGATATACAGTAAGGTTTTCAATATAGACAGTGTAGGACCGTCCCAATTAGGGTCACCTTGTCGCTGGTGGGACGGCTTGTATACTTTTTTTGATCAAAAATAGTTCACTAAGTACCCTATATTTCATATGCAACTTTGCTTTACATTTATATGTTATAATGGTAGGGTATGTGATATATTTTTTGTCTTTGGTGGGTTTTGTGTCTTTTTGCTAGTGTGAACATGCTCTTATTTCTTGCATGTGTACCATCTTAGACCTCAGTTCACATTGCTAGGTTTTTTGTCTTGTTTGCATTCTGTGCAAATTAGGGGTGTGGCATCCCCCTTGTTGAGCTGGTCATTATATATGTAGCTTACCACGGGCTTAGGTGGTCTGATGTTGGGACCAGGTTCTATTTGTCTACCATTTTATATGCATTACTTCAACTTTGATATACAGTAAGGTTTTTAATATAGACAGTGTAGGACCGTCCCAATTAGGGTCACCTTGTCGCTGGTAGGACGGCTTGTTTACTTTTATTGATCAAAAATAGTTCACTAAGTACCCTATATTTCATATGCAACTTTGCTTTTCATTTATATATTATGATGGTAGGGTATGTGATATATTTTTTGTGTTTTGTAGGTTTTGTATCTTTTTGCTAGTGTGAACATGCTCTTATTTCTTGCATGTGTACCATCTTAGACCTCAGTTCACATTGCTAGGTTTTTTGTCTTGTTTGCATTCTGTGCAAATAAGGGGTGTGGCATCCCCCTTGTTGAGCTGGTCAGTATATATGTAGCTTACCACGGGCTTAGGTGTTCTGATGTTGGGATCCTGTTCTATTTGTCTACCATTTTATATGCATTAATTCAACTTTGATATACAGTGAGGTTTTCAATATAGACAGTGTAGGACCGTCCCAATTAGGGTCACCTTGTCGCTGGTGGGACGGCTTGTATACTTTTTTTGATCAAAAATAGTTCACTAAGTACACTATATTTCATATGCAACTTTGCTTTACATTTATATGTAATAATGGTAGGGTATGTGATATATTTTTTGTCTTTGGTGGGTTTTGTATCTTTTTGCTAGTGTGAACATGCTCTTATTTCTTGCATGTGTACCATCTTACACCTCAGTTCACATTGCTAGGTTTTTTGTCTTGTTTGCATTCTGTGCAAATTAGGGGTGTGGCATCCCCCTTGTTGAGCTGGTCAGTATATATGTAGCTTACGACGGGCTTAGGTGGTCTGATGTTGGGATCCTGTTCTATTTGTCTACCATTTTATATGCATTAATTCAACTTTGATATACAGTAAGGTTTTCAATATAGACAGTGTAGGACCGTCCCAATTAGGGTCACCTTGTCGCTGGTGGGACGGCTTGTATACTTTTTTTGATCAACAATAGTTCACTAAGTACCCTATATTTCATATGCAACTTTGCTTTACATTTATATGTTATGATGGTAGGGTATGTGATATATTTTTTGTCTTTTGTAGGTTTTGTATCTTTTTGCTAGTGTGAGTATGCTCTTATTTCTTGCATGTGTACCATATTAGACCTCAGTTCACATTGCTAGGTTTTTTGTCTTGTTTGCATTCTGTGCAAATTAGGGGTGTGGCATCCCCCTTGTTGAGCTGGCCAGTATATATGTAACTTACCATGGGCTTAGGTGGTCTGATGTTGGAACCCGGTTCTATTTGTCTACCCTTTTGTATGCATTACTTCAACTTTGATATACAGTAAGGTTTTTAATATAGACAGTGTAGGACCGTCCCAATTAGGGTCATCTTGTCGCCGGTAGGACGGCTTGTATACTTTTTTTGATCAAAAATAGTTCACTAAGTACCCTATATTTCATATGCAACTTTGCTTTACATTTATATGTCATAATGGTAAGGTATGTGATATATTTTTTGTCTTTGGTGGGTTTTGTATCTTTTTGCTAGTGTGAACATGCTCTTATTTCTTGCATGTGTACCATCTTAGACCTCAGCTCACATTGCTAGGTTTTTTGTCTTGTTTGCATTCTGTGCAAATTAGGGGTGTGGCATCCCCCTTGTTGAGCTGGTCAGTATATATGTAGCTTACGACGGGCTTAGGTGGTCTGATGTTGGGATCCTGTTCTATTTGTCTACCATTTTATATGCATTAATTCAACTTTGATATACAGTAAGGTTTTCAATATAGACAGTGTAGGACCGTCCCAATTAGGGTCAGCTTGTCGCTGGTGGGACGGCTTGTATACTTTTTTTGATCAAAAATAGTTCACTAAGTACCCTATATTTCATATGCAACTTTCCTTTACATTTATATATTATGATGGTAGGGTATGTGATATATTTTTTGTCTTTTGTAGGTTTTGTATCTTTTTGCTAGTGTGAACATGCTCTTATTTCTTGCATGTGTACCATCTGAAACCTCAGTTCACATTGCTGGGCTTTTTGTCTTGTTTGCATTCTGTGTAAATTAGGGGTGTGGCATCCCCCTTGTTGAGCTGGTCAGTATATATGTAGCTTACCACGGGCTTAGGTGGCCTGATGGTGCGACACGGTTCTATTTGTCTACGATTTTATATGCATTACTTCAACTTTGATATGCAGTAAGGTTTTTAACATAGACAGTGTAGTACCGTCCCAATTAGGGTCACCTTGTCGCTGGTGGGACGGCTTGTATACTTTTTTTGATCAAAAATAGTTCACTAAGTACCCTATATTTCATATGCAACTTTGCTTTACATTTATATGTTATGATGGTAGGGTATGTGATATATTTTTTGTCTTTTGTAGGTTTTGTATCTTTTTGCTAGTGTGAGTATGCTCTTATTTCTTGCATGTGTACCATATTAGACCTCAGTTCACATTGCTAGGTTTTTTGTCTTGTTTACATTCTGTGCAAATTAGGGGTGTGGCATCCCCCTTGTTGAGCTGGCCAGTATATATGTAACTTACCATGGGCTTAGGTGGTCTGATGTTGGGACCCGGTTCTATTTGTCTACCCTTTTGTATGCATTACTTCAACTTTGATATACAGTAAGGTTTTTAATATAGACAGTATAGGACCGTCCCAATTGTTGTCATCTTGTCGCCGGTGGGACGGCTTGTATACTTTTTTTGATCAAAAATAGTTCACTAAGTACCCTATATTTCATATGCAACTTTGCTTTACATTTATATATTATGATGGTAGGGTATGTGATATATTTTTTGTCTTTTGTAGGTTTTGCATCTTTTTGCTAGTGTGAACATGCTCTTATTTCTTGCATATGTACCATCTTAGACCTCAGTTCACAATGCTTGTTTTTTTGTCTTGTTTGCATTCTGTGCAAATTAGGGGTGTGGCATCCCCCTTGTTGAGCTGGTCAGTATATATGTAGCTTACCACGGGGTTAGGTGGTCTGATGTTGGGACCCGGTTCTATTTGTTTACCCTTTTACATGCATTACTTCAACTTTGATATACAGTAAGGTTTTTAAAATAGACAGTGTAGGACCGTCCCAATTAGGGTCACCTTGTCTCTGGTGGGACGGCTTGTATACTTTTTTTGATCAAAAATAGTTCACTAAGTACCCTATATTTCATATGCAACTTTGCTTTACATTTATATATTATGATGGCAGGGTGTGTGATATATTTTTTGTCTTTTGTAGGTTTTGTATCTTTTTGCTAGTGTGAACATGCTCTTATTTCTTGCATGTGTACCATCTTAGACCTCAGTTCACATTGCTAGGTTTTTTGTCTTGTTTACATTCTGTGCAAATAAGGGGTGTGGCATCCCCCTTGTTGAGCTGGTCAGTATATATGTAGCTTACGACGGGCTTAGGTGGTCTGATGTTGGGATCCTGTTCTATTTGTCTACCATTTTATATGCATTAATTCAACTTTGATATACAGTAAGGTTTTCAATATAGACAGTGTAGGACCATCCCAATTAGGGTCACCTTGTCGCTGGTGGGACGGCTTGTATAAGTTTTTGATCAAAAATAGTTCACTAAGTACCCTATATTTCATATGCAGCTTTGCTTTACATTTATATATTATGATGGTAGGGTATGTGATATATTTTTTGTCTTTTGTAGGTTTTGTATCTTTTTGCTAGTGTGAACATGCTCTTATTTCTTGCATGTGTACCATCTTAAACCTCAGTTCACATTGCTGGGCTTTTTGTCTTGTTTGCATTCTGTGCAAATTAGGGGTGTGGCATCCCCCTTGTTGAGCTGGTCAGTATATATGTAGCTTACCACGGGCTTAGGTGGTCTGATGTTGGGACCCCGTTCTATTTGTCTACCATTTTATATGCATTACTTCAACTTTGATATGCAGTAAGGTTTTTAATATAGACAGTGTAGGACCGTTCCAATTAGGGTCACCTTGTCGCTGATGGGACGGCTTGTATACTTTTTTTGATCAAAAATAGTTCACTAAGTACCCTATATTTCATATGCAACTTTGCTTTACATTTATATGTTATGATGGAAGGTTATGTGATATATTTTTTGTCTTTTATAGGTTTTGTATCTTTTTGCTAGTGTGAACATGCTCTTATTTCTTGCAGGTGTACCATATTAGACCTCAGTTCACATTGCTTGTTTTTTTGTCTTGTTTGAATTCTGTGCAAATTAGGGGTGTGGCATCCCCTTGTTGAGCTGGTCAGTATATATGTAACTTACCATGGGCTTAGGTGGTCTGATGTTGGGACACGGTTCTATTTGTGTACCCTTTTATATGCATTACTTCAACTTTGATATACAGTAAGGTTTTTAATATAGACAGTGTAGGACCGTCCCAATTAGGGTCATCTTGTCGCCGGTGGGAAGGCTTGTATACTTTTTTTGATCAAAAATAGTTCACTAAGTACCCTATATTTCATATGCAACTTTGCTTTACATTTATATATTATGATGGTAGGGTTTGTGATATATTTTTTGTCTTTTGTAGGTTTTGCATCTTTTTGCTAGTGTGAACATGCTCTTACTTCTTGCATATGTACCATCTTAGACCTCAGTTCACATTGCTTGTTTTTTTGTCTTGTTTGCATTCTGTGCAAATTAGGGGTGTGGCATCCCCCTTGTTGAGCTGGTCAGTATATATGTAGCTTACCACGGGGTTAGGTGGTCTGATGTTGGGACCCGGTTCTATTTGTTTACCCTTTTATATGCATTACTTCAACTTTGATATACAGTAAGGTTTTTAAAATAGACAGTGTAGGACCGTCCCAATTAGGGTCACCTTGTCTCTGGTGGGACGGCTTGTATACTTTTTTTGATCAAAAATAGTTCACTAAGTACCCTATATTTCATATGCAACTTTGCTTTACATTTATATATTATGATGGTAGGGTGTGTGATATATTTTTTGTCTTTTGTAGGTTTTGTATCTTTTTGCTAGTGTGAACATGCTCTTATTTCTTGCATGTGTACCATCTTAGACCTCAGTTCACATTGCTAGGTTTTTTGTCTTGTTTACATTCTGTGCATATAAGGGGTGTGGCATCCCCTTGTTGAGCTGGTCAGTATATATGTAGCTTACGACGGGCTTAGGTGGTCTGATGTTGGGATCCTGTTCTATTTGTCTACCATTTTATATGCATTAATTCAACTTTGATATACAGTAAGGTTTTCAATATAGACAGTGTAGGACCGTCCCAATTAGGGTCACCTTGTCGCTGGTGGGACGGCTTGTATAATTTTTTTGATCAAAAATAGTTCACTAAGTACCCTATATTTCATATGCAGCTTTGCTTTACATTTATATATTATGATGGTAGGGTATGTGATATATTTTTTGTCTTTTGTAGGTTTTGTATCTTTTTGCTAGTGTGAACATGCTCTTATTTCTTGCATGTGTACCATCTTAAACCTCAATTCACATTGCTGGGCTTTTTGTCTTGTTTGCATTCTGTGCAAATTAGGGGTGTGGCATCCCCTTGTTGAGCTGGTCAGTATATATGTAACTTACCATGGGCTTAGGTGGTCTGATGTTGGGACCCGGTTCTATTTGTGTACCCTTTTATATGCATTACTTCAACTTTGATATACAGTAAGGTTTTTAATATAGACAGTGTAGGACCGTCCCAATTAGGGTCATCTTGTCGCCGGTGGGACGGCTTATATACTTTTTTTGATCAAAAATAGTTCACTAAGTACCCTATATTTCATATGCAACTTTGCTTTACATTTATATATTATGATGGTAGGGTATGTGATATATTTTTTGTCTTTTATAGGTTTTGTATCTTTTTGCTAGTGTGAACATGCTCTTATTTCTTGCATGTGTACCATCTTAGACCTCAGTTCACATTGCTTGGTTTTTTGTCTTGTTTGCATTCTGTGCAAATTAGGGGTGTGGCATCCCCCTTGTTGAGCTGGTCAGTATATATGTAGCTTACCACGGGCTTAGGTGGTCTGATGTTGAGACCCGGTTCTATTTGTGTACCATTTTATATGCATTACTTCAACTTTGATATACAGTAAGGTTTTTAATATAGACAGTGTAGGACCGTCCCAATTAGGGTCACCTTTACGCTGGTGGGACGGCTTGCATACTTTTTTTGATCAAAAATAGTTCACTAAGTACCCTATATTTCATATACAACTTTGCTTTACATTTATATATTATGATGGTAGGGTATGTGATATATTTTTGGTCTTTTGTAGGTTTTGTATCCTTTTGCTAGTGTGAACATGCTCTTATTTCTTGCATGAGTATCATCTTAGACCTCAGTTCACATTGCTTGTTTTTTTGTCTTGTTTGCATTCTGTGCAAATTAGGGGTGTGGCATCCCCCTTGTTGAGCTGGTCAGTATATATGTAGCTTACCACGGGCTTAGGTTGTCTGATGTTGAGACCCGCTTCTATTTGTTTACCCTTTTATATGCATTACTTCAACTTTGATATGCAGTAAGGTTTTTAATATAGACAGTGTAGGACCGTCCCAATTAGGGTCACCTTGTCGCTGGTGGGACGGCTTGTATACTTTTTTTGATCAAAAATAGTTCACTAAGTACCCTATATTTCATATGCAACTTTGCTTTACATTTATATGTTATGATGGTAGGTTATGTGATATATTTTTTGTCTTTTATAGGTTTTGTATCTTTTTGCTAGTGTGAACATGCTCTTATTTCTTGCATGTGTACCATATTAGACCTCAGTTCACATTGCTTGTTTTTTTGTCTTGTTTGCATTCTGTGCAAATTAGGGGTGTGGCATCCCCTTGTTGAGCTGGTCAGTATATATGTAACTTACCATGGGCTTAAGTGGTCTGATGTTGGGACCCGGTTCTATTTGTGTACCCTTTTATGTGCATTACTTCAACTTTGATATACAGTAAGGTTTTTAATATAGACAGTGTAGGACCGTCCCAATTAGGGTCATCTTGTCGCCGGTGGGACAGCTTATATACTTTTTTTGATCAAAAATAGTTCACTAAGTACCCTATATTTCATATGCAACTTTGCTTTACATTTATATATTATGATGGTAGGGTATGTGATATATTGTTTGTCTTTTGTAGGTTTTGTATCTTTTTGCTAGTGTGAACATGCTCTTATTTCTTGCATGTGTATTATCTTAGACTTCAGATCACATTGCTTGGTTTTTTGTCTTGTTTGCATTCTGTGCAAATAAGGGGTGTGCATCCCCCTTGTTGAGCTGGTCAGTATATATGTAGCTTACCACAGGCTTAGGTGGTCTGATGTTGGGACCCGGTTCTATTTGTCTACCATTTTATATGCATTAATTCAACTTTGATATACAGTAAGGTTTTCAATATAGACAGTGTAGGACCGTCCCAATTAGGGTCACCTTGTCGCTGGTGGGACGGTTTGTATACTTTTTTTGATCAAAAGTAGTACACTAAGTACCCTATATTTCATATGCAACTTTGCTTTACATTCATATATTATTATGGTATGGTATGTGATATATTTTTTGTCTTTTGTAGGTTTTGTATCTTTTTGCTAGTGTGAACATGCTCGTATTTCTTGCATGTGTACCATCTTAGACCTCAGTTCACATTGCTGGGCTTTTTGTCTTGTTTGCATTCTGTGCAAATTAGGGGTGTGGCATCCCCCATGTTGAGCTGGTCAGTATATATGTAGCCTACGACGGGCTTAGGTGGTCTGATGTTGGGATCCTGTTCTATTTGTCTACTGTTTTATATGCATTAATTCAACTTTGATATACAGTAAGGTTTTCAATATAGACAGTGTAGGACCGTCCCAATTAGGGTCACCTTGTCGCTGGTGGGACGGCTTGAATACTTTTTTTGATCAAAAATAGTTCACTAAGTACCCTATATTTCATATGCAACTTTGCTTTACATTTATATATTATGATGGTAGCGTATGTGATATATTTTTTGTCTTTTGTAGGTTTTGTATCTTTTTGCAAGTGTGAACATGCTCTTATTTCTTGCATGTGTACCATCTTAAACCTCAGTTCACACTGCTGTTCTTTTTGTCTTGTTTGCATTCTGTGCAAATTAGGGGTGTGGCATCCCCCTTGTTGAGCTGGTCAGTATATATGTAGCTTACCACGGGCTTAGGTGGTCTGATGTTGGGACCCGGTTCTATTTGTCTACCATTTTATATACATTACTTCAACTTTGATATACAGTAAGGTTTTTAATATAGACAGTGTAGGACCGTCCCAATTAGGGTCACCTTGTCACTAGTGGGGCGTCTTGTATACTTTTTTTGATCAAAAATAGTTCACTAAGTACCCTATATTTCATATGCAACTTTGCTTTACATTTATATGTTATGATGGTAGGGTATGTGATATATTTTTTGTCTTTTGTAGGTTTTGTATCTTTTTGCTAGTGTGAGTATGCTCTTATTTCTTGCATGTGTACCATCTTAGACCTCAGTTCACATTGCTAGGTTTTTTGTCTTGTTTGCATTCTGTGCAAATTAGGGGTGTGGCATCCCTCTTGTTGAGCTGGTCAGTATATATGTAGCTTACCAAGGGCTTAGGTGGTCTGATGTTGGGACCCGGTTCTATTTGTCTACCCTTTTATATTCATTACTTCAACTTTGATATACAGTAAGGTTTTTAATATAGACAGTGTAGGACCGTCTCAATTAGGGTCACCTTGTCGCTGGTCGAATGGCTTGTATACTTTTTTTGATCAAAAATAGTTCACTAAGTACCCTATATTTCATATGCAACTTTGCTTTACATTTATATGTTATGATGGTAGGGTATGTGATATATTTTTTGTCTTTTGTAGGTTTTGTATCTTTTTGCTAGTGTGAACATGCTCGTATTTCTTGCATGTGTACCATCTTAGACCTCAGTTCACATTGCTGGGCTTTTTGTCTTGTTTGCATTCTGTGCAAATTAGGGGTGTGGCATCCCCCTTGTCGAGCTGGTCAGTATATATGTAGCTTACTACGGGCTTAGGTAGTCTGATGTTGGGACCCGGTTCTATTTGTTTACCCTTTTATATGCATTACTTCAACTTTGATATACTGTAAGGTTTTTTAATATAGACAGTGTAGGACCGTCCCAATTAGGGTCACCTTGTCGCTGGTGGGACGGCTTGTATACTTTTTTTGATCAAAAATAGTTCACTAAGTACCCTATATTTCATATGCAACTTTGCTTTACATTTATATATTATGGTGGTAGGGTATGTGATATATTTTTTGTCTTTTATAGGTTTTGTATCTTTTTGCTAGTGTGAACATGCTCTTATTTCTTGCATGTGTACCATCTTAGACCTCAGTTCACATTGCTTGGTTTTTTGTCTTGTTTGCATTCTGTGCAAATTAGGGGTGTGGCATCCCCCTTGTTGAGCTGGTCAGTATATATGTAGCTTACCAAGGGCTTAGGTGGTCTGATTTTGAGACCCGCTTCTATTTGTGTACCATTTTATATGCATTACTTCAACTTTGATATACAGTAAGGTTTTTAATATAGACAGTGTAGGACCGTCCCAATTAGGGTCACCTTTACGCTGGTGGGACGGCTTGTATACTTTTTTTGATCAAAAATAGTTCACTAAGTACCCTATATTTCATATACAACTTTGCTTTACATTTATATATTATGATGGTAGGGTATGTGATATATTTTTGGTCTTTTGTAGGTTTTGTATCCTTTTGCTAGTGTGAACATGCTCTTATTTCTTGCATGAGTATCATCTTAGACCTCAGTTCACATTGCTTGTTTTTTTGTCTTGTTTGCATTCTGTGCAAATTAGGGGTGTGGCATCCCCCTTGTTGAGCTGGTCAGTATATATGTAGCTTACCACGGGCTTAGGTTGTCTGATGTTGAGACCCGCTTCTATTTGTTTACCCTTTTATATGCATTACTTCAACTTTGATATACAATAAGGTTTTTAATATAGACAGTGTAGGACCGTCCCAATTAATGTAACCTTGTCGCTGGTGGGATCGGCTTGTATACTTTTTTTGATCAAAAAAGTTCACTAAGTACCCTATATTTCAAATGCAACTTTGCTTTACATTTATATATTATGATAGTAGGGTATGTGATATATTTTTTGTCTTTTGTAGGTTTTGTATCTTTTTGCAAGTGTGAACATGCTCTTATTTCTTGCATGTGTACCATCTTAAACCTCAGTTCACATTGCTGGGCTTTTTGTCTTGTTTGCATTCTGTGCAAATTAGGGGTGTGGCATCCCCCTTGTTGAGCTGGTCAGTATATACAGTTATATGAAAAAGTTTGGGCACCCCTATTAATCTTAAGCTTAATGTTTTAGAAAAATTGGTGTTTTTGCAACAGCTATTTCAGTTTGATATATGTAATAACTGTTGGACACAGTAATGTTTCTGCCTTGAAATGAGGTTTATTGTACTTACAGAAAATGTGCAATCTGCATTCAAACAAAATTTGACAGGTGCATAAGTATGGGCACCTCACCAGAAAAGTGACATTAATATTTAGTAGATCCTCCTTTTGCAAAAATAACAGCCTCTAGTCGCTTCCTGTAGCTTTTAATGAGTTCCTGGATCCTGGATGAAGGTATTTTTGACCATTCCTCTTTACAAAACAATTCAGGTTCAGTAAAGTTTGATGGTCGCCGAGCATGGACAGCCCTCTTCAAATGATCCCACAGATGTTCAATGATATTCAGGTCTGGGGACTGGGATGGCCATTCCAGAACATTGTAATTGTTCCTCTGCATGAATGCATGAGTAGATTTGGAGCAGTGTTTTGGATCATTGTCTTGCTGAAAGATCCATCCCCTGCGTATCTTCAACTTTATCACTGATTCTTGAACATTATTGTCAAGAATCTGCTGATACTGAGTGTAATCCATGCGTCCCTCAACTTTAACAAGATTCCCGGTGCCGGCATTGGCCACACAGCCCCAAAGCATGATGGAACCTCCACCAAATTTTACTGTGGGTAGCAAGTGTTTTTCTTGGAATACTGTGTTTTTTGCCGCCATGCATAACGCCTTTTTGTATGACCAAACAACTCAATCTTGGTTTCATCAGTCCACAGGACCTTCTTCCAAAAAGAAATTGGCTTCTCCAAATGTGCTTTTGCATACCTCAGCCGACTCTGTTTGTGGCGTGCTTGCAGAAACGGCTTCTTTCGCATCACTCTCCCATACAGCTTCTCCTTGTGCAAAGTGCGTTGTATAGTTGACCGATGCACAGTGACACCATCTGCAGCAAGTTGATGCTGCAGCTCTCTGGAGGTGGTCTGAGGATTGTCCTTGACTGATCTCACCATTCTTCTTCTCTGCCTTTCTGATGCTTTTCTTGGCCTGCCACTTCTGGCCTTAACAAGAACTGTCCCTGTGTTCTTCTATTTCCTTACTATGTTCCTCACAGTGGAAACTGACAGGTTAAATCTCTGAGACAGCTTTTTGTATCCTTCCCCTGAACAACTATGTTGAATAATCTTTGTTTTCAGATCATTTGACAGTTGTTTTGAGGAGCCCATGATGCCACTCTTCAGAGGAGATTCAAACAGGAGAACAACTTGCAAGTGGCCACTTTAAGTAGCTTTTCTCATGATTGCATACACCTGGCTATTAAGTTCAAAACTCAATGAGGTTACAAAACCCAAAAAAGTGCTTTAGTAAGTCAGTAAAAAGTAGGTAGGAGTATTTAAAACAAGAAAATGATAAGGGTGCCCATACTTATGCACCTGTCAAATTTTGTTTGAATCCAGATTGCACATTTTCTGTTAGTACAATAAACCTCATTTCAAGGCAGAAACATTACTGTGTCCAACAGTTATTACATATATCAAACTGAAATAGCTGTTGCAAAAACACCAATTTTAAGAAAACATTAAGCTTAAGATTAATAGGGGTGCCCAAACTTTTTCATATAACTGTATGTAGCTTACCACGGGCTTAGTTGGTCTGATGTTGGGACCCGGTTCTATTTGTCTACCATTTTATATGCATTACTTCAACTTTGATATGCAGTAAGGTTTTTAATATAGACAGTTTAGGACCGTCCCAATTAGGGTCACCTTGTCGCTAGTGGGGCGGCTTGTATACATTTTTGATCAAAAATAGTTCACTAAGTACCCTATATTTCATATGCAACTTTGCTTTACATTTATATGTTATGATGGTAGGGTATGTGATATATGTTTTGTCTTTTGTAGGTTTTGTATCTTTTTGCTAGTGTGAGTATGCTCTTATTTCTTGCATGTGTACCATCTTAGACCTCAGTTCACATTGCTAGGTTTTTTGTCTTGTTTGCATTCTGTGCAAATTAGGGGTGTGGCATCCCCCTTGTTGAGCTGGTCAGTATATATGTAGCTTACCACGGGCTTAGGTGGTCTGATGTTGGGACCCGGTTCTATTTGTCTACCCTTTTATATTCATTACTTCAACTTTGAAATACAGTAAGGTTTTTAATATAGACAGTGTAGGACCGTCTCAATTAGGGTCACCTTGTCGCTGGTCGAATGGCTTGTATACTTTTTTTGATCAAAAATAGTTCACTAAGTACCCTATATTTCATATGCAACTTCGCTTTACATTTATATGTTATGATGGTAGGGTATGTGATATATTTTTTGTCTTTTGTAGGTTTTGTATCTTTTTGCTAGTGTGAACATGCTCGTATTTCTTGCATGTGTACCATCTTAGACCTCAGTTCACATTGCTGGGCTTTTTGTCTTGTTTGCATTCTGTGCAAATTAGCGGTGTGGCATTCCCCTTGTTGAGCTGGTCAGTATATATGTAGCTTACCACGGGCTTAGGTGGTCTGATGTTGGGACCCGGTTCTATTTGTCTACCCTTTTATATGCATTACTTCAACTTTGATATACTGTAAGGTTTTTTAATATAGACAGTGTAGGACCGTCCCAATTAGGGTCACCTTGTCGCTAGTGGGACGGCTTGTATATTTTTTTGATCAAAAATAGTTCACTAAGTACCCTATATTTCATATGCAACTTTGCTTTACATTTATATATTATGATGGTAGGGTATGTGATATATTTTTGGTCTTTTGTAGGTTTTGTATCCTTTTGCTAGTGTGAACATGCTCTTATTTCTTGCATGAGTATCATCTTAGACCTCAGTTCACATTGCTTGTTTTTTTGTCTTGTTTGCATTCTGTGCAAATTAGGGGTGTGGCATCCCCCTTGTTGAGCTGGTCAGTATATATGTAGCTTACCACGGGCTTAGGTTGTCTGATGTTGAGACCCGCTTCTATTTGTTTACCCTTTTATATGCATTACTTCAACTTTGATATGCAGTAAGGTTTTTAATATAGACAGTGTAGGACCGTCCCAATTAGGGTCACCTTGTCGCTGGTGGGACGGCTTGTATACTTTTTTTGATCAAAAATAGTTCACTAAGTACCCTATATTTCATATGCAACTTTGCTTTACATTTATATGTTATGATGGTAGGTTATGTGATATATTTTTTGTCTTTTATAGGTTTTGTATCTTTTTGCTAGTGTGAACATGCTCTTATTTCTTGCATGTGTACCATATTAGACCTCAGTTCACATTGCTTGTTTTTTTGTCTTGTTTGCATTCTGTGCAAATTAGGGGTGTGGCATCCCCTTGTTGAGCTGGTCAGTATATATGTAACTTACCATGGGCTTAAGTGGTCTGATGTTGGGACCCGGTTCTATTTGTGTACCCTTTTATGTGCATTACTTCAACTTTGATATACAGTAAGGTTTTTAATATAGACAGTGTAGGACCGTCCCAATTAGGGTCATCTTGTCGCCGGTGGGACAGCTTATATACTTTTTTTGATCAAAAATAGTTCACTAAGTACCCTATATTTCATATGCAACTTTGCTTTACATTTATATATTATGATGGTAGGGTATGTGATATATTGTTTGTCTTTTGTAGGTTTTGTATCTTTTTGCTAGTGTGAACATGCTCTTATTTCTTGCATGTGTATTATCTTAGACTTCAGATCACATTGCTTGGTTTTTTGTCTTGTTTGCATTCTGTGCAAATAAGGGGTGTGCATCCCCCTTGTTGAGCTGGTCAGTATATATGTAGCTTACCACAGGCTTAGGTGGTCTGATGTTGGGACCCGGTTCTATTTGTCTACCATTTTATATGCATTAATTCAACTTTGATATACAGTAAGGTTTTCAATATAGACAGTGTAGGACCGTCCCAATTAGGGTCACCTTGTCGCTGGTGGGACGGTTTGTATACTTTTTTTGATCAAAAGTAGTACACTAAGTACCCTATATTTCATATGCAACTTTGCTTTACATTCATATATTATTATGGTATGGTATGTGATATATTTTTTGTCTTTTGTAGGTTTTGTATCTTTTTGCTAGTGTGAACATGCTCGTATTTCTTGCATGTGTACCATCTTAGACCTCAGTTCACATTGCTGGGCTTTTTGTCTTGTTTGCATTCTGTGCAAATTAGGGGTGTGGCATCCCCCATGTTGAGCTGGTCAGTATATATGTAGCCTACGACGGGCTTAGGTGGTCTGATGTTGGGATCCTGTTCTATTTGTCTACTGTTTTATATGCATTAATTCAACTTTGATATACAGTAAGGTTTTCAATATAGACAGTGTAGGACCGTCCCAATTAGGGTCACCTTGTCGCTGGTGGGACGGCTTGTATACTTTTTTTGATCAAAAATAGTTCACTAAGTACCCTATATTTCATATGCAACTTTGCTTTACATTTATATATTATGGTGGTAGGGTATGTGATATATTTTTTGTCTTTTATAGGTTTTGTATCTTTTTGCTAGTGTGAACATGCTCTTATTTCTTGCATGTGTACCATCTTAGACCTCAGTTCACATTGCTTGGTTTTTTGTCTTGTTTGCATTCTGTGCAAATTAGGGGTGTGGCATCCCCCTTGTTGAGCTGGTCAGTATATATGTAGCTTACCAAGGGCTTAGGTGGTCTGATTTTGAGACCCGCTTCTATTTGTGTACCATTTTATATGCATTACTTCAACTTTGATATACAGTAAGGTTTTTAATATAGACAGTGTAGGACCGTCCCAATTAGGGTCACCTTTACGCTGGTGGGACGGCTTGTATACTTTTTTTGATCAAAAATAGTTCACTAAGTACCCTATATTTCATATACAACTTTGCTTTACATTTATATATTATGATGGTAGGGTATGTGATATATTTTTGGTCTTTTGTAGGTTTTGTATCCTTTTGCTAGTGTGAACATGCTCTTATTTCTTGCATGAGTATCATCTTAGACCTCAGTTCACATTGCTTGTTTTTTTGTCTTGTTTGCATTCTGTGCAAATTAGGGGTGTGGCATCCCCCTTGTTGAGCTGGTCAGTATATATGTAGCTTACCACGGGCTTAGGTTGTCTGATGTTGAGACCCGCTTCTATTTGTTTACCCTTTTATATGCATTACTTCAACTTTGATATACAATAAGGTTTTTAATATAGACAGTGTAGGACCGTCCCAATTAATGTAACCTTGTCGCTGGTGGGATCGGCTTGTATACTTTTTTTGATCAAAAAAGTTCACTAAGTACCCTATATTTCAAATGCAACTTTGCTTTACATTTATATATTATGATAGTAGGGTATGTGATATATTTTTTGTCTTTTGTAGGTTTTGTATCTTTTTGCAAGTGTGAACATGCTCTTATTTCTTGCATGTGTACCATCTTAAACCTCAGTTCACATTGCTGGGCTTTTTGTCTTGTTTGCATTCTGTGCAAATTAGGGGTGTGGCATCCCCCTTGTTGAGCTGGTCAGTATATACAGTTATATGAAAAAGTTTGGGCACCCCTATTAATCTTAAGCTTAATGTTTTAGAAAAATTGGTGTTTTTGCAACAGCTATTTCAGTTTGATATATGTAATAACTGTTGGACACAGTAATGTTTCTGCCTTGAAATGAGGTTTATTGTACTTACAGAAAATGTGCAATCTGCATTCAAACAAAATTTGACAGGTGCATAAGTATGGGCACCTCACCAGAAAAGTGACATTAATATTTAGTAGATCCTCCTTTTGCAAAAATAACAGCCTCTAGTCGCTTCCTGTAGCTTTTAATGAGTTCCTGGATCCTGGATGAAGGTATTTTTGACCATTCCTCTTTACAAAACAATTCAGGTTCAGTAAAGTTTGATGGTCGCCGAGCATGGACAGCCCTCTTCAAATGATCCCACAGATGTTCAATGATATTCAGGTCTGGGGACTGGGATGGCCATTCCAGAACATTGTAATTGTTCCTCTGCATGAATGCATGAGTAGATTTGGAGCAGTGTTTTGGATCATTGTCTTGCTGAAAGATCCATCCCCTGCGTATCTTCAACTTTATCACTGATTCTTGAACATTATTGTCAAGAATCTGCTGATACTGAGTGTAATCCATGCGTCCCTCAACTTTAACAAGATTCCCGGTGCCGGCATTGGCCACACAGCCCCAAAGCATGATGGAACCTCCACCAAATTTTACTGTGGGTAGCAAGTGTTTTTCTTGGAATACTGTGTTTTTTGCCGCCATGCATAACGCCTTTTTGTATGACCAAACAACTCAATCTTGGTTTCATCAGTCCACAGGACCTTCTTCCAAAAAGAGATTGGCTTCTCCAAATGTGCTTTTGCATACCTCAGCCGACTCTGTTTGTGGCGTGCTTGCAGAAACGGCTTCTTTCGCATCACTCTCCCATACAGCTTCTCCTTGTGCAAAGTGCGTTGTATAGTTGACCGATGCACAGTGACACCATCTGCAGCAAGTTGATGCTGCAGCTCTCTGGAGGTGGTCTGAGGATTGTCCTTGACTGATCTCACCATTCTTCTTCTCTGCCTTTCTGATGCTTTTCTTGGCCTGCCACTTCTGGCCTTAACAAGAACTGTCCCTGTGTTCTTCTATTTCCTTACTATGTTCCTCACAGTGGAAACTGACAGGTTAAATCTCTGAGACAGCTTTTTGTATCCTTCCCCTGAACAACTATGTTGAATAATCTTTGTTTTCAGATCATTTGACAGTTGTTTTGAGGAGCCCATGATGCCACTCTTCAGAGGAGATTCAAACAGGAGAACAACTTGCAAGTGGCCACTTTAAGTAGCTTTTCTCATGATTGCATACACCTGGCTATTAAGTTCAAAACTCAATGAGGTTACAAAACCCAAAAAAGTGCTTTAGTAAGTCAGTAAAAAGTAGGTAGGAGTATTTAAAACAAGAAAATGATAAGGGTGCCCATACTTATGCACCTGTCAAATTTTGTTTGAATCCAGATTGCACATTTTCTGTTAGTACAATAAACCTCATTTCAAGGCAGAAACATTACTGTGTCCAACAGTTATTACATATATCAAACTGAAATAGCTGTTGCAAAAACACCAATTTTAAGAAAACATTAAGCTTAAGATTAATAGGGGTGCCCAAACTTTTTCATATAACTGTATGTAGCTTACCACGGGCTTAGTTGGTCTGATGTTGGGACCCGGTTCTATTTGTCTACCATTTTATATGCATTACTTCAACTTTGATATGCAGTAAGGTTTTTAATATAGACAGTTTAGGACCGTCCCAATTAGGGTCACCTTGTCGCTAGTGGGGCGGCTTGTATACATTTTTGATCAAAAATAGTTCACTAAGTACCCTATATTTCATATGCAACTTTGCTTTACATTTATATGTTATGATGGTAGGGTATGTGATATATGTTTTGTCTTTTGTAGGTTTTGTATCTTTTTGCTAGTGTGAGTATGCTCTTATTTCTTGCATGTGTACCATCTTAGACCTCAGTTCACATTGCTAGGTTTTTTGTCTTGTTTGCATTCTGTGCAAATTAGGGGTGTGGCATCCCCCTTGTTGAGCTGGTCAGTATATATGTAGCTTACCACGGGCTTAGGTGGTCTGATGTTGGGACCCGGTTCTATTTGTCTACCCTTTTATATTCATTACTTCAACTTTGAAATACAGTAAGGTTTTTAATATAGACAGTGTAGGACCGTCTCAATTAGGGTCACCTTGTCGCTGGTCGAATGGCTTGTATACTTTTTTTGATCAAAAATAGTTCACTAAGTACCCTATATTTCATATGCAACTTCGCTTTACATTTATATGTTATGATGGTAGGGTATGTGATATATTTTTTGTCTTTTGTAGGTTTTGTATCTTTTTGCTAGTGTGAACATGCTCGTATTTCTTGCATGTGTACCATCTTAGACCTCAGTTCACATTGCTGGGCTTTTTGTCTTGTTTGCATTCTGTGCAAATTAGCGGTGTGGCATTCCCCTTGTTGAGCTGGTCAGTATATATGTAGCTTACCACGGGCTTAGGTGGTCTGATGTTGGGACCCGGTTCTATTTGTCTACCCTTTTATATGCATTACTTCAACTTTGATATACTGTAAGGTTTTTTAATATAGACAGTGTAGGACCGTCCCAATTAGGGTCACCTTGTCGCTAGTGGGACGGCTTGTATATTTTTTTGATCAAAAATAGTTCACTAAGTACCCTATATTTCATATGCAACTTTGCTTTACATTTATATATTATGATGGTAGGGTATGTGATATATTTTTTGTCTTTTATAGGTTTTGTATCTTTTTGCTAGTGTGAACATGCTCTTATTTCTTGCATGTGTACCATCTTAGACCTCAGTTCACATTGCTTGGTTTTTTGTCTTGTTTGCATTCTGTGCAAATTAGGGGTGTGGCATCCCCCTTGTTGAGCTGGTCAGTATATATGTAGCTTACCACGGGCTTAGGTGGTCTGATGTTGAGACCCGGTTCTATTTGTCTACCATTTTATATGCATTACTTCAACTTTGATATACAGTAAGGTTTTTAATATAGACAGTGTAGGACCGTCCCAATTAGGGTCACCTTTACGCTGGTTGGACGGCTTGTATACTTTTTTTGATCAAAAATAGTTCACTAAGTACCCTATATTTCATATACAACTTTGCTTTACATTTATATATTATGATGGTAGGGTATGTGATATATTTTTGGTCTTTTGTAGGTTTTGTATCTTTTTGCTAGCGTGAACATGCTCTTATTTCTTGCATGAGCATCATCTTAGACCTCAGTTCACATTGCTTGTTTTTTTGTCTTATTTGCATTCTGTGCAAATTAGGGGTGTGGCATCCCCCTTTTTGAGCTGGTTAGTATATATGTAGCTTACCACGAGCTTAGGTTGTCTGATGTTGAGACCCGCTTCTATTTGTTTACCCTTTTATATGCATTACTTCAACTTTGATATACAGTAAGGTTTTTAATATAGACAGTGTAGGACCGTCCCAATTAGGGTAACCTTGTCGCAGGTGGGATCGGCTTGTATACTTTTTTTGATCAAAAAAAGTTCACTAAGTACCCTATATTTCAAATGCAACTTTGCTTTACATTTATATATTTTGATAGTAGGGTATGTGATATATTTTTTGTCTTTTGTAGGTTTTGTATCTTTTTGCTAGTGTGAACATGCTCTTATTTCTTGCATGTGTACCACCTTAGAACTCAGTTCACATTGCTTGTTTTTTTGTCTTGTTTGCGTTCTGTGCAATTTAGGGGTGTGGCATCCCCCTTGTTGACCTGGTCAGTATATATGTAGCTTACCTCTGGGTTAGGTGGTCTGATGTTGGGACCCGCTTCTATTTGTTTACCCTTTTATATGCATTACTTCAACTTTGATATACAGTAAGGTTTTTAATATAGACAGTGTAGGACCTTCCCAATTAGGGTAACCTTGTCGCTGGTGGGATCGACTTGTATACTTTTTTTGATCAAAAATAGTTCACTAAGTACCCTATTTTTCAAATGCAACTTTGCTTTACATTTATATATTATGATAGTAGGGTATGTGATATATTTTTTGTCTTTTGTAGGTTTTGTATCTTTTTGCTAGTGTGAACATGCTCTTATTTCTTGCATGTGTACCATCTTAGAACTCAGTTCACATTGCTTGTTTTTTTGTCTTGTTTGCATTCTGTGCAAATTAGGGGTGTGGCATCCCCCTTGTTGAGCTGGTCAGTATATATGTAGCTTACCACGGGCTTAGGTGGTCTGATGGTGGGACCCTGTTCTATTTGTCTACCCTTTTATATGCATTACTACAACTTTGATATACAGTAAGGTTTTTATTATAGACAGTGTATGACCGTCCCAATTAGGGTCACCTTGTCGCTGGTGGGACAGCTTGTATACTTTTTTTGATCAAAAATAGTTCCCTAAGTACCCTATATTTCAAATGCAACTTTGCTTTACATTTATATATTTTGATAGTAGGGTATGTGATATATTTTTTGTCTTTTGTAGGTTTTGTATCTTTTTGCTAGTGTGAACATGCTCTTATTTCTTGCATGTGTACCACCTTAGAACTCAGTTCACATTGCTTGTTTTTTTGTCTTGTTTGCGTTCTGTGCAATTTAGGGGTGTGGCATCCCCCTTGTTGACCTGGTCAGTATATATGTAGCTTACCTCTGGGTTAGGTGGTCTGATGTTGGGACCCGCTTCTATTTGTTTACCCTTTTATATGCATTACTTCAACTTTGATATACAGTAAGGTTTTTAATATAGACAGTGTAGGACCTTCCCAATTAGGGTAACCTTGTCGCTGGTGGGATCGACTTGTATACTTTTTTTGAGCAAAAATAGTTCACTAAGTACCCTATTTTTCAAATGCAACTTTGCTTTACATTTATATATTATGATAGTAGGGTATGTGATATATTTTTTGTCTTTTGTAGGTTTTGTATCTTTTTGCTAGTGTGAACATGCTCTTATTTCTTGCATGTGTACCATCTTAGAACTCAGTTCACATTGCTTGTTTTTTTGTCTTGTTTGCATTCTGTGCAAATTAGGGGTGTGGCATCCCCCTTGTTGAGCTGGTCAGTATATATGTAGCTTACCACGGGCTTAGGTGGTCTGATGGTGGGACCCTGTTCTATTTGTCTACCCTTTTATATGCATTACTACAACTTTGATATACAGTAAGGTTTTTATTATAGACAGTGTATGACCGTCCCAATTAGGGTCACCTTGTCGCTGGTGGGACAGCTTGTATTCTTTTTTTGATCAAAAATAGTTCCCTAAGTACCCTATATTTCATATGCAACTTTGCTTTACATTTATATATTATGATGGTAGGGTATGTGATATATTTTTTGTCTTTTATAGGTTTTGTATCTTTTTGCTAGTGTGAACATGCTCTTATTTCTTGCATGTGTACCATCTTAGACCTCAGTTCACATTGCTAGGTTTTTTGGTTTGTTTACATTCTGTGCAAATAAGGGGTGTGGCATCCCCCATGTTGAGCTGGTCAGTATATATGTAGCTTACGATGGGCTTAGGTGGTCTGATGTTGGGATCCTGTTCTATTTGTCTACTGTTTTATATGCATTAATTCAACTTTGATATACAGTAAGGTTTTCAATATAGACAGTGTAGGACCGTCGCAATTAGGGTCACCTTGTCGCTGGTGGGACGGCTTGAATACTTTTTTTGATCAAAAATAGTTCAATAAGTACCCTATATTTCATATGCTACTTTGCTTTACATTTATATATTATGATGGTAGGGTATGTGATATATTTTTTGTCTTTTGTAGGTTTTGTATCTTTTTGCTAGTGTGAACATGCTCTTTTTTCTTGCATGTGTACCATCTTAAACCTCAGTTAACATTGCTGGGCTTTTTGTCTTGTTTGCATTCTGTGCAAATTAGGGGTGTGGCATCCCCCTTGTTGAGCTGGTCAGTATATATGTAGCTTACCCTGGGCTTAGGTGGTCTGATGTTTGGACCCGGTTCTATTTGTCTACTCTTTTATATGCATTACTTCAACTTTGATATACAGTAAGGTTTTTAATATAGACAGTGTAGGACAGTCCCAATTAGGGTCACTTTGTCGCTTGTGGGACGGCTTGTATACTTTTTTTGATCAAAAATAGTTCACTAAGTACCCTATATTTCATATGCAACTTTGCTTTACATTTATATATTATGATGGTAGGGTATGTGATATATTTTTTGTCTTTTGTACGTTTTGTATCTTTTTGCTAGTGTGAGCAAGCTCTTATTTCTTGCATGTGTACCATCTTAGACCTCAGTTCACATTGCTTGGTTTTTTGTCTTGTTTGCATTCTGTGCAAATTAGGGGTGTGGCATCCCCCTTGTTGAGCAGGTCAGTATATATGTAGCTTACCACGGGCTTAGGTGGTCTGATGTTGGGACCCGGTTCTATTTGTCTACCATTTTATATGCATTACTTCAACTTTGATATGCAGTAAGGTTTTTAATAAAGACAGTGTAGGACCGTCCCAATTAGGGTCACCTTGTCGCTAGTGGGACGGCTTGTATACTTTTTTTGATCAAAAATAGTTCACTAAGTACCCTATATTTCATATGCAACTTTGCTTTACATTTATATGTTATGATGGTAGGGTATGTGATATATTTTTTGTCTTTTGTAGGTTTTGTATCTTTTTGCTAGTGTGAGTATGCTCTTATTTCTTGCATGTGCACCATCTTAGACCTCAGTTCACATTGCTTGGTTTTTTGTCTTGTTTGCATTCTGTGCAAATTAGGGGTGTGGCATCCCCCTTGGTGAGCTGGTCAGTATATATGTAGCTTACCACGGGCTTAGGTGGTCTGATGTTGGGACCCGGTTCTATTTGTCTACCATTTTATATGCATTACTTCAACTTTGATATGCAGTAAGGTTTTTAATATAGACAGCGTAGAACCGTCCCAATTAGGGTCACCTTGTCGCTAGTGGGACGGCTTGTATACTTTTTTTGATCAAAAATAGTTCACTAAGTACCCTATATTTCATATGCAACTTTGCTTTACATTTATATGTTATGATGGTAGGGTATGTGATATATTTTTTGTCTTTTGTAGGTTTTGTATATTTTTGCTAGTGTGAGTATGCTCTTATTTCTTGCATGTGCACCATCTTAGACCTCAGTTCACATTGCTAGGTTTTTTGTCTTGTTTGCATTCTGTGCAAATTAGGGGTGTGGCATCCCCTTGTTGAGCTGGTCAGTGTATATGTAGCTTACCATGGGCTTAGGTGGTCTGATGTTGGGACCCGGTTCTATTTGTCTACCCTTTTATATTCATTACTTCAACTTTGATATACAGTAAGGTTTTTAATATAGACAGTGTAGGACCGTCTCAATTAGGGTCACCTTGTCGCTGGTCGAATGGCTTGTATACTTTTTTTGATCAAAAATAGTTCACTAAGTACCCTATATTTCATATGCAACTTTGCTTTACATTTATATGTTATGATGGTAGGGTATGTGATATATTTTTTGTCTTTTATAGGTTTTGTATCTTTTTGCTAGTGTGATCATGCTCTTATTTCTTGCATGTGTACCATATTAGACCTTCGTTCACATTGCTTGTTTTTTTGTCTTGTTTGCATTCTGTGCAAATTAGGGGTGTGGCATCCCCCTTGTTGAGCTGGTCAGTATATATGTATCTTACCATGGGCTTAGGTGGTCTGATGTTGGGTCCCGGTTCTATTTGTCTACCCATTTATATGCATTACTTCAACTTTGATATACAGTAAGGTTTTTAAAATAGACAGTGTAGGACCGTCCCAATTAGCGTCACCTTGTCTCTGGTTAGACGGCTTGTATACTTTTTTTGATCAAAAATAGTTCACTAAGTAGCCTATATTTCATATGCAACTTTGCTTTACATTTATATATTATGATGGCAGGGTATGTGATAAATTTTTTGTCTTTTGTAGGTTTTGTATCATTTTGCTAGTGTGAACATGCTCTTATTTCTTGCATGTGTATCATCTTAGACTTCAGATCACATTGCTTGGTTTTTTGTCTTGTTTGCATTCTGTGCAAATAAGGGGTGTGCATCCCCCTTGTTGAGCTGGTCAGTATATATGTAGCTTACCACAGGCTTAGG
The DNA here is from genome assembly GCF_046119375.1 of Phyllobates terribilis. Taxonomy (NCBI): domain Eukaryota; kingdom Metazoa; phylum Chordata; class Amphibia; order Anura; family Dendrobatidae; genus Phyllobates; species Phyllobates terribilis. The sequence goes on along the minus strand of NW_027362770.1, from coordinate 52,197,837 downwards.
TGGTCTGATGTTGGGACCCGGTTCTATTTGTCTACCATTTTATATGCATTAATTCAACTTTGATATACAGTAAAGTTTTCAATATAGACAGTGTAGGACCGTCCCAATTAGGGTCACCTTGTCGCTGGTGGGACGGCTTGTGTACTTTTTTTGATCAAAAATAGTTCACTAAGTACCCTATATTTCATATGCAACTTTCCTTTACATTTATATGTTATGATGGTAGGGTATGTGATATATTTTTTGTCTTTTATAGGTTTTGTATCTTTTTGCTAGTGTGATCATGCTCTTATTTCTTGCATGTGTACCATATTAGACCTTAGTTCACATTGCTTGTTTTTTTGTCTTGTTTGCATTCTGTGCAAATTAGGGGTGTGGCATCCCCCTTGTTGAGCTGGTCAGTATATATGTAGCTTACCACGGGCTTAGGTGGTCTGATGTTGAGACCCGGTTCTATTTGTCTACCATTTTATATGCATTACTTCAACTTTGATATACAGTAAGGTTTTTAATATAGACAGTGTAGGACCGTCACAATTAGGGTCACCTTGTCGCTGGTGGGACGGCTTGTATACTTTTTTGATCAAAAATAGTTCACTAAGTACCCTATATTTCATATGCAACGTTGCTTTACATTTAGATATTATCATGGTAAGATATGTGATATATATTTTTTCTTTTATAGGTTTTGTATCATTTTGCTAGTGTGAACTTGCTCTTATTTCTTACATGTGTACCATATTAGACCTCAGTTCACATTGCTTGTTTTTTTGTCTTGTTTACATTCTGTGCAAATTAGGGGTGTGGTATCCCCCTTGTTGAGCTGGTCAGTACATATGTAACTTACCATGGGCTTAGGTGGTCTGATGTTGGGACCCGATTCTATTTGTTTACCCTTTTATATGCATTACTTCAACTTTGATATACAGTAAGGTTTTTAATATAGACAGTGTAGGACCGTCCCAATTAGGGTAACCTTGTCGCTGGTGGGATCGGCTTATATACCTTTTTTGATCAAAAATAGTTCACTAAGTACCCTATATTTCAAATGCAACTTTGCTTTACATTTATATATTATGATAGTAGGGTATGTGATATATTTTTTGTCTTTTGTAGGTTTTGTATCTTTTTGCTAGTGTGAACATGCTCTTATTTCTTTCATGTGTACCATCTTAGAACTCAGTTCACATTGCTTGTTTTTTTGTCTTGTTTGCATTCTGTGCAAATAAAGGGTGTGGCATCCCCCTTGTTGAGCTGGTCAGTATATACGTAGCTTACCTCTGGCTTAGGTGGTCTGATGTTGGGACCCGGTTCTATTTGTCTACCATTTTATATGCATTACTTCAACTTTGATATACATTAAGGTTTTTAATATAGACAGTGTAGGACCGTCCCAATTAGGGTCACCTTGTCTCTGGTGGGACGGCTTGTATACTTTTTTTGATCAAAAATAGTTCACTAAGTACCCTATATTTCATATGCAACTTTGCTTTACATTTATATATTATGATGGTAGGGCATGTGATATATTTTTTGTCTTTTGTAGGTTTTGTATCTTTTTGCTAGTGTGAACATGCTCTTATTTCTTGCATGTGTACCATCTTAGACCTCAGTTCACATTGCTTGGGTTTTTGTCTTGTTTGCATTCTGTGCAAATTAGGGGTGTGGCATCCCCCTTGTTGAGCTGGTCAGTATATATGTAGCTTACCACGGGCTTAGGTGGTCTGATGGTGGGACCCTGTTCTATTTGTCTACCCTTTTATATGCATTACTACAACTTTGATATACAGTAAGGTTTTTATTATAGACAGTGTATGACCGTCCCAATTAGGGTCACCTTGTCGCTGGTGGGACAGCTTGTATACTTTTTTTGATCAAAAAGAGTTCCCTAAGTACCCTATATTTCATATGCAACTTTGCTTTACATTTATATATTATGATGGTAGGGTATGTGATATATTTTTTGTCTTTTATAGGTTTTGTATCTTTTTGCTAGTGTGAACATGCTCTTATTTCTTGCTTGTGTACCATCTTAGACCTCAGTTCACATTTCTTTGTTTTTTATCTTGTTTGCATTATGTGCAAATTAGGGGTGTGGCATCCCCCTTGTTGAGCTGGTCAGTATATATGTAGCTTACCATGGGCTTAGGTGGTCTGATGTTGGGACCCTGTTCTATTTGTCTACCCTTTTATATGCATTACTTCAACTTTGATATACAGTAAGGTTTTTAATATAGACAGTGTAGGACCGTCCCAATTAGGGTCACCTTGTCGCTGGTGGGACGGCTTGTATACTTTTTTTGATCAAAAATAGTTCATTAAGTACCCTATATTTCATATGCAATTTTGCTTTACATTTATATGTTATGATGGTAGGGTATGTGATATATTTTTTGTCTTTTGTAGGTTTTTTATCTTTTTGCTAGTGTGAACATGCTCTTATTTCTTGCATGTGTACCATCTTAGACCTCAGTTCACATTGCTTGTTTTTTTGTCTTGCTTACATTCTGTGCAAATTAGGGGTGTGGCATCCCCCTTGTTGAGCTGGTCAGTATATATGTAGCTTACCTCTGGCTTAGGTGGTCTGATGTTGGAACCCGGTTCTATTTGTCTACCCTTTTATATGCATTACTTCAACTTTGATATACAGTAAGGTTTTTATTATAGACAGTGTAGGACCGTCCCAATTAGGGTCACCTTGTCGCTGGTGGGACGGCTTGTATACTTTTTTTGATCAGCAACAGTTCCCTAAGTACCCTATATTTCATATGCAACTTTGCTTTACATTTATATATTATGATGGTAGGGTATGTGATATATTATCTGTCCTTTGTAGGTTTTGTATCTTTTTGCTAGTGTTAACATGCTCTTATTTCTTGCATGTGTACCATCTTAGACCTCAGTTCACATTGCTTGGATTTTTGTCTTGTTTGCATTCTGTGCAAATTAGGGGTGTGGCATCCCCCTTGTTGAGTTGGTCAGTATATATGTAGCTTACCTCTGGCTTAGGTGGTCTGATGTTGGAACCCGGTTCAATTTGTCTACCCTTTTATATGCATTACTTCAAATTTGATATACAGTAAGGTTTTTAATATAGACAGTCTAGGACCGTCCCAATTAGGGTCACCTTGTCGCTGGTGGGACGGCTTGTATACTTTTTTGATCAAAAATAGTTCACTAAGTACCCTATATTTCATATGCAACTTTGCTTTACATTTATATATTATGATGGTAGGGTATGTGATATATTTTTTGTCTTTTGTAGGTTTTGTATCTTTTTGCTAGTGTGAACATGCTCTTATTTCTTGCATGCGTACCATCTTAGACCTCAGTTCACATTGCTTGGGTTTTTGTCTTGTTTGCATTCTGTGTAAATTAGGGGTGTGGCATCCCCCTTGTTGAGCTGGTCAGTATATATGTAGCTTACCACGGGCTTAGGTGGTCTGATGGTGGGACCCTGTTCTATTTTCTACCCTTTTATATGCATTACTTCATCTTTGATATACAGTAAGGTTTTTATTATAGACAGTGTATGACCGTCCCAATTAGGGTCACCTTGTCGCTGGTGGGACGGCTTGTATACTTTTTTTGATCAAAAATAGTTCCCTAAGTACCCTATATTTCATATGCAACTTTACTTTAGATTTATATATTATGATGGTAGGGTATGTGATATATTTTTTGTCTTTTATAGCTTTTGATATCTTTTTGCTAATGTGAACATGCTCTTATTTCTTGCATGTGTACCATCTTAGACCTCAGTTCACATTTTTTGGTTTTTTGTCTTGTTTGCATTCTGTGCAAATTAGGGGTGTGGCATCCCCCTTGTTGAGCTGGTCAGTATATATGTAGCTTACCACAGGCTTAGGTGGTCTGATGTTGGGACCCGGTTCTATTTGTCTACCATTTTATATGCATTAATTCAACTTTGATATACAGTAAGGTTTTCAATATAGACAGTGTAGGACCGTCCCAATTAGGGTCACCTTGTCGCTGGTGGGACGGCTTGTATACTTTTTTTGATCAAAAATAGTTCACTAAGTACCCTATATTTCATATGCAACTTTCCTTTACATTTATATGTTATGATGGTAGGGTATGTGATATATTTTTTGTCTTTTATAGGTTTTGTATCTTTTTGCTAGTGTGATCATGCTCTTATTTCTTGCATGTGTACCATATTAGACCTTAGTTCACATTGCTTGTTTTTTTGTCTTGTTTGCATTCTGTGCAAATTAGGGGTGTGGCATCCCCCTTGTTGAGCTGGTCAGTATATATGTAGCTTACCACGGGCTTAGGTGGTCTGATGTTGAGACCCGGTTCTATTTGTCTACCATTTTATATGCATTACTTCAACTTTGATATACAGTAAGGTTTTTACTATAGACAGTGTAGGACCGTCACAATTAGGGTCACCTTGTCGCTGGTGGGACGGCTTGTATACTTTTTTGATCAAAAATAGTTCACTAAGTACCCTATATTTCATATGCAACGTTCCTTTACATTTAGATATTATCATGGTAAGATATGTGATATATATTTTTTCTTTTATAGGTTTTGTATCATTTTGCTAGTGTGAACTTGCTCTTATTTCTTACATGTGTACCATATTAGACCTCAGTTCACATTGCTTGTTTTTTTGTCTTGTTTACATTCTGTGCAAATTAGGGGTGTGGTATCCCCCTTGTTGAGCTTGTCAGTACATATGTAACTTACCATGGGCTTAGGTGGTCTGATGTTGGGACCCGATTCTATTTGTTTACCCTTTTATATGCATTACTTCAACTTTGATATACAGTAAGGTTTTTAATATAGACAGTGTAGGACCGTCCCAATTAGGGTAACCTTGTCGCTGGTGGGATCGGCTTATATACCTTTTTTGATCAAAAATAGTTCACTAAGTACCCTATATTTCAAATGCAACTTTGCTTTACATTTATATATTATGATAGTAGGGTATGTGATATATTTTTTGTCTTTTGTAGGTTTTGTATCTTTTTGCTAGTGTGAACATGCTCTTATTTCTTTCATGTGTACCATCTTAGAACTCAGTTCACATTGCTTGTTTTTTTGTCTTGTTTGCATTCTGTGCAAATAAAGGGTGTGGCATCCCCCTTGTTGAGCTGGTCAGTATATACGTAGCTTACCTCTGGCTTAGGTGGTCTGATGTTGGGACCCGGTTCTATTTGTCTACCATTTTATATGCATTACTTCAACTTTGATATACATTAAGGTTTTTAATATAGACAGTGTAGGACCGTCCCAATTAGGGTCACCTTGTCTCTGGTGGGACGGCTTGTATACTTTTTTTGATCAAAAATAGTTCACTAAGTACCCTATATTTCATATGCAACTTTGCTTTACATTTATATATTATGATGGTAGGGCATGTGATATATTTTTTGTCTTTTGTAGGTTTTGTATCTTTTTGCTAGTGTGAACATGCTCTTTTTTCTTGCATGTGTACCATCTTAGACCTCAGTTCACATTGCTTGGGTTTTTGTCTTGTTTGCATTCTGTGCAAATTAGGGGTGTGGCATCCCCCTTGTTGAGCTGGTCAGTATATATGTAGCTTACCACGGGCTTAGGTGGTCTGATGGTGGGACCCTGTTCTATTTGTCTACCCTTTTATATGCATTACTACAACTTTGATATACAGTAAGGTTTTTATTATAGACAGTGTATGACCGTCCCAATTAGGGTCACCTTGTCGCTGGTGGGACAGCTTGTATACTTTTTTTGATCAAAAAGAGTTCCCTAAGTACCCTATATTTCATATGCAACTTTGCTTTACATTTATATATTATGATGGTAGGGTATGTGATATATTTTTTGTCTTTTATAGGTTTTGTATCTTTTTGCTAGTGTGAACATGCTCTTATTTCTTGCTTGTGTACCATCTTAGACCTCAGTTCACATTTCTTTGTTTTTTATCTTGTTTGCATTATGTGCAAATTAGGGGTGTGGCATCCCCCTTGTTGAGCTGGTCAGTATATATGTAGCTTACCATGGGCTTAGGTGGTCTGATGTTGGGACCCTGTTCTATTTGTCTACCCTTTTATATGCATTACTTCAACTTTGATATACAGTAAGGTTTTTAATATAGACAGTGTAGGACCGTCCCAATTAGGGTCACCTTGTCGCTGGTGGGACGGCTTGTATACTTTTTTTGATCAAAAATAGTTCATTAAGTACCCTATATTTCATATGCAATTTTGCTTTACATTTATATGTTATGATGGTAGGGTATGTGATATATTTTTTGTCTTTTGTAGGTTTTTTATCTTTTTGCTAGTGTGAATATGCTCTTATTTCTTGCATGTGTACCATCTTAGACCTCAGTTCACATTGCTTGTTTTTTTGTCTTGCTTACATTCTGTGCAAATTAGGGGTGTGGCATCCCCCTTGTTGAGCTGGTCAGTATATATGTAGCTTACCTCTGGCTTAGGTGGTCTGATGTTGGAACCCGGTTCTATTTGTCTACCCTTTTATATGCATTACTTCAACTTTGATATACAGTAAGGTTTTTATTATAGACAGTGTAGGACCGTCCCAATTAGGGTCACCTTGTCGCTGGTGGGACGGCTTGTATACTTTTTTTGATCAGCAACAGTTCCCTAAGTACCCTATATTTCATATGCAACTTTGCTTTACATTTATATATTATGATGGTAGGGTATGTGATATATTATCTGTCCTTTGTATTTTTTGTATCTTTTTGCTAGTGTTAACATGCTCTTATTTCTTGCATGTGTACCATCTTAGACCTCAGTTCACATTGCTTGGATTTTTGTCTTGTTTGCATTCTGTGCAAATTAGGGGTGTGGCATCCCCCTTGTTGAGTTGGTCAGTATATATGTAGCTTACCTCTGGCTTAGGTGGTCTGATGTTGGAACCCGGTTCAATTTGTCTACCCTTTTATATGCATTACTTCAAATTTGATATACAGTAAGGTTTTTAATATAGACAGTCTAGGACCGTCCCAATTAGGGTCACCTTGTCGCTGGTGGGACGGCTTGTATACTTTTTTGATCAAAAATAGTTCACTAAGTACCCTATATTTCATATGCAACTTTGCTTTACATTTATATATTATGATGGTAGGGTATGTGATATATTTTTTGTCTTTTGTAGGTTTTGTATCTTTTTGCTAGTGTGAACATGCTCTTATTTCTTGCATGCGTACCATCTTAGACCTCAGTTCACATTTTTTGGTTTTTTGTCTTGTTTGCATTCTGTGCAAATTAGGGGTGTAGCATCCCCCTTGTTGAGCTGGTCAGCATATATGTAACTTACCCTGGGCTTAGGTGGTCTGATGTTGAGACCCGGTTCTATTTGTCTACACTTTTACATGCATTACTTCAACTTTGATATACAGTAAGGTTTTTAATATAGACAGTGTAGGACCATCCCAATTAGGGTCACCTTGTCGCTGGTAGGACGGCTTGTATACTTTTTTTGATCAATAATAGTTCACTAAGTACCCTATATTTCATATGCAACTTTGCTTTACATTTATATATTATGATGGTAGGGTATGTGATATATTTTTTGTCTTTTGTACGTTTTGTATCTTTTTGCTAGTGTGAGTATGCTCTTATTTCTTGCATGTGCACCATCTTAGACCTCAGTTCACATTGCTTGGTTTTTTGTCTTGTTTGCATTCTGTGCAAATTAGGGGTGTGGCATCCCCCTTGGTGAGCTGGTCAGTATATATGTAGCTTACCACGGGCTTAGGTGGTCTGATGTTGGGACCCGGTTCTATTTGTCTACCATTTTATATGCATTACTTCAACTTTGATGTGCAGTAAGGTTTTTAATATAGACAGCGTAGGACCGTCCCAATTAGGGTCACCTTGTCGCTAGTGGGACGGCTTGTATACTTTTTTTGATCAAAAATAGTTCACTAAGTACCCTATATTTCATATGCAACTTTGCTTTACATTTATATGTTATGATGGTAGGGTATGTGATATATTTTTTGTCTTTTGTAGGTTTTGTATATTTTTGCTAGTGTGAGTATGCTCTTATTTCTTGCATGTGCACCATCTTAGACCTCAGTTCACATTGCTAGGTTTTTTGTCTTGTTTGCATTCTGTGCAAATTAGGGGTGTGGCATCCCCTTGTTGAGCTGGTCAGTGTATATGTAGCTTACCATGGGCTTAGGTGGTCTGATGTTGGGACCCGGTTCTATTTGTCTATCCTTTTATATTCATTACTTCAACTTTGATATACAGTAAGGTTTTTAATATAGACAGTGTAGGACCGTCTCAATTAGGGTCACCTTGTCGCTGGTCGAATGGCTTGTATACTTTTTTTGATCAAAAATAGTTCACTAAGTACCCTATATTTCATATGCAACTTTGCTTTACATTTATATGTTATGATGGTAGGGTATGTGATATATTTTTTTTCTTTTGTAGGTTTTGTATCTTTTTGCTAGTGTGATCATGCTCTTATTTCTTGCATGTGTACCATATTAGACCTTCGTTCACATTGCTTGTTTTTTTGTCTTGTTTGCATTCTGTGCAAATTAGGGGTGTGGCATCCCCCTTGTTGAGCTGGTCAGTATATATGTATCTTACCATGGGCTTAGGTGGTCTGATGTTGGGACCCGGTTCTATTTGTCTACCCATTTATATGCATTACTTCAACTTTGATATACAGTAAGGTTTTTAAAATAGACAGTGTAGGACCGTCCCAATTAGCGTCACCTTGTCTCTGGTTAGACGGCTTGTATACTTTTTTTGATCAAAAATAGTTCACTAAGTAGCCTATATTTCATATGCAACTTTGCTTTACATTTATATATTATGATGGCAGGGTATGTGATAAATTTTTTGTCTTTTGTAGGTTTTGTATCATTTTGCTAGTGTGAACATGCTCTTATTTCTTGCATGTGTATCATCTTAGACTTCAGATCACATTGCTTGGTTTTTTGTCTTGTTTGCATTCTGTGCAAATAAGGGGTGTGCATCCCCCTTGTTGAGCTGGTCAGTATATATGTAGCTTACCACAGGCTTAGGTGGTCTGATGTTGGGACCCGGTTCTATTTGTCTACCATTTTATATGCATTAATTCAACTTTGATATACAGTAAGGTTTTCAATATAGACAGTGTAGGACCGTCCCAATTAGGGTCACCTTGTCGCTGGTGGGACGGATTGTATACTTTTTTTGATCAAAAATAGTTCACTAAGTACCCTATATTTCATATGCAACTTTCCTTTACATTTATATGTTATGATGGTAGGGTATGTGATATATTTTTTGTCTTTTATAGGTTTTGTATCTTTTTGCTAGTGTGATCATGCTCTTATTTCTTGCATGTGTACCATATTAGACCTTAGTTCACATTGCTTGTTTTTTTGTCTTGTTTGCATTCTGTGCAAATTAGGGGTGTGGCATCCCCCTTGTTGAGCTGGTCAGTATATATGTAGCTTACCACGGGCTTAGGTGGTCTGATGTTGAGACCCGGTTCTATTTGTCTACCATTTTATATGCATTACTTCAACTTTGATATACAGTAAGGTTTTTAATATAGACAGTGTAGGACCGTCACAATTAGGGTCACCTTGTCGCTGGTGGGACGGCTTGTATACTTTTTTGATCAAAAATAGTTCACTAAGTACCCTATATTTCATATGCAACGTTGCTTTACATTTAGATATTATCATGGTAAGATATGTGATATATATTTTTTCTTTTATAGGTTTTGTATCATTTTGCTAGTGTGAACTTGCTCTTATTTCTTACATGTGTACCATATTAGACCTCAGTTCACATTGCTTGTTTTTTTGTCTTGTTTACATTCTGTGCAAATTAAGGGTGTGGTATCCCCCTTGTTGAGTTGGTCAGTACATATGTAACTTACCATGGGCTTAGGTGGTCTGATGTTGGGACCCGATTCTATTTGTTTACCCTTTTATATGCATTACTTCAACTTTGATATACAGTAAGGTTTTTAATATAGACAGTGTAGGACCGTCCCAATTAGGGTAACCTTGTCGCTGGTGGGATCGGCTTATATACCTTTTTTGATCAAAAATAGTTCACTAAGTACCCTATATTTCAAATGCAACTTTGCTTTACATTTATATAGTATGATAGTAGGGTATGTGATATATTTTTTGTCTTTTGTAGGTTTTGTATCTTTTTGCTAGTGTGAACATGCTCTTAATTCTTTCATGTGTACCATCTTAGAACTCAGTTCACATTGCTTGTTTTTTTGTCTTGTTTGCATTCTGTGCAAATAAAGGGTGTGGCATCCCCCTTGTTGAGCTGGTCAGTATATACGTAGCTTACCTCTGGCTTAGGTGGTCTGATGTTGGGACCCGGTTCTATTTGTCTACCATTTTATATGCATTACTTCAACTTTGATATACATTAAGGTTTTTAATATAGACAGTGTAGGACCGTCCCAATTAGGGTCACCTTGTCTCTGGTGTGACGGCTTGTATACTTTTTTTGATCAAAAATAGTTCACTAAGTACCCTATATTTCATATGCAACTTTGCTTTACATTTATATATTATGATGGTAGGGCATGTGATATATTTTTTGTCTTTTGTAGGTTTTGTATCTTTTTGCTAGTGTGAACATGCTCTTTTTTCTTGCATGTGTACCATCTTAGACCTCAGTTCACATTGCTTGGGTTTTTGTCTTGTTTGCATTCTGTGCAAATTAGGGGTGTGGCATCCCCCTTGTTGAGCTGGTCAGTATATATGTAGCTTACCACGGGCTTAGGTGGTCTGATGGTGGGACCCTGTTCTATTTGTCTACCCTTTTATATGCATTACTACAACTTTGATATACAGTAAGGTTTTTATTATAGACAGTGTATGACCGTCCCAATTAGGGTCACCTTGTCGCTGGTGGGACAGCTTGTATACTTTTTTTGATCAAAAAGAGTTCCCTAAGTACCCTATATTTCATATGCAACTTTGCTTTACATTTATATATTATGATGGTAGGGTATGTGATATATTTTTTGTCTTTTATAGGTTTTGTATCTTTTTGCTAGTGTGAACATGCTCTTATTTCTTGCTTGTGTACCATCTTAGACCTCAGTTCACATTTCTTTGTTTTTTATCTTGTTTGCATTATGTGCAAATTAGGGGTGTGGCATCCCCCTTGTTGAGCTGGTCAGTATATATGTAGCTTACCATGCGCTTAGGTGGTCTGATGTTGGGACCCTGTTCTATTTGTCTACCCTTTTATATGCATTACTTCAACTTTGATATACAGTAAGGTTTTTAATATAGACAGTGTAGGACCGTCCCAATTAGGGTCACCTTGTCGCTGGTGGGACGGCTTGTATACTTTTTTTGATCAAAAATAGTTCACTAAGTACCCTATATTTCATATGCAATTTTGCTTTACATTTATATGTTATGATGGTAGGGTATGTGATATATTTTTTGTCTTTTGTAGGTTTTTTATCTTTTTGCTAGTGTGAACATGCTCTTATTTCTTGCATGTGTACCATCTTAGACCTCAGTTCACATTGCTTGTTTTTTTGTCTTGCTTACATTCTGTGCAAACTAGGGGTGTGGCATCCCCCTTGTTGAGCTGGTCAGTATATATGTAGCTTACCTCTGGCTTAGGTGGTCTGATGTTGGAACCCGGTTCTATTTGTCTACCCTTTTATATGCATTACTTCAACTTTGATATACAGTAAGGTTTTTATTATAGACAGTGTAGGACCGTCCCAATTAGGGTCACCTTGTCGCTGGTGGGACGGCTTGTATACTTTTTTTGATCAGCAACAGTTCCCTAAGTACCCTATATTTCATATGCAACTTTGCTTTACATTTATATATTATGATGGTAGGGTATGTGATATATTATCTGTCCTTTGTAGGTTTTGTATCTTTTTGCTAGTGTTAACATGCTCTTATTTCTTGCATGTGTACCATCTTAGACCTCAGTTCACATTGCTTGGATTTTTGTCTTGTTTGCATTCTGTGCAAATTAGGGGTGTGGCATCCCCCTTGTTGAGCTGGTCAGTATATATGTAGCTTACATCTGGCTTAGGTGGTCTGATGTTGGAACCCGATTCTATTTGTCTACCCTTTTATATGCATTACTTCAACTCTGATATACAGTAAGGTTTTTAATATAGACAGTGTAGGACCGTGCCAATTAGGGTCACCTTGTCGCTGGTGGGATGGCTTGTATACTTTTTTTGATTAAAAATAGTTCACTAAGTACCCTATATTTCATATGCAACTTTGCTTTATATTTATATATTATGATGGTAGGGTATGTGATATATTTTTTGTCTTTTGTAGGTTTTGTATCTTTTTGCTAGTGTGAACATGCTCTTATTTCTTGCATGTGTACCATCTTAGACCTCAGTTCACATTGCATGGGTTTTTGTCTTGTTTGCATTCTGTGCAAATTAGGGCTGTGGCATCCCCCTTGTTGAGCTGGTCAGTTCATATGTAGCTTACCACGGGCTTAGGTGGTCTGATGGTGGGACCCTGTTCTATTTGTCTACCCTTTTATATGCATTACTACAACTTTGATATACAGTAAGGTTTTTATTATAGACAGTGTATGACCGTCCCAATTAGGGTCACCTTGTCGCTGGTGGGACAGCTTCTATACTTTTTTTTCATCAAAAATAGTTCCCTAAGTACCCTATATTTCATATGCAACTTTGCTTTACATTTATATATTATGATGGTAGGGTATGTGATATATTTTTTGTCTTTTATAGGTTTTGTATCTTTTTGCTAGTGTGAACATGCTCTTATTTCTTGCATGTGTACCATCTTAGACCTCAGTTCACATTTCTTGTTTTTTTGTCTTGTTTGCATTCTGAGCAATTTAGGGGTGTGGCATCCCCCTTGTTGAGCTAGTTAGTATATATGTAGCTTACCCTGGGCTTAGGTGGTCTGATGTTGGGACCCGGTTCTATTTGTCTACCCTTTTATATGCATTACTTCAACTTTGATATACAGTAAGGTTTTTAATATAAACAGTGTAGGACCGTCCCAATTAGGGTCACCTTGTCGCTTGTGGGACGGCTTGTATACTTTTTTTGATCAAAAATAGTTCACTAAGTACCCTATATTTCATATGCAACTTTGCTTTACATTTATATATTATGATGGTAGGGTATGTGATATATTTTTTGACTTTTGTAGGTTTTGTATCTTTTTGCTAGTGTGAACATGCTCTTATTTCTTGCATGTGTACCATCTCAGACCTCAGTTCACATTGCTTGTTTTTTTGTCTTGTTTGCATTCTGTGCAAATTAGGGGTGTGGCATCCCACTTGTTGAGCTGGTCAGTATATATGTAGCTTACATCTGGCTTAGGTGGTCTGATGTTGGAACCCGGTTCTATTTTTCTACCCTTTTATATGCATTACTTCAACTTTGATATACAGTAAGGTTTTTAATATAGACAGTGTAGGACCGTCCCATTTAGGGTCACCTTGTCGCTGGTGGGATGGCTTGTATACTTTTTTTGATCAAAAATAGTTCACTAAGTACCCTATATTTCATATGCAACTTTGCTTTACATTTATATATTATGATGGTAGGGTATGTGATATATTTTTTGTCTTTTGTTGGTTTTGCATCTTTTTGCTAGTGTGAACATGCTCTTATTTCTTGCATGTGTACCATCTTAGACCTCAGTTCACATTGCTTGGGTTTTTGTCTTGTTTGCATTCTGTGCAAATAAGGGGTGTGGCATCCCCCTTGTTGAGCTGGTCAGTATATATGTAGCTTACCACGGGCTTAGGTGGTCTGATGGTGGGACCCGCTTCTATTTGTTTACCCTTTTATATGCATTACTTTAACATTGATATACAGTAAGGTTTTTATTATAGACAGTGTAGGACCGTCCCAATTAGGGTCACCTTGTCGCTGGTGGGACGGCTTGTATACTTATTTTGATCAAAAATAGTTCACTAAGTACCCTATATTTCATATGCAGCTTTGCTTTACATTTATATATTATGATGGTAGGGTATGTGATATATTTTTTGTCTTTTGTAGGTTTTGTATCTTTTTGCTAGTGTGAACATGCTCTTATTTCTTGCATGTGTCCCATCTTAGACCTCAGTTCACATTGCTTGGTTTTTTGTCTTGTTTGCATTCTGTGCAAATTAGGGGTGTGGCATCCCCCTTGTTGAGCTGGTCAGTATATATGTAACTTACCACGGGCTTAGGTGGTCTGATGTTGGGACCCGTTTCTATTTGTCTACCCTTTAATATGCATTACTTCAGCTTTGATATACAGCAAGGTTTTTAATATAGACAGTGTAGGACCGTCCCAATTAGGGTCACTTTGTCGCTGGTGGGACAGCTTGTATACTTATTTTGATCAAAAATAGTTCACTAATTACCCTATATTTCATATGCAACTTTGCTTTACATTTATATATTATGATGGTAGGGTATGTGATATATTTTTTGTCTTTTGTAGGTTTTGTATCTTTTTGCTAGTGTGAACATGCTCTTATTTCTTGCATGTGTACCATCTTAGACCTCAGTTCACATTGCTTGGGTTTTTGTCTTGTTTGCATTCTGTGCAAATTAGGGGTGTGGCATCCCCCTTGTTGAGCTGGTCAGTATATATGTAGCTTACCACGGGCTTACGTGGTCTGATGGTGGGACCCGGTTCTATTTGTCTACACTTTTATATGCATTATTTCAACATTGATATACAGTAAGGTTTTTATTATAGACAGTGTAGGGCCGTCCCAATTATGGTCACCATGTCGCTGGTGGGAGGGCTTGTATACTTATTTTGATCAAAAATAGTTCACTAAGTACCCTATATTTCATATGCAACTTTGCTTTACATTTATATATTATGATGGTAGGGTATGTGATATATTTTTTGTCTTTTGTAGGTTTTGTATCTTTTTGCTAGTGTGAACATGCTCTTATTTCTTGCATGTGTCCCATCTTAGACCTCAGTTCACATTGCTTGGTTTTTTGTCTTGTTTGCATTCTGTGCAAATTAGGGGTGTGGCATCCCCCTTGTTGAGCTGGTCAGTATATATGTAACTTACCACGGGCTTAGGTGGTCTGATGTTGGGACCCGTTTCTATTTGTCTACCCTTTAATATGCATTACTTCAACTTTGATATACAGCAAGGTTTTTAATATAGACAGTGTAGGACCGTCCCAATTAGGGTCACTTTGTCGCTGGTGGGACAGCTTGTATACTTATTTTGATCAAAAATAGTTCACTAATTACCCTATATTTCATATGCAACTTTGCTTTACATTTATATATTATGATGGTAGGGTATGTGATATATTTTTTGTCTTTTGTAGGTTTTGTATCTTTTTGCTAGTGTGAACATGCTCTTATTTCTTGCATGTGTACCATCTTAGACCTCAGTTCACATTGCATGGGTTTTTGTCTTGTTTGCATTCTGTGCAAATTAGGGCTGTGGCATCCCCCTTGTTGAGCTGGTCAGTTCATATGTAGCTTACCACGGGCTTAGGTGGTCTGATGGTGGGACCCTGTTCTATTTGTCTACCCTTTTATATGCATTACTACAACTTTGATATACAGTAAGGTTTTTATTATAGACAGTGTATGACCGTCCCAATTAGGGTCACCTTGTCGCTGGTGGGACAGCTTCTATACTTTTTTTGATCAAAAATAGTTCCCTAAGTACCCTATATTTCATATGCAACTTTGCTTTACATTTATATATTATGATGGTAGGGTATGTGATATATTTTTTGTCTTTTATAGGTTTTGTATCTTTTTGCTAGTGTGAACATGCTCTTATTTCTTGCATGTGTACCATCTTAGACCTCAGTTCACATTTCTTGTTTTTTTGTCTTGTTTGCATTCTGAGCAAATTAGGGGTGTGGCATCCCTCTTGTTGAGCTAGTTAGTATATATGTAGCTTACCCTGGGCTTAGGTGGTCTGATGTTGGGACCCGGTTCTATTTGTCTACCCTTTTATATGCATTACTTCAACTTTGATATACAGTAAGGTTTTTAATATAAACAGTGTAGGACCGTCCCAATTAGGGTCACCTTGTCGCTTGTGGGACGGCTTGTATACTTTTTTTGATCAAAAATAGTTCACTAAGTACCCTATATTTCATATGCAACTTTGCTTTACATTTATATATTATGATGGTAGGGTATGTGATATATTTTTGGACTTTTGTAGGTTTTGTATCTTTTTGCTAGTGTGAACATGCTCTTATTTCTTGCATGTGTACCATCTCAGACCTCAGTTCACATTGCTTGTTTTTTTGTCTTGTTTGCATTCTGTGCAAATTAGGGGTGTGGCATCCCTCTTGTTGAGCTGGTCAGTATATATGTAGCTTACATCTGGCTTAGGTGGTCTGATGTTGGAACCCGGTTCTATTTTTCTACCCTTTTATATGCATTACTTCAACTTTGATATACAGTAAGGTTTTTAATATAGACAGTGTAGGACCGTCCCATTTAGGGTCACCTTGTCGCTGGTGGGATGGCTTGTATACTTTTTTTGATCAAAAATAGTTCACTAAGTACCCTATATTTCATATGCAACTTTGCTTTACATTTATATATTATGATGGTAGGGTATGTGATATATTTTTTGTCTTTTGTTGGTTTTGCATCTTTTTGCTAGTGTGAACATGCTCTTATTTCTTGCATGTGTACCATCTTAGACCTCAGTTCACATTGCTTGGGTTTTTGTCTCGTTTGCATTCTGTGCAAATAAGGGGTGTGGCATCCCCCTTGTTGAGCTGGTCAGTATATATGTAGCTTACCACGGGCTTAGGTGGTCTGATGGTGGGACCCGCTTCTATTTGTTTACCCTTTTATATGCATTACTTTAACATTGATATACAGTAAGGTTTTTATTATAGACAGTGTAGGACCGTCCCAATTAGGGTCACCTTGTCGCTGGTGGGACGGCTTGTATACTTATTTTGATCAAAAATAGTTCACTAAGTACCATATATTTCATATGCAGCTTTGCTTTACATTTATATATTATGATGGTAGGGTATGTGATATATTTTTTGTCTTTTGTAGGTTTTGTATCTTTTTGCTAGTGTGAACATGCTCTTATTTCTTGCATGTGTCCCATCTTAGACCTCAGTTCACATTGCTTGGTTTTTTGTCTTGTTTGCATTCTGTGCAAATTAGGGGTGTGGCATCCCCCTTGTTGAGCTGGTCAGTATATATGTAACTTACCACGGGCTTAGGTGGTCTGATGTTGGGACCCGTTTCTATTTGTCTACCCTTTAATATGCATTACTTCAACTTTGATATACAGCAAGGTTTTTAATATAGACAGTGTAGGACCGTCCCAATTAGGGTCACTTTGTCGCTGGTGGGACAGCTTGTATACTTATTTTGATCAAAAATAGTTCACTAATTACCCTATATTTCATATGCAACTTTGCTTTACATTTATATATTATGATGGTAGGGTATGTGATATATTTTTTGTCTTTTGTAGGTTTTGTATCTTTTTGCTAGTGTGTACATGCTCTTATTTCTTGCATGTGTACCATCTTAGACCTCAGTTCACATTGCTTGGGTTTTTGTCTTGTTTGCATTCTGTGCAAATTAGGGGTGTGGCATCCCCCTTGTTGAGCTGGTCAGTATATATGTAGCTTACCACGGGCTTACGTGGTCTGATGGTGGGACCCGGTTCTATTTGTCTACACTTTTATATGCATTATTTCAACATTGATATACAGTAAGGTTTTTATTATAGACAGTGTAGGGCCGTCCCAATTATGGTCACCATGTCGCTGGTGGGAGGGCTTGTATACTTATTTTGATCAAAAATAGTTCACTAAGTACCCTATATTTCATATGCAACTTTGCTTTACATTTATATATTATGATGGTAGGGTATGTGATATATTTTTTGTCTTTTGTAGGTTTTGTATCTTTTTGCTAGTGTGAACATGCTCTTATTTCTTGCATGTGTCCCATCTTAGACCTCAGTTCACATTGCTTGGTTTTTTGTCTTGTTTGCATTCTGTGCAAATTAGGGGTGTGGCATCCCCCTTGTTGAGCTGGTCAGTATATATGTAACTTACCACGGGCTTAGGTGGTCTGATGTTGGGACCCGTTTCTATTTGTCTACCCTTTAATATGCATTACTTCAACTTTGATATACAGCAAGGTTTTTAATATAGACAGTGTAGGACCGTCCCAATTATGGTCACTTTGTCGCTGGTGGGACAGCTTGTATACTTATTTTGATCAAAAATAGTTCACTAATTACCCTATATTTCATATGCAACTTTGCTTTACATTTATATATTATGATGGTAGGGTATGTGATATATTTTTTGTCTTTTGTAGGTTTTGTATCTTTTTGCTAGTGTGAACATGCTCTTATTTCTTGCATGTGTACCATCTTAGACCTCAGTTCACATTGCATGGGTTTTTGTCTTGTTTGCATTCTGTGCAAATTAGGGCTGTGGCATCCCCCTTGTTGAGCTGGTCAGTTCATATGTAGCTTACCACGGGCTTAGGTGGTCTGATGGTGGGACCCTGTTCTATTTGTCTACCCTTTTATATGCAATACTACAACTTTGATATACAGTAAGGTTTTTATTATAGACAGTGTATGACCGTCCCAATTAGGGTCACCTTGTCGCTGGTGGGACAGCTTCTATACTTTTTTTGATCAAAAATAGTTCCCTAAGTACCCTATATTTCATATGCAACTTTGCTTTACATTTATATATTATGATGGTAGGGTATGTGATATATTTTTTGTCTTTTGTAGGTTTTGTATCTTTTTGCTAGTGTGAACATGCTCTTATTTCTTGCATGTGTACCATCTTAGACCTCAGTTCACATTGCTTGGGTTTTTGTCTTGTTTGCATTCTGTGCAAATTAGGGGTGTGGCATCCCCCTTGTTGAGCTGGTCAGTATATATGTAGCTTACCACGGGCTTACGTGGTCTGATGGTGGGACCCGGTTCTATTTGTCTACACTTTTATATGCATTATTTCAACATTGATATACAGTAAGGTTTTTATTATAGACAGTGTAGGGCCGTCCCAATTATGGTCACCATGTCGCTGGTGGGAGGGCTTGTATACTTATTTTGATCAAAAATAGTTCACTAAGTACCCTATATTTCATATGCAACTTTGCTTTACATTTATATATTATGATGGTAGGGTATGTGATATATTTTTTGTCTTTTGTAGGTTTTGTATCTTTATGCTAGTGTGAACATGCTCTTATTTCTTGCATGTGTACCATCTTAGACCTCAGTTCACATTGCTTGGTTTTTTGTCTTGTTTGCATTCTGTGCATATTAGGGGTGTGGCATCCCTCTTGTTGAGCTGGTCAGTATATATGTAGCTTACCACGGGCTTAGGTGGTCTGATGTTGGGACCCGGTTCTATTTGTCTACCCTTTTATATGCATTACTTCAACATTGATATACAGTAAGGTTTTTAATATAGACAGTGTAGGACCGTCCCAATTAGGGTCACCTTGTCGCTGGTAGGACGGCTTTTATACTTTTTTTGATCAAAAATAGTTCACTAAGTACCCTATATTTCATAGGCAACTTTGCTTTACATTTATATATTATGATGGTAGGGTATGTGATATATTTTTTGTCTTTTGTAGGTTTTGTATCTTTTTGCTAGTGTGAACATGCTCTTATTTCTTGCATGTGTACCATCTTAGACCTCAGATCACATTGCTTGGTGTAACATACCTGGCGGCGTCCTTGCATGGTGGTCCATCTCCCACTGTGCAAGAGCGCGCAATTGATCTCCAGTCCAGAATGTCTCTCTGGCTTCCCTCCTTGCTGTCTGTTTGTCTGTTTTGGCTGCATAGGGCGACGCCCGCTGAACTTCCTGTTTCTTGTACCTGCTGCGGACACGCCCCTGTTGCACCTTCAGCCTATTGCTGTCCATCTTTGGGTATTTATACCACCTTCTTCCTCAAGATGGCGCCTGAGCATTGTGTCCTGTCAGTCGGCTTTTTGTCTCTGACATGCCAGGTCCTATCCTGTTTTCCTGCCTGTTTTCCAGTTCTGTGTCTGAAATGTGGTCTGTTCTTGTGAACACGCTTCTTGCCTGTTCTTTCGCCTTCTAAGGGCCATATTCCTAGATCTGCCTGTCTGTGCCTTGCGGTATCTGTTCCCGTCTGAACAGAGTCCTGTTTGTGTCTCTGCCTTGCGGTATCTGTTCCCGTCTGAACAGAGTCCTGTTTGTGTCCCTGCCTTGCGGTATCTGTTCCTGTCTGAACTGAGTCCTGTCTATGTCTCCTGCCTTGCGGTGTCAGTTCCTGTGTCTGAACTGAGTCCTGTCTGTGTACTCTTGCCTGCTGTATTTCCAGGCCTGTCTGAACACGCTCCTAGCCTGTTCCTTCCGCCTTCTAGGGGCCGATTACCTAGATCCGTTCCTGTATCTTGTCTGTCCTGTCTGAACACGCTCCTTGCCTGTTCGTCCCGCCTCTCTGGGGGCCGTATTCCCAGACCCGCTCCTGTATCCCGCTGCAGTGTCGGTCTCTTTCGTACACTCAGTTCCAGTCTGAACTCTCTCCTATCCTTTACCTGTTTTGCCTCTATGTCCGTTCCTTTCCTTTTTCTGCAGAGTCTGAACTCGTACCTAACTTCTGCCTGATGTCTCTGTACTTCCGTTTGTGAGTTTCTGGTCCACTCGCTACTTCACTGCAAGTACCCTGTGGGTATCTGGCTCTGCCTTTCCCTTCCTGTCTGTTCCATGTGTACAGAGCCCTGTCCGTCCTGCTCTGACTCTTTGCTCACTGCTCCGGCAGCCTTGCTCCGCTCTGACCCTTTTGCTCACTGCTCCGGCAGCCTTGCTCCGCTCTGACCCTTTTGTTCACTGCTCCGGCAGTCCTGTCCTGCCCTGCTTCTGCCCACTGCTCCGGCAGTCCTGTCCTGCCCTGCTTCTGCCCGCTGCTCCGGCAGTCCTGTCCTGCCCTGCTTCTGCCCGCTGCTCCGGCAGTCCTGTCCTGCCCTGCTTCTGCCCGCTGCTCCGGCAGTCCTGTCCTGCCCTGCTTCTGCCCGCTGCTCCGGCAGTCCTGTCCTGCCCTGCTTCTGCCCGCTGCTCCGGCAGTCCTGTCCTGCCCTGCTTCTGCCCGCTGCTCCGGCAGTCCTGTCCTGTCCTGCCCTGCTTCTGCCCGCTGCTCCAGCAGTCCTGTCCTGCCCTGCTTCTGCCCGCTGCTCCGGCAGTCCTGTCCTGCCCTGCTTCTGCCCGCTGCTCCGGCAGTCCTGTCCTGCCCTGCTTGTGCTCGCTGCTCCTGCAGCCCCGTCCTGCTCTGTTCTTGCCCACCGCTTTGGGCGTTCCCTCTCTGCTGTGGTTGTCTACCGCATCTGCGGTTCTGTGACCCAGTCTGTACTGGGTCTTAACCTTTCTGTGCTCCAGCCCGTCCTTTCGGCCAGTACCTCCCTGCCTGCATACTCGCCTGTATCCTCCCATCTGCATACCTGCCGTGTTTGCTTACATCCACCAGTCTGTGCCAGCCTAACCTGCCTGTTCCAGTAATCCCAGTGTGGGTCAACCCCCGTGTCCGGAGTTTGACCTGGAGTAGCACCTGGTCCCTCTGCCCGGTTTCTCCCTGGTGCACTGGCGTCGTATGCCGTCGTGCCACCTTGGTCGGATCGGCCAGATACTTAGTCACGCCCCTCCAGGCACTCTCCGGTCCATGGTCCAGTGGAACCACAACACCCGCACACGCCAGTCAGTCCGGGCGTGTGCATAACAGCATGCTCAGGCCATGGTTCCCGTTGAGCCCCACGGCCTTCGCTCTCTGAGAAGTTTTCCAGCGAATACATGCATTAAAAATAAATAAATAAATTTTTTTTTTTTTTTTTTTCTCAGCTGAGTTCCAGGCGAATTACGCACCCGTCCAGATGGATCTATCTGCTCTCGTTCCTGCGGATCCGCCACGTTACTATGGGGATCCAAGACAAAGTCGTGCATTTGTGGAGCAATGCATGCTACACTTCAAGTTCTACCCTCTATGTTTTCCCACCGATCGGGTTAAGGTGGCATTCATTATGTCTTACCTGGCGGGTGATGCCTTGGAATGGATCAACCCCCTATATGAAACACAGGATCCGATCCTCCTGGACCTAATGGCCTTCCTGGTGGCCTTTCTAATGGTCTTCGATGATCCTAACCCGGAGGCTCCTGCTGAAGCTTCACCTCCCAATATCCCGGAGCAGCCCCGATGGGTAATGTGTGTGGGTAGCGCAATAGTCCTCCAGCCCAATGAGACTACTGCCCACCCAGAATCCTCACAGGGTGACTACGCTTTCCGGAATACTTCTCCCAACCTCAAGAGGCAGTCCAGACGTGCTAGACGTAGAGGCAAGCCGTCACGCCAGGGTCTGTCCTCCCTGAGACCTCCTGACCCCAACCTTGAAGTCCCTACTGAAGCTTCATCTCCCTGTATCCCGGAGAAGCCCCAACGGGTAATGTGCGTGGGTAGTGCTCCGGTTCTCCTGCCCGAAGAGACTTCTGCCCATCCAGACTCCACACAGGAGAACTTCCTGCACCCGGCATCAGATGCTTCACCCACTTTAACCGGTGTGCATGTCCAAGGATGCTCCAAAGCTGTGGTTACCTCTGAGTCTGTGCACCTCTACTACCTGGCGGAGGACCCCCTGTTGCCTCCTGAATCCTCCGGGATACCACTCGATGACAAATGGAGAGAGACTTCTCTACACTCGGTACTCGATACTTTGTCCGCTTCGTCCTGTGAGCCTGACAATGGGTACCCCAAAGTGGTAGTTACCCCCGAGTCTCTACACCCCTCCGACCAGGCGGAGGACCTCCAGTTGTCTCCAGAACCCTTCGGGGTGCTACCTGGTAGCGAAAGGACAGAGACTCTCCTTTACTCTGTACCTGATACCTCGCTCGCTTCGTCCAGTGAGTCCAACCTAGTGTACTCCGAAGCAGAGGTTACTCCCGAGTCTCTACACCCCTCCGACCAGGCGGAGGACCTCCAGTTGTCTCCAGAACCCTTCGGGGTGCCACCTGGTGGTGAATGGACAGAGACTTTCCTATATCCTGGATCTGATACCTCGCTTGCTTCGTCCAGTGAGTCCGACCTTGTGTACTCTGAAGCAGAGGTTACCCTTGAGTCTCTACACCCCTCTGACCAGGCGGAGGACCTCCAGTTGTCTCCAGAACCCTTCGGGGTGCCACCTGGTGGTGAATGGACAGAGACTTTCCTATACTCGGTACCCGATACCTCGCCTGCTTCCTCCAGTGAGTCCGACCTAGTGTACTCTGAAGCAGATGTTTTCTCTGAGCCTCTGCACTCTTCTGACCCGGCGGAGGACCTCCAGTTGTTTCCTGAATTCTCCGGGGTACCACCAGATAATAAAGAGACAGTGACTTTTCCTCATTATGTACCTGATAACCCGTCTATTTCTTCCTGTGAGCTTGACAAGATGTACCTCGAAGCAGAGATTACCCCCAAGTCTCTGTCCCCCTCCAACCCGGTGAGGGACTTCCAGTTGTCTCCTGTACCCTCTGGGGTGCCACCTGAAAATATGTGGAGAGAGACTTCCTTGTGTGCTGTTCCTGGTACTCCACCCGTTTCGTCTGTTGCTAAGGATGGCTGGATAGGAGGTAGCATCCTAGCTAACCAGATGAGATCAATTTTTCCTGTGGACAGTGGAAGTGATCTCCTTGAAGTGAACGACTGGTCCTCGAATTCCCTGCGGAAGATTCTGGCAGGCCTGAAGAAGAGGGGGCGTAAGGGGGGGGGTACTGTAACATACCTGGCGGCATCCTTGCATGGTGGTCCATCTCCCACTGTGCAAGAGCGCGCAATTGATCTCCAGTCCAGAATGTCTCTCTGGCTTCCCTCCTTGCTGTCTGTTTGTCTGTTTTGGCTGCATAGGGCGACGCCCGCTGAACTTCCTGTTTCTTGTACCTGCTGCGGACACGCCCCTGTTGCACCTTCAGCCTATTGCTGTCCATCTTTGGGTATTTATACCACCTTCTTCCTCAAGATGGCGCCTGAGCATTGTGTCCTGTCAGTCGGCTTTTTGTCTCTGACATGCCAGGTCCTATCCTGTTTTCCTGCCTGTTTTCCAGTTCTGTGTCTGAAATGTGGTCTGTTCTTGTGAACACGCTTCTTGCCTGTTCTTTCGCCTTCTAAGGGCCGTATTCCTAGATCTGCCTGTCTGTGCCTTGCGGTATCTGTTCCCGTCTGAACAGAGTCCTGTTTGTGTCTCTGCCTTGCGGTATCTGTTCCCGTCTGAACAGAGTCCTGTTTGTGTCCCTGCCTTGCGGTATCTGTTCCTGTCTGAACTGAGTCCTGTCTATGTCTCCTGCCTTGCGGTGTCAGTTCCCGTGTCTGAACTGAGTCCTGTCTGTGTACTCTTGCCTGCTGTATTTCCAGGCCTGTCTGAACACGCTCCTAGCCTGTTCCTTCCGCCTTCTAGGGGCCGATTACCTAGATCCGTTCCTGTATCTTGTCTGTCCTGTCTGAACACGCTCCTTGCCTGTTCGTCCCGCCTCTCTGGGGGCCGTATTCCCAGACCCGCTCCTGTATCCCGCTGCAGTGTCGGTCTCTTTCGTACACTCAGTTCCAGTCTGAACTCTCTCCTATCCTTTACCTGTTTTGCCTCTATGTCCGTTCCTTTCCTTTTTCTGCAGAGTCTGAACTCGTACCTAACTCCTGCCTGATGTCTCTGTACTTCCGTTTGTGAGTTTCTGGTCCATTCGCTACTTCACTGCAAGTACCCTGTGGGTATCTGGCTCTGCCTTTCCCTTCCTGTCTGTTCCGTGTGTACAGAGCCCTGTCCGTCCTGCTCTGACTCCTTGCTCACTGCTCCGGCAGCCTTGCTCCGCTCTGACCCTTTTGCTCACTGCTCCGGCAGCCTTGCTCCGCTCTGACCCTTTTGTTCACTGCTCCGGCAGTCCTGTCCTGCCCTGCTTCTGCCCACTGCTCCGGCAGTCCTGTCCTGCCCTGCTTCTGCCCGCTGCTCCGGCAGTCCTGTCCTGCCCTGCTTCTGCCCGCTGCTCCGGCAGTCCTGTCCTGCCCTGCTTCTGCCCGCTGCTCCGGCAGTCCTGTCCTGCCCTGCTTCTGCCCGCTGCTCCGGCAGTCCTGTCCTGCCCTGCTTCTGCCCGCTGCTCCGGCTGTCCTGTCCTGCCCTGCTTCTGCCCGCTGCTCCGGCAGTCCTGTCCTGTCCTGCCCTGCTTCTGCCCGCTGCTCCGGCAGTCCTGTCCTGCCCTGCTTCTGCCCGCTGCTCCGGCAGTCCTGTCCTGCCCTGCTTCTGCCCGCTGCTCCGGCAGTCCTGTCCTGCCCTGCTTGTGCTCGCTGCTCCTGCAGCCCTGTCCTGCTCTGTTCTTGCCCACCGCTTTGGGCGTTCCCTCTCTGCTGTGGTTGTCTACCGCATCTGCGGTTCTGTGACCCAGTCTGTACTGGGTCTTAACCTTTCTGTGCTCCAGCCCGTCCTTTCGGCCAGTACCTCCCTGCCTGCATACTCGCCTGTATCCTCCCATCTGCATACCTGCCGTGTTTGCTTACATCCACCAGTCTGTGCCAGCCTAACCTGCCTGTTCCAGTAATCCCAGTGTGGGTCAACCCCCGTGTCCGGAGTTTGACCTGGAGTAGCACCTGGTCCCTCTGCCCGGTTTCTCCCTGGTGCACTGGCGTCGTATGCCGTCGTGCCACCTTGGTCGGATCGGCCAGATACTTAGTCACGCCCCTCCAGGCACTCTCCGGTCCATGGTCCAGTGGAACCACAACACCCGCACACGCCAGTCAGTCCGGGCGTGTGCATAACACTTGGGTTTTTGTCTTGTTTGCATTCTGTGCAAATTAGGGGTGTGGCATCCCCCTTGTTGAGCTGGTCAGTATATATGTAGCTTACCACAGGCTTAGGTGGTCTGATGTTGGGACCCGGTTCTATTTGTCTACCCTTTTATATGCATTACTTCAACTTTGATAAACAGTAAGTAAGGTTTTTAATATAGACAGTGAAGGACCGTCCCAGTTAGGGTCAATTTGTCGCTGGTGGGACGGCTTATATACTTTTTTTGATCAAAAATAGTTCACTAAGTACCCTATATTTCATTTGCAACTTTGCTTTACATTTATATATTATGATGGTAGGGTATGTGATATATTTTTTGTCTTTTGTAGGTTTTGTATCTTTTTGCTAGTGTGAACATGCTCTTATTTCTTGCATGTGTACCATCTTAGACCTCAGTTCACATTGCTTGGTTTTTTGTCTTGTTTGCATTCTGTGCAAATTATAGGTGTGGCATCCCTCTTATTGAGCTGGTCAGTATATATGTAGCTTACCACGGGCTTAGGTGGTCTGATGTTGGGATCCGGTTCTATTTGTCTATCCTTTTATATGCATTACTTCAACTTTGATATACAGTAAGGTTTTTAATATTGACAGTGTAGGACCGTCCCAATTAGGGTCACCTTGTCGCTGGTGGGACGGCTTGTATACTTATTTTGATCAAAAATAGTTCACTAAGTACCCTATATTTCATTTGAAACTTTGCTTTACATTTATATATCATGATGGTAGGGTATGTGATATATTTTTTGTCTTTTGTAGGTTTTGTATCTTTTTGCTAGTGTGAACATGCTCTTATTTCTTGCATGTGTACCATCTTAGACCTCAGTTCACATTGCTTGGTTTTTTATCTATTCCACATGGTATGGGTCTCAAGGCTGTGGACCACTATCTAGGTACTAGAGGCCACCAATTTAGTAGACATAATGCCTTTGTTCTATGCTCCCTTGAATTCTGTCTCACTAAGAACTTTTTTCTCTTTGACAACAAGTACTTCCACTGGCTCAGGGGCACTGCAATAGGGAGCCCTTGTCCTCCCTCATATGCTAATTTGCTCCTTGGCTGGTGGGAGGAAACAAAGGTTTTTTGTGAACCCCCCATTCCTTTGAGTGACAGAGTCGTCATCTGGCTCCCTTACATTGATGACGTTTTTGTCATATGGAAGGGATCCGAGACTCTCTTTAGTGAGTTTGTTGAGCAACTTGACGTGAACGATATTGGTTTGCTTTTCACGTATGAGAGTCATCGGAATGTACTGCCGTTCCTCGACGTCCGCATCCATAAAAAAGAAAATTTGGAATTAAGTACAATAAATTACAGGAAACCTACCGCCACCAATTCTCTGTTAAGGTGGGAGAGTGGGCATCCAGGCACGCTTAAGAGAGTGATCCCCAAGGGGCAATACTTGAGAATACGTAGAGATTGTTCGGACCTTGGCGTTTTTAAAAAACATGCCAATGATTTACGGGAACGCTTTGTCGATAGAGGATATCCTAAAAATATTCTTACTGAGGCCTATAAAAATTCCCTGTCTAAAGATCGGAAGGCCCTGCTGACCCCTAAGGCTGTGAAGGAAGAGCCGAGTATTTACAGGTTCATTACTAAGTTCTTCAATGGGTCTAAGGTTAGGGAGATCCTAAAACGACATTGGCCTGTTTAGCTCATGGAGGCGGACATCAGAGAGGCGGTGGATCCCTTTCCACAGATTACCTTTAAGGGGAGATCATTAAAAGATAGGCTGGTCCACAGCCATTTTAAGGAGACCCCTGATCCTTCATGGCTGGGGAACCAGATCAAGGGCTGCTACAGGTGTGGCATCTGCAGTGCTTGTGAGTCAGTTACAAAGGGCAGGATGTTCAGTGGAATTGTGACCAAGAAGGATTACACTATACGACAATTTATTAACTGTCACACTACTGGAGTGATATATAAGGCCACGTGCCTTTGTGGCATTGAGTATGTGGGAAAGACCAAACGTGAGTTTACGAAAAGAATTAGAGAGCACATACGTGATATCATGAAGAAACGCGACACCCCAATTGCAAATCATGTCAATAGAGTATACAATGGTGATACTAGGTACATTCAGTTTATGGATATTGATAGGATTGACAAGTACAGTAATCAACACTATCACTGTACTTATTATATATGTGACTGACATGTTTCTATCTATCTAATCTATGTGTGATGCTCTATTCTTTCTGTTATAAATTGTCGGGTATCGATGTTGAATTGCCGCCGGCTTTTTTAAAGAGACGGTGCATGAAAACACTATTATTTTTTTTTAATAAATCCTTTAACACTAAATGACAAGTACAGTAACCCACACTGTCACTGTACTTCTTATATGTGTGACTGACATGTTTCTATCTATCTAATCTATGTGTGATGCTCTATTTTTCTGTTCTAAATTGTCGGGTACCGGTGTATGCCGCTGCTGAATTGCTGGCTTTTCATGTTTCACTGTGAGCACTGTTTCCATCGATTTGGGCAACTAGTGTAATGCCACAACCACCATGGCTGTGACATTACAGTGAGTGGCAGACAATCCCTGCATGATGTGAAAAAGTCCAGTTACGCTTTTGGTGCACGAACAGTTATCGAACAAAACCTCGAACAGCCGAATTTTTTGCAAATCGTTCGCGTTCGTCGAACAACTCGAACACCGCCCAAAACAGCTCGAATTTAATATTGGCGAACAGTTTTAGTCGAACACCGCTCATCTCTAGTAATCAAGCCACTTATGATAAGGTTTGCCTCAATACATTTGTTTGGCTGAACTAAAATGTACCGATTTAGCCTGGTTTGTTTCATATGGCCATATATAGAGTGTATACACCGTATATTGAGCCTTGTGCCGCTTGTGTTCTACATTTGGCTAGAAAACCTGTTAATTTTTATATGATCTGCTTTTGGAGTTTATCTGAATAAGGACTCCACCCTCTTGCCTTTGTGGAGTTGGTTTGTTTATAGTATAGGATAATACAAAGTTAGGGCTCCACTTGCCCTAACCTTTGGGAGCAACTTTGGCCCTTCTGTAACATTACTTGTCTTTTCCGAGTACATCAGAGTGTATATTTTTATATGTGGTGCACTTATTGCTTTCTGGGTTCCATTTTTAAGTATTTCTTAATTAAGTTTATTAGTTTTATCCCTCTGCTACTTATCATTGTGTAGTATCCCCTCTTCTCTTTACAACTGTTTGTATATGTCTGGGAAGTGAGGAAACCAATTACTGGAGTTTCGGGAGAGGAATATTGTCCTATTCTTGTTTGATATAGGAATCCTGCTGCTCAACAGTCCAGGGGCTTCCTTGCCGGATTTTTCATTTCATAATGCACCAAATGTTTTTTATTGTTGAAAGGTCTGGACTGCAGGCGGCCAGTTCATCACCCGAACTCTTCTTCGGCAAAGCTATGCTGTTGTGATGGATTTAGTATATGGTTTAGTATTGTCTTGCTGAAATATACAAGGCCTTCCCTAAAATGTTGCTCTAAAACATCTATATCAGTGTTTTTCAAATTCTGGAACTCATGGATTCCTAACAGATCAAGTTTTTAGGATTTTCTTAGTATTGCACAGATGATAGAATAATTATCAAGGTAAAAGAAATTGCCACAACTGCTCTCACATGTGCAATACTGAGGAAATCCTGGAAACATGATCTTTTGGAAATTGACAGCGTTTCTGGATTGTGTTAATACAGTCATGGCCGTAAGTTTTGGCACCCTTGAAATTGTTCCAGAAAATGAAGAATTTCTCCCATAAAACTATTGCAGTTACACGTTTTAATATACACATGTTCCTAACAGATCAAGTTTTTAGGATTTTCTTAGTATTGCACAGATGATAGAATAATTATCAAGGTAAAAGAAATTGCCACAACTGCTCTCACCTGAGCAATACTAAGGAAATCCTGGAAACATGATCTGTTGGAAAATGACAGCGTTTCTGGATTGTGTTAATACAGTCATGGCCATAAGCTTTGTCACCCTTGAAATTGTTCCAGAAAATGAAGTATTTCTCCCATAAAACTATTGCAGTTACACTTTTTAATATACACATGTTTATTTCCTTTGTGTATATTGAAACCAGACAAAAAAAGCAAAGAAAATAAGGCAAATTGGACATAATTTCACACAAAACCCCAAAAATGAGCCGAACAAAATTATTGCCACCTTTCCAAAATTGGGGGTAAACAAATTTGTTTCAAGCAACTGATGCTCGTTCAAACTCAGCTGTGGCAAGTAACAGCTATGGGCAATATGAAAATCACACCTAAATCAATATAAAAAGTGGAGATGTTAATTCAATCATTGAATTGTGTGTCTGTGTGTGCCACACTATCAGTGAGAACTGAAAGAGGAGAAGAGAACTGTCTGAGGACTTGAGAACCAAAATCTCAAGGTTAAAAATCCATCTCTAGAGACCTTGATGTTCCTTTGTCCACGGTGCACAACATAATCAAGAAGTTTGCATCCCATGGCACTGTAGCTAATCTCCCTGGACGTGTATGCTAGACAAAAATTGATGAAAGGTTTGCAACACAAGATAGTCTGGATAGTGGATGAGCACCCCAATCAAGTTCTAAATAAATTCAAGTTTTTCTGCAGGCTCAGGATGCATAAGTGTCAGCTTGAACTATCCATCGACATTTGAATGAAATTAAACGCTATGGCAGGTGACCCAGGAGGATCTCAATGTTGACACAGAGACATAAAAAAGCAAAACTGCAGTTTACTAAAATGTATGTAAGCCAGAGTCCTTCTCATCCTGTCTTGTGGACAGATGAGACCAAGATAGAAATGTTTGGTAAAGCACATCATTCTACTGTTTACTGAAAATGGAATGAGGCATACAAAGTAAAAATAAAACACTACATACAGTCAAATATGGTGGAGGTTCAAAGATGTTTTAGAGTTGTTTTGCTGAATCTGGCACTGGGTGCCTTGACTGTGTGCAAGGCATCATGACATCAGAAGACTACCAAAAGATTTTGGGGCACAATGTAGTTAGTGCCCAGTGTCAGAAAGCTGGGTTTGCGTCCTAGGTCAAGGGTCGTCCAGCGGGACAATGACCCCAAACATACTTCAAGAAGCACCCAGAAATGGATGGTAAAAAAGCGCTGGAGAGTTCTGAAGTGGCTAGCAATGAATCCAGATCTAAATCCCATTGAACACCTGTGGAGACATCTTAAAATTGCTGTTGGGAGAAGGCACCCTTCAAATATGAGTGAGATATGGAGCAGTTTGCAAAAGAAGAGTGGTCCAAAATTCCAGTTGAAGCTTGTTGATGTTTACAGCAAGTGATTGATTGTAGCTATTTATTCCAAAGGGTGTGCAACCAAATATTAAGTTGAAGGTGACAACATTTTGGGAGGTTTGTGTGAAATTATGTCTAATTTGCCTTTTTTTCTCTTTTTCTGTGTTGCTCCAATGCACACAAAGGTAATAAACATGTATATAACAAAACATGTGTAATTGCAATAATTTTCTGGGAGAAATACTTCATTTTCTGGAACGATTTCAAGCGTGTCAACACTTTCGGCCATGACTGAAGATGGCTTCTTCTTTGCATGATAGAGATTTAATTGTTATTATGGATTGCATGATGAATGGTATTTACAGAGAATGATTTCTTAAAGTATTCTTGAGCCCATGCAGTGATTTGCACAACATTGTCTGGCCTGTTTTTAATGCACTGATTTTCTAAGTATTGCACAGATAATACAATTATTATCAAGGTAAAATAAATTGCTACAGGTTCTCTCACCTGTGCAATAATAAGGAAATCCTAAAACATGATCTTTTGGAGGCCATGAGGACTGGCGTTTGGGAAACACTGATCTATATAATGCTGACCATTGATTGTGCCTTTCAAAATGTGTAAGCTGCCCGTGCCATAGGCACTGCCACTAATGCAACCCCATAACATCAGAAATGCAGGCTTTTGAACTAGGCACTGATAATATGCTTGGTGGTCCTTCTCCTCTTGAGCAGGACTCATCGTCTATGGTTTCCATGTTTTGAAAATATTATGTATTATGGTGCGATATTTAATGTAATTTTATGTTTTGCAACATATTTTTTAAATTGTTCAACAGTTTTTAGATGCAATTGTCCACAGATTGTCTATAAACAAGCATGTTAGAGGTAGAATCTCTGAGAAGAAAAGATAGTCTGAGGTTCACCAGTCATGTGACTTAATTGAAAATTGACCATCCTGCTTTTTTTCCACCTTTTGTTAATCCTGTCTCAACATTTGTAAGATGTGTGGCTGCCATCAATTTCTAAATTAGTTGTTTTTTTCAATTTAAATTGAAAAATTTCTAACTTTTATTTCATTGTGAATAAAATATGGCTATAAGAGATTTCCAAATCACTGCATTCTTGTTTTCTTTATATTACACAGTATCCCAACGATTTTGGAATTGGAGTTGTAATAATAATAATAAAGCTAATGTAAAACATGCTTTTCAATAATGTGTGAGGATCATGGATGCTATCTATGTAAATTGGGTCGGTATTAGAGATGAGCGAATGTTTTGATGGTTGGGTTCGGCAAATAAACCCGAACATTAAAAAAATGTTTGTGTTCAGGCGCCCTATCACGAACCCGAACAGGGCTCTGAACATCCCTGGCTTCCCACGCTGTCATCTGCATGACAGCTTTAAAGTCTGTCTGCATGACAGTGCGGGAATCAGGGACTGTGACCAACGGTAAGATCGCTACCGTTGGTTACAGCGCTGTGGGATCATGCTGTCAGGTGTCAGCATGATCCCGCAGCTGTGACAGTGACTTGCGGAATAAAGCTTATTGCGAGTCACAGGCGCCGGCTGATGGGACTATTACCCCCATTATCCGGCACCTGCTGTCACTGTACATAAGCTGCCCAACCACCGCTGATGGGAGAAGTAACCTCTCATTAGCTGCGCTTCTGCAATGAAAGTGAAAGTAAAAAAAAAAAAAAATATATAAAACATATATTCACCTCACAGCTAATCCCCGAAGCCATTGTCCCCTGCAATAAAGGTAAAATAATAAACCAACCTCATCCTCACCTATCTGCTGCAAAACATATACCGAGTGTCCCACGTCAATCTCACTAATAAGACCGTCATATCTCCGGATGTGGCTGTGCTATCAGGCAGCCGGTGATACACTGACAGGAGCGCACTGGTTCCCGCAGTGTATCACGAGAAGCTGCCCGCACTGAGGTCACTGGAGTTCATACAGCTGATGATCAGTTAAGCACTCCGGGACCTCACTTGCGAATTTTCCCACACAACACTGATGCTGTATGTGAGGTCCTGGAGCTCTCAGCTGATCAGTAGCTGTTTGAAATCCAGTGACCTCAGCCCCAGCAGCATAGCACTATACACTGACAGGTGTGATTACACTCCTGTCAGTGTATACAGTGCTGTCTTCTACAACAGTCACATCAGTGATTGCTGATGTCCTTCCTGTAGAAGTGACTCGGATCGTCGTGGGTCACTGGGTTTGCATTATGACGGTGGACTGTGAGGGATATTGTTGTTTTTTATTTTTGGTATCATACAGGAGACAAGGGATTTGGGGATTGGGTGTTTGGTAAGTATACAATGTTTTTTATTTTTAAATAAATTACTAAAACCGTGTGGAATTTTATTTAAATAAAATACTTTATTCTGCCCGTGTCTTTATTGAAAAAATGTCAAAAAACTTACTACGGGGTTAGTAATGGGGGCGTCTTATAGATGCCTCTCCATTACTAACCGTGGCTTCATGTCAGCCACCAATACAAGGCTGACATGAACCCGACCTAATTACCGCCCTCGCCACCACTACACAGCAGTGGGAAGAGCAGAGGCTAAGAATTGGCATATCTTATGGATGCGCTATTTTGGGGCCACTGAGGGCTAATATTATTAGCCTCTGAGGGGGCCAGGATCCATAGCCCCTTCCATGGCTAATAATATCAGCTCACATCTGTCTGTTTAGCCTTTGCTGTTTAGATTTTATAGGGGACCCTACGTCAATTATTTTCTGGGGTCCCCCTGTAATTTAGCCAGTAAAGGCTAAGCAAACAACTGTGAGCTGTTACTAATAGCCAGTTAACATCTTTGGCTAATGGCCCCTTCCCCGGCTAGTAATATCAGCCCCCAAAAGTCAGTTTTCCCTCTGCTGGTTATGAAAATGATGCGGGAGCCCACGCCATTTTTTTTTATTTCATTCTTCATTTTATTTCATTTATAAGAAATCCCCTGCCGACTGTGCTTATTTTTAACGCTGCATAAACTCACCCACAGCATGCCAATTTCTGTAGCGGAGACGTAAATCTGAGTTGCAAATTTTGACCGATTGAAATGTCATTATATGTGGTGGATCCGCATGTACTGACTAGAGATGAGTGTTGTTCGACTCGAACTGTTCGCCAATCTCAAATTCGAGCTGTTCTGGGCGGTGTTCGAGCCGTTCGGCGAGCACGAGCGATTTGAAAAAAATTCGGCTGTTCGAGGTTATGTTCGATAACTGTTCGTGCACCAAAATCATAACTGGATTTTTTCTCAGTAATGCTGAAAATTAATGTTAATACGCAGTTTGAGTGTTCAGCAGGGCGGGGGAGGGGCAGGGGATGGATCTCTGCAGGAATAATGAAGATCTCCATTTTTTTTTCTCTTTCCCGCATTTACAGTGGGGAGGTGCAATCTGTCAGCCTATCAGTAGAGCACGGAGCGAACTGCTTTTTTTCACACAAGCAAGGGCATGTGTCATTGGCAGTGTATGTCACATGTCCTTGCCCTATAAGACCCAGCCATTTTCCCGGTCGACACCATTTTCTCACTGCTGCAGCTGCGTGTTAGACGGCACCGCTGTTGCTATACCTTGTTAATTTAAAGCCAATTTTCGCACAAATCTACAGATAGCTTGGGAGTAGGGAATAGTTGTGATTGCAGTTCTTTTAAGGACTAGGTTACAGCATTTCCTATGACTTTTATCAGGCAGGTCTGTGCTCTTAAATAGATAGGTTGGGAGTAAAGACTAATTGTAATTGCAGTCCTTTTCAGGACTAAGTTAGATCAGTTCCTATCTGGTTTTGCCAGGCAGTTCTGTGCCAGTGCTGTGCAAGGTTTTTTTCACAGCATTTGGCTAAATCTAGCAAAGCTAATCCCTTTGGCCTATTGCAGAGTGTGTTAGTCAGTGGAGTAGCCTATCTGTGTTGCAAGCTACACCACCTGTGTATAGAATACCATTTTTTTACTGCACCTAGTGAAGTAAAACGTTTTGGGCATAGCATCATTCTATTAGTCCATCTATACTGACCTCCATAAGGTTGCAAATTGAATATAATTTTTTTCTGCATCTAGCTCTGAAAAAATATTTGGGCTTCTAGCAGTGTGTGGGACTTGTTCTATTAGTCCATCTATACTGACCTCCATCAGGTTGCAAATTAAAAATAATTTTTATTTGCATCTAGCTCTGAAAAAATATTTGGGCTTTTAGCAGTGTGTGGGACTTGTTCTATTAGTCCATCTATACTGACCTCCATCAGGCTGCAAATTGAATATAATTTTTTTCTGCATCTAGCTCTGAAAAAATATTTGGGCTTCTAGCAGTGTGTGGAACTTGGTCTATTAGTCCAACTATACTGACCTCCATCAGGTTGCAAATTGATTATAATTTTTTTCTGCATCTAGCTCTGAAAAAATATTTGGGCGTCTAGCAGTGTCTGGGACTTGTTCTATTAGTCCATCTATACTGACCTCCATCAGGTTGCAAATTGAATATAATTTTTTTCTGCATCTAACCCAGCCAATAGTTTTGGCCTAATACCACAGTTTGGCCACTCTGCTCTGCTCGGTTCCCATCCATTGTTTTTTTGTGCAAACAACTCCAGAGTTGTGAATTAGTTAACCACCAAAATGAGAGGAAAAAGGCCTGCTGCTGGTAGAAAGGGGAATAGGCATGTTGGGAAGGGGAAAAAAGGTTGTGTCCGTGGGGTAGGTGTTAAAGCAACAGTAACATCTGCAGAAGAAAGACCATCTTCCAGCCAAACTAAGATGTCTACTTCTTTTAGCGGACAATGTGATAAGATCCCTTTCTTACGGCCACGCCAATCGCTACAAATTCCAGATGAGGCACAAAAACAGCAGGTGCTTCAACCGAAATCAAGTGCTCCTTTAAGTGGGCTCTCCTCCACATCAACTTCAACATCACAAATATTCCAGTCCTCAGAGGTGTCACCCCCAATCGCACTTGCTTCCTCACAGCTCCCAAATCTCCAGCTGCCCGTCTGAGTATGAGGTAGAACAGATGGTTGAGTCTGCAGAGCTGTTTACTCATACTATAGCCTGGGAATCAGAGGTCGGCTCCAGCTCTTCTGTGAATTCAGACGAGGAAATGATCTGCACTGATGCCCAGAATCTTTATGAGTCGGATCCAGGACCAGACGCAGAAGGTTCTGACCATAATGTAGACCCTCATTCCCAAACTGTAACTCCTGTTGGTGGAGACAATGAGGAAGACGATGATGAGACTCAAATACCTGATTGGAGCGACAACTTTAGTTTTTTGTCAGGACTGGAACAGGTTGGCTCTGAGGACGACGGGTGTGATAACACACAGGGTGATGATGATGAGGTTGGAGATCCCACTTACTGTCAACCCACAGTCAGCCAAGAGATGAGGTCAGCAGAGGAGGTGGAGGAGGATGCTAGTGACGACGAGGTCAGGTTGCGCCTTGCTGGACAGAGACGTAGTACTGGAAGCACGTCAATAACTGCATCCTCAAACACAACTCTGCCTCTGACCACAAGTCGTGGTGGCACTTCAGGTCGCATGGGTGCTTAGCCTTGCATAGCCTGGGCATTTTTTCAGATCGATAAAGATGACCCAACTCGTGTTATCTGTAACATTTGTCAACAAAAGCTAAGTAGAGGCCAAAAAATACATAGTTTGAGTACTTCATGCATGAACCGGCACATGGACATGAAGCACAAGATGCAATGGGAAGCTCACTGTGCTACAATGCGGCCTAGCTGGCCGGGTCAACCACCGTCTGCCCCATCTTGTGCATCTGCGGCCTCTTCATTTTCTGTGACTGGGGGGACAGCAGTCACACCTGTTTTGGGACGCAGACCTGCCACCTCTTTACCCGCAACAGCCAGCGTGATTGGCAGGTCATCATTTTCTTTGGAGGTGGTAACACCAGCTGGTGTTGAGCGCTGTCCGACATTGATAGCACCACCTTTGGATCAAGGCAACCTAACATGTCCGCCTGCATCTTCCTCACAGACCGGCAGTTTGCCGGGGACACCCTTATCAACCCCGTCTAAGCATAACAGCCAGCCCTCGGTCCCTCAGATGTGGACAAGTAAAAGACCATTTCCTCCTAGCCATGAGAAAGCTAAGAGGTTGAATTTCACCATCTGCAAGCTCTTGGCTACAGAAATGCTGCCTTTTCGGCTGGTGGACACAGAGGATTTTCGAGACCTTATGTCCGTCGCAGTGCCCCAGTACCAGATGCCCAGTCGGCACTACTTCTCAAAGAAAGGTGTGCCTGCGCTCCACCAGCATGTCGCACACAACATCACCGCTTCTTTGAGAAACTCTGTGTGTGACAGGGTGCATTTCACCACAGACACTTGGACGAGTAGGCATGGACAGGGGCGTTACATGTCGCTGACTGGGCCCTGGGTAACTATGGTGACAGCAGGACAAGGGGCTGCTGTCCAAGTCTTGCCGTCCCCACGAATTGTGCGTCAATCCACTTTATCTCAAAGTTCCTCCACTGCTTCTGCCTCCTCAACCTCCTCTGGGTCCTCCACCTGCACCCAAAGCATGTCTGGTCATGCCACAAGCTTTCTAACTGCGCAGAAGGAATTCTGCACACCTCCTTACTATGCTGGCAGTAGGGCTCAACGTCATCAGGCGCTTTTTACTTTGAAATGTCTGGGAAATGTGAGTCACACAGCTGAGGAGTTGTGGTCAGCTCTGGAGAACCAATTTCATGAATGGTTGTCTCCACTGGACCTGAAACCAGGGAAGGCCGTGTGTGCGACAATGCTGCAAACCTGGGTGCGGCCCTTCGCCGGGGCAATGTCACACACGTGCCTTGTATGGCTCACGTGTTGAACCTGGTTGTCCAGCAATTTTTAGCCCACTATCCCGGACTAGATGGCCTTCTGCAGAGGGCATGGTCGCTGTGTGCCCACTTCCACCATTCGCATCCCGCAGCTCAGCGACTTACATCTCTACAGAAGTCATTGGGCCTGCCACTTCACCGGCTAAAATGCGATGTGCCTACCCAGTGGAATTCAACTCTGCACATGTTGAAGCGACTGTGGCAGCACCAACAAGCCCTGGTGCAATATGTTCTGACGTATAGCCTGGGCCAACGAGATCCAGAGGTGGGGCAAATCACGCTGGAGGAGTGGTCTCAGATCAGGGACCTATGCACCCTTCTGCACAGTTTTGAAATGGCGACGAAGATGTTTAGTGCTCACGATGCCATTATCAGCATGACTATTCCGGTGATTTACATGCTGGAGCACATGTTAAACAGAATTCGGAGTCAGGTGGTGGCACAAGAGGAGGTGGAGGAAGTAGAGGAGGAGGAGTTGAATGCGGAAGGGCTAACATCTGCAAGGTCCAGACGGTCGGCAGCACCAAGGCGGCAGGCATGTGAGGGTGGGGGAGATGGTTTTACCAGGGTGCATGGTAGTAGCCAAACTAGTGAGGAAGGTGCAGGAGACCAGAAAGAAGTGGAGGACGAACTGATGGAAGACTCATCAGATGAGGGAGAACTTGATCACATTTCTGTTGTGCGAGGTTGGGGGGAGAGGACAGAGGAAGGAAGCATGATTGTTACCTCGCCACCAACACAACAGGGACTTGGTACTCCTGGATGCGCAAGACACATGAGTGCCTTCTTGCTGCACTACCTGCAACATGACCCTCGAATTGTGAGAATTAGAAATAATCCTGACTACTGGGTTGCCACACTGTTAGATCCCCGGTACAAAAGTAAATTTGCAGAAATTATTCCTGCCATAGAAAGGGATGCACGCATGCAGGAGTACCAGCAGAGACTGTTGCAGAATCTTACATGTGTTATGTTCTGCTACCAGAGCTAAGGAAAGAGAGGAGATCTGTCCCTACGATAGAACTCAGCTGAATCCCTACGATGTAACAGGGAACCTGATCCTGCGATCAGACCTGCTAAAGTCCTAAGCTAGTTTGTACGGAGACCTATAGATGTGGGGAAGGAATCCCTACAAGTACTAAGGACTGGGAGGAAAATGGGACACCTCCTAACAGAAATAGTAGCAGACAGACGAACAAACAAAATATATAGAACATAGAGGTCCGTAGACCAAGCAAACTAACAGAGTTAGATACAGAGCACAGGCTAGCTAGAAAGTAGTTATACAATGAAGTCCAGCAAAGCCAGAAGGGCGGAGCAGGATTAAATAGGCTAACAAGGTCATGTGACCAGCAAAGGAAAAAACCTAAGAGCAAGGTTCTAACAGTACCCCCCCTTCTAAGAGGATCCTCCGGATCCCCTAGGACCAGGCTTATCAGGAAATCTCCTGTGAAACGCTCTGGTAAGTCTGGACGCGGAAACATCATCTGACCTCACCCAAGAGTTATCCTCGGGTCCGAAACCTTTCCAGGCCACAAGATACTGCAAACTACCTCTATACCGTCTAGAGTTAAGGATGCGAGAAATTTCATATTCCCCGTCCTCCACCACCGGAGGAACAGAGGCAGAGGCGTCACCATCCGACACAACAGCTTTTTTTAACAGAGAGACATGAAATACTGGATTAATTCTCCAGGAGGTAGGAACCTCCAACCTAACAGCAGATTGGTTGACAACCTGAAGCACCTTAAAGGGCCCTACAAACTTGGGACCCAATTTCTTAGAAGGAATCCTCAACCGCAGATTCCTAGAGGACAACCAAACCATGTCACCAACAGCGAACAAAACCTCCTGTCGTTTCCTATCAAAGTAGTCTTTAGATTTTCTGTTGGCCTCCTGAAGATTACCACGTACATCCGTCCAAACTCTCTCCAAATCACCGGAAAAATTCTCCTCCTCAGGCACGGCAGATCCCAACTTGGAGAACGACCCAAACAACGGATGTCTCCCAGAACAACAAAAAAAAGGCGAACAACCAGCAGAAGAAGATGTATGATTGTTCAGAGCAAATTCAGCAAGTGGCAGAAACTCAGACCACCCCTCTTGATTGTCTGCCACAAAACAACGCAAGAACTGCTCAACATCCTGGTTTTTCCTTTCTGTCTGGCCATTAGATTCAGGATGATATCCGGACGAGAACGACAAATGAACTCCCAACCTGTCACAAAAGGCACGCCAAAAACGAGCCACGAACTGAGGACCCCTATCAGAAACAATGTCAGTAGGAACGCCATGAAGTCTGACAATTTCCTTGACAAAGGCCTTAGCGAGAGTTTTAGCGCAGGGCAGTTTGACGAAGGGAACCAAGTGACACATCTTGCTAAAACGGTCCACGACCACCCAGATAACAGTAAAACCCTCAGAGGGGGGAAGGTCAGTTATAAAGTCCATAGCCAAATGTGTCCAAGGAGCACTGGGAACCTCCAAAGGACAAAGCAACCCCACAGCAGGAGTATGTGAGGACTTAGATCTAGCACATATAGTACATTGACGCACCCACTTAATGACCTCCTTCTGCCATCCAGGCCACCAAAAACTGCGACCCACCAGTCTCTTGGTCTCAGAGATTGCGGGATGACCTGCCAACCGAGACTCGTGACACTCAACAAACAAATCTCTCCTAAAGGTCCCAGGCACAAACAACCTCCCATGAGGAGTGTTAGATGGGGCATTCTCCTGTGCTTTAAGAATCTCATCTTCCAAAACGGAGTCCAAAGCAGCTATCACAACACCTTCTTGTAAAATGTTCTCCTCTTTCTCAGCACCGACTATGGGAGAAAAACTGCGAGACAAGGCATCCGCCTTAACATTCTTAGTACCAGGGATGTAAGTAACGGAGAAATTAAACCGCGAGAAAAACAGTGCCCACCTAGCCTGACGGGCATTCAGGCGCTTGGCAGCATCAAGATATATCAGATTTTTATGATCCGTAAGAACCTGAACGGGAAATTCCGCACCTTCCAAGAAGTGGCGCCAGTGTTCAAATGTGAGTTTAATAGCCAGCAATTCCCGATTACCAATATCGTAATTCAGTTCAGTCTCCGAAAATTTTTTGAAAAAAAGGCACAGGGATGTAATCCATCCCCGTTATCCTGAGACAATACTGCGCCAACCCCCACAGAGGAAGCATCAGCCTCAACCAAAAACGGCTTAGTCACATCAGGCTGCATAAGGATGGGAGCAGAGGTGAACCTCTCCTTGAGATACACAAAAGCTTCAATGGCCTCAGAAGACCACTGAACCACATCAGCACCTTTCCTGGTGAGATCGGTCAGAGGTTTGACAATACTAGAAAATTTTTTTATGAATTTTCTGTAATAATTGGCGAAACCTAAAAAACTCTGTATCGATTTCAAACCAATAGGCCTAGGCCATTCCTGTACAGCTTGAACTTTCACCGGGTCCATCTCAAAACCATCGCTGGAGATAATGTAACCCAAAAAACTAATTCTCTGTACAGCGAACTCACATTTCTCCAGCTTAGCAAAAAGCGAATTGTCCATTAATAACTGTAATACCTCACGTACGCTCCGCCAATGAGACTCCAGATCCGGCGAATAAATCAAAATGTCATCCAAATACACAACCACATTTTTGCCGATCAAAGGTCTAAGGATGTCATTAATAATATTCTGAAAAAATGCAGGAGCATTAGTAAGACCAAAAGGCATAACCAGATTCTCAATATGACCCACAGGAGTGTTAAAAGCAGTCTTCCATTCGTCACCCTCCTTCATGCGCAACAGATTGTATGCCCCCTTAAGGTCAATTTTAGAGAACCACTTGGCCCCCATTAACTGGTTAAACAGATCAGGAATCAATGGCAGTGGGTAAGGATTGCGTACAATAATTTTGTTAATCTCACGAAAATCCAGACAAGGACGTAAACCGCCGTCCTTTTTTTTTACAAAAAAAAATCCAACCGCCACAGGAGACTTAGAAGGCCTAATGTGACCGGCGGCCAAACTTGTCTGTATGTATTCCTCCAAAGCCTTCCTCTCAGGAATAGTAAGGTTAAATAAACGACTTTTAGGAAGAGTCGCTCCAGGGACAAATTCAATAGAACAATCATAGTCTCTATGGGGAGGCAAAACCTGCGATTCCTTCTCAGAAAAAACTCTCCAAAAATCCTGAATAGGAACAGGCAATTCTCCCCTATCCAAAGCTGCAATACGCCCGTTACAACACTTGTCATAACATTTATGGCTCCAGGATTTAATTTCACTGGTAGACCAATCCAGTACAGGATTGTGAAATTTTAACCAGGGCAATCCCAATATTACTGGAGAAGGCAAGTTATTCAAAACTACCAAATCCAATTTCTCATGGTGAACACCATTAATAGTGAGAGGAAATTCACAGACCTTGAGAGTAATATTCTTCAAAGGGGAACCATCCACAGAAACCACAGCAATGGGTAATGATAAAGGTTCGGGTTTTAAATTGAGTCTTTCCAAGAATCCCCCATCAATTACATTCAGAGTAGACCCGCAATCAACAAACACCCGAAATTCCATTAATTTTTCCTGAGCAATCGTGGAAGCAGCTATAAATACACCCTTGGAATTTAAACAGGCAATACGGGCATGACTGACCATTTTTTTTTCTTTCTTCATACGAAGCTCACAGCCTTTAATCAAATGACCAGATTTTCCGCAATAGAAACACAAGCCTTCAAAAAATCTACTGTCTTTTTCTTGAGAGCGAGGTGCCACCAATCCAATCTCCATCGGTTCACCACTGTTAGTACACACATTCTCATAACCAGAAACTGACATAGCAGAGGATTGGCTGTCATTAACCCTTGCACGCAGTCTCCTATCCACCCGTATAGCTAATTGCATAGCCTGTTGCAAATCTTCAGGTGTAGGATAAGCAATTAGCAGGTCTTTAACCCTTTCATTGAGCCCAGCAAGAAATAGACTTTTCAGAGCAGAATAGTTCCACCCTGTTTGAGTAGACCAACGACGGAAATGAGTACAATATTTTTCCACATTACCTGATCCCTGTTTCAAACGTCTCAACTCAGTCTCAGCTGATGCGACACGGTCAGGATCATCATATAATAGTCCCAAAGCAGAAAAAAAAACTATCCACTGATCTGAAGCATGTATCACTAGGTTGCAAAGAAAAGGCCC
This sequence comes from Phyllobates terribilis, assembly GCF_046119375.1. Classification (NCBI taxonomy): domain Eukaryota; kingdom Metazoa; phylum Chordata; class Amphibia; order Anura; family Dendrobatidae; genus Phyllobates; species Phyllobates terribilis. Next base: position 52,154,728 of record NW_027362770.1, on the reverse strand, counting down.
ACTCCTGAGGCTCTTTGCGCAAAAGTGACATTATGAACCCTATGCGCTGGGATTCATCCCCAGAGGACTTGGGTCTCAAACGAAAATACAATAAGCAAGCATTTTTAAATGAAAAAAATTCTCGGTGTTCACCAAAAAATAAATCCAGCAAACATACCTTAGGCTCCAAGAAATGTGCTCCAGGACAGTTACTCACGTGCTGACGGAGCTCGGCCACCTCCAGAGAGAGTCCCTGCAGGCGATGAGCCAAATCCTGAACCGACACCATGATGGAACAGAAAAATCTTTCCTTAGAGAATTTGCAGGCTGGACTTACTGTTATGTTCTGCTACCAGAGCTAAGGAAAGAGAGGAGATCTGTCCCTACGATAGAACTCAGCTGAATCCCTACGATGTAACAGGGAACCTGATCCTGCGATCAGACCTGCATAAGTCCTAAGCTAGTCTGTACGGAGACCTATAGATGTGGGGAAGGAATCCCTACAAGTACTAAGGACTGGGAGGAAAATGGGACACCTCCTAACAGAAATAGTAGCAGACAGACGAACAAACAAAATATATAGAACATAGAGGTCCGTAGACCAAGCAAACTAACAGAGTTAGATACAGAGCACAGGCTAGCTAGAAAGTAGTTATACAATGAAGTCCAGCAAAGCCAGAAGGGCGGAGCAGGATTAAATAGGCCAACAAGGTCATGTGACCAGCAAAGGAAAAAACCTAAGAGCAAGGTTCTAACAACATGTGCCTTTCCACAGAACACCAGTGGTGCACGTACTGAATCTCACAGTTCCAACTTGCCAACCGTGGGACCGTCGAGTGTTCAGCACTCAAACCATAACAGAAACACAGTATCTGCTGGTAACATCAATTTTGCGGAATCATTTCACCACTTTTTTAGCCCATCCTTTGCAAGGCCACAGGAGACAAGAAGTCTGACACATAGTCAACGCCTAGAGACGATGGTACAGGAGTATCTCCAAGTAAACATTGAAGCCATGACTGTGTCACTGGACCCTTGCTCTTTTTGGGCTTTCAATCTGGATAAATGGCCAGAGCTCGCCACTTACGCCTTGGAGATCTTGTCATGCCCCGCAGCCAACGTTCTGTCTGAGCGTGTGTTCAGCGCTGTTGGTGGTGTGCTGACAGATAAGCGCACGCGGCTCTCCACTGATAATGTAGACAGACTCACGTTCATAAAGATGAACAAATCATGGATCCGAAACGACTTTTCTACCCCTGTGTCATCCTGGGGAGAGTAAAAGCTTAATGATTGGTTAAAATCACCTCACCAACCATTTTAAGCTTTCAAGTTACTAATCATGTTTATCTGTATCTTGGCTGGAAAATAATTTGGGTTTTGTAGCAGTGTGCAGTACTGATTCTATTAGGCCATCTATACTAAGCTCCACCAGATTTAAAATTACTAATCATGTTTATCTGTATCTTGGCTGGAAAATTATTTGGGCTTTGTAGCAGTGTGCAGTACTGATTCTATTAGGCCATCTATACTAAGCTCCACCAGATTTAAAATTATTAATAATTTTTAGCTGCATCTAGCCCGGAAAATAATTTTGGGGCTCCGAGATGCGCAAGACACATAAGTGCCTTCTTGCTGCACTACCTGCAACTTGACCCTCAGATTGTCAGAATTTGAAGTAATCCTGACTACTGGGTTACCACACTCTTAGATCCCCCACACTCTTCAATCAACCTTTTAATTTTAATAAAGACCAAAAAAATGGTCATTTTTGAAATTATAAGCATTAGCAGGTTATTAGAAACTGAAATCAAACAGTTTTCAACTCAAAACTTTATTCTAGGTTAAGTTACATTTGCACATAGGACCCCTTGTTCGAAAGGAGCTTCTGAACTCTCTCGTCCATTGAATTTTTCAGGTTTTGGATGGTTTCTGCATCAATTGTTTTGCATGAGGACAGAATACCCTCCCAGAGCTGTTGCTTAGATGTGAACTGCCTCCCGCCATCATAGACACTCCTTTTGATGATGCTCCAGAGGTTCTGAATGGGGTAGAGGTCAGGGGAGCATGGGGGTCACACCATATGTTTGTCCCCTTTTATGCCCATATCAGCCAGAGATGCAGATGTGTTATGTGCAGCATGAGACGGTGCATTATCATGAATGAAAAAGATGTTGCTGTGGAATACACGGTTCTTCTTCTTGAACCATGGCAGGAAGTGCTGTTTGAGAAACTCCACATACATTATGGAGTTCATCTTTACCCCTTCAGGGATCCTAAAGGGGCCGACAATCTCTCTCCCCATGATTCCAGTCCAAAACATTACTCCACCTCCTACTTGTTGGCGCTGTAGCCGTGTTTGCGTGGGGTGTCCATCAACCAGCCATACTCCACTCCATCCATCTGGACCATCGAGCATTGCACGGCACTCATCCGTGAACAAAACAGTTTTGAAGTCAGTCTTCATGTATTGTTTGGCCCACTGGAGCCGTTTCTGCTTGTGTGCAGTGGATAGAGGAGGTCGGCAGGATGGCGTACGCACAGCTGCAAACCTCTGAAGGACCCTGCATCTAGTTGTTCGGGGGATGTTGGAGGCACCAGCAGCTTCAAAAACTTGTCTGCTGCTATGACAAGGCTTTTTTGCCACTGCTCTTTTAACCTGACGTAATTGCCTGTAGGAAAGAGTCCTCAATTTGCCCTTATCAGCACGCACACGTGTGTACTGTGAATCAGCTACATACTTCTTGATTGCCAAGACACTTCATCCTGATCATCCCACAATGTTGATAGTAGTCATGCCTTGACCTAAACACTCCACAATTTGTTGCTTCTCAGCAGCCGACACATCCTTTTTCTTTCCCATTTTGTCAGAAAATGGAGGCTGCTTAATAATGTGGGACAGCCTTCTTAAGTAGTCTTGCCTTTCACTGGACACACCTGCCAAACTAATTAGCACAGGTGTCTGCAATTGCTTACAGTGATATAAAGAGCCCTGACACACATCACCATCAATGAGTTTAACTGACAAACAAACAAATTCTTCCCTTATCACTCCTAAACACTTTTTGCATAATAATTGGGAACACAGTGTACATGTGCTTTTCCACAAAACAAAAGTGGTTCACGTAGTGAATCTTACAGTTCTAACTTGCCAACTGTGGTCTGTATGGAGTTGTTCAATAAAGGGCCCAAAATTAAGATAACATAGACGGGAGAGGTCTCTATGAATAGGAATTCCTAAGTATTTGATACCCTGTGAGGGCCAGGCAAAGGGAAAGTTGGACTGGATGGAATCCTGTATGGATTTGGGAAAGGAGACATTGAGGGCCTCAGACTTCGCTGCATTGATTTTAAAATTTGACCATGTAACAAAGTGATCTATTTCAGCCATAACAGCAGGGATGGATGTATGTGATTGAGTGATATATACTAGGACATCATCAGCAAATAGAGAGCACTTATACTCGGTGCCTCCCACCTCAATCCACCTAATATTGGGGTTATGGCGAATTGATGAGAGCAGGTGCTCCATCACTAGGATGTATAAGAGAGGGGACAGAGGACATCCCTGCCTTGTCCCATTGGTGATTATGAAAGGTGATGAAAATGTTCTGACGCGCCCCCTGGGCCTTGGGACATCCGGAGCCGGACCCTTTTTGGTGGATGCTGGTGGTTGTAGTCTCCGTGGCGGCGACCCGGTTCCGTGGCTCAGGGCGGTGAAACCAGTGGCGGAACTATTTATGTGGTTTTCATGTTTAAATGTCTGACTACGCCACCCGTGGATTGCGGTCAGAGTGAACCGCCGCTGCAGGGCAGACCGCTGAGGCTGGTGTTGTGGGTGCAGCAGATCGTAGCAAAACTCCCCACGGGAGGAGTATAGCCTCAGGGCAGTGTATGCGGAGGATGGGGGTGATGGTGCAGGGCAGCAGTAACGACACGGAGTCAGTGATGCAGTCCAGGGCCTTTACTCACAGTTCTTATTATCCAGACCACTTCTGCAGGTAACGGCTGCCCACGTCGTACTGTGCTCATCAGGTGAGGGGCTCAGACAACTCCCAGATAACTTTGAAGCGCTTCACAGGACCCCCTTTGTGTGTCCTTTGTCTGGCCTTTCTTACCAACCCTTCTGTCCAGCTGCCTCGGGCCTCCTCTTGGTAAACTTGGCGCCAGTTTCCCTGACCCTATGTGGTGCCTTCCTAGTGGGTGTAGCGAGGGGCTGCGCCACATAAAATGTCACAGCCTTCGGTTTCTAGCTGAGGGTCGTTTCCCGCCTCCACTATTTTCCGGGACCGGTCTCCCCCTTTGGCCTGACCCCTCCACGCAGGTGGATTTGGGCGTGCGTTGGCGACTCGCCCGTCCGCACCCCTGGGATCCTTTGTTCCTCATTCCTGGAGCCTTCTCCGCTCCTCTTCCTTCCTTCTCCCTCTTACAGGCCTGGGCCTCTGTTACTAGGCCTGCCTCCAGAGCAGAGCTCATGCAGAGCCCCTGCTCCCTGTCACTTCTGCTCAGACTTCTCTGCACTGAACTAAGATGGTGCCCACCTTTTATACTCCCTTCTCAATGCACCCAGGAACTGCTTCCTCCCTGCTCCTGCACTGCAGGGTTCCCCTTCCTCAGTGTTCCCTCTCCCCACTCCAGCCAGGGAAAAGGACTGTCGTGCCCATCTCAGGGGCATATTGGTCGCCCTGCCCCACGGCAATGTGGTGTAATGCATGCAGGTGTCGGGTCCTGATCCACACTCCATCCTTACCTGAGAGTGAGATATCACACCTCTGGGTAAGGTGCCATACCTCTGTAGCAACCGAGCCCTCAGGGTGTTACAGTTCCATTTATCTTCAGCCTAGGTGACGTATTGCGATACAGGGCCGTGATTTTGGCTATAAAAGGGTCCCCTAGACCCCTACCCCAAGCTTTTTAAGAGAATAATATATGGCGTGACAGGAGACTCTATGGAATGCTTTCTCAGCATCCAACGAGAATATCTAATTACAAATTTTTAACTGCATCTATCCCAGGAAATACTTTGTGCCTAGTAGCAGTGTCTGCTAGTCAGTGGATTATCCCGGCTGTTAAGCAAGCTACACCACCTGTAGTTTGGACACTTAATTTTTTCAAAGGAAATGCTTCGGGACCACGGGATACTCAGTGAAGAGCATCAGGAGGCACCCCAAGGCATAGGGGATGGGACTGGCGGTAGGACGCCTTGCGGTGGACAGCCGAGCTCGATCCTTATTAAAGCTTTTTATCTGCAGCAGCTTTAGTGGACGCTACAGGAGCTGGAATTACGCGGCTGCTGGCATGAGACTTGCCCTCCAATAGATCCTTGTAAAACGATTTAAAGTGTATTCATTCAAATTAGAGAGACAATTTAAATTAAAAAGCTTAGAGCTGCCTCCACCACAGGGGGGCTCGCTTGACCCACCAGCGGACAGGCACCAGTATTGGGAGAGGGGGGCTGGCCGTCAGGGTCCACCGCGGCTCTGGCACAAACCCGGCGACACGGAGGTGGCATGGGCAGGAACGGACTGGCCGTGTTGGCTTCTCACTTTTTGGATTTTAGAAGGGCATGACATGCCTATATCTGTGTCTCCCCCTCCTTTTACTCCTCCACCTCATTTCTTTTCGCATGACTATATGTACTTGTCACTTTTCCATGTGTTAGTTGTGTCTTCTGAGCAGTTTGTCAGCTTTTGGACACCTTTGAAGGTGTTTTCTATGTGTTTCTATGTGTTTTTGTTTGCCTGCCATTTGTTTTAACGGTGTTCGAAGGTGTTCGACGAACAGTTCGATAAACAGTTCGGCGAATACATGGGTGTTCGACGAACCGAACCGAACTCGAACACTACCGGGGTGGCTCAACACTAGTACTGACAAAACAAGTGCGGCATTAGAATGGAGAGTTTCGGATGCAGCGAAAATACTCACCACTGGTCCGTTGGTAAACCAAGGGTTAGAGTATGTGCACACAATCCGGACAGGCAGCGTTTAGGACACAGCATACTTAATGCTGCTTCCAAAGCACTGCGTTTTATTGAATGCAGGTGATTACGCATGTGTTCAATACATTGTACTGATCAGATTTCTCTTGCGGAAACTAGCGACACTGCAAGAGAACTTTACATGGTGCGGTCTTGAAAGACGCGCCTAGTGATGGGCGAGCACTAAAATGCTCGGGTGCTCGAGGCTCGGGTCGAGCAAATTGGGATGCTCGGGTGCTTGACCCGAGCAACTAGCCCAATGTAAGTCTATGGGAAAGTCGCGCATTTTTCGGGCAGCTCCTCCCGGCGGTCTGCAGAGGCCTAAAGATTGCCCAAATCGATGGAAACAGTGCTCAAATCACATGGGAACAGCATCGGGAAGACCCCTGGAAACATTTATGACTCCCAAGTCACTGCTGCCAACAACGTTGTCAGAGGTATTATGCCACTTTTACGGACTCACAATAAAACATACAAAAACAAAACCAAAATCGATTTTCCTGGGAAATATGTTAAGGAACATCCTTTCCAGGGTAATGTCTTGAATATAAGGCAAAATAAATAACCAAAACCAAAAATACTCCTCCACACCTTGGGCTATGTTCACACATGTAGTGTTTTCAATGTGTTTTTGCTCTTTTTCATTGCTTTCAACTGTGACAAATGCATTCATCTGGAAATGTCATTTTAACATTTTACAACCTTATCTGGCCATGTGGTGTGTGTGTGTGTGAGACATGATCAGACACATCCTGTTTCATTTATGAAGGAGGAGCTCTGAAAGTCACAAAGCCTATTTTTATAGGGCCATCAGATGGCCATTACTATTCTTAAAGGACCAGCAGTCAGCCCTCTCTAGTCTTAGAGAGCCGTCCGCCGGCTATGCTTTGTTGTTCCCCTTACTAAAGAGTAGAGATGAGCGTTGTTCTACTCGAACTGTTCGCCAATCTCAAATTCGAGCTGTTTTGGGCGGTGTTCGAGCCGGTCGGCGAACACGAACAATTTGAGAAAAATTCGGCTGTTCGAGGTTATGTTCGATAACTGTTTGTGCACCAAAATCATAACTGGATTTTTTCTCAGTAATGATGAAAATTAATGTTAATACGCAGTTTGAGTGTACAGCGGGGCGGGGGGAGGGGCAGGGGATGGATCTCTGCAGGAACAATGAAGATCTCCATTTTTTTTTCTCTTTCCCGCATTTGCAGTGGGGAGGTGCAATCTGTCAGCCTATCAGCAGCGCACACACGGAGCGAAGTGCTTTTTTTCACACAAGCAAGGGCATGTGTGATTGGCAGTGTATGTCACATGTCCTTGCCCTATAAGACCAAGCCATTTTCCCCGTCGCCACCATTTTCTCACTGCTGCAGCTGCGTGTTAGACGGCACCGCTGTTGCTGTGTGCGCTATACCTTGTTAATTTCAAGCCAATTTTCGCACAAATATACAGATAGCTTGGGAGTAGGGAATAGTTGTGATTGCAGTCCTTTTAAGGACTAGGTTACAGCATTTCCTACGACTTTTATCAGGCAGGTCTGTGCTCTTAAATAGATAGATTGTGGGAGTAAAGACTAATTGTAATTGGAGTCCTTTTCAGGACTAGGTTACATCAGTTCCTATCAGTTTTTGCCAGGCAGGTCTGTGCCAGTGCTGTGCAAGTTTTTTTCACAGCATTTGGCTGAATCTAGCAAAGCTAATCCTTTTTGACCTATTGCAGAGTGTGTTAGTCAGTGGAGTAGCCTATCTGTGTTGCAAGATATACCACCTGTGTATAGAATACCAATTTTTTTACTGCACCTAGTGAAGTAAAATCTTTTGGGCATAGCATCATTCTATTAGTCCATCTATACTGACCTCCATCAGGTTGCAAACTGAATATAATTTTTTTCTGCATCTAGCTCTGAAAAAATATTTGGGCTTCTAGCAGTGTGTGGGACTTGGTCTATTAGTCCATCTATACTGACCTCCATCAGGTTGCAAATTAAAAATAATTTTTTTCTTCATTTAGCTCTGAAAAAATATTTGGGCTTCTAGCAGCGTGTGGGACTTGTTCTATTAGTCCATCTATACTGACCTCCAACAGGTTGCAAATTAAAAATAATTTTTTTCTGCATCTAGCTCTGAAAAAATATTTGGGCTTCTAGCAGTGTGTGGGACTTGGTCTATTAGTCCATCTATACTGACCTCCATCAGGTTGCAAATTAAAAATAATTTTTTTCTGCATCTAGCTCTGAAAAAATATTTGGGCTTCTAGCAGTGTGTGGGACTTGGTCTATTAGTCCATCTATACTGACCTCCATCAGGTTGCAAATTAAAAATAATTTTTTTCTTCATTTAGCTCTGAAAAAATATTTGGGCTTCTAGCAGTGTATGGGACTTGTTCTATTAGTCCTTCTATACTGACCTCCAGCAGGGTGCAAATTGAATATAATTTTTTTCTGCATCTAGCTCTGAAAAAATATTTGGGCTTCTAGCGGTGTGTGGGACTTGGTCTATTAGTCCATCTATACTGACCTCCATCAGGTTGCAAATTAAAAATAATTTTTTTCTGCATCTAGCTCTGAAAAAATATTTGGGCTTCTAGCAGTGTGTGGGACTTGGTCTATTAGTCCATCTATACTGACCTCCATCAGGTTGCAAATTAAAAATAATTTTTTTCTGCATCTAGCTCTGAAAAAATATTTGGGCTTCTAGCAGTGTGTGGGACTTGGTCTATTAGTCCATCTATACTGACCTCCATCAGGTTGCAAATTGAATAAAAAAAATTTCTGCATCTAGCTCTGAAAAAATATTTGGGCTTCTAGCGGTGTGTGGGACTTGGTCTATTAGTCCATCTATACTGACCTCCATCAGGTTGCAAATTAAAAATAATTTTTTTCTGCATCTAACCCAGCCAATAGTTTTGGCCTAATACCACAGTTTGGCCACTCAGCTCTGCTCGGTTACCATCCATTGTTTTTTTGTGCAAACAACTCCAGAGTTGTGAATTAGTTAACCACCAAAATGAGTGGAAAAAGGCCTGCTGCTCGTGGAAAGGGGAATAGGCGTGTTGGGAAGGGGAAAAAAGGTTGTGTCCGTGGGGTAGGTGCAGAAGAAAGACCATCTTCCAGCCAAACTAAAATGTCTACTTCTTTTAGCGGACAATGTGATAAGATCCCTTTCTTACGGCCACGCCAATCGCTACAAATTCCAGATGAGGCACAAAAACAGCAGGTGCTTCAACGGATATCAAGTGCTCCTTTAAGTGGGCTCTCCTCCACATCAACTTCAACATCACAAATACTCCAGTCCTCAAAGGTGTCACCCAAATCGCACTTGCTTCCTCACAGCTCCCAAATCTCCAGCTGCCCGTCTGAGTATGAGGTAGAACAGATGGTTGAGTCTGCAGAGCTGTTTACTCATACTATAGCCTGGGAATCAGAGGTCGACTCCAGCGCTTCTGTGAATCCAGACAAGGAAATGATCTGCACTGATGCCCAGAATCTTTATGAGTCGGATCCAGGACCAGACGCAGAAGGTTCTGACCATAATGTAGACCCTCATTCCCAAACTGTAACTCCTGTTGGTGGAGACAATGAGGAAGACGATGATAAGACTCAAATACCTGATTGGAGCGACAACTTTAGTTTTTTGTCAGGGCAGGAACAGGTTGGCTCTGAGGACGACGGGTGTGATAACGCACAGGGTGATGATGATGAGGTCGGAGATCCCACTTACTGTCAACCCACAGTCAGCCAAGAGATGAGGTCAGCAGAGGAGGTGGAGGAAGATGCTAGTGACGACGAGGTCAGGTTGCGCCTTCCTGGACAGAGACGTAGTACTGGAAGCACGTCAACAACTGCATCCTCAAACACAACTCTGCCTCTCACCACAAGTCGTGGTGGCTCTTCAGGTCGCATGGGTGCTAAGCCTTGCATAGCCTGGGCATTTTTTCAGATCGATAAAGATGACCCAACTCGTGTTATCTGTAACATTTGTCAGCAAAAGCTAAGTAGAGGCCAAAAAATACATAGTTTGAGTACTTCATGCATGAACCGGCACATGGACATGAAGCATAAGTTGCAGTGGGAAGCTCAGTGTGCTACAATGCGGTCTAGCCGGCCGGGCCAACCACCGTCTGCCATATCTTGTGCATCCGCGGCCTCTTCATCCTCTGTGACTGGGGGGACAGCAGTCACACCTGTTTTGGGGCGCAGACCTGCCACCTCTTTACCCGCAACAGCCAGCGTGATTGGCAGGTCATCATTTTCTTTGGAGGTGGTAACACCAGCTGGTCTTGAGCGCTGTCCGACATCGATAGCACCACCTTTGGATCAAGGCAACCTAACATGTCCGCCTGCATCTTCCTCACAGACCGGCAGTTTGCCGGGGACACCCTTATCAACCCCGTCTAAGCACAATAGCCAGCCCTCGGTCCCTCAGATGTGGACAAGTAAAAGACCATTTCCTCCTAGCCATGAGAAAGCTAAGAGGTTGAATTTCACCATCTGCAAGCTCTTGGCTACAGAAATGCTGCCTTTCCACCTGGTGGACACAGAGGATTTTCGAGACCTTATGACCGTCGCAGTGCCCCAGTACCAGATGCCCAGTCGGCACTACTTCTCAAAGAAAGGTGTGCCTGCGCTCCACCAGCATGTCGCACACAACATTACCGCTTCTTTGAGAAACTCTGTGTGTGACAGGGTGCATTTCACCACAGACACTTGGACGAGTAGGCATGGACAGGGGCGTTACATGTCGCTGACTGGGCACTGGGTAACTATGGTGACAGCAGGACAAGGGGCTGCTGTCCAAGTCTTGCCGTCCCCACGAGTTGTGTGTCAATCCTCTTTATGTCATTTTTCCTCCACTGCTTCTGCCTCCTCAACCTCCTCTCGGTCTTCCACCTGCACCCAAAGCCTGTCTGGTCATGCCACAAGCTTTCTAACTGCGCAGAAGGGATCCTGCACACCTCCTTACTATGCTGGCAGTAGGGCTCAACGTCATCAGGCGGTTTTTACATTGAAATGTCTGGGAAATGTGAGTCACACAGCTGAGGAGTTGTGGTCAGCTCTGGAGAACCAATTTCATGAATGGTTGTCTCCACTGGACCTGAAACCAGGGAAGGCCGTGTGCGACAATGCTGCAAACCTGGGTGCGGCCCTTCGCCGGGGCAATGTCACACACGTGCCTTGTATGGCTCACGTGTTGAACCTGGTTGTCCAGCAATTTTTAGCCCACTATCCCAGACTAGATGGCCTTCTGCAGAGGGCACGGTCGCTGTGTGCTCACTTCCGCCGTTCGCATCCCGCAGCTCAGCGACTTACATCTCTACAGAAGTCGTTGGGCCTGCCACTTCACCGGCTAAAATGCGATGTGCCTACCCGGTGGAATTCAACTCTGCACATGTTGCAGCGACTGTGGCAGCACCGACAAGCCCTGGTGCAATACGTTCTGACGTATAGCCTGGGCCAACGAGATTCAGAGGTGGGGCAAATCACGCTGGAGGAGTGGTCTCAGATCAGGGACCTATGCACCCTTCTGCACAGTTTTGAAATGGCGACGAAGATGTTTAGTGCTGACGATGCCATTAACAGCATGACTATTCCGGTGATTTACATGCTGGAGCACATGTTAAACAGAATTCGGAGTCAGGTGGTGGCACAAGAGGAGGTGGAGGAAGTAGAGGAGGAGGAGTTGTATGCGGAAGGGCTAACATCTGCAAGGTCCAGACGGTCGGCAGCACCAAGGCGGCAGGCATGTGAGGGTGGGGGAGATGATTTTACCAGGGCGCATGGTAGCAGCCAAACTAGTGAGGAAGGTGCAGGAGCCCAGGAGGAAGTGGAGGACGAACTGATGGAAGACTCATCAGATGAGGGAGACCTTGATCACATTTCTGTTGTGCGAGGTTGGGGGGAGAGGACAGAGGAAGGAAGCATGATTGCTACCTCGCCACCAACACAACAGGGACTTGGTGCTCCTGGATGCGCAACACACATAAGTGCCTTCTTGCTGCACTACCTGCAACATGACCCTCGAATTGTGAGAATTAGAAATAATCCTGACTACTGGGTTGCCACACTGTTAGATCCCCGGTACAAAAGTAAATTTGCAGAAATTATTCCTGCCATAGAAAGGGATGCACGCATGCAGGAGTATCAGCAGAGACTGTTGCAGAATCTTACATGTGCTTTTCCACAAAATACCAGTGGTGCACGTAGTGAATCTCACAGTTCCAACTTGCCAACCGTGGGACCGTCAAGTGTTCAGCACTCAAACCGTAACAGAACCACAGTATCTGCTGGTAACATCAATTTTGCGGAATCATTTCACCACTTTTTTAGCCCATCCTTTGCAAGGCCACAGGAGACAAGAAGTCTGACACATAGTCAACGCCTAGAGACGATGGTACAGGAGTATCTCCAAGTAAACATTGAAGCCACGACTGTGTCACTGGACCCTTGCTCTTTTTGGGCTTCCAATCTGGATAAATGGCCGGAGCTAGCCACTTACGCCTTGGAGATCTTGTCATGCCCCGCAGCCAGCGTTCTGTCTGAACGTGTGTTCAGCGCTGCTGGTGGTGTGCTGACAGATAAGCGCACGCGGCTCTCCACTGATAATGTAGACAGACTCACGTTCATAAAGATGAACAAATCATGGATCCGAAACGACTTTTCTACCCCTGTGTCATCCTGGGGAGAGTAAAAGCTTGATGATTGGTTAAAATCACCCTACCAACCGTTTTAAGCTTTCAAATTACTAATCATGTTTATCTGTATCTTGACTGGAAAATAATTTGGGCTTTGTAGCAGTGTGCAGCACTGATCCTATTAGGCCATCTATAATAAGCTTCACCAGATTTAAAATTAAAAATAATTTTTAGCTGCATCTAGCCCGGAAAATAATTTTGGGGCTCCGAGATGCGCAAGACACATAAGTGCCTTCTTGTTGCGCTACCTGCAGCATGACCCTCATATTGTCAGAATTCGAAGTAATCATGACTACTGGGTTGCCACACTCTTAGATCCCCCAAACTTTTCGATCAACCTTTTCATTTTAATAAAGACCAAAAAAATGGTCATTTTTGAAATTATAAGCATTAGCAGGTTGTTAGAAACTGAAATCAAACAGTTTTCAACTCAAAACTTTATTCTAGGTGATGTTACATTTTCACATAGGACCCCTTGTTCGAAAGGAGCTTCTGAACTCTCTCGTCCATTGAATTTGTCAGGTTTTGGATGGTTTCTGCTTCAATTGTTTTGCATGAGGACAGAATACCCTCCCAGAGCTGTTGCTTAGATGTGAACTGCCTCCCGCCATCATAGACACTCCTTTTAATGATGCTCCAAAGGTTCTGAATGGGGTAGAGGTCAGGGGAGCATGGGGGTCACACCATAAGTTTGTCCCCTTTTATGCCCATATCAGCCAGAGATGCAGATGTTTTATGTGCAGCATGAGATGGTGCATTATCATGCAGAAAAATGATCTTGCTGTGAAATACACGGTTCTTCTTCTTGAACCATGGCAGGAAGTGCTGTTTGAGAAAATCCACATACATTATGGAGTTCATCTTTAGCGCCTTCAGGGATCCTAAAGGGGCCGACAATCTCTCTCCCCATGATTCCAGCCCAAAACATTACTCCACCTCCTCCTTGTTGGCGCTGTAGCCGTGTTTGCGTGGGGTGTCCATCAACCAGCCATCCTCCACTCCATTCATCTGGACCATCGAGCGCTGCACGGCACTCATCCGTGAACAAAACAGTTTTGAAATCAGTCTTCATGTAATGTTTGGCCCACTGGAGCCGTTTCTGCTTGTGTGAAGTGGATAGAGGAGGTCGACAGGATGGCATATGCACAGCTGCAAACCTCTGAAGGACCCTGCATCTTGTTGTTCGGGGGACGTTGGAGGCACAAGCAGCTTCAAAAACTTGTCTGCTGCTATGACAAGGCTTTTTTGCCGCTGCTGTTTCAACCTGACGTAATTGCCTGTAGGAAAGAGTCCTCAATTTGCCCTTATCAGCACGCACACGTGTGTACTGTGAATCAGCTACATACTTCTTGATTGAGAAGACACTTCATCCTGATCATCGCACAATGTTGATTGTAGTCATGCCTTGACCTAAACACTCCACAATTTGTTGCTTCTCAGCAGCCGACACATCCTTTTTCTTTCCCATTTTGGCAGAAAATGTAGGCTGCTTAATAATGTGAGAGAGCCTTCTTAAGTAGTCTTGCCTTTCATTGAACACACCTGCCAAACTAATTAGCACAGGTGTCTGCAATTGCTTACAGTGATATAAAGAGCCCTGACACACATCACCATCAATGAGTTTAACTGACAAACAAACAAATTCTTCCCTTATCACTCCTAAACACTTTTTGCATAATAATTTGGAACGCGGTGTACATGTGCTTTTCCACAAAACACCAGTGGTTCACGTAGTGAATCTCACAGTTCTAACTTGCCAACCGTGGTCTGTATGGAATTGTTCAATAAAGGGCCCAAAATTAAGATAACATAGATGGGAGAGGTCTCTATGAATAGGAATTCCTAAGTATTTGATACCCTGTGAGGGCCAGGCAAAGGGAAAGTTGGACTGGATGGAATCCTATATGGATTTAGGGAGGGAGACATCGAGGGCCTCAGACTTCGCTGCATTGATTTTAAAATTTTACCATGTAACAAAGTGATCTATTTCAGCCATAACAGCAGGGATGGATATATGTGATTGAGTGATATATACTAGGACATCATCAGCAAATAGAGAGCACTTGTACTCGGTGCCTCCCACCTCAATCCACCTAATATTGGGGTTATGGCGAATTGATGAGAGCAGGTGCTCCGTCACTAGGATGTATAAGAGAGGGGACAGAGGACATCCCTGCCTTGTCCCATTGGTGATTGTGAAAGGTGATGAAAATGTTCTGACGCACCCCCTGGGCCTTGGGACACCCGGAGCCGGACCCTTTTTGGTGGATGCTGGTGGTTGTAGTCTTCGTGGCGGCGATCTGGTTCCGTGGCTCAGGGCGGTCAAACCAGTGGCGGAACTATTTATGTGGTTTTGATGTTTAAATGTCCGACTACGCCACCCGTGGATTGCGGTCAGAGTGAACCGCCGCTACAGGGCAGACCGCTAAGGCTGGTGTTGTGGGTGCAGCAGAGCGTAGCATAACTCCCCACGGGAGGAGTATAGCCTCAGGGCAGTGTATGCGGAGGATGGGGGTGATGGTGCAGGGCAGCAGCAGTAACGACACGGAGTCAGTGATGCAGTTCAGGGCCTTTACTCACAGTTCTTATTATCCAGACCACGTCTGCAGGTAACGGCTGCCCACGTCGTACTGTGCTCACCAGGTGAGGGGCTCAGACAACTCCCAGATAACTTTGGAGCGCTTCACAGGACCACCTTTGTGTGTCCTTTGTCTGGCCTTTCTTACCAACACTTCTGTCCGGCTGCCTCGGGCCTCCTCTTGGTAAACTTGGCGCCAGTTTCCCTGACCCTATGTGGTGCCTTCCTAGCGGGTGGAGCAAGGGGCTGCGCCACATAAAATGTCAGAGCCTCCGGTTTCTAGCTGAGGGTCGTTTCCTGCCTCCACTAGTTCGGGGACCGGTCTCCCCCTTTGGCCTGACCCCTCCACGCAGGTGGATTCGGGCGTGCGGTGGCGACTCGCCCGTCCGCACCCCTGGGATCCCTTCATTCCTCGTTCCTGGAGCCTTCTCCGCTCCTCTTCCTTCCTTCTCCCTCTTGCAGGCCTGGGCCTCTGTTACTAGGCCCGCCTCCGGAGCAGAGCTCATGCAGAGCCCCTGCTCCCTGCCACTTCTGCTCAGACTTCTCTGCACTGAACTAAGATGGTGCCCACCTTTTATACTCCCTTCTCAATGCACCCAGGAACTGCTTCCTCCCTGCTCCTGCACTGCAGGGTTCCCCTTCCTCAGTGTTCCCTCCCCCCACTCCAGCCAGGGACAGGGACTGTCGTGCCCATCTCAGGGGCATATTGGTCGCCCTGCCCCACGGCAATGTGGTGTAATGCATGCAGGTGTCGGGTCCTGATCCACACTCCATCCTTATCTGAGAGTGAGATATCACACCTCTGGGTGAGGTGCAATACGTCTGTAGCAACCGAGCCCTCGGTGCTACAGTTCCATTTATCTTCAGCCTAGGTGACGTATTGTGATACAGGGCCGTGATTTTGGCTATAAAAGGGTCCCCTAGACCCTTACCCCAAGCTTTTTAAGAGAATCATATATGGCGTGCCAGGAGACTCTATGGAATGCTTTCTCAGCATCCAACGAGAGTATCTACTTACAAATTTTTAACTGCATCTAGCCCAGGAAATACTTTGTGCCTAGTAGCAGTGTCTGCTAGTCAGCGGATTATCCCGGCTGTTAAGCAAGCTACACCACCTGTAGTTTGGACACCTAATTTTTTCAAAGGAAATGCTTCGGGACCACGGGATACTTAGTGAAGAGCATCAGGAGGCACCCCAAGGCATATGGGCTGTTACTGGCACTAGGATGCCTTGCGGTGGACAGCCGAGCTCGATCCTTATAAAAGCTTTTTAACTGCAGCAGCTTTAGTGGACGCTACTGGAGCTGGAATTACGCGGCTGCTGGCATGAGACTTGCCCTCCAATAGATCCTTGTAAATGGATTTAAAGTGTATTCATTCAAATTAGAGGGACAATTTAAATTAAAAAGCTTAGAGCTGCCTCCACCACAGGGGGGCTCTCTCGACCCACCAGCGGACAGGCACCAGTATTGGGAGAGGGGGGCTGGCCGTCAGGGTTCACCGCGGCTCTGGCACAAACCCGGCGACACGGAGGTGGCACGGGCAGGAGCGGACTGGCCGTCTCGGCTTCTCACTTTTTGGATTTTAGAAGGGCATGACATGCCTATATCTGTGTCTCCCCCTCCTTTTACTCCTCCACCTCTTTTCTTTTCGCATGACTATATGTACTTGTCACTTTTCCATGTGTTAGTTGTGTCTTCTGAGCAGTTTGTCAGCTTTTGGACACCTTTGAAGGTGTTTTCTATGTGTTTCTATGTGTTTTTGTTTGCCTGCCATTGGTTTTAACGGTGTTCGAAGGTGTTCGACGAACAGTTCGACGAACAGTTCGGCGAACACACGGGTGTTCGACGAACCGAACCGAACTCGAACACTACGGGGGTGGCTCAACACTACTAAAGAGTGGGTCTCCTATACTGTTATTGCGTGTGCAGTGAGTGGCAGGTCTGCCCAAAATTTGGACGCACCCCAATACCCCTTTGAAAATTTGGATGCACCCCAATACCCCTTTGAAGAGACTTAGAGGAGGTCCTCCTGAAAACAATGTTCAAATTATTAGGAAGTGGGTCTCCCATAGTGTTGGCCTTTGCAGTGAATGCAAGGGTTGCCATAAATTTGGAGGCACTCCAATGCCACTTGGAAGAGACGTGTAGGTCAGAGGGCCTCCTGAAAACAATGTTCCCATTATTAGGAAGTGGGTATCCCATTGTGTTTGCCTATGCAGTGAATGCAAGGGTTGCTAAAAATTTGGAGGCACTCCAATGCCCCTTGGAAGAGATGTGAAGGTCAGAGGGCCTCCTGAAAACAATGTTCCCATTATTAGGAAGTGGGTATCCCATTGTCTTGGCCTCTGCAGTGAATGCAAGGGTTGACAAAAATTGGGAGGCACTCCAATGAACCTTGGAAAAGATGTGGAGGAGGGCCTCATAAAAAAATGTTCCCATTAGAAAGGAGCGGGTCTCCTATACTTGTAATGGCCATGCACTAAGTGTATGGTCTGACAAACATTTACCCCAGTGGGGTATACATGAACATACTGTATAAATTTTTTTTTATATGGGCATCATAAACACCCTTTAAAAAAATTATGTGGGTATTGCATCACGGACCATGGTCACCCTGGTGATATGGTGGTGGAGGATGAGGAGAAGGAGGAGGACAAGAGCAAATAGCCAAAGTCAGGAAGCGTATACCCATGTGTGGGTGTGAAAAGGTGCATGGGAATACACCTCACAAAATAAAACACTGTATTTGAGTTTATGTTACACTGCTATCATTCGGTGATGTTGAGAAGTCTTGCCCAATCCAGCCCTTGTTCATTTTTATAAGAGTCAGCCTGTCAGCATTTTCAATTGACAGGCGGATGCGCTTATCAGTTATAATTCCATCAGCGGCGCTAAAAACCCGCTCTGATAAAACGCTAGCGGCACAGCAGGCCTGGACCTCCAAGTCGTAGAGAGCCAGTTCATTCCACGTATCCAGCTTGGATACTCAATAATTATGAGGCACAGAGGAATTAAGGAGTACATTGGTACGGTCAGCAAGGTACTCCCTCAGCATCTTCCCAAACTTTGCACTCCTTGTAAGAGTACCCAGCGCCTCAGGGCCTGTGCGATGGGAGGGTCTGAGAAAACTCTTCCAGAACTTTGACAGTGTTCCCCTACCCCTGCTGGATTGGAGTTGTGTCTCTCTCGGCTATACTCCTTGGTTGTCCAACGAACTGTGCCCTCTGACGCCAGCGCTTTCAGATGGGAATTTTTTTAAAAGTTCCGCAACAAGGGCCTTCTGGCACTGCCCCATTTTTGTAGACCTGTCTGCCTCAGGAATAAAAGATATAAAGTTCTCCTTGTAGCGTTGGTCTAAAAGTCTCACAACCAGTAATGACTGTCACCCAAAATTTTGAGAACGCGAGGATCACGGGAAAGGCAGCGTAACAAACTCTTCCATGCGTGCCAGACTGCTACCAGGCAAGACTTCCGTATCCACACCAAGATTATGACTGACCATGCTCTCCTCCTCCTCCTCCTCATCCTCCCGGTCCTCAGGCCATCCAGGCTGAACGGTATGACAGTTGTGCAGGTAGTACCATCTATAGCACATGAAACTAGCTCCGGTTCTTCCTCCTCCGACACGGTGGAATTCAAATCTGCACATTTTGCAGCGACTGTGGCAGCACAGACAAGCCCTGGTGCAATACGTTCTGACGTATAGCCTGGGCCAACGAGATCCAGAGGTGGGGCAAATCACGCTGCTGGAGTGGTCTCAGATCAGGGACCTATGAAGTTGACGCGCCCCCTGAGCCGTGGGGTAACCTGAGCCGGGCCGGTAAACGCTGGGGGTTGTAGTCATTGTGGCGGTGACCCGGTCCGTGACCAAGGGCGGTCAATCCAACGGTAATTTGTGTATATGGATTTTATAATATCCGATTACGCCACCTGTGGAGTGCGGCCAAAGGGGCCACCACTGCGGAACAGTCCTCTGAAGCTGGTGGTATTGCAGCAATGGTATTATTACTCACCACAGGAAGAGTGTAGCTTCAGGGCAGTGTGGGTGGATGATGGTGGTTGTAGTGCAGGCAGTCAGTAATGAACACAGAGTCCGTGTGATGCAGTCCCAAGATCTTTACTCACAGTTGTTGTAGTCCAGATTACAGGTACCAGAGCAATCTCACCCGTCGTGCTGTGCCTACTCAGTGAGGGGCTCAGTCCACCCCCAGATAGGTCCGGAGTACTTAGCAGGACCGCCTTCTGTGTGTCCTTTCTCTGGCCTTCTCCCTGCACCTCACACCCAGTGACACTTCTATCC
This sequence comes from Phyllobates terribilis, assembly GCF_046119375.1. Taxonomy (NCBI): domain Eukaryota; kingdom Metazoa; phylum Chordata; class Amphibia; order Anura; family Dendrobatidae; genus Phyllobates; species Phyllobates terribilis. Next base: position 52,135,210 of record NW_027362770.1, on the reverse strand, counting down.
GGTATCCTCGGGCCTTGGCGGGCGACTTGTGTTCCGTCCCCTGGGTCCTATGTGGCTACCTTCTTAGTGAGACTGGTGTGGACTTTTGCCTGCAGTACATGAAATGCTGCAGCCTCCGGTTTCTAGTTGAGCCTTGCTGTTTCTCCTCTAGTTGAGGGACCGGTTCCCCTTATCTGGCCTGACCCCTCTACCTCCTGGTAGCAGCGGGAGTACGGGTGGCCTTCTGCATGGCCCGTAGCCCTAGGGTCCCTTTGGTTCCTGGAGCCTTCCTGCTCCCACTCCTCTCTTCTCTCCTTCAGTCCTGGGCCTCCCAGGCTAGGCCCGCCTCCGGAGCAGAGCTCATGCCGAGCCTCTGCTCCTGTCACTTTTCCTCCTCTGACTGGCTTGCTCTTTCTAAGATAGCATCCTATCTATACTCTCCCTGTCATGTGCTCCCCTAAGCTGCTCCCCTAAGCACCCACTACATAGGACCCTCCCACCAGCTAGGGACCTGGGCCTGTGCTCTCCCTAAGGAGCAATCTCGCCCTACCCCCACTGCGGGTATGTGTTGGATGCAGGTGTTAGGGTCCCGAGCCATATGCCTTCCTTACCTGAGGGTGAGATACCACACCTCTGGGTGAGATGCAGTAACTCTGTTGTGACTGAACCCTCAGGGGTGCCACACACCCTTCTGCACAGTTTTGAAATGGCGACGAAGATGTTTAGTGCTGACGACGATGCCATTATCAGCATGACTATTCCGGTGATTTACATGCTGGAGCACACATTCAACAGAATTCAGAGTCAGGTGGTGGGACAAGAGGAGGTGGAGGAAGTAGAGGAGGAGTCGTATGCGGAAGGGATAACATCTCCAAGGTCCAGATGGTTGGCAGCACCAAGGCGGCAGGCATGGGAGGGTGGGGGAGAGGGATTAACCAGGGCGCATGGTAGCAGCCAAACTGTTGAGGAAGGTGCAGGAGCCGAGGAAGAAGTGGAGGATGTACTGGCGATGGGCATGGAAGACTCATCAGATGAGGGAGACCTTGATCACATTTCTGTTGTGCGAGGTTGGAGGGAGAGGGCAGAGGAAGGAAGCATGATTCTTACCTCGCTACCAACACAACAAGGACTTGGTCCTCCTGGATGCGCAAGAATCATGAGTGCCTTCTTGCTGCACTACCTGCAACATGACCCTCAGATTGCAGAATTCGAAGTAATCCCGACTACTGGGTTGCCACACTCTTAGATCCCCGGTACAAAAGTAAATTTGCCGAAATAATTCCTGCCATAAAAAGGGATTGACGCATGCAGGAGAATCTGCAGACGCTGTTGCAGAATCTTACATGTGCTTTTCCACAAAACATCAGTGGTGCACGAAGTGAATCTCACAGTTCTAACTTGCCAACCGTGGGACTGTCGAGTCTTCATCACTCAAACCGTAACAGTAACACAGTATCTGCTGGTAACAGCAATTTTGTGGAATCGTTTCACCACTTTTTTAGACCATCCTTTGCAAGGCCACAGGAGACAAGAAGTCTGACACATAGTCAATACCTAGAGAGGATGGTGCAGGAGTATCTCCAAGTGAACATCGAAAACATGACTGTGTCACTGGACCCTTGCTCATTTTGGTATTCCAATCTGGAAAAATGGCCGGAGCTCGCCACTCACGCCTTGGAGATCTTGTCATGCCCTGCAGCCAGTGTTCTCTCTGAACGTGTGTTCAGCGCTGCTGATGGTGTGCTGACAGATAAGCGCACGCGGCTGTCCACTGAGAATGTAGACAGACTCACGTTCATAAAGATGAACAAATCATGGATTCGCAAGGACTTTTCTAACCCTGTGTTATCCTGGGGAGACTAAAAGCTTGAGGATTTGGTCATATCACCTCACCAACCGTTTTACGCAACTGTGGGGCAATTGATGCCACTTAACCCTAGAACGCATGACCATAAAAATCTACACTTTCATATACCTGGGGCCTTTTAGGCCCATGTGCAAATAACATGGAATAACTCAAACTCAAATGACAAACAACTATATACATGAAGAATACCTAGAGTTTCAAAATTCTAACTAAAGTAATCTTGCAGAAAATAGAAAACAATTAACAGGGCGGGACTGCGAGGCCCCAGGTATGCGTTCTAGGGTTAAGTGGTGTCTGTGCCACAATTTTGGGAAAAAATGGAGACTCTTTTTGGAGTCCCCTTGCTGTGTCTTACGTGACGTTGGCATCGTCAATTCCAGGTGGGTTGGGTCGCTCCCCCCCCTTTTAACTGTAAGAAACTACATACACTATGGCTTGGGGTAACACAGATGGTTGTGTCTGAAGAGCTGTTTACTCAGAGGTCTGCTTCAAGTCTCAAGTGTCTGCTAGCCAGCGTAGAATTTTTAACTGCATCTAGCCTAGGCAATACTTTGGGCGTAGTAGCCCAGCTGCGAAGCAAGCTGCACCGCCTGTGTATCTAATAAGAATTTTTAAATGCATCTAGCCTAGGCAGACTGTGGGGACCACCAACCAAACCCAGACGTTCAGCCCCCCTACCGCCCCCCTTTCCTTGACAATACAATAATGTAACTCTTACAACTGGATGGGTGAGGATCGGTCACAGCTTTATTAACTCTTTATACTCATTCCATTAGAAAGGCATTTTATTTCTAAAATAATTCAGCTTGTTGCAGCATGCCCTGGGTCTCCACTCATAGTTACATATAGTTACATAGTTTATAAGGCCGAAAAAAGACAAGTGTCCATCCAGTTCAGCCTATTTCTTGTGCACTGCAGCTATTCCACAGCGTTGATCCAGGGGAAGGCAAAAAAAAACCATGCAGTATAGGCCAATTTACATCATTGAGGAAAAATTCACTTCCCGACACCAATCTGGCAGTCAGATTAAATCCCTGGATTAATTAACTAAGCATAAGATGTAATTTTATTGTTCTCAAGAAAGGCGTCCAGGCCTCTCTTGAACTCATTAAGTGACTTGGACATCACCACTTCCTCTCCCAGAGAGTTCCAGGGTCTCACGGCTCTGACCGTAAAGAATCCCCTTCTATGCTGGTGCAGGAACCTCCTTTCCTCCAGACGCATAGTGTGCCCCCTCGTCTTTGTCACCATCCTTGGTATAAACAGGTCATGGGAGAGATCTCTGTACTGCCCCCTGATGTATTTATACATGTTTATAAGGTCTCCCCTAAGCCTTCTCTTTTCCAACGTAAATAGGCCTAATTTTGACAACCTCTCTGGGTATTCTAGTCCCTCCATTCCCTTTATTACCTTCGTTGCCCTCCTTTGTACCCTCTCTAGCTCCAATATGTCTTTCCTGAGCACCGGAGTCCAGAACTGTGCACAATATTCTAATTGCGGCCTTACCAGCGCTTTATACAGAGGAAGAACAATGTTCTCATCATATGCCCCTATTCCTCTTCTGATGCATGCCATGACTCTATTTGCCTTCGCAGCTGCTGCCTGACACTGGGCACTCCAATTTAATTTGCTATTAACCAAGACGCCCAGGTCCTTCTCCATGTCAGATTTCCCTAACGGTTTCCCATTTAATATGTATGGGTGACTGCTGTTTTTCATTCCCATGTGCATGACCTTACATTTATCGGCATTGAACCCCATTTGCCATTTTTTGGCCCAACTCCCCAATTTATCTAAATCCTCCTGTAGCTGTGCCCTATCCTCATCTGTATTAACTACTTTACTAAGTTTAGTATCATCTGCAAATATTGCTATTTTACTATGCAACCCTTCCACTAGATCATTAATAAATATATTAAATAATATAGGGCCCAAGACAGACCCTTGAGGCACACCGCTAGTAACCCTGACACACCCTGAGCTTACTCCATTGATAACCACCCTCTGCTTTCTATCACTCAGCCAGCTATTTACCCACTTGCACACATTATCCCCCAGACCAAGCATTCTCATTTTATATACCAACCTTTGTGTGCCACGGTATCAAACGCTTTGGAGAAGTCAAGGTATACAACATCCACTGACTCTCCCCGGTCCAGCTGTGAGCTCACCTCCTCGTAGAAGGCGATCAGGTTTGTTTGGCAGGAGCGATCCTTCATGAATCCATGTTGATATGGAGTTAGACAGTTATTATCATTAAGATATTCTACAATAGCATCTCTAAGAAATCCTTCAAACAATTTACCCACAACAGACGTTAAGTTGACTGGTCTATAGTTCCCAGTGTCACTTTCAGTCCCCTTTTTGAATATTGGTACCACATTTGCTTGGCGCCAGTCTAGTGGGACAGTCCCTGTCCATAAAGAGTGCTTGAATATAAGATACAGCGGTGTGTCTATCACATTACTTAATTCTTTTAGTACCCGGGGGTGTATGCCATCTGGGCCTGGTGACTTGTCTATTTTGATATTATTTAGGCGTTTCTGAACTTCCTCCTGGGTTAGGTGGGTGATATTTAGCGGAGGGTTTACTTTATCACTCTGCATTTCCTCCGATAAATTGTTTTCTTTTGTGAAAACAGTGGAGAAGAAGCTATTGAGTAGGTTTGCTTTACCCTCATCGCCCTCTATGATTTTACCCAGGTTATTTTTCAATGGGCCAACTCCATCAGTTTTAATCCTTTTACTGTTTACTCCGGCAACTTGGCCAACAAGTGTAACTCTCCAACATGTCCTTTCTATTTCCAGGCCACGGAGGATCCTGCGTACTCGTATGCAGGACTCTGACCCCCACCCATCACTCTTAATGCTTGTTCCACTCCATCCTGGAGTCCTGACAGGAATATGTCTAGTCCAATATCCATTAAGTGAACACAGTCGGGGCGCATGAGGCCTGCTTTATCTCATTCCAGTTGTCGGTGTCGTACCACTACACTGCCTCTGTCTCTTCTAAATTTTGCCATCCGAATATTTATTACCTGCCTTGTCCGTTCGATGGCCGTGATGTCTCGCGCACCTTGCCATACCGCTATCGGCACAATCTCTGACCATACTATAGCTAGTTTTGTGAAAAATTCTCTGAAGCGCTCAGTGTCTAGTTTCATTATTGCCATTAGTTATGCGCTCTTGTGATGACCTAGGTTGTTTCCCCCGGCCTGTATAACTAAGATGACCAGACATCTTGCCTCTCTCCCTACCTTGATTACCTCTATTAGTACCTGTGGCCATAGCAGGCCTCTAATACCTCTCCAGTTGAAATATGTGTTATGAAACTCTAATTTTCTCCCGCCTGGGTGGACTTTCGCCCTTTTTTCTGCCCAATATATATACGAGTGGCCTATCACCCACACTGTTGGCTTAGCGTCACCTGTAAAAGAAACAAACCACGTTAGGATAACAAGTCCGGTCTTATGTATCTTGCCAAACACGTGGATCGCCATCTCCCTATCCTCTGAACTTCCGTTTCTGATAGTCCTGCTCTTGCTGCTTCCGTGGCCGCGCCTATGCGGAATGAGTGTGTCCTGTAATCTTTGGGGTGGTTCCCTGCCGATGTTATGCATTTATTAAATATAGCTTGGAACTGGTATCTTGATAATGGCGTTCCATCAATGTGTGATAGGAAGAAATTACTTTGTGATCTGATGGTTAGATATGTTTTTACTATTGTTACCCGACTCAGTATACCGTTTGTGGGTTGTAGAAGTACCCAAGTGCCCCTGCCCGCTGGAACCGTTTTCGATTTGTGTATGCGTAGACGTATTGCATTATTGGCTATGACTACGTCCTGGTGTAATAAGCCTCCACTGGTGGTAATTTTGGATTGAGGGACTAATTCGCTTAAGCACAGCGCCCCGAAGAAGGCGATCACAAATGCAGTAGACAGTAGTGTTGCTTCAAATTGTGAGTGTCATGTTAATGGTGTTAAGGATATGATGTGAGAAATCAGTTTTAGTGACACGGGACGGGACGTCTACATTCCTGACTTGGCTGACCCCTTTTCCACCCTTTTATGGATTGTCTGATGATGAATCTTTGTCACATCACCCCAATTCAGTAGTTGGAAGTGAAATGCTACTCCGGTCAGACACCACTGCGCTGACGCCCCTGATATGCCCCTCATCATTAGCTGGTGGAGAAATTCTATGGTGACTTGTGATCTGGCTTGTTCACATTGGTCAACCCGTCTGCCTGCTACTAGTCATGTCCACTCTTCCCATGTCTTACCATATGCTTGCCACGTCGACGGGGCAACTGACGCTCTGATTAATGGCATCAACTATTCGCCACTAGATTCCATAGGGAAGGTGGGCAACTGTTGCCCAATGGGTGGGCATTGTGGAAGAGCTCTGTGAAAATCTGCCAATTGAATTGTTATAAAGCGTTAGCAGCAGCTTTAGACCCCTCAGCATAGTGGCTAGCGCGGACGCATACATTGTGTTTTAGGCACAGGAATGCTAGCTTGGGTAGTAGGCCTGGCACTGGGAGAGACGATGATGCCATCTTATAAATGCAGTGCGCTAGGCTGGTGTTTTTTGTTATGAAGCTTATATTTTTGTAAGCCAGGAGCGCGCCCCTTATTTCTATTGCTACCACTATTGGGAAGAAAAATTATTTTCAGGGCTAGATGCGCTAAAAATTATTATTAATTTAAAAGCTGGTGGAGCTTGGTATAGATGGCCTAATACAATGAGTCCCACACATTGCTAGAAGGCCAAATATTTTTCAGAGGTAGATGCAGAAAAAAATTATATTCAGTTTGCAACTTGATGGAAGTCAGTATAGATGGACTAATAGAACAAGTCCCACACACTGCTAGAAGGCCAAATATTTTTTCAGAGGTAGATGCAGAAAAAAATTATATTCAGTTTGCAACTTGATGGAAGTCAGTATAGATGGACTAATAGAACAAGTCCCACACACTGCTAGAAGGCCAAATATTTTTTCAGAGGTAGATGCAGACAAAAAATTATTTTGAATTTGCAACCTGATGGAGGTCAGTATAGATGGACTAATAGAACAAGTCCCACACACTGCTAGAAGGCCAAATATTTTTTCAGAGCTAGATGCAGAAAAAAATTATATTCAATTTGCAACCTGATGGAGGTCAGTATAGATGGACTAATAGAACAAGTCCCACACACAGCTAGAAGCCCAAATATTTTTTCAGAGGTAGATGCAGATAAAAATTATATTCAGTTTGCAACCTGATGGAGGTCAGTATAGATGGACTAATAGAACAAGTCCCACACACTGCTAGAAGGCCAAATATTTTTTCAGAGCTAGATGCAGAAAAAAATTATATTCAATTTGCAACCTGATGGAGGTCAGTATAGATGGACTAATAGAACAAGTCCCACACACAGCTAGAAGCCCAAATATTTTTTCAGAGGTAGATGCAGAAAAAATATATATTCAATTTGCAACCTTATGGAGGTCAGTATAGATGGACTAATAGAATGATGCTATGCCCAAAAGGTTTTACTTCACTAGGTGCAGTAAAAAAATTGGCATTCTATACACAGGTGGTGTAGCTTGCAACACAGATAGGCTACTCCACTGACTAACACACTCTGCAATAGGCCAAAAAGGATTAGCTTTGCTAGATTTAGCCAAATGCTGTGAAAAAATCTTGCACAGCACTGGCACAGACCTGCCTGGCAAAAACTGATAGGAACTGATGTAACTTAGTCCTGAAAAGGACTGCAATTACAATTAGTCTTTACTCCCACAACCTATCTATTTAAGAGCACAGACCTGCCTGATAAAAGTCATAGGAAATGCTGTAACCTAGTCCTTAAAAGGACTGCAATCACAACTATTCCCTACTCCCAAGCTATCTGTAGATTTGTGCGAAAATTGGCTTGAAATTAACAAGGTATAGCGCACACAGCAACAGCGGTGCCGTTTAACACGCAGCTGCAGCAGTGAGAAAATGGTGGCGACGGGGAAAATGGCTGGGTCTTATAGGGCAAGGACATGAGAAATACACTGCCAATGACACATGCCCTTGCTTGTGTGAAAAAAAGCACTTCGCTCCGTGTGTGCGCTGCTGATAGGCTGACAGATTGCACCTCCCCACTATAAATGCGAGAAAGAGAAAAAAAAATGGAGATCTTCATTATTCCTGCAGAGATCCATCCCCTGCCCCTCCCCCCACCCCGCTGTACACTCAAACTGCGTATTAACATTAATTTTCATCATTACTGAGATAAAATCCAGTTATGATTTTGGTGCACGAACAGTTATCGAACATAACCTCGAACAGCCAAATTTTTTTCAAATCGTTCGTGTTCGCCAAACGGCTCGAACACCGCCCAAAACAGCTCGAATTTGAGATTGGCGAACAGTTCGAGTCGAAAAACGCTCATCTCTAGTAGGGACATCCAACCTAAAAGCAAACGGGTTAACAACCTGAAGCACTTTAGATGGACCCACAAACTTAGGACCCAGTTTTTTAGAGGGAATCCTCAACCGCAGGTCTTCGAGGACAACCAAACCATTTCACCCACAATAAACAAAACCTCTTTATGTTTCCTGTCAAAATACTTCTTGGACTTCTTGTTAGCCTCTTGAAGGTTACAACGTACATGAAGCGTCGGCGTCCCTGCCTCCTGCTAGGCAGGGACGCCGTTCCCCTCACCTCTCCGCTCCGTGCCCGGCGGCTTCCTCCCGCTCTGCTGGCAGCACGTGCTGCTTCCCGGCTACTGTGCTTAGGGCGCGCGCGCTCCCCCTCTCTTAAAGGGGCCGCGCGCGTCGTCCTAAGGAGTCCCCGGCCAATGGCCGGAGGACCTCACCATATATAAGGCACCTCCTCCAAAATGGAGGTGCCCGAGCAATGTTGTTGCAAAGCCTTTCAACTCTGCTTCAGCCCTCAGGTCCCGTTACCAGATACCTGCCAGATCTCTGCTTGATACCTACCTGATTCCTGTCTATCTGCTTGCATTTCTGCGGTCCGACAGTCTGCCTTCCAACACCTGTCAGTTTGTCTATGGATCTGCCCGCCCGCTCACCTGGGAGCGCTCACCTGCTAGCCTACCTGGAGGCTCTGTCGTCACTTGCCGTGACCACCTACCTGTCCAGAACTCTTGCCCGCTCACCTGGGAGTGCCTACCTGCTACCTGCCTACTAGCCTACCTGGAGGCTCAGCCGTCACCTGCCGTGACCACCTGCCAGTCTAGAGACTCTTACCCTGCTGTCACTTGCCGTGACCTTCCGCCTGTCAAGAGACTGTCCCCGTCACTTGCCGTGACCTCCTGCCCTTCTACCCAGAGACTGTCCCCGTCACTTGCCGTGACCTCCTGCCCTTCTACCCAGAGACTGTCCCTGTCACTTGCCGTGACTACCTGCCCGCCTTCCCTGGGAGCCACCCGCTTCCTTACAAGGACTGCCCCTTTGTATAGTTGCTCTGAGGTTCCACCTCCCAGACCCGTTACAGGTTGCTCGGGCCGTGGAACCCGGTAGCACCCAAGCTCCCTCGCTCTCGGACCTATGTCATGAACTTTCCCGTCAGAGGTGCCAACAGGAGTCCATCCTGAGCCACCTGCGTAGTGTTAACTCCTGCCTGGACACAATGACTACCTCTTCGGGACCTGCTTCCAGTCGCACGACTCCTACCCCAGCAGCGCCGCTGCCCATCAATTCCATGGCAACTCTTCCCGGTCCTCGCCTCACCGCCCCGCCTCGTTTTGGCGGAGATCCCAGACAGGCACGGGGCTTCATTAACCTGTGCACTCTGCACTTCGAACTGTTGGCACACCAGTTTTCCACCGACAGAGCCAAAGTAGCCTTCATCATGTCCCATCTCACGGGAGAGGCGCTGGCTTGGTTAAATCCTCTATGGGAGAGAGGAGACCCCCTGGTGTCCAACCTGCCATCCTTTCTCACAACTTTCCGGAAGGTCTTCGACGAACCAGTATGGAGGACCTCATCCGCCTCATCTCTGCTACGCCTCCGCCGAGGAAGTCTCACCGTGGGTCAATATGCCATACGGTTCCGTACCCTTGCTTCGGAGCTTGCCTGGGATAACGACGCCCTGGTGTCCGTCTTCTGGGAGGGTCTGTCCAGCTGTATTAAAGATGAACTCGCCGGTCGGGACATTCCTACCACTCTCGACGACTTAATTACACTTGCCACCCGGATTGACATCCGGTTCCAGGAGCGCACCAAAGAGGCCACCCGTCAGAGGAGGTTTCCACGCCTTGCCCCTACCTTCCAGAGACCCGTCACTTTCTCCCTTACTCCCCCGGTGCACTCACCCGAGCCTATGCAGGTCGACCAGACCAAGATGGTCAAGACCCGTCAAGAATTACGCCGTGCCGAGGGGAGCTGCTTCTACTGTGGCAGTAAGGAGCACCGGATCCGTTCCTGCCCGGAGAGGTCGGGAAACGCCTGTGTCTAGGGTCGCTCAGAGAGGTCGCCCTAGACAGAAATAAACCCTCTCCATCTCTAATGCTGTCGGTCTCTATCATCTGCGGGGAGAACCGTTATTTTGAACTGGCTCAACTTGACTCTGGAGCTGCCGGAAATCTCATTTCTCAGTCCCTGGTAGAGAAATACCGCATTCCCACCAAACCTCTGGCTGTACCCTTATCTGTCGCCGCCGTGGATGGGGGCCTCTTACCTCATCCCATCCAACTCATCACCGAATCCTTAACTTTGCAGGTGGGAATGCTGCACTCTGAGAGCATCTTCTTTCATGTTCTGCCTGGACTCTCTCACGCCCTCTTGCTAGGCCTACCTTGGCTCCAGAAACACGCACCCGTGCTTGATTGGCTGACCGGAGAAGTTCTTCGCTGGGTACAGGACTGCCATAAGACTTGTTTAGTTCCCGTTCATCCTGCTTGTCCTTCTCCTACCCCAGCCAATCTACCCGGCCTACCGGTTCCCTATTGGTCTTTTGCGGACGTCTTTAATGAAAGAGAGGCAGAGACATTACCCCCTCCTAGACCATATGACTGCCCAATTGACCTGATACCCGGCGCTACTCCTCCCCGTGGGCGTATTAACCCTTTGTCCGCTGCTGAGACCCGGTCCATGTCTGAATATATTGAGGAGAATCTGGCCAGGGGATTTATCCAGAAATCTGCCTCCCCGGCGGGAGCAGGCTTCTTCTTTGTCAAAAAGAAGGACCGCTCACTCCGTCCCTGTATAGACTATAGAGGCTTTAACCAGATCACAGTGAAGAATAAATACCCCCTTCCGCTCATTCCTGAATTATTTGACCGTCTGAGGGGGGCTAGAATCTTCACCAAGCTGGACCTCCGTGGGGCGTATAATCTGGTCCGTATCCGTCAGGGGGATGAATGGAAGACGGCATTCAACACCCGGGACGGCCACTATGAATACCTTGTAATGCCCTTCGGTCTCTGTAACGCTCCCGCCGTCTTTCAAGAGTTGGTCAATGACATCTTCCGGGACCTTCTCTACTCCTGCGTGGTGGTGTACCTGGACGACATCTTGGTCTTCTCTCCGGATCTTCTCACTCACCGGAGGGATGTTCGTCAGGTCCTGCTCAGACTCAGGCAGAACCACCTCTACCCTAAATATGAGAAGTGCCTTTTTGAGCAGACCTCGCTTCCGTTTCTGGGCTACATAATCTCTCATACCGGCCTACAAATGGACCCTGAGAAACTGTCTGCCATCCAGAAGTGGCCCCGACCAGATGGGTTGAAGGCTATTCAGCGGTTCCTGGGCTTCGCCAACTACTACCGCCTCTTCATTCCGCACTTCTCTTCCCAGACTGCCCCTATCTCGGCGCTCACCCGTAAGGGCGCTAATTCCAGAGAATGGCCGCTCGAAGCAGAGGAGGCCTTCCTTTCCTTGAAAAAAGCTTTTTCCTCTGCCCCTGTGCTGCATCGTCCGGACGGCGATAAACAATTCTTTCTAGAAGTCGAAGCTTCCTCCTCCAGAGGCGGAGCAGTACTTACTCAAAAGTCGTCTTCCGGAAGAATGGTAACCTGCCCCTTCTTCTCTAAACTCTTCTCCTCTTCTGAGCGCAATTATTCTATAGGAGACCGAGAATTGTTGGCCATTAAGCTGGCACTGGAGGAGTGGCGTTACCTGATTGAGGGGGCTCTTCACCCGGTAATAATTTACACGGACCACAAGAACTTGGCTTACCTCCAGAGTGCCCAGAGACTTAACCCGCGCCAAGCCCGGTGGTCCTTGTTCTTCGCCCGCTTTAATTTCATTCTTCATTTTCGCCCGGCTGACAAAAACATCAAAGCTGATGCTTTATCCCGATCCTTTTTGGTCTCTGATCTTGAGGAGGAGCCTAAACACATCATCGACCCCGCCAAAGTAATGCAGGTGGCCCCCGTGAATCTAAATCGTCTTCCACCAAGTAAGACGTTCGTATCTGTTCCGGATCGTGAGAAGGTTCTACACTGGGGACACTCGTCCAAGCTAGCTGGCCACGCTGGTCAGAAAAAGACCCTGCAGCTTATTTCCCGGCATTACTGGTGGCCTACCCTGCACAAGAACGTAATAGACTTTGTTTCAGCCTGTGTGTCCTGCGCCCGCAACAAGGTTCCGAGACATCTGCCAGCCGGCCGACTCCTTCCTCTTCCAGTACCTGCTGCCCCGTGGCAGCATATAGCTATGGACTTTATTACGGACCTCCCTGTCTCTGCCGGTTGTACGGTCATATAGGTGGTCGCTGACCGCTTTTCCAAAATGGCTCACTTTATTCCCCTGCCGGATCTCCCGTCTGCATCAGAGTTAGCTAAAGACTTTATTCATCATGTCTTCCGTCTTCATGGTCCTCCTCTCCACATCGTATCCGACAGAGGGGTTCAGTTCACCTCTCGTTTTTGGCGAGCCATGTGTAAACTGCTGGGGGTCACCTTGGTCTTTTCTTCTGCTTATCACCCACAGTCCAATGGCCAAGTAGAACGGATCAAAAAAATTTTAACCAGTTACCTCCGGCACTTTGTTAATGCTCACCATTCCGACAGGGTGGATCTTTTACCGTGGGCGGAATTTTCTTACAATAATCACGAGAGCGAATCTTCCTCCAAATCCCCGTTTTTTGTAGTCTTCGGTAGAGATGAGCGTTGTTCTACTCGAACTGTTCGCCAATCTCAAATTCGAGCTGTTTTGGGCGGTGTTCGAGCCGTTCGGCGAACACGAACGATTTGAGAAAAATTCGGCTGTTCGAGTTTATGTTCGATAACTGTTCGTGCACCAAAATCATAACTGGATTTTTTCTCAGTAATGATGAAAATTAATGTTAATACGCAGTTTGAGTGTACAGCGGGGAGGGGGGAGGGGCAGGGGATGGATCTCTGCAGGAATAATGAAGATCTCCATTTTTTTTTCTCTTTCCCGCATTTGCAGTGGGGAGGTGCAGTCTGTCAGCCTATCAGCAGCGCACACACGGAGCGAACTGCTGTTTTTCACACAAGCAAGGGCATGTGTCATTGGCAGTGTATGTCACATGTCCTTGCCCTATAAGACCAAGCCATTTTCCCCGTCGCCACCATTTTCTCACTGCTGCAGCTGCGTGTTAGACGGCACCGCTGTTGCTGTGTGCGCTACACCTTGTTAATTTCAAGCCAATTTTCGCACAAATCTACAGATGGCTTGGGAGAAGGGAATAGTTGTGATTGCAGTCCTTTTAAGGACTAGGTTACAGCATTTCCTACGACTTTTATCAGGCAGGTCTGTGCTCTTAAATAGATAGATTGTGGGAGTAAAGACTAATTGTAATTGCAGTCCTTTTCAGGACTAGGTTACATCAGTTCCTATCAGTTTTTGCCAGGCAGGTCTGTGCCAGTGCTGTGCAAGTTTTTTTCACAGCATTTGGCTGAATCTAGCAAAGCTAATACTTTTTGGCCTATTGCAGAGTGTGTTAGTCAGTGGAGTAGCCTATCTGTGTTGCAAGATATACCACCTGTGTATAGAATACCAATTTTTTTACTGCACCTAGTGAAGTAAAATCTTTTGGGCATAGCATCATTCTATTAGTCCATCTATACTGACCTCCATCAGGTTGCAAATTGAATATCATTTTTTTCTGCATCTAGCTCTGAAAAAATATTTGGGCTTCTAGCAGTGTGTGGGACTTGTTCTATTAGTCCATCTATACTGACCTCCATCAGGTTGCAAACTGAATATAATTTTTTTCTGCATCTAGCTCTGAAAAAATATTTGGCCTTCTAGCAGTGTGTGGGACTTTCTCTATTAGTCCATCTATACTGACCTCCATCAGGTTGCAAATTAAAAATAATTTTTATCTGCATCTAGATCTGAAAAAATATTTGGCCTTCTAGCAGTATGTGGGACTTTCTCTCTTAGTCCATCTATACTGACCTCCATCAGGTTGCAAATTAAAAATATTTTTTATCTGCATCTACCTCTGAAAAAATATTTGGGCTTCTAGCTGTGTGTGGGACTTGTTCTATTAGTCCATCTATACTGACCTCCATCAGGTTGCAAACTGAATATAATTTTTTTCTGCATCTAGCTCTGAAAAAGTATTTGGCCTTCTTGCAGTGTGTGGGACTTTCTCTATTAGTACATCTATACTGACCTCCATCAGGTTGCAAACTGAATATATTTTTTTTCTGCATCTACCTCTGAAAAAATATTGGTCTTCTAGCTGTGTGTGGGACTTGTTCTATTAATCCATCTATACAGACCTCCATCAGGTTGCAAACTGAATATAATTTTTTTCTGCATCTAGCTCTGAAAAAATAGTTGGCCTTCTAGCAGTGTGTGGGACTTTCTCTATTAGTCCATCTATACTGACCTCCATCAGGTTGCAAATTAAAAATAATTTTTATCTGCATCTAGATCTGAAAAAATATTTGGCCTTCTAGCAGTGTGTGGGACTTTCTCTATTAGTCCATCTATACTGACCTCCATCAGGTTGCAAATTAAAAATAATTTTTATCTGCATCTACCTCTGAAAAAATATTTGGGCTTCTAGCTGTGTGTGGGACTTGTTCTATTAGTCCATCTATACTGACCTCCATCAGGTTGCAAACTGAATATAATTTTTTTCTGCATCTAGCTCTGAAAAAATATTTGGCCTTCTAGCAGTGTGTGGGACTTTCTCTATTAGTCCATCTATACTGACCTCCATCAGGTTGCAAACTGAATATATTTTTTTTCTGCATCTACCTCTGAAAAAATATTGGGCTTCTAGCTGTGTGTGGGACTTGTTCTATTAATCCATCTATACAGACCTCCATCAGGTTGCAAACTGAATATATTTTTTTCTGCATCTACCTCTGAAAAAATATTTGGGCTTCTAGCTGTGTGTGGGACTTGTTCTATTAATCCATCTATACAGACCTCCATCAGGTTGCAAGCTGAATATAATTTTTTTCTGCATCTAGCTCTGAAAAAATAGTTGGCCTTCTAGCAGTGTGTGGGACTTTCTCTATTAGTCCATCTATACTGACCTCCATCAGGTTGCAAATTAAAAATAATTTTTATCTGCATCTAGCTCTGAAAAAATATTTGGCCTTCTAGCAGTGTGTGGGACTTTCTCTATTAGTCCATCTATACTGACCTCCATCAGGTTGCAAATTAAAAATTGTTTTTATCTGCATCTACCTCTGAAAAAATATTTGGGCTTCTAGCTGTGTGTTGGACTTGTTCTATTAGTCCATCTATACTGACCTCCATCAGGTTGCAAACTGAATATAATTTTTTTCTGCATCTAGCTCTGAAAAAATATTTGGCCTTCTAGTAGTGTGTGGGACTTTCTCTATTAGTCCATCTATACTGACCTCCATCAGGTTGCAAATTAAAAATAATTTTTATCTGCATCTAGCTCTGAAAAAATATTTGGCCTTCTAGCAGTGTGTGGGACTTTCTCTATTAGTCCATCTATACTGACCTCCATCAGGTTGCAAATTAATAATAATTTTTATCTGCATCTACCTCTGAAAAAATATTGGGCTTCTAGCTGTGTGTGGGACTTGTACTATTAATCCATCTATACAGACCTCCATCAGGTTGCAAACTGAATATAATTTTTTTCTGCATCTACCTCTGAAAAAATATTTGGGCTTCTAGCTGTGTGTGGGACTTGTTCTATTAGTCCATCTATACTGACCTCCATCAGGTTGCAAACTGAATATAATTTTTTTCTGCATCTAGCTCTGAAAAAATATTTGGCCTTCTAGCAGTGTGTGGGACTTGTTCTATTAGTCCACCTATACTGACCTCCATCAGGTTGCAAATTAAAAATAATTTTTTGTCTGCATCTAGCTCTGAAAAAATATTTGGCCTTCTAGCAGTGTGTGGGACTTTCTCTATTAGTCCATCTATACTGACCTCCATCAGGTTGCAAACTGAATATATATTTTTTCTGCATCTACCTCTGAAAAAATATTTGGGCTTCTAGCTGTGTGTGGGACTTGTTCTATTAGTCCATCTATACTGACCTCCATCAGGTTGCAAATCGAATATAATTTTTTTCTCCATCTAACCCAGCCAATAGTTTTGGCCTAATACCACAGTGTGGCCACTCAGCTCTGCTCAGTTCCCATCCATTGTTTTTTTGTGCAAACAACTCCAGAGTTGTGAATTAGTTAACCACCAAAATGAGTGGAAAAAGGCCTGCTGCTGGTGGAAAGGGGAATAGGTGTGTTGGGAAGGGGAAAAAAGGTTGTGTCCGTGGGGTAGGTGTTAAAGCAACAGTAACATCTGCAGAAGAAAGACCATCTTCCAGCCAAACTAAAATGCCTACTTCTTTTAGCGGACAATGTGATAAGATCCCTTTCTTACGGCATGCCAATCGCTACAAATTCCAGATGAGGCACAAAAACAGCAGGTGCTTCAATGGATATCAAGTGCTCCTTTAAGTGGGCTCTCCTCCACATCAACTTCAACATCACAAATACTCCAGTCCTCAAAGGTGTCACCCCAATCGCACTTGCTTCCTCACAGCTCCCAAATCTCCAGCTGCCCGTCTGAGTATGAGGTAGAACAGATGGTTGAGTCTGCAGAGCTGTTTACTCATACTATAGCCTGGGAATCAGAGGTCGACTCCAGCGCTTCTGTGAATCCAGACGAGGAAATGATCTGCACTGATGCCCAGAATCTTTATGAGTCGGATCCAGGACCAGACGCAGAAGGTTCTGACCATAATGTAGACCCTCATTCCCAAACTGTAACTCCTGTTGGTGGAGACAATGAGGAAGACGATGATGAGACTCAAATACCTGATTGGAGCGACAACTTTAGTTTTTTGTCAGGGCAGGAACAGGTTGGCTCTGAGGACGACGGGTGTGATAACGCACAGGGTGATGATGATGAGGTTGGAGATCCCACTTACTGTCAACCCACAATCAGCCAAGAGATGAGGTCAGCAGAGGAGGTGGAGGAAGATGCTAGTGACGACGAGGTCAGGTTGCGCCTTCCTGGACAGAGACGTAGTACTGGAAGCACGTCAACAACTGCATCCTCAAACACAACTCTGCCTCTCACCACAAGTCGTGGTGGCTCTTCAGGTCGCATGGGTGCTAAGCCTTGCATAGCCTGGGCATTTTTTCAGATCGATAAAGATGACCCAACTCGTGTTATCTGTAACATTTGTCAGCAAAAGCTAAGTAGAGGCCAAAAAATACATAGTTTGAGTACTTCATGCATGAACCGGCACATGGACATGAAGCATAAGTTGCAGTGGGAAGCTCAGTGTGCTACAATGCGGACTAGCCGGCCGGGCCAACCACCGTCTGCCATATCTTGTGCATCCGCTGCCTCTTCACCCTCTGTGACTGGGGGGACAGCAGTCACACCTGTTTTGGGGCGCAGACCTGCCACCTCTTTACCCGCAACAGCCAGCGTGATTGGCAGGTCATCATTTTCTTTGGAGGTGGTAACACCAGCTGGTGTTGAGCGCTGTCCGACATCGATAGCACCACCTTTGGATGAAGGCAACCTAACATGTCCGCCTGCATCTTCCTCACAGACCGGCAGTTTGCTGGGGACACCCTTATCAACCCCGTCTAAGCACAATAGCCAGCCCTCGGTCCCTCAGATATGGACAAGTAAAAGACCATTTCCTCCTAGCCATGAGAAAGCTAAGAGGTTGAATTTCACCATCTGTAAGCTCTTGGCTACAGAAATGCTGCCTTTCCGCCTGGTGGACACAGAGGATTTTCGAGACCTTATGTCCGTCGCAGTGCCCCAGTACCAGATGCCCAGTCGGCACTACTTCTCAAAGAAAGGTGTGCCTGCGCTCCACCAGCATGTCGCACACAACATCACCGCTTCTTTGAGAAACTCTGTGTGTGACAGGGTGCATTTCACCACAGACACTTGGACGAGTAGGCATGGACAGGGGCGTTACATGTCGCTGACTGGGCACTGGGTAACTATGGTGACAGCAGGACAAGGGGCTGCTGTCCAAGTCTTGCCGTCCCCACGAGTTGTGCGTCAATCCTCTTTATGTCAAAGTTCCTCCACTGCTTCTGCCTCCTCAACCTCCTCTCGGTCTTCCACCTGCACCCAAAGCCTGTCTGGTCATGCCACAAGCTTTCTAACTGCGCAGAAGGGATCCTGCACACCTCCTTACTATGCTGGCAGTAGGGCTCAACGTCATCAGGCGGTTTTTACTTTGAAATGTCTGGGAAATGTGAGTCACACAGCTGAGGAGTTGTGGTCAGCTCTGGAGAACCAATTTCATGAATGGTTGTCTCCACTGGACCTGAAACCAGGGAAGGCCGTGTGCGACAATGCTGCAAACCTGGGTGCGGCCCTTCGCCGGGGCAATGTCACACACGTGCCTTGTATGGCTCACGTGTTGAACCTGGTTGTCCAGCAATTTTTAGCCCACTATCCCAGACTAGATGGCCTTCTGCAGAGGGCACGGTCGCTGTGTGCTCACTTCCGCCGTTCGCATCCCGCAGCTCAGCGACTTACATCTCTACAGAAGTCGTTGGGCCTGCCACTTCACCGGCTAAAATGCGATGTGCCTACCCGGTGGAATTCAACTCTGCACATGTTGCAGCGACTGTGGCAGCACCGACAAGCCCTGGTGCAATACGTTCTGACGTATAGCCTGGGCCAACGAGATCCAGAGGTGGGGCAAATCACGCTGGAGGAGTGGTCTCAGATCAGGGACCTATGCACCCTTCTGCACAGTTTTGAAATGGCGACGAAGATGTTTAGTGCTGACGATGCCATTAACAGCATGACTATTCCGGTGATTTACATGCTGGAGCACATGTTAAACAGAATTCGGAGTCAGGTGGTGGCACAAGAGGAGGTGGAGGAAGTAGAGGAGGAGGAGTTGTATGCGGAAGGGCTAACATCTGCAAGGTCCAGACGGTCGGCAGCACCAAGGCGGCAGGCATGTGAGGGTGGGGGAGATGGTTTTACCAGGGCGCATGGTAGCAGCCAAACTAGTGAGGAAGGTGCAGGAGCCCAGGAAGAAGTGGAGGATGAACTGATGGAAGACTCCTCAGATGAGGGAGACCTTGATCACATTTCTGTTGTGTGAGGTTGGGGGGAGAGGACCGAGGAAGGAAGCATGATTGTTACCTCGCCACCAACACAACAGGGACTTGGTGCTCCTGGATGCGCAACACACATGAGTGCCTTCTTGCTGCACTACCTGCAACATGACCCTCGAATTGTGAGAATTAGAAATAATCCTGACTACTGGGCTGCCACACTGTTAGATCCCAGGTACAAAAGTAAATTTGCCGAAATTATTCCTGCCATAGAAAGGGATGCACGCATGCAGGAGTATCAGCAGAGACTGTTGCAGAATCTTACATGTGCTTTTCCACAAAACACCAGTGGTGCACGTAGTGAATCTCACAGTTCCAACTTGCCAACCGTGGGACCGTCAAGTGTTCAGCACTCAAACCGTAACAGAAACACAGTATCTGCTGGTAACATCAATTTTGCGGAATCATTTCACCACTTTTTTAGCCCATCCTTTGCAAGGCCACAGGAGACAAGAAGTCTGACACATAGTCAACGCCTAGAGACGATGGTACAGGAGTATCTCCAAGTAAACATTGAAGCCATGACTGTGTCACTGGACCCTTGCTCTTTTTGGGCTTCCAATCTGGATAAATGGCCGGAGCTAGCCACTTACGCCTTGGAGATCTTGTCATGCCCCGCAGCCAGCGTTCTGTCTGAACGTGTGTTCAGCGCTGCTGGTGGTGTTCTGACAGATAAGCGCACGCGGCTCTCCACTGATAATGTAGACAGACTCACGTTCATAAAGATGAACAAATCATGGATCCGAAACGACTTTTCTACCCCTGTGTCATCCTGGGGAGAGTAAAAGCTTGATGATTGGTTAAAATCACCCTACCAACCGTTTTTACCTTTCAAATTACTAATCATGTTTATCTGTATCTTGGCTGGAAAATAATTTGGGCTTTGTAGCAGTGTGCAGCACTGATTCTATTAGGCCATCTATAATAAGCTGCACCAGATTTAAAATTACTAATCATGTTTATCTGTATCTTGTCTGGAAAATAATTTGGGCTTTGTAGCAGTGTGCAGCACTGATCCTATTAGGCCATCTATACTAAGCTCCACCAGATTTAAAATTAATAATAATTTTTAGCTGCATCTAGCCCGGAAAATAATTTTGGGGCTCCGAGATGCGCAAGACACATAAGTGCCTTCTTGCTGCACTACCTGCAACATGACCCTCATATTGTCAGAATTCGAAGTAATCATGACTACTGGGTTGCCACACTCTTAGATCCCCCAAACTTTTCGATCAACCTTTTGATTTTAATAAAGACCAAAAAAATGGTCATTTTTGAAATTATAAGCATTAGCAGGTTATTAGAAACTGAAATCAAACAGTTTTCAACTCAAAACTTTATTCTAGGTGATGTTACATTTTCAAATAGGACCCCTTGTTCGAAAGGAGCTTCTGAACTCTCTCGTCCATTGAATTTGTCAGGTTTTGGATGGTTTCTGCTTCAATTGTTTTGCATGAGGACAGAATACCCTCCCAGAGGTGTTGCTTAGATGTGAACTGCCTCCCGCCATCATAGACACTCCTTTTGATGATGCTCCAGAGGTTCTGAATGGGGTAGAGGTCAGGGGAGCATGGGGGTCACACCATAAGTTTGTCCCCTTTTGTGCCCATATCAGCCAGAGATGCAGATGTTTTATGTGCAGCATGAGATGGTGCATTATCATGCAAAAAAATGATCTTGCTGTGAAATACACGGTTCTTCTTCTTGAACCATGGCAGGAAGTGCTGTTTGAGAAAATCCACATACATTATGGAGTTCATCTTTAGCGCCTTCAGGGATCCTAAAGGGGCCGACAATCTCTCTCCCCATGATTCCAGCCCAAAACATTACTCCACCTCCTCCTTGTTGGCGCTGTAGCCGTGTTTGCGTGGGGTGTCCATCAACCAGCCATCCTCCACTCCATCCATCTGGACCATCGAGCGCTGCACGGCACTCATCCGTGAACAAAACAGTTTTGAAATCAGTCTTCATGTAATGTTTAGCCCACTGGAGCCGTTTCTGCTTGTGTGAAGTGGATAGAGGAGGTCGACAGGATGGCGTATGCACAGCTGCAAACCTCTGAAGGACCCTGCATCTTGTTGTTCGGGGGACGTTGGAGGCACAAGCAGCTTCAAAAACTTGTCTGCTGCTATGACAAGGCTTTTTTGCCGCTGCTCTTTCAACCTGACGTAATTGCCTGTAGGAAAGAGTCCTCAATTTGCCCTTATCAGCACGCACACGTGTGTACTGTGAATCAGCTACATACTTCTTGATTGCCAAGACACTTCATCCTGATCATCGCACAATGTTGATTGTAGTCATGCCTTGACCTAAACACTCCACAATTTGTTGCTTCTCAGCAGCCGACACATCCTTTTTCTTTCCCATTTTGGCAGAAAATGTAGGCTGCTTAATAATGTGAGACAGCCTTCTTAAGTAGTCTTGCCTTTCATTGGACACACCTGCCAAACTAATTAGTAGAGATGAGCGGTGTTCGACTAGAACTGTTCGCCAATCTCAAATTCGAGCTGTTTTGGGCGGTGTTCGAGTTGTTCGACGAACCCGAACGATTTGCAAAAAATTCGGCTGTTCGAGGTTATGTTCGATAACTGTTCGTGCACCAAAAGCGTGTCCTGCATGTCTGGCGCTATTTAGAGCACCAATCATGCAGGGATTGTCTGCCACTCACTGTAATGCCACAGCCATGGTGGTTGTGGCATTACAGTGATTGTCCAAATCGATGGGAACAGTGCCAACAGTGAAACATGAAAAGCCGGCAATTCAGCAGCGGCATACACCTGTACCCGACAATTTAGAACCGAAAGAATAGAGCTTCACACATAGATTAGATAGATATAAACATGTCAGCCACATATATACGAAGTACAGTGAAAGTGCTGCTTACTGTACTTGTCATTTAGCGTAAAGGATTTATCAAAAAAAATAATAGTGTTTTCATGCACCGTCTCTTTAAAAAAGCCGGCCGGCAATTCAGCAGCGGTACCCGACAATTTAGAATAGAAGGAATAGAGAATCACACATAGATTAGATAGATAGAAATATGTCAGTCACATATATAAGAAGTGCAGTGACAGTGTTGATTACTGTACTTGTCATTTAGTGTAAAGGATTTATTTAAAAAAATAATAGTGTTTTCATGCACTGTCTCTTTAAAAAAGCCGGCCGGCAATTCAGCAGCGGTACCCGACAATTTATAACAGACAGAATAGAGCTTCACACATAGATTAGATAGATAGAAACATGTCAGTCACATATATATGAAGTACAGTGATAGTGTTGGTTACTGTACTTGTCATTTAGTATTAAAATAAAGGATTTATTATTAAAAAAATTGGCGTGGGGTTCCCCTTAATTTTAGGCTCTAGCGGAGGTTAAGCAGACGGCTGGGGCAGATGTTTGAAGCCTGGGAAGGGGGTAATACCCACGGAGCTTCCCAGGCTACTAATATCAGCCCCCAGCTGAATACATAGCCTTTACTAGCTATTAAAATGGGGGACCCCCCAAAAAAATGACGTGGGGTCCCCCCTAATTTAATAGCTAGCAAAGGCTAGGCAGACAGCTGGGGGCTGATATTAATAGCCCAGGAAGGGAGCCATGAATATTGGCCCCCTCCCAGGCTAGAAACACCAGCCGTCAGCCGCCCCAGAAATGGCGCATTCATAGGATGCGCCAATTCTGGCACTTAGCCTCGCTCTTCCACGCTGCCCTGGTGCGGTGGCAGGGGGTAATAGGGTTGGGGTTGATGTCAGCTTATAATGCCAGCTGACATCAAGCCCAGGTTAGTAATGGAGAGGCGTCTATAAGACACCCCCATTACTAACCCCATAGTCAAAGTTAAAAAAAACACAAACACCCAGAATAAAGTCCTTTAATTGAAATAAAGACACAATCCTTTATTGTTCTAAATTAAACCATACTTACCGTCACGCCCATTCCAGCTGAAGCCAACGATCTCCTGCAATAAAAGAAAAATAATAAAGCAACCTCATCCTTACCTTTCCATGGTTCCCACGACAGCTTCAGCTCTGCTACATCGAGATGACAGGCTGGACCGCAGCAGAACGCTGCCATCCAGCCTCTCATCCCGCAGACACTGAGAAGCGCAGGCTTGCTTGCGCTGCTCAGCGTCTCTCTGTGACGACATCCAGATGAGCCGAGTTCATGTCCAATGAACTCGGCTCACCTCATGCACGTCACTGACAGCGTGGGAAAATTCTCAAGCTGAAGCGGTGAGTGCAGGAGAATTCTCCCACGCTGTCAGTGACGTGCATAAGGTGAGCTCATGTCCAATGAACTCAGCTCACCTCCTGCACGTCACTGACAGCGTGGGAGAATTCTCCTGCACTCAGCGCTTCAGCGTGAGAATTCTCCCGCTGAAGCGCTGAGTGCAGGAGAATTTTCCCACGCTGTCAGTGACGTGCATAAGGTGAGCTCATGTCCAATGAACTCAGCTCACCTCCTGCACGTCACTGACAGCGTGGGAGAATTCTCCTGCACTCAGCGCTTCAGTGTGAGAATTCTCCCACGCTGAAGCGCTGAGTGCAGGAGAATTTTCCCACGCTGTCAGTGACGTGCATGAGGTGAGCCGAGTTCATTGGACATTAACTCGGCTCATCTGGATGCCCTCACAGAGAGACACTGTGGAGCGCAAGCAAGCCTGCGCTTCTCAGTGTCTGCGGGATGACAGGCTGGATGGCAGCGTTCTGCAGCGGTCCAGCCTGTCATCTCGATGTAGCAGAGCTGAAGCTGTCATGGGAACCATGGAAAGGTAAGGATGATGTTGCTTTATTATTTTTCTTTTATTTCAGGAGATCGTTGGCTTCAGCTGGAATGGGCGTGATGGTAAGTATGGTTTAATTTAGAACAATAAAGAATTGTGTGTTTATTTCAATTAAAGGACTTTTTTCTGGGTGTTGTGTTTTTTTTAAATACTTTACTAGAAATTCATGGTGGTCATGTCTAATATTGGCGTGACCCCATGAATTTCGGGCTTAGGGCCAGCTGATAATGCCAAGCTGGCCCTAACCCCTTTATTACCCAGTGAGCCACCGCATCAGGGCCCTGGATGAGTTGGGTACAGCGCCAGAAGATGGCGCTTCTATGAACGCGCCATTTTCCGGGGTGGCTGCGGACTGCAATTTGCAGCGGGGGTGGCCCAGAAAGCTTGGGCCTCCCTGCGCTGCGGATTCCAGCCCCCAGCTGCCTAGGTGTACCTGGCTGGACACAAAAACAGGGCGAAGCCCCACGTCAATTTTCTTTAAATTATTTCATGAAATAATTAAGAAAAAAAGGGCTTCCCTATATTGTTGTGTCCGGCCAGGTACAAATAGGCAGCTGGTGGTTGGGGGCAGCCCGTTCCTGCCTGCTGTACCTGGCTGGACACAAATATAGTGCGAAGCCCCACGTCAATTTTTTTTAAATTATTTCATGAATTTCCTGAAATAATTTAAAAAAATTGAAGTGGGGCTTCGCACTATATTTGTGTCCAGCCAGGTACAGCAGGCAGGAACGGGCTGCCCCCATCCGCCAGCTGCCTATTTGTACCTGGCCGGACACAACAATATAGGGAAGCCCTTTTTTTCTTAATTATTTCATGAATTTCATGAAATAATTAAAAAAAAAGTACGTGGGGCTTCGCACTATATTTGTGTCCAGCCAGGTACAGCAGGCAGGAACGGGCTGCCCCCAACCACCAGCTGCCTATTTGTACCTGGCCGGACACAACAATATAGGGAAGGCCTTTTTTTCTTAATTATTTCATGAATTTCATGAAATAATTTAAAAAAAAGTACGTGGGGCTTCGCCCTATTTTTGTGTCCAGCCAGGTACAACTAGGCAGCTGGGGGCTGGAATCTGCAGTGCAGGGAGGCCCAAGCTTTCTGGGCCCCCCCCCGCTACAAATTGCAGTCCGCAGCCACCCCGGAAAATGGCGCGTTCATAGAAGCGCCATCTTCTGGCGCTGTACCCAACTCATCCAGGGCCCTGGTGCGGTGGCTCACTGGGTAATAAAGGGGTTAGGGCCAGCTTGGTATTATCAGCTAGCCCCAAGCCCAAAATTCATGGGGTCACGCCAGTATTAGACATGACCGCCATGAATTTCTAGTAAAGTATTTAAAAAAAACACAACACCCAGAATAAAGTCCTTTAATTGAAATAAAGACACAATTCTTTATTGTTCTAAATTAAACCATACTTACCATCACACCCATTCCAGCTGAAGCCAACGATCTCCTGCAATAAAAGAAAAATAATAAACCAACCTCATCCTTACCTTTCCATGGTTCCCACGACAGCTTCAGCTCTGCTACATCGAGATGACTGGCTGGACCGCAGCAGAACGCTGCCATCCAGTCTGTCATCCCGCAGACACTGAGAAGCGCAGGCATGCTTGCGCTCCTCACTGTCTCGCTGTGACGGCATCCAGATGAGCCGAGGTCATGTCCAATGAACTCGGCTCACCTCATGCACGTCACTGACAGCGTGGGAAAATTCTCACGCTGAAGTGCTGAGTGCAGGAGAATTCTCCCACGCTGTCAGTGATGTGCATGAGGTGAGCTCATGTCCAATGAACTCAGCTCACCTCCTGCACGTCACTGACAGCGTGGGAAAATTCTCCTGCAATCAGCGCTTCAGCGTGAGAATTTTCCCACGCTGTCAGTGACGTGCATGAGGTGAGCCGAGTTCATTGGACATGAACTCGGCTCATCTGGATGTCGTCACAGAGAGACGCTGAGCAGCGCAAGCAAGCCTGCGCTTCTCAGTGTCTGCGGGATGACAGGCTGGATGGCAGCGTTCTGCTGCGGTCCAGCCTGTCATCTCGATGTAGCAGAGCTGAAGCTGTCATGGGAACCATGGAAAGGTAAGGATGAGGTTGCTTTATTATTTTTCTTTTATTGCAGGAGATCGTTGGCTTCAGCTGGAATGGGCGTGATGGTAAGTATGGTTTAATTTAGAACAATAAAGGATTGTGTCTTTATTTCAATTAAAGGACTTTATTCTGGGTGTTTGTGATTTTTTTTAACTTTGACTATGGGGTTAGTAATGGGGGTGTCTTATAGACGCCTCTCCATTACTAACCTGGGCTTGATGTCAGCTGGCATTATAAGCTGACATCAACCCCAACCCTATTACCCCCTGCCACCGCACCAGGGCAGCGTGGAAGAGCGAGGCTAAGTGCCAGAATTGGCGCATCCTATGAATGCGCCATTTCTGGGGCGGCTGACGGCTGGTGTTTCTAGCCTGGGAGGGGGCCAATATTCATGGCTCCCTTCCTGGGCTATTAATATCAGCCCCCAGCTGTCTGCCTAGCCTTTGCTAGCTATTAAATTAGGGGGACCCCACGTCATTTTTTTTGGGGGGTCCCCCATTTTAATAGCTAGTAAAGGCTATGTATTCAGCTGGGGGCTGATATTAGTAGCCTGGGAAGCTCCGTGGGTATTACCCCCTTCCCAGGCTTCAAACATCTGCCCCAGCCGTCTGCTTAACCTCCGCTAGAGCCTAAAATTAAGGGGAACCCCACGCCAATTTTTTTAATAATAAATCCTTTATTTTAATACTAAATGACAAGTACAGTAACCAACAGTGTCACTGTACTTCATATATATGTGACTGACATGTTTCTATCTATCTAATCTATGTGTGATGCTCTATTCCTTCCATTCTAAATTGTCGGGTACCGCTGCTGAATTGCCGGCCGGCTTTTTTAAAGAGACGGTGCATGAAAACACTAATATTTTTTTTAATAAATCCTTTACACTAAATGACAAGTGCAGTAACCAACACTGTCACTGTGCTTCTTATATGTGTGACTGACATGTTTCTATCTATCTAATCTATGTGTGATGCTCTATTCCTTCTTGTCTAAATTGTCGGGTACCGGTGTATGCCGCTGCTGAATTTGCCGGCCGGCTTTTTTAAAGAGAGTGTCTTCTGAGCAGTTTGTCAGCTTTTGGACACCTTTGCAGGTGTTTTCTATGTGTTTCTATGTGTTTTTGTTTGCCTGCCATTGGTTTTAACGGTGTTCGACGGTGTTCTAAGGTGTTCGACGAACAGTTCGATGAACAGTTCCTCGAACATCCCGGTGTTCGACGAACCGAACCGAACCCGAACACTACGGGGGTGGCTCAACACTACTAATTAGCACAGGTGTCTGCAATTGCTTACAGTGATATAAAGAGCCCTGACACACATCACCATCAATGAGTTTAACTGACAAACAAACAAATTCTTCCCTTATCACTCCTAAACACTTTTTGCATAATAATTTGGAACACAGTGTACATGTGCTTTTCCACAAAACACCAGTGGTTCACGTAGTGAATCTTACAGTTCTAACTTGCCAAGCGTGGTCTGTATGGAGTTGTTCAATAAAGGGCCCAAAATTAAGATAACATAGATGGGAGAGGTCTCTATGAATAGGAATTCCTAAGTATTTGATACCCTGTGAGGGCCAGGCAAAGGGAAAGTTGGACTGGATGGAATCCTATATGGATTTGGGGAGGGAGACATCGAGGGCCTCAGACTTCGCTGCATTGATTTTAAAATTTGACCATGTAACAAAGTGATCTATTTCAGCCATAACAGCATGGATGGATATATGTGATTGAGTGATATATACTAGGACATCATCAGCAAATAGAGAGCACTTGTACTCGGTGCCTCCCACCTCAATCCACCTAATATTGAGGTTATGGCGAATTGATGAGAGCAGGTGCTCCGTCACTAGGATGTATAAGAGAGGGGACAGAGGACATCCCTGCCTTGTCCCATTGGTGATTGTGAAAGGTGATGAAAATGTTCTGATGCACCCCCTGGGCCTTGGGACACCCGGAGCTGGACCCTTTTTGGTGGATGCTGGTGGTTGTAGTCTTCGTGGCGGCGACCCGGTTCCGTGGCTCAGGGTGGTCAAACCAGTGGCGGAACTATTTATGTGGTTTTGATGTTTAAATGTCCGACTATGCCACCCGTGGATTGCGGTCAGAGTGAACCGCCGCTGCAGGGCAGACCGCTGAGGCTGGTGTTGTGGGTGCAGCAGAGCGTAGCATAACTCCCCACGGGAGGAGTATAGCCTCAGGGCAGTGTATGCGGAGGATGGGGGTGATGGTGCAGGGCAGCAGCAGTAACGACACGGAGTCAGTGATGCAGTCCAGGGCCTTTACTCACAGTTCTTATTATCCAGACCACGTCTGCAGGTAACGGCTGCCCACGTCGTACTGTGCTCACCAGGTGAGGGGCTCAGACAACTCCCAGATAACTTTGGAGCGCTTCACAGGACTCCCTTTGTGTGTCCTTTGTCTAGCCTTTCTTACCAACCCTTCTGTCCGGCTGCCTCAGGCCTCCTCTTGGTAAACTTGGCGCCAGTTTCCCTGACCCTATGTGGTGCCTTCCTAGCGGGTGTAGCGAGGGGCTGCGCCACATAAAATGTCAGAGCCTCCGGTTTCTAGCTGAGGGTCGTTTCCTGCCTCCACTAGTTTCGGGGACCGGTCTCCCCCTTTGGCCTGACCCCTCCACGCAGGTGGATTCGGGCGTGCGGTGGCGACTCGCCAGTCCGCACCCCTGGGATCCCTTCATTCCTCGTTCCTGGAGCCTTCTCCGCTCCTCTTCCTTCCTTCTCCCTCTTCCAGGCCTGGGCCTCTGTTACTAGGCCCGCCTCCGGAGCAGAGCTCATGCAGAGCCCCTGCTCCCTGCCACTTCTGCTCAGACTTCTCTGCACTGAACTAAGATGGTGCCCACCTTTTATACTCCCTTCTCAATGCACCCAGGAACTGCTTCCTCCCTGCTCCTGCACTACAGGGTTCCCCTTCCTCAGTGTTCCCTCCCCTCACTCCAGCCAGGGACAGGGACTGTCGTGCCCATCTCAGAGGCATATTGGTCGCCCTGCCCCACGGCAATGTGGTGTAATGCATGCAGGTGTCGGGTCCTGTTCCACACTCCATCCTTACCTGAGAGTGAGATATCACACCTCTGGGTGAGGTGCAATACCTCTGTAGCAACCGAGCCCTCAGGGTGCTACAGTTCCATTTATCTTCAGCCTAGGTGACGTATTGTGATACAGGGCCGTGATTTTGGCTATAAAAGGGTCCCCTAGACCCCTACCCCAAGCGTTTTAAGAGAATCATATATGGCGTGCCAGGAGACTCTATGGAATGCTTTCTCAGCATCCAACGAGAGTATCTAATTACAAATTTTTAACTTTATCTAGCCCAGGAAATACTTTGTGCCTAGTAGCAGTGTCTGCTAGTCAGTGGATTATCCCGGCTGTTAAGCAAGCTACACCACCTGTAGTTTGGACACTTAATTTTTTCAAAGGAAATGCTTCGGGACCACGGGATACTCAGTGAAGAGCATCAGGAGGCACCCCAAGGCATCGGGGCTGGGACTGGCAGTAGGATGCCTTGCGGTGGACAGCCAAGCTCGATCCTTATAAAAGCTTTTTAACTGCAGCAGCTTTAGTGGACGCTACTGGAGCTGGAATTACGCGGCTGCTGGCATGAGACTTGCCCTCCAATAGATCCTTGTAAATGGATTTAAAGTGTATTCATTCAAATTAGAGAGACAATTTAAATTAAAAAGCTTAGAGCTGCCTCCACCACAGGGGGGCTCGCTCGACCCACCAGCGGACAGGCACCAGTATTGGGAGAGGGGGGCTGGCCGTCAGGGTTCACCGCGGCTCTGGCACAAACCCGGCGACACGGAGGTGGCACGGGCAGGAGCGGACTGAACGTGTCGGCTTCTCACTTTTTGGATTTTAGAAGGGCATGACATGCCTATATTTGTGTCTCCCCCTCCTTTTACTCCTCCACCTCTTTTCTTTTTGCATGACTATATGTACTTGTCACTTTTCCATGTGTTAGTTGTGTCTTCTGAGCAGTTTGTCAGCTTTTGGACACCTTTGAAGGTGTTTTCTATGTGTTTCTATGTGTTTTTGTTTGCCTGCCATTGGTTTTAACGGTGTTCGAAGGTGTTCGACGAACAGTTCGACGAACAGTTCGGCGAACACACGGGTGTTCGACGAACCGAACCGAACTCGAACACTACGGGGGTGGCTCAACACTAGTCTTCGGTCAGCATCCTCGCATCCCGTTTCCCGTCTCCGCTTCGGTGGACAATCCGGCTGCGGAATCTCTCGTTAACGAATTTTTCTCCATTTGGGAAAGTACCAGATCCGCACTTCTTCAGTCATCCGAGCGGATGAAAAAACAGGCTGACAAAAGACGTTTGGATCCACCACAATTCCATCCTGGAGATAAGGTCTGGCTCTCGTCCAAATTTGTCCGGCTCAAGATTCCTTCCTACAAGTTAGGGCCTCGGTTCATCGGCCGACTGGAAGTTATCAAACAGATCAATCCGGTGGCCTATAAATTGAAACTCCCGGCCAATTTGCGGATTCCTAACTCCTTCCATGTATCTCTACTCAAACCCGTGGTACTTAACTCTTTTTCCAAGTTTACAGGTATGCCTCCTGCTCCGGTTTCCGCTGAAAACGAGTTTGAGGTAGAGAACATTCTGGCCACCAAAAGGGTAAGAGGAAAATCCTTTTTTCTAGTGGATTGGAAGGGGTTTGGTCCTGAGGAGAGAACATGGGAGTCCCGGGAGAACATCCATGCTACTCTCATCCTTGATAAATTTCTCTCTGGCCTAAAAAAGGGGGGGCCTAAAGGGGGGGTACTGTAGCGTCGGCGTCCCTGACTCCTGCTAGGCAGGGACGCCGTTCCCCTTACGTCTCCTCTCCATGCCCGGCGGCTTCCTCCCGCTCTGCTGGCAACGCGCGCTGCTTCCCGGCCTCTGTGCTTAGGGCGTGCGCGCGCTCCCCCTCTCTTAAAGGGGCCGCGCGCGTCGTCCTAAGGAGTCCCTGGCCAATGGCCGGAGGACCTCACCATATATAAGGCACCTCCTCCAAAATGGAGGTGCCCGAGCAATGTTGTTGCAAAGACTTTCAACTCTGCTTCAGCCCTCACGTCCCATTACCAGATACCTGCCAGTTACCTGCCAGATCTCTGCTTGATACCTACCTGATTCCTGTCTATCTGCTTGCATTCCTGCGGTCCGACAGTCTGCCTTCCAACACGTGTCAGTCTGTCTATGGATCTGCCCGCCCGCACACCTGGGAGCGCTCACCTGCTACCTGCCTGCTAGCCTACCTGGAGGCTCTGCCGTCACTTGCTGTGACCACCTGCCTGTCCAGAGACTCTTGCCCGCTCACCTGGGAGTGCCTACCTGCTACCTGCCTACTAGCCTACCTGGAGGCTCAGCCGTCACCTGCCGTGACCACCTGCCAGTCTAGAGACTCTTACCCTGCTGTCACTTGCCGTGACCATCCGCCTGTCAAGAGACTGTCCCCGTCACTTGCCGTGACCTCCTGCCCTTCTACCCAGAGACTGTCCCCGTCACTTGCCGTGACCTCCTGCCCTTCTACCCAGAGACAATCCCTGCCACTTGCCGTGACTACCTGCCCACCTTCCCTGGGAGCCACCCGCTTCCTTACAAGGACTGCCCCTTTGTATAGTTGCTCTGAGGTTCCACCTCCCAGACCCGTTACAGTACATTAGTCCAAACTCTCTCCAAATAACCGGAAAAATTCCCCTCCTCCGGCACCGCCGACCCCAATTTGGAGAACGAACCAAAAGACGGATGTCTCCCAGTGCAACAAAAAAAAGGAGAACTCCCAGCAGAGGAGGATGCATGATTGTTAAGAGCAAATTCTGTGAGAGGCAGAAACTCAGACCACACCTCTTGATTGTCCGCCACAAAACAACGCAAAAGCTGTTCAACATCCTGGTTCTTTCTTTCAGTCTGTCCATTAGACTCAGGATGATAACCAGACAAAAATGACAAATGGACTCCCAACCTGTCACAAAAAGCACGCCAAAAGCGAGCCACAAACTGAGGTCCTCTATCAGAAACAATATCCGTGGGAACGCCGTGGAGCTTGACAATCTCCTTAACAAACGACTTAGCGAGTGTCTTGGCGCAGGGCAACTTAATGAATGGAACCAAATGACACATCTTACTAAAACGGTCCACGACCACCCAGATGACAGTAAAACCCTCGGACACAGGAAAATCAGTAATAAAATCCATAGTGAGTTGCGTCCAAGGCGCACTAGGAACCTCCAGAGGGCAAAGCAACCCTGCAGCAGGAGTATGTGAAGCCTTTGACCTAGCACACACAGTACACTGACGCACCCACTTGATGACTTCCTTCTGCCATCCTGGCCACCAAAAAGTCTCTTAGTCTCCAAAATTCCTGGATGACCAGCCAACTGAGACTCATGACACTCCACAAACAAATCTCTCCTAAAGGCTCTAGGCACGGACAACCTCCCATGGGGAGTGTTAGATGGAGCATCATCTTGAGCTTTCAGAATCCCATTCTCCAAAAACAGAGTGCAAAGACGCCACCACAACTCCTTCACTCGTAACAAATTGTATGCCCACCGGAGATCAATTTTGGAGAACCACTTGGCTCCCACTAACTGGTTAAACAAGTCAGGAATTAACGGCAATGGGTTGGAATTGCATACTGTAATCTTATTAATTTCACAAAAATCCAGACATGGACGTAAACCGTTGTCCTTTTTTTTTTAACAAAGAAGAATCCAACTGCCACAGGTGACTTAGAAGGTCTAATGTGACCAGCAGCCAGGCTAGTCTGTATGTACTCCTCCAAGGCCTTTCTTTCAGGGATAGTTAGATTAAACAAGCGACACTTGGGAAGAGTAGCTCCAGGAACAAACTCAATGGCGCAATCATAATCCCTATGAGGAGGTAAAACTTTTGACTCCTCCTCCAAAAAAACCCTCCAAAATTCTTGAATCGGTACCGGTAATTCCCCTTTTTCCACAGCCACATTGCGACCATTACAACATTTATCATAGCACTTCGGACTCCAAGGCTTAATCACTTTAGTAGACCAGTCCAATAAAGGATTGTGCATCAAGGCACAATCCTAGAATGACTGGAGAGGGCAAATTATCCAAAACAACCAAGTCCAAAATTTCTTGGTGAACTCCTTTGATAGTGAGCGGAAATGCAGCAGTCTTGAGAGTAATACATTTCAAGGGAGTGTTATCAATTGCAATCACAGAAATAGGTGATCACAAAGGTTTGGATTTCAATTTAAGGTTTTCCAAAAACCCTTTATCAATCACATTAAGTGTTGAACCACAATCCACAAATACCTGAAATTCAATCAAATCTCCCTGCAGAGTAGTACTCCCAGAAAGAAACACTCCTGCAGAGCGTAAACAAGCTAAACGGGCGTAACTGACTTTTTTTTTACTTTACTTAAACGACGCTCACAATACTTAATCAAATGATCAGCTTTACCACAATAAAGACACAATCCCTCGGCGAATCTCCAGTCTCTTTCCTGAGAGCGGAGTGACATCGCCCCAACCTCCATCGGTTCTCCGCCTTCAGAGCAGATTTTCTGGGGACTAGAACCTGGAATTACAGGAGTCTTTACCTCATTGAGCCTGCACCTCAGTCTTCTGTCTATACAAACAGCTAACTGCATAGCTTCCTGCAGAGTCTCAGGTGCAGGGAATGCAATTAGCAAATCCTTAACCCTTTCACTCAGACCAGCAAGAAATAAACATCTCAGTGCCGGATCATTCCACTTAACTTCTGAAGCCCATATCCTGAAGTGTGTGCAATAATTTTCAACATCATCTGACCCCTGATTCAAACGTCTAAGTTCTGATTTAGCAGATGAGATTTGATCAGGATCGTCATATAATAGACCCATAGCAGAAAAAAATTATTCAACAGACCTTAAACATGGATGATTAGGCTGGAGAGAAAAGACCCACCCCTGTGGTTCATTGCGCAAAAGTGACATAATAAAACCAATGCGCTGTGATTCATTCCCAGAGGATCTTGGTCTCAAATTAAAATATAACAAACAAGAATTTTTAAAGGAAAAAAAAAATCTTGCTGTTTACCATAAAAAACATCAGGCTGTCCTACCTTGGGTTCCACAAAATGCGCTCCAGAACAGCTACTCACGTGTTGCTGAAGCTCGGCCACCTCCAGAGACAATCCCTGCAGGCGTTGAGCCAAATCCTGGACGAAAACCATACTGATCTCCGAATTTCTTTCCTTTAAGTTTTTTGGGCTGGACTTACTGTTATGATCTGCAACATGTACTAAGGAAAGATAGGGGAAAGCTGTCCCTACAGTAAGATTAAGCTGAATCCCTACGATGTAGCGGGCTGACTGTTCCTAGTGAACAGACTCGCCTTAGTCCTCGGCTAGTCTGAACGAAGACCTATAGATGTAAGGGAGGGATCTCTAAAAGAACTAAGGACTGGGACAAAAATGGGACTCCTCCTAAACAGAAGTTGTTGCAGAACACAGAAAGACAAACTGACAAAAAGTACTAGAGGTCCCAGAGGACCAAGCGAACTAGACAGAGAAAGGCACAGAAGCACCAGGCTAGAGAAACAGTAAAACAATGAAGTTCTGCATACCAGAATTGCGGAGCTTTAATATAAAGGCAGATGGTCACGTGACCGCAAACCACAAGATAGAAAAAACAAACAGGAGGGTTCTACCACTTGCCTCGCCTCAGAGCCACCACCAGGCTCCAGCCATTGTCACACATGACAATGCCTGGCTGTAGGTTCAGCGGTGTGAGCCACAGATCTGCCTGCTCTTTCAGAGCTGTTCACAACTCTTTAGCATTGTGTGTTTTTTCACCTAAGCATATTAGCTTCAGCACATCCTATTGCCGCTAGGCTGAGGCTGTGCTACAGTACTTCCAGCTTGTGACTGATGTGGTCATTTCAGAGATGGAGACTGAAGAGGAGGAGGAGGCTGAGGAGGATGAGATGCAGGAGTTGTAGACTGTGGGGGCAACCCTGATTGACCAGAGCCCGCAATCCTCGGTGTCGGGAGGATGTGTTCCATCCCAAGGTCCGACTGGGTCCCGGCTTCCACTATGTTAACCCAGTGTGCCGTCAGTGAGATGTACCGCCCCTGCCAACAAGCACTTGTCCACGTGTCCATAGTTAGGTGGACTTTCCCGGTAACTGCATTGTTGAGGGGACCGCTAATGTTGTGGGATACGTGCTTGTGTAATGCGGGGAGGCACACCTCGAGAGATAGTGGTGGCTGGGGACGGAGTACCGAGGGACGGCCACCATCATCAGGTTGCGGAATGCTTCCATCTCCACGACCCTAAAAGGCAACATTTCGAGTGCAAGCAGTCGCAAAATGTGGGAATTTAGTAGTGTGGCCTATAGGACGTTGGCAGCATATTTGCGCTTGCATTCCAAAGACTGGGGTATGGACAACTGAACGCTGCGCTGGGACAAGGACGTGCTGATGGTGCTAGTTGAGAGTGTGCAATGACAGGTGCAGGGCTGGAGGCATCTTCGCATGCACTATGGACAGGGGATTGGCTTTCACGCACAACAGCGGAAGAAGCAGTGGTGTCACCCGTGGACACTGTTCCTGGACCCTGGGGTTTGGCCCACAAAGTCGGGTGCTTTGCTGTCATGTGCCTGATCATGCTGGTGGTGGTCAGGCTGGTAGGTTTGCTACCCCTGCTGATGCTAGCCTGGCAGGTGATGCAAATGGCCTTTTTGGGGTTATCAGCAGAGTCTTTAAAAAACAACCAGTCTCAGGAAGACCTAACAGTTGGACTGGCAACTTCCTTTGTGTTAGTATTATGGGGAACGGTTGCCTGCCTTCTGTCTGCGGCCACCACACTGCTTCTTCCTGCCTGTTGTGGTTTTATGCCTCCCTCACCCTGTGTGCTGCTGTCCTCACTCTGCATGTCCTCCTGCCAGGTTGGGTCAGTTACTATATCATCCACCACCTCGTCTTCCACTGCCGCACCTTGGTCCTACTCCTGAGTTTCTGGCAATTGTGTCTTATCATCATCCACCTCTTGTGACAATTTCCCACCGTCGCCTTCATGTGACCGTGGCTGCTCAAATATTTGGGCATCGTTACATGCTATCTCCTCTTGCCCTGCTTCAAGTGGACAAGGAGTAAGGCCTGAATCTATAAATGGAAAAGTGAACAGCTCTTCGGACTGTCCAAGTGTGGGATCAGTTGTCTCTGGGTACTCGGCATGGTGGGAGGAAGAAGGATCAGGGTGTGGAATATGCGGTTCAAACTCATGGCTACTGAGACTTGACCGTGTGGAAGACAGGGTGGTGGTGGTGGTGGCTAAGTGACTGGAAACATTATTCGCTATCCAACCAATAACCTTTTCACACTGCTCTGTGTTCAATAGTGGTGTTCTGTGGTCCCCTATTAATTGGGACAGGAAAGTTGAGTGAGAATATGTGGGTGTTTGTAGTGGCACAATTTCAGCTTGCCCACGGCCTCGGCCTCTGCATGCACCATCACCATCCCATCCAGTTCCCCGTCCCTTGCCACGTGCCTTGCCCATTTTAAATGGAGGACAATATCTTCCACTCTCACTACAAATGGCGGAATTTGGAGTGAACTTATATATGATCCGTGTGACGGATAAACAACAGTTTTAAATAGCTGGCCTGTAGGTAACTATTTTTAACAGAGCCAACCTCGTGTCAATCAGTTTACTGACACACTGCAACAAAATTTAAATGGAGGCCAGAAAAGGCAATATTTTAAGCGCAATTGTATATGATCTGTGTGACGGACAAACCACAGTTTTAAATAGCTGGCCTGTAGATAACTATTTTTAACAGCAAACTGGTCTCAATAGCTTCACTAACACACTGCAACAAAATTTCAATGGAGCCCAGAAATGGCAATATTTTCAGCGCAATTATATGTGATCCATGTGACGGATAAACCACAGTTTTAAATAACTGGATTTTTAGTGCTGTAATTTGGAAAGGACCTGGCTGTATTCTGCAGTGCCAGCAAGCAAATGGCGCAGATAAACGGTGTTCTCTGGATTGCATTTTAAGCAAATAATGAGGATTAAGATAACAAAAAAAAAATTATTCCTGGCCCCTGATACCTGGGCCTATTTCTACAGATATCTGTAAAAGCACCAGCAGACAGAACTGGAACACTTTTTTATTAGAATAATTCAAAATACAAGCATAAACACGAACATCACATAGAGAAACTGAACCACAGCAAAAAAAAAAGCAAAAACCCACAAACCCCAAAAGTCCAAAGTCCAAAGTCCAGCCCCTTTCCCCTTTTCCCTTAACCCCCCCAGCAAGGGAAGAAACCTTAACTTTCCACCATATTGTCAATATGCCCAAAAAAATCAATATTCAAACATATTCATGCCCTCACATTCACACCTAATTTCCATGAAATATACTTAAAGGAAAACCAAAATCTGTCCCATTGCCCAAAACAAAAGGTAAAATTAGTCCGCCTGGCCAAAACTTACCATTAACACACACACATACGTATACATATATACAGTACAAACCAAAAGTTTGGATACACCTTCTCATTTAAAGATTTTTCTGTATTTTCATGACTATGAAAATTGTACATTCACACTGAAGGCATCAAAACTATGAATTAACACATGTGGAATTCCACTGTGTGCAGAATTATTAGGCAAGTTGTATTTTAGAGGATTATTTTTATTATTGATCAACAACTATGTTCTCAATCAACCCAAAAGACTCATAAATATTCAAGCTTAATATTTTTGGAAGTTGGAGTGGTTTTTTTTTTAGATTTGGCTATCTTAGGAGGATATCTGTTTGTGCAGGTAACTATTACTGTGCCGAATTATTAGGCAACTTAATAAAAAACAAATATAATCCCATCTCACTTGTTTATTTTCACCAGGTAAACCAATATCAGTGCACAAAATTTAGAAATAAACATTTCTGACATGCAAAACCAAAAACCAAAAAAATTAGTGATCAATATAGCCACCTTTCTTTATGATGACACTCCACAGCGTTCCATCCATAGATTCTGTCAGTTGCTTGATCTGTTTTCGATCAACATTGCGTGCAGCAGCCACCACAGCCTCCCAGACACTGTTCCGAGAGGTGTACTGTTCTCCCTCCCTCTAGATCTCACATTTTATGATGAACCACAGGTTCTCTATGGGGTTCAGATCAAGTGAACAAGGGGGCCATGCCATTATTTTTTCTTCTTTTAGACCTTTACTGGCCAGCCACGCTGTGGAGTAGTTGGATGCATGTGATGGAGCATTGTCCTGCATGAAAATCATGTTTTTCTTGAATGATACCAACTTCTTCCTGTACCACTGCTTGAAGAAGTTGTATTCCAGAAACTGGCAGTACGTCGGGGAGTTGAGCTTCACTCCATCCTCAACTCAAAAAGGTCATAAAAGTTCTTCTTTAATGACACCAGCCCATACCAGTACCCCACCTCCACCTTACTGGCGTCTGAGTAGGAGTGGAGCTCTCTGCCCTTTACTGATCCAGCCTCTGGCCCATCTATCTGGCCCATCAAGAGTCACTCTCATTTCATCAGTCCATAAAACCTTTGAAAAATCAGTCTTAAGATATTTCTTGGCCCATTCTTGATGTTTTATCTTATGTTTCTTGTTCAAAGGTGGTCGTTTTTCAGCCTTCCTTACCTTGGCCATGTCCCTGAGTATTGCACACTTTGTTGTTTTTGATACTTCAGTAACGTTGCAGCTCTGAAATATGGCAAAACTGGTGGTGAATGGCATCTTGCCAGCTTCACGCTTGATTTTTCTCAATTGATGGGCAGTTATTTTGCGCCTTTTTTGGCCAACACGCTTCTTGTGACCCTGTTGGCTATTTGCCATGAAACACTTGATTGTTCGGTGATCACGCTTCAAAAGTTTGGAATTTTCAAGACTGCTACATCCCTCTGCAAGACATCTCACAATTTTGGACTTTTCAGAGCCCGTCAAATTTCTCTTCCGACCCATTTTGCCACAGGAAAGAAAGTTGCCTAATAATTAAGCACACCTTATATAGGGTGTTGATGTCATTAGTCAACACCCCTCCTCATTACAGAGATGCACATCCCCAGATTTACTTAATTGGTAGTTGGCTCTCAAGCCTATGCAGCTTGGAGTAGGACAACATGTATAAAAAGTATCATGTGATCAAAATACTCATTTGCCTAATAATTCGGAACACAGTGTATATACTTAACAAAAAAGTGTGAAAAAACAGAAAATATGTCTTATATTCTAGGTTCTTCAAAGTAGCCACCTTTTGCTTTGATGACTGCTTTGCACACTCATGGCATTCTCTTGATGAGCTTCAAGAGGTAGTCACCGGAAATTGTCTTCCAACAATGTTGAAGGAGTTCCCAGAGATGCTTAACACTTGTTGGCACTTTTGCCTTAACTCTACTGTCCAGCTCACCCCAAACCATGTTGATCGGGTTCAGGTCTGGTAACTGTGGAGGCTAGGTCATCTGGCATAGCACTCCATCACTCTCCTTCTTGGTCAAATAGCCCTTAAACCGCCTGGAGGTGTGTTTGGGGTCATTGTCCTGTTGAAAAATAAATGATGGTCCAACTAAACGCAAACCGGATGGAATAGCATGCCGCTGCAAGATGCTGTGGTAGCCATGCTGGTTCAGTATTGCTTCAATTTTGAATAAATCCCCAACAGTGTCACCAGCAAAGCACCCCCACACCATCACACCTCCTCCTTCATGCTTCACGGTGGGAACCAGGCATGTAGAGTCCATCCGTTCACCTTTTCTGTGTCGCACAAAGACACGGTGGTTGGAACCAAAGATCTCAAATTTGGACTCATCAGACCAAAGCAGTCTAGTGAGACACAGATTTCCACTGGTCTAATGTCCATTCTTTGTGTTCTTTAGCCCAAACAAGTCTCTTCTGCTTGTTGCCCGTCCTTAGCAATGGTTTCCTAGCAGCTATTTTACCATGAAGGCCTGCTGCACAAAGTCTCCTCTTAACAGTTGTTGAAGAGATGTGTCTGCTGCTAGAACTCTGTGTGGCATTGACCTGGTCTCTAATCTGAGCTGCTGTTAACCTGCGATTTCTGAGGCTGGTGACTCAGATAAACATATCCTCAGAAGCAGAGGTGACTCTTGGTCTTCCTTTCCTGGGGCGGTCCTCATGTGAGCCAGTTTCTTTGCAGCGCTTGATGGGTTTTGCAACTGCACTTGGGGACACTTTCAAAGTTTTCCAAATTTTTCGGACTGACTGACCTTCATTTCTTAAAGTAATGATGGCCACTCGTTTTTCTTTACTTAGCTGTTTTTTTCTTGCCATAATACAAATTCTAACAGTCTGTTCAGTAGGACTATCAGCTGTGTATCCACCTGACTTCTGCACAACACAACTGATGGTCCCAACTAGTGTTGAGCGATCATGCTTGATACTGCTTGTTACTCGGCAGAGCATCACGCTACTCGGCATGTTTGGCCAGCACTGAGCATTTCCGGGTTACTCGGGCGGGAGCTCGGGTCTCCGCCCTGCACTTTTGGCACTCTTTACAGAGCCAATGAACATGCAGGGATTGCAAACCAGTCACTGTAATGCCGTAGCCATGTTGTTTGTGGGCATTACAGTGATTGGCTGGCCGCACAGCGTCACCTAGAGTATTTCAAACCGGGAGCTGCCATTTTGGACACAGTTGCTCCGGATCAGCCAGTGTAGGGTCAGTGCTGCTGAGCTAGGGAGAGATATATAGTGTGAAATAGGTAGTGCATGGTTTCTAAAGCCTGCCAAATCAAACAAACAGTCCTTCTCAGGACTAATATCCCTCCAAGATATCAGGCAGGCAGCCAGGCTGTATAGGAGACGCAGTGGTTATACCAGCAAACGCTGCATTACAGTCCTGTGTGCTCCTGTTGGTCAAATTGCTAGACTTATCACCCCGGTCTCAGGGGCAAGGAAAAATAATTCTTTTTTTCATCTAAATCCTGTATTTTTTTTTTCCTCAGTCAGACTGTCGAAATGAGTGTCTTATTAACCTTTTGGTATCCCCCCCCCCCCCAAAAAAAAAGAAATTGAGTGTGTCTGTGACTATTCAGACACCAATATATCTGTTTAAAAGAGTCTGGTGTAGGCCAGAAAAATAGAACTGTGGTTTTGCAGTTCCACGGGTCAAATCTCTGTATTATCCTGCTTTTGGCATTTTTTGCCGTAAAAAAAACCTGTAATAGTTAGTGATGAGCGAGCACTAAAATTCTCGGGTGCTCGAAGCTCGGGTCGAGCATATTGGAATACTTGGGTGCTCGACACGAGCAATGAGCCCAATGTAAGTCTATGAGAAACTCGAGCATTTTTCTGGCGGTCCCCCCCCAGTGTTCTGCAGAAGGTCAAAAATTGCCCAAATCGATGGGAACGGTGCTCAATTAAACGTCATGCAGGCAAAATATATAGGCAGACAGGCAGGGTATATAGGAGGGTGCATGAAAAACATAGCAGGGCAATTTGAACACACTACTGCCCTCCGATTTTCATGCACCCGTCTCTTTAAAAAAGCCGCCCGGCAATTCATTAGCCGCATGCACCGGTACACGACAATTTAGAACAGAAAGAATAGAGCATCACACATAGATTAGATAGATAGAAACATGACAGTCACATATGTAATAAGTAGAGTGACAGTGTTGGTTACTGTACTTGTCATTTAGTGTTAAAAAAAAGGATTTATTAAAAAAAAATTGGCGTGGGGTTCCCCGTACTTTTAGTCTCTAGCGGAGGTTAAGCAAACGGCTGGGGCAGATGTTGGAAGCCTGGGAAGGGGGAGATTCCCAGGCTACTAATATCAGCCCCCAGCTAAATACCTAACCTTTACCAGCTATTAAAATGGGGGACACAAAAAAAATGACGTGGGGTCCGTCCTATTTTAATAGTTAGCAAAGGCTAGGAAGACAGCTGGAGGCTGATCTAAATAGCCCAGGTAGGGTGCCATGAATATTGGCTCCTCCCAGGCTTGAAACACCAGCCGTCAGCCGCTCCAGAAATGGCGCATACATAGGATGCGCCAATTCTGGCACTTAGCCTCGGTCTTCTCACTGCCCTGTAGAGGTGGCAGTGGGGTAAAAGGGTTGGGGTTGATGTCAGCTTATAATGCCAGCTGACATCAAGCACAGGTTAGTAATGGAGAGGCGTCTATAAGACACCCCCATTACTAACCCCATACTCAAAGTAAAAAAAAACACAAACACCCAGAATAAAGTCCTTTAATTGAAATAAACACACAATTCTTTAATGTTCTAAATTAAACCATACTTACCATCATGCCCATTCCAGCTGAAGCCAATGTCATCTGCAATTAAAGTAAAATAATAAACCAACATCATCCTTACCTTTCCATGGCTCCCAGGACGGCTCCAGCTCTGCTACATTCAGATGACAGGCTGGATTGAAGCAGAAAGCTGTCATCCAGCTTGCCATGCCGCAGACACTGAGAAGGGCAGGCATGCTTGCGCTCCTCAGTGTCTGGCTGTGACGGCATCCTGATGAGCCGAGTTCATGTCCAATGAACTCTGCTCACCTCATGCACGTCACTGACAGCGTGGGAGAATTCTCCTGCGCATGCGTTGAGCATGAGAGAATTCTCTTGCACATGCGGTGAACGCAGGAGAATTCTCCCACGCTGTCAGTGATGTACATGAGGTGAGCTCATGTCCAATGAACTTAGCTCACCTCATGCACGTCATTGACAGCGTGGGAGAATTCTCCTGCGCTCAGCGCTTGAGCAGGAAAATTCTCCCAAGCTGGGATGGCATTGAGATGACAGGCTGGATCGCAGCTAAGCGCTGCCATCCAGTATGCCATTCTTCATAGACACTGCAGAGCGCTGTGATCCAGCCTGTCACCTCAATGCCATCCCACCGTGGAAGAATTCTCCTGCTTAAGCGCTGAGCACAGGAGAATTCTCCCATGCTGTCAGTGACGTGCATGAGGTGAGCTGAGTTCATTGTACATGATCTCGGCTCATCTGTGTGCCGTCACAGCCAGACACTGAGGAGCGCAAGCATGCCTGCGCTTCTCAGTGTCTGCGGCATGGCAAGCTGGATGGCAGCTTTCGGGTGCGATCCAGCCCGTCATGTGAATGTAGCAGAGCTGAAGCTGTCCTGGGAACCATAGAAAGGTAAGGATGAGGTTGCTTTATTATTTTACTTTTATTGCAAAAGACACTGGCTTCAGCTGGAATGGGCGTGATGGTGAGTATGGATTAATTTAGAACATAAAAAAATTGTGTGTTTATTTAAATTAATGGACTGTATTCTGGGTGTTGTGTTTTTTTTAAATACTTTACTAGAAATTCATGGCAGTCATGTCTAATACTGGCGTGACCCCATGAATTTCGGGCTTAGGGCCAGCTGATAATACCAAGCTGGCCCTAACCCCTTTATTACCCAGTGAGCCATCGCACCAGGGCCCTGGATGAGTTGGGTACCGCTCCAGAAGATGGCGCTTCTATGAACGCGCCATTTTCTAGGGTGGCTGCGGACTGCAATTTGCAGTGGGGGGGGGGTCCAGAAAGCTTGGGACTCCCTGCGCTGCGGATTCCAGCCCCCAGCTGCCTAGTTGTACCTGGCTGGACACAAAAATAGGGCCAAGCCCCACGTATTTTTTTTTTTAATTATTTTATGAAATTCATGAAATAATAAAAAAAAAGGGCTTCCCTATATTGTTGTGTCCAGCCAGGTACAAATAGGCATCTGGTGGTTGGGGGCAGCCTGTTCCTGCCTGCTGAACCTGGCTGGACACATAAATAGGGTGAAGCCCCACGTCAATTTTTTTTAATTATTTCATGAAATTCATGAAATAATAATAAAAAAAAAAAGGTCTTCCCTATATTGTAGTGTCCGGCCAGGTACAAATGGGCAGCTGGTGGTTTGGCGCAACCCGTTCCTGCCTGCTGTACCTGGCTGGACACAAAAATAGGGCGAAGCTCCACATCAATTTTTTTTAAATTATTTCATGAATTTCATGAAATAATTTAAAAAAATTGACGAGGGGCTTCGCCCTATTTTTGTGTCCAGCCAGGTACAACTAGGCAGCTGGGGGCTGGAGTCCACAGCGCAGGGAGGCCCAAGCTTTCTCGGCCCCCCCGCTGCAAATTGCAGTCC
Source organism: Phyllobates terribilis (assembly GCF_046119375.1). Classification (NCBI taxonomy): domain Eukaryota; kingdom Metazoa; phylum Chordata; class Amphibia; order Anura; family Dendrobatidae; genus Phyllobates; species Phyllobates terribilis. The sequence goes on along the minus strand of NW_027362770.1, from coordinate 52,090,829 downwards.
GCAGCCACCCCAGAAAATGGCGTGTTCATAGAAGCGCCATCTTCTGGCGCTGTATCCAACTCATCCAGGGCCCTGGTGCGGTGGCTCACTGGGTAATAAAGGGGTTAGGGCCAGCTTGGTATTATCAGCTGGCCCTAAGCCTGAAATTCATGGGGTCATGCCAATATTAGACATGACTGCCATGAATTTCTAGTAAAGTATTTAAAAAAACACAACACCCAGAATAAAGTCATTTAATTGAAATAAACACACAATTTTTTAATGTTCTAAATTACACCATACTTACCATCACGCCCATTCCAGCTGAAGCCAGTGTCTTCTGCAATAAAAGTAAAATAATAAAGCAACCTCATCCTTACCTTTCCATGGTTCCCAGGACAGCTTCAGCTCTGCTACATTCACATGACAGGCTGGTTCGCAGCCAAAAGCTGCCATCCAGCTTGCCATGCCGCAGACACTGGGAAGCGCAGGCATGCTTGCGCTCCTCAGTGTTTGGCTGTGACGGCATCCAGATGAGCTGAGTTCATGTCCAAAGAACTCAGCTCACCTCATGCACGTCACTGACAGCATGGGAGAATTCTCCTGTGCTCAGCGCTTGAGCAGGAGAATTCTCCCACGCTGGGATGGCATTGAGATGACAGGCTGGATCACAGCTGAGCGCTGCCATCCAGCTTTTCATCCTTCAGAGACATTGCAGAGCGCAAGCGTGCCTGCGCTCCGCAGTGTCTATGTAGGATGGCATGCTGGATGGCCAAGCTCAGCTGCGATCCAGCCTGTCATCTCAATGCCATCCCAGCGTCGGAGAATTTCCCTGCTCAAGCGCTGAGCACAGGAGTATTCTCCCACGCTGTCAATGACGTGCATGAGGTGAGCTGAGTTCATTGGACATGAGCTCACCTCATGCTCGTCACTGACAGCATGGGAGAATTTTCCTGCGCTCACTACATGCGCAGGAGAATTCTCTCACGCTGTCAGTGACATGCATGAGGTGAGCTGAGTTCACTGGAAATGAACTCGGCTCATCTGGATGCCGTCACAGCCAGACACTGAGGAGCGCAAGCATGCCTGTGCTTCTCAGTGTCTGCGGCATGGCAAGCTGGATGGCAGCTTTCAGGTGCGATCCAGCCTGTGATGTGAATGTAGCAGAGCTGGAGCCGTCCTAGGAACCATGGAAAGGTAAGGATGAGGTTGCTTTACTATTTTACTTTTATTGCAGAAGATATTGGCTTCAGCTGGAATGGGCATGATGGTAAGTATGGCAGAAAAAGAAAGGAAAAAATCAGCTCACCCACCTAGAAGATCAACAACACGGAGCCAGGAGTGCTACCAGATGAAAAATGAGGAACCAGGAAGATCCAGCTGAACAAATCTTCTAAAATCCATATTTTATTGGGTCATGCAAAAAATATTTTAAAAGTCCACCTTGGAGAAGAACAGCAAACGCTTTTCGAACTAAAAGTTCTTAATCATTGCATAGCAAAAAAACAGCAAGGAAATGGTATTTATATGTCATGTCCTGCTATGCACCTGTTCAGAGCTAGGTTAATCAAAAATTTAAGCACACATACCATATTAAAATCGTATAGCATAGAAACAATGCATATAAATGTGAATCATCCAAGAGAAAAAAGGGAACATAAACATAATAATAATCCATAAATAATCACTCATAATGATACATCAAATCAGGTCTGATATTTAAACCCGCTGGTACACGTGTATTTAAAGTATAAATCCACCAACTTTCTCTATTAAGGAGTTTTCTCCTATGATCACCCCCTCTATGAGGTTTCAAAACTTTTTCTATGCCGTTACTATAAATGTTGAAGTATCTCCATTATGGCATAACGAAAAATGTCTTGATGCTGCAGAACACCTGATACTTAATTTATTATGTGCATCTGATAAATGCCGTCTGATGCGTTTATTCAAGGGAGTACCCGTACATCCCACGTATTGGAGACAGCACGCACTGCATGAAATAATATATATAACATAAGTAGCATTACAATTAATAAAAATTTTTATGTTATATTTTATATTGGTAGAAAAAGATGTAAAAGTCGCTGCATTTTTAACATGGCTGCAGCAAGTGCAAATGGAGTGACCACATTTATAAAAACCAGTTGTGTGTAACCAGGTACTAGAATTGGAAAGATCTTGTTTGAGAAAAAGACAAGGGGATAAAAGATCACCCAAAGTGGGTGCCTTATGAGCTGTGAACCTAACAGGTGTTAGTAGTACTTCTCTCAATTTGGGATCTGTAGAAAGCATAGGAAGATATTTGTTGATAATATTTTTGATCATAGAAAATTGGGGGCTATACTGAGAGACAAAGGTGACCTGGTTGGATCCATTCACACCATCTGAAGGGTGATTGCTGAATTTGGCTTCATATCACTCCTGTTTTTAGAGCTAACTGTATTGTATGCTCTTTTTAAAGTCCATTTGGGGTAATGTGTAGCTGATAGTCTATCTAGGACTTTTTTTGCTTCAATCTCATATTGTCGTGGGTTACTAGTATTCCTTTTTGTTTGTATTAATTCTCCTACTGGTATATTAATTATAGTCTTTTTATTATGACAAGAGGAAGCCAGTAAGGTAGAATTTCTTGATAAACTTTTTCTATAGGGTGTAGTAGTTACAGTGTGATCAGTCAGAGTCAAAGTAATATCTAAAAAATCAATCAAATTAGATTGTATATTATGGGTAAATTTAAGATTCATAGAAATATCAGAAATGAATCTAAAAAATTCATTCGCCTCTGACCTTGTCCCGTCCCATATCAGGAGCAGGTCGTCTATGTAGCGACCATACCACCTGATATGGGAGGAGAAAGGACCAGAGTCAGAAAAAATGTACTGTTTTTCCCAAAAGGCCATAAAAATATTGGCTATAGAGGGAGAGAAACCCGCCCCCATTGAAGCTCCGCATTTCTGCAGAAAAAATTGTTTGTTAAAGGAAAAATAGTTGTGGCTGAGTAAATATTCAACTGAAAGAACCAAAAAACATTGTAAATCTTCACTATAAGTGCTCTAAGTATGGAGATGTTATGATAATATGGAGATCATTAGTGTGTGTGGTATACACGGATAAAGACCTACAACATCACATGAAAGCCAAAGGGATGAGTTCCCCCATTTAGTATTATTAAGAGATGCTATAAGATGTTTAGTATCTTTAATGTAACCAGGTAATTGTTTGACTAGAGGTTGTAGAAATATATCGACCCACATGCTGAGTTTTCATTTAACTACCAATACCTGCCACTATTGGGCGGAAGGATGGGGGAAAAATACCTTTATGTATTTTAGGAAGGGAATGATATATGGGAGTAATAGGACATTTTACCAAAAGATCCTCTGCTAATTTATCATTGATAACTCCCAATTGTATACCATAAGCTAATAAATTTTCTAATTCTTTTTTAAATTTAAATGTAGGATCATTTGATAGTGCTTCATAGGTATTGATGTCCTGTACATATCTAGATTTATTTTCTTATATAGGCCTCCATCTAGGAGTACCACTGCTCCTCCTTTATCTGCTGGTCTCACTATGAGATCATTATTATTTTTGATATCCATAATAGCATCTCTTTCCAGTTTAGTCAAATTGGAAGCCAGCCTCCCATTATATTTTAGAGATTGTTTTAGAGAATGCAAGTCCCTTTCAACAGCTTCCTGAAAGTCATCTAGAACAGCCGGTCTTGATTGAAGTGGATAGTAGTAAGGATTCTTGATGGTATATTTATGATTCAAATTGGTGCAGTCCTGTACATTCTCCGACTGTAATAACTGTAGATCAAAAAGGGATTTTTGTTCTTCATAGGTCCCTATGTTCGGGATTTCTGAAGTCCCCATATTAAATTGTCCCTGGTTCTGATCTATACTCATTAGATCAGTTAGTTCTTAAAAAAAATGACAACGTAGAGTCAGTGCTCTTGCAAATTTACTAACATCCATCATGGTTTTAAATATATCAAATTCATTAGAAGCGGAAAAAGACAGTCCCTTGGATATAACAGAAATTTGGGATTCGGACAATATATAGCTTGATAAGTTGATTAGCGGCATTGTATTTCTTCTTGTATCTCAGCGGGTACGATGTTTGTTCTTTTGTGTTTTCTGCCCCCTCGTTTCCTCCTCTTCCGTTTTTTGACATTATAGTAGTATTGGGCGTGTTCACACCCATAGAACTTTTATTGTATGCAGTATTGCGTCTTGTTGCACTAAAAAAATCAATTGAGGAGTCTGAAAGGTCATCTGAGGTGGTGTCTGCTAAATTATCCCAGGATGAAACTGATTAAAAAAAACTGACTTTTTGCCAAAATGCCTATAGGTGCTTTTTTTGTTATTATTTGGCGTGCCTCCCTGTCTGAGTATGGGTCTTTGGAAAAAATTTATCGTTTTCCGTTTCCACAAATAGACTTCTTTATTAGCATAGTCCTGTATGTCTCTATAAAACTTGTTCTTTTTCATTGCAATAATATAATTTTCCAAACGAATAATTCTTTGCTTCATAGACGCATTCCAATCATTACATGTTTTATCCATTGGAAGTGTATTAATGAGTGATTTCATTTTTAAAATTTCCAGTTTAGTAGATGATAACTGTTGTTCCTCAAAAGTTATTAATAACTTCATCAATTGAAAAGAACAATTGTCCAAAATATCAAACCACTTCATACTAAACTCATCATTAAATGCATGTGTAGCAAGTTTCCTAATGCGCAATCCACGTGGTATCATGTTTTTTTCCACGTAGGATTGCCGAGTAGTACTATCCCACCATAGTTTTACCTCTTTAATGAGAAGATTCTCTAATGCTTTCAGGTGTGGGTGTAACTCTTGTCCTGCTTCTGCAGGTTGGGATGAGTTCAGGCTGAATATAGACGCCGCTTTACTGCGTCTTTTTGTGTGGTCTTCATCATATGGAAAATCTGGCTTGCAATAAGCTCCATTTTCCACTTCCAAGGATAGTTCGAAACGCATTTGCTGTTCTTCTCCAAGGTGGAATTTTAAAATATTTTTTGCATGACCCAATAAAATATGGATTTTAGATTTGTTCAGCTGGATCTTCCTGGTTCCTCATTGTTCATCTGGTAGCACTCCTGGCTCCATGCTGTTGATCTTCTAGGTGGGTGAGCTGATTTTTTCCTTTCTTTTTCTGCCATATGCCATGTGCTATCGTGCTCTCCACTATAGGATATATATCCATTATTGAATATAATCATTCATTTTTTCTGTGGTTATACATACATATTTTTCCATTGTTTTTTACTATTACTGGAAACTTTACCACAAACAATTCCTTTGGGTCTTATAATGTCACTATCCTTGGAAGTGTAAAATGGAGCTTATTGCAAGCCAGATTTTTCAAATGATGAAGACCACACAAAAAGACGCAGTAAAGCGGCGTCTATATTCAGTCTGAACTCATCCCAACCTACAGAAGCAGGACAAGAGTTACACCCACACCTGAAAGCATTAGAGAATCTTCTCATTAAAGAAACAAAACTATGGTGGGATAGTACTACTCGGCAATCCTACGTGGAAAAAAACATGATACCACGTGGATTGCGCATTAGAAAACTTGCTACACATGCATTTAATGATGAGTTTAGTACGAAGTGGTTTGATATTTTGGACAATTGTTCTTTTCAATTGATGAAGTTATTAATAACTTTTGAGGAACAACAGTTATCATCTACTAAACTGGAAATTTTAAAAATTAAATCACTCATTAATACACTTCCAATGGATAAAACATATGATGATTGGAATGCCTCTATGAAACAAAGAATTATTCGTTTGGAAAATTATATTATTGCAATGAAAAAGAACAAGTTTGATAGAGACATACAGGACTATGCTAATAAAGAAGTCTATTTGTGGAAATGGAAAACGAGAAATTTTTTCCAAAGACCCATACTCAGACAGGGAGGCACGCCAAATAAAAACAAAAAAAGCACCTATAGGCATTTTGGCAAAAAAGTCAGTTTATTGGAATCTGATTCATCCTGGGATAATTTAGAAGCCACCACCTCAGATGACCTTTCAGATTCCTCAACTGATTTTTTTAGTGCAACAAGATGCAATACTGCATACAATAAAAGTTCCATGGGTGTGAACACGCCCAATACTACTATAATGTCAAAAAACGGAAGAGGAGGAAACGAGGGGGCAGAAAACACAAAAGAACAAACATCGTACCCGCTGAGATACAAGAAGAAATACAATGCCCGCTAATCAACTTATCAAGCTATATATTGTCCGTATCCCAAAAATTTCTGTTTTATCCAAGGGACTGTCTTTTTCTACTTCTAATGAATTTTATATATATATAAAACCATGATGGATGTTAGTAAATTTGCAAGAGCACTGACTCTACGTTGTCATTTTTTTGAAGAACCAACTGATCTAATGAGTATAGATCAGAACCAGGGACAATTTAATTTGGGAACTTCAGAAATCCCGAACATAGGGACCTATGAAGAACAAAAATCCCTTTTTGATCTACAGTTATTACAGTCAGAGAATGTACAGGACTGCACCAATTTGAATCATAAATATACCATCAAGAATCCTTACTACTATCCACTTCAATCAAGACCGGCTGTTCTAGATGACTTTCAGGAAGCTGTTGAAAGGGACTTGCATTCTCTAAAACAATCTCTAAAATATAATGGGAGACTGGCTTCCAATTTGACTAAACTGGAAAGAGATGCTATTATGGATATCAAAAATAATAACGATCTCATAGTGAGACCAGCAGATAAAGGAGGAGCAGGGGTACTCCTAGATGGAGGCCTATATAAGAAAATAAATCTAGATATGTTACAGGACAGTAATACCTATGAAGCACTATCAAATGATCCTACATTTATATTTAAAAAAGAATTAGAAAATGTATTAGCCTATGGTATACAATTGGGAGTTATCAATGATAAATTAGCAGAGGATCTTTTGGTAAAATGTCCTATTACTCCCATATATCATTCCCTTCCTAAAATACATAAAGGTATTTCTCCCCCACCCTTCCGCCCAATAGTGGCAGGTATTGGTAGCTTAAATGAAAAACTCAGCACGTGGGTCGATATATTTCTACAACCTCTAGTCAAACAATTACCTGGTTACATTAAAGATACTAAACATCTTATAGCATCTCTTGATAATACTGAATGGGGGAATTCATCCCTTTGGCTTTCATGTGATGTTGTAGGTTTTTATCCGTGTATACCACACACACTAATGATCTCCATATTATCATACCATCTCCATACTTTTAGCACTTATAGTGAAGATTTATAACGTTTTTTGGTTCTTTCAGTTGAATATTTACTCAGCCACAACTATTTTTCCTTTAACAAACAATTTTTTCTACAGAAATGCGAAGCTTCAATGGCGGCGGGTTTCTCTCCCTCTATAGCCAATATTTTTATGGCCTTTTGGGAAAAACAGTACATTTTTTCTGACTCTGGTCCTTTCTCCTCCCATATCAGGTGGTATGGTCGCTACATAGACGACCTTCTCCTGATATGGGACGGGACAAGGTCAGAGGCGAATGAATATTTTAGATTCATTTCTGACATTTCTATGAATCTTAAATTTACCCATAATATACAATCTAAGTCGATTGATTTTTTAGATATTACTTTGACTCTGAAAGATCACACTGTAACTACTACACCCTATAGAAAAAGTTTATCCAGAAATTCTACCTTACTGGCTTCCTCTTGTCATAATATAAAGACTAGAATTAATATACCAGTAGGAGAATTAATACAAACAAAAAGGAATACTAGTAACCCACGACAATATGAGATTGAAGCAAAAAAAGTCCTAGATAGACTATCAGCTACACATTACCCCAAATGGACTTTAAAAAGAGCATACAATATAGCTAGCTCTATAAACAGGAGTGATATGATAGGAAGCCAAATTCAGCAATCACCCTTCAGATGGTGTGAATGGATCCAACCAGGTCACCTTTGTCTCTCAGTATAGCCCCCAATTTTCTATGATCAAAAATATTATCAACAAATATCTTCCTATGCTTTCTACAGATCCCAAATTGAGAGAAGTACTACTAACTCCAGTTAGGTTCACAGCTCATAAGGCACCCACTTTGGGTGATCTTTTATCCCCTAGTCTTTTTCTCAGAGACTTTTACATCTTTTTCTACCAATATAAAATATAACATAAAATTTTTTATTAATTGTAATACTACTTATGTTATATAGATTTTTTCATGCAGTGCGTGCTGTTTCCAATACCTGGGATGTACATTTTCTCCATTGATAAAGCGCATCAGACGGCATTTATCAGATGCACATAATAAATTAAGTATCAGGTGTTCTGCAGCATCAAGACATTTTTCGTCATGCCATAATGGAGATACTTCAACATTTATAGTAACGGCATAGAAAAAGTTTTGAAACCTCACAGAGGGGGTGATCATAGGAGAAAACTCCTTAATAGAGAAAGTTGGTGGATTTATACTTTAAATACACGTGTACCAGCGGGTTTAAATATCAGACAAGATTTGATGTATCATTATGAGTGATTATTCATGGATTATTATTATGTTTATGTTCCCTTTTTTCTCTTGGATTATTCACGTTTATATGCATTGTTTCTATGCTATACGATTTTAATATGGTATGTGTGTTTACATTTTTGATTAACCTAGCTCTGAACAGGTGCATAGCAGGACATGACATATAAATACCATTTCCTTGCTGTTTTTTTGCTATGCAATGATTAAGAACTTTTAGTTCGAAACGCGTTTGCTGTTCTTCTCCAAGGTGGACTTTTAAAATATTTTTTTGCATGACCCAATAAAATATGGATTTTAGAAGATTTGTTCAGCTGGATCTTTCTGGCTCCTCATTGTTCGTGATGGTAAGTATGGTTTAATTTAGAACATTAAAGAATTGTGTGTTTATTTCAATTAAAGGACTTTATTCTGGGTGTTTGTGTTTTTTTTTAACTTTGACTATGGGGTTTGTAATGGGGGTGTCTTATAGACGCCTCTCCATTACTAACCTGGGCTTGATGTCAGCTGGCATTATAAGCTGACATCAACCCCAACCCTATTACCCCACTGCCACCACTACAGGGCAGTGGGAAGAGCGAGGCTAAGTGCCAGAATTGGCGCATCCTATGGATGTGCCATTTCTGGGGCGGCTAACGCTTGTGTTTCTTGCCTGGGAGGAGGCCAATATACATTTCACCCTTCCTGGGCTATTAATATCAGCCCCCAGCTGTCTGTCTAGCCTTTGCAAGCTATTAAAATAGGGGGGACCCCACATCATTTTTTTGGGGGGTCCCCATTTTAATAGCTGGTAAAGGCTAGGTATTCAGCTGGGGGCTGATATTAGTAGCCTGGGAAGCTCCGTGGTTATTAACCCCTTCCCAGGCTTCAAACATCTGCCCCAGCCGTCTGCTTAACCTCCGCTAGAGACTAAAATTACGGGGAACCCCACGCCAATTTTTTTTTTAATAAATCCTTTATTTTAACACTAAATGACAAGTACAGTAACCAACACTATCACTGTACTTATTATATATGTGACTGACATGTTTCTGTCTACCTATTCTATGTGTGATGCTCTATTCTTTCTGTTCTAAATTGTCGGGTACAGATGCCTGCCGCTGATGAATTGCCGGCCGGCTTTTTTAAAGAGACGGGTGCATGAAAACACTATTATTTTTTTTTAATAAATCCTTTATTTTAACACTAAATAACAAGTACAGTAACCAACACTGTCACTGTACTTATTATATATGTGACCGACATGTTTCTATCTATCTAATCTATGTGTGATGCTCTATTCTTTCTGTTCTACATTGTCGGTGTATGCCGCTGATGAATTGCTGGATTTTCATGTTTCACTGTGAGCACTGTTCCCATCGATTTGGGTAATCACTGTAATGCCACAACCCCCAGGCTGTGACATTACAGTAAGTGGCAGACAATCAATGCATGATTGGTGCTCTAAATAGCGCCAAACATGCAGGATGGGGTCCCGAGATCCCGCCCGAGCATCTTGAAAGTACTCAGCGAGCTCCGAGCATCTCGAGTACTTGGATGCTCAGGCGAGTACCGAGCAGTGGCGAGCATGCTCGCTTATCACTAGTAATAGTGTCTCCCTGACTGGTCAGACACCAATATATCTGTTTAAAAGATTCTGGTGTATGCCACATAACTATAACTGTGGTTTTGCAGTTCCACGGGTCAAATCTCTGTATTATCCTGCTTTTAGCATTTTTTGCCAAAAAAAAAAACAGTAATAGTGTCTCCCTGACAGGTCAGACACCAATATATCTGTTTAAAAGATTCTGGTGTACGCCACATAACTATAACTGTGGTTTTGCAGTTCCACGGGTCAAATCTCTGTATTATCCTGCTTTTGGCATTTTTTGACATAAAAAAAACTGTAATAGTGTCTCCCTGACTGGTCAGACACAAATATATCTGTTTGAAAGAGTCTGGTGTAGGCCAGAAAAATAGAACTGTGGTTTTGCAGTTCCATGGTGCAATGCAGCGACTTGCTGGCATTACGGTAATGGTCCAGGATGTGTTTTACCTGACCATGTACCTTCCCCCTCAGGTGACTGGTCACATGACTGAGACATAGCACAGGTCCTGCCCGCACAGAATGTCTGTCTGATCACATGACTGTGACATCAGTAAGGTCCTGTCAGTGTGTGTGTGTGTGCACGGGATGCATATATAAACCCTGCTTGATGGGAGACAGGTGTGTTCTGTGAGAGAGGTGCAAGGCCTGTTCCCATGTGTGTGGGACACCGACCGCCTGAGGCCTAGTGAGGCCGAGTGAAGCCTGGTGCCTGAAAGGTCGAGACTGGATCCTGTGTGGATGCTAGTGGCCTTGGAAGGCAGAGGCTTGATGAAGAGTCCTGAAAGGCAGAGCCTGGATCCTGTGTGGATGTCAGTGGCCTTTGAGGGAATGACGGCTGGAGACCCCTACCTGGGAAGCCGCAAAGCCACAGGGGTGGCAAGCCTAATGGACTGCAGCAGCTAAACCCGGCAAAGGTAATACACTGTGTTATATGGACATTAATAAGGACATTGCTATGTTATTACCTTGCTGAAGGCTGTACCTGGAGCAAGTGGGCCGGTCTGCCTCTTGGCTCGTGAACATTATATATATATATGTGTGTCGGGTGCCACTGAGTTGGACCCGGTGAACTGTGGTTTATGAAGTGCAATAAACTTCAGCATTGTGAAATACTGGAAGGACATTGCTGGTGTGCTTTGATTTACCCGGTGCAGCGAGTATCCCCATTATGATGACTAGTGCTGCCTTACATTTGGTGGAGAATGCGGGCACTCTGCAGTCTGGTTGCTAGGGGCAACTGCAGTCTGGTTGCTAGGGGAAGCTGCAGTCTGGTTGCTGGGAGCAACTGCAGTCTGGTTGCTGGGAGCAACTGCAGTCTGGTTGCTGGGAGCAGCTGCAGTCTGGTTGCTGGGAGCAACTGCACAGGTCGACGAGTGAGGTCAAAGCATCTGGCTGCAACTCGGCGGGGTTGTGAAGGTCGTCGTCGCACTCAAACCTGGTTTGCTGTTGCTCGGCGGGCCTCACGAAGGTCAAAGCATCTGGCTGCAACTAGCCGGGTTTGCGAAGGTTGTCGTCGAACTCAAACCTGGTTTGCTGTGGCTCGGCGGGGCTCACGAAGTTCAAAGCATCTTGCTGCAACTTGGCCTGGTTGCAAAGATTGTTGGCGCACTCAAATCCTGTTTTGCGGTGGCTCGGCGGGGCCATGAAAATTTTTTCGGGGAGAGGGTGAAGTTCAAGTGTGAACAGTGTACCGTGATGGCTGTGAGCAAAGCAGCAGAGGAGTCTGGAGCTATTGAGCGTTTGAAGGGCCGGTTGGGACCGGAGCAAGTATTTGAGAAACCCTTACAGGACATGATGCGGGAACCGCAGGAGCTGTGGGCACCGTATAGAATGGTGGCAGTGGACCATTCTATGGACTCTCCGGGGGCGCCAGTGTTGTCCCAGAGTGCCCGGGGAGGTGGTAAGAGATCTTGTGAACTGAGTCCTAAGACTGTCGCTGATGTTTTTTGTAAAAATTCCCTTACAGGTGTGGTTGTTAAAAAGGGGGCGGAGTCGAAAAAGGGGGCGGATTTTCACAAGAGTGTGGAGTGTAGAAAACTGGAAATTGTTGATTATTGTGGGTGGGTACCTCCTAAAAATGACAAGGTGACCGTTGATAACGGGGTAGCTCCAGTGGAAGGGGGTGAAGTCAAAGTGGGAGGTGACCTGGTAGTCCACAACATCATGGGGAGTGACACAGACCCCTTAGCTGACAGTGACACTATGGAAGTAGAAGGAGAGGTCAGTCAGGAGGGGCTAGACGAGGGGAGAGAGTCCACCTCTCATCGTAGATGGCGCAGGGGCCACAAAAAGGTTGCTCCTGTATAGAGATGAGCGTTGTTCTACTCGAACTGTTCGCCAATCTCAAATTCGAGCTGTTTTGGGCGGTGTTCGAGCCGTTCGGTGAACACGAACAATTTGAGAAAAATTCGGCTGTTCGAGGTTATGTTCGATAACTGTTCGTGCACCAAAATCATAACTGGATTTTTTCTCAGCAATGATGAAAATTAATGTTAATACGCAGTTTGAGTGTACAGCGGGGTGGGGGGAGGGGCAGGGGATGGATCTCTGCAGGAGCAATGAAGATCTCCATTTTTTTTTCTCTTTCCCGCATTTGCAGTGGGGAGGTGCAATCTGTCAGCCTATCAGCAGCGCACACACGGAGCGAAGTGCTTTTTTTCACAAAAGCAAGGGCATGTGTCATTGGCAGTGTATGTCACATGCCTTTTTGGCCTATTGCAGAGTGTGTTAGTCAGTGGAGTAGCCTATCTGTATTGCAAGATATACCACCTGTGTATAGAATAACAATTTTTTTACTGCACCTAGTGAAGTAAAATCTTTTGGGCATAGCATCATTCTATTAGTCCATCTATACTGACCTCCATCAGGTTGCAAACTGAATATAATTTTTTTCTGCATCTAGCTCTGAAAAACTATTAGGCTTCTAGCTGTGTGTGGGACTTGTTCTATTAATCCATCTATACAGACCTCCATCAGGTTGCAAACTGAATATATTTTTTTCTGCATCTACCTCTGAAAAAATATTGGGCTTCTAGCTGTGTGTGGGACTTGTTGTATTAGTCCATCTATACTGACCTCCATCAGGTTGCAAACTGAATATATTTTTTTCTGCATCTACCTCTGAAAAAATATTGGGCTTCTAGCTGTGTGTGGGACTTGTTCTATTAATCCATCTATACAGACCTCCATCAGGTTGCAAACTGAATATATTTTTTTCTGCATCTACCTCTGAAAAAATATTGGGCTTCTAGCTGTGTGTGGGACTTGGTCTATTAGTCCATCTATACTGACCTCCATCAGGTTGCAAACTGAATATAATTTTTTTCTGCATCTACCTCTGAAAAAATATTTGGGCTTCTAGCTGTGTGTGGGACTTGTTCTATTAATCCATCTATACTGACCTCCATAAGGTTGCAAACTGAATATAATTTTTTTCTGCATCTACCTCTAAAAAAAATATTTGGCCTTCTAGCTGTGTGTGGGACTTGTTCTATTAGTCCATCTATACTGACCTCCATCAGGTTGCAAATTGAATATAATATTTTTCTGCATCTAGCTCTGAAAAAATGTTTGGCTTTCTAGCAGTGTGTGGGACTTGTTCTATTAGTCCATCTATACTGACCTCCATCAGGTTGCAAATTCAAAATAATTTTTTGTCTGCATCTACCTCTGAAAAAATATTTGGCCTTCTAGCTGTGTGTGGGACTTGTTCTATTAATCCATCTATACTGACCTCCATCAGGTTGCAAACTGAATATATTTTTTTCTGCATCTACCTCTGAAAAAATATTGGGCTTCTAGCTGTGTGTGGGACTTGGTCTATTAGTCCATCTATACTGACCTCCATAAGGTTGCAAACTGAATATAATTTTTTTCTGCATCTACCTCTGAAAAAATATTTGGGCTTCTAGCTGTGTGTGGGACTTGTTCTTTTAATCCATCTATACTGACCTCCATCAGGTTGCAAATTCAAAATAATTTTTTGTCTGCATCTACCTCTGAAAAAATATTTGGCCTTCTAGCAGTGTGTGGGTCTCATTGTATTAGGCCATCTATACCAAGCTCCACCAGCTTTTCAATTAATAATAATTTTTCGCTGCATCTAGCCCTGAAAATAATTTTTCTTCCCAATAGTGGTAGCAATAGAAATATGGGGAGCGCTCCTGGCTTACAAAAATATACGCTTCATAACAAAAAACACCAGCTTAGCGCACTGCATTAATAAGATGGCATCATCGTCTCTCCCAGTGCTAGGCCTACTACCCAGGCTAGCATTCCTGTGCCTAAAACACAATGTATGGGTCCGCGCTAGCCACTATGCTGAGGGGTCTTAAGCTGCTGCTAACGCTTTATAACAATTCAATTGGCAGATTTTCACAGAGCTCTTCCACAATGCCCACCCATCGGGACAACAGTTGCCCACCTTCCCTATGGGATCTAGTGGCGAATAGTTGATGCCATTAATCAGAGCGTCAGTTGCCCCGTCGACGTGGCAAGCATACGGTTAGGCATGGGAAGAGTGGACACGACTAGTAGCAGGCAGACGGGTTGACCAATGTGAACAAGCCAGATCACAAGTCACCATAGAATTTCTCCACCAGCTAATGATGAGGGGCATATCAGGGGCGTCAGCGCAGCGGTGTCTGACCGGAGTAGCATTTCACTTCCAACTACTGAATTGGGGAGATGTGACAAAGATTCATCATCAGACAATCCATAAAAGGGTGGAAAAGGGGTCAGCCTAGTCAGGAGTGTAGACGTCCCGTCCCGTGTCACTAAAACTGATTTCTCACATCATATCCCTAACACCATTAACATGACACTCACAATTTAAAGCAACACTACTGTCTACTGCATTTGTGATCGGCTTCTTCGGGACGCTATGCATAAGCGAATTAGTCCCTCAATCCAAAATTAGCACCAGTGAAGGCTTATTACACCAGGACGTAGTTATAGGCAATAATGCAATACGTCTACGCATACACAAATCGAAAATGGTTCCAGCGGGCAGGGGCACTTGGGTACTTCTACAACCCACAAACGGTACACTGAGTCGGGTAACAATAGTAAAACCATATCTAACCATCAGATCACAAAGTAATTTGTTCCTATCACACATTGATGGGACGCCATTATCAAGATACCAGTTCCAAGCTATATTTAATAAATGCATAACATCGGCAGGGAACCACCCCAAAGATTACGGGACACACTCATTCCGCATAGGCGCGGCCACAGAAGCAGCAAGAGCAGGACTGTCAGAAACGGAAGTTCAGAGGATAGAGAGATGGTGATCCACGTGTTTGGCAAGATACATAAGACCGGACTTGTTATCCTAACGTGGTTTGTTTCTTTTACAGGTGATGCTAAGCCAACAGTGTGGGTGATAGGCCACTCGTATATATATTGGGCAGATTAAAGGGCGAAAGTCCGCCCAGGCGGGAGGAAATTAGAGTTTCATAACACATATTTCAACTGGAGAGGTTTTAGAGGCCTGCTATGGCCACAGGTACTAATGGAGGTAATCAAGGTAGGGAGAGAGGCAAGATGTCTGGTCATCTTAGTTATACAGGCCGGGGGAAACAACCTAGGTCATCACAAGAGCGCATAACTAATGGCAATAATGAAACTAGACACTGAGCGCTTCAGAGAATTTTTCACAAAACTAGCTATAGTATGGTCAGAGATTGTGCCGATAGCGGTATGGCAAGGTGCGCGAGACATCACGGCCATCGAACGGACAAGGCGGGTAATAAATATTCGGATGGCAAAATTTAGAAGAGACAGAGGCGGTGTAGTGGTACGACACCGACAACTGGAAGGAGATAAAGCAGGCCTCATACGGCCCGACGGTGTTCACTTAATGGATATTGGACTGGACATATTCCTGTCAGGACTCCAGGACGGAGTGGAACAAGCATTAAGAGTGATGGTTGGGGGTCAGAGTCCTGCATACGAGTACGCAGGATCCTCCGTGGCCTGGAAATAGAAAGGACATGTTGGAGAGTTACACTTGTTGGCCAAGTTGCCGGAGTGGAGACCCAGGGCATGCTGCAACAAGCTGAATTATTTTAGAAATAAAATGTCTTTCTAATGGAATGAGTATAAAGAGTTAATAAAGCTGTGACCGATCCTCACCCATCCAGTTGTAAGAGTTACATTATTGTATTGTCAAGGAAAGGGGGGCGGTAGGGGGGCTGAGCGTCTGGGTTTGGTTGGGGGTCCCCACAGTCTGCCTAGGCTAGATGCATTTAAAAATTCTTATTAGATACACAGGCGGTGCAGCTTGCTTCGCAGCTGGGCTACTATGCCCAAAGTATTGCCTAGGCTAGATGCAGTTAAAAATTCTACGCTGACTAGCAGACACTGAAGATTTGGAGCAGACCTCTGAGTAAACAGCTCTTCAGACTCAATCATCTGTGTTACCCCAAGCCATAGTGTATGTAGTTTCTTACAGTTAAAAGGGGGGGGGGAGCGACCCAACCCACCTGGAATTGACGATGCCAACGTCACGTAAGACACAGCAAGGGGACTCCAAAAAGAGTTTCCATTTTTTCCCAAAATTGTGGCACAGACACCACTTAACCCTAGAACGCATACCTGGGGCCTCGCAGTCCCGCCCTGTTAATTGTTTTCTATTTTCTGCAAGATTACTTTAGTTAGAATTTTGAAACTCTAGGTATTCTTCATGTATATAGTTGTTTGTCATTTGAGTTTGAGTTATTCAATGTTATTTGCACACGGGCCTAAAAGGCCCCAGGTATATGAAAGTGTAGATTTTTATGGTCATGCGTTCTAGGGTTAAGTGGCATCAATTGCCCCACAGTTGCTTAAAACGGTTGGTGAGGTGATATTACCAAATCCTCAAGCTTTTAGCCTCCCAAGGATAACACAGGGTTAGAAAAGTCCTTGCGAATCCATGATTTGTTCATCTTTATGAACGTGAGTCTGTCTACATTCTCAGTGGACAGCCGCGTGCGCTTATCTGTCAGCACACCATCAGCAGCGCTGAACACACGTTCAGAGAGAACACTGGCTGCAGGGCATGACAAGATCTCCAAGGCGTGAGTGGCGAGCTCCGGCCATTTTTCCAGATTGGAATACCAAAATGAGCAAGGGTCCAGTGACACAGTCATGGCTTCGATGTTCACTTGGAGATACTCCTGCACCATCCTCTCTAGGCATTGACTATGTGTCAGACTTCTTGTCTCCTGTGGCCTTGCAAAGGATGGTCTAAAAAAGTGGTGAAACGATTTCACAAAATTGCTGTTACCAGCAGATACTGTGTTACTGTTACGGTTTGAGTGATGAAGACTCGACAGTCCCGCGGTTGGCAAGTTAGAACTGTGAGATTCACTACGTGCACCACTGGTGTTTTGTGGAAAAGCACATGTAAGATTCTGCAACAGCGTCTGCAGATACTCCTGCATGCGTCAATCCCTTTTTATGGCAGGAATTATTTCGGCAAATTTACTTTTGTACCGGGGATCGAAGAGTGTGGCAACCCAGTAGTCGAGATTACTTCGAATTCTGCAATCTGAGGGTCATGTTGCAGGTAGTGCAGCAAGAAGGCACTCATGTGTCTTGCGCATCCAGGAGGACCAAGTCCTTGTTGTGTTGGTAGCGAGGTAAGAATCATGCTTTTTTCCTCTGCCCTCTCCCCCCAACCTCGCACAACAGAAATGTGATCAAGGTCTCCCTCATCTGATGAGTCTTCCATGCCCATCGCCAGTTCATCCTCCACTTCTTCCTCGGCTCCTGCACCTTCCTCAACAGTTTGGCTGCTACCATGCGCCCTGTTTAATCCCTCTCCCCCACCCTCCCATGCCTGCCTCCTTGGTGCTGCCAACCGTCTGGACCTTGGAGATGTTATCCCTTCCGCATACGACTCCTCCTCTACTTCCTCCACCTCCTCTTGTCCGACCACCTGACTCTGAATTCTGTTTAATGTGTGCTCCAGCATGTAAATCACCGGAATAGTTATGCTGATAATGGCATCGTCGTCAGCACTAAACATCTTCGTCGCCATTTCAAAACTGTGCAGAAAGGTGTGTGGCGCCCCTGAGGGTGCAGTCACCACAGAGTTACTGCATCTCACCCAGAGGTGTGGTATCTCACCCTCAGGTAAGGAAGGCATATGGCTCGGGACCCTAACACCTGCATCCAACACATACCCGCAGTGGGGTTAGGGCGAGATTGCTCCTAAGGGAGAGCACAGTCCCAGGTCCCTAGCTGGTGGGAGGATCCTATGTAGTGGGTGCTTAGGGGAGCAGCTTAGGGGAGCACATGACAGGGAGAGTATAAATAGGAAGCCATCTTAGAAAGAGCAAGCCAGTCAGAGGAGGAAAAGTGACAGGAGCAGAGGCTCGGCATGAGCTCTGCTCCGGAGGCGGACCTAGCCTGGGATGCCCAGGACTGAAGGTGAGAAGAGAGGAGTGGGAGCAGGAAGGCTCCAGGAACCGAAGGGACCCTAGGGCTACAGGCCGTGCAGAAGGCCACCTGTACTCCCGCTGCTACCAGAAGGTAGAGGGGTCAGGCCAGATAAGGGGAACCGGTCCCTCAACTAGAGGAGAAACAGCAAGGCTCAACTAGAAACCGGAGGCTGCAGCATTTCATGTACTGCAGGCAAAAGTCCACACCAGTCTCACTAAGAAGGTAGCCACATAGGACCCAGGGGACGGAACACAAGTCGCCCGCCAAGGCCCGAGGATACCGGATAGAAGTGTCACTGGGTGTGAGGTGCAGGGAGAAGGCCAGAGAAAGGACACACAGAAGGGGGTCCTGCTAAGTACTCCGGAGCTATCTGGGGGTGGACTGAGCCCCTCACTGAGTACGCACAGCACGACGGGTGAGATAGCTCTGGTACCTGTAATCTGGACTGCAACAACTGTGAGTAAAGATCTTGGGACTGCATCACACGGACTCTGTGTTCATTACTGACTCCCTGCACTACAACCACCATCATCCACCCACACTGCCCTGAAGCTACACTCTTCCTGTGGTGAGTAATAATACCATTGCAGCAAAACCACCAGCTTCAGAGGACTGTTCCGCAGCGGCAGCCCCTTTGGCCGCACTCCACAGGTGGCGTAGTCGGACATTATAAAATCCATATATACAAATTACCGTTGGATTGACCGCCCTGGGTCACGGACCGGGTCACCGCCACAGTGACTACAACCCCCAGCGTCTACCGGCCCGGCTCCGGGTACCCCACGGCCCAGGGGGCGCTTCAACTTCATAGGTCCCTGATCTGAGACCACTCCTGCTGTGTGATTTGCCCCACCTCTGGATCTCGTTGGCCCAGGCTATACGTCAGAAACTATTGCACCAGGGCTTGTCGGTGCTGCCACAGTCGCTGCAACATGTGCAGAGTTGAATTCCACCGTGTCGGCACATCGCATTTCAGCCGGTGAACTGGCAGGCCCAACGACTTCTGTAGAGATGTAAGTCGTTGAGCTGCGGGATGCGAATGGCGGAAGTGAGCACACAGCGACCGTGCCCTCTGCAGAAGGCCATCTAGTCCGGGATAGTGGGCTAAAAATTTATGGACAACCAGGTTCAACACGTGAGCCATACAAGGCACGTTTGTAACATTGCCCCGGCGAAGGGCCGCACCCAGGTTTGCAGCATTGTCGCACACGGCCTTCCCTGGTTGCAGGTCCAGTGGAGACAACCATTCATGAAACTGGGTCTCCAGAGCTGACCACAAGTCCTCAGCTGTGTGACTCACATTTCCCAGACATTTCAAAGTAAACACTGATGCCGTTGAGCCCTGCTGCCAGCATAGTAAGGAGGTGCGCAGTTAGAAAGCAGGTGGCATTACCAGACAGGCTTTGGGTGCAGGTGGAAGACCGAGAGGAGGTTGAGGAGGCAGAAGCAGTGGAGGAACTTCTAGATAAAGAGGATTGACGGACAACTCGCGGGGACGGCAAGACTTGGACAGCAGCCCCTTGTCCTGCTGTCACCATAGTTACCCAGTGCCCTGTCAGCGACATGTAACGCCCCTGTCAATGCCTACTCGTCCAAGTGTCTGTGGTGAAATGCACCCTGTCACACACAGAGTTTCTCAAAGAAGCGGTGATGTTGTGTGCGACATGCTGGTGGAGCGCAGGCACACCTTTCTTTGAGAAGTAGTGCCGACTGGGCATCTGGTACTGGGGCACTGCGACGGACATAAGGTCTCAAAAATCCACTGTGTCCTCCAGGCGGAAAGGCAGCATTTCTGTAGCCAACAGCTTGCAGATGGTGAAATTCAACCTCTTAGCTTTCTCATGGCTAGGAGGAAATGGTCTTTTACTTGTCCACATCTGAGGGACCGAGGGCTGGCTGTTGTGCTTTGACGGGGTTGAGTAGGGTGTCCCTGGCAAACTGCCGGTCTGTGAGGAAGATGCAGGCGGACATGTTAGGTTGCCTTGATCCAAAGGTGGTGCTCTCGATGTCAGAGAGCTCTCAACACCAGCAGGTGTTTCCACTTCCCAATGAACTGACGACCTGCCAATCACACTGGCTGTTGCAGGTAAAGAGGTGGCAGGTCTGCGTCCAAAACCATGTGTGACTGCTGTCCCCCCAGTCACAGAGGATGAAGAGGCCGCGGATGCACAAGATGGGGCAGACGGTGGTTGGCCCAGCCTGCTAGGCCGCATTGTAGCACAGTGAGCTTCCCACTGCAACTTATGCTTCATATCCATGTGACGGTACATGCATGAAGTACTCAAACTATGGATTTTTTGGCCTCTACTTAGCTTTTGGTGACAAATATTACAGATAACACGAGTTGGGTCATCCTTATCGATCTGAATAAATGCCCAGGCTATGCAAGGCTTAGAGCCCATGCGACCTGAAGAGCCACTACGACTTGTGGTCAGAGGCGGAGTTGTGGTTGAGGATGCAGTTGTTGACGTGCTTCCAGTACTCCGTCTCTGTCCAGGAAGGCGTAACCTAACCTCGTCGTCAATAGCATCTGTGACGCCTCGCTGCGCTTGGTATCACAGATCCTAGAAGAGTGTATTGATGGAATCCTCCACAAGAGGCCCCCATAAACATTCACACATCTCCACCTTCCACCTCAGACCAGCAGAGGGAGCCCGTTAGGGATATAAATAGGGAAGGTGGAGCTAGGCAGTTCAGTTCCTCTGAAGAGTTCCTGCAGTAGAGAAGCCTAAGAGAGGTCAGTCTGCAGTGGAGCTCAGTCTAGTCTAGAGAACTCAGTTAATAGTTCAGCAGTGGAGCACGAGGCTCCTGCTAGCTAGATTCAGGGAGCCCAGATAGAGCTTAAGGTGTGCCGGCGTCATAAGATCGGTGAAGAGCGGCAAGCTGCCGTTAGTGTGTATAGCCTATTGAGGGCCCGAGTAGGCCGAAGTCGAGTGGCGAGTTAGTACATAAGGGGCAGAGGAGCTTAACCAGCTCACCCCGAAGCATTTACCGGACACCGGATCCGAGCTTACCGGGATCTCTATGACCCAGTAAGGCATAACCGGAATCCCTGGAGAACTACAAGTCCCAGGATCGCTAAGGTGCTGATACGTAACAGAGCCAGGAGACGCCTAGGCCCCGCATACTGGGAGCGTGAACTTCAAGAGAAGGCCCTACCACAAGGTCAGCCAGCGCAGGACAGAGACAAAGTTAGGCCTAGCTCCAGGCAGGTCAGAAACTTACTGCGCAGAGGCAAGAAACTGGAGGCCCTACACCCGCTCATTGGGGAGGATCCTGATATGCACCCTTCACCCTACAGTGCTCCAGGATGTGCCTGAATTTCCTCCAGTAAAAGGTACTGAAGTGACTACCGTGTCCGTTTCCGTTCTTGCTCTGACCCACCTGGGTATCGCCTGTCCTGCATTCCCCCTGCATACGCTGCCCTGAGACCTAGCTCCACCTGTGGGGAGCTATACCATCGAGCTGCCTTATCACGGGCCTCAGTGGACTGCTGCAGCGCTGGTGCTTCGCACCAGATACCACAGGTGGTGTCACAAACTCTTATAAAATTAACAATTATCCACCCTTTTAAAGAGTGACCCCAGGGTACGGGCCAGGGAGCCGACCACCGCGACATCCCAAAGGCCAGGCAAAGGCCCGGGTGACCTCATCGACTGGCTGACTGTGGGTTGACAGTAAGTGGGATATCCAACCTTGTCATCATCACCCTGTGTGTTATCACACCTGTCGTCCTCAAAGCCAACCTCTTCCTGCCCTGACCGAAAAGTCAAGTTGTCGCTCCAATCAGGTATTTGAGTCTCATCATCGTCTTCATCATTGTCTCCACCAACAGGAGTTACAGTTTGGGAACGAGGGTCTACATTATGCTCAGAACCTTCTTCATCTGGTCCTGGATCCGACTTATAAAGATTCTGGGCATCAGTGCAGATCATTTCCTCGTCTGGATTAACAGAAGCTCTGGAACAGACCTCCGTTTCCCAGGCTATAGTATGAGTAAACAGCTGTGCAGACTCAACCATCTGTGTTACCCCATACTCAGACGGGCAGCTGGAGACTTGGGAGCTGTGAGGAAGCAAGTGCGATTGGGGTGACACCTCTGAGGACTGGAGGATTTGTGATGTTGAAGTTGAGGTGGAGGAGAGCCCACTTGAAGGAGCACTTGATATCCGCTGAAGCACCTGCTGTTTTTGTGCCTCATCTGGAATTTGTAGCGATGGGCGTGTCCGTAACAAAGGGATCGTATCACATTGTCCACGAAAAGAAGTCGACATGTTAGTTTGGCTGGAAGATGGTCTTTCTTCTGCAGACACCAGCGGACAGGCACCAGTATTAGGAGAGGGGGGCAGGCCGTCAGGGTCCACCGCAGCTCTGGCACAAACCCGGCGACACGGAGGTGGCAAGGGCAGGAACGGACTGGCCGTGTCGGCTTCTCACTTTTTGGATTTTAGAAGGGCATGACATGCCTATATCTGTGTCTCCCCCTCCTTTTACTCCTCCACCTCTTTTCTTTTCGCATGACTATATGTACTTGTCACTTTTCCATGTGTTAGTTATGTCTTCTGAGCAGTTTGTCAGCTTTTGGACACCTTTGAAGGTGTTTTCTATGTGTTTCTATGTGTTTTTGATTGCCTGCCATTGGTTTTAACGGTGTTCGAAGGTGTTCGACGAACAGTTCGGCGAACACACGGGTGTTCGACGAACCGAACCGAACTCGAACACTACGGGGGTGGCTCAACACTACTCCTGTACTCTTTGCTGAAAGTGAAAGTAAAGAAAATGTAATGGTGTGTGCCATTGTTTCAAGTGTGGATCCTCCTTCAGAGGCAGAAGAGGAGGTGACGTACCTGGAGAACGTGTCCTTAGACCAGCGGAGCCTGGAGTCTGAACGGCAGAGGGTCTACCAGGTTGTGAAGAACTTACAGCGAGATCTAAAGGGAAGCAACGAGGAAGTTGTCCAGTGGAAGGAGATGTTCCACGCAATTATGGAGGACCGCCGCAAAATCAAGGAAGAGGTTTTGCAGTTGAAGCTTTAGAAGGAGGCACGGCAGGATGGTGTTTCTGGACGTGAACAAATCCTAGAACGACTGCGCAAACAGCTCAACCAGGAGCTGTGTGACTCCAAGAAGGAGTGTGGTGAACGCAGTAGGGAACTGCAACAGAGTAAGAGAGATTATGAGGATCTCATCAAGGTGAAAGAAAAACTAGAGGAGGATAAGGCGGGTGCAGAGCAAGTGCGCCAAGTGGTTGAGACCACTCTGCAAGATATCCGTGAGGAGAATGATGATCTCCGGGGAAAGACCCTAGATCTGGAAGCTCAGGTGAAGGAGCTACAGATGTCCTGTGATACTCTCCAGAAGGCGGAGATGTACCTTAAGGAAACAGTCAGCAAGATGGAAGCTGAGCGAGAGAAGATGGAGGAGTCCATCGGAAAAGCCACAGACCAGGGCCAGGAGTTGACCGCTGGTGATGGGAGGTATGAAGCAGATACCTCCTCGAGTGATGTGGGCTCGGAGGGTTCGGTGGATGTCGGAGCCGAGATCAAGCAGCTCAAGGAGTTGCTACAAGCCCAGTGGACGCAAGAGAAGCGTGAGAGACTGGCTATTGAGAGCCGAGTGGGCGCATTGGAGACGGAGAGGTCTGAGAGAGCTCTGCTGCTGGAAGAGCAGTTGAAGCAGGAAGAGCTTCAGAGATAGACTGCTGAGAGGCGAGTAACTGAGCTGGAAGGAGAAGTTTTAGAGCTCAAAGGTCACCTAGCAAAGTGTCACGTGGTGAACGAGGTCTCCTTGGAGGAGGGAAAAGGCAAACAAGTTGCACTTACTCCCTTAGACCATGAGAAGGTAGACCTGAGGAGAGCTAAGAGTATGGTGTTGGAAGATAAAGGTGAAGTGGAGGTGGTCAAGACTAAAAGTTGTGAAGTTGTAGCTGTGAGTCAGCTCAGGGGAAGCATCCAGGGTGAAGAAGCTGGAAGTCAGTTGTCCCTGAAACCTGAGCTGATTGATCGTCTGGGAACCACTGGTGAGACCGAAATGTCTCGGTACTAGTGTTGAGCCACCCCCGTAGTGTTCGAGTTCGGTTCGGTTCGTCGAACACCCGTGTGTTCGCCGAACTGTTCGTCGAACTGTTCGTCGAACACCTTCGAACACCGTTAAAACCAATGGCAGGCAAACAAAAACACATAGAAACACATAGAAAACACCTTCAAAGGTGTCCAAAAGCTGACAAACTGCTCAGAAGACATAACTAACACATGGAAAAGTGACAAGTACATATAGTCATGCGAAAATAAAAGAGGTGGAGGAGTAAAAGGAGGGGGAGACACAGATATAGGCATGTCATGCCCTTCTAAAATCCAAAAAGTGAGAAGCCGACACGGCCAGTCCGCTCCTGCCCGTGCCACCTCCGTGTCGCCGGGTTTGTGCCAGAGCCGCGGTGAACCCTGACGGCCAGCCCCCCTCTCCCAATACTGGTGCCTGTCCGCTGGTGGGTCGAGCGAGCCCCCATGCGGAGGAGACAGGTCTAATCTTTTTAATTTAAATTGTCTCTCTAATTTGAATGAGTACACTTTGAATCCTTTTACTAGGATCTATTGGAGGGCAAGTCTCATGCCAGCAGCCGCGGTAATTCCAGCTCCAGTAGCGTCCACTAAAGCTGCTGCAGTTAAAAAGCTTTTATAAGGATCGAGCTCGGCTGTCCACCGCAAGGCATCCTACTGCCAGTCCCAGCCCCTATGCCTTGGGGTGCCTCCTGATGCTCTTCACTAAGTATCCCATGGTCCCGAAGCATTTCCTTTGAAAAAATTAAGTGTCTAAACTACAGGTGGTGCAGCTTGCTTAACAGCCGGGATAATCCGCTTACTAGCAGACACTGCTACTAGGCACAAAGTATTTCCTGGGCTAGATGCAGTTAAAAATTTGTAATTAGATACTCTCGTTGGATGCTGAGAAAGCATTCCATAGAGTCTCCTGGCACGCCATATATGATTCTCTTAAAAAGCTTGGGGTAGGGGTCTAGGGGACCCTTTTATAGCCAAAATCACGGCCCTGTATCGCAATACGTCACCTAGGCTGAAGATAAATGGAACTGTAGCACCCTGAGGGCTCGGTTGCTAAAGACGCATTGCACCTCACCCAGAGGTGTGATATCTCACTCTCCGGTAAGGATGGAGTGTGGATCAGGACCCGACACCTGCATGCATTACACCACATTGCCGTGGGGCAGGGCGACCAATATGCCCCTGAGATGGGCACGACAGTCCCTGTCCCTGGCTGGAGTGGGGGGAGGGAACACTGAGGAAGGGGAACCCTGTAGTGCAGGAGCAGGGAGGAAGCAGTTCCTGGGTGCATTGAGAAGGGAGTATAAAAGGTGGGCACCATCTTAGTTCAGTGCAGAGAAGTCTGAGCAGAAGTGGCAGGGAGCAGGGGCTCTGCATGAGCTCTGCTCCGGAGGCGGGCCTAGTAACAGAGGCCCAGGCCTGGAAGAGGGAGAAGGAAGGAAGAGGAGCGGAGAAGGCTCCAGGAACGAGGAATGAAGGGATCCCAGGGGTGCGGACGGGCGAGTCGCCACCGCACGCCCGAATCCACCTGCGTGGAGGGGTCAGGCCAAAGGGGGAGACCGGTCCCCGAACTAGTGGAGGCAGGAAACGACCCTCAGCTAGAAACCGGAGGCTCTGACATTTTATGTGGCGCAGCCCCTCGCTACACCCGCTAGGAAGGCACCACATAGGGTCAGGGAAACTGGCGCCAAGTTTACCAAGAGGAGGCCCGAGGCAGCCGGACAGAAGTGTTGGTAAGAAAGGCCAGACAAAGGACACACAAAGGGGGTCCTGTGAAGTGCTCCAAAGTTATCTGGGAGTTGTCTGAGCCCCTCACCTGGTGAGCACAGTACGACGTGGGCAGCCGTTACCTGCAGACGTGGTCTGGATAATAAGAACTGTGAGTAAAGGCCCTGAACTGCATCACTGACTCCGTGTCGTTACTGCTGCTGCCCTGCACCATCACCCCCATCCTCCGCATACACTGCCCTGAGGCTATACTCCTCCCGTGGGGAGTTATGCTACGCTCTGCTGCACCCACAACACCAGCCTCAGTGGTCTGCCCTGTAGCGGCGGTTCACTCTGACCGCAATCCACGGGTGGCGTAGTCGGACATTTAAACATGAAAACCACATAAATAGTTCCGCCACTGGTTTGACCGCCCTGAGCCACGGAACTGGGTCGCCGCCACGAAGACTACAACCACCAGCATCCACCAAAAAGGGTCCGGCTCCGGGTGTCCCAAGGCCCAGGGGGTGCGTCAGAACATTTTCATCACCTTTCACAATCACCAATGGGACAAGGCAGTGATGTCCTCTGTCCCCTCTCTTATACATCCTAGTGACGGAGCACCTGCTCTCATCAATTCGCCATAACCCCAATATTAGGTGGATTGAGGTGGGAGGCACCGAGTACAAGTGCTCTCTATTTGCTGATGATGTCCTAGTATATATCACTCAATCACATATATCCATCCATGCTGTTATGGCTGAAATAGATCACTTTGTTACATGGTAAAATTTTAAAATCAATGCAGCGAAGTCTGAGGCCCTCGATGTCTCCCTCCCCAAATCCATATAAAATTCCATCCAGTCCAACTTTCCCTTTGCCTGGCCCTCACAGGGTATCAAATACTTAGGAATTCCTATTCATAGAGACCTCTCCCATCTATGTTATCTTAATTTTGGGCCCTTTATTGAACAACTCCATACAGACCACGGTTGGCAAGTTAGAACTGTAAGATTCACTACGTGAACCACTGGTGTTTTGTGGAAAAGCACATGTACACTGCGTTCCAAATTATTATACAAAAAGTGTTTAGGAGTGATAAGGGAAGAATTTGTTTGTTTGTCAGTTAAACTCATTGATGGTGATGTGTGTCAGGGCTCTTTATATCACTGTAAGCAATTGCAGACACCTGTGCTAATTAGTTTGGCAGGTGTGTCCAATGAAAGGCAAGACTACTTAAGAAGGCTCTCTCACATTATTAAGCAGCCTACATTTTCTGCCAAAATGGGAAAGAAAAAGGATGTGTCGGCTGCTGAGAAGCAACAAATTGTGGAGTGTTTAGGTCAAGGCATGACTACAATCAACATTGTGCGATGATCAGGATGAAGTGTACTGGCAATCAAGAAGTATGTAGCTGATTCACAGTACACACGTGTGCGTGCTGATAAGGGCAAATTGAGGACTCTTTCCTACAGGCAATTACGTCAGGTTGAAAGAGCAGCGGCAAAAAAGCCTTGTCATAGCAGCAGACAAGTTTTTGAAGCTGCTTGTGCCTCCAACGTCCCCCGAACAACAAGATGCAGGGTCCTTCAGAGGTTTGCAGCTGTGCATGCGCCATCCTGTCGACCTCCTCTATCCACTTCACACAAGCAGAAACGGCTCCAGTGGGCCAAACATTACATGAAGACTGATTTCAAAACTGTTTTGTTCACGGATGAGTGCCGTGCAGCGCTCGATGGTCCAGATGGATGGAGTGGAGGATGGCTGGTTGATGGACACCCCACGCAAACACGGCTACAGCGCCAACAAGGAGGAGGTGGAGTAATGTTTTGGGCTGGAATCATGGGGAGAGAGATTGTCGGCCCCTTTAGGATCCCTGAAGGCGCTAAAGATGAACTCCATAATGTATGTGGATTTTCTCAAACAGCACTTCCTGCCATGGTTCAAGAAGAAGAACCGTGTATTTCACAGCAAGATCATTTTTCTGCATGATAATGCACCATCTCATGCTGCACATAAAACATCTGCATCTCTGGCTGATATGGGCATAAAAGGGGACAAACTTATGGTGTGACCCCCATGCTCCCCTGACCTCTACCCCATTCAGAACCTTTGGAGCATCATTAAAAGGAGTGTCTATGATGGCGGGAGGCAGTTCACATCTAAGCAACAGCTCTGGGAGGGTATTCTGTCCTCATGCAAAACAATTGAAGCAGAAACCATCCAAAACCTGACAAATTCAATGGACGAGAGAGTTCAGAAGCTCCTTTCGAACAAGGGGTCCTATGTGAAAATGTAACATCACCTAGAATAAAGTTTTGAGTTGAAAACTGTTTGATTTCAGTTTCTAACAACCTGCTAATGCTTATAATTTCAAAAATGACCATTTTTTTGGTCTTTATTAAAATGAAAAGGTTGATCGAAAAGTTTGGGGGATCTAAGAGTGTGGCAACCCAGTAGTCATGATTACTTCGAATTCTGACAATATGAGGGTCATGCTGCAGGTAGTGCAGCAAGAAGGCACTTATGTGCCTTGCGCATCTCGGAGCCCCAAAATTATTTTCCGGGCTAGATGCAGCTAAAAATTATTTTTAATTTTAAATCTGGTGAAGCTTTAGTATAGATGGCCTAATAGGATCAGTGCTGCACACTGCTACAAAGCCCAAATTATTTTCCA
The DNA here is from genome assembly GCF_046119375.1 of Phyllobates terribilis. Lineage (NCBI taxonomy): Eukaryota > Metazoa > Chordata > Amphibia > Anura > Dendrobatidae > Phyllobates > Phyllobates terribilis. Next base: position 52,061,810 of record NW_027362770.1, on the reverse strand, counting down.
GTCAAGATACAGATAAACATGATTAGTAATTTGAAAGCTTAAAACGGTTGGTAGGGTGATTTTAACCAATCATCAAGCTTTTACTCTCCCCAGGATGACACAGGGGTAGAAAAGTCATTTCGGATCCATGATTTGTTCATCTTTATGAACGTGAGTCTGTCTACATTATCAGTGGAGAGCCGCGTGCGCTTATCTGTCAGCACACCACCAGCAGCGCTGAACACACGTTCAGACAGAACGCTGGCTGCGGGGCATGACAAGATCTCCAAGGCGTAAGTGGCTAGCTCCGGCCATTTATCCAGATTGGAAGCCCAAAAAGAGCAAGGGTCCAGTGACACAGTCGTGGCTTCAATGTTTACTTGGAGATACTCCTGTACCATCGTCTCTAGGCGTTGACTATGTGTCAGACTTCTTGTCTCCTGTGGCCTTGCAAAGGATGGGCTAAAAAAGTGGTGAAATGATTCCGCAAAATTGATGTTACCAGCAGATACTGTGGTTCTGTTACGGTTTGAGTGCTGAACACTTGACGGTCCCACGGTTGGCAAGTTGGAACTGTGAGATTCACTACGTGCACCACTGGTATTTTGTGGAAAAGCACATGTAAGATTCTGCAACAGTCTCTGCTGATACTCCTGCATGCGTGCATCCCTTTCTATGGCAGGAATAATTTCTGCAAATTTACTTTTGTACCGGGGATCTAACAGTGTGGCAACCCAGTAGTCAGGATTATTTCTAATTCTCACAATTCGAGGGTCATGTTGCAGGTAGTGCAGCAAGAAGGCACTCATGTGTGTTGCGCATCCAGGAGCACCAATTCCCTGTTGTGTTGGTGGCGAGGTAACAATCATGCTTCCTTCCTCTGTCCTCTCCCCCCAACCTCGCACAACAGAAATGTGATCAAGGTCTCCCTCATCTGATGAGTCTTCCATCAGTTCGTCCTCCACTTCTTCCTGGGCTCCTGCACCTTCCTCACTAGTTTGGCTGCTACCATGCACCCTGGTAAAACCATCTCCCCCACCCTCACATGCCTGCCGCCTTGGTGCTGCCGACCGTCTGGACCTTGCAGATGTTAGCCCTTCCGCATACAACTCCTCCTCCTCTACTTCCTCCACCTCCTCTTGTGCCACCACCTGACTCCGAATTCTGTTTAACATGTGCTCCAGCATGTAAATCACCGGAATAGTCATGCTGATAATGGCATCGTCAGCACTAAACATCTTCGTCGCCATTTCAAAACTGTGCAGAAGGGTGCATAGGTCCCTGATCTGAGACCACTCCTCCAGCGTGATTTGCCCCACCTCTGAATCTCGTTGGCCCAGGCTATACGTCAGAACGTATTGCACCAGGGCTTGTCGGTGCTGCCACAGTCGCTGCAACATGTGCAGAGTTGAATTCCACCGGGTAGGCACATCGCATTTTAGCCGGTGAAGTGGCAGGCCCAACGACTTCTGTAGAGATGTAAGTCGCTGAGCTGCGGGATGCGAACGGCGGAAGTGAGCACACAGCGACCGTGCCCTCTGCAGAAGGCCATCTAGTCTGGGATAGTGGGCTAAAAATTGCTGGACAACCAGGTTCAACACGTGAGCCATACAAGGCACGTGTGTGACATTGCCCCGGCGAAGGGCCGCACCCAGGTTTGCAGCATTGTCGCACACGGCCTTCCCTGGTTTCAGGTCCAGTGGAGACAACCATTCATGAAATTGATTCTCCAGAGCTGACCACAACTCCTCAGCTGTGTGACTCACATTTCCCAGACATTTCAATGTAAAAACCGCCTGATGACGTTGAGCCCTACTGCCAGCATAGTAAGGAGGTGTGCAGGATCCCTTCTGCGCAGTTAGAAAGCTTGTGGCATGACCAGACAGGCTTTGGGTGCAGGTGGAAGACCGAGAGAAGGTTGAGGAGGCAGAAGCAGTGGTGGAAAAATGACATAAAGAGGATTGACGCACAACTCGTGGGGACGGCAAGACTTGGACAGCAGCCCCTTGTCCTGCTGTCACCATAGTTACCCAGTGCCCAGTCAGCGACATGTAACGCCCCTGTCCATGCCTACTCGTCCAAGTGTCTGTGGTGAAATGTACCCTGTCACACAAAGAGTTTCTCAAAGAAGCGGTGATGTTGTGTGCGACATGCTGGTGGAGCGCAGGCACACCTTTCTTTGAGAAGTAGTGCCGACTGGGCATCTGGTACTGGGGCACTGCGACGGACATAAGGTCTCGAAAATCCTCTGTGTCCACCAGGCGGAAAGGCAGCATTTCTGTAGCCAAGAGCTTGCAGATGGTGAAATTCAACCTCTTAGCTTTCTCATGGCTAGGAGGAAATGGTCTTTTACTTGTCCACATCTGAGGGACCGAGGGCTGTCTATTGTGCTTAGACGGGGTTGATAAGGGTGTCCCCGGCAAACTGCCGGTCTGTGAGGAAGATGCAGGCGGACATGTTAGGTTGCCTTGATCCAAAGGTGGTGCTATCGATGTCGGACAGCGCTCAACACCAGCTGGTGTTACCACCTCCAAAGAAAATGATGACCTGCCAATCACGCTGGCTGTTGCGGGTAAAGGGGTGGCAGGTCTGCGCCCCAAAACAGGTGTGACTGCTGTCCCCCCAGTCACAGAGGATGAAGAGGCCGCGGATGCACAAGATATGGCAGACGGTGATTGGCCCGGCCGGCTAGGCCGCATTGTAGCACACTGAGCTTCCCACTGCAACTTATGCTTCATGTCCATGTGCCGGTTCATGCATGAAGTACTCAAACTATGTATTTTTTGGCCTCTACTTAGCTTTTGCTGACAAATGTTACAGATAACACGAGTTGGGTCATCTTTATCGATCTGAAAAAATGCCCAGGCTATGCAAGGCTTAGCACCCATGCGACCTGAAGAGCCACCACGACTTGTGGTGAGAGGCAGAGTTGTGTTTGAGGATGCAGTTGTTGACGTGCTTCCAGTACTACGTCTCTGTCCAGGAAGGCGCAACCTGACCTCGTCGTCACTAGCATCTTCCTCCACCTCCTCTGCAGACCTCATCTCTTGGCTGACTGTGGGTTGACAGTAAGTGGGATCTCCGACCTCATAATCATCACCCTGTGCGTTATCACATCCGTCGTCCTCAGAGCCAACCTGTTCCTGCCCTGACAAAAAACTAAAGTTGTCGCTCCAATCAGGTATTTGAGTCTTATCATCGTCTTCCTCATTGTCTCCACCAACAGGAGTTACAGTTTGGGAATGAGGGTCTACATTATGGTCAGAACCTTCTGCGTCTGGTCCTGGATCCGACTCATAAAGATTCTGGGCATCAGTGCAGATCATTTCCTCGTCTGGATTCACAGAAGCGCTGGAGTCGACCTCTGATTCCCAGGCTATAGTATGAGTAAACAGCTCTGCAGACTCAACCATCTGTTCTACCTCACACTCAGACGGGCAGCTGGAGATTTGGGAGCTGTGAGGAAGCAAGTGCGATTTGGGTGACACCTTTGAGGACTGGAGTATTTGTGATGTTGAAGTTGATGTGGAGGAGAGCCCACTTAAAGGAGCACTTGATATCCGTTGAAGCACCTGCTGTTTTTGTGCCTCATCTGGAATTTGTAGCGATTGGCGTGGCCGTAAGAAAGGGATCTTATCACATTGTCCGCTAAAAGAAGTAGACATTTTAGTTTGGCTGGAAGATGGTCTTTCTTCTGCACCTACTCCACGGACACAACCTTTTTTCCCCTTCCCAACACGCCTATTCCCCTTTCCACCAGCAGCAGGCCTTTTTCCACTCATTTTGGTGGTTAACTAATTCACAACTCTGGAGTTGTTTGCACAAAAAAACAATGGATGGTAACCGAGCAGAGCTGAGTGGCCAAACTGTGGTATTAGGCCAAAACTATTGGCTGGGTTAGATGCAGAAAAAAATTATTTTTAATTTGCAACCTGATGGAGGTCAGTATAGATGGACTAATAGACCAAGTCCCACACGCCACTAGAAGCCCAAATATTTTTTCAGAGCTAGATGCAGAAATTTTTTTTATTCAATTTGCAACCTGATGGAGGTCAGTATAGATGGACTAATAGATCAAGTCCCACACACTGCTAGAAGCCCAAATATTTTTTCAGAGCTAGATGCAGAAAAAAAATATTTTTAATTTGCAACCTGATGGAGGTCAGTATAGATGGACTAATAGACCAAGTCCCACACACTGCTAGAAGCCCAAATATTTTTTCAGAGCTAGATGCAGAAAAAAATTTTTAATTTGCAACCTGATGGAGGTCAGTATAGATGGACTAATAGAACAAGTCCCACACGCTGCTAGAAGCCCAAATATTTTTTCAGAGATAAATGAAGAAAAAAATTATTTTTAATTTGCAACCTGATGGAGGTCAGTATAGATGGACTAATAGACCAAGTCCCACACACTGCTAGAAGCCCAAATATTTTTTCAGAGCTAGATGCAGAAAAAAATTATTTTTAATTTGCAACCTGATGGAGGTCAGTATAGATGGACTAATAGACCAAGTCCCACACACCGCTAGAAGCCCAAATATTTTTTCAGAGCTAGATGCAGAAAAAAATTATTTTTAATTTGCAACCTGATGGAGGTCAGTATAGATGGACTAATAGACCAAGTCCCACACACTGCTAGAAGCCCAAATATTTTTTCAGAGCTAGATGCAGAAAAAAATTATTTTTAATTTGCAACCTGATGGAGGTCAGTATAGATGGACTAATAGACCACGTCCCACACACTGCTAGAAGCCCAAATATTTTTTCAGAGGTAGATGCAGAAAAAAATTATTTTTAATTTGCAACCTGATGGAGGTCAGTATAGATGGACTAATAGACCAAGTCCCACACACCGCTAGAAGCCCAAATATTTTTTCAGAGCTAGATGCAGAAAAAAATTATATTCAGTTTGCAACCTGATGGAGGTCAGTATAGATGGACTAATAGAATGATGCTATGCCCAAAAGATTTTACTTCACTAGGTGCAGTAAAAAAATTGGTATTCTATACACAGGTGTTATATCTTGCAACACAGATAGGTTACTCCACTGACTAACACACTCTGAAATAGGCCAAAAAGGATTAGCTTTGCTAGATTCAGCCAAATGCTGTGAAAAAAACTTGCACAGCACTGGCACAGACCTGCCTGGCAAAAACTGATAGGAACTCATGTAACCTAGTCCTGAAAAGGACTCCAATTACAATTAGTCTTTACTCCCACAACCTATCTATTTAAGAGTACAGACCTCCCTGATAAAAGTCGTAGGAAATGCTGTAACCTAGTCCTTAAAAGGACTGCAATCACAGCTATTCCCTACTCCCAAGCTATCTGTATATTTGTGCGAAAATTGGCTTGAAATTAACAAGGTATAGCACACACAGCAACAGCGGTGCCGTCTAACACGCAGCTGCAGCAGTGAGAAAATGGTGGCGACGGGGAAAATGGCTTGGTCTTATAGGGCAAGGACATGTGACATACACTGCCAATCACACATGCCCTTGCTTGTGTGAAAAAAAGCACTTCGCTCCGTGTGTGCGCTGCTGATAGGCTGACAGATTGCACCTCCCCACTGCAAATGCGGGAAAGAGAAAAAAAAATGGAGATCTTCATTGTTCCTGCAGAGATCCATCCCCTGCCCCTCCCCCCGCCCCGCTGTACACTCAAACTGCGTATTAACATTAATTTTCATCATTACTGAGAAAAAATCCAGTTATGATTTTGGTGCACGAACAGTTATCGAACATAACCTCGAACAGCCGAATTTTTCTCAAATTGTTCGTGTTCGCCGACCGGCTCGAACACCGCCCAAAACAGCTCGAATTTGAGATTGGCGAACAGTTCGAGTAGAACAACGCTCATCTCTACTCGGTACAAGTGCCTCGTAGATGTACCCGAGGACTTGAGGGAAGAATGCACCCGTGAGCCCGTGCATGAGGAGTTTAAGAAGGCCGTGGGAGCCTGTAAGGTGTACTTGACCTCAGAGGCTAGACAGCTGGTGGTCCTGTCCACAACTGAAGTCACAGTGAAGAGGGTGGCGATCCTAAGTGACATACACTGGCGATGTATTCGCACAAAGCGGTTTTTCCGGTTGAAGACGGAGCAAGCCACTAGACAACTGGAGCTGATGAGAAAGGCTCACAGTCTGCGAGAAGAGGTCATCCGTGTGCCTCGTGTTCTGGTGAGAGAGCTCATTGGGAGAAATGGCTGAGCCATGCAGATGATGGTGAAGAAGTCTGGTGTGGTAAAAGTAAGCAGTCCACGTGATCGTCGGGACTGGATACCAGACGAAGACGGCATGGTATCATTCTCTGCTGTAGGAACAGAAGAAAGCCTAGAATATATGCGCATGCTGTTGGAGTACCGAGTGACCTACCTGTGAGAGGTAGAACAGTTGAATCTCGCTAGACTGCGAGTGGATAGACAGCATCATCTGAGTAGCAGAAGATGGCAGCCGTCTAGAAATTATGAGATTAGACAGAGAAAGGGCCCCCTAAATAACAGAACAGCTATAGCTGGAGTTAGGGACCTTTCAAGATGTCCTGAGAGTAGTGGGCGTGGGTTTAGAGGTAGTGAGACCTCCAGTAATTCAGGTTTGAGCAGCCCATACAAACGACCCAATAGAGGACGGGACATTACGGAGTCGAACCGGACCTTAGAAACCAGGGCATGTGAGTCACACCGCTGTATGACTGACCGCTTGGAGCGGGGGAGACCTGAAAAGGTTACGACTGACCGCTGGGAGCGGGGGAGATCTGAAAAGGTTACAACTGACCGCTGGGAGCGGGGGAGGTCTGACAAGATTATGACTGACCGCTGGGAGCTGGGGAGACCTGACAAGGTTACAACTGACCGCTGGGAGCGGGGGAGCTCTGACAAGGTTACGACCTGGAAAGGAGACCTGACGAAGTCAGTGACAGTGACAAATGGTAGGTCCCTAAGGAATGGGCTAATGTCGTTGACTAATGTTCCAGGGGCTGAGTAGCACAATTGTAAAGTACATGGTCTCTATGTGAGCTGGGGGTTATAGTGATTGTGTATATTATGTGTTCGACCCCACAAGTTTGAACAGAGGGGGGGGATATGTAATGCAGCGACTTGCTGGCATTACGGTAATGGTCCAGGATGTGTTTTACCTGACCATGTACCTTCCCCCTTAGGTGACTGGTCACATTACTGTGACATAGCACAGGTCCTGCGCGCACAGAATGTCTGTCTGATCATGTGACTGTGACATCAGCAAGGTCCTGTCTGTGTGTGTGTCCACGGGATGCATATATAAACCCTGCTTGATGGGAGACAGGTGTGTTCTGTGAGAGAGGCGTAAGGCCTGTTCCCGTGTGTGTGGGACACCGACAGTGTGAGGCCTAGTGAGGCCGAGTGAAGCCTGGTGCCTGAAAGGTCGAGACTGGATCCTGGAGACCCCTACCTGGGAAGCCGCAAAGCCACAGTGGTGGCAAGCCTAATGGACTGCAGCAGCTAAACCCGGCAAAGGTAATACACTGTGTTATATGGACATTATTATGGACATTGCTATGTTATTACCTTGCTGAAGGCTGTACCTGGAGCAAGTGGGCCGGTCTGCCACTTGGCTCGTGAACATTATATATATATGTGTGTCCGTAACAATCAAAGAGGAAACATGATATGCTTTCTAGTGGTGATCACCCAAATAATCAACAATAAACAATTTACCATAAATATACCCAAATAGGTGCAGATTTTTTGAAAGGATGAATGCCAGTGCATACCACCTGTCATATGGAACCTAAGGGGGAAAGAAAGAAGCACACATAAGCAGAGGGACCCAAACATCTCATGACTGTTTATAGAAGCCTGTAAATAATAATTCACTGTTAAGACCTCCGGGTGCCAGACTCTGGAGATTAAAAATCCATTTAGACTCACATCTCAGAAGAGCATTGGTACGATCACCTCGCCTTATATTTGTTCTTATCTGTTCCAAGCCAAGAACCTGGAGTCCAGATAGGTGACCATTATGGACATCCAGAAATTGTGCCGCCACCAATGTTATAGTTTTATCCTTGTCACGATCCCTCCTGGCCGTGGAGATATTGGACATACGCTGTTGAATCCTTTTTCTGAGTTCCTGTGATGTCTGTCCGACATAAATCTTTGGGCAGTCACAAATCAAGGCGTATACCACATTTCGTGTTCGGCAATTGAAATAAGCCGTTGAGCGAATCTGGTAAGGAAGGATGGAGAGTGTTAACACATCTTGTGCCACTGTGAACTGGCAAATATTACACCCTCCACAAGGATAGGTGCCGATAGTTTTGCCACCTCTATTCAATCTGGTAGAGAGTCGCGTGTAATGGCTCTGACACAGCCTATCCTTTAAATTCTTGGCTCTACGAGCTACCATCTTAGGGGTCATGGAGATATGCTTAGTTAGCTTAGGCTCGCTAAGGAGAATCCCCCATATCTGAGGTGGTCAATAGTGGTATTTACCCCATGAGTATAAAAAATGGTATATAAGTATATCCTTCATTCTACAGTGTCGAATACTTATGGAATGATTCTTGGTTTGAATTTCATTCCCTTTATGTGATGTATTTTACTGGTGTCTTGCACCTATCTGCGGACTGGGTAACGCGCCCCTGGGCCTGTGTCGCGCTGCGTTGCGCACGCGGGAGCTTACCCGGAGCCGGATCTCTTTAGGGTTGTAGTCTCGTGGCGGTGATCCAGTCCGTGCCCAGGGAGTCAGACTAAGTGGCGCTGTATTAGCGGTAGATGTTGGACGACTACGCCACCCGTTGAGTACAGCTAAGGAGCTGCTGCTGCAGGGCAGACCGCTGAGGCCGGTGGTAGGATTGTGCAGCGTGATAGTATAACCCCCAACGGGAGGGGTATGGCCTCAGGGCAGCCGACGTGGATGATGGGGGTAGCAGGAACCACTCGGAGACGGTACGGTGTAGTTCAGGGTCTTTACTGGTGACAAAGATAGACCCTCCCGGAGTACTGGCTAGCGATTGGGGCCTGGTCAGTCCTTGAGCAGATGGGATCTCTCCTGGCCAGGCGGAGTTGTAGGCCTCCCAAACTAACGATACTCTTCCGGCTACCTTGCTAGAGGCGGGTATAAGTAGCCCACGTCCCTGAGTGTACCGTGTGGTGCTCACCCGTATGGCCGGTGACTCGGGGCCTTCTAGTAGCTTCCGCTCCACGACGGTGGTGCTGGTCCCACGCGTGTGACCGTGCCTTCGGGTTTCTGGGCCAGAGGACCTGCAATCCCCTGCCGGTCGGTTTCTGCTGCTGGATAGGAGTTAGTCCCACAGCCTCGGACTCCGGGTCCGGTGATAACTTCTCAGTCAGGGCGAGCTCTGCAGCTGCCAGCCCCTGACTCCTTGTAGCACTGCTCCCACAGAGCTCCTGATGTTCTTTTCCTATATCTGCTTCTCTGTCTCTACTTCTTCTCTACTCACTAACCCTGCCTCAGCCCTAGGTTTATATAGGGGAAGTTCTTCCCCTCCCAGGACTGGGCAGGAGGTGTGGCATGCATAGGATCCCTGACCAAGAGACCTCCCACCTGCTCTCAGACATAACATTGCTGTTACTGTGGAAACCAGACCCCTGGGGTGCCACATTCCCCCCTAGTGAAATTTAGTACTCCGGGACTAAACATATTTTTAGAAAAACATAACAAGGTATAAACAATAATAATACAATAAGAAAAACACATAAAGATGGTTACGGCGTGTCCGCAACCGGGTGCAGTTTTGAAGAAAAGCAAGGTGTCCATTTCACCAAAACAGGGAGACGTAACCAGGTAGGGGTCTGTCCTGCCCCGAGTCCTTAACAGTCTTTAGTCCATTCCTAGGTTACGCTCCAACCAATTGTACAAGGATTCCCGGTAAATCCACCAAGGACTCCTAAAAATAACTAGAAATACATAATTATTTACAAGTAACAAGAAAAACAGGTAACCATAAATAAAACAACTTATACACTTCAAATCCTCCAACGTGCGGGTAACTGGCCTCTAGTGGCCCTAGTGGACCTACGGAGCTGACTGTCTAGCCCCGAACTACAGGGTGTAGGAATTGTCAAGGGTAAACTGGGCAGCTGTCCACGGGCCCTTTGGCTCACTAGAGGCATGGCAGGTTCACTATAAGCAGAGGGTTGATCCTCCTGGTCTGCTGGTGTGGGGTCTTCTGCCTCCTGGACCGGCTGTTCTTCCAGCTCTACCTGTTGCTCCGTAGGTGCTTGGGATGCTGGTTGGAGGAAGGTGAGTACGGGTACCACAACTGCGCCATTGACTTGAGTCCAAGACCGAGGGAAGTCTCCGAGCACAGTACTAACCATATCTTCCCTTTCCTCTACGGGTCGAGGGTCTTCTTGTTCCTCTTCAGGGTTCCGTAGCTGTTCGGGACACTTCTTCAGGTGATCCCGGGATTCAATGGTTGTGGTTTCCCCTCCGTCTTTACTGATGGTACAGACCTTTGGGTTGTCGTGGCTTGAGGGCAGTACGATGTACGGGTCCTTCTCCCACTGGTCGTCCAACTTGTGGAGCCGCCTTTTCCTCTTCAAGACCTGCTCTCCGGGTACCAGGGGAACAGCGGGAGCATACTGGTTGTAAGTTTTCTCTTGTCTTTCCCTAGCTTGACAGAGACTTCGCTCCACGCTCTCTTGTACTTTCCGGTACTGCTGCTGCCTCTCTGTGTCCCAGTCTGCTTCTGGTGAAGTGTCCTCGGGTGTCAGGACTCCCATCTCCAGGTCAACAGGTAGCTTACCAGGTCTTGCCCTCATCAGGTAAGCCGGGGTACAGTTGGTGGAACCTACCGGGATGTGGTTGTATAGGTCCACTAGGTCGGGCAGCCTCTCAGGCCACAGACTGCGTTCTTCCAGGGGCAATGTTTTCAGAAGATCTATCACCACCTGGTTCATTTTCTCACAAAGTCCATTAGTTTGCGGATGATAGGGTGTCGTCCTTATCTTCCGGCAGCCATACAGAGTGCAGAATTCTTGGAAGACCTCCGTTTCAAAGGCAGGTCCCTGGTCTGTCAACACTTGGTCCAGGTACCCGTGTGGACGGCAGAAATGCTGCTGGAAGGCTCTAGCTGCTGTTCGAGCGGTTAAGTCCTTGACGGGGACGACAACCAAGAACCGGGAGTAGTGATCCACGATGGTTAGTGCGTAGATGTAGCCACTTCTGCTTGGGGTCAGTTTTACATGATCCAAGGCTACCAGTTCCAACGGCTGCCGGGTGACGATGGACTGCAGGGGAGTCTTCTGGCTGGCACGGTCCTTCCTTCTTAGGTTGCACGGGCCACAGTCTCTGCACCACCTCTCGATGGTTCCCCTCATGCCTACCCAGTGGAACCGCCCGCGCAGCAGGAACTCCAGCTTCTTCCATCCGAAGTGTCCAGCCCCGTCGTGGTATGCCTCCATCACCACGGCTGCGTCTCTTCGTGGCACCACTACTTGCCAGATTAGTTCATGCGTCCGGGAGTTAACCATTCGGCGGCACAACTTCCCCTTATAAAGGAACAGTCGACTCTTCTCAGCCCACAGTTGCTTGGCTTCCTCCGGAGCGTCTGGGTCAAGGCGAGCCTCTGGCCGAGTCAGCATCTCCTTCACCAGTCGGACGGCAGGGTCACTGTCTTGCGTTTCCTCCCAATTGTAGTGAGGCAAGGGGTTAAACGTAGCGGCTTGCTTACTACTTACCCGATGGGAATACTGGATAGTCCCATGACGGTGGAACGCGGGGAGTTCGACTTCTTCCAGTCCCTCTGGATCTTCTCCTACGTCCGGTAGGTTTGGCATCCTGGACAGGGCGTCCGCGTTGGTATTGGAGCGTCCTGCCCGGTATTTGATTGTGAACTCGTAGTTGGACAGACGGGCCATCCATCTCTGCTCTAGGGCACCGAGTCTTGCCGTGTCCAGGTGTGTCAACGGGTTGTTATCCGTGTACACGGTGAACCGGGAAAAAGCGAGGTAGTGCTTAAAGCGTTCGGTGACTGCCCACACCACTGCCAGGAACTCTAGCTTAAATGAACTGTAATTCTCAGGGTTTCTCTCGGTGGGTCGCAGTTTTCGGCTGGCGTAAGCGATTACTCGTTCTTTCCCCTGCTGGATCTGGGACAGCACGGCTCCTAGCCCGATGTTACTTGCGTCGGTGTAGAGGATAACGGGCTGGCTGTAATCAGGGTACGCCAGGATTTCATCCCCCGTGAGGGCCATCTTCAGCTGGCGGAAGGACTCTTCTTCTAACTTCTCCCATCTGAAGGGTGGCTTCTGGTTCTTGGCCTTCCGGGACTGGCCTATCAGGAGATCCTGCATAGGAGCTGCCTTTTTGGTGAAACCGGGGATGAATCTGCGGTAATAGCCTACCAACCCGAGGAACTGCCGCACTTCCTTTACACTGGAGGGACTTGGCCATTCCTTAATTGCGGTGATCTTATCAGGGTCGGGAGCCACTCCATCAGCGCTCACCACGTGTCCCAGGTACTGCACCTTTGGTTTCAAGAGGTGACACTTGGAGGGTTTCACCTTTAGGCCGTAGCTTGCCAGAGCTTCGAACACTTCCGCCAGGTGTTTCAGGTGGTCCTCATACGTCTTGGAATATACGATGACATCGTCCAGGTACAGCAGGACCGTCTCGAAGTTTCTGTGGCCCAGACAGCACTCCATTAATCGTTAGAAGGTTCCTGGTGCGTTGCAGAGTCCGAACGGCATGCAGGTAAACTCGCTAAGTCCCATCGGGGTGGTGAATGCGGTCTTCTCCCGGTCCGCCTCTGCTACAGGAACCTGCCAGTACCCACTAGTGAGATCCAAGGTAGAGAAGAAGTTAGCAGATCTTAAAGCAGCCAAAGACTCCTCTATCCTTGGTAAGGGGTACGCATCCTTGTGTGTGATACGGTTGATTTTCCGGTAATCTACACACATCCTCATGGTGTTGTCTTTCTTTTTGACTAAGACTAGTGGAGCTGCCCAGGGGCTACAGCTATCCCTGATCACCCCAGCCTCCTTCATGCCTCTAAGCATCCCCTTGGCGTGTTGGTAGTGTGCAGGGGGTACGGGTCGATACCTCTCTTTTATGGGAGGATGGTCTCCCGTGGGGATGTGGTGTTCTACCCCCTTGACTCGCCCGAAGTCTAACGGGTGTTTACTAAACACTCTCTCGTACTCTTGAACCACCCGATAGACTCCCTGTTTCTGGTGTGAGGGAGTGGAGTCAGTACCCAAATGTAGTTGCTGACACCAGTCCTCCATTGTTTTCTGAGAGCCGTTACCTTCCTCCGGGGAAGATGGAGGCAAGGGTTCTACGGACTGTATGGAATCTTGATTGATGGTATACAATTTGGCTAGCGTGGCATGCCGGGGCAGGTACACTTCCCTCTTCCCGATATTTATTATGCGAACGGGCACCCTCCCATGGCGTACATTGACCACCCCCCGTGCTGTCAAAATGGTGGGCCTACTGTCTGAGTAAACTGGTTCTACCATTGCCTGGTAATCTCTACCTCTCAGACCAATAGCTGCCCGGCACCAAATCATCATTTCACTTTTCGGGGGCATGGCAATAGGGAAAGGGTCACACATTCGCACGCTACCAATCTCACCACCGGAGAGTTCTAGCTGTTGCCGTCGCATCAGTGCCCGGATCTCTTTCTGGAGCACTCGCTGCTGGCCGGAGCTGGCGTTCTTGGCAACCTGCTGTAAAAGGAAAATCACCTCTGCAAGACAATTTTCAATTACATTAGTTCCTAGAGTTATCTTTGGGTGACTCTCGTGTTTGTCAATGTCTACAATGATCAGTCCCTGTGCTGCCAGTTCGACTCTACCAATTTTAATGGTCACCTCTTTAAATCCAATCTGTGGCACGGGCTGACCATTGCTGGCGATGATACTCAAGTCGTCGTCAGGGTAGCGGGTGATATCCGAGTTATTCCAGTACTGCTTGAAGAGCACGTACGGGATGGTGGTGACCTGTGACCCGGTGTCCAGTAGGGCACTCATAGGAATGCCATCCAGTACCACGGGTAAGACTGGACGTCCTCCCACATATTTGTCGCGCCAGTTCGATGGGCCTGGTGATCTTTTTCCTGGGGGTTGGCCCTCTACCCCAGGTTGTGCCAGTTTAAAGGACAGTACCTTGCCATATGTCCGGGTTGATTGCAGCGGCGGCAGATGGGTCGTCCGTCCTCGTTGTATCGGTCGCTGGGTCTTCCTCTGGCCGGTGGGGTCCTCCTTGGTCGACGCCACGGGATGTCCTCCGGTCCGGATGCCAGCTGGATCTTCCCTGGAGTGGAAACCTGTAAAGACTGCACAGTTCGGGTTAGCGCAGCAACGCTTTTAGCTAGCTCTTGGACCTGATGGTGCAGGTCTGGAGCCGGGTCATTGTTCAAAGCCTGCGCACCAGCTCCCACAGGCCCTGCCGACAAGGGCGCCGCCTCCTGGTGGTAAGTGGTAGTGGGGCGTCTGGGGGTCACAACGCCACCTGGTGCCGGTTCTCGAAGCACCCGGATGGCTCTGTCCTTGAACTGTGCAAATCCCAGATGAGGGTCCTGTAAGGCCATTGCCCGCAACTGGGTTCGGTGGGCATTGCAATATAAACCCTCTATAAATTGTTCAGTCAACAGCCTGTCCTCGTCTCCCACGCCGTCAGGGTCGGTCTGCTTAATGGCTCTCAGGGCTTCTTGTAGGTTCAGGGCATAGTCCCTTATACTCTCATGTGCCCGCTGTTTGCACCCGTAGAATCTAAGCTTGATCTCGGCTGAGGTGCGGGTATCAAAGGTATCCTTCAGCCGGGTTAGTATCCCTGCGACAGTCCTCCCCCCAGGTGGCCAGGACTTTACCTCCCTTTGGGCTGCCCCGGTTAATTGGGCCACCAGGATGCTCACTTTTTGCTCCTCTGTGAGGGGGTACACCTGGAAGAGGCTATCCAGCTTTTCTCTAAAGTCATGCAGGGTATGTGACTCCCCTGAGTACTGGGGTAGCCAGGCTGCCCCCGGGATATAGGGCATGGTGAAAGGCATGACCGCAACAGCGGTGGCGCTGGCGGGGGTTGAAGCGGTGAAGCTCTCCTCTGTATCCGACATCCTTCTCCCCCCTAGTGGACCGTGGCCTACCTTGCGATGATCCTCTTCCGTAGGCCGCGGCTCCGCAGTGGATCGTCAGGGTTGAGGACCTTCCGTCGCGCTCCTGTGACGTCGGCGTCTGCTGGGCTCCTTCCAGGACCTTACGCAACGTCCGGACGTGAGGCGGGGCTTCAGTTCTCGCGCGCTTTCGGAGTCCACGCCCCTCTTCTTCCCGCGCGGCGTCCTCAAGATGGCGTCCAATGGCGGGAAAACTCCACGTATGGCGGGAAGAAGGCCGAAGATGGCGCCGGATGGCGGGAAAACTCCACCGATGGCGGGAAGGAAGCGGAAGATGGCGCCGGATGGCGGGAATCTTCACCACAGGTAAGTTTGAACAGTCTTTTTCGGGCACGCAGTACCCGGTGGTTGCGGGCACGAGATCCTGCCGACTACGCCAAAAGTTGACGCGCCCCTGGGCCTGTGTCGCGCTGCGTTGCGCACGCGGGAGCTTACCCGGAGCCGGATCTCTTTAGGGTTGTAGTCTCGTGGCGGTGATCCGGTCCGTGCCCAGGGAGTCAGACTAAGTGGCGCTGTATTAGCGGTAGATGTTGGACGACTACGCCACCCGTTGAGTACAGCTAAGGAGCTGCTGCTGCAGGGCAGACCGCTGAGGCCGGTGGTAGGATTGTGCAGCGTGATAGTATAACCCCCAACGGGAGGGGTATGTCCTCAGGGCAGCCGACGTGGATGATGGGGGTAGCAGGAACCACTCGGAGACGGTACGGTGTAGTTCAGGGTCTTTACTGGTGACAAAGATAGACCCTCCCGGAGTACTGGCTAGCGATTGGGGCCTGGTCAGTCCTTGAGCAGATGGGATCTCCCCTGGCCAGGCGGAGTTGTAGGCCTCCCAAACTAACGATACTCTTCCGGCTACCTTGCTAGAGGCGGGTATAAGTAGCCCACGTCCCTGAGTGTACCGTGTGGTGCTCACCCGTATGGCCGGTGACTCGGGGCCTTCTAGTAGCTTCCGCTCCACGACGGCGGTGCTGGTCCCACGCGTGTGACCGTGCCTTCGGGTTTCTGGGCCAGAGGACCTGCAATCCCCTGCCGGTCGGTTTCTGCTGCTGGATAGGAGTTAGTCCCACAGCCTCGGACTCCGGGTCCGGTGATAACTTCTCAGTCAGGGCGAGCTCTGCAGCTGCCAGCCCCTGACTCCTTGTAGCACTGCTCCCACAGAGCTCCTGATGTTCTTTTCCTATATCTGCTTCTCTGTCTCTACTTCTTCTCTACTCACTAACCCTGCCTCAGCCCTAGGTTTATATAGGGGAAGTTCTTCCCCTCCCAGGACTGGGCAGGAGGTGTGGCATGCATAGGATCCCTGACCAAGAGACCTCCCACCTGCTCTCAGACATAACATTGCTGTTACTGTGGAAACCAGACCCCTGGGGTGCCACATGGGCACCTCAGAACAATTGGATGTCATTCAATTAATGGGACTACCATGATGGTCTCATGGTCCCCATAGGACAGCAACATTGTGATGCTTCTTATATGGTCCCATTTTCTGTGCACCCGGAGGGTTGTATTGCCCTCACCCCAATGATGTGTATATTTGCGGTGGTTACTGGTGGTAATAACTCAATAGTAGAGATGAGCGTTGTTCTACTCGAACTGTTCGCCAATCTCAAATTCGAGCTGTTTTGGGCGGTGTTCGAGCCGGTCGGCGAACACGAACAATTTGAGAAAAATTCGGCTGTTCGAGGTTATGTTCGATAACTGTTCGTGCACCAAAATCATAACTGGATTTTTTCTCAGTAATGATGAAAATTAATGTTAATACGCAGTTTGAGTGTACAGCGGGGCGGGGGGAGGGGCAGGGGATGGATCTCTGCAGGAACAATGAAGATCTCCATTTTTTTTTCTCTTTCCCGCATTTGCAGTGGGGAGGTGCAATCTGTCAGCCTATCAGCAGCGCACACACGGAGCGAAGTGCTTTTTTTCACACAAGCAAGGGCATGTGTGATTGGCAGTGTATGTCACATGTCCTTGCCCTATAAGACCAAGCCATTTTCCCCGTCGCCACCATTTTCTCACTGCTGCAGCTGCATGTTAGACGGCACCGCTGTTGCTGTGTGTGCTATACCTTGTTAATTTCAAGCCAATTTTCTCTGAAATCTACAGATAGCTTGGGAGTAGGGAATAGTTGTGATTGCAGTCCTTTTAAGGACTA
Organism: Phyllobates terribilis; assembly: GCF_046119375.1. Taxonomy (NCBI): domain Eukaryota; kingdom Metazoa; phylum Chordata; class Amphibia; order Anura; family Dendrobatidae; genus Phyllobates; species Phyllobates terribilis. The sequence continues at coordinate 52,044,559 of NW_027362770.1, read as the reverse complement.
GGTTACAGCATTTCCTACGACTTTTATCAGGGAGGTCTGTGCTCTTAAATAGATAGGTTGTGGGAGTAAAGACTAATTGTAATTGGAGTGCTTTTCAGGACTAGGTTACATGAGTTCCTATCAGTTTTTTGCCAGGCAGGTCTGTGCCAGTGCTGTGCAAGTTTTTTTCACAGCATTTGGCTGAATCTAGCAAAGCTAATCCTTTTTGGCCTATTGCAGAGTGTGTTAGTCAGTGGAGTAGCCTATCTGTGTTGCAAGATATAACACCTGTGTATAGAATACCAATTTTTTTACTGCACCTAGTGAAGTAAAATCTTTTGGGCATAGCATCATTCTATTAGTCCATCTATACTGACCTCCATCAGGTTGCAAATTGAATATAAATTTTTTCTGCATCTAGCTCTGAAAAAATATTTGGGCTTCTAGCGGTGTGTGGGACTTGGTCTATTAGTCCATCTATACTGACCTCCATCAGGTTGCAAATTAAAAATAATTTTTTTCTGCATCTAGCTCTGAAAAAATATTTGGGCTTCTAGCGGTGTGTGGGACTTGGTCTATTAGTTCATCTATACTGACCTCCATCAGGTTGCAAATTAAAAATAATTTTTTTCTGCATCTAGCTCTGAAAAAATATTTGGGCTTCTAGCAGTGTGTGGGACTTGGTCTATTAGTACATCTATACTGACCTCCATCAGGTTGCAAATTAAAAATAATTTTTTTCTGCATCTAGCTCTGAAAAAATATTTGGACTTCTAGCGGTGTGTGGGACTTGGTCTATTAGTCCATCTATACTGACCTCCATCAGGTTGCAAATTAAAAATAATTTTTTTCTTCATTTAGCTCTGAAAAAATATTTGGGCTTCTAGCAGTGTGTGGGACTTGTTCTATTAGTCCTTCTATACTGACCTCCAGCAGGTTGCAAATTGAATATAATTTTTTTCTGCATCTAGCTCTGAAAAAATATTTGGGCTTCTAGCGGTGTGTGGGACTTGGTCTATTAGTCCATCTATACTGACCTCCATCAGGTTGCAAATTAAAAATAATTTTTTTCTGCATCTAGCTCTGAAAAAATATTTGGGCTTCTAGCGGTGTGTGGGACTTGGTCTATTAGTCCATCTATACTGACCTCCATCAGGTTGCAAATTAAAAATAATTTTTTTCTGCATCTAACCCAGCCAATAGTTTTGGCCTAATACCACAGTTTGGCCACTCAGCTCTGCTCGGTTACCATCCATTGTTTTTTTGTGCAAACAACTCCAGAGTTGTGAATTAGTTAACCACCAAAATGAGTGGAAAAAGGCCTGCTGCTGGTGGAAAGGGGAATAGGCGTGTTGGGAAGGGGAAAAAAGGTTGTGTCCGTGGGGTAGGTGCAGAAGAAAGACCATCTTCCAGCCAAACTAAAATGTCTACTTCTTTTAGCGGACAATGTGATAAGATCCCTTTCTTACGGCCACGCCAATCGCTACAAATTCCAGATGAGGCACAAAAACAGCAGGTGCTTCAACGGATATCAAGTGCTCCTTTAAGTGGGCTCTCCTCCACATCAACTTCAACATCACAAATACTCCAGTCCTCAAAGGTGTCACCCAAATCGCACTTGCTTCCTCACAGCTCCCAAATCTCCAGCTGCCCATCTGAGTATGAGGTAGAACAGATGGTTGAGTCTGCAGAGCTGTTTACTCATACTATAGCCTGGGAATCAGAGGTCGACTCCAGCGCTTCTGTGAATCCAGACGAGGAAATGATCTGCACTGATGCCCAGAATCTTTATGAGTCGGATCCAGGACCAGACGCAGAAGGTTCTGACCATAATGTAGACCCTCATTCCCAAACTGTAACTCCTGTTGGTGGAGACAATGAGGAAGACGATGATAAGACTCAAATACCTGATTGGAGCGACAACTTTAGTTTTTTGTCAGGGCAGGAACAGGTTGGCTCTGAGGACGACGGGTGTGATAACGCACAGGGTGATGATGATGAGGTCGGAGATCCCACTTACTGTCAACCCACAGTCAGCCAAGAGATGAGGTCAGCAGAGGAGGTGGAGGAAGATGCTAGTGACGACGAGGTCAGGTTGCGCCTTCCTGGACAGAGACGTAGTACTGGAAGCACGTCAACAACTGCATCCTCAAACACAACTCTGCCTCTCACCACAAGTCGTGGTGGCTCTTCAGGTCGCATGGGTGCTAAGCCTTGCATAGCCTGGGCATTTTTTCAGATCGATAAAGATGACCCAACTCGTGTTATCTGTAACATTTGTCAGCAAAAGCTAAGTAGAGGCCAAAAAATACATAGTTTGAGTACTTCATGCATGAACCGGCACATGGACATGAAGCATAAGTTGCAGTGGGAAGCTCAGTGTGCTACAATGCGGTCTAGCCGGCCGGGCCAACCACCGTCTGCCATATCTTGTGCATCCGCGGCCTCTTCATCCTCTGTGACTGGGGGGACAGCAGTCACACCTGTTTTGGGGCGCAGACCTGCCACCTCTTTACCCGCAACAGCCAGCGTGATTGGCAGGTCATCATTTTCTTTGGAGGTGGTAACACCAGCTGGTCTTGAGCGCTGTCCGACATCGATAGCACCACCTTTGGATCAAGGCAACCTAACATGTCCGCCTGCATCTTCCTCACAGACCGGCAGTTTGCCGGGGACACCCTTATCAACCCCGTCTAAGCACAATAGCCAGCCCTCGGTCCCTCAGATGTGGACAAGTAAAAGACCATTTCCTCCTAGCCATGAGAAAGCTAAGAGGTTGAATTTCACCATCTGCAAGCTCTTGGCTACAGAAATGCTGCCTTTCCGCCTGGTGGACACAGAGGATTTTCGAGACCTTATGTCCGTCGCAGTGCCCCAGTACCAGATGCCCAGTCGGCACTACTTCTCAAAGAAAGGTGTGCCTGCGCTCCACCAGCATGTCGCACACAACATCACCGCTTCTTTGAGAAACTCTTTGTGTGACAGGGTGCATTTCACCACAGACACTTGGACGAGTAGGCATGGACAGGGGCGTTACATGTCGCTGACTGGGCACTGGGTAACTATGGTGACAGCAGGACAAGGGGCTGCTGTCCAAGTCTTGCCGTCCCCACGAGTTGTGCGTCAATCCTCTTTATGTCATTTTTCCACCACTGCTTCTGCCTCCTCAACCTCCTCTCGGTCTTCCACCTGCACCCAAAGCCTGTCTGGTCATGCCACAAGCTTTCTAACTGCGCAGAAGGGATCCTGCACACCTCCTTACTATGCTGGCAGTAGGGCTCAACGTCATCAGGCGGTTTTTACATTGAAATGTCTGGGAAATGTGAGTCACACAGCTGAGGAGTTGTGGTCAGCTCTGGAGAACCAATTTCATGAATGGTTGTCTCCACTGGACCTGAAACCAGGGAAGGCCGTGTGCGACAATGCTGCAAACCTGGGTGCGGCCCTTCGCCGGGGCAATGTCACACACGTGCCTTGTATGGCTCACGTGTTGAACCTGGTTGTCCAGCAATTTTTAGCCCACTATCCCAGACTAGATGGCCTTCTGCAGAGGGCACGGTCGCTGTGTGCTCACTTCCGCCGTTCGCATCCCGCAGCTCAGCGACTTACATCTCTACAGAAGTCGTTGGGCCTGCCACTTCACCGGCTAAAATGCGATGTGCCTACCCGGTGGAATTCAACTCTGCACATGTTGCAGCGACTGTGGCAGCACCGACAAGCCCTGGTGCAATACGTTCTGACGTATAGCCTGGGCCAACGAGATTCAGAGGTGGGGCAAATCACGCTGGAGGAGTGGTCTCAGATCAGGGACCTATGCACCCTTCTGCACAGTTTTGAAATGGCGACGAAGATGTTTAGTGCTGACGATGCCATTATCAGCATGACTATTCCGGTGATTTACATGCTGGAGCACATGTTAAACAGAATTCGGAGTCAGGTGGTGGCACAAGAGGAGGTGGAGGAAGTAGAGGAGGAGGAGTTGTATGCGGAAGGGCTAACATCTGCAAGGTCCAGACGGTCGGCAGCACCAAGGCGGCAGGCATGTGAGGGTGGGGGAGATGGTTTTACCAGGGCGCATGGTAGCAGCCAAACTAGTGAGGAAGGTGCAGGAGCCCAGGAAGAAGTGGAGGACGAACTGATGGAAGACTCATCAGATGAGGGAGACCTTGATCACATTTCTGTTGTGCGAGGTTGGGGGGAGAGGACAGAGGAAGGAAGCATGATTGTTACCTCGCCACCAACACAACAGGGACTTGGTGCTCCTGGATGCGCAACACACATGAGTGCCTTCTTGCTGCACTACCTGCAACATGACCCTCGAATTGTGAGAATTAGAAATAATCCTGACTACTGGGTTGCCACACTGTTAGATCCCCGGTACAAAAGTAAATTTGCAGAAATTATTCCTGCCATAGAAAAGGATGCACGCATGCAGGAGTATCAGCAGAGACTGTTGCAGAATCTTACATGTGCTTTTCCACAAAATACCAGTGGTGCACGTAGTGAATCTCACAGTTCCAACTTGCCAACCGTGGGACCGTCAAGTGTTCAGCACTCAAACCATGACAGAACCACAGTATCTGCTGGTAACATCAATTTTGCGGAATCATTTCACCACTTTTTTAGCCCATCCTTTGCAAGGCCACAGGAGACAAGAAGTCTGACACATAGTCAACGCCTAGAGACGATGGTACAGGAGTATCTCCAAGTAAACATTGAAGCCACGACTGTGTCACTGGACCCTTGCTCTTTTTGGGCTTCCAATCTGGATAAATGGCCGGAGCTAGCCACTTACGCCTTGGAGATCTTGTCATGCCCCGCAGCCAGCGTTCTGTCTGAACGTGTGTTCAGCGCTGCTGGTGGTGTGCTGACAGATAAGCGCACGCGGCTCTCCACTGATAATGTAGACAGACTCACGTTCATAAAGATGAACAAATCATGGATCCGAAACGACTTTTCTACCCCTGTGTCATCCTGGGGAGAGTAAAAGCTTGATGATTGGTTAAAATCACCCTACCAACCGTTTTAAGCTTTCAAATTACTAATCATGTTTATCTGTATCTTGACTGGAAAATAATTTGGGCTTTGTAGCAGTGTGCAGCACTGATCCTATTAGGCCATCTATACTAAAGCTTCACCAGATTTAAAATTAAAAATAATTTTTAGCTGCATCTAGCCCGGAAAATAATTTTGGGGCTCCGAGATGCGCAAGGCACATAAGTGCCTTCTTGCTGCACTACCTGCAGCATGACCCTCATATTGTCAGAATTCGAAGTAATCATGACTACTGGGTTGCCACACTCTTAGATCCCCCAAACTTTTCGATCAACCTTTTCATTTTAATAAAGACCAAAAAAATGGTCATTTTTGAAATTATAAGCATTAGCAGGTTGTTAGAAACTGAAATCAAACAGTTTTCAACTCAAAACTTTATTCTAGGTGATGTTACATTTTCACATAGGACCCCTTGTTCGAAAGGAGCTTCTGAACTCTCTCGTCCATTGAATTTGTCAGGTTTTGGATGGTTTCTGCTTCAATTGTTTTGCATGAGGACAGAATACCCTCCCAGAGCTGTTGCTTAGATGTGAACTGCCTCCCGCCATCATAGACACTCCTTTTAATGATGCTCCAAAGGTTCTGAATGGGGTAGAGGTCAGGGGAGCATGGGGGTCACACCATAAGTTTGTCCCCTTTTATGCCCATATCAGCCAGAGATGCAGATGTTTTATGTGCAGCATGAGATGGTGCATTATCATGCAGAAAAATGATCTTGCTGTGAAATACACGGTTCTTCTTCTTGAACCATGGCAGGAAGTGCTGTTTGAGAAAATCCACATACATTATGGAGTTCATCTTTAGCGCCTTCAGGGATCCTAAAGGGGCCGACAATCTCTCTCCCCATGATTCCAGCCCAAAACATTACTCCACCTCCTCCTTGTTGGCGCTGTAGCCGTGTTTGCGTGGGGTGTCCATCAACCAGCCATCCTCCACTCCATCCATCTGGACCATCGAGCGCTGCACGGCACTCATCCGTGAACAAAACAGTTTTGAAATCAGTCTTCATGTAATGTTTGGCCCACTGGAGCCGTTTCTGCTTGTGTGAAGTGGATAGAGGAGGTCGACAGGATGGCGCATGCACAGCTGCAAACCTCTGAAGGACCCTGCATCTTGTTGTTCGGGGGACGTTGGAGGCACAAGCAGCTTCAAAAACTTGTCTGCTGCTATGACAAGGCTTTTTTGCCGCTGCTCTTTCAACCTGACGTAATTGCCTGTAGGAAAGAGTCCTCAATTTGCCCTTATCAGCACGCACACGTGTGTACTGTGAATCAGCTACATACTTCTTGATTGCCAAGACACTTCATCCTGATCATCGCACAATGTTGATTGTAGTCATGCCTTGACCTAAACACTCCACAATTTGTTGCTTCTCAGCAGCCGACACATCCTTTTTCTTTCCCATTTTGGCAGAAAATGTAGGCTGCTTAATAATGTGAGAGAGCCTTCTTAAGTAGTCTTGCCTTTCATTGGACACACCTGCCAAACTAATTAGCACAGGTGTCTGCAATTGCTTACAGTGATATAAAGAGCCCTGACACACATCACCATCAATGAGTTTAACTGACAAACAAACAAATTCTTCCCTTATCACTCCTAAACACTTTTTGTATAATAATTTGGAACGCAGTGTACATGTGCTTTTCCACAAAACACCAGTGGTTCACGTAGTGAATCTTACAGTTCTAACTTGCCAACCGTGGTCTGTATGGAGTTGTTCAATAAAGGGCCCAAAATTAAGATAACATAGATGGGAGAGGTCTCTATGAATAGGAATTCCTAAGTATTTGATACCCTGTGAGGGCCAGGCAAAGGGAAAGTTGGACTGGATGGAATCCTATATGGATTTGGGGAGGGAGACATCGAGGGCCTCAGACTTCGCTGCATTGATTTTAAAATTTTACCATGTAACAAAGTGATCTATTTCAGCCATAACAGCATGGATGGATATATGTGATTGAGTGATATATACTAGGACATCATCAGCAAATAGAGAGCACTTGTACTCGGTGCCTCCCACCTCAATCCACCTAATATTGGGGTTATGGCGAATTGATGAGAGCAGGTGCTCCGTCACTAGGATGTATAAGAGAGGGGACAGAGGACATCACTGCCTTGTCCCATTGGTGATTGTGAAAGGTGATGAAAATGTTCTGACGCACCCCCTGGGCCTTGGGACACCCAGAGCCGGACCCTTTTTGGTGGATGCTGGTGGTTGTAGTCTTCGTGGCGGCGACCCAGTTCCGTGGCTCAGGGCGGTCAAACCAGTGGCGGAACTATTTATGTGGTTTTGATGTTTAAATGTCCGACTACGCCACCCGTGGATTGCGGTCAGAGTGAACCGCCGCTACAGGGCAGACCACTGAGGCTGGTGTTGTGGGTGCAGCAGAGCGTAGCATAACTCCCCACGGGAGGAGTATAGCCTCAGGGCAGTGTATGCGGAGGATGGGGGTGATGGTGCAGGGCAGCAGCAGTAACGACACGGAGTCAGTGATGCAGTTCAGGGCCTTTACTCACAGTTCTTATTATCCAGACCACGTCTGCAGGTAACGGCTGCCCACGTCGTACTGTGCTCACCAGGTGAGGGGCTCAGACAACTCCCAGATAACTTTGGAGCACTGCACAGGACCCCCTTTGTGTGTCCTTTGTCTGGCCTTTCTTACCAACACTTCTGTCCGGCTGCCTCGGGCCTCCTCTTGGTAAACTTGGCGCCAGTTTCCCTGACCCTATGTGGTGCCTTCCTAGCGGGTGTAGCGAGGGGCTGCGCCACATAAAATGTCAGAGCCTCCGGTTTCTAGCTGAGGGTCGTTTCCTGCCTCCACTAGTTCGGGGACCGGTCTCCCCCTTTGGCCTGACCCCTCCACGCAGGTGGATTCGGGCGTGCGGTGGCGACTCGCCCGTCCGCACCCCTGGGATCCCTTCATTCCTCGTTCCTGGAGCCTTCTCCGCTCCTCTTCCTTCCTTCTCCCTCTTCCAGGCCTGGGCCTCTGTTACTAGGCCCGCCTCCGGAGCAGAGCTCATGCAGAGCCCCTGCTCCCTGCCACTTCTGCTCAGACTTCTCTGCACTGAACTAAGATGGTGCCCACCTTTTATACTCCCTTCTCAATGCACCCAGGAACTGCTTCCTCCCTGCTCCTGCACTACAGGGTTCCCCTTCCTCAGTGTTCCCTCCCCCCACTCCAGCCAGGGACAGGGACTGTCGTGCCCATCTCAGGGGCATATTGGTCGCCCTGCCCCACGGCAATGTGGTGTAATGCATGCAGGTGTCGGGTCCTGATCCACACTCCATCCTTACCTGAGAGTGAGATATCACACCTCTGGGTGAGGTGCAATACGTCTTTAGCAACCGAGCCCTCAGGGTGCTACAGTTCCATTTATCTTCAGCCTACGTGACGTATTGCGATACAGGGCCGTGATTTTGGCTATAAAAGGGTCCCCTAGACCCCTACCCCAAGCTTTTTAAGAGAATCATATATGGCGTGCCAGGAGACTCTATGGAATGCTTTCTCAGCATCCAACGAGAGTATCTAATTACAAATTTTTAACTGCATCTAGCCCAGGAAATACTTTGTGCCTAGTAGCAGTGTCTGCTAGTAAGCGGATTATCCCGGCTGTTAAGCAAGCTGCACCACCTGTAGTTTAGACACTTAATTTTTTCAAAGGAAATGCTTCGGGACCATGGGATACTTAGTGAAGAGCATCAGGAGGCACCCCAAGGCATAGGGGCTGGGACTGGCAGTAGGATGCCTTGCGGTGGACAGCCGAGCTCGATCCTTATAAAAGCTTTTTAACTGCAGCAGCTTTAGTGGACGCTACTGGAGCTGGAATTACCGCGGCTGCTGGCATGAGACTTGCCCTCCAATAGATCCTTGTAAATGGATTTAAAGTGTATTCATTCAAATTAGAGAGACAATTTAAATTAAAAAGCTTAGAGCTGCCTCCACCACAAGGGGGCTCGCTCGACCCACCAGCGGACAGGCACCAGTATTGGGAGAGGGGGGCTGGCCGTCAGGGTTCACCGCGGCTCTGGCACAAACCCGGCGACACGGAGGTGGCACTGGCAGGAGCGGACTGGCCGTGTCGGCTTCTCACTTTTTGGATTTTAGAAGGGCATGACATGCCTATATCTGTGTCTCCCCCTCCTTTTACTCCTCCACCTCTTTTATTTTCGCATGACTATATGTACTTGTCACTTTTCCATGTGTTAGTTATGTCTTCTGAGCAGTTTGTCAGCTTTTGGACACCTTTGAAGGTGTTTTCTATGTGTTTCTATGTGTTTTTGTTTGCCTGCCATTGGTTTTAACGGTGTTCGAAGGTGTTCGACGAACAGTTCGACGAACAGTTCGGCGAACACACGGGTGTTCGACGAACCGAACCGAACTCGAACACTACGGGGGTGGCTCAACACTACTCAATAGCACACAGATGGTGGATTCTGATTGTAATTTCTCCTGCCATATGTGGTGTATAATACTGACATTCAATTTTGCATATAATTTTTCATAACCACATGGGCATTATTTGCTTTTTGGAATTTCAACTGGCGACATTTACTTACCTGTATGGTTCCTGCTGGTTCTATATTCTATGGGTGCGTCCTTCGTGCCCTATGAATATTGTGCCCATGTAAGGAATTGCCACTTCTGAACATATGTTCTCCTGATAGTGCCCCTACATCATGATGAGTGCCTAGTCCACCTATTACACAATTCCTGGTAAACTAGAGTTGTTTGACATTGAATATTTTGTGAGGGACAAGGATAAAGGGGACGGACAGTGGCACTTAAGAACTTTACTTGTGCTAACATACGGGGAATGAGATAAATATGCGGGTACGGGTCACTATGGGAACGTAGGATGCCTTTGTCGCTTAGGGCACGTGATATGATGATGTGTGTTTGTAGAGGGGAGGGCCTTGGTTTTGCTACATGCGCTTCCGTCTTGCGTGATATGCGACTCCTGTGTCTGCTGACACGCAGCGGCTCATTTTCAATTTGCGCATGCGCTAGAGATATGGGCATGGGATACCATGGAAACGCAAGACTCCGGCAAATTTAGAGGCACGTGCTTCCGGCTCTGCAGTGTGGACTTCCGCCTTACGATGAATGGAGCCCCGGTGTCTGCAGATACACAGCTGTCTCCTGGTAAATCCCACAATTATGCAATTAAGTGGCTGCTACATAAACTGACACGAGGAACTGTACCTCATATGCCCCTGATGAAGCCACCTTGAGTGGTGACACGCGTTGGGCACTGGAGTCCCAGCTATACCTTCCTATGTACAGGCTGTATCCTTGCAGCACTTACCTGTTCCAGGTTCTGGTGCAGATTTGGACTTTTTATAAGCTTCAGGGGCAGATTAGGCCATCGATATTGCCTATATGATTGCTGGTGTGGGGTAAAAGGTATTACCCTTTCAGGCTATGTATATTCTTATCTACACCTCTATTCACATTGGCTTGGCTCCCCACATATGGAGATTTTAATCTCAATCTGCTAACAGGTACCTGAGGCTGTGTATATATATACAGTTATATGAAAAAGTTTGGGCACCCCTATTAATCTTAAGCTTAATGTTTTATTAAAATTGGTGTTTTTGCAACAGCTATTTCAGTTTGATATATGTAACATCTGTTGGACACAGTAATGTTTCTGCCTTGAAATGAGGTTTATTGTACTAACAGAAAATGTGCAATCTGCATTCAAACAAAATTTGACAGGTGCATAAGTATGGGCACTCTTATCATTTTCTTGTTTTAAATACTCCTACCTACTTTTTACTGACTTACTAAACCACTTTTTTTGGTTTTGTAACCTTATTGAGCGTTGAACTTCATAGCCAGGTGTATGCAATCATGAGAAAAGCTACTTAAAGTGGCCACTTGCAAGTTATTCTCCAGTTTGAATCTCCTCTGAAGAGTGGCATCATGGGCTCCTCAAAACAACTGTCAAATGATCTGAAAACAAAGATTATTCAACATAGTTGTTCAGGGGAAGGATACAAAAAGCTGTCTCAGAGATTTAACCTGTCAGTTTCCACTGTGAGGAACATAGTAAGGAAATGGAAGAACACAGGGACAGTTCTTGTTAAGGCCAGAAGTGGCAGGCCAAGAAAAACATCAGAAAGGCAGAGAAGAAGAATGGTGAGATCAGTCATGGACAATCCTCAGACCACCTCCAGAGAGCTGCAGCATCAACTTGCTGCAGATGGTGTCACTGTGCATCGGTCAACTATACAACGCACTTTGCACAAGGAGAAGCTGTATGGGAGAGTGATACGAAAGAAGCCGTTTCTGCAAGCATGCCACAAACAGAGTCGGCTGAGGTATGCAAAAGAACATTTGGAGAAGCTAATTTCTTTTTGGAAGAAGGTCCTGTGGACTGATGAAACCAAGATTGAGTTGTTTGGTCATACAAAAAGGCATTATGCATGGCAGCAAAAAAACACAGCATTCCAAGAAAAACACTTGCTACCCACAGTAAAATTTGGTGGAGGTTCCATCATGCTTTGGGGCTGTGTGGCCAATGCCGGCACTGGGAATCTTGTTAAAGTTGAGGGACGCATGGATTCCACTCAGTATCAGCAGATTCTTGACAATAATGTTCAAGAATCAGTGATAAAGTTGAAGTTACGCAGGGGATGGATCTTTCAGCAAGACAATGATCCAAAACACCGCTCCAAATCTACTCAGGCATTCATGCAGAGGAACAATTACAGTGTTCTGGAATGGCCATCCCAGTCCCCAGACCTGAATATCATTGAACATCTGTGGGATCATTTGAAGAGGGCTGTCCATGCTCGGCGACCATCAAACTTAACTGAACTGGAATTGCTTTGTAAAGAGGAATGGTCAAAAATGCCTTCATCCAGGATCCAGGAACTCATTAAAAGCTACAGGAAGCGACTAGAGGCTGTTATTTTTGCAAAAGGAGGATCTACTAAATATTAATGTCACTTTTCTGGTGAGGTGCCCATACTTATGCACCTGTCAAATTTTGTTTGAATGCAGATTGCACATTTTCTGTTAGTACAATAAACCTAATTTGAAGGCAGAAACATTACTGTGTCCAACAGTTATTACATATATCAAACTGAAATAGCTGTTGCAAAAACACCAATTTTTATAAAACATTAAGCTTAAGATTAATAGGGGTGCCCAAACTTTTTCATATAACTGTATATATATTTCTATCTAATCATTTGTGTGTTTTGTATGCCTCATGAGAATCTCTATTGGCTATGTGCAATATAGGGTTTGGGGAATATTGACCATCACAGATACCCCATATCAGTCTGTGCAATTTATACTCTATTCCTTATTCATTTACGTGTACTACTATGCATTATATTTCACAAGAATATAGGAAGGTCTTTTGTAATAGCTGGTTCTTCTAGTAGTGGTTCCGTCCACTATTTTTAATGGTATTTTAATTGTTGGTCGGTATGTTTCTCTGTGTATATGTGTCAGGAGTTATATGTTTTGAATAAACTGATGTATATAAATGGTAAATTGTTTATTGTTGATTATTTGGGTGATCACCGCTCTTTGATTGTTACGTGTACTATGTTGTGATATGCTGCGGGTAGATCCCGAGTATTAGATGGTGCCCTCCTAATAAGTGGTGTTTATTGTCTATAGTTTTTGGAAGTGGTCCTCCTTTGGACTTACTGTTTCCAAGTTTCTGGAGTGTTGGCACATCTAGTTTTTTGTACCATGGATCTCTCTGCCAGGGAGACAGCCTGGAGTAATCGGGCACTAGGGGTCTTTGAGTCAGGCATGCGGCAGGGAACTGAGGGAGCTACCAATGACTCAGATTTTCAGTTATTAACCAGAGATTTAACGAATCTACACAAATCTTTAACAAAAGTTTGGTGGAACGTGAGAAGTTTAGAGGTGTACAAGAGACTAGGGTTGGTACCCCGGGGTCTCCGGGTTCAGATTTTCCCTGCCTGGGAAACTGATGATGCCTTCCAAAAAACCTGGGAAATGGGTCTCTTGAAATGTTCCACTATCTTAATGGACATGTTAATAGAGCATGACCAGGTGTTACTCACCAAACTTAAAGATGATATCAGGGGGCGAGAAAATAGGCTGAAGGATTTTGACAATGACACCTTAGTTGCTCCCTTTAAGGAACGCCTCAAGGCATCTATTGACCAGTTTGAAAAAGACATCATAAATGGGAAGAAACACAAGTTCCATAGGGACAAAACGGACTTTGACAATGGAAGGATGTTCAAGTGGGGCCATAGAGGCAATAGACTACGTGGCACAGTGGAGGCCAGACCTCAGGAGGATGTGAACACATGATGTGAATCTTCCTCGAGTGATTTTTTATCTTCAGGCCCAAGCGACACAGAAGGGGCTGTCGGAAAACAAGAAATCGCACCTGTGACCAAAGGAAAGAGGAACAGGGGGTATAGAGTTTGGTCCCCGTCGAACAAACGGGAGACCCGCAACAGAAGACGGTAAACTCAGACACAAAGGGTTCTCCTGACAATGGGGAAGGTAATTTGCAAATTATTAATTTGTCAACCTATACTCTCTCTGAGACTGAAAAGTCTGTTCTAACAAGAGGTTTGTCTTTTTCCCCTATGAATACCTTGAATAAATTTGAACTGGTCAAGGACGTATATTTGTTCTGTCGGCAATTGACCTTCAAACTCTTTTATCACCAGTAGTGTTGAGCGATACCTTCCGATATCGGGAAATATCGGATCGGATTGGATCGGACCGATACCGAAAAAGTATCGGATATCGCCGATTCCGATACCGGAAACCAATGCAAGTCAGTGGGACAGAAATATCGGAATGAAAATAAACCCTTTCTTTCCTTGTAGGTTAATTCTACATGAAGGAAAACAACTAAGAATAATGTAGAATGTATTGGGGGAGGTGGGGGAGACAATAAAGGCATAGAGGTTTGGCCCAATCAAATGGAATAGCAGGAATTAATATTTTTTTTAAGACGTTCTGAGTTACGGAAATATTGACTATGTTAAGTATTTTTATATTTTGTCAGATATTTATGTTTCACTATTTCCATGCTCTTCACCTTCTTTTTTACTTCTCCCACACTTTCTCCTTCATCATCCTCAGCATCTTTTTCATTCTCTTCTTCTTCACCTTATTCATCTTCTTCTTCTTCACCTTCTTCGTATTATTCTTTTTTTTTTACATTCTTCATATTCTACTTCTTCATCTTCTTCATATTCTTCTTCTTCATCATATTCTTATTTGTGACAGGCATTCCTGTAGTTGTTATCTATAAAAGGTTGGACATTACACCTTTCGTTCTGCCCGTCACAAAAGATTTACAACAGGATTTGTCTGCGTTCAGTTTGGCCTGCAGCAGCAGGTCTTTTCCAGGGGCACCACGAGGAGGAACGGACTCACCCCCATACACTGCTTAGTCATCTTCTGCTTATAATTTAGATATTATCTTTTGCTCTGATTTTTAGTCTTATGCTTAATGTTCTTCCGCTTTTTGTTCTGCAGCTTCTTGTATTTCTGCTTCTCGGTTTTCTGTCTCTTGTTCTTCTGTATCTTGGTGCTTGTCTTCTCTTCTTTGTCCTTTTGGTCAACTTCTTCAGGGTCATCTTCTTGGTCTTCTTCGGGGTGGTCTTCAGGGTCGTCGTCTTCAGGGGTCCTCGTCTTCGGGGTCCTCGTCTTCTTCGGGTTGGTCTTCTGGGTCCTCGTCTTCAGGGTTCTCGTCTTCTTCAGGGTGGTCTTCAGGGTCCTTGTCTTCTTCGGGGTGGTCTTCAGGGTCCTCATCTTCTTCGGGGTGGTCTTCAGGGTCCTCGTCTTCAGGGTCGTTGTCTTCAGGGTCCTCGTCTTCTTAGGGTTGGTCTTCAGGGTCCTCGTCTTCAGGGTCCTCGTCAGGGAGATCCAGAGTGATTACCAAGAGCCATTTCAAAAAGCTTGAACTTGGAAATGTAGCAGAAGGTACAAGAAAGCTGAGGAACTACCGAGAACCAGCTGACGGTACTGGAACCCGGATGGGTAGCAGAAGATACAAGAGCCAATGGAACTGCCGAAGACCAGCTGACGGTACTGGAACTCGGTTACTAAGCAGGAGGTACCTGTGCCAGAAAGTACTACCAAGGACCAGCAGACGTTGGTGGAACTTGGATACCGAGAAGGAGGCACCTAATCCAAAGGCACTGCCGAGATCCAGCTGACGGTACTGGAACCCGGATGGGTAGCAGAAGGTACCCATGTAAAAAAAAGTTCAAGGCCGCGAGCCGGCCGCAGTTACCAAAACCCACAGTCCTACAGGGGGTGCTTGTCCTATTGGCACTATGGAACCAGCCTTCATTGCCTGATCCCGCAGCCCACATAGGAGTCACCTAAACTGCAGGCACCATAGAGTCGGCTAACCCGATCGCAACACGACAGGACAACGCATTGGAGGCAAAGTGACGTTGACACTACCCGGAAACAGCTGGCATGCTGGAACCAGGCTGGGCAGGAGGGAGTACCCGTGCCAAAGTCACTGCCGAGAACCAGCTGACGGTACTGGAACCCGGATGGGTAGTAGAAGGTACAAGAGCAAATGGAACTACCGAGGACCAGCTGACGGTACTGGAACCCGGATGGGTAGCAGAAGGTACAAGAGCCAATGGAACTGCCGAAGACCAGCTGACGGTACTGGAACTTGGTTACTAAGCAGGAGGTACCTGTGCCAGAAAGCACTACCAAGGACCAGCAGACGTTGGTGGAACTTGGATACCGAGAAGAAGGCACCTAATCCAAAGGCACTGCCGAGAAGCAGCTGACGGTACTGGAACCCGGATGGGTAGCAGAAGGTACCCATGTAAAAAAAAGTTCAAGGCCGCGAGCCGGCCGCAGTTACCAAAATCCACAGTCCTACAGGGGGTGCTTGTCCTATTGGCACTATGGAACCAGCCTTCATTGCCTGATCCCGCAGCCCACATAGGAGTCACCTAAACTGCAGGCACCATAGAGTCGGCTAACCCGATCGCAACACGACAGGACAACGCATTGGAGGCAAAGTGACGTTGACACTACCCGGAAACAGCTGGCGTGCTGGAACCAGGCTGGGCAGGAGGGAGTACCCGTGCCAAAGTCACTGCCGAGAACCAGCTGACGGTACTGGAACCCGGATGGGTAGTAGAAGGTACAAGAGCAAATGGAACTACCGAGGACCAGCTGACGGTACTGGAACCCAGATGGGTAGCAGAAGGTACAAGAGCCAATGGAACTGCTGAAGACCAGCTGACGGTACTGGAACTTGGTTACTAAGCAGGAGGTACCTGTGCCAGAAAGCACTACCAAGGACCAGCAGACGTTGGTAGAACTTGGATACCGAGAAGGAGGCACCTAATCCAAAGGCACTGCCGAGAACCAGCTGACGGTACTGGAACCTGGATGGGTAGCAGAAGGTACCCATGTAAAAAAAAGTTCAAGGCCGCGAGCCGGCCGCAGTTACCAAAACCCACAGTCCTACAGGGGGTGCTTGTCCTATAGGCACTATGGAACCAGCCTTCATTGCCAGATCCCGCAGCCCACATAGGAGTCACCTAAACTGCAGGCACCATAGAGTCGGCTAACCCGACCGCAACATGACAGGACAACGCATTGGAGGCAAAGTGACGTTGACACTACCCGGAAACAGCTGGCGTGCTGGAACCAGGCTGGGCAGGAGGGAGTACCCGTGCCAAAGACACTGCCGAGAACCAGCTGACGGTACTGGAACCCGGATGGGTAGTAGAAGGTACAAGAGCCAATGGAACTGCCGAAGACCAGCTGACGGTACTGGAACTCGGTTACTAAGCAGGAGGTACCTGTGCCAGAAAGCACTACCAAGGACCAGCAGACGTTGGTGGAACTTGGATACCGAGAAGGAGGCACCTAATCCAAAGGCACTGCCGAGAACCAGCTGACGGTACTGGAACCCGGATGGGTAGCAGAAGGTACCCATGTTAAAAAAAATTTCAAGGCCGCCAGCCGGCCGCAGTTACCAAAACCCACAGTCCTACAGGGGGTGCTTGTCCTATTGGCACTATGGAACCAGCCTTCATTGCCTGATCCCGCAGCCCACATAGGAGTCACCTAAACTGCAGGCACCATAGAGTCGGCTAACCCGACCGCAACACGACAGGACAACGCATTGGAGGCAAAGTGACATTGACACTACCCGGAAACAGCTGGCGTGCTGGAACCAGGCTGGGCAGGAGGGAGTACCCGTGCCAAAATCACTGCCGAGAACCAGCTGACGGTACTGGAACCCGGATGGGTAGTAGAAGGTACAAGAGCCAATGGAACTGCCGAAGACCAGCTGACGGTACTGGAACTCGGTTACTAAGCAGGAGTTACCTGTGCCAGAAAGCACTACCAAGGACCAGCAGACGTTGGTGGAACTTGGATACCGAGAAGGAGGCACCTAATCCAAAGGCACTGCCGAGAACCAGCTGACGGTACTGGAACCCGGATGGGTAGCAGAAGGTACCCATGTAAAAAAAAGTTCAAGGCCGCGAGCCGGCCGCAGTTACCAAAACCCACAGTCCTACATGGGGTGCTTGTCCTATTGGCACTATGGAACCAGCCTTCATTGCCAGATCCCGCAACCCACATAGGAGTCACCTAAACTGCAGGCACCATAGAGTCGGCTAACCCGACCGCAACACGACAGGACAACGCATTGGAGGCAAAGTGACGTTGACACTACCCGGAAACAGCTGGCGTGCTGGAACCAGGCTGGGCAGAAGGGAGTACCCGTGCCAAAGTCACTGCCAAGAACCAGCTGACGATACTGGAACCCGGATGTGTAGTAGAAGGTACAAGAGCAAATTGAACTACCGAGGACCAGCTGACGGTACTGGAACCCGGATGGGTAGCAGAAGGTACAAGAGCCAATGGAACTGCCGAAGACCAGCTGACGGTACTGGAACTCGGTTACTAAGCAGGAGGTACCTGTGCCAGAAAGCACTGCCAAGAACCAGCAGACATTGTTGGAACTTGGATACCGAGAAGGAGGCACCTAATCCAAAGGCACTGCCGAGAACCAGCTGACGGTACTGGAACCCGGATGGGTAGTAGAAGGTACAAGAGCAAATGGAACTACCGAGAACCAGCTGGCGGTGCTGGAACCCAGGGTAAATACTAAAAACAGAGTGGAGCCAGAGGTGTAATTGGAGCAAGTTTTAAATCAGTAGTACAGTGGATGTGGGCAAAGCAGGAGAATTTGCCGGACACACAGCAGGGGAACAGCTGACGTTACTGAACCCCAATAACACTGGAGCAAGCGTTGACTGTGCAGACGGCACTTCTGAGCAGCAACTAGCGGTATTAGAGCCCAGGGTAAATACTAAAAACAGAGGAGCCAGAGGTGTATTTGGAGGAGGTTTTAAATCAGTAGTACAGTGGATGTGGACAAAGCAGGAGAAATTGCCGTCCGCACAGCAGGGGAACAGCTGACGTTACCGAACATTACGGAGTCGAACCGGACCTTAGAAACCAGGGCATGTGAGTCACACCGCTGTTTGACTGACCGCTGGGAGCGGGGGAGACCTGAAAAGGTTACGACTGACCGCTGGGAGCGGGGGAGATCTGAAAAGGTTACAACTGACCGCTGGGAGCGGGGGAGGTCTGACAAGATTATGACTGACCGCTGGGAGCTGGGGAGACCTGACAAGGTTACAACTGACCGCTGGGAGCGGGGGAGCTCTGACAAGGTTACGACCCGGAAAGGAGACCTGACGAAGTCAGTGACAGTGACAAATGGTAGGTCCCTAAGGAATGGGCTAATGTCGTTGACTAATGTTCCAGGGGCTGAGTAGCACAATTGTAAAGTACATGGTCTCTATGTGAGCTGGGGGTTATAGTGATTGTGTATATTATGTGTTCGACCCCACAAGTTTGAACAGAGGGGGGGATATGTAATGCAGCGACTTGCTGGCATTACGGTAATGGTCCAGGATGTGTTTTACCTGACCATGTACCTTCCCCCTTAGGTGACTGGTCACATTACTGTGACATAGCACAGGTCCTGCGCGCACAGAATGTCTGTCTGATCACGTGACTGTGACATCAGCAAGGTCCTGTCTGTGTGTGTGTGTCCACGGGATGCATATATAAACCCTGCTTAATGGGAGACAGGTGTGTTCTGTGAGAGAGGCGTAAGGCCTGTTCCCGTGTGTGTGGGACACCGACAGTGTGAGGCCTAGTGAGGCCGAGTGAAGCCTGGTGCCTGAAAGGTCGAGACTGGATCCTGGAGACCCCTACCTGGGAAGCCGCAAAGCCACAGTGGTGGCAAGCCTAATGGACTGCAGCAGCTAAACCCGGCAAAGGTAATACACTGTGTTATATGGACATTATTATGGACATTGCTATGTTATTACCTTGCTGAAGGCTGTACCTGGAGCAAGTGGGCCGGTCTGCCACTTGGCTCGTGAACATTATATATATATGTGTGTCCGTAACAATCAAAGAGGAAAGATGATATGCTTTCTAGTGGTGATCACCCAAATAATCAACAATAAACAATTTACCATAAATATACCCAAATAGGTGCAGATTTTTTGAAAGGATGAATGCCAGTGCATACCACCTGTCATATGGAACCTAAGGGGGAAAGAAAGAAGCACACATAAGCAGAGGGACCCAAACATCTCATGACTGTTTATAGAAGCCTGTAAATAATAATTCACTGTTAAGACCTCCGGGTGCCAGACTCTGGAGATTAAAAATCCATTTAGACTCACATCTCAGAAGAACATTGGTACGATCACCTCGCCTTATATTTGTTCTTATCTGTTCCAAGCCAAGAACCTGGAGTCCAGATAGGTGACCATTATGGACATCCAGAAATTGTGCCGCCACCAATGTTATAGTTTTATCCTTGTCACGATCCCTCCTGGCCGTGGAGATATTGGACATACGCTGTTGAATCCTTTTTCTGAGCTCCTGTGATGTCTGTCCGACATAAATCTTTGGGCAGTCACAAATCAAGGCGTATACCACATTTCGTGTTCGGCAATTGAAATAAGCCGTTGAGCGAATCTGGTAAGGAAGGATGGAGAGTGTTAACACATCTTGTGCCACTGTGAACTGGCAAATATTACACCCTCCACAAGGATAGGTGCCGATAGTTTTGCCACCTCTATTCAATCTGGTAGAGAGTCGCGTGTAATGGCTCTGACACAGCCTATCCTTTAAATTCTTGGCTCTACGAGCTACCATCTTAGGGGTCATGGAGATATGCTTAGTTAGCTTAGGCTCGCTAAGGAGAATCACCCATATCTGAGGTGGTCAATAGTGGTATTTAACCCATGAGTATAAAAAATGGTATATAAGTATATCCTTCATTCTACAGTGTCGAATACTTATGGAATGAATCTTGGTTTGAATTTCATTCCCTTTATGTGATGTATTTTACTGGTGTCCTGCACCTATCTGTGGACTGGGCACCTCAGAACAATTGGATGACATTCAATTAATGGGACTACCATGATGGTCTCATGGTCCCCATAGGACAGCAACATTGTGATGCTTCTTATATGGTCCCATTTTCTGTGCACCCGGAGGGTTGTATTGCCCTCACCCCAATGATGTGTATATTTGCGGTGGTTACTGGTGGTAATAACTCAATAGCACACAGATGGTGGATTCTGATTGTAATTTCTCCTGCCATATGTGGTGTATAATACTGACATTCAATTTTGCATATAATTTTTCATAACCACATGGGCATTATTTGCTTTTTGGAATTTCAACTGGCGACATTTACTTACCTGTATGGTTCCTGCTGGTTCTATATTCTATGGGTGCGTCCTTCGTGCCCTATGAATATTGTGCCCATGTAAGGAATTGCCACTTCTGAACATATGTTCTCCTGATAGTGCCCCTACATCATGATGAGTGCCTAGTCCACCTATTACACAATTCCTGGCAAACTAGAGTTGTTTGACATTGAATATTTTGTGAGGGACAAGGATAAAGGGGACGGACAGTGGCACTTAAGAACTTTACTTGTGCTAACATACGGGGAATGAGATAAATATGCGGGTACGGGTCACTATGGGAACGTAGGATGCCTTTGTCGCTTAGGGCACGTGATATGATGATGTGTGTTTGTAGAGGGGAGGGCCTTGGTTTTGCTACATGCACTTCTGTCTTGCGTGATATGCGACTCCTGTGTCTGCTGACACGCAGCGGCTCATTTTCAATTTGCGCATGCGCTAGAGATATGGGCATGGGATACCATGGAAACGCAAGACTCCGGCAAATTTAGAGGCACGTGCTTCCGGCTTTGCAGTGTGGACTTCCGCCTTACGATGAATGGAGCCCCGGTGTCTGCAGATACACAGCTGTCTCCTGGTAAATCCCACAATTATGCAATTAAGTGGCTGCTACATAAACTGACACGAGGAACTGTACCTCATATGCCCCTGATGAAGCCACCTTGAGTGGTGACACGCGTTGGTCACTGGAGTCCCAGCTATACCTTCCTATGTACAGGCTGTATCCTTGCAGCACTTACCTGTTCCAGGTCCTGGTGCAGATTTGGACTTTTTATAAGCTTCAGGGGCAGATTAGGCCATCGATATTGCCTATATGATTGCTGGTGTGGGGTAAAAGGTATTACCCTTTCAGGCTATGTATATTCTTATCTACACCTCTATTCACGTTGGCTTGGCTCCCCACATATGGAGATTTTAATCTCAATCTGCTAACAGGTACCTGAGGCTGTGTATATATATATATATATATATATATATATATATATATATATATATATATGTTTCTATCTAATCATTTGTGTGTTTTGTATGCCTCATGTGAATCTCTATTGGGTATGTGCAATATAGGGTTTGGGGAATATTGACCATCACAGATACCCCATATCATTCTGTGCAATTTATACTCTATTCCTTATTCATTTACGTGTACTACTATGCATTATATTTCACAAGAATATAGGAAGGTCTTTTGTAATAGCTGGTTCTTCTAGTAGTGGTTCCGTCCACTATTTTTAATGGTGTTTTAATTGTTGGTCGGTATGTTCCTCTGTGTATATGTGTCAGGAGTTATATGTTTTGAATAAACTGATGTATATTTATGGTAAATTGTTTATTGTTGATTATTTGGGTGATCACCGCTAGAAAGCATATCTTCTTTGCTCTTTGATTGTTACGTGTACTATGTTGTGATATGCTGCGGGTAGATCCCGAGTATTAGATGGTGCCCTCCTAATAAGTGGTGTTTATTGTCTATAGTTTTTGGAAGTGGTCCTCCTTTGGACTTTACTGTTTCCAAGTTTCTGGAGTGTTGGCACATCTAGTTTTTTGTACCATGGATCTCTCTGCCAGGGAGACAACCTGGAGTAATCGGGCACTAGGGGTCTTTGAGTCAGGCATGCGGCAGGGAACTGAGGGAGCTACCAATGACTCAGATTTTCAGTTATTAACCAGAGATTTAACGAATCTACACAAATCTTTAACAAAAGTTTGGTGGAACGTGAGAAGTTTAGAGGAGTACAAGAGACTAGGGTTGGTACCCCGGGGTCTCCGGGTTCAGATTTTCCCTGCCTGGGAAACTGATGATGCCTTCCAAAAAACCTGGGAAATGGGTCTCTTGAAATGTTCCACTATCTTAATGGACATGTTAATAGAGCATGACGAGGTTTTACTCACCAAACTTTAAGATGATATCAGGGGGCGAGAAAATAGGCTGAAGGATTTTGACAATGACACCTTAGTTGCTCCCTTTAAGGAACGCCTCAAGGCATCTATTGACCAGTTTGAAAAAGACATCATAAATGGGAAGAAACACAAGTTCCATAGGGACAAAACGGACTTTGACAATGGAAGGATGTTCAAGTGGGGCCATAGAGGCAATAGACTACGTGGCACAGTGGAGGCCAGACCTCAGGAGGATGTAAACACACGATGTGAATCTTCCTCGAGTGATTTTTTATCTTCAGGCCCAAGCGACACAGAAGGGGTCGTCGGAAAACAAGAAATCGCACCTGTGACCAAAGGAAAGAGGAACAGGGGGTACAGAGTTTGGTCCCCGTCGAACAAACGGGGGACCCGCAACAGAAGACGGTAAACTCAGACACAAAGGGTTCTCCTGACAATGGGGAAGGTAATTTGCAAATTATTAATTTGTCAACCTATACTCTCTCTGAGACTGAAAAGTCTGTTCTAACAAGAGGTTTGTCTTTTTCCCCTATGAATACCTTGAATAAATTTGAACTGGTCAAGGACGTATATTTGTTCTGTCGGCAATTGACCTTCAAACTCTTTTATCACCAGTAGTGTTGAGCGATACCTTCCGATATCGGGAAATATCGGATCGGATTGGATCGGACCGATACCGAAAAAGTATCGGATATCGCTGATTCCGATACCGGAAACCAATGCAAGTCAATGGGACAGAAATATCGGAATGAAAATAAACCCTTTCTTTCCTTGTAGGTTAATTCTACATGAAGGAAAACAACTAAGAATAATGTAGAATGTATTGGGGGAGGTGGGGGAGACAATAAAGGCATAGAGGTTTAGCCCAATCAAATGGAATAGCAGGAATTAATATTTTTTTTAAGACGTTCTGAGTTACGGAAAAATTGACTATGTTAAGTATTTTTATATTTTGTCAGATATTTATGTTTCACTACTTCCATGCTCTTCACCTTCTTTTTTACTTCTCCCACACTTTCTCCTTCATCATCCTCAGCATCTTTTTCATCCTCTTCTTCTTCACCTTCTTCATCTTCTTCTTCACCTTCTTCGTATTATTCTTTTTTTTTACATTCTTCATATTCTACTTCTTCATCTTCATATTCTTCTTCTTCATCATATTCTTATTTGTGACAGGCATTCCTGTAGTTGTTATCTATAAAAGGTTGGACATTACACCTTTCGTTCTGCCCATCACAAAAGATTTACAACAGGATTTGTCCGCGTTCAGTTTGGCCTGCAGCAGCAGGTCTTTTCCAGGGGCACCACGAGGAGGAACGGACTCACCCCCATACACTGCTTAGTCATCTTCTGCTTATAATTTAGATATTATCTTTTGCTCAGATTTTTAGTCTTATGCTTAATGTTCTTCCGCTTTTTGTTCTGCAGCTGTCACGGGTGTGTCGCCACGAAGATCGTCACGATTACACAGCCTGACTTCTCGCAGCTGACTTTTTGGTGCTTTGTGTTTTTCGGCAGTGAGGGAGATAATTCTCTCTCTCTCTGTGCTAGACGAGGTCCAGCCTCGCCCAGCTGCAATCAATGCTGCTGTAGTGAGACTCCTTCAAATGCCTGCTGATCTGTTAGGGAAGTGTCGGTGAAAGCATTTCATGCAGACTAACAGAGCGGATCGTGGTATTTGGAGTTTCAGAGATAAGTGTATTCGGAGTGTTTTTTCCCTTCCTCGCTTTATCATTTATCTCCTTTCCCGTTGGTGTTCCCTCTGTTGTAGTTGTGTAGTTTTTGTATGCAAGGTGGTTTTGGTTTTACCCTTGTACTGTCTCGTTCGTCTAAGTACTGAGTGTTGGCATATTATTACTTGTCCCCTTTTGTTGTGATCGGGGTCCTTCTCAGGACTAGATTACTTAGGTGCAGGGATCCTCAGGAGGTAGGGGTTACGCTGGCGGCCTGGACCTCTGTACCTTTAACAGTACCTCCAGGTTGAGGGATTAGTCAGGGCCCCAGCTTAGGGTCAGCTTAGGCCCCCTACCTCCAGTATACAGAGACAGCGTGACAGCAGCTTCTTGTATTTCTGCTTCTTGGTTTTCTGTCTCTTGTTCTTCTGTATCTTGGTGCTTGTCTTCTCTTCTTTGTCCTTTTGGTCAACTTCTTCAGGGTCATCTTCTTGGTCTTCTTCGGGGTGGTCTTCAGGGTCGTCGTCTTCAGGGGTCCTCGTCTTCGGGGTCCTCGTCTTCTTCGGGTTGGTATTCTGGGTCCTCGTCTTCAGGGTTCTCGTCTTCTTCAGGGTGGTCTTCAGGGTCCTCGTCTTCTTCGGGGTGGTCTTCAGGGTCCTCGTCTTCTTCGGGGTGGTCTTCAGGGTCCTCGTCTTCTTCGGGGTGGTCTTCAGGGTCCTCGTCTTCAGGGTCGTTGTCTTCGGGGTCCTCGTCTTCTTAGGGTTGGTCTTCAGGGTCCTCGTCTTCAGGGTCCTCGTCAGGGAGATCCAGAGTGATTACCAAGAACCATTTCAAAAAGCTTGAACTTGGAAGTGTAGCAGAAGGTACAAGAAAGCTGAGGAACTATTGAGAACCAGCTGACGGTACTGGAACCCGGATGGGTAGCAGAAGATACAAGAGCCAATGGAACTGCCGAAGACCAGCTGACGGTACTGGAACTCGGTTACTAAGCAGGAGGTACCTGTGCCAGAAAGCACTACCAAGGACCAGCAGACGTTGGTGGAACTTGGATACCGAGAAGGAGGCACCTAATCCAAAGGCACTGCCGAGAACCAGCTGACGGTACTGGAACCCGGATGGGTAGCAGAAGGTACCCATGTAAAAAAAAGTTCAAGGCCGCGAGCCGGCCGCAGTTACCAAAACCCACAGTCCTACAGGGGGTGCTTGTCCTATTGGCACTATGGAACCAGCCTTCATTCCCAGATCCCGCAACCCACATAGGAGTCACCTAAACTGCAGGCACCATAGAGTCGGCTAACCCGACCGCAACACGACAGGACAACACATTGGAGGCAAAGTGACGTTGACACTACCCGGAAACAGCTGGCGTGGTGGAACCAGGCTGGGCAGGAGGGAGTACCCATGCCAAAGTCACTGCCAAGAACCAGCTGACGGTACTGGAACCTGGATGGGTAGTAGAAGGTACAAGAGCAAATTGAACTACCGAGGACCAGCTGACGGTACTGGAACGCGGATGGGTAGCAGAAGGTACAAGAGCCAATGGAACTGCCGAAGACCAGCTGACGGTACTGGAACTCGGTTACTAAGCAGGATGTACCTGTGCCAGAAAGCACTGCCAAGAACCAGCAGACATTGTTGGAACTTGGATACCGAGAAGGAGGCACCTAATCCAAAGGCACTGCCGAGAACCAGCTGACGGTACTGGAACCCGGATGGGTGGTAGAAGGTACAAGAGCAAATAGAACTACCGAGAACCAGCTGGCGGTGCTGGAACCCAGGGTAAATACTAAAAGCAGAGTGGAGCCAGAGGTGTAATTGGAGCAAGTTTTAAATCAGTAGTACAGTGGATGTGGGCAAAGCAGGAGAATTTGCCGGACACACAGCAGGGGAACAGCTGACGTTACTGAACCCCAATAACACTGGAGCAAGCGTTGACTGTGCAGACGGCACTTCTGAGCAGCAACTAGCGGTATTAGAGCCCAGGGTAAATACTAAAAACAGAGGAGCCAGAGGTGTATTTGGAGGAGGTTTTAAATCAGTAGTACAGTGGATGTGGACAAAGCAGGAGAAATTGCCGTCCGCACAGCAGGGGAACAGCTGACGTTACCAAACCCCAATAACACGGCAGCAAGTGTTGACTGTGCAGACGGCACTTCCGAGCGCCAACTGGCGGTGTTGGAGCTCAGGGATAATACTGAAAACAGAGGAGCCAGAGGTGTATTTGGAGGAGGTTTTAAATCAGTAGTACAGTGGATGTGGACAGAGCAGGAGAAATTGCCGTCCACACAGCAGGGGAACAGCTGACGTTACTGATCCCCAATGACATGGCATCAAGTGTTGACTGTGCAGACGGCACTTCCGAGCGCCAACTGGCGGTGTTGGAGCTCAGGGATAATACTGAAAACAGAGGAGCCAGAGGTGTAATTGGAGCAACTTTAAAATCTGTAGTAGTGAGAATGTGGACAGAGCAGGAGAAATTGCCGTCCGCACAGCAGGGGAACAGCTGACGTTACTGAACCCCAATGACACGGCAGCAAGTGTTGACTGTGCAGACGGCACTTCCGAGCGCCAACTGGCGGTGTTGGAGCTCAGGGATAATACTGAAAACAGAGGAGCCAGAGGTGTAATTGGAGCAACTTTAAAATCTGTAGTAGTGAGAATGTGGACAGAGCAGGAGAAATTGCCGTCCGCACAGCAGGGGAACAGCTGACGTTATTGAACCCCAATAACACGGCAGCAAGTGTTGACTGTGCAGTCGGCACTTCCGAGCGCCAACTGGCGGTGTTGGAGCTCAGGGATAATACTGAAAACAGAGGAGCCAGAGGTGTAATTGGAGCAACTTTAAAATCTGTAGTAGTGAGAATGTGGACAGAGCAGGAGAAATTGCCGTCCGCACAGCAGGGGAACAGCTGACGTTACCGAACCCCAATAACATGGCAGCAAGTGTTGACTGTGCAGACGGCACTTCCGAGCGCCAACTGGTGGTGTTGGAGCTCAGGGATAATACTGAAAACAGAGGAGCCAGAGGTGTATTTGGAGGAGGTTTTAAATCAGTAGTACAGTGGATGTGGACAGAGCAGGAGAAATTGCCGTCCGTACAGCAGGGGAACAGCTGACGTTACTGAACCCCAATGACATGGCAGCCAGTGTTGACTGTGCAGACGCCACTTCCGAGCGCCAACTGGCGGTGTTGGAGCTCAGGGATAATACTGAAAACAGAGAAGCCAGAGGTGTAATTGGAGCAACTTTAAAATCTGTAGTAGTGAGAATATGGACAAAGCAGGAGAAATTGCCGTCAGCACAGCAGGGGAACAGCTGATGTTACTGAACCCCAATGACACGGCAGCCAGTGTTGACTGTGCAGACGCCACTTCCGAGCGCCAACTGGCGGTGTTGGAGCTCAGGGATTACAGTTCAGGTGGTAGAAACATGAACAGAACAGGAGACCTGGATACTTTTGCCAACAATTATTTATTCTGGAAGAGGACTGGCAAATTCATGAGAGATCCAGGCCTTGTTCATTTTGAGAAAAGTAAGCCGGTCAGCGTTATTGGAGGATAGTCGCATGCGACGGTCTGTTAGTACACCACCTGCGGCACTAAAGACGTTTTCCGATAATACACTAGCTAGCACCTCCAATGCATACTGACTTAGCTCTGGCCATGTATCTAGCTTACAGACCCAAAACTTGAAGGGAGAAGAGCCGTCTGGGAGTACACTAAGAGGGCAAGACATGTAGTCTGTCACCATCTGACGGAAATGTTGCCTCCTGCTGACTGGAGCCATCTGTGATGGTGTAGACATTTGTGGCGGCGGGGACTCAAAACTTTGCCACATTTCGGCCATACTGGTCTTGCCTTGTGCTGAGGCACTGCTTCTGCTCCCTCTTTGTGCAGAGCTTCCTCCACTGCCTCGACGCACTGAGCTGCTTTGTAAAGCACTAGCAGCACTGCTCTCGGTTGGAATGGAGAACATGATGGAATGCACCAGTGCGTCTTGGTACTCCCGCATTTTACGCTCCCGGTTCAACGGTGTTATGAGGCTTTGTAAGTTGTCCCGGTAGCGAGGATCTAGGAGGGTGGACACCCAATAATCAGCCGTGTTGAGAATGTGGGCGATGCGGCGGTCGTTTCTCAGGCACTGCAGCATGAAATCAACCATGTGCTGCAGACTGCCAACTGGCCAAGAAACGCTGTCCCCTGCTTGAGGCGTGATCTCTGCCTGCTCTGCATCACCCCACCCTCGCTCTAGATACTGACTACTAGAGCATTGTGTACCTCCCTCCTCTGGACAGATGTCTTCCTCATCCATTGACTCCTCCTCATCCTCCTCACAAAATGTCCCCTGCCTAGGCCTTTGTGAGGAACCACATTGCGCAGACTGTAGAGAAGCAGATGGCATTTGTGACTCCTCATCCTCCACCTCTTCCAAAACCTCGTCCCTTAGTGCTTGCAGTGTTTTTTCAAGCAGGCAGATAAGGGGGATAGTCATGCTGACTAGTGCATCATCTGCACTCGCCATCCGCGTGGAATAATCAAAGGCACGCAAAACGTGGCAAATGTCCTTCATAGAGGCCCACTCAGTGGTGGTGAAGTGTGAACGGCGCGCACTGCGACTTCTTTGCGCCTGCTGCAGCTGGTACTCCATTACTGCTGCCTGCTGCTCACACAACCTCTCCAACATATGTAACGTTGAATTCCACCTGGTGGGTAGGTCACATATGATGCGATGTTCCAGAAGACGTAATCGGCGCTGCAGAGCTGCAATGCGTGATCTTGCATTGCTGGAACGCCGCAAGTGAGCGCACTCTATGCGGATCTTGTGAAGCAGTGCATTAAGATCCGGATAGTCCCTCAAAAAACTCTGCACAACCAAGTTGAGCACATGTGCCAGACATGGGATGTGAGTGAGGTTGCCTAGGCCCAGAGCTGCCACCAGATTTCAGCCATTGTCACACACTACCATGCCTGGCTGGAGATTCGCTGGCACAAACCACACGTCGCTCTGCTGCTTGATGGCATTCCAGAGCTCCTGCGCTGTGTGGCTTCGATTCCCCAAAGAAATTAATTTTAATACGGCCTGTTGACGTTTGGCCACGGCTGTGCTCATATTGGTCACCATAACAGGTAACCGTTCACGGGTCGATGTGGAGGTAGACCGTGACGGCTCCTGCAGCGCTGATTCAGAGGAACTGGAGTATGAGGAGGAGTCAATGTGTACAGACTGGATTCCTGCAATCCTTGGAGTTGGCAGAACACGTACAGCGCCACTCTCAAGATCTGTACCCAGCTCCACAACATTTACCCAATGGGCAGTGAGGGAAAGGTATCGTCCCTGTCCATGCTTACTGGTCCACGCATCGGTGGTCAGGTGGACCTTGCTACTGACGGCGTTTTGTAGCGCATGTTTAATTTTTCCCTCCACATGATGTTGCAGGGCAGGGACGGCTTGCCTGCTGAAATAAAATCGGCTGGGCACGTTGTATTGTGGGACTGCCAATGCCATAAAGTTACGGAATGTGTCAGTCTCCACCAGCCTGAATGATAGCATTTCAAGGGCCAGTAGTTTAGCAATGCCAGCATTCAGAGCCTGTGCTCAGGGGTGGTTTGCTGAGTATGGGCGCCTTTTCTCCTATGCCTGTGCTAACGATGGCTGTAGACTGGCCTGGGAGTGTGAGGATGACTGAAAAAGTGGTGCTGTGGGTGGAATTACACTGTGTCTCTGTACAACAGTGCCAGAGATTCTTCCATGGCGATCCTGTGAGAAAGCCGAACCAGCTGTGTGTGAGCTGGAGGAAGAGGCTACAACACGAGCTGAAGAGGTGGTAGGTGGCGCTGTAGGTTGGCCTAGGTCTTCAGTGTGTTTTTGTAACTCCACCACGTGCTTGGTCCGCACATGTTTCCACATATTTGTGGTATTGAGGTTGCTGATACTTTTCCCTCTTTTCACCTTCTGATTACACAGCTTGCATTTGACAAAGCAAATGTCATCTGCAACTGTGTCAAAAAAGGACCAGGCACTGCAAGTCTTGTGAGCGCCCGCTTTGGATTTTGGAAGAGCCATGCTCCTAATGGGTGCCGAAGTGGAGGCTACAGGCAACCAAGTCTGCCCCCTCCCTCTCCCTCCTTTTTGGGCTGTTCGGGGAATCTCTTCCTCAGAGTTGCTCCCACCACCTTCCTGTCCCTCACGCCATGATGGGTCAAGGACCTCATCATCTACACCACCCTCTTCAAACAACTGCTTCTCCTGGGTAGTCTCGACAGCACAGTACGCACCAGAAAGTGGCACCTGAGTCTCATCATCAGATGCGTACTGAGGTGTGCTGCTGACCATAGGCACTGGCCCACCCGCCTCTTCAGATTCAGAGAGACAAAACGGTTGCGCATCACTGCATACTACCTCTTCTTCAAATTCTCGAATTCTGCTTGGCTGGCCCCCTCTTTCCAAGCCAAGAGATTCAGAGAACAGAAGTAGAGATGACTCCTGTCCAGGGCTCTCTGACTGCCTGGGCAATTTGGCAGGTAGTGAAGAGACAGATGGGTGCTCTTCAGTGCTCAGGACCTGAGAGGATCTGGAACTAATTGAAGTCGATGCGTTAGCTGCCATCCATCCGACAACGGCTTCAATTTGGTCCTCCCGCAGCAGTGGGGTACGGCTAACTCCTACAAAGCTGCGCATAAAGGACTGTTCCCTGGTAAAACTGGGGGATGCTGAGTCACTGGTGCCCGCAGCAGGCACAGAATCCCCACGTCCTCTCCCTGCAGGCACAGAATCCTCACGTCCTCTCCCTGCAGAAACTCCACGCCCACGCCCACGCCCACGACCACATGCCTTACTCCCTGCCTTCTTCATCTTGGTAGACTGATAAAGATAGGCAGAAAAGTACTAAGGGCTTAGTGTGCTTATTCCTGAACAGCTGCTAACAGGTATAAGAAACACTAATTTTATAAAGTGTGGACTAGACTTTAATATGAGCTAATGTGGCCTACACAACTGTAAAGTGGAGTGTTTGGTGAACTTTATTTAGTTTTTTTTTGTCACAAAAAGACACTGGATGTGCCTAAAGATGTAATAACGATAGTATCACAAACTTTTTGTAGCTATTACAATGTAGGAAGGTAACCTACAATGCAATAGATGAGGCTGCAAAAAATAGGCTAATACTAATCTGGCTGGGGCTGCAGGGCCCAATGCTGCAGAAAGGCTCCTCTAACTACTCCTATATAGTGTGTTTGGAACCAATTTAGCTGAATACGGATGGAACCACCACACTAATAGGAGAAATCAGGAAAAATTATGAATTGGCGAAAAAGGACAATGTATGAGGCAGTGACACACACTGAGTGCACTACAACCAGACGTGGTTGAAGCACACACTACAGGGTGAGCTGCACTCACACACCAGACCTTGCAGACAGCGGTGAACAGTACAGATGCAGAGCACTGTGCACTAGCGCTGCAAGATCAAAAAAATTTCTCTATCTACTCCTATATAGTGTGTTTGGAACCAATTTAGCTGAATACGGATGGAACCACCACACTAATAGGAGATATCAGGAAAAATTATGAATTGGCAAAAAAGGACAATGTATGAGGCAGTGACACACACTGAGTGCACTACAACCAGACGTGGTTGAAGCACACACTACAGGGTGAGCTGCACTCACACACCAGACCTTGCAGACAGCGGTGAACAGTACAGATGCAGAGCACTGTGCACTAGCGCTGCAAGACCAAAAAAATTTCTCTATCTACTCCTATATAGTGTGTTTGGAACAAATTTAGCTGAATACGGATGGAACCACCACACTAATAGGAGATATCAGGAAAAATTATGAATTGGCAAAAAAGGACAATGTATGAGGCAGTGACACACACTGAGTGCACTATAACCAGACGTGGCTGAAGCACACACTACAGGGTGAGCTGCACTCACACACAGAGACCTTGCAGAAAGCGGTGAACAGCACAGAGAACTGTGCACTAGCACTGCAAGGCACAGCGATTTATAAAGTAGCTTGGGTAAAGCAGAATAGACCAAATAGGTAGCTAAAACTGTCCCTTAGAACAACAGCATCCTATCCCTAACTGAATTCACAGCAGAGTGAGCTCAAAATGGCGGCGGCGGCTTTTATAGTGCATCATGACATCATTTCAGCAGCCAATCACAGCCATGCCATTAGTTAAGATGCCTACATGCCTAACAGGATGTGCCCACACTTCTTAGGATCCTCATTGGCTGAATAAAATGAAAATGGCTCATTGCATTATGGGAACTTCCGATTCCGGTATACGATATTGCAAAAGTATCGGAATTAAGTATCGGAATTCCGATACCGCGAATATCGGCCGATACCCGATATTTCAGTATCGGAATGCTCAACACTAATCACCAGCCCTCACTAATTGATGGTCTACCAACTGAGGAAAGACAGACTTTTCAGGATCTTCTGGATTTATTGCAAGAAAATGAAGAACCTCGGTTACGCAAGAGATTTACAGGTAGATTCCATTCACAGGCTACACCATCTTTTTCACTGTTTCCAGCGGTCCAAATTTTCTTTGATAACATGTGTAGGGGTATTCGATCTTTAAAAAGTGTTCCATACAGAGATAATAATCTAAGCAAAGCAGAGAGACGAGCGCTTACCAAATTGACATCTAATCAGGAATTTCTGATACGGGAAGCAGATAAAGGTGGGAACATTGTGTTATGGCCCAGTGCATTGTACATTAAGGAAGTCAACCGACAACTATCTAACATCACTTGCTATCATCTGTTACCATCAGATCCAACTTTGTTCTTTGAGGACAAATTGGACACCTTGATAGGGAGAACTGGGTACAATAATATATTAAATAAAAAGGAAATGGAATTTCTAACTACCCCCCATCCTGTAGTACCTACTCTTTATCTGCTTCCCAAAGTGCATAAATCCTTGACTGAGCCACCTGGTTGACCCATTGTTTCGGGTATTGGGGGTCTCTTTGAACGCCCCTGCATTTACTTAGACTTCTTTTTACAACCACTAGCCCTGTCACTAAAGTCTTATGTCAGGGACTCCTCTCACCTCATCCAACATTTGAATGGATTGGTAATCCCTGACAACACCATCCTGGTCTCATTGGACATAGAGTCTCTCTACACTAGCATTGCACATGATCTAGGTATCAGGGCGGTCACGTATTTTCTAAACCATCAGTCCACAGGGGATCGTAAACATGACTCGTTCATCTTAGATCTGTTGCACTTCATCCTAGATAAAAATTACTTTGTGTTCGATAGGAAATTCTATCGACAGGTGGCTGGCACCACCATGGGTGCGAGATATGCACCTTCATACGCAAATTTATATCTGGGATGGTGGGAAGAAACGGCAGTGTACGAAAATGCGATCTTCAAGGATAAGGTTCTCACATGGCGAAGATACATCGATGATGTGTTTTTTCTTTGGTCGGGTACCTTTGAGGAATGTGAAGCCTTTATTAGCGAGCTGAATCACAACAGGCTCAATATTAGACTCACACAATATGCCTCCAATGTGTCTCAATAGCACACAGATGGTGGATGAGGATACCTCCCTGTAGAATGAATAATATTAGTGCAATAAATTCTGATTGTAATTTCTCCTGCCATATGTGGTGTATTATACTGACATTCAATTTTGTATATAATTTTTCATAACCACATGGGCATTATTTGCTTTTTGGAATTTCAACTGGCGACATTTACTTACCTGTATGGTTCCTGCTGGTTCTATATTCTATGGGTGCGTCCTTCGTGCCCTATGAATATTGTGTCCATGTAAGGAATTGCCACTTCTGAACATATGTTCTCCTGATAGTGCCCCTACATCATGATGAGTGCCTAGTCCACCTATTACACAATTCCTGGCAAACTAGAGTTGTTTGACATTGAATACTTTGTGAGGGACAAGGATAAAGGGGACGGACAGTGGCACTTAAGAACTTTACTTGTGCTAATATACGGAGAATGAGATAAATATGCGGGTACGGGTCACTATGGGAACGTAGGATGCCTTTGTCGCTTAGGGCACGTGATTTGATGATGTGTGTTTGTAGAGGGGAGGGCCTTGGTCTTTGCTACATGCACTTCCGTCTTGCGTGATATGCGACTCCTGTGTCTGCTGACACGCAGCGGCTCATTTTCAATTTGCGCATGCGCTAGAGATATGGGCATGGGACACCATGGTAACGCAAGACGCCGGCAAATTTAGAGGCACGTGCTTCCGGCTCTGTAGTGTGGACTTCCGCCTTACGATGAATGGAGCCCCGGTGTCTGCAGATACACAGCTGTCTCCTGGTAAATCCCACAATTATGCAATTAAGTGGCTGCTACATAAACTGACACGAGGAACTGTACCTCATATGCCCCTGATGAAGCCACCTTGAGTGGCGACACGCGTTGGGCACTGGAGTCCCAGCTATACCTTCCTATGTACAGGCTGTATCCTTGCAGCACTTACCTGTTCCAGGTCCTGGTGCAGATTTGGACTTTTTATAAGCTTCAGGGGCAGATTAGGCCATAGATATTGCCTATATGATTGCTGGTGTGGGGTAAAAGGTATTACCCTTTCAGGCTATGTATATTCTTATCTACACCTCTATTCACATTGGCTTGGCTCCCCACATATGGAGATTTTAATCTCAATCTGCTGACAGGTACTTGAGGCTGTGTATATATATATATATATATAGAAATATATATATATATATATATATATCTAATCATTTGTGTGTTTTGTATGCCTCATGAGAATCTCTATTGGGTATGTGCAATATAGGGTTTGGGGAATATTGACCATCACAGATACCCCATATCAGTCTGTGCAATTTATACTCTATTCCTTATTCATTTACGTGTACTACTATGCATTATATTTCACAAGAATATAGGAAGGTCTTTTGTAATAGCTGGTTCTTCTAGTAGTGGTTCCGTCCACTATTTTTAATGGTGTTTTAATTGTTGGTCGGTATGTTCCTCTGTGTATATGTGTCAGGAGTTATATGTTTTGAATAAACTGATGTATATTTATGGTAAATTGTTTATTGTTGATTATTTGGGTGATCACCGCTAGAAAGCATATCTTCTTTCCTCTTTGATTGTTACGTGTACTATGTTGTGATATGCTGCGGGTAGATTCCGAGTATTAGATGGTGCCCTCCTAATAAGTGGTGTTTGATATATATGTGTGTCGGCGTGCCACTGAGTTGGACCCGGTGAACTGTGGTTTATGAAATGCAATAAACTGCAGCATTGTGAAATACCGGAAGGACACTTGGTGTGCTTTGATTTACCGGGTGCAGCGAGTATCCCACATTATGATGACTAGTGCTGCCTTACAATGGGTCAAATCTCTGTATTATCCTGTTTTTGGCATTTTTTGCCATAAAAAAACTGTAATAGTGTCTCCCTGACTGTTCAGACACAAATATATCTGTTTGAAAGATTCTGGTGTATGCCACATAACTATAACTGGTTTTGAAGTTCCACGGGTCAAATCTCTGTATTGTCCACTTTTGGGTCTTTTTACATAAAATAAATAGTTTGAGTGTGTCGCTGACTGTTCAGCCCCAAATATATCTATTTAAGAAAGTCTGGTAAACGCCAGTAAATTAGAACTGTGGTTTTGCAGTTCCACTGTTCAAATCTCTGTATTATCCAGCTTTTGGCCTGTTTTACGTTAAAAAAAACAGTAATAGTTTCTCCCTGCCTCTTCAGTCACAAATATATCTGTTTAAAAGATTCTGGTGTTGGCCAGAGAAATAGAACTGTGGTTTTCCTCTTCCACGGTTCTAATCTCCTTTTTATTACCTTTTTTCCATTGATAGTGCGAGTGTAAGCTATTTTACTTCATTTACAATGGCCAAGGCGCGTGGCAAGGGATGTGGAACTGGACGTTCTGGTGAAGGTGCATGTAGAGGACGGGGCCGTGGCCAAGGTGAAAATGTGCCACAGCCAACAGCCACATCTTCTCGCTCCCACTTCTTGACCGAATTACAAGGGAAGCACACTACAACACCAGTATTGCGAACTGATCAGTGTGAACAGGTTATTAATTGGATAGCAGATAATTCTTCCAGTCACCTGGGCACCACCAACTCCAGTCTGTCTTCCACACGGTCAAGTTTTAGTAGCCATGAGTCTCGACCGCATACTCCTCCTCACCCCGATCGATGCTCCTTCCTCCCACCATGCCGAGTGTCATCAGACAGCAACTGATCCCACACATGGACATTGTGAAGAGCTGTTCACTTGCCCATTTCCATAATTGTGCCCCTCGCCTGCTCCACTTGAAGTGGTGGAAGAGAAGATCCCATGTAGCGATGCCCAAATATTTGAACAGCCACGGCCAGAGGAAGTCGACGCTGGCAATTTGTCATGAGAGGTGGACGATGACGAGACACAATTGCCATGAAGTGAGGAGGAGGATCGTGGGGCGCAAGTGGAAGAGGAGGAGGTGGTGGATGATCTAGTAACTGACACAACGTGACAGGAGGACACGCAGAGTGAGGCCAGCAGCACATAGGGGGAGAGAGGCAGAGTACCCCAATAGGCAGGAAGAAGCAGTGTGGTGGCCGCACACAGAAGACGGGCAACAGTTCCCTGTAACACCAACACGAGGGACGTTGCCAGTACAAGCGGTAGGTCTTCCAAAGACTGGAATTTTTTTAAACACTCTGCTGATAACGCCAAAAAGGCCATTTGTACCACCTGCCATGCCAGCATCAGCAGGGGTGACAAAACTACCAGCCTGACCACCACCAGCATGGTCAGGCACATGTCAGCAAAGCACCCGACTTTGTTTGGCGAACCCCAGGGTCCATGACCAGTGTCAGCGGGTGTCACCACTGCTTCTTCCACTGTTGTGCGTGTGATAGAACCCCCTGGTGTTCGTGCAAGGCAATCCCCTGTCCATACTGCATGCAAAGATGCTTTCTTCTTTCAGTCTTCACTTGTTAAGGCAGTTTCTCAAGAAATAGCATCAACGTCCACGTCCACGTACCACCGCAGCGTTCAATTGTCCATATCCCAGAGCTTTGAACGAAAGCGCAAATTCGCAGCCAACACCCCACAGACCACAGTCCTAAATTTGCACATTTCTCGACTGCTTGCGTTGGAAATGCTGCCTTTTAGACTGGTGGAGACGGAATCATTCCGCAACCTTATGGTGGTGGCTGTCCCTCGGTACTCGGTCCCCAGCCGACAATATTTTTCCCGGTGTGCCATCCCCGCACTACACAAGCACGTGTCCCAAAGCATCTGCCGTGCCCTCAACAATGCAGTTACTGGGAGAGTCCACCTGACAACGGACATGTGGACAAGTGCTTGTGGCCAGGGACGGTACATCTCCCTGACGGCACACAGGGTAAACATAGTGGAAGCCGGGACCCAGTCGAACCTTGGGACGGAACACATCCTCCCCACACCAAGGATTGCGGGCCCTATGTCAGTCAGAGTTGCCCCCACAGTGTACAGCTCCTGCGCATCTTCCTCCTCCTCATGTTTAGCCTCCATCTCAGATTTCACCACATTAGTTACAAGCTGGAAGCACTGCAGTGCTGCCTCAACCAAGCGGCAACAGGCTGTGCTGAAACTCATAACCTTCGGTGATAAACCTCACACTGCTTGTGAGTTGTGGACAGATGTGAAAGAGCAGGTAGATCTGTGGCTGAGACCGCTGAACCTACATCCAGGCATGGTCGTGTGGGACAATGGCCATAACCTGGTGGCGGCTCTGAGGTGAGGCGAGATCACATACTTACCATGCCTGGCTCATGTGCTTAACCTCGTGGTTCAGCAGTTTCTTAAATCGTACCCCGAGTTGCCAGATCTTGCAATTTTTGCAAGTCGGCTACAGCTTCCGCCACCCTTGCTGTGTTGCAGCAGCGTTTCCGGCACACCGACTGGTGTGTGATGTCCCCACACGTTGGAACTCTACCCTCCACATGTTGCAAAGGATTTGTGAGCAGAAGAGAGCAGTTGTGGAGTACCAGCTGCAACAAGGCCTTCGATATTCAGGTCAGACTTCACACATTAGACTTCAGGAGTGGACCTGGATGTCTGACATATGTACCATCCTGGCAAAATTTGAGGTGTCCACCAAGATGGTGAGTGGCGATGACGCCATCATTAGCGTCAGCATCCCACTTGTCTGTCTTTTGCAATGCTCTCTGCAGAGAATTAAAGAGGAGGCATTGCAGCCAGAGTATTATGAGATGGATCAAGAAGCCATAGCAGGCGATTACACACAGCCCAGCCTCATCTCATCCCAATGTGCATTGAGGGACAATGAGGGAGAGGAGAAGGAGGAGGAGGAAGAACAGGAGCTGGTATCATAAGCTGTAGATGGTAGTAACTGTACAACTGTCATACCGTTGGTTCAGCGTGGGTGGCATGAGGACAGGGGGGAGGAGGAAGAGGAGGAGGAGGAGGAGAGCATGGTCAGTCGTCATCTTGGTGAGGACACGGAAGTCTTGCCCGTAACCAGTCTGGCACGAATGGCTGACTTTAGGTTACGCTGCCTTAACCGTGACCCTCAAGTTGTCAAAATGTTGGGTGTCAGTCATTACTGGTTGGTGACACTTTTAGACCACCGCTACAAGGAGAACTTTCACTCTCTTATTCCTGAGATGGAGAGGTCTACAAAAATGGGGCAGTACAAGAAGGCCCTTGCTGCAGAACTGTTAAAAAAAATTCCCATCTGAACACGCTAGCAGCAGAGGTCACAGTTCGTTGCGCAACCAAGACGTACAGGCGAGAGTGACGCAACTCCAATCCAGCAGAGGCAGGGGAACACAGTCAACATTCTGGGACAGTTTTCTGAGACCCGCCCAGCTTACAGGCCCTGAGGCGCGGGGTACTCTCACAAGGAGTGGAAAGTTTCAAAAGATGGTGAGGGAGAACCTTGCTGACCGTACCAACGTCCTCCGTGATTCCTCTGTGCCTTTTAATTTTTGGGTATCCAAGCTGGACACTTGGAATGAACTCGCTCTGTACGCCTTGGAGGTCCTGGCCTGCCCTGCCGCTAGCGTGTTATCGGAGCTTGTTTTTAGTGCCGCTGGGGGAATTATAACAGATAAGCGCACTCACTTGTCAACTGACAATGCTGACAAGATGACCCTTAACAAAATGTCTGGCCCAAGGGCTGGATTGGGCTAGACATCTCATCACCACCAAATGACAGCAGAGTAACATAAAGTCAAATCCACTGTGTTATTTCGGGAGGTGTATTCCCATGCACCACTTTACACCCACACATGGGTATATGCTTCCTCATTTTGGCTGTATTTTGCTCTTCTCCTTATCCTCAGCCTCCACCACCAGGAAACCACCACGGTGACCTTGGTCCGTGTTGCCAGCATTGCATGAACCTCGGTCCTAATTTTTGGCAGCTTTTGCTTGGAAGGCATAGTCAAAGACTATGGGAGACCCGCTCCCCAATAATGGGAATAATGTTTATAAGATGCTGTGCTGCATGGCTCTTGTTTGCCAGCATTGCAAGTTCCTCCGTCCTAATTTTTGGCAGCTTTTGCTTGGAAGGCATAGGCAAAGACTATGGGAGACCCACTCCACAATAATGGGAATAATGTTTTTAAGATGCTGCACTGCATGGCTCTTCCACGGTGCATTTAAACCATCTTGTTAAGCGACTGCAACCTCCACGTATCTTCCAAGGGGTATTAAAACAGTCTTG
This sequence comes from Phyllobates terribilis, assembly GCF_046119375.1. Taxonomy (NCBI): domain Eukaryota; kingdom Metazoa; phylum Chordata; class Amphibia; order Anura; family Dendrobatidae; genus Phyllobates; species Phyllobates terribilis. The sequence goes on along the minus strand of NW_027362770.1, from coordinate 52,004,465 downwards.
TTAAGCAACTGCGACCTCCACCACTTTTTCCAGGGGCATTGATATTGTCTTTTTATTCCACTGCGACCGCCACCATTCTTCCAAGGGGCATTAAAACCATCTTGTTAAGCTACTGCGACCTCCACAACTTTTCACAGGGGCATTGATATTGTCTTTTTATTACACTGTGACCCCCACGTCTCTTCCAAGGGGCATTAAAACCGTCTTGTTAAGCTACTGAAACCTCCATGCCTCTTCCACGGGGCATTAAAAGCGTTTTGTTAAGCTACTGTAACCTCCACGTCTCTTCCAAGGGGCATTAAAACTATCTTGTTAAGATAATGCGACCTCCTCCACTTTCCCCAGGGACATTAAATCCATCTTGTTAAGCTACTGCGACCTCCACCATTCTTCCAAGGGGCATTAAAACCGTCTTGCTAAGCTCCTGCAACCTCCACGTCTCTTCCAAGGGGCATTAAAACCATCTTGTTAAGCTACTGCAACCTCCACATCTCTTCCAAGGAGCATTAAAACCATCTTGTTAAGCTACTGTGACTTCCACGTCTCTTTCAAGGGGCATTAAAACCGTCTTGTTAAGCTACAGCAACCTCCACATTTATTCCAAGGGGTATTAAAACCATATTGTTAAGCTACTGCTACCTCCACCACTTTCCCCAGGGGCATTAAAACCGTCTTGTAAAGCTACTGTGACGTCCACGTCTCTTCCAATGGGCATTAAAACCATCTTGTTAAGCTACTTGAACCTCCACGTCTCTTCCAAGGGGCATTAAAACCGTCTTGTTAAGCTACTGCGACCTTCACGTCTCTTCCAAGGGGCATTAAAACCGTCTTGTTAAGCTACTGCAACCTCCACCACTTTTCCAAGGGGCATCGATATTGTCTTTTTATTCCACTGCGACCTCCCCGCCTCTACTAAGGGCTTTAAAACCATCTTGTTAAGCTACTGTGACCTCCAAGTCTCTTCCAAGGGAATTAAACCGTATTTTTAAGCTACTGCAGCCTCCAACTCTCTTCCAAGTGGCATTAAGACCATCTGGTTAAGCTACTGCGACCTCCGCCACTTTCCCCAGGGGCATTAAACAGTCTTGTTAAGCTACTGCGACCTCCACCATTCTTCAAAGGGCATTAAAACTGTCTTGTTAAGCTACTGCAACCTCCACGTCTCTTCCAAGGGGCATTAAAGCAATCTTGTTAAGCTACTGCAACCTCCACGTCTCTTCCAATGGGCATTAAAACTATCTTGTTAATCTACTGCGACCTCCACGTCTCTTCCAAGGGGCATTAAAACTGTCTTGTTAAGCTACTGCAACCTCCACGTCTCTTCCAAGGGCCATTAAAACCATTTTGTTAAGCTACTGTGACCTCCACGTCTCTTCCAAGGGACATTAAAACCGTCTTGTTAATCTACTGCAACCTTCAGGTCTCTTCCAAGGGGCAGTAAAACCGTCTTGTTAAGCTACTGCGACCTCCACGTCTCTTCCAAGGGGCATTACAACCGTCTTGTTAAGCTACTGCAACCTCCACGTCTCTTCCAATGGGCATTAAAACCTGTATTGTTAAGCTACTGCAACCTCCACGTCTCTTCCAAGGGGCATTAAAACTGTCTTGTTAAGCTACGGCGACCTCCACCACTTTCCACAGGGGCATTAAAACTGTCTTGTTAAGCTACTGCGACCTCCACGTCTCTTACAAGGGGCATTAAAACCGTCCTTTTTAGCTACTGCGACCTCCACCACTTTTTTCAGGGGCATTGATATATTTTTTTTATTTCACTGCGACCTCCATGTCTCTTCCAATGTGCATTAAAACCGTCTTGTTAAGCTGCTGCAACCTCCACGTCTCTTCGAAGGGGCATTAAAACCATCTTGTTAAGCTACTGCAACTTCGACGTCTCTTCCAAGGGACATTAAAACAGTCTTGTTAAGCTACTGCGACCACCACCACTTTCCCCAGGGGCATTGATATTGTCTTTTTATTCCACTGCGACCTCCAACATTCTTCCAAGGGGCATTAAAACTGTCTTGTTAAGCTACTGCGACCTCCACCATTCTTCCAAGGAGCATTAAAACGGTTTTGTTAAGCTACTGCACCCTCCACGTCTCTTCCAAAGGGCATTAAAACCGTCTTGTTAAGCTACTGCGACCTTCACGTCTCTTCCAAGGGGCATTAAAACCGTCTTGTTAAGCTACTGCGACCTCCACCACTTTTTCCAGGTTCATTGATATTGTCTTTTTATTCGATTGCGACCTCCACGTCTCTTCCAAGGGGCATTAAAACAGTTTAGTTAAGCTACTGCAACCTCCACGTCTCTTCCAAGGGGCATTAAAACCATCTTGTTTAGCTACTGCAACCTTCACGTCTCCTCCAAGGGACATTAAAACCGTCTTCTTAAGCTTCTGCGACCTCCCCCACTTTTTTCATGGGCATTGATATTGTCTTTTTATTCCACTGCGACCTCCACGTCTCTTCCAAAGGGCATTAAAACAGTCTTGTTAAGCTGCTGCAACCTCAACGTCTCTTCCAAGGGCCATTAAAACCGTCTTGATAAGCTACTGCGACCTCCACGTCTCTTACAAGGGACATTAAAACCGTCTTTTTAAGCTACTGCGACCTCCACCACTTTCCCCAGGGGCATTAAAACTGTCTTGTTAAACTACTGCGACCTCCACGTCTCTTCCAAGGAGCATTAAAACCATCTTGTTAAGCTACTGCGACCTCCACCACTTTTCCAAGGGGCATTGATATTGTCTTTTTATTCCTCTGCGACCTCCTCCATTCTTCCAAGGGGCATTAAAACCGTCTTGTTAAGCTACTGCGACCTCCACCACCTTTACCAGGGGCATTGATATTGTCTTTTTATTCCACTGCGACCTCCCTGTCTCTACTAAGGGGCTTTAAAACCATCTTGTTAAGCTACTGTGACCTCCAAGTCTCTTCCATTGGGCATTAAAACCGTCTTGTTAAGCTACTGCAACCTCCACGTCTCTTCCAAGGGGCATTAAAATCGTCTTGTTAAGCTACTGCAACCTCCACGTCTCTTCCAAGCGGCATTAAAACCATCTTGTTAAGCTACTGCGCCCTCTACCACTTTCCCCAGGGGCATTAACACAGTCTTGTTAAGCTACTGCGACCTCCACCATTCTTCAAAGGGACATTAAAGCCATCTTGTTAAGCTACTGCAACCTCCACGTCTCTTCCAAGGGGCATTATAACGTTTTTTTTTAAGCTACTGCAACCTCCACGTCTCTTCCAACGGGCATTAAAACCGTCTTGTTAAGCTACTGTGACCTTCACGTCTTTGCCAAGGTGCATTAAAACCATCTTGTTAAACTACTGCGACCTCCACCACTTTTTCCAGGGGCATTGATATTGTCTTTTTATTCCATTGCGACCTCCACGTCTCTTCAAAGGGGCATTAAAACCTTTTAATTAAGCTACTGCAACTTCCACGTCTCTTCCAAGGGGCATTAAAACCATCTTGTTCAGCTACTGCGACCTTCACGTCTCCTCCAAGGGGCATTAAAACCGTCTTGTTAAGCTACTGCGACCTCCCCCACTTTTTTCATTGGCATTGATATTGTCTTTTTATTCCACTGCGACCTCCACGTCTCTTCCAAAGGGCATTAAAACCATCTTGTTAAGCTTCTGCAACCTCCACATCTCTTCCAAGGGCCATTAAAAATGTCTTGTTAAGCTTCTGCGACCTCCACGTCTCTTCCAAGGGGCATTAAAACCGTCTTGTTAAGTTACTGCGACCTCCACCACTTTCACCAGGTGCATTAAAACTGTCTTGTTAAACTACTGTGACCTCCACGTCTCTTCCAAGGAGCATTAAAACCGTCTTGTTAAACTCCTGCGACCTTCACCACTTTTCCAAGGGGCATTGATATTGTCTTTTTATACCACTGCGACTTTCACCATTCTTCCAAGGGGCATTAAAACCGCCTTGTTAAGCTACTGAGACCTGCACCACTATTCCCAGGGGCATTGATATTGTATTTTTATTCCTCTGCGACCTCCAACATTCTTCCAAGGGGCATTAAAACCGTCTTAGTAATCTACTGCAACCTCCACCACCTTTACCAGGGGCATTGATATTGTCTTTGTATTCCAATGCGACCTCCCGGTCTCTACTAAGGGGCTTTAAAACCATCTTGTTAAGCTACAGTGACCTCCATGTCTCTTCCAAGTGGCATTAAAATCGTCTTGTTAAGCTACTGCAACCTCCACGTCTCTTCCAAGGGGCATTAAAACCATCTTGTTAAGCTACTGCGACCTCCACCACTTTTCGCAGGGACATTAACACAGTCTTGTTAAGGTACTGCGACCTCCACCATTCTTCAAAGGGTCATTAAAACTGTCTTGTTAAGATACTGCAACCTCCACGTCTCTTCCAAGGGGCATTAAAGCCAGCTTGTTAAGCTACTGCAACCTCCACGTCTCTTCCAAGGGGCATTAAACTGTCTTGTTAAGCTACTGCAACCTCCACGTCTCTTCCAAGGGCCATTAAAACCGGGTTTTTAAGCTACGGCGACCTCCATGTCTCTTCCAAGGGGCATTAAAACTGTCTTGTTAAGCTACTGCCACCTCCACGTCTCTTCCAAGGGCCAATAAAACCGTCTTGTTAAGCTACTGCGACCTCCACGTCTCTTCCAAGGGGCATTAAAACCGTCTTGTTAAGCTACTGTAACCTCCACGTCTCTTCCATGGGGCATGAAAACCGTCTTGTTAAGCTACTGCAACCTCCACGTCTCTTCCAAGGGGAATGAAAACCGTCTTGTTAAGCTACTGCAACCTCCACCACTTTCCCCAGGGGCATTAAAACCATGTTGTTAAGCTACTGCGACCTCCACGTCTCTTACAAGGTGCATTAAAACCATCTTGTTAAGCTACTGCGACCTTCACGTCTCTTCCAAGGGGCATTAAAACCGTCTTGTTAAGCTACTGCAACCTCCACACCTCTTACGAGGGGCATTAAAACTGTCTTGTTAAGCTACTGCAACCTCCACATCTCTGCCAAGGGGCATTAAAACCGTCTTGTTAAGATACTGCGACCTCCACCACTTTCCCCAGGGGCATTAAAACTGTCTTGTTAAGCTACTGCGACCTCCACGTTTCTTCCAAGGGTCAGTAAAACAGTCTTGTTAAGCTACTGTGACCTCCACCACTTTTCCAAGGGGCATTGATATTGAATTTTTTTTCCACTGCGACCTCCACCATTCTTCCAAGGAGCATTAAAACCGTCTTGTTAAGCTACTGCAACCTCCACCACCTTTACCAGTGGCATTGATATTGTCTTTTTATTCCACTGCAACCTCCCTGTCTCTACCAAGGGGCTTTAAAACCATCTTGTTAATCTACTGCAACCTCCACGTCTCTTTCAAGGGGCATTAAAACCGTCTTGTTAAGCTTTTGCACCCTCCACGTCTCCTCCAAGGGGCATTAAAACCATCTTGTTAAGCTAATGCGACCTCCACAACTTTCCCCAGGGGCATTAACACAATCTTGTTATGCTACTTCGACCTCCACCATTCTTTCAAGGGGCATTAAAACAGTCTTGCTAAGCTACTGCCATCTCCAAGTCTCTTCCAAGGAGCATTAAAACCATCTTGTTAAGGTACTGCAACCTCCACGTCTCTTTCAAGGGCCATTAAAACCGTCTTGTTAAGCTACTGCGACCTCCACGTCTCTTACAAAGGGCATTAAAACCATCTTGTTAAGCTACTGCAACCTCCACCTCTCTTCTAACTGCCATTAAAACTGCATTGTTAAGATACTGCGACCTCCACTTCTCTTCCAATGGGCATTAAAACCATCTTGTTAAGCTACTGCATCCTCCACGTCTCTTCCAAGGGCAATTAAAACCGTCTTGCTAAGCTACTGCGACCTCCACGTATCTTACAAGGGGCATTAAAACCGTCTTGTTAAGCTACTGCAACCTCCACGTCTCTTCTAAGGGCTATTAAAACCGTATTGTTAAGATACTGCGACCTCCACTTCTCTTCCAATTGGCATTATACCGTCTTGTTAAGCTACTGCAACCTCCAGGTCTCTTCCAATTGGCATTAAAACTGTCTTGTTAAGCTACTGCGATGTCCACGTCTCTTCAAAGGGGCATTAAAACCGTCTTGTTAAGCTACTGGGACCTTCACGTCTCTTCCAATGGGAGTTAAAACCGTCTTGTTAAGCTACTGCGACCTCCACCACTTTTTCCAGGGGCATTGATATTGTCTTTTTATTCCACTGCGACCTCCACGTCTCTTCCAAGGGGCATTAAAACAGTCTTGTTAAGCTACTGCAACCTCCACGTCTCTTCCAAGGGGCATCAAAACCGTCTTGTTAAGCTACTGCGACCTCCACCACTTTCCCCAGGTGCATGAAAAACATCTTGTTAAGCTACTGCGACCTCCACCACTTTCCCCAGGGACATGAATACCGTCTTGTTAAGCTACTGCCTCCTCCACCATTCTTCCAAGGGGCATTTAAACGGTCTTGTTAAGCTACTGCAACCTCAATGTCTCTTCCAAGGAGCATTAAAACAGTCTTGTTAAGCTACTGTGACCTTCACGTCTCTTCCAAGGAGCATTAAAACCATCTTGTTAAGCTACTGCAACCTCCTCGTCTCTTCCAAGGGGCATTAAAAGCGTCTTGTTAAGCTACTGTAACCTCCACGTCTCTTCCAAGGGGCATTAAAACCGTCTTGTTAAGCTACTGCGACCTCCACCACTTTCCCCAGGTGCATTAAAACTGTCTTGTTAAGCTACTGTGACCTACAAGTCTCTTCCAAGGGGCATTAAAACCGTCTTGTTAAGCTACTGCGACCTCCACCACGTTTCCAAGGGGCATTGATATTGTCTTTTTATTCCACTGCGACCTCCACCAATCTTCCAAGGGGCGTTAAAACCATCTTGTAAAGCTACTGCGAACTCCACCACCTTTCCCAGGTGCATTGATGTTGTCTTTTTATTCAATTGCAACCTCCACGTCTCTACCAAGCGGCATTAAAACCATCTTGTTAAGCTACTGCAACCTCCACGTCTCTTCCAAGTGGCATTAAAACCATCTCGTTAAGCAACTGCAACCTCCACGTCTCTTCCAAGGGGCATTAAAACCGTCTTGTTAAGCTATTGCAACCTTCACGTCTCTTCCAAGGGGCATTAAAACTGTCTTGTTAAGCTACTGCGACCTACAAGTCTCTTCCAAGGGGCATTAAAACCGTCTTGTTAAGCTACTGCGACCTCCACCACTTTTCCAAGGGGCATTGATGTTGTCTTTTTATTCCACTGCGACCTCCACCAATCTTCCAAGGGGCGTTAAAACCATCTAGTAAAGCTACTGCGAACTCCACCACCTTTCCCAGGGGCATTGATGTTGTCTTTTTATTCAATTGCAACCTCCACGTCTCTACCAAGGGGCATTAAAACCATCTTGTTAAGCTACTGCAACCTCCACGTCTCTTCCAAGTGGCATTAAAACCATCTCGTTAAGCAACTGCAACCTCCACGTCTATTCAAAGGGGCACTAAAACCGTCTTGTTAAGCTACTGCAAACTCCATGTCTCTTCCAAGGGCTATTAAAACCATCTTGTTAAGCTACTGCGACCTCCACCACTTTTTCCAGGGGCTTTGATATTGTCTTTTTATTCCACTGCGACCTCCACGTCTCTTCCAAGGGGCATTAAAACCATCTTGTTAAGCTACTGCAACCTCCTCGTCTCTTCCTTAGGGCCATTAAAACCATCTTGTTAAGCTACTGTAACCTTCACGTCTCTTCCAAGGGGCATTAAAACCTTCTTGTTAAGCTACTGCGACCTCCACCACTTTCCCCAGGTGCATTAAAACTGTCTTTTTAAGCTACTGCGACCTCCACGTCTCTTCCAAGGGGCATTAAAACCGTCTTGTTAAGCTACTGCGACCTCCACCACTTTTCCAAGGGGCATTGATATTGTCTTTTTATTCCACTGCGACCTCCATCATTCTTCCAAAGGCATTAAAACCGTCTTGTTAAGCTACTGCAAACTCCACCACCTTTCCCAGGGGCATTGATATTGTCTTTTTATTCAATTGCAACCTCCACGTCTCTACCAAGGGGCATTAAAACCATCTTGTTAAGCTACTGCAACCTCCACGTCTCTTCCAATTGGCATTAAAACCATCTCGTTAAGCTACAGCAACCTCCACGTCTCTTCCACGGGGCATTAAAACCATCTTGTTAAGCTACTGCGACCTCCACCACTTTCCCCAGGGGCATTAACACAGTCGTGTTAAGCTTCTGCAACCTCCATTATTCTTCCAAGGGGCATTAAAACCGCCTACTTAAGCTAGAGCAAACTCCACGTCTCTTCCAAGGGGCATTAAAACCATCTTGTTAAGCTACTGCAATCTCCACCACTTTCCCCGGGGGCATTGATATTGTCATTTTATTCCACTGCGACCTCTACCATTCTTCCAAGGGGCATTAATACTGTCTTGTTAAGCTACTGCGACCTCCACCACTTTACCCAGGGGCATTAAAACCGTCTTGTTAAGCTACTGCAACCTCCACCATTTTTCCAAGGGGCTTTAAAACCATCTTGTTAACTACTGCAGCCTCCATGTCTCTTCCAAGGTCCATTAAAACTGTCTTGTTAAACTACTGCAACCCTCACGTCTCTTCCAAGGGCCATTAAAACCGTCTTGTTAAGCTACTGCGACCTCCACGTCTCTTCCAAGGGGCATTAAATCCATCTTGTTAAGCTACTGCGACCTCCACCACTTTTCCAAGGGACATTGATATTGTCTTTTTATTCCACTGCGACCTCCACCATTCTTCCAACGGGCATTGCATTTCCTCCTAATTTTAGTCAGCTCTTGCTTTTCAATGCAGAGGTGAACACTAAGGGAGACCCACTCCCCAATAATGGGTAGAAGGTTTTTAGTATGCTGTAATTCACATCTAATTAAGGAGAACCACCGAATGATAGGTCCAATACAACAAAAGCAATTGATTAAATACCTTTATTAAAGTTGTGGTTGAAGTGACACTACATGCACAAGGAAAGCCGCATTACAGTAATCATACAGTAATGTTGCAATATATGCTGGACTATAGAATATGTTGATGAAGTAGGATAGGTAATTACAAAGCAGATCAATAAATGGAAGGGAGGGGGCATAAAGGGCTTAGATCACCGAATAGGCAACTAAAGATAACATATGAATGGCCAAATCATATATATATATACTTGACAGTATGGAGAGGAAAATTCCTATGTACTCCATATCATTAACAGTACATGTACCCCATGCCCATCCATGTAATAATCAAAGTAATCGACGTATAAACTCAGATCATAGAGAGTATCTACCTGCACAGTAGTCCAGTGTGTGTAAATGGCACCAAGCGGCGTAGCCCCGACGCGCGTTTCGGACACACGTCCTTCGTCAGGGGGTAGCGTCCATATGAACCGGCGTGTATAAGAATACTGATGTGACCAATCGGTAAGTACCGGATGTCCTACATACTTAGGGTCGCCCGCAATCAAGGTCCAAATCGAGGTGGGCGCGTACAGCTGTGTATCCGCCGATGTATACAGGCAGCGCTTGGTGTTCACGCATGCGGCGGCCGGAGGGGCCGGAAGTCGCGGGCATCGCGTCATGCATCAGCCGACGTCGGGAACACACGTGACCCGGGTCACCTGATGCATGGAGACACTTGACCGCAGCCTCACGGAGCACAGACGGCGCATGCGTGTAGCGCTTACCCGTAGCCATGGGCACCAATCTGTCCTCTGTATCTAATCAACCACGGGAGATCAGGAAGCCAGGATGAAAAGAGGGGCACAAAAGGAGTAAAGGCACCGCAATTGAAGAAAACACTTCCGTCTCTGTATCTTCCATATCTACTCCAAAACGGAAACGCGAGTTACGGTTCCCTCCTAACAAGCGCAACTATACCTACTCGCCAGAGTCTAGAGGCAGCTTGAAGGTAATTAACCTAAGCTCTCACTCTTTTTCCCAGAGGGAGATTTCTCTGTTGAATAAAGGTCTGATGTTTTGCCCGTCAGCGCAATTCGATAGGTTTACGGCCATTAAAGATCTCCATCTCTTTGCACGAAAATTACTATTTAAACGATACTTCCATGATGAGGCCGCCTTTTGTTTATTTCCTACAGAGACGGAACAGGAGGCGTTAGCCAACCTGGAAGAATTGGCGGAGGAACACAACAGTCCGATAGGGGGTAAGATCCCTTCTTCTATTAGGCCACGCTCTCAGAAATTCCCACCCCTGTCCACTTGTCCCACCATTGATGTATTTGTTAACATGGTGAGCAAAGATTTTGAGAAAATTCCACGCTACCCAACACTGGATAATTTGACCAGAGATGAGAGACAGTGTCTCCAGCGGCTGCATAAGTTGCCAGATGTGGTGTTTAAACCGGCTGATAAGGGTGGGAATGTGGTGATCTGGCCTAAATCAATGTATGAGGAGGAAGCTTTCCGCCAATTGAGAAATGTGGAATGTTATAAAAAACTAACCTTCAATCCCATAATAAAATATCAGACGGAACTTTCCTCCATCTTACAAATAGCTAGGGACAATGGAGTCATTTCAAAGGAACTATATCTAGCACTTCAGGTCAGTGAACCCTCCATTCCCACCCTTTATCTTTTACCAAAAATACATAAAAACTGCCAAACACCACCAGGGAGACCAATTATCTCAGGGAAAGAGAATTACTTGGAAAATGTAAATCGATTCATTAACACCAAACTACAGCCACTGGTGGAATCACTACCGTCTTTCACTAAAGACACCTCTGAGTTCTTGAGGAAAATAGATGGGCTTCACATAGATGGGGATACCATTCTCGTGACAGGTGATGTAGAATCATTGTACACCAACATTCCCCATGCAGATGGAATACGGGCTACCCAATTCTTTCTGCACTCTTCATCCACCACAGCGAATATGGGTGATCTCATTATCCAACTATTAGAGTTCACCCTATCCCACAATTTTTTTCTATTTAATGAGTCCTTCTACCTACAGCTCCGGGGTACCGCAATGGGCGCGGCATTTGCACCGGCATATGCTAATTTATTCCTGGGGCTGTGGGAGAGGGACCTATTCATGTCAGATCAATATCCATCTATGGACCGCGTTCTTTTTTGGACGCGGTACATAGATGATATATTCTTGATCTGGCAGGGGACTACTAAAGAATTACATCAATTTATGAATTATTTGAATCAGAATCACTTAAACATCCACCTCACATATCAATATGACACGGACTCCATCGATTTCCTGGATGTGAAGATTTATAGAGATGCCCATAATTGTTTACAATCCAATCTTTTTCGCAAACATACAGCGGTGAATTCTTTACTGCTGGCATCTTCGTCACACCCTCCAGCAATGATTCGGTCGATACCGGTAGGCCAATTCCTTAGATTAAGGAGAATCTGCTCCAGTGATGCAGATTTTATACAACAGGCCGATGCACTGAAGATGAGATTCTTGGAGAGAGGTTATAGTCGTCGCTCCGTCAAAAGAGCATTTAATAGGGCTAAATATACCTCTAGACACAATGAACTATATTCAAATAAAACACAGACAACGAACAGAACTGCTAGATTCATCACACAGTACCATGGTCAAACTAATCTGATGCGTTACTTTCTAAACAAATCTTGGCCCATCCTACAATCTGACCCTGTGCTCTCGAGATATCTGAGCCCGAAACCCAATATTACTTTTCGTCGGTCACGTAATTTACGGGACGATTTAGTGAAAAGTCACTACACCAATGAAAGAACAACTTTTATGTCCAAAGCCAAACCACCCAAAGGCTGTAGACCCTGTGGAAAATGTGTGGCCTGTCCAAATGTGGGGCGATCCGACACATTTCAAAGTTCGGACGGACTAACAATGTACAATATCCAACACCTTATTACATGTACCACAACTGCAGTGATTTATTATGCCACTTGCCCATGCTCATTAATCTATGTGGGATTAACTACCCGCCAATTAAAGGTTAGGGTACGCGAGCATGTTCTCGGTATCATAGCAGCAAAAGAAATCAATGATCCATCTCTCTTGAAGACACTACCGAGACACTTCAAGATATTCCATGGATGTGACGCCTCATGGCTTAGAGTAATTGGGATCGATATGGTTCCATTTAACATTAGAGGGGGTAAGATAAGTAAACGTTTGGCCCAATTAGAAACGAGATGGATCTGGACATTGAAAACTGTCTGTCCTCTGGGACTCAACGAAAACATCAGTTACGTTCCTTTCCTGTGACCAATTCAGTCCTTGAACCTGCCTTTTTGTTTTTAATATGTTTTTAATTTTCTATATGATAGTAATTTTAATTTTTTTCCCTTTTGTAGTTCTTTTCTGATGTGGCCTTTGATCTAGCATCGGAGTGGGATCCTAGTGTCATGACATATTCCGGGATTGAAGATTGGAAGCCGTTATCATATTGCTCTTTTTCTTTTAACTATGTCATATGATCGCTGTATTTATGTATTGCAGTGTGTGAAACCTTATGAGGAGATAGACACATGTCACTGCGTAGATATGTATATTCCCTTCACGTCCACTGTCATCATCTATTATCATATTTCTTCATTATTATTATTGTTTATGTAGTCTTTCTTTTTCATATATCTCATATACATTTGTCTTCACTGCTCTAATCAACACTAGTGTTGAGCCACCCCCGTAGTGTTCGAGTTCGGTTCGGTTCGTCGAACACCCGTGTGTTCGCCGAACTGTTCGTCGAACTGTTCGTCGAACACCTTCGAACACCGTTAAAACCAATGGCAGGCAAACAAAAACACATAGAAACACATAGAAAACACCTTCAAAGGTGTCCAAAAGCTGACAAACTGCTCAGAAGACACAACTAACACATGGAAAAGTGACAAGTACATATAGTCATGCGAAAAGAAAAGAGGTGGAGGAGTAAAAGGAGGGGGAGACACAGATATAGGCATGTCATGCCCTTCTAAAATCCAAAAAGTGAGAAGCCGACACGGCCAGTCCGCTCCTGCCCGTGCCACCTCCGTGTCGCCGGGTTTGTGCCAGAGCCGCGGTGAACCCTGACGGCCAGCCCCCCTCTCCCAATACTGGTGCCTGTCCGCTGGTGGGTCGAGAGAGCCCCCCTGTGGTGGAGGCAGCTCTAAGCTTTTTAATTTAAATTGTCCCTCTAATTTGAATGAATACACTTTAAATCCATTTACAAGGATCTATTGGAGGGCAAGTCTCATGCCAGCAGCCGCGTAATTCCAACTCCAGTAGCGTCCACTAAAGCTGCTGCAGTTAAAAAGCTTTTATAAGGATCGAGCTCGGCTGTCCACCGCAAGGCATCCTAGTGCCAGTCCCAGCCCCTATGCCTTGGGGTGCCTCCTGATGCTCTTCACTAAGTATCCCGTAGTCCCGAAGCATTTCCTTTGAAAAAATTAAGTGTCCAAACTACAGGTGGTGTAGCTTGCTTAACAGCCGGGATAATCCGCTGACTAGCAGACACTGCTACTAGGCACAAAGTATTTCCTGGGCTAGATGCAGTTAAAAATTTGTAAGTAGATACTCTCGTTGGATGCTGAGAAAGCATCCCATAGAGTCTCCTGGCACGCCATATATGATTCTCTTAAAAAGCTTGGGGTAGGGGTCTAGGGGACCCTTTTATAGCCAAAATCACGGCCCTGTATCACAATACGTCACCTAGGCTGAAGATAAATGGAACTGTAGCACCGAGGGCTCGGTTGCTACAGACGTATTGCACCTCACCCAGTGGTGTGATATCTCACTCTCAGATAAGGATGGAGTGTGGATCAGGACCCGACACCTGCATGCATTACACCACATTGCCGTGGGCAGGGCGACCAATATGCCCCTGAGATGGGCACGACAGTCCCTGTCCCTGGCTGGAGTGGGGGGAGGGAACACTGAGGAAGGGGAACCCTGCAGTGCAGGAGCAGGGAGGAAGCAGTTCCTGGGTGCATTGAGAAGGGAGTATAAAAGGTGGGCACCATCTTAGTTCAGTGCAGAGAAGTCTGAGCAGAAGTGGCAGGGAGCAGGGGCTCTGCATGAGCTCTGCTCCGGAGGCGGGCCTAGTAACAGAGGCCCAGGCCTGCAAGAGGGAGAAGGAAGGAAGAGGAGCGGAGAAGGCTCCAGGAACGAGGAATGAAGGGATCCCAGGGGTGCGGACGGGCGAGTCGCCACCGCACGCCCGAATCCACTTGCGTGGAGGGGTCAGGCCAAAGGGGGAGACCGGTCCCCGAACTAGTGGAGGCAGGAAACGACCCTCAGCTAGAAACCGGAGGCTCTGACATTTTATGTGGCGCAGCCACTTGCTCCACCCGCTAGGAAGGCACCACATAGGGTCAGGGAAACTGGCGCCAAGTTTACCAAGAGGAGGCCCGAGGCAGCCGGACAGAAGTGTTGGTAAGAAAGGCCAGACAAAGGACACACAAAGGGGGTCCTGTGAAGCGCTCCAAAGTTATCTGAGAGTTGTCTGAGCCCCTCACCTGGTGAGCACAGTACGACGTGGGCAGCCGTTACCTGCAGACGTGGTCTGGATAATAAGAACTGTGAGTAAAGGCCCTGAACTGCATCACTGACTCCGTGTCGTTACTGCTGCTGCCCTGCACCATCACCCCCATCCTCCGCATACACTGCCCTGAGGCTATACTCCTCCCGTGGGGAGTTATGCTACGCTCTGCTGCACCCACAACACCAGCCTTAGCGGTCTGCCCTGTAGCGGCGGTTCACTCTGACCGCAATCCACGGGTGGCGTAGTCGGACATTTAAACATCAAAACCACATAAATAGTTCCGCCACTGGTTTGACCGCCCTGAGCCACAGAACCGGATCGCCGCCACGAAGACTACAACCACCAGCATCCACCAAAAAGGGTCCGGCTCCGGGTGTCCCAAGGCCCAGGGGGTGCGTCAGAACATTTTCATCACCTTTCACAATCACCAATGGGACAAGGCAGGGATGTCCTCTGTCCCCTCTCTTATACATCCTAGTGACGGAGCACCTGCTCTCATCAATTCGCCATAACCCCAATATTAGGTGGATTGAGGTGGGAGGCACCGAGTACAAGTGCTCTCTATTTGCTGATGATGTCCTAGTATATATCACTCAATCACATATATCCATCCCTGCTGTTATGGCTGAAATAGATCACTTTGTTACATGGTAAAATTTTAAAATCAATGCAGCGAAGTCTGAGGCCCTCGATGTCTCCCTCCCTAAATCCATATAGGATTCCATCCAGTACAACTTTCCCTTTGCCTGGCCCTCACAGGGTATCAAATACTTAGGAATTCCTATTCATAGAGACCTCTCCCATCTATGTTATCTTAATTTTGGGCCCTTTATTGAACAATTCCATACAGACCACGGTTGGCAAGTTGGAACTGTGAGATTCACTACGTGCACCACTGGTATTTTGTGGAAAAGCACATGTAAGATTCTGCAACAGTCTCTGCTGATACTCCTGCATGCGTGCATCCCTTTCTATGGCAGGAATAATTTCTGCAAATTTACTTTTGTACCGGGGATCTAACAGTGTGGCAACCCAGTAGTCAGGATTATTTCTAATTCTCACAATTCGAGGGTCATGTTGCAGGTAGTGCAGCAAGAAGGCACTCATGTGTGTTGCGCATCCAGGAGCACCAAGTCCCTGTTGTGTTGGTGGCGAGGTAACAATCATGCTTCCTTCCTCTGTCCTCTCCCCCCAACCTCGCACAACAGAAATGTGATCAAGGTCTCCCTCATCTGATGAGTCTTCCATCAGTTCGTCCTCCACTTCTTCCTGGGCTCCTGCACCTTCCTCACTAGTTTGGCTGCTACCATGCGCCCTGGTAAAACCATCTCCCCCACCCTCACATGCCTGCCGCCCTGGTGCTGCCGACCGTCTGGACCTTGCAGATGTTAGCCCTTCCGCATACAACTCCTCCTCCTCTACTTCCTCCACCTCCTCTTGTGCCACCACCTGACTCCGAATTCTGTTTAACATGTGCTCCAGCATGTAAATCACCGGAATAGTCATGCTGATAATGGCATCGTCAGCACTAAACATCTTCGTCGCCATTTCAAAACTGTGCAGAAGGGTGCATAGGTCCCTGATCTGAGACCACTCCTCCAGCGTGATTTGCCCCACCTCTGAATCTCGTTGGCCCAGGCTATACGTCAGAACGTATTGCACCAGGGCTTGTCGGTGCTGCCACAGTCGCTGCAACATGTGCAGAGTTGAATTCCACCGGGTAGGCACATCGCATTTTAGCCGGTGAAGTGGCAGGCCCAACGACTTCTGTAGAGATGTAAGTCGCTGAGCTGCGGGATGCGAACGGCGGAAGTGAGCACACAGCGACCGTGCCCTCTGCAGAAGGCCATCTAGTCTGGGATAGTGGGCTAAAAATTGCTGGACAACCAGGTTCAACACGTGAGCCATACAAGGCACGTGTGTGACATTGCCCCGGCGAAGGGCCGCACCCAGGTTTGCAGCATTGTCGCACACGGCCTTCCCTGGTTTCAGGTCCAGTGGAGACAACCATTCATGAAATTGGTTCTCCAGAGCTGACCACAACTCCTCAGCTGTGTGACTCACATTTCCCAGACATTTCAATGTAAAAACCGCCTGATGACGTTGAGCCCTACTGCCAGCATAGTAAGGAGGTGTGCAGGATCCCTTCTGCGCAGTTAGAAAGCTTGTGGCATGACCAGACAGGCTTTGGGTGCAGGTGGAAGACGGAGAGGAGGTTGAGGAGGCAGAAGCAGTGGAGGAAAAATGACATAAAGAGGATTGACGCACAACTCGTGGGGACGGCAAGACTTGGACAGCAGCCCCTTGTCCTGCTGTCACCATAGTTACCCAGTGCCCAGTCAGCGACATGTAACGCCCCTGTCCATGCCTACTCGTCCAAGTGTCTGTGGTGAAATGCACCCTGTCACACACAGAGTTTCTCAAAGAAGCGGTGATGTTGTGTGCGACATGCTGGTGGAGCGCAGGCACACCTTTCTTTGAGAAGTAGTGCCGACTGGGCATCTGGTACTGGGGCACTGCGACGGACATAAGGTCTCGAAAATCCTCTGTGTCCACCAGGCGGAAAGGCAGCATTTCTGTAGCCAAGAGCTTGCAGATGGTGAAATTCAACCTCTTAGCTTTCTCATGGCTAGGAGGAAATGGTCTTTTACTTGTCCACATCTGAGGGACCGAGGGCTGGCTATTGTGCTTAGACGGGGTTGATAAGGGTGTCCCCGGCAAACTGCCGGTCTGTGAGGAAGATGCAGGCGGACATGTTAGGTTGCCTTGATCCAAAGGTGGTGCTATCGATGTCGGACAGCGCTCAAGACCAGCTGGTGTTACCACCTCCAAAGAAAATGATGACCTGCCAATCACGCTGGCTGTTGCGGGTAAAGAGGTTGCAGGTCTGCGCCCCAAAACAGGTGTGACTGCTGTCCCCCCAGTCACAGAGGATGAAGAGGCCGCGGATGCACAAGATATGGCAGACGGTGGTTGGCCCGGCCGGCTAGACCGCATTGTAGCACACTGAGCTTCCCACTGCAACTTATGCTTCATGTCCATGTGCCGGTTCATGCATGAAGTACTCAAACTATGTATTTTTTGGCCTCTACTTAGCTTTTGCTGACAAATGTTACAGTTAACACGAGTTGGGTCATCTTTATCGATCTGAAAAAATGCCCAGGCTATGCAAGGCTTAGCACCCATGCGACCTGAAGAGCCACCACGACTTGTGGTGAGAGGCAGAGTTGTGTTTGAGGATGCAGTTGTTGACGTGCTTCCAGTACTACGTCTCTGTCCAGGAAGGCGCAACCTGACCTCGTCGTCACTAGCATCTTCCTCCACCTCCTCTGCTGACCTCATCTCTTGGCTGACTGTGGGTTGACAGTAAGTGGGATCTCCGACCTCATCATCATCACCCTGTGCGTTATCACACCCGTCGTCCTCAGAGCCAACCTGTTCCTGCCCTGACAAAAAACTAAAGTTGTCGCTCCAATCAGGTATTTGAGTCTTATCATCGTCTTCCTCATTGTCTCCACCAACAGGAGTTACAGTTTGGGAATGAGGGTCTACATTATGGTCAGAACCTTCTGCGTCTGGTCCTGGATCCGACTCATAAAGATTCTGGGCATCAGTGCAGATCATTTCCTCGTCTGGATTCACAGAAGCGCTGGAGTCGACCTCTGATTCCCAGGCTATAGTATGAGTAAACAGCTCTGCAGACTCAACCATCTGTTCTACCTCATACTCAGACGGGCAGCTGGAGATTTGGGAGCTGTGAGGAAGCAAGTGCGATTTGGGTGACACCTTTGAGGACTGGAGTATTTGTGATGTTGAAGTTGATGTGGAGGAGAGCCCACTTAAAGGAGCACTTGATATCCGTTGAAGCACCTGCTGTTTTTGTGCCTCATCTGGAATTTGTAGCGATTGGCGTGGCCGTAAGAAAGGGATCTTATCACATTGTCCGCTAAAAGAAGTAGACATTTTAGTTTGGCTGGAAGATGGTCTTTCTTCTGCACCTACCCCACGGACACAACCTTTTTTCCCCTTCCCAACACGCCTATTCCCCTTTCCACCAGCAGCAGGCCTTTTTCCACTCATTTTGGTGGTTAACTAATTCACAACTCTGGAGTTGTTTGCACAAAAAAACAATGGATGGTAACCGAGCAGAGCTGAGTGGCCAAACTGTGGTATTAGGCCAAAACTATTGGCTGGGTTAGATGCAGAAAAAAATTATTTTTAATTTGCAACCTGATGGAGGTCAGTATAGATGGACTAATAGACCAAGTCCCACACACCGCTAGAAGCCCAAATATTTTTTCAGAGCTAGATGCAGAAAATTTTTTTATTCAATTTGCAACCTGATGGAGGTCAGTATAGATGGACTAATAGACCAAGTCCCACACACTGCTAGAAGCCCAAATATTTTTTCAGAGCTAGATGCAGAAAAAAATTATTTTTAATTTGCAACCTGATGGAGGTCAGTATAGATGGACTAATAGACCAAGTCCCACACACTGCTAGAAGCCCAAATATTTTTTCAGAGCTAGATGCAGAAAAAAATTATTTTTAATTTGCAACCTGATGGAGGTCAGTATAGATGGACTAATAGAACAAGTCCCACACGCTGCTAGAAGCCCAAATATTTTTTCAGAGATAAATGAAGAAAAAAATTATTTTTAATTTGCAACCTGATGGAGGTCAGTATAGATGGACTAATAGACCAAGTCCCACACACTGCTAGAAGCCCAAATATTTTTTCAGAGCTAGATGCAGAAAAAAATTATTTTTAATTTGCAACCTGATGGAGGTCAGTATAGATGGACTAATAGACCAAGTCCCACACACCGCTAGAAGCCCAAATATTTTTTCAGAGCTAGATGCAGAAAAAAATTATATTCAATTTGCAACCTGCTGGAGGTCAGTATAGAAGGACTAATAGAACAAGTCCCACACACTGCTAGAAGCCCAAATATTTTTTCAGAGGTAAATGAAGAAAAAAATTATTTTTAATTTGCAACCTGATGGAGGTCAGTATAGATGGACTAATAGACCAAGTCCCACACACCGCTAGAAGCCCAAATATTTTTTCAGAGCTAGATGCAGAAAAAAATTATATTCAGTTTGCAACCTGATGGAGGTCAGTATAGATGGACTAATAGAATGATGCTATGCCCAAAAGATTTTACTTCACTAGGTGCAGTAAAAAAATTGGTATTCTATACACAGGTGGTATATCTTGCAACACAGATAGGCTACTCCACTGACTAACACACTCTGCAATAGGCCAAAAAGGATTAGCTTTGCTAGATTCAGCCAAATGCTGTGAAAAAAACTTGCACAGCACTGGCACAGACCTGCCTGGCAAAAACTGATAGGAACTGATGTAACCTAGTCCTGAAAAGGACTCCAATTACAATTAGTCTTTACTCCCACAATCTATCTATTTAAGAGCACAGACCTGCCTGATAAAAGTCGTAGGAAATGCTGTAACCTAGTCCTTAAAAGGACTGCAATCACAGCTATTCCCTACTCCCAAGCTATCTGTATATTTGTGCGAAAATTGGCTTGAAATTAACAAGGTATAGCACACACAGCAACAGCGGTGCCGTCTAACACGCAGCTGCAGCAGTGAGAAAATGGTGGCGACGGGGAAAATGGCTTGGTCTTATAGGGCAAGGACATGTGACATACACTGCCAATCACACATGCCCTTGCTTGTGTGAAAAAAAGCACTTCGCTCCGTGTGTGCGCTGCTGATAGGCTGACAGATTGCACCTCCCCACTGCAAATGCGGGAAAGAGAAAAAAAAATGGAGATCTTCATTGTTCCTGCAGAGATCCATCCCCTGCCCCTCCCCCCGCCCCGCTGTACACTCAAACTGCGTATTAACATTAATTTTCATCATTACTGAGAAAAAATCCAGTTATGATTTTGGTGCACGAACAGTTATCGAACATAACCTCGAACAGCCGAATTTTTCTCAAATTGTTCGTGTTCGCCGACCGGCTCGAACACCGCCCAAAACATCTCGAATTTGAGATTGGCGAACAGTTCGAGTAGAACAACGCTCATCTCTAATCAACACACCACATGGCCAGGGAAACACACAGAATCTACATATATATATGTTATAGATATGGATGACATATATCAGTATGATTTTTTGTCACCTTTTTCTTTCTTACTTCCTCTTTTTTCTTTTATATCCTGTATATATACTTTATATTTTGTATACATATACATATATACATAGTGATATGGCATATTGGTGCATATATTTATATATGCGAGTTTGGTGTGGGCCCCTTGATGTATTCATACATCTTAGAAAATGCTCCTTTCCACATATATCAGGTCAAATATGTTTTCCTAATGGGATATAACGTCTCTCTGTTATCCTTATTTTAGCACGTGAACACTTTATGATTAGGGTATGTATATATACGCAAGTATATTCAAATATAGACATATATACTGTGTAGTACCCTCTATATACACACCATAATGTTTTAATTGGCCATTGTAGGTCTCTTATATATTTGCACAAGTTCACTTTATTCATTTATTAATCCTCTTCCTCTCTATACATATCTTCCAATGTGGCCTATATATGGATTTAATATAGGACTATATATATTTTTATGTACTTCACAGTCACTTTATTAGTCTCGCACTTATTCATTTTAAATTTACCTCCATTCTCCGGGTGTTTTCTTCAATTGCGGTGCCTTTACTCCTTTTGTGCTCCTCTTTTCGTCCTGGCTTCCTGATCTCCCGTGGTTGATTAGATACAGAGGACAGATTGGTGCCCATGGCTACGGGTAAGCGCTACACGCATGCGCCGTCTGTGCTCCGTGAGGCTGCGGTCACGTGTCTCCATGCATCAGGTGACCCGGGTCACGTGTGTTCCCGACGTCGGCTGATGCATGACGCGATGCCCGCGACTTCCGGTCCCTCCGGCCGCCGCATGCGTGAACACCAAGCGCTGCCTGTATACATCGGCGGATACACAGCTGTACGCGCCCACCTCGATTTGGACCTTGATTGCGGGCGACCCTAAGTATGTAGGACATCCGGTACTTACCGATTGGTCACATCAGTATTCTTATGCACGCCGGTTCATATGGACGCTACCCCCTGACGAAGGACGTGTGTCCGAAACGCGCGTCGGGGCTACGCCGCTTGGTGCCATTTACACACACTGGACTACTGTGCAGGTAGATACTCTCTATGATCTGAGTTTATACGTCGATTACTTTGATTATTACATGGATGGGCATGGGGTACATGTACTGTTAATGATATGGAGTACATAGGAATTTTCCTCTCCATACTGTCAAGTATATATATATATATGATTTGGCCATTCATATGTTATCTTTAGTTGCCTATTCGGTGATCTAAGCCCTTTATGCCCCCTCCCTTCCATTTATTGATCTGCTTTGTAATTACCTATCCTACTTCATCAACATATTCTATAGTCCAGCACATATTGTAACATTACTGTATGATTACTGTAATGCGGCTTTCCTTGTGCATGTAGTGTCACTTCAACCACAACTTTAATAAAGGTATTTAATCAATTGCTTTTGTTGTATTGGACCTATCATTCGGTGGTTCTCCTTAATTATGTGTCTTACCGAATGGTCTGCCATTCCACATTGGTCCATATAATAAGTACACGAGTATTTACCGGCCTGTTGATTTGCGGGTCTGAATATGGTCAGTGTCTTATACTGCTACATTCAGTGTTGTATATATCTGATATCTTTACTGTGTTTTGCACAGGCTCCGTCTACTCTGAATATGGACCTAAAAGCCAGGGAACTATCCTGGCAGGGACAAATTAATGAAGTTTTTGGTAACAGTGGTGCTACAGCTCTGGATTCTATTGGTTCACAGGTTGATACAGTTACAAACGTAATTAGGAACTTATTGTTAAAAAGGACACGCCTTTGGTGGAATAAAGCTTTCCTAGAAAATTACATTTTGAAACAGTTGATCCCCAGAGGCCTTAGGGTACGGGTCATACCATCTTTTCTGATTGAAGATAAGGACTTTATTAGGGATTGGGAGCAGGTGTGCAATGACACATCTAAGAGATTTATGGAATTATTGATACAACTTAATCTCAAGTCCATCAATGAAATTGATAAATCCCTTGAAAAGACGGTTTCCAATGCGAAAGTGGATTTATCTGTGGATCAAATCAGCTCCATTGATGCACAGATGAATAAGTCCATGGACTTGTGGGTAAAGGACATCCAGGCGAACCATGCCAAAAAATTAACTAGAGACCAGAGGGATTTTGCGATGGGCAGAGTATATAGGTGGAAGAAACTTACTCCCCCGGGCCTAGCAAGGGATCGTACCCCATCTATTTCATCGAACCCGCCGACCAGCGAGGCTTCTGACACCTCCTCTTCCGTCTCTGTATCTTCCATATCTACTCCAAAACGGAAACGCGAGTTACGGTTCCCTCCTAACAAGCGCAACTATACCTACTCGCCAGAGTCTAGAGGCAGCTTGAAGGTAATTAACCTAAGCTCTCACTCTTTTTCCCAGAGGGAGATTTCTCTGTTGAATAAAGGTCTGATGTTTTGCCCGTCAGCGCAATTCGATAGGTTTACGGCCATTAAAGATCTCCATCTCTTTGCACGAAAATTACTATTTAAACGATACTTCCATGATGAGGCCGCCTTTTGTTTATTTCCTACAGAGACGGAACAGGAGGCGTTAGCCAACCTGGAAGAATTGGCGGAGGAACACAACAGTCCGATAGGGGGTAAGATCCCTTCTTCTATTAGGCCACGCTCTCAGAAATTCCCACCCCTGTCCACTTGTCCCACCATTGATGTATTTGTTAAAATGGTGAGCAAAGATTTTGAGAAAATTCCACGCTACCCAACACTGGATAATTTGACCAGAGATGAGAGACAGTGTCTCCAGCGGCTGCATAAGTTGCCAGATGTGGTGTTTAAACCGGCTGATAAGGGTGGGAATGTGGTGATCTGGCCTAAATCAATGTATGAGGAGGAAGCTTTCTGCCAATTGAGAAATGTGGAATGTTATAAAAAACTAACCTTCAATCCCATAATAAAATATCAGACGGAACTTTCCTCCATCTTACAAATAGCTAGGGACAATGGAGTCATTTCAAAGGAACTATATCTAGCACTTCAGGTCAGTGAACCCTCCATTCCCACCCTTTATCTTTTACCAAAAATACATAAAAACTGCCAAACACCACCAGGGAGACCAATTATCTCAGGGAAAGAGAATTACTTGGAAAATGTAAATCGATTCATTGACACCAAACTACAGCCACTGGTGGAATCACTACCGTCTTTCACTAAAGACACCTCTGAGTTCTTGAGGAAAATAGATGGGCTTCACATAGATGGGGATACCATTCTCGTGACAGGTGATGTAGAATCATTGTACACCAACATTCCCCATGCAGATGGAATACGGGCTACCCAATTCTTTCTGCACTCTTCATCCACCACAGCGAATATGGGTGATCTCATTATCCAACTATTAGAGTTCACCCTATCCCACAATTTTTTTCTATTTAATGAGTCCTTCTACCTACAGCTCCGGGGTACCGCAATGGGCGCGGCATTTGCACCGGCATATGCTAATTTATTCCTGGGGCTGTGGGAGAGGGACCTATTCATGTCAGATCAATATCCATCTATGGACCGCGTTCTTTTTTGGACGCGGTACATAGATGATATATTCTTGATCTGGCAGGGGACTACTAAAGAATTACATCAATTTATGAATTATTTGAATCAGAATCACTTAAACATCCACCTCACATATCAATATGACACGGACTCCATCGATTTCCTGGATGTGAAGATTTATAGAGATGCCCATAATTGTTTACAATCCACTCTTTTTCGCAAAGATACAGCGGTGAATTCTTTACTGCTGGCATCTTCGTCACACCCTCCAGCAATGATTCGGTCGATACCGGTAGGCCAATTCCTTAGATTAAGGAGAATCTGCTCCAGTGATGCAGATTTTATACAACAGGCCGATGCACTGAAGATGAGATTCTTGGAGAGAGGTTATAGTCGTCGCTCCGTCAAAAGAGCATTTAATAGGGCTAAATATACCTCTAGACACAATGAACTATATTCAAATAAAACACAGACAACGAACAGAACTGCTAGATTCATCACACAGTACCATGGTCAAACTAATCTGATGCGTTACTTTCTAAACAAATCTTGGCCCATCCTACAATCTGACCCTGTGCTCTCGAGATATCTGAGCCCGAAACCCAATATTACTTGTCGTCGGTCACGTAATTTACGGGACGATTTAGTGAAAAGTCACTACACCAATAAAAGAACAACTTTTATGTCCAAAGCCAAACCACCCAAAGGCTGTAGACCCTGTGGAAAATGTGTGGCCTGTCCAAATGTGGGGCGATCCGACACATTTCAAAGTTCGGACGGACTAACAATGTACAATATCCAACACCTTATTACATGTACCACAACTGCAGTGATTTATTATGCCACTTGCCCATGCTCATTAATCTATGTGGGATTAACTACCCGCCAATTAAAGGTTAGGGTACGCGAGCATGTTCTCGGTATCATAGCAGCAAAAGAAATCAATGATCCATCTCTCTTGAAGACACTACCGAGACACTTCAAGATATTCCATGGATGTGACGCCTCATTGCTTAGAGTAATTGGGATCGATATGGTTCCATTTAACATTAGAGGGGGTAAGATAAGTAAACGTTTGGCCCAATTAGAAACGAGATGGATCTGGACATTGAAAACTGTCTGTCCTCTGGGACTCAACGAAAACATCAGTTACGTTCCTTTCCTGTGACCAATTCAGTCCTTGAACCTGCCTTTTTGTTTTTAATATGTTTTTAATTTTCTATATGATAGTAATTTTAATTTTTTTCCCTTTTGTAGTTCTTTTCTGATGTGGCCTTTGATCTAGCATCGGAGTGGGATCCTAGTGTCATGACATATTCCGGGATTGAAGATTGGAAGCCGTTATCATATTGCTCTTTTTCTTTTAACTATGTCATATGATCGCTGTATTTATGTATTGCAGTGTGTGTAACCTTATGAGGAGATAGACACATGTCACTGCGTAGATATGTATATTCCTTTCACGTCCACTGTCATCATCTATTATCATATTTCTTCATTATTATTATTGTTTATGTAGTCTTTCTTTTTCATATATCTCATACACATTTGTCTTCACTGCTCTAATCAACACACCACATGGCCAGGGAAACACACAGAATCTACATATATATATGTTATAGATATGGATGACATATATCAGTATGATTTTTTGTCACCTTTTTCTTTCTTACTTCCTCTTTTTTCTTTTATATCCTGTATATATACTTTATATTTTGTATACATATACATATATACATAGTGATATGGCATATTGGTGCATATATTTATATATGCGAGTTTGGTGTGGGCCCCTTGATGTATTCATACATCTTAGAAAATGCTCCTTTCCACATATATCAGGTCAAATATGTTTTCCTGATGGGATATAACGTCTCTCTGTTATCCTTATTTTTGCACGTGAACACTTTATGATTAGGGTATGTATATATACGCAAGTATATTCAAATATAGACATATATACTGTGTAGTACCCTCTATATACACACCATAATGTTTTAATTGGCCATTGTAGGGCTCTTATATATTTGCACAAGTTCACTTTATTCATTTATTAATCCTCTTCCTCTCTATACATATCTTCCAATGTGGCCTATATATGGATTTAATATAGGACTATATATATTTTTATGTACTGCACAGTCACTTTATTAGTCTCGCACTTATTCATTTTAAATTTACCTCCATTCTCCGGGTGTTTTCTTCAATTGCGGTGCCTTTACTCCTTTTGTGCTCCTCTTTTCGTCCTGGCTTCCTGATCTCCCGTGGTTGATTAGATACAGAGGACAGATTGGTGCCCATGGCTACGGGTAAGCGCTACACGCATGCGCCGTCTGTGCTCCCTGAGGCTGCGGTCACGTGTCTCCATGCATCAGGTGACCCGGGTCACGTGTGTTCCCGACGTCGGCTGATGCATGACGCGATGCCCGCGACTTCCGGTCCCTCCGGCCGCCGCATGCGTGAACACCAAGCGCTGCCTGTATACATCGGCGGATACACAGCTGTACGCGCCCACCTCGATTTGGACCTTGATTGCGGGCGACCCTAAGTATGTAGGACATCCGGTACTTACCGATTGGTCACATCAGTATTCTTATACACGCCGGTTCATATGGACGCTACCCCCTGACGAAGGACGTGTGTCCGAAACGCTCGTCGGGGCTACGCCGCTTGGTGCCATTTACACACACTGGACTACTGTGCAGGTAGATACTCTCTATGATCTGAGTTTATACGTCGATTACTTTGATTATTACATGGATGGGCATGGGGTACATGTACTGTTAATGATATGGAGTACATAGGAATTTTCCTCTCCATACTGTCAAGTATATATATATATATATGATTTGGCCATTCATATGTTATCTTTAGTTGCCTATTCGGTGATCTAAGCCCTTTATGCCCCCTCCCTTCCATTTATTGATCTGCTTTGTAATTACCTATCCTACTTCATCAACATATTCTATAGTCCAGCACATATTGTAACATTACTGTATGATTACTGTAATGCGGCTTTCCTTGTGCATGTAGTGTCACTTCAACCACAACTTTAATAAAGGTATTTAATCAATTGCTTTTGTTGTATTGGACCTATCATTCGGTGGTTCTCCTTAATTATGTGTCTTACCGAATGGTCTGCCATTCCACATTGGTCCATATAATAAGTACACGAGTATTTACCGGCCTGTTGATTTGCGGGTCTGAATATGGTCAGTGTCTTATACTGCTACATTCAGTGTTGTATATATCTGTAATCCACATCTGTTTCAAGGGTTTTGCAGTTCCTCATAATTTTTGGAAATCCTTCCATTCACTGCTTAGGCCAACAGTGCACAGGAGACCAAGTTGCTATAAATGGAAAAACGGTTTAGTTAAGGCCCTCTGACCTCCATGTAACTACCAAGGGGCACTGGAGTGCCTCTGAATTTTTGTTAGGCATTGCACTCACTGTATGCCGTATAACTGTGTAGCTGAACTGCTCCTTTTGGTACAGAAACATATCCTACAAGACATGTGTGGTTGACTGGCCTGATATTGATGTGAATGGTCCTTGTTCCTCCTGCTCTTTCTCCTTTGCCACCACCTCATCCATCATTCATCACCTGAAGCTTTGTTTTAACGGGAGTCATAGAACTGGGATAGTAGCAGGAAAACCTCCAGCAATCCTCAGAGGAGGTAGGATATGCTCCAAAATGCTGACCACCTCCGGCCTAGCCACTGCTACATACATGCACTTGCATTCCAAGAAAACAATGCAGACGCTAACTTCTATCATCATCATCATGCTCCTCACCTTGGCACTCTCAACTCCCCTGATGGAGAAGCCAGGGCCCACCGGAGGAGTCTGGTTCTCTAGATGGGCTCGTCCAATGCTGCCCTAAAGCAGGCCAGGCTAAGAAAAGTGTGGGGGAAGTTTCAAGGAGAAATAGGGGAGGCTGTGGACCGTTTATGGACACCCGGCCGCCCCCAGGCAGCTGGGAACTGTGTGTGGACACCCGGCCGCGGGGCGGCTGGGGACCGAGTATGGACACCCGGCCGCCCCCTGGTGGCTGGGGACCGAGCGTGGACACCCGGCCACCGGGCGGCTGGGGACTGAGTATGGATACCTCGCTGCTGAAGCAGCCATGAGGTAGTGGCCAGCTTCGACCTCCTCCAAACTAAAAGGCCCCATTTCAAGTGCAAGCTAGCAGTATGGTATTGCAGCCTGGGGGTGGGTGGGTGGCAGGCTGCATACTTGCGCTTGCATTGCAAGGAATGGGGCAGGTACAATTGAACACTGCCCTGGGACAAGGACTTGCACGGGGATAGTTGCAAGTCTGCATCTTCTGATGCGGAAAGGATCACTTCTCATGGGCACACTTTTAGGCAGTCACCTGGGTGTCAGAGATGCTTCCAGGGGTCTTCCCCATGCTGTTCCCATGTCTTTTCAGCACTGTATGCATGTGTCACACAGCACATGGCCAGATAAGATTGTAAAATGTTAAAATTACATTTCCCGGTGAATGCATTTGTCATGGTTGAAAGCAATACAAAAGTGCAAAAACGCATAAAAAATGCTACTTGTGGACATAGCCCAAGGTGTGGAGGAGTATTTTTTTTTTGGTTATTTATTTTACCTTATACACAAGTCTTTACCCTGGAAAGGAAGTTACTTAACATATTTCACAGGAAAACCGTTTCAGTTTCGTTTTTGAACGTTTTATTGTGAGCCCGTTAAAGTGGCTTAGTACCTCTGACGACGTTGTTGACAGCAGTGACCTGGGGGTCATAAATGCTTCCTGGGGCGATGCCCATGCTGTTCCCATGTCTTTTGAGCACTGTTACTATTGTTTTCGGCACTTTTTAGGCTTTCTACAGACTGCCGGGGGTGCCCCCGCAAAAATGCTCGTGTCTCCCATAGACTAACATTGGGCTCGTTGCTTGGGTCAAGCACCCGAGTATCACGGTGAGCTCGACCCGAGCTTCGAGCACCAGAGCATTTTAGTGCTTGCTCAACACTAGTCCCAACCCCATTTATAATGCAAGAAATCCCACTTATTAAACCTGACAGGGCACACCTGTGAAGTGAAAACCATTTCCGGTGACTACCTCTTGAAACTCATCAAGAATGCCAAGAGTGTGCAAAGCAGTCATCAAAGCAAAAGGTGGCTACTTTGAAGAACCTAGAGTATAAGACATATTTTCAGTTGTTTCACACTTTTTTGTTGAGTATATAATTCCACATGTGTTAATTCATCGTTTTGATGCCTTCAGTGTGAATGTACAATTTTCATAATCATGAAAATACAGAAAAATCTTTAAATGAGAAGGCATGTCCAAACTTTTGGTCTGTACTGTATTTATTTATATATATATATATATATATATACTGTATATATACAGGGTTGTCCAAAAGTAGGTGGACAGAAAATGTAATAAGGTTATGAAGGGGGAGATTTATCAAACATGGTGTAAAGTGAAACTGGCTCAGTTGCCCTTAGCAACCAATCAGATTCCACTTTTCATTCCTCACAGACTCTTTGGAAAATGAAAGGTGGAATCTGATTGGTTGCTAAGGACAACTGAGCCATTTTCACAGATCTAGTTTTCACAGATAGATCTCCCCCAAATATGTTTTCTTTTCAGATAATTTAGATAACACATAATGGTAAATAATTTAAATACAGATCAAAGAAAATGGATTTTAACAGAGTATTGGAAATCTCAAAATGCTGAAACCGTTAGAGCAAATTGGGTTTAAACATTTGGTACTCAAGCCCCAAAGAGACAAACGATTTATTGCATTCATGACAAATTCAATGCCACTGGCTCAATCCTTGATGCTCCAAAAACTGGTCGACCCAAAACAGTCTGTACAGAAGATAATAAACAACTTGTTGCTGAAACATCAGAGTCCAAAAAAGTCCACTAGAAGAGCCTCTTTGGAATTGGGAATTTCACGAGCTTCTATCATGCGAATCCTGAAATCTATTGGGTTGAAAGCTTATCGTCCACGTCTAATTCATGGTTTATTGGACGATGATCCAGAGAAGCGTCTGCAATTTAGTGAGATTATGCTTAACGAAACTGAAGAAAATCCAGTAATTTTAGATAACATTATGTGGAGTGATTAAGCTTCTTTCAAAGTATCCGACCATATTAACAGACATAATTGTATTTACTGGTAAAATGAGAACATGCATTTAACATTAGAGCAACAACTAAATGAGCCTGGTGTCAATGTTTGGGGTGGTATTTCAAGTTTTGGTGTTTTAGGACCAATATTTTTTGATGGAACAGTCACAGGAGATAAGTATCGAAATTCTAATGAATCAAGTTGTTCCCCAGTTACAGCAACAGCCTAATTCAAATGACCTTTATTTCCAACAAGATGGGGCCCCTCCACATTATTCAAGAGTAGTCCGTGAGTATCTTAATGAAACATTTCCTAATAAATGGATTGGCCAAAAGACCCACTTGATTGGCCTGCACGTTCACCAGACTTGACCCCAATGGATTTTTTCTTTTGGGGAGTACTCAAGGACAAAGTTTATAGTCGAAAACCAAAAAGTGTCAGTGATTTGAAAAATTACATAAGAGATGCATTTCAAGAAAATAATACCCAAATAGACTTGTGCAAAAAAGTTTGACAAAGCGTAAGAGGCAGACTTCAAAGCTGTGCAATTTGTAATGGAAAACAGTTTGAGCACCTGCGTTGATAACATTTAAGGGCTTTTGTATTATTGTTCAGAATACAGTTTAATTGTCAATGTTATGCTTGTGTTAGTAAATATAATTTTATATATAAATCAAAATAAATGTTATTATTTTCTAGCCACCTACTTTTGGAACACACTGTACATATATATATATATATACAGTACAGACCAAAAGTTTGGACACACCTTCTCATTTAAAGATTTTTCTGTATTTTCATGACTATGAAAATTGTACATTCACACTGAAGGCATCAAAACTATGAATTAACACATGTGGAATTATATACTTAACAAAAAAGTGTGAAACAACTGAAAATATGTCTTATATTCTAGGTTCTTCAAAGTAGCCACCTTTTGCTTTGATGACTGCTTTGCACACTCTTGTCATTCTCTTGATGAGCTTCAAGAGGTAGTCACCGGAAATGGTTTTCACTTCACAGGTGTGCCCTGTCAGGTTTAATAAGTGGGATTTCATGCCTTATAAATGGGGTTAGGACCATCAGTTGTGTTGTGCAGATGTCTGGTGGATACACAGCTGATAGTCCTACTGAATAGACTGTTAGAATTTGTATTATGGCAAGAAAAAAGCAGCTAAGTAAAGAAAAACGAGTGGCCATCATTACTTTAAGAAATGAAGGTCAGTCAGACCAAAAAATTGGGAAAACTTTGAAAGTGTCCCCAATTGCAGTTGCAAAAACCATCAAGCGCTACAAAGAATCTGTCTCACATGAGGACCGCCCCAGGAAAGGAAGACCAAGAGTCACCTCTGCTTCTGAGGATGTTTTTCCGAGTCACCAGCCTCAGAAATCGCAGGTTAACAGCAGCTCAGATTAGAGACAAGGTCAATGCCACACAGAGTTCTAGCAGCAGACACATCTCTACAACAACTGTTAAGAGGAGACTTTGTGCAGCTGGCCTTCATGGTAAAATAGCTGCTAGGAAACCACTGCTAAGGACAGGCAACAAGCAGAAGAGACTTGTTTGGGCTAAAGAACACAAGAAATGGACATTAGACCAGTGGAAATCTGTGCTTTGTTCTGATGAGTCCAAATTTGAGTGTAACGGGTCTGGGAGGCGGAACCTCTGAGCTACTATACAAGGGGGCGGTCCTTGTAAGGGAGCGGGTGGCGACCAGGGAAGACGGGCAGGAAGTCACAGCAGGTGACCGGGACAGTCTCTGAGTGAACGGGCTGGAGGTCACGGCAAGTGACCGGGGCAGTCTCTGGATGAACGGGCAGATGGTCACGGCAAGTGACCGGGGCAGTCTCTGAATGAACGGGCAGATGGTCACGGCAAGTGACCGGGGCAGTCTCTGGATGAACGGGCAGATGGTCACGGCAAGTGACCGGGGCAGTCTCTGGGTAAAGGGTTGGTACGACCTGTGGCGGCTGATGATAGACGTGAGCTCCCAGGTGAGCAGGCGAGAGTCTCTGGATGAACGGGTGGTCACAGCATGTGATGGCGGAGCCTCCAGGAAGACCAACAGACAGGCGGCAGATGAGCGCTCCCAGGTGAGCGGGCAGAAGTCTCTGGACAGGCGGGTGGTCACAGCACGTGACGGCAGAGCCTCCAGGTAGGCTAGCAGACAGGCAGCAGATGAGCGCTCCCAGGTGAGCGGGCAGGAGTCACTGGACAGGCAGGTGGTCACAGCACATGACGGCGGAGCCTCCAGGTAGGCTAGCAGGCAGGTAGCAGATGTGTGCTCCCAGGTGAGCAGGCAAGCTGGTCCATAGACAGACTGACAGGAGTTGGAAGGCAGACCGTCGGACCTCAGGCAAGCAGGCAGGTGGCTGAAGTGCGCTCCCAGGTGAGCGGACAGGCTGGTCCTTAGACAGACTGACAGGAGTAGTAAGGCAGACCGTCGGACCTCAGACTAGCAGGCAGGTAGCAGATAATCAGGCAGGAATAAGACAGCAAGCTGGCAGGAATCTGGCAGGTATCTGGCAGGTAACTGGCAACGGGACCTGAGGGCTGAAGCAGAGTAGTGAACAGTGCAACAACATTGCTCCGGCACCTCCATTTTGGAGGAGGTGCCTTATATATGGTGAAGTCCTCCGGCCATTGGCCGGGGACTCCTTAGGACGGCGCGCGCGGCCCCTTTAAGAGGGAGGGAGAGCGCGCGCGCACGCCCTAAGCACAGTGGCCTGGAAGGAGCGCGCGCTGCCAGCAGAGCGGGAGGAGGACGCCGGGCACGGAGCAGAGAGGTGAGGGGAACAGCGTCCCTGCCTAGCAGAGGGCAGGGACGCCGGCGCTACAGTACCCCCCCCTTTAGGCCCCCCCTTTTTTAGGCCAGACAGAAATTTAGCTAGGATGAGAGGGGCATGGATGTTCTCCCGGGGCTCCCACGTTCTCTCCTCAGGACCAAACCCCTTCCAATCTACTAGAAAAAAGGTCTTTCCTCTTACCCTTTTGGTGGCAAGAATGTTCTCTACCTCAAACTCGTCCTCAGCAGAAACCGGAGCAGGAGGCGTACCTGTAGACTTGGAAAAAGAGTTAAGAACCACAGGTTTGAGGAGAGATACATGGAAGGAGTTAGGGATCCGTAAGTTGGCCGGGAGTTTCAATTTATAGGCCACCGTGTTGATCTGACTGATGACCTCCAGAGGACCGATGAACCGAGGCCCTAACTTGTAAGAAGGTATCTTGAGTCGGACATATTTAGATGAGAGCCAGACTTTATCTCCAGGACGAAATTGTGGAGGATCCAGGCGTTTTTTGTCAGCGTGTCTTTTCATCCGTTCGGACGACTGAAGGAGTGCGGATCGGGTACTCTCCCAAATGGAGGAAAATTTGCTAACGAGAGATTCCGCAGCCGGGTTGTCCACAGAGGTGGAGACAGGAAAAGGAATCCGAGGATGCTGACCGAAGACTACAAAAAAACGGGGATTTGGAGGAGGATTCGCTCTCGTGATTGTTATAAGAGAACTCGGCCCATTTTAGGAGATCCACCCAGTCTGAATGATGGGCATTAACAAAGTGCCGGAGGTAACTGGTCAGGTTCTGATTGATCCGCTCCACTTGACCATTGGACTGTGGGCGGTAAGCGGAAGAGAAGTCCAGGGTGATGTCTAGCAGTTTACAAGTGGCTCTCCAGAAACGTCAGGTGAACTGTACCCCACGATCCGACACGATGTGGAGGGGCAGGCCATGAAGACGGAAGATGTGGCGGATAAAGTCTTTAGCCTGCTCGGGTGCAGACGGGAGGGCTGGCAGGGGAATAAAGTGAGCCATCTTGGAAAAGCGATCAGCGACCACCCAAATGACCGTACAACCGGCGGAGACGGGGAGATCAGTTATGAAGTCCATAGCAATATGCTGCCAGGGGGCAGCAGGCACAGGAAGCGGAAGGAGGCGACCGGCTGGCAGGTGTCTCGGGACTTTGTTGCGGGCGCAGGACACACAGGCAGAAACAAAGTCTATTACGTCCTTGTGCAGGGTAGGCCACCAGTAGTGCCGGGCAATAAGCTGGAGGGTCTTTTTCTGACTGGCGTGGCAAGCTAGTTTAGACGAATGGCCCCAGTGTAGGATCTTCTTCCGATCAGGTACTGAAACAAACGTCTTACCGGGAGGGAGACGATTTAGACTCATGGGAGCCACCTGCATTACTCTGGCGGGATCGATGATATGTTTAGGTTCTTCCTCGAGATCGGACACCAGAAAGGATCGGGACAAGGCGTCTGCTTTGACGTTTTTGTCAGCCGGGCGAAAATGAAGAACAAAATCAAAGCGAGCAAAAAACAAGGACCACCGGGCTTGGCGCGGGTTAAGTCTCTGGGCATGCTGGAGGTAAGCCAAGTTCTTGTGGTCAGTGTAAATTATTACCGGGTGAAGAGCCCCCTTGAGTAGGTAACGCCACTCCTCCAACGCCAGCTTGATGGCCAATAACTCTCGGTCTCCTATGGAATAGTTGCGCTCAGAAGAGGAGAAGAGTTTGGAGAAGAAGCCACAAGTTACCATTCTCCCGGAAGATGATTTTTGAGTAAGTACCGCTCCAGCTCCAGAGGAGGAGGCGTCAACTTCCAGGAAGAACTGCTTGTTGCCGTCCGGGCGATGCAGCACCGGGGCGGAAGAGAAGGCCTGTTTTAGGGAAAGAAAGGCCTCCTCTGCTTCGGGCGGCCACTCTTTGGGATTAGTACCCTTACGGGTGAGCGCGGAAATTGGGGCAGTCCGGGAAGAGAAGTGTGGTATGAAGAGGCGGTAGTAGTTAGCGAAGCCCAGGAATCGCTGAATGGCCTTCAACCCCTCCGGTCGAGGCCATTTCTCGATGGCAGACAGTTTCTCTGGATCCATTCGTAGGCCGGTCTGAGAAATAATGTAGCCCAAAAATGGAAGCGAGGTCTGCTCAAAGAGGCACTTCTCGTATTTAGCGAAGAGGTGATTCTGCCTGAGCCTGAGCAGGACCTGACGAACGTCCCTCCGGTGAGTCTGGAGATCCGGAGAGAAGACCAAGATGTCGTCCAGGTACACCACTACGCAGGAGTAGAGAAGGTCCCGGAAGATGTCATTGACCAACTCTTGAAAGACGGCAGGAGCGTTACAGAGACCAAAGGGCATTACCAGATATTCATAGTGGCCGTCCCGGGTGTTGAATGCCGTCTTCCATTCATCCCCCTGACGGATACGAACCAGGTTGTACGCCCCACGGAGGTCCAGTTTGGTGAAGATTCTAGACCCCCTCAGACGATCAAATAACTCCGGAATGAGCGGAAGGGGGTACTTATTCTTCACCGTGATCTGGTTAAGGCCTCTATAGTCTATACAGGGACGGAGAGAGCCGTCCTTCTTTTTGACGAAAAAGAAGCCTGCTCCCGCCGGGGAGGTAGATTTCCGGATGAATCCCCTGGCCAGATTCTCCTCAATATATTCGAACATCGACCGGGTCTCAGCAGCGGATAATGGATAAATACGCCCACGGGGAGGAGTAGTACCAGGTAACAGGTCGATAGGGCAGTCGTATGGTCTATGAGGGGGTAGTGTCTCTGCTTCCTTTTTATTAAAGACATCAGCATAAGACCAATAAGGAATCGGAAGTCCAGGTAGATTAGCTGGGGTAGGAGAAGGATGGACGGGATGGACGGGAACCAGACAGGTCTTATGGCAGTCCTGTCCCCAGCGAAGGACTTCTCCGGTCTGCCAGTCAAGCACGGGTGCATGTCTCTGGAGCCAAGGTAGGCCTAGCAAGAGGGCGTGGGAGAGTCCAGGCAGAACATGAAAGGAGATACTCTCAGAATGCAGCATTCCCACCTGCAGAGTAATGGATTCGGTGATGAGTTGGATGGGGCGTGGTAAGAGACCCCCATCCACGGCAGCAACAGACAAGGGTACAGCCAGAGGTTTGGTGGGGATGCGGTATTTCTCTACCAGGGACTGTGAAATAAGATTCCCGGCTGCTCCAGAGTCAAGTTGGGCTAGTTCGAAATAACGGTTCTCCCCGCAGACGATTGAGACTGACAACAGCAGAGATGGAGAGGATTTATTCTTGTCTAGGTCGACCTCTCTGAGCGAACCTAGACACAGGCGTTTCCCGACCTCTCCGGGCAGGTACGGATCCGGTGCTCCTTACTGCCACAGTAGAAGCAGCTCCCCTCGGCACGGCGTAAGTCCTGCCGGGTTTTGACCATCTTGGTCTGGTCGACCTGCATAGGCTCAGGAGAGTGTACCTGGGTAGAGACGGAGGGAGTGACGGGTTTCTGAAAAGTAGGAGCTAGACGTGGTAACCTCCTCTCACGGGTGACCTCTTTGGCACGCTCCTGGAACCGTAGGTCAATCCGGGTGGCAAGAGTTATTAGGTCATCGAGAGTGGTAGGGATGTCCCGACCGGCAAGTTCATCTTTAATACGGCCGGACAGACCCTCCCAGAAGACGGATACCAGAGCGTCGTTATCCCAGGCCAGCTCCGAGGCAAGGGTACGGAACCGTATGGCATATTGGCCCACGGTGAGACTTCCCTGACGGAGGCGTAGCAGTGATGATGCGGATGAGGTCTTCCGTCCGGGTTCGTCGAAGACTTTCCGGAAAGCCGTGAGAAAAGCAGGCAAGTTGGACACCAGGGGGTCTCCTCTCTCCTATAGAGGATTTAGCCAGGCCAGGGCCTCCCCGGTGAGATGGGACATGATGAATGCAATTTTGGCTCGGTCAGAGTTAAACTGGTGGGACAATAGTTCAAAGTGCAGGGTGCACTGATTTATGAAGCCCCGAGCCTGGGCGGAGTCGCCTCCGAAGCGAGGAGGTGCAGAAAGCCGGGGTCCGGGGTAGGATACCATGGTATTAGTGGGCAGCGGAGCTGCCAGATTGCGAGACATGGCACTGGCGGAGGTTGCTGGTGGAGCAGTCAGAGTGTCCAGGCGAGTATTGACATTCCGCAGGTGACCCAGGATGGACTCCTGTTGGGACCTTTGACGGGACAGTTCATGACACAGGTCCGAGAGCGAGGGAGCTTGGGTGCCACCGGGTTCCATGGCCCGAGCAAACTGTAACGGGTCTGGGAGGCGGAACCTCTGAGCTACTATACAAGGGGGCGGTCCTTGTAAGGGAGCGGGTGGCGACCAGGGAAGACGGGCAGGAAGTCACAGCAGGTGACCGGGACAGTCTCTGAGTGAACGGGCTGGAGGTCACGGCAAGTGACCGGGGCAGTCTCTGGATGAACGGGCAGATGGTCACGGCAAGTGACCGGGGCAGTCTCTGAATGAACGGGCAGATGGTCACGGCAAGTGACCGGGGCAGTCTCTGGATGAACGGGCAGATGGTCACGGCAAGTGACCGGGGCAGTCTCTGGGTAAAGGGTTGATACGACCTGTGGCGGCTGATGATAGACGTGAGCTCCCAGGTGAGCAGGCGAGAGTCTCTGGATGAACGGGTGGTCACAGCATGTGACGGCGGAGCCTCCAGGAAGACCAACAGACAGGCGGCAGATGAGCGCTCCCAGGTGAGCGGGCAGAAGTCTCTGGACAGGCGGGTGGTCACAGCACGTGACGGCAGAGCCTCCAGGTAGGCTAGCAGACAGGCAGCAGATGAGCGCTCCCAGGTGAGCGGGCAGGAGTCACTGGACAGGCAGGTGGTCACAGCACGTGACGGCGGAGCCTCCAGGTAGGCTAGCAGGCAGGTAGCAGATGTGTGCTCCCAGGTGAGCAGGCAAGCTGGTCCATAGACAGACTGACAGGAGTTGGAAGGCAGACCGTCGGACCTCAGGCAAGCAGGCAGGTGGCTGAAGTGCGCTCCCAGGTGAGCGGACAGGCTGGTCCTTAGACAGACTGACAGGAGTAGTAAGGCAGACCGTCGGACCTCAGACTAGCAGGCAGGTAGCAGATAATCGGTCA
Source organism: Phyllobates terribilis (assembly GCF_046119375.1). NCBI lineage: Eukaryota > Metazoa > Chordata > Amphibia > Anura > Dendrobatidae > Phyllobates > Phyllobates terribilis. The sequence goes on along the minus strand of NW_027362770.1, from coordinate 51,966,223 downwards.
GGAATAAGACAGCAAGCTGGCAGGAATCTGGCAGGTATCTGGCAGGTAACTGGCAACGGGACCTGAGGGCTGAAGCAGAGTAGTGAACAGTGCAACAACATTGCTCGGGCACCTCCATTTTGGAGGAGGTGCCTTATATATGGTGAAGTCCTCCGGCCATTGGCCGGGGACTCCTTAGGACGGCGCGCGCGGCCCCTTTAAGAGGGAGGGAGAGCGCGCGCGCCCTAAGCACAGTGGCCGGGAAGGAGCGCGCGCTGCCAGCAGAGCGGGAGGAGGACGCCGGGCATGGAGCAGAGAGGTGAGGGGAACAGCGTCCCTGCCTAGCAGAGGGCAGGGACGCCGGCGCTACATTGAGATCTTTGGTTCCAACCACCATGTCTTTGTGCGACGCAGAAAAGGTGAACGGATGGACTCTACATGCCTGGTTCCCACCGTGAAGCATGGAGGAGGAGGTGTGATGGTGTGGGGATACTTTGCTGGTGACACTGTTGGGGATTTATTCAAAATTGAAGGCATACTGAACCAGCATGGCTACCACAGCATCTTGCAGCGGCATGCTATTACATCTGGTTTGCGTTTAGTTGGACCATCATTTATTTTTCAACAGGACAATGACCCCAAACACACCTCCAGGCTGTGTAAGGGCTATTTGACCAAGTAGGAGAGTGATGGGGTGCTACGCCAGATGACCTGGCCTCCACAGTCACCAGAACTGAGCCCAATCGAGATGGTTTGGAATGAGCTGGACCGCAGAGTGAAGGCAAAAGGGCCAACAAGTGCTAAGCATCTCTGGGAACTCCTTCAAGATTGTTGGAAGACCATTTCCGGTGACTACCTCTTGAAGCTTATCAAGAGAATGCCAAGAGTGTGCAAAGCAGCATCAAAGCAAAGGTGGCTACTTTGAAGAACCTAGAATATAAGACATATTTTCAGTTGTTTTTTGTTAAGTATATAATTCCACCTGTGTTAATTCATAGTTTTGATGCTTTCAGTGTGAATGTACAATTTTCATAGTCATGAAAATACAGAAAAATCTTTAAATGAGATGGTGCATCCAAACTTTTGGTCTGTACTGCATATATATATATATATATATATATATATATATATATATATATATATATATATATATATATATATATATATTTTTCTCCCCACGTAAACTAAACCCTTATACCAACACCCAAAGGTCCCACAAAAGTTTGTGGCCTGTCACACCCCGCATACCACACCAAGGTCCATGATAGTTTACACATATCCATCTTAACTAACAGTCCTTTTGAGGACTAACTAATCCATCTGCAGAGATATCAGGCAGGCAGGGGATATAGGCAGGCAGTGTATATAGCTGACTGCAGTGCATATAGCACAAGAAGCTCCATTCCAATTCTGCCTTCTGCTGCTGTTAGATATTTCTATACAAAGGCCCAGGTCTCAGGGGCCAGGAATATTTTTTTTTGGATCGTAATCCTCATTATTTGCTTAAAAAGCAATCCAGAGAACACTGTTTTTATGCACCATTTGCTTGTCGGCACTGCAGAATACAGCCAGGACCTTTCCATATTACAGTGCTAGAAATCCAGCTATTTAAAACTCTGATTTCTCTGTCACACGGATCACATATACATTGTCAGAAAATACTGCTATTTCTGGCCTCCATTAAAAATTTCTTTCAGCATGTCAGTGAAGCAATTCACACCAGTTTGCTGTTCAAACTAGTTACCTACAGGCAAGGTATTTAAAACCATGTTTTTCCAATCACAAGAATCACATATATGTTGTCAGAAAATACTGTCATTTCTGGCCTCCATTAAAAATTTCCTTCAGTTTGTCAGTGAAGAAATTTACACCAGTTTGCTGTTCGAACTAGTTACCTACTGCCAGGTATTTAAAACTCTGTTTTCTCCATCACACGGATCACATATATGTTCGCTCTAAACTCAGTCATTTGTAGTGAGCGTGGAAGATACTGTCCTCCATTTAAAATGGGCAAGGCACATGGCAAGGGATGGGGAACTGGATGTGATGGTGATGGTGCATGCAGAAGCCAAGGACAAGGCCGTGGGCAAGCTGAAATTGTGCCATAACAAACACCCACATCTTCTTGCCCGACCTTCGTGTCCCAATTCCTAGGGGACCGCAGCACACCACTATTGAACCCAGAGCAGTGTCAAAAGGTTGTTGGTTGGAGAGCGGATAATGCTTCCAGTCACCTAGCCACCACCACCGCCACCATCCTGTCTTCCACACGGTCAAGTCTCAGTAGCCGTGAGTCTGGACCGCATATTCCTCACCCTGATCCTCCTTCCTCCCACCATGCCGAGTGCCCGGAGATAACTGATCCCACACTTGGACGCTCTGAAGAGCTGTTCACTTTTCTATTTATAGATTCGGGCCTCTCGCCTGGTCCACTTGTAGCGGATGCAAGAGGAGATCGTGTGTAGCGATGCCCAAATATTTGAGCACTCACTGTCTCACGAAGGCGATGGTGGGAAAGTGTCACAAGAGGTGGACGATGATGAGACACAATTGCCAGAAAGTCAGGAGGAGGACCAGGCTGCGGAAGTGGAAGACGAGGTGGTGGATGATATAGTAACTGACCCAACCTGGCAGGAGGACAAACAGAACGAGGACAGCAGCACACAGGGGGAGGGAGGCAGAGCACCCCAACAGGCAGGAAGAAGCAGTGTGGTGGCTGCAGAAAGAAGGCAGGCAACCGTTCCCCATAACACCAACCCAGAGGAAGTTGCCAGTACAACTGTTAGGTCTTCCTGAGTCTGGTTGTTTTTTAAAGACTCTGCCAGTAACCCCAAAAAGGCCATTTGCACCACCTGCCAGGCCAGCATTAGCATGGGTGGCAAAACAACCAGCCTGACCACCACCAGCATGATTAGGCACAAGGCAGCAAAGCACCCGACTTTGTGGGCTGATCCCCAGGGTCCAGGAACAGTGTTTGCAGGTGGCACCATTGCGTCTTCCGCTGTTGTGCATGTAAGCCAATCGCCTGTCCAAGGTGGATGCAAAGGTGCCCCCTGCCCTGTACCTGTCGTTGCACACACTCAACTAGCAGCATCAGAAGCATGTCCATGTTCTTGTCCCGGCGCAGTGTTCAGTTGTCCATACCCCAGTCCTTGGAACGCAAGTGCAAATATGCAGCCAACGCCCCACAGGCCACACTACTAAATTATCACATTTCACGACTGCTTGCGCTCGAAATGTTGCCTTTTAGGCTCATGGAGACAGAAGCATTCTGCAACCTGATGGCGGCGGCCAACTCTCAGTACTCGGTCCCCAGCCGCCACTATTTCTCCCAGTGTGCCGTCCCCGCATTACACAATCACGTATCCCAAAACATTAGCCGTGCCCTCAACAATGCAGTTACCGGGAAAGTCCACCTAACCACGGTCACGTGGATAAGTGATTGTGGGCAGGGACGGTACATCTCGCTGACGGCACACTGGGTTATCATAGTGGAAGCTGGGACCAGTCGGACCTTGGGATGGAACACGTCCTCCCGATGCCAAGGATTGCGGGCCCTAGGTCAATCAGGGTTGCCCCCACGGTCTACAGCTCCTGCTCCTCATCCTCCTCAGCCTCCTCCTCCTCTTCAGCCTCTATCTCTGAAAAGACCACATCAGTCACAAGCTGGAAGCATTGCAGCACTGCCTCGGCCAAGCGGCAACAGGCTGTGTTGAAGCTAATATGCTTAGGTGGCAAACCGCACAATGCTGAAGAGTTGTGGACATCTCTGAATGAGCAGGCAGATCTGTGGCTGACACCACTGAACCTACAGCAAGGCATGGTCCTGTGCAACAATGGCCGAAACCTGGTGGCGACTCTTAGGCGAGGCGAGCTCACACACGCACCTTGACTGGCCCATGTGCTTAACCTTGTGGTTCAGGAGTTTCTCAAATCCTACTGGGAGTTTCCGGATCTGCTTGTTAAAGTACGCCACCTGTGTGCCCATTTTAGAAAGTCAGCTACAGCTTCCGCCTCCCTTGTTGTGTTTCAGCAGGGATTTCAGCTTCCGTCTCACAGACTGGTGTGTGATGTCCCCACACATTGGAACTCTACACTGCAGATGTTGGAAAGGATTTGTGAGCAGAAGAGGGCAGTTGTTGAGTACCAGCATCAACAAGGCCGTCGGTATTCAGTTCAGACTCCACACATAAGACCTCAGGAGTGGACATGGATGTCCGACATATGTGCCATCCTCCAAAACTTTGAGGACTCCACCAAGATGGTGAGCGGCGATGACGCCATAATTAGCATCACCATCCCGCTTCTCTGTCTTCTGAAACGCTCTCTGCTCACAATCAAAGAGGATGCATTGCAGGTGGAGCACGATGAGATGGAGAAAGGAACCATATAGGGTGATTACACACAGCCCAACCTCATCTCATCCCAACGTGGATTGGGTGACAATGAGGAAGAGGAGGAGGAGGAGGAAGGACAGGAGCTAGTTTCATGCACTATAGACGGTACTACCTGCACAGCTGTCATACCGTCTGTTCAGCGTGGATGGCTAGAGGACAGAGGAGGAGGAGGAGGAGGAAGAGGAGGAGGAGAGCATGGTCAGTCATGCTCTTGGTGAGGACACAGAAGTCTTGCCTGTTAGTAGTCTGTACACATTATTATACTTGATACAGAATCTAAATAATTCAGATTTCTTATGTGCATCACTAATGCCCATACAGGTAAGTATGCATAGGACTAGATCAATTCGGGACATATAAGTAAACCAACAGAGAATTTACCAAACAAAAGAGATCAGGAGTAGATCAATTCGTTAAAAAAACCTTTAATGAATCATGGTTCGGCCAATAGATGGCACTGCATAAAAAAGCGCTCACACAACAACAGTAGTATGTATTAAAAGAATTACATTATCTTTGTGGTATGAACATAATATAGTATATATACAGTATCAATACAATTACTAGCAACATGGTATATAATCATCAAAATATTATAGATCATTAGTGATAATGACGAAGGTGTGATGCCGAAATGCGCGTCGGGATAGGCGCCACGCGGCTTTGGTATAGCATAAAGGTATGAACATACCTGCGGTAGGCAGGTTGATTTACACATATATACTAATAATAGCACTTTGGTCCTGCTTTAGCTTAGATTGGTAGCTTGACCCATGTAACTTCACATGTTATATCATTGAAGAATCATTCTTCTTTTTTATACCACCTCTATTCCATTAATGGTGGGCTTGACTGAATAATTACTTTTTATATATACTATGTGATGTGTCATCCATATTGTGTATGCCTGTAGAACAATTATGTACCATACATATAGGCACATTGACTTCTAGTATATATTGCACTAAAGCAATTTTTATGGTTTTGGTCAATTAAACAATTGTTTATGCAATTGTACAGCTGCCATGAAATGGTATTGATCTTCCAGTATTGATTGCTCTAGGCACATTTTCCTCAATGTACAGCCAGTATAGTTCCAAACAAATTAATTGCTGTACTGTTCCATTAGTGCTGTGACAAATATAATCAATGATTTAAAATGTTGATGATCATGTACTCTGCTCTAATTAGTGTATTGATATATCCGTCATGCTTATCAGTGCTGTGAAAGTTATCACTAATGATCTATAATATTTTGATGATTATATACCATGTTGCTAGTAATTGTATTGATATATATACTATATTATGTTCATACCACAAAGATAATGTAATTCTTTTAACACATACTACTGTAATTGTGTGAGCGCTTTCCTATGCAGTGCCATCTATTGGCCGAACCATGATTCATTAAAGGTTTTTTAACGAATTGATCTACTCCTGATCTCTTTTGTTCGGTAAATTCTCTGTTGGTTAACTGTTAGTAGTCTGGCACACATGGCTGAGTTTATGTTACGCTGCCTTTCCCATGACCCTCGCATTCTCAAAATTTTGGGTGACAGTCATTACTTGTTGGTGACACTTCTAGACGTACGCTACAAGGAGAACTTTATTTCTCTTATTCCTGAGGCAGACAGGTCTACAAAAATGGGGCTGTACCAGAAGGCCCTTGTTGAGGAACTATTAATAAAATTCCCATCTGAAAACGCTGGCGGCAGAGGGCACACTTTAATGGACAACCAAGGAGTACAGGCGAGAGAGACACAACTTCAATCCAGCAGAGGCAGAGGAACACTGTCAAAGTTGTGGGAGAATTTTCTCAGCCCCTCCCATTGCACAAGCCCTGAGGCACGGGGTACTCTCACAAGGAGTGCAAAGTTTGTGAAGATGCTGAGGGAGTACCTTGCCGACCGTACCAATGTCCTCCGTGATTCCGCTGTGCCTTATAATTATTGGGTATCCAAGCTGGATGCGTGGAATGAACTGGCTCTCTATGCCTTGGACGTCCTGGTCTGCCCTGCCGCCAGGGTTTTATGAGAGCCGGTTTTTAGTGCCGCTGGTGGAATTATAACTGATAAGCGCATCCGCCTGTCAACTGAAAATGCTGACAGGCTGACTCTTATAAAAATGAACAAGGGCTGGATTGGGCCAGACTTCTCAACACCACCGAATGATAGCAGCGTAACAAACTTAAATCTAGTGTCTTTTCTTGGGAGGTGTATTCCGATGCACCTTTTACACCCAGACATGGGTATATGCTTCCTGATTTTGGCTATTTGCTCTTGTCCTCCTCCTTCTCCTCATCCTCCACCACCATATCACCAGTGTGACCGTGGTCCATGATGCCCACATAATTTTTTTAAAGGGTGTTTATGATGCCCATAAAAACATTTTTTATACAGTATGTTCATGTATACCCCCCAGGGGTAAATGTTTGTCAGCCCATACACTTAGTGTATGGGCATTACAAGTATAGGAGGCCCGCTCCTTTCTAATGGGTACATTTTTTTTATGAGGCCCTCCTCCACGTCTCTTCCAAGGGGCATTGGAGTGCCTCCAAATTTTTGGCAGCCCTTGCATTCAGTGCATAGGCCAACACTATGGGAGACTCTCTCCTTTCTAATGGGAATTTGTTGTTACTGTGGCCCTACTCTATGTCCCTTTAAATTGTTAGTGGGGTTTTTCCTTAATTTGGTCAGCCGTTGGACTCACTGCATACCCTATAACTGTATAGCAGACCCTCTCCTTTCTTATGGGACCATGTCGTACTTGTTACTGTGGCACTGCTCTATGTGTCTTTAAATTCTTAGTGGGATTTTTCCTAAATTTGGTCAGCCGTTTGACTCACTGCAAACTCTATAACTGTATAGCAGACTCTCTCCTTTCTTATTGGAATTTGTCGTTACTGTGGCCCTGCTCTATGTGTCTTTAATTTCTTAGTGGGGTTTTTCCTAAATTTGGTCAGCCATTGGACTCACTGCATACCCTATAACTGTATAGCAGACCCTCTCCTTTCTTATGGGAACATGTCGTACTTGTTACTGTGGCCCTGCTCTATGTGTCTTTAAATTCTTAGTGGGGTTTTTCCTAAACTTGGTCAGCCGTTGGGCTCTCTGCATACCCTATATATACCCTATATACCCTATATACCATGCATACCCTATGTTTAGCAGACTCTCTCCTTTCTAATGGGAATTTGTTGTTACTGTAGCCCTGCTCTATGTGTCTTTCAGAGTCCCTCTATCATCAATGAAACATGATGTGCCTGATGATGTGTCACACACCACATTGCCAGATAAGGTTGTAAAATGTTAAAATGACATTTCCCAGTGAATGCATTTGCCTTAAAAAATAACGTTAAAAAAAAAACAGTAGGATCTTTCTTTAGTATAAAAACAGAGTCGCCAATGTAACCTTAATATAATCACATTGTTCCGCTCCTGCACCTCCTCCTAGAATTCCGAAATGACCACATCAGTCACAAGCTGAAAGCACTGCAGCACTGCCTTGGGCAAGCAGCAACAGGCTGTGCTGAAGATTACATGCTTAATGCTTAGGTGACAAACCGCCCAGCGCTGCAGAGTTGTTGAAAGCTGTAACACAGCAGCTTGATCTGTGGCTCTCACCGCTGAACATACAGCCAGGCATGGTCGTGTGTGACAATGGGTGGAACCTGGTGATGGAGACATGACAGTCGGAGTAGATACGGTTTCCCTCTATGCCAGTCCATTCACCGAGCTAAAGAATATGGCTGTGGTGAAATACAACTTCCACTGAGAAGCTGTTTTAGATTCAAATACATAGTGCCCACCAGAGGATTTGATTCTTAGGGCTATCCTTTCTCCCTGCCCAAGAGCCCCATAGCAGCTGCAAAGTAAGCACTATCATGAACTCTCCTGATGCAGATACCAGGGCACACCAGAAGATTTTCTGGTGGGACCGTCCAACCCTGCCGAGAAGCAGTCCTGGCTGAAAAAAGTGTGTGGGAAGGTTCCCGGACACTCTATGGCTGCTTTTAAACTGAGGTGGAAACCCACACAAACGTGGGGAGAACAAACAAAGTACTTGCAGATGTTGTCCTTGCTGGGATTTGAATCCAGGATTCCAACGCTGCAAGGCTTCAGTGCTAACCACTGATCCAATGTGCTGCCGTTCACCCTGTAATATCTAACAGGCTGAAGAAACTTGCACCTACTGCCACTCTATCTTCAGCTCCTTTGTGAGAAACCAATGTATTTGGGCAGCCACTCAGTCAGCCAAATAAAATTCCTGAGAAGGAATTTGGGGATGGCTTCGCTACTGTTACTGGGAGCAGTGCTAATACCATGGCGTCGTACCATAGTGCACTGGAAATAATCCTGGCTGGTAGGAGGCAAGCAAATTCCCACAGAAAAGTACCAGCAGTAATGTTGAGGGACCCGCGCTTGTAGAAGGCAGAGACAACACCGGGAGAAAAAGTGATGGCTGGGGGCCGAGTATGGACACAAGGCATGAGGTTGTGAAAAGCTTCCATCTCCACAAGCCTAAAAGGCCACATTTCAAGTGCAAGCAGCTGCCTAGAAATATGGCAGTTTAGTATTGCAGCCTGTGGGTGGGTGGCTGGCTGCATACTTGCGCTTACATTCCAAGTAACAGAAAACTAAGCAGATGGTGGCCTCTATCATCATCATGGCCTCACCTCGGCACTATGAACTCTCCTGAAGGAGAAGCCAGAGCCCACTGGAGTTGTCTCCGGTGTTCTGGTGGGTCCGTCCAACCCTGCCGAAAAGCAGCCCTGGCTAAGAAAAGTGTGGGGGAAGGTTCCCAGACACTCTATGGCTGTTTTTTTAATGTGAATCGGACATGCTTATGCATGTTATTTCTCAAACCGGATTGCAGATCAGGCCATTGCCCAACTCTGTAGTCATGAAATTAAATGCGCAAAGAAAGATGTTTGTGTGTCAAAGCACCACCGAGAAGTGCGACTTGATGTTGGATGGGCTGTCATTGCTTCTGCAACATGCTGATTTAGAGGACTTCCTGGGAGAAATGACACACAGAGTAGAAATGGTTTCCCTCTATGCCAGTCCTTTCACCAAGCTAAAGAATATGGCTGTGGTGAAATACAACTCTCAGCAAAAAAAGCTGTGTACTGGCTCCGTACTGTCCCTGGCCACATTAACCTGTCCACATGTTTGTGGTTAGGGGGTCCTTCCCAGTAAGTGCACTGGGGAGGGCACGGGTAATGTTGTGGGACCCGTGCTTGTGGAAGGCGGAGACGATACCGGGAGAAACAGTGGCGGCTGGGGCCCGAATATGGACACCCGGCCGCCACCGGCATGAGGTTGTGAAAAGATTCCACCTCCACAAGCCTAAAAGACCACATTTCAAGTGAAAGCAGCTTTAGAGGACTTCCTGGGAGAAATGACAGCAGGAGTAGATATGGTTTCCCATGTCTTTTCACCAAGCTAAAGAATATGGCTGTGATGAAATACAACTCTCAGCAAAAAAAGCTGTGGACTGGCTCTGTAACATCCCTGGCCACATTCACTTGACCATGTGTTTGTGGGCAGGTGGTCCTTCCCAGTAAGTTCACTGGGGAGAGCACAGGTAATGTTGTGGGACCCATGCTTGTGGAAAGCGGAGACGACACAGGGAGAAATAGTGGCGGCTGGGGACCGAGTATGGATTCCTAGTTGCCGCGGCTATAAGATTGTGGACAGCTTCCACCTCCATGAGCCTAAAAGGCCACATTTAAAGTGAAAGCAGCTGTAAAAAAATTGGCAGGATAGTACTGCAGCCTGTGGGTGGATGGGTGGCTGGCTGCATACTTGCGCTTGCATTCCAAGGAATGGGGTAGGGACAACTGAACGCTGCACTGGGACAAGGATGTGGACAGTGATTGTTGCAAGTCTACAACAACAGGTGCATGGCGGGAGGCATCTTCGCATGCGTCAAGGATCACTTATGATGGGCACATTTGTAGGCAGTGACCTGGGAGTCAGAGATGCTTCCAGTGTCTTCCCCATGCCATTCCCATGTCTTTTCAGCACTGTATGCATTTGTCTAATGATGTGTCACACACGTCATGGCCAGATAAGGGTGTAAAATGTTAAAATTACGTTTCCCAGTGAATGCATTTGTCTTGGTTGAAAGCAATGCAAAAGTGCAAAAACGCATCAAAAACGCTACTTGTGAACATAGCCCACGGTGTGCAGGAGTATTTTCAGTTTTGGTTCTTTATTTTGCTTTATATACAAGTAATTACCCTGAAAAGGATGTTCCTTAACATATTTCCCAGAAAAATCCATTTTGGATTAGTTTTTGTATGTTTTATTGTGAGTCCGTAAAAGTGGCGTAATACCTCTGACAACATTGTTGACAGCAGTAACCTGGGAGTTAGAAATGCTTCCAAGAGTCTTCCCAATGCTGTTCCCATGTCATTTGAGCACTGTTCCCATCGATTTGGGCAATTTTCAGACCATTTGCAGACCGCCGGGGGGGAGCAGCCTGAAAAATTCTTGAGTTTCCCATAGACTCAAATTGGGCTCATTGCTCGGGTCGAGCACCCGAGCAATCCAATTAGCTCCGCTCGAGCATCAAGCACCCGAGCATTTTAGTGCTCGTCCATCACTACTAATGACTGTTCAAGCCGATTGTACACTCTGATCATGCGCCAATCACGGAGCACCGTGCTCAATGTTTCCGTGGTTACCTACACCAGCGTCTGAGCCGCACTGCGCATGCACCCTACATAGGGCACAGAACTCACAACATCCCCATGGTTACACACACGCTAGCGGCGTCCACCGATACATCACATCTGGTGGTACACCCCCACCGGATGACGCACTTCCGGTTTGGTGACCGCCCGGACTTCTAAAAAGCCCTCCTCTCCATTTATGGCACAGCTTCCAACTAGCAAGGTGCGGGAGCGCCGCTATACACATGCTCCTTAAGGACATTCTCAGTGCCCCACAACTTACAGGACACCTGCGCCCAAGTCTACCACCCTGGAGGTAACTTACCATAATGTACCATACATTGGTTGCTCCTAGCATTCTTTAACCCCTTAGTAATCATCCCACAATTCATTTTAATTATCATTGAGTTCATCCAGCGCACCCTGGAACTGATAAAGGTCACCATCCCAATGCACTGCTCCCCCATCCCTAACTCAAGGGATTGCTACAGATATGCTATCAATTTTTTTGCGATAATATCTTTGTCTCTTAGTCTGCCATCCCAGTGGTCCTCCTACTGCTCCCAAATATTACTAAAACTCTACTACTACCAAGCACAGCTAAAACTTTATGTAAACCAGAAAAAAGTAAGGGTTTTTTGTTTTTGTTTTTTTCTTTTGTTCTATGGTATCTCTCCTAAAATGTTTTTTTGTACATGAGTTGTAGTTATGTTTATATGTATATATATAATTTACTATTTTTACTGCACAATGTCCTCACTCTCTCCTCTCCCTTTCATTACTTTCTTCCCCCCACCTCCCCTTCTTCCCTTTTTCCCCCTTCCCCATCCCATTCTCCCCTCCCAACCTTCCCCCCTGGCATATCTCCCTTGTGATTCTCTGGAATTTTATTGATGAATATATTATTTGACCATGTTACCATGTAGTTACATACTTGTTGTTCTCTTACAGTAGTGATTGAATTGAATTAGGCTAATAGACCAAAACATCGCTATTGTTGCCATACTTCACTGGTTCGATTATTATTTTGTTTGTGCTATAACAAACAAATGAAATCTTGCATCTTCATATTCTAGAGAGTGCGATGAATTAACTTTATAGTGTATCTAGAGTAAGCCAAGCCCATTGCATCTGCACCTCGCCAATAAACAGAGTGCACGCCAATTAACTCCTTATCTATGACCTCTTGGGCGTCTGCACCAGTCTTCCAATGACCACCGATACCTTTGCCTATGATAATGCCACTAGTAACAGTATCTTGTCACTAGTCACCACGTCCAATGATTTCCTTAGAATTCTCTCTGAGGAAATCCATACTAGGGATTACGAATGAGAGAGATGGAGACTGACCTCTTATAATATACACCTCATCTCTCTCGCCGAGTACAATAGACAAGGGAAAATCCCACGGGGCCTACAGAGTCACCTCCGCCCCACTCTCTTTGCCGATAATTCCGAATATTGTGATAAGTTTAAGAAAATTCTTAACAAATGTTCACTTGATATTATCATCCTTACAATTGAACACTTACAGAGGGCAATCAAAGAGACTGAAAGGAGCATCACTGCTATGGAAGCGCAACTTTCAACAAATCTATCTCAGACTGACTGGAACAACCTTAGTGTAAAGATGGACAAGATCATCTTGGACCATCAAAAAGTACTACAGGAACTCAAAAGACAGAAATTCCAAAGTGACAACGACGACTACGCCAACGACCACGTATACAGATGGAATGCTTCTTCCGCTCACTACCCCCAACGATGATACCCACAGCGCAACCAAGGATCCTTCAGCTCTGGTAGCGACTCTTCCACTGGCCCAAATGGACAACGTTTTTTATGGAGAGGCAGGTGAGGAGGATGCCAACGCGTAGACCCACCAGAAGATTGAGGAGGACAAAGAATGACCACTCGGTCCCAGGTAAGATGACCAACCTGGTGATGAACATTTCTAGTTACATCCTTACTCCTACTGAACTACAAGTACTACAGAAAGGCTTCTCTTTTAGTCCTACACCCAACTGGGATGCTTTCCAGCTGGAGAAGGACCTCCAGTGCTTCTATCATTCAATACGCCTCAAAACTCCTTTTGGACTTTCTGTTGAGACATCCGCTAACAGGGTCTCTCCACCCGGGGTTTTCACCTGTTCTGGAACTCTCTATTGCATCTCTGGGTTTACGTAACACAAGCTCATTTAGACCACCACATACTAACCATGCAGCGGAGACTACAATAGCCCTGATTGATAAAGACATCAAAAGCCTGCTACACGAACAACGTTTGGGGCTCTATCCAACACTTCAGAATCTTTCTAATGATGAGAAACAAGCCCTCAGGACCCTACAAAACAATAAACAAATAGTGATAAAACCAGCAGATAAGGGAGGGGCTACAGTTGTTATGGATAAAATATACTACATAGATGAAATTAATTGCCAGCTAGCAGACACAAGCACATACTCCAGGATCAACCACGATCCCACTAGCACCATTCATTCCAAAATTCAGGCAGTACTTAGGAAAAACCTTACCCTCAATACAATTGATTCCAAAGCAATCACATTTTTGACAAATCCACACTCAATAACCCTGGTGTTCTACATAATTCCCAAAATCCATAAGTCACTTACCAACCCACCCAGCTGCCCCATTGTTGCCTCGACAGACTCTATCCTCCCGCCAATAGCTAAATACTTGGAGAAAATCCTAACACCACTTGTCCAAAAAACCAAGGCCTTCCTAATCGATACAAGCCAATTCTTGAACATCATTCAAGATATCCAAAGTATCCCACCAGACAGCTTATTGGTTACACTCGACATGAATAGTCTATATACCTCCATCTCTCACATTCGAGGATTAAAAGCAACTTCACATCTTCTCTCACAGTCAGATTTATTACCCAACTCTATTCAACTATGCCTCGAACTATTATCACTTATCCTGCATGAAAATTATTTCATGTTTAGAGACGATTTCTACATACAAAAGTATGATACTGCTATGGACTCGAATGTAGCCCCTGCTTATGCAAATGCATACATGCATAAGTTTGAAGAGGATTATATCTACACTAACGAGTTATTTAAACAACACTGCATCACCTACCATCGCTGTATCGATGATATCTTCTGCATTTGGCAAGGATCTACCAATACACTAACCAGCTTTTTTGCCATACTAAACACTATCAGACCAGAACTTCAATTTACTCTGAACTATAACCTAACAAAGGTCTCTTTCCTCGACACGGTCGTTATAAAGTACTCAGATGGGCACCTCACGACAGACCTTTACACAAAGCCTACGGACTGTAATAGTCTTCTACACTTCTCCATCTGCCATCCTAAAACAACCAAGAACAGCCTCCCCTGTACTCAATTCCATCATGTCACCCACATAGTCAGCAATCCGGACCTCCTCCCCAAGCGTTTACAGACCATGTCACAAAAGTTTCAGGATAGACATTATCCTGCCAACCTACTTGAAACCGAAAGATCTAAAGCATTATAACCTAGACAAAAAGGTCCCCCCCTTCCCCCATGACAGAATGAGTTCCATTTGTACACACCTATCACCCTCTGGTGTCCAAAATACATTCAACGATCAGAAAACATTGGCCACTACTTTCAAGAGCATATCTGGAAATTCCCGCATTTTCCAACTCGGCCCTCATGTGTACTAGACAGGCCCCCAACATCAGGGATAAAATTATCAAAGCTGACCTAGGCAGTTCCCAGGTCACCGCCACTCAACGCCTCCTTACTGCACAGAAATATGGTACCTTTCCCTGCCTTAGCTGTGCGGCCTGTTCTAATATCACTAAATCTGAAACCATCACACACCTCAGGACCGGCAAGAGCTACCCAATCAAAGGGTTCTACACGTGTGACTCAAATTTTGTTGTATATGTAATCAAGTGTCCATGTGGCCTACTTTACGTAGACGAGACAACACAACACATAAGAGACCGCATAGCCAGCCACAAATCCACTATCCATTGTGGTAAGAATTGGCTCCCATTACCAGATCACTTTTCCAAATCTAAACACACAATAGCACAGCTATGCTTCCAGGTAATTGAGCATGTCCCGGGACCGAGGAGAGGTGGAAACCATATTAGGATGTTGAAAGAACGAGAATCTTACTGGATCCATACATTACAAACTTTATCCCCTAAAGGTCTTAATCATAATAGGGAAATTGACTTGATTTACTAAACAATTTTTCTCTCCACAGACACAATGACCCTACTCCATCCATGGGGTAAGTACACTAGTTACCCCCCTCTCATCCAGACCTACCCATCCAAGTACTTAGACCCCTATTAGCTCACCTATAATCTAGTTTCTGCAGCAGCCCCCCCCCCCCCTTTGCTACCATCTGGCCTTCTCTATATACCAGGGAACGGCACACTCCTCTATTACCAGATATCCCCTGGACATTTTACTCACTAATGACTATTTAAGCCGATTGTAGATTGTTGACAGCAGTAACCTGGGAGTCAGAAATGCTTCCAGGGGTCTTTCCCATGCTGTTCCCAAGTCATTTGAGCACTGTTCCCATCGATTTGGGCAATTTTTAAGCCCTCTGCAGACAGCCGTGGGGAGCCGCCTGAAAAATGCTTAAGTTTCCCATAGACTTACATTAGGCTCGTTTGCTCAGGTCGAGCACCCGAGCATTCCAATTTGCTCGACCCGAACATCGAGCACCTGAGCATTTTAGTGCTCACCCATCACTACTAATGACTGTTCAAGCCGATTGTACACTTTGAGCATGCACCCATCACCGAGCGCCGTACTCAATGTCCCCATGGTTACCTACACCAGCGTCTGAGCCGCACTGCGCATGCGCCCTACATAGGGCACAGAACTCACAACTTCCCCATGGTTATACACACGCTAGCGGCCCCCACCGGATGATGTACATACGGTCTGGCGGCCACCTGGACTTCAAAAAAGCCCTCCTCTCCATTCATGGCACGGCTTCCAACTAGCAAGGCGCAGGAGCGCCGCTATACACACTCATTCTCAGTGCCTCACAACTTACAGGACACCAGCGCCCAAGTCTACCACCCTGGAGGTAACTTACCATAACCTACCATACATTGGTTGCTCCTAGCATTCTTTAACCCCGTAGTAACCATCCAACAATTCATTTTACTTAAGCTTGAGTTCAGCCAGCGCACCCTGGACCTGATGAAGTTAACCATCCCAATGCACTGCTCCTCCATCCCTAACCCTAACTCAAGGGATTGCTACAGATATGCTATAAAAAATTTTGCGATAATAATATCTTTGTCTCTTAGTCTGCCATCCCAGTGGTCCTCCTACTGCTTCAAAATATTACCAAAACTCTACTGCTATCAAGCACAACTAAAACTTTATGTAAACCATAAAAAAGTAAGGTTTTTTTGTTTTTGTCTTTTTGCGTTTGTTCTATGGTATCTCTCCTACAATGTTTTTTGTACATGAGTTATAGTTATGTTTATATGTATATATTGACTCTACTATTTTTACTGCACCATGTCCTCACTCTCTCCTCCACCTTTCCTTACTTCCTTACCCCCACCTCCCCTTCTCCCCCCCCTTACACCCTGGCATGTCTCCCTTGTGATTCTCTGGAATTTTATTGATGAATATATTGGTTGACCATGTAGTTACATACTTGTTCTTCTCTTACAGTAGCGGCTGAATTGAATAAGGCTAATAGGCCGAAACGACTCTATTGTCGCCATACTTCACTGGTTCGATTATTAGTTTGTTTGTGCTGTAACAAATAAATGAAATCTTGCATCTTCACATTCTAGAGAGTGCGATGAATTAACTTTATAGAATAACTTCACTGACACACTGTAACAAAATTTAAATGGAGGCCAATATTTTCCAAGTTCACTGCAAATTTCTGGATTTTTTTCGCTGTAATATGGAAAGAATCTGGCTGTATTCTGCAGTGCCAAGAAGCAAATGGAGCAGAAAAATAGTGTACTCTGGACTGTTTTAAGCAAATAACCAGGATTAAGATAAAAAATTTTTATCCCTGGCTCCTGATATCTGGGGCTATGTTTACAAATATCTGTAAGAACAGCACCAGCAGGAACGTTCAATGGACCCTCTTGCACTATATGCACTGCAGTCTGCCACACATACTGTCTGCCTGCCTGGCACTGATTATATGCAGCTGGATTAGTCCTCAGAAGGACTGTTAGTTCAGATGGATATTATAGATATATTTTGTGGAATATGAATTATAAAGAAGCAAATCTTACCCTGACGCAGCAGCAGCTCTCCCTACTCTGCCTGATTCTGGGGTAGACTGTGACGAGCATGGCAGCTCCCGGTCTTATATACACCTGATGATGCTGTGCAGCCAGCCAATAACTGTAATGCCCACAACCAACATGGCTACGGCATTACAGTGCATGGCAGTGCCAAACATGCAGGGAGGAGATCTGAGCTCCCGCCCGAACAACCCGGAAATAATCATCGAGCGCCGAGCATTTAGAGCAGTGAGATGCTCGGGTGAGTACCGAGCAGTGGCAAGCATGTTCGCTCATCGCTACAGATGAGACCAAATTGATAATTTTGGACAGGAAAATAAATGCTGTATCACAAATAGTGATGAAAGAGCATGCTCGCCGCTATTCGATACTCACATGTCAGTTCTTGAGATGCTTGGTGCTCTGTGAGTATTTTTGAAATGCTCGGGCGGGAGCGCCAGTCCCCACCCTGCATGTTTGGCGCTGTTTAGACAGTGAAATAAGATCCAGGGATTGCCTGTCACTGTAATGGCATAGCCATGTTGGTTGTGGCATTACATTGATTGGCTGGCCGCATAGCGTCATTGGGTCTATATAGAACCTGGAGCCCTATACTTGTTACAGTCTACCCGTTAGACAGGCAGAGTAGGGAGAGGTCTTGCTGAGCGAGGGAGAGAATTGGCGTTTATTCTAGTGAGGTATTCCACACTATTATAAATCTAAACTAACAGTCCTTTTAAGGACTAATTCTGATGCATATTAACCCTAATTATAGCAGTAGTTAGGCAGTCAGAGTTTGTGGAAAGTATACAACAGAATAGGGTCCATTGCACGTTCTTTCTGCTGCTGTTACTCATATCCATAACCTTAGATGTCAGGGCTAATAATTTTTTTGCTCTTTATCCTGATTATTTTGTTGAAAAGCAATATAATACACCATTTTTGCTGCTCCATTTGCTTGTTAGTACCATACAGCCAGATTTGGTTGATTTTAATAGCATTGCTGTATTGTGGAAGCAGAGAAACTTGTCCATCATCAGACGTAATCCTATATTACTGCGTCAATAATCCTGACATTTTTGGGAACGTGACAAATTATACTCCATTTAAAATGGGCAAGGCAAATGGCAAGTGACGGGGAAGTGGATGCGATGGTGTACGCAGAGAGGCCGTGGCCAAGCTCAAATTGTGGCTGCTGAGAGAGCACAACAGGCACCCACATCATGTCGCCCTACCTTCCTGTCCCGCTTTCTATGGGGCCACGGAACACTACTCTTGAAGCCAGACCAGTGTGAAAAGTTTGTTGGTTGGATAGCAGATAATGCTTCCAGTCAGTTTGCAACCACCACCACCCTGTCTTCCACATGGTGAAGTCTCATTAGCCAAGAGTCTGGACCACATATTCCTCACCCTGATCCTCCTGCCCCCCACAATGCCCAGAGACAAGTGATCCCACACTTGGACATTCCGAAGAGCTGTTCACTTTTCCATTTATAGATTCGGGCCTCTCGCCACCTTCAAGCAGGGCATGAGGAGATTGCATGTAGAGGTGCCCAAATATTTGAGCAGCCATGGTCACATGAAGGCGACCGTGGGAAAGTGCAATAACTGTCGCAAGAGGTGGATAATGATGAGACTCAATTGCCAGCATATCAGGAGGAGGCCCAGGGTGTGTACATGGAAGACCAGGTGGTGGACAATGAAGTCATTGACCCAACCTGGAAATGTGACATGCATAGCGAGTAGTGTTGAGGCACCCCCGTAGTGTTCGAGTTCGGTTCGGTTCGTCGAACACCCGTGTGTTCGCCGAACTGTTCGTCGAACTGTTCGTCGAACACCTTCGAACACCGTTAAAACCAATGGCAGGCAAACAAAAACACATAGAAACACATAGAAAACACCTTCAAAGGTGTCCAAAAGCTGACAAACTGCTCAGAAGACATAACTAACACATGGAAAAGTGACAAGTACATATAGTCATGCGAAAATAAAAGAGGTGGAGGAGTAAAAGGAGGGGGAGACACAGATATAGGCATGTCATGCCCTTCTAAAATCCAAAAAGTGAGAAGCCGACACGGCCAGTCCGCTCCTGCCCGTGCCACCTCCGTGTCGCCGGGTTTGTGCCAGAGCCGCGGTGAACCCTGACGGCCAGCCCCCCTCTCCTAATACTGGTGCCTGTCCGCTGGTGGGTCGAGCGAGCCCCCTTGTGGTGGAGGCAGCTCTAAGCTTTTTAATTTAAATTGTCTCTCTAATTTGAATGAATACACTTTAAATCCATTTACAAGGATCTATTGGAGGGCAAGTCTCATGCCAGCAGCCGCGGTAATTCCAGCTCCAGTAGCGTCCACTAAAGCTGCTGCAGTTAAAAAGCTTTTATAAGGATCGAGCTCGGCTGTCCACCGCAAGGCATCCTACTGCCAGTCCCAGCCCCTATGCCTTGGGGTGCCTCCTGATGCTCTTCACTAAGTATCCCATGGTCCCGAAGCATTTCCTTTGAAAAAATTAAGTGTCTAAACTACAGGTGGTGCAGCTTGCTTAACAGCCGGGATAATCCGCTTACTAGCAGACACTGCTACTAGGCACAAAGTATTTCCTGGGCTAGATGCAGTTAAAAATTTGTAATTAGATACTCTCGTTGGATGCTGAGAAAGCATTCCATAGAGTCTCCTGGCACGCCATATATGATTCTCTTAAAAAGCTTGGGGTAGGAGTCTAGGGGACCCTTTTATAGCCAAAATCACGGCCCTGTATCGCAATACGTCACCTAGGCTGAAGATAAATGGAACTGTAGCACCCTGAGGGCTCGGTTGCTAAAGACGTATTGCACCTCACCCAGAGGTGTGATATCTCACTCTCAGGTAAGGATGGAGTGTGGATCAGGACCCGACACCTGCATGCATTACACCACATTGCCGTGGGGCAGGGCGACCAATATGCCCCTGAGATGGGCACGACAGTCCCTGTCCCTGGCTGGAGTGGGGGGAGGGAACACTGAGGAAGGGGAACCCTGTAGTGCAGGAGCAGGGAGGAAGCAGTTCCTGGGTGCATTGAGAAGGGAGTATAAAAGGTGGGCACCATCTTAGTTCAGTGCAGAGAAGTCTGAGCAGAAGTGGCAGGGAGCAGGGGCTCTGCATGAGCTCTGCTCCGGAGGCGGGCCTAGTAACAGAGGCCCAGGCCTGGAAGAGGGAGAAGGAAGGAAGAGGAGCGGAGAAGGCTCCAGGAACGAGGAATGAAGGGATCCCAGGGGTGCGGACGGGCGAGTCGCCACCGCACGCCCGAATCCACCTGCGTGGAGGGGTCAGGCCAAAGGGGGAGACCGGTCCCCGAACTAGTGGAGGCAGGAAACGACCCTCAGCTAGAAACCGGAGGCTCTGACATTTTATGTGGCGCAGCCCCTCGCTACACCCGCTAGGAAGGCACCACATAGGGTCAGGGAAACTGGCGCCAAGTTTACCAAGAGGAGGCCCGAGGCAGCCGGACAGAAGTGTTGGTAAGAAAGGCCAGACAAAGGACACACAAAGGGGGTCCTGTGAAGTGCTCCAAAGTTATCTGGGAGTTGTCTGAGCCCCTCACCTGGTGAGCACAGTACGACGTGGGCAGCCGTTACCTGCAGACGTGGTCTGGATAATAAGAACTGTGAGTAAAGGCCCTGAACTGCATCACTGACTCCGTGTCGTTACTGCTGCTGCCCTGCACCATCACCCCCATCCTCCATACACTGCCCTGAGGCTATACTCCTCCCGTGGGGAGTTATGCTACGCTCTGCTGCACCCACAACACCAGCCTCAGTGGTCTGCCCTGTAGCGGCGGTTCACTCTGACCGCAATCCACGGGTGGCGTAGTCGGACATTTAAACATCAAAACCACATAAATAGTTCCGCCACTGGTTTGACCGCCCTGAGCCACGGAACTGGGTCGCCGCCACGAAGACTACAACCACCAGCATCCACCAAAAAGGGTCCGGCTCCGGGTGTCCCAAGGCCCAGGGGGTGCGTCAGAAAATTTTCATCACCTTTCACAATCACCAATGGGACAAGGCAGTGATGTCCTCTGTCCCCTCTCTTATACATCCTAGTGACGGAGCACCTGCTCTCATCAATTCGCCATAACCCCAATATTAGGTGGATTGAGGTGGGAGGCACCGAGTACAAGTGCTCTCTATTTGCTGATGATGTCCTAGTATATATCACTCAATCACATATATCCATCCATGCTGTTATGGCTGAAATAGATCACTTTGTTACATGGTAAAATTTTAAAATCAATGCAGCGAAGTCTGAGGCCCTCGATGTCTCCCTCCCCAAATCCATATAGGATTCCATCCAGTCCAACTTTCCCTTTGCCTGGCCCTCACAGGGTATCAAATACTTAGGAATTCCTATTCATAGAGACCTCTCCCATCTATGTTATCTTAATTTTGGGCCCTTTATTGAACAACTCCATACAGACCACGGTTGGCAAGTTAGAACTGTAAGATTCACTACGTGAACCACTGGTGTTTTGTGGAAAAGCACATGTACACTGCGTTCCAAATTATTATACAAAAAGTGTTTAGGAGTGATAAGGGAAGAATTTGTTTGTTTGTCAGTTAAACTCATTGATGGTGATGTGTGTCAGGGCTCTTTATATCACTGTAAGCAATTGCAGACACCTGTGCTAATTAGTTTGGCAGGTGTGTCCAATGAAAGGCAAGACTACTTAAGAAGGCTCTCTCACATTATTAAGCAGCCTACATTTTCTGCCAAAATGGGAAAGAAAAAGGATGTGTCGGCTGCTGAGAAGCAACAAATTGTGGAGTGTTTAGGTCAAGGCATGACTACAATCAACATTGTGCGATGATCAGGATGAAGTGTCTTGGCAATCAAGAAGTATGTAGCTGATTCACAGTACACACGTGTGCGTGCTGATAAGGGCAAATTGAGGACTCTTTCCTACAGGCAATTACGTCAGGTTGAAAGAGCAGCGGCAAAAAAGCCTTGTCATAGCAGCAGACAAGTTTTTGAAGCTGCTTGTGCCTCCAACGTCCCCCGAACAACAAGATGCAGGGTCCTTCAGAGGTTTGCAGCTGTGCATGCGCCATCCTGTTGACCTCCTCTATCCACTTCACACAAGCAGAAACGGCTCCAGTGGGCCAAACATTACATGAAGACTGATTTCAAAACTGTTTTGTTCACGGATGAGTGCCGTGCAGCGCTCGATGGTCCAGATGGATGGAGTGGAGGACGGCTGGTTGATGGACACCCCACGCAAACACGGCTACAGCGCCAACAAGGAGGAGGTGGAGTAATGTTTTGGGCTGGAATCATGGGGAGAGAGATTGTCGGCCCCTTTAGGATCCCTGAAGGCGCTAAAGATGAACTCCATAATGTATGTGGATTTTCTCAAACAGCACTTCCTGCCATGGTTCAAGAAGAAGAACCGTGTATTTCACAGCAAGATCATTTTTCTGCATGATAATGCACCATCTCATGCTGCACATAAAACATCTGCATCTCTGGCTGATATGGGCATAAAAGGGGACAAACTTATGGTGTGACCCCCATGCTCCCCTGACCTCTACCCCATTCAGAACCTTTGGAGCATCATTAAAAGGAGTGTCTATGATGGCGGGAGGCAGTTCACATCTAAGCAACAGCTCTGGGAGGGTATTCTGTCCTCATGCAAAACAATTGAAGCAGAAACCATCCAAAACCTGACAAATTCAATGGACGAGAGAGTTCAGAAGCTCCTTTCGAACAAGGGGTCCTATGTGAAAATGTAACATCACCTAGAATAAAGTTTTGAGTTGAAAACTGTTTGATTTCAGTTTCTAACAACCTGCTAATGCTTATAATTTCAAAAATGACCATTTTTTTGGTCTTTATTAAAATGAAAAGGTTGATCGAAAAGTTTGGGGGATCTAAGAGTGTGGCAACCCAGTAGTCATGATTACTTCGAATTCTGACAATATGAGGGTCATGCTGCAGGTAGTGCAGCAAGAAGGCACTTATGTGCCTTGCGCATCTCGGAGCCCCAAAATTATTTTCCGGGCTAGATGCAGCTAAAAATTATTTTTAATTTTAAATCTGGTGAAGCTTTAGTATAGATGGCCTAATAGGATCAGTGCTGCACACTGCTACAAAGCCCAAATTATTTTCCAGTCAAGATACAGATAAACATGATTAGTAATTTGAAAGCTTAAAACGGTTGGTAGGGTGATTTTAACCAATCATCAAGCTTTTACTCTCCCCAGGATGACACAGGGGTAGAAAAGTCGTTTCGGATCCATGATTTGTTCATCTTTATGAACGTGAGTCTGTCTACATTATCAGTGGAGAGCCGCGTGCGCTTATCTGTCAGCACACCACCAGCAGCGCTGAACACACGTTCAGACAGAACGCTGGCTGCGGGGCATGACAAGATCTCCAAGGCGTAAGTGGCTAGCTCCGGCCATTTATCCAGATTGGAAGCCCAAAAAGAGCAAGGGTCCAGTGACACAGTCGTGGCTTCAATGTTTACTTGGAGATACTCCTGTACCATCGTCTCTAGGCGTTGACTATGTGTCAGACTTCTTGTCTCCTGTGGCCTTGCAAAGGATGGGCTAAAAAAGTGGTGAAATGATTCCGCAAAATTGATATTACCAGCAGATACTGTGGTTCTGTCACGGTTTGAGTGCTGAACACTTGACGGTCCCACGGTTGGCAAGTTGGAACTGTGAGATTCACTACGTGCACCACTGGTATTTTGTGGAAAAGCACATGTAAGATTCTGCAACAGTCTCTGCTGATACTCCTGCATGCGTGCATCCCTTTCTATGGCAGGAATAATTTCTGCAAATTTACTTTTGTACCGGGGATCTAACAGTGTGGCAACCCAGTAGTCAGGATTATTTCTAATTCTCACAATTCGAGGGTCATGTTGCAGGTAGTGCAGCAAGAAGGCACTCATGTGTGTTGCGCATCCAGGAGCACCAAGTCCCTGTTGTGTTGGTGGCGAGGTAACAATCATGCTTCCTTCCTCTGTCCTCTCCCCCCAACCTCGCACAACAGAAATGTGATCAAGGTCTCCCTCATCTGATGAGTCTTCCATCAGTTCATCCTCCACTTCTTCCTGGGCTCCTGCACCTTCCTCACTAGTTTGGCTGCTACCATGTGCCCTGGTAAAACCATCTCCCCCACCCTCACATGCCTGCCGCCTTGGTGCTGCCGACCGTCTGGACCTTGCAGATGTTAGCCCTTCCGCATACAACTCCTCCTCCTCTACTTCCTCCACCTCCTCTTGTGCCACCACCTGACTCCGAATTCTGTTTAACATGTGCTCCAGCATGTAAATCAGCGGAATAGTCATGCTGATAATGGCATCGTCAGCACTAAACATCTTCGTCGCCATTTCAAAACTGTGCAGAAGGGTGCATAGGTCCCTGATCTGAGACCACTCCTCCAGCGTGATTTGCCCCACCTCTGAATCTCGTTGGCCCAGGTTATACGTCAGAACGTATTGCACCAGGGCTTGTCGGTGCTGCCACAGTCGCTGCAACATGTGCAGAGTTGAATTCCACCGGGTAGGCACATCGCATTTTAGCCGGTGAAGTGGCAGGCCCAACGACTTCTGTAGAGATGTAAGTCGCTGAGCTGCGGGATGCGAACGGCGGAAGTGAGCACACAGCGACCGTGCCCTCTGCAGAAGGCCATCTAGTCTGGGATAGTGGGCTAAAAATTGCTGGACAACCAGGTTCAACATGTGAGCCATACAAGGCACGTGTGTGACATTGCCCCGGCGAAGGGCCGCACCCAGGTTTGCAGCATTGTCGCACACGGCCTTCCCTGGTTTCAGGTCCAGTGGAGACAACCATTCATGAAATTGGTTCTCCAGAGCTGACCACAACTCCTCAGCTGTGTGACTCACATTTCCCAGACATTTCAATGTAAAAACCGCCTGATGACGTTGAGCCCTACTGCCAGCATAGTAAGGAGGTGTGCAGGATCCCTTCTGCGCAGTTAGAAAGCTTGTGGCATGACCAGACAGGCTTTGGGTGCAGGTGGAAGACCGAGAGGAGGTTGAGGAGGCAGAAGCAGTGGTGGAAAAATGACATAAAGAGGATTGACGCACAACTCGTGGGGACGGCAAGACTTGGACAGCAGCCCCTTGTCCTGCTGTCACCATAGTTACCCAGTGCCCAGTCAGCGACATGTAACGCCCCTGTCCATGCCTACTCGTCCAAGTGTCTGTGGTGAAATGCACCCTGTCACACACAGAGTTTCTCAAAGAAGCGGTGATGTTGTGTGCGACATGCTGGTGGAGCGCAGGCACACCTTTCTTTGAGAAGTAGTGCCGACTGGGCATCTGGTACTGGGGCACTGCGACGGACATAAGGTCTCGAAAATCCTCTGTGTCCACCAGGCGGAAAGGCAGCATTTCTGTAGCCAAGAGCTTGCAGATGGTGAAATTCAACCTCTTAGCTTTCTCATGGCTAGGAGGAAATGGTCTTTTACTTGTCCACATCTGAGGGACCGAGGGCTGGCTATTGTGCTTAGACGGGGTTGATAAGGGTGTCCCCGGCAAACTGCCGGTCTGTGAGGAAGATGCAGGCGGACATGTTAGGTTGCCTTCATCCAAAGGTGGTGCTATCGATGTCGGACAGCGCTCAAGACCAGATGGTGTTACCACCTCCAAAGAAAATGATGACCTGCCAATCACGCTGGCTGTTGCGGGTAAAGAGGTGGCAGGTCTGCGCCCCAAAACAGGTGTGACTGCTGTCCCCCCAGTCACAGAGGATGAAGAGGCCGCGGATGCACAAGATATGGCAGACGGTGGTTGGCCCGGCCGGCTATGCCGCATTGTAGCACACTGAGCTTCCCACTGCAACTTATGCTTCATGTCCATGTGCCGGTTCATGCATGAAGTACTCAAACTATGTATTTTTTGGCCTCTACTTAGCTTTTGCTGACAAATGTTACAGATAACACGAGTTGGGTCATCTTTATCGATCTGAAAAAATGCCCAGGCTATGCAAGGCTTAGCACCCATGCGACCTGAAGAGCCACCACGACTTGTGGTGAGAGGCAGAGTTGTGTTTGAGGATGCAGTTGTTGACGTGCTTCCAGTACTACGTCTCTGTCCAGGAAGGCGCAACCTGACCTCGTCGTCACTAGCATCTTCCTCCACCTCCTCTGCTGACCTCATCTCTTGGCTGACTGTGGGTTGACAGTAAGTGGGATCTCCGACCTCATCATCATCACCCTGTGCGTTATCACACCCGTCGTCCTCAGAGCCAACCTGTTCCTGCCCTGACAAAAAACTAAAGTTGTCGCTCCAATCAGGTATTTGAGTCTTATCATCGTCTTCCTCATTGTCTCCACCAACAGGAGTTACAGTTTGGGAATGAGGGTCTACATTATGGTCAGAACCTTCTGCGTCTGGTCCTGGATCCGACTCATAAAGATTCTGGGCATCAGTGCAGATCATTTCCTCGTCTGGATTCACAGAAGCGCTGGAGTCGACCTCTGATTCCCAGGCTATAGTATGAGTAAACAGCTCTGCAGACTCAACCATCTGTTCTACCTCATACTCAGACGGGCAGCTGGAGATTTGGGAGCTGTAAGGAAGCAAGTGCGATTTGGGTGACACCTTTGAGGACTGGAGTATTTGTGATGTTGAAGTTGATGTGGAGGAGAGCCCACTTAAAGGAGCACTTGATATCCGTTGAAGCACCTGCTGTTTTTGTGCCTCATCTGGAATTTGTAGCGATTGGCGTGGCCGTAAGAAAGGGATCTTATCACATTGTCCGCTAAAAGAAGTAGACATTTTAGTTTGGCTGGAAGATGGTCTTTCTTCTGCACCTACCCCACGGACACAACCTTTTTTCCCCTTCCCAACACGCCTATTCCCCTTTCCACCAGCAGCAGGCCTTTTTCCACTCATTTTGGTGGTTAACTAATTCACAACTCTGGAGTTGTTTGCACAAAAAAACAATGGATGGTAACCGAGCAGAGCTGAGTGGCCAAACTGTGGTATTAGGCCAAAACTATTGGCTGGGTTAGATGCAGAAAAAAATTATTTTTAATTTGCAACCTGATGGAGGTCAGTATAGATGGACTAATAGACCAAGTCCCACACACCGCTAGAAGCCCAAATATTTTTTCAGAGCTAGATGCAGAAAAAAATTATATTCAATTTGCAACCTGCTGGAGGTCAGTATAGAAGGACTAATAGAACAAGTCCCACACACTGCTAGAAGCCCAAATATTTTTTCAGAGCTAAATGAAGAAAAAAATTATTTTTAATTTGCAACCTGATGGAGGTCAGTATAGATGGACTAATAGACCAAGTCCCACACACCGCTAGAAGCCCAAATATTTTTTCAGAGCTAGATGCAGAAAATTTTTTTATTCAATTTGCAACCTGATGGAGGTCAGTATAGATGGACTAATAGACCAAGTCCCACACACTGCTAGAAGCCCAAATATTTTTTCAGAGCTAGATGCAGAAAAAAATTATTTTTAATTTGCAACCTGATGGAGGTCAGTATAGATGGACTAATAGACCAAGTCCCACACACTGCTAGAAGCCCAAATATTTTTTCAGAGCTAGATGCAGAAAAAAATTATTTTTAATTTGCAACCTGATGGAGGTCAGTATAGATGGACTAATAGAACAAGTCCCACACGCTGCTAGAAGCCCAAATATTTTTTCAGAGATAAATGAAGAAAAAAATTATTTTTAATTTGCAACCTGATGGAGGTCAGTATAGATGGACTAATAGACCAAGTCCCACACACCGCTAGAAGCCCAAATATTTTTTCAGAGCTAGATGCAGAAAAAAATTATTTTTAATTTGCAACCTGATGGAGGTCAGTATAGATGGACTAATAGACCAAGTCCCACACACTGCTAGAAGCCCAAATATTTTTTCAGAGCTAGATGCAGAAAAAAATTATTTTTAATTTGAAACCTGATGGAGGTCAGTATAGATGGACTAATAGACCAAGTCCCACACACCGCTAGAAGCCCAAATATTTTTTCAGAGCTAGATGCAGAAAAAAATTATTTTTAATTTGCAACCTGATGTAGGTCAGTATAGATGGACTAATAGACCAAGTCCCACACACTGCTAGAAGCCCAAATATTTTTTCAGAGCTAGATGCAGAAAAAAATTATTTTTAATTTGCAACCTGATGGAGGTCAGTATAGATGGACTAATAGACCAAGTCCCACACACCGCTAGAAGCCCAAATATTTTTTCAGAGCTAGATGCAGAAAAAAATTATTTTTAATTTGCAACCTGATGGAGGTCAGTATAGATGGACTAATAGACCAAGTCCCACACACCGCTAGAAGCCCAAATATTTTTTCAGAGCTAGATGCAGAAAAAAATTATATTCAGTTTGCAACCTGATGGAGGTCAGTATAGATGGACTAATAGAATGATGCTATGCCCAAAAGATTTTACTTCACTAGGTGCAGTAAAAAAATTGGTATTCTATACACAGGTGTTATATCTTGCAACACAGATAGGCTACTCCACTGACTAACACACTCTGCAATAGGCCAAAAAGGATTAGCTTTGCTAGATTCAGCCAAATGCTGTGAAAAAAACTTGCACAGCACTGGCACAGACCTGCCTGGCAAAAACTGATAGGAACTCATGTAACCTAGTCCTGAAAAGGACTCCAATTACAATTAGTCTTTACTCCCACAACCTATCTATTTAAGAGCACAGACCTCCCTGATAAAAGTCGTAGGAAATGCTGTAACCTAGTCCTTAAAAGGACTGCAATCACAACTATTCCCTACTCCCAAGCTATCTGTAGATTTCAGAGAAAATTGGCTTGAAATTAACAAGGTATAGCACACACAGCAACAGCGGTGCCGTCTAACACGCAGCTGCAGCAGTGAGAAAATGGTGGCGACGGGGAAAATGGCTTGGTCTTATAGGGCAAGGACATGTGACATACACTGCCAATCACACATGCCCTTGCTTGTGTGAAAAAAAGCACTTCGCTCCGTGTGTGCGCTGCTGATAGGCTGACAGATTGCACCTCCCCACTGCAAATGCGGGAAAGAGAAAAAAAAATGGAGATCTTCATTGTTCCTGCAGAGATCCATCCCCTGCCCCTCCCCCCGCCCCGCTGTACACTCAAACTGCGTATTAACATTAATTTTCATCATTACTGAGAAAAAATCCAGTTATGATTTTGGTGCACGAACAGTTATCGAACATAACCTCGAACAGCCGAATTTTTCTCAAATTGTTCGTGTTCGCCGACCGGCTCGAACACCGCCCAAAACAGCTCGAATTTGAGATTGGCGAACAGTTCGAGTAGAACAACGCTCATCTCTAATAGCGAGGACAACTGCGCAGAGGGGGAGGTAGCCATAGCACCACAACAGGCAGGAAAAAGCAGTGGGTATCACAGGTGTGTCAGGTTTGACAGAAAGTAATTCTGGATGTGGCTGTAGAAGGTCGCTTCTCTTGGCCTTGCAGACACCTTCTTGATCCTTTCATCATCCCTCCCTCTCTAGCACCCAGCAGTGATCTCCACCTTCTGCTGCTAATTAACACAACATTGCTGGATCTTTAAATACACTCATTTTTTCCAGAGATTTGCTAGGAGATAGAGTAAAATCCTCGATTCAGGTGTTGAGTTCTGATGGTCAGCTGGATTCTTCTTGGAGTTCCTTTGTGAATTGTAGTCGTGATCTCTCTGGTGTCTTCTCAAAGCAAAGTGTATCCCCTTGTCTGTTTTCCTGGTTTGTCTTTAGTTGCAGTGGGGCTGACTAGTGGTCACCCCTGCCCCTCCCTAACTAGGGCCTAGCTCTAGGGTCAGCCAGGGCTAAGGTATCCTGCTCGGTGATAGGTGCAGAACCTATTTAGGGACGATAGGGGAGTCAGAGTGTTGTTAGATCTGCTTAGTGGGCTCCATTCCCACTTTCCCTAGGTGCTGGGCTTCCCCCCTTTTCCCATCATCATACGCTGGGTTCTTCCCTTACCTAGCATGACAATGGGGTGGCCACAGACACAAGGTGGGCAACTGTTCCCCAGAACACCAAGACTTGCATCCACCACCATCAGTAACCAGGTCTATGTCCTTGTCCCAGCACAGCGTTCAGTTGTCCCTACCCCAGTCCTTTGAATGCAAACACTAATATGCAGCCAACCATACATAGACCAGAATGCTAAACTGCCACATTTCTCGACTGCTTGCACTGGAAATGTTTAGGTTCATGGAGACAGAAGCTTGCCGCAACCTCATGCCGGCGGCCATTCCTCTGTACCCATTCCCCAGCCACCACTATTTCTCTTGGTGTCAACTAACATATTAGGAGGGCACCATCAAGTAACTGGGATCTACCTGTAGCATGTCCTGAACTAACTATGCAATTTGAGAAGAAGAGAAGACATGCACCTAAGCAGTGATCACCTGAACCAATAATCAAAAGTACAAAAGAAGATGAATACAAAATACATCAATTTATTTCGATATCTCTAGACACATATACAAAATAATGGACATACCAACAGAATTGTTAAAACACCATTAAAAATCCAGTGGAACAATCCACTCTATATTAGACCTGGCGCCACTGTGCTCATCAGTAGTGTTGAGCCACCCCCGTAGTGTTCGAGTTCGGTTCGGTTTGTCGAACACCTTCGAACACCATTAAAACCAATGGCAGGCAAACAAAAACACATAGCAACACATAGAAAACACATAGAAAACACTTCAAAGGTGTCCAAAAGCTGACAAGCTGCTCAGAAGACACAACTAACACATGGAAAAGTGACAAGTACATATAGTCATGCGAAAAGAAAAGAGGTGGAGGAGTAAAAGGAGGGGGAGACACAGATATAGGCATGTCATGCCCTTCTAAAACCAAAAAAGTGCGAAGCTGACATGGCCAGTCCGTTCCTGCCCGTGCCACCTCTGTGCCGCCGGGTTTGTACCAGAGCAGCGGTGGACCCTGACGGTCAGCACCCCTCTCCCAAGACTGATGCCTATCCGCTGGTGGGTCTAGCCCCCCCACGGTGGGGGGGGGGAGTAACATCTGCAGAAGAAAGACCATCTTCCAGCCAAACTAAGATGTCTACTTCTTTTCGTGGACAATGTGATACGATCCCTTTCTTACGGACACGCACATTGCTACAAATTCCAGATGAGGCACAAATACAGCAGGTGCTTCAACGGATATCAAGTGCTCCTTCAAGTGGGCTCTCCTCCACCTCAACTTCAACATCACAAATACTCCAGTCCTCAGAGGTGTCAACCCAATCGCACTTGCTTCCTCACAGCTCCCAAGTCTCAAGCTGCCCGTCTGAGTATGGGGTAACACAGATGGTTGAGTCTGCACAGCTGTTTACTCATACTATAGCCTGGAAAACGGAGGTCTGCTCCAGAGCTTCTGTTAATCCAGATGAGGAAATGATCTGCACTGATGCCCAGAATCTTTATAAGTCGGATCCAGGACCAGATGAAGAAGGTTCTGAGCATAATGTAGACCCTCGATCCCAAACTGTAACTCCTGTTGGTGGAGACAATGATGAAGACGATGATGAGACTCAAATACCTGATTGGAGCGACAACTTGACTTTTCGGTCAGGGAAGGAAGAGGTTGGCTCTGAGGACGATGGGTGTGAGAACACACAGGGTGATGATGACGAGGTTGGAGATCCCACTTACTGTCAACCCACAGTCAGCCAGTCGATGAGGTCAGCAGAGGAGGTGGAGGAGGATGTGACTAGCCCAGGGGATGGGGATGACTCGTTACCCGGGCCTTTGCCTGGCCTTGGGGATGTCGCGGTGGTCGGCTCCCGGGCCCGTACCCTGGGGTCACTCTTTAAAAGGGTAGATAATAGTTAATTTTATAAGAGTTCGTGACGCCACCTGTGGTATCTGGTGAGAAGCACCAGCGCTGCAGCAGTTCACTAAGGCCGGTGATAAGGCAGCTCGATGGTATAGCTCCCCACAGGTGGAGCTAGGCCTCAGGGCAGCGTATGCAGGGGGAATGCAGGACAGGCGAGACCCAGCTGGGTCAGAGCAAGAACGGGAATGGACACAGTAGTCACTTCAATACCTTTTACTGGTGGAAATTCAGGCACATCCCGGAGCACTGTAGGGTGAAGGGTGCATATCAGGATCCCACCCAATGAGCGTGTGTAGGGCCTCCTGTTTCTTGCCTCTGCGTAGTAAGTTTCTGACCTGCCTGGAGCTAGGCCTAACTTTGTCTCTGTCCTGTGCTGGCTGACCTTGTGGCAGGGCCTTGTCTTGGAGTTCACGCTCCCAGTATGGGGGGCCTAAGCGTCTCCTGGCTCTGTTACGTATCAGCACCTTCGCGATCCTGGGACTTGTAGTTCTCCATGGATTCCGGTTATGCCTTACTGGGTCATAGAGATCCCGGTAAGCTCAGATCCGGTGTCCGGTAAATGCTTCGGGGTGAGCTGGTTAAGCTCCTCTGCCCCTTATGTAATAACTCGCCACTCGCCTTCGACCTGCTCAGGCCCTCACTAGGCTATACACACTAACGACAGCTTGCCGCGCTTCACCGATCTTATGGTGCCGGCACACCTTAAGCTCTAACTGGGCTCCCTGAATATAGCTAGCAGGAGCCTCGTGCTACACTGCTGAACTATTAACTGAGTTCTCTAGACTAGACTGAGCTCCACTGCAGACTAACCTCCCTTAGGCTTCTCTACTGCAGGAACTCTTCAGAGGAACTGAACTGCCTAGCGGCACCTTCCCTATTTATATCCCTAATGGGCTCCCTCTGCTGGTCTGAGGTGGAAGGTGAAGATGTGTGAATGTTTATGGGGGCCTCTTGTGGAGGATTCCATCAATGCACTCTTCTAGGATCTGTGATACCAAGCACAGCGGGGCGTCACAGATGCTATTGACGACGAGGTTAGGTTGCGCCTTCCTGGACAGAAACGGAGTACTGGAAGCACAACAACAACTGCATCCTCAACCACAACTCTGCCTCTGACCACAAGTCGTAGTGGCTCTTCAGGTCGTATGGGCTGTAAGCCTTGCATAGCCTGGGCATTTTTTCAGATCGATAAGGATGACCCAACTCGTGTTATCTGTAATATTTGTCACCAAAAGCTAAGTAGAGGCCAAAAAATCCATAGTTTGAGTACTTCATGCATGAACCATCACATGGATATGAAGCATAAGTTGCAGTGGGAAGCTCACTGTGCTACAATGCGGCCTAGCGAGCCGGGCCAACCACCGTCTGCCCCATCTTGTGCATCCGCAGCCTCTTCATCCTCTGTGACTGGGGGGACAGCAGTCACACATGTTTTTGGACGCAGACCTGCCACCTCTTTACCCGCAACGCCAGTGTGATTGGCAGGTGGTCAGTTCATTTGGAAGTGGAAACACCTGCTGGTGTTGAGCGCTCTCTGACATCGAGAGCACCACCTTTGGATCAAGGCAACCTAACATGTCCGCCTGCATCTTCCTCACAGACCGGCAGTTTGCTGGGGACACCCTACTCAACCCCGTCTAAGCACAACAGCCAGCCCTCGGTCCCTCAGATGTGGACAAGTAAAAGGCCATTTCCTCCTAGCCATGACAAAGCTAAGAGGTTGAATTTCACCATCTGCAAGCTGTTGGCTACAGAAATGCTGCCTTTCCGCCTGGTGGACACAGAGGATTTTTGAGACCTTATGTCCGTCACAGTGCCCCAGTACCAGATGCCCAGTCGGCACTACTTCCCAAAGAAAGGTGTGCCTGCGCTCCACCAGCATGTCGCACACAACATCACCGGTTCTTTTAGAAACTCTGTGTGTGAGAGGGTGCATTTCACCACAGACACTTGGACGAGTAGGCATGGACAGGGGCGTTACATGTCGCTGACTGGGCACAGGGTAACTATGGTGACAGCAGGACAAGGGGCTGCTGTCCAAGTCTTGCCGTCCCCATGAGTTGTGCGTCAATCCTCTTTATCTCGAAGTTCCTCCACTGCTTCTGCCTCCTCAACCTCCTCTCGGTCCTCCACCTGCACCCAAAGCCTGTCTGGAAATGCCACCTGCTTTCTAACTGAGCAGAAGGAATCCTGCACACCTCCTTACTATGTTGGCATTTGGGCTCAATGGCATCAGTGTTTACTTTGAAATGTCTGGGAAATGTGAGTCACACAGCTGAGGAGTTGTGGTCAGCTCTGGAGACCCAGTTTCATGAATGGTTGTCTCCACTGGACCAGCAACCAGAGAAGGCCGCGTGCGACAATGCTGCAAACCTGGGTGTGGCCCTTCGCCGGGGCAATGTCACACCCGTGCCTTGTATGGCTCACATGTTGAACCTGGTTGTCCATCAATTTTTAGCCCACTATCCCAGACTAGATGGCCTTCTGCAGAGGGCACGGTCGTTGTGTGCTCACTTCCGCCGTTCGCATCCCACAGCTCAATGACTTACATCTCTACAGAAGTCGTTGGGCCTGTCAGTTCACCGGCTGAAATGCGATGTGCCGACACGGTGGAATTCAACTCTGCACATGTTGCAGCGACTGTGTCAGCATCGACAAGCCCTGGTGCAATACATTCTGACGTATAGCCTTGGCCAACGAGATCGAGAGGTGGGGCAAATCAAGCTGCAGGAGTGGTCTCAGATCAGGGACCTAAGAAGTTGACGCGCCCCCTGGGCCGTGGGGTACCCGGAGCCGGGCCGGTAGACGCTGGGGGTTGTAGTCACTGTGGCGGTGACCCGGTCCGTGACCCAGGGCGGTCAATCCAAGGGTAATTAGTATATATGGGTTTTATAATGCCCGACTGCGCCACCTGTGGAGTGCGGCCAATGGGGCCGCCGCTGCGGAACAGTCCTCTGAAGCTGGTGGTTTTGCAGCAATGGTATTATTACTCCCCACAGGAAGAGTGTAGCTTTAGGGCAGTATGGGTGGATGATGGTGATTGTAGTGCAGGGAGTCAGTAATGAACACAGAGTCCGTGTGATGCAGTCCCAAGATCTTTACTCACATTTGTTGCAGTCCAGATAACAGGTACCAGAGCAATCTCCCCCGTCGTGCTGTGCGTACTCAGTGAGGGGCTCAGTCCACCCCCAGATAGCTCCGGAGTACTTAGCAGGACCCCCTTCTGTGTTTCCTTTTTCTGGCCTTCTCCCTGCACCTCACACCCAGTGACACTTCTATCCGGTATCCTCGGGCCTTGGCAAGCGACGTGTGTTCCGTCCCCTGGGTCCTATGTGGCTACCTTCTTAGTGAGACTGGTGTGGACTTTGGCCTGCAGTACATGAAATGCTGCAGCCTCCGGTTTCTAGTTGAGCCTTGCTGTTTCTTCGCTAGTTGAGGGACCGATTCCCCTTATCTGGCCTGACCCCTCTACACGGCCCGTACCCCTAGGGTCCCTTCGGTTCCTGGAGCCTTCCTGCTCCCACTCCTCTCTTCTCCGGCCCGCCTCCGGAGCAGAGCTCATGCAGAGCCTCTGCTCCTGTCACATCTCCTCCTCTGACACATGAGTGCCTTCTTGCTGCACTACCTGCAACATGACCCTCGGATTGTTAGAATTCGAAGTAATCCCGACTACTGGGTTGCCACACTCTTAGATCCCCGGTACAAAAGTAAATTTGCCGAAATAATTCCTGCCATAGAAAGGGATTCACGCATGCAGGAGTATCTGCAGACGCTGTTGCAGAATCTTACATGTGCTTTTCCACAAAACACCAGTGGTGCACGTAGTGAATCTCACAGTTCTAACTTGCCAACCGTGGGACTGTCGAGTCTTCATCACTCAAACCGTAACAGTAACACAGTATCTGCTGGTAACAGCAATTTTGTGGAATCATTTCACCACTTTTTTAGACCATCCTTTGCAAGGCCTCAGGAGACAAGAAGTCTGACACATAGTCAACACTAGTGTTGAGCCACCCCCGTAGTGTTCGAGTTCGGTTCGGTTCGTCGAACACCCGTGTGTTCGCCGAACTGTTCGTCGAACTGTTCATCGAACACCTTCGAACACCGTTAAAACCAATGGCAGGCAAACAAAAACACATAGAAACACATAGAAAACACCTTCAAAGGTGTCCAAAAGCTGACAAACTGCTCAGAAGACACAACTAACACATGGAAAAGTGACAAGTACATATAGTCATGCGAAAATAAAATAGGTGGAGGAGTAAAAGGAGGGGGAGACACAGATATAGGCATGTCATGCCCTTCTAAAATCCAAAAAGTGAGAAGCCGACACGGCCAGTCCGCTCCTGCCCGTGCCACCTCCGTGTCGCCGGGTTTGTGCCAGAGCCGCGGTGAACCCTGATGGCCAGCCCCCCTCTCCCAATACTGGTGCCTGTCCGCTGGTGGGTCGAGCGAGCCCCCCTGTGGTGGAGGCAGCTCTAAGCTTTTTAATTTAAATTGTCTCTCTAATTTGAATGAATACACTTTAAATCCATTTAAAAGGATCTATTGGAGGGCAAGTCTCATGCCAGCAGCCGCGTAATTCCAGCTCCAGTAGCGTCCACTAAAGCTGCTGCAGTTAAAAAGCTTTTATAAGGATCGAGCTCGGCTGTCCACCGCAAGGCATCCTACTGCCAGTCCCAGCCCCTATGCCTTGGGGTGCCTCCTGATGCTCTTCACTGAGTATCCCATGGTCCCGAAGCATTTCCTTTGAAAAAATTAAGTGTCTAAACTACAGGTGGTGTAGCTTGCTTAACAGCCGGGATAATCCGCTGACGAGCAGACACTGCTACTAGGCACAAAGTATTTCCTGGGCTAGATGCAGTTAAAAATTTGTAATTAGATACTCTCGTTGGATGCTGAGAAAGCATTCCATAGAGTCTCCTGGCACGCCATATATGATTCTCTTAAAAAGCTTGGGGTAGGGGTCTAGGGGACCCTTTTATAGCCAAAATCACGGCCCTGTACCGCAATACGTCACCTAGGCTGAAGATAAATGGAACTGTAGCACCCTGAGGGCTCGGTTGCTACAGACGTATTGCACCTCACCCAGAGGTGTGATATCTCACTCTCAGGTAAGGATGGAGTGTGGATCAGGAACCGACACCTGCATGCATTACACCACATTGCCGTGGGGCAGGGCGACCAATATGCCCCTGAGATGGGCACGACAGTCCCTGTCCCTGGCTGAAGTGGGGGGAGGGAACACTGAGGAAGGGGAACCCTGTAGTGCAGGAGCAGGGAGGAAGCAGTTCCTGGGTGCATTGAGAAGGGAGTATAAAAGGTGGGCACCATCTTAGTTCAGTGCAGAGAAGTCTGAGCAGAAGTGGCAGGGAGCAGGGGCTCTGCATGAGCTCTGCTCCGGAGGCGGGCCTAGTAACAGAGGCCCAGGCCTGGAAGAGGGAGAAGGAAGGAAGAGGAGCGGAGAAGGCTCCAGGAACGAGGAATGAAGGGATCCCAGGGGTGCGGACGGGCGAGTCGCCACCGCACGCCCGAATCCACCTGCGTGGAGGGGTCAGGCCAAAGGGGGAGACCGGTCCCCGAACTAGTGGAGGCAGGAAACGACCCTCAGCTAGAAACCGGAGGCTCTGACATTTTATGTGGCGCAGCCCCTCGCTACACCCGCTAGGAAGGCACCACATAGGGTCAGGGAAACTGGCGCCAAGTTTACCAAGAGGAGGCCCGAGGCAGCCGGACAGAAGTGTTGGTAAGAAAGGCCAGACAAAGGACACACAAAGGGGGTCCTGTGAAGTGCTCCAAAGTTATCTGGGAGTTGTCTGAGCCCCTCACCTGGTGAGCACAGTACGACGTGGGCAGCCGTTACCTGCAGACGTGGTCTGGATAATAAGAACTGTGAGTAAAGGCCCTGGACTGCATCACTGACTCCGTGTCATTACTGCTGCTGCCCTGCACCATCACCCCCATCCTCCGCATACACTGCCCTGAGGCTATACTCCTCCCGTGGGGAGTTATGCTACGCTCTGCTGCACCCACAACACCAGCCTCAGCGGTCTGCCCTGTAGCGGCGGTTCACTCTGACCGCAATCCACGGGTGGCGTAGTCGGACATTTAAACATCAAAACCACATAAATAGTTCCGCCACTGGTTTGACCGCCCTTAGCCACGGAACCGGGTCGCCGCCACGAAGACTACAACCACCAGCATCCACCAAAAAGGGTCCGGCTCCGGGTGTCCCAAGGCCCAGGGGGTGCGTCAGAACATTTTCATCACCTTTCACAATCACCAATGGGACAAGGCAGGGATGTCCTCTGTCCCCTCTCTTATACATCCTAGTGACGGAGCACCTGCTCTCATCAATTCGCCATAACCCCAATATTAGGTGGATTGAGGTGGGAGGCACCGAGTACAAGTGCTCTCTATTTGCTGATGATGTCCTAGTATATATCACTCAATCACATATATCCATCCATGCTGTTATGGCTGAAATAGATCACTTTGTTACATGGTAAAATTTTAAAATCAATGCAGCGAAGTCTGAGGCCCTCGATGTCTCCCTCCCCAAATCCATATAGGATTCCATCCAGTCCAACTTTCCCTTTGCCTGGCCCTCACAGGGTATCAAATACTTAGGAATTCCTATTCATAGAGACCTCTCCCATCTATGTTATCTTAATTTTGGGCCCTTTATTGAACAATTCCATACAGACCACGGTTGGCAAGTTAGAACTGTAAGATTCACTACGTGAACCGCTGGTGTTTTGTGGAAAAGCACATGTACACTGCGTTCCAAATTATTATGCAAAAAGTGTTTAGGAGTGATAAGGGAAGAATTTGTTTGTTTGTCAGTTAAACTCATTGATGGTGATGTGTGTCAGGGCTCTTTATATCACTGTAAGCAATTGCAGACACCTGTGCTAATTAGTTTGGCAGGTGTGTCCAATGAAAGGCAAGACTACTTAAGAAGGCTCTCTCACATTATTAAGCAGCATACATTTTCTGCCAAAATGGGAAAGAAAAAGGATGTGTCGGCTGCTGAGAAGCAACAAATTGTGGAGTGTTTAGGTCAAGGCATGACTACAATCAACATTGTGCGATGATCAGGATGAACTGTCTTGGCAATCAAGAAGTATGTAGCTGATTCACAGTACACACGTGTGAGTGCTGATAAGGGCAAATTGAGGACTCTTTCCTACAGGCAATTACGTCAGGTTGAAAGAGCAGCGGCAAAAAAGCCTTGTCATAGCAGCAGACAAGTTTTTGAAGCTGCTTGTGCCTCCAACGTCCCCCGAACAACAAGATGCAGGGTCCTTCAGAGGTTTGCAGCTGTGCATACGCTATCCTGTCGACCTCCTCTATCCACTTCACACAAGCAGAAACGGCTCCAGTGGGCCAAACATTACATGAAGACTGATTTCAAAACTGTTTTGTTCACGGATGAGTGCCGTGCAGCGCTCGATGGTCCAGATGGATGGAGTGGAGGATGGCTGGTTGATGGACACCCCACGCAAACACGGCTACAGCGCCAACAAGGAGGAGTTGGAGTAATGTTTTGGGCTGGAATCATGGGGAGAGAGATTGTCGGCCCCTTTAGGATCCCTGAAGGCGCTAAAGATGAACTCCATAATGTATGTGGATTTTCTCAAACAGCACTTCCTGCCATGGTTCAAGAAGAAGAACCGTGTATTTCACAGCAAGATCATTTTTCTGCATGATAATGCACCATCTCATGCTGCACATAAAACATCTGCATCTCTGGCTGATATGGGCATAAAAGGGGACAAACTTATGGTGTGACCCCCATGCTCCCCTGACCTCTACCCCATTCCGAACCTTTGGAGCATCATTAAAAGGAGTGTCTATGATGGCGGGAGGCAGTTCACATCTAAGCAACAGCTCTGGGAGAGTATTCTGTCCTCATGCAAAACAATTGAAGCAGAAACCATCCAAAACCTGACAAATTCAATGGACGAGAGAGTTCAGAAGCTCCTTTCGAACAAGGGGTCCTATGTGAAAATGTAACATCACCTAGAATAAAGTTTTGAGTTGAAAACTGTTTGATTTCAGTTTCTAACAACCTGCTAATGCTTATAATTTCAAAAATGACCATTTTTTTGGTCTTTATTAAAATGAAAAGGTTGATCGAAAAGTTTGGGGGATCTAAGAGTGTGGCAACCCAGTAGTCATGATTACTTCGAATTCTGACAATATGAGGGTCATGCTGCAGGTAGTGCAGCAAGAAGGCACTTATGTGTCTTGCGCATCTCGGAGCCCCAAAATTATTTTCCGGGCTAGATGCAGCTAAAAATTATTTTTAATTTTAAATCTGGTGGAGCTTATTATAGATGACCTAATAGGATCAGTGCTGCACACTGCTACAAAGCCCAAATTATTTTCCAGTCAAGATACAGATAAACATGATTAGTAATTTGAAAGCTTAAAACGGTTGGTAGGGTGATTTTAACCAATCATCAAGCTTTTACTCTCCCCAGGATGACACAGGGGTAGAAAAGTCGTTTCGGATCCATGATTTGTTCATCTTTATGAACGTGAGTCTGTCTACATTATCAGTGGAGAGCCGCGTGCGCTTATCTGTCAGCACACCACCAGCAGCGCTAAACACACGTTCAGACAGAACGCTGGCTGCGGGGCATGACAAGATCTCCAAGGCGTAAGTGGCTAGCTCCGGCCATTTATCCAGATTGGAAGCCCAAAAAGAGCAAGGGTCCAGTGACACAGTCGTGGCTTCAATGTTTACTTGGAGATACTCCTGTACCATCGTCTCTAGGCGTTGACTATGTGTCAGACTTCTTGTCTCCTGTGGCCTTGCAAAGGATGGGCTAAAAAAGTGGTGAAATGATTCCGCAAAATTGATGTTACCAGCAGATACGGTGGTTCTGTTACGGTTTGAGTGCTGAACACTTGACGGTCCCACGGTTGGCAAGTTGGAACTTTGAGATTCACTACGTGCACCACTGGTGTTTTGTGGAAAAGCACATGTAAGATTCTGCAACAGTCTCTGCTGATACTCCTGCATGCGTGCATCCCTTTCTATGGCAGGAATAATTTCGGCAAATTTACTTTTGTACCGGGGATCTAACAGTGTGGCAACCCAGTAGTCAGGATTATTTCTAATTCTCACAATTCGAGGGTCATGTTGCAGGTAGTGCAGCAAGAAGGCACTCATGTGTGTTGCGCATCCAGAAGCACCAAGTCCCTGTTGTGTTGGTGGCGAGGTAACAATCATGCTTCCTTCCTCTGTCCTCTCCCCCCAACCTCGCACAACAGAAATGTGATCAAGGTCTCCCTCATCTGATGAGTCTTCCATCAGTTCGTCCTCCACTTCTTCCTGGGCTCCTGCACCTTCCTCACTAGTTTGGCTGCTACCATGCGCCCTGGTAAAACCATCTCCCCCACCCTCACATGCCTGCCGCCTTGGTGCTGCCGACCGTCTGGACCTTGCAGATGTTAGCCCTTCCGCATACAACTCCTCC
The DNA here is from genome assembly GCF_046119375.1 of Phyllobates terribilis. Classification (NCBI taxonomy): domain Eukaryota; kingdom Metazoa; phylum Chordata; class Amphibia; order Anura; family Dendrobatidae; genus Phyllobates; species Phyllobates terribilis. The sequence continues at coordinate 51,924,570 of NW_027362770.1, read as the reverse complement.
TCCTCTACTTCCTCCACCTCCTCTTGTGCCACCACCTGACTCCGAATTCTGTTTAACATGTGCTCCAGCATGTAAATCAGTGGAATAGTCATGCGGATAATGGCATCATCAGCACTAAACAACTTCGTCGCCATTTCAAAACTGTGCAGAAGGGTGCATAGGTCCCTGATCTGAGACCACTCCTCCAGCGTGATTTGCCCCACCTCTGGATCTCGTTGGCCCAGGCTATACATCAGAATGTATTGCACCAGGGCTTGTCGGTGCTGCCACAGTCGCTGCAACATGTGCAGAGTTGAATTCCACCGGGTAGGCACATCGCATTTTAGCCGGTGAAGTGGCAGGCCCAACGACTTCTGTAGAGATGTAAGTCGCTGAGCTGCGGGATGCGAACGGCGGAAGTGAGCACACAGTGACCGTGCCCTCTGCAGAAGGCCATCTAGTCTGGGATAGTGGGCTAAAAATTGCTGGACAACCAGGTTCAACACGTGAGCCATACAAGGCACGTGTGTGACATTGCCCCGGCGAAGGGCCGCACCCAGGTTTGCAGCATTGTCGCACACGGCCTTCCCTGGTTTCAGGTCCAGTGGAGACAGCCATTCATGAAATTGGTTCTCCAGAGCTGACCACAACTCCTCAGCTGTGTGACTCACATTTCCCAGACATTTCAAAGTAAAAACCGCCTGATGACGTTGAGCCCTACTGCCAGCATAGTAAGGAGGTGTGCAGGATCCCTTCTGCGCAGTTAGAAAGCTTGTGGCATGACCAGACAGGCTTTGGGTGCAGGTGGAAGACCGAGAGGAGGTTGAGGAGGCAGAAGCAGTGGAGGAACTTTGACATAAAGAGGATTGACGCACAACTCGTGGGGACGGCAAGACTTGGACAGCAGCCCCTTGTCCTGCTGTCACGATAGTTACCTAGTGCCCAGTCAGCGACATGTAACGCCCCTGTCCATGCCTACTCGTCCAAGTGTCTGTGGTGAAATGCACCCTGTCACACACAGAGTTTCTCAAAGAAGCGGTGATGTTGTGTGCGACATGCTGGTGGAGCGCAGGCACACCTTTCTTTGAGAAGTAGTGCCGACTGGGCATCTGGTACTGGGGCTCTGCGACGGACATAAGGTCTCGAAAATCCTCTGTGTCCACCAGGCGGAAAGGCAGCATTTCTGTAGCCAAGAGCTTGCAGATGGTGAAATTCAACCTCTTAGCTTTCTCATGGCTAGGAGGAAATGGTCTTTTACTTGTCCACATCTGAGGGACCGAGGGCTGGCTATTGTGCTTAGACGGGGTTGATAAGGGTGTCCCCGGCAAACTGCCGGTCTGTGAGGAAGATGCAGGCGGACATGTTAGGTTGCCTTCATCCAAAGGTGGTGCTATCGATGTCGGACAGCGCTCAACACCAGCTGGTGTTACCACCTCCAAAGAAAATGATGACCTGCCAATCACGCTGGCTGTTGCGGGTAAAGAGGTGGCAGGTCTGCGCCCCAAAACAGGTGTGACTGCTGTCCCCCCAGTCACAGAGGATGAAGAGGCCGCGGATGCACAAGATATGGCAGACGGTGGTTGGCCCGGCCGGCTAGGCCGCATTGTAGCACACTGAGCTTCCCACTGCAACTTATGCTTCATGTCCATGTGCCGGTTCATGCATGAAGTACTCAAACTATGTATTTTTTGGCCTCTACTTAGCTTTTGCTGACAAATGTTACAGATAACACGAGTTGGGTCATCTTTATCGATCTGAAAAAATGCCCAGGCTATGCAAGGCTTAGCACCCATGCGACCTGAAGAGCCACCACGACTTGTGGTGAGAGGCAGAGTTGTGTTTGAGGATGCAGTTGTTGACGTGCTTCCAGTACTACGTCTCTGTCCAGGAAGGCGCAACCTGACCTCGTCGTCACTAGCATCTTCCTCCACCTCCTCTGCTGACCTCATCTCTTGGCTGACTGTGGGTTGACAGTAAGTGGGATCTCCGACCTCATCATCATCACCCTGTGCGTTATCACACCCGTCGTCCTCAGAGCCAACCTGTTCCTGCCCTGACAAAAAACTAAAGTTGTTGCTCCAATCAGGTATTTGAGTCTTATCATCGTCTTCCTCATTGTCTCCACCAACAGGAGTTACAGTTTGGAAATGAGGGTCTACATTATGGTCAGAACCTTCTGCGTCTGGTCCTGGATCCGACTCATAAAGATTCTGGGCATCAGTGCAGATCATTTCCTCGTCTGGATTCACAGAAGCGCTGGAGTCGACCTCTGATTCCCAGGCTATAGTATGAGTAAACAGCTCTGCAGACTCAACCATCTGTTCTACCTCATACTCAGACGGGCAGCTGGAGATTTGGGAGCTGTGAGGAAGCAAGTGCGATTTGGGTGACACCTTTGAGGACTGGAGTATTTGTGATGTTGAAGTTGATGTGGAGGAGAGCCCACTTAAAGGAGCACTTGATATCCGTTGAAGCACCTGCTGTTTTTGTGCCTCATCTGGAATTTGTAGCGATTGGCGTGGCCGTAAGAAAGGGATCTTATCACATTGTCCGCTAAAAGAAGTAGACATTTTAGTTTGGCTGGAAGATGGTCTTTCTTCTGCAGATGTTACTGTTGCTTTAACACCTACCCCACGGACACAACCTTTTTTCCCCTTCCCAACACGCCTATTCCCCTTTCCACCAGCAGCAGGCCTTTTTCCACTCATTTTGGTGGTTAACTAATTCACAACTCTGGAGTTGTTTGCACAAAAAAACAATGGATGGTAACCGAGCAGAGCTGAGTGGCCAAACTGTGGTATTAGGCCAAAACTATTGGCTGGGTTAGATGCAGAAAAAAATTATTTTGAATTTGCAACCTGATGGAGGTCAGTATAGATGGACTAATAGAGAAAGTCCGACACACTACTAGAAGGCCAAATATTTTTTCAGAGGTAGATGCAGAAAAAAATATATTCAGTTTGCAACCTGATGGAGGTCAGTATAGATTGACTAATACAACAAGTCCCGCACACAGCTAGAAGCCCAAATATTTTTTCAGAGGTACTGTAGATGCAGATAAAAATTATTTTTAATTTGCAACCTGATGGAGGTCAGTATAGATGGACTAATAGAGAAAGTCCGACACACTACTAGAAGGCCAAATATTTTTTCAGAGGTAGATGCAGAAAAAAATATATTCAGTTTGCAACCTGATGGAGGTCAGTATAGATGAACTAATACAACAAGTCCCACACACAGCTAGAAGCCCAAATATTTTTTCAGAGGTACTGTAGATGCAGATAAAAATTAGTTTTAATTTGCAACCTGATGGAGGTCAGTATAGATGGACTTATAGAGAAAGTCCGACACATTACTAGAAGGCCAAATATTTTTTCAGAGCTAGATGCAGAAAAAAATTATATTCAGTTTGCAACCTGATGGAGGTCAGTATAGATGGACTAATAGAGAAAGTCCGACACACTACTAGAAGGCCAAATATTTTTTCAGAGCTAGATGCAGAAAAAAATTATATTCAGTTTGCAACCTGATGGAGGTCAGTATAGATGGACTAATAGAGAAAATCCGACACACTACTAGAAGGCCAAATATTTTTTCAGAGGTAGATGCAGAAAAAAATATATTCAGTTTGCAACCTGATGGAGGTCAGTATAGATGGATTAATAGAACAAGACCCACACACAGCTAGAAGCCCAATATTTTTTCAGAGGTAGATGCAGAAAAAAATATATTCAGTTTGCAACCTGATGGAGGTCAGTATAGATGGACTAATAGAACAAGTCCCACACACTGCTAGAAGCCCAAATATTTTTTCAGAGGTACTGTAGATGCAGATAAAAATTAGTTTTAATTTGCAACCTGATGGAGGTCAGTATAGATGGACTAATAGAGAAAGTCCGACACACTACTAGAAGGCCAAATATTTTTTCAGAGGTAGATGCAGAAAAAAATATATTCAGTTTGCAACCTGATGGAGGTCAGTATAGATGGATTAATAGAACAAGACCCACACACAGCTAGAAGCCCAATATTTTTTCAGAGGTAGATGCAGAAAAAAATATATTCAGTTTGCAACCTGATGGAGGTCAGTATAGATGGACTAATAGAACAAGTCCCACACACTGCTAGAAGCCCAAATATTTTTTCAGAGGTACTGTAGATGCAGATAAAAATTAGTTTTAATTTGCAACCTGATGGAGGCCAGTATAGATGGACTAATAGAGAAAGTCCGACACACTACTAGAAGGCCAAATATTTTTTCAGAGGTAGATGCAGAAAAAAATATATTCAGTTTGCAACCTGATGGAGGTCAGTATCGATGGATTAATAGAACAAGACCCACACACAGCTAGAAGCCCAATATTTTTTCAGAGGTAGATGCAGAAAAAAATATATTCAGTTTGCAACCTGATGGAGGTCAGTATAGATGGACTAATAGAACAAGTCCCACACACTGCTAGAAGCCCAAATATTTTTTCAGAGGTACTGTAGATGCAGATAAAAATTAGTTTTAATTTGCAACCTGATGGAGGTCAGTATGGATGGACTAATAGAGAAAGTCCGACACACTACTAGAAGGCCAAATATTTTTTCAGAGCTAGATGCAGAAAAAAATTATATTCAGTTTGCAACCTGATGGAGGTCAGTATAGATGGACTAATAGAGAAAGTCCGACACACTACTAGAAGGCCAAATATTTTTTCAGAGGTAGATGCAGAAAAAAATATATTCAGTTTGCAACCTGATGGAGGTCAGTATAGATGGATTAATAGAACAAGACCCACACACAGCTAGAAGCCCAATATTTTTTCAGAGGTAGATGCAGAAAAAACTATATTCAGTTTGCAACCTGATGGAGGTCAGTATAGATGGACTAATAGAACAAGTCCCACACACTGCTAGAAGCCCAAATATTTTTTCAGAGGTACTGTAGATGCAGATAAAAATTAGTTTTAATTTGCAACCTGATGGAGGTCAGTATAGATGGACTAATAGAGAAAGTCCGACACACTACTAGAAGGCCAAATATTTTTTCAGAGGTAGATGCAGAAAAAAATATATTCAGTTTGCAACCTGATGGAGGTCAGTATAGATGGATTAATAGAACAAGACCCACACACAGCTAGAAGCCCAATATTTTTTCAGAGGTAGATGCAGAAAAAAATATATTCAGTTTGCAACCTGATGGAGGTCAGTATAGATGGACTAATAGAACAAGTCCCACACACTGCTAGAAGCCCAAATATTTTTTCAGAGGTACTGTAGATGCAGATAAAAATTAGTTTTAATTTGCAACCTGATGGAGGTCAGTATAGATGGACTAATAGAGAAAGTCCGACACACTACTAGAAGGCCAAATATTTTTTCAGAGGTAGATGCAGAAAAAAATATATTCAGTTTGCAACCTGATGGAGGTCAGTATAGATGGATTAATAGAACAAGACCCACACACAGCTAGAAGCCCAATATTTTTTCAGAGGTAGATGCAGAAAAAAATATATTCAGTTTGCAACCTGATGGAGGTCAGTATAGATGGACTAATACAACAAGTCCCACACACTGCTAGAAGCCCAAATATTTTTTCAGAGGTACTGTAGATGCAGATAAAAATTAGTTTTAATTTGCAACCTGATGGAGGTCAGTATAGATGGACTAATAGAATGATGCTATGCCCAAAAGATTTTACTTCACTAGGTGCAGTAAAAAAATTGGTATTCTATACACAGGTGGTATATCTTGCAACACAGATAGGCTACTCCACTGACTAACACACTCTGCAATAGGCCAAAAAGGATTAGCTTTGCTAGATTCAGCCAAATGCTGTGAAAAAAACTTGCACAGCACTGGCACAGACCTGCCTGGCAAAAACTGATAGGAACTCATGTAACCTAGTCCTGAAAAGGACTGCAATTACAATTAGTCTTTACTCCCACAACCGATCTATTTAAGAGCACAGACCTCCCTGATAAAAGTCGTAGGAAATGCTGTAACCTAGTCCTTAAAAGGACTGCAATCACAACTATTCCCTACTCCCAAGCTATCTGTATATTTGTGCGAAAATTGGCTTGAAATTAACAAGGTATAGCGCACACAGCAACAGCGGTGCCGTCTAACACGCAGCTGCAGCAGTGAGAAAATGGTGGCGACGGGGAAAATGGCTTGGTCTTATAGGGCAAGGACATGTGACATACACTGCCAATGACACATGCCCTTGCTTGTGTGAAAAAAAGCACTTCGCTCCGTGTGTGCGCTGCTGATAGGCTGACAGATTGCACCTCCCCACTGTAAATGCGGGAAAGAGAAAAAAAAATGGAGATCTTCATTGTTCCTGCAGAGATCCATCCCCTGCCCCTCCCCCCACCCCGCTGTACACTCAAACTGCGTATTAACATTAATTTTCATCATTACTGAGAAAAAATCCAGTTATGATTTTGGTGCACGAACAGTTATCGAACATAACCTCGAACAGCCGAATTTTTCTCAAATTGTTCGTGTTCGCCGAACGGCTCGAACACCGCCCAAAACAGCTCGAATTTGAGATTGGCGAACAGTTCGAGTAGAACAACGCTCATCTCTAGTCAACACCTAGAGAGGATGGTACAGGAGTATCTCCAAGTGAACTTCGAAGCCATGACTGTGTCACTGGATCCTTGCTCATTTTGGGATTCCAATCTGGAAAAATGGCCGGAGCTCGCCACTCACGCCTTGGAGATCTTGTCATGCCCTGCAGCCAGCGTTCTCTCTGAACGTGTGTTCAGCGCTGCTGGTGGTGTGCTGACAGATAAGCGCACGCTGCTGTCCACTGAGAGTGTAGACAGACTCACGTTCATAAAGATGAACAAATCTTGGATTCGCAAGGACTTTTCTACCCCTCATCCTGGGGAGACTAAAAGCTTGAGGATTTGGTAAAATCACCTCACCAACTGTTTTAAGCAACTGTGGGGCAATTGATGCCACTTAACCCTAGAACGCATGACCATAAAAATCTACACTTTCACATACCTGGGGCCTTTTAGGCCCATGTGCAAATAACATTGAATAACTCAAACTCAAATGACAAACAACTATATACATGAAGAATACCTAGAGCTTCAAAATTCTAACTAAAGTAATCTTGCAGAAAATAGAAAACAATTAACAGGGCGGGCCTCCGAGGCCCCTGGAATGCATTCTAGGGTTAAGTGGTGTCTGTGCCACAATTTTGGGAAAAAATGGAGACTCTTTTTGGAGTCCCCTTGCTGTGTCTTACGTGATGTAGGCATCGTCAATTCCAGGTGGGTTGGGTCGCTCCCCCCCCCCCCTTTTAACTGTAAGAAACTACATACACTATGGCTTGGTGTAACACAGATGGTTGAGTCTGAAGAGCTGTTTACTCAGAGGTCTGCTCCAAAGCTTCAGTGTTTGCTAGTCAGCGTAGAATTTTTAACTGCTTCAAGTCTAGGCAATACTTTAGGCGTAGTAGCCCAGCTGCGAAGCAAGCTGCACCGCCTGTGTATCTAATAAGAATTTTTAAATGCATCTAGCCTAGGCAGACTGTGGGGACCCCCAACCAAACCGAGACGCTCAGCCCCCCTACTGCCCCCTTTCCTTGACAATACAATAATGTAACTCTTACAACTGGATGGGTGAGGATCGGTCACAGCTTTATTAACTCTTTATACTCATTCCATTAGAAAGGCATTTTATTTCTAATATAATTCAGCTTGTTGCAGCATGCCCTGGGTCTCCACTCTGGCAAGTTGGCCAACAAGTGTAACTCTCCAACATGTACTTTCTATTTCCAGGCCATGGAGGATCCTGCGTACTCGTAAGCAGGACTCTGACCCCCACCCATCACTCTTAACGCTTGTTCCACTCCGTCCTGGAGTCCTGACAGGAATATGTCCAGTCCAATATCCATTAAGTGAACACCGTCGGGCCGTATGAGGCCTGCTTTATCTCCTTCCAGTTGTCGGTGTCGTATCAATACACCGCCTCTGTCTCTTCTAAATTTTGCCATCCGAATATTTATTACCCGCATTGTCCGTTCGATGGCCGTGATGTCTCGCGCACCTTGCCATACCGCTATCGGCACAATCTCTGACCATACTATAGTTAGTTTTGTGAAAAATTCTCTGAAGCGCTCAGTGTCTAGTTTCATTATTGCCATTATTTATGCGCTTTTGTGATGACCTAGGTTGTTTCCCCCGGCCTGTATAACTAAGATGACCAGACCTCTTGCCTCTCACCCTACCTTGATTACCTCCATTAGTACCTGTGGCCATAGCAGGCCTCTAATACCTCTCCAGTTGAAATATGTGTTATGAAACTCTAATTTTCTCCCGCCTGGGCGGACTTTCGCCCTTTTTTCTGCCCAATATATATACAAGTGGCCTATCACCCACACTGTTGGCTTAGCGTCACCTGTAAAAGAAACAAACCACGTTAGGATAACAAGTCCGGTCTTATGTATCTCGCCAAACACGTGGATCGCAATCTCCCTATCATCTGAACTTCCGTTTCTGACAGTCCTGCTCTTGCTGCTTCCGTGGCCGTGCCTATGCGGAATGAGTGTGCTCCGTAATCTTTGGGGTGGTTCCCTGCCGATGTTATGCATTTATTAAATATAGCTTGGAACTTGTATCTTTATAATGGCGTTCCATCAATGTGTGATAGGAAGAAATTACTTTGTGATCTGATGGTTATATATGTTTTTACTACTGTTACCCGACTCAGTGTACCGTTTGTGGGTTGTAGAAGTACCTAAGTGCCCCTGCCCGCTGGAACCGTTTTCGATTGGCGCATGCGTAGACGTATTGTATTATTGGCTATGACTACGTCCTGGTGTAATAAGCCTCCACTTGTGGAATTTTGGATTGAGGGGCTAATTCGCTTATGCATAGCGCCCCGAAGAAGGCGATCGCAAATGCAGTAGACAGTAGTGTTGCTTCAAATTGTGAGTGTCATGTTAATGGTGTTAGGGATATGATGTGAGAAATCAGTTTTAGTGACACGGGACGGGACATCTACACTCCTGACTTGGCTGACCCCTTTTCCACCCTTTTATGGATTGTCTGATGATGAATCTTTGTCACATTTCCCCAATTAAGTAGTTGGAAGTGAAATGCTACTCCGGTCAGACACCGCTGCGCTGACGCCCCTGATATGCCCCTCATCATTAGCTGGTGGAGAAATTCTATGGTGACTTGTGATCTGGCTTGTTCACATTGGTCAACCCGTCTGCCTGCTACTAGTCGTGTGCACTCTTCCCATGCCTTACCGTATGCTTGCCACGTCGACGGGGCAACTGACGCTCTGATTAATGGCATCAACTATTCGCCACTAGATCCCATAGGGAAGGTGGGCAACTGTTGCCCGATGGGTGGGCGTTGGGGAGGACCTCTGTGAAAATCTGCCAATTGAAATGTGATAAAGCGTTAGCAGCAGCTTTAGACCCCTCATGATCGTGGCTAGCGCGGACCCATACATTGTGTTTTAGGCACAGGAATGCTGGCCGGCGTAGTAGGCCTAGCACTGGGAGAGACGATGATGCCATCTTATTAATGCAGTGCGCTAGGCTGGTGTTTTTTGTTATGAAGCGTATATTTTTGTTAGCCAGGAGCGCGCCACATATTTCTATTGCTACCACTATTGGGAAGAAAAATTATTTTCAGGTCTAGATGCAGCTAAAAATTATTTTAATTTCAAAGCTGGTGGAGCTTGGTATAGATGGCCTAATACAATGAGTACCACACACTGCTACAAGGCCAAATATTTTTTCAGAGCTAGATGCAGATGAAAATTATTTTTAATTTGCAACCTGGTGGAGGTTAGTATAGATGGACTAATAGATCAAGTCCCACACACTGCTACAAGCCCAAATATTTTTTCAGAGCTAGATGCAGATAAAAATTATTTTTAATTTGCAACCTGGAGGAAGTTAGTATAGATGGACTAAAAGAACAAGTCCCACACACTGCTACAAGCCAAAATATTTTTTCAGAGCTAGATGCAGAAAAAAATGATATTGAATTTGCAACCTGGTGGAGGTTAGTATAGATGGACTAATAGAACAAGTTTCACACACTGCTACAAGCCGAAATATTTTTTCAGAGCTAGATGCAGATAAAAATTATATTGAATTTTCAACCTGGTGGAGGTTAGTATAGATGGACTAATAGAATGATGCTATGCCCAAAAGGTTTTACTTCACTAGGTGCAGTAAAAAAATTAGTATTCTATACACAGGTGGTGTAGCTTGCAACACAGATAGGCTACTCCACTGACTAACACACACTGCAAGAGGCCAAAAAGGATTTGCTTTGCTAGATTTAGCCAAATGCTGTGAAAAAAACTTGCACAGCACTAAAACAGACCTGCCTGGCAAAAAGTGATAGGAACTGATGTAACCTAGCCCTCAAAAGGACTGCAATTACAATTAGTCTTTACTCCCAACCTATCTATTTAAGAGCACAGACCTGCCTGATAAAGGTCATAGGAAATTATGTAACCTAGTCCTTAAAAGGACTGCAATCACAACTATTCCCTACTCCCAAGCTATCTGTAGATTTGTGCGAAAATTGGCTTGAAATTAACAAGGTATAGCGCACACAGCAACAGCGGTGCCGTCTAACACGCAGCTGCAGCAGTGAGAAAATGGTGGCGACGGGGAAAATGGCTTGGTCTTATAGGGCAAGGACATGTGACATACACTGCCAATGACACATGCCCTTGCTTGTGTGAAAAAAAGCAGTTCGCTCCGTGTGTGCGCTTGCTGATAGGCTGACAGATTGCACCTCCCCACTGTAAATGCGGGAAAGAGAAAAAAAATGGATATCTTCATTATTTATGCAGAGATCCATCCCCTGTCCCTCCCCCCGCCCCGCTGTACACTCAAACTGCGTATTAACATTCATTTTCAGCATTACTGAGGAAAAATCCAGTTATGATTTTGGTGCACGAACAGATATCGAACATAACCTCGAACAGCCAAATTTTTTTCAAATCGTTCGGGTTCGCCGAACGGCTCGAACACCGCCCAAAACAGCTCGAATTCGAGATTGGCGAACAGTTCAATTCGAACACCGCTCATCTCTACTCATCAGTCTACTCCGCAATCAGACACTGTAGGGAGAGGTGCTGGTGAGCTAAGGAGAGATTTGCTTGTTTATTAGTTAGTGTAGGCAGAACAGAAATATATTACGCATATCCACATCAACAAACAGTCCTTCTGAGGACTAATCCATCTACAGAGATATCAGGCAGGCAGTGTATATAGGCAGGCAGGCAGTGTATATAGCAGACTGCAGTGCATATAGCACATAACGCTCCATTCTAGTTCTTTCTGCTGCTGCTGATAGACATTTCTAGACATAGGCCCAGGTCTCAGGGGCCAGGAATAATTTTTTTTTGGTTCTTAATCCTCATTATTTGCTCAAAAAGCAATCCAGAGAACACCGTTTTTCTGCGCCATTTGCTTGTTGGCACTGCAGAATACAGCCTGGTCCTTTCCATATTACAGTGCTAAAAATCCAGCTATTTAAATCTGTGGTTTCTCCGTCACACGGATCACATATAGGTTTTCAGAAAATACTGCCATTTCTGGCCACCATTAAAAATTAGTTTCAGTGTGTCAGCAAAGTTTTGGACACTGGTTTGCTGTTAAAAATAGTTACCTACAGGCCAGATATTTAAAACTGTGGTTTCTCCGTCACATGGATCACATATACGTTTTCAGAAAATAGAAAATACTGCCTTTTCTGGCCTCCATTAAAAATGTTTCAGTGTGTCAGTGAAGTTTTTGACACCTGTTTGCTGTTCAAAATAGTTACCTACAGGCCAGGTATTTAACACCTTTACAACCCAAGGTGGTTTGCACGTTAATGACCAGGCCAATTTTTACAATTCTGACCACTGTCATTTTATGAGGTAATTACTCTGGAATGCTCCAATGGATCCCCCTGATTCAGAGATTGTTTTTTCGTGACATATTGTACTTCATTATTGTGGTAAAGTTTCTTCGATATCACTTGCATTTATTTGTGAAAAAAATGGAAATATGGTGAAAATTTTGAAATTTAGCAATTTTCAAAATTTGAATTTTTATGCCCTTAAATCAGAGAGATATGTCACACAAAAGAGTTAATAAATGACAGTTCCCACATGTCAACTTTACATCAGCACAATTTTGGAACCAAATTTTTTTTTATTAGGGAGCTATAAGGGTTAAAATTGACCAGCGATTTCTCATTTTTCCAACAAAATTTACAAAACCATTTTTTTAGGGACCACATCACATTTGAAGTCACTTTGAGTGGTCTTTATGACAGAAAATACCCAAAAGTGACACCATTCTAAAAAGTGCACCCCTCATGGTGCTTAAAACCACATTCAAGAACTTTATTAACCCTTTAAGTGCTTCACAGGAATTTTTGGAATGTGGAAGAAAAAAATTAACAATTAACTTTTTTCACAAAAATGTTATTTTAAACCCAATTTTTTTTATTTCTGCAGGGGTAACAGGAAAAAATGGACCCCAAAATTTGTTGTGCAATTTCCCATGAGCACGCAGATACCCTATATGTGGGGAAAAAACACTGTTTGGGCGCACGGCAGGGTTCGGAAGGGAAAAAGCGCCATTTGACTTTTTGATTGTAAAATTTGCTTGAATAATTAGCGGACGCCATGTTGCGTTTGGAGAGCCCCTGATGTGCCTAAACAGTAGAAACCCCCACAAGTGACACCATTTTTTAAACTAGACCCCTCAGGGAACTTATCTAGATGTGTGTTGAGCACCTTTAACCCTCAGGTGCTTCGCAGAAGTTTATAACATTGAGCCGTAAAAATAAAATTTTCACATTTTTCTCACAAAAATGTTTTTCAGCCCCCAATTTTGCATTTTCATAAGGGTAACAGGAGAAATTGCATGATGCAGTTTATTGTGCAATTTCTCCTGAGTAAGAAGATACTTCATATGTGGGGGAAAACCACTGTTTGGTGCACAGAAGGGTTCGGAAGGGAAGGAGCGCCATTTGACTTTTTGATTGTAAAATTTGCTTGAATAATTAGCGGACGCCATGTTGTGTTTGGAGAACCCCTGTTGTGCCTAAACAGTAGAAAACGGCCCACAAGTGATACCATTTTGGAAACTAGACCCCTCAGGGAACTTATCTAGATGTGTGGAGAGCACCCAGAACCCCCAAAGTCCTTTACAGAAGTTTATAACATGGAGCCGTGAAAATAAAAAAATCAACCTTTTTCCACAAAAATGATGTTTTAGCCCCAATTTTTTTATTTTCACAAAGGTAAGAGGAGAAAATGAACCCCAAAAACTTTTGTGCAATGTCTCCTGAGTACGCCAATACCCCATATGTGGGGAAAATACAGTGTTTGGGCGCACGGCGGGGTTCAGGAGTGAAGGAGCACTGTGTGACTTTTTATACGCAAAATTGGCTGGAATCGAGAGCAGATGCCATGTCGCGTTTGGAGAGCCCCTGATGTGCCTAAATATTGGAAACCCCCCACAAGAGACCCCATTTTCGAAACTACACCCCTCAAAGATTTTATCAATGGGTAATGTGAACATTTTGAACCCAGAGGTACGACACAAAATTTGATAACATTAGCTCATCATATTGAATAAGTTGTCATTAGTCTTGAGCGCAAGTGCTCGCTACTTGAGTTTGCATCGGGTACTCAGGTATGCACCATGTAGTGAAATGTTCGAGTCCCCACCCACATGTTTCACGGTTATTAGACACGACAAAAAAACATGCGGGGGATCGCTCGTGCATGGCAGGCAATCCCCGCAAGGATTTTTTTCCGCGAAGCATATGGGGTGGAGACTCGAGCAAACTCTAGTTGCGCTCAACACTAGTCGCCATATCGTCATCTTTTTTTTTTTTTTTTTTTTTACTTTTGAAAAAATCCCAACCCTAACCCAACCTTAACCCTAACCCTAGCCCAACCCTAACCCGAGAGTTTATTTTTTATGCCGTTCCTCGTGCGGTATAAGTGATTAGACGTCTTTATTCTTCAGGTCGGTGCGATTACAGCGATACCAGAATCATATCGGGTTTTTATGATTGACATCGCCATATTTTGAGAGCTATAATTTTTCCATATTTTGGCCGACAGAGTCATGTGATGGCTTGTTTTTTGCGGGATGAGTTGACGTTTTTATTGTTGCCATTTTCAGGCACATGACTTTTTTGATCGCTTTCTATTCCGATTTTTGGGAGGCAGAATAAACAAAAACCAACAATTCAGGAATTGCTTTTTTTGTTTTCTTATGCTGTTCCACGTGTGGTAAAATTGATAAGGTAGCTTTATTCTTCGGGTCAGTATGTTTACAGCGGTACCACATTTATATAATTTTTCTGTGTTTTGGCGCTTTTACACAATAAAAGCAATTTTATAGAAAAAATTTTTTTTTTGCATCACTTTATTCTGACAGCTATAACTTTTTATTTTTCGGCTGATGGAGCTGTATGGTGGCTTGTTTTTTGCGGGACAACTTGACGTTTTCAGCGGTAAGATTTTTATTTAAATTCGTCTTTTTGATCGCGTGTTATTCCATTTTTTATTTGGCGGTATGGTGATAAAGCATTGTTTTTTGCTTTGTTTTTTTTTTTTTTTTTACCGTGCTCACTGAAGGGGCTTACTAGTGGGACAGTTTTATAGGTCAGGTCATTCCAGACACGGTGATACCAAATATGTGTACTTTTATTGTTTTTTTTTTTGTTTTTTTCATAATAATATTTATTGATGGGTACATTATATTTTTTATTTTTGATGGATTATTTTTTTATTTACTTTTTTTATATTTTTTTTAAAAAATTTTTTTTTTCATTTTTTAACATTTTTTAGACTTTATTCTGTGTCCCACTCAGGGACTTTCACTTTTTTTTATTCTGATTGCCTGTATAGCACAGGAATGCAGCACCATCCCTGTGCTATACAGGCTGTCAGTGCTGCACAGGGAGAAGATACTTTGGTCATGCACTGCGCTTGACCAAAGAATCTTCCTACTGTCTAGTGACCCGGATGTTGTCATGACGACATTGGGTCATCATGGCAACATCCAGGAAGTCACGGAGACAGCGCTGGAGGCCAGAAGAGGAGGTGAGTATTGCGATCACCTCCCCTTGCCACCACAATGCTGTGATCCCGGTGTGCCGTCCCCACATTACACAAGCACGTGTCCCACAACATTAGCCGTGCCTTCAGCAATGCAGTTACCGGGAAAGTACACCTAACCACGGACACTTGGACAAGTGCTTGTGGGCAGGGATGGTACATCTCGCTGACGGAACACTGGGTTAACGTAGTAGAAGCTGAGACCCAGTCGTATCTTGGGACGGAACACGTCCTCCCGATGCCGAGGATTGCTGGCCCTAGGTCAATCAGGGTTGCCCCCACAGTCTACAGCTGCTGCACCTCATCCTCCTCCTCCTTTTCAGCTTCCATCTCCGAAATGACCACATCAGTCACAAGCTGGAAGCACTGCCTCAGTCAAGCGGGCTGTGCTGAAGCTAATATGCTTAGGTGGCAAACCACACAATGCTGAAAAGTTGTGGACAGCTCTGAAAAAGCAAGCAGATCTGTGCCTGACACCACTGAACCTACAGTCAGGCATGGTCATGTGTGACAATGGCCGGAACCTGGTGGCGGCTCTGAGGTGAGACGAGCTCACACATGTACCATGCCTGGCCCATGTGCTTAACCTCGTGGTTCATCAGTTTCTCAAAACCTACCTGGAGCTGCCGGATCTGCTCATCAAAGTACGCAGCCTGTGTGCCCATTTTAGAAAGTCAGCTACAGCTTCCGCCGCCCTTGTCGTGCTTCAGCAGCGTTTGCAGCTTTCGGCTCACCGACTGGTGTGTGATGTCTCCACACGTTGGAACTCTACACTGCAGATGTTGGGAAGAATTTGTTAGCAGAAGAGGGCAGTTGCTCACTACCAGCATCAACAAGGCTGTATTCAGTTCAGACTCCACACAAGACCTCAGGAGTGGACATGGATTTCAGACATCTGTACCATCCTCCAAAATTTTGAGGACTCCACCAAGATGGTGAGCGGCGACGATGCCATAATTAGCGTCACCATCCCACTTCTCTGTCTGGTGAAACACTCTCTGCTCACAATCAAAGAGGATGCATTGCAGGTGGAGCACGATGACATGGAGCAAGGAACCATACAGAGTGATTACACAGCCCAGCCTCATCTAATCCCAACATGGATTAGGTCACAATGAGGTAGAGGAAGAGGAGGAGGAAGGACAGGAGCAAGTTTCCTCCTCTATAGCCGGTACTATCTTCACAACTGTCATACCGTCTGTTCAGCGTGGATGGCCTGAGGACAGAGAGGAGGAGGAGGAGAGCATGGTCAGTCGCCTTCTTGGTGAGGACATGGAAATCTTGCCTGTTAGCAGTGTGGCACGCATGGCTGAATTTATGTTACGCTGCCTTTCCCATGACCCTCGCGTTCTCAAAATTTTGGGTGACAGTCATTACTGGTTGGTGACACTTCTAGACCCCTGCTACAAGGAGAACTTTATATCTCTTATTCCTCAGGCAGACAGGTCTACAAAAAAGGCACAAAATGGGGCAATGCCAGAAGGCCCTATTTTCTGAACTATTAAAAAAATTCCCATCTGAAAACGTTGGCGGAAGAGGTCACAGTTTGTTGGATAACCAAGGACTACAGGCAAGAGAGACACAACAATCCAACAGAGGCAGGGGAACACTGTCAAAGTTCTGGGAGAATTTTCTCAGCCCCCCCCCCCCCATCGCACAGGCCCTGAGGCGCGGGATACTCTCACAAGGAGTGCAAAGTTTGGGAACATGCTGAGGGAGTACCTTGTCGACCGTACCAACGTCCTCTATGATTCCTCTGTGCCTTATAATTATTGGTTATACAAGCTGAATATGAGGAATGAACTGGCTCTCTATGCCTTGGAGGTCCTGGCCTGCCCTACTGTTAGCGTTTTATCAGAGCGGGTTTTAAGTGCCGCTGATGGAATTATAACTGATTAGCGCATCCACCTGTCAACTGAAAAGGCTGATAGGCTGACTTATAACAATGAACAAGGGCTGGATTGGGCCAGACTTCTCAACACCACCGAATGAAAGCAGCATAACATAAACTTAAATCCAATGTCTTTTTTTGGGAGGTGTATTCCCATGCACCTTTTCACACCCACACATGGGTACACACTTCCTGATTTTGGTTATTTGTTCTTGTCCTCCTCCTTCTCTTTATCCTCCACCACTATATCACCAGGGTGACCGTGGTCCGTGATACAACACCCACATAATTTTTTTAAAGGGTGTTTATGATGCCCGTAAAAAATGTTTTTCATTCAGTATGTTCATGTATACCCCCCAGGGGTAAATGTTTGTCTGCCCATACACTTAGTGCATGGGCATTACAAGTATAGGAGACCTGCTCCTTTATAATGAGAACATTTTTTTATGAGGCCTTCTAAGTTTCTTCCAAGGGGCATTGGAGTGCCTTCCAATTTTTTTTTCAGCCCTTGCATTCACTGCACAGGCCAACACTATGTGAGACCCACTTCCTAATAATGGGAACTTTTTTCATGAGGCTCTCTATGTCTCTTCTAAGAGGCATTGGAGTGCCTCCCAATTTTTGGCAACCCTTGCATTCACTGCATAGATAAACACAATGGAAGACCTACTTCCTAATAATGGGAACATTGTTTTCAGGAGGTCCTCCTCTAAGTCTCTTCAAAGGGGTATTGGGGTGTGTCCAAATTTTCAAAGGGACATTGTGGCGCGTCCAAATTTTTGGCAGCCCTGCCACTCACTGCATTCGTAATAACAGTATAGGAGACCCACTCTTTAGTAATGGGAACAACAAAGCATTGCCGGCTGATGGCACTCTAAGAATAGCGAAGGCCGACTGCTAGAACTTTAAGAAAAGTAAAGGCCACCTGATGGCCCTATAAAAATAGGCTTTGTGACTTTCAGAGTTCCTCCTTCATAAATGAAACAGAATGTGTCTGATCATGTCTAACACATCACATGGCCAGATAAGGTTGTAAAATGTTAAAATGACATTTCCTGTTGAATGTATTTGTCACAGTTGAAAGCAATACAAAAGTGCAAAACTGCATCAAAAACACTAAGTGTAAGCATAGCCTATGGTGTGGAGACGTATTTTTGTTTTTGGTTATTTATTTTGCCTTATATACAAGTCATTATGCTGGAAAGGATGTTCCTTAACATATTTCCCAGGAAAATCCATTTTGGTTTTGTTTTTGTATGTTTTATTGTGAGTCCGTAAAAGTGGCATAATACCTCTGACAACATTGTGGACAGCAGTGACCTGGGAGTCAGAAATGCTTCCAGGCGTCTTCCCCATGCAGTTCCCATGTCATTTGAGCACTGTTCCCATTGATTTGGGCAATTTTTAGGCTCTCTACAGACTGCCTGGCGGAGCCGCCTAAAAAATGCTCGAGTTTCCCAAATACTTACATTGGGCTCGTTGCTCGGGTCGAGCACCCGAGTATTCCAATTTGCTCGACCCGAGCAACGAGCACTCAAGCATTTTAGTGCTCGCCCGACACTAGTTATTTATATAATTGGGTACATTCTTTTAATAGGAATCTGGCAGAATGACTGCTGAAACCAAGTCCCGCTGCCTTGCCACCTGTTTGTTTTCACTCAATCTCCATCCCCTACATTTACAGCATAAATCAGAAGCAAGTGTTTGGAGTGGGCTTAAAGGGAATCTGTCACCACTTTGGAATTATCAGACCTCTACTATGGGCATACAGGGTATAGAAAAGTAAATCTATACTTACCTGTGTGGCCCATGGTAGAGGTTTGATTGCAGAGACAAGCGCTTTAATCAATTTTATTTTGTACAGGCTTGGCATACGTGGGACGCCAAGCAATCTCAGCCTATGTGCTTATTATTCCCCCAAATCCCCACCTATATGCTTAATTATCATATTACCCTCCTCCCCTGCACGTCACAGGACCCTGTGACACAGGGCCTGTGACATGCACTGTTCTCTCTGACCTCCCGGGCATGCGCAAAGCGCCGCTCACATAGAGCGCGCTTTGCTTCATCCCGGCCCCGTCTGTCTGTGCTCTGCCCTGCTGGGTTCTATTGTGCAGGCACCGACAAGTGACAGTGACTCCCCGGCACCTATGCAATAGAAACCTGCGGCGCAGAGCACAGGCAGACGGTGCAGGGATGAAGCAAAGTGTGCTCTATGTGAGCGGCGCTTTGCGCATGCCCAGGAAGTCAGGGAGCACAGTACACTTCACAGGGTCTGTCACAGGGCCCTGTGATGTGCAGGGGAGGGGTGGAATATGATAATTAAGCATATAGGCGGGGATTTGGGGGAATAATAAGCACATAGGCGGGAATTGTTTGGCATCCCCCAGACACCAAGTCTGTACAACATGGAATTGATTAAAGCGCTTTTCTCTACAATCAAATCCCTACTATGGGCCAAAAAGTTATGTATAGATTTACTTTTCTGTACTCTGTATGGCCATAGTAGAGGTTTGATAACTCCAAAATGGTGACAGATTCCCTTTAAGGTGCTCCACATGCCATTGTTAAAGCCTGGCATCAGGATTTTGCTAAGTAAACTACTGACAGTGTCAGGTTGGCGCAGTTACACTGATTAAAATGATACCTGGGTTGATGAAATCAGTCTTGTGGCTGTTGCTTAAACTTTATTTGCAGTTTGGAGTTAATTAGATTCTTGTGTTTCGGGGCAGGCCGGTGGGCGCCTCTTTTTTTGATGCTCTGTTCCCATATTCATCCTTATGGACTTAAATGACAGATCACTGATCCTTCAGTGACCTGCCTCCTATTTTAAATACTGTGCTTGTGAAGTTCATATTGTGTCTTTTAAAAAAAAATTTAACTACAGCAAAATTGCACTGGCGGATGCCCATGCGCTGTAACATCTATCGCTTGCCGCTAAAAAAATTTGGCTGCAGCAAAATGGCACCACCAGTGGCGCTTGCGCAGTAGAATCTATCGGAAAGTTGCCAGATAGATGCTGCTGCACAAGCGCCAGCAAGCAATAGATGCTACTGCGCAAGCGCTTGCGGAGGAACCATTTTGCTGTAGCCAATTCTTTTTCCACAAACAAAATGGCGTCACCAGCAGCGCTTGTGCAGTAGCATCTATTGCTAATGCACATGTGCGTCCGCTGGCGCCATTTTGCTGTAGTTAAATTTTTTTTAAAAGACCACAATATGAACTGCACAAATGCAGTACAGTGCAAGAAACAGGGGCTTTGATCGGCAGTAACATCGATACCGCCGGTCAGAGCACAGCGGGATCACACTGTCAGATGTCAGCGTGATCCCGCAGCTGTGACCCGTGGTAAAAAGCTTACCACGGGTCACAGGCATTGATGGATGACACTATTACCCCCATCAGCTGATGCCTGATGTCACTTTAAACAGCGAGCGCAGGCACCACTGAGTTAAAATTAATAAATATTCAAATAAAAATAAAAAACACATTATACGCATCTACACCTACTCCCCGATGCCTATGTCACCTGTAATAAAGAAAAAATAATAAACCACCATAATCCTTACCTATCCGCCATAAACCAGGTAATCCTTAGTGTCCCACGCAGAACTCACCGATAGGACAGTCACATCGGTAGAGGTCAACCTTTGAACTGGAATCAAGATTTTGCTAATTTGCTGGTGTGCTTAGGGTCGTTGCCTTGTTGAAACACCCATTTCAGGGGCATATCCTCCTCAGCGTAAGGCAACAAGACCTCTTCAAGTATTTTAATATATGCAAACTGGTCCATGATCCCTGGTATGCGGTATATAGGTCCCATACCATAGTAAGAGAAACATGCCCATATCATGAGCCTTTGCCATTCTGGCTATTCTTCGATCCATTCAAATGGTTGTCTTTAGTTTTGAGTGAGCACTAAAATGCTCGGGTGCTCGAAGCTCGGGCCGAGCTCGCCGTGATACCCGGGTGCTCGACCCGAGCAACGAGCCCAATGTTAGTCTATGGGAGACCTGAGCATTTTTGCGTCTGCACCCCCGGCAGTCTGTAGAAAGCCTAAAAAGTGCCCAAAACGATAGTGACTGTGCTTAAAAGACATGGGGACAGCATGGGTATTGCCCCAGGAAGCATTTCTGACCCCCAGGTCACTGCTGTCAACAATATGGTCAGAGGTATTAAGCCACTTTTACGGGCCCACAATAAAACGTTCAAAAACGAAACTGAAAAGGTTTTCCTGTGAAATATGTTAAGAAACTTCCTTTCCAGGGTAAAGACTTGTGTATAAAGTAAAATCAATAACCAAAAACAAAAATACTCCTCCACACCTTGGGCTATGTTCACAAGTAGCATTTTTTATGCGTTTTTGCACTTTTGTATTGCTTTCAACCGTGACAAATGCATTCACCGGGTCATTTTAACATTTTACAATCTTATCTGGCCATGTGCTGTGTGACACATGCATACAGTGCTGAAAAGACATGGGAACAGCATGGGGAAGACCCCTGGAAGCATCTCTGACACCCAGGTCACTGACTAAAAGTGTGGCCATCAGAAGTGATCCTTGCCGCATCAGAAGATGCAGATATGCAACTATCCCCGTGCAAGTCCTTGTCCCAGTGCAGTGTTCAATTGTACCTCCCCGATTCCTTGCAATGCAAGCACAAGTATGCAGCCTGCCACCCACCCACCCCCAGGCTGCAATACCATACTGCTAGCTTGCTTTCACTTGAAATTGGGCCTTTTCGGCATGTGGAGGCGGAATCTGGCCACCACGTCATGGCTGCGTCGGCGGCCTGGTATCCATACTCAGTCCCCAGCCGCCCGGTGGCCGGGTGTCCACGCTAGGTCCCCAGCTGCCAGGGGGTGGCCGGGTGTCCATACTCGGTCCCCAGCCGCCCCGCGGCCGGGTGTCCACAGACGGTCCCCAGCCGCCTGGGGGCGGCCAGGTGTCCATAAACGGTCCCCAGCCGCCCCTATTTCTCCTGTCAACTTCCCCCCACACACTTTTCTTAGCCCTGCCAGCTTTAGGGCAGCATTGGACTAGCCCACCAGAGAACCAGACATCTGCTTTGTTTTCTTGGAATGCAAGCGTAAGTGTGCAACCTGCCACCTACCCACCCCCAGGCTGCAATACCATACTGCTAGCTTGCTTGCACTTTGAATTGGGCCTTTTAGGCATGTGGAGGCAGAAACTGGCCACCACGTCATGGCTGCGTTGGCGGCCTGGTATCCATACTCAGTCCCCAGCCGCCCGGTGGCTGGGTGTCCACGCTTGGTCCCCAGCTGCCAGGGGGCGGCCGGGTGTCCATACTCGGTCCCCAGCCGCCCCGCGGCCGGGAGTCCACACACGGTCCCCAGCCGCTTAGGGGCAGCCGGGTGTCCATAAACGGTCCCCAGCCGTCCCTATTTGAAGGACAGCCTAACCACCAACACGTGGACAAGTGAATGTGGCCAGGGATGGTCCATCTCATGCCTTCACACTGGGTTAATATTGTGGAAGCGGGGACACAGTTGAACACTGGGATGCAACACGTCCTCCAGACATAGAGGATTGCGGGTCTTGGGTTAATCAGGCTTCAACACAAAGTTCAAAAGGTAGACAGCAGCAGTGGTCGGCCTCCTGCACAACGAGTAAATTATTCATGATCATGAGGCCATCCATCTCCTTAGCTTTCTGATCCTTGGAATGCAAGCGCATGTATGTAGTAGCGGCTAGGCCTAAGGTGGTCAGCGTTTTGGCGCATATACTACCTCCTCCGAGTATTGCTGGATGTTTTCCTGCTACTATCTCAGTTCTATGACTCCCATTAAAACAAAGATTCAGGTGATGAATGATGAGGTGGTGGCAAAGGAGAAAGAGCAGGAGGAACAGGGACCATTCACATCAATATCAGTCCAGTCAACCACACATGTCTTGTAGGATATGTTTCTGTACCAAAGGAGCGGTTCAGCTACACAGTTATAGGGCATACAGTGAGTGCAATGCCTACCAAAAATTCCGAGGCACTTCAATGCCCCTTGGAAGTGACATGGAGGTCAGAGGGCATTAACTATATAGTTTTGTCCATTTATAGCAACTGGGTCTGCTGTGCACTGTTTGCCTAAGCAGTGAATGGAAGGCTTTCCAAAAATTATGAGGAACTGCAATGCCCCTTGAAACAGACGTGGATTACAGCATACTAAAAACCTTCTACCCATTATTGGGGAGTGGGTCTCCCTTAGTGTTCACCTATGCATTGAAAAGCAAAAGCTTAACAAGACTGTGTTAATGCCCCTGGGGAAAGTGGTGGAGGTCGCAGTAGCTTAACAAGGTGGTTTTAATACCCCTTGGAAGAGACGTGGAGGTCGCAAAAGCTTAACAAGACGGTTTTAATGCCCTTTGGAAATGTGTTGGAGGTCGCAGTAGCTTAACAAGACGGTTTTAATGCCCCTGGGAAAAGTGGTGGAGGTCGCAGTAGCTTAACAAGACGATTTTAATGCCCCTTGGAAGAGACATGGAGGTCACAGTGGAATAAAAAGACAATATCAATGCCCCTTTAAAATGTGGTGGAGGTCGCAGTAGCTTAACAAGATGGTTTTAATGCCCCTTGGAAGAGATGTGGAGTTCGCAGTAGCTTAACAATACGGTTTTAATGCCCTTTTGAAAAGTGGTGAAGGTCGCAGTAGCTTAACAAGACGGTTTTAATGCCCCTGGGAAAAGTGGTGGAGGTCACAGTAGCTTAACAAGACGATTTTAATGCCCCTTGGAAGAGACATGGAGGTCACAGTGGAATAAAAAGACAATATCAATGCCCCTTTAAAATGTGGTGGAGGTCGCAGTAGCTTAACAAGATGGTTTTAATGCCCCTTGGAAGAGATGTGGAGTTCGCAGTAGCTTAACAATACGGTTTTAATGCCCTTTTGAAAAGTGGTGAAGGTCGCAGTAGCTTAACAAGACGGTTTTAATGCCCCTTGGAAGAGCCATGAAGTACAGCATCTTAAAAACATTATTCCCATTATTGAGGAGTGGGTCTCCCATAGTCTTTGCCTATGCCTTCCAAGCAAAAGCTGCCATAAATTATGAGGGAGGAACTTGCAATCCTGGCAAATCGGACCAAGGTCACCCTGGTGGTATAGTGGTGGTGGAGGCTGAGAATAAGGAGAAGAGCAAAATACAGCTGAAATGAGGAAGCGTATACCCATGTGTGGGTGTGAAGCGATGCATGTGAATACACCTCCCGAAATAGCACAATGGATTTGACTTTATGTAACTCTGCTGTCATTTGTTGTTGATGAGAAGTCTGGCACAATCCAGCCCTTGTTCATTTTGATAATGGTCAGCTTGTCAGCATTGTCAGTTGGCAGGTGAGTGCGCTTATCAGTTATAATTCCACCAGCGGCGCTAAAAACATGCTCCGATAACACGCTAGCGGCAGGGCAGGCCAGGACCTCCAAGGTGTACAGAGGGAGTTCATTCCACGTGTCCAGCTTGGATACCCAATAATTAAAAGGCACAGAGGAATCACGAAGGACGTTGGTACGGTCGGCAAGGTACTCCCTCACCATCTTTTGAAACTTTCCACTCCTTGTGAGAGTACCCCGTGCCTCAGGGCCTGTAAGCTGGGCGGGTCTCAGAATACTGTCGCAGAATGTTGACAGTGTTCTCCTGTCTCTTCTGGATTAGAGTTGCGTCTCTTTCACCTGTACGCCTTGGTCGATCAACGAACTGTGACCTCTGCCACTAGTGTGTTCAGATGCCAATTTTTTTAACAGTTCTGCAGCAAGGGCCTTCTGGTACTGCCCCATTTTTGTAGACCTCTCCACCTCAGGAATAAGAGAGTGAAAGTTCTCCTTGTAGCGGGGGTTTAAAAGTGTCACCAACCAGTAATGACTGTCACCCAACATTTTTACAATGTGAGGGTCACGGTTAAGGCAGTGTAACATAAATTCAGCCATGCATGCCAGACTGGTAATGGGTAAGACTTCCGTGTCCTCACCAAGATGACGACTGACCATGCTCTCCTCCTCCTCCTCCTCCTCCCCCCTTTCCCCAGGCCACCCACGGTGAACGGACAGTATGACTGTTGTACAGGTACTACCGTCTACAGCGCATGATACCAGCTCCTGTTCTTCCTCCTCATCCTACTCCTCCTCCCCCTCATTGTCCCCCAATGCACGTTGGGATGAGATGAGGCTGGGCTGTCTATAATCACCCGCTATGGCTTCTTTATCCATCTCATCATACTCTGGCTGCAATGCCTCCTATTTAATTCTCTGCAGAGAACGTTGCAAAAGACACACAAGTGGGATGCTGACGCTAATGATGGCGTCATCGCCACTCACCATCTTGGTGGGCTCCTCAAAGTTTGTCAGGATGGTGCATATGTCAGACATCCAGGTCAACTCCTGAGGTCTTATGTGTGGAGTCTGACCTGAATATTGATGGCCTTGTTGCAGCAGTACTCCACAACTGCTCTCTTCTGCTCACAAATCCTTTGCAACATGTGGAGGGTAGAGTTCCAACGTGTGGGGACATCACACACCAGTCGGTGATTCATAAGCTGCAAACGCTGATGCAACACAGCAAGGGTGGCGGAAGCTGTAGCCGACTTGCGATAATCAGCTGACAGGCGGCGTACTTTGACGAGCAGATCTGGCAACTCGGGGTGCGATTTAAGAAACCGCTAAACCACGAGGTTAAGCACATGAGCCAGGCATGGTATGTATGTGATCTCGCCTCGCCTCAGAGCCGCCACCAGGTTACGGCCATTGTCATACACGACCATGCCTGGATGTAGGCTCAACAGGCCCAGCCACAGATCTGCGTGCTGTTTCACAGCTGTCCACAACTCACAAGTAGTGTTGAGCCAACCCCGTAGTGTTCGAGTTCGGTTCGGTTCGTCGAACACCCTTGTGTTCGCCGAACTGTTCGTCGAACTGTTCGTCGAACACCTTCGAACACCGTTAAAACCAATGGCAGGCAAACAAAAACACATAGAAACACATAGAAAACACCTTCAAAGGTGTCCAAAAGCTGACAAACTGCCCAGAAGACATAACTAACACATGGAAAAGTGACAAGTACATATAGTCATGCGAAAAGAAAAGAGGTGGAGGAGTAAAAGGAGGGGGAGACACAGATATAGGCATGTCATGCCCTTCTAAAATCCAAAAAGTGAGAAGCCGACACGGCCAGTCCGCTCCTGCCCGTGCCACCTCCGTGTCGCCGGGTTTGTGCCAGAGCCGCTGTGGACCCTGACGGCCAGCCCCCCTCTCCCAATACTGGTGCCTGTCCGCTGGTGGGTCGAGCAAGCCCCCCTGTGGTGGAGGCAGCTCTAAGCTTTTTAATTTAAATTGTCTCTCTAATTTGAATGAATACACTTTAAATCCTTTTACAAGGATCTATTGAAGGGCAAGTCTCATGCCAGCAGCCGCGTAATTCCAGCTCCAGTAGCGTCCACTAAAGCTGCTGCAGTTAGAAAGCTTTTATAAGGATCGAGCTCGGCTGTCCACCGCAAGGCGTCCTACCGCCAGTCCCAGCCCCTATGCCTTGGGGTGCCTCCTGATGCTCTTCACTGAGTATCCCGTGGTCCCTAAGCATTTCCTTTGAAAAAATTAAGTGTCCAAACTACAGGTGGTGTAGCTTGCTTAACAGCCGGGATAATCCGCTGACTAGCAGACACTGCTACTAGGCACAAAGTATTTCCTGGGCTAGATGCAGTTAAAAATTTGTAATTAGATACTCTCATTGGATGCTGATAAAGCTTTCCATAGTCTCCTGGCGCGCCACATATTATTCTCTTAAAAAGCTTGGGGTAGGGGTCTAGGGGACCCTTTTATAGCCAAAATCACGGCCCTGTATCGCAATGCGTCACCCAGGCTGAAGATAAATGGAACTGTAGCACCCCCAGGGCTCGGTTGCTGCAGAGGTATTGCACCTCACCCAGAGGTGTGATATCTCACTCTCAGGTAAGGATGGAGTGTGGATCCGGACCCCGACACCTGCATGCATTACACCACATTGCCGTGGGGCAGGGCGACCAATATGCCCCTGAGATGGGCACGACAGTCCCTGTCCCTGGCTGGAGTGGGGGGAGGGAACACTGAGGAAGGGGAACCCTGTAGTGCAGGAGCAGGGAGGAAGCAGTTCCTGGGTGCATTGAGAAGGGAGTATAAAAGGTGGGCACCATCTT
Organism: Phyllobates terribilis; assembly: GCF_046119375.1. Classification (NCBI taxonomy): domain Eukaryota; kingdom Metazoa; phylum Chordata; class Amphibia; order Anura; family Dendrobatidae; genus Phyllobates; species Phyllobates terribilis. The sequence continues at coordinate 51,897,411 of NW_027362770.1, read as the reverse complement.
AGTTCAGTGCAGAGAAGTATGAGCAGAAGTGACAGGGAGCAGGGGCTCTGCATGAGCTCTGCTCCAGAGGCGGGCCTAGTAACAGAGGCCAAGGCCTGGAAGAGGGAGAAGGAAGGAAGAGGAGCGGAGAAGGCTCCAGGAACGAGGAACGAAGGGATCCCAGAGGTGTGGACGGGCGAGTCGCCACCGCACGCCCGAATCCACCTGCGTGGAGGGGTGAGGCCAAAGGGGGAGACCGGTCCCCGAAACTAGTGGAGGTGGGAAACAACCCTCAGCTAGAAACCGGAGGCTGTGACATTTTATGTGGCGCAGCCGCTCGCTACACCCGCTAGGAGGGCAGCACATAGGGTCAGGGAAACTGGCGCCAAGTTTACCAAGAGGAGGCCCGAGGCAGCCGGACAGAAGGGTTGGTAAGAAAGGCCAGACAAGGTCCACACAAAGGGGGTCCTGTGAAGCGCTCCAAAGTTATCTGGGAGTTGTCTGAGCCCCTCACCTGGTGAGCACAGTACGACGTGGGCAGCCGTTACCTGCAGAAGTGGTCTGGATAATAAGAACTGTGAGTAAAGGCCCTGGACTGCATCACTGACTCCGTGTCATTACTGCTGCTGCCCTGCACCATCACCCCCATCCTCCGCATACACTGCCCTGAGGCTATACTCCTCCCGTGGGGAGTTATGCTACGCTCTGCTGCACCCACAACACCAGCATCAGCAGTCTGCCCTGCAGCGGCGGTTCACTCTGACCGCAACCCACGGGTGGCGTAGTCGGACATTTAAACATGAAAACCACATAAATAGTTCTGCCACTGGTTTGACCGCCCTGAGCCACGGAACCGGGTCGCCGCCACGGAGACTACAACCACCAGCATCCACCAAAAAGGGTCCGGCTCCGGATGTCCCAAGGCCCAGGGGGCGCGTCAGAACATTTTCATCACCTTTCATAATCACCAATGGGACAAGGCAGGGATGTCCTCTGTCCCCTCTCTTATACATCCTAGTTACGGAGGACCTGCTCTCATCAATTCGCCATAACCCCAATATTAGGTGGATTGAGGTGGGAGGCACCGAGTACAAGTGCTCTGCATTTGCTGATGATGTCAATCACATATATCCATCAGCAGTCTGTTATGGCTGAAATAAATCACTTTGTTACATGGTCAAATTTTAAAATCAATACAGTGAAGTCTGAGGCCCTCGATGTCTCCCTCCCCAAATCCATACAGGATTCCATCCAGTCCAACTTTCCCTTTGCCTGGCCCTCACTGGGTATCAACTTCTTAGGAATTCCTATTCATAGAGACCTCTCCCGTCTATGTAATCTTAATTTTGGGCCCTTTATTGAACAACTCCATACAGACCACGGTTGGCAAGTTTGAAGTGTAAGATTCACTACGTGAACCACTGGTGTTTTGTGGAAAAGCACATGTACACTGTGTTCCAAATTATTATGCAAAAAGTGTTTAGGAGTGATAAGGGAAGAATTTGTTTGTTTGTCAGTTAAACTCATTGATGGTGATGTGTGTCAGGGCTCTTTATATCATTGTAAGCAATTGCAGACACCTGTGCTAATTAGTTTGGCAGGTGTATCCAATGAACGGCAAGACTACTTAAGAAGGCTGTCCCACATTATTAAGCAGCCTACATTTTCTGCCAAAATGGGAAAGAAAAAGGATGTGTCGGCTGCTGAGAAGCAACAAATTGTGGAGTGTTTAGATCAAGGCATGACTACAATCAACATTGTGCGATGATCAGGATGAAGTGTCTTGGCAATCAAGAAGTATGTAGCTGATTCACAGTACACACGTGTGCGTGCTGATAAGGGCAAATTGAGGACTCTTTCCTACAGGCAATTACGTCAGGTTAAAAGAGCAGCGGCAAAAAAGCCTTGTCATAGCAGCAGACAAGTTTTTGAAGCTGCTGGTGCCTCCAATGTCCCCCGAACAGCAAGATGCAGGGTCCTTCAGAGGTTTGCAGCTGTGCGTACGCCATCCTGTCGACCTCCGCTATCCACTGCACACAAGCAGAAACGGCTCCAGTGGGCCAAACATTACATGAAGACTGATTTCAAAACTGTTTTGTTCACGGATGAGTGCCGTGCAACGCTCGATGGTCCAGATGGATGGAGTGGAGGATGGCTGGTTGATGGACACCCCACGCAAACACGACTACAGCGCCAACAAGTAGGAGGTGGAGTAATGTTTTGGGCTGGAATCATGGGGAGAGAGATTGTCAGCCCCTTTAGGATCCCTGAAGGGGTAAAGATGAACTCCACAATGTATGTGGAGTTTCTCAAATAGCACTTCCTGCCATGGTTCAAGAAGAAGAACCGTGTATTCCACAGCAAGATCATTTTCATGCATGATAATGCACCGTCTCATGCTGCACATAACACATCTGCTTCTCTGGCTGATATGGGCATAAAAGGGGACAAACTTATGGTGTGACCCCCATGCTCCCCAAACCTCTACCCCATTCAGAACCTCTGGAGCATCATCAAAAGGAGTGTCTATGATGGCGGGAGGCAGTTCACATCTAAGCAACAGCTCTGGGAGGGTATTCTGTCCTCATGCAAAACAATTGAAGCAGAAACCATCCAAAACCCGACAAATTCAATGGATGAGAGAGTTCAGAAGCTCCTTTCGAACAAGGGGTCCTATGTGCAAATGTAACATCACCTAGAATAAAGTTTTGAGTTGAAAACTGTTTGATTTCAGTTTCTAATAACCTGCTAATGCTTATAATTTCAAAAATGACCATTTTTTTGGTCTTTATTAAAATGAAAAGGTTGATCGAAGAGTGTGGGAGATCTAAGAGTGTGGCAACCCAGTAGTCAGGATTACTTCGAATTCTGACAATCTGAGGGTCATGTTGCAGGTAGTGCAGCAAGAAGGCACTTATGTGTCTTGTTCATCTCGGAGCCACAAAATTATTTTCCGGGCTAGATGCAGCTAAAAATTATTATTAATTTTAAATCTGGTGGAGCTTAGTATAGATGGCCTAATGGAATCAGTACTGCACACTGCTACAAAGCCCAAATTATTTTCCAGCCAAGATACAGATAAACATGATTAGCAATTTTAAATCTGGTGGAGCTTAGTATAGATGGCCTAATAGAATCAGTACTGCACACTGCTACAAAGCCCAAATTATTTTCCAGCCAAGATACAGATAAACATGATTAGTAATTTGAAAGCTTAAAATGGTTGGTGAGGTGATTTTAACCAATCATCAAGCTTTTACTCTCCCCAGGATGACACAGGGGTAGAAAAGTCATTTCGGATCCATGATTTGTTCATCTTTATGAACGTGAGTCTGTCTACATTATCAGTGGAGAGCCGCGTGCGCTTATCTGTCAGCACACCACCAGCAGCGCTGAACACACGTTCAGACAGAACGTTGGCTGCGGGGCATGATAAGATCTCCAAGGCGTAAGTGGCGAGTTCCGGCCATTTATCCAGATTGGAAGCCCAAAAAGAGCAAGGGTCCAGACACACAGTCATGGCTTCAATGTTTACTTGGAGATACTCCTGTACCATCGTCTCTAGGCGTTGACTATGTGTCAGACTTCTTGTCTCCTGTGGCCTTGCAAAGAATGAGCTAAAAAAGTGGTGAAATGATTCCGCAAAATTCATGTTACCAGCAGATACTGTGTTTCTGTTACGGTTTGAGTGATGAACACTCGACGGTCCCACGGTGGGCAAGTTGGAACTGTGAGATTCACTACGTGCACCACTGGTGTTTTGTGGAAAAGCACATGTAAGATTCTGCAACTGTCTCTGCTGATACTCCTGCATGCGTGCATCCCTTTCTATGGCAGGAATTATTTCTGCAAATTTACTTTTGTACCTGGGATCTAACAGTGTGGCAACCCAGTAGTCAGGATTATTTCTAATTCTCCCAATTCGAGGGTCATGTTGCAGGTAGTGCAGCAAGAAGGCACTCATGTGTCTTGCGCATCCAGGAGCACCAAGTCCCTGTTGTGTTGGTGGTGAGGTAACAATCATGCTTCCTTCCTTTGTCCTCTCCCCCCAACCTCGCACAACAGAAATGTGATCAAGGTCTCCCTCATCTGATGAGTCTTCTATCAGTTCGTCCTCCACTTCTTCCTGGGCTCCTGCACCTTCCTCACTAGTTTGGCTGCTACCACGCGCCCTGGTGAAACCATCTCCCCCACCCTCACATGCCTGCCGCCTTGGTGCTGCCGACCGTCTGGACCTTGCAGATGTTAGCCCTTCCGCATACAACTCCTCCTCCTCTGCTTCCTCCACCTCCTCTTGTGCCACCACCTGACTCTGAATTCTGTTTAACATGTGCTCCAGCATGTAAATCACCGGAATATTCATGCTGATAATGGCATCGTGAGCACTAAACATCTTCGTCGCCATTTCAAAACTGTGCAGAAGGGTGCATAGGTCCCTGATCTGAGACCACTCCTCCAGCGTGATTTGCCCCACCTCTGGTTCCCGTTGGTCCAGGCTGTACGTCAGAACATATTGCACCAGGGCTTGTCGGTGCTGCCACAGTCGCTGCAACATGTGCAGAGCTGATTTCCACCGGGTAGGCACATCGCATTTTAACCGGTGAAGTGGCAGGCCCAACGACTTCTGTAGAGATGTAAGTCGCTGAGCTGCGAGATGCGAACGGCGGAAGTGAGCACACAGCGACCGTGTCCTCTGCAGAAGGCCATCTAGTCGGGGATAGTGGGCTAAAAATTGCTGGACAACCAGGTTCAACACGTGAGCCATACAAGGCACGTGTGTGACATTGCCCCGGTGAAGGGCCGCACCCAGGTTTGCAGCATTGTCGCACACGGCCTTCCCTGGTTTCAGGTCCTGTGGAGACAACCATTCATGAAATTGGTTCTCCAGAGCTGACCACAACTCCTCAGCTGTGTGACTCACATTTCCCAGACATTTCAAAGTAAAAACCGCCTGATGACATTGAGCCCTACTGTCAGCATAGTAAGGATGTGAGCAGGATCCCTTCTGCGCAGTTAGAAAGCTTGTGGCATGACCAGACAGGCTTTGGGTGCAGGTGGAAGACCGAGAGGAGGTTGAGGAGGCAGAAGCAGTGGAGGAACTTTGACATAAAGAGGATTGACGCACAACTCGTGGGGACGGCAAGACTTGGACAGCAGCCCCTTGTCCTGCTGTCACCATAGTTACTCAGTGCCCAGTCAGCGACATGTAACGCCCCTGTCCATGCCTACACGTCCAAGTGTCTGTGGTGAAATGCACGCTGTCGCACACAGAGTTTCTCAAAGAAGCGGTGATGTTGTGTGCGACATGCTGGTGGAGCGCAGGCACACCTTTCTTTGAGAAGTAGTGCCGACTGGGCATCTGGTACTGGGGCACTGCGACGGACATAAGGTCTCGAAAATCCTCTGTGTCCACCAGGCGGAAAGGCAGCATTTCTGTAGCCAAGAGCTTGCAGATGGTGAAATTCAACCTCTTAGCTTTCTCATGGCTAGGAGGAAATGGTCTTTTACTTGTCCACATCTGAGGGACTGAGGGCTGGCTGTTGTGCTTAGACGGGGTTAAGAAGGATGTCCCCGGCAAACTGCCGGTCTGTGAGGAAGATGCAGGCGGACATGTTAGGTTGCCTTGATCCAAAGGTGGTGCTATCGATATCGGACAGCGCTGAGCACCAGCTGGTGTTACCACCTCCAAAGAAAATGATGACCTGCCAATCACGCTGGCTGTGGCGGGTAAAGAGGTGGCATGTCTGCGTTCCAAAACAGGTGTGACTGCTGTCCCCCCAGTCACAGAGGATGAAGAGGCTGCGGATGCACAAGATGTGGCAGATGGTGGTTGGCCCGGCCGGCTAGGCCGCATTGTAGCACAGTGAGCTTCCCATTGCAACTTATGCTTCATGTCCATGTGCCGGTTCATGCATGAAGTACTCAAACTATGTATTTTTTGGCCTCTACTTAGCTTTTGCTGACAAATGTTACAGATAACACGAGTTGGGTCATCTTTATCGATCTGAAAAAATGCCCAGGCTATGCAAGGCTTAGCACCCATGCGACCTGAAGAGCCACCACGACTTGTGGTCAGAGGCAGAGTAGTGTTTGAGGATGCAGTTGTTGACATGCTTCCAGTACTACGTCTCTGTCCAGGAAAGTGCAACCTGACCTCATCGTCACTAGCATCCTCCTCCACCTACTCTGCTGACCTCATCTCTTGGCTGACTGTGGGTTGACAGTAAGTGGGATCTCCAATCTCATCATCATCACCCTGTGAGTTATCACACCCATCGTCCTCAGAGCCAACCTGTTCCTGCCCTGACAAAAAACTAAAGTTGTCGCTCCAATCAGGTATTTGAGTCTCATCATTGTCTTCCTCATTGTCTCCACCAACAGGAGTTACAGTTTGGGAATGAGGGTCTACATTATGGTCAGAACCTTCTGCGTCTGGTCCTGGATCCGACTCATAAAGATTCTGGGCATCAGTGCAGATCATTTCCTTGTCTGGATTCACAGAAGCGCTGGAGCCGACCTCTGATTCCCAGGCTATAGTATGAGTAAACAGCTCTGCAGACTCAACCATCTGTTCTACCTCATACTCAGACGGGCAGCTGGAGATTTGGGAGCTGTGAGGAAGCAAGTGCGATTTGGGTGACACCTCTGAGGACTGGAGTATTTGTGATGTTGAAGTTGATGTGGAGGAGAGCCCACTTAAAGGAGCACTTGATATCCGTTGAAGCACCTGCTGTTTTTGTGCCTCATCTGGAATTTGTAGTGATTTTCATGGCCGTAAGAAAGGGATCTTATCACATTGTTTGCTAAAAGAAGTACACATTTTAGTTTTGCTGGAAGATTGTCTTTCTTCTGCAGATGTTACTGTTGCTTTAACACCTACTCCACAGACACAACCTTTTTTCCCCTTCCCAACACGCCTATTCCCCTTTCCACCAGCAGCAGGCCTTTTTCCACTCATTTTGGTGGTTAACTAATTCACAACTCTGGAGTTGTTTGCACAAAAAAACAATGGATGGGAACCAAGCAGAGCTGAGTGGCCAAACTGTGGTATTAGGCCAAAACTATTGTCTGGGTTAGATGCAGAAAAAAATTATATTTAGTTTGCAACCTGATGGAGGTCTGTATAGATGCACTAATAGAACAAGTCCCACACACTGCTAGAAGGCCAAATATTTTTTCAGAGCTAGATGTAGAAAAAAATTATATTCAATTTGCAACCTGATGGAGGTCAGTATAGATGGACTAATAGAACAAGTCCAACACACTGCTAGAAGGCCAAATATTTTTTTAGAGCTAGATGCAGAAAAAAATTATATTCAATTTGCAACCTGATGGAGGTCAGTATAGATGGACTAATAGAACAAGTCCCACACACAGCTAGAAGCCCAAATATTTTTTCAGAGGTAGATGCAGAAAAAAATTATATTCAGTTTGCAACCTGATGGAGGTCATTATAGATGGACTAATATAACAAGTCCCACACGCTGCAAGAAGGCCAAATATTTTTACAGAGCTAGATGCAAAAAAATATTATATTCAATTTGCAACCTGATGGAGGTCAGTATAGATGGACTAATAGAACAAGTCCCACACACTGCTAGAAGGCCAAATATTTTTTCAGAGCTAGATGCAGAAAAATATTATATTCAATTTGCAACCTGATGGAGGTCAGTATAGATGGACTAATAGAAAAAGTCCCACACACTGCTAGAAGGCCAAATATTTTTTCAGAGCTAGATGCAGAAAAAAATTATTTACAATTTGCAACCTGATGGAGGTCAGTATAGATGGACTAATAGAACAAGTCACACACACAGCTAGAAGCCCAAATATTTTTTCAGAGGTAGATGCAGAAAAAAATTATATTCAGTTTGCAACCTGATGGAGGTCATTATAGATGGACTAATAGAACAAGTCCCACACGCTGCTAGAAGGCCAAATATTTTTTCAGAGCTAGATGCAGAAAAATATTATATTCAATTTGCAACCTGATGGAGGTCAGTATAGATGGACTAATAGAACAAGTCCCAAACACAGCTAGAAGCCCAAATATTTTTTCAGAGGTAGATGCAGAAAAAAATTATATTCAGTTTGCAACCTGATGGAGGTCAGTATAGATGGACTAATAGAACAAGTCCCACACACAGCTAGAAGCCCAAATATTTTTTCAGAGCAAGATGCAGAAAAAAATTATATTCAATTTGCAACCTGATGGAGGTCAGTATAGATGAACTAAAAGAACAAGTCCCACACACTGCTAGAAGGCCAAATATTTTTTCAGAGCTAGATGCAAAAAAAATTATATTCAGTTTGCAACCTGATGGAGGTCAGTATAGTTGGACTAATAGAATGATGCTATGCCCAAAAGGTTTTACTTCACTAGGTGCATTAAAAAAATTGGTATTCTATACACAAGTGGTGTAGCTTGCAACACAGATAGGCTACTCCACTGACTAACACACTCTTCGATAGGCCAAAAAGGATTAGCTTTGCTAGATTCAGCCAAATGCTGTGAAAAAAACTTGCACAGCACTGGCACAGACCTGCCTGGCAAAAACTGATAGGAACGATGTAACTTAGTCCTGAAAAGGACTGCAATTACAATTAGTCTTTACTCCCACAACCTATCTATTTAAGAGCACAGACCTGCCTGATAAAAGTCATAGGAAATGCTGTAACCTAGTCCTTAAAAGGACTGCAATCACAACTATTCCCTACTCCCAAGCTATCTGTAGATTTGTGCGAAAATTGGCTTGAAATTAACAAGGTATAGCGCACACAGCAACAGCGGTGCCGTCTAACACGCAGCTGCAGCAGTTAGAAAATGGTGGCGACGGGGAAAATGGCTGGGTCTTATAGGGCAAGGACATGTGACATACACTGCCAATGACACATGCTCTTGCTTTTGTGAAAAAAAGCACTTCGCTCCGTGTGTGCGCTGCTGATAGGCTGACAGATTGCACCTCCCCACTGTAAATGCGGGAAAGAGAAAAAAAAAATGGAGATCTTCATAATTCCTGCAGAGATCCATCCCCTGTCCCTCCCCCCGCCCCGCTGTACACTCAAACTGCGTATTAACATTAATTTTCATCATTACTGCGAAAAAATCCAGTTATGATTTTGGTTCATGAACAGTTATCGAACATAACCTCGAACAGCCGAATTTTTTTCAAATCGTTCGTGTTCGTCGAACGGCTCGAACACCGCCCAAAATAGCTCGAATTTGAGTTCGAGTCGAACAACGCTCATCTCTACTCACAAGCAGTGTGAGGTTTATCACCTAAGCTTATGAGTTTCAGCACAGCCTGTTGCCGCTTGGCTGAGTCAGTACTGCAGTGCTTCCAGCTTGTAACTGATGTGGTGATATCTGAGATGGAGGCTGAACATGAGGAGGAGGAGGATGAGGTGCAGGAGCTGTACACTGTGGGGGCAACTCTGACTGACATAGGGCCCGCAATCCTTGGTGTGGGGAGGATGTGTTCCGTCCCAAGGTCCGACTGGGTCCCAGATTCCACTATGTCTACCCAGGTTGCCGTCAGGGAGATGTACCGTCCCTGGCCACAAGCACTTGTCCACATGTCCGTTTTTGTCCGTTTTTAGGTGGACTCTCCCAGTAACTTCGTTGTTCTGGGCACGGCAGATGTTTTGGGACACGTGCTTGTGTAGTGCGGGGATGGCACACCGGGCAACATAGTGTCGGCTGGGGACCAAGTACCGAGGGACGGCCACAGCCATAAGTTTGAGGAAGGATTCCGTCTCCACCAGCCTAAAAGGCAGCATTTCCAACACACACATTGATGCTGTTTCTTGAGAAACTGCCATAACAAGTGAAGACTGAGAGGAGGGGGCATCTTTGCATGCAATATGGACAGGGGATTGCCTTGCACGAACAACAGGGGGTTCTATTACACGCACAACAGCGGAAGAAGCAGTGGTGACACCCGCTGACACTGGTCGTGGACCCTGGGGTTTACCCCACAAAGTCGGGTGCTTTTCTGCCATGTGCCTGATCATGCTGGTGGTGGTCAGGCTGGTAGTTTTGTCACCCCTGCTGATGCTGGCATGGCAGGTGGTACAATTGACCTTTTTGGGGTTATCAGCAGAGTCTTTAAAAAAATTCCATACTCTGGAAGACCTACCAGTTGTACTGGCAATGTCCCTCGTGTTGGTATTACGGGGAACTGTTGCCCGCCTTCTGTGTGCGGCCACCACACTGCTTATTCCTGCCTGTTGGGGTACTCTGCCTCCCTCCCCCTGTGTGCTGCTGGCCTCGCTCTGTGTGTCCTTCTGCCACGTTGGGTCAGTTACTAGATCATCCACCACCTCCTCCTCTTCCACTTGCGCACCACGATCCTCCTCCTCACTTCCTGGCAATTGTGTCTCATCATCGTCCACCTCTTGTGACAAATTGACAGCGTCGAATTCCTCTGGCCGTGGCTGTTCAAATATTTGGGCATCGCTACATGGGATCTCCTCTGTCACCACTTCAAGCGGAGCAGGCGAGGGGCAAAAATATGGAAATGGACTAGTGAACAGCTCTTCAGAGTGTCCAAGTGTGGGATCAGTTGCTGTCTGGCGACACTCGGCATGGTGGGAGGAAGGAGCATCAGGGTGAGGAGGAGTATGCGGTCGAGACTCACGTCTACTAAAACTTGACCATGTGGAAGACAAACCGGAGGTGGTGGTGCCCAGGTAACTGGAAGTATTATCTGCTATCCAATTAATAACCTGTTCACACTGATCAATTCGCAATACTGGTATTGTAGTGTGGTTCCCTAGTAATTCGGTCAAGAAGTGGGAGTGAGAAGATGTGGCTGTTGGTTGTGGCATATTTTCACCTTGGCCACGGCCCCGTCCTCTAGACTCAACATCACCATCGCCTTGCCCATTGTAAATTAAGTAAAATAGCTTACACTCGCACTATCAATGGAAAAAGGGTAATAAAAAAGAGATTAGATCCATGGAAGAGGAAAACCACAGTTCTATTTCTCTGGCCTACACCAGAATCTTTCAAACAGATATATTTGTGTCTGAACAATCAGGGAGACACTATTACAGCTTTTTTTTAGGGCAAAAAAAGCCAAAAAAAGGATAATACAGAGATTTGACCCGTGGAACTGCAAAACCACAGTTATATTTTTCTGGCCTACACCAGACTCTTTTAAACAGATATATTGGTATCTGAACAGTCACAGACACACTCAATTTTTTTTTTTGGGGGGCGGGAGACCAAAAGGTTAATAAGATGCGTATTTGGACAGTCTGACTGAGGAAAAAAAAATACAGGATTTAGATGAAAAAAAAAAAATTTCCTGGCCCCTGAGACCGGGGTGATAAGTCTAGCAATTTGACCAACAGGAGCACACAGGACTGTAATGCAGCGTTTGCTGGTATAACCACGGCGTCTCCTATACAGCCTGCCTGCCTGATATCTGGGATGGATATTAGTCCTGAGAAGGACTGTTTGTTTGATTTGGCAGGCTTTAGAGACCCTACGATAACTACAGTACAGACCAAAAGTTTGGACACACCTTCTCATTTAAAGACTTTTCTGTATTTTCATGACTATGAAAATTGTACATTCACACTGAAGGCATCAAAACTAAGAATTAACACATGTGGAATTATATACTTAACAAAAAAGTGTGAAACAACTGAAAATATGTCTCATATTCTAGGTTCTTCAAAGTAGCCACCTTTTGCTTTGATGACTGCTTTGCACACTTTTGGCATTCTCTTGATGAACTTCAAGAGGTAGTCACCCGAAATGGTTTTCACTTCACAGATGAGCCCTATCAGGTTTAATAAGTGGGATTTATTGCCTTATAAATGGGGTTGGGACCATCAGTTGTGTTGTGCAGTAGTCTGGTGGATACACAGCTGATAGTCCTATTGAATAGACTGTTAAAATTTGTATTATGGTAAGAAAAAAGCTGCTAAGTAAAGAAAAATGAGTGGCCATCATTACTATAAGAATTGAAGGTCAGTCAGTGCGAAAAATTGTCAAACTTTGAAAGTGTCCCCAAGTGCAGTTGCAAAAACCATCAAGCGCTACAAAGAAACTGGCTCACATGAGGACCGACCAAGGAAAGGAAGACCAAGAGTCACCTCTGCTTCTGAGGATAAGTTTATCTGAGTCACCAGCCTCAGAAATCGCAGGTTAACAGCAGCTTAGATTAGAGACCAGGTCAATGCGACACAGAGTTCTAGCAGCAGACACATCTCTGCAACTGTTAGGAGGAGACTTTGTGCAGCAGGCCTTCATGGTAAAATAGCTGCTAGAAAACCACTGCTAACGTCAGGCAACAATCAGAAGAGACTTGTTTGGGCTAAAAAACACAAGGAATGGACATTAGACCAGTGGAAATCTGTGCTTTGATCTGATGAGTCCAAATTTGAGATCTTTGGTTCCAACCACTGTGTCTTTGTGCGACGCAGAAAAGGTGAACGGATGGACTCTACATGCCTGGTTCCCACCGTGAAGCATGGAGAAGGAGGTGTGATGTGTGGGGGTGCATTGCTGGTGACACTGTTGGGGATTTATTCAAAATTGAAGGCATAATGAACCAGCATGGCTACCACAGCATCTTGCAGCAGCATGCTATTCCATCCGGTTGGCGTTTAGTTGGACCATCGTTTATTTTTCAACAGGACAATGACCCCAAACACACCTCCAGGCTGTGTAAGGGCTATTTGACCAAGAAGGAGAGTGATGGGGTGCTACACCAGATGACCTGGCCTCCACAGTCACCAGACCTGAACCCAATCGAGATGGTTTGGGGTGAGCTGGACCGCAGAGTGAAGGCAAAAGGGCCAACAAGTGCTAAGCATCTCTGGGAACTCCTTCAAGGTTATTGGAAGACCATTTCCGGTGACTACCTCTTGAAGCTCAACAAGAGAATGCCAAGAGTGTTCAAAGCAGTCATCAAAGCAAAAGGTGGCAACTTTGAAGAACCTAGAATATAAGACATATTTTCAGTTGTTTCACACTTTTTTGTTAAGTATATAATTCCACATGTGTTAATTCATAGTTTTGATGCCTTCAGTGTGAATGTACAATTTTCATAGTCAAGAAAATACAGAAAAATCTTTAAATGAGAAGGTGTGTCCAAACTTTTGGTTTGTTCTGTATTTCGGAGTATAAATCTCTCCCTAGCTCAGCAGCACTGACCCTACGCTGTCTGATCCGGAGCGACTGTGTCCAAGATGGTGGCGCCTGGTTTTAAATACTCAAGGTGACGCTGTGCGGCCAGCCAATCACTGTAATGCCCACAAACAACATGGCTGCGGCATTACAGTGACTGGCTGGCAATCCCTGCATGTTCATTGGCTCTGTAAAGAGCACCAAATGTGCAGGGCGGAGACCCGAGCTCCCGCCCGAGTAACCCGGAAATGCTCGGTGCTCGCCGAACATCCCGGGTAGTGAGATGCTCGGGCGAGTACCGAGCAGTGTCGAGCATGCTCGCTCAACACTAGTAGTCTTCCATTTTCTTCCACGTTTCTCTGGTTTTGCTCTACATTTTAAAGCATTGTAGATCACTTTAGCTGAACATCCTATCACTGTCTGCACTTCTTTATAAGTTTTACCCTCTCCAATCAACTTCTTAATCAAAATACGCTGTTCTTCTGAACAATGTCTCGAATGACCCATATTTCTCAGGCTTTCAAGGAGAAACGCAACATGTGCTGGCTTCACCTTTAAATAAGGGCCACCTGATTTACTCCTGTTTCATCACAGAATGACTGACCTCAATAATTGAACTCCACACTGCTATTATTTTGATCACACCCCTTACAATTAATGATTCAAATACACATACTCAAAAACATGAGTGCTGAGTTTGTTGGTTTTCTTAGAATCTACTGCACCAACTGGTAAATTGTTTGACATGTGGTCATATAATTTATACCAAAAGCAGTGATTAATCTAATTAGCCATATTGGACTGCTATTATTTTGAATACTACTGTACGTGTTACACTGTGGATTATTTCAACATGTCAAACTGGTGAGGGATACGGTTGTTTTTTATTTTGCTTTTTAATAGGAGACCAGGGCTCCAATGGAATGGGTGTTAGATTAGTATTTTAGTTGTTTATTATTTGCTGTTTTTTTACGGGAGACGATGGCTTCAATGGAATGGGCCTTAGGTGAGTATAATGGAAAAAATTGATGTACGGTCTCCCTATAAAATCCAACCAGCAAAGGCTAAACAGACAGCTGTGAGCTGATATTAATAGCCAGGGAAGGGGCCATGGAGCCTGGCCCCCTCCAAGGCTAAAAATGGTGCATCAATAAGATGTGCCAATTCTGGAACTTAGACTCGCTCTTGCCACTTGCCCTGATGAGGTGGCAAGAGGGGTAATAGGGTTGGGGTTCATGTCAGCCTTTTCCAACGCTTTTCAACATTTGCATCAATGAGCTGGCCACTGCTCTGAAATACTCTGCGGCACCAGGTCTCACACTCCATGATGCCCAGGTGAAATTCTTGCTGTATGCAGATGACCTACTGCTGCTGTTACCATCTGAGAAAGGCCTCCAAGACAACCTGAAAATCTTGGAGAAATTCAGCTCTTCATGAGCACTACCGATAAACCCAAAGAAAACTAACATCATGATGTTCCAGAAGAGAAAGCCAGGATCAGTCGATCACCCTTCATTTGTACTAAACAACTGTACTCTTACAAGAATGGAAAAACATGGGCCGGGAAATTCACCAATCAGGGAGCTTCAAGCAAGCCATGGGGACCCTGAAGGACAAGGCCTGCAAAACCTTCTATGTCATCTGAAGGAAACTCTACCATCTGAAGCCGCCAGTGAGGGTCTGGCTAAAAATCTTCAATGCCCTCATCACCCCAATCCTCCTGTACAGCGGTGAACTCTGGGGTCCTCACACATACCCAGACTGGTCAAGGTGGGATTTCAGCACAACAGAAATATTCCACCTGAAATTATTTAAGCACCTTTTCTAGGTCCACTGCAGGTCCAGCTGAGCTGGGCAGAGTCCCTCTACACCTAGAAGTTCTGAAGAGGGTGCTGTCTCTCCGGGCTCACCTACATAGTAGCAATCCAAGTTCCCATCACCATAAAGCCCTGCTACATATAGGTGGTCCACCCCCAGAATAGCCCCCACCCCCCAAACCCAACCTGACCAAAATACCAATCACAGCAGTCTGACAAAAGCCAGAATCAGGAATATGGTAGACGAGGGCCAGGAGAGGTTTGTTAGTGACTGGAGGAACGATTTCATCACCTCACAGAAACTGACCATGGACCAGAGTCTACAGAGTGACTACAGAATGGCTCCATATCTGGATAAACTCCAGGACCCCAGAGACAGATCTTGAGTGCGTATAGACTCAGTGCCCACAATCTGGCCATTGAGTCTGGACAGCACAGACAAAGCTAGAAGCCCAGGGAAAACAGACTGTGCCCACACTGCTACAAGGAGGCTCTGTAGGATGAGATCCACTTCCTGCTACACTGCACCAAATACTCAGCAGTGAGGGACACTCACTTCAGGAGACTCTCTGATCTCTTCCCGGATTTCAGCTCCTTGAAGGATGAAGAGAAAACATTTATCCTGCTGGGGGAAGAAGAGAGTGTGGTGGAGATAGCAAAGAAGTTGGGAAGCGCATGCCATAGGCTGCAAGAAAGAGAACAATGATATGCCATGGAATTCCATTGCCCCCACCCTGGATGTGCCCCATCCATTGTTCCTACAGTCCCTACCCATCATACCACAGTCCCTATCTCTATTCCCTACTGTACACGTGCTTTGGCAAAACTAATGTTTATTTGGTCCTGCCAATAAAGCTTTTTTGATTTGAAATAGATAGATACGGAGGAATAAGGAGATAGGGATAGAGAGATACTGATAGAGAGATAGGGATGGAGAGATAGGGATGGAGAGATGGGAATTGAGAGATAGGGAAGGAGATATGGGGATAGAGAGATAGATAGTGATAAATAGGGATAGATAGATAGATGGATACATACAAATAAAAAAGCGCAGCAACAGTCCACTGTGGCCAAGATACACAAAGTTAGTGTGATCATTGAATTTAGACTATATTATTGCTCAAAAAGTTGTACTTACAAAAAGCGCATAAATTGGTCAATTCATGTTTGCCCTTCAACCGCGGCAAGGTGAACTCCTGTCTGGTAGGTCCTTGTTCTACGTACTATGCCACTTTTGGGCTACAAGCCTACATCTTTGGACAACACACATCCCTTCGGGCTAAAATGCCTACAATTTAAATGGGCTGGTAAAACTGATTATAAATCACCTGGTGGTCAATGGGAGGAGTACAGTGTCAGGTAGGAGGCAATTTAACCTCCTATAGAGATAAATAGTAAAAAAAAAACCTGACCAGCACCTCTTAAGTGTCAACTTGTGCGAGCTGCATGACTTGCATAATACAAATAAAAAAGCGCAACATTTCTGGTGGGATTCCCTCCAGGCCACTTGCTTTGCTACACCTTGTAGAAGAGAATATCTCTGCAACTTCCTGTAATATAACTGGTGTATCTAGAGGGTTTTGGAAAATTTTGACTTTTTGCTCCGTTGTATCTTTATTTCACAAATTTTACTATGGAGTTAGTAATGGGGGTGTCCTATCCACGCCTCTACATTACTCACCTGGGCTTCATGTCAGCTGCCAATACAAGGCTGGAGAGGTGTCTATAAGACACCCCCATTACTAACCCCATAGTAAAATTTGTGACATAAAGACACAGCAAGAAAAAAATCCTTTATTTGAAAAAACAACAACACACTTTTACTTTTTATTTAAAAATAGCAAAGACAGTTATACTCACCTAACGCCCATTCCATTGAAGCCATCGTCTCCTGCAAAAACAGAAAATAATAAACAACAAAAATACTCACCTAACGCCCATTCCATTGAAGACCTGGTCTCCTGTAAAAAATCAAAATTAAAAAACAACCATATCCCTCATCTGTTTGATGTGTTGAAATAATCCACAGTGCACCACGCAGATCTCACTTATAGAAGATTCACATCAGCAGATGTGACTGCTCTACAGGACAGCTGGCTACACACTGACACAGGAGTGTAATTGCTCCTGTGTCAGTGCATAGCGCTGAACTGCATTCAGAGAGGTCACTTGAGTTCATAAGCTGAAGAGCTCCTGTGACCTCACTTACGGCACCACCACTGTGCGAGAATTTTCTCATGCATCGGTGGTGCCATAAGTGAGATAACCGGAGCTTCATCAGCTGATGAACTCCAGTGACATCACTCATGGCAGCTCAGCACTATACACTGCCGCGAGCGATTATGCTCCTGTCAGTGTATCACCGGATAGAGCAGTCACATCTACCTATGTAACTGATCTATAAGTTTGATCTGCGTGGAACACTCGGGATTACCTGGATTATGGCAGATAGGTGAGGATTATAGTGGTTTATGATTTTTTCTTTATTACAGGTGACATGGGCATCGGGGATTAGGCTATAAGATGAGTATATGTTTTTTTATTTTTTTACAGGGAACAAAGGCATCAGGGATTAGGTGTAGTTGAGTATAATGTGCTTTTTATTTTTATTTGAATATTTATTAATTTTAACTATTTTTTACTTGGAGCACAGACATCGGCTGATGAGAGACTACTTCTCCCATCAGAGGCTCCTGCGCTTGCTGTTTACAGTGACAGCAGGCACTGGCTCATGGGGGTAGTAGTCTCATCAGCTTATGCCTGTAACCCGTGGTAAGCTTTTTATCACGGGTCACAGTCACAACTGACAGCATGATCCCGCAGCTCTCCGACCGGCGGTAAAGATGTTACCACCGATCAAAGCCCTTTTTCCCGTGCTGTTACACAGATGACAGCATTGGAAACCATGGTTGTTTGGGGCCCCATTCGGGTTCATGATCAGGTGCCCAAAAACCTTTTTTTGATGTTCGGGTAAAGTCGATGAACCCGAACATCAAAAGGTTTGTTCATCTCTAAACCAGAGCTCCAACAGGAAGCAATCACTCTACACCTAGCAGGGGAACTAAATAAACCACACTGAACTGAATTAAAAGCAGCTTTAAATAGCCTTCCCAAATCTATAGATAACAATCAGGTGATGCACTCTTCATTATCATGTCCAGAGAGCCACTCACTGCTCCCCTGCAAAGCAGGGTGCACGCACTCCCACCAATGGTTAACACCATGCAAGGCAACGTTCTGTGTTGCCTGGCAACCGGGAGACACAACTTTCCATGTCTCCCAGGCTTCAAAACCAGTGGGAAGCAAGGCATCCCATGTTCCCACATCGCTCTCCGCTTCCACACACGAGGCATCACTGTGTATAGTCGCACCACAAAAGTACCCGCTAGCTCCGCCCCCAGTGCAAACAGAGCAGCAGAGAAGTCTGGATACCGGAGGACAGTTGCGTCCATGGCAGATATTCTTTACAGTACCCCCTTGTCTAAAAGAGACCTCTGGACTCTCACCACCCACCTTATTCGGAAATCTCTTATGGAATTGAGTGATAATTCGATCAGCATGAATTCTGTTTCTCAAGACCCAGGACCTCTCCTCCGGACTGTACCTCTTCCAGTGGAGTAAATATTGGACAGAGTTCTGAATCTTCCAAGAATCTTCAATACTCTCTACCTCTTACTCCTTGGCCTTGTCTGCTACAATAGGAGGAGGGGGGTCTTGGGTCACCAATGTAATTGCTAACTTCTTAAGCAACCCCTTATGAAATACTTTCATAATATGCATGGAAATAGGAAGATCAACCCCATGGCAGCGTCATTGATTCTCTCGATAATGAAGAATGGTCCAATAAACCTGGGTGCCAACTTGTGGGAAGGCACGTTAATTTTAAGAGTCTTGGTCGACACCCAGACTCTATCCGAAACCCTTAGTTTAAGCCCTTGTTGTCGATGTTTGTTGGCCTGTCTCTTCATTCTCTCCCCTGCTTTCCTAAGATAACACCAAGCCTCCACTCAGACGTTCCTGAGATAGTGAAGTGTATAAGAGACTGCCAGAAGTGTCCCACAACCCCACTCAAAGCATGGAGACCTAGGATGGAAACCTAGATTACAGAAGAAAGGGAATATGCCAAGAGCCTCATGGTGCCTGTTGCTTAAAGTGAATTCAGCCAAGACCAGGTAAGCTTTCCATTCTCGCTGGTTGGTTCTCTCAGTCTGCCTGTTAGTCGGAGGGAGATAGGCAGATGAAAATGACAGCTCTGTCCCAAGACACTTCCAGAAAGCTCTCCAAAACCTGGAAATTAATTGGGAGACTTGATCAGAGACAATATTCATAGGGACACCATGCAGTCGTACCACCTGAGTGAGAAATGGATCTACCATCTCCTGAGCACGTTGGACAGTTTGGTGAAAGGAACCAATTGACATTGTTTGGAAAAGCAGTCAACAATTACCCAAACAGTGGTCATACCGTTGGACCTTGTGAGATCAGTTATGAAATCCATAGATATGTGCGACCAAGGATGTACAGGGGTACAAGCTTTCCTACCAAGGCAGTGCAAGGAACTTTGTTTCTGGTGCAAATTTCACATGTCTAAATATAGGCCTCTACATCCTTACACAAGGATGGCCACCAATATCCTCTGTATAAAAGATGACATGTACCATTTATGCCCAGGTGACCCGTAGTGATGGAGTCATGACACTCCCTGAGCAACCCCAACCTCAGATGTACAGGAACAAACAACTTGTCATGAGGCATACAGGTTCTTACAGTCCGTAAGTACAGTAAACGGATGTTTAACCCACTCAAGGAAATGTTTCCACTCCTCCAGAGCTAACTTAATGGCGAGATGCTCTTTGTTGTCAACGTCATAGTTCAGTTCTGTGAGAGAAAAATTCTGATAGAAAAAGGTGCATGGCCTCAAATTAGTTGGGGTAGGAGATCCCTGGGAGTGCATTACCCCCACCCCTACCTCAAAGGCATCCACCTCCACCACAAAAGGCCTATTAACATATGGCTGAGCCACAACAGGAGCGGAGGAAAGTGCCTTCTTGAGTGTTAAATGCCTTGATCGCAACAGATGTTAGAGACATCTGCCCCTTTATGAGTAAGATCAGTAACGGGTTTCACGACCTTGGAGAATCCCCTTATAAACCTCCTGTAATAATTAGCAAAACTGAAGAAATGCTGTAAAGCTTTGAGATTGCATGGTTGGGATCTATCGGACACCGCCTTTACCTTCGCGGGGTCCATCCGAAACCCCCTGGGGGAGGGGATACCCCTAGGAATCCCAACTCTTGCACTTCAAATACACATTTCTCTAGTTTGACATAAAAGATCCTCTAATCTCTTCAGAATGGCGCACACCTGTGTCGCAAGGTCCTTGGAAAAGAGGAGGATATCATCAATGTAAACGATAACACAGATACCCAGGAGGTCCCGAAAAACATCATTGACCAGCACCTAGAATACAGCTGAGGTGTTACAAAGCCCAAAGGGCATGACACGATATTCATATTGGCCTTCTGGGGTATTGAAGGCAGTTTTCCACTCATCTCCACTTTTGATGCGGACAATGTTATAGGATCCCCTAAGATCCAGATTCGTGAACCAATTAGGCCCAATAAGTTTGTTAAAGAGATAGGGAATGAGTGGAAGGGGGTACTGGTTATGTACAGTAATCAATACAAGGGCGCAAGCCCCCCATCCTTTTTGAAAATGAAAAAAATCCTGCTCCCACAGAAAATTTGAAGGGGTGAATAAACCAATTATCCAAATTCTCCTTAATATAATCTCTCATGGCGAGACTCTCAGGTTATGACAAATTAAAATTTCTACGCTTAGGCAGTTTCGCCCCCTCATTAAGTTGGATGGAGAAATCATAAGTTCTGTGTGGCGGCAGCTTCTGTGTGGCCCTCTCAGAAAATACATGTTGGAATTCCTTAGTACCAAGGGACCCGTGAGGCGGAGCCCACCACCTGGGACAGCATGGGTATACTGTGAGACCTACACCTTGAGGACCACCTGACAATATACCCTCCCTCTCAGTCAATAATAGTATTGTGAGCACAAAGCCATGGAAGACCCGCAACCACTGCAGCAGGGAGGTCCCGGAGGATGAAAAAGGATCTCTTCCCCCTGTAAATAAAAAAAACAGTGGTAAGGGACACATACTCTGCAGTAGGGAACCCAACAATTTGACTATGAGGAGAATTATCCAAGGAAGATAGCTTTATAGAAGCATCTAAGGAGTTTAGGGGAACCCCCAGAATTTTTAGCTAAATAGGCATCCCAAAAATAACTCAGCCCCAAAATTATCAAAAGCATAATCCTCAAGATGTTTACCAGAAAAAGAAACAACAATTGGCAAAAGTAATTTTTTCATATCTAGGTGTACCTGAGTACATAGACGGGTAACCCCTGTCCCGACTAGGCGCAGTCATTTCCCGCCGGCTCCAAGTGTGGGCACTCATGGACCAAGTGATGTGGGGAGCAGCAGAGAAGACATTGCTACGGACTCCATCTTTGTTGTTTCAACTTTTCAGAGGTACTCACTCTACTAATCTGCATAGGTTCACCGATGACCTCAGAGAATAGAGAGGGAGAGGATAGATCCTGTCCAGAGGAAAATTTTTTCCAAAGCCATCCTCGTCATCTCCTGTCCAGACAAGTCCCTAAAGTAAGAGTGGTTTCAAGAGACCCTGGTGAAGAGTAACGGACCAGCTTATCCTTAACCTAATCATCCAAACCAGTCAGGAATATACTGCGGAGAGGAATAATTCCACCCCATTTCTATAGACCATCTCTGAAATTTGTGTTAGAACCCTCCTGTTTGTTTTTTCCATCTTGTGTTTTGCGGTCACGTGACCATCTGCCTTTATATTCCAGCTCCGCCATTTTGGCTGTGCTGAACTTCTGTGTATGACTGTTTCTCTAGCCAGGTGCTTCTGTGCCTTTCTCTGTCAGTTCGCTTGGTCCTTCTGGGACCTGTAGTACCTTTTTGATTGTTTGTCTTTTTGTGTTCTGCAACAACTTCTCTGTTTAGGAGGTGTCCCATTTTTGTCCCAGTCCTTAGTTCTTTTATGGACCTCTCCCTTAATGCTATAGGTCTTCTTTCAGACTAGTCGAGGACTAAGGCGGGTCTATTCGCTAGGAACAGGCAGCCTGCTGCATCGTAGGGATTCAGCTTAGTCTTACTGTAGGGACAGCTTTCCCTTATCTTTCCTTAGTTCATGTTGCAGATCATAACTGTAAGTCCAGCCCAAAAAACTAAAAGGAAAGAAATTCGGGGATCAGTATGGTTTCCGTCCAGGATTTGGCTCAACACCTGCAGGGATTGTCTCTGGAGGTGGCTGAGCTTCAGTAACACGTGAGTAGCTGTTCTGGAGCGCATTTTGTCGACCCAAGGTAGGACTGGCTGTTGTTTTTTATGGTAAACAGGAAGATTTTTTTTCCTTTAAAAATGCTTGTTTGTTATATTTTTGTTTGAGACCAAGGTCCTCTGGGAATGAATCACTGCGCATTGGTTTTATTATGTCACTTTTGCACAATGAACCACAGGGATGGGCCTTTTCTCTCCAACCTAATGATCCGGGTTTAAGGTCTGTTGAAGAATTTTTTTCTGCTATGGGGCTATTATATGACGATCCCGATCGAATCTCATCTGCTGAGGCAGAATTCAGACCTTTGAATCAGGAGCCAGGTGATGTTGAAAATTATTGCACACACTTCAGGAGATGAACCTCAGAAGTTAAATGGAATGATCCTGTGCTGAGATGTTTATTTCTTGCTGGTCTGAGTGAAAGGGTTAAGGATCTGCTAATTGCATTCCCTGCACCTGAGACTCTGCAGGATGCCATGCAATTAACTGTTCGTGTGGTCAGGAGTCTGAGGTGCAGGCTGAATGCGGTAAAGACTACTGTAATGTCAGTTCCTAGTCCCCAGAAAATCTGCTCAGACGGCGGAGAACCGATGGAGGTTGGGGTGATGTCACTCCGCTCTCAGGACAGAGACCGGAGGTTCGCTGAGGGATTGTGTCTTTATTGTGGTAAAACTGACCATTTGATTAAGTATTGTGAGCTTCGCTTAAGTAAAGAAAAAAAAAGGTCAAGTACGCGCATATTGATTGTTTACGCTCTGCAGGAGTATTTCTTTCTGGGAGTACTACTTCGCAGGAAGATTTGATTGAATTTCAGTTATTTGTGATTGCGGTTCAATACTTAATGTGATTGATAAAGGGTTTTTGGAAAACCTTAAATTGAAATCCAAACCTTTGTCATCACCTATTTCTGTGTTTGCAATTAATATCACTCCCTTGAAATGTATTACGCACAAGGTTGCAGCATTTCCCCTCACTATCAATGGAGTTCACCAAGAAATTTTGGACTTTTAGATAATTTACCTTCTCCGGTTGTTCTAGGATTGCCTTGGTTAAAACTGCACAATCCTTTACCGGACTGGTCTACTAATGTGATTAATTCTTGGAGTCCGAAGTGCTATGATAAATGTTGTAATGGTCGCATTGCGGCTGTGGAAAAAGGAGAATTACCTGTACCTATTCAAGATTTTTGGAGTTTTTTTTCGGAGGAGGAGTCGCAAGTTTTATCTGCTCATAGGGATTATGATTGCGCCATTGAGTTTGTTCCGGGAGCTACTCTTCCCAAGAGTCGCTTGTTTAATCTGACTATCCCTGAAAGAAAGGCCTTGGAGGAGTACATACAGACTAGCCTGGCTGCTGGTCACATTAGACCTTCTAAGTCGACTGTGGCAGTTGGATTTTTCTTTGTTAAAAAAAAACGACGGGGGTTTACGTCCATGTCTGGATTTTCGTGAAATTAATAAGATTACTGTACGCAATTCCTACTCACTGCCATTAATTCCTGACTTGTTTAACCAGTTAGTGGGGGCCAAAATTGATCTCCGGGGGCATACAATTTGCTACAAGTGAAGGAGGGTGATGAATGGAAAACTGCTTTTAGCACTCCGTTTGGTCATTTTGAGAATCTGGTGATGCCTTTGGGTCATACCAATGCACCTGTCACGGGTGTGTTGCCACGAAGATCGTCACGAGTACACAGCCTGACTTCTCGCAGCTGACTTGTTGGTGCTTTGTGTTTTCTCGGCAGTGAAGGAGTTAATTCTCTCTCTCTCTGGGCTAGCTGAGGTCCAGCCTCGCCCAGCTGCAATCAATGCTTCGTTAGTGAGACTCCTTTATATTCCTGCAGGTCTGTTTGTGAGGTGTCGGTGAAAGCTTTTCATTCAGACTTACAGAGCGGATCGTGGTGTTTGGAGTTGCTGAGATAAGTGTATTTGAAAGTGTTATTTCCCTTTCCTCGCTTTATCATTTATCTCCTTTCCCGTTGGTGTTCCCTCTGTTGTAGTTTTGTTGAAGTTGTATGCAAGGTGGTTTTGGTTTTTCCCTTGTACTGTCTCGTTCGTCTAAGTACTGTGTGTGGGCATATTATTGCTGGTTCCCAATTGTTGTGATCGGGGTCCTTCTCAGGACTAGATTACTGTGGTGCAGGGATCCTCAGGAGGTAGGGGTTACGCTGGCGGCCTGGACCTCTGTACCTTTAACAGTACCTCCAGGATGAGGGATTAGTCAGGGCCCCAGCTTAGGGTCAGCTTAGGCCCCCTACCTCCAGTATTCTGTGACAGTGTGACATTTTCACCGACCCACTTAGTTTTTCTCCAGCTACCATGGATCCAGTAGCCGGTCTAGCTCAGCAGTTGCAGAGTTTGTCCATGGGGCTGGCGGACGTTAGGTCCAAGGTTTTGCATCCTCTGGAGCAAGCCGGACCAGAACCTAAAGTAGCTCTCCCTGACAGGTTCACTGGGGGGCGGGACAAGTTTTTTGTTTTCCGGGAGGCATGCAAATTGTACTTTCGGCTGCGGCCTCGGTCATCGGGCAGTGAAGAACAAAGGGTGGGAATTGTCATCTCGCTCCTACAAGGGGACCCACAATCTTGGGCGTTCTCTCTTCCCCCTAGCTCCCCAGTTCTCCAGTCAGTGGATAGGTTTTTCGCTGCTTTGGGACTCGTATATGATGACCCAGATCGGATCTCCCTTGCTGAGTCTAAGTTACGTAGGATTCAGCAGGGAGATCGTCCGGCGGAGGAATTCTGTTCGGAGTTCCGTAGGTGGGCCACGGACACCCAGTGGAATGACCCGGCTCTTAGGAGCCAGTTTTGTCATGGTTTATCCGACAAATTACAGGATGTGTTGGCACAGTATGACTCTCCCGCGTCACTGGAAGCCGCTATGGCCCTTGCTATTCGCGTTGACAGACGGCTTCGGGAGAGGTGCGGGATAACTCTACCCCCTGTAATGTCTCCACCTCTTACAAGGTCCCCTCATATGGTGGTTCCCCTGGTCAGTCCGGAGGAGCCTATGCAATTAGGAGGGACATCATTTCGGGGAAGGGGACCGGTGGTGCGCCATAAGACAGGAAGGTGTTTCCTCTGCGGGAAAAAGGGACATTTTATTGGGGGGTGTCCATCCCGCCCCTTGCTGAGTAAAGAGTCGTCGAAAAAACTGTTGATCCCAGGTTGTGTGGTGGACGGCAATCTGGGAGTAGGTATTTCGTCCCTAGGTTCGTCTCAGTTTCTCGTACCGGCGGAGGTGGTGGTGGGTACGAGAACTGAGAGGATATCTGTTCTTCTGGATAGTGGGGCCGGGGCTAATCTGGTTGATGCTCGGTTTGCCCGGGTTCAAGGTATGCGATTGAGTGAGTTGGCTAAACCCATCCCCATATTCTCGATCGATGCCAGGCCTCTCGGTCAGGGAAGTTTTTTGCAAGCTGTGCATGGCGTAAAACTTCAAGTGGGGGCAATACATAAAGAACTGTTGTCTTGCTACGTGTTGGAGGGTCTTCCCACTCCTATAGTGTTGGGCCTTCCTTGGTTAGCTAAGCATAACCCTGTTATTAATTGGCAAACCAGAGAGATAAGCCAATGGAGTAAATTCTGTAATAAAAACTGCATGAACACGGTCATCGGTGCGGTTACTCCTTGGGTCTTACCTCCATTTCTGGCAGACTTTGAGGATGTATTCTCGGAGAATGGGTGTCAGGAACTACCTCCTCATCGCGAGTATGACTGTTCTGTAAAACTGCTCCCTGAGGCCAAGTTACCTAAAGCTAGGTTGTATAACCTTTCTGGTCCTGAGAGGCAGGCCATGAAGGATTATATTTCTGAAAGTCTGGCTAAGGGGCATATTAGACCTTCATCTTCACCGGTGGCCGCGGGGTTCTTCTTTGTTAAGAAGAAAGATGGAGGCCTACGCCCTTGCCTGGATTTCCGTGAACTTAATCGGATTACGGTCCGAGATCCGTATCCGCTCCCACTTATTCCCGATCTCTTTAATCAGATCGTGGGCGCCAAATGGTTCTCTAAGTTGGATCTCAGGGGGGCGTACAATTTGATTAGGATGAAGGAGGGGGATGAGTGGAAGACGGCTTTTAACACTCCGGAGGGGCATTATGAGAACCTTGTCATGCCATTCGGTCTGACTAATGCCCCGGCGGTGTTTCAACACTTTGTTAATGATATTTTTCGCCACCTGGTGGGACAGTTTGTTGTCATATATCTGGATGATATCTTAATTTACTCGCCGGATCTGGTGTCTCATCAGGAGCATGTTAGACAGGTGTTACAGATCTTGCGGGATAATAAACTGTATGCCAAGTGGGAAAAGTGTGTGTTCGCCGTACAGGAACTCCAGTTTTTAGGCTTCCTGGTTTCTGCGTCCGGTTTTCGTATGGACCCTGGGAAAGTGCGGGCAGTTCTTGAGTGGGATCGGCCGGAGAATCTTAAGGCACTACAACGTTTCCTGGGGTTTGCTAACTATTACCGGAAGTTCATTCGTAATTTCTCGTCCGTGGTTAAGCCTCTCACAGACATGACTAAAAAGGGGACGGATTTTTCTAGGTGGTCTGACAAGGCTTGTCAAGCATTCTCCTCCTTGAAAAAATGTTTTGCCTCGGCACCCATACTCATTCAACCTGATGCGTCTCAGCCATTCTTTGTAGAGGTAGACGCTTCCGAGGTAGGGGTGGGAGCAGTATTGTCACAGGGTTCGTCCCCTGGTAAGTGGCATCCGTGCGCCTTTTTCTCTAAAAAATTGTCGTCCGCTGAGAGGAATTACGATGTCGGCAATAGGGAACTCCTGGCCATTAAGTTAGCTTTTGAGGAGTGGCGCCATTTTTTGGAGGGGGCAGTTCATCCGGTCACCGTCATCACCGATCACAAGAACCTGCTATATCTGGAGTCCGCTAAACGTCTGAATCCCAGACAAGCTAGGTGGTCATTGTTTTTTACCAGGTTTAATTTCGTCGTTACATATCGTCCTGGGTCTAAAAATGTAAAGGCGGATGCCTTATCTCGTAGTTTCCCTGGGGCCGGGAATACGGACGACCCGATTCCTGTTCTTCAGGAGGGGGTGGTGGTTTCGGCAGTATGCTCTGAGCTGGAGGAGGAGATATTGGAGGCTCAGGGGGACGCCCCTGTTGGACCTCCGGGGAGACTGTTCGTTCCAGATCAGTTGCGACAAAAGGTGATCGAGGCACACCATAACTCAGTTTTTGCAGGACACCCGGGGAGTAAAGCAACTGTGGATCTCCTCTCGCGTCGGTTTTGGTGGCCTAACTTACATAAAGAGGTGGTAACTTTTGTCGCGTCCTGTGGGGTTTGTGCGCGCTCTAAGACCTCACATACCCGTCCGTCTGGGGCCCTCTTACCTTTGAAGATCCCGGA
Source organism: Phyllobates terribilis (assembly GCF_046119375.1). NCBI lineage: Eukaryota > Metazoa > Chordata > Amphibia > Anura > Dendrobatidae > Phyllobates > Phyllobates terribilis. Next base: position 51,869,722 of record NW_027362770.1, on the reverse strand, counting down.
GCGTCCTTGGACTCATCTGTCTATGGACTTTATTACGGACCTCCCTCCGTCTTCGGGTAAAACGGTCATACTCGTTGTAGTGGACAGGTTCAGCAAGATGGCACATTTTATCGCTCTTCCGGCTCTCCCTAATGCTAAAACTCTTGCGCAGGTGTTCATTGGGGAGATTGTGAGGCTTCACGGGGTACCCTCCGAGGTGGTGTCTGATCGGGGGTCTCAGTTTGTGTCCAAGTTCTGGAAGGCGTTTTGTGCACGGCGGGGGATGCATTTGTCATTCTCGTCGGCTTTTCATCCTCAGACCAATGGTCAGACGGAACGTATGAACCAGAGCTTGGAGACATATCTTCGGTGTTTTGTGTCAGAGAACCAGGAGGACTGGGCTTCTTTCCTACCTCTGGCAGAGTTTGCTCTCAATAATAGGCGAAGCGAGTCCACTGGTAAGTCCCCGTTTTTTGGGGCATATGGTTTTCACCCCCAGTTTTGTACTTTCAGTAGGGGGGGCTCTTCGGGGGTTCCGGAGGAGGAACGATTTTCCTCATCTCTCGCTTCAGTATGGAGAGGGGTGCTGAAGAATCTGAATACTATGGGGAACCGATACAAACGTATGGCTGATAGGAGGAGAGTGTCTGGTCCGGACCTAAGTGTGAACGATCAGGTATGGTTGTCTACCAGGAATATTAAACTTAAGGTTCCCTCCTGGAAACTGGGTCCCAGGTTCATCGGGCCGTACAGAATCAGTTCTGTTATTAATCCGGTGGCATTCCGTCTTGACCTCCCCCCTACGTTTAAAATTCACAACGTGTTTCACAGATCATTGCTTAAGAGGTATGTGGCGCCGGTGGTACCGTCACCTTTACCTCCCCCTCCTGTGGTTGTCAATGGTAACTTGGAGTTCCAGGTATCGAGGGTCATTGATTCACGCTTTAATCGCCGGTCCCTTCAGTACTTGGTTCATTGGAAGGGGTATGGTCCTGAGGAGAGGATGTGGGTTCCTGCGTCGGATATTAACGCAGACCGATTAGTTCGGGCCTTCCACACGACTCACCCGGATAAACCTGGCCCTGAGGGTCCGGAGGCCCCTCGTAGAAGGGGGGGTACTGTCACGGGTGTGTTGCCACGAAGATCGTCACGAGTACACAGCCTGACTTCTCGCAGCTGACTTGTTGGTGCTTTGTGTTTTCTCGGCAGTGAAGGAGTTAATTCTCTCTCTCTCTGGGCTAGCTGAGGTCCAGCCTCGCCCAGCTGCAATCAATGCTTCGTTAGTGAGACTCCTTTATATTCCTGCAGGTCTGTTTGTGAGGTGTCGGTGAAAGCTTTTCATTCAGACTTACAGAGCGGATCGTGGTGTTTGGAGTTGCTGAGATAAGTGTATTTGAAAGTGTTATTTCCCTTTCCTCGCTTTATCATTTATCTCCTTTCCCGTTGGTGTTCCCTCTGTTGTAGTTTTGTTGAAGTTGTATGCAAGGTGGTTTTGGTTTTTCCCTTGTACTGTCTCGTTCGTCTAAGTACTGTGTGTGGGCATATTATTGCTGGTTCCCAATTGTTGTGATCGGGGTCCTTCTCAGGACTAGATTACTGTGGTGCAGGGATCCTCAGGAGGTAGGGGTTACGCTGGCGGCCTGGACCTCTGTACCTTTAACAGTACCTCCAGGATGAGGGATTAGTCAGGGCCCCAGCTTAGGGTCAGCTTAGGCCCCCTACCTCCAGTATTCTGTGACAGTGTGACAGCACCTGCATTTTTTCAGAACCTTATTAATGACATCCTGAGACCTTTGATTGGTAAGAATGTGGTTGTGTATTTGGATGACATTTTGATTTATTCACCAGATCTAGAGTCCTATTGGCAGAGTGTACGTGAAGTTTTGCAGTTATTGAGTGATAATTGACTGTTTGATAAGCTGTAGAAATGTTAGTTCGCTGTGCAGAAAATTAGTTTTTTGGACTACATTGTCTCCAGCGAGGGCTTTAAGATGGACCCTGTGAAGGTTCAGACTGTGCTGGAATGGCCTAGGACTATTGGTTTGAAATCTATACAGAGTTTTTTGGGTTTTGCCAATTATTACAGGAAATTCATTAAGAATTTTTCTGTAATTGTTAAACCTCTAACCGATCTCACCAGGAAAGGTGCGAATACGGTCCAGTGGACTACTGAGGCCATTGAAGCGTTTAAGTATCTCAAAGAGACTTTCAGTTCTGCCCCTATGCTTATGCAGCCTGATGAGACCAAGCTTTTTTTGGTCGAGGTCGATGCTTCATCGGTGGGGGTCGGAGCAGTTTTCTCTCAGGAGAACAAGAGTGGAGTACATCCTTGAGCCTTCTTTTCGAAAAAAAATTCGGAAACCGAACTGAATTATGATGTTGGAAATCGGGAGTTGCTGGCTATTAAATTTGCATTTGTACATTGGCGTCATTTTTTGGAAGGCGCTAGATTTCCTATTCAGGTTTTCACAGATCATAAGAATTTGATTTATCTGGATGCTGCCAAGCGCTTGAATGCCCGTCAAGCTAGGTGGGTACTTTTTTTTTCTCGGTTTCATTTTTCTGTTACCTATATCCCTGGTACTAAGAATGTTAAAGCCGATGCTTTATCTCGCAGCTTCTCTCCTACAGTTGGTGCCGAGGAGGAAGAGAGCATTTTACAGAAAGGAGTTGTGGTGGTGGCATTGGACTCCGTTTTGGAAAATGGGATTCTGAAAGCTCAAGATGATGCTCCATCTAACACTCCCCATGGGAGATTGTTCGTGCCTAGAGCCTTTAGGAGAGATTTGTTTGTGGAGTGTCATGAGTCTCGGTTGGCAGGTCATCCAGGAATTTCGGAGACTAAGAGACTTATCAGTCGCAGTTTTTGGTGGCCGGGATGGCAGAGGGAGGTCATCAAGTAGGTGCGTCAGTGTACTGTGTGTGCAAGGTCAAAGGCTTCACATACTCCTGCTGCAGGGTTGCTTTGCCCTCTAGAGGTTCCTAGTGCGCCTTGGACGCATCTCACAATGGATTTTATTACTGATCTTCCGGTGTCCGAGTGTTTTACTGTCATCTGGGTGGTCGTGGACCGTTTTTGTAAGATGTGTCATTTAGTTCCATTCATTAAGTTGCTCTGTGCCAAGACACTCGCTAAGACGTTTGTTAAGGAGATTGTCAAGCTCCATGGCGCTCCCACGGATATTGTTTCTGATAGAGGACCTCAGTTTGTGGCTCGCTTTTGGCGTGCATTTTGTGACAGGTTGGGAATCCATTTGTCATTTACATATGGTTATCATCCTGAGTTTAATGGACAGACTGAAAGAAAGAACCAGGATGTTGAACAGTTTTTGCGTTGTTTTGTGACGGACAATCAAGAGGTGTGGTCTGAGTTTCTGCCTCTCGCAGAATTTGCTCTTAGCAATCATACATCCTCCTCTGCTGGGTGTTCTCCTTTTTTTTGGTGTACTGGGAGACATCCGTCTTTTTGCACGTTCTCCAAATTGGAGTCAGCGGTGCCGGAGGAGGAGAATTTTTTCCTGTGATTTGGAGAGAGTTTGGACTAATGTACATTGCAACCTTTAAGAGGCTAACAAGAAGTCCAAGAAGTATTTTGACAGGAAACGTAAGGAGGTTTTGTTTACTGTAGGTGACATGGTTTGGCTGTCCTTGAAGAACCTGCAGTTGAGGATTCCCTCTAAAAAACTGGGTCCTAAATTTGTGGGTCCATTTAAAGTGCTTCAGGTTGTTAACCTGTCTGCTGTTAGGTTGGATGTCCCTACTTCCTGGAAGATTAATCCTGTGTTTCATGTTTCCTTGTTGAAAAAGGCTGATGTATCTGATAGGGACGCCACTTTCACAGTTCCTCCTGTGGTGTAAGACGGCGAATATGAAATTTCTCGTATCTTGAATTCTAGATGGCATAGAGGGAGATTACAGTATCTCGTCTTCTGGAAGGGTTTCGGTCCCGAACACAACTCCTGGGTAAGGACGGATGATGTCTCTGCTCCTAGGCATATTAAAGCTTTCCACAAGAGTTTTCCTGATAGGCCTGGGCCTGGAGGATCCGGAGGATCCTCATAAAAGAGGGGGTACTGTTAGAGCCCTCCGGTTTGTTTTTTCCATCTTGTGTTTTGCAGTCACGTGACCATCTGCCTTTATATTCCAGGCCTGTGCTAGACTTCAGTGTTTGACTGTTTCTCTATCCTGGTGATTCTGTGCCTTTCTCTGTCAGGTTGCTTGGTCCTTCTGGGACCTCTAGTACCTTTTTGTCTGTTTGTCCTTTTGTGTTCTGCAACAGCTTCTCTGTTTAGGAGGTGTCCCATTTTGTCCCAGTTCTTAGTTCTTTTAGGGAACCCTCCCTTAATGGTATAGGTCTTCGTTCAGACTAGCCGAGGACTAAGGCGGGTCTGTTCACTAGGAACAGGCAGCCCGCTACATCGTAGGGATTCAGCTTAGTCTTACTGTAGGGACAGCTTTCCCTTATCTTTCCTTAGTTCATGTTGCAGATCATAACAATTGGGTGCAATAATCCTCCATAGTGAGATATCCCTGGTATAAAACCCTGTGGTTGGACTCTGCTAAAGCTGCAGGTTCATCATATACAGTTGAAACCAGAAATTTACTATGTAAACTTTTGACTTTTCAGTAAGTTATAAAAATGCCTTAAAACATTCTCTCTCTCATTATTCTGGCATTTCACAAATATTAAAAATTATGGTAATCCTAATTGACCTAAATTTGACCGTCCCTTGGTAGTGCATTGAGCTGTAGGGTGGATTGCTGCTAAAACGGAAAAAAAAAAAAACTCTTTAAATCTTCTTCCTTAGCGAGTGTTAACAAGCTGAGTGTGACCGGAGTGTAAGTGCAAATGGAAGTAAGTGTGTGACTTGTTTTTCAGTGACTTGGATTCAGGGAGTTTGGAAGGGAGGAATTTGGACTGAATTGCTGTCTGTATTTTATCAATTATTTACATTTCTTTTAACTTAACATTTCTGTCTAGGGCAATCTCCATTAGGAAATGAGCTCTATTATTGACAATGCTATCCAGTGTACATCTTGCCACATGTATGCAATCCTTGAACAGCCGGTCGTGGATGCATACTGCTGTGCAAGATGTGTGCACATTGTGCATTTGGAAGCCAAGGTACTTGATCTAAATGAGCAGCTGGCAACACTGAGATCCATTGACAATATGGAAAGGAGTCTGCTGCTCACTGAGCAGCTGCTCACTGGGGTGGATGTGGGAGAGGGTGGTAGTAGGGAGCTGCAGTACAGTGAGGCAGCTTGCTGGGTGACAGTTAGAAGGGGGGTAGAGGGAAGAGTTCCAGGGAGGCTAGTCCTGATCTGGCACACCCCAATAAGTTTGCAAAATTGGCAGATGAGGAGGTGTCGATACAGGGGTAGCACTGCTGCTGCAAGGCATGTCCTCTGAAAGCCAGAGGAGTGTCAGCTCCAGTAAGGGGGGAAATAGGAGAGCTGGGCAGGCCAGGCTGGTGCTGGAAGTGTGGGACTCAATTATTAGGGGAACAGATAGGGCAATCTATCACAAAGACAGGGATCGTCGAACAGTGTGCTGCCTACCTGGCGCTTGAGTCCGGCACATCACTGATCGGGTTGACAGATTACTGGGAGGGTCTGGTGAGGACCCAGCGGTCATGGTGCACAATGGCACAAATGACAAAGTTAGAGGTACGTGGAAGGTCCTTAAAGATGGTTTCACGGAATTAGGCTGCAAGCTTAAAGCAAGGACCTCCAAGGTGGTGTTCTCTGAAATACTCCCTGTACCACGTGCCACGCCAGAGAGGTAACGGGAGATTAGGGAGATAAATAAGTGGCTCAGGAACTGGTGTAGGAAGGAGGGGTTTGAGTTTCAGGAGAACTGGGCTGACTTGTCAGTTGGCTACAGATTCTACACTAGGGACGGGCTGCACCTCAAAGGGGAGGGTACAGCTGTGCTAGGGGAGAAAATGGCTAGAAGGTTGGAGGAGTGTTTAAAGTAGGGGGGGTATTCATTTTATAGGTGGGGAAGATAGTGCAGATAGTGACCTGGGCACAAATAAAGAAATTGGGGGTGTGGTTAGAACAGTCAATATAGTAAGAAGGAATAGAGGTACAGAGAGATACATAAAATGCATGTACACTAATACCAGAAGCCTCACGAACAAAATGGAGGAATTAGAATTAATTTTGTTGGAAAATAATTATGACATGGTGGGTATATCTGAGACATGGCTGGACGAGAGCCATGACTGGGCAGTTAATTTACAGGGCTATAGTCTGTTCAGAAATGATCATAGAAACAAGTGAGGGGGGGTGTGTTTATATGTAAAATCATCTTTAAAACACATCTTGCATGAAAATATATGTGAATCTAATGCAAATGTAGAGTCCCTGTGGGTGGAGATAAGGAGAGGGGGAAAGAAGAATAAATTACTGATAGGGGTTTGTTATAAGTCTCAAAAAATAATGGAAGCAGCGGAAAATATCCTCATAAAGCAAATAGATGAAGCAGCGACTCAAGGAGAAATCATTATTATGGGGGACTTCAACTACCCTGAAATACATTGGGGAACAGAAACCTGTAGTTTAAGCAAAGGTAATAGGCTTTTGACAACTTTGAGAGACAATTACCTTTCACAACTGGTTCAGGACCCAGCAAGAAGGGGGTCACTGCTAGACCTAATATTAACCAACAGGCCAGACCGCATATCAAATATACGAGCTGGGGGTCACTTGGGTAATATTGATCTCAAAATAATAAGTTTTAATTTATCCTTTAATAAGATGTGTAGTAGAGGGGTTACAAGGACACTAAACTTCAGGAAGGCAAATTTCCAACGGTTGAGAGACGATCTTAGTGCAATAAACTGGGATGATATCCTGAGACATAAAACTACACAAAGCAAATGGGAGACATTTATTAGCATCCTGAATAGGACCTGTGCACAATATATACCCTATGGGAATAAACATGCTAAAAATAGGAGGAAACCACTATTGCTAAATAGAGCTGTAAGGGGCGCAATAAGTGACAAAAAAAAGCATTTAGAGAACTAAAGCAAGTAAGTAGTGATGAGGCATTAAATAAATACAGAAAATTAAATTAATTCTGTAAAAACCAAAACAAGGCAGCAAAGATTGAGACAGAGAGACTCATTGCCAGAGAAAGTAAAAATAATCTCAAAATATTCTTTAACTACATAAATAGTAAAAAACTAAAAAATGATAGTGTTGGCCCCCTTAAAAATATTCTGGGTGAAATGGTGGATGAGGATGAGGAAAAAGCCAATATGCTAAATGATTTTATTTTTAACAGTATTTACACAAGAAAATCGCATGACAGAAAACATGATTAGTGATGACAAAAATTCTCCATTAAATGTCACTTGCTTAACCCAGCAGGAAGTACGGCGGCATCTAAAAATCACTAAAGTTGACAAATCCCAGGGCCCAGATTGGATACACCCGTGAGTACTGCAGGAATTAAGTAACGTCATAGAAAGACCATTGTTTTTAATCTTTAAAGATTCCATAATAGCAGGATCTGTGCCACAAGACTGGCATATAGCAAATGTGGTGCCAATATTCAAAAAGGGGACAAAAACCAAACTTGGAAATTATAGGCCAGTAAGCTTAACCTCTATTGTGGGTAAAATCCTGGAGGGTTTCCTAAGAGATGCTATACTAGAGTATATGAAGAAGAATAGCCTCAAAACCCAGTATCAACATGGGTTTACGAGGGACCGTTCCTGTCAAACTAATCTGAATTGCTTTTATGAGGATGCAAGTTCTGGACTGGACCAAGGAAATGCAGTGGATGTTGTGTATATGGACTTTTCAAAAGCTTTTGATATGGTTCCATACATAAAATGAGAACAATGGGAATAGGGGAAAATATATGTCTGTGGGTTAAGAACTGGCTCAGTGATAGGAAACAAAGTGTAGTTATTAATGGAACACACTCAGACTGGATCTCAGTTAACAGTGGGGTACCACAGGGGTTAGTATTGGGCCCGCTTCTTTTTAACATATTTATTAATGACCTTGTAGGAGGCATACAGAGTAGTATTTCAATATTTGCAGATGACACTAAGTTCTGCAGGTTAATCAATACAGAGGAGGACAATTTTATATTACAGAAGGATATATGTAAACTAGAAGCTTCAGCTGATAAATGGCAAATGAGCTTTAATGGGTATAAATGTAAGGTAATGCACTTGGGCAGAGGATGTATAATTTTATGCTTAATTGTAAAGCACTGGGCAAAACTGTCACTGAAAAAGACCTGGGTGTATTGGTGGACGTCAAGCTTACGTTTGGTGGCCAGTGTCAGGCAGCTGCTGCAAAGGCAAATAAAATAATGGGATGCATTAAAAGAGGCATGGATGCTCATGAGGAGAACATAATTTTACGTCTATACAAGTCACTAGTGCGACCACACTTAGAATACTGTGTACAGTTCTGGTCTCCGGTGTATAAGAAAGACATAGCTGAACTAGAGCAGTTGCAGAGAAGAGCGACCAAGGTTATTAAAGGACTGGGGGGGTCTGCAATACTAAGACAGGTCATTACACTTGGGGTTATTTACTTTGGAAAAATGAAGGCTTAGGCGTGATCTTATTACTATGTACAAGTATATGAGGGGACAGTACAAAGACCTTTCTACTGATCTTTTTACTCTGAGGCCTGAGACAGGGACAAGGGGGCATCTTCTACGCCTGGAGGAAAGAAGGTTTAATCATAATCACAGACGCGGATTCTTTACTGTAAGAGCAGTGAGACTATGGAACTCACTGCCGCATGATGTTGTAATGAGTGATTCACTACTAAAATTTAAGAAGGGCATGGATGCCTTTCTTGAAAAGTATAATATTACAGGTTATATATACTAGATTCCTTGATAGGGTGTTGATCCAGGGAACTAGTCTGATTGTCGTATGGAGTCGGGAAGGAATTTTTTTCCCCAATGTGGAGCTTGGTGTTTGCCACATGTTTTTTTTTTGCCTTCCTCTGGATCAACATGTTAGGCTATGGGTTGAACTAGATGGACTTAGTCTTCCTTCAACCTTAAAAACTGTGTTACTATGTTAAAATGGGAAAGGTTTATTCTGATTTCATATCAGATATTGAGAAAAACATGCATGTGTCTTTTTATACACAGGGTCTGCCATTTATAAGGATACATCTAAATTAAATGGGAATAGTTGGTGATTAGTGTTGAGCGAACATGCTACTCGGGACCTTATTAACCTTTTGGTGCCCCCACCCCCAAAAAAAAAGTGTGCCTCTGATTTTTCAGACACAAATATATCTGTTGAAAATAGTCTGGTGTAGGCCAGAGAGACAGAAGTGTGCTTTTGCTGTTCCACGGTAAAAAATCTCTGTATTATCCACTTTTGGGCCATTTGTATCTAAAAAAAACAGTTTGAGTGTGTCGCTCACTGTTCAGCCGCAAATATATATATATTTTAAAAAGCCTGGTATACACCAGTAAATTATTACTGTGGTTTTGATGTTCCACGGTAAAACATCTCTATTGTCCTGTTTTTGGCATTTTTTGCTGTATAAAAATAATAATAGTGTCTCCCTGATTTTTCAGACACAAATATATCTGTTGAAAATAGTCTGGTGTAGGCCAGAGAGACAGAAGTGTGCTTTTGCTGTTCCATGGTAAAAAATCTCTATTATCCTGCTTTTTCCATTTTTTGCTGTAAAAAAAAAAAAAAATAGTGTCTCTCTGATTTTTCAGACACAAATATATCTGTTGAAAATAGTCTGGTGTAGGCCCGAGAAATACAAGTGTGGTTTTGCACTTCCATGGTACAAACCTCTGTATTATCCACTTTTGGGCCATTTGTATCTAAAAAAAACAGTTTGAGTGTGTCGCTCACTGTTCAGCCGCAAATATATATATATTTTAAAAAGCCTGGTATACACCAGTAAATTATTACTGTGGTTTTGATGTTCCACGGTAAAACATCTCTATTATCCTGTTTTGGCATTTTTTGCTGTATAAAAATAATAATAGAGTCTCCCTGATTTTTCAGACACAAATATATCTGTTGAAAATAGTCTGGTGGAGGCCAAAGAGACAGAAGTGTGCTTTTGCTGTTTCACGGTAAAAATCTCTATTATCCTGCTTTTTGCATTTTTTGCTGTAAAAAAAAAAATAAATAGTGTCTCCCTGATTTTTCAGACACAAATATATCTGTTGAAAATAGTCTGGTGTAGGCCCGAGAAATACAAGTGTGGTTTTGCAGTTCCATGGTACAAACCTCTGTATTATCCACTTTTGGGCCATTTGTATCTAAAAAAAACAGTTTGAGTGTGTCGCTCACTGTTCAACCGCAAGTATATATATATTTTAAAAAGCCTGGTATACACCAGTAAATTATTACTGTGGTTTTGATGTTCCACGGTAAAACATCTCTATTATCCTGTTTTTGGCATTTTTTGCTGTATAAAAATAATAATAGTGTCTCCCTGATTTTTCAGACACAAATATATCTGTTGAAAATAGTCTGGTGTAGGCCAGAGAGACAGAAGTGTGCTTTTGCTGTTCCACGGTAAAAAATCTCTATTATCCTGCTTTTTGCATTTTTTGCTGTAAAAAAATAAATAAATAGTGTCTCCCTGATTTTTCAGACACAAATATATCTGTTGAAAATAGTCTGGTGTAGGCCCGAGAAATACAAGTGTGGTTTTGCAGTTCCACGGTACAAACCTCTGTATTATCCACTTTTGGGCCATTTGTATCTAAAAAAAACAGTTTGAGTGTGTCGCTCACTGTTCAACCGCAAGTATATATATATTTTAAAAAGCCTGGTATACACCAGTAAATTATTACTGTGGTTTTGATGTTCCACGGTAAAACATCTCTATTATCCTGTTTTTGGCATTTTTTGCTGTATAAAAATAATAATAGTGTCTCCCTGATTTTTCAGACACAAATATATCTGTTGAAAATAGTCTGGTGTAGGCCAGAGAGACAGAAGTGTGCTTTTGCTGCTCCACGGTAAAAAATCTCTATTATCCTGCTTTTTGCATTTTTTGCTGTAAAAAAAATAAATAAATAGTGTCTCCCTGATTTTTCAGACACAAATATATCTGTTGAAAATAGTCTGGTGTAGGCCCGAGAAATACAAGCGTGGTTTTGCAGTTCCACGGTACAAACCTCTGTATTATCCACTTTTGGGCCATTTGTATCTAAAAAAAACAGTTTGAGTGTGTTGCTCACTGTTCAACCGCAAGTATATATATATTTTAAAAAGCCTGGTATACACCAGTAAATTATTACTGTGGTTTTGATGTTCCACGGTAAAACATCTCTATTATCCTGTTTTTGGCATTTTTTGCTGTATAAAAATAATAATAGTGTCTCCCTGATTTTTCAGACACAAATATATCTGTTGAAAATAGTCTGGTGTAGGCCAGAGAGACAGAAGTGTGCTTTTGCTGCTCCACGGTAAAAAATCTCTATTATCCTGCTTTTTGCGTTTTTTGCTGTAAAAAAAAAAAAAAAAATAGTGTCTCCCTGATTTTTCAGACACAAATATATCTGTTGAAAATAGTCTGGTGTAGGCCCGAGAAATACAAGTGTGGTTTTGCAGTTCCATGGTACAAACCTCTGTATTATCCACTTTTGGGCCATTTGTATCTAAAAAAAACAGTTTGAGTGTGTCGCTCACTGTTCAGCCGCAAATATATATATATATTTTAAAAAGCCTGGTATACACCAGTAAATTATTACTGTGGTTTTGATGTTCCACGGTAAAACATTTCTATTATCCTGTTTTTGGCATTTATTGCTGTATAAAAATAATAATAGTGTCTCCCTGATTTTCAGACACAAATATATCTGTTGAAAATAGTCTGGTGTAGGCCAGAGAGACAGAAGTGTGCTTTTGCTGTTTCACTGTAAAAAATCTCTATTATCCTGCTTTTTGCATTTTTTGCTGTAAAAAAAAAAAAATAGTGTCTCCCTGATTTTTCAGACACAAATATATCTGTTGAAAATAGTCTGGTGTAGGCCCGAGAAATACAAGTGTGGTTTTGCAGTTCCACGGTACAAACCTCTGTATTATCCACTTTTGGGCCATTTGTATCTAAAAAATACAGTTTGAGTGTGTCGCTCACTGTTCAGCCGCAAATATATATATATTTTAAAAAGCCTGGTATACACCAGTAAATTATAACTGTGGTTTTGCTGTTCCACGGTAAAAAATCTCTATTATTCAGGTTTTGGTAGTTTTTTCCGTAAAGAAAAACAGTAGTGTCTCCTGACTGTTGTGACACAAAAATATATCTGTTGAAAATAGTCTTGTGTAGGCCCGACATCCCAGTGTGGTTTCGCAGTTCCACGGGTCAAATCGCTGTACTATCCAGTTTTGGGCCTTTGGTATCTAAAAAAATAGCAGTTTGAGTGTGTCGCTCACTGTTCAGCCGCAAATATCTCTACTTAAAAAAGTGTGGTATACCCCAGTAAACAATAACTGTGGTTTTCCTCTTCCACGGTTCTAATCTACTCTTTATTACCCTTTTTCCATTGATAGTGCAAGTGTAAGCTATTTTACTTCATTTACAATGGGCAAGGCACGTGGCAAGGGACGTGGAAGTGGACGTTCTGGTGATGGTTCGTGCAGAGGACGGGGCCGTGGCCAAGGTGAAAATGTGCCACAACCAACAGCCACATCTTCTCGCTCCCACTTCTTGACCGAATTACTAGGGAAGCACAGAACAACACCAGTATTGAGAACTGATCAGTGTGAACAGGTTATTAATTGGATAGCAGACAATACTTCCAGTTACCTGGGCACCACCACCTCCGGTCTGTCTTCCACACGGTCAACTCTTAGTAGCCGTGAGTCTACCGCATATCCTCCTCACCCTGATGCTCCTTCCTCCCACCATGCCGAGTGTCGTCAGACAGTAAGTGATCCCACACTTGGACACTCTGAAGAGCTGTTCACTGGTCCATTTCCATATTTGGGCCCCTCGCTTGATACTCTTGAAGTGGTGGAAGAGGAGATCCCATGTTGCGATGCCCAAATATTTGAACAGCCACGGCCACAGGAAGTCGACGTTGGCAATCTGTCACAAGAGGTGGACGATGACGAGACACAATTGCCAGGAAGTGAGGAGGAGGATCGTGGTGCGCAAGTGGAAGAGGAGGAGGTGGTGGATGATCTAGTAACTGACCCAACGTGGAAGGAGGACATGCAGAGTGAGGCCAGCAGCACACAGGGGGAGGGAGGCAGAGTACCCCAACAGGCAGGAAAAAGCAGTGTGGTGGCCGCAGACAGAAGGCAGGCAACCATTCCCCGTAACACCGACACGAGGGACGTTGCCAGTACAAGCGGTAGGTCTTCCAGAGTCTGGAATTTTTTTAAAGACTCTGCTGATAACCCCAAAAAGGCCATATGTTCCACCTGCCATGCCAGCATCAGCAGGGGTGACAAAACTACCAGCCTGACCACCACCCGCATGATCAGGCACATGGCAGCAAAGCACCCGACTTTGTGGGGCGAAACCAAGAGTCCACGACCAGTGTCAGTGGGTGTCACCACTGCTTCTTCCATTGTTGTGCGTGCAATAGAACCCCCTGTTGTGTGTGCAAGGCAATCCCCTGTCCATACTGCATGTAAAAATGCCCCCTCCTCTCAGTCTTCACATGTTATGGCAGTTTCTCAAGAAACAGCATCAACGTCCACGTCCACATCCCACCGCAGCGTTCAATTGTCAATATCCCAGACTTTTGAACGAAAGCGGAAATTCGCAGCTAACGCCCCACAGGCCACAGTCCTAAATTCGCACATTTCACGACTGCTTGCATTGGAAATGCTGCCTTTTATGCTGGCGGAGACGGAATCCTTCCGCAATCTTATGGCGGTGGCCATCCCTCGGTACTCGGTCCCCAGCCGACACTATTTTGCCCGGTGTGCCATCCCCGCACTACACAAGCACGTGTCCCAAAGCATCTGCCGTGCCCTCAACAACGCAGTTACTGGGAGAGTCCACCTGACAACGGACACGTGGACAAGTGCTTGTGGCCAGGGACGGTACATCTCTCTGACGGCACACTTGGTAAACATAGTGGAAGCCGGGACCCAGTCGAACCTTGGGACGGAACACATCCTCCCCACACTGAGGATTGCGGGCCCTATGTCAGTCAGAGTTGCCCCCATAGTGTACAGCTCCTGCGCATCCTCCTCCTCCTCCTCATGTTCAGCCTCCATCTCAGATATCACCACATCCGTTACAAGCTGGAAGCATTGCAGTACTGCCTCCGCCAAGCGGCAACAGGATGTGCTGAAACTCATAAGCTTAGGTGATAAACCTCACACTGCTTGTGAGTTGTGGACAGCTGTGAAAGAGCAGGCAGATCTGTGGCTGAGACCGCTGAACCTACATCCCGGCATGGTCGTGTGTGACAATGGCCGTAACCTGGTGGCGGCTCTGAGGCGAGGTGAGATCACACACGTACCATGCCTGGCTCATGTGCTTAACCTCATGGTTCAGCGGTTTCTTAAATCGTACCACGAGTTGCCAGATCTGCTCGTGAAAGTACGCCACCTGTCAGCTCATTTTCACAAGTTGGCTACAGCTTCCGCCGCCCTTGCTGTGTTGCAGCAGCGTTTGCAGCTTCCGGCACACCGACTGGTGTGTGATGTCCCCACACGTTGGAGCTCTACCCTCCACATGTTGCAAAGGATTTGTGAGCAGAAGAGAGCAGTTGTGGAGTACCAGCTGCAACAAGGCCATCGATATTCAGGTCAGACTCCACACATAAGACCTCAGGAGTGGACCTGGATGTCTGACATATGTACCATCCTGACAAACTTTGAGGAGGCCACCAAGATGGTGAGTGGCGATGACGCCATTATTAGTGTCAGCATCCCACTTGTCTGTCTTTTGCAACGCTCTCTGCAGAGAATTAAAGAGGAGGCATTGCAGCCAGAGTATGATGAGATGGATCAAGAAGCCGTAGCGGGCGATTACACACAGCCCAGCCTCATCTCATCCCAATGTGCATTGGGGGACAATGAGGGAGAGGAGGAGGAGGAGGAGGAGGAGGAGGAAGAACAGGAGCTGCTATCATGCGTTGTAGACGGTAGTACCTGTACAAGTGTCATACCGTCGGTTCAGCGTGAGTAGCCTGAGGACAGGGGGGAGGAGGAAGAGGAGGAGGAGAGCATGGTCAGTCGTCATCTTGGTGAGGACATGGAAATCTTGCCCGTTACCCGTCTGGCACGCATGGCTGACTTTATGTTACGCTGCCTTAACTGTGACCCTCGCATTGTCAAAATGTTGGGTGACAGTCATTACTGGTTTGTGACACTTGTAGACCCCCGCTACAAGGAGAACTTTCACTCTCTTATTCCTGAGGTGGAGAGGTCTACAAAAATGGGGCAATACCAGAAGGCCCTTGCTGCAGAACTCTTAAAAAAATTCCCATCTGAACACGCTAGCGGCAGAGGTCACAGTTCGTTGCCCAACCAAGGCGTACAGGCGAGAGAGATGCAACTCCAATCCAGCAGAGGCCGGGGAACACTGTCAACGTTCTGGGACAGTTTTCTGACACCCGCCCAGCTTACAGGCCCTGAGGCGCGGGGTACTCTCACAAGGAGTGGAAAGTTTCAAAAGATGGTGAGGGAGTACCTTGCCGATAGTACCAGCGTCCTCCGTGATTCCTCTGTGCCTTTTAATTATTGGGTATCCAAGCTGGACACTTGAAATGAACTCGCTCTGTACGCCTTGGAGGTCCTGGCCTGCCCTGCCGCTAGCTTGTTATCGGAGCGTGTTTTTAGTGCCACTGGGGGAATTATAACTGATAAGCACACTCGCCTGTCAACTGACAATGCTGACAAGCTGACCCTTATCAAAATGAAAAAGGGCTGGATTGGGCCAGACTTCTCATCACCACCAAATGACAGCAGAGTAACATAAAGTCAAATCCACTGTGTTATTTCGGGAGGTGTATTCACATGCACCGCTTCACACACACACATGGGTATACGCTTCCTCGTTTCGGCTGTTTAATCTTCTTCTCCTTATCCTCAGCCTCCACCACCACTATACCACCAGGGTGCCAGCATTACAAGTTCCTCCGTCCTAATTTTTGGCAGCTTTTGCTGGGAAAGCATAAGCAAATACCATGGGACACCCACTCCCCAATAATGGGACTTATGTTTGTAATATGCTGTACTGCATGGCTCTTGTAAGGGGCATTGCAAGTTGCTCCGTCCTAATTTTTGGCAGCTTTTGCTGGGAAAGCATAAGCAAATACTATGGGAGACCCACTCCCCAATAATGGGACTTATGTTTGTAATATGCTGTACTGCATGGCTCTTGTAAGGGGCATTGCAAGTTGCTCCGTCCTAATTTTTGGCAGCTTTTGCTTGCAAGGCATAAGCAAATACTATGGGACACCCACTCCCCAATAATGGGACTTATGTTTGTAATATGCTGTACTGCATGTGACGCTCCCCCTGGGCCGTGTGTACACGTGTGTGGGATACCTGGTGCCGGGTCTCTGGGGTCTGTAGTCTCCGTGGCGGTGACCCGGTCCCGTGGCTCAGGCTGGTCAAACCAGTGGCAATCCTTCTTAGATTTTGAGGTTAATTGTCCGACTTCGCCACCCGTGGATTGCGGTCAGGGAGTACCACCGCCGCGAGGCAGACCGCTGAGGCTGTTTTTGTGTGCGCAGCATAAAATGGGATAACTCCCCTCGGGAGGAGTATAGCCTCTGGGCAGTGAGTGTGGATGATGGGGGTGATGGTGCATGAGCGCAGCAGGAATGACTCAGAGTCTTTGCAGTGCAGTTCAGGGTCTTTACTGATGATTATAAGGTAGACCCTCCCGGGAGTACTGGCTAGCATAAAGGCCTGGTCAGTCTGTGAGCAAGCAGGAGTTCCCCTGGCCAGGTGGAGTTGTAGGCCTCCCCGTCTGCACTCTTCCTGGCTACCTTGCTGTAAGCGGGTTGAAGTAGCCCACGTCCCTGAGTGTACCGTGTAGTGCTCACCCATATGGCTGGTGACTTGGGGCCTTCTGTTAGCCTCCGCTCCACGACGGCGGTGCTGGTCCCTTGCTTGTGACTGAGCCTCCAGGCTTCTATGGCCAGAGGACCTGAAATCCCCTGCCGGCTGGTTTCTGCTGCTGGATATATAAGTCCTCACAACTTCGGACTCCTGTGTCCGGTTCCTATTGTCTTCTGCCAGGGCGAGCTCTGCTCAGCTTCCAGCCCCTGGTCTTTAGCTCCTAGCTCCTACAGAGCTCCTTGCTGTTACTTTCCCTTGCTCTCACTCTGACTCTGACTGTTCTCTGACTCACTCAACCCCGCCCCAGATCCAGTTTATAAGGGCAGAATTCTCCCCTCCCAGGATTGGGGCATGAGGATGTTGCATGTTTAAGGGATCCTGACCAGGAAACCTCCCACTTGCTCTCTGACGTAATATCTCTATTACTGTGGTGACCAGACCCCTGGGGTGCCACACATGTCTCTTGTAAGGGGCATTGCAGTTCCTCATAATTTTTGGAAAGCCTTCAAATCACTGCTTAGGCCAACAGTGCACGGGAGACCCAGTTGCTATAAATGGAAAAAAAGGTTTAGTTAACGCCCTCTGACCTCCATGTCATTTCCAAGGGGCATTGGAGTGGCTCGAAATTTTTGGTAGGGATTGCACTCACTGTATGCCCTATAACTGTGTAGCCGAACCGCTCCTTTTGTTACAGAAACATATCCTACAAGACATATCTGGTTGACTGGCCTGATATTGATGTGAATGGTCCCTGTTCCTCCTGCTCTTTCTCCTTTGCCACTACCTCATCCATCATTTATCACCTGAAGCTTTGTTTTAACGGGAGTCATAGAACTTGGATAGTAGCAGGAAAGCATCCAGCAATCCTCGGAGGAGGTAGGATATGCGCCAAAACGCTGACCACCTCAGGCCTAGCCGCTACTACATACATGCGCTTGTATTACAACTAGAGATGAGCGTTGTTCTACTCGAACTGTTCGCCAATCTCAAATTCGAGCTGTTTTGGGCGGTTTTCGAGCCGTTCGGCGAACACGAACAATTTGATAAAAATTCGGCTGTTCGAGGTTATGTTCGATAACTGTTCGTGCACCAAAATCATAACTGGATTTTTTGTCAGTAATGATGAAAATTAATGTTAATACGCAGTTTGAGTGTACAGCGGGGTGGGGGGAGGGGCAGGGGATGGATATCTGCAGGAACAATGAAGATCTTCATTTTTTTTCTCTTTCCCGCATTTGCAGTGGGGAGGTGCAATCTGTCAGCCTATCAGCAGCGCACACACGGAGCGAAGTGCTTTTTTTCACACAAGCAAGGGCATGTGTCATTGGCAGTGTATGTCACATGTCCTTGCCCTATAAGACCAAGCCATTTTCCCCGTCGCCACCATTTTCTCACTGCTGCAGCTGCGTGTTAGACGGCACCGCTGTTGCTGTGTGCGCTATACCTTGTTAATTTCAAGCCAATTTTCGCACAAATATACAGATAGCTTGGGAGTAGGGAATAGTTGTGATTGCAGTCCTTTTAAGGACTAGGTTACAGCATTTCCTACGACTTTTATCAGGGAGGTCTGTGCTCTTAAATAGATAGGTTGTGGGAGTAAAGACTAATTGTAATTGGAGTCCTTTTCAGGACTAGGTTACATCAGTTCCTATCAGTTTTTGCCAGGCAGGTCTGTGCCAGTGCTGTGCAAGTATTTTTCACAGCATTTGACTGAATCTAGCAAAGCTAATCCTTTTTGGCCTATTGCAGAGTGTGTTAGTCAGTGGAGTAGCCTATCTGTGTTGCAAGATATACCACCTGTGTATAGAATACCAATTTTTTTACTGCACCTAGTGAAGTAAAATCTTTTGGGCATAGCATAATTCTATTAGTCCATCTATACTGACCTCCATCAGGTTGCAAATTAAAACTAATTTTTATCTGCATCTACAGTACCTCTGAAAAAATATTTGGGCTTACAGCTGTGTGTGGGACTTGTTGTATTAGTCCATCTATACTGACCTCCATCAGGTTGCAAACTGAATATATTTTTTTCTGCATCTACCTCTGAAAAAATATTGGGCTTCTAGCTGTGTGTGGGTCTTGTTCTATTAATCCATCTATACTGACCTCCATCAGGTTGCAAACTGAATATAATTTTTTTCTGCATCTAGCTCTGAAAAAATATTTGGCCTTCTAGCAGTGTGTCGGACTTTCTCTATTAGTCCATCTATACTGACCTCCATCAGGTTGCAAATTAAAACTAATTTTTATCTGCATCTACAGTACCTCTGAAAAAATATTTGGGCTTCTAGCTGTGTGTGGGACTTGTTGTATTAGTCCATCTATACTGACCTCCATCAGGTTGCAAATTAAAACTAATTTTTATCTGCATCTACAGTACCTCTGAAAAAATATTTGGGCTTCTAGCTGTGTGTGGGACTTGTTGTATTAGTCCATCTATACTGACCTCCATCAGGTTGCAAATTAAAACTAATTTTTATCTGCATCTACAGTACCTCTGAAAAAATATTTGGGCTTCTAGCTGTGTGTGGGACTTGTTGTATTAGTCCATCTATACTGACTAGTGTTGAGCCACCCCCGTAGTGTTCGAGTTCGGTTCGGTTCGTCGAACACCCGTGTGTTCGCCGAACTGTTCGTCGAACTGTTCGTCGAACACCTTCGAACACCGTTAAAACCAATGGCAGGCAAACAAAAACACATAGAAACACATAGAAAACACCTTCAAAGGTGTCCAAAAGCTGACAAACTGCTCAGAAGACATAACTAACACATGGAAAAGTGACAAGTACATATAGTCATGCGAAAATAAAAGAGGTGGAGGAGTAAAAGGAGGGGGAGACACAGATATAGGCATGTCATGCCCTTCTAAAATCCAAAAAGTGAGAAGCCGACACGGCCAGTCCGCTCCTGCCCGTGCCACCTCCGTGTCGCCGGGTTTGTGCCAGAGCCGCGGTGAACCCTGACGGCCAGCCCCCCTCTCCCAATACTGGTGCCTGTCCGCTGGTGGGTCGAGCGAGCCCCCCTGTGGTGGAGGCAGCTCTAAGCTTTTTAATTTAAATTGTCTCTCTAATTTGAATGAATACACTTTAAATCCATTTACAAGGATCTATTGGAGGGCAAGTCTCATGCCAGCAGCCGCGGTAATTCCAGCTCCAGTAGCGTCCACTAAAGCTGCTGCAGTTAAAAAGCTTTTATAAGGATCGAGCTCGGCTGTCCACCGCAAGGCATCCTACTGCCAGTCCCAGCCCCTATGCCTTGGGGTGCCTCCTGATGCTCTTCACTAAGTATCCCATGGTCCCGAAGCATTTCCTTTGAAAAAATTAAGTGTCTAAACTACAGGTGGTGCAGCTTGCTTAACAGCCGGGATAATCCGCTTACTAGCAGACACTGCTACTAGGCACAAAGTATTTCCTGGGCTAGATGCAGTTAAAAATTTGTAATTAGATACTCTCGTTGGATGCTGAGAAAGCATTCCATAGAGTCTCCTGGCACGCCATATATGATTCTCTTAAAAAGCTTGGGGTAGGGGTCTAGGGGACCCTTTTATAGCCAAAATCACGGCCCTGTATCGCAATACGTCACCTAGGCTGAAGATAAATGGAACTGTAGCACCCTGAGGGCTCGGTTGCTAAAGACGTATTGCACCTCACCCAGAGGTGTGATATCTCACTCTCAGGTAAGGATGGAGTGTGGATCAGGACCCGACACCTGCATGCATTACACCACATTGCCGTGGGGCAGGGCGACCAATATGCCCCTGAGATGGGCACAACAGTCCCTGTCCCTGGCTGGAGTAGGGGGAGGGAACACTGAGGAAGGGGAACCCTGTAGTGCAGGAGCAGGGAGGAAGCAGTTCCTGGGTGCATTGAGAAGGGAGTATAAAAGGTGGGCACCATCTTAGTTCAGTGCAGAGAAGTCTGAGCAGAAGTGGCAGGGAGCAGGGGCTCTGCATGAGCTCTGCTCCGGAGGCGGGCCTAGTAACAGAGGCCCAGGCCTGGAAGAGGGAGAAGGAAGGAAGAGGAGCGGAGAAGGCTCCAGGAACGAGGAATGAAGGGATCCCAGGGGTGCGGACGGGCGAGTCGCCACCGCACGCCCGAATCCACCTGCGTGGAGGGGTCAGGCCAAAGGGGGAGACCGGTCCCCGAACTAGTGGAGGCAGGAAACGACCCTCAGCTAGAAACCGGAGGCTCTGACATTTTATGTGGCGCAGCCCCTCGCTACACCCGCTAGGAAGGCACCACATAGGGTCAGGGAAACTGGCGCCAAGTTTACCAAGAGGAGGCCCGAGGCAGCCGGACAGAAGTGTTGGTAAGAAAGGCCAGACAAAGGACACACAAAGGGGGTCCTGTGAAGTGCTCCAAAGTTATCTGGGAGTTGTCTGAGCCCCTCACCTGGTGAGCACAGTACGACGTGGGCAGCCGTTACCTGCAGACGTGGTCTGGATAATAAGAACTGTGAGTAAAGGCCCTAAACTGCATCACTGACTCCGTGTCGTTACTGCTGCTGCCCTGCACCATCACCCCCATCCTCCGCATACACTGCCCTGAGGCTATACTCCTCCCGTGGGGAGTTATGCTACGCTCTGCTGCACCCACAACACCAGCCTCAGTGGTCTGCCCTGTAGCGGCGGTTCACTCTGACCGCAATCCACGGGTGGCGTAGTCGGACATTTAAACATGAAAACCACATAAATAGTTCCGCCACTGGTTTGACCGCCCTGAGCCACGGAACTGGGTCGCCGCCACGAAGACTACAACCACCAGCATCCACCAAAAAGGGTCCGGCTCCGGGTGTCCCAAGGCCCAGGGGGTGCGTCAGAACATTTTCATCACCTTTCACAATCACCAATGGGACAAGGCAGTGATGTCCTCTGTCCCCTCTCTTATACATCCTAGTGACGGAGCACCTGCTCTCATCAATTCGCCATAACCCCAATATTAGGTGGATTGAGGTGGGAGGCACCGAGTACAAGTGCTCTCTATTTGCTGATGATGTCCTAGTATATATCACTCAATCACATATATCCATCCATGCTGTTATGGCTGAAATAGATCACTTTGTTACATGGTAAAATTTTAAAATCAATGCAGCGAAGTCTGAGGCCCTCGATGTCTCCCTCCCCAAATCCATATAGGATTCCATCCAGTCCAACTTTCCCTTTGCCTGGCCCTCACAGGGTATCAAATACTTAGGAATTCTTATTCATAGAGACCTCTCCCATCTATGTTATCTTAATTTTGGGCCCTTTATTGAACAACTTCATACAGACCACGGTTGGCAAGTTAGAACTGTAAGATTCACTACGTGAACCACTGGTGTTTTGTGGAAAAGCACATGTACACTGCGTTCCAAATTATTATACAAAAAGTGTTTAGGAGTGATAAGGGAAGAATTTGTTTGTTTGTCAGTTAAACTCATTGATGGTGATGTGTGTCAGGGCTCTTTATATCACTGTAAGCAATTGCAGACACCTGTGCTAATTAGTTTGGCAGGTGTGTCCAATGAAAGGCAAGACTACTTAAGAAGGCTCTCTCACATTATTAAGCAGCCTACATTTTCTGCCAAAATGGGAAAGAAAAAGGATGTGTCGGCTGCTGAGAAGCAACAAATTGTGGAGTGTTTAGGTCAAGGCATGACTACAATCAACATTGTGCGATGATCAGGATGAAGTGTCTTGGCAATCAAGAAGTATGTAGCTGATTCACAGTACACACGTGTGCGTGCTGATAAGGGCAAATTGAGGACTCTTTCCTACAGGCAATTACGTCAGGTTGAAAGAGCAGCGGCAAAAAAGCCTTGTCATAGCAGCAGACAAGTTTTTGAAGCTGCTTGTGCCTCCAACGTCCCCCGAACAACAAGATGCAGGGTCCTTCAGAGGTTTGCAGCTGTGCATGCGCCATCCTGTCGACCTCCTCTATCCACTTCACACAAGCAGAAACGGCTCCAGTGGGCCAAACATTACATGAAGACTGATTTCAAAACTGTTTTGTTCACGGATGAGTGCCGTGCAGCGCTCGATGGTCCAGATGGATGGAGTGGAGGATGGCTGGTTGATGGACACCCCACGCAAACACGGCTACAGCGCCAACAAGGAGGAGGTGGAGTAATGTTTTGGGCTGGAATCATGGGGAGAGAGATTGTCGGCCCCTTTAGGATCCCTGAAGGCGCTAAAGATGAACTCCATAATGTATGTGGATTTTCTCAAACAGCACTTCCTGCCATGGTTCAAGAAGAAGAACCGTGTATTTCACAGCAAGATCATTTTTCTGCATGATAATGCACCATCTCATGCTGCACATAAAACATCTGCATCTCTGGCTGATATGGGCATAAAAGGGGACAAACTTATGGTGTGACCCCCATGCTCCCCTGACCTCTACCCCATTCAGAACCTTTGGAGCATCATTAAAAGGAGTGTCTATGATGGCGGGAGGCAGTTCACATCTAAGCAACAGCTCTGGGAGGGTATTCTGTCCTCATGCAAAACAATTGAAGCAGAAACCATCCAAAACCTGACAAATTCAATGGACGAGAGAGTTCAGAAGCTCCTTTCGAACAAGGGGTCCTATGTGAAAATGTAACATCACCTAGAATAAAGTTTTGAGTTGAAAACTGTTTGATTTCAGTTTCTAACAACCTGCTAATGCTTATAATTTCAAAAATGACCATTTTTTTGGTCTTTATTAAAATGAAAAGGTTGATCGAAAAGTTTGGGG
Source organism: Phyllobates terribilis (assembly GCF_046119375.1). Classification (NCBI taxonomy): domain Eukaryota; kingdom Metazoa; phylum Chordata; class Amphibia; order Anura; family Dendrobatidae; genus Phyllobates; species Phyllobates terribilis. Next base: position 51,846,006 of record NW_027362770.1, on the reverse strand, counting down.
GATCTAAGAGTGTGGCAACCCAGTAGTCATGATTACTTCGAATTCTGACAATATGAGGGTCATGCTGCAGGTAGTGCAGCAAGAAGGCACTTATGTGCCTTGCGCATCTCGGAGCCCCAAAATTATTTTCCGGGCTAGATGCAGCTAAAAATTATTTTTAATTTTAAATCTGGTGAAGCTTTAGTATAGATGGCCTAATAGGATCAGTGCTGCACACTGCTACAAAGCCCAAATTATTTTCCAGTCAAGATACAGATAAACATGATTAGTAATTTGAAAGCTTAAAACGGTTGGTAGGGTGATTTTAACCAATCATCAAGCTTTTACTCTCCCCAGGATGACACAGGGGTAGAAAAGTCGTTTCGGATCCATGATTTGTTCATCTTTATGAACGTGAGTCTGTCTACATTATCAGTGGAGAGCCGCGTGCGCTTATCTGTCAGCACACCACCAGCAGCGCTGAACACACGTTCAGACAGAACGCTGGCTGCGGGGCATGACAAGATCTCCAAGGCGTAAGTGGCTAGCTCCGGCCATTTATCCAGATTGGAAGCCCAAAAAGAGCAAGGGTCCAGTGACACAGTCGTGGCTTCAATGTTTACTTGGAGATACTCCTGTACCATCGTCTCTAGGCGTTGACTATGTGTCAGACTTCTTGTCTCCTGTGGCCTTGCAAGGGATGGGCTAAAAAAGTGGTGAAATGATTCCGCAAAATTGATGTTACCAGCAGATACTGTGGTTCTGTCACGGTTTGAGTGCTGAACACTTGACGGTCCCACGGTTGGCAAGTTGGAACTGTCAGATTCACTACGTGCACCACTGGTATTTTGTGGAAAAGCACATGTAAGATTCTGCAACAGTCTCTGCTGATACTCCTGCATGCGTGCATCCCTTTCTATGGCAGGAATAATTTCTGCAAATTTACTTTTGTACCGGGGATCTAACAGTGTGGCAACCCAGTAGTCAGGATTATTTCTAATTCTCACAATTCGAGGGTCATGTTGCAGGTAGTGCAGCAAGAAGGCACTCATGTGTGTTGCGCATCCAGGAGCACCAAGTCCCTGTTGTGTTGGTGGCGAGGTAACAATCATGCTTCCTTCCTCTGTCCTCTCCCCCCAACCTCGCACAACAGAAATGTGATCAAGGTCTCCCTCATCTGATGAGTCTTCCATCAGTTCGTCCTCCACTTCTTCCTGGGCTCCTGCACCTTCCTCACTAGTTTGGCTGCTACCATGCGCCCTGGTAAAACCATCTCCCCCACCCTCACATGCCTGCCGCCTTGGTGCTGCCGACCGTCTGGACCTTGCAGATGTTAGCCCTTCCGCATACAACTCCTCCTCCTCTACTTCCTCCACCTCCTCTTGTGCCACCACCTGACTCCGAATTCTGTTTAACATGTGCTCCAGCATGTAAATCACCGGAATAGTCATGCTGATAATGGCATCGTCAGCACTAAACATCTTCGTCGCCATTTCAAAACTGTGCAGAAGGGTGCATAGGTCCCTGATCTGAGACCACTCCTCCAGCGTGATTTGCCCCACCTCTGAATCTCGTTGGCCCAGGCTATACGTCAGAACGTATTGCACCAGGGCTTGTCGGTGCTGCCACAGTCGCTGCAACATGTGCAGAGTTGAATTCCACCGGGTAGGCACATCGCATTTTAGCCGGTGAAGTGGCAGGCCCAACGACTTCTGTAGAGATGTAAGTCGCTGAGCTGCGGGATGCGAACGGCGGAAGTGAGCACACAGCGACCGTGCCCTCTGCAGAAGGCCATCTAGTCTGGGATAGTGGGCTAAAAATTGCTGGACAACCAGGTTCAACACGTGAGCCATACAAGGCACGTGTGTGACATTGCCCCGGCGAAGGGCCGCACCCAGGTTTGCAGCATTGTCGCACACGGCCTTCCCTGGTTTCAGGTCCAGTGGAGACAACCATTCATGAAATTGGTTCTCCAGAGCTGACCACAACTCCTCAGCTGTGTGACTCACATTTCCCAGACATTTCAAAGTAAAAACCGCCTGATGACGTTGAGCCCTACTGCCAGCATAGTAAGGAGGTGTGCAGGATCCCTTCTGCGCAGTTAGAAAGCTTGTGGCATGACCAGACAGGCTTTGGGTGCAGGTGGAAGACCGAGAGGAGGTTGAGGAGGCAGAAGCAGTGGTGGAACTTTGACATAAAGAGGATTGACGCACAATTCGTGGGGACGGCAAGACTTGGACAGCAGCCCCTTGTCCTGCTGTCACCATAGTTACCCAGTGCCCAGTCAGCGACATGTAACGCCCCTGTCCATGCCTACTCGTCCAAGTGTCTGTGGTGAAATGCACCCTGTCACACACAGAGTTTCTCAAAGAAGCGGTGATGTTGTGTGCGACATGCTGGTGGAGCGCAGGCACACCTTTCTTTGAGAAGTAGTGCCGACTGGGCATCTGGTACTGGGGCACTGCGACGGACATAAGGTCTCGAAAATCCTCTGTGTCCACCAGGCGGAAAGGCAGCATTTCTGTAGCCAAGAGCTTGCAGATGGTGAAATTCAACCTCTTAGCTTTCTCATGGCTAGGAGGAAATGGTCTTTTACTTGTCCACATCTGAGGGACCGAGGGCTGGCTATTGTGCTTAGACGGGGTTGATAAGGGTGTCCCCGGCAAACTGCCGGTCTGTGAGGAAGATGCAGGCGGACATGTTAGGTTGCCTTGATCCAAAGGTGGTGCTATCGATGTCGGACAGCGCTCAAGACCAGCTGGTGTTACCACCTCCAAAGAAAATGATGACCTGCCAATCACGCTGGCTGTTGCGGGTAAAGAGGTGGCAGGTCTGCGCCCCAAAACAGGTGTGACTGCTGTCCCCCCAGTCACAGAGGATGAAGAGGCCGCGGATGCACAAGATATGGCAGACGGTGGTTGGCCCGGCCGGCTAGACCGCATTGTAGCACACTGAGCTTCCCACTGCAACTTATGCTTCATGTCCATGTGCCGGTTCATGCATGAAGTACTCAAACTATGTATTTTTTGGCCTCTACTTAGCTTTTGCTGACAAATGTTACAGATAACACGAGTTGGGTCATCTTTATCGATCTGAAAAAATGCCCAGGCTATGCAAGGCTTAGCACCCATGCGACCTGAAGAGCCACCACGACTTGTGGTGAGAGGCAGAGTTGTGTTTGAGGATGCAGTTGTTGACGTGCTTCCAGTACTACGTCTCTGTCCAGGAAGGCGCAACCTGACCTCGTCGTCACTAGCATCTTCCTCCACCTCCTCTGCTGACCTCATCTCTTGGCTGACTGTGGGTTGACAGTAAGTGGGATCTCCGACCTCATCATCATCACCCTGTGCGTTATCACACCCGTCGTCCTCAGAGCCAACCTGTTCCTGCCCTGACAAAAAACTAAAGTTGTCGCTCCAATCAGGTATTTGAGTCTTATCATCGTCTTCCTCATTGTCTCCACCAACAGGAGTTACAGTTTGGGAATGAGGGTCTACATTATGGTCAGAACCTTCTGCGTCTGGTCCTGGATCCGACTCATAAAGATTCTGGGCATCAGTGCAGATCATTTCCTCGTCTGGATTCACAGAAGCGCTGGAGTCGACCTCTGATTCCCAGGCTATAGTATGAGTAAACAGCTCTGCAGACTCAACCATCTGTTCTACCTCATACTCAGACGGGCAGCTGGAGATTTGGGAGCTGTGAGGAAGCAAGTGCGATTTGGGTGACACCTTTGAGGACTGGAGTATTTGTGATGTTGAAGTTGATGTGGAGGAGAGCCCACTTAAAGGAGCACTTGATATCCGTTGAAGCACCTGCTGTTTTTGTGCCTCATCTGGAATTTGTAGCGATTGGCGTGGCCGTAAGAAAGGGATCTTATCACATTGTCCGCTAAAAGAAGTAGACATTTTAGTTTGGCTGGAAGATGGTCTTTCTTCTGCACCTACCCCACGGACACAACCTTTTTTCCCCTTCCCAACACGCCTATTCCCCTTTCCACCAGCAGCAGGCCTTTTTCCACTCATTTTGGTGGTTAACTAATTCACAACTCTGGAGTTGTTTGCACAAAAAAACAATGGATGGTAACCGAGCAGAGCTGAGTGGCCAAACTGTGGTATTAGGCCAAAACTATTGGCTGGGCTAGATGCAGAAAAAAATTATTTTTAATTTGCAACCTGATGGAGGTCAGTATAGATGGACTAATAGACCAAGTCCCACACACCGCTAGAAGCCCAAATATTTTTTCAGAGCTAGATGCAGAAATTTTTTTTATTCAATTTGCAACCTGATGGAGGTCAGTATAGATGGACTAATAGACCAAGTCCCACACACTGCTAGAAGCCCAAATATTTTTTCAGAGCTAGATGCAGAAAAAAATTATTTTTAATTTGCAACCTGATGGAGGTCAGTATAGATGGACTAATAGACCAAGTCCCACACACTGCTAGAAGCCCAAATATTTTTTCAGAGCTAGATGCAGAAAAAAATTATTTTTAATTTGCAACCTGATGGAGGTCAGTATAGATGGACTAATAGAACAAGTCCCACACGCTGCTAGAAGCCCAAATATTTTTTCAGAGATAAATGAAGAAAAAAATTATTTTTAATTTGCAACCTGATGGAGGTCAGTATAGATGGACTAATAGACCAAGTCCCACACACTGCTAGAAGCCCAAATATTTTTTCAGAGCTAGATGCAGAAAAAAATTATTTTTAATTTGCAACCTGATGGAGGTCAGTATAGATGGACTAATAGACCAAGTCCCACACACCGCTAGAAGCCCAAATATTTTTTCAGAGCTAGATGCAGAAAAAAATTATATTCAATTTGCAACCTGCTGGAGGTCAGTATAGAAGGACTAATAGAACAAGTCCCACACACTGCTAGAAGCCCAAATATTTTTTCAGAGCTAAATGAAGAAAAAAATTATTTTTAATTTGCAACCTGATGGAGGTCAGTATAGATGGACTAATAGACCAAGTCCCACACACTGCTAGAAGCCCAAATATTTTTTCAGAGCTAGATGCAGAAAAAAAATATTTTTAATTTGCAACCTGATGGAGGTCAGTATAGATGGACTAATAGACCAAGTCCCACACACCGCTAGAAGCCCAAATATTTTTTCAGAGCTAGATGCAGAAAATTTTTTTATTCAATTTGCAACCTGATGGAGGTCAGTATAGATGGACTAATAGACCAAGTCCCACACACTGCTAGAAGCCCAAATATTTTTTCAGAGCTAGATGCAGAAAAAAATTATTTTTAATTTGTAACCTGATGGAGGTCAGTATAGATGGACTAATAGACCAAGTCCCACACACTGCTAGAAGCCCAAATATTTTTTCAGAGCTAGATGCAGAAAAAAATTATTTTTAATTTGCAACCTGATGGAGGTCAGTATAGATGGACTAATAGACCAAGTCCCACACACTGCTAGAAGCCCAAATATTTTTTCAGAGCTAGATGCAGAAAAAAATTATTTTTAATTTGCAACCTGATGGAGGTCAGTATAGATGGACTAATAGAACAAGTCCCACACGCTGCTAGAAGCCCAAATATTTTTTCAGAGATAAATGAAGAAAAAAATTATTTTTAATTTGCAACCTGATGGAGGTCAGTATAGATGGACTAATAGACCAAGTCCCACACACTGCTAGAAGCCCAAATATTTTTTCAGAGCTAGATGCAGAAAAAAATTATTTTTAATTTGCAACCTGATGGAGGTCAGTATAGATGGACTAATAGACCAAGTCCCACACACCGCTAGAAGCCCAAATATTTTTTCAGAGCTAGATGCAGAAAAAAATTATATTCAATTTGCAACCTGCTGGAGGTCAGTATAGAAGGACTAATAGAACAAGTCCCACACACTGCTAGAAGCCCAAATATTTTTTCAGAGCTAAATGAAGAAAAAAATTATTTTTAATTTGCAACCTGATGGAGGTCAGTATAGATGGACTAATAGACCAAGTCCCACACACTGCTAGAAGCCCAAATATTTTTTCAGAGCTAGATGCAGAAAAAAATTATATTCAGTTTGCAACCTGATGGAGGTCAGTATAGATGGACTAATAGAATGATGCTATGCCCAAAAGATTTTACTTCACTAGGTGCAGTAAAAAAATTGGTATTCTATACACAGGTGGTATATCTTGCAACACAGATAGGCTACTCCACTGACTAACACACTCTGCAATAGGCCAAAAAGGATTAGCTTTGCTAGATTCAGCCAAATGCTGTGAAAAAAACTTGCACAGCACTGGCACAGACCTGCCTGGCAAAAACTGATAGGAACTGATGTAACCTAGTCCTGAAAAGGACTCCAATTACAATTAGTCTTTACTCCCACAATCTATCTATTTAAGAGCACAGACCTGCCTGATAAAAGTCGTAGGAAATGCTGTAACCTAGTCCTTAAAAGGACTGCAATCACAACTATTCCCTACTCCCAAGCTATCTGTATATTTGTGCGAAAATTGGCTTGAAATTAACAAGGTATAGCGCACACAGCAACAGCGGTGCCGTCTAACACGCAGCTGCAGCAGTGAGAAAATGGTGGCGACGGGGAAAATGGCTTGGTCTTATAGGGCAAGGACATGTGACATACACTGCCAATCACACATGCCCTTGCTTGTGTGAAAAAAAGCACTTCGCTCCGTGTGTGCGCTGCTGATAGGCTGACAGATTGCACCTCCCCACTGCAAATGCGGGAAAGAGAAAAAAAAATGGAGATCTTCATTGTTCCTGCAGAGATCCATCCCCTGCCCCTCCCCCCGCCCTGCTGTACACTCAAACTGCGTATTAACATTAATTTTCATCATTACTGAGAAAAAATCCAGTTATGATTTTGGTGCACGAACAGTTATCGAACATAACCTCGAACAGCCGAATTTTTCTCAAATTGTTCGTGTTCGCCGACCGGCTCGAACACCGCCCAAAACAGCTCGAATTTGAGATTGGCGAACAGTTCGAGTAGAACAACGCTCATCTCTATTTATAACTTTACTTTTGTTCTCGGAATTATGCTGAAGTTTAAAAATGCTTTGGAACTCTCCCATTGTTCTCGGAATGTTATTGATTTTTAAATAAGTCTGTAGAACTTTCCCCTTGTACTTGGAATTCTGTTGAACTTTAAAATTGCCTTGGAACTCTCCCATTGTTCTCGGAATATTATTGTTTTTTTAAAGAAGTCTGTAGAACTTTCCCATTGTTCTCAGAATTCTGCTAAAGTTTAAAAATGATTTGGAACTTTGTTCTCAGAATGTTATTGTTTTTTTAAATAAGTCTGTAGAATTTTCCCATAGGTCTCGGAATTCTGCTGAAATTTAAAATGCTTTGGAACTCTCCCATTGTTCTCGGAATGCTGTTGAAGTTTCAAAATGCTATAGAACCCTCCCACTGTTCTGGGAATTCTGCTGAAGTTTAAAAATGCTTTGGAATTCTCCCATTGTTCTCGGAATGTCACTGTTTTTTTAAATAAGTCTTTAGAACTTTCCCATTGTTCTCATAATTCTGCTGAAGTATAAAAATGCTTTGGAACTCTCCCATTGTTCTCGGAATTCTGCTGAAGTTTCAAAATGCTTTGTAACTCTCCCATTGTTCTCGGAATGTTACTGTTTTTTAAATAAGTCTTTAGAACTTTCCCATTGTTGTCGGATTTCTTATGAAGTATAAGAATGCTTTGGAACTCTCCCATTGTTCTCGGAATGTTATTGTTATTCGAAATAACTCTGTAAAACTTTACCATTGTTCTCGGAATTCGGCTGAAGATTAAAAATGCTTTGGAATTCTCCCATTGTTCTTGGAATGTTATTGTTTTTTTAAATAAGTCTGTAGAACTTTCCCATTGTTCTTGGAATTCTGCTGAAGTTTAAAAATGCTTTGAAACTCTCCCATTGTTCTCGGAATATTATTGTTTTTTTAAATAAGTCTGTAGAACATTCCCATTTTTCTCGGTATTCTGCTGAAGTTTAAAAATGCTTTGAAACTCTCCCATTGTTCTCGAAATGTTGTTTTTTTAAATAAGTCTGTATAACATTCCCATTGTTCTCGGAATTCTGCTGAACTTTAAAAATGCTTAGTAACTTTCCCATTGTTCTCGGAATGTTATTGTTATTTTAAATAAGTATGTAGAACTTTCCCATTGATCTCAGCATTCTACTGAAATTTAAAATGCTTTGGAACTCGACCATTGTTCTCTGAATTCTGCTGGTTTCAATATACTATGGAACTCTCCCAATGTTTTCGGAATTCTGCTGACTTTTAAAAATGCTTTGGAATTCTCCCATAGTTCTTGTGACGTTATTGTTTTTTAAATAAGTCTTTATAACTTTACTATTGTTCTCGGAATTCTGCTGAAGTTTAAAAATGCTTTCAAACTCTTCCATTGTACTCAGAATGTTATTGTTATTTTAAATAAGTCTGTACAACTTTCCCATTGTTCTCGGAATTCTGCTGAAAATTAAAATGCTTTGGAACTCACCCATTGTTCTCGGAATTCTGCTGAATTTTAAAAATGCTATGGAACTCTTCCATTGTTCTCAGAATTCTGCTGAAGTTTAAAAATGATTTGGGACACTCCGATTGTTTTTGGATGTGATTGTTTTTTAAATAAGTCTGTAGAACTTTTCCCTTGTACTTGGAATTCTGTTGAACTTTAAAATTGCTTTGGAACTCTCCCATTGTTCTTGGAATATTATTGTTTTTTTAAAGAAGTCTGTAGAACTTTCCCATTGTTCTCGGAATTCTGCTGAAGTTTCAAAATGCTTTGTAACTCTCCCAGTGTTCTCGGATTTCTGCTGATGTTTCAAAATGCTATGGATCTCTGCCATTGTTCTCAGAATTCTGCTGAAATTTAAAAATGCTTTGGAATTCTACCATTGTTATCTGAATGTTACTGTTTTTTAAATAAGTCTCTAGGGTTTTCCCATTGTTCTCAAAATTCTGCTGAAGTTTACAAATGCTTTGGAACTCTCCCATTGTTTTCTGAATTCAGCTGAAGTTTAAAAATGCTTTGGGACTCTCCCATTGTTCTCGGAATGTTATTGTTTTTTAAATAAGTCTGTATAAATTTCCCATTGTTCTCGGAATACTTAGGAAGTATAAAAATGCTTTGGAACTCTCCCATTGTTCTCGGAATGTTATTGTTATTTGAAATAAGTCTGTAAAACTTTCTCATTGTTCTCGGAATTCTGCTGAAGTTTAAAAATGCTTTGGAACTCTCCCAATTTTCTGGGAATGTTATTGATTTTTAAATAAGTCTGTAGAACTTTCCCCTTGTACTTGGAATTCTGTTGATCTATAAAATTGCCTTGGAACTCTCCCATTGTTCTCGGAATATTATTGTTTTTTTAAAGAAGTCTGTAGAACTTTCCCATTGTTCTCAGAATTCTGCTAAAGTTTAAAAATGATTTGGAACTCTCCCATTGTTCTCGGAATGTTATTGTTTTTTTAAATAAGTCTGTAGAATTTTCCCATTAGTCTCGGAATTCTGCTGAAATTTAAAATGCTTTGGAACTCTCCCATTGTTCTCGGAATGCTGTTGAAGTTTCAAAATGCTATAGAACTCTCCCATTGTTCTGGGAATTCTGCTGAAGTTTAAAAATCCTTTGGAATTCTCCCTTTGTTCTCGGAATGTCACTATTTTTTTAAATAAGTCTTTAGAACTTTCCCATTGTTCTCTGAATTCTGCTGAAGTTTAAAAATGCTTTGGAACTCTCCCATTGTTCTCGGAATTCTGCTGAAGTTTCAAAATGCTTTGTAACTCTCCCATTGTTCTCGGAATGTTATTGTTTTTTTAAATAAGTCTGTAGAATTTTCCCATTGTTCTCGGAATTCTGCTGAAATTTAAAATGCTTTAGAACTCTCCTAGTGTTCTCGGATTTCTGCTGAAGTTTCAAAATGCTATGGAACTCTGCCATTGATCTCGGAATGTTGTTGTTATTTTAAATAAGTCTGTAGAACTTTCCCATTGTTCTCGGAATTCTGCTGAAGTTTAAAAATACTTTGGAACTCTCCCATTGATCTCGGAATGTTATTGTTATTTTAAATAAGTCTGTTGAACTTTCCCATTGATCTCGGAATTCTACTGAAATTTAAAATGCTTTGGAACTCGCCCATTGTTCTCAGAATTTGGCTGGTTTCAAAATACTATGGAACTCTCCCATTGTTCTCGGAATTCTGCTGACTTTTAAAAATGCTTTGAAATTCTCCCATAGTTCTTGGAACATTATTGTTTTTTTAAAAAAGTCTTTAGAACTTTCCCATTGTTCTCGGAATTCTGCTGAAGTTTAAAAATGCTTTGGAACTCTCCCATTGTTCTCAGAATTCTGCTGAAGTTTCAACATGCTTTGTAACTCTTCCATTGTTCTCGGAATGTTATTGTTTTTTTAAATAAGACTGTAGAATTTTCCCTTGTTCTCGAAATACTGCTGAAATTTAAAATGCTTTGGAACTCTCCCAGTGTTCTCGGATTACTGCTGAAGTTTCAAAATGCTATGGAACTCTGCCATTGTTCTCAGAATTCTGCTGAAATGTAAAAATGCTTTGGAATTCTCCCATTGTTCTCGGAATGTTACTGTTTTTTAAACAAGTCTTTAGAGTTTTCCCTTTGTTCTCGGAATTCTGCTGAAGTTTAAAAATGCTCTGAAACTCTACCATTGTTCTCTGAATTCAGCTGAAGTTTAAAAATGCTTTGGAACTCTCCCATTGTTCTCGGAATGTTATTGTTTTTCAAATAAGTCTGTAGAACTTTCCCATTGTTCTCGGAATACTTATGAAGTATAAAAATGCTTTGGAACTCTCCCATTGATCTCGGAATGTTATTGTTATTTGAAATAACTCTGTAAAACTTTCCTATTGTTCTCGGAATTCTGCTGAAGATTAAAAATGCTTTGGAATTCTCGGATTGCTCATGGAATGTTATTGATTTTTTTAATTAATTCTGTAGAACTTTCCCATTGTTCTCGGAATTCTGCGGAAGTTTAAAAATGCTTTGAAACTCTCCCATTGTTCTCGGAATGTTATTGTTTTTTTAAATAAGTCTGTCGAACATTCCCATTTTTCTCGGTATTCTGCTGAAGTTTACAAATGCTTTGGAACTCTCCCATTGTTCTCGGAATGTTGTTGTTTTTTTAAATAAGTCTGTAGAACTTTCCCATTGTTCTCGGAATTCTGATGAAGTTTAAAAATCCTTTGAACTCTCCCATTGATCTCGGAATGTTATTGTTATTTTAAATAAGTCTGTAGAACTTTCCCATTGATCTCGGAATTCTATTGAAATTTAAAATGCTTTGGAACTCGCCCATTCTTCTCAGAATTCTGCTGGTTTCAAAATACTATGGAACTCTTCCATTGTTCTCGGAATTCTGCTGACTTTTAAAAATGCTTTGGAATTCTCCCATAGTTCTTGGAACGTTATTGTTTTTTTAAATAAGTCTTTATAACTTTACTATTGTTCTCGGAATGATGCTGTAGTTTAAAAATGCTTTGGAACTCTCTCATTGTTCTCGGAACGTTATTAATTTTTAAATAAGTCTGTAGAACTTTCCCATTGTTCTCGGAATTCTGCTGAAGTTTAAAAATAATTTGGAACTCTCCCATTGTACTCAGAATGTTATTGTTTTTTTAAACAAGTCTGTAGAACTTTCCTATTTTTCTCAGAATGCTGCTGAAGTTTAAAAATGCTTTGGAACTCTCCCATTGTACTCGGAATGTTATTGTTATTTTAAATAAGTCTGTAGAACTTTCCCATTGTTCTCGGAATTCTGCTGAAAATTAAAATGCTTTGGAAATCACCCATTGTTCTCGGAATTCTGCTGAATTTTGAAAATGCTACGGATCTCTTCCAGTGTTCTCAGAATTATGCTGAAGTTTAAAAATGCTTTGGAATTCTCTGATTGTTCTCGGAATGTTATTGTTTTTTTTAAATAAGTCAGTAGTACTTTCCCATTGTTCTCGGAATTCTCCTGAAGTTTAAAAATGCTTTCTAACACTCAGATTGTTCTCGGAATGTGATTGTTTTTTAAATAAGTCTGTAGAACTTTCCCCTTGTACTTGGAATTCTGTTGAACTTTAAAATTGCCTTGGAACTCGCCCATTGTTCTCGGAATACTATTGTTTTTTTAAAGAAGTCTGTAGAACTTTCCCATTGTTCTCGGAATTCTGCTAAAGTTTAAAAATGATTTGGAACTCTCCCATTGTTCTCAGAATGTTATTGAATTTTTAAATAACTCTGTAGAATTTTCCCATTGTTCTCAGAATTCTGCTGAAATTTAAAATGCTTTGGAACTCTCCCATTGTTCTCGGAAAGCTGTTGAAGTTTCAAAATGCTATGGAACTCTCCCATTGTTCTGGGAATTCTGCTGAAGTTTAAAAATGCTTTGGAATTCTCCCATTCTTCTCGGAATGTCAATGATTTTTTAAATAAGTCTTTAGAACTTTCCCACTGTTCTCGAAATTCTGCTGAAGTTTAAAAATGCTTTGGAACTCTCCCATTGTTCTCGGAATTCTGCTGAAGTTTCAAAATGCTTTGTAACTCTTCCATTGTTCTCGAAATGTTATTGTTTTTTTAAATAAGTCTGTAGAATTTTCCCATTGTTCTAGGAATTATGCTGAAATTTAAAATACTTTGGAACTCTCCCAGTGTTCTCGGATTTCTGCTGAAGTTTCAAAATGCTATGGAACTCTGCCATTGTTCAAAGAATTCTGCTGAAATTTAAAAATGCTTTGGAATTATCCCATTGTTATCAGAATGTTACTGTTTTTTAAATAAGTCTTTAGGCTTTTCCCATTGTTCTCGGAATTCTGCTGAAGATTAAAAATGCTTTGGAACTCTCCCATTGTTCTGAGAATGTTATTGTTTTTTAACTAAGTCTGTAGAACTTTCGCATTGTTCTCAGAATTCTTATGAAGTATAAAAATGCTTTGGAACTCTCCCATTGTTCTCGGAATGTTATTGTTAATTGAAATAAGTCTGTAAATCTTTCCCATTGTCCTCAGAATTCTGATCAAGTTTAAAAATGCTTTGGAATGCTACCATTATTCTCGGAATGTTATTGTTATATGAAATAACTCTGTAAAACTTTCCCATTGTTTTCGGAATTCTGCTGAAGATTAAAAATGCTTTGGATTTCTCCCATTGTTCTTGGAATGTTATTGTTTTTTTAAATAAGTCTGTAGAACTTTCCCATTGTTCTCGGAATTCTGCTGAAGTTTAAAAATGCTTTGGATCTCTCCCATTGTTCTCGGAATGTTGTTGTTATTTTAAATAAGTCTGTAGAACTTTCCCATTTGTCTCAGAATTCTACTGAAATTTAAAATGCTTTGGAACTCACCCATTGTTCTCAGAATTCTGCTGGTTTCAAAATACTATGGAACTCTCCCATTGTTCTCGGAATTCTGCTAACTTTTAAAAATGCTTTGGAATTCTCCCATAGTTCTTGGAACGTTATTGTTTTTTTAAATAAGTCTTTATAACTTTACTATTTTTCTCGGAATGATGCTGTAGTTTAAAAATGCTATGGAACTCTCTCATTGTTCTCGGAACGTTATTAATTTTTAAATAAGTCTGTAGAACTTTCCCATTGTTCTCGGAATTCTGCTGAAGTTTAAAAATGCTTTGGAACTCTCCCATTGTACTCGGAATGTTATTGTTATTTTAAATAAGTCTGCAGAACTTTCCCATTGTTCTCGGAATTCTGCTGAAAATTAAAATGCTTTGGAACTCACCCATTGTTCTCGGAATTCTGCTGAATTTTGAAAATGCTACGGATCTCTTCCAGTGTTCTCAGAATTATGCTGAAGTTTAAAAATGCTTTGGAATTCTCTGATTGTTCTCGAAATGTTATTGTTTTTTTTAAATAAGTCAGTAGTACTTTCCCATTGTTCTCGGAATTCTCCTGAAGTTTAAAAAAGCTTTGTAACACTCCGATTGTTCTCGGAATGTGATTGTTTTTTAAATAAGTCTGTAGAACTTTCCATTGTTCTTGGAATTCTGCTGTAGTTTAAAAATGCTTTGGAACCCTCCCATTGTTCTCGGAATGTTGTTGTTATTTTAAATAAGTCTGTAGAACTTTCCCATTGTTTTTGGAATTCTGCTGAAGTTTAAAAATACTTTGGAACTCTCCCATTGATCTCGGAATGTTATTGTTAATTTAAATAAGTCTGTTGAACTTTCCCATTGATCTCGGAATTCTACTGAAATTTAAAATGCTTTGGAACTCACCCATTGTTCTCAGAATTCGGCTGGTTTCAAAATACTATGGAACTCTCCCATTGTTCTCGGAATTCTGCTGACTTTTAAAAATGCTTTAGAATTCTCCCATAGTTCTTGGAACGTTATTGTTTTTTTAAATAAGTCTTTAGAACTTTCCCATTGTTCTCGGAATTCTGCTGAAGTTTAAACATGCTTTGGAACTCTCCCATGGTTCTCGGAATTCTGCTGAAGTTTCAACATGCTTTGTAACTCTTCCATTGTTCTCGGAATGTTATTGTTTTTTTAAATAAGACTGTAGAATTTTCCCATTGTTCTCGAAATACTGCTGAAATTTAAAATGCTTTGGAACTCTCCCAGTGTTCTCGGATTTCTGCTGAAGTTTCAAAATGCTATGGAACTCTGCCATTGTTCTCAGAATTCTGCTGAAATGTAAAAATGCTTTGGAATTCTCCCATTGTTCTCGGAATGTTACTGTTTTTTAAACAAGTCTTTAGGTTTTTCCCTTTGTTCTCGGAATTCTGCTGAAGTTTAAAAATGTTTTGAAACTCTCCCATTGTTCTCTGAATTCAGCTGAAGTGTAAAAATGCTTTGGAACTCTCCCATTGTTCTCGGAATGTTATTGTTTTTTAAATAAGTCTGTAGAACTTTCCCATTCTTCTCGGAATACTTATGAAGTATAAAAATGCTTTGGAATTCTCCGATTGCTCTCGGAATGTTATTGTTTTTTTTAATTAAGTCTGTAGAACTTTCCCATTATTCTTGGAATTCTGCTGACGTTTAAAAATGCTTTGAAACTCTCCCATTGTTCTCGGAATGTTACTCTTTTGTTAAATAAGTCTGTCGAACATTCCCGTTTTTCTCGGTATTCTGCTGAAGTTTACAAATGCTTTGGAACTCTCCCATTGTTCTCGGAATGTTGTTGTTGTTTTAAATAAGTCTGTAGAACTTTCCCATTGTTCTCGGAATTCTGCTGAAGTTTAAAAATGCTTTGGAACTCTCCCATTGTTCTCTGAATTCAGCTGAAGCTTAAAAATGCTTTGGAACTCTCCCATTGTTCTCGGAATTCTTATGAAGTATAAAAATGCATTGGAACTTTCCCTTTGTTCTCGGAATGTTATTTTTATTTGAAATAAGTCGGTAAAACTTTCCCATTGTTCTCGGAATTCTTATGAAGTTTAAAAATGCTTTGGAACTCTCCCATTGTTCTCGGAACATTATTGTTATTTGAAATAAGCCTGTAAAACTTTCCCATTGTTCCCGGAATTCTGCTGAAGATTAAAAATGCTTTGGAATTCTCCCATTGTTCTTGGAATGTTATTGTTTTTTCAAATAAGTCTGTAGAACTTTCCTATTGTTCTCAGAATTCTTCTGAACTTTAAAAATGCTTTGGAATTCTCCGATTGTTCTCGGAATGTTATTGGTTTTTTAATTAAGTCTGTAGAACTTTCCCATTGTTCTCGGAAAACTGCTGAAGTTTAAAATTGCTTTGAAACTCTCCCATTGTTCTCGGAATGTTATTGTTTTTTTAAATAAGTCTGTAGAATGTTACCATTTTTCTCGGTATTCTGCTGAAGTTTACAAATGCTTTGGAACTCTCCCATTGTACTCGGAATGTTGTTGTTTTTTTAAATAAGTCTGTGGAACGTTCCAATTGTTCTCGGAATTCTGCTGAAGTTTAAAAATGCTTTGGAACTCTCCCATTGTTCTGGGAATGTTATTGTTTTTTTAAATAAGTCTGTAAAACTTTCCCATTGATCTCGGAATTCTACTGAAATTTAAAATGCTTTGGAACTCGCCCATTGTTCTCAGAATTCTGCTGGTTTCAAAATACTATGGAACTCTTCCATTGTTCTCGGAATTCTGCTGACTTTTAAAAATGCTTTGGAATTCTCCCAAAGTTCTTGAAACGTTATTGTTTTTTTAAATAAGTCTTTATAACTTTACTATTGTTCTCGGAATGATGCTGTAGTTTAAAAATGCTATGGAACTCTCTCATTGTTCTCGGAACGTTATTAATTTTTAAATAAGTCTGTAGAATTTTCCCATTGTTCTCGGAATTCTGCTGAAGTTTAAAATGATTTGGAACTCTCCCATTGTACTCAGAATGTTATTATTTATTTAAACAAGTCTGTAGAACTTTCCTATTTTTCTCGGAATTCTGCTGAAAATTAAAATGCTTTGGAACTCACCCATTGTTCTCGGAATTCTGCTGAATTTTGAAAATGCTACGGATCTCTTCCAGTGTTCTCAGAATTATGCTGAAGTTTAAAAATGCTTTGGAATTCTCTGATTGTTCTCGGAATGTTATTGTTTTTTTTAAATAAGTCAGTAGTACTTTCCCATTGTTCTCGGAATTCTCCTGAAGTTTAAAAATGCTTTGTAACACTCCGATTGTTCTCGGAATGTGATTGTTTTTTAAATAAGTCTGTAGAACTTTCCCCTTGTACTTGGAGTTCTGTTGAACTTTAAAATTGCCTTGGAACTCTCCCATTGTTCTCGGAATATTATTGTTTTTTTAAAGAAGTCTGTAGAACTTTCCCATTGTTCTCGGAATTCTGCTAAAGTTTAAAAATGATTTGGAACTCTCCCATTGTTCTCAGAATGTTATTGAATTTTTAAATAAGCCTGTAGAATTTTCCCATTGTTCTCGGAATTCTGCTGAAATTTAAAATGCTTTGGAACTCTCCCATTGTTCTCGGAAAGCTGTTGAAGTTTCAAAATGCTATGGAACTCTCCCATTGTTCTGGGAATTCTGCTGAAGTTTAAAAATGCTTTGGAATTCTCCAATTCTTCTCGGAATGTCACTGTTTTTTTAAATAAGTCTTTAGAACTTTCCCATTGTTCTCGAAATTCTACTGAAGTTGAAAAATGCTTTGGAACTCTCCCATTGTTCTCGGAATTCTGCTGAAGTTTCAAAATGCTTTGTAACTCTTCCATTGTTCTCGGAATGTTAGTGTTTTTTTAAATAAGTCTGTATAATTTTCCCATTGTTCTCAGAATTCTGCTGAAATTTAAAATGCTTTGGAACTCTCCCAGTGTTCTCGGATTTCTGCTGAAGTTTCAAAATGCTATGGAACTCTGCCATTGTTCTCAGAATTCTGCTGAAATTTAAAAATGCTTTGGAATTATCCTATTGTTCTCAGAATGTTACTGTTTTTTTAAATAAGTCTTTAGGGTTTTCCCATTGTTCTCGGAATTCTGCTGAAGATTAAAAATGCTTTGGAACTCTCCCATTGCTCTGTGAATTCAGCTGAAGTTTAAAAATGCTTTGGAACTCTCCCATTGTTCTCGGAATGTTATTGTTTTTTAACTAAGTCTGTAGAACTTTCGCATTGTTCTCAGAATTCTTATGAAGTATAAAAATGCTTTGGAACTCTCCCATTGTTCTCGGAATGTTATTGTTATTTGAAATAAGTCTGTAAATCTTTCCCATTGTTCTCAGAATTCTGATGAAGTTTAAAAATGCTTTGGAATGCTCCCATTATTCTCAGAATGTTATTGTTATTTGAAATAACTCTGTAAAACTTTCCCATTGTTCTCGAAATTCAGCTGAAGATTAAAAATGCTTTGGAATTCTCCCATTGTTCTTGGAATGTTATTGTTTTTTTAAATAAGTCTGTAGAACTTTCCCATTGTTCTCGGAATTCTGCTGAAGTTTAAAAATGCTTTGGAACTCTCCCATTGTTCTCTGAATTCAGCTGAAGCTTAAAAATGCTTTGGAACTCTCCCATTGTTCTAGGAATGTTATTATTTTTTAAATAAGTCTGTAGAACTTTCCCATTGTTCTCGGAATTCTTATGAAGTATAAAAATGCATTGGAACTTTTCCTTTGTTCTCGGAATGTTATTGTTATTTGAAATAAGTCGGTAAAACTTTCCCATTGTTCTCGGAATTCTTATGAAGTTTAAAAATGCTTTGGAACTCTCCCATTGTTCTCGGAACATTATTGTTATTTGAAATAAGCCTGTAAACCTTTCCTATTGTTCCCGGAATTCTGCTGAAGATTAAAAATGCTTTGGAATTCTCCCATTGTTCTTGGAATGTTATTGTTTTTTCAAATAAGTCTGTAGAACTTTCCTATTGTTCTCAGAATTCTTCTGAACTTTAAAAATGCTTTGGAATTCTCCGATTGTTCTCGGAATGTTATTGGTTTTTTAATTAAGTCTGTAGAAGTTTCCCATTGTTCTCGGAAAACTGCTGAAGTTTAAAAATGCTTTGAAACTCTCCCATTGTTCTCGGAATGTTATTGTTTTTTTAAATAAGTCCGTAGAATGTTACCATTTTTCTCGGTATTCTGCTGAAGTTTACAAATGCTTTGGAACTCTCCCATTGTACTCGGAATGTTGGTGTTTTTTTAAATAAGTCTGTGGAACTTTCCAATTGTTCTCGGAATTCTGCTGAAGTTTAAAAATGCTTTGGAACTCTCCCATTGTTCTGGGAATGTTATTGTTTTTTTAAATAAGTCTGTAAAACTTTCCCATTGATCTCGGAATTCTACTGAAATTTAAAATGCTTTGGAACTCGCCCATTGTTCTCAGAATTCTGCTGGTTTCAAAATACTATGGAACTCTTCCATTGTTCTCGGAATTCTGCTGACTTTTAAAAATGCTTTGATATTCTCCCATAGTTCTTGGAACGTTATTGTTTTTTTTAAATAAGTCTTTATAACTTTACTATTGTTCTCGGAATGATGCTGTAGTTTAAAAATGCTTTGGAACTCTCTCATTGTTCTCGGAACGTTATTAATTTTTAAATAAGTCTGTAGAATTATCCCATTGTTCTCGGAATACTGCTGAAGTTTAAAATGATTTGGAACTCTCCCATTGTACTCAGAAGTTTATTATTTATTTAAACAAGTCTGTAGAACTTTCCTATTTTTCTCAGAATGCTGCTGAAGTTTAAAAATGCTTTGGAACTCTCCCATTGTACTCGGAATGTTATTGTTATTTTAAATAAGCCTGTAGAACTTTCCCATTGTTCTCGGAATTCTGCTGAAAATTAAAATGCTTTGGAACTCACCCATTGTTCTCGGAATTCTGCTGAATTTTGAAAATGCTACGGATCTCTTCCAGTGTTCTCAGAATTATGCTGAAGTTTAAAAATGCTTTGGAATTCTCTGATTGTTCTCGGAATGTTATTGTTTTTTTTTAAATAAGTCAGTAGTACTTTCCCATTGTTCTCGGAATTCTCCTGAACTTTAAAAATGCTTTGTAACACTCCGATTGTTCTCGGAATGTGATTGTTTTTTAAATAAGTCTGTAGAACTTTCCCCTTGTACTTGGAATTCTGTTGAACTTTAAAATTGCCTTGGAACTCTCCCATTGTTCTCGGAATATTATTGTTTTTTTAAAGAAGTCTGTAGAACTTTCCCATTGTTCTCGGAATTCTGCTAAAGTTTAAAAATGATTTGGAACTCTCCAATTGTTCTCAGAATGTTATTGAATTTTTAAATAAGCCTGTAGAATTTTCCCATTGTTCTCGGAATTCTGCTGAAATTTAAAATGCTTTGGAACTCTCCCATTGTTCTCGGAAAGCTGTTGAAGTTTCAAAATGCTATGGAACTCTCCCATTGTTCTGGGAATTCTGCTGAAGTTTAAAAATGCTTTGGAATTCTCCAATTCTTCTCGGAATGTCACTGTTTTTTTAAATAAGTCTTTAGAACTTTCCCATTGTTCTCAAAATTCTACTGAAGTTGAAAAATGCTTTGGAACTCTCCCATTGTTCTCGGAATTCTGCTGAACTTTCAAAATGCTTTGTAACTCTTCCATTGTTCTCGGAATGTTATTGTTTTTTTAAATAAGTCTATATAATTTTCCCATTGTTCTCGGAATTCTGCTGAAATTTAAAATGCTTTGGAACTCTCCCAGTGTTCTCGGATTTCTGCTGAAGTTTCAAAATGGTATGGAACTCTGCCATTGTTCTCAGAATTCTGCTGAAATTTAAAAATGCTTTGGAATTATCCTATTGTTCTCAGAATTTTACTGTTTTTTAAATAAGTCTTTAGGGTTTTCCCATTGTTCTCGGAATTCTGCTGAAGATTAAAAATGCTTTGGAACTCTCCCATTGCTCTGTGAATTCAGCTGAAGTTTAAAAATGCTTTGGAACTCTCCCATTGTTCTCGGAATGTTATTGTTTTTTAACTAAGTCTGTAGAACTTTCACATTGTTCTCAGAATTCTTATGAAGTATAAAAATGCTTTGGAACTCTCCCATTGTTCTCGGAATGTTATTGTTATTTGAAATAAGTCTGTAAATCTTTCCCATTGTTCTCAGAATTCTGATGAAGTTTAAAAATGCTTTGGAATGCTCCCATTATTCTCAGAATGTTATTGTTATTTGAAATAACTCTGTAAAACTTTCCCATCGTTCTCGAAATTCTGCTGAAGATTAAAAATGCTTTGGAATTCTCCCATTGTTCTTGGAATGTTATTGTTTTTTTAAATAAGTCTGTAGAACTTTCCCATTGTTCTCGGAATTCTGCTGAAGTTTAAAAATGCTTTTGAACTCTCCCATTGTTCTCGGAATGTTGTTGTTTTTTTCAATAAGTCTGTATAACTTTCCCATTGTTCTCGGAATTCTGCTGAAGTTTAAAAATGCTTTGGAACTCTCCCATTGATCTCGGAATGTTGTTTCTATTTTAAATAAGTCTGTAGAACTTTCCCATTTGTCTCAGAATTCTACTGAAATTTAAAATGCTTTGGAACTCGCCCATTGTTCTCAGAATTCTGCTGGTTTCAAAAAACTATGGAACTCTCCCATTGTTCTCGGAATTCTGCTGACTTTTAAAAATGCTTTGGAATTCTCCCATTGTTCTTGGAATGTTATTGTTTTTTTAAATAAGTCTGTAGAACTTTCCCATTGTTCTCGGAATTCTGCTGAAGTTTAAAAATGCTTTTGAACTCTCCCATTGTTCTCGGAATGTTATTGTTTTTTTCAATAAGTCTGTATAACTTTCCCATTGTTCTCGGAATTCTGCTGAAGTTTAAAAATGCTTTGGAACTCTCCCATTGATCTCGGAATGTTGTTTCTATTTTAAATAAGTCTGTAGAACTTTCCCATTTGTCTCAGAATTCTACTGAAATTTAAAATGCTTTGGAACTCGCCCATTGTTCTCAGAATTCTGCTGGTTTCAAAAAACTATGGAACTCTCCCATTGTTCTCGGAATTCTGCTGACTTTTAAAAATGCTTTGGAATTCTCCCATAGTTATTGGAACGTTATTGTTTTTTTAGATAAGTCTTTATAACTTTACTATTGTTCTCGGAATTATGCTGAAGTTTAAAAATGCTTTGGAACTCTCCCTTTGTTCTCGGAATGTTATTGATTTTTAAATAAGTCTGTAGAACTTTCCCACTGTTCTTGGAATTCTGCTGTAGTTTAAAAAGGCTTTGGAACTCTCCTGATGTGATCGGAATGTTATTGTTTTTTAAACAAGTCTGTAGAACTTTCCCATTGTTCTCGGAATTCTGCTGAAGTTTAAAAATGCTTTGGAACTCTCCCATTGTTCTCGGAATGTTATTGATTTTTAAATAAGTCTGTAGAACTTTCCCACTGTTCTTGGAATTCTGCTGTAGTTTAAAAAGGCTTTGGAACTCTCCTGATGTGATCGGAATGTTATTGTTTTTTAAACAAGTCTGTAGAACTTTCCCATTGTTCTCGGAATTCTGCTGAAGTTTAAAAATGCTTTGGAACTCTTCCATTGTACTCTGAATGTTATTGTTATTTTAAATAAGTCTGTAGAACTTTGCCATTGTTCTCGGAATTCTGCTGAAAATTAAAATGCTTTGGAACTCACCCATTGTTCTCGGAATTCTGTTGAATTTTAAAACTGCTATGGAACTCTCCCATTGTTCTCGGAATGCTGTTGAAGTTTCAAAATGCTATGGAACTCTCCCATTGTTCTGGGAATTCTGCTGAAGTTTAAAAATGCTTTGGAATTCTCCCACTGTACTCGGAATGTCATTGTTTTTTTAGATAAGTCTTTAGAACTTTCCCATTGTTCTCAGAATTCTGCTGAAGTTTAAAAATGCTTTGGAACTCTCCCATTGTTCTCGGAATTCTGCTGAAGGTTCAAAATGCTTTGTAACTCTCCCATTGTTCTCGGAATGTCATTGTTTTTTTAAATAAGTCTGTAGAATTTTCCCATTGTTCTCGGAATTCTGCTGAAATTTAAAATACTTTGGAACTCTCCCATTGTTCTCGGATTTCTGCTGAAGTTTCAAAATGCTATGGAACTCTGCCATTGTTCTCAGAATTCTGCTGAAATTTAAAAATGCTTTGGAATTCTCCCATTGTTCTCGGAATGTTACTGTTTTTTAAATAAGTCTTTAGGGTTTTCCCATTGTTCTCGGAATTCTGCTTAAGTTTAAAAATGCTTTGGAACTCTCCCATTGTTCTCTGAATTCAGCTGAAGCTTAAAAATGCTTTGGAACTCTCCCATTGTTCTCGGAATGTTACTATTTTTTAAATAAGTCTGTAGAACTTTCCCATTGTTCTCGGAATTCTTATGAAGTATAAAAATGCATTGGAACTTTCCCTTTGTTCTCGTAATGTTATTGTTATTTGAAATAAGTCAGTAAAACTTTCCCATTGTTCTCGGAATTCTTATGAAGTTTAAAAATGCTTTGGAACTCTCCCATTGTTCTCGGAATATTATTGTTATTTGAAATAAGTCTGTAAAACTTTCCCATTGTTCCCGGAATTCTGCTGAAGATTAAAAATGCTTTGCAATTCTCCCATTGTTCTTGGAATGTTATTGTTTTTTCAAATAAGTCTGTAGAACTTTCCTATTGTTCTCAGAATTCTTCTGAACTTTAAAAATGCTTTGGAATTCTCCGATTGTTCTCGGAATGTTATTGGTTTTTAATTAAGTCTGTAGAACTTTCCCATTGTTCTCGGAATACTGCTGAAGTTTAAAAATGCTTTGAAACTCTCCCATTGTTCTCGGAATGTTATTGTTTTTTTAAATAAGTCTGTAGAATGTTCCCATTTTTCTCGGTATTCTGCTGAAGTTTACAAATGCTTTGGAACTCTCCCATTGTACTCGGAATGTTGTTGTTTTTTTAAATAAGTCTGTGGAACTTTCCAATTGTTCTCGGAATTCTGCTGAAGTTTAAAAATGCTTTGGAACTCTCCCATTGTTCTGGGAATGTTATTGTTTTTTTAAATAAGTCTGTAAAACTTTCCCATTGATCTCGGAATTCTACTGAAATTTAAAATGCTTTGGAACTCGCCCATTGTTCTCAGAATTCTGCTGGTTTCAAAATACTATGGAATTCTCCCATTGTTCTCTGAATTCTGCTGACTTTTAAAAATGCTTTGGATTTCGCCCATAGTTCTTGGAATGTTATCGTTTTTATAAATAAGTCTTTATAACTTTACTACTGTTCTCGGAATTATGCTAAAGTTTAAAAATGCTTTGGAACTCTCCCATTGTTTTCGGAATGTTATTGATTTTTAAATAAGTCTGTAGAACTTTCCCATTGTTCTCGGAATTCTGCTGAAGTTTAAAAATGCTTTGGAGCTCTCCCATTGTATTTGGAATGTTTTTGTTTTTTTAAACAAGTTTGTAGAACTTTCCCATTGTTTTCGGAATTCTGCTGAAGTTTAAAAATGCTTTGGAACTCTCCCATTGTACTCGGAATGTTATTGTTATTTTAAATAAGTCTGTAGAACTTTCCCATTGTTCTCGGAATTCTGCTGAAAATTAAAATGCTTTGGAACTCACCCATTGTTCTTGATATTCTGCTGAATTTTAGAAATGCTACAGAACTCTTCCATTGTTCTCAGAATTCTGCTGAAGTTTAAAAATGCTTTGGAACACTCTGATTGTTCTCAGAATATGATTGTTTTTTAAATAAGTCTGTAGAACTTTCCACTTGTACTTGGAATTCTGTTGAACTTTAAAATTGCTTTGGAACTCTCCCATTGTTCTCGGAATATTATTGTTTTTCTAAAGAAGTCTGAAGAACTTTCCCATTGTTCTCGGAATTCTGCTAAAGTTTAAAACTGATTTGGAACTCTCCCATTGTTCTCGGAATGTTATTGCTTTTTTAAATACAGTGCCTACAAGTAGTATTCAACCCCCTGCAGATTTAGCTGGTTTGATAAGATGCAAATAAGTTAGAGCCTTCAAACTGCAAACGAGAGTAGGTTTTATGAACAGAAGCATAAATCTTACAAACCAAAAAGTTATATTGCTCAGTTGAATTTTATTAAATTTTAAACATAAAAGTGTGGGTCAATTATTATTCAACCCCTATGTTTAATATTTTGTGGAATAACCCTTGTTTGCAATTACAGCTAATAATCGTCTTTTATAAGACCTGATCAGGCCGGCACAGGTCTGTGGAGTTATCTTGGCCCACTCCTCCATGCAGATCTTCTCCAAGTTATCTAGGTTCTTTGGGTGTCTCATGTGGACTTTATTCTTGAGCTCCTTCCACAAGTTTTCAATTGGGTTAAGGTCAGGAGACTGACTAGGCCACTCCAACACCTTGACTTTTTCCCTCTTGAACCAGGCCTTGGTTTTCTTGGCTGTGTGCTTTGGGTCGTTGTCTTGTTGGAAGATGAAATTACGACCCATCTTAAGATCCTTGATGGAGGAGTGGAGGTTCTTGGCCAAAATCTCCAGGTAGGCCGTGCTATCCATCTTCCCATGGATACGGACCAGATGGCCAGGCCCCTTGGCAGAGAAACAGCCCCACAGCATGATGCAGCCACCACCATGCTTGACTGTAGGGATGGTATTCTTGGGGTCGTATGCATTGTCATCCAGTCTCCAAACGTCAGGTGTGTGGTTGGCACAAAAGATCTCGATCTTGGTCTCATCAGACCATAGAACCTTGAACCAGTCTGTCTCACAGTCCTCCAAGTGATCATGAGCAAACTGTAGACGAGCCTTGACATGACGCTTTGAAAGTAAAGGTACCTTACGGGCTCGTCTGGAACGGAGACCATGGCGGTGGAGTACGTTACTTATGGTATTGACTGAAACCAATGTCCCCACTGCCATGAGATATTCCCGGAGCTCCTACCTTGTTGTCCTTGGGTTAGCCTTGACTCTTCGGACAAGCCTGGCCTCGGCACGGGAGGACACTTTCAAAGGCTGTCCAGGCCGTGGAATGCTAACAGTAGTTCCATAAGCCTTCCACTTACAGATGATGCTCCCAACAGTGGAGACAGGTAGGCCCAACTCCTTGGAAAGGGTTTTGTACCCCTGGCCAGCCTTGTGACCCTCCACGATCTTGTCTTTGATGGCCTTGGAATGCTCTTTTGTCTTTCCCATGTTGACCATGTCTGAGTGCTGTTCACAAGTTTGGGGAGGGTCTTAAATAGTCAGAAAAGGCTGGCAAAAGAGATCTTTAATCCACACATGTGAAGCTCATTATTCTTGGTGCCTGAACTACTTCTTAATACTTTAGGGGGACCAAACAGAATTCTTGTGGTTTGAGGGGTTGAATAATAAATGACACTCTGAATTAACTTTTAACATTTAAAAAAAAAAAAAAAAAAAGTTGCTGCAGTGCATTTTCCACTTCCAGGCTGATCTATAGTACAAATGTCACAATGCCAAGTTAATTCCGCATGTGTCAACCAGCTAAATCTGCAGGGGGTTGAATACTACTTGTAGGCACTGTAAGACTGTAGAATTTTCCCATTGTTCTCGGAATTCTGATGAAATTTAAAATGTTTTGGAACTCTCCCAGTGTTCTCGGATTTCTGCTGAAGTTTCAAAATGCTTTGGAACTCTCCCATTGTTCTGGGAATGTTATTGTTTTTTAAATAAGTCTGTAGAACTTTCCCATTGTACTCAGAATTTTTATGAAGTCCAAAAATGCTTTGGAACTCTCCCATTGTTCTCGGAATGTTATTGTAATTTGAAATAAGTCTGTACAACTTTCCAATTGTTCTCGTCATTCTGATGAAGTTTAAAAATGCTTTGGAACTCTCCAATTGTTCTCAGAATGTTATTGTTATTTGAAATAACTCTGTAAAACTTTCCCATTGTTCTCCGAATTCTGCTGAAGATTAAAAATGCTTTGGAATTTTCCCATTGTTCTTGGAATGTTATTGTTTTTTCAAATAAGTCTGCAGAACTTTCCCATCGTTCTCAGAATTCTTCTGAACTTTAAAAATGCTTTGGAATTCTCCGATTGTTCTCGGAATGTTATTGGTTTTTTAATTAAGTCTGTAGAACTTTCCCATTGTTCTCAGAATACTGCTGAAGTTTAAAAATGCTTTGAAACTCTCCCATTGTTCTCGGAATGTTATTGTTTTTTTAAATAAGTCTGTAGAATGTTCCCATTTTTCTCGGTATTCTGCTGAAGTTTACAAATGCTTTGGAACTCTCCCATTGCACTCGGAATGTTGTTGTTTTTTTAAATAAGTCTGTGGAACTTTCCAATTGTTCTCGGAATTCTGCTGAAGTTTAAAAATGCTTTGGAACTCTCCCATTGTTCTGGGAATGTTATTGTTTTTTTAAATAAGTCTGTAAAACTTTCCCATTGATCTCGGAATTCTACTGAAATTTAAAATGCTTTGGAACTCGCCCATTGTTCTCAGAATTCTGCTGGTTTCAAAATACTATGGAACTCTCCCATTGTTCTCTGAATTCTGCTGACTTTTAAAAATGCTTTGGATTTCGCCCATAGTTCTTGGAATGTTATCGTTTTTTTAAATAAGTCTTTATAACTTTACTACTGTTCTCGGAATTATGCTAAAGTTTAAAAATGCTTTGGAACTCTCCCATTGTTCTCGGAATGTTATTGATTTTTAAATAAGTCTGTAGAACTTTCCCATTGTTCTCAGAATTCTGCTGAAGTTTAAAAATGCTTTGGAACTCTCCCATTGTATTCGGAATGTTATTGTTTTTTTTTTTAAACAAGTTTGTAGAACTTTCCCATTGTTTTCGGATTTCTGCTGAAGTTTAAAAATGCTTTGGAACTCTCCCATTGTACTCGGAATGTTATTGTTATTTTAAATAAGTCTGTAGAACTTTCAAATTGTTCTCAGAATTCTGCTGAAAATTAAAATGCTTTGGAACTCACCCATTGTTCTTGATATTCTGCTGAATTTTAGAAATGCTACGGAACTCTTCCATTGTTCTCAGAATTCTGCTGAAGTTTAAAAATGCTTTGGAATTCTCCGATTGTTCTCGGAATGTTATTGCTTTTTTAAATAAGTCTGTAGTACTTTCCCATTGTTCTCGGAATTCTCCTGAAGTTTAAAAATGCTTTGGAACACTCTGATTGTTCTCGGAATATGATTGTTTTTTAAATAAGTCTGTAGAACTTTCCACTTGTACTTGGAATTCTGTTGAACTTTAAAATTGCTTTGGAACTCTCCCATTGTTCTCGGAATATTATTGTTTTTTTAAAGAAGTCTGAAGAACTTTCCCATTGTTCTCGGAATTCTGCTAAAGTTTAAAACTGATTTGGAATTCTCCCATTGTTCTCGGAATGTTATTGCTTTTTTAAATAAGTCTGTAGAATTTTCCCATTGTTCTCGGAATTCTGATGAAATTTAAAATGCTTTGGAACTCTCCCAGTGTTCTCGGATTTCTGCTGAAGTTTCAAAATGCTATGGAACTCTGCCATTGTTCTCAGAATTCTGCTGAAATTTAAAAATGCTTCGGAAATCTACCATTGTTCTCGGAATGTTACTGTTTTTTAAAAAGTCTTTAGGGTTTTCCCATTGTTCTCGGAATTCTGCTGAAGTTTAAAAATGCTTTGGAACTCTCACAATGTACTCTTAATTCAGCTTAAGTTTAAAAATGCTTTGGAACTCTCCCATTGTTCTCGGAATATTATTGCTTTTTAAATAAGTCTGTAGAACTTTCCCATTGTTCTCGGAATACTTATGAAGTATAAAAATGCTTACAACTCTCCCATTGTTCTCGGAATGTTATTGTTGTTTGAAATAAGTCTGTAAAACTTTCCCATTGTTCTTGGAATTCTACTATAGTTTAAAAATGCTTTGGAACTCTCCCATTGTTCTCGGAATGTTATTGTTATTAGAAATAACTCTGTAAAACTTTCCCATTGTTCTCCGAATTCTGCTGAAGATTAAAAATGCTTTGGAATTTTCCCATTGTTCTTGGAATGTTATTGTTTTTTCAAATAAGTCTGCAGAACTTTCCCATTGTTCTCAGAATTCTTCTGAACTTTAAAAATGCTTTGGAATTCTCCGATTGCTCTCGGAATGTTATTTTTTTTTAAATAAGTCTGTAGATCATTCCCATTTTTCTCTGTATTCTGCTGAAGTTTACAAATGCTTTGGAACTCTCCCATTGTTCTCGGAATGTTGTTGTTTTTTTAAATAACTCTGTAGGACTTTCCCATTGATCTCGGAATTCTACTGAAATTTAAAATGCTTTGGAACTCGCCCATTGTTCTCAGAATTCTGCTGGTTTCAAAATACTATCGAACTCTCCCATTGTTCTTGGAATTCTGCTGACTTTTAAAAATGCTTTGGAATTCTCCCATAGTTCTTGGAACGTTACTGTTTTTTTAAATAAGCCTTTATAACTTTACTATTGTTCTCGGAATTCTGGTGAAGTTTAAAAATGCTTTGGAACTCTCCCATTGTACTCGGAATGTTATTGTTATTTTAAATAAGTCTGTAGAACTTTCCCATTGTTCTCGGAATTCTGCTGAAAATTAAAATGTTTTGGAACTCACCCATTGTTCTCGGAATTCTGCTGAATTTTGAAAATGCTACGAAACTCTTCCATTGTTCTCAGAATTATGCTGAAGTTTAAAAATGCTTTGGAATTCTCTGATTGTTCTCGGAATGTTATTGTTTTTTTCAAATAAGTCTGTAGTACTTTCCCATTGTTCTCAGAATTCTCCTGAAGTTTAAAAATGCTTTGGAACACTCCGATTGTTCTCGGAATGTGATTGTTTTTTAAAAAAGTCTGTAGAACTTTCCCTTGTACTTCGAATTTTGTTGAACTTTAAAATTGCCTGGGAACTCTCCCATTGTTCTCGGAATATTATTGTTTTTTTAAAGAAGTCTTTAGAACTTTCCCATTGTTCTCGGAATTCTGCTAAAGTTAAAAATGATTTGGAACTCTCCCATTTGTCTCGGAATGTTATTGTTTTTTTAAATAAGTCTGTAGAATTTTCCCACTGTTCTCGGAATTCTGCTGAAATTTAAAATGCTTTGGAACTCTCCCATTGTTCTCGGAATGCTGTTGAAGTTTCAAAATGCTATGGAACTCTCCCTTGTTCTGGGAATTCTGCTGAAGTTTAAAAATGCTTTGGAATTCTCGCATTTTTCTCGGAATGTCACTGTTTTTATAAATAAGTCTTTAGAACTTTCCCATTGTTCTCGGAATTCTGCTGAAGTTTAAAAATGCTTTGGAACTCTCCCATTGTTCTCAGAATTCTGCTGAAGTTTCAAAATGCTTTGTAACTCTCCCATTGTTCTCGGAATGTTATTGTTTTTTTAAATAAGTCTGTAGAATTTTCCCATTGTTCTCGGAATTCTGCTGAAATTTAAAATGCATTGGAACTCTCCCAGTGTTCTCGGATTTCTGCTGAAGTTTCAAAATGCTATGGAACTCTGCCATTGTTCTCAGAATTCTGCTGAAATTTAAAAATGCTTTGGACGTCTCCTATGTTCTCAGAATGTTACTGTTTTTTAAATAAGTCTTTAGGGTTTTCCCATTGTTCTCGGAATTCTGCTGAAGTATAAAAATGCTTTGGAACGCTCCCATTTTTCTCTGAATTCAGCTGAAGTTTAAAAATGCTTTGGAACTCTCCCATTGTTCTAGGAATGTTATTGTTTTTTAAATAAGTCTGTAGAACTTTCCCATTGTTCTCGGAATTCTTATGAAGTATAAAAATGCTTTGTAACTCTCCCATTGTTCTCGGAATGTTACCGTAATTTGAAATAAGTCTGTAAAACTTTCCCATTGTTCTTGTAATTCTGATGAAGTTTAAAAATGCTTTGCAACTCTCCAATTGTACTCGGAATGTTATTTTTATTTTAAATAAGTCTGTAGAACTATCCCATTGTTCTTGGAATTCTGCTGAAAATTAAAATGTTTTGGAGCTCACACATTTTTCTCGGAATTCTGCTGAATTTTGAAAATGCTACGGAACTCTTCCATTGTTCTCAGAGTTATGCTGAAGCTTAAAAATGCTTTGGAATTCTCTGATTGTTCTCGGAATGTTATTGTTTTTTTTAAATAAGTCTGTAGTACTTTTCCATTGTTCTCGGAATTCTCCTGAAGTTTAAAAATGCTTTGGAACACTCCGATTGTTCTCGGAATGTGATTGTTTTTTAAATAAGTCTGTAGAATTTTCCCCTTGTACTTGGAATTCTGTTGAACTTTAAAATTGCCTTGGAACTCTCCCATTGTTCTCGGAATATTATAGTTTTTTTAAAGAAGTCTGTAGAACTTTCCCATTGTTCTCGGAATTCTGCTAAAGTTTAAAAATGATTTGGAACTCTCCCATTGTTCTCAGAATGTTATTGTTTTTTTAAATAAGACTGTAGAATTTTCCCACTGTTCTCGAAATTCTGCTGAAATTTAAAATGCTTTGGAACTCTCCAATTGTTCTCAGAATGCTGTTGACGTTTCAAAATGCTATGGAACTCTCCCATTGTTCTGGGAATTCTGCTGAAGTTTAAAAATGCTTTGGAATTCTCCCATTGTTCTCGGAATGTCACTGTTTTTTTAATAAGTCTTTAGAACTTTCCCATTGTTCTCGGAATTCTGCTGAAGTTTAAAAATGCTTTGGAACTCTCCCATTGTTCTCAGAATTCTGCTGAAGTTTCAAAATGCTTTGTAACTCTCCCATTGTTCTCGGAATGTTATTGTTTTTTTAAATAATTCTGTAGAATTTTCTCATTGTTCTCGGAATTCTGCTAAAATTTAAAATGCTTTGGAACTCTCCCAATGTTCTCGGATTTCTGCTGAAGTTTCAAACTGCTATGGAACTCTGCCATTGTTCTCAGAATTCTGCTGAAATTTAAAAATGCTTTGGAATTCTCCTATGTTCTCGGAATGTTACTGTTTTTTAAATAAGTCTTTAGTGTTTTCCCATTGTTCTCCGAATTCTGCTGAAGTTTAAAAATGCAATGGAACTCTCCAATTGTTCTCTGAATTCAGCTGAAGTTTAAAAATGCTTTGGAACTCTCCCATTGTTCTGGGAATGTTATTGTTTTTTAAATAAGTCTGTAGAACTTTCCCATTGTACTCGGAATTTTTATGAAGTATACAAATGCTTTGGAATTCTCCCATTGTTCTCGGAATGTTATTGTAATTTGAAATAAGTCTGGAAAACTTTCCCATTGTTCTCGTAATTCTGATGAAGTTTAAAAATGCTTTGGAACTCTCCCATTGTTCTCGAAATGTTATTGTTATTTGAAATAACTCTGTAAAACTTTCCCATTGTTCTCCGAATTCTGCTGAAGATTAAAAATGCTTTGGAATTTTCCCATTGTTCTTGGAATATTATTGTTTTTTCAAATAAGTCTGCAGGACTTTCCCCTTGTTCTCAGAATTCTTCTGAACTTTAAAAATGCTTTGGAATTCTCCGATTGCTCTCGGAATGTTATTGTATTTTTTAATTAAGTCTGTAGAACTTTCCCATTGTTCTCGGTATTCTGCTGAGGTTTAAAAATTCTTTGAAACTCTCCCATTGTTCTCGGAATGTTATTGTTTTTTAAATAAGTCTGTAGAACATTCCCATTTTTCTCGGTATTCTGCTGAAGTTTACAAATGCTTTGGAACTCTCCCATTGTTCTCGGAATGTTGTTGTTTTTTTAAAGAAGTCTGTAGAACTTTCCCATTGTTCTCGGAATTCTGCTAAAGTTTAAAAATGATTTGGAACTCTCCCTTTGTTCTCAGAATGCTGTTGACGTTTCAAAATGCTATGGAACTCTCCCATTGTTCTGGTAATTCTGCTGAAGTTTAAAAATGCTTTGGAATTCTCCCATTGTTCTCGGAATGTCACAGTTTTTTTAATAAGTCTTTAGAACTTTCCCATTGTTCTCGGAATTCTACTGAAGTTTAAAAATGCTTTGGAACTCTCCCATTGTTCTGGGAATTCTGCTGAAGTTTAAAAATGCTTTGGAATTCTCCCATTGTTCTCGGAATATCTCAGTTTTTTTAATAAGTCTTTAGAACTTTCCCATTGTTCTCGGAATTCTGCTGAAGTTTAAAAATGCTTTGGAACTCTCCCATTGTTCTCGGAATGTTATTGTTTTTTTAAATAAGTCTGTTGAATTTTCCCAATTTTCTCGGAATTCTGCTGAAATTTAAAATGCTTTGGAACTCTCCCAGTGTTCTCGGATTTCTGCTGAAGTTTCAAAATGCTATGGAACTCTGCCATTGTTCTCAGAATTCTGCTGAAATTTAAAAATGCTTTGGAATTCTCTAATGTTCTCGGAATGTTACTGATTTTTAAATAAGTCTTTAGTGTTTTCCCATTGTTCTCGGAATTCTGCTGAAGTTTAAAAATGCTTTGGAACTCTCCCATTGTTCTCTGAATTCAGCTGAAGTTTAAAAATGCTTTGGAACTCTCCCATTGTTCTGGGAATGTTATTGTTTTTTAAATAAGTCTGTAGAACTTTCCCATTGTACTCGGAATTTTTATGAAGTATAAAAATGCTTTGGAATTCTCCCATTGATCTCAGAATGTTATTGTAATTTGAAATAAGTCTGTTAAACTTTCCCATTGTTCTCGTAATTCTGATGAAGTTTAAAAATGCTTTGGAACTCTCCCATTGTTCTCAAAATGTTATTGTTATTTGAAATAACTCTGTAAAACTTTCCTATTGTTCTCCGAATTCTGCTGAAGATTAAAAATGCTTTGGAATTTTCCCATTGTTTTTGGAATGTTATTGCTTTTTCAAATAAGTCTGCAGAACTTTCCCATTGTTCTCAGAATTCTTCTGAACTTTAAACATACTTTGAAATTCTCCGATTGCTCTCGGAATGTTTTTGTATTTTTTAATTAAGTCTGTAGAACTTTCCCATTGTTCTCGGTATTATGCTGAAGTTTAAAAATGCTTTGAAGCTCTCCCATTGTTCTCGGAATGTTATTGTTTTTTAAATAAGTCTGTAGAACATTCCCATTTTTCTCGGTATTCTGCTGAAGTTTACAAATGCTTTGGAACTCTCCCTTTGTTCTCGGAATGTTGTTGTTATTTTAAATAAGTCTGTAGAACTTTCCCATTGTTCTCGGAATTCTGATGAAGTTTAAAAATACTTTGGAACTCTTCCATTTATCTCGGAATGTTATTGTTATTTTAAATAAGTCTGTAGAACTTTCCCATTGATCTCGGAATTATACTGAAATTTAAAATGCTTTAGAACTCGCCCATTGTTCTCAGAATTCTGCTGGTTTCAAAATACTATGGAACTCTCCCATTGTTCTCGGAGTTCTGCTGACTTTTAAAAATGCTTTGGAATTCTCCCATAGTTCTTGGAACGTTATTGTTTTTTTTTAAATAAGTCTTTATAACTTTACTATTGTTCTCGGAATTCTGCTGAAGTTTAAAAATGCTTTGGAACTCTCCCATTGTTCTCAGAATTCTGCTGAAGTTTCAAAATGCTTTGTAACTCTCCCATTGTTCTCAGAATGTTATTGTTTTTTTAAATAAGTCTATAGAATTTTCCCATTGTTCTCGGAATTCTGCTGAAATTTAAAATGCTTTGGAACTCTCCCAGTGCTCTCGGATTTCTGCTGAAGTTTCAAAATGCTATGGAACTCTGCCATTGTTCTCAGAATTCTGCTGAAATTTAAAAATGCTTTGGACGTCTCCTCAGTTCTCAGAATGTTACTGTTTTTTAAATAAGTCTTTAGGGTTTTCCCATTGTTCTCGGAATTCTGCTGAAGTATAAAAATGCTTTGGAACTCTCCCATTGTTCTCTGAATTCAGCTGAAGTTTAAAAATGCTTTGGAACTCTCCCATTGTTCTGGGAATGTTATTGTTTTTTAAATAAGTCTGTAGAACTTTTCCATTGTTCTCGGAATTCTTATGAAGTATAAAAATGCTTTGTAACTCTCCCATTGTTCTCGGAATGTTATTGTAATTTGAAATAAGTCTGTAAAACTTTCCCATTGTTCTCGTAATTCTGATGAAGTTTAAAAATGCTTTGCAACTCTCCCATTGTTCTCGGAATGTTATTGTTATTTTAAATAAGTCTGTAGAACTTTCCCATTGTTCTTGGAATTCTGCTGAAAATTAAAATGTTTTGGAACGCACACATTTTTCTCGTAATTCTGCTGAATTTTGAAAATGCTACGGAACTCTTCCATTGTTCTCAGAGTTATGCTGAAGCTTAAAAATGCTTTGGAATTCTCTGATTGTTCTCGGAATGTTATTGTTTTTTTAAAAAAGTCTGTAGTACTTTTCCATTGTTCTCGAAATTCTACTGAAGTTTAAAAATGCTTTGGAACACTCCGATTGTTCTCGGAATGTGATTGTTTTTTAAATAAGTCTGTAGAATTTTCCCCTTGTACTTGGAATTCTGTTGAACTTTAAAATTGCCTTGGAACTCTCCCATTGTTCTCGGAATTTTATTGTTTTTTTAAACAAGTCTGTAGAACTTTCCCATTGTTCTCGGAATTCTGCTAAAGTTTAAAAATGATTTGGAACTCTCCCATTGTTCTCAGAATATTATTGTTTTTTTAAATAAGTCTGTAGAATTTTCCCACTGTACTCGGAATTCTGCTGAAATTTAAAATGCTTTGGAACTCTCCCATTGTTCTCGGAATGCTGTTGAAGTTTCAAAATGCTATGGAACTCTCCCCTTGTTCTGGGAATTCTGCTGAAGTTTAAAAATGCTTTGGAATTCTCCCATTGTTCTCGGAATGTCACTGTTTTTATAAATAAGTCTTTAGAACTTTTCCATTGTTCTCGGAATTCTGCTGAAGTTTAAAAATGCTTTGGAACTCTCCCATTGTTCTCAGAATTCTGCTGAAGTTTCAAAATGCTTTGTAACTCTCCCATTGTTCTCGGAATGTTATTGTTTTTTTAAATAAGTCTGTAGAATTTTCCCATTGTTCTCGGAATTCTGCTGAAATTTAAAATGCTTTGGAACTCTCCCAGTGCTCTCGGATTTCTGCTGAAGTTTCAAAATGCTATGGAACTCTGCCATTGTTCTCAGAATTCTGCTGAAATTTAAAAATGCTTTGGACGTCTCCTCAGTTCTCAGAATGTTACTGTTTTTTAAATAAGTCTTTAGGGTTTTCCCATTGTTCTCGGAATTCTGCTGAAGTATAAAAATGCTTTGGAACTCTCCCATTGTTCTCTGAATTCAGCTGAAGTTTAAAAATGCTTTGGAACTCTCCCATTGTTCTGGGAATGTTATTGTTTTTTAAATAAGTCTGTAGAACTTTCCCATTGTTCTCAGAATTCTTATGAAGTATAAAAATGCTTTGTAACTCTCCCATTGTTCTCGGAATGTTATTGTAATTTGAAATAAGTCTGTAAAACTTTCCCATTGTTCTCGTAATTCTGATGAAGTTTAAAAATGCTTTGCAACTCTCCCATTGTTCTCGGAATGTTATTGTTATTTTAAATAAGTCTGTAGAACTTTCCCATTGTTCTTGGAATTCTGCTGAAAATTAAAATGTTTTGGAATGCACACATTGTTCTCGTAATTCTGCTGAATTTTGAAAATGCTACGGAACTCTTCCATTGTTCTCAGAGTTATGCTGAAGCTTAAAAATGCTTTGGAATTCTCTGATTGTTCTCGGAATGTTATTGTTTTTTTAAAAAAGTCTGTAGTACTTTTCCATTGTTCTCGGAATTCTACTGAAGTTTAAAAATGCTTTGGAACACTCCGATTGTTCTCGGAATGTGATTGTTTTTTAAATAAGTCTGTAGAATTTTCCCCTTGTACTTGGAATTCTGTTGAACTTTAAAATTGCCTTGGAACTCTCCCATTGTTCTCGGAATATTATTGTTTTTTTAAACAAGTCTGTAGAACTTTCCCATTGTTCTCGGAATTCTGCTAAAGTTTAAAAATGATTTGGAACTCTCCCATTGTTCTCAGAATATTATTGTTTTTTTAAATAAGTCTGTAGAATTTTCCCATTAGTCTCAGAATTCTGCTGAAATTTAAAATGCTTTGGAACTCTCCCATTGTTCTCGGAATGCTGTTGAAGTTTCAAAATGCTATAGAACTCTCTGTAACATACCTGGCGGCGTCCTTGCATGGTGGTCCATCTCCCACTGTGCAAGAGAGCGCACTTGATCTCCTGTCCAGAATGTCTCTCTGGCTTCCCTCCATGCTGTCTGTTTGTGTCTGTTTCTGCTGCTTAAGGGCGGCGCCCGATCACTTCCTGCTTTTTGTACCTGCTGTGGGTCACGCCCCTTGTGCGTCCTCAGCCTATTGCTGTCTGACACTTGGTATATAGCTCAGCAGCTCCCTTCTATCCCTGCCTGAGCATAGTGTTTTCCTTCAGTGTGTGCTTGCACTCTGAAGGTGCCAGGTCCCGTCTTTGTTTCCTTGTCTGCCTTTCCTGGAGGCTGTATTTCCAGGCCTGTCTGAACTTAGTCCTGTATGTCTCCTGCTTTGCGGTATTAGTTCCCGTGTCTGAACTAAGTCCTGTATGTCTCCTGCTTTTTGTATCAGTTCCCGTGTCTGAACTGAGTCCTGTATGTCTCCTGCTTTGCGGTATCAGCTCCCGTGTCTGAACTGTGTCCTGTATGTCTCCTGCTTTGCGGTATTAGTTCCCGTGTCTGAACTAAGTCCTGTATGTCTCCTGCTTTGCGGTATTAGTTCCCGTGTCTGAACTGAGTCCTTTCTGTGTTCTCTTGTCTGTCCTGTCTGAACACGCTCCTAGCCTGTTCCTCCTGCCTTCTAGGGGCCGATTACCTAGACCCGTTCCTGTATCTTGTCTGACCTGTCTGAACTCGCTCCTTGCCTGTTCGTTCCGCCTTCTAGTGGCCGATTTCCTAGACCCGCTCCTGTGTCTGGTCTGTCCTGTCTGAACACGCTCCTTGCCTGTTCGTCCCGCCTCTCTGGGGGCCGTATTCCCAGACCCGCTCCTGTATCCCTCTGCAGTGTCGGTCTCCTCCGTACACTCAGTTTCAGTCTGAACTCTCTCCTGTCCTTTACCTGTTTTGCCTCTATGTCCGTTCCCTTCCTTTTTCTGCAGAGTCTGAACTCGTACCTAACTCCTGCTTGTTGTCTCTGCAAGTACTGTGTGAGTATCTGGCTCTGTCTTTCCCTTCCTGTCTGTTCCGTGTGAACAGAGCCCTGTCCTCCCTGCTCAGCCTTGTCTGCACTCTAGCTGTGCTTTCCTGTAACCCTCTGCCTGTATTGTTCCTGAGTCCCGGTGTGTACTGGGTCCTATCCCGCCTGTGTTCCTACCTGCTAGTGCCTCCCTGTCTGCACTCTAGCTGTGCTTGTCTTTACCCGCCTGCCTGCATACCAGTCGTGCCTGCCTATACCCACCAGTCTGTGTGCCAGCCTACCAGCCTGTTCCTGTATTCCCCTGTGTGGGTCAACAGCCGTGTCCGGGGTCTGTCCTGGAGTAGCACCTGGTCCCTCTGCTCGGTTCCTCCTTGGTGCACTGGCGTCGTATGCCGTCGTGCGACCCTGGTCGGATCGGGTGAATACTTAGTCACGCCCCTCCAGGCATTCACTCTCCGGCACGGTCCAGTGGAATCACTACCAATCACACGCACACGCCGCTTAGCCCGGGCGTGTGCATAACAGCATAACAGCATGCTCAGGCCATGGTTCCCGTTGAGCCCCACGGCCTTCGCTCTCTGAGAAGTTTTCCAGCGAATATATGCATTAAAATAAATAAATAAATTTTTTTTCTCTTAGCTGAGTTCCAGGCGAAATTACGCACCGTCCACATGGATCTATCAGCTCTCGTTCCTGCGGATCCGCCACGTTACTATGGGGATCCAAGACAGTGTCGTGCATTTGTGGAGCAATGCATGCTACACTTTAAGGCCTACCCTCTGTATTTTCCTTCCGATTGGGCTAAAGTGGCCTTTATGATGTCTTACCTGGCGGGTGATGCCTTGGAATGGATCAACCCCCTATATGAAACACAGGATCCGATCCTCCTGGACCTAATGGCCTTCCTGGTGGCCTTTCTAATGGTCTTCGATGATCCTAACCCGGAGGCTCCTGCTGAAGCTTCACCTCCCAATATCCCGGAGCAGCCCCGATGGGTAATGTGTGTGGGTAGCGCAATAGTCCTCCAGCCCAATGAGACTACTGCCCACCCAGAATCCTCACAGGGTGACTACGCTTTCCGGAATACTTCTCTCAACCTCAAGAGGCAGTCCAGACGTGCTAGACTTAGAGGCAAGCCGTCACGCCAGGGTCTGTCCTCCCTGAGACCTCCTGACCCCAACCTTGAAGTCCCTACTGAAGCTTCATCTCCCTGTATCCCGGAGAAACCCCAATGGGTAATGTGCGTGGGTAGTGCACCAGTTCTCCTGCCCGAAGAGACTTCTGCCCATCCAGACTCCACACAGGAGAACTTCCTGCACCCGGCATCAGATGCTTCTCTCTCTTTAACCGGTGTGCATGTCCAAGGATGCTCCAAAGCTGTGGTTACCTCAGAGTCTGTGCACCTCTATTACCTGGCGGAGGATCCCCTGTTGCCTCCAGAATCCTCCGGGATACCACTCGATGACAAATGGAGAGAGACTTCTCTACACCCGGTACTCAATACTTTGTCCGCTTCGTCCTGTGAGCCTGACAATGGGTACCCCAAAGTGGTAGTTACCCCCGAGTCTCTACACCCCTTCGACCAGGTGGAGGATCTCCAGTTGTCTCCTGAACCCTTCGGGGTGCTACCTGGTAGCGAAAGGACAGAGACTCTCCTATACTCTGTACCTGATACCTCGCTCGCTTCGTCCAGTGAGTCCAACCTAGTGTACTCCGAAGCAGAGGTTACTCCCGAGTCTCTACACCCCTCCGACCAGGCGGAGGACCTCCAGTTGTGTTCAGAACCCTTTGGGGTGCCACCTGGTGGTGAATGGACAGAGACTTTCCTATATCCTGTACCTGATACCTCGCTCGCTTCGTCCAGTGAGTCCGACCTAATGTACTCCGAAGCAGAGGTTACTCCCGAGTCTCTACACCCCTCCGACCAGGCGGAGGACCTCCAGTTGTGTTCAGAACCCTTCGGGGTGCCACCTGGTGGTGAATGGACAGAGACTTTCCTATACTCGGTACCCGATACCTCGCCTGCTTCCTCCAGTGAGTCCGACCTAGTGTACTCTGAAGCAGTTGTTTTCTCTGAGCCTCTGCACTCTTCTGACCCGGCGGAGGACCTCCAGTTGTTTCCTGAATCCTCCGGGATACCACCAGATAACAAAGAGACGGTGACTTTTCCTCATTATGTACCTGATAACCCGTCTATTTTTTCCTGTGAGCTTGACAAGATGTACCTCGAAGCAGAGATTACCCTCAAGTCTCTGTCCCCCTCCAACCCAGTGAACGACTGGTCTTCGAATTCCCTGCGGAAGATTCTGGCAGGCCTGAAGAAGAGGGGGCGTAAGGGGGGAGGTACTGTAACATACCTGGCGGCGTCCTTGCATGGTGGTCCATCTCCCACTGTGCAAGAGAGCGCACTTGATCTCCTGTCCAGAATGTCTCTCTGGCTTCCCTCCATGCTGTCTGTTTGTGTCTGTTTCTGCTGCTTAAGGGCGGCGCCCGATCACTTCCTGCTTTTTGTACCTGCTGTGGGTCACGCCCCTTGTGCGTCCTCAGCCTATTGCTGTCTGACACTTGGTATATAGCTCAGCAGCTCCCTTCTATCCCTGCCTGAGCATAGTGTTTTCCTTCAGTGTGTGCTTGCACTCTGAAGGTGCCAGGTCCCGTCTTTGTTTCCTTGTCTGCCTTTCCTGGAGGCTGTATTTCCAGGCCTGTCTGAACTTAGTCCTGTATGTCTCCTGCTTTGCGGTATTAGTTCCCGTGTCTGAACTAAGTCCTGTATGTCTCCTGCTTTTTGTATCAGTTCCCGTGTCTGAACTGAGTCCTGTATGTCTCCTGCTTTGCGGTATCAGCTCCCGTGTCTGAACTGTGTCCTGTATGTCTCCTGCTTTGCGGTATTAGTTCCCGTGTCTGAACTAAGTCCTGTATGTCTCCTGCTTTGCGGTATTAGTTCCCGTGTCTGAACTGAGTCCTTTCTGTGTTCTCTTGTCTGTCCTGTCTGAACACGCTCCTAGCCTGTTCCTCCTGCCTTCTAGGGGCCGATTACCTAGACCCGTTCCTGTATCTTGTCTGACCTGTCTGAACTCGCTCCTTGCCTGTTCGTTCCGCCTTCTAGTGGCCGATTTCCTAGACCCGCTCCTGTGTCTGGTCTGTCCTGTCTGAACACGCTCCTTGCCTGTTCGTCCCGCCTCTCTGGGGGCCGTATTCCCAGACCCGCTCCTGTATCCCTCTGCAGTGTCGGTCTCCTCCGTACACTCAGTTCCAGTCTGAACTCTCTCCTGTCCTTTACCTGTTTTGCCTCTATGTCCGTTCCCTTCCTTTTTCTGCAGAGTCTGAACTCATACCTAACTCCTGCTTGTTGTCTCTGCAAGTACTGTGTGAGTATCTGGCTCTGTCTTTCCCTTCCTGTCTGTTCCGTGTGAACAGAGCCCTGTCCTCCCTGCTCAGCCTTGTCTGCACTCTAGCTGTGCTTTCCTGTAACCCTCTGCCTGTATTGTTCCTGAGTCCCGGTGTGTACTGGGTCCTATCCCGCCTGTGTTCCTACCTGCTAGTGCCTCCCTGTCTGCACTCTAGCTGTGCTTGTCTTTACCCGCCTGCCTGCATACCAGTCGTGCCTGCCTATACCCACCAGTCTGTGTGCCAGCCTACCAGCCTGTTCCTGTATTCCCCTGTGTGGGTCAACAGCCGTGTCCGGGGTCTGTCCTGGAGTAGCACCTGGTCCCTCTGCTCGGTTCCTCCTTGGTGCACTGGCGTCGTATGCCGTCGTGCGACCCTGGTCGGATCGGGTGAATACTTAGTCACGCCCCTCCAGGCATTCACTCTCCGGCACGGTCCAGTGGAATCACTACCAATCACACGCACACGCCGCTTAGCCCGGGCGTGTGCATAACAGCATAACACTCTCCCATTGTTCTGGGATTTCTGCTGAAGTTTAAAAATGCTTTGGAATTCTCCCATTGTTCTCGGAATGTCACTGTTTTTTTAATAAGTCTTTAGAACTTTCCCATTGTTCTCGGAATTCTGCTGAAGTTTAAAAATGCTTTGGAACTCTCCCATTGTTCTCGGAATTCTGCTGAAGTTTCACAATGCTTTGTAACTCTCCCATTGTTCTCGGAATGTTTTTGTTTTCTTAAATAAGTCTGTAGAATTTTCCCATTGTTCTCGGAATTCTGCTGAAATTTAAAATGCTTTGGAACTCTCCCAGTGTTCTCGGATTTCTGTTGCAGTTTCAAAATGCTATGGAACTCTGCCATTGTTCTCAGAATTGTGCTGAAATTTAAAAATGATTTGGAATTCTCCCATTGTTCTCGGAATGTTACTGTTTTTTAAATAAGTCTTTAGGGTTTTCCCATTGTTCTCGGAATTCTGCTGAAGTATAAAAATGCTTTGGAACTCTCCCATTGTTCTCTGAATTCAGCTGAAGTTTAAAAATGCTTTGTAACTCTCCCATTGTTCTGGGAATGTTATTGTTTTTTAAATAAGTCTGTAGAACTTTCCCATTGCTGTCGGATTTCTTATGAAGTATAAAAATGCTTTGGAACTCTCCCATTGTTCTCGGAATGTTACTGTCTTTTAAATAAGTCTTTAGGGTTTTCCCATTGTTCTCAAAAGTCTGATAAAGTTTATGAATGCTTTGGAACTCTCCCATTGTTCTCGGAATTCAGCTGAAGTTTAAAAATGCTTTGGAAATCTCCCATTGTTCTTGGAATGTTATTGTTTTTTAAATAAGTCTGTAGCACTTTCCCATTGTTCTCGGAATTCTTATGAAGTATAAAAATGCTTTGGAACTCTCCCATTATACTCAGAATGTTATTGTTATTTGAAATAAGTCTGTAAAACTTTCCCATTGTTCTCAGAATTCTGATGAAGATTAAAAATGCTTTGGAACTTTCCCATTGTTCTTGGAATGTTATTGTTTTTTCAAATATGTCTGTAGAACTTTCCCATTGTTCTCAGAATTCTGCTGAACTTTAAAAATGCTTTGGAATTCTCCGATTGTTCTCGTAATGTTATTGTTTTTTTAATTAAGTCTGTTGAACTTTCCCATTGTGCTCGGAATTCTGCTGAAGTTTAAAAATGCTTTGGAACTCTCCCATTGTTCTCAGAATGTTATTGTTATTTTAGATAAGTCTGTAGAACTTTCCCATTGATCTCGGAATTCTACTGAAATTTAAAATGCTTTGGAACTCGCCCATTGTTTTCAGAATTATTCTGGTTTCAAAATACTATGGAACTCTCCTATTGTTCTCGGAATTCTGCTGACTTTTAAAAATGCTTTGGAATTCTCCCATAGTTCTTGAAACATTAATGTTTTTTAAATAAGTCTTTATAACTTTAACATTGTTCTCGGAATTATGCTGAAGTTTAAAAATGCTTTGGAACTCTCCCATTGTACTCGGAATGTTTTTGTTTTTTTAAATAAGTCTGTAGAACTTTACATTGGTCTCAGAATTCGGCTGAAGTTTAAAAATGCTTTGGAACTCGCCCATTGTTCTCAGAATTCTGCTGGTTTCAAAATACTATGGAACTCTCCCATTGTTCTCAAATTTCTGCTGACTTTTAAAAATGCTTTGGAATTCTCCCATAGTTCTTGGAACGTTATTGTTTTTTTAAATAAGTCTTTATAACTTTACTATTGTTCTCGGAATTATGCTGAAGTTTAAAAATGCTTTGGAACTCTCCCATTGTTCTCGGAATGTTATTGATTTTTAAATAAGTCTGTAGAACTTTCCCATTGTTCTTGGAATTCTGCTGTAGTTTAAAAAGGCTTTGGAACTCTCCCGATGTGATCGGAATGTTATTGTTTTTTAAACAAGTCTGTAGAACTTTCCCATTGTTCTCGGAATTCTGCTGAAGTTTAAAAATGCTTTGGTACTCTTCCATTGTACTCGGAATGTTATTGTTATTTTAAATAAGTCAGAAGAACTTTGCCATTGTTCTCGGAATTCTGCTGAAAATTAAAATGCTTTGGAACTCACCCATTGTTCTCGGAATTCTGTTGAATTTTAAAAATGCTATGGAACTCTTCCATTGTTCTCAGAATTCTGTTGAAGTTTAAAAATGCTTTGGAATTCTCTGATTCTTCTCGGAATGTTATTGTTTTTTTATGTAAGTCTGTAGCACTTTCCCATTGTTCTCGGAATTCTCCTGAAGTTTAAAAATGTTTTGTAACTCTCCCATTGTTCTCAGAATGTTATTGTTTTTTTAAATAAGTCTGTAGAATTTTCCCATTGTTCTCGGAATTCTGCTGAAATTTAAAATGCTTTGTAACTCTCCCAGTGCTCTCGGATTTCTGCTGAAGTTTCAAAATGCTATGGAACTCTGCCATTGTTCTCAGAATTCTGCTGAAATTTAAAAATGCTTTGGACGTCTCCTCAGTTCTCAGAATGTTGCTGTTTTTTAAATAAGTCTTTAGGGTTTTCCCATTGTTCTCGGAATTCTGCTGAAGTATAAAAATGCTTTGGAACTCTCCCATTGTTCTCTGAATTCAGCTGAAGTTTAAAAATGCTTTGGAACTCTCCCATTGTTCTGGGAATGTTATTGTTTTTTAAATAAGTCTGTAGAACTTTCCCATTGTTCTCGGAATTCTTATGAAGTATAAAAATGCTTTGTAACTCTCCCATTGTTCTCGGAATGTTATTGTAATTTGAAATAAGTCTGTAAAACTTTCCCATTGTTCTCGTAATTCTGATGAAGTTTAAAAATGCTTTGCAACTCTCCCATTGTTCTCGGAATGTTATTGTTATTTTAAATAAGTCTGTAGAACTTTCCCATTGTTCTTGGAATTCTGCTGAAAATTAAAATGTTTTGGAACGCACACATTGTTCTCGTAATTCTGCTGAATTTTGAAAATGCTACGGAACTCTTCCATTGTTCTCAGAGTTATGCTGAAGCTTAAAAATGCTTTGGAATTCTCTGATTGTTCTCGGAAT
Organism: Phyllobates terribilis; assembly: GCF_046119375.1. Taxonomy (NCBI): domain Eukaryota; kingdom Metazoa; phylum Chordata; class Amphibia; order Anura; family Dendrobatidae; genus Phyllobates; species Phyllobates terribilis. The sequence goes on along the minus strand of NW_027362770.1, from coordinate 51,801,723 downwards.
GTTATTGCTTTTTTAAAAAAGTCTGTAGTACTTTTCCATTGTTCTCGAAATTCTACTGAAGTTTAAAAATGCTTTGGAACACTCCGATTGTTCTCGGAATGTGATTGTTTTTTAAATAAGTCTGTAGAATTTTCCCCTTGTACTTGGAATTCTGTTGAACTTTAAAATTGCCTTGGAACTCTCCCATTGTTCTCGGAATATTATTGTTTTTTTAAACAAGTCTGTAGAACTTTCCCATTGTTCTCGGAATTCTGCTAAAGTTTAAAAATGATTTGGAACTCTCCCATTGTTCTCAGAATATTATTGTTTTTTTAAATAAGTCTGTAGAATTTTCCCACTGTTCTCGGAATTCTGCTGAAATTTAAAATGCTTTGGAACTCTCCCATTGTTCTCGGAATGCTGTTGAAGTTTCAAAATGCTATGGAACTCTCCCCTTGTTCTGGGAATTCTGCTGAAGTTTAAAAATGCTTTGGAATTCTCCCATTGTTCTCGGAATGTCACTGTTTTTATAAATAAGTCTTTAGAACTTTTCCATTGTTCTCGGAATTCTGCTGAAGTTTAAAAATGCTTTGGAACTCTCCCATTGTTCTCAGAATTCTGCTGAAGTTTCAAAATGCTTTGTAACTCTCCCATTGTTCTCGGAATGTTATTGTTTTTTTAAATAAGTCTGTAGAATTTTCCCATTGTTCTCGGAATTCTGCTGAAATTTAAAATGCATTGGAATTCTCCCAGTGTTCTCGGATTTCTGTTGCAGTTTCAAAATGCTATGGAACTCTGCCATTGTTCTCAGAATTGTGCTGAAATTTAAAAATGATTTGGAATTCTCCCATTGTTCTCGGAATGTTACTGTTTTTTAAATAAGTCTTTAGGGTTTTCCCATTGTTCTCGGAATTCTGCTGAAGTATAAAAATGCTTTGGAACTCTCCCATTGTTCTCTGAATTCAGCTGAAGTTTAAAAATGCTTTGTAACTCTCCCATTGTTCTGGGAATGTTATTGTTTTTTAAATAAGTCTGTAGAACTTTCCCATTGCTGTCGGATTTCTTATGAAGTATAAAAATGCTTTGGAACTCTCCCATTGTTCTCGGAATGTTACTGTCTTTTAAATAAGTCTTTAGGGTTTTCCCATTGTTCTCAAAAGTCTGATAAAGTTTATGAATGCTTTGGAACTCTCCCATTGTTCTCGGAATTCAGCTGAAGTTTAAAAATGCTTTGGAACTCTCCCATTGTTCTTGGAATGTTATTGTTTTTTAAATAAGTCTGTAGCACTTTCCCATTGTTCTCGGAATTCTTATGAAGTATAAAAATGCTTTGGAACTCTCCCATTGTACTCAGAATGTTATTGTTATTTGAAATAAGTCTGTAAAACTTTCCCATTGTTCTCAGAATTCTGCTGAAGATTAAAAATGCTTTGGAACTTTCCCATTGTTCTTGGAATGTTATTGTTTTTTCAAATATGTCTGTAGAACTTTCCCATTGTTCTCAGAATTCTGCTGAACTTTAAAAATGCTTTGGAATTCTCCGATTGTTCTCGGAATGTTATTGTTTTTTTAATTAAGTCTGTTGAACTTTCCCATTGTGCTCGGAATTCTGCTGAAGTTTAAAAATGCTTTGGAACTCTCCCATTGTTCTCGGAATGTTATTGTTATTTTAGATAAGTCTGTAGAACTTTCCCATTGATCTCGGAATTCTACTGAAATTTAAAATGCTTTGGAACTCGCCCATTGTTTTCAGAATTATTCTGGTTTCAAAATACTATGGAACTCTCCTATTGTTCTCGGAATTCTGCTGACTTTTAAAAATGCTTTGGAATTCTCCCATAGTTCTTGAAACATTAATGTTTTTTAAATAAGTCTTTATAACTTTAACATTGTTCTCGGAATTATGCTGAAGTTTAAAAATGCTTTGGAACTCTCCCATTGTACTCGGAATGTTTTTGTTTTTTTAAATAAGTCTGTAGAACTTTACATTGGTCTCAGAATTCGGCTGAAGTTTAAAAATGCTTTGGAACTCGCCCATTGTTCTCAGAATTCTGCTGGTTTCAAAATACTATGGAACTCTCCCATTGTTCTCAAATTTCTGCTGACTTTTAAAAATGCTTTGGAATTCTCCCATAGTTCTTGGAACGTTATTGTTTTTTTAAATAAGTCTTTATAACTTTACTATTGTTCTCGGAATTATGCTGAAGTTTAAAAATGCTTTGGAACTCTCCCATTGTTCTCGGAATGTTATTGATTTTTAAATAAGTCTGTAGAACTTTCCCATTGTTCTTGGAATTCTGCTGTAGTTTAAAAAGGCTTTGGAACTCTCCCGATGTGATCGGAATGTTATTGTTTTTTAAACAAGTCTGTAGAACTTTCCCATTGTTCTCGGAATTCTGCTGAAGTTTAAAAATGCTTTGGAACTCTTCCATTGTACTCGGAATGTTATTGTTATTTTAAATAAGTCGGAAGAACTTTGCCATTGTTCTCGGAATTCTGCTGAAAATTAAAATGCTTTGGAACTCACCCATTGTTCTCGGAATTCTGTTGAATTTTAAAAATGCTATGGAACTCTTCCATTGTTCTCAGAATTCTGTTGAAGTTTAAAAATGCTTTGGAATTCTCTGATTCTTCTCGGAATGTTATTGTTTTTTTATGTAAGTCTGTAGCACTTTCCCATTGTTCTCGGAATTCTCCTGAAGTTTAAAAATGTTTTGGAACACTCTGATTGTTCTCGGAATGTTATTGTTTTTTTAATTAAGTCTGTTGAACTTTCCCATTGTGCTCGGAATTCTGCTGAAGTTTAAAAATGCTTTGGAACTCTCCCATTGTTCTCGGAATGTTATTGTTATTTTAGATAAGTCTGTAGAACTTTCCCATTGATCTCGGAATTCTACTGAAATTTAAAATGCTTTGGAACTCGCCCATTGTTTTCAGAATTATTCTGGTTTCAAAATACTATGGAACTCTCCTATTGTTCTCGGAATTCTGCTGACTTTTAAAAATGCTTTGGAATTCTCCCATAGTTCTTGAAACATTAATGTTTTTTAAATAAGTCTTTATAACTTTAACATTGTTCTCGGAATTATGCTGAAGTTTAAAAATGCTTTGGAACTCTCCCATTGTACTCGGAATGTTTTTGTTTTTTTAAATAAGTCTGTAGAACTTTACATTGGTCTCAGAATTCGGCTGAAGTTTAAAAATGCTTTGGAACTCGCCCATTGTTCTCAGAATTCTGCTGGTTTCAAAATACTATGGAACTCTCCCATTGTTCTCAAATTTCTGCTGACTTTTAAAAATGCTTTGGAATTCTCCCATAGTTCTTGGAACGTTATTGTTTTTTTAAATAAGTCTTTATAACTTTACTATTGTTCTCGGAATTATGCTGAAGTTTAAAAATGCTTTGGAACTCTCCCATTGTTCTCGGAATGTTATTGATTTTTAAATAAGTCTGTAGAACTTTCCCATTGTTCTTGGAATTCTGCTGTAGTTTAAAAAGGCTTTGGAACTCTCCCGATGTGATCGGAATGTTATTGTTTTTTAAACAAGTCTGTAGAACTTTCCCATTGTTCTCGGAATTCTGCTGAAGTTTAAAAATGCTTTGGAACTCTTCCATTGTACTCGGAATGTTATTGTTATTTTAAATAAGTCGGAAGAACTTTGCCATTGTTCTCGGAATTCTGCTGAAAATTAAAATGCTTTGGAACTCACCCATTGTTCTCGGAATTCTGTTGAATTTTAAAAATGCTATGGAACTCTTCCATTGTTCTCAGAATTCTGTTGAAGTTTAAAAATGCTTTGGAATTCTCTGATTCTTCTCGGAATGTTATTGTTTTTTTATGTAAGTCTGTAGAACTTTCCCATTGTTCTCGGAATTCTCCTGAAGTTTAAAAATGTTTTGGAACACTCTGATTGTTCTCGGAATGTGATTGGTTTTTAAATAAGTCTGTAGAACTTTCCCCTTGTACTTGGAATTCTGTTGAATTTTAAAATTGCTTTGGAACTCTCCCATTGTCCTCGGAATTTTATTGTTTTTTTAAAGAAGTCTGTAGAACTTTCCCATTGTTCTCGGAATTCTGCTAAAGTTTCAAAATGCTTTGTAACTCTACCATTGTTCTCGGAATGTTTTTGTTTTTTTAAAAAGTCTGTAGAATTTTCCCATTGATCTCGGAATTCTGCTAAAATTTAAAATGCTTTGGAACTCTCCCAGTGTTCTCGGATTTCTGCTGAAGTTTCAAAATGCTATGGAACTCTGCCATTGTTCTTGGAATGTTATTGTTTTTTCAAATAAGTCTGCAGGACTTTCCCATTGTTCTCAGAATTCTTCTGAACTTTAAAAATGCTTTGGAATTCTCCGATTGCTCTCGGAATGTTATTGTTTTTTTTAATTAAGTCTGTAGAACTTTCCCATTGTTCTCGGAATTCTGCTGAAGTTTAAAAATGCTTTGAAACTCTCCCATTGTTCTCGGAATGTTATTGTTTTTTTATATAAGTCTGTAGAACATTCCAATTTTTCTCGGCATTCTGTTGAAGTTTACAAATGCTTTGGAACTCTCCCATTGTTCTCGGAATGTTATTGTTATTTTAAATAAGTCTGTAGAACATTCCCATTGATCTCGGAATTCTACTGAAATTTAAAATGTTTTGGAACTCGCCCATTGTTCTCAGAATTCTGCTGGTTTCAAAATACTATGGAACTCTTCCATTGTTCTCGGAATTCTGCTGACTTTTAAAAATACTTTGGAATTCTCCCATAGTTCTTGGAACGTTATTGTTTTTTTAAATAAGTCTTTATAACTTTACTATTGTTCTCGGAATGATGCTGTAGTCTAAAAATGCTTTGGAACTCTCCCATTGTTCTCGGAACGTTATTAATTTTTAAATAAGTCTGTAGAACTTTCCGATTGTTCTCGGAATTCTGCTGAAGTTTAAAAATGCTTTGGAACTCTCCCATTGTACTCGGAATGTTATTGTTTTTTTAAACAAGTCTGTAGAACTTTCCAATTGTTCTCGGAATTCTGCTGAAGTTTAAAAATGCTTTGGAACTCTCCCATTGTCCTCGGAATGTTATTGTTATTTTAAATAAGTCTGTAGAAGTTTCCCATTGTTCTCGGAATTCTGCTGAAAATTAAAATGCTTTGGAACTCACCCATTGTTCTCGGAATTCTGCTGAATTTTGAAAATGCTACGGAACTCTTCCAGTGTTCTCAGAATTATGCTGAAGTTTAAAAATGCTTTGGAATTCTCTGATTGTTCTCGGAATGTTATTGTTTTTTTTAAATAAGTCTGTAGTACTTTCCCATTGTTCTCGGAATTCTCCTGAAGTTTAAAAATGCTTTGGAACACTCCGATTGTTCTCGGAATGTGATCATTTTTTAAATAAGTCTGTAGAAATTTTCCCCTTGTACTTGGAATTCTGTTGAACTTTAACATTTCCTTGGAACTCTCCCATTGTTCTCGGAATACTATTGTTTTTTTAAAGAACTCTGTAGAATTTTCCCATTGTTCTCGGAATTCTGCTAAAGTTTAAAAATGATTTGGAACTCTCCCATTGTTCTCAGAATGTTATTGTTTTTTTAAATAAGTCTGTAGAATTTTCCCATTGTTCTCGGAATTCTGCTAAAATTTAAAATGCTTTGCAACTCTCCCATTGTTCTCGGAATGCTTTTGAAGTTTCAAAATGCTATGAAACTCTCCCATTGTTCTGGGAATTCTGCTGAAGTTTAAAAATGCTTTGGAATTCTCCCATTCTTCTCGGAATGTCACTGTTTTTTTAAATAAGTCTTTAGAACTTTCCCATTGTTCTCAAAATTCTGCTGAAGTTTAAAAATGCTATGGAACTCTCCCATTGTTCTCGGAATTCTGCTGAAGTTTCAAAATGCTTTGTAACTCTTCCATTGTTCTCGGAATGTTATTGTTTTTTTAAATAAGTCTGTAGAATTTTCCCATTGTTCTCGGAATTCTGCTGAAATTTAAAATGCTTTGGAACTCTCCCATTGTTCTGTGAATTCAGCTGAAGTTTCAAAATGCTTTGGAACTCTCCCATTGTTCTGGGAATGTTATTGTTTTTTAACTAAGTCTGTAGAACTTTTGCATTGTTCTCAGAATTCTTATGAAGTATAAAAATGCTTTGGAACTCTCCCATTGTTCTCGGAATGTTATTGTTATTTGAAATAAGCCGGTAAATCTTTCCCATTGTTCTCAGAATTCTGATGAAGTTTGAAAATGCTTTGGAACGCTCCCATTATTCTCGGAATGTTATTCTTATTTGAAATAACTCTGTAAAACTTTCCCATTGTTCTCAGAATTCTGCTGAAGATTAAAAATGCTTTGGAATTCTCCCATTGTTCTTGGAATGTTATTATTTTTTTAAATAAGTCTGTAGAACTTTCCCATTGTTCTCGGAATTCTGCTGAAGTTTAAATATGCTTTTGAACTCTCCCATTGTTCTCGGAATGTTGTTGTTTTTTTAAATAAGTTTGTATAACTGTCCCATTGTTCTCGGAATTCTGCTGAAGTTTAAAAATGCTTTGGAACTCTCCCATTGTTCTGGGAATGTTGTTGTTATTTTAAATAAGTCTGTAGAACTTTCCCATTTGTCTCACAATTCTACTGAAATTTTAAATGCTTTGGAACTCGCCCATTGTTCTCAGAATTCTGCTAGTTTCAAAATACTATGGAACTCTCCCATTATTCTCGCATTTCTGCTGACTTTTAAAAATGCTTTGGAATTCTCCCATAGTTCTTGGAACGTTATTGTTTTTTTAAATAAGTCTTTATAACTTTACTATTGTTCTCGGAATTCTGCTGAAGTATAAAAATGCTTTGGAACTCTCCCATTGTTTTCGGTATGTTATTGATTTTTAAATAAGTCTGTATAACTTTCCCATTGTTCTTGGAATTCCGCTGTAGTTTAAAAAGGCTTTGGAACTCTCCCGATGTGATCGGAATGTTATTGTTTTTTAAACAAGTCTGTAGAACTTTCCCATTGTTCTCGGAATTCTGCTAAAGTTTCAAAATGCTTTGTAACTCTCCCATTGTTCTCGGAATGTTATTGTTTTTTTAAAAAGTCTGTAGATTTTTCCCATTGATCTCGGAATTCTGCTAAAATTTAAAATGCTTTGGAACTCTCCCAGTGTTATCGGATTTCTGCTGAAGTTTCAAAATGTTATGCAACTCTGCCATTGTTCTTGGAATGTTATTGTTTTTTTCAAATAAGTCTGCAGAACTTTCCCATTGTTCTCAGAATTCTTCTAAACTTTAAAAATGCTTTGGAATTCTCCGATTGCTCTCGGAATGTTATTGTTTTTTTTTAATTAAGTCTGTAGAACTTTCCCATTGTTCTCGGAATTCTGCTGAAGTTTAAAAATGCTTTGAAACTCTCCCATTGTTCTCGGAATGTTATTGTTTTTTTACATAAGTCTGTAGAACATTCCAATTTTTCTCGGCATTCTGCTGAAGTTTACAAATGCTTTGGAACCCTCCCATTGTTCTCGGAATGTTGTTGTTTTTTTAAATAAGTCTGTAGAACTTTCTCATTGTTCTTGGAATTCTGCTGAAGTTTAAAAATAGTTTGGAACTCTCCCATTGTTCTCGGAATGTTATTGTTATTTTAAATAAGTCTGTAGAACTTTCCCATTGATCTTGGAATTCTACTGAAATTTAAAATGTTTTGGAACTCGCCCATTGTTCTCAGAATTCTGCTGGTTTCAAAATACTATGGAACTCTCCCATTGTTCTCGGAATTCTGCTGACTTTTAAAAATGCTTTGGAATTCTCCCATAGTTCTTGGAACGTTAGTGTTTTTTAAAATAAGTCTTTAGAACTTTTTCATTGTTCTCGGAATTATGCTGAAGTTTAAAAATGCTTGGAACTCTCCCATTGTTCTCGGAATTCTGCTGAAGTTTCAAAATGCTTTGTAACTCTCCCATTGTTCTCGGAATGTTATTGTTTTTTTAAATTAGTCTGTAGAATTTTCCCTTTGTTCTCGGAATTCTGCTGAAATGTAAAATGCTTTGGAACTCTCCCAGTGTTCTCGGATTTCTGCTGAAGTTTCAAAATGCTATGGAACTCTGCCATTGTTCTCAGAATTCTGCTGAAATTTAAAAATGCTTTGGAACTCTCCCATTGTACTCGGAATGTTATTTTTTTTTAAACAAGTCTGTAGAACTTTTCCATTGTTCTCGGAATTCTGCTGAAGTTTAAAAATGCTTTGGAACTCTCCCATTGTACTCGGAATGTTATTGTTATTTTAAATAAGTCTATAGAACTTTCCCATTGTTCTCGGAATTCTGCTGAAAATTAAAATGCTTTGGAACTCACCCATTGTTCTCAGAATTCTGCTGAATTTTGAAAATGCTACGGAACTATTCCATTGTTCTCAGAATTCTGCTGAAGTTTAAAAATGCTTTGGAATTCTCTGATTGTTCTCGGAATGTTATTGATTTTTTTAAATAAGTCTGTAGCACTTTCCCATTGTTCTCGGAATTCTCCTGAAGTTTAAAAATGCTTTGGAACACTCCGATTGTTCTCGGAATGTGATTGTTTTTTACATAAGTCTGTAGAACTTTCCCCTTGTACTTGGAATTCTGTTGAACTTTAAAATTGCTTTGGAACTCTCCCATAGATTTCGGAATATTATTGGACTTTTAAAGAAGTCTGTAGAACTTTTCCATTGTTCTCGGAATTCTGCTAAAGTTTAAAAATGATTTGGAACTCTCCCATTGTTCTCGGAATGTTATTGTTTTTTTAAATAAGTCTTTAGAATTTTCGCATTGTTCTCAGAATTCTGCTGAAATTCAAAATGCTTAGGAACTCTCCCATTGTTCTCGGTATGTTGTTGAAGTTTCAAAATGCGATGGAACTCTCCCATTGTTCTGGGAGTTCTGCTGAAGTTTAAAAATGCTTTGGAATTCTCCCATTGTTCTTGGAATGTCATTGTTTTTTTAAATATGTCTTTAGAACTTTCCCATTGTTTTTGGAATTCTGCTGAAGTTTAAAAATGCTTTGGAACTCTCCCATTGTTCTCGGAATTCTGCTGAAGTTTCAGAATGCTTTGTAACTCTCCCATTGTTCTAGGAATGTTATTGTTTTTTTAAATAAGTCTGTAGAATTTTTCCATTGTTCTTGGAATTCTGCTGAAATTTAAAATGCTTTGGAACTCTCCCAGTGTTCTCGGATTTCTGCTGAAGTTTCAAAATGCTATGGAACTCTGCCATTGTTCTCAGAATTCTGCTGAAATTTAAAAATGCTTTGGAATTCTCCCATTGTTCTCGGAATGTTACTGTTTTTAAAAAGTCTTTAGGGTTTTCTTATTGTTCTCGGAATTCTACTGAAGTTTAAAAATGGTTTGGAACTCTCCCATTGTTCTCTGAATTTAGCTGAAGTTTAAAAATGCTTTGGAACTCTCCCATTGTTCTGGGAATGTTATTATTTTTTAAATAAGTCTGTAGAACTTTCCCATTGTTCTCGGATTTCTTATGAAGTATAAAAATGCTTTGGAACTTTCCCATTGTTCTCGAAATGTTATTGTTATTTGAAATAAGTCGGTAAAACTTTCCCATTGTTCTCAGAATTCTGATGAAGTTTAAAAATGCTTTGGAACTCTCCCATTGTTCTCGGAATGTTATTGTTATTTGAAATAAGTCTGTAAAACTTTCCCATTGTTCCCGGAATTCTGCTGAAGATTAAAAATGTTTTGGAATTCTCCCATTGTTCTTGGAATGTTATTGTTTTTTCAAATAAGTCTGTAGAACTTTCCTATTGTTCTCAGAGTTCTTCTGAACTTTAAAAATGCTTTGGAATTCTCCGATTGTTCTTGGAATGTTATTGTTTTTTTAATTAAGTCTGTAGAACTTTCCCATTGTTCTCGGAATTCTGCTGAAGTTTAAAAATGCTTTGAAACTCTCCCATTGTTCTCGGAATATTATTGTTTTTTTAAATAAGTCTGTAGAATGTTCCCATTTTTCTCGGTATTCTGCTGAAGTTTAAAAATGCTTTGGAACCCTCCCATTGTTCTGGCAATGTTATTGTTTTTTCAAATAAGTCTGTAAAACTTTCCCATTGATCTCGGAATTCTACTGAAATTTAAAATGCTTTGGAACTCGCCCATTGTTCTCAGAATTCTGCTGGTTTCAAAATACTATGGAACACTCCCATTGTTCTCTGAATTCTGCTGACTTTTAAAAATGCTTTGGATTTCGCCCATAGTTCTGGGAACGTTATCGTTTTTTTAAATAAGTCTTTATAACTTTATTACTGTTCTCGGAATTATGCTAAAATTTAAAAATGCTTTGGAACTCTGCCATTGTTCTCAGAATCTTATTGATTTTTAAATAAGTCTGTAGAACTTTCCCATTGTTCTCGGAATTCTGCTGAAGTTTAAAAATGCTTTGGAACTCTCCCATTGTACTCGGAATGTTATTGTTTTTTTAAACAAGTCTGTAGAACTTTCCCATTGTTTTCAGAATTCTGCTGAAGTTTAAACATGCTTTGGAACTCTCCCATTGTACTCGGAATGTTATTGTTATTTTAAATAAGTCTGTAGAACTTTCCCATTGTTCTCGGAATTCTGCTGAAAATTAAAATGCTTTGGAACTCACCCATTGTTCTCGGTATTCTTCTGAATTTTAGAAATGCTATGGAACTCTTCCATTGTTCTCAGAATTCTGCTGAAGTTTAAAAATGCTTTGGAATTCTCTGATTGTTCTCGGAATGTTATTGCTTTTTTAAATAAGTCTGTAGTACTTTCCTATTGTTCTCGGAATTCTCCTGAAGTTTAAAAATGCTTTGGAACACTCCGATTGTTCTCGGAATGTGATTGTTTTTTAAATAAGTCTGTAGAACTTTCCCCTTGTACTTGGAATTCTGTTGAACTTTAAAATTGCTTTGGAACTCTCCCATTGTTCTCGGAATATTATTATTTTTTTAAAGAAGTCTGAAGAACTTTCCCATTGTTCTCAGAATTCTGCTAAAGTTTAAAACTGATTTGGAACTCTCCCATTGTTCTCGGAATGTTATTGTTTTTTTAAGTAAGTCTGTAGAGCTTTCTCATAGTTTTCGGAATTCTGCTGAAGTTTAACAGTGCTTTGGAACTTTCCCATTGTTCTCGGAATTCTGCTGAAGTTTCAAAATGCTTTGTAACTCTCCCATTGTTCTCGGAATGTTATTGTTATTTTAAATAAGTCTGTAGAACTTTCCCATTGTTCTCGGAATTCTGCTGAAAATTAAAATGCTTTGGAACTCACCCATTGTTCTCGGTATTATGCTGAATTTTAGAAATGCTATGGAACTCTTCCATTGTTCTCAGAATTCTGCTGAAGTTTAAAAATGCTTTGGAATTCTCTGATTGTTCTCGGAATGTTATTGCTTTTTTAAATAAGTCTGTAGTACTTTCCTATTGTTCTCGGAATTCTCCTGAAATTTAAAATGCTTTGGAAATCTCCCATTGTTCTCGGAATGTTACTGTTTTTTAAATAAGTCTTTAGGGTTTTCCCATTGTTCTCGGAATTCTGCTGAAGCTTAAAAATGCTTTGGAACTCTCCCATTGTTCTTGGAATGTTATTGTTTTTTTCAAATAAGTGTGTAGAACTTTCCCATTCTTCTCAGAATTCTGCTGAACTTTAAAAATGCTTTGGAATTCTCCGATTGTTCTCGGAATGTTATTGGTTTTTTAATTAAGTCTGTAGAACTTTCCCATTGTTCTTGGAATTCTGCTGAAGTTTAAAAATACTTTGGAACTCTCCTATTGTTCCAGGAATGTCATTGTTATTTTAAATAAGTCTGTAGAACTTTCCCATTGATCTCGGAATTCTACTGAAATTTAAAATGCTTTGTAACTCTCCCATTGTTCTCGGAATGTTACTGTTTTTTTAAATAAGTCTGTAGAATTTTCCCATTGTTCTCGGAATTCTGCTGAAATTTAAAATGCTTTGGAACTCTCCCAGTGTTCTCGGATTTCTGCTGAAGTTTCAAAATGCTATGGAACTCTGCCATTGTTCTCAGAATTCTGCTGAAATTTAAAAATGCTTTGGAACTCTCCCATTGTTCTCGGAATGTTACTGTCTTTTAAATAAGTCTTTAGGGTTTTCCCATTGTTCTCAAAAGTCTGCTAAAGTTTATGAATGCTTTGGAACTCTCCCATTGTTCTCGGAATTCTTCTGAAGTTTAAAAATGCTTTGGAACTCTCCCATTGTTCTCGGAATGTTATTGTTTTTTAAATAAGTCTGTAGAACTTTCCCATTGTTCTCGGAATTCTTATGAAGTATAAAAATGCTTTGGAACTCTCCCATTGTACTCAGAATGTTATTGTTATTTGAAATAAGTCTGTAAAACTTTCCCATTGTTCTCAGAATTCTGCTGAAGATTAAAAATGCTTTGGAACTTTCCCATTGTTCTTGGAATGTTATTGTTTTTTCAAATAAGTCTGTAGAACTTTCCCATTGTTCTCAGAATTCTGCTGAACTTTAAAAATGCTTTGGAATTCTCCGATTGTTCTCGGAATGTTATTGGTTTTTTAATTAAGTCTGTTGAACTTTCCCATTGTTCTCGGAATTCTGCTGAAGTTTAAAAATGCTTTGGAACTCTCCCATTGTTCTCGGAATGTTATTGTTATTTTAGATAAGTCTGTAGAACTTTCCCATTGATCTCGGAATTCTACTGAAATTTAAAATGCTTTGGAACTCGCCCATTGTTTTCAGAATTATTCTGGTTTCAAAATACTATGGAACTCTCCCATTGTTCTCGGAATTCTGCTGACTTTTAAAAATGCTTTGGAATTCTCCCATAGTTCTTGGAACATTAATGTTTTTTAAATAAGTCTTTATAACTTTAACATTGTTCTCGGAATTATGCTGAAGTTTAAAAATGCTTTGGAACTCTCCCATGGTACTCGGAATGTTTTCGTTTTTTTAAATAAGTCTGTAGAACTTTACATTGGTCTCAGAATTCGGCTGAAGTTTAAAAATGCTTTGGAACTCTCCCATTGTTCTTGGAATGTTATTGTTTTTTAAATAAGTCTGTAGAACTTTCCCATTGTTCTCGGAATTCTGATGAAGTTTAACAATGCTTTGGAACTCTCCCATTGTTATCGGAATGTTATTGTTATTTTAAACAAGTCTGTAGAACTTTCCCATTGATCTCGGAATTCTACTGAAATTTAAAATTCTTTGGAACTCGCCCATTGTTCTCAGAATTCTGCTGGTTTCAAAATACTATGGAACGCTCCCTTTGTTCTCGGAATTCTGCTGACGTTTAAAAATGCTTTGGAATACTCCCATAGTACTCAGAACGTTATTGTTTTTTAAATACGTCTTTATAACTTTACCATTGTTCTCAGAAATATGCTGAAGTTTAAAAAAGCTTTGGAACTCTCCCATTGTTCTAGGAATGTTCTTGTTTTTTTAATTAAGTCTGTAGAACATTTCCATTGTTCTCTGAATTTTCCTGAAGCTTAAAAATGCTTTGCAACTCTCCCATTGTACTTGGAGTGTTATTGTTTTTTTAAACAAGTCTGTAGAACTTTCCCATTGTTCTCGGAATTCTGCTGAAGTTTAAAAATGCTTTGGAACTCTCCCATTGTTCTGGGAATGTTATTATTTTTTTAAATAAGTCTGTAGAACTTTCCCATTGTTCTTGGAATTCTGCTGAAGTTTAAAAATGCTTTGGATCTCTTCCATTGTTCTCGGAATTTTATTGTTTTTTTTAAGAAGTCTGTAGAATTTTCCCATTGTTCTCGGAATTCTGCTGAACAATATGATTGTACCCACTGTTATGGTTAATATTTTATACCTGGCTTCATTATTATTTAGAAACAATTATATGCTTTTCTATGTCTGTAGTCTTTGCTTAAAACTTGCATTATGGAATGTCTGACTAAGATACTGGTTTCCTGTGCATTTCCTGACAAGAAGGTTTTATGTTGGGCCATGGGAAGTGTGTTATCACTGATCAGACCCGGCGTCAGCACATGGGCAAGTGCCGGGGCCCTGAGCAAGAGGGGGCCCCACTCGCTGTCGGGCACCCCTGTTCTCTATGGGACCCATGAGCAGTGCGGTGCCGGTGCCAGCACCCGCCACACCCCCCGCTTGCTCAGGGCCCCAGCAGCCAGCACAATACCTATCCCTCCTCGTGCCTCTGCAGCACCTCCAGTCTCTTCCGCGTTCTCTGACTGTGATGTCTCAGGTCAGAGGACTCGGTGACGTCTTTCCACCAAGCCCTCTCCTGAGCCGTCACAGCACAGAGCGGGAAGATGCCGGCGCAGCGGCAGCAGGTGAGAAGTGAGGTGAGTATTTGATTTTTTTTTCTTTATGTATGGACGCATGAGGAATGACATCCTACATGGGGCATTATATGAGGGGAGTGACATCTTGCATAGGGCATTATATTGGGGGGAAGTGACATCCTGCATTGTGCATTATATGGGGGGAATGACATCTTGCATGGGGCATTATATGGGGGAGTGACATCCTGCATGGGGCATTATATGGGGGAGTGACATCCTGCATGGGGCATTATGTGGGGGGGAAGTGAAATCCTGCATGGGGCATTATATGGGGGGAAATGACATCCTGTAAGGGCCATTATATGGGGGGAAGTGGCATTCTGCATGGGGAATTATATGGAGAGGGGAAATGACATCCTGCATGGGGCATTATATGGGGGGAGTGACATCCTGCATGGGGCATTATGTGGGGGGTAACAGCCTGCATGGGGCATTATGTGTGTGTGGAGGGTAACAGCCAGCATGGGGCATTATGTGGGGGGCACAGCCTGCATGGGGCATTATATGGGGGCCAGTATCCTGTATGGAGCATTATAACGGGGCCAGTATCCTGTATGGAGCATTATAAGGGGGCCAGTATCCTGTATGGAGCTATAAATGGGGGCCAGTATCCTGTATGGAGCGATATATGAGGGCCAGTATCCTGTATGGAGTGTTTTATGGTGCCCATAATACTGTATTGAGGACTAAACTGTCTGGTCTGCACTGTGCGCTATAAGGATTCACCTGTTTCTGAACTATTGTAGACTTTACTATAGATAACACTCATGTAATGTATGAAGTGAAATCTTTGACATTGTACTATATATATATATATATATATATATATATATATATATTTCTCTGCTGTATCTCTGCATCATGAATTGTGGTATGTGTAAAAGGGGCCCACTGAGACTTTCGTCCAGGGCCCACAAAAACCTGTCACTGATAGTCTATTTTGGTTTCCTGTTCAGTTGCATGTAACGGTTGTAGTTCCCCTTTCTCTAGCTAATACAGTTATATGAAAAAGTTTGGGCACCCCTATTAATCTTAAGCTTATTGTTTTATAAAAATTGGTGTTTTTGCAACAGTTATTTCAGTTTGATATATGTAATAACTGTTGGACACAGTAATGTTTCTGCCTTGAAATGAGGTTTATTGTACTAACAGAAAATGTGCAATCTGCATTCAAACAAAATTTGACAGGTGCATAAGTATGGGCACCTCACCAGAAAAGTGACATTAATATTTAGTAGATCCTCCTTTTGCAAAAATAACAGCCTCTAGTCGCTTCCTGTAGCTTTTAATGAGTTCCTGGATCCTGGATGAAGGTATTTTTGACCATTCCTCTTTACAAAACAATTCCAGTTCAGTTAAGTTTGATGGTCGCCGAGCATGGACAGCCCTCTTCAAATGATCCCACAGATGTTCAATGATATTCAGGTCTGGGGACTGGGATGGCCATTCCAGAACATTGTAATTGTTCCTCTGCATGAATGCCTGAGTTTTGGAGCGGTGTTTTGGATCATTGTCTTGCTGAAAGATCCATCCCCTGCGTAACTTCAACTTTATCACTGATTCTTGAACATTATTGTCAAGAATCTGCTGATACTGAGTGGAATCCATGCGTCCCTCAACTTTAACAAGATTCCATGTGCCGGCATTGGCCATACAACCCCAAAGCATGATGGAACCTCCACCAAATTTTACTGTGGGTAGCAAGTGTTTTTCTTGGAATGCTGTGTTTTTTTGCCGCCATGCATAACGCCTTTTTGTATGACCAAACAACTCAATCTTGGTTTCATCAGTCCACAGGACCTTCTTCCAAAAAGAAATTGGCTTCTCCAAATGTGCTTTTGCATACCTCAGCCGACTCTGTTTGTGGCGTGCTTGCAGAAACGGCTTCTTTCGCATCACTCTCCCATACAGCTTCTCCTTGTGCAAAGTGCGTTGTATAGTTGACCGATGCACAGTGACACCATCTGCAGCAAGTTGATGCTGCAGCTCTCTGGAGGTGGTCTGAGGATTGTCCTTGACTGATCTCACCATTCTTCTTCTCTGCCTTTCTGATGTTTTTCTTGGCCTGCCACTTCTGGCCTTAACAAGAACTGTCCCTGTGTTCTTCCATTTCCGTACTATGTTCCTCACAGTGGAAACTGACAGGTTAAATCTCTGAGACAGCTTTTTGTATCCTTCCCCTGAACAACTATGTTGAATAATCTTTGTTTTCAGATCATTTGACAGTTGTTTTGAGGAGCCCATGATGCCACTCTTCAGAGGAGATTCAAGCAGGAGAACAACTTGCAAGTGGCCACTTTAAGTAGCTTTTCTCATGATTGCATACACCTGGATATGAAGTTCAAAGCTCAATGAGGTTGCAAAACCAAAAAAAGTGCTTTAGTAAGTCAGTAAAAAGTAGGTAGGAGTATTTAAAACAAGAAAATGATAAGGGTGCCCATACTTATGCATCTGTCAAATTTTGTTTGAATGCAGATTGCACATCTTCTGTTAGTACAATAAACCTCATTTCAAGGCATAAACATTACTGTGTCCAATAGTTATTACATATATCAAACTGAAATAGCTGTTGCAAAAACACCAATTTTTATAAAACATTAAGCTTAAGATTAATAGGGGTGCCCAAACTTTTTCATATAACTGTAAATATGGTGAGTCTTAGCTGCCTCAGACAGACTCTACCTGCTGACAATGCATGTTGCATGTATTTTGTCTCCCTCCCTTCATCGATGAATTATTTTAATTTGAATCTCACTGGCAATGTGAAGACCCTTTGCTGTCTATTCCAAAGTTCTCCCTAAAGAAAAGAGTTACCACATCAGTATATGGTGCCTGAACCCTGGGATTGTGACAACCAGACCTCCTCTGGACATGGGTCCAGACTATTAAAATTACTATTAACAATTTAAAATTAAAATTCATTTAATTTTAATTTTAATAGTTAATTTTAATTAACAACAAGGATCTCTCTGGGAACCACTGAATAAGTCTGCGGTAAGTACCCCTTGTGTTACTAATAATTCAGTGTCACCTAGAGGGCTACAGGACGGGTAATTGGTGGTCCTAGCAAGACAATCATTTTTGAACCCTTGCAAGTGATTGAATTTTTATGTGCAAAATTTGTTGTCTTATACAGTACAGACCAAAAGTTTGGACACACCTTCTCATTTAAAGATTTTTCTGTATTTTCAGGACTATGAAAATTGTACATTCACACTGAAGGCATCAAAACTATGAATTAACACATGTGGAATTGCATACTTAACAAAAAAATGTGAAACAACTGAAAATATGTCTTATATTCTAGGTTCTTCAAAGTAGCCACCTTTTCCTTTGATGACTGCTTTGCCTACTCTTGGCATTCTCTTCAGTGTGAATGTACAATTTTCAAAGTCATGAAAATACAGAAAAATCTTTAAATAAGAAGGTGTGTCCAAACTTTTGGTCTGTACTGTATGTTTCAATGTGTTTCTAGATGTATAATTGATGATTGAATGACGGTTGAATGATAATTGAATGAAGTGACAAGTAACCAACCTTGCCCAGTGTGTCGGGATTTGGCACCTCCGCAGCTCACCTGTATATTTCAGGAGTCGGAGGATTGTTTTATGTTGTTTGTTTTGTCTACGTCATAAATGTCTGGTATGATATTGTAAACTATGATGATCCTTGAATGTAGGACTGAATGATTTTTGATTGACCAATAAGAGACTACGGTCTCTGCTTGATAAGGGATCCCGTTAGGTGTGTTCCTTCACATGTAGTGGAGAGGAAAATCGGTCCGTAAGAGGATCAGGGAAGTTTGATTGCCTATAACAGAGGAATCCTTCATAGTAAGGTAGTACTCTGAAAATGGGGTAACTGAATGCAGTTTTTAGCCCGAAAATAGCAGGGGGATTATTATCAGCGATTGTGCAATGTGCATTGAGTGACTGACGTATTGTTAAATCGTTTTTGATTAATCAGAATCATTGTCCTCAGTGTCTGTGTTCTGTTTTGTGTAAGCTCAAGAGAGGGAAAATCATGGTAGTTGAAGTTCTTGCTCAGCCTTTTTACCCAGACTGGGAAACATATAGTATAAAAACTAACACTTTTTGCAGATATAATTATCATGCAGTGCCTTTACAAGGTGTAGAAAGAAAACCTTTGAACTGGGTAGTAAAAACACACCACTACGCCCCCCACCTGGGTGACTTCCTTTTTTTTTGTCCCGGAACTAACCCAGTTGATAGAGAAATTTCAGAGGCAGCTATTTAATAATTGTAGATTACCTCAGGAAATGCTATATGATCATGCAGAAATAATTGAAATAGTAGTGGGAGCAGTAGGCTTGGTATTGTTATTTGTTTGGTTGTGTGTAAGAATCTCCCTAGCTCACAGGGCTGGAAAATCAGTGGTAGTACTTCCTTAAAGATCCGTCTTTTGAGGCTCATAGGAGACTGGGACAGGATCAAATTTAGAGTCTGAGAGGCTCTAGGTGTGCTGAAGAGAGTTCTACGGTAACTCTGGCACAGTGATTGCAGTCATGGGGACTGGCAATAGTAAGGAATTGACTGACCCAAAGGGTGTGGCCCCAGTTCCAGCATGTAAGATCATAAAGAGACTGAAAGAGAAAGAATCAGTAGAGGGATGTGAAATAATATTGAGGAAATTTGCAATGGGGAAGTGGGGAAATCTGGAAGAGAAGGAATGGGAGAAATTTATATGCAATTGGGAAGGATGGTTGAAAGATAAAAACAAACTAGAGCAGGCTAGGATGTGGTTAGAAGAAGCAAAACGTCTCTCAATGAGTGAACATAACTCAGAGGAAACCAGGCATGGAACTGTCTATGTAATCTATGATAGCTTGAAAAACTCTCAGACCCCTGTAGTCTCTGTACCTGATGTAAATTCTGCAGCCCCTTCAGTACCCCCTTCAGCACTCGCCTCAGCACTCCCACCTTATGATGGCTCAATGGGATGGACTTGTAGACATTGTGGTCATCAGAATCCCCCTGGGGTTAATTGTTGAAGGTCCTGTGGGTCTTCACACCCAGGGACAACACCCAGGGTGCCTCTGTTCTCTGTGAGGACCACTAGTCATGTACAGTTTCAATCTACTAGGATGGTTGATAATGTTCAGGCACATGATCCCCCCCAAGTATGGCCAATAGAAACATATTGGCTTTGGTCCCCCAGTGAACTTATTGCCCTCGCTACCCAGCTCCCAGATCCCTGAAAAAAAACCTTAATATTTAGAATGCGCCTCCAGCGTGTTCAGGAGGCATATCGGGCCACATGGGATGATCTAGTTTCTGTCATTCTGCAGAAAGGCAGTGACCCCTTACTTATGGAAATCACTCAGATGCTGCCAGGCCAGGAACTGGCCATTAAAAATACATCAGAGTCGGGTGGGTGTTTATACAAAGGATGCAAAACTGGGCACGGGCAGAGCAGGATAAAAAACAAGACCTGTTACAAACTGTAGTACAGGATAAGGCTCAGTCAGTCTCAGAATATGCCTCTGTATTAGAGCAAACATGGTTGGATTTTGGATATGAGCATAATGATGATAAGGATTGCAGATTATTGTTGCAGTGTTTTATGAATGGCCTTACACCTACAGTTCAGACTGTAGGATGCACTAGTCGCCCGGAGTGGCGCAATATGCAATGGCTTGATTTAAAGGAAATAGCCACAGGTGCTGAACTAGAAAGCATGTCAAAGAAAAGGGTTAACTTGGCCCTTGTGCAGCCCAGGAAGGGAAGATGGAGTAGGAGAGGAGGAAGTAACCACCAAGGAGGAAATAGAGATTAGAGCAATGTAGAATGTTGGTCTTGCCGGCAAAAAGGAGATTTATCCATCAAATGTCCCGCAAAATCAACAGCCACTGCCCAGACCCCTCCATAGGAAACTGACAATCCAGATGGCTCCCTCTGCCTCGTTGTCACCCCGCAGGGACCCACACTCACTGTCCCCGTGTCCTTGGGGGAGGGACAAACTGTTTCACTCATGGTAGACACTGGAGCAGACTGTAAAGTGTTAATGCAAGAACATGTTCCAGAGGACATTTTGTCCCCCGACTATGTGACTTGTGAAGGGGTAGAGGTAAAACTTACTAAATTACAAATGACTCATCCTCTCCGATTAAATTTGCATGACTCAATTTCAATTGTAACCCAGGTTTTAGTTTCCCCTGATGTGCCTTTTAATTTTTTGGGAACAGATCTGTTGCAGAAAATTGGGGCCTGCATAGAATTCACTCCAAATGACCCCAAGTTGACCACCCCCATGGATGATGACACATTGTGTAGTCTTCTATCCCTAACAATTCCTACAGTTCAAGACAATACAGACTCTAAACCTCATTCCCATCCTGCTTGGCTTGAGAATATACCCAGTCAATTGTGGGCATGTAGCAAACTTGAAGTGGGAAAACTAGCCATCCCTCCGGTGACTGTAAAATGCCCAGTCAAAAAGAAAACCCCACCTGGACAGCCAGTAGCCTATCATATGTTACATATAGTGGATACTCCACTTGTACCCAACCACCATACTCTCCTGAATCAGGTCCTCTCTCTACAGCCACCTGTTTCACAGTGATTGATCTGGTCAATGCTTTCTTTCTCTGTCTTCTAGTCCACGGAGTGCACCTCTTATTTTGCCTTCACCAACAGACGTGCCCAGTATGCATAGGCAGTCCTTCCTCAGGGAGCTGCTAACTCCCCATCCTTATTTTCCACATCCCTAAAGAGTGTACTCGACTGGTGCCCCTTTTTCCACCATACTCTTACAATATGTGGATGACCTTCTCCTTTGCTGCACCACTGACCAGATATGCCACAATGAATCTCAATCTCTGTTGATATTCTTAGCAGAACATGGGTGCAAAGCTACAAAAGATAAACTTCAATAGTGCAAGTCCACAGTCACTTTCCTTGGGCATTGCCTGTCTCCAGGCATTAAGCATCTCAGCCCAGGGAGGATTCAGGCTATACTAAAAATACCCCTTCCAAGATCTACCAAGTCCCTTCGGGCATTCTTGGGCCTGGTCCAGTACTGTCGTCTCTGGATACGAAATGCCTCTAGTATTATGGCCCCATTGTTCCAATGCATCAAAACTGAGCCTTCCACCATTAATTCTGAGGCTATTGATGCATTTCACAACCACAAGCTCACTCTTTCTGCCTCACCAGCTCTAGATATACCGAATTATGACAAGTTTTTTACTTTGCACTGCAACGAACAGGCTGGACATGCATCTGGTGTCCTTACCCAAGAACATGGTGGTAGGAAGAGCCCTCTAGGTTATTACTCTGTAATCCTAGATCCAGTCATTATGGGGTCTCCTACTTGTGTTAGAGCTGAGGCAGCTGCTTCAGAACTCGTTAAAAAAACAGAGGACATAGTGTTAGGAAGCTCCCTCACACTTCAAGTTCCTCATGCTGCATCTGAAATACTTCAACAGGCTCAGACCTGCCACCTCTCAGCATCAAGGTTGACAAAATATGAAGTCTCACTCCTTACAGCCCCCCATATAACTATCAAACGCTGTAATGTTCTAAATCCAGCTACACTACTTCTAGTGGATTTAGAAAAGGGAGGAAAGTATCAGGATGGGGAAGAGGGAGGGACCATGAGCCAAGACCTGCCCCTGTTTTTCAAATTAGCTGATGAAGCTCAGTTTGATATGGCACATGAACATGATTGTCAGGCATTGATGAAAGCTGAAATAAAGGGCTTGGCAAATATTACTGATGTACCACTCACTAACCCCTCTGCTGAGTATTTTGTAGATGGTTCCAGAGCTTGGGACAGTGAACAAGGACGGTTCATCGCTGGGTATGCAGTAGTCCACAATGGTAAGGCAGTAATACAAAAACCACTCCCCTCCAGCTGCTCTGCGCAAGAGGCGAAGCTTAAAGCACTCGCTGCAGCATGCAATCTGGGAAAAGGTAAAGAAATTTATGTATTTTTTGACTCGCAATATGTTTATGGTGTTGCACATGACTTTGGCGCCATTTGGCGAAGCCGTAATTTCTTGACCTCTGCTGGCAAGCCTATAAGGAATGCACAAGTGGTAGAGCAGCTACTCACAGCACTCACCCTTCCCCGTAGGGCAGCCATAGTCAAAATGTCAGCACACACACACGGGAACAAAGTCCCCTTGCAGTAGGGAATGCCTTGGCCGACCAGGCTGCTAAGGAAGCAGCACGACTACCTCTGACAGAGATAATGGCTATAGCAGGTGCTGGAACCCCCAGGAGACTCAGAGTTAAATAAGGAGACATCCCCTGCACCGGTCCCAGTGGCCATGGACCTCGAACTACTGCAGGTCTTCCAGACCCAGGCTCCCCCCCACGAGCAGAATGCATCGGTCAAAGCGGTCGCCGTACAGTGTCAGGGGTATGGCAGGTAAACAAACGTATTTGCCTTCCACGCTGCCTGTTCCCCATGATGACTGCGCTTGCACATTCTCCGATGCATAATTCAAAGGGTGTTATGTGTGCAGTGGTGCTACAAAACTGGGGTGCCCCAGGGTTCCCGAATATGGCTGCAAAATATGTTCAAGAATGTCTAGTTTGTGCAAAATATAAACCTGGTAGGCCTATTCGAGTCCCATGGAAATGCACACCAAAACCAGATTACCCATTTCAGAGACTGCAGATGGACTACATACAGCTACCTAATGTGGGTAATTATGAATACGCCCTTGTATGCATTGACCTTTCCTCTGGGTGGCCAGAGGCTTGGGCGGTGACTAAAGCAAACACAAAAAGTACTGCTAAAAAATTGATCAGTGAGGTGGTTTGTAGATATGGGGTGCCCAAAACTATAGAAAGTGACAGAGGAACCCACTTTACTGGGGAAATAATGAAACAAATCATGGTCACTCTTGGGATAGAACAGACTTTCCATGTTCCCTATCATCCACAAAGTAGTGGGAAGGTGGAACGCCTCAATGGTACCTTGAAGCTAAAAATCCAAAAATGCATGGAAGAAACACACTTGTCCTGGGTAGATTGCTTGCCTATAGCATTGTATTCAGTGAGGACCGCCCCAAGGGGGAGGGAGAAGCAGTGCCCATATGAAATACTGTTTGGTAGTGTCCCTAAGACAGGGTTGTATTTCCCACAGGAGCTGCAGGCCTCCTATGGTTCTCTCACTGAATATGTTCTGGAGTTGCATAAACATTTGACTGTTACTCATAATCGTGTTCTTTCCTCTATCCCAGACCCCAATTTCGTCAGCGGCACTCACACTTTGGTACCAGGAGACTGGGTCATGGTAAAGAGACATATGAGGAGACCACTGGAGCCCAGATACAGTCAACGATTCCAAGTGCTGTTAACCACTGCCACTTCTGTCAAGCTTCAAGGCAAAGGCACTTGGATCCACACCAGCTATTGTAAAAAGGTCTTGAACCCCAGCAGTAGCAAAGATAATGACCCTGTTTGTATGGACTTTGGTGACAGCAACCGTACCCCTTGCCCTAACTCTCCATGAAGTACTAAAAGAGAACTGGGATAACAAACTGATGAAGCATCACCAAGTCTTACTCCGAGACATGAACTCTAATGACAATCTTAAGAAGTGTTGAATATGCACCCATAGTCCAATATCCTCCAATGCTATGCCTTATTTAGCCATTCCAGTGACTTTGAAAGAAATGTTTTACTTAAGTAACCACACTTTTCCTATTAGACTAAGAACATAAAAAAAGAAGGCTGTAGGTCTAACTGTAGCTGCTTGGGTGACTGAGTCATGTTTGTTGTTTAACAGGAGTGGTCCGCCTCTAAGTCAGACTGAAATGCCTTGGGCGACCAGTCGTGTCGACCTCTCCTGTTATCCAAGCTTTACCTCTTGCAGCTGTATTCAGCTAAAATCCAGAGGGTTTCCTTTCTTTACAGCTGACTATTCAGAGTGTAATGGATCTGCTACCACTACTACACAGTGTACAGCGGTTGATGTCACTCTCAATCCTAAGCTTCATTGTGTAAATGTCACCTTGCAAAATATAATACCACTTCTCCTATAAACATATATGATGAGATTTACAAGCAAGATATTTGTCGGTGAACGGGATTCGTCCCCTCCAGGCTTTTATAGCATGGGGAAGTAGCTGATGAACAAATTGTTTTGTAAAATAATAAAAAGGGAGGAGTTGTTATGGTTAGTATTTTATATCTGGCTTCATTATTATTTAGAAACAATTATATGCTTTTCTATGTCTGTAGTCTTTGTTTAAAACTTGCATCATGGAATGTCTGACTAAGATACTGGTTTCCTGTGAGTTTCCTGACAAGAAGGTTTTACATTGGGCCACGGGAAATGTGTTATCACTGAGAGTCTATTTCGGTTTCCTGTTCAGTTGCATGTAACGGTTGTAGTTCCACTTTCTCTAGCTAGTAAATATCGTGAGTCTTTGCCGCCTCAGACAGACTCTACCTGCTGACAATGCATGTCTCATGTATTTTGTCTCCCTCCCTTCATCGATGAATTCTTTTAATTTGAATCTCACTGGCAATGTGAAGACCCTTTGCTGTCTATTCCTAAGTTCTCCCTAAAGAAAAGGGTTACCACATCACCACTGATTATTAATCATTTATACATAGTCCTTTTGTCTTTGTTGAAACCATTTTTTTCTTATTATTTTCCATCTTGTTTCATTCATTCAGCGTTCTCTGGTCCGTGCGCACGCGCATCTTTGACCCACAGGTCCTTTTCCTCACCGCGTCTATATCCAAGCCCAAATTAATGTATAAAGAGAAACCTCGGCACACCAATATATGTATGAAGAAAATTCCAAAGAGTTCTGGAGGTGCGGCAAAATCAAATTTTATTCACACAAACCACAATCCCTTTCATGTGGTAATATATTCATCATGCATCTTAAAGCTTTTGTAGGTCAAACAACATAATGGACCAACGTTTCGACCTGTGTAGGTCTTTGTCAAGGTTTACTTGGCTCAAATAGACATTTTCTGGTTGGACCAGAGGAATACTGTTATGGTAGAGAACGGAGCCTCCAAAGGGGATGTGCTGGTGCTCAGGTGCCCCCTTTGGAGGCTCCGTTCTCTACCATACCAGTATTCCTCTGGTCCAACCAGCAAATGTCTATTTGAGCCAAGTAAACCTTGACAAAGACCTACACAGGTCGAAACGTTGGTCCATTATGTTGTTTGACCTACAAAAGCTTTAAGATGCATGATGAATATATTGCCACATGAAAGGGATTGTGCTTTGTGTGAATAAAATTAGATTTTGCCGCACCTCCAGAACTCTTTGGAATTTTCTTCACACATATATTGGTGTGCCGAGGTTTCTCTTTATACAATAATCTGCACTTTACCTCTGAGCACCCACTCTACATTGAGTGACCCCTCATTTATTATTGCATTATATCCAAGCCCAGACCGGGTCCCGTGACAGGATGCCGATCATCTGTTTAGTCACATGGTCGGGCTCTCGCTCGCGTCACCCGGTTTGGCCCTTTGGATGACGCGACTGGGGATGGGTCAGGTGGGCCTATTAGATGTTGCATAATCCATATAAGACCTAAACACGCCCTTATACGTGGCTGTTTTTCATTGGCCTAGATTTATATTCAATGTGCCTCCTGATAGTCTGACTTGACACCACCTGACAAAGGCTAAACGCCGAAACACGTGTAGTGATCTGGCGCCTTTCCAGCAAGAGATGACTACAGATATATTTATGATTTAACAGTCATCCTTTTTCTTTTAGCACTTCATTATTTTATTTCATACATTAATCATCTGGTGCAGATTATATTTTTATTTGTTTTACCTGCATCGTTATAACCTTTTGTATCTATATGTAATTGCCATATCAGATGATATTTTTCCCCTGGAATATATGAAATACTGTATCTCCTCCTGCTGTTATTGTCACCTTAGTGTTTGCTCACTGTGCCTTTTTATATTTAACATTCTTTTGTAAATGTCTTCAATAAAAAAAAAATTTGAGCTGTAATTTTTTTGTGAATAGGTTTATTATTATTATCTAATAATTTTATAGCCAAACTATGACATATTGCTAGTTAAGTGCTTTAAAACTCCTTGGCAGTCATTTTAGTAGCACAATTTATTGTTGATTGATAATGGGTTAGATTTATTCCTCTGTGTTTTCTCAGATTTAGCGGTCAACACTGGCATGGATTACGGGTCCAAAGAAGGTTCCTGGACCAATCAACTGAACAAGGTTTTCAACAGTGAGCTCACTACAGTTAGTTCAGGTGGTCAATGGAATTTAATTGAACTTCAGAAAAATATTAAACTGATGTTAGATAAAAGGACCAAATTATTGTGGAATGGTGCTTTTTTGCAAAATTACCTACAAAAACAATTGATCCCCAGGGGTCTTAGCATACAGATCTTCCCTTTGTTTCCCATTGAGGACGAGACATTTATATAACAATGGGAAGAAATATGTACCAACAGTTCATTGAAATTAATTGAACTTTGGCACGAGCAGGAAAGAATGTGCGGCTGCAGAGCTCCTCATCCTAGACTAATTAACAGTGCTTTATTGGCTCTAAAAGCACTTTTATTGATATAAAATAACCCACAGAAACCCCACTCATTATACTGGAGGTGTGGGAAGACCGGATATGACATCTGAAGACACGGGGCATGGTGTGCTGAACCAGATCACAACAGAAGCGGAGGACCTACAGGTCCTGAAGGTATGAGGCCCATATGACAGACCTAACAACTTACCTGGCTGTTCTCTGGGTCACTGAGGAAGAGGTAGCCCGTGAAGGGAGAGCGGAGGTACTTGGCAGGGTACTGTTGCAGCTCCAGAAGTAGGAGAGGACGGGGCACACTGCACAGGGAAGAGGTAGGAGCCGGAATTTCCCGACCACAGGAGCGGGGACTCAGCACTCTACGGAGCCTCTTAAACCCCACGGGACCAAGTGGGGATGTAAAGTTGAGTCCTTCTCCCCCCACACACAAGTACTGTGGGAGATATACTCTGTGTGCAGAATTATTAGGCAAATGAGTATTTTGATCACATGATACTTTTTATACATGTTGTCCTACTCCAAGCTGCATAGGCTTGAGAGCCAACTACCAATTAAGTAAATCTGGTGATGTGCATCTCTGTAATGAGGAGAGGTGTTGTCTAATGACATTAACACCCTATATAAGGTGTGCTTAATTATTAGGCAACTTCCTTTCCTTTGGCAAAATGGGTCAGAAGAGAGATTTGACGGGCTCTGAAAAGTTCAAAATAGTGAGATGTCTTGCAGAGGGATGCAGCAGTCTTGAAATTTCCAAACTTTTGAAGCGTGATCACCGAACAATCAACCGTTTCATGACAAATAGCCAACAGGGTCGCAAGAAGTGTGTTGGCCAAAAAGGCGCAAAATAACTGCCCATTAATTGAGGAAAATCAAGCGTGAAGCTGCCAAGATGCCATTCGCCACCAGTTTTGCCATATTACAGAGTTGCAACATTACTGGAGTATCAAAAAGCACAAGGTGTGCAATAGTCAGGGACATGGCCAAGGTAAGGAAGGCTGAAAAACGACCACCTTTGAACAAGAAACATAAGACAAAATGTCAAGAATGGGCCAAGAAATATCTTAAGACTGATTTTTCAAAGGTTTTATGGGCTGATGAAATGAGAGTGACTCTTGATGGGCCAGATGGATGGACCAGAGGCTGGATCAGTAAAGGGCAGAGCTCCACTCTGACTCAGACACCAGCAAGGTGGAGGTGGGGTACTGGTATGGGCTGGTATCATCAAAGATGAACTTGTGGGACCTTTTCGGGTTGAGGATGGAGTGAAGCTCAACTCCCAGACCTACTGCCAGTTTATGAAAGACAACTTCTTCAAGCAGTGGTACAGGAAGAAGTCCGTATCGTTCAAGAAAAACATGATTTTCATGCAGGACAATGCTCCATCACATACATCCAACTACTCCACAGCGTGGCTGGCTAGTAAAGGTCTAAAAGAAGAAAAAATAATGACATGGCCCCTTTGTTCACCTGATCTGAACCCCATAGAGAACCTGTGGTCCATCATAAAATGTGAGATCTACAGGGAGGGAAAACAGTACACCTCTCGGAACAGTGTCTGGGAAGCTGTGGTGGCTGCTGCATGCAATGTTGATCGAAAACAGATCAAGCAACTGACAGAATCTATGGATGGAAGGCTGTTGAGTGTCATCATAAAGAAAGGTGGCTATATTGATCACTAATTTTTGGGGGTTTTGTTTTTGAATGTCAGAAATGTTTATTTCTAAATTTTGTGTACTGATATTGGTTTACCTGGCGAAAATAAACAAGTGTTATGGGATTATATTTGGTTTTTATTAAGTTGCCTAATAATTCGGCACAGTAATAGTTACCTGCAGAAACAGATATCCTCCTAAGATAGCCAAATCTAAAAAAACCCACTCCAACTTCCAAAAATATTAAGCTTGGATATTTATGAGTCTTTTGGGTTGATTGAGAACATAGTTGTTGATCAATAATAAAAATAATCCTCTAAAATACAACTTTCCTAATAATTCTGCACATAGTGTACACTTTTGGCGCCAAAAGTCCGCCATTTTCTGATGCGGTACTCCCTGCAACTGTCGAGGCCTAGGTATTTTCTTGAATCCCCCTCACCCTCCTCCCCTTCTTCAACCCAGAGGAAAAGCACACAGAAATAAATAATTGCCTCCAAGGACAAAGCTCTAAATAGTGCTTTGTCACAAACACAAGACAGACCCTAATATACAGTTGATGCAAGTTAACTAGTGCCTACCAGACATTATTGGCACAGAGACCTGCAATACATTACCACCTATGTAAATTCCTATACATTACTGCCATCTACTGGACATACAATTTCGCTACAGCATCCTTTATAACTCCTTCCTCATTATATTAACCTAAACTTGTTTCAAACTCAAATTAAATGAAATTATTGAAAATGATTTTTCTCTAAAAGAAATGAACCAATAGGCACATTTAATGTCCAAGTGGTGATTTAATAATTAGCGCACTCACAATACAACATGGTTAAGTAAAATAAGGAGCACACAAAAGACTTATCAGAAAGTGTTACAGCCCGAAAAAAGCAGGGAGAACTTGATAAATACTTAAACATGAGTGGAAACACTTGAGTCATCCCACTCAGAGCTTGTAGAATTCTCCAAAACATTAAAAGAACAAGTCTCTTACCACCAACAACAACTAAATACTACCCTACTAGCTATAGAAGATCAAGAAAACAGGAGAAGGAGGAAAAATGTAAGGATTAACATTATTTCTGAAACCTATGCTCCTGAAGCTCTGGAGAAAGTCACAGCAGAAATTTTCACTTCAATAGTGGGCTCGGAGGGAGCTGAAAAGATTATAATAGAGAGGGTTCATAGAGCCCTCATACCTAAAAAGAAGGCATCCGACCCCCCAAGAGACATCTTCTGTGGTCTACTCAGTTATGTGGATACATCCACTATTCTTACCAAAGCGAAAGAATCAACTGCTCTCTCATATGATAACTCTCCCTTTCAAATCTAGCAAGACATAGCAACCTCAACCCTAGCCAAGAGGAGATTGATTAAGCCCCTATTAGATTCTCTGAGGGCTAACAAGCTACCCTACTTCCTATTTGGAGCAGCAATCATGAAAGATGGGAGACAAATCACCATTAGTTCACCAGAAGATCTTCAGAAAGTCTGGGAGACTCTTCAAATTCCTCCAGTAGATGTTCCCTCGTGGATGCCTCTTGATTCCGACGTCGATTTTTTGCAACTTCAGAAAGTTGATAATTGGGTGGTGCAGAAGAAATTCTCTTCCCCAAAGTCCAAAAAGTAGACCTCAAGACGCCCGACAACTTAAAAGATATATATAACTAATGTTTCTTGCTTATTTTTCTTCTACTTTTTCCTGTCCTCAGGAAATAGTTGAAAGCTGGTTTGAACACCAGCCATTCTGAATATAACAGGTTTTTGATAGACTCCAGTTCTTCCCTGGTAAATCGGGGATACATCCTTTTTGGTTGTAACAATTTGTATTCTACTAATGTTTTTTAATTTTCAAGGTTTTAAAATAAATCACCATTTGGACTGATTAGGACTGTCTTGTCTGCATCAGGAGAGATGATGCGTGCCCCCTGTGCCACAGATAAGATCTTATGTGTTAATACCTGTTTCTTTAATAACTGTTTCTTTTATAATAAAACAAAAATTGCGTTCCTTCAGGAAATGCATTTCAAAAGGGAACGTGCTCCTAACT
Organism: Phyllobates terribilis; assembly: GCF_046119375.1. Lineage (NCBI taxonomy): Eukaryota > Metazoa > Chordata > Amphibia > Anura > Dendrobatidae > Phyllobates > Phyllobates terribilis. The sequence continues at coordinate 51,771,226 of NW_027362770.1, read as the reverse complement.
TTTCATACTCAATCTTTCCAACATGGTTCACCAGTAATAGTCCCTCCTCTACTAGAGGGGTTAGTATTGCCCTGATTAAGGGATTGCCCTTTGAATTGAAGGACACTCTTTCAGATCCAGAGGGGAGATATATCATGGTTAAAGGGTACATAGGGAATGTAATGGTTACTTTATGCAATCTATATTCACCTAATCAACAACAAGATTACTGGTTATCCAAAACAATGAAAGTTTTATCACTTTTTAAAGAGGGTTTGATGATTGTGGGAGGTGATCTGAATGCCCCATTAAATTCTTTTCTAGACACTTCCTCAGGTAACACAGCCCTTTCTCAAAAAGCAATCAGGAAAATACATTTATCGCTCAACTCGTTAAACTTAGTGGATCCGTGGAGACTAAACAACCCAAATGTTAAAGACTACACCTTTTTCTCTCCCCTTCATAATTCCTACCACAGATTATATTGCTTGTTTACTCAAGGTCATTCCTTACCCCTGATTAAAAACACTTACATAGATTCCATAACAATCTCTGACCATGCTCCAATCTATTTAGAATTTAGATATTATCATCACATCATTACCACAGCTATCAAGAACCTGGAAATTGAATGAAACCCACCTAAACAATGATAAAAATCTCATTAAGATAAACGATTCAATTGAACTTTTCTTCTAAGAAAATTTGCAATCAGACATTTCATCCCCTGTGGTATAGGAAGCATATAAAGCAGTGGTAAAGGGAGAGCTCATTGCTCTAGGCTCTTATATAAAAAAGATGAGAGATAAGGAAATATCATCATTATTAGTCCAAATAAATAACTTAGAAACCGTGCACAAGAAATCTCTGGCTAAACTAATACAAGAAGATCTTAAAAATCTAAGAAATAAACTAAAGGACATTCTTAATATCCATACAGCTAAAATTTATCAAAGGAGTAAACAGAAATTTTATATGCTTGGAAATAAGGGAAGTAAACTTACTATATCGGTATTAAAAAAATGTTCGGCGCAAACCTTCATTAGGAAAATCAAAGTAGATAATAAAAAAGTAGTCACCACAACAGATGACATTGCAACAGCTTTTAAACTTTTTTATGAAAATTTATACAATTTAGTCCTACCAATTGAAACAAAAGACCCTTTAGAATCAGTTAATAAAAAAGAAAATTTCCTAAAACCATTAAATCTTCCTGTTCTTCAGGCCAGTGAAGATAAAACATTAATGGCCTCATTCACATCATATGAGATACTTGACACTCTAAAAACCATACCCAATAGCAAAACAACAGGACCAGATGGCTTCCCGATCATCTCTTATAAGAAGTTCAGCAAAACACTAACACCTCACCTAGTTACAATGTTCAATGATTTTCTGCAAGGGTCTGCCCCTCCCAAGCAAGCCTTAGAAGCATTTATTTCCATAATCCCTAAAGAAGGTAAAAACCTGGAATTATGTAGTAGTTACCGACCCATTTCTTTATTAAATGCAGACACAAAACTGTGGGCAAAAATGAGGTAATAACTCTGGAACGGTTTAACGGATCCCACTGATTCTAAGATTGTTTTTTGTGACATATTGTACTCATGGTAACATTTATTCAATATGACTTGCATTTATTTGTGAAAAAATTGGAAATTTGGAGAAAATTTTGAAAATTTTGCAATTTTCAAACTTTGAATTTTCATGCCCTTAAATCAGGGAGATGTGTCACACAAAACAGTTAATAAATAACCACATGTCTACTTTAGCACAATTTTGGAACAAAAATTTTTTTTTGTTAGGAAGTTATAAGGGTTAAAATATGACCAGCGATTTCTCATTTTTACAACAAAATTTCCAAAACCATTTTTTAGGGACCACATCACATTTGAAGTGACTTTGAGGGACCTTTATGGCAGAAAATACCCAAAAGTGAAACCATACTAAAAACTGCACCCCTCAAGATGCTCAAAACCACATTCAAGAAGTTTATTAACCCTTCAGGTGCTTCACAGGAATTTTTGGAATGTGGCAGAAAAAAATGAACAATTAACTTTTTTCACAAAAATGTTATTCTAGACCCCAATTTTTTTATTTTTGCAAAGGTAACAGGAAAAAAATGGACCTCAAAATTTGTTGTACAATTTCTCCTGAGCATGCCAATACCCCATATATGGGGGAAAACCACTGTTTGGGCGCACAGCATGGGTCGGAAGTGAAGGAGCGCCATTTGACTATTTGAATGTAAAATTTGCTTGAATAATTAGCGGATGCCATGTTGGGTTTGGGGAGCCCCTGATGTGCCTAAACAGTAGAAACTCACCACAAGTAACACCATTTTGGAAACTAGACCCCTCGGGGAACTTATCTAGATATGTGGTGAGCACCTTGAACCCCCAGGTGCTTCACAAAAGTTTATAACATTGAGCTGTAAAAATAAAATATTCACATTTTTCCCACAAACATGTTTTTCAGCCCCCAATTTTGCATTTTCTTAAGGGTAAGAGGAGAAATTGCACCATACCATTTGTTGTGCAATTCTTCCTTAGTAAGCCGATACCCCATAGGTGGGGGAAAACTGCTGTTTGGGCACACGGCAGGGTTCGGAAGGGAAGGAGCGCCATTTGACTTTTTGAATGTAAAATTTGCTTATTAGCGGATGCTATGTTGCGTTTAGAGAGCCCCTGATGTGCCTAAACAATGGAAACCCCCCACAAGTGACAATATTTTGGAAACTAGACCCCTCAGGGAACTTATCTTGATGAGTGGTGAGCACTAGAGATGAGCGGTGTTCGACTAGAACTGTTCGCCAATCTCAAATTCAAGCTGTTTTGGGCGGTGTTTGAGTTGTTCGACGAACCCGAACGATTTGCAAAAAATTCGGCTGTTCGAGGTTATGTTCGATAACTGTTCGTGCACCAAAAGTGTGTCCTGCATGTCTGGCACTATTTAGAGCACCAATCATGCAGGGATTGTCTGCCACTCACTGTATTGCCACAGCCATGGTGGTTGTGGCATTACAGTGATTGCCCAAATCGATGGGAACAGTGCCAACAGTGAAACATGAAAAGCCGGCAATTCAGCAGCGGCATACACCTGTACCCGACAATTTAGAACCGAAAGAATAGAGCTTCACACATAGATTAGATAGATATAAACATGTCAGCCACATATATACGAAGTACAGTGAAAGTGCTGCTTACTGTACTTGTCATTTAGCGTAAAGGATTTATCAAAAAAATAATAGTGTTTTCATGCACCGTCTCTTTAAAAAAGCCGGCCGGCAATTCAGCAGCGGTACCCGACAATTTATAACAGACAGAATAGAGCTTCACACATAGATTAGATAGATAGAAACATGTCAGCCACATATATACGAAGTACAGTGACAGTGTTGCTTACTGTACTTGTCATTTAGCGTAAAGGATTTATCAAAAAAAATAATAGTGTTTTCATGCACCGTCTCTTTAAAAAAGCCGGCAGGCAATTCAGCAGCGGTACCCGACAATTTATAACAGACAGAATAGAGCTTCACACATAGATTAGATAGATAGAAACATGTCAGTCACATATATATGAAGTACAGTGATAGTGTTGGTTACTGTACTTGTCATTTAGTATTAAAATAAAGGATTTATTATTAAAAAAATTGGCGTGGGGTTCCCCTTAATTTTAGGCTCTAGCGGAGGTTAAGCAGACGGCTGGGGCAGATGTTTGAAGCCTGGGAAGGGGGTAATACCCACGGAGCTTCCCAGGCTACTAATATCAGCCCCCAGCTGAATACATAGCCTTTACTAGCTATTAAAATGGGGGACCCCCCAAAAAAAATGACGTGGGGTCCCCCCTAATTTAATAGCTAGCAAAGGCTAGGCAGACAGCTGGGGGCTGATATTAATAGCCCAGGAAGGGAGCCATGAATATTGGCCCCCTCCCAGGCTAGAAACACCAGCCGTCAGCCGCCCCAGAAATGGCGCATTCATAGGATGCGCCAATTCTGGCACTTAGCCTCGCTCTTCCACGCTGCCCTGGTGCGGTGGCAGGGGGTAATAGGGTTGGGGTTGATGTCAGCTTATAATGCCAGCTGACATCAAGCCCAGGTTGGTAATGGAGAGGCGTCTATAAGACACCCCCATTACTAACCCCATAGTCAAAGTTAAAAAAAACACAAACACCCAGAATAAAGTCCTTTAATTGAAATAAAGACACAATCCTTTATTGTTCTAAATTAAACCATACTTACCGTCACGCCCATTCCAGCTGAAGCCAACGATCTCCTGCAATAAAAGAAAAATAATAAAGCAACCTCATCCTTACCTTTCCATGGTTCCCACGACAGCTTCAGCTCTGCTACATCGAGATGACAGGCTGGACCGCAGCAGAACGCTGCCATCCAGCCTCTCATCCCGCAGACACTGAGAAGCGCAGGCTTGCTTGCGCTGCTCAGCGTCTCTCTGTGACGACATCCAGATGAGCCGAGTTCATGTCCAATGAACTCGGCTCACCTCATGCACGTCACTGACAGCGTGGGAAAATTCTCACGCTGAAGCGGTGAGTGCAGGAGAATTCTCCCACGCTGTCAGTGACGTGCATAAGGTGAGCTCATGTCCAATGAACTCAGCTCACCTCCTGCACGTCACTGACAGCGTGGGAGAATTCTCCTGCACTCAGCGCTTCAGCGTGAGAATTCTCCCACGCTGAAGCGCTGAGTGCAGGAGAATTTTCCCACGCTGTCAGTGTCGTGCATAAGGTGAGCTCATGTCCAATGAACTCAGCTCACCTCCTGCACGTCACTGACAGCGTGGGAGAATTCTCCTGCACTCAGCGCTTCAGTGTGAGAATTCTCCCACGCTGAAGCGCTGAGTGCAGGAGAATTTTCCCACGCTGTCAGTGACGTGCATGAGGTGAGCCGAGTTCATTGGACATTAACTCGGCTCATCTGGATGCCCTCACAGAGAGACACTGTGGAGCGCAAGCAAGCCTGCGCTTCTCAGTGTCTGCGGGATGACAGGCTGGATGGCAGCGTTCTGCTGCGGTCCAGCCTGTCATCTCGATGTAGCAGAGCTGAAGCTGTCATGGGAACCATGGAAAGGTAAGGATGATGTTGCTTTATTATTTTTCTTTTATTTCAGGAGATCGTTGGCTTCAGCTGGAATGGGCGTGATGGTAAGTATGGTTTAATTTAGAACAATAAAGAATTGTGTGTTTATTTCAATTAAAGGACTTTTTTCTGGGTGTTGTGTTTTTTTTAAATACTTTACTAGAAATTCATGGTGGTCATGTCTAATATTGGCGTGACCCCATGAATTTCGGGCTTAGGGCCAGCTGATAATGCCAAGCTGGCCCTAACCCCTTTATTACCCAGTGAGCCACCGCATCAGGGCCCTGGATGAGTTGGGTACAGCGCCAGAAGATGGCGCTTTTATGAACGCGCCATTTTCCGGGGTGGCTGCGGACTGCAATTTGCAGCGGGGGTGGCCCAGAAAGCTTGGGCCTCCCTGCGCTGCGGATTCCAGCCCCCAGCTGCCTAGTTGTACCTGGCTGGACACAAAAACAGGGCGAAGCCCCACGTCAATTTTCTTTAAATTATTTCATGAAATAATTAAGAAAAAAAGGGCTTCCCTATATTGTTGTGTCCGGCCAGGTACAAATAGGCAGCTGGTGGTTGGGGGCAGCCCGTTCCTGCCTGCTGTACCTGGCTGGACACAAATATAGTGCGAAGCCCCACGTCAATTTTTTTTAAATTATTTCATGAATTTCCTGAAATAATTTAAAAAAAATTGAAGTGGGGCTTCGCACTATATTTGTGTCCAGCCAGGTACAGCAGGCAGGAACGGGCTGCCCCCATCCACCAGCTGCCTATTTGTACCTGGCCGGACACAACAATATAGGGAAGCCCTTTTTTTCTTAATTATTTCATGAATTTCATGAAATAATTAAAAAAAATTGAAGTGGGGCTTCGCACTATATTTGTGTCCAGCCAGGTACAGCAGGCAGGAACGGGCTGCCCCCAACCACCAGCTGCCTATTTGTACCTGGCTGGACACAACAATATAGGGAAGGCCTTTTTTTCTTAATTATTTCATGAATTTCATGAAATAATTAAAAAAAAAGTACGTGGGGCTTCGCCCTATTTTTGTGTCCAGCCAGGTACAACTAGGCAGCTGGGGGCTGGAATCTGCAGCGCAGGGAGGCCCAAGCTTTCTGGGCCCCCCCCCGCTACAAATTGCAGTCCGCAGCCACCCCGGAAAATGGCGCGTTCATAGAAGCGCCATCTTCTGGCGCTGTACCCAACTCATCCAGGGCCCTGGTGCGGTGGCTCACTGGGTAATAAAGGGGTTAGGGCCAGCTTGGTATTATCAGCTGGCCCCAAGCCCAAAATTCATGGGGTCACGCCAGTATTAGACATGACCGCCATGAATTTCTAGTAAAGTATTTAAAAAAAACACAACACCCAGAATAAAGTCCTTTAATTGAAATAAAGACACAATTCTTTATTGTTCTAAATTAAACCATACTTACCATCACACCCATTCCAGCTGAAGCCAACGATCTCCTGCAATAAAAGAAAAATAATAAACCAACCTCATCCTTACCTTTCCATGGTTCCCACGACAGCTTCAGCTCTGCTACATCGAGATGACTGGCTGGACCGCAGCAGAACGCTGCCATCCAGTCTGTCATCCCGCAGACACTGAGAAGCGCAGGCATGCTTGCGCTCCTCACTGTCTCGCTGTGACGGCATCCAGATGAGCCGAGGTCATGTCCAATGAACTCGGCTCACCTCATGCACGTCACTGACAGCGTGGGAAAATTTTCACGCTGAAGTGCTGAGTGCAGGAGAATTCTCCCACGCTGTCAGTGATGTGCATGAGGTGAGCTCATGTCCAATGAACTCAGCTCACCTCCTGCACGTCACTGACAGCGTGGGAAAATTCTCCTGCAATCAGCGCTTCAGCGTGAGAATTTTCCCACGCTGTCAGTGACGTGCATGAGGTGAGCCGAGTTCATTGGACATGAACTCGGCTCATCTGGATGTCGTCACAGAGAGACGCTGAGCAGCGCAAGCAAGCCTGCGCTTCTCAGTGTCTGCGGGATGACAGACTGGATGGCAGCGTTCTGCTGCGGTCCAGCCTGTCATCTCGATGTAGCAGAGCTGAAGCTGTCGTGGGAACCATGGAAAGGTAAGGATGAGGTTGCTTTATTATTTTTCTTTTATTGCAGGAGATCGTTGGCTTCAGCTGGAATGGGCGTGATGGTAAGTATGGTTTAATTTAGAACAATAAAGGATTGTGTCTTTATTTCAATTAAAGGACTTTATTCTGGGTGTTTGTGTTTTTTTTAACTTTGACTATGGGGTTAGTAATGGGGGTGTCTTATAGACGCCTCTCCATTACTAACCTGGGCTTGATGTCAGCTGGCATTATAAGCTGACATCAACCCCAACCCTATTACCCCCTGCCACCGCACCAGGGCAGCGTGGAAGAGCGAGGCTAAGTGCCAGAATTGGCGCATCCTATGAATGCGCCATTTCTGGGGCGGCTGACGGCTGGTGTTTCTAGCCTGGGAGGGGGCCAATATTCATGGCTCCCTTCCTGGGCTATTAATATCAGCCCCCAGCTGTCTGCCTAGCCTTTGCTAGCTATTAAATTAGGGGGGACCCCACGTCATTTTTTTGGGGGGGTCCCCCATTTTAATAGCTAGTAAAGGCTATGTATTCAGCTGGGGGCTGATATTAGTAGCCTGGGAAGCTCCGTGGGTATTACCCCCTTCCCAGGCTTCAAACATCTGCCCCAGCCGTCTGCTTAACCTCCGCTAGAGCCTAAAATTAAGGGGAACCCCACGCCAATTTTTTTAATAATAAATCCTTTATTTTAATACTAAATGACAAGTACAGTAACCAACACTATCACTGTACTTCATATATATGTGACTGACATGTTTCTATCTATCTAATCTATGTGTGATGCTCTATCTTTCTGTTCTAAATTGTCGGGTACCGCTGCTGAATTGCCGGCCGGCTTTTTTAAAGAGACAGTGCATGAAAACACTATTATTTTTTTAAATAAATCCTTTACACTAAATGACAAGTACAGTAAGCAACACTATCACTGTACTTATTATATATGTGACTGACATGTTTCTATCTATCTAATCTATGTGTGAAGCTCTATTCTTTCTGTTCTAAATTGTCGGGTACAGATGCTGAATTGCCGGCCGGCTTTTTTAAAGAGACGGTGCATGAAAACACTAATATTTTTTTTAATAAATCCTTTACACTAAATGACAAGTGCAGTAACCAACACTGTCACTGTGCTTCTTATATGTGTGACTGACATGTTTCTATCTATCTAATCTATGTGTGATGCTCTATTCCTTCTTGTCTAAATTGTCGGGTACCGGTGTATGCCGCTGCTGAATTTGCCGGCCGGCTTTTTTAAAGAGAGTGTCTTCTGAGCAGTTTGTCAGCTTTTGGACACCTTTGCAGGTGTTTTCTATGTGTTTCTATGTGTTTTTGTTTGCCTGCCATTGGTTTTAACGGTGTTCGACGGTGTTCTAAGGTGTTCGACGAACAGTTCGACGAACAGTTCCTCGAACATCCCGGTGTTCGACGAACCGAACCGAACCCGAACACTACGGGGGTGGCTCAACACTAGTGAGCACCCTGGACCCCCATGTGCTTCACATAACATGGAGCTGTGATGCTGAGTCACTTTTCACGCCCAGGCCATGAGACGGGATAGTCAAGGAGTCCGAAGTCAAAGCCAGGAGGGTACGTCATAAACAGAGGGAAGAGGTAAAGGCGTAGTCAGTAGTGTTGAACGAGCATGCTCGATACTGCTCCTTACTCGCCCGAGCATCTCACTACTCGGGATGTTCGGCGAGCACCGAGCATTTCCGGGTAACTCGGGCGGGAGCTCGGGTCTCCGCCCTGCACGTTTGGCGCTCTTTACAGAGCCAATGAACATGCAGGGATTGCCAGCCAGTCACTGTAATGCCGCAGCCATGTTGTTTGTGGCCATTACAGTGTTTGGCTGGCCGCACAGCGTCACCTCAAGTATTTAAAACCGGGCACCGCCATCTTGGACACAGTCGCTCTGGATCAGACGGTGTAGGGTCAGTGCTGGAGAGCTAGGGAGAGATTTATACTGCAAAATAGTTAGTGTAGGGTCTCTAAAGCCTGACAAATCAAACAAACAGTCCTTCTCAGGTCTAATATCCATCCCAGATATCAGGCAGGCAGGCTGTATAGGAGACGCAGTGGTTATACCAACAAACACTGCATTACAGTCCTGCGTGCTCCTGCTGGTCAAATTTCTAGACTTAGCCCCAGGTCTCAGGGGCCAGGAAAAATCCTTTTTTTTCATCTAAATCCTGTTTGTTTGTTTTTCTCCTCAGTCAGACTGTACAAATACCCGTCTTATTAACCTTTTGGTATTCCCCCCCCCCCCCAAAAAAAAAAATATTGAGTGTGTCTGTGAGTGTTCAGACACAAATATATCTGTTTAAAAGAGTCTGGTGTAGGCCAGAGAACTAGAACTGTGTTTTTCCTCTTTCACAGTTCAAATCTGGGTGTTATCAACCTGCAGTTTGAGTGTGTTGCTGACTGTTTAGACACCAATATATCTGTTTAAAAGAGTCTGGTGTAGGCCAGAGAACTAGAACTGTGGTTTTCCTCTTCCACGGTTCAAATCTGGGTGTTATCAACCTGCTCGCCTTTTTTCCATATAAAAAAACAGTTTGAGTGTGTCGCTGACTGTTCAGACACCAATATATCTATTTTAACAAGTCTGGTATACACCAGGAAATTATATCTGTGGTTTTGCAGTTCCACGGTTCAAATCTCTGTATTATCCACTTTTTTGTCTGTTTTGCATAAAAAAAAACATTTTCAGTGTCTCGCTGACTGTTCAGACACCAATAACTCTGTTTAAAAGAGTCTGGTGTAGGCCAGAGAAATAGAACTGTGGTTTTCCTATTCCACGGTTCTAATCTCCTTTTTATTACCCTTTTGCCATTGATAGTGCGAGTGTAAGCTATTTTACTTCATTTACAATGGGCAAGATGCATGGCAAGGGACGTGGAACTGGACGTTCTGGTGATGGTGCGTGCAGAGGATGGGGCCGTGGCCAAGGTGAAAATGTGCCACAACCAACAGCCACATTTTCTCGCTCCCAGTTCTTGACTGAATTACTAGGGAAGCACACAACAACAAGACCACTATTGCGAACAGATCAGTGTGAACAGGTTATTAATTGGATAGCAGATAATACTTCCAGTCACCTGGACACCACCACCTCCGGTCTGTCTTCCACACGGTCAAGTGTTAGCAGCCGTGAGTCTCCACCGCATACTCCTCCTCACCCTGTTGCTCCTTCCTCCCACCATGCCGAGTGTTGTCAGACAGCAACTGATCCCACAGTTGGACACTCTGAAGAGCTGTTCACTGGTCCATTTCCATATTTGGGCCCGTCGCCTGCTCCGCTTGAAGAGGTGGAAGAGGAAATCCCATGTAGCGATGGCCAAATATTTGAACATCCACGGCCACAGGAAGGCGACGCTGGCAATTTGTCAAAAGAGGTGGACGATGACGAGACACAATTGCCACAACGTGAGGAGGAGGACCGTGGTGCGGAAGTGGAAGAGGAGGAGGTGGTGGATGATCTAGTAACTGACCCAACATGGCAGGAGGACACACAGAGCGAGGCCAGCAGCAAACAGGGGGAGGGAGGCAGAGTACCCCAACAGGCAGGAAGAAGCAGTGTGGTGGCCGCACACAGAAGGCAGGTAACTATTCCCCGTAACACCAACATGAGGGATGTTGCCAGTGCAACCGGTAGGTCTTCCAGGGTCTGGAATTTTTTTAAAGACTCTGCTGATAACCCCAAAAAGGCCATTTGTACCACCTGCCAGGCCAGCATCAGCAGGGGTGACAAAACTACCAGCCTGACCACCACCAGCATGATCAGGCACATGTCAGCAAAGCACCCGACTTTGTGGGGTGAACCCCAGGGTCCACGACCAGTGTCAGCGGGTGTCACCACTGCTTCTTCCTCTGTTTTGCATGTAATAGAACCCCCTGTTGTGCGTGTAAGGCAATCCCCTGTCCATACTGCATGCAAAGATGCCCCCACCTCTCAGTATTCACTTGTTATGGCAGTTTCTCAAAAAACAGCATCAATGTCCACGTCCACGTCCCACCGCAGCGTTCAATTGTCCATATGCCAGACCTTTGAACGAAAGCGCAAATTCGCAGCCAATGCCCCACAGGCCACAGTCCTAAATTCACACATTTCACGACTGCTTGCGTTGGAAATGCTGCCTTTTAGGCTGGTGGAGACGGAATCCATCCGCAACCTTATGGCGGTGGCCATCCCTCGGTACTCGGTCCCCAGCCGATACTATTTTGCCCGATGTGCCATCCCTGCACTACACAAGCACGTGTCCCAAAACATCTGCCGTGCCCTCAACAACGCAGTTACTGGGAGAGTCCACCTGACGACGGACACGTGGACAAGTGCTTGTGGCCAGGGACGGTACATCTCCCTGACAGCACACTGGGTAAACATAGTGGAAGCCGGGACCCAGTCAGACCTTGGGACGGAACACATCCTCCCCACACCGAGGATTGCGGGCCCTATGTCAGTCAGAGTTGCCCCCACAGTGTGCAGCTCCTGCGAGTCCTCCTCCTCCTCATGTTCAGCCTCCATCTCAGATATCACCACATCAGTTACAAGGTGGAAGCACTGAAGTACTGCCTCAGTCAAGCGGCAACAGGCTGTGCTGAAACTCATAAGCTTAGGTGATAAACCTCACACTGTTTGTGAGTTGTGGACAGCTGTGAAAGAGCAGGCAGATCTGTGGCTGAGACCGCGGAACCTACATCCAGGCATGGTCGTGTGACAATGGCCATAACCTGGTGGCGGCTCTGACTTCGATCGCAGCATTGCGGGGGTTAATTTTCCGGGAGCGATATGGGACAGCCTGTGTGCACGCGCAATCATGATGACGTACTAATATGGGTCAGGCTCTTAAGTCCCAGGGCACAGATGCGTATTAATACGTCATGGGCTGTAAAGGGGTTAATATGTTGTACTGCATGGCTCTTGTAATGGGCATTAAAATCATCTTGTTAAGCTACTATGACCTCCACGTCTCTTCCAAGGGGCATTAAAACCGTCTTGTTAAGCTACTGTGACCTCCACGTCTCTTCCAAGGGGCATTGTTATGGTCTTTTATGCCACTGCGACCTCCACGTCTCTTCCAAGGGGCATTAAAACGGTCTTGTTTAGTTACTGCGACCTCCACCACTCTTCCACGGGGCATTGATATTGTCTTTTTATTCCACTGCGTACTCCACGTCTCTTCCAAGGGGCATTTAAACTGTCTTGGTAAGCTACTGTGACCTCCACCACTCTACCAATGGGCATTAAAACCGTCTTGTTAAGCTATTGTGACCTCCACGTCTCTTCCAAGGGGCATTGATGTTGTCTTTTTATTCCACTGAGACCTCCACAACTCTTTCAAGGAGCATTAAACCATCTTGTTAAGCTACTGCAACCTCCACCACTCTTCCAAGGGACATTGATATTGTCTTTGTATTCCACTGTGACCTCCACGTCTCTTCCAAGGGGCATTAAAACCGTCTTGTTAAGCTACTGTGACCTCCACCACTCTTCCAAGGGGCATTGATATTGTCTTTTTATTCCACTGTGACCTCCACCACTCTTCCAAGGGGCATTAAAACCGTCTTGTTAAGCTACTGTGACCTCCACGTCTCTTCCACGGGGCATTGATATTGTCTTTTTATTCCACTGCGACCTCCACGTCTCTTGCAAGGGGCATTTAAACCGTCTTGTAAAGCTACTGTGACCTCCACGTCTCTTTCAAGGGGCATTAAAACCATCTTGTTAAGCTACTGCGACCTCCACCGCTCTTCCAAGGGGCATTGATATTGTCTTTTTATTCCACTGTGACCTCCACCACTCTTTAAAGGGGCATTAAAACAGTCTTGTTAAGCTACTGCGACCTCCACGTCTCTTCCAAGGTGCATTGATTTTGTCTTTTTATTCCACTGTGAACTCCACCACTCTTCCAAGGGGCATTAAAACAGTCTTGTTAAGCTACTGCAACCTCCAACAATCTTCTAAGGGGCATTAAAACAGTCTTGTTAAGCTACTGTGACCTACACGTCTCTTCCAATGGGCATTGATTTTGTCTTTTTTTTCCACTGTGACCTCTACCACTCTTCCAAGGGGCATTAAAGCTGTCTTGTTAAGCTACTGCAACATCCACCAATCTTCCAAGGGGCATTGATATTGTCCTTTTATTCCACTGTGACGTCCACGTCTCTTCCAAAGGGCATTTAAAAGGTCTTGTTAAGCTACTGTGACCTCCAAGTATCTTCCAAGGGGCATTAAAACCACCTTGTTAAGCTACTGCGACCTCCACCATTCTTCCAAGGGGCATTGATATTGTCTTTTTATTCCACTGTGACCTCCACAACTCTTCCAAGGGGCATTAAAAACGTCTTGTTAAGCTACTGCGACCTCCACCACTTTTCCAAGGGGCATTGACATTGTCTATTTATTCCACTGGGACCTCCACGTCTCTTCCAATGGGGCATTTAAAAGGTCTTGTTAAGCTACTGTGACCTCGACGTCTCTTCTAAGGGGCATTAAAACCGCCTTGTTAAGCTACTGCGACCTCCACCACTCCTCCAAGGGGAATTGATATTGTCTTTTTATTCCACTGTGACCTCCACCACTCTTCCAAGGGGCATTGGTATTGTCTTTTTATTCCACTGTGACCTCCACCACTCTTCCAAGGGGCATTAAAACCGTATTGCTAAGCTACTGTGACCTCCACGTCTCTTTCACGGGGCATTGATATTGTCTTTTTATTCCACTGCGACCTCCACGTCTCTTGCAAGGGGCATTTAAACCGTCTTGTAAAGCTACTGTGACCTCCACGTCTCTTCCAAGGGGCATTAAAACCATCTTGTTAAGCTACTGCAACCTCCAACAATCTTCCAAGGGGCATTAAAACAGTCTTGTTAAGCTACTGTGACCTCCACGTCTCTTGCAAGGGGCATTTATAAGGTCTTGTTAAGCTACTGTGACCTCCAAGTATCTTCCAAGGGGCATTAAAACCACCTTGTTAAGCTACTGAGACCTCCACCACTCTTTCAAGGGGCATTGATATTGTCTTTTTATTCCACTGCAACCTTCCCCACTTTTCCAAGGGGCATTGACATTGTCTATTTATTCCACTGTGACCTCCACGTCTCTTCCAATGGGGCATTTAAAAGGTCTTGTTGAGCTACCGTGACCTCCACGTCTCTTCCAAGGGACATTAAAACCGCCTTGTTAAGCTACTGCGACCTCCACCACTCTTCCAAGGGGCATTAAAAACATCTTGTTAAGCTATTGTGACTTCCACGTCTCTTCCAAGGGGCATTAACTCCGTCTTGTTAAGCTACTGTGACCTCCACCACTCTTCCAAGGGGCATTGATATTGACTTTTTATTCCACTGCGACCTCCACCAATCTTCCAAGGGGTATTAAAACCATCTTGTAAAGCTACTGTGACCTCCACCACTCTTTCAAGGGGCATTGATATTGTCTTTTTATTCCACTGTGATCTCCTCGTCTCTTCCAAGGGGCATTTAAACTGTCTTGTTAAGCTACTGTGACCTCCACGTCTCTTCCACGGGGCATTAAAACAATCTTGTTGAGCTACTGCGACCTCCATGTCTCTTCCAAGCGGCATTGATATTGTCTTTTTATTCCACTGTGACCTCCACCACTCTTCCAAGGGGCATTGATATTGTCTTTGTATTCCACTGTGACCTCCACGTCTCTTCCAAGGGGAATTTAAACCATCTTGTTAAGCTACTGTGACCACCACGTCTCTTCCAAGGTGCATTTAAACTGTCTTGTTAAGCTACTGTGACTTCCCCGTCTCTTCCAAGGGGCAATGATATTGTCTTTTTATTCCACTGTGACCTCTACCACTCTTCTAAGGGGCATTAAAACCGTCTTGTTAAGCTACTTCGACCTCCACCACTCTTCCAAGGGGCAATGATATTGTCTTTTTACTCCACTGTTACCTCCACCACTCTTCCAAGGGGCATTAAAACCGCCTTGTTAAGCTACTCTGACCTCCACGTCTCTTCCACGGGGCATTGATATTGTCTTTTTATTCCACTGCGACCTCCACGTCTCTTCCAAGGGGCATTTAAAACGCCTTGTTAAGCTACTGTGACCTCCACGTCTCTTCCAAGGGGCACTAAAACCATCTTGTTAAGCTACTGTGACCTCCACCACTCTTACAAGCGGCATTGATATTGTCTTTTTATTCCACTGCGACCTCCACTACTCTTCAAAGGCGCATTAAAACAGTCTTGCTAAGCTACTGTGACCTCCACGTCTCTTCCAAGGGGCATTCATTTTGTCTTTTTATTCCACTGTGACATCCACCACTCTTCCAAGGGGCATTAAAACCGTCTTATTAAGCTACTGCAACCTCCATCACTCTTCCAAGGGGCATTGATATTGTCTTTTAAATCCACTGTGACCTCCACGTCTCTTCCAAGGGGCATTTAAACCGTCTTGTTAAGCTACTGCGACCTCCACCACTCTTCCAAGGGGCATCGATATTGTCTTTTTATTCCACTGTGACCTCCACGTCTATTCCAAGGGGCATTTAAACCGTCTTGTTAAGCTACTGTGACCTCCACGTCTCTTCCAAGGGGCATTAACTCCGTCTTGTTAAACTACTGTGACCTCCACCACTCTTCCAAGGGGCATTGATATTGACTTTTTATTCCACTGCGACTTACACCACTCTTCCAAGGGGTATTAAAACCATCTTGTAAAGCTACTGTGACCTCCACCACTCTTTCAAGGGGCATTGATATTGTCTTTTTATTCCACTGTGATCTCCTCGTCTCTTCCAAGGGGCATTTAAACTGTCTTGTTAAGCTACTGTGACCTCCACGTCTCTTCCAAGGGGCATTAAAACCATCTTGTTGAGCTACTGCGACCTCCACGTCTCTTCCAAGCGGCATTGATATTGTCTTTTTATTCCACTGTGACCTCCACCACTATTCCAAGGGGCATTGATATTGTCTTTGTATTCCACTGTGACCTCCACGTCTATTCCAAGGGGCATTTAAACCGTCTTGTTAAGCTACTGTGACCTCCACGTCTCTTCCAAGGGGCATTAACAGCGTCTTGTTAAGCTACTGCAACTTCCACCACTCTTCCATGGGGCATTGATATTGTCTTTTTATTCCACTGTGACCGCCACCACTCTTCCAAGGGGCATTAAAACCTTCTTGTTAAGCTACTGCGAGCTCCACCACTCTTCCAAGGGGCATTGATATTGTCTTTTTATTCCACTGTGACCTCCATGTCTCTTCCAAGGGGCATTTAAACCATCTTCTTAAGCTACTGTGACCTCCACCACTCTTCCAAGGGGCATTGATATTGTCTTTTTATTCCACTGCGATCTCCACCACTCTTCCAAGGGGCAATAAAACTATCTTGTTAAGCTACTGCAACCTCCATCACTCTTCCAAGAGGCATTGATGTTGTCTTTTTATTCCATTGTGACGTCCACGTCTCTTCCAAGGGGCATTTAAACCATCTTGTTAAGCTACTGTGACCTCCACGTCTCTTCCAAGGGGCATTAAAACCATCTTGTTAAGCTCTGCGACCTCCAAGTCTCTTCCAAGGGGCATTGATATTTTGTTTTTATACCACTGTGACCTCCACCACTCTTCCAAGGGGCATTAAACCGTCTTGTTAAGCTACTGTGACCTCCACCACTCTTCCAAGGGGCATTGATATTGTCTTTTTATTCCACTGTGACATCCACGTCTCTTCCAAGGGGCATTTAAACCGTCTTGTTAAGCTACTGTGACCTCCACGTCTCTTCCAAGGGGCATTAATACCATCTTGTTAAGCTACTGTGACCTCCACCACTCTTCCAAGGGGCATTGACATTGTCTTTTTATTCCACTGCGACCTCCACCACTCTTCCAAGGGGCATTAAAACCGTCTTGTTAAGCTACTGTGACCTCCAAGTCTCTTCCAAGGGGCATTGATATTTTCTTTTTATTCCACTGTGACCTCCACCTCTCTTCCAAGGGGCATTAAACCATCTTGTTAAGCTACTGCGACCTCCACCACTCTTCCAAGGGGCATCGATATTGTCTTTTTATTCCACTGTGACCTCCACGTCTATTCCAAGGGGCATTTAAACCGTCTTGTTAAGCTACTGCGACCTACACCACTCTTCCAAGGGGCCTTAAAACCTTCTTGTTAAGCTACTGCGACCTCCACCACTCTTCCAAGGGGCATTGATATTGTCTTTTTATTCCACTGTGGCATCCACGTCTCTTCCAAGGGGCATTAAAACCATCTTGTTAAACCACTCTGAACTCCACATCTCTTCTAAGGGGCATTAAAACTGTCTTGTTAAGCTACTGTGACCTCCACCACTCTTCCAAGGGGCATTGATATTGTCTTTTTATTCCACTGCGACCTCCACCACTCTTCCAAGGGGCATTAAAACCGTCTTGTTAAGCTATTGTGACCTCCATGTCTCTTCCAAGGGGCATTGATATTGTCTTTTTATTCCACTGTGACCTCCACCACTCTTCCAAGGGGCATTAAAACCTTCTTGTTAAGCTACTGCGATCTCCACCACTCTTCCAAGGGGCATCGATATTGTCTTTTTATTCCACTGTGACCTCCACGTCTATTCCAAGGGGCATTTAAACCATCTTGTTAAGCTACTGTGACCTCCACCACTCTTCCAAGGGGCATTGACATTGTCTTTTTTTTCCACTGCGACCTCCACCACTCTTCCAAGGGGCATTAAAACTATCTTGTTAAGCTACTGCGACCTCCACCACTCTTCCAAGAGGCATTGATATTGTCTTTTAATTCCACTGTGACCTCCACGTCTCTTCCAAGGGGCATTTAAACCGTCTTGTTAAGCTACTGTGACCTCCACGTCTCTTCCAAGGGGCATTAAAACCATCTTGTTAAGCTACTGCGACCTCCAAGTCTCTTCCAAGGGGCATTGATATTGTCTTTTTATTCCACTGTGACCTCCACCACTCTTCCAAGGGGCATTAAACCGTCTTGTTAAGCTACTGCGACCTCCACCACTCTTCCATGGGGCATTGATATTGTCTTTTTATTCCACTGTGACGTCCACGTCTCTTCCAAGGGGCATTTAAACCATCTTGTTAAGCTACTGTGACCTCCACGTTTCTTCCAAGGGGCATTAACACCATCTTGTTAAGCTACTGTGACCTCCACCACTCTTCCAAGGGGCATTCATATTGTCTTTTTATTCCACTGCGACCTCCACCACTCTTCCAAGGGGCATTAAAACCATCTTGTTAAGCTACTGTGACCTCCAAGTCTCTTCCAAGGGGCATTGATATTGTCTTTTTATTCCACTGTGACCTCCACCACTCTTCCAAGGGGCATCGATATTGTCTTTTTATTCCACTGTGACCTCCACCACACTTCCAAGGGGCATTAAAACCTTCTTGTTAAGCTACTGCGACCTCCACCACTCTTCCAAGGGGCATTGATTTTGTCTTTTTATTCCACTGTGACCTCCATGTCTCTTCCAAGGGGCATTTAAACCATCTTGTTAAGCTACTGTGACCTCCACCACTCTTTCAAGGGGCACGGATATTGTCTTTTTATTCCACTGTGACCTCCTCCACTCTTCCAAGGGGTATTAAAACCTTCTTGTTAAGCTACTGCGACCTCCACCACTCTTCCAAGCGGCATTGATATTGTCTTTTTATTCCACTGTGGCATCCACGTCTCTTCCAAGGGGCATTAAAACCATCTTGTTAAACCACTCTGAACTCCACATTTCTTCTAAGGGGCATTAAAACTGTCTTGTTAAGCTACTGTGACCTCCACCACTCTTCCAAGGGGCATTGATATTGTCTTTTTATTCCACTGCGACCTCCACCACTTTTCAAAGGGGCATTGACATTGTCTATTTATTCCACTGTGACCTCCACGTCTCTTCCAATGGGGCATTTAAAAGGTCTTGTTGAGCTACTGTGACCTCCACGTCTCTTCCAAGGGACATTAAAACCGCCTTGTTAAGCTACTGTGACCTCCACGACTCTTCCAAGGGGCATTGATATTGTCTTTTTATTCCACAGTGACCTCTACCACTCTTCTAAGGGGCATTAAAACCGTCTTGTTAAGCTACTTCGACCTCCACCACTCTTCCAAGGGGCAATGATATTGTCTTTGTATTCCACTGTTACCTCCACCACTCTTCCAAGGGGCATTAAAACCGCCTTGTTAAGCTACTCTGACCTCCACGTCTCTTCCACGGGGCATTGATATTGTCTTTTTATTCCACTGCGACCTCCACGTCTCTTCCAAGGGGCATTTAAACCGTCTTGTTAAGCTACTGTGACCTCCACGTCTCTTCCAAGGGGCACTAAAACCATCTTGTTAAGCTACTGTGACCTCCACCACTCTTACAAGCGGCATTGATATTGTCTTTTTATTTCACTGCGACCTCCACTACTCTTCAAAGGCGCATTAAAACAGTCTTACTAAGCTACTGTGACCTCCACGTCTCTTCCAAGGGGCATTGATTTTGTCTTTTTATTCCACTGTGACCTCTACCACTCTTCCAAGGGGCATTAAAACCGTCTTATTAAGCTACTGCAACCTCCATCACTCTTCCAAGGGGCATTGATATTGTCTTTTAAATCCACTGTGACCTCCACGTCTCTTCCAAGGGGCATTTAAACCGTCTTGTTAAGCTACTGCGACCTCCACCACTCTTCCAAGGGGCATCGATATTGTCTTTTTATTCCACTGTGACCTCCACGTCTATTCCAAGGGACATTTAAACCGTCTTGTTAAGCTACTGTGACCTCCACGTCTCTTCCAAGGGGCATTAACACCGTCTTGTTATGCTACTGCAACTTCCACCACTCTTCCATGGGGCATTGATATTGTCTTTTTATTCCACTGTGACCTCCACCACTCTTCCAAGGGGCATTAACACCTTCTTGTTAAGCTACTGCGAGCTCCACCACTCTTCAAAGGGGCATTGATATTGTCTTTTTATTCCACTGTGACCTCCATGTCTCTTCCAAGGGGCATTTAAACCATCTTCTTAAGCTACTGTGACCTCCACTACTCTTCCAAGGGGCATTGATATTGTCTTTTTATTCCACTGCGACCACCACCACTCTTCCAAGGGGCATTAAAACCATCTTGTTAAGCTATTGTGACCTCCATGTCTCTTCCAAGGGGCATTGATATTGTCTTTTTATTCCACTGTGACCTCCACCACTCTTCCAAGGGGCATTAAACCATCTTGTTAAGCTACTGGGACCTCCACCACTCTTCCAAGGGGCATCGATATTGTCTTTTTATTCCACTGTGACCTCCACGTCTATTCCAAGGGGCATTTAAACCGTCTTGTTAAGCTACTGTGACCTCCACATCTCTTCCATGGAGCATTAACACCGTCTTGTTAAGCTATTGTAACCTCCACCACTCTTCCAAGGGGCATTGATATTGTCTTTTTATTCCACTGTGACTGTCACCACTCTTCCAAGGGGCATTAAAACCATCTTGTTAAGCTACTGCAACCTCCACCACTCTTCCAAGGGACATTGATTTTGTCTTTTTCTTCCACTGTGACCTCCATGTCTCTTCCAAGGGGCATTTAAACCATCTTGTTAAGCTACTGTGACCTCCACCACTCTTCCAAGGGGCATGAATATTGTCTTTATATTCCACTGTGACCTCCTCCACTCTTCCAAGGAGCATTAAAACCTTCTTATTAAGCTACTGCGACCTCCACCACTCTTCCAAGCGGCATTGATATTGTCTTTTTATTCCACTGTGGCATCCACGTCTCTTCCAAGGGGCATTAAAACCATCTTGTTATACCACTCTGAACTCCACATCTCTTCTAAGGAGCATTAAAACTGTCTTGTTAAGCTACTGTGACCTCCACCACTCTTCCAAGGGGCATTGATATTGTCTTTTTATTCCACTGCGACCTCCACCACTTTTCCAAGGGGCATTGACATTGTCTATTTATTCTACTGTGACCTCCACGTCTCTTCCAATGGGGCATTTAAAAGGTCTTGTTGAGCTACTGTGACCTCCACCACTCTTCCAAGGGGCATTAAAACCGCCTTGTTAAGCTACTGCGACCTCCACCACTCTTCCAAGGGGCATTGATATTGTCTTTTAAATCCACTGTGACCTCCACGTCTCTTCCAAGGGGCATTTAAACCGTCTTGTTAAGCTACTGTGACCTCCAAGTCTCTTCCAAGGGGCATTAAAACCATCTTGTTAAGCTACTGCGACCTCCAAGTCTCTTCCAAGGGGCATTGATATTGTCTTTTTATTCCACTGTGACCTCCACCACTCTTCCAAGGGGCATTAAACTGTCTTGTTAAGCTACTGTCACCTCCACCACTCTTCCAAGCGGCATCGATATTGTCTTTTTATTCCACTGCGACCTCCAACACTCTTCCAAGGGGCATTAAAATCGTCTTGTTAAGCTACTGTGACCTCCACGTCTCTTCCTAGGGGCATTGATATTGTCTTTTTATTCCACTGTGACCTCCACCACTCTTCCAAGGGGCATTAAACCGTCTTGTTAAGCTACTGCGACCTCCACCACTCTTCCAAAGGGGCATCGATATTGTCTTTTTATTCCACTGTGACCTCCACGTCTATTCCAAGGGGCATTTAAACCGTCTTGTTAAGCTACTGTGACCTCCACGTCTCATCCAAGGGGCATTAACACCGTCTTGTTAAGCTGCTGCAACTTCCACCACTCTTCCATGGGGCATTGATATTGTCTTTTTATTCCACTGTGACCTCCACCACTCTTCCAAGGGACATTAAAACCTTCTTGTTAAGCTACTGCGAGCTCCACCACTCTTCCAAGGGGCATTGATATTGTCTTTTTATTCCACTGTGACCTCCATGTCTCTTCCAAGGGGCATTTAAAGCAGCTTCTTAAGCTACTGTGACCTCCACCACTCTTCCAAGGGGCATTGATATTGTCTTTTTATTCCACTGCGACCTCCACCACTCTTCCAAGGGGCATTAAAACTATCTTGTTAAGCTACTGCGACCTCCACCACTCTTCCAAGAGGCATTGATATTGTCTTTTTATTCCACTGTGACCTCCACGTCTCTTCCAAGGGGCATTTAAACCGTCTTGTTAAGCTACTGTGACCTCCACGTCTCTTCCAAGTGGCATTAAAACCATCTTGTTAAGCTACTGCGACCTCCAAGTCTCTTCCAAGGGGCATTGATATTGTCTTTTTATTCCACTGTGACCTCCACCACTCTTCCAAGGGGCATTAAACCGTCTTCTTAAGCTACTGCGACCTCCACCACTCTTCCAAGGGGCATTGATATTGTCTTTTTATTCCACTGTGACATCCACGTGTCTTCAAAGGGGCATTTAAACCGTCTTGTTAAGCTACTGTGACCTCCACGTCTCTTCCAAGGGGCATTAACACCGTCTTGTTAAGCTACTGTGACCTCCACCACTCTTCCAAGGGGCATTGATATTGTCTTTTTATTCCACTGTGACCTCCACCACTCTTCCAAGGGGCATTAAAACTGTCTTGTTAAGCTACTGTGACCTCCAAGTCTCTTCCAAGGGGCATTGATATTGTCTTTTTATTCCACTGTGACCTCCACCACTCTTCCAATGGGCATTAAACCATCTTGTTAAGCTACTGCGACCTCCACCACTCTTCCAAGGGGCATCGATATTGTCTTTTTATTCCACTTTGACCTCCACGTCTATTCCAAGGGGCATTTAAACCGTCTTGTTAAGCTACTGTGACCTCCACATCTCTTCCAAGGGGCATTAAAACCATCTTGTTAAGATACTGCGACCTCCACCACTCTTCCAAGGGGCATTAAAACCTTCTTGTTAAGCTACTGCGACCTCCACCACTCTTCCAAGGGGCATTGATATTGTCTTTTTATTCCACTGTGACCTCCATGTCTCTTCCAAGGGGCATTTAAACCATCTTGCTAAGCTACTGTGACCTCCACCACTGTTCAAAGGGGCATTGATATTGTCTTTTTATTCCACTGTGACCTCCACCACTCTTCCAAGGGGCATTAAAAGCCTTCTTGTTAAGCTACTGCGACCTCCACCACTCTTCCAAGGGGCATTGATATTGTCTTTTTATTCCACTGTGGCATCCACGTCTCTTCCAAGGGGCATTAAAACCATCTTGATAAACCACTCTGAACTCCACATCTCTTCTAAGGGGCATTAAAACTGTCTTGTTAAGCTACTGTGACCTCCACCACTCTTCCAAGGGGCATTGATATTGTCTTTTTATTCAACTGCGACCTCCACCACTCTTCCAAGGGGCATTAAAACCGTCTTGTTAAGCTATTGTGACCTCCATGTCTCTTCCAAGGGGCATTAATATTGTCTTTTTATTCCACTGTGACCTCCACCACTCTTCCAAGGGGCATTAAAACCTTCTTGTTAAGCTACTGCGATCTCCACCACTCTTCCAAGGGGCATCGATATTGTCTTTTTATTCCACTTTGACCTCCACGTCTATTCCAAGGGGCATTTAAACCGTCTTGTTAAGCTACTGTGACCTCCACGTCTCTTCCAAGGGGCATTAACACCGTCTTGTTAAGCTACTGCAACTTCCACCACTCTTCCATGGGGCATTGATATTGTCTTTTTATTCCACTGTGACCTCCACCACTCTTCCAAGGGGCATTAAAACCTTCTTGTTAAGCTACTGCGAGCTCCACCACTCTTCCAAGGGGCATTGATATTGTCTTTTTACTCCACTGTGACCTCCATATCTCTTCCAAGGGGCATTTAAACCATCTTCTTAAGCTACTGTGACCTCCACCACTCTTCCAAGGGGCATTGATATTGTCTTTTTATTCCACTGCGACCTCCACCACTCTTCCAAGGGGCATTAAAACTATCTTGTTAAGCTACTGCAACTTCCACCACTCTTCCATGGGGCATTGATATTGTCTTTTTATTCCACTGTGACCTCCACCACTCTTCCAAGGGGCATTAAAACCTTCTTGTTAAGCTACTGCGAGCTCCACCACTCTTCCAAGGGGCATTGATATTGTCTTTTTACTCCACTGTGACCTCCATATCTCTTCCAAGGGGCATTTAAACCATCTTCTTAAGCTACTGTGACCTCCACCACTCTTCCAAGGGGCATTGATATTGTCTTTTTATTCCACTGCGACCACCACCACTCTTCCAAGGGGCATTAAAACCATCTTGTTAAGCTATTGTGACCTCCATGTCTCTTCCAAGGGGCATTGATATTGTCTTTTTATTCCACTGTAACCTCCACCACTCTTCCAAGGGGCATTAAACCATCTTGTTAAGCTACTGCGACCTCCACCACTCTTCCAAGGGGCATCGATATTGTCTTTTTATTCCACTGTGACCTCCATATCTCTTCCAAGGGGCATTTAAACCATCTTCTTAAGCTACTGTGACCTCCACCACTCTTCCAAGGGGCATTGATATTGTCTTTTTATTCCACTGCGACCTCCACCACTCTTCCAAGGGGCATTAAAACTATCTTGTTAAGCTACTGCAACTTCCACCACTCTTCCATGGGGCATTGATATTGTCTTTTTATTCCACTGTGACCTCCACCACTCTTCCAAGGGGCATTAAAACCTTCTTGTTAAGCTACTGCGAGCTCCACCACTCTTCCAAGGGGCATTGATATTGTCTTTTTACTCCACTGTGACCTCCATATCTCTTCCAAGGGGCATTTAAACCATCTTCTTAAGCTACTGTGACCTCCACCACTCTTCCAAGGGGCATTGATATTGTCTTTTTATTCCACTGCGACCACCACCACTCTTCCAAGGGGCATTAAAACCATCTTGTTAAGCTATTGTGACCTCCATGTCTCTTCCAAGGGGCATTGATATTGTCTTTTTATTCCACTGTAACCTCCACCACTCTTCCAAGGGGCATTAAACCATCTTGTTAAGCTACTGCGACCTCCACCACTCTTCCAAGGGGCATCGATATTGTCTTTTTATTCCACTGTGACCTCCACGTCTATTCCAAGGGGCATTTAAACCGTCTTGTTAAGCTACTGTGACCTCCACATCTCTTCCATGGAGCATTAACACCGTCTTGTTAAGCTATTGTAACCTCCACCACTCTTCCAAGGGGCATTGATATTGTCTTTTTATTCCACTGTGACTGTCACCACTTTTCCAAGGGGCATTAAAACCATCTTGTTAAGCTACTGCGATCTCCAACACTCTTCCAAGGGGCATCGATATTGTCTTTTTATTCCACTTTGACCTCCACGTCTATTCCAAGGGGCATTTAAACCGTCTTGTTAAGCTACTGTGACCTCCACGTCTCTTCCAAGGGGCATTAACACCGTCTTGTTAAGCTACTGCAACTTCCACCACTCTTCCATGGGGCATTGATATTGTCTTTTTATTCCACTGTGACCTCCACCACTCTTCCAAGGGGCATTAAAACCTTCTTGTTAAGCTACTGCGAGCTCCACCACTCTTCCAAGGGGCATTGATATTGTCTTTTTATTCCACTGTGACCTCCATATCTCTTCCAAGGGGCATTTAAACCATCTTCTTAAGCTACTGCAACTTCCACCACTCTTCCATGGGGCATTGATATTGTCTTTTTATTCCACTGTGACCTCCACCACTCTTCCAAGGGGCATTAACACCTTCTTGTTAAGCTACTGCAAGCTCCACCACTCTTCCAAGGGGCATTGATATTGTCTTTTTATTCCACTGTGACTGTCACCACTTTTCCAAGGGGCATTAAAACCATCTTGTTAAGCTACTGCGATCTCCAACACTCTTCCAAGGGGCATCGATATTGTCTTTTTATTCCACTTTGACCTCCACGTCTATTCCAAGGGGCATTTAAACCGTCTTGTTAAGCTACTGTGACCTCCACGTCTCTTCCAAGGGGCATTAACACCGTCTTGTTATGCTACTGCAACTTCCACCACTCTTCCATGGGGCATTGATATTGTCTTTTTATTCCACTGTGACCTCCACCACTCTTCCAAGGGGCATTAACACCTTCTTGTTAAGCTACTGCGAGCTCCACCACTCTTCAAAGGGGCATTGATATTGTCTTTTAATCCACTGTGACCTCCATGTCTCTTCCAAGGGGCATTTAAACCATCTTCTTAAGCTACTGTGACCTCCACTACTCTTCCAAGGGGCATTGATATTGTCTTTTTATTCCACTGCGACCACCACCACTCTTCCAAGGGGCATTAAAACCATCTTGTTAAGCTATTGTGACCTCCATGTCTCTTCCAAGGGGCATTGATATTGTCTTTTTATTCCACTGTGACCTCCACCACTCTTCCAAGGGGCATTAAACCATCTTGTTAAGCTACTGGGACCTCCACCACTCTTCCAAGGGGCATCGATATTGTCTTTTTATTCCACTGTGACCTCCACGTCTATTCCAAGGGGCATTTAAACCGTCTTGTTAAGCTACTGTGACCTCCACATCTCTTCCATGGAGCATTAACACCGTCTTGTTAAGCTATTGTAACCTCCACCACTCTTCCAAGGGGCATTGATATTGTCTTTTTATTCCACTGTGACTGTCACCACTCTTCCAAGGGGCATTAAAACCATCTTGTTAAGCTACTGCAACCTCCACCACTCTTCCAAGGGACATTGATTTTGTCTTTTTCTTCCACTGTGACCTCCATGTCTCTTCCAAGGGGCATTTAAACCATCTTGTTAAGCTACTGTGACCTCCACCACTCTTCCAAGGGGCATGAATATTGTCTTTATATTCCACTGTGACCTCCTCCACTCTTCCAAGGAGCATTAAAACCTTCTTATTAAGCTACTGCGACCTCCACCACTCTTCCAAGCGGCATTGATATTGTCTTTTTATTCCACTGTGGCATCCACGTCTCTTCCAAGGGGCATTAAAACCATCTTGTTATACCACTCTGAACTCCACATCTCTTCTAAGGAGCATTAAAACTGTCTTGTTAAGCTACTGTGACCTCCACCACTCTTCCAAGGGGCATTGATATTGTCTTTTTATTCCACTGCGACCTCCACCACTTTTCCAAGGGGCATTGACATTGTCTATTTATTCTACTGTGACCTCCACGTCTCTTCCAATGGGGCATTTAAAAGGTCTTGTTGAGCTACTGTGACCTCCACCACTCTTCCAAGGGGCATTAAAACCGCCTTGTTAAGCTACTGCGACCTCCACCACTCTTCCAAGGGGCATTGATATTGTCTTTTAAATCCACTGTGACCTCCACGTCTCTTCCAAGGGGCATTTAAACCGTCTTGTTAAGCTACTGTGACCTCCAAGTCTCTTCCAAGGGGCATTAAAACCATCTTGTTAAGCTACTGCGACCTGCAAGTCTCTTCCAAGGGGCATTGATATTGTCTTTTTATTCCACTGTGACCTCCACCACTCTTCCAAGGGGCATTAAACTGTCTTGTTAAGCTACTGTCACCTCCACCACTCTTCCAAGCGGCATCGATATTGTCTTTTTATTCCACTGCGACCTCCAACACTCTTCCAAGGGGCATTAAAATCGTCTTGTTAAGCTACTGTGACCTCCACGTCTCTTCCTAGGGGCATTGATATTGTCTTTTTATTCCACTGTGACCTCCACCACTCTTCCAAGGGGCATTAAACCGTCTTGTTAAGCTACTGCGACCTCCACCACTCTTCCAAAGGGGCATCGATATTGTCTTTTTATTCCACTGTGACCTCCACGTCTATTCCAAGGGGCATTTAAACCGTCTTGTTAAGCTACTGTGACCTCCACGTCTCATCCAAGGGGCATTAACACCGTCTTGTTAAGCTGCTGCAACTTCCACCACTCTTCCATGGGGCATTGATATTGTCTTTTTATTCCACTGTGACCTCCACCACTCTTCCAAGGGACATTAAAACCTTCTTGTTAAGCTACTGCGAGCTCCACCACTCTTCCAAGGGGCATTGATATTGTCTTTTTATTCCACTGTGACCTCCATGTCTCTTCCAAGGGGCATTTAAAGCAGCTTCTTAAGCTACTGTGACCTCCACCACTCTTCCAAGGGGCATTGATATTGTCTTTTTATTCCACTGCGACCTCCACCACTCTTCCAAGGGGCATTAAAACTATCTTGTTAAGCTACTGCGACCTCCACCACTCTTCCAAGAGGCATTGATATTGTCTTTTTATTCCACTGTGACCTCCACGTCTCTTCCAAGGGGCATTTAAACCGTCTTGTTAAGCTACTGTGACCTCCACGTCTCTTCCAAGTGGCATTAAAACCATCTTGTTAAGCTACTGCGACCTCCAAGTCTCTTCCAAGGGGCATTGATATTGTCTTTTTATTCCACTGTGACCTCCACCACTCTTCCAAGGGGCATTAAACCGTCTTCTTAAGCTACTGCGACCTCCACCACTCTTCCAAGGGGCATTGATATTGTCTTTTTATTCCACTGTGACATCCACGTGTCTTCAAAGGGGCATTTAAACCGTCTTGTTAAGCTACTGTGACCTCCACGTCTCTTCCAAGGGGCATTAACACCGTCTTGTTAAGCTACTGTGACCTCCACCACTCTTCCAAGGGGCATTGATATTGTCTTTTTATTCCACTGTGACCTCCACCACTCTTCCAAGGGGCATTAAAACTGTCTTGTTAAGCTACTGTGACCTCCAAGTCTCTTCCAAGGGGCATTGATATTGTCTTTTTATTCCACTGTGACCTCCACCACTCTTCCAATGGGCATTAAACCATCTTGTTAAGCTACTGCGACCTCCACCACTCTTCCAAGGGGCATCGATATTGTCTTTTTATTCCACTTTGACCTCCACGTCTATTCCAAGGGGCATTTAAACCGTCTTGTTAAGCTACTGTGACCTCCACATCTCTTCCAAGGGGCATTAAAACCATCTTGTTAAGATACTGCGACCTCCACCACTCTTCCAAGGGGCATTAAAACCTTCTTGTTAAGCTACTGCGACCTCCACCACTCTTCCAAGGGGCATTGATATTGTCTTTTTATTCCACTGTGACCTCCATGTCTCTTCCAAGGGGCATTTAAACCATCTTGCTAAGCTACTGTGACCTCCACCACTGTTCAAAGGGGCATTGATATTGTCTTTTTATTCCACTGTGACCTCCACCACTCTTCCAAGGGGCATTAAAAGCCTTCTTGTTAAGCTACTGCGACCTCCACCACTCTTCCAAGGGGCATTGATATTGTCTTTTTATTCCACTGTGGCATCCACGTCTCTTCCAAGGGGCATTAAAACCATCTTGATAAACCACTCTGAACTCCACATCTCTTCTAAGGGGCATTAAAACTGTCTTGTTAAGCTACTGTGACCTCCACCACTCTTCCAAGGGGCATTGATATTGTCTTTTTATTCAACTGCGACCTCCACCACTCTTCCAAGGGGCATTAAAACCGTCTTGTTAAGCTATTGTGACCTCCATGTCTCTTCCAAGGGGCATTAATATTGTCTTTTTATTCCACTGTGACCTCCACCACTCTTCCAAGGGGCATTAAAACCTTCTTGTTAAGCTACTGCGATCTCCACCACTCTTCCAAGGGGCATCGATATTGTCTTTTTATTCCACTTTGACCTCCACGTCTATTCCAAGGGGCATTTAAACCGTCTTGTTAAGCTACTGTGACCTCCACGTCTCTTCCAAGGGGCATTAACACCGTCTTGTTAAGCTACTGCAACTTCCACCACTCTTCCATGGGGCATTGATATTGTCTTTTTATTCCACTGTGACCTCCACCACTCTTCCAAGGGGCATTAAAACCTTCTTGTTAAGCTACTGCGAGCTCCACCACTCTTCCAAGGGGCATTGATATTGTCTTTTTACTCCACTGTGACCTCCATATCTCTTCCAAGGGGCATTTAAACCATCTTCTTAAGCTACTGTGACCTCCACCACTCTTCCAAGGGGCATTGATATTGTCTTTTTATTCCACTGCGACCTCCACCACTCTTCCAAGGGGCATTAAAACTATCTTGTTAAGCTACTGCAACTTCCACCACTCTTCCATGGGGCATTGATATTGTCTTTTTATTCCACTGTGACCTCCACCACTCTTCCAAGGGGCATTAAAACCTTCTTGTTAAGCTACTGCGAGCTCCACCACTCTTCCAAGGGGCATTGATATTGTCTTTTTACTCCACTGTGACCTCCATATCTCTTCCAAGGGGCATTTAAACCATCTTCTTAAGCTACTGTGACCTCCACCACTCTTCCAAGGGGCATTGATATTGTCTTTTTATTCCACTGCGACCACCACCACTCTTCCAAGGGGCATTAAAACCATCTTGTTAAGCTATTGTGACCTCCATGTCTCTTCCAAGGGGCATTGATATTGTCTTTTTATTCCACTGTAACCTCCACCACTCTTCCAAGGGGCATTAAACCATCTTGTTAAGCTACTGCGACCTCCACCACTCTTCCAAGGGGCATCGATATTGTCTTTTTATTCCACTGTGACCTCCATATCTCTTCCAAGGGGCATTTAAACCATCTTCTTAAGCTACTGTGACCTCCACCACTCTTCCAAGGGGCATTGATATTGTCTTTTTATTCCACTGCGACCTCCACCACTCTTCCAAGGGGCATTAAAACTATCTTGTTAAGCTACTGCAACTTCCACCACTCTTCCATGGGGCATTGATATTGTCTTTTTATTCCACTGTGACCTCCACCACTCTTCCAAGGGGCATTAAAACCTTCTTGTTAAGCTACTGCGAGCTCCACCACTCTTCCAAGGGGCATTGATATTGTCTTTTTACTCCACTGTGACCTCCATATCTCTTCCAAGGGGCATTTAAACCATCTTCTTAAGCTACTGTGACCTCCACCACTCTTCCAAGGGGCATTGATATTGTCTTTTTATTCCACTGCGACCACCACCACTCTTCCAAGGGGCATTAAAACCATCTTGTTAAGCTATTGTGACCTCCATGTCTCTTCCAAGGGGCATTGATATTGTCTTTTTATTCCACTGTAACCTCCACCACTCTTCCAAGGGGCATTAAACCATCTTGTTAAGCTACTGCGACCTCCACCACTCTTCCAAGGGGCATCGATATTGTCTTTTTATTCCACTGTGACCTCCACGTCTATTCCAAGGGGCATTTAAACCGTCTTGTTAAGCTACTGTGACCTCCACATCTCTTCCATGGAGCATTAACACCGTCTTGTTAAGCTATTGTAACCTCCACCACTCTTCCAAGGGGCATTGATATTGTCTTTTTATTCCACTGTGACTGTCACCACTTTTCCAAGGGGCATTAAAACCATCTTGTTAAGCTACTGCGATCTCCAACACTCTTCCAAGGGGCATCGATATTGTCTTTTTATTCCACTTTGACCTCCACGTCTATTCCAAGGGGCATTTAAACCGTCTTGTTAAGCTACTGTGACCTCCACGTCTCTTCCAAGGGGCATTAACACCGTCTTGTTAAGCTACTGCAACTTCCACCACTCTTCCATGGGGCATTGATATTGTCTTTTTATTCCACTGTGACCTCCACCACTCTTCCAAGGGGCATTAAAACCTTCTTGTTAAGCTACTGCGAGCTCCACCACTCTTCCAAGGGGCATTGATATTGTCTTTTTATTCCACTGTGACCTCCATATCTCTTCCAAGGGGCATTTAAACCATCTTCTTAAGCTACTGCAACTTCCACCACTCTTCCATGGGGCATTGATATTGTCTTTTTATTCCACTGTGACCTCCACCACTCTTCCAAGGGGCATTAACACCTTCTTGTTAAGCTACTGCAAGCTCCACCACTCTTCCAAGGGGCATTGATATTGTCTTTTTATTCCACTGTGACCTCCATGTCTCTTCCAAGGGGCATTTAAACCATCTTCTTAAGCTACTGTGACCTCCACCACTCTTCCAAGGGGCATTGATATTGTCTTTTTATTCCACTGCGACCACCACCACTCTTCCAAGGGGCATTAAAACCATCTTGTTAAGCTATTGTGACCTCCATGTCTCTTCCAAGGGGCATTGATATTGTCTTTTTATTCCACTGTGACCTCCACCACTCTTCCAAGGGGCATTAAACCATCTTGTTAAGCTACTGCGACCTCCACCACTCTTCCAAGGGGCATCGATATTGTCTTTTTATTCCACTGTGACCTCCACGCCTATTCCAAGGGGCATTTAAACCGTCTTGTTAAGCTACTGTGACCTCCACATCTCTTCCATGAAGCATTAACACCGTCTTGTTAAGCTATTGTAACCTCCACCACTCTTCCAAGGGGCATTGATATTGTCTTTTTATTCCACTGTGACTGTCACCACTCTTCCAAGGGGCATTAAAACCATCTTGTTAAGCTACTGCAACCTCCACCACTCTTCCAAGGGGCATTGATATTGTCTTTTTATTCCAGTGCGACCCCCACCACTCTTCCAAGAGGCATTAAAACCATCTTGTTAAGATACTGCGACCTCCATCACTCTTCCAAGGGGCATTAATATTGTCTTTTTATTCTACTGTGACCTCCACCACACTTCCAAGGGGCATTAAAACCTTCTTGTTAAGCTACTGCGACCTCCACCACTCTTCCAAGGGGCATCGATATTGTCTTTTTATTCCACTGTGACCTCCACGTCTATTCCAAGGGGCATTTAAACCGTCTTGTTAAGCTACTGTTACCTCCACATCTCTTCTAAGGGGCATTAAAACTGTCTTGTTAAGCTACTGTGACCTCCACCACTCTTCCAAGGGGCATTGATATTGTCTTTTTCTTCCACTGTGACCTCCACCACTCTTCCAAGGGGCATTAAAACCGTCTTGTTAAGCTACTGTGACCTCCAAGTCTCTTCCAAGGGGCATTGATATTGTCTTTTTATTCCACTGTGACCTCCACCACTCTTCCAATGGGCATTAAACCATCTTGTTAAGCTACTGCGACCTCCACCACTCTTCCAAGGGGCATCGATATTGTCTTTTTATTCCACTGTGACCTCCACCACTCTTCCAAGGGGCATTAAAACCTTCTTGTTAAGCTACTGCGACCTCCACCACTCTTCCAAGGGGCATTGATATTGTCTTTTTATTCCACTGTGACCTCCATGTCTCTTCCAAGGGGCATTTATACCATCTTGCTAAGCTACTGTGACCTCCACCACTGTTCAAAGGGGCATTGATATTGTCTTTTTATTCCACTGTGACCTCCACCACTCTTCCAAGGGGCATTAAAAGCCTTCTTGTTAAGCTACTGCGACCTCCACCACTCTTCCAAGGTGCATTGATATTGTCTTTTTATTCCACTGTGGCATCCACGTCTCTTCCAAGGGGCATTAAATCCATCTTGTTAAACCACTCTGAACTCCACATCTCTTCTAAGGGGCATTAAAACTGTCTTGTTAAGCTACTGTGACCTCCACCACTCTTCCAAGGGGCATTGATATTGTCTTTTTATTCAACTGCGACCTCCACCACTCTTTCAAGGGGCATTAAAACCGTCTTGTTAAGCTATTGTGACCTCCATGTCTCTTCCAAGGGGCATTAATATTGTCTTTTTATTCCACTGTGACCTCCACCACTCTTCCAAGGGGCATTAAAACCTTCTTGTTAAGCTACTGCGACCTCCAAGTCTCTTCCAAGGGGCATTGATATTGTCTTTTTATTCCACTGTGACCTCCACCACTCTTCCAAGGGGCATTAAACCGTCTTCTTAAGCTACTGCGACCTCCACCACTCTTCCAAGGGGCATTGATATTGTCTTTTTATTCCACTGTGACATCCACGTGTCTTCAAAGGGGCATTTAAACCGTCTTGTTAAGCTACTGTGACCTCCACGTCTCTTCCAAGGGGCATTAACACCGTCTTGTTAAGCTACTGTGACCTCCACCACTCTTCCAAGGGGCATTGATATTGTCTTTTTATTCCACTGTGACCTCCACCACTCTTCCAAGGGGCATTAAAACCGTCTTGTTAAGCTACTGTGACCTCCAAGTCTCTTCCAAGGGGCATTGATATTGTCTTTTTATTCCACTGTGACCTCCACCACTCTTCCAATGGGCATTAAACCATCTTGTTAAGCTACTGCGACCTCAACCACTCTTCCAAGGGGCATCGATATTGTCTTTTTATTCCACTGTGACCTCCACGTCTATTCCAAGGGGCATTTAAACCGTCTTGTTAAGCTACTGTGACCTCCACATCTCTTCCAAGGGGCATTAAAACCATCTTGTTAAGATACTGCGACCTCCACCACTCTTCCAAGGGGCATTAAAACCTTCTTGTTAAGCTACTGCGACCTCCACCACTCTTCCAAGGGGCATTGATATTGTCTTTTTATTCCACTGTGACCTCCATGTCTCTTCCAAGGGGCATTTAAACCATCTTGCTAAGCTACTGTGACCTCCACCACTGTTCAAAGGGGCATTGATATTGTCTTTTTATTCCACTGTGACCTCCACCACTCTTCCAAGGGGCATTAAAAGCATTCTTGTTAAGCTACTGCGACCTCCACCACTCTTCCAAGGGGCATTGATATTGTCTTTTTATTCCACTGTGGCATCCACGTCTCTTCCAAGGGGCATTAAAACCATCTTGTTAAACCACTCTGAACTCCACATCTCTTCTAAGGGGCATTAAAACTGTCTTGTTAAGCTACTGTGACCTCCACCACTCTTCCAAGGGGCATTGATATTGTCTTTTTATTCAACTGCGACCTCCACCACTCTTCCAAGGGGCATTAAAACCGTCTTGTTAAGCTATTGTGACCTCCATGTCTCTTCCAAGGGGCATTAATATTGTCTTTTTATTCCACTGTGACCTCCACCACTCTTCCAAGGGGCATTAAAACCTTCTTGTTAAGCTACTGCGATCTCCACCACTCTTCCAAGGGGCATCGATATTGTCTTTTTATTCCACTTTGACCTCCACGTCTATTCCAAGGGGCATTTAAACCGTCTTGTTAAGCTACTGTGACCTCCACGTCTCTTCCAAGGGGCATTAACACCGTCTTGTTAAGCTACTGCAACTTCCACCACTCTTCCATGGGGCATTGATATTGTCTTTTTATTCCACTGTGACCTCCACCACTCTTCCAAGGGGCATTAAAACCTTCTTGTTAAGCTACTGCGAGCTCCACCACTCTTCCAAGGGGCATTGATATTGTCTTTTTACTCCACTGTGACCTCCATATCTCTTCCAAGGGGCATTTAAACCATCTTCTTAAGCTACTGTGACCTCCACCACTCTTCCAAGGGGCATTGATATTGTCTTTTTATTCCACTGCGACCTCCACCACTCTTCCAAGGGGCATTAAAACTATCTTGTTAAGCTACTGCAACTTCCACCACTCTTCCATGGGGCATTGATATTGTCTTTTTATTCCACTGTGACCTCCACCACTCTTCCAAGGGGCATTAAAACCTTCTTGTTAAGCTACTGCGAGCTCCACCACTCTTCCAAGGGGCATTGATATTGTCTTTTTACTCCACTGTGACCTCCATATCTCTTCCAAGGGGCATTTAAACCATCTTCTTAAGCTACTGTGACCTCCACCACTCTTCCAAGGGGCATTGATATTGTCTTTTTATTCCACTGCGACCACCACCACTCTTCCAAGGGGCATTAAAACCATCTTGTTAAGCTATTGTGACCTCCATGTCTCTTCCAAGGGGCATTGATATTGTCTTTTTATTCCACTGTAACCTCCACCGCTCTTCCAAGGGGCATTAAACCATCTTGTTAAGCTACTGCGACCTCCACCACTTTTCCAAGGGGCATCGATATTGTCTTTTTATTCCACTGTGACCTCCACGTCTATTCCAAGGGGCATTTAAACCGTCTTGTTAAGCTACTGTGACCTCCACATCTCTTCCATGGAGCATTAACACCGTCTTGTTAAGCTATTGTAACCTCCACCACTCTTCCAAGGGGCATTGATATTGTCTTTTTATTCCACTGTGACTGTCACCACTCTTCCAAGGGGCATTAAAACCATCTTGTTAAGCTACTGCGATCTCCAACACTCTTCCAAGGGGCATCGATATTGTCTTTTTATTCCACTTTGACCTCCACGTCTATTCCAAGGGGCATTTAAACCGTCTTGTTAAGCTACTGTGACCTCCACGTCTCTTCCAAGGGGCATTAACACCGTCTTGTTAAGCTACTGCAACTTCCACCACTCTTCCATGGGGCATTGATATTGTCTTTTTATTCCACTGTGACCTCCACCACTCTTCCAAGGGGCATTAAAACCTTCTTGTTAAGCTACTGCGAGCTCCACCACTCTTCCAAGGGGCATTGATATTGTCTTTTTATTCCACTGTGACCTCCATATCTCTTCCAAGGGGCATTTAAACCATCTTCTTAAGCTACTGCAACTTCCACCACTCTTCCATGGGGCATTGATATTGTCTTTTTATTCCACTGTGACCTCCACCACTCTTCCAAGGGGCATTAACACCTTCTTGTTAAGCTACTGCAAGCTCCACCACTCTTCCAAGGGGCATTGATATTGTCTTTTTATTCCACTGTGACCTCCATGTCTCTTCCAAGGGGCATTTAAACCATCTTCTTAAGCTACTGTGACCTCCACCACTCTTCCAAGGGGCATTGATATTGTCTTTTTATTCCACTGCGACCACCACCACTCTTCCAAGGGGCATTAAAACCATCTTGTTAAGCTATTGTGACCTCCATGTCTCTTCCAAGGGGCATTGATATTGTCTTTTTATTCCACTGTGACCTCCACCACTCTTCCAAGGGGCATTAAACCATCTTGTTAAGCTACTGCGACCTCCACCACTCTTCCAAGGGGCATCGATATTGTCTTTTTATTCCACTGTGACCTCCACGCCTATTCCAAGGGGCATTTAAACCGTCTTGTTAAGCTACTGTGACCTCCACATCTCTTCCATGAAGCATTAACACCGTCTTGTTAAGCTATTGTAACCTCCACCACTCTTCCAAGGGGCATTGATATTGTCTTTTTATTCCACTGTGACTGTCACCACTCTTCCAAGGGGCATTAAAACCATCTTGTTAAGCTACTGCAACCTCCACCACTCTTCCAAGGGGCATTGATATTGTCTTTTTATTCCAGTGCGACCCCCACCACTCTTCCAAGAGGCATTAAAACCATCTTGTTAAGATACTGCGACCTCCATCACTCTTCCAAGGGGCATCGATATTGTCTTTTTATTCCACTGTGACCTCCACGTCTATTCCAAGGGGCATTTAAACCGTCTTGTTAAGCTACTGTTACCTCCACATCTCTTCTAAGGGGCATTAAAACTGTCTTGTTAAGCTACTGTGACCTCCACCACTCTTCCAAGGGGCATTGATATTGTCTTTTTATTCCACTGTGACCTCCACCACTCTTCCAAGGGGCATTAAAACCGTCTTGTTAAGCTACTGTGACCTCCAAGTCTCTTCCAAGGGGCATTGATATTGTCTTTTTATTCCACTGTGACCTCCACCACTCTTACAATGGGCATTAAACCATCTTGTTAAGCTACTGCGACCTCCACCACTCTTCCAAGGGGCATCGATATTGTCTTTTTATTCCACTGTGACCTCCACGTCTATTCCAAGGGGCATTTAAACCGTCTTGTTAAGCTACTGTGACCTCCACATCTCTTCCAAGGGGCATTAAAACAATCTTGTTAAGATACTGCGACCTCCACCACTCTTCCAAGGGGCATTGATATTGTCTTTTTATTCTACTGTGACCTCCACCACTCTTCCAAGGGGCATTAAAACCTTCTTGTTAAGCTACTGCGACCTCCACCACTCTTCCAAGGGGCATTGATATTGTCTTTTTATTCCACTGTGACCTCCATGTCTCTTCCAAGGGGCATTTAAACCATCTTGCTAAGCTACTGTGACCTCCACCACTGTTCAAAGGGGCATTGATATTGTCTTTTTATTCCACTGTGACCTCCACCACTCTTCCAAGGGGCATTAAAAGCCTTCTTGTTAAGCTACTGCGACCTCCACCACTCTTCCAAGGGGCATTGATATTGTCTTTTTATTCCACTGTGGCATCCACGTCTCTTCCAAGGGGCATTAAATCCATCTTGTTAAACCACTCTGAACTCCACATCTCTTCTAAGGGGCATTAAAACTGTCTTGTTAAGCTACTGTGACCTCCACCACTCTTCCAAGGGGCATTGATATTGTCTTTTTATTCAACTGCGACCTCCACCACTCTTTCAAGGGGCATTAAAACCGTCTTGTTAAGCTATTGTGACCTCCATGTCTCTTCCAAGGGGCATTTAAACCGTCTTGTTAAGCTACTGTGACCTCCACGTCTCTTCCAAGGGGCATTAACACCGTCTTGTTAAGCTACTGCAACTTCCACCACTCTTCCATGGGGCATTGATATTGTCTTTTTATTCCACTGTGACCTCCACCACTCTTCCAAGGGGCATTAAAACCTTCTTGTTAAGCTACTGCGAGCTCCACCACTCTTCCAAGGGGCATTGATATTGTCTTTTTATTCCACTGTGACCTCCATATCTCTTCCAAGGGGCATTTAAACCATCTTCTCAAGCTACTGTGACCTCCATCACTCTTCCAAGGGGCATTTATATTGTCTTTTTATTCCACTGCGACCTCCACCACTCTTCCAAGGGGCATTAAAACTATCTTGTTAAACTACTGCGACCTCCACCACTCTTCCAAGAGGCATTGATATTGTCTTTTTATTCCACTGTGACCTCCACGTCTCTTCCAAGGGGCATTTAAACCATCTTGTTATGCCACTGTGACCTCCACGTCTCTTCCAAGGGGCATTAAAACCATCTTGTTAAGCTGCTGCGACCTCCAAGTCTCTTCCAAGGGGCATTGATATTGTCTTTTTATTCCACTGTGACCTCCACCACTCTTCCAAGGGGCATTAAACCGTCTTGTTAAGC
This sequence comes from Phyllobates terribilis, assembly GCF_046119375.1. Classification (NCBI taxonomy): domain Eukaryota; kingdom Metazoa; phylum Chordata; class Amphibia; order Anura; family Dendrobatidae; genus Phyllobates; species Phyllobates terribilis. The sequence goes on along the minus strand of NW_027362770.1, from coordinate 51,732,241 downwards.
TACTGCGACCTCCACCACTCTTCCAAGGGGCATTGATATTGTCTTTTTATTCCACTGTGACGTCCATGTCTCTTCCAAGGGGCATTTAAACCGTCTTGTTAAGCTACTGTGACCTCTACGTCTCTTCCAAGGGGCATTAACACCGTCTTGTTAAGCTACTGTGACCTCCACCACTCTTTCAAGGGGCATTGATATTGTCTTTTTATTCCACTGTGACCTCCACCACTCTTCCAAGGGGCATTAAACCATCTTGTTAAGCTACTGTGACCTCCACATCTCTTCCAAGGAGCATTAACACCGTCTTGTTAAGCTATTGTGACCTCCACCACTCTTCCAAGGGGCATTGATATTGTCTTTTTATTCCACTGTGACCTCCACCACTCTTCCAAGGGGCATTAAACCGTCTTGTTAAGCTACTGCGACCTCCACCACTCTTCCAAGGGGCATTGATATTGTCTTTTTATTCCACTGTGACGTCCACGTCTCTTCCAAGGGGCATTTAAACCGTCTTGTTAAGCTACTGTGACCTCTACGTCTCTTCCAAGGGGCATTAACACCGTCTTGTTAAGCTACTGTGACCTCCACCACTCTTTCAAGGGGCATTGATATTGTCTTTTTATTCCACTGCGACCTCCACCACTCTTCCAAGGGGCATTAAACCATCTTGTTAAGCTACTGTGACCTCCACATCTCTTCCAAGGAGCATTAACACCGTCTTGTTAAGCTATTGTGACCTCCACCACTCTTCCAAGGGGCATTGATATTGTCTTTTTATTCCACTGTGACTGTCACCACTCTTCCAAGGGGCATTAAAACCATCTTGTTAAGCTACTGCAACCTCCACCACTCTTCCAAGGGGCATTGACATTGTCTTTTTATTCCAGTGCGACCCCCACCACTCTTCCAAGAGGCATTAAAACCATCTTGTTAAGCTACTGCGACCTCCATCACTCTTCCAGGGGGCATTGATATTGTCTTTTTATTCTACTGTGACCTCCACCACACTTCCAAGGGGCATTAAAACCTTCTTGTTAAGCTACTGCGACCTCCACCACTCTTTCAAGGGGCATTGATTTTGTCTTTTTATTCCACTGTGACCTCCATGTGTCTTCCAAGGGGCATTTAAACCATCTTGTTAAGCTACTGTGACCTCCACCACTCTTCCAAGGGGCATGGATATTGTCTTTTTATTCCACTGTGACCTCCTCCACTCTTCTAAGGGGCATTAAAACCTTCTTGTTAAGCTACTGCGACCTCCACCACTCTTCCAAGCGGCATTGATATTGTCTTTTTATTCCACTGTGGCATCCACGTCTCTTCCAAGGGGCATTAAAACCATCTTGTTAAACCACTCTGAACTCAACATCTCTTCTAAGGGGCATTAAAACTGTCTTGTTAAGCTACTGTGACCTCCACCACTCTTCCAAGGGGCATTGATATTGTCTTTTTATTCCACTGCGACCTCCACCACTCTTCCCAGGGGCATTAAAACCGTCTTGTTAAGCTATTGTGACCTCCACGTCTCTTCCAAGGGGCATTGATATTGTCTTTTTATTCCACTGTGACCTCCACCACTCTTCCAAGGGGCATTAAAACCTTCTTGTTAAGCTACTGCGATCACCACCACTCTTCCAAGGGGCTTTGATATTGTCTTTTTATTCCACTGTGACCTCCATGTCTCTTCCAAGGGGCATTTAAACCGTCTTGTTAAGCTACTGTGACCTCCACCACTCTTCCAAGGGGCATTGATATTGTCTTTTAATTCCACTGAGACCTCCACCACCCTTCAATGGGGCATTAAAACCATCTTGTTAAGCTACTGCGACCTCCACCACTCTTCCAAGGGACATTGATATTGTCTTTTTATTCCACTGCGACCCCACCACTCTTCCAAGGGGTATTAAAACCGTCTTGTTAAGCTACTGTGACCTCCACGTCTCTTCCAAGGAGCATTAAAACCGTCTTGTTAAACCATTCTGAACTCCACAGCTCTTTCAACGGGCATTGAAATGTTGTTTTTAATTAACTCTAACCTCCACGACTCTTCCAACGTGCATTGCATTTCCTGCAAGACCTATAGAATTAAGGGAGGGGTCCCTAAAAGAACTAAGGACTGGGACAAAAATAGGACACCTCCTAAACAGAATTTGTTGTAGAACACAAAAGAAAAACTGACAAAAAGTACTAGAGGTCCCAGAGGACCAAGCGAACAGACATAGATAGGCACAGAAGCACCAGGCTAGCAAGACAGTCAAACAACACTGAAGTCCAGCAAAGCCAGAAGGGCGGAGCTGGAATATATAGGCAGATGGTCACGTGACCGCAAAACACAAGATAGAAAAAACTAACAGGAGGGTTATAACACATAGAATTGGGATAGTAGCAGGAAAACATCCAGCAATCCTCGGAGGAGGTAGGATATGCGCCAAAACGCTGACCACCTCAGGCCTAGCCGCTACTACATACATGCGCTTGCATTCCAAGGAACAGAAGCTAAGGAGATGGATGGCCTCATGATCATGAATAATTTACTCATTGTGTAGGAGGCCGACCACTGGTGCTGTCTACCTTATGAACTTTGTGTTGAAGCCTGATTGACCCAGGACCCGCAATCCTCTATGTCTAGAGGATGTGTTGCATCCCAGTGTCCAACTGTGTCCCGGCTTCCACAATATTAACCAAGTGTGAAGGCGTCAGTGAGATGGACCATCCCTGGCCACATTCACTTGTCCACGTGTTTGTGGTTAGGCTGTCCTTCAATTAGGGGCGGCTGGGAACCGTTTATGGACACCCGGCCGCCCCCAGGCGGCTGGGGACCTTGTGTGGGCACCCGGCTGCCCCCTGGCGGCTGGGGACCAAGCGTGGACACTCGGCCGTCGGGCGGCTGGGGACTGAGTATGGATACCAGGCCACCAACGCAGCCATGACGTGGTGGCTAGCGTCTGCCTCCACAAGCCTAAAAGGCCTCATTTCAAGTGCAAGCAAGCTAGCAGTATGGTATTGCAGCCTGGGGGTGGGTGGGTGGCAGGCTGCACACTTACGCTTGCATTTCAAGAAAACAAAGCAGATGCTAACTTCTATCATCATCATCATGCTCCTCACCTTGGCACTCTCAACTCCCCTGATGGAGAAGCCAGGGCCCACCGGAGGAGTCTGGTTGTTTGGTGGGCTCGGCCAATGCTGCCCTAAAGCAGGCCAGGCTAAGAAAAGTGTGGAAAAGGTTACCGGGACAAATAGTGGCAGTTAGGGACTGAGTATGGACACCCGGCCACCCCCTGGCGGCTGGGGACCAAGCGTAGACTCCCGGCCGCCGGGCGGCTGAGGACTGAATATGGATACCAGGCCGCCGACGCAGCCATGACGTGGTGGCCAGATTCCGCCTCCACATGCCTAAAAGGCCCAATTTCAAGTGCAAGCAACCAAGCAGTATGGTATTGCAGCCTGGGGGTGGGTGGGTGGCAGGCTGCATACTTGCGCTTGCATTGCAAGGAATGGGGGAGGTACAATTGAACACTGCCCTGGGACAAGGACTTGCACAGGGATAGTTGCAAGTCTGCATCTTCTGATGTGGCAAGGATCACTTCTGATGGGCACGTGTCAGAGATGCTTCCAGGGGTCTTCCCCATGCTGTTCCCATGTCTTTTCAGCACTGTTTGCATGTGTCACACAGCACATGGCCAGATAAGGTTGTAAAATGTTAAAATGACATTTCCGGGTGAATGCATTTGTCACAGTTGAAAGCAAAAATGCATAAAAAATGCTACTTGTGTACATAGCCCAAGGTGTGGAGGAGTAGTTTTGTTTTGGGTTATTTATTTTACCTTATACGCAAGTCTTTACCCTGGAAAGGATGTTCCTTAACATATTTCACAGGAAAGCACTTTCAGTTTCGTTTTTGAACATTTTATTGTGAGCCTGTAAAAGTGGCTTAATACCTCTGACCACGTTGTTGACAGCAGTGACCTGGGGGTCAGAAATGCTTCCTGGGGCGATCCCCATGCTCTCCTCATTTGAGCACTGTCACTATAGTTTTGGGTACTTTTTAGGCTTTCTACAGACTGCCGGGGGTGCCGCCGCAAAAATGCTCGGGTCTCCCATAGACTAACATTGGGCTCGTTGCTCGGGTCGAGCACCCGAGTATCACGGTGAGCTCGGCCCGAGCTTCGAGCACCCGAGTTTTTAGTGCTCGTTCAACACTAGTAGTCAGGTAACATACCGTTGGTCAGAATACCAGGAGGACAGCAGATCAGAGCAGAAGTGGTTAAACAGACGGATGGTCAGAACAAGGTCCAAGGTCAGGCAGCAGAAGATCAATAAACAGAGAGCAAGGCACAGAGAACAAACCACACACACTAACTGAATGTACGTCTGGCAGAGATCTGGGACAAACAGCTCAGTTAAGTAGCCAGGCATTCACCTGGGATAATGAACATCTGACGATAGCCAGTGCTTCCAAGTCTCAGATTGGACAGCCGAGCTGTCAATCACCACACCGAGCTATTGCACGCCCCTGTACCAAAATGGATGGTCGAGCTGTCAATCACAGTACTGACAGCTCCAGCACGGCCATGTACAAGATTGGACGGCTGAGCTGTCAGCTACTGAATCCCAGACACAATGAGGGGTGGAACCATGATAGTACCCCCTCTTCTAAGGGGGGCCACTGGACCACCAGGCTTCCCAGGAAACTTTAGGTGGAAGGCCCTGACTAACTGATCAGCCTTCACATCTCAAGCAGGGACTAATGATCTCTCCTCTGGACCGTATCCCCTCCAGTGGATGAGGTACTGGAGGGAATTACGGACACTACGAGAATCTACCACTCTCTGAACCTCATACTCCTAGCCTTCGTCGACTGACACTGGAGGAGGTGGGGATGATGGAGACAATACCAAAGGGACAAACTCCTTTAATAGGGATTTATGGAAGACGTTAGGGATGCGAAGGGATGGAGGAAGCTTTAATCTGAATGCCACTGGATTGACCACCTCAAGGATCTCATGAGAACCAATAAACTTTGGACACAACTTTGACGAAGGCAATTTAAGTTTAATGTTCATGGATGACAATTAAACCTAATCCCCAATCTTAAAAACAGGACCCACCAAATGTCTTCTATTGGCCTTCAGTTTTTGGCGAGTCTGAGTGTAAGGGGGAAGACCGGAGTGTAAGTACTTTCAGAGCAAGGGATCCGGAACTGCCGGGGCCGTACCTCTTGTTGCAGGGGGAAGACAGACTGCAAGCAGATGAGTCATGTGACAGGGAAGCAGGGGGTGTGTCGAGAGAGAGAGCTGGGAGGTCAGGTGACAGAGGGACTCCTGGTCTGACTAGAGGGAGGAAAAGACGAGTACGTTTTGCGTGGGAAAGCGGAGCTGGATCCGGCTCAGCAGAGCAGCGTGAGAGGGTCCAGGCTCCTGGCTCCAGGACTGGGAGCAAGAGCCGAGTGCAGTGGACCGGAGGAGTCAGGCCGACTAGAGAAGAGACGCAGGGTCGGTGGAGCCGGGCACGTGAGGTGCCATGTTATGGACTAGGGGCTCAGCGGGTAAAACCGTAGACCGCCCGCTGCCGCCATAAGACAGAGCATTGTTTGGGCGGGGACGCCTGAAAAATCAACACCGGCATCAGCGTGCATCTGCCTTGTGAGAAGCGAGAGTCAGCTAAGTGAAAAAAACTGTTGATTATAACCGGTTTGACTCTGCTACATCCAGTTAAACTGTGAACTGTCAGTGATAGACTTTTACATGCTTTTCCCTTGTTTTTCCCCTGATACTCCCTGCGTTGAGATTTACCCTGTTATTATAAACTTCCCTGTTTATTAACCCCATATTGGCTGCTCTGTGTTTCTGTGTCGCGGCATCTAAAGTGCCCGTGTTACATTTGGCGTAGTCGGCAGAATGCAGTCGTTAGACACAGACACTGCAGTGCAGTCCATCCTGGGAGCCCCTAAATCTAGCTTGCCGCTGGGGGCCATGCTCAGCAATCTCCCAAAGTTCACGGGGACAATATGATGCTGTGGGACTGGATTGAGAGAGTTAGGAGTATGTTACGTATGCATCCGATGACCCCAGCTATGCAAGCCGAAATAGCCTTACTGGCTCTGGACGGCGAGGCCTGACAACCCGTGATGTACCGCCCTCCCCATGACCGGGATACTGTAGAAAAAGTGGTGTGGATACTGGAGGAAATGCATGGGGATCCCACCAATGTAGGAGAGCTAAGGATATGACTGTTTCACCAAGTGCAGCAGGAGGGGGAGATTGTGACGCAGTATGTTAATGCCTTACAGAGGGTGCATGCCTATATCACTAGAAAAGACGACATGGGGAATTTGGGAATGGGCCCCCCTGACATGATCTTAAGGGACCAGTTTGTGGCAGGCCTCAGGGATGTGCAGCTAAAGCAGGACTTGCGGGAACACCTGCACGCCAACCCACGCATGACTTTTCTAGAAGTGGGGGCAGAGGCACGTGTGAGAGAGCAGGAGATGGGAGTTACGGCCCTGGCAGGGATGGTCCGGAGTAATGAGTTACCCACCCCACCTGCAGCTGAACTAGAATGGGCTCGAGAGTTGCAAAAGGAGATACAGGAGATGCGAGATGAATGGTCCAGTCTCAAGGAAACCCCTGCCAACACCAGAGATACCCATATCGATTGCCCCAGTTATGGAAAGAATTGAATTCAGGACCCCCCTGCAGGAGAGTTCCATAGAGAAGTGAGGCAGCCCTACACAGACAGAGAAACGACCTGCTGGAAGTGTGGAGGCGCAGGACATTAAGCCAGGGGCTGTGCTAGCCGAGGGCGGCCCCTGTCACGGCAGCCGTTAAACTAGCGGGCTCCGTGTTCGGGGGACACAGCATGGAGCCTGAGGAAGGGGAAAGAAAAAGAGGAAGTCCCAAGGACCTAGTTTCCGGTAGCCCGACTGTCTGGGCCGAAATAAGCGGTCGGGCTGTTCACTACCTGATTGACACAGGATCCCAGGTGACTACGACGACAGAAGCCTACTTCCAACAGCGATTTCCTGAGATAGCGCGGCCTGAATGGGGACCAGTAATTAGACTCACGGCAGCTAATAAATTACCCATCCCGGTCACAGGGGTGGTGTGGATTAGAGATGAGCGTTGTTCTACTCGAACTGTTCGCCAATCTCAAATTCGAGCTGTTTTGGGCGGTGTTCGAGCCGTTCGGCGAACACGAACGATTTGAGAAAAATTCGGCTGTTCGAGGTTATGTTCGATAACTGTTCGTGCACCAAAATCATAACTGGATTTTTTCTCAGTAATGATGAAAATTAATGTTAATACGCAGTTTGAGTGTACAGCGGGGTGGGGGGAGGGGCAGGGGATGGATCTCTGCAGGAATAATGAAGATCTCCATTTTTTTTTCTCTTTCCCGCATTTACAGTGGGGAGGTGCAATCTGTCAGCCTATCAGCAGCGCACACACGGAGCGAAGTGCTTTTTTCACACAAGCAAGGGCATGTGTCATTGGCAGTGTATGTCACATGTCCTTGCCCTATAAGACCAAGCCATTTTCCCCGTCGCCACCATTTTCTCACTGCTGCAGCTGCGTGTTAGACGGCACCGCTGTTGCTGTGTGCGCTATACCTTGTTAATTTCAAGCCAATTTTCGCACAAATATACAGATAGCTTGGGAGTAGGGAATAGTTGTGATTGCAGTCCTTTTAAGGACTAGGTTACAGCATTTCCTACCACTTTTATCAGGCAGGTCTGTGCTCTTAAATAGATAGATTGTGGGAGTAAAGACTAATTGTAATTGCAGTCCTTTTCAGGACTAGGTTACATCAGTTCCTATCAGTTTTTGCCAGGCAGGTCTGTGCCAGTGCTGTGCAAGTTTTTTTCACAGCATTTGGCTGAATCTAGCAAAGCTAATCCTTTTTGGCCTATTGCAGAGTGTGTTAGTCAGTGGAGTAGCCTATCTGTGTTGCAAGATATACCACCTGTGTATAGAATACCAATTTTTTTACTGCACCTAGTGAAGTAAAATCTTTTGGGCATAGCATCATTCTATTAGTCCATCTATACTGACCTCCATCAGGTTGGTTGCAAATTGAATATAATTTTTTTCTGCATCTAGCTCTGAAAAAATATTTGGGCTTCTAGCAGTGTGTGGGACTTGTTCTATTAGTCCATCTATACTGACCTCCATCAGGTTGGTTGCAAATTGAATATAATTTTTTTCTGCATCTAGCTCTGAAAAAATATTTGGGCTTCTAGCAGTGTGTGGGACTTGTTCTATTAGTCCATCTATACTGACCTCCATCAGGTTGCAAACTGAATATATATTTTTTCTGCATCTACCTCTGAAAAAATATTGGGCTTCTAGCTGTGTGTGGGACTTGTTCTATTAATCCATCTATACAGACCTCCATCAGGTTGCAAACTGAATATAATTTTTTTCTGCATCTACCTCTGAAAAAATATTTGGGCTTCTAGCAGTGTGTGGGACTTGTTCTATTAGTCCATCTATACTGACCTCCATCAGGTTGCAAACTGAATATATATTTTTTCTGCATCTACCTCTGAAAAAATATTGGGCTTCTAGCTGTGTGTGGGACTAGTTCTATTAATCCATCTATACAGACCTCCATCAGGTTGCAAACTGAATATAATTTTTTTCTGCATCTACCTCTGAAAAAATATTTGGGCTTCTAGCTGTGTGTGGGACTTGTTCTATTAGTCCATCTATACTGACCTCCATCAGGTTGCAAACTGAAAATAATTTTTTGTCTGCATCTAGCTCTGAAAAAATATTTGGCCTTCTAGCAGTGTGTGGGACTTTCTCTATTAGTCCATCTATACTGACCTCCATCAGGTTGCAAATTAAAAATATTTTTATCTGCATCCAGCTCTGAAAAAATATTTGGCCTTCTAGCAGTGTGTGGGACTTTCTCTATTAGTCCATCTATACTGACCTCCATCAGGTTGCAAATTAAAAATAATTTTTATCTGCATCCAGCTCTGAAAAAATATTTGGCCTTCTAGCAGTGTGTGGGACTTTCGCTATTAGTCCATCTATACTGACCTCCATCAGGTTGCAAATTAAAAATAATTTTTTGTCTGCATCTAGCTCTGAAAAAATATTTGGCCTTCTAGCAGTGTGTGGGACTTTCTCTATTAGTCCATATATACTGACCTCCATCAGGTTGCAAACTGAATATATTTTTTTCTGCATCTACCTCTGAAAAAATATTGGGCTTCTAGCTGTGTGTGGGACTTGTTCTATTAATCCATCTATACAGACCTCCATCAGGTTGCAAACTGAATATAATTTTTTTCTGCATCTACCTCTGAAAAAATATTTGGGCTTCTAGCTGTGTGTGGGACTTGTTCTATTAGTCCATCTATACTGACCTCAATCAGGTTGCAAACTGAAAATAATTTTTTGTCTGCATCTAGCTCTGAAAAAATATTTGGCCTTCTAGTAGTGTGTGGGACTTTCTCTATTAGTCCATCTATACTGACCTCCATCAGGTTGCAAATTAAAAATAATTTTTATCTGCATCTACCTCTGAAAAAATATTTGGGCTTCTAGCTGTGTGTGGGACTTGTTCTATTAGTCCATCTATACTGACCTCCATCAGGTTGCAAACTGAATATATTTTTTTTCTGCATCTACCTCTGAAAAAATATTTGGGCTTCTAGCTGTGTGTGGGACTTTCTCTATTAGTCCATCTATACTGTCCTCCATCAGGTTGCAAATTGAATATAATTTTTTTCTGCATCTAACCCAACCAATAGTTTTGGCCTAATACCACAGTTTGGCCACTCAGCTCTGCTCGGTTCCCATCCATTGTTTTTTTGTGCAAACAACTCCAGAGTTGTGAATTAGTTAACCACCAAAATGAGTGGAAAAAGGCCTGCTGCTGGTGGAAAGGGGAATAGGCGTGTTGGGAAGGGGAAAAAAGGTTGTGTCCGTGGGGTAGGTGTTAAAGCAACAGTAACATCTGCAGAAGAAAGACCATCTTCCAGCCAAACTAAAATGTCTACTTCTTTTAGCGGACAATGTGATAAGATCCCTTTCTTACGGCCACGCCAATCGCTACAAATTCCAGATGAGGCACAAAAACAGCAGGTGCTTCAACGGATATCAAGTGCTCCTTTAAGTGGGCTCTCCTCCACATCAACTTCAACATCACAAATACTCCAGTCCTCAAAGGTGTCACCCCAATCGCACTTGCTTCCTCACAGCTCCCAAATCTCCAGCTGCCCGTCTGAGTATGAGGTAGAACAGATGGTTGAGTCTGCAGAGCTGTTTACTCATACTATAGCCTGGGAATCAGAGGTCGACTCCAGCGCTTCTGTGAATCCAGACGAGGAAATGATCTGCACTGATGCCCAGAATCTTTATGAGTCGGATCCAGGACCAGACGCAGAAGGTTCTGACCAAAATGTAGACCCTCATTCCCAAACTGTAACTCCTGTTGGTGGAGACAATGAGGAAGACGATGATGAGACTCAAATACCTGATTGGAGCGACAACTTTAGTTTTTTGTCAGGGCAGGAACAGGTTGGCTCTGAGGACGACGGGTGTGATAACGCACAGGGTGATGATGATGAGGTTGGAGATCCCACTTACTGTCAACCCACAGTCAGCCAAGAGATGAGGTCAGCAGAGGAGGTGGAGGAAGATGCTAGTGACGACGAGGTCAGGTTGCGCCTTCCTGGACAGAGACGTAGTACTGGAAGCACGTCAACAACTGCATCCTCAAACACAACTCTGCCTCTCACCACAAGTCGTGGTGGCTCTTCAGGTCGCATGGGTGCTAAGCCTTGCATAGCCTGGGCATTTTTTCAGATCGATAAAGATGACCCAACTCGTGTTATCTGTAACATTTGTCAGCAAAAGCTAAGTAGAGGCCAAAAAATACATAGTTTGAGTACTTCATGCATGAACCGGCACATGGACATGAAGCATAAGTTGCAGTGGGAAGCTCAGTGTGCTACAATGCGGCCTAGCCAGCCGGGCCAACCACCGTCTGCCATATCTTGTGCATCCGCGGCCTCTTCATCCTCTCTGACTGGGGGGACAGCAGTCACACCTGTTTTGGGGCGCAGACCTGCCACCTCTTTACCCGCAACAGCCAGCGTGATTGGCAGGTCATCATTTTCTTTGGCGGTGGTAACACCAGCTGGTGTTGAGCGCTGTCCGACATCGATAGCACCACCTTTGGATCAAGGCAACCTAACATGTCCGCCTGCATCTTCCTCACAGACCGGCAGTTTGCCGGGGACACCCTTATCAACCCCGTCTAAGCACAATAGCCAGCCCTCGGTCCCTCAGATGTGGACAAGTAAAAGACCATTTCCTCCTAGCCATGAGAAAGCTAAGAGGTTGAATTTCACCATCTGCAAGCTCTTGGCTACAGAAATGCTGCCTTTCCGCCTGGTGGACACAGAGGATTTTCGAGACCTTATGTCCGTCGCAGTGCCCCAGTACCAGATGCCCAGTCGGCACTACTTCTCAAAGAAAGGTGTGCCTGCGCTCCACCAGCATGTCACACACAACATCACCGCTTCTTTGAGAAACTCTGTGTGTGACAGGGTGCATTTCACCACAGACACTTGGACGAGTAGGCATGGACAGGGGCGTTACATGTCGCTGACTGGGCACTGGGTAACTATGGTGACAGCAGGACAAGGGGCTGCTGTCCAAGTCTTGCCGTCCCCACGAGTTGTGCCGTCAATCCTCTTTATGTCAAAGTTCCTCCACTGCTTCTGCCTCCTCAACCTCCTCTCGGTCTTCCACCTGCACCCAAAGCCTGTCTGGTCGTGCCACAAGCTTTCTAACTGCGCAGAAGGGATCCTGCACACCTCCTTACTATGCTGGCAGTAGGGCTCAACGTCATCAGGCGGTTTTTACTTTGAAATGTCTGGGAAATGTGAGTCACACAGCTGAGGAGTTGTGGTCAGCTCTGGAGAACCAATTTCATGAATGGTTGTCTCCACTGGACCTGAAACCAGGGAAGGCCGTGTGCGACAATGCTGCAAACCTGGGTGCGGCCCTTCGCCGGGGCAATGTCACACACGTGCCTTGTATGGCTCACGTGTTGAACCTGGTTGTCCAGCAATTTTTAGCCCACTATCCCAGACTAGATGGCCTTCTGCAGAGGGCACGGTCGCTGTGTGCTCACTTCCGCCGTTCGCATCCCGCAGCTCAGCGACTTACATCTCTACAGAAGTCGTTGGGCCTGCCACTTCACCGGCTAAAATGCGATGTGCCTACCCGGTGGAATTCAACTCTGCACATGTTGCAGCGACTGTGGCAGCACCGACAAGCCCTGGTGCAATACGTTCTGACGTATAGCCTGGGCCAACGAGATCCGGAGGTGGGGCAAATCACGCTGGAGGAGTGGTCTCAGATCAGGGACCTATGCACCCTTCTGCACAGTTTTGAAATGGCGACGAAGATGTTTAGTGCTGACGATGCCATTATCAGCATGACTATTCCGGTGATTTACATGCTGGAGCACATGTTAAACAGAATTCGGAGTCAGGTGGTGGCACAAGAGGAGGTGGAGGAAGTAGAGGAGGAGGAGTTGTATGCGGAAGGGCTAACATCTGCAAGGTCCAGACGGTCGGCAGCACCAAGGCGGCAGGCATGTGAGGGTGGGGGAGATGGTTTTACCAGGGCGCATGGTAGCAGCCAAACTAGTGAGGAAGGTGCAGGAGCCCAGGAAGAAGTGGAGGACGAACTGATGGAAGACTCATCAGATGAGGGAGACCTTGATCACATTTCTGTTGTGCGAGGTTGGGGGGAGAGGACAGAGGAAGGAAGCATGATTGTTACCTCGCCACCAACACAACAGGGACTTGGTGCTCCTGGATGCGCAACACACATGAGTGCCTTCTTGCTGCACTACCTGCAACATGACCCTCGAATTGTGAGAATTAGAAATAATCCTGACTACTGGGTTGCCACACTGTTAGATCCCCGGTACAAAAGTAAATTTGCAGAAATTATTCCTGCCATAGAAAGGGATGCACGCATGCAGGAGTATCAGCAGAGACTGTTGCAGAATCTTACATGTGCTTTTCCACAAAACACCAGTGGTGCACGTAGTGAATCTCACAGTTCCAACTTGCCAACCGTGGGACCGTCAAGTGTTCAGCACTCAAACCGTAACAGAACCACAGTATCTGCTGGTAACATCAATTTTGCGGAATCATTTCACCACTTTTTTAGCCCATCCTTTGCAAGGCCACAGGAGACAAGAAGTCTGACACATAGTCAACGCCTAGAGACGATGGTACAGGAGTATCTCCAAGTAAACATTGAAGCCATGACTGTGTCACTGGACCCTTGCTCTTTTTGGGCTTCCAATCTGGATAAATGGCCGGAGCTAGCCACTTACGCCTTGGAGATCTTGTCATGCCCCGCAGCCAGCATTCTGTCTGAACGTGTGTTCAGCGCTGCTGGTGGTGTGCTGACAGATAAGCGCACGCGGCTCTCCACTGATAATGTAGACAGACTCACGTTCATAAAGATGAACAAATCATGGATCCGAAATGACTTTTCTACCCCTGTGTCATCCTGGGGAGAGTAAAAGCTTGATGATTGGTTAAAATCACCCTACCAACCGTTTTAAGCTTTCAAATTACTAATCATGTTTATCTGTATCTTGACTGGAAAATAATTTGGGCTTTGTAGCAGTGTGCAGCACTGATCCTATTAGCCCATCTATACTAAGCTCCACCAGATTTAAAATTAATAATAATTTTTAGCTGCATCTAGCCCGGAAAATAATTTTGGGGCTCCGAGATGCGCAAGACACATAAGTGCCTTCTTGCTGCACTACCTGCAACATGACCCTCATATTGTCAGAATTCGAAGTAATCATGACTACTGGGTTGCCACACTCTTAGATCCCCCAAACTTTTCGATCAACCTTTTCATTTTAATAAAGACCAAAAAAATGGTCATTTTTGAAATTATAAGCATTAGCAGGTTATTAGAAACTGAAATCAAACAGTTTTCAACTCAAAACTTTATTCTAGGTGATGTTACATTTTCACATAGGACCCCTTGTTCGAAAGGAGCTTCTGAACTCTCTCGTCCATTGAATTTGTCAGGTTTTGGATGGTTTCTGCTTCAATTGTTTTGCATGAGGACAGAATACCCTCCCAGAGCTGTTGCTTAAATGTGAACTGCCTCCCGCCATCATAGACACTCCTTTTGATGATGCTCCAGAGGTTCTGAATGGGGTAGAGGTCAGGGGAGCATGGGGGTCACACCATAAGTTTGTCCCCTTTTATGCCCATATCAGCCAGAGATGCAGATGTTTTATGTGCAGCATGAGATGGTGCATTATCATGCAAAAAAATGATCTTGCTGTGAAATACATGGTTCTTCTTCTTGAACAATGGCAGGAAGTGCTGTTTGAGAAAATCCACATACATTATGGAGTTCATCTTTAGCGCCTTCAGGGATCCTAAAGGAGCCGACAATCTCTCTCCCCATGATTCCAGCCCAAAACATTACTCCACCTCCTCCTTGTTGGCGCTGTAGCCGTGTTTGCGTGGGGTGTCCATCAACCAGCCATCCTCCACTCCATACATCTGGACCATCGAGCGCTGCACGGCACTCATCCGTGAACAAAACAGTTTTGAAATCAGTCTTCATGTAATGTTTGGCCCACTGGAGCCGTTTCTGCTTGTGTGAAGTGGATAGAGGAGGTCGACAGGATGGCATATGCACAGCTGAAAACCTCTGAAGGACCCTGCATCTTGTTGTTCGGGGGACGTTGGAGGCACCAGCAGCTTCAAAAACTTGTCTGCTGCTATGACAAGGCTTTTTTGCCGCTGCTCTTTTAACCTGACGTAATTGCCTGTAGGAAAGAGTCCTCAATTTGCCCTTATCAGCATGCACACGTGTGTACTGTGAATCAGCTACATACTTCTTGATTGCCAAGACACTTCATCCTGATCATCGCACAATGTTGATTGTAGTCATGCCTTGACCTAAACACTCCACAATTTTTTGCTTCTCAGCAGCCGACACATCCTTTTTCTTTCCCATTTTGGCAGAAAATGTAGGCTGCTTAATAATGTGAGACAGCCTTCTTAAGTAGTCTTGCCTTTCATTGGACACACCTGCCAAACTAATTAGCACAGGTGTCTGCAATTGCTTACCGTGATATAAAGAGCCCTGACACACATCACCATCAATGAGTTTAACTGACAAACAAACAAATTCTTCCCTTATCACTCCTAAACACTTTTTGCATAATAATTTGGAACACAGTGTACATGTGCTTTTCCACAAAACACCAGTGGTTCACGTAGTGAATCTTACAGTTCTAACTTGCCAACCATGGTCTGTATGGAGTTGTTCAATAAAGGGCCCAAAATTAAGATAACATAGATGGGAGAGGTCTCTATGAATAGGAATTCCTAAGTATTTGATACCCTGTGAGGGCCAGGCAAAGGGAAAGTTGGACTGGATGGAATCCTATATGGATTTGGGGAGGGAGACATCGAGGGCCTCAGACTTCGCTGCATTGATTTTAATATTTGACCATGTAACAAAGTGATCTATTTCAGCCATAACAGCATGGATGGATATATGTGATTGAGTGATATATACTAGTACATCATCAGCAAATAGATAGCACTTGTACTCGGTGCCTCCCACCTCAATCCACCTAATATTGGGGTTATGGCGAATTGATGAGAGCAGGTGCTCCGTCACTAGGATGTATAAGAGAGGGGACAGAGGACATCCCTGCCTTGTCCCATTGGTGATTGTGAAAGGTGATGAAAATGTTCTGATGCACCCAATGGGCTTTGGGACACCCGGAGCCGGACCCTTTTTGGTGGATGCTGGTGGTTGTAGTCTTCGTGGCGGCGACCCGGTTCCGTGGCTCAAGGTGGTCAAACCAGTGGCGGAACTATTTATGTGGTTTTGATGTTTAAATGTCCGACTACGCCACCGATTGCGGTCAGAGTGAACCGCCGCTGCAGGGCAGACCGCTGAGGCTGGTGTTGTGGGTGCAGCAGAGCGTAGCATAACTCCCCACGGGAGGAGTATAGCCTCAGGGCAGTGTATGCGGAGGATGGGGGTGATGGTGCAGGGCAGCAGCAGTAACGACACGGAGTCAGTGATGCAGTCCAGGGCCTTTACTCACAGTTCTTATTATCCAGACCACGTCTGCAGGTAACGGCTGCCCACGTCGTACTGTGCTCACCAGGTGAGGGGCTCAGACAACTCCCAGATAACTTTGGAGCGCTTCACAGGACCCCCTTTGTGTGTCCTTTGTCTGGCCTTTCTTACCAACCCTTCTGTCCGGCTGCCTCGGGCCTCCTCTTGGTAAACTTGGCGCCAGTTTCCCTGACCCTATGTGCTGCCCTCCTAGCGGGTGTAGCGAGGGGCTGCACCACATAAAATGTCACAGCCTCCGGTTTCTAGCTGAGGGTCGTTTCCTGCCTCCACTAGTTTCGGGGACCGGTCTCCCCCTTTGGCCTGACCCCTCCATGCAGGTGGATTCAGGCGTGCGGTTGCGACTCGCCCGTTCGCACCCCTGGGATCCCTTCGTTCCTCGTTCCTGGAGCCTTCTCCGCTCCTCTTCCTTCCTTCTCCCTCTTCCAGGCCTGGGCCTCTGTTACTAGGCCCACCTCCGGAGCAGAGCTCATGCAGAGCCCCTGCTCCCTGCCACTTCTGCTCTGACTTCTCTGCACTGAACTAAGATGGTGCCCACCTTTTATACTCCCTTCTCAATGCACCCAGGAACTGCTTCCTCCCTGCTCCTGCACTACAGGGTTCCCCTTCCTCAGTGTTCCCTCCCCCCACTCCAGCCAGGGACAGGGACTGTTGTGCCCATCTCAGGGGCATATTGGTCGCCCTGCCCCACGGCAATGTGGTGTAATGCATGCAGGTGTCGGGTCCTGATCCACACTCCATCCTTACCTGAGAGTGAGATATCACACCTCTGGGTGAGGTGCAATACCTCTGTAGCAACCGAGCCCTCAGGGTGCTACAGTTCCATTTATCTTCAGCCTAGGTGACGTATTGCGATACAGGGCGTATCATATATGGCGTGCCAGGAGACTCTATGGAATGCTTTCTCAGCATCCAACGAGAGTATCTAATTACAAATTTTTAACTGCATCTAGCCCAGGAAATACTTTGTGCCTAGTAGCAGTGTCTGCTAGTCAGCGGATTATCCCGGCTGTTAAGCAAGCTACACCACCTGTAGTTTGGACACTTAATTTTTTCAAAGGAAATGCTTCGGGACCACGGGATACTCAGTGAAGAGCATCAGGAGGCACCCCAAGGCATAGGGGCTGGGACTGGCAGTAGGATGCCTTGCGGTGGACAGCCGAGCTCGATCCTTATAAAAGCTTTTTAACTGCAGCAGCTTTAGTGGACGCTACTGGAGCTGGAATTACGCGGCTGCTGGCATGAGACTTGCCCTCCAATAGATCCTTGTAAATGGATTTAAAGTGTATTCATTCAAATTAGAGAGACAATTTAAATTAAAAAGCTTAGAGCTGCCTCCACCACAGGGGGGCTCGCTCGACCCACCAGCGGACAGGCACCAGTATTGGGAGAGGGGGGCTGGCCGTCAGGGTTCACCGCGACTCTGGCACAAACCCGGCGACACGGAGGTGGCACGGGCAGGAGCGGACTGAACGTGTCGGCTTCTCACTTTTTGGATTTTAGAAGGGCATGACATGCCTATATCTGTGTCTCCCCCTCCTTTTACTCCTCCACCTCTTTTCTTTTCTCATGACTATATGTACTTGTCACTTTTCCATGTGTTAGTTGTGTCTTCTGAGCAGTTTGTCAGCTTTTGGACACCTTTGAAGGTGTTTTCTATGTGTTTCTATGTGTTTTTGTTTGCCTGCCATTGGTTTTAACGGTGTTCGAAGGTGTTCGACGAACAGTTCGACGAACAGTTCGGCGAACACACGGGTGTTCGACGAACCGAACCGAACTCGAACACTACGGGGGTGGCTCAACACTAGTGTGGATGAAGATCCGAGTGTGTGGAAAAGATGTGGGAAAAAAAGGAGTCGTCCTGGTCGCAGGGGGAATCGGAAGTGGACCCCAGTGACCCTCGGAATGAATGTGCTGAAAGAGATTGGGCAAATTCTGCTTAGTGAGCCGAAGGAGATTCCTCTAGACCATTGGGACCTACGAACTCCCAAAAGGAGTGTTTTTCAACAACTAATCTGAGCTGCCCAGGCTCAGGAGACGTCGAGTGAAGGGAAGATCCTGGGGAAAATAATAGTACCAGCAGCTGTGGCGCTCACCTTACCGCCCGGGCAAACTGTACTCATGTTACCCGCACGGGCCTGCACACCTCTTGAGGGGGTCGAAGTTCAGATAGAACCAACATCGATGGACAAAGAACCCCCGGACTCTTGGTGGCTCGAACACTGGCCATCGTCCAGGGTGGCAATGTTATAGTGCGGTGTGTTAATCTGGGCGAAGATGATCTCACATTTCCAGGGCAGAAATAGCCCAGATTCTGGGAATGCCAGAGAAGTTGGTGCGAACTGATGTGGTACAGCTGTCCGCTGCACGAGGAGACCCCTGGACTCTGGCGGTCACTGTGTCGCCAGAATCCCATCGGGCTAGTGCGAAGGGGGGACGAAGAATCCTAGAACGAATGCAGGCTAAATTGACGGGACTTACACCTCGACAGGTGCAGCAGGTTGAGGAGGTGCTGGAGTGGTACCAGGAAGTCTTTGCTCGCCATGAGGATGATTTTGGTTGCAACGAAGCCATTACCCACGAGATTGCCACGGGGAGCGCTGCCCCAGTGCGGGAGAGATACCGGCAGATACCTCCCCAGATGTATAAAGAGGTTAAGGAGATGCTAGCCCATGTGTTACAGAATGGTGTGATACGGGAGAGTCAGAGTCCATGGGCGGCACCGATTGTCCTGGTCCAGAAGGAAGATGGGACCCTGCGGTTCTGTGTGGACTATAGATGGCTGAATGCCTGTACAGTACGGGACTCTTATCCACTACCCCGAATCGAAGAGTCCCTGTCGGCCTTAGGGAAGGCAAGATACTTCTCCTCTTTGGATCTGGCCAGTTGGTATTGGCAGGTGCTCGTGGCCGAACATGACCGTGCAAAGACAGCGTTCATGCTACCCATGGGACTGTTCGAGTTCAATCGGATGTCCTTCGGCCTGACTAACACCCTCTGGACGTTCCAGCATCTGATGGAGAGGTGACTGGGTGATTTGAACTTCGAGGCGACACTGATTTACCTTGACGACATAATTGTCTATGCCGCCACCTTCGAGGAGCACCTCCAGCGACTGGAGCAAGTACTGAGTCGCCTACAGAGTCATGGCCTAAAGGTGAAGCCCCAGAAGTGCCACCTGTTCCGCAAAAAGATTGAATATCTCGGTCATACTGTGTCCGATGAAGGAGTCAGGCCCACCCAGGAAAAGGTGGCCGCCGTACAGGAGTGGCCTACCCCGAAGACAGTGAAGGACGTTCGGGCCTTCCTGGGACTTGCCGGGTACTACCGAAGATTCGTGAAGAACTTTACCTGCATAGCCAACCCATTGCTGGAGCTACTTAAGGGATTGCCGGCGGGCTCCAATAATCAAGCGATTCGGTGGGGAAGCAGCCAGGAAGAGGCCTTCCGTGCCCTAAAAATGGCCCTGACCGAGGCCCCAATACTTGCCTATGCAGATTTCTCCCAACCCTTCATACTCCACTCTGATGGGAGCCTACATGGTCTGGGAGCCATGTTATCCCAAGTACAGGAGGGGAAAGAGCGCATGATTGCGTACGCCAGACGCTCCCTTCACGACTCCGAGAGGAACCCAGATAATTATAGCTCTTTCAAATTAGAGTTGCTGTCCCTGGTTTGGGCAATGACCGAAAAGTTTGCGGAGTATTTGTCCGGGTCCGAAGTACTGGTGAGAACAGATAACAACCCTCTGGCCCACCTGGAGAATGCGGAATTGGGGGCCCTGGAGCAGCGGTGGGTGGCCCACATGGCCAGGTACCAGTATAAGATCTAATTCTCATTCCTCATTCTACATTAATAATTTAAATAAAGAGATAAAAATACTCAATATATTTGCTATTTCAAATTTTTATTAATGTTATCACAAGACATACACACACCCCATAAAATCATATTAATAGCCCCTAAGACATAGAAAACCCCAATAAAATTGAGGCAGTGTGGTCAAAAAGGTATCACTATAAGCACATAGAATTGGTGTAGTTCAGAGAGTAGAAGTGTAGGATTGTATCAGTAGAGTTCCGAACCTCTTAGTTCCGTGGAATATGCCCCATATCCCTAGTAGATTGTCACAAAACATACATAAATAGAGTATATATCCATATATATAGGCAATAAACAAATCATGACATTTACAAGATAATGCAGATTTTTACATAGAGGAATATATTCTCATATAGGATTATCATATAGCATATACAGATTAAATACAAATCCTCATAATTTTAAGGAAAAAGTCCCACTGTACAAGTCATTAGATTATATAAGCCACATAGGTTAGTATATAGAACCGGGTGCATATCAACAATCATGAGGATCAGAACAAAATCCTATTCGACAGACAAGTGATACCAACATAGTAATACCCCCAGGGCAGGCATAATACAAACCAATGCCAAAGTGTTGTGAGACCACACTGCCTCGTACCCCTGGGGGTATTACTATGTTGGTATCACTTGTCTGTCGAATAGGATTTTGTTCTGATCCTCATGATTGTTGATATGCACCCGGTTCTATATACTAACCTATGTGGCTTATATATGGGTTGTAATCATTGTGACCACTGAGACTATCCTATTAGTCTATATATGGGAAATATCCCTCAAATTATGAGGATTTATACTCTACTTATATGTAATCTAATGACTTGTACAGTGGGACTTTTTCCTTAAAATTATGAGGATTTGTATTTAATCTGTATATGCTATATGATAATCCTATATGAGAATATATTCCTCTATGTAAAAATCTGCATTATCTTGTAAATGTCATGATTTGTTTATGGCCTATATATATGGATATATACTCTATTTATGTATGTTTTGTGACAATCTACTAGGGATATGGGGCATATTCCACGGAACTAAGAGGTTCGGAACTCTACTGATACAATCCTACACTTCTACTCTCTGAACTACATCAATTCTATGTGCTTATAGTGATACCTTTTTGACCACACTGCCTCAATTTTATTGGGGTTTTCTATGTCTTAGGGGCTATTAATATGATTTTATGGGGTGTGTGTATGTCTTGTGATAACATTAATAAAAATTTGAAATAGCAAATATATTGAGTATTTTTATCTCTTTATTTAAATTATTAATGTAGAATGAGGAATGAGAATTAGTTTAGTGTATTTGGGTTCCTCATTAAATCTGAAGGATATTTATATATTATATTGAAATGAACGTCTATATCCTTTTTTGCTTACAAATAACCAGTATAAGATCGCCTACCGGCCTAAGGCAGAGAATACTCACGCCGACGCCCTCTCCAGAGTGACATATGAACAGCCTGATCATGACCGCGATGAAGATTTTTAGGCAGATGAGACCCCTAGCTTCCGAAGTTTCGTGGGACCGCTGGCTGCGGCGCAGGGACAGATCGGAGAGACGTCAGAAGAACAAGTGCTAGGACGGCCAAGAGATGACTGGATCCGACTTCAACAGACTGACAGAGAAGTTGCTCAATTACGTCAATGGGAGGCTTTGTGGCAAGTCCCCAGTCGAGAAGAGAGGAGTACCCTGTCCTCGGGAGCACTGAAAATGCTGGGACAATGGTAGAGACTGTGTTTGCGAGATGGGCTGCTGTACCGACGGGTGCAGCTACTGCGGGAGTTCGGGACCACCTGACAAGTGGTGATCGCAGACAAGTTGGTCAGAGTAGTGGCTAAGGAGGCTCATGAATGAGGGGCTCACTTCGGACCAGAGAAGACGATTCAGTGGTTGCAGATTCTGGTGTATCATCCCCGACTGCGAGCAACAATAGAAGACACTTGAAGATGTCGGAGCTGTGAGCTGGTAAAGCCCCCAGAGCAGCAGGTCCCCATATAAACTATTGTGACTTCTCCCCCCTTGGAGTTGCTGATGATCGACTATTTGACTGTTGGACTGGCGCATCTCGGGTATGAACATTGCCTGGTAATGACAGACCACTTCACCAAGTTTGCGGTAGTGACCCCGACCAGACCGCCGAGTCAGCTGTGCAGGCCATCTGCCGAGACTTCATTCGGGTGTACGGCTGCCCAAAGAGGATTTATTCCGATCAAGGCGCCTGCTTCCAAGGCCGGGTGATGGAAGAGCTGCAACGGTTGTACAAGATTGAGAAGTCACGGACTACTCCTTACCACTCTCAAGGAAATGGGGCCTGTGAATGCTTTAATCGGACACTGATCCAAATGCTCCGCACGTTGGAGGAAGATCGGAAGGTACGATGGCCTGAGTTCGTAGCCGAGCTGGTGTGGGTCTACAACAACCGAGTGAATAGTACGACGGGGTTCACTCCTTATACCTTGCTGTTCGGACGAAAGGGGCAACAGATCACTGAGTTAGAGCTGGACCCTGAGGAGGACTACCCACGGATGGGGGTGTCTTCCTGGGTCCGAGAACATTGGCATCGACTGCAGACCCTCCGAAGGTTGGTACAACAAAAGTTTCAGGAGCTCAAACATCATGAGACATTGCCTCTTCGAGGGACAGCTCTGAGGCCCGGGGAGCGGGTGTTGGTTCGGGACAGGCGGCCCCGGGGCAAATTGAGTAGGCGGTGGGAACTGACACCGCACCGATTGAAGCACAGGATTGACGCTGAAGGACCTGTGTATGAAGTTCAACCCGAGGGGGCTGAGGGAGCTCCTACCAGAGTGGTTCATCGTAGTATGCTGCGGCCCTGTCTGTCTAAAGATGACGAGGGTGGAGAAGAATCACCTGCTTCTAGAGAGGGACCTGTCACAGTTGCCCCAAGCCATGGTGTGGATGAAGAAGAGTTGTTTATTCTACCTCCGAGACCTAGCACTCGATTAACTGCAGTCCCCAGTGCAAGTGGCGAGGGAACAACATCGGTTGTAGCCACCGGGAAGGCGGAGATTGGAAATCCGAGTGACCCTGCACCCCCCCATCGGTCAAACTGAGTTACGCCGGTCAGAACGGACAATAGCAGGAGTGCCTCCTCACCGTTACAAACAAGATCAATTCATATGGTACCGTATCATCCAGAAAGTCCAAGAATTTGAACGTTTGATGAAGGAACTCTCGCCCATGGAATGGCAAGTTAAAGGAGAGCGGGAGTGTAAGGGGGAAGACCGGGGTGTAAGTACTTTCAGAGCAAGTGATCCGGAACTGCCGGGGCCGTACCTCTTGTTGCAGGGGGAAGACAGACTGCAAGCAGAGGAGTCATGTGACAGGGAAGCAGGGGGTGAGTCGAGAGAGAGAGCTGGGAGGTCAGGTGACAGAGGGACTCCTGGTGTGACTAGAGGGAGGAAGAGACGAGTACGTTTTGCGTGGGAAAGTGGAGCTGGATCGGGCTCAGCAGAGCAGCGTGAGAGGGTCCAGGCTCCTGGCTCCAGGACTGGGAGCAAGAGCCGAGTGTAGTGGGCCGGAGGAGTCAGGCTGACTAGAGAAGAGACGCAGGGTCGGTGGAGCCGGGCACTTGAGGTGCCATGTTATGGACTAGGGGCTCAGCGGGTAAAACCGGAGACCGCCCGCTGCCGCCAGAAGACAGAGCATTGTTTGGGCGGGGATGCCTGAAAAATCAACACCGGCATCAGCGTGCATCTGCCTTGTGAGGAGCGACAGTCAGCTAAGTGAAAAAAACTGTTGATTATAACCGGTTTGACTCTGCTACATCCAGTTAAACTGTGAACTGTCAGTGATAGACTTTTACCTGCTTTTCCCTTGTTTTTTCCCTGATACTCCCTGCGTGGAGATTTACCCTGTTATTATAAACTTCCCCTGTTTATTAACCCCATATTGGCTGTTCTGTGTTTCCGTGTCACTGCATCTAAAGTGCTCGTGTTACACTGAGCAGTCCCAATATTCTTTTGAACCTCCTTCCAAATATCCCCAAGTCTTTGTACAGCGACCTCCACCCCAGGACATTCAGAACTAATTCTAGAAAATTCACCAAAATGGGGATGAAAACCATAATTACAGAAAAACAGAGAGGTTCCAGTAGGCTGATTAACTCGACTGTTAAAGGCAAACTCAGCGAGAGGTAAAAACGAAGACCAGTCCTCCTGCTTAGCCGCCACAAAACACCTTAAAATTTGTTCCAAAGATTGATTGGTCCTCTCAGTCTGACTGTTGGTCTCAGGGTGGTAAGCAGATAAAAATGACAATTCAATCGCAAGCTTATTACAAAAAGATCTCCAGAATTTAAAGACAAATTGTACTCCCCTATCGGACACAATGTTAAGAGGGATACCATGTAACCTTACAATATGGGAAATAAGCAACCTGGAGAGTGTCTCTGCATTAGGTAATCCTGACAAGGCAACAAAATGAGCTTGTTTGCTGAATCAGTCCACTACCACACAGATAGCAGTTTTCCCATCAGACAGAGGCAAATCTGTTATGAAATCCATGGACAAATGAGTCCATGGTCTTTCTGGAATTGGCAATGGAGCCAATTCCCCGGCCGGCCGTCCATGACTGACTTTAGCGCGTGTGCAGACCTCACAAGCAGATACAAAATCTTTGATATCATTATGCATGGACGGCCACCAAAAAAGTCTGGCAATGGCTTTCCATGTAGCAGTAACCCCCCACTCAAAACGGAATCATGAAATTCCTGTAACACACGTAATCTTAAATTCACACGCACAAATAATTTAGACCCTGGAGCAGCAGGAGGAGCCAATGACTGGGCATTAGGGATCTCCTCCTCCAATTTTGAGGTTACCATAGAAACCACAATACCCTGAGGAATAATGGAGGATGGAGGTTTTGGAGGAGAAACTGGATCGAGACTACGAGACAATGCGTCATTTTTCACATTCTTAGACCCCGGTCTGAATCTAATCGAAAAATTAAAACTTGAGAAAAACAAGGACCATCTGGCCTGTCTGGGAGTTAACCTTTTAGCTGACTCAATATAGGCTAGATTCTTGTGATCAGTGACCACAGTAACTGGATGAACCGCTCCTTCCAAAAAATGCCTACATTCCTCAAAGGCTAATTTTACAGCAAGTAACTCACGATTCCAAACATCATAATTTCTTTCTGCCGGCGAAAATTACTTAGACAAAAAACACATGGACGCAAGTAAGTCAGAGTTTTTGCCCCTGCGACAAAACCGCCCCTACTCCAACCTCTGAAGCATCCACCTCTATAACGAATGGCTCTTGGAGATCAGGTTGGATCAGAATGTGGGCAGACATGAAACACTCTTAATTTTTCAAAACCCCTGATAACACCCAGCGACCAAACCTTGAGATTTGCCCCATTATGTGTCAGGTCAGTAAGAGGTTTAGCAATCAGAGAAACCCTTGATAAATTTCCTTTAATAGTTGGCGAATCCCAGAAATTGTTGCAAAGCCTTAAGATCACGAGGCTGAACCCAGTCAATTATGGCCTGTACCTTCCCAGGGCCCATCTTAAACCCTTCTGCTGACAAGATGAACCCCAAGAATGAAATTTCCTGAACAGAAAAAACACATTTCTCTGATTTAGCAAACAAGGAGTTCTCCCTTAACCTTTGTAACACAACCCAGACATGTTCCTGATGAGAATCCAAGTCTGGAGAGGAAATTAGAATATCATCCAGGTAAATCACAACATATCTTCCAATGCAATCAGAGAAAATATCATTCGTGAAATTTTGAAAGACAGCAGGTGCATTGGATAACCCAAATGGCATGACAAGGTTTTCAAACAAACCCTCCTACGTTAAAAACGCCATTTTCCACTCATCACTCTCCTGGATGCGTATC
Source organism: Phyllobates terribilis (assembly GCF_046119375.1). NCBI lineage: Eukaryota > Metazoa > Chordata > Amphibia > Anura > Dendrobatidae > Phyllobates > Phyllobates terribilis. The sequence continues at coordinate 51,706,303 of NW_027362770.1, read as the reverse complement.
AAATTGTAAGCCCCTCTAAGATCAAGTTTAGAGAACAACCTGGCCCCTAGAAGCTGATTATATAGGTCGGGGATGAGTGGAAGTGGGTAAGTATTTTTTAACTGTGATTTTGTTTAGTTCTCGGAAATCGAGGCAAGGACGGAGACCCCCATCTCTCTTTTTTATGAAGAAAAATCTGGCAGTTACCTGAGATTAAGGACGAATATGACCCTTCCTTAAACATTCATTGACATATTCTTTCATGGCGGCCCATTCACGCCCAGACAAATTGTAAAGGCAAGCTTTAGGCAATTTGTCACTAGGTATAAGATCAATAGCATAATCATACGGATGATGGGGAGGTAGTATCTCCGCCTCGTTCTCCGAGAACACATCTCCGAAGTCCTTCAGGTACCCCGGCAGACCCTTCAGACTAGCGGAGAATATTTGTACAGTTTTTAGACATTTCTTGCAACAATTGAAGCTCCAATTAACAATCTCCCTCTGACACCAATCAATCACAGGATTGTGAATCTGCAAGCATGGAAGCCCCAGTACCAACCCAGCTGGCAAGTTATCCAACACGAAACATGAGATGGATTCAGAGTGGAGAGCTCCTACTTGAAGAGTGAAATCCACCGTTACCTTCTTGACCAAATTCCGGGATAATGGTGTCTTGTCAAGGGCGAAGATTTGCATGGGTCTTTCTAAACTAACTGTCCCTAACCCTAACTTCAGAACCAGTCCCGAATCAATAAAGTTAGCAACAGATACACAATCAATGAACGCCAATGTTGATAACACCTGGTTCTCTAAGGATAACACAATATTTATCAGTACTTTAGTAGAGGAAGAAAAAGGTACCTGGGAGTCTGGGTGACCTCCTTGGCCGTCACCCAGACGTTCTCTGATAGCTTGCCAGCCTGAAAACGAGTTGGGCATTTCTTGAGGAAATGTCCAGAGAGACCACAGTACAGATTCCGAGATCTTGTCTACGTTTTTTCTCTACAACATGAAGAGTGGCGACTCTAATCTCCGATGGCTACACCTCCGGTAAATGGACCTGCTCCGGGAAGAATAATGGGTAGCCTGCTGTTCATCCTGTCTCTCACGGATTATATGGTCCATTTGTATGGCCTGGGTCATGGCCTCCGCAGGGAGGGCTATTACAGGTTCGGGAGAGACCAACTGTACACGAGAGGGTACTGACGTCACAGCCACTGCCGGCAGTGGAGGGCTATGGGAGGTCTTCATTAAATTAGTTATCTGACCCTGCAACTGACATTATGATGACTCCAGACTCTGGTATTTGTTAGCCAAATCCTGAGTCACCTGCTTCAGATTCACCACCTAATCACAGAGAGTCTGTACAGTCTCCATACTGGCGAAAAAGAAAAACGTATGGGCCAGACGTAATGTGACGCTGAGTCACTTTTCACGGCCAGGCCATGAGACGGGATAGTCAAGGAGTCCGAAGTCAAAGTCAGGAGGGCACGTCATAAAGAGAGGGAAGAGGCAAAGGTGTAGTCAGGTAACTTACCGTTGGTCAGAATACCAGGAGGACAGCAAATCAGAGCAGAAGGGGTTGAACAGAAGGATGGCCAGAACAAGGTCCAAGATCAGGCAGCAGAAGATCAATAAACAGAACGCAAGGCACAGAAAACAAACCACACACACTAGTTGAATGTATGTCTGACAGAGATCTGGGACAAACAGATCAGTTAAGTAGCAAAGCATCAACCTGGGATAATGAACACCTGAAGATAGCCAGTGCTTCCCAGTCTCAGATTGGACAGCCGAGCTGTCAATCACCACACTGAGCCACTGCACGCCCCTGTAAAAAAAAAAAAACTTTTTCCACAAAAATTATCTTTTAGCCCCAGTTTTTTTATTTTCACAGGGGTAAGAGGATAAAATAGACCCCAAAAACTGTTGTGCAATTTCTCCTGAGTATGCCAATACCCCATATGTAGGAAAAATACACTGTTTCGGCGCACGGCAAGGTTCAGGAGGGAAGGAGCACAGTGGGATTTTTTGAACGCAAAATTGTCTGGAATCGAGAGAGGACACCATGTCGCATTTGGAGATCCCCTGATGCACAGTGGAAACCCCCCACAAGTGACACCATTTTGGAAACTAGACCCCTCAAAGATTTTATCAAGGGGTATGGTGAACATTTTGAACCCAGAGGTACGATACAGGATTTGATAATATTAGGTCATTATATTGAACTAGATGCTGCCCCGATTCTAACGCATCGGGTATTCTAGAATATGTATGCGGCTGACCGAGCGCAATCAGCAGAGCGGTGTTTAAATTTGGCACCAAAATCGCTGATTGGTCGCGGCCGGCAACCGCGACCAATCAGCAAAGCGGTGTTTAAATTTGTCGGCAATATTGGTGATTGGTCGCAGGCGGCGGCCGCGACCAATCAGCTAACCGTGTTAGTGAGGACTGGTGAGCGTGTTTAAATTTGGCACCAAAATCGCTGATTGGTCGCGGCTGGCAACCGTGACCAATCAGCAAAGCGGTGTTAAAATTTGGCGCCTATATCGCTGATTGGTCACGGCCGGCGGTCGCGACTAATCAGCAGAGCGGGGTTTAAATTTGGCGCCAATAATGCTGATTAGTCGCGGCCGGTGACTGCGACCAATTCAGCAGAGCGGTGTTTAAATTTGGCGCCAAAATCGCTGACTGGTCGCGGCCGGCAGTCGCGACCAATCAGCAGAGTGGGGTTTAAATTTGGCGCCAAAACTGATGATTGGTCGCGGCCGGCAACCGCGACCAATCAGCAGAGCGGGGTTTAAATTTGGCGCCAATAATGCTGATTGCTCTCGGTTGCCGGCCGCGACAAATCAGCAGAGCGGGGTTTAAATTTGGCGCCAATACTGCTGATTTGTTGCGGCCGGCAACCGCGACCAATCAGCAGAGCGGGGTTTAAATTTGGCGACAAAATCGCTGATAGGTCGCGGCCGTGACCAATCAGCAGAGCGGGGTTTCAATTTGGCGCCAATGCTGCTGTTTGGTCACGGCCGGCAACCGCGACCAATCAGCAGAGCGGGGTTTAAATTTGGCGCCAATACTGCTGATTGTTCTCGGTTGCCGGCCGCGACAAATCAGCAGAGCGGGGTTTAAATTTGGCGCCAATACTGCTGATTTGTTGCGGCCGGCAACCGCGACCAATCAGCAGAGTGGGGTTTAAATTTGGCAACAAAATCGCTGATAGATGATAAAGCGTCGTTCCAGATGCGGCAACATCAAATATGTGTACTTTTATAGGTTTTTTTTCATAATAATACTTATTTATTTTTTTCATTTTTTTTTTATATTTTTACAATTTTTTCTTTTTTTCACTTTCTGACATTTTTTTTTACACTTTGTCCAACTATGGGACTTTCATTTTTTGCAGGCTCATCACTGCTGCGTGTCAGCGTTGCACAGGCAGAAGGTACTTTGATCGCACACTGCGCATGATCAAAGTAACTTCCTGCTGTCTGGTGACCCGGATGTTGTCATGACGACATCGGGTGACCATGACAACTACCGGGACCCACAGCGTGGGACGTCGAAGAGGATGTAAGTAGGTCATGCTTACCTGCCCTGCACTGCTTGTGGGCGGGCACGATCGCAGTGCGCGTAATAGTACGTACCTGGTCCAATAGGCCCCGGTCAGTACGACGTACTATTACTGAGCACGTCGGAAAGGGGTTAACACTCCTTTCAACACATGCTGAAAAGGCGTTTGATGGTGTTAGCTGGCATTTCATGGTAAAAACATTAGAAAAATTTGCCTTCCCCATAGAATTTATTAAAGCCATTTTTACCTTGTATTCTTTTCCTTCGGTAACAGTAAAAGTTAATGGAGCCTTCTCGCATAGCTTTGATATCTATAAAGGAACAAGACAGAGGTGCCCCCTTTCCCCTACTCTCTTTATTTTAGTGATGGAAACTCTAATCCAAACACTCAGACAAGACCCGGAAAACAAGTGACTTAGAATAGGGCACACAGAACAGAAGATGACAGCATTTGCAGATGATCTTTTTCTCCTCTTCACTAATCTTAAGTTGGCATTTCCTAAACTTATTGAAATCCTTAGCAAATTTAGGGAGATTTCAAATTTTAAAGTCAAGTTGGAAAAGTCAGAAGCGCTTAATATCACTGCCTCGTTGAATGACATAACATTAGCACTACACCTTTCAATTGGCCTCCAAACTATATTAAATACATATTTATTGTGCTGTCCCCCAGGTATAATTGCTATTCGGCAGTTCAGTTTGTATATTTGATAGTATAAGTTTGCATTGCTTGTCTTTAGTTAGTTGTATTGTTACTGTTACTCATATTGCATTGCTGCCACCTGCTGGCCAATATGTTATACTTATTGTATCTGTAATTTTAATTATTCATAATGGGTGTGTTTTCTCTGCAGTTCATGGGTCACTTCCTCTCAGCAGCCATCTTTCTTCCTTTCCTCATGCTGTGAGAAAGACACACATTTACTGGCTTGTGAAAGCATCAATTTATGACCACCAAAACACACATTAACCTGTGCCAGCAACTTCAGAGAAAGTTACTACATTGTACCCATAAGTATAGCGCTGTATCCGGGTTCTAATAAACCAAGATTTGGATTGAAACAACGCAATGGTTTACATTCAAGTCTACGGATGCTGAGCATAGATGTAATGGTCCTGTCTGCTTCACTTCAAGGATACAAAGGTAGGAACTCTCACAGCCCCTTATCACCCAGGTTCACCATCATTCACCTTATATGGAGACAGAACACTAATTACTAGTAGTCCAACACATCTGTATGAAAAAAACTATGTAAAACTAATTAATACATACTCAACCCTTTTGAAATCATATGATCTGCCATTTATTTCCTGGAAAAGGAGAAAAAACATAGTTAAATCGTATATACTTCCGAAATTGGTATATACAATGAACATGCTCCCTATAGACCTACCCAAGCTGTTTTTCACTACCATCAAAACTTATCTCACAATACATTTGGAAATATAAAAAAGCTAGGCTTTCGCACAAACATCTTACTTACCCAAAGAGGTCAGCAGGACTGAACTTGCCAGACATATTCTCATACTATAAAGCTATACAAATCAACAGATGGCTGAAACTGGTCAATTCGCAAAAACAAGCTAACACAGATAATATACAGGGTGGGCCATTTATATGGATACACCTAAATTAAATGGGAATGGTTGGTGATATCAACTTCCTGTTTGTGGCACATTAGTATATGGGAGGGGGAAAACTTTTCCAAATGGGTGGCGACCATGGTGGCTATTTTTAAGTCGGCCATTTTGGATCCAACTTTATTTTTTTCAATGGGAAGAGGGTCATGAGACACATCAAACTTATTGAGAATTTCATAAGAAAAACAATGGTGTGCTTGGTTTTAACGTAACTTTATTCTTTCATGAGTTTTTTGCAAGTTTATGACCACTGTAAGGTACCGCTATTCATCACGCTGGGGGTACTCGCTTCACCGGATCAATTAAAGCACACATGCAACCTTTTCCGGTAATATGAAGACCAGTAGTTTATTACACATCATAAACCGCTCATAACATAGTCCATCTCAGTGGCTCGCAGGAATGTTACACATGTATCCTAGAACCTTTTCAGTGGCAGCTATGCCCGCTTGACTTCAAATACAAACTTCAGCAAGGTACAGCAACAATATTCACTTAAAGCGCCAATTTACGTTTGCCGGGTCTCAGCTGCTTCTATCAGCGCGGTTCTGCTACAGCCGTGGCTTTAAGGCTCCCAGACGTAGTCTCCAGGCCATGTGCCTTCCAAGGCTACTGGTATCTCAGACACAGGGATCCAGCCTCTGCCTTCCAGGCTAATGGTATCTCAGACACAGGGATCCAGCCTCTTCCTTCCAAGCTAACAGGAAACAGGCCTCTTGCCTTCCCAGTACTCACCACGCCTCACCAGGCTACTCTCTCCCTCCATTTCTAAACCACCAGGATTTATATATCCTTCTGTGCACACAGGACCTGTGATGATATCATAGTCATGTGATCAGTCTCCTGAGGGGGAGGTAAATGGTCAGCCAGAACACACCTCATGGACAGTTTAGCAATGCAGCAAGGTGCTGCATTACATATCCCCCCTCTGTTCAAACTTGTGGGGTTGAACACATAATATACACAATCATTATAACCTACAGTTCACACAGAGACCATGGACTTGACATTTGCGCTGCTCAGCCCCTGGAACATTAGTCATCAACATTAGCCCATTCCTTAGGGACCTACCATCTATCATTGTCACAAACTTCGTCAAGTCACATTTCCGAGTCCTAACCTTGTCAGACCTCCCCGGCTCCCAGCGGTCAGTCGTAACCTTGTCAGATCTCCCCTGCTCCCAGCGGTCAATACAGCAGTGTGACTCACTTGCCCTTGTATATAAGGTCAGGTCTGACTTCGTGCTGTCCCGTACTCTATTGGGTCGTTTGTATAGGCCTCTCAGACCTGAGTTACTGGAGGTCTCACTACCTCTAAACCCACTATCCTCAGGAAATCTTGGAAGGTCTCTAACTTCTACTGTAGCCGTCCAATTATTTTGAAGGGCCCTTTCTTTGTCTGGTCCCACAACTTATAGACGGCTGCCTTCTTCTGCTGCTCAGACTATGCTGTCTTTCCATTCGCAGTCTGGCGAGATTCAACTGTTCTACCTCTCGCAGGTAGGTCACTCGGTACTCCATCAGCATGCGTATATATGCAAGATTTTCTTCTGTTCCGACAGCGGAGAATGACACCATGCGTCTTCATCTGGTATCCAGTCCTGACGATCACGTGGACTGCTTACTTTCATCACACCAGACTACTTTACCATCATTTGCATGGTTCAGCCATTTCTCCCAATGAGCTTTCTTACCAAAGCATGAGGCACCCGGATGACTTCTTCCCACAGACTTTGAACTTTTCTCATAAGCTTCAGTTGTCTAATGGCTTGTTCCGTTTTCAACCGGACAAACCGCTTCGTGCGAACACATCGCCAGTACATGTCACTTAGGATAGCCACCCTCTTCACTGTGACTTCGGTTGTTGACAGGACCACCAGCTGTTTAGCTTTTGAGGTCGCGTACACCTTACAGGCTCCCACGGCCTTCTTAAACTCTTCATGCACTGACTCTCTGGTGCATTCTTCTCTCAAATCTTCGGGTACATCTATGAGACACTTGTACCGAGACGTTTCTGTCTCACCAGTGGTCTCCAAATGATCATCTGGCTCAGGTATCAGGGACAACTGACTTTCAGCTTCTTCACCTTGTAGAGTGGTCTCAATCAATCGGCGCATGTGCTCTGCATCCACCTTATCATCCTCTAGTTTTTCCTTAACCTTGAGGAGATCCTCATAGTCTCTCTTAATTTGTTGCAGATCATTACTGAGTTCACAATACTCCTTCTTGGATTCACACAGCTCCCGGTTGAACTGTTCGCGCAGTCATTCTAGGTTTTGATCACGTCTAGAAACTTCATCCTGCAGCGCCTCTTTTAAGGCAGACAGTTCTAATTGTACCAGGGAGAAACGATCCTTCATCTTGCACAGCTCATCTTCAAACTTCGCTTTGTCAAGCTCCAACTGAAAAACCTCCTCTTTGTTTTTCTGGAACTTTTCCTTCCATTTGTTGATTTCCTCGCTGCTTTCCTCCAGTTCTCGCTGCAAGTTCCTCACAACCTGATTTATTTTCTGCCGTTCGGACTCCAGGCTCAGCTGGTCCGGGGATACGTTCTCCATGTTTTTCTTTAGTTGATGCACGTCACTCTGATACTGCTGCCTGATAGGCTCCAGCTCTTGGTCAGGATTGGCCATCTCCTCTTTCAGGGCTGTCGGTTCCTGATCCTTCTGTCTCAGTAGATCATCCTGCTTGTAACTAATCTGCAGAACTGCATCCAACTCTTCCTCCTGATCTTCTAAAGGAGGATCCACACTCGGAATAAAGGCACACAACATTGCATTTTCTTTATTTGCCCTTTCAGCAAAGGCTTCAGGAGCAACTTTTTTGTGGCTCTTGCGCCGTCGACGACGAGAGGGGGACTTTCTCACCTCGTCTAGCTCCTCCTGACTGTACTGTCTTTCTACTTTCGTAGTTTCACCGTCAGCTATGGGGTCTGTGTCACTCCCCATGGTGTTGTGGACCAAAAAGTCACCTCCCACTTTGACGTCAACCCCTTCTACTGGAGCTACCCTGTTATCAAAGGTCAAATTGTCATTTTTAGGTGGTACCAACCCACAACCAGTAAACAAATTTGGTTTTCTATATTCCTCGCTCTTTTGAAACTCTGCCCCCTTTTGAGACTCTGCCCCCTTTTGGACAACCACACTGTAGGAGATACTTTAAAAAAAAAAACGCAATAGTCTTAGGACCCCGTTCACAACATATCTTACTGCCTCCCTGGGAACTCTGTGATAGTACCGGCGCCACAGGAGAACTCAAGGAATGGTCTGCTGCCACCTTTCTGTAAAGGGCCAACAGCTCCTGCCCTTCCTGTACCAAGACCTGTTGTCGTTTCTCAAATGCCTGCTGCGAGTCCTGTTGTCGTTTCTCAAATACCTGCTGTTGTTTCTCAAATGCCTGCTGCTGCGATTTTAACAGGCACTTTAATTGTTCAACAGCTTCAGTCTTATTTGCTGCTCCCTTCACAGCCATCTTTATCAGTTCCTGCATTTCTTCAGGAAATTCTATTTTGCTGCAGACCGTTTGCAGCCGGTCATCTAACCACTTCTCCATTCCGTCTGGGGATACTGCTCCATTCATAGCCATCGCGGTACACTGTTCACACTAGACACTTCACACCGCTCTCCCCGGATAATTTTCGTGGTCCCACCAAGCCACAGCAAACCAGGTTTGAGTGTGACAACAATTTTTGTAACCCCGCCGAGTTACAGCAAGATGCTTTAATCTTCGTGACCCCGCCGAGCCACAGCAAACCATGTTTGAGTGCGTCGACAATTTTCATAACCCCGTCGAGTTACAGCCAGATGCTTTATTCTTCGTGACCCCGCCAAGCCACAGCAAGATGCTTGCATCCACAATCGTCGTCCTGTGCCGTTACCCCTAGCAACCAGGCTGCAGTTGCCCGCATTCTCCAATCACATGTAAGGTAGCGCTATTCATCACACTGGGGGTACTCGCTTCATCAGATCAATTAAAGCACACATGCAACGTTTTCTGGTAATATGAAGACCAGTAGTTTATTACACATCATAAACTGCTCATAACATAGTCCATCTCAGTGGCTTGCAGGAATGTTACACATGTATCATAGAGCCTTTTCAGTGGCAGCTATGCCCGCTTGGCTTCAAATACAAACTTCAGCAAGATACAGCAACAATATTCACTTAAAGCGCCGATTTACCTTTGCTGGATCTCAGCTGCTTCTATCAGCTCGGTTCTGCCACATCCGTGGCTTTAAGGCTCCCAGACGTAGTCTCCAGGCCATGTGCCTTCCAAGGCTACTGGTATCTCAGACACAGGGATCCAGCCTCTGCCTTCCAGGCTAATGGTATCTCAGACACAGGGATCCAGCCTCTGCCTTCCAAGGCTACTGGTATCTCAGACACAGGGATCCAGCCTCTGCCTTCCAAGCTAACAGGAACCAGGCCTCTTGCCTTCCCAGGCCTCACCAGACCACTCTCTCCCTCCATTTCTAAACCACCAGGATTTATATATCCTTCTGTGCACACAGGACCTGTGATGATGTCACAGTCATGTGATCAGTCACCTGAGGGGGAGGTAAATGGTCAGCCAGAACACACCCCCTGGATAATTTAGCAATGCAGCAAGCCGTTGCATTACACCACTTATAAAATGTGCTCAAAGTGCTGCCCATTTTGTTGGATTGTCAATGCAACCCTCTTTTCCCACTCTTGACACACTGATAGCAACACCACAGAAGAAATGCTAGCACAGGCTTCCTTTATCTGTTGTTTCAGATGCTGCACATCTCGTATCTTGACAGCATAGACAATTGCCTTCAGATGACCCCAAAGATAAAAGTCTAAGGGGGTCAGATTGGGAGTCCTTGGTGGCTATTCAACTGGCCCATGATGACCAATCCACTTTCCAGGAAACTGTTCATGTAGGAATGCTCGGACCTGACACCCGGTGGTGCACCATCTTGTTGGAAAAACTCAGGGAATGTGCCATCTTCAGTGCATAAAGAGGGCAACACATCATCATGTAGCAATTTCAAATATCCAGTGGCATTGAAGTTTCCATTGATGAAGAATGTCCCCACTATCTTTGTACCCCATATACCACACCATATCATCAAGATACGAGATGTGCAGCATCTGAAACAATGGATATTGGAAGCCTGTGCTAGCATTTCTTCTGCGATGTTGCTATCAGTGTGTCAAGAGTGGGAGAAGAGGGTTGCATTGACAATCCAACACAATGGGCAGCACTTTGAACACATTTTATAAGTCGTCATAAACTTGTAAAAAACTCATGAAAGAATAAAGTTACGTTAAAACCAAGCACACCATTGTTTTTCTTATGAAATTCTCAATAAGTTTGATGTGTCACATGACCCTCTTCCCATTGAAAAAAATAAAGTTGGATCCAAAATGGCCAACTTCAAAATGGCCACCATGGTCACCACCCATCAGGAAAAGTTTTCCTCCTCCCTACTAATGTGCCACAAACAGGAAGTTGATATCACCAACCATTCCCATTTAATTTAGGTGTATCCATATAAATGGCCCACCCTGTAGAACTAATTCAACTTGGAAAAGAATTAAGCCACTACATTTGGAATGACCTTTCACCTCCTTTAAGGAAGAGTATAGATGCCATCACGGCGACTACTTTAAAAATTAGAAGAGGTATAAGTAAATCTCTATCTACATCAAACATTCTTCCAGCATTGGCACCTATCAGTATCATACCCTATCTCTTAGATCCTAACTATAAAGATATCTATGACCTATGGCACCACCACCATTGTACACAAAATCTCAACTAACTGCTAACAAAATTCCCATGGCAAACTCCTGGCCTAAAGATGCCATAAAGCATCCAATAAACTTCCTACAGCATTCACATGTTGTGAACAGACTTAGCCTTTTTAAAACAAAATTCCCAACTGCTAGGGAGTGGTCTTGGATCGATTTATTGACCAAATTTCCCTTTCCCCAAATACTTTAAAGAATATACAAGAATATAACTTCCCCTCCAAAGATATTTAAACCCGCTTATATAGTCTCCTGGGAGAAGGAATCACGTATCTCACTAAATGATTTAGAGGTTCAAAAAATACTGGTAAATTCACACGGCTTTTCTAGATGTATGCTTCTACAGGAAAATGCATACAAAATCCTGACAAGATGGTATAGAACATGTAGCATCGGCGTCTCTGCCCCTTGCTAGGCAGAGACGCCGTCCCTCTCACCTCCCCGCTTCTGGCGCGGCGTCCGCCAGCGCTTCTCTCCCCGCTGCTTCCGGCACGCGCTCCTTCCCCGGCAGTGCGCTTAGGGCGCGCGCGCTCTCCCCCTCTCTTAAAGGGACCGCGCGCGCCGTCCTAAGGAGTCCCCGGCCAATTGCCGCTGGACCTCCCATATTTTAGGCACCTCCTCCAAAATGGAGGTGCCCGAGCAATGTTGTTTGCACTGTGTCTCACCTGTGCTTCAGCCCTCAGGTTCCGCTGCTAGCCTGACTTCTCATCCTGCCTGCCAGCCTGTTACTTGCCTTGTCCGCCAGACCGCTTACCTGGGAACGTCTACTAGTTACCTGCTTGTTACCTGCCTGTCACCTGCCTCGTCTGTCAGACCGCTCACCTGGGAGCGTCCACCAGTTTTCTGCCTGTTACCTGTCTGTCACCTGCCTCGTCTGTCTGACCGCTCACCTGGGAGCGTCCACCAGTTACCCGCCTGTTACCTGCTGTCTCCGTCAGCTCGCTCACCTGGGAGCGCCCGTCAGTTACCTGCCAGGTATCCGCCTGCCTGTCTACCCAAAGACTGTCCCCGTCACTTGCTGTGACCATCTGCCTGTCTACCCAGAGACTGTCCCCGTCACTTGCTGTGACCACCTGCCTGTCTACCCAGAGACTGTCCCCATCACTTGCTGTGACCACCTGCCTGTCTACCCAGAGACTGTCCCCGTCACTTGTTGTGGCTGCCTGCTTGCCTTCCCTGGGAGTCACCCGCTTCCTTACAAGGACTTCCCCCTTGTATTGAAGCTCAGAGGTTCCACCTCCCGGACCCGTAACAGTTTGCTCGGGCCATGGAACCCGGTGGCACCCAAGCTCCCTCACTCTCTGACCTATACCATGAAGTCTCCCATCAGAGATCCCAGCAGGAGTCCATCCTGAACCTCCTGCGGAATGTCAACTCCCACCTGGACTCACTGACTGCTCCACCAGCAACCACCGCTAGTGTCACGACTCGCACCCCGGCAGCGCCGCTGCCCACCAATACCATGGCATTCTGCCCCGGACCCCGGCTTTCTGCACCTCCTCGCTTCGGAGGCGACCCCGCTCAAGCTCGGGGCTTCATAAACCAGTGCACCCTGCACTTTGAACTCTTGACTCACCAGTTTATCTCCGACCGGGCCAAAGTACCATTCATCATGTCCCATCTCACTGGGGAGGCACTGGCATGGCTTAACCCCCTGTGGGAGAGAGGGGACCCCCTGGTGTCTGACCTGTCGTCTTTCCTCACTGCTTTCCGGAGAGTCTTCGATGAACCGGGACTAAAGACCTCATCTGCCTCCTCTTTGCTATGTCTCCGCCAAGGGAGTCTCACCGTGGGCCAATATGCCATACGGTTCCGCACCCTCGCTTCTGAGCTTGCCTGGGATAATGAGGCCCTGGTGTCCGTCCTCTGGGAGGGTCTTTCCGGTCGGATTAAAGATGAGCTCTCCGGTCGGGACATTCCTACATCCCTGGATGACCTGGTGTCGCTGGCTACCCAGATTGACATCCAGTTTCAAGAACGCACCAAAGAGACCACCCGTGAGAGAAGGTTTCCCCGCCTAGCTCCTACTTTCCAGAAACCTGTCTCCTCTTCTGTCACTCCCCGGGCGCACTCACCCGAGTCCATGCAGATCGACCAGACCAAGATGGTCAAATCTCGCCAAGAGTCACGCCGAGCCGAGGGGAGCAGCTTCTATTGTGGCTGTAAGGAGCACCTGATTCGTTCCTGCCCGGAGAGGCCGGGAAACTCCGGTGTCTAGGACCGCTCGGAGAGGTCGCCCTAGACAAAAATAAGTCCTCTCCAACCCTGACTTTGTCTGTATCTATCTCCTGGGGAGAGAACCGTCATTTTGAACTCGCCCACCTGGATTCTGGATCCGCTGGAAACCTCATCTCCCAGTCCCTGGTTGAGAAATACCGTATTCCCACCAAGTCTCTGGCTGAACCGTTGTCAGTCGCCTCCGTGGATCGAAGACTCCTTCCGGTGACCATCCTGCTCGTCACGGAACCCATAACCCCGCAGGTGGGAATGCTGCACTCTGAGGTAATCTCCTTCCATGTGTTGCCCGGACTCTCCCACTCCTTATTGCTAGGACTACCTTGGCTCCAGTCACATGAACCCGTGTTGAACTGGCATTCCGGTGAAGTACGCCGGTGGGGGCCGGTCTGCCATAAGACATGCCTGGTTCCGGTTCGTCCGGTTCGTCCTCCACCTACCCCCAGCTAATTTACCCGGTCTTCCGGCTCCTTACTGGCCCTATCCTGACGTCTTCGGTAAAAAGGAAGCAGAGACATTGCCACCTCATAGGCCATATGATTGCCCGATCGACCTGGTACCTGGCGCCACTCCACCCCGTGGGCGTATTTATCCGTTGTCTGTAGCTGAAACCCGGGCCATGTCTGAGTACATAGAGGAGAATCTGGCCAGGGGATTCATCCGGAAGTCTACTTCCCCGGCTGGAGCCGGATTCTTCTTTGTCAATAAAAGGATGGCTCGCTACGCCCCTGTATTGACTATAGAGGACTCAATCAGATCACGGTTAAAAATAAATACCCCCTTCCGCTCATTTCTGAGTTATTTGATCGCCTTAAAGGCGCCAGGATCTTTTCCAAGCTGGATCTACGTGGAGCGTATAAGCTGGTCCGTATCCGTCAGGGAGACGAGTGGAAAACGGCATTTAATACCCGGGATGGACACTATGAGTACCATGTGATGCCCTTCGGTCTCTGCAATGCTCCCGCCATCTTCCAAGAACTGGTCAACGACATCTTCCGTGACCTTCTTTACTCCTGCGTGGTGGTATACCTGGACGACATCTTGGTCTTCTCTCCGGATCTTCCCACACACCGGAGGGATGTTCGCCAGGTCCTGCTTAGGCTCAGGCAGAACCACCTCTATGCTAAATACGAGAAGTGCCTTTTTGAGCAGACCTCTCTTCCATTCCTGGGCTATGTTATCTCCCAGACAGGCTTGCGAATGGATCCCGAGAAGCTCTCTGCTGTCCTAAAGTGGCCCCGTCCGGAGGGCTTGAAGGCGATACAGCGATTCCTGGGCTTTGCTAATTACTATCGTCTCTTCATTCCTCACTTCTCGTCTCGGACTGCGCCCATATCTGCGCTCACCTGTAAGGGAGCAAATCCCAAAGTATGGCCACCCGAAGCTGAGGAGGCCTTACTTTCCCTGAAGCAAGCCTTCTCCTCTGCCCCAGTCATGCACCGTCCAGACTGTAATAAACAATTCTACCTGGAGGTTGATGCCTCCTCCTCCGGAGCCGGAGCGGTACTCACCCAAAAATCTTCTACCGGGAGAATGGTAACCTGCGGCTTCTTCTCCAAAATCTTCTCCTCGTCTGAGCGCAACTACTCCATAGGAGACCGAGAATTGCTAGCCGTCAAATTGGCGCTGGAGGAGTGGCGCTACCTGCTTGAAGGGGCTCTTTACCCTGTGATCATCTACATGGATCACAAAAATCTGGCATATCTCCAAAATGCCCAGAGACTTAATCTGCGTCAGGCCCGGTGGTCTTTGTCTTTTGCCCGCTTCGACTTCATCTTACATTTCCGCCCGGTGGACAAGAATGTCAAAGCTGATGCCTTGTACCGATCCTTCCTGTCCTCCGATCAAGAGGAGGAGCTTATGCACATCATCGACCCCTCCAAGGTGATGAATGTGGCCCCCTTGGATCTGACTCATCTTCCACCCGATAAGACGTTTATAGCTGTACCAGATCGTGAGAAGGTTCTTCGCTGGGGTCATTCTTCTAAACTAGCTGGCCATGCTGGCCAAAAGAAGACCTTCCTGCTCATTACCCGGCATTACTGGTGGCCTACCCTGCGTAAGGATGTTGTAGACTTCGTCGCGGCCTGTTCGTCTTGTGCCTGCAACAAAGTTCCCAGACATCTACCAGCCGGTCATCTTCTGCCCCTTCCCGTGCCCGCTGCTCCATGGCAGCACATTGCTATGGACTTTGTCACCGACCTTCCTGTTTCTGCCGGGTGTACAGTCATTTGGGTGGTCGCTGACCGCTTTTCTAAAATGGCCCACTTCATTCCCCTGCCTGGTCTCCCATCTGCACCCGAGCTGGCTAAGGACTTTATCCGCCACATTTTCCGTCTCCATGGCCTACCCCTCCACATCGTGTCGGATCGAGGGGTTCAGTTCACCTCACGCTTCTGGAGAACCACATGTAAGCTGCTGGACGTCACCCTGGATTTCTCCTCCGCTTACCACCCACAGTCCAATGGTCAAGTGGAGCGGATCAATCAGATCCTTACCAGCTACCTCCGGCACTTTGTTATTGCCCACCATTCTGATTGGGTGGACCTCCTCCCTTGGGCCGAATTCTCTTACAATAACCACAAGAGCGAATCCTCTTCCAAATCCCCGTTCTTTATTGTCTATGACCAGCACCCCCGGATTCCGTTTCCCGTCTCCGCCTCTGTGGACAACCCTGCTGCGCAGTCTCGTCAGCGAGTTTTCTACCATTTGGGAGAGTACTAGGTCCGCACTTCTTCAGTCCTCCGAGCGGATGAAGAACTATGCTGATAAGAGACGTCTGGATCCGCCTCAATTCCGTCCGGGAGACAAGGTTTGGCTCTCCTCCAAACATGTACGGCTCAAGATACCCTCCTACAAGTTAGGTCCTCGCTTTATCGGCCCATTCGAAATCCACAGGCAAATTAATCCAGTGGCCTACAAATTAAAACTCCCGGCCACCTTAAAGATTCCCAACTCCTTCCACGTATCTCTCCTCAAACCCGTTGTCTTTAACTCTTTTTACAACAATCCAGGTACTCCCCCTGCTCCGGTTTCCGCTGAAGACGTCTTTGAGGTAGAGAGTATTCTGGCCACCAAGAGGGTAAGAGGAAAGACCTTTTTTCTGGTAGATTGGAAGGGGTTTGGTCCTGAGGAGAGAACTTGGGAACCCAGGGAAAACATCAACGCCCCGCTTCTCCTTGAAAAATTTCTTTCTGGCCTAAAAAAGAGGGGGCCTAAGGTGGGGGTACTGTAGCATCGGCGTCTCTGCCCCTTGCTAGGCAGAGACGCCGTCCCTCTCACCTCCCCACTTCTGGCGCGGCGTCCTCCAGCGCTTCTCTCCCCGCTGCTTCCGGCACGCGCTTCTTCCCCGGCAGTGTGCTTAGGGTGCGCGCGCGCGTTCTCCCCCTCTCTTAAAGGGACCGCGCGCGCCGTCCTAAGGAGTCCCTGGCCAATTGCCGTTGGACCTCCCATATTTTAGGCACCTCCTCCAAAATGGAGGTGCCGGAGCAATGTTGTTTGCACTGTGTCTCACCTGTGCTTCAGCCCTCAGGTTCCGCTGCTAGCCTGACTTCTCGTCCTGCCTGCCAGCCTGTTACTTGCCTTGTCCGCCAGACCGCTCACCTGGGAGCGTCTACTAGTTACCTGCCTGTCACTTGCCTCGTCTGTCAGACCGCTCACCTGGGAGCGTCCACCAGTTATCTGCCTGTTACCTGCCTGTCACCTGCCTCGTCTGTCTGACCGCTCACCTGGGAGCGTCCACCAGTTACCCGCCTGTTACCTGCTGTCTCCGTCAGCTCGCTCACCTGGGAGCGCCCGACAGTTACCTGTCAGGTATCCGCCTGCCTGTCTACCCAGAGACTGTCCCCGTCACTTGCTGTGACCACCTGCCTGTCTACCCAGAGACTGTCCCCGTCACTTGCTGTGACCACCTGCCTGTCTACCCAGAGACTGTCCCCATCACTTGCTGTGACCACCTGCCTGTCTACCCAGAGACTGTCCCCGTCACTTGTTGTGGCTGCCTGCTTGCCTTCCCTGGGAGTCACCCGCTTCCTTACAAGGACTTCCCCTTTGTATTGAAGCTCAGAGGTTCCACCTCCCGGACCCGTAACAGAACACCAGTCTATCACCTGGGTTAATCTAAATCGAAAATGTGCTGGAGATGCAAATCCAGTGTGGGAAACATGACGCATATATTCTGGTCTTGTTCTCTATTACAAGAGTTTTGGAGAGAGGTAAACAAAACACTCAAGAATTTAGGCCTGATAGGCAGAGATTTAAATCTGAAAGAAATTCTACTCTCTTGTCCCTCCTCCAGCTTTTAAACTAAGAAACAGGATAATACTATCCAGAGATTTGTTGGGAATCTCTCTCAAGTAAAGCTAACAGGTCAAGCAAATTCTTATCCTCTCTTGCTGACAACTTTATCTTCCAAAAGGTAGGGGAGAAAACAAGGGGATCTGCTACTTTGGATCTAATCCTTATAAATAGGGAGGAAATGGTTGAGGAGGTAAAAGTGGCTGGAACCCTAGGAGGCAGCGATCATGCTATTATAGAATTTTGGATAACTAGAGGAGGAAGACATGTGAAGACTCAAACTTCAAGGTTAGATTTCAGAAAGGCAGATTTTAAGCGACTCAGAAAGAGAATAGGAGGGATCCAATGGCTGGATGTTCTTAAGGACAAAAATGTCCAGGAAGGATGGGAAATTTTTAAAAATGAAATTCTCAAAGCACAATCGTTAACAATCCCGAAAAGTAGGAAGAATGGGAAGCATTTAAGGAAACCAGGATGGATGAACACAGAACTTAAACACATGCTAAAAAGAAAGAAAAAAATGTTTATCAAATGGAAAGAGGGAGGCATATCTAAAGAAGATTATAATGCAGTCTGCAGATCCTGCAGGGCACGTATCAGGTTAGCTAAAGCTGACAATTAATTAAGGCTTGCAAGAGATGTCAAAAGCAATAAAAAAGGATTTTGGGGGTATGTCAATAGTAAAAGAAAAGTCAAAGATGCTATAGGATTTTTACAGGATGAAAATGGTGAAATGGTAAGAAAGGATGTTGAGAAGGCTGAACTTTTTAATTCCTATTTTGCATCTGTTTTCTCTCAGAAAGAAAATGTAACATCAACTGATCTTCACTGTCCTATTAAAGGAATAGAAGAATCCAAGTTATCTGTAAACAGAGAGATTGTGAGGGAATATTTGGATAACATAAATGAGTTCAAGTCTCCAGGTCCAGATGAATTACACCCCAGAGCACTGAAGGAAATAGTAGAAGAAATTTTAGAACCACTCTCCATAATCTTTGAAAATTCTTGGAGAACAGGA
This sequence comes from Phyllobates terribilis, assembly GCF_046119375.1. Lineage (NCBI taxonomy): Eukaryota > Metazoa > Chordata > Amphibia > Anura > Dendrobatidae > Phyllobates > Phyllobates terribilis. The sequence goes on along the minus strand of NW_027362770.1, from coordinate 51,687,779 downwards.
GAAGTCCCAGAAGACTGGAGAAGAGCAAATGTTGTTCCTATCTTCAAAAAGGGGAAGAAGGTGGACACAGGGAACTATAGGCCGGTGAGTCTGACTTCTATACCAGGAAAGATCTTTGAACAAATTATTAAACAACATGTATGTAAGTACCTGGATAAGAATGAAGTGATTAACCAGAGTCAGCATGGGTTTGTAACTAACAAGTCATGTCAGACTAACTTAATTTCCTTCTATGACAGAATCACTGACTGGGTGGATCAGGGAAATGCTGTAGATATAGTATATCTTGACTTCAGCAAAGCATTTGACAAAGTATCTCACACCATCCTTATTGAAAAAATTACCAAGTATGGAATGGACAAGGTAACTGTTAGGTGGATTCATAACTGGCTTAGTGATCGGACTCAAAGAGTGGTCATAAATGGCTTCACATCCAGTTGGATGAATGTCTCAAGTGGGGTGCCACAGGGCTCTGTTCTGGGACCTGTATTGCTCAACATCTTTATCAATGATTTAGATGAGGGAAAATGAGGGTAAACTGATTAAATTTGCTGATGACACAAAGCTAGGAGGGATAGCTAATACTAGAGAAGAGAGAGAGGATTCAAAAAGACCTAAATAAACTGGAGCAGTGGGCAGTAACTAACAGAATGTTTTTTAACAGGGAAAAATGCAAAGTACTACATCTGGGCAATAAAAATGAAAAAAGCTTATACAAAATGGGAGGAATAGAGCTAAGCAACAGTACATGTGAAAAAGACATAGGTATACTAATAGATCATAGACTGAACATGAGTCAACAGTGTGATGCAGCAGCAAAAAAGGCAAATACAATTCTGGGATGTATTAACAGAAGCATACAGTCTAGATCACGTGAAGTCATTATCGGTCTTTACTCCTCTTTGGTCAGACCTCATCTGGAATACTGCGTCCAGTTTTGGGCACCACATTTTAAAAAAGACATCGACAAACTGGAGCAAGTTCAGAGAAGAGCGACCAGAATGGTGACCGGTCTGCAAACCATGTCCTATGAGGAACGGTTACAGGATTTGGGAATGTTTAGCTTGCAAAAAAGAAGACTGAGAGGAGACTTAATAGCTGTCTACAAATATTTCAAGGGCTGTCACATTGTAGAAGGCTCATCTTTATTCTCATTTGCACAAGGAAAGACTAGAAGCAATGGGATGAAACTGAATGGGAGGAGACACAGATTCGATATTAGAAAAAACTTTTTGACAGTTAGGGTGATCAATGAGTGGAACAGGCTGCAACGAGAGGTGGTGAGTTCCCCTTCAATGGACGTCTTCAAACAGAGGCTGGACAGCCATCTGTCTGAGATGATTTAGTGAATCCTGCTTTGAGCAGGGGGTTGGACCAGATGACCCAGGAGGTCCCCTCCAACTCTACCATTCTATGATTCTATGACCCACTCACCTTAATGATTGCGCAGCTAAGCATCTAAGTCCAATACACTGGAAAAGTCCTGTTTCTCCAACGCACTCAGAATGGATAGATAAAATCAGACTACTATACAGAATGGAAGAAATTTCCAGTTGGAAGACACATACGCATGCATTATTTTTAAAATCCTGGTCACCGTGGATACAAAAATATAGCCCTAAAATATAAATGCCCATGCTTTAAGTCTTTTAGGTCTAACTATCTAGTTCTACATCTGGTAAAATAGTGTTATACTTACTTATTAAATAGTTCAGCCATTGCTATAAGTTGGTATAACCTATCTTAAATAATATTATAAACTAACCCTGTTTTGGACATTTATTATTATTATAATGATAGTCTAGATGAGAAATATTTCCTTTGGTACGCTCTTACTATTATCTAGACTTCAAACTCAATCTTGATAATACTTGTACTATTTTGTGTTTGTTTACGTGTTAGTCATGATTCACAATTCTCATTGTAGAAACTCCATACAATGTTAAAAATTTCAACAAATAAAGAATTATAAAAAATAAAAAAAATATATATATATATTGAACTTTTAACCCCTTAATAACATCTGACGTACTAATACGCGTCTGTGCCCTGGGAATTAAGAGCCAGACCCGTATTAGTACGTCATCGCGATCGCGCGCGCACACAGGCTGTGCGGGCGCGATCGCCGCCGGGTGTCAGCTGATTGTCACAGCTGACACCCGGTACTATGTGCAGGGAGCGGTCCTGCACCGCTCCCAGCACATTAACCCCTGCGATGCTGCAATCGAATTCGATCGCAGCCGATCACAGCATTGCGGGGGCAAGGGGAGGTGATCGCAGATACTCACCTCCTCTTCCGGCTTCCAGCGCTGTCTGCAAAGGCTTCCCGGGTGTTGCCATGACGACCCGATGTCGTCATGACAACATCCAGGTCACCAGACAGCAGGAAGATTGTTTGGACATGCGCAGTGCATCTCCAAACAATCTTCTCACTGTGCAGCGCTGATAGCCTGTATGACACAGGGATGGTGCTGCATTCCTGTGCCATGCAGGCGATCAGAGAAAAAAAAGTGAAAGTCCCATAGTGGGACAAAGTAATAAAGTATAAAAACTGTCAGTAAGTGAAAAAAAAAAAATTGCAAAAATATAAAAAATAAATAAATAAAATAATCCACCAAAAATAAAAATATAATGTACCCATCAATAAATATTATTATAAAAAAAAAAATAAAAAAAACAATAAAAGTACACATATTTCGTATCGCCGCGTCCGGAACAACCTGACCTATAAAACTGTCCCACTAGTTAACCCCTTCAGTGAACACGGTAAAAAAAAAAAACGAAGCAAAAAACAATGCTTTATCACCATACTGCCAAATAAAAAATGGAATAACACGCGATCAAAATGACGAATATAAATAGAAATGGTACCGCTGAAAACGTCATCTCGTCCCGCAAAAAACAAGCTGACATACAGCTCCATCAGCCGAAAAATAAAAAAGTTATAGCTCTCAGAATAAAGCTATGCTAAAAAATATTTTTTTCTATAAAATTGCTTTTATTATGTAAAAGTGCAAAACATAGAAAAACGATATAAATGTGGTACCGCTGTAAACGTACTGACCCGAAGAATAAAGCTGCCTTATCACTTTTACCACACACGGAACAGAATAAAAAAAAAAAAAACAATTCCTGAATTGCTGGTTTTTGTTTATTCTGCCTCCCAAAAATCGGAATAGAAAGCGATCAAAAAATGTCACGTGCCTGAAAATGGCACCAATAACAACGTCAACTCATCCCGCAAAAAACGAGCCGTCACATAACTGTCTGCCAAAATCTGGAAAAATTATAGCTCTCAAAATATGGCAATGCAAAAACTAGATTTTACAAAAAATGCGTCTTTTTGTGTGTGACAGCTGTCAGTCATAAAAACCCCATATGATTCTGGTATTGCTGTAATCACACCGACCCGAAGAATAAAGTCGTCTAATCACTTATACCGCACGAGGAACGGCGTCAAAAATAAACTCTTGCGTTAGGATTGGGCTAGGGTTAGGGCTGGGTTTGGGGTTAGGGTTGTGCTAGGGTTAGGGTTGTGCTAGGGTTAGGGTTGTGCTACGGTTAGGGTTGTGCTATGGTTAGGGTTGTGCTACGGTTAGGGTTGTGCTACGGTTAGGGCTGGGGTTGGGGTTAGGGTTGGGGTTAGGGTTGTGATGGGGTTGGGATTTTTTTCAAAAGTAAGAAAAAAGATGACGATATGGTGACTAGTGTTGAGCGCAAGTGCTCGCTACTTGAGTTTGCATCGGGTGCTCTGGTATGCATTGAGTATCGTGGGTATTTGAGTGACATGCTCGAGTCTCTGCCCCATATGCTTCGCGGCCAAAAAAACTTTACGGAGATTGCCTGCCATGCACGAGCGATCCCCGCATGGCTTTTTTTGGGTGTCTAATAACCGTGAAACATCCGGAGCAGGGACTCGAGCATGTCACTCGAGCACACGCTGTACATGGTACATACCTGAGTACCCGATGCAAACTCAAGTAGCGAGCACTTGCGCTCAAGACTAATGACAACTTATTCAATATGATGACCTAATGTAAACAAATTCTGTGTCGTACCTCTGGGTTCAAAATGTTCACTATACACCTTAATAAAATCCTTGAGGGGTATAGTTTCCAAAATGCGGTCACTTGTGGGGGAGCTCCACTGTTTAGGCACATCACGGGCTCTCCAAACGCGACATGGTGTCCGCTAACAAATTGAATGGAAAATCGGCTCAAATTGTTAGCGGACGCCATGTTGCGTTTGGAGAGCTACTGCGTGCACAAACATTGGAGCTCCCCCACAAGTGACCCCATTTTGGAAACTAGACCCCCCAAGGCACCTATCTAGATGCATAGTGAGCACTTGGAACCCCCAGGTGCTTCCCAAATTGATTCGTAAAAATGAAAAAGTGAAAAAAAAAACACTTTTTCATATTTATGAATCAATTTGTGAAACACCTGGAGGTTCCAAGTGCTCACTATGCATCTGGATAGGTGCCTTGGGGGGTCTAGTTTCCGAAATGGGGTCACTTGTGGGGGAGCGCCAATGTTTGGGCACACTTGCCAGTATTACTGCTAGATGTGGACTAAATCTAAAAGACATACTTGAGTCTAGTCATTACCAACCAACTCAAAGGTGCCTGACTTCTTCTGTTCCACTACCCATTTCTGTGCACAATGTGGCAATGGTGTTGCTTGTCCAAATATTGAACATGCTACAAGTTTCTCCAACACGGCGAGTACAAGAAATTATACCATCACTCATCACATTACTTGTTCCACACGGGCTGTGGTGAAATATGCCCATGTCCAAAAGTGTACGTGGGGCTTACAACACGCGAACTAAGGCTATGTGCCCACATAGTGTTCTTGTAGCGTTTTTGCGGCGTTTTTATGGCCGCGAAAATGCTTTCAAAACCGTCTGCCATGCAAAGCAATGTGAATTCGGACGTGCTGTGCACATGATGCGCTAATTAGCGCGCTGAATTCGCATTGCGTTTCAAAATGCAGCATGACCATTTTTACTGCGATTACGCCGCAAATTCACGGCCATTGAGGAACATTGAAATGCAGCAAACCTGCAGGTATATGTGGATTTGCTGCGTTTCAATTAAATTCAATGGCCACGAATTTGGGGCGTAATCTCGGTGCATGTGGTACCCATGATGAAGAGGAGACTACAACTCCTCTTCATCCCGGCTACCACGCGGTGAAAAAAAGAAATAAAAAAGTTAAAAATAAAAAAAACTGTAAACTCACCTCTCCGGTCTCCTCCCAGCCGCGTCCTCTCTGCTCGGCGTCCCGCGGTGTACCTGCAGGACCTGCGGTGACGTTATTTAATCAGCTGATGGTCACGCGACCGCTGACGTCAGCGGTCAGGTGATGGTCGCGTGACCATCAGCTGAGAAAATGACGTCACCGCAGGTCTTGCAAGTACACCGCGGGATGCCGAAGAGAGAGGACGTGGCCGGGAGGAGACCGGAGAGGTCAGTATACAGGTTTTTTTTATTTTTAACTTTTTAATTCTTTTTTTTACTATAGATGCAGCATTTAAAGCATCTAAGTTGGTCACACAATATAAATCCATGCCAGTTACATGAATTTATATTGTGTGACCAACTTGTCAAGCACTTTTCCAAGTGATGCTCAAAATCGCTTGGAAAAGTGCTTGAAAAAACGCATGCAAAAACGCATGCGAAAACGCTGAAAAAACGCTTCTCTCTGGCAGAAAAAACGCATGTAAATCTGCATGCGTTTTTTTCTGCCAGACAGAGGCAAAAACGCTCTACATCAAATCTGCATTGTGGGCACTAACCCTAAAAGTGAGAGTAACGCAAACATGTTTGCGACATTACAGCAGCAAATAAAGAAAACAACATAGATTGTCTCAAACCAATACCAAAACACTTTAAAAGTCACCATCATTGTGATGCCACACTTTCAAAAATGAGAGGCATTGACTGGTGTTCATGGAGGGACTCTTGATACTGTGCAGCCAATGGGATTAAATGAAGTTTGCAGTTTTGCATCATTCCTCTAAGTTTTAGTTCCTTGATTCAAAAATGTATTTCCTTGATTTACCTGTTCTCTTTTTAACAATTTTAACTTGATTTTATACCTTCTTTCACTTATCTATTGTTATTTGTTACACAATAAAGATTTTGTATTTGTATATATATAAAATATTCTTGATGTTTTTCTAACAACTATTGTGACGGTACAGTGTAAAATCTTAATTAGCCAGAAGATTAGATTTGTTAATCCAAGAGAAATACCTTATTGCGTTTTATTACAGATTGCTGGCTGTGTTTTATTAATGTTCTGCTTGCTCGTCAGTTTATGTACACTACTTTAACTTGTAAAGTGTCCAGCATTCCACTAATCTCATTAGTATCTCAGGAGCCTCTAACCACTGTTCAAAAATCGTCTAGGCCCTTTGTGTAAGTGTTGAAAGAAGATTCAATGGAGCCTTCACCTCACATGTAGACCCAGGTGATGCTGTCAACCTGAGAAAGATACCTCTACTAATGCACACTTAGCTTTGGCGGGGGGAGGATGAAAGCAGTTCTGCCCATTCAGGGAGCTGAGCTCAGAGAAGCAGAAGGGACATGTGTTTCTGTAGCTGTGAGACTTGAAACAGAGATTGGAGAAAGATTTTACAAGGAGAATGAGAGACATCCTTCAGGACAGCAGATGGATTGCATGGCATGCAAAGGGACACAGATTTGAATTCTATATGATTCTAGCATAAGAGTACGGCCCTGACTGGAAAGATACAGATCTGCTCCATTAACCATCAGAGACACATGGATACATTTTAGGGAGACTAGGGAGGGACGAGGAAGTCAACTGGACCAATGGATATGTTGTTTGGGGTTGCCAGGAGGGACCCACCGGTCACCTGAAACCCATGGAGACATTTGGAGAAGCCAGATTGGCACCCGCCGGTCATCTGGCTCCAAAGAAATTTGTGGAGAGGCCAGGTTGGGACCCTTGGGTCTCCTGACCTTGTACCTTGATGGACTGCTAGCTTCCTAAGCTTGCTGCTACCTCCTCTCTGTGGGGGCCCAACTGAAGAGGGGGGGCCACTGATTGAGGTAGTCGGCCCTGAAAGTCTCCAAAGTCGCAGCTGGTCTATCCCAGGCAGACGGAGAAGGAAGGGTAAGACTGTGTAATGTTGTACCATCTTGGGTATTTGCTGGGACTGTTCTATGTGTTTACTGTCCTCTTTGTGGTTCAATAAAGTATTGCCACGCTGTTTTACCCTCACCCTGTGTTGCCTGAGTAGCGTTACGCCCATTTTGTTTTTCAGTTTTCTGAATAATCTTTGTTTTTTTTCCAGAGCACATATGAAGAAATTCTACTAACATACGAGAGGAATTTTGTCTATTATTATTATAGTCATTTATACATAGTCCTTTTGTCATTGTTAAAACCGTTTTTTCCTTATTATTTTCTATCATGTTTCATTCATTCAGCGTTCTTTGGTAGTTGCGCATGCGCATCTTCGACCAGCAGGTCCTTTTCCTCACCGCGTCTATATCCAAGCCCGGACCGGGACACGTGACCGGATCTCGATCATGTGTTTAGTTATATTTGTTTTACCTGCATCCTTATGACCTATATCAGATGTTATTATTCTCCTGGAATATATGAAATACTGCATCTCCTCCTGCTGTTATTGTCGCCTTAGTGTTTGCTCACTGTGTCTTTTTATATTTAATATTCTTTTGTAAAATAATAAAAAAAAAAATTTGAGCTATAATTTTTTTGTGAATAGTTTGACAAAGTCATTGGAAAAGTACTGGAGGGGAGATATGTTTCACTGAGGCTATAAGCTTCAGTGAGTTGAAACCTAGAAGTTTGCTCCTGCACACTGTGTCTAGGGGTTAATCAGTCATTTTTAATGGACTAGGATTTCATATGAACAACTGTATAGCGGGTGGGAGGCTGTTCACCATATCTCCACCCCAGGGTGTGGCCTGCAATATAAATAGCCAGCCTTTTGAATCATGTGTGTTCAGTATCTGGAGAGGCAAACTCCAGAGAGAGGAGTTTGTGGTTTTGTGCTAATCTGAACTATGTGTTTTGCTAAACCTGAGAGGCCGGACCCCGACAGGTGTAAGGACTGTGCTGTACATTTTCTCTTGCATTGCCGTTATGCCCGAAGGGCTGTGTTTATTTTTATGAACTCTATAATGGTTTATGTCATTTAATAAACCAATAAGAAATTTAAAGAGACAGCGTTCCGTGTCTATCTTCGTGTGCAGCCAAGTGAGCCAATCTACCACAATAGGTTTATCACCCTCATACCAAGCATAGGAGCATGGTTTCACTATGAATTGTGAATCATGGCCATGGGAAGCAGAGCGGACAATCTCTTCCTCCCATTTGTTCGATGACCCCCCACTGAGCAGAGAGTCTGCAGCCACCTCCTTTGATGTGGTCAGTATGAATGTGAAACAACAGGTTTGTGTGGTTACAATTTTCTGTCCCTTTCTAAGTAGGCTCTTCCTGACTTCAAAGCAACGGTCAATTCCACATGGCCAATATCCCAGCCTTTCAAGGTCACATTAAAAGATAAGAATATTGGGATATCAGTAACAGGTGTAGATTCTATTGATATGGGAGACATATTTTTGGCATTGTGATGCAGTGCTGAACGCAACACATTCACTTGTGTTACTGTGCGACCTGCCCATTAGGCTAAAATTATTATCGGCCAGGTGGGTAGAGTTGCATATGAAATGTCTCATATGAATGGAAAACTATAATCATAGGAAATATGACGGTAATATCTTCAGCTTGGGACCTCCAAGGTGGGCAAATATCTTTAAAATCAGGGAGCTCATAATTTTTGGTACTTGAACTTGCATCTTATCTACCGGCCCCAATCTGAAGTCACCTGGGAGATAAAGCGTGCTGTAAGAACTACGCCATTTTCTAAATGGAGTGCACCCCTTAACAAGATCTGCGCCATTCCTATGACAACAGGTATAGCAACTTTCTTTTGTGTAATTGTTTTAATTTTTAGGTGACTGTTAGTGAAGAGTGAGCACTAAAATGCTCGAGTGCTCAGGACTCGAATCGAGCAGGTCGGACGATCGGACAGGCTCGACTATATAATGGAAGTCATTGGGAAACTCAAGCATTTTTTCAGAAGACACTAACAGGAGGGCTGGTGGGCCAGGAAAATCGGTTAAACTAATGGAAACAGCACTATAATAGAATGGGAACAGCACCAGGAAGATGCCTGGATGCATCTCTGACTCCCAGGTTGCTGCTGGGAACAATGTTTTCAGAATATTACACAACTTTTACGGACGACAATAAAACATACAAAACTGAAGATAAAATCGATTTTACAGGAAAAAATGTTAGGAAACATTCTTTCCTGTATAATGACTTGTATATGAGGCAAAATTTAAAAGAGAAAAAAAAAACTGCCTCCTCCAACCCTTAATAGCCAGGCCATCCCTCACAGTATTTCCCATCGCCTATGACTACAGTAGATGGAGAAATAAAACCATACTCACCAGTAGTCACCGGTAAATGTCATTTTAACATTTTACTACTTTATCTGGGCATGTGCTCTGTGTGTGACATGGATCGGTCAGACACATTCTGTTTAATTTAAGAAGGAGGGACTCTGAAACTCACAAAGCCTATGCGGGCATTGCAAGAACTGCCAAAAATTAGAAGGAAGAGGGACTCCGATACACTCCTCTGTATTAGATATAAAGGAGGGCCTCATACACATTCTGTCAAAGTTGTTAGGTAGAATCATAAAGCCTATGTACTAAGTGAAAGGGCTGCCAAAAATTAGGAGGGACTGCAATACATCCTGGAAGACATGTAAAGGAGGGCCTCATAAAACATTTTTTCCCATTTTTAAGGAGTGGGACTCCTAGACTGGTAAAGTGTATGCACTTAGTGCAAGGGCTGAAAAACATTTACCCCTGGGTGGGTATACGTATATGTATGTAAGAGAATTGTAGAGGTAGGGCTCATACACATCCTGTAAAAATTATGAAGGAGGGCATCATACACACAAAAATTAAGAGCATGATGACACTCTAAAAATTTGGAATGAGGGCCGCCTGGTGACCCTCTAAAAATTTGGTACGAGAGCAGCATGATGATCATAAAAAAAATTGAAGCGAGGGCAGCCTGATGCCCATCTAAGAATTTGGAGAGAGGGCCACATGATGACCCTCTAAAAATTTTTAGTGAGGGACGCATTATGACCCTCTAAAGTTTTGGAGCGAGGGCCCCATGATGACCCTGTTGATATGATGGAGAAGGACAAGAAAAAGAAGAAAAAATGTACCCTTTTTTGGGTGGGAAGGAGTGCATGGTAATACACCAGAAAAAAAAGGAACATTTGAATTGGCTTTATGTTCCACTGCTGTCATCCGGTGGAGTTGAGAAGTGTGGGCCAATCCAATCCTTGTTCATTTTTATAAAAGCCTGTAAGCATTTTCAGTTGACAGGCGGATATGCCTATCAGTTATTATGCCACCGGCGGCATTAAAAACCCGCTCTGACAAAACGCTAGCGGAAGGGCAGGCCAGCATCTCCAAGGTGTACAGAGACTGCTAATGCCATGTGTCCAGCTTGGATACCAAATAGTTATACGGCACAGAGGAATCACAGAGGACGCTGCTACGGTCGGCTTGGAACTCCTTCACCATCTTCCAAAAATGTTCCCTCCTTGTCAGACTACCCCACGCATCATGGCTTGAGCACTGGGAGGGTCTAATTAAACTGTCCCAGACCTTTGATAGTGTTACTCTGTCTCTGTTGGACCCTCATCTCTCTTCCTTGGCTGCCCAAGAAATTATGACCTCTGCCGCCAGCGTTCGTTGTCAGATGGGATTTTTTGTACTAATTGTTTGATTAAGGCTTTCTGGTATTGCACCATTTTACTAGCCCTCTCCACCGCAGAAAGGAAAGATGGAAAGTTCTCCTTGTAGCATGGGTCGTGAAGAGTGAACAACCAGTAACCAGTGTTGGATGAAATGCGTATAATGCGAGGGTCACGGGAAAGGCAGCGGGACATAAAATCAGCTTTGTGTGCCAGACTCCCAACAGGCAAGACTTCCCTGTCCCCACCAGGATGACTCTCCATCTTCTACTCCTTCTTCCTCTCCTCCTTTTCAGCCCACCCACAAGGAACAGATGGGATGAAGCTGGTGTGGGTAGAATCTTCTGTATTAAGGGGCAACCATCTCCTGTTACTCCTCCTCAGCCTTTTCATTATCACCCAATCCTGCACAGAGAAGATGAGATGAGGTTGGGCTGGGTAATATCAACCTATGTACTTTCTTCCTTCATCTCCACCTGGTCCACATGCAAAGCTTCCTCTTTAATTGTGAGCAGTAAGCGTTTGAGTAGACACAGAAGCGGAATGGTTACACTGATTCTGGAGTCATCACCCTTCACCCTCTTCTGTTGATTCCTCAAAGTTTTGTTGAACCTCACAGATGTCAGACATTCATTCCCACTTGTCAGTTGTTATGCGTCAAGGCTGACCAGAATACAGATGGGCATGTTGTAGCTGGTATTCAACTACATCCCTCTGCGGCTCACAAAGCCTTGCAAACATGTGTAATGTGGAGTTCCAGTGCAGGATAACGTCGCACACCAGTCGGTGAGCTTACACTTGCAACTGCAGCACTGCCAGACCAGCGGCAGCTGTAGCTGACTTGCTGAAATGGACTTGTGGCGTACCTTCACAAGTAGCTCAAACTAATCTGGGTAAGTTTTCAGAAACCGCTGAACCACTATGTTGAGGCATGCATGGCACGTGTGCGAGCTTGCCATAGGCAAATTACTACAAGATGGGGACCAGGATGGGGCATTACTACAAGATGAGGACCAGTTCAAAAGGTTTATAGAAAAAAAATGGTATCACTAAAAATGTCACTTTGTCATGCAAAGAATGCGGCCCCCCCAAATTCAATTCTTTCCCATATGTGGCCCATATACCCAGCTGAGTTTGAGACCCCTGGGTTAAGCAATAGGTCCTACATGTGGTCACTATATCAACCTTATAGGAAATCTCTAGGTGAGGGCTGATATATAGAAAATAGCAGAAATAAAGGAGAAATGTTTACAAGAGTATTCCACAAATAAAGACTCATAGTGGGGACAAACATGGTCTTTCATGAACGCAACCAGTAAGTCCAAGACTAAGCAGCTGGGTATCAGGGATCACACAAACCTGTATGCAACTAGTATTTTCTGTAATGGTATATGTAACCATAAAAGCACTAATCTGTGTCTTACCAAATTTAATCAGGTCCCTGTGTAAGGGAAACCTTATCAAAGAGCCCCTGGTTGTATATTACAGGCCCCAACCAAGAAGAGAACCATAGTTGTGATACAGTAATGGGTATTCAGTTATGGCAGGTAGACTGCCAACTGAGGTGAGGCAGGTAGGAAAGACCTGAGGACATGGGGAGCACGCTCCTATAAACGCCTCCTGAGATGCCTCTAAATTCCTATTGGTTACTGTGAAGACTCGTGGTCTCCCGTAAGAATAACACTACTCAGACAACACAGGGTAAGGGTAAACCAGTGTGGCAATACTTTATTGAACCACAAGCGGACAATTAACAGATAGAACGGTCCCAGCATATACCCAAGATGGTACAACATTACAGTCTCACCCTTCCGCTGGCCCGCCTGGGATAGAACTGCAACTTTGGAACTTTCAGGGCCAACAACCTCAACTAGTAGTCCCCCCGCTTCTGGCCAGCCCCCAACCTAGAAGAGGTAGCAGAAAGTTTAGGAAGCCGACAGTCCATCGAGGTACAAGGCCAGGAGACCCAAGGGTCCCACTCTGGCCTCTCTGAGAGTTTCCATGGGGGCAGATGACCGGCTGGTTCCAATCTGGCTTCTCCGAATGTCTCCATGCGCTATATCTTTCGGCGGAAGTTTCCTTTGTCTGTGACACTATTTAAGTGCATTAATAAACCAGAAATCCCAATTACATCAAAATAAAGGTTGTACGGTCCGATTTCCTGAGATCTCGTTAAAAAAAATCTTAATATGTTGAGTGCAAAAGGCATAGAAGAGAGTTGGGTTTCACGCACAATATCAACTTTCTTTATTTTAGTCAGTGTCTAATACATAAGATTTCATGGTATTGCAGTCTTGTAACAACAGGAGGCATGTAAGGTTTATGGCAGGGCCCGAGTGATACCGTGGCCAATATTCGGCTTCGGGTCATAATTGCAATCATTGGCGCTATGCAATCACAGGGTGCCAATGGGGATAGAAAGGAATCACTCTCCCTCAAATAAACATCTAAATGCTGTAGTCATTATTGACAGCAGCATCTGAGGGGTTTAACCGCTTTATGACATGCAAGTTTACATTGTATCATATGTCGTGTCCCTCCCTGCCTTTGATGTGGGCTTGCAAGCCAAGCCCACATCTTTCCCAGCAGATGATGGCTGAAGTATACAGTCTTCATCTGCCTCTAACAGCTGTGGGTGGAGCAGAAGTCCATCCACTGCTGTTTACATGTTAAATGCTGCGCTCAATCTCAGACTGTGGAAATTTAAAACACTCTGAAGCAGGGAGGTGGGGAGGGAGACAGCTGGGGGTCTGCTTAAGACTCTCCTGTGAAAGGTGTTCATTTGAGACCGTGATTTTGGTTATGCATGCAGTTATGTATAGCACAAACGATCAGATGACAGCAGCATCAAGTCACCTAAGGGACAAATGCAGCTAAATAAAAAATTAGTAAAAAAATATGAAAAAAATAAAATGGTTCAAATCATACCCCTTTTTGCCCCATTAAAAATAAAAGCAAAAAAACCCCAAACCTCACATTTTGTATAACTGCGGTCGCAAAGATATAAAATAACTTAATTCGATCGGTAAACGGCGTAACGAGAAAAGAAAAAAAAAAAACGCCCCAATTACATTTTATTGGCAGCCGCAACATTGCAATACAATGCAACGAGAAGTGATTAAACATCATAGCTACCTTAAAATGGTATCAGTAAAAAAGTAATCAAGGCGCAAAAAAAAAAAAAAAAAAAAAAAAAAAAAAAAAAAAAAAAAGGCCTCACACAGCACCATATCCCTCAAAATAAAAACGTGATGGGTCTCAGAGAATGGCTACTTTTTGTAAAAAAAATAAAAAAAAAGAAGAAGAATTCAGAATTTTTCACCACTTAATTGTAAACAAAAAAACTCTACATGTTTGATATCTGCGATCTCATACTGACCTAAAGAATCAGAATTGCCAGTTCAGTTTCATCATATAGTGAACATGGTAAAAATAAAAAAAAGTTAAGTAGCATGGTCATGAAGGGGTTAACGATTGCAACAGGGCGTCAGCTAGGATTTACAGCCCACACTCTGCTGGTAATGAAGTTGGCTCTGCTTGTGAGCCAGATTACAGCCCACCATGCTGTACATGTATGGCAGAGGTCAGGAAGGGGTTGGAATTTAGACTATAAATTTGCTTATTGCATAGTGCAACCGGACAGGTGGGGGTTTATCTAGAGGGCTGGTGCAGATTTCTCCTGTTTCGTTTGACAAGTGGCAGGAAAGCGCATCATTTATGCTTCCCCACCGCCCCCATTAGAAATGTGCTGTAAAGTCATTGATACATTTCCCCATATTATATTCAATAAAACAGTGCTGGGGAAAGCAATTACAGCTGTATTTACAGTGTGACAGCTTTCCTAAAAATGCATAGCTCAATCAGAACTACAAAAGGCATTACATGCTGTGGGTGATTCAAGTAGTTCACGGCGGTCTTGATGAAGGGTCCTGCTGGAGTTACACGTTTAGGATTCCTGAAGAGAGGTATGCCTCTTAATAAAATAGGAGAGTCTGAAAAGTGGTGTGTGCCTCGCCACAAATCTTACTCCAGTCCAAGAAGAAGGTAAGATTTTCCGCAGCTCATAATGACTGATGAGAAGCCGTCGCCACATCCCTGTCCTGCTCATTTTGGCAAAGCTGGCCAAACTCAGCATGTAAACGTCAAAAGTTGCATTTTTTATTTATTTTTTTTAAAACACCACTCCAACTTTTCGAAGCGGTGTGCTCTAGATGTCTGGAGCAATAGCTTTGTTAAATTGGGGCCTTTGAACGGCTGCTTGGTTTTCTATAAAGATGAGACAAGTTAAAGGACTACCAGACACTGTTCAGCCAGCATTTTATTTAGATTATGATTAAGCATAACTTAACTTTGACTTACACAAAACTGCCTCAAATATGAGGCATTAATGTGAAATGTACAACAGACTCCCAAACTTCTATACAGTATAAAACGAGGTTGTAAAGCCAAGACACTGAATGAAAATATATATAAAAAAAAAAAAAAAAAAAAGTTTACGTAGGGCCAAAGATGCATAATTAAATGAGAAAAAAAAAAAACACTGGACATACAAGTAATCAATATGGTAAAGAAATTATATAAAGAGTACTGCCAAAACACAGTAGAACATTTGACATTTGAACATATCTGCTCAGGACATCCCTATGGAAATTGGCTCCCAAGCCACCAATCTACTTGTACTACTCCTTTACTGCTTGTCTTCTTTCTGCTCGGTATTTTGCTCAGTAGTTCCAGAACCCTCTCGCTCTGATGCCATCTGCAAAAACAAATGTAAGGAATTGAACAGTTAGAATATGTATTTCTAATTAGAAGATTTTTAATACACTACATTAGGCTGGTCTTACAGAAAGCAACTCTATTATTATAGGCTACGAAAGGGACTACGAATTACCATAAGTTCATTAAAGGGGTTGTCCAGAACTATTCTACTGTTAACTCATCCATACAATAGGTCACAAATATGATATGGGTGGGGGTCCAAAACTTGGCACCCCCACCAATCACTATAACAAACTACTCGTCTGGGACCATTAAAGGGAATCTGTTGGCATGTTTTTGCTACCTCATCGGAGAACAGTGTAATGTAGGCATAGAGAAGCTGGATCCAATGATGTATCACTTTGACTACTGGGTGCAGCCGTTCTGACACAGTTTTTAGATTTAGCAATACAGAGTTGAGAAAGCTAACCCCGCCCACACCAGGCTCTACATATACAATGTCCATAGACAGTGAGCTGCCTATAACAGCAGGGGGCATGTCAGACCAGCGCTCACTCACCAGCTAGTCACAGCAATGATAAGCTACTGGTGCTAAAACAATCATTGGAGCTAATGAGAGGCATCACTGCAATCTGTGTTTTAACTCCTACAGCATGCTTTCTACAGATTACATAGCATAAACCTGCTGACAGATTCCCTTTAAGCAATATACAGGGCTGCTGTGTTCTGCCTTGTACATTGCTTTGTTACAGACTCTACATGTGGAGTTTTTACTGATCTCACTGATGACCGAGGATAGGTCATCAATATGTCAGTCACAGACCACCCTTTTTTAAAATACACTGCTCAAAAAAAAAAAAAAAGGGAACACTTAAACAACAGAATATAACTCCAAGTATATCAAACTGTCCACTTAGGAAGCAACAGTGATTGACAATCAATTTCACATGCTGTTGTGCAAATGGAATAGACAATAGATGGAAATTATTGGCAATTATCAAGACACACTCAATAAAAGAGTGGTTCTGCAGGTGGGGACCACAGAACACATCTCAGTACCAATGCTTTCTGGCTGATGTTTTGGTCACTTTTGAATGTTGGTTGTGCTTTCACACTCGTAGTAATACAAGACGGACTCTACAACCCACAGAAGTTGCTCGGGTAGTGCAGCTCATCCAGGATGGCACATCAATGCGAGCTGTGGCAAGAAGGTTTGCTGTGTCTGCCAGCGTAGTGTCCAGGGGCTGGAGGCGCTACCAGGAGACAGGCCAGTACACCAGGAAACGTGGAGGGGGCCATAGAAGGACAACAACCCAGCAGCAGGACCGCTACCTCCGCCTTTGTGCAAGGAGGAACAGGAGTAGCACTGCCAGAGCCCTGCAAAATGACCTCCAGCAGGCCACAAATGTGCATGTGTCTGCACAAACGGTTAGAAACCGATTCCATGAGGGTGGTATGAGGGTCCGACGTCCATAGATGGGGGTTGTGCTCACAGCCCAACACCGTGCAGGACGCTTGGCATTTGCCACAGAACACCAGGATTGGTAAAGTCGCCACTGGCGCCCTGTGCTCTTCACAGATGAAAGCAGGTTCACACTGAGCACATGCGACAGAAGTGACAAAGTCTGGAGACGCCGTGGTCATTTTCAGCATGACCGGTTTGGCAGTGGGTCAGTAATGGTGTGGGGTAGCATTTCTTTGGAGGGCTGCACAGCCCTCCATGTGCTCGTCAGAGGTAGCCTGACTGCCATTAGGTACCGAGATGAGATCCTAAGTCCCCTTGTGAGAACATATGCTGGTGCGGTTGGGCCCTGGGTTCCTCTGAATGCAGGACAATTCCAGACCTCATGTGGCTGGAGTGTGTCAGCAGTTCCTGCAAGATGAAGGCATTGAAGCTATGGACTGGCCCGCCCATTCCCCAGACCTGAATCCGATTGAGCACATCTGGGACATCATGTCTCGCTCCATCCAAAGTCACGTTGCACCACAGACTGTCCAGGAGTTGGCGGATAATTTACTCCAGGTCTGGGAGGAGATCCCACAGGAGACCATCCACAACCTCATCAGGAGCGTTGTAGGGAGGTCATACAGGCACGTGGAGGCCACACACAATACTGAGCCTCATTTTGACTTGTTTTAATGACATTACATCAAAGTTGGATCAGCCTGTAGTGTGTTTTTCCACTTTAATTTTGGGGGTGACTCAAAATCCAGGCCTCCATTGGTTAATAAATTTGATTTCCATTGATGATTTTTGTGTGATTTTGTTGTCAGCACATTCAACTTTGTACAGAACAAAGTATTCAATGAGAATATTTCATTCATTCAGATCTAGGATGTGTTATTTGAGTGTTCCCTTTATTTTTTTGAGCAGTGTATTTTGACATGGAGGCTGCACACACATACCAAGATTTCTGCATAAAATCTATACAATATAGAAACTTAAAGAATCTTTTTTGTTAACCCTTTTAGGTGTCACACATATACAGGAGCTGTAACTCCTCTAGGTAGGGTGGAGGAGTCTGAAAATTAAATGAAAACCCTTTAACGTGAGTATTTGGTGCAATTTTGATGTTGCAGATTTTCTGCACCTATAAGCTAAATTAGGTTACCTGCATTTTTAGAGGGTTTTTTGGCATGTCAGGTTTGAAATAAAGCCTTTTCCTAGTATTTAGCTTTGACAAAACATTATTGATATAGTCATGTGCAGATTACACGTGATTTTAGTACATTTCAGCAGCAGAAAAGCACTAAATAACGCATGGTTCCACAGCTAAACAATTCTATGAGGAAATTCCACACATAAAACTCTGCGTACTCCGAGAAATTTACATTTAGCAGATTTCAAAACACACACCGCTGGGCAGTTTGTGCCACATTATAAAAAAAAAAAAAAAAAAGAAGAAGCACAGTGGGCATGAGATCCCTAGAATTCGCATCCACTTAGCTGGAATTCTAAGACGCTGCGGATTTGCACAGCGAAAATTTGCGGCATCATAAAATTCATTGTGGGAACTTATTAAACATCGTTTAAAATCAGGGATTCTCACTCCCAGTCCTCAAGGATCCCCCTAAAGAGTAATGTTTCCAGGATTTCTTTAGTAATGCACAGGTGATGGAATTTGTGCATATTTGCCATCTCTGCATCAGTCTAAGCTCCATCTATCAAAATATAAAATTTATCCCATATGAAATGCCAGAAGTGATGATGATTTTCAGTCACTGCACCTCAAATCTCCATCATCTGAAAAATAAAGCTAAGAGTCTCCAAAAAAATAACAACACAGGCCAATTAGAGAACATGCTGTGGTCCTGGGTTCAATCCTACCAAGACCAACATCTGCAAGGAGTTTGTATGTTCTCCCCGTGTTTGTGTGGGTTCCCTCCGGGTTCTCCGGTTTCCTCCCACTCTCCAAAGACATACTGATAGGGAATGTAGATTGTGAGCCCCAATTGGGACAAGTGCCGATAATGTCTGTAAAGCGCTGTGGAATTAATGGCGCTATATAAGTGAGTAAAAAATAAAATAAAATAAAATGTGTCTTGGAAGAAGGGGACAGAAAAAAACAAAACATGCAAAAAATGAAATAATTGGAGACAAGGAAGGGGGGGGGGGGGCACCAAATACTGATGAAGTAGATGCAGGTAAGAGTAAAAGGTCTGTACTAAACTTTGCTGTGTCCACCAGGGACATGAGCAGACAAATAAAGATCCTGGATACATTAGGACACGTCAGGATGGTTACCTTTTTGTACGCAAGTTCAAATAACTTCAGAGAAGCTTGTTGGAGTGAAGATGCAGCCTGCTTGATGCTTTCACCGGTTTCCGTATCTTTTCTTGCCAACAACTCCTTCATTTTGCTAATCTCCTCCCTAAGCTTGTTGCACTGAAATAAAGGACAGTACAGGGTCAGACTATGTTCATACTGCATTACCATTCTATCAGTGGCTATGTTTGAAACCACGGAAAACAGGATTTGGACTCTTGCACTGTTGGTGCCATTGACTAATGATGCAGACAAAGTCACCATTTTTGTCCATATCTGCCTATTTGAGGAGGACACCAAAACAAAGTCAACCATGTCTTGGAGCCCTCCTCTAACCGGCAGCTACGGCCGAAAATCATGTCGGACAGAGCACACAGCAGTTAATGACCATGTCTGTGCAAACATCTGAATGCCGTTTTCCAGAGCTTCAAAGCAAGCCACGATGGAGCAAATGATGTGACAGGGGAGGGGGACAATACTCAACATGGACATAGCCTTAAACTACACAAATATCAAAAAAGTTCAACACATAAAACAAGCACAAACCTCATCTTCTGGCAGCTGGCTTTTGAATTCCTCCATCTTGGATTCTGTGTCATGGATAATGCCTTCTGCATTGTTCACCGCTTCAACACGTTCCTGAAACAGCAAAAACCTATGCGTCAATCAACTGCCATGCAGTATACTAATCAGCCAGAGCACCACCTTGTCAGAACCGCTCAATAGCCATTTATTCTGGAGGCAAGCCCCATTATCTGCCATCTATGAACACATAATGTGGCTGCAAGAGGGGTCTGGCATCTTCCCAGAAATAGTGTACAGATCTTCCTACTAAAACAATGCATCAGAAAGTGACCCACTGTATATTTAAAAAAAAAAAAAAAAAAAAATTATTAACCTTTAAACAATACATATAATATAAAAACAGGTGGACATTTTCTGATGGCATATTCCCACTGAGATAACCCTGCGTCTATTGTAAGCAAAAGCAGCTCCTGCATTGACAGGCTTTGCCCATCGAAGTATCATATGGTTGTCAATCCATTGCAAACCCTGCAGGGTAAAGACAAGGCCAAACAAGGCTTTCTGGAACAGCAGTCATAGATAATCATCCAGTGACTGTGCGAATACTAGCAAGTAGGGTTAGATTTTATTAGAGAAATAAAAAAATAAAATAAATAAAATCTAATACTTGCCTTCCGCCTTCTATCCTCCTCTGCATACTTCTCAGCATTCTTCACCATATTTTCAATATCGTCCTTGCTAAGTCCGCCTGAGGACTGGATAACAACTACAAAAAAAAAAAAAAATAGATATCAGTTATTCAATTCCATTGACAGCCCCACCTCCTCCTCCATCCATCACAAAAGCAGTGGGATAGAAGTGCAATTCCCCAGAGGTTTGTCTTCAGGAAACGTACTCTGCTGCTCACGACCGGTTCCTTTGTCTTTTGCAGATACATGTACAATTCCATTGGCATCTATGTCAAAAGTAACTTCTATCTGAGGAACACCACGGGGTGCTGGCGGAATACCTACCTATGAGACAAAGACACAAGAAAAGAAACAAGTCTTAAAACCTAGGTTTAAAAATGGATGGCCAGAAAATATAAAATTGTGTGGGTCCAACTATCAACACTCCGCAGGTCAGTTATGTAACACCTTCGTCCCCAGACTATTCGTTTTATCATGTGATTCAGTGGAAAGCAAGAAAAAAAATTCCAAGTGAACGAAACTGCAAAAGAAAAAATGCAATTCCACAATTGTTTTGTTTTTTTTTTTTTTTGTTTTTTTTACTTACCATGTTCACTATATGGTAAGAGTTACCTGCCAATATGATTCTCCAGATCAGTACATGTACACAGATTTAAATAAAAAAAACCCTATGCATGTTTGGTAAGTGGTGAAAAAATAATTATTTAATCCTCCCCTTAGGAGACTTGAAGCTGTGATCATCTGATTGCTTGTTATATATAGCAGTGCATTATCACTGCTATGTGTAGCTAAAATCACGATATATGAATACCAGGCAAAGGATCATAATAACACGCATGGGGGCTGTCATGACAACCAATTGGAGTTCTGGGATCAAGTCACAAACATGCCAATGGGAGTGTGGAACGACACGCCGTCCCTGCCGGCGCATGTTAAATGCAGGTTAACAAATATGGGGGAGCGTCTGCTAGAGGCACATGATGGCTGATTAAATGAGCAGTCATATGCAGAGAAAGAAGCAGGCTCGGCGTGCGAGCCCGCGTCAAAATCAGGGCGCTGGCATATGATGCATCAGTACGTCATGGCGGTAAGGAGTTAAAGAGGCTGTGGTGCTTTGGTAAAAACAGCATCTCCTTTATAAATTAGTACATGACATTTAGTTGGTGTTCTGTCTAGCATTACATCTCAGTCCCATCCACTTGCATAAGACTTGCGATTGAAAGCTGTAAGACCAGCAGCATCAGTTCCTAAAAGTACAGATCTGTGCCTGGCAAACAGTACATACCGCACCTCTGATGTGCTGTGGCCCTTTCAAACATCTAATTGGCAGGGATGCATAGCTGAGACCCCACCATTGTAATATTGATGTCCTACCCTAAGGCAAGACCATTAATATTCTTGGTAAAAATCCAACGAGTTTTAAATAATCAAAATATCCTGTGTTTGCAGAGTAAAGGACCCCTTTAACTACAGCCACTTACTAGGGTGAACTGGCCAAGAAGTTTGTTGTCAGAAGCCATTTCTCTTTCACCTTGGCAGACTTTAATTTCCACCTGGGTCTGTCCATCAGCAGCAGTGGAGAAAACCTAGACACAGAACAAATATAGCCTGCGGATCAGATCTCTAGCAATCAAAAACCAGCACAAATGCATCAGCTGTTGCCCATCTTAGACAACCACACTTTCTATACACAGATTTACAAATCTAGTGCGTTGCACAGAGAAAATAAGAAAAAAAAAATACAGTTTCTGCTGGAATGGACTATGGAATTATGCATTACATAGTCACCTATTCATCGGCACAAGGGTCATGTAATACTAAAACGTACCTGCTCGCAGCTTCCTTCAATAACAGCCAACTACCATGCTGGGGTTATCTAGTGGAGACTAGCGGAAATTAAATCCTAATTGTGTAGGGCAGTAATAAATTCTCCACTGCTGAGCATCACATAAGCTAGGAATGGGATACAGTGTGTCTGCATTACGAGGAGCTGAAATTATTTATTAATGGCGTTGTCCGGTCCAAACCGATAAGTCTGCAGTCACTCTGTGTGAGTGCAGAGATATGAATCCCCCCAGCGCACGCACTGTGGGGATTCGTCGGTTTCTGAGCCGGGACCGGAGGGTAAGAGTTATACATACTCCCGACCACAGCCCAACCAGTGGGTGTGGCCTTGCTCCATGCACTTGTATGGAGGCCACGCCTTCTAGTCGACCACGCCCACTGGACAGCTACGTCACTAGTCAGGACGCGGCCTCGCTCCATACAAGTGTATGGAGCAAGGACACTCCCACTGCATGGGCTTTGGCATAATGCATACATACCCTTCAGTCCCGGCTCAGAAACCAGCGTACAGTGCGTGTTCTGGGAGCATTCATAAGTCTGTAGTCACACAGAGCAACTGCAAACGCATTGATTTGGACCAGACAACCCCTGTAAAGGGAAAATCAGTCACCATGTTTTAGCTGTTATATGAGAGCAGCATGATGTGGGTGCAGAGAACTTGATTCCTACCGATGTGTCACTGCTTGCAGTTTTGATCAAAGTCCCTGTATCTGCTGCAGATCTACCAGTTCTCTGAATGCAAAGTTCTGTATAAACCCAATTACACCACCAATTGGCAGCTTTCTGTGTAAACTATGCATAGGCAAAAAGCTGCCAGCAGTGTGGGTCGGACTTCGAAAAAGGATGACTACATGGAACAAGACACCTAGTCCTCTGGTGATAATCTACGGATCAGAAAACCCTGATTTTATTGAAACATCAAGCAGCACAGTAAGTGATACATCAGAATCAGGATCTCGGCCCCTACATCCATTATGCTGCTCGCATATTAAACAGAAAAAGTCCTGCTGACAAACTCTTTAATCATCTTTATTGATAAAGGGACCAAATGCTACAATGAACATACATTTTCTGTATGTTTATGCAATACCATATAGTATTGTAATATCCAAGCACATAGGAAAGCTGTCACTTCCAAGGTTTGTAGCAAATTGTAAAGTATTATTGCATTAATATATTACCTGGCTCTTCTTGGTTGGGATCGTAGTGTTTCTGCCAATTAACTTAGTGAAGACTCCACCTAATGTTTCAATTCCAAGTGACAACGGAGTGACATCCAGCAAGAGAACATCTGTAACATCTCCAGCCAACACTCCACCCTGAATAGCAGCTCCAATGGCAACGGCTTCATCGGGATTAACAGCTTTGCTTGGAGCACGGCCAAACAAGTCTTGTACTGTCTGCTGAACCTTCACAGATCACACAAAAACTGGATTAGGAAATGTACTATCCAGCAAGCAAAGTACACAGCAAAGCCCTGTATACTGACCCTCAAACATATGCAAACATTTTATACCTTTGGCATCCTGGTCATTCCACCAACTAGGAGAACTTCTCCAATGTCACTCTTGCTCACTTCGGCATCTTGCATAGCTTTCTGGCTTGGTGCAATAGTTCTTTTAATTAGATCACCCACAATCCCTTCAAACTGAGCACGAGTCAACTTGATATTCAAGTGCTTGGGCCCTGAAGCATCCATGGTAAGGTATGGCAGATTTATATCAGTCTACAAGGAGAGTAGGGAAAAAACAACAAGGTTTCAGGAAAAACCCTGTATGGCAATCATGCAAGTTAAACAGGGTCCATTTCACTTGCGTGAAAGGCTCATCTATTTAGAGAAAAATGTTTAAAAAAAAAAAAAACACCTGCACGGATGAAGACAGCTCACACTTGGCCTTTTCGGCAGCTTCTCTAACTCTTTGTAAAGCCATGTTGTCTTTCATTAAATCTACTCCAGTCTGGAAGGTTAAAAAAGGGACAGAATATTAATAATGCAAATTAAAAATCATACACTATAGTCAAAAAAGCACACTGCTCCTCCTGCTTATAAGAGCTGACAGGGAGAACCCCATCACAAGCAGATATCAGGGAAACATGCTGAAGCTGCATCACATGGGATAAACTAAGATCGCAGCATGAGGAGACAGCAGATCTAAATTAAGCATTCATCATATTCTGCCAGAACTCAGCATAAGAAGTGCAGTGTGAGGAGGTTATTCCACCTAGTAAAATTTAAGGAATTAAGGGAAATGTAGTCTGCATTAAGACAACCATATGAGTGGGGAAAAGCAATCAACATGGCAAAGAACCTATAAATTTTACATCAAGTATAACAGGTATATACAAGAGACACTGTGGCAGACTCATCAAGACTAGCACAAGCTTGCGCTAAGCCAGTGTTGACAGTACACTGTGCCGAATTCTTTACGAGGCACACGGCACTTAATTCACCGCCTCTACCAAGTGGTTACCATCCTGGCTCCTCCTCAGCGCCACCTATTTCCACGGAGCTGATTTAAAGTGGCGTGAAACCGCTAAAAGTCGCAACATTTTTGCACAATTCTGTGTTGAGCAAAAATGTATATTTTCGAAGCTTTTACGCCACTCCCCCCCCCCCCCCCACTCATGCTTTTGACAATACAGAAAGGGCAGCCACTACCAAAAATCACTAACCTCTCTCTTGAACTGCTTCACAATATGCTGTAACAAAGCTTGGTCAAAATCTTCTCCTCCTAGGAAAGTGTCGCCATTGGTAGATTTCACCTCAAAAACACCTTTCTGAATTTCTAAGATAGAAATATCAAAAGTGCCACCTCCAAGATCATAGACTGCAATGCTATAAGAAAAGCACAATACACACAGATATAAGATGTCGATGGAGAAACATTTGCTCATGAACCAGGCAAGTTATGGAGTATCTGGTACAGGATTTTAAGACCTGTTAAGTACAGGCAGGAAATTAACTTACACTTTATCATCAGACTTATCCAAGCCATAAGCAAGAGCAGCAGCAGTTGGTTCGTTAATGACCCTCAAAACATTAAGCCCAGCGATCTGCCCAGCATCCTTAGTTGCCTAAGAATAAATATGTGGTCATCACTAGTGGGTATACAGTAATCACATAGTAGACAATTCTATAAGTCTGCACTCTATTCCTCAGCAATTTCTGCCGGTTTTAAAAAAAAAAAAAAAAAAAAAAAAAAAAAAAACAAGGATTACAGCGAAATAAAATAAGAGCAAGAACTGATGATCAATTACCAACCTGACATATTAACCCCTTAAGCCCCGCGGGTGGTTTGCACGTTAATGACCGGGCCAATTTTTACAATTCTGACCACGGTCACTTTATGAGGTAATTACTCTGGAACGCTTCAAGGGATCCCCCTGATTCTGAGATTGTTTTTTCGTGACATATTGTACTTCATGATTGTGGAAAAATTTCTTCGATATCACTTGCGTTTATTTGTGAAAAAAATGGAAATTTGGCGAAAATTTTGAAAATTTTGCAATTTTCAAAATTTGAATTTTTAAGCCCTGAAATCAGAGCGATATGTCACACAAAAGAGTTAATAAATAACATTTCCCACATGTCTACTTTACATCAGCACAATTTTGGAACCAAAATTTTTTTTTGTTAGGGAGCTATAAGGGTTAAAAGTTGACCAGCGATTTCTCATTTTTCCAACAAAATTTACAAAACCATTTTTTTTAGGGACCACATCACATTTGAAGTCACTTTGAGAGGTCTTTATGACAGAAAATACCCAAAAGTGACATCATTCTAAAAACTGCACCCCTCATGGTGCTCAAAACCACATTCAAGAACTTTATTAACCCTTCAGGTGCTTCACAGGAATTTTTTGAATGTGGAAGAAAAAAATGAACATTTAACTTTTTTCACAAAAATGTTACTTTAGACCCAATTTTTTTTATTTTCACAGGGGTAACAAGAAAAAATGGACCCCAAAATTTGTTGTGCAATTTCCCCTGGGCACGCAGATACCCAATATTTGGGGAAAAAATACTGTTTGGGCGCACGGCAGGGCTCGGAAGGGAAGGAGCGCCATTTGACTTTTTGATTGTAAAATTTGCTTGAATAATTAGCGGACGCCATGTTGTGTTTGGAGAGCCCATGTGTGCCCAAACTTTGGAGCTCCCCCACAAGTGACCCCATTTTGGAAACTAGACCCCCCAAGGCACCTTTCTAGATGCATAGTGAGCACTTGGAACCCCCAGGTGCTTCACAAATTGATTCGTTAAAATGAAAAAGTGAAAAAAAAAACACTTTTTCATTTTTATGAATCAATTTGTGAAGCACCTGGGGTTCCAAGTGCTCACTATGCATCTAGATAGGTGCCTTGGGGGGTCTAGTTTCCGAAATGGGGTCACTTGTGGGGGAGCTCCAAAGTTTGGGCACACAGGGACTCTCCAAATGCAACATGATATCCGCTAACAATTTGAGCCGACAATTTGTTAGCGGATATCATGTTGCATTTGGAGAGTCCCTGTGTGCCCAAACATTGGAGCTCCCCCACAAGTGACCCCATTTTGGAAACTAGACCCCCCAAGGCACCTATCTAGATTCATAGTGAGCACTTGGAACCCCAGGTGCTTCACAAATTGATTCATAAAAATGAAAAAGTGTTTTTTTTTTTCACTTTTTCATTTTAACGAATCAATTTGTGAAGCACCTGGGGGTTCCAAGTGCTCACTATGCATCTAGAAAGGTGCCTTGGGGGGTCTAGTTTCCAAAATGGGGTCACTTGTGGGGGAGCTCCAATGTTTGGGCACACAGGGGCTCTCCAAACGCAACATGGCGTCCGCTAACAATTTGAGCCGATTTTCCATTCAATTTGTTAGCGGACACCATGTCGCGTTTGGAGAGCCCGTGATGTGCCTAAACAGTGGAGCTCCCCCACAAGTGTCCCCATTTTGGAAACTATACCCCTCGAGGATTTTAGTAAGGTGTATAGTGAACATTTTGAACCCAGAGGTACGGCACATTATTTGTTTACATTAGGTCATCATATTGAATAAGTTGTCATTATTCTTGAGCGCAAGTGCTCGCTACTTGAGTTTGCATCGGGTACTCAGGTATGCACCATGTACAGCGTGTGCTCGAGTGATATGCTCGAGTCCCTGCTCCGCATGTTTCACGGTTATTAGACACCCAAAAAAAAACATGCGGGGATCGCTCGTGCATGGCAGGCAATCCCCGTAAAGTTTTTTGGCCGCGAAGCATATGGGGCAGAGACTCGAGCATGTCACTCAAATACCCACGATACTCAATGCATACCAGAGCACCCGATGCAAACTCAAGTAGCGAGCACTTGCTCTCAACACTAGTCGCCATATCGTCATCTTTTTTTCTTACTTTTGAAAAAAATCCCAACCCCAGCCCTAACCCTAGCACAACCCTAGCCCCAGCACAACCCTAGCCCCAAACCCAGCCCTAACCCTAGAGTTTATTTTTGACGCCGTTCCTTGTGCGGTATAAGTGATTAGACGACTTTATTCTTCGGGTCGGTGTGATTACAGCAATGCCAGAATCATATGGGGTTTTTATGACTGACAGCTGTCACACACTAAAAGACGCATTTTTTGTAAAATCTAGTTTTTGCATCGCCATATTTTGAGAGCTATAATTTTTCCAGATTTTGGCAGACAGTCATGTGACGGCTCATTTTTTGCGGGATGACTTGACGTTGTTATTGGTGGCATTTTCAGGCACGTGACATTTTTTGATCGCTTTCTATTCCGATTTTTGGGAGGCAGAATAAACAAAAACCAACAATTCAGGAATTGTTTTTTTTTTTTTTTTTTTTTTTTTATTCTGTTCCGCGTGTGGTAAAATTGATGAGGCAGCTTTACTCTTCGGGTCAGTATGTTTACAGCGGTACCACATTTGTATCATTTTTCTATGTTTTGGCGCTTATACACAATAAAAGCTATTTTATAGAAAAAAATATTTTTTAGTATCGCTTTATTCTGAGAGCTATAACTTTTTTATTTTTCGGCTGATGGAGCTATATGGCGGCTTGTTTTTTGCGGGACGAGATGACGTTTTCAGCGGTATCATTTTTATTTATATGCGTCTTTTTGATCGCGTGTTATTCCACTTTTTGTTTGGCGGTATGGTGATAAAGCATTGTTTTTTGCTTGTTTTTTTTTTTTTTTTTTTTTTACCGTGTTCACTGAAGGGGTTAACTAGTGGGACAGTTTTATAGGTCAGGTTGTTCCGGACGCGGCGATACCAAATATGTGTACTTTTATTGTTTTTTTTTTATTTTTTTTATAATATTTATTGATGGGTACATTATATTTTTATTTTTGGTGTATTATTTTTTTTATTTTTTTATAATATTTTTGCACATTTTTTTTTTTTTTTTTTTTTCCACTTTCACACAGTTTATCCACTTTATTACTTTGTCCCACTCTGGGACTTTCACTTTTTTTTTCTGATCGCCTGCATGGCACAGGAATGGAGCACCATCCCTATGCCATGAAGGCTGTCAGAAGTGCACAGTGTGAAGATTGCTTGGAGATGCACTGCGCATGTCCAAGCAATCTTCCTGCTCTCTGGTGACCCGGATGTTGTCATGACGACATCGGGTCGTCATGGCAACACCCGGGAAGCCTTTGCAGACTGCGCTGGAAGCCGGAAGAGGAGGTGAGTATCGGCGATCACCTCCCCTTGCCCCCGCAATGCCGCGATCGACTTCGATCGCAGCATCGCGGGGGTTAATGTGCTGGGAGCGGTGCGTAACCGCTCCCTGCACATTGTCACAGCTGACACCCGGTACTATCAGCTGACACCCGGCGGCGATCGCGCCCGCACAGCCTGTGTGCGCGCGCGATCGCGATGACGTACTAATACGGGTCTGGCTCTTAAGTCCCAGGGCACAGACGCGTATTAGTACGTCAGATGTTATTAAGGGGTTAAAAGCCGGTCTCCACATTTTTAACATTTAAGACCTTTTCCAGTTTTTGTTCTAGAATATCTTTTGTACAGGATTCCGGTCCATGCTAACGACAGCCTAGAATAATTGGGTGGTCTGCCCCTGTGCCCGCCAAGCTTCACCAATCAGCAGGTATCGGCATATCACCAGTTACTTAACATGTTTATTTGAAGGAGCTTAAAGTGTTTTTCCCTGACGACACACGATGCATTATTAACATAAACCATAGGAAAGGGCAAGAATAAATGGTGCTCTACCGCCCAGTGTAGACTTACCTGCCTTTGGGAGTCATTGAAATAAGCAGGAACGGTAATTACTGCATTCTTTGCTGTATGACCCAGATAACTTTCTACAAATAGAAATATATAAAAAAGGTGTCACAATTTTTTTAAGTTGAATATAGTTGAGAAGTACATAGTGGCATGGATTTCTGCAAACGTACTAAGTGACAAAAGCTACATAAAATTATACACCTTCCCATCCACAAGCTTTATTCCATTGCACCATCTCACCAAAATACAGGTCCTTGACAGTAGTCCCCAATATACGTAAACCTGCAGTCTATGGTTTACCACCACGTTTATGAATCACAAGCACAGCTGGAGTAAAACAGCATGGCAAGATCTAGTCTATTCACATGGGAAGGTGACATATCTCTCTGCAGACAATATTTTAAGGGGTATTCCCATCTACAAGATCCTATCCCAATATGTAGTAGGTGTAATAATAAGGTTAGTAAAAACTTCCAATTAGCAAATCAGAAGAATTATACTACATTTACAGGTTGCTTACCCCTTGTGCAGGGCATTGCAATAGCTTAGGTATCCATGTTTATGACCACTCATACAATAACAGTTATTTGTTAGTGGTCGTAACCATGGATACATAAACTACTGCAATGCCCTGCACATGGGGTCAGCGACATAGCAAAATCAGAAGAACTACACTACATTTCTAATTTGAGGTATTTTCTAATAGTATTATACCTACTACATATTGGGATAGGATCTTGGAAATGGGAATACCTCTAACTTTCCAGCACAGACATCGCCACTTTAGTCCACGGCTGTGCCAGACTTTACAAAACTACAACAAAAATGAAAAAAAAACCAGGCTACATACAAATATCCAGGAGAAACTCACCAGCAGTCTCCTTCATTTTCACAAGTACAAATGCACCAATCTGACTGGGAGAGTAAAGCTTTCCATGTGCTTCTACCCAGGCATCTCCATTAGATGCACGGACAATCTTGAATGGAACGTTTTTGCTATATTAAAAAAAATAAAAATATACATTAATAAATGGAGTAAATTGCCCTAGATTAAACGGCACATGCTGCTTAATAAATTTGACACATTTTGGACTGTACTAAAGTGCGGCTGGTTTCACAATTTGGGCCATTTTATGGGTTAAAAGCAAGTCCTTCACAGCAAAATGCATTTTAAACTACGCTAGCTTAACAGTGATATAAGGGACTTAGCCCCTATAAAAATCATACTAGCATTATACTTGTTAAAGCAAATAGTCTTAAATTGCGTAACTTTTAAGTAAATTGTGACTTTTGGGAGGCCTACTTAATGCCAATGAACAGATTAATGTGGGCCAACACGAGTTTAGGTGCATAAGTCAGCATGGTCTTGCAGAACAATTATACTTGTACATACATGTCTTTCTGAACTTCAGGATCATCGAATCGCCGGCCAATAAGCCTCTTTGTGGCATACAGCGTATTGTTGGGATTTGTTACTGCCTGGCGTTTTGCAGGCATTCCAACCAAGCGCTCCCCATCTGTGGAAAAGGCAACAACAGAAGGAGTGGTCCGGGCACCTTCAGCATTTTCCAGCACCTGCAAAACATAGTCTATTAGGTACCAAACACAGATCAGGAAGAATGACTAGTAATAAAGTGTAGATCAAGCCTGCGCCGCACGGTGTAACCCACACATCGTTTATCTTACACCGCTCAGATTCCTCCTGTGAACTCACATGGGACATCTAATGTGCCCAATATATGCTCACATGGGACATCGAACGTGCCCAATATATGAAATGATGGTAACCACTAAAGAATAAGTAACCAAGTTATGGAAACACTTCCAGCTTCTCCTCCTAAGAACCAGCTCGTTATAAGGGGGGGGCACCCCGAGTAGTAGGGTCTGCAAATACCATGCACTATTTCACCAGTGTCATGTACAGGAGCCAGTGTTGGGAGAAGCGCTTTATCAGCTGCTCCTATTCCGTACAAGATCTCCCTTCATGGTGCTTAAAGGGGATATCCAGGACTTGTGAAAAACAATATATATGTGCCTAAGCACTAACCGGCAGGAGGCTACTACCTACCTGCCTGCCTGCTGTGCCCTGTGCTGTTCTTTGTTATTCCTGTGTTATTATTTGCGCACATCTTCTAATTTGGTTGGATTATTATTCGATCACAGCATTTATTGTGCTTTTCTGCAGATGTTCTTGTGCAATTTTCTCAATGAAGTGCTGATTATGAGGATTATGATTATTCTTCGTTTATATGACCAGGCATGTTTTCTGTGATATATATGTATTTGCATACTCCTTTCTGTGTAAGCGCATATAAAGGATCAATATACTGATATCCAAAAACACATGTATATATATTCTATGACTAAGGGCAGTCCCACCGGAAACGCTTTCTATTTTTAACTATGGATATCCTTGTTTTTAATGAATAAAATAAATGGAAGTTTTATTCTTCACAAGTATCGATCCTTTTTGCATTTTTACTGCTAGTCGGTGGTTGGATCGTGGTACTGAGGACATAAGCAGTGAGGATTTTCATACCCCCTTTTTGTTCATTTAATGACATTACCTTTGCTTGTTTTCCTTCCATTACAGCGACACAGGAATTTGTTGTACCCAGATCGATTCCAATAACTGCTCCTTTAATTGCTTCAGATCTGTACATCAAAATACAAATGTTAATAGGGAGAATGTAATAGTCACAGTACGTAGTCACACGACTAGAGGGGGGGGGACTCCTGGAGAGCTAATACACAGAGCAGAGCTTAGGCTATGTGCCCACGATGCAGAAATGCTGCAGATTTTTTATGCTTCTCCCTGGCAGGAAAAACGCGTGCAGATTGTACATGCGTTTTTCCCGCCAGGTAGAAGCGTTCGTCAAGCGTTCTTCACATGCATTTCCGCATGCAGGTTATCAAGCGCTTTTCCAAGTGATTTTAGCATCACTTGGAAAGCGCTTGACAACTTGTTCACACTATATAAATCCATGCAACCGGCATAGATTTATATAGTGTGACCAAGTAATAGTTAAAAAAGAAAAAAAAGAATAAGAATGGTAAAAAATAAAGATTATACTTACCTTCCCATGGCCCCCGGTCTCCTTCTCCACTGCGTCCGGTCTCTCGTACGGCTCGCGGTAGTGTGAAAGGACGTTTCATGATGTCATTTTAGTCATGTGACAGGTCAAGTGACCGCTAACGTCAGCAATCGCGTGACCTGTCACATGACTAAATGACGTCATGGAAGGTCCTTTTAGACCATCGTGAGCCGTACAAGAGATAGGACACATCGCTGAGGACACCGGGGGCCATCAGAAGGTAAGTATAATATTTTTTTATTTTAAATTCTTTTTTTTTAAACAGGTACCATGGTACCCGAGTCTGGAGGACATGTAGTGATGCGGATGTTAAGCGATTCAATGCAAGTCAATGTTGGCAATTATGCTGAGTGTCCGCAAAATTAATGGACATGCTGAGCATTTTTAAGCAATGATAATCCGCAGTGGAAATTTCCGTAGCATGTGCACAGCACATGCGGGTTATCATTGGCGAACATGGGGCACGTATTAGGCTGTGTGCCCACGATGCGTTTAAACGTTTCCGCAGCGGCAATTCTGCTGCAGAAACGCTTAAACGCTTGGTAGAAGGTCTGCCATGTTCCCCAATGATAATCCGCATGTGCTGTGTACATGCTGCCGAAATTTCCACTGTGGAAAAAAACGCAGCACTACCAATTATTTTGCAGAAGCACGGCGTTTTCGCCGCCATTGACTTGCATTGGAACGCATGTAATCCGCATCACTGAATCTGTGTGGATGATACCCAGGTTTGGAAAAGAGGAGACTCTCCTCCGGACCCGGGTACCATAGAACCTGTAAAAAAAAAAAAAAATTAATAAAATAAAAAATAAATATTATACTTACCTTCTGTTGGCCCTCAGTGTGCTTGTCTCTGCTTGCCGGCAGCTCGCGGTAGACTAAAGAACCTGCGCTGACGTCATTTAGCCATGTGACAGGCACGCGACCGCTGACGTCGGCAGGTCCTTCAGTGTACCGCGAGCTGCCGGCAAGCCGAGACGCATCGAATAAAGACTCCGGGGGCCATCAGAAGCTAAGTATATATTTATTTTTTTATTTTTTACCATTCTTTCGGTCACACTATATAAATCCATGCCGTTTGCATGGATTTATATAGTGTGACAAGTTGTCAAGCACTTTCCAAGTGATGCTAAAATCGCCTGGAAAAGCGCTTGACAACCCGCATGCAGAAATGCAAGTGAAGAACGCTTCACATCCGCTTGTCCCTGGCAGGAAAAACACATGTACAATCCGCATGTACAATCCGCATGTACAATCCGCATGTACAATCCGCATGCTTTTTTCTGCCAGGGAGATGCAGAAGCGCTCAGGAAAAAAAAAACGGAGCATTTTCGCATCGTGGGCACATAGCCTTACCAAGCGTTTTTTTAAGCGTTTTCGCTGCGGAAATTCTGCAGCAAAAACGCTTGAAAAACAAATAGTGGGCACGCAGCCTTAGAGCAAGGTATGAGACCAAACAGGCATCTTGTGCTTTTCTTCCTGGACACTTTATATATCATATAACCGGCAGATCCCAATAATGCTGCATCTGATGTCTGACTGCAGGATTCTGCAATCGGAGACTGCAATGTAACCCAGGTGTAGTCACCTCTCATGTGTCATGGCATGTTCTTGTGTCCTGGCCCACATTGAACAACCCACTTCCACATGCCCCATTGGCCATTGGTTCTTATAGTAGTAGTGGTGGTAACTGAGTAATACATAGTCTCTGGTGCTTGTTATACTCCCTAGCACCGGGGTGGGGTACTGTACCTGACAATGCCTACACCAAGACTTGCTGAATTCACGTTATGGGGGCGTAGACAACAAACAAGAGTTATCAAAAAGGGCTTCCTTTTTACAGATGAGAAAATATATAGTGTAAAGAAACCAACAAATCCAGGTGATAAACCACTTACGCATAGTTTCTCTTTGACGCCGCTCTGAGCAATTCTTCACTGAAGCCATTGAAACAACCCTGGGAAGAGAAGTCAGAGGCATTATATACAGATATCAGCGAGTCCAGACAGAACGAGCCATGGTGGACAACACAGGCTACAGAAACATTGGACTAGTGGTGTCCTTGTCCCTCACAAAAGTTCTGGAACATTCCAGCCCATCTATACAGTATTAGACATGAACCTGGGGACAAGCTAAGAGAAAAGTAGACATGCAGCTAATGGAAGGTAAGGGTGCTGAAGGGAACAGATAATCAGTGGGGGCTGCAAACACTTCTCATACATTGGTGGCTCAGTGGTTAGCACTGCGGCCTTGCAGCTGTGGGGTCCTGGGATCAAATCCCACCAAGGACAACATCTGCAAGGAGTCTGTATGTTCTCCCCGTGTTTGCGTGGGTTTCCTCTGGGGTCTCCACTTTCCTCCCACACTCCAAAGACATACTGATAGGGAATGTAGATTGTGAGCCCCAATGGGGACAGTGATAATGTCTGTAAAGAGCTGTGGAATTAATGGTGTTATATAAGTGAGTAAAATAAATATCACGTGGTATCACTGCTATAATGGGTAGGAGAGGGATGGGCATAGGGATGGTTGCTTTGGGCGCAAAACTCAAGAAGAAAAAAGGAAAGTGGCAGTGACCACACTAGCGCAAAACATCTGGAGCAGTGCACATGCCCTGGGCTTCTTGATCTCCAGGCGAGTGCCATTTTGAGCAGTATTGGCATCACATGACATAACTACAGTTTAACACGTGGAAGAGCAGCACGCCATAGAGGCCCTGTCCCACCACTGTCCATCCTGCTGGCCGGGGTCCTGACACACAGCGCCATCACTGATTGCGAGTCAGGGACTCAGATTAGGAAAGTATAAACTCATTCTTTTTTTGTGCAGGTTGGTGTTACTACTTTTAGAGGGGACACAATATTATTTGCTTTAATGTGAATCTGTTGGAACGATCCACCCCTTCCACGCTGTTTATATGGCCATGTTACTCTCTGAAAGCTAATACATCCATACCTTTACTGATGCAATCTTTTGTTTGAAAACTCAAAAAGGACTGTCATTCACATGCAAGTGAGGAGTAAGTGCTCTGGGTGTGATTGGAGCCCTTCCCAAGCCGCTGCCTATATTCCCTGCCCAGCCCAATCCTCCTCTGCTTCACCAACAGCTCACCTGTTTGCCAGTCAGTCAAGAGGAAGGTGGGGAATAAAGCCAGGAAAGCAGCAGCTTGGTAAGTGCTCTGATCACACCTAGAGCACTTAGGCCTCATTTGCATACGCTTTAAAACAGTGATTTTTTTTCTCAGTTCATGGAGCAACAGATCATCAGTAAAGGTGTGGATGACACCGTCTCAGAGTAACCTGGCCCTACAGAGCGAGGTGCATTGCTCCTTTAAAAGATGCAATACTTGTTTGGGACACTGCCACTCCACATTACATCACTGTGCACTGCCACATAGGACGTGAATCAGCCATGGTGCTGGATCTTGGAGAGGGCGCCCCCTACAGCCCGTATAGTATGAAGGACCTTGAAAGGGAATAAAACTAGGTAAAGCACTGAGTGAGTGCTAGATTCTTTAATCTGAGAGCATAATAAGGACCCACGTATTCAAGGTAACATCGCACTGAGCTCTTTTTGGGGATGACCCTAATCTGGACATAAGCTTCCAGGTTTCAGTATAAATTCATCCAATATCAGACATATACCGCTGCTCCCGTAACCCACGTGCACAGTCACTGTTCTTTAATTGTACCAAACAGGAAGGGGCCATATTGGGGTGGAGCCAATTACATCAGCAACGTTCCCAAAAAATGGCTGCCCCCCACGGCTAGGCACATCCAGAGCCCGTGTGCGGGCAGAGGACTGCCCTGTAATTAGGGGGGGGGGCGCATCCAGAGCCCATGTGCGGGCAGAGGACTGCCCTGTAATTAGGGGGGGGGGGGGCGCATCCAGAGCCCGTGTGCGGGCAGAGGACTGCCCTGTAATTAGGGGGGGGGGGGGGGGGGCGCATCCAGAGCCCGTGTGCGGGCAGAGGACTGCCCTGTAATTAGGGGGGGGGGGGGCACATCCAGAGCCCGTGTGCGGGCAGAGGACTGCCCTGTAATTAGGGGGGGGGGGGGGGGCACATCCAGAGCCCGTGTGCGGGCAGAGGACTGCCCTGTAATTAGGGGGGCACATCCAGAGCCCGTATGCAGGCAGATGACTGCCCTGTAATTAGGGGGGCACATCCAGAGCCCGTATGTGGGCAGATGACTGCCCTGTAATTAGGGGGGGGGGGGGGGGCACAGAGCCTGTGTGCGGGCAGAGGACTGCCCTGTAATTAGGGGGGCACATCCAGAGCCCGTATGTGGGCAGATGACTGCCCTGTAATTAGGGGGGGGGCACAGAGCCTGTGTGTGCTGCAATTAGAGGAGACGTCACATCTCACAGTGGGACACTAAACCATTTGCCATTTACATCCCACTAAAGACGAATCCCCTCCATAATAAGAGCAGATATAGCCCCCCCTCCCCCCTGGATGGTGCAATCCCATGACGTTGTGTGTAACCTTGCAGTACGGAGCCAAGGCCGGTCCATTCCGTTGTATAGGGGGTTTCTTCAGTCAGTAGCCCCGTATAGACTGTGCCCTATTCTACAAATGCCGTGGCTGATCGGTCCCTCATACAGATCCGTGTAACGTGACAGAACACAGATGACTGCCGCCGTCACACGTGTGATACGGAGCGGACACGTACCTTCCGGGCCTCGCTCCGGGGCACGCAGGACAGGAGGCGGCTGACGGTTCTGCTGGCGCTCAGCATGATGCGGGATAGACGGAGTGGGTGATACGTGGAGACAGTGCAGGAACAGACACCGGGCACACTGCGCACTTCTAGAAGTATCCGAAACACGTGGGAGTGACCTCAGAGTTCAGGCGACAGGGGACGTCCTCGGGGCTCCGCCTTGGGCGCGTCATTAGATGCCTGTCCAAGAAGCGTCCGCATGACGGAGGAAACGGAGTGTAAGGGGGCTACCGGGAAAGGGAGAACGGGCTCTGTCGTAGTGAGGAGAACGCCCGAGACATTCTGAGCCCAAAGACGAGGGCTAGTGCGGTCCGACAGATGTCCATATCAGCAGGCACCGGTAGGACAGCCCGGCCGGGTCCTGCACAGGGCCAAGCTGTCAAGGTTATCGGGGACAGGAAGTGAAACGATCTGCGCGAGCGTGGTGTGCGGGTGATGCCGGCAGTCAGTGACGGGCAGCGGCGCCTGCGGCTGAATACGGGGCCTCAGTGCAGCCGATGTGTCATTACTGCACATAGGGGTGGTCATTATATGTGATCACATCGTGCCTGGCCATAGTGTACCCGCAATACCAGGAGCCCTCAAGTGCTACTGATCCAAGCTGAAAGAGGGTGGGTGTCCGACCGCAGAATATGGCAGCACGCTGGCTCAGTGGTTAGCACTGTAGCTTTACAGTGTTGGCTTCCTGGTTTCAAATCCCACTAAGGAGTTTGTATATTATCCCCGTGTTTGCGTGGGTTTCCTCCGGGTTCTCTGGTTTCCTCCCACACTCCAAAGACATACTGATAGGGAATCTAGATTGTGAGCCCAATGGGGACAGTGCCCATAATATCTGTAAATTGTCTGAATTATAAAGCGCTGCTGAATATGTTGGTGCTATATAAATAGATTATTATTAGGGTGGTAGTGCATATGGCTGACCACCAAGCCATTCATTCTCTGTGGCTGCTGAGCTCTGCTCTCAGTGTTCAGCCCCTTATCTGTCCTGTGTGTACGTGATAACGTAGTGACCGGATGACCCCCTCTCACCTAGAATCTCACTGATCTATATGTGGCTGCAGCCAATCACTCAGGTCAGTGATGCAGCACTCACTTAGGTAGATACGAGCTGATTGCTGCAGCCCAGTACATAAAGCCTGACTGGGAGCTGCGGAGCCTGAGATCTGGGGTAACTATAGGTTCTTTTACTGTATACCTTTTTCTTGGAAAACCCCATTACATTTCAGCAGTCCTGTGAGAAGCCTTGGCCGTATTCCCACTAGCCACTGTCCTGTGCTGAGAAAGGGCATGATGCAATGGCGTGTAACCGGTGAGGGAGATGCCTGCAGTATGTGCTCACAGTTACTCCGGTTCCTCACTGAGTCACCGTGCCTTAATAATAAAGAGGGGAAAAGCAAATATTCTGGCAACTGCCGCCCTCTTCTATCTAGTGCTGATGGAGGTCCCAGCCAGGGTCCCAGTGGGCTCCTCTTCACCTTTTTCTCTGCTTGGCTTCTAAGAGCTATAACCTTTTTATTTTTCTATCGATGGCTGTATCAGGGCTTGCTGTATTGGGGCCATGCATCTTTCTGATCTTTTTTATTTTCTTTTTATGAGCCATTCTGCTGGGTTGTTTTGTTCCAGTGTTCATTGTATGGTGATATCACAGTAATACATAATATAGTGACCAAAAGAAAACGGAGAAAAAATTCCAGCGAATTATAAATCCTGTTATTTTGCAGATAAAACTTCACATTTCTTTAGTCAGACCATGACTAAGGTCTGAGAGCTGAAACATGTTGGTCGTGTTCATATCCGTGGCCTGTACTATGTATATACTATTTTAACCATCTAAATAAATGATCGTGTATATATCAGCCTTGGCCAGGGTGTTTCTGTGCGATTGTCCATTCCACTGATGCCAGACTACAACACAGCAGGTGAACTGACTTTCCTTTCCTTGTTCTGCAAAATAAAACAATGGTGTCATGGATAGAGTGTCTGAAAAAGGTTAGTATAATACCCATATGATGTGGTGAATAAATAGATATATTTAGCTATTCGGCATAGTGACTCTCAGCAAGTCTGACTGACCACGATATGTAGGTGAGAGAAAGATATATGTAGTCACATACTATGATGTATGACTAACTGTGGGCTTTATTATATGATATCAAACAATTAAAGTTTAGTACATGATGTTCTGTGATGCAGCGCCTTTCAATGCCCGACGCGCGTTTCACCATGGATTCCTCCAAGGTCAAAAGGGGTTGTTTTACATTCATCGCTATATTATGTATTCCTGTGATGTCATTTGTTCATCAGGTTACATACACTTCCTATCAGATCTGCAAGCAGATTTATTACCTTTCTGGATGCATTCCTCCAACCTTATGTACCTCATTGGGCACCATTTTTAGATGTTGTCATCCACTATTTTAACCCCTTTACCACCTTGGGTTTTTGCGTTTTCGTTTTTTTTCTCCCTGTCTTCCCAGAGCCATAAGTTTTTTTTTTATTTGCAAAAAAAGAAGTGCAATTCCACATTTGTTTTTTGAGTTTTGTTTTTTACCATGTTCACTAAATGATTCTCCAGGTCATTATGAGTTCGTAGATACCAAACATGCATAGATTCTTTTTTTTTTTTTTTTTTTTTTAAGTGGCAAAAAAAAAAAAGTCACCATTTTCCAAGACTCCACTTTTCGTGATCTGGGGCCGGGTGACTTCTTATTTTTTGCGCGCCGAGCTGACGTTTTTATTGATGCCACTTTGGGGTAGATACAATCTTTCAATTGCATTGCATTGTTGCGACAACAAAAAAAAGTAATTCTGCCGTTTTGATTTTTCTCGTTACGCCGTGTACCCATCGGATTCATTTTTTTTTTTTTTTTTTTTATATTGATCGGGCGATTCTGAACGCTGCGATACCAAATGTGTATTTTGTTTTTGCTTTTACATTATTTTATTTTGAAAGGGGGGTGATTTGAGTGTTTTTTTTACATTTTTAAAAACTTGTTTTTCCTTTCACTTTTTACTGGCTTCAATAGTCTCAATGGGAGACTAGAAGCTGCAATCATCCGATCGCCTGTGCTACAACCAGCAGGGCTTCAGCCCTGCTGCGTGTAGCAAAAATGCTCACTTGCTATGAG
The DNA here is from genome assembly GCF_046119375.1 of Phyllobates terribilis. Classification (NCBI taxonomy): domain Eukaryota; kingdom Metazoa; phylum Chordata; class Amphibia; order Anura; family Dendrobatidae; genus Phyllobates; species Phyllobates terribilis. The sequence continues at coordinate 51,647,209 of NW_027362770.1, read as the reverse complement.
CACCGGCCGCTGGGCGGCGCTCATAGCATCCCGATGATAACCTCAGGGGTCTCCTGCAGACCTTGGGTTGTCATGGCAACCCATTGGTGAACCATGGTCATGTGACACAGGCGCCGATGGGCAGGATTAGTGACACACTTCTGGCACATGCATGTCAGAGTTTGATAGCCAGTTTAACATGTTAACAGCTGCGTTTGGATCGCGATTCCACCCACTGCTATTAGGAGCACATGTCAGCTGTACAGATCAGCTGTCATGTGCACGAAAACATGCGGGCTCAGCGCCGGAGCCTGCATGTAACGGGGTTAATCATGTTTGTATTGTATTCTTGATAGCCTGACTAATAAAATTACTTGATTAAATATATATGCAGTCACCTTTTCTAGGGTTTTGTTCATATTTTGCTCTTTTGACTGCAGTCGTGGTCATTACTTGTTAAAGGGAAGGTGCCATAAAAAAAGAGAGAATTTCAACAATTGAAAAAATGTAAAAAAAAACAATACTTAATATTTCATTTAATTTAATGAAGTAAAATATGAAAAATAATAATTAAAAAGGTTTGTTATTTCCACTTTTAAACACTAGGGGGAGCAGCTGCTGAAATTTGCCATGAAAACCCAGTGTACAGCTAGCTCACATTACGACTGCAGTAAATGGGGGCTGGATCTGCTCACATGTGTGTGATGCCGCTCCTCTCCTCCCCTTCTGGGTTTGTAAAAGGATAAGAGGATGAAGTTCAGGATCACATGGTGGAGCCATTTTGTTGGAGACTGACAGTAATACTGACAAGTACAGTGTCACCGAGGACAGCCGGCAGCATCGATTCTGTTAGTGCTGCTCGCTGTATCACAAGCTGGGGATAGATACATTGAATTTATCACATGCTGCGATTAGATACACTTATAGTAACACACTGGGATTAGATATTGAGCTCAGCGGACTGTATCACACAGGATGGGATTCGATACGCAGTATCTAATGTATGACCCCTGCTCTGGCCACCACATTACTACTCCCATAGAAGTGGACAGAGCGGGGTCACACATGACACCACTGCTGCTATGGAAGTGGACGGAGCAGTGTCACATTACACTACTGCACCTATAGAAGTAGCAGGGTCACACATTACACCACTGCTCCCATGGAAGTGGATGCAGTTGGGTCTCGAGTTACACCACTGCTCCCATGGAAGTGGATGGAGCGGGGGTCACACGTTACACCACTGCTCCCATGGAAGTGGATGGAGCGGGGTCACACGTTACACCACTGCTCCCATGGAAGTGGATGGAGCGGGGTCACACGTTACACCACTGCTCCCATGGAAGTGGATGGAGCGGGGTCTCGCGTTACACCACTGCTCCCATGGAAGTGGATGGAGCGGGGTCACACGTTACCCCACTGCTCCCATGGAAGTGGATGGAGCGGGGTCTCGCGTTACACCACTGCTCCCATGGAAGTGGACGGAGCGGGGTCACACGTTACACCTCTGCTCCCATATAAATTTCATATTACACTTAAACGCCATCAAATGCAAATGGCAGCCCCCAGTGGCTGAAATAAAATTAATAAACAATTAAAGTGGTACATTTAATCTTGTATTAAAAATAATTGATTATATAATTAATATAAAAATTAAGGCACCTTCCCTTTAAAGTGGCTCATTCGGCTGGCCTCTACTCTTGATTAGCTGCTAGCACCTGAACTCTGCAGCGGATTAGTGGTCTTGTCCAGCACTTACTATTACATAAGTGTGTCGGGCACTAGCTGCAGCTCAGCATAATGGCTTGTGAACAAAGGCCAGCAGGGACCAAAGCCTACTCTGGATTGCCATTAAATGAAAGTTGTAACTTGACATTTTGGAAAATTCTCTTTAACCTGATGTTTTGTTGCCAGGATCTCTTTGCGCCCTAGGTGCAATGCCTACTTGGGCTTATTCTGCATCATTTCAAACCCCCTCTGCTTTATACTTAGTTAAGCTATCATCTGACAAGTGAATCGCTATCTAGTGCCTCTATTATAGTCTACAACAATTGAGCAAATTTACCCAAATTCCCTAAAGCTGCATTTACACTGAGAAATTAAAGAGTTTATCCTGTCTAAAATGAAAAGTTTGCAGTCACGCTTTGTGTGAGGATTCACCATTCTCTGCCCAGGGAACGGCGGTCAGGTATGTGATATGCATTCTCCTGGGAAGAACCAGCCTAGTCCGTGTGGCTTTGCTCAATACACTTGCATTGGGCAAGGCAGCGTCCACTAGATGCCCGCGCCCACTAATACGTGTGTATTGAGTGAGGCCGTGTCCACTGGAAAGGTTCTTCCCATGAGCATGCATATCACATACCTGACCGCTGTCCCTGGGCAGAGAATGGTGAATCCTCACAGTGCGTGCGCTGGGCAGGTTCACAAGTCTGCAGTCAGTCACGCAGAGTGACTGGAGACTTTTCATTTCAGACCGGACAACCCCTTTAAGAATTAGGTTCTTAAGAATACTGTAGTACAGATTGCTCAGTGTGCTCTGTTAACCGCAGTCTGCCTCTGTAAGCAGGCTATTAAATCGGTAAAGGTTTAATGCCACTGAACGGTCTCTATAAACGGGCCCTTACTCTTAGGACTGATTCTCTAAGACTAGCATTCTGTAGTCCTGTCTTAATAAAGAGAGCGCAGATATGCCAAATTCATTAAGAGGCGAGTGTTTCTTGATAAACTTGTGCATCTTCCAACTGCGATTTTCCTCCCCCAGAAATGCTACTCCAGCCAGGGGCTTGCATAATTTACAACCAATTATGATGAGTTTATTGGGTGGGCTTGTCCCCGCCCCTGCTCTGCCCAACTTCTAAAAAGTTGGTGGCACTGGCATAAAAATGCCATAATTAATGATTAACCCCTTCGCAACCTTGGGTTTTGTCGTTTTTGCTTTTTCGTTTTTTGCTCCCCTGGTTCCCAGAGCCATAGCGTCTTTATTTTTTGGACAATATGGCCGTGTGAGGGCTTATTTTTTGCGGGACAAGTTGTACTTTTCAACGCCATTACTAGTTTTACCATATCGTGTACGGGAAAACGGGAAAAAAATTCCAAGTGCGGTAAAATTGCAAAAAAAGTGCAATACCACAGTTGTTTTTTATTTATTTTTTTTACCACGTTCACTGAATGCTAAAACTGACCTGCCATTCTTATTCTCCAGGTCATTACAAGTTCGTAGACACCAAACATATATAGGTTATTTTATATTTAAGTGGTGAAAAAAAAATTCCAAAATTTGGTAAAAAAAAACAAAAAAAAAATAGCTCCATTTTCCGAGACCTGTAGCGCCTCCATTTTTCGGGATCTGGGGCTGGGTGAGGGCTTATTTTTTGCGCACCGGGCTGACGTTTTTATTGATAACATTTTGGGGTAGATCCGATGTTTTGATCGCCCGTTATTGCATTTTATTGCAATTTAGCGGCGACCAAAAAACGTAATTCTGGCGTTTAGAATTTTTTTTCTCGTTACACCGCTTACCGATCAGATTAATTCTTTTTTTATATTGATAGATGGGGCGATTCTGAACGCGGCGATACCAAATATGTGTATGTGGGGTTTTTTTTTTTATTTTTTTTTAATGGGGCGAAAGGGGGGTGATTTAAACTTTTTATATTTTTTTTTTATATTTTTAAAAACATTTTTTTTCACTTACTGCATACTTCAATAGTCTCCATAGGAGACTAGAAGCAGCAGTTGTCTGATCGTCTCTGCTACATACAGGGGACGAGCAGATCCCCTGCATATAGCAGAAATGGTCCTGTGCTATGAGCGCCGACCACTAGGTGGCGCTCATAGCGACAAGATCATGACAACCACAGGCGTCTGCTGCAGACCCTGGGTTGTCATGCACGCCCATCGGTGACCCGCGATCACGTGACGGGGTCGCCGGTGGGCGGGGCTTATGTCGCGCAACCCGGAAGCGTGCGTTAAATGTCGCTGTCGGAGATTGACAGCGGCATTTATCATGTTAACAGCCGCAGGTGGATTGCGATTCCACCCGTGGCTGTTGCGGGCACATGTCAGCTGTAAGAATCAGCTGACATGTGCTCGGTTCAGTGAGGGCTCAGCGCAGCAGCCCTCACTGAACGGGGGGTACGCAAATGTGCGTACTAATACAGCATGGGCTCTAAAGGGGTTAATCAGCGCCTTAGCTTATACCCAAACTAGACAGTTTTAAAATACTTAGAGTGCGTGTACACTAATGCCAGAAGCCTCACCAACAAGATGGAGGAATTAGAATTAAGATTGTTGGAAGAAAATTATAATATAGAGGGGATAACAGAGACCTGAAAATGTAGGGTCCTTGTGGGTGGAGATTAGGGGAGGAAGAGAGAAAAATAAATTACTGATAGGGGTTTGTTATAAGTCTCCAAATATAATGTAAGTAACAGAAAATATCCTCATAAAGCAAATAGATGAGGCAGCGAATCAGAGAGAAGTCATTATTATGGGGGACTTCAACTACCCTGATATAAATTGGGGAGCAGAAACCTGCAGGTCCAGCAAAGGAAGAGGTTTTTGACAATAACGGAAGACAATTACTTCTCACAACTGGATTAGGACCCCACCAGCAAGCAAGGCAAGCACTGCTAGACCTAATATTAACCAATGGGCCAGACAGAATGTCAAATGTATAGGTTGGCGGTCACTCGAGTAATAGTGATCACAAAATAATAAGCTTTTAGGTGTCTTTTAACCCCTTCACCTTGCGATTTTTCATTTTTGCGCTTTCTTTTTTTTCTTTCCATCCCAGTGCCATAACTTTTTTTATTTTTCCATCAGTATGGCCGTGGGAGGGGTTGTTTTTTGCAAGACAAGTTGTATTTTTGAATTGCGCTATTGATTTTACCATTTAGTGTACTGAAAAAGCGGCAAAAAAATTCCAGGTCCGGTGAATTTACAAAAAAAAGTGCAATTCCACAATTTGTTTTTTTTACCATGTTCACTAAATGCTAAAAATGTCGCCATTTTTCAAGACCCCTAGCATCTCCATTTTTTTGGGATCTGGGGCTGGGTGACTGCTTATTTTTTGTGCCGAGCTGACCTTTTTATTGATACCATTTTGAGGTAGATATGATGTTTGATCGCCTGTTATTGCATTTTATTGCAATGTTGCAGTGACCAAAAAACATAATTCTGGCTTTTTGATTATTTTTTTTTCTCCTTACGCCGTTTACCGGCCAGATTAATTTACTTTATATTTTGATAGATCTGGCGATTCTGAATGCAGCAATACCAAATATGTGTATTTTTAATTGTTTTATTTTGAATGGGGCAAAAGGGGGGTGATTTCAACTTTTATGTTTTTTTTAATTTTTTTTTTGTTTTTTTTTTTTTACTTTTTGTGACAACACAGCTTTTCTTCTTAATTATGCCAGACAAATTCAGTAAGGCAAGAGCTATATGCTTTTATCTTCATGTTGACTTTTGCATTGGTGTTCTTCTTTGTTTGATTAACACAAACTATGTTTCTATGTACTGCAACATATTATCTGCAAATCTTGCAAGATAGGGTAATGGAGCAATACTGTTTAATAATATGCTAATTACATATTATACCAGCCCAGGGAGAGGTTGATTTGCTGAGCAATGGAGGACAAACTATGCAAGTTGATTAAATGCTCAAACAATGATGTTACGGATCCGGGTGGTAGAACCTCTGTGCTGCGGTGCAAGGAGGGACCAGAGGGGCGTAACTAGGTATCAACTCAGACCGACCAAGGCCGTACGGCGGCTCAATCGACTCCGTGACCAGGGAAGGACTGAGCAAAGGGACCAGGTGCTACTCTGGGGACCGACCTTGTATGAGAGCAGGTGACTCCCACGGGTCAGAAGGCAGAGACTGACCGGTACAGCAGATGAGCACGGCAGGCAGGCTGACAAGAGATCCAGGCAGACGTGCTGGCAGACACGGCAGGAAACTAGCAGGAGCCTCTAGGTAGGCTGTCAGATTTACACGGCAGGTGCAGGCAGGAGCCTCTAGGTAGGCTGTCAGGTGGCCACGGCAAGTGACGGGCAGGAGCCTCTAGGTAGGCTGTCAGGTGGTCACGGCAAGTGATGGGCGGGAGCCTCTAGGTAGGCTGTCAGGTATACATGGCAGGTGCAGGCAGGAGCCTCCAGGTAACAGGCAAGTTCTCCAAGTAGGCAGGCTAGCCTAGCCCATAGACAGACTGGCGGGTTTGACCGGAGGCAGACCGTCGGGCTGGAGAGTGTCCTTGGCAGGCGGAAATAGGTAGCAGGTGGAGGCTCCGGATAAGTGGACTGGCCAAGCCTATAGACAGACTAGCGGACTGGGCTGTAAGCAGACTGTTGGGCTGGACTGGTAATCAGGCTGACAGACTGGACTGATAGACGGACTAGACAGGTAGTCAGACAGGCAGCGGGACCTGTGGGCTGAAGCAGAGTTTAGCATATAGAGCAACAACCTTGCACGGGCACCTCCATATTGGAGGAGGTGCCTTTTATAGGGTAAGTCCTCCGGCCCTTGGACGGGGACTTCTTAAGACAGCACGCCCTGCCCCTTTAAGAGGGCAGGAGCGCGCGCCCTAAGCACAGGGCCAGGGAAGCTGCGTGCACCAGCAGCAGCTGCAGGGAGGCCAGAAGATGCCGGAGCAGGACCGCGGCGGTAAGGGGGACGGCGTCTAGACGCCGATGCTACAAATGAGTCATGAGCTCTTTACACCTTCATCCTTAACCGATGAATGATGGCTGCAAGGACAATTGTGAGCTATAAAAAGGGGGTCTCTGCCTCTATTCAGGGTCATTCTACAGCATGTCAGCTTAGGGGACTTCGGCCCCAACTGGAGGAATACAGATCGGCTCCATTGACCATTGCTAAACCCTCAGAGACGTCTTGAAGAATCCAGGTTAGGACAATCGGGTCACCTGGCCCCAGACTTCACTGCTCTCGGCTAGTTTCCTATGCTTGTCGTTACCTTCTCTCTTTGGGGGTCTGCCAAAAGCTGGGTGCCACTGTTGGGGGTAGTCGGCCCTGGAAGCCCCGAAATTGCAGCTACTCTATTCTTGATGGGTCAGCGGCAGGGTGAGGACTCTGTAATTTGCACCATCTTGGGTACTTGCTGGGACCTTTCTATCTGTTTATTGTCCGCTTTGTGATTCAGTAAAATATTGCCACACTGTTTTTCCCTCACCCTGTGTTGTCTGAGTAGTGTTACGTCCACGGAAGACCCTGGGTCTTCACACTTTTATTTTTTTTTTTTACATTTGACTTGTTTCAATAGTCCCTTTAGGAAACTTAAAGCTGCAACCGTCTGATCGCCTATGCTACACATAACAGGGCTTCAGCCCTGCTATGTGTAGCTTAAATCATCTATGAACGTTGACCATTCATGGGAGTTCATAGAATATTTACAGTGACAGGAACGGAGATCGTCCGGAGACCCCCGGCTGTCATGGCTACCCATCGGTGCCCCCTGATCACGCGCTTCCACTCGGTGCATGTTGAATGATGCTGTCAGAGATTGACAGCGGCGTTTATCTGAACACCCACAGGTGGATCGCAATTCCACCCGCGGCTGTGAGATGCACATGACAGCTGGTCAAATCAGCTGTCATGTGCAGGAAAGATATGGGCTCAGCACCGGAGCCCGCATCAAATGCAGAGACAAGGTTGTGAAGGGGTTAATAAGATGTACAGTAGAGGGGCTACAGGACACTAAATTTCAGGAAGGCAAATTTCCAACAGCTGAGAGATGTTCATGCCATAAACTGGGACAATGTCCTGGGAAATAAAAGCACACAAAGTAAATGGGACAGTTTTATAAGAATCTTGAATAGGTTCTGCGCCGAATATATATACCCTATGGGAATAAACAAGCTAGAAATGGGAGAAACCACTATGGTTAAATAGAGCTGTAAAGGTGCAATAAATGACAAAAAGAAAGTGTTTAGAGATTTAAAGGGGGTTTCCCAGGAAAACGATAAAACAAAAACACAGCCTAAACGGGAGCCATATTCCTATAAAGCATTCTATACTTTCCTACCACAAATCAGCGAATTTACAAAACATCAGAAGATTCCTGTCAGTACTACTGGAAGCATTTGCTGGTGGGTCAACAGCTCAGCGTCACATGACTTCCGGCTGTCCTTCATTTCTCAGAATCCTTGCTCCCGGGCGCGCTTCCCAGTCCTACTGTGATGTCCAAGACCCTCTGGTATCAGACTGATTGCATAGGAGCAGAGTATGGGGAACTGCAGGTGTGTGTGAATGTGATTTCTGTACAGTGCTGCTGATTAGCTGGTAAGCAGCAGTTTTCTGTGTGACACTGACATGTAGTGTCTGCATTCCTGTTCTTCATTCATTACTGTGGTAGGAACGCTGACAGCTGGCCCAAGAATGAAAAGTGTCCACAGTAACGCTGTCTATGTCCTGCCAGGGTCAGAGCTAGGCAGTGGATAACATTGCTTCATTCCCTACCAGCATTGTTACAGTACTCAGTAAGTGTGCAGACCCTATGTCCACTCCCCCGACTACTGCAGTCAGCAGCAGCGGTGTTCACACAACACAGCAAGAGAGCCAAGGGGTTTTCACTCCCCTGCCTCCACTGACCTCACACTTCTGCTCTCTGACCATGCAGTAGCATTGATTGAGTCACTGGTGTTCTTGACAGCCCCATACCTTACATATACTTATGCCCATGACTGGTATTTAACCTTTATTCTACCACTATAATTCAGCAGTAATTATCTTTTTTTTGGGCTGTTTAGCCTCACCACTGCCTCATACATTTTATAATTTATTGTTCGATGTAGTCATCTGCATCACAGACTGTCAAGAATTCCAACACACAGAGCGACGACACCAGGGAGATCACGCAATATCCCACGGTGCCGTCACACTGTCAGTATTTCATCTGGAATTGCGAGCACGCGATCCAGACTACTCTCCACGTAGGTATCGGCAAGCGACCAGTGAGCGTATGGCGTAACACCCCTGGGTTCCAACGCCTGAAATCCGTGTTTAATGCCCTCCGTACGGTTACTGTCAGCTTCACGATAGCCCAATTATTAATATTCTCTGCCACCACCAGCCGAGTTTGAATTATAATACAGGCCTGGCCGGACGCCTGCGTTTTGGTAGCGTATATTGCTTCGGGGGAGTGAACAATTACAGAACAAGAGAAACAGGACTATTAAATTTTATATTTAATCCAAAAGGGAGGCAGTGTTTAGGAAAAATATATACAAGGATGTTGCAAAGGAGACATTAAAATATATAAGCAGTTACCTAAAATAAACAGGATAAAAGAAGATAACTTACACTATACGATCGCAGAGACTATTCAATATAGGTGGATGAGTGGCTCTCCAGTTGGATTATGCTGTTATAGCACAGGACCCGTTGCTTATAATTCTTATCCCCCCCTGGCAATGAGTGAGTCTGTACTGTTCATGGGTTCTCTTATACCTAAGGGGAGATCTGGCCACACGCTCTTGTGGTGACATCATGTGGGCCGTTCTCCAGCCTATACATTTTTATTAAAAACGCTAACTAATGCAACAACTCATCACTCGTTGATCCCAGAAGCCTGCAAACGATGCCATTTTTTTCCCTTATGATTTTATCTTTAGGGAGAGACCACACACCGCATAGCTGCAGTCTGCTATTCTGGTGTTTTTGTGCTACAGCTCCCTGATTTTGCTTACAGCCCTGGAAAACTACATATACATTCCTGGGCTGATTTGGTCACTAAACATATGGGTCCCGTTACTGTCAGATGTATGGAACTCACAATATTTCACATTTCGGAGTCTGTGCCGCTAGAAATTTCTGTTAAACTCTCTTTGAAGCTTGGAAAAATAACTTTCCCAGTTACACGCAAATTAGTGCAACCCTGCCAGTAATTATCCCTCGCGTGTGCCAGGGACAAGATGCTTGCTTCTAAATTAAGTTATAACACTCCTTGGCTGGCCTTTTTTTGTGTAAGCGATTTCTCAGGCATGTGTTAATTGGGGCTTTTGTGCTGAGCAGAAGGGGAATAAGGGAGGGGGTGAATATCTATGTCAGGCAGATATGGAAGAACACTTTCCTGACATTAATATTTCCCTGACACAGACGTTACATGTTGCCTTGTACTTTTACTTACATTGCTCTCCTCTACCCTTACTGCATTATTAAAGTACAACTGCAACTATTCATTTGACCACCAGGGGTCACCGTTGTTTTATACATTGTCTCATATATTTTGTGGCTCATGACAAGAAATTGTAAACTTATCAGATGATATATTAATAATAATATCTGATATTCCATCAGATAGGACCTATATGTAGGGGATATCTCTTGTTGTTTTTCTCCCTTTTTACAAAGTTTTTAACTGTTTTTTTTTATTATGCTTTAGAATTAAAGTTTGTTATACTTTTATTACTTGGGTCTCTATTGCTTCCCTCTTTTTGGTTATTTACATTTGCAAAGCAAGAGAGTCCAATGCTGTCTTCTGCAGTGCACTCAGCTATAGGCTATGGACCCTTTCTGATGAAGCCATCTTGGTGAAACACGCGTCAAAGGAGGGAATAGTGGTAAACCTATTTCATTGTATATGCCCTGTATTTTATGTGTCCATCTATCCATAACCTTTAGTAGCTTTTAAGGTTCACTTTTTTCATTTGGAAAGTATGAAAAATATTCTAGGTATAATCCCATGTCAATCATTGTGCGCTGTTTAGCGGGGGCTTATAGTGGTCTACAATGTACAGCTGTAATCGGACACTTCTGAAGCTAAAGAAGAAGGGATGGGGCTGAGGCACAGTGAGTAACAAAACCCCCATCTTCTGCTGTGGAGCTGCCCCAGGAAGACCCCCTGTGGACCCCAGCCATGCAGCATGTCCTTTGTGTCAGACAAGTATAATTCAATACCGTGTTATGGGAATACAATACATCCCAGCGATACACCGAATAGATTTTTGGAATCACACGAACAGGAGGACTGTCATCTTAGCTTCCAGCACAGTCTAGCGCATAGGGATGAGGAGATACACAGCATAGCCTTTCGGCAACCACTAGGGCCACTGTTTTTGGTCTCCCCGCGTAACAGGGGCCCGGCTGGATCCGATGACACCAGAACTGGCTCCTTAGGACCGTCCATTAAGTATAGACCATTTTAGTTTTTGGAATTTTTAGCTGAGAGAGGCCGGGGGTGGAGATTTAGGTCCAGCCAGGGGGCAGGAGGGGGAGTGACTCAGAGGGATTAAGAGCTCCAGCAGCCATAGCCCAGTGTCTTTTTCTTGAGTGGTCACGACGACATATCGTGTAGGAGAAGTCCCGTAACAAAGGGGACCACAAGCCTCCCATGTGGCAGCCCCTCCCCCGCAAGCCAGGCCTTCCAACTGACTGGTAACTGACTCAATAACTGCTTATATATTTTGTACCACTACAATTGTGTTTGCATCTCTGACCATTATGTATGTATAACCCTTATGTATATAGTGTATTGTCTAGTGTGCCCTTAAAACGATTAAATATATAATTTAACCTTGGGCTGCTCTTTTATCTCAATCCACGTACTATCACGTCCGTTGTTCAGTCCAAAGAACACGCTACCGGGCTGGTTTCTGGCCCGATATAATCCCCCGGTCCTAGCGGGAATTATATTTAATAGGAACTGGTGTCAGCTCTACCAGGCCGACAGGGTTCTGCTTCACTGGGGCTAGTGAAGGGGCCTCTCGGCCTGTCAGGGGTGTGAGCAAGTGTGGTACCATGTCAGTGACTGAGTGGGCCACCTCTTCTCACTCCTGGTGCCTTCCTTTACCCGTGTGGACAGGGGGTGTCTGTGTAGAACTGTACCAATCTGACCTTATGCGTCCTCAAGGGGGTGCAGAACGTCATGTTGTTGCAAAGATCAGATCCGTATCTGGTGTTTCGTCTGACGTAATTGTGACGTCAGGCGGGTGATGAGGTGTGGATCAGTCACAAGTGGTGGCAGCGGTGGGATTCTGCAGGATCTCTGGTGCCATTCATCACAGAAAGTAATTATTTATATATGCTCATATGGAAGGCGGCAATTTTATGGATAACATTTAGGTGTGATTTGTTCAGTAGGAATATACTCCTGCACAATAAATAGCATTTTGTATGATTTATAAACCTACAGTGCCTACAAGTAGTATTCAACCCCCTGCAGATTTAGCTGGTTTGATAAGATGCAAATAAGTTAGAGCCTTCAAACTGCAAACGAGAGTAGGTTTTATGAACAGAAGCATAAATCTTACAAACCAAAAAGTTATGTTGCTCAGTTGAATTTTGTTAAATTTTAAACATAAAAGTGTGGGTCAATTATTATTCAACCCCTATGTTTAATATTTTGTGGAATAACCCTTGTTTGCAATTACAGCTAATAATCGTCTTTTATAAGACCTGATCAGGCCGGCACAGGTCTGTGGAGTTATCTTGGCCCACTCCTCCATGCAGATCTTCTCCAAGTTATCTAGGTTCTTTGGGTGTCTCATGTGGACTTTATTCTTGAGCTCCTTCCACAAGTTTTCAATTGGGTTAAGGTCAGGAGACTGACTAGGCCACTCCAACACCTTGACTTTTTCCCTATTGAACCAGGCCTTGGTTTTCTTGGCTGTGTGCTTTGGGTCATTGTCTTGTTGGAAGATGAAATTACGACCCATCTTAAGATCCTTGATGGAGGAGCGGAGGTTCTTTGCCAAAATCTCCAAGTAGGCTGTGCTATCCATCTTCCCATGGATGCGGACCAGATGGCCAGGCCCCTTGGCAGAGAAACAGCCCCACAGCATGATGCTGCCACCACCATGCTTGACCATCAGACCATAGAACCTTGAACCAATCTGTCTCAGAGTCCTCCAAGTGATCATGAGCAAACTGTAGACGAGCCTTGACATGACGCTTTGAAAGAAAAGGTACCTTACGGGCTCGTCTGGAATGGAGACCATTGCGGTGGAGTACGTTACTTATGGTATTGACTGAAACCAATGTCCCCACTGCCATGAGATCTTCCCGGAGTTCCTTCCTTGTTGTCCTTGGGTTAGCCTTGACTCTTCGGACAAGCCTGGCCTCGGCACGGGAGGACACTTTCAAAGGCTGTCCTGGCCGTGGAAGGCTAACAGTAGTTCCATAAGCCTTCCACTTACGGATGATGCTCCCAACAGTGGAGACAGGTAGGCCCAACTCCTTGTAAAGGGTTTTGTACCCCTTGCCAGCCTTGTGACCCTCCACGATCTTGTCTCTGATGGCCTTGGAATGCTCCTTTGTCTTTCCCATGTTGACCATGTCTGAGTGCTGTTCACAAGTTTGGGGAGGGTCTTAAATAGTCAGAAAAGGCTGGCAAAAGAGATCTTTAATCCACACATGTGAAGCTCATTATTCTTGGTGCCTGAACTACTTCTTAATACTTTTGGGGGACCAAACAGAATTCTTGTGGTTTGAGGGGTTGAATAATAAATGACACTCTGAATTAACTTTTAACGTTTTAAAACAAAAACAAAATTTGCTGCAGTGCATTTCCCACTTCCAGGCTGATCTACAGTACAAATGTCACAATGCCAAGTTAATTCCGCATGTGTCAACCAGCTAAATCTGTAGGGGGTTGAATACTACTTGTAGGCACTGTATATAATTTTGCACAAATATTGAATAGCACTTTATGTATGCTCTATTTAGTAGGAGTGTATTTCTGCACAATAAATGGCACTTTATATATTATATTCATTTGTGCAAAGATTGCAACTTTGCACAAATGAATGATAACTAGAACTGTTATATACACTGTCTAGTAGGAATACATGTCTGCACAGTACGTAGCACTTTATATGCCTTGTGGACTAAAATTGCAACTTTGCACAATAATGATATGTTATTACATCTTTTAACCACTAGAGGGAATTAGTGTAATGTATTTGTGATTTTGTGCAGATTTCATACTGATTTTTCCTCTCGGTATATATGGATGAAGAGTATAATAAATCAGGGTTATATTTCATATTAATTTTACATGAAATTGGTTTCACTATGTATTCTGTACAACTTTGTCCCTTGATTAAATATGTTTTTATTGTTTGTTTTTTATTTGTGAAATAAAATTTATTATTGTAATATTTATTTTTGTTGTTCAACTTTTTTTTTTTTTTTTTTTTTAAGTCTTATATGTGGACAACTATAACCTATTGGAGTTTTGTGTTCCACTACTCTGTTTTTTGTTTATGTTGTCGTGGCAGCCCTTCCAAGAAGAACTAATTTGGATTGAGATAATTATCTCCAAATCTGCAATTTTTAGTTCAAATTAAATAAATAAATAAATATAATGCATTGGAGAAAGAAAATAACACACAGCCAGTGTCTGAGTGTACAATTCTTGTCTGTCCTCAGAACTCAAGCAACAAGTATTTTATTACACCCCCAAAAGAAAGGGGGTGGCTAACATTACCTAACAAAGAAAGTATTTTAATTGGAAATAACAGTTGTCCTTGAAAGCTGCCTCTGTCCAATTAACTATACTTTAAAAAAAACTGAGGAAAATGTAACAGAAACACAGCTCTACACCCTGTGTTACCGCTTTTATGAATAGCACTTATAAAGCTAATATTAAATTATCAAAAATATATAGGTAGATTTAATTGTCTAAAATAATAATCAAAGCAAAGTATATTTACCATAACAATTCCTCTCATTTTATTATTTACAGACAATTTATCCATCAGCTACTTCTGACGCGCCCCCTGGGCCATGTTCTGTAGCGTTGCGCACGCGGGGAATACCCGGAGCCGGATCTGTTGGGGGTGGTAGTCCTCGTGGCGGTGACCCGGTCCGTGCCCAGGGTGTCAAACTAAGTGGCGATGTTTTTAGTGGCAGATGTGATATTGTTCGACTACGCCACCCGTTGAATGCGGTTACGAAACCGCCGCTGCAGGGCAGACCGCTGAGGCCGGTGGTACAGTTGTGCAGCGTGGGTAGTATAACCCCCAACGGGAGGGGTATGGCCTCAGGGCAGCGGACGTGGATGATGGGGATGGTAGAATTGCACGCAGGCACCAGGAACCACTCAGAGACGGTGCGGTGTAGTTCAGGGTCTTTACTGGTGACAAAGATAGACCCTCCCGGGAGTACTGGCTAGCGGTCGGGGTCTGGTCAGTCCGTGAGCAGACAGGATCTCCCCTGGCCAGGCGGAGTTGTAGGCCTCCCCAACTAACTGTACTCTTCTTGGCTACCGTGCTAGAAGCGGGTAAAAGTAGCCCACGTCCCTGAGTGTACCGTGTGGTGCTCACCCGTATGGCCGGTGACTCGGGGCCTTCTGGTAGCCTCCGCTCCACGACGGCGGTGCTGGTCCCTTGCGTGTGACCGTGCCTTCGGGTTTCTTGGCCAGAGGACCTGAAATCCCCTGCCGGTCGGTTTCTGCTGCTGGTTATGGAACAGTCCCCACAGCCTCGGACTCCGTGTCCGGTGAGATCTCTCCAGTCCGGACGAGCTCTACAGCTTCCAGTCCCGGACTCCTTTTATCACTGCTCCCACAGAGCTCCTGTTGTCACTTTCCCTGCAACTGCTCCACACCAGACCAGACTGTGTCTCTGTCTCTGTCTGTGTTCTTTTTTTAACCCCACCTCAGCCCCAGTTTATATAGGGGAAGTTCTTCCCCTCCCAGGACTGGGCAGGAGGTGTGGCATGCTTAGGATTCCTGACCAGGAGACCTCCCACCTGCTCACAGACGTAATATTGCTATTACTGTGGTAACCAGAACCCTGGGGTGCCACACTTCCCCATGCTATGTGAGTCTGGAGGGGATGAGTCCCGTCCACAGACAGACATCTTGTTTGTAAATCTCATCATATATGTTTTCTGGAGGAGCACTGTGATATTTTGCACATGTGATAACTGACAGTCTATGATGTCTGATCCTACGCTTTTCTTTACATAGTGTCAACATAACAAATATACCAGTTCTAGCGGTTACATACACTAGTAATATCAAAATTTATGTAGTGAAAAGGTAGATGCGTATACTCTTATTCTCTGTCCCCATTTCCACTATATGAGATCTACCACTCTGTTGGATTGTCTGCAGCTCATGTATATAGGGAATGTCTGGGGACAGCATTTGTATCTAGATCACCATCCGGAAGTCTGAAGGTTGCAGGCGCAAGGCATGCTAAGGTGCAGGTTCCCTCTGCACCCAGGAGAAGCCATTTATAGGCCTGGTGACCACATACTAGATATAAATCCTTAGACAGTATGCAGGGTATGATGTCAGTGGGTCTCCCAAGACAATATATACAAGTCAAAAGTCCTTGCATCAGAGGTTTGGCATGACGAAGATCGGTTGTTTTGAAACCAACCTCATTCCTTCGGCATGTCTTTGACTCAGAATGGTAATTAAATGGGTCAAGTTGTTGACAAGTCTGTAAATCACATTTCGCTATTGTCCAAAAATCCATGGTTATTTTTCTGAATACAACATACATCAAAAAATCATAGAAGTACTCTAACACCTTTTATAATCCTCGGAGTGTGGAAAACGCAGGCTTTGCTGAAATCTCACCTACTGGAAACTTCTTATCCCTGTGTGTTATAAAGTTACCTTCTACTAGGTCTGGCTCATACCAACGTTTTAAGCTACCCGTAAGATTTATCTGTAACCATGGACTCTCCACGCACCTCACAATCTGGACTGGTACCACTTGGCTGCTGGTTAGGTTTCCTCCATCATAATGGGCAGAATCAAAAGTCTCTTTGTGGAAACAGCTATAGTTGAAAGCCTCATATGGGGTTAGGGGCACTGCGAGATATGGCATAGTATCAGAGGATATTGGGCTACGGGTGAATATTCAGCAGTTCTTATGTCTTAAGAAGCTATGTCTCGCAGCAGGACTTGCTGATACTTATCAGTTTGTTCCAGTCCTCTCCTTTTTTAGTACATTATTGAGCGTTAGGGCAAGGGATGATATTGCCATCAGCATGGTCCAAAGGGGCAGGGTCATCATCTTTGCTGCTGCCGGGGATCAGGACCTTTTTCAGTGCCTGGCGTTGATCCAAGTATCTTTGCCTTGGAGCTTGACAGAAGTGGCAGTGGTCAGTAGTACTTAAAATGGCTCACTAGATCTGGGTTCAGTGGTCTCCTCATATATCTCTTTACCACGACCCAGTCTCCTGGTACTCCTGCTTATACAGTTGGGGTCTGGGATGGAGGAAACAACACAGTTATGACTAACAGTCAGATATTTGTGTAACCCCAAGACCTATTCAGTGAGGGTACCATGGGAGGCTGCAGTTGCTGCAGGAAATACAACCCTGTCTTAGGACACTACCAAACAGTATTTCATCGGGGACAGCTTCTCTCTACCCCTTGGGGCGGTCCTCACTGAATATAATGCAATGGGCAATCTAGCCAGGACAAGTATGTTTACTCCATGCACTTCTGGATTTTTAACTTCAGAGTACCATTAAGGCGTTCCACCTTCCCACTACTTTGTGAGTGATATGGAACATAGAAAGCCTGTTCTATCACCAAAGTGGCCAAGATCATCAGTTCGCCAGCGAAGTGTGTGTCTCTGTCACTCTCTTTGGTTTTGGGTAACCCATAACTACAAACCACCTCACTTTATCTTTTTTTTTTTTCAGTGTAAACTTTGGTGATGGCCCAAGCTTCAGGCAACCAAGGGACGAGATCGATACATACCAAGACGTATTCAGAAGTACCCACCTTAGGTAGCTGTATGTAGTCCTCCTGCAGTCTCTAAAAAGGGTAATCTGTTTTTGGCGTGCATTTTTGTGGGACTCAACTAGGTCTACCGGGGTTATGTTTCGCACAAACTAAACATACTTTGTAGCCATGTTCAGGAACCCTGGGGCGCACCAGTTTTGTAGCACCACTGCACACATAAATCCCATTGAGTTGTGCACCAGGTGAATGTGCCAGGGCCGCCATCATGGGGAACAAGAAGCATGGGAGGCAAATCCTGGTGTTTACCTGCCATACCCCTGACTCTGACTGTACAGCACCCGCTTTGGCCCATGCTCTCTGTCCGTGTGAGCGAGCCTGGGTCTGGAAGACCTGCAGTAGTTCACGATCAACGGCCACTGGGGCCGGTGCGGTGACAGTCTCCTCTGTGAAAAGGGGGCTTCCCGCTCTTTCGGTCACTGAGTCCCCTAGCGGGGCCTTGTCTGCTATGGCCAGTATTCCAGTCAGAGGTAGTCGTGCTGATTCCTTAGCTGCCTTGTCGACCAAGCCCGTGCGGGTAACGTAAGTAAAGTTTGTCCTGGCGGTAAGGTGAGTGCTGTAGCTGTTGGTACTATTATTTTCCCCAGGACCTTCCCTTCACTCGACGTCTTCTGAGCCTGGGCGGCTCGGATTAATTGTTGAAAAACCCTCCTTTAGGGGGTTCGTGGGTCCCACCAGTCTAGAGGAATCTCCTTCGGCTCACTAATCAGGATTTGCCCAATCTCTTTCAGCACATTTATTCCGAGGGTCACCGGGGGTCCACTTCCGGTTCCCCCTGCGACCAAGACGACCCCTTTTTTTTCCACATCTTTTCCACACACTCGGATCTTCATCCATACCACCCCTGCGACCGGGATGGGTAATTGATTAGGTGCCGTGAGTCTAATTACTGGTCCCCATTCAGGCCGCACTATCTCTGGAAATCACTGTTGAAAGTAGGCTTCTGTCAGCCCGACAGCTTATTCTGGCCCAGACAGTCGGGCTGGTGGAAACTAGGTCCTTGGGACTTCCTCTTTTTCTTTCCCCTTCCTTAGGCTCCGGGCTGTGTCCCCCAAACACGGAGCCCGTTAGTTTAACGGCTGCCGCAACAGGGGCCGCCTTCGGCTAGCATAGCCTTTGGCGTAATGTCCTGCTCCTCCACACTTCCAGCAGGTCGTGTCTCTGTCTGTGTAGGGCTGCCTCACTTCTCTACGAAACTCTCCTGCAGGGCGGGGCCTGAATTCAATTCTTTCCCTAACTGGGGCAATCTATCCGGGTATCTCTGGTGTCGGTGCAGGGGTCTTGTTGAGACTGGACCGTTCACCCCACATCTCCTGTATCTCCTTTCGCATCTCTCGAGCCCATTCCGGTTCAGCTGCAGGTGGGGTGGGTACCTCGTTACTCCGGACCATCCCTGCCAGGGCCGTTACCCCCATTTCCTGCTCTCTCACATGTGCCTCCGCCCCCACTTCTAGAAAAGTCACACGTGGGTTAGTGCGCAGGCGCTCCCATAAGGCCTGCTTCAGCTGCACATCCCTGAGGCCTGCCACAAATTGGTCCCTTAAGATCACGTCGGGGGGGGGCCCATTCCCAAATTCCCCATGTCGTCTTTTCTAGTGATATAGGCATGCACCCTCTGTAATGCATTAACATAATGCGTCACAGTCTCCCCCTCCTGCTGCACTTGGTGAAACAGCCGTATCCTCAGCTCTCCTACATTGGTGGGATCCCCATGCATCCAATATCCGCACCACTTTTTTTACAGTATCCCGGTCATGAGGATGGCGGTACATCACTGAGTGCCGGGCCTCGCCATCCAGGGCCAGTAAGGCTATTTCGGCTTGCATAGCTGGGGTCATCGGATGCATACGTAACATACTCCTAACTCTCTCAATCCAGTCCCACAGCATCATATTGTCCCCGGTGAACTTTGGGAGATTGCTAAGCATGGCCCCCAGCAGCAAGCTAGATCTAGGGGCTCCCAGGATGGACTGATCTGCAGTGTCTGTGTTTAAAGACTGCATCCTGCCCACTACACCAACTTTGACACAGGTACTTTAGAAGCAGGGACACAGAAACACAGAGCAGTCAGTACAGGGTTAGTAAAAAGGGGGGGGATTTATTGTAACAGGGTCAATCTCCACGCAGGGAGTAACAGGGGAAATATGGGGACAACAAGGGGAGTAGCATGTAAAAGGCTATAACCAACAATCCACAGTTTGGTTAGATGTAGCAGAGTCGAGACGGTTGTAATCGGCAGTTCTACACTTAGCTGACTCTTATTCCCCACAAGGCCGTTGCCGGCTGATGCCGGTGTTGTTTTCTTCTGTCTTCCCCGCCTAAACAATGCTCCGTCTTCTGGCGGCAGTGGACGGTCTCCGGTTTGACCCGCTGAGTCCCTAGTCCATAACACTGCACCTAACTTGCTCAGCTCCAATGCTCCGTCTTCTGGCAGCAGTGGGTGTCTCCGGTTTGACCCGCTGAGCCCCTAGTCCATAACACTGCACCTCACTTGCTCGGCTCCACAGACCCTCCGTCTCTTCTCCCTCTAGTCGGGCTTGACTCCAACTGTCAACTCCCTGCTTTCCCGCGCAAAACTCATATTTCTCCCTCTTCCTAGACACACCCCCAGCTCCCCAGTCACCTGACCCCTGAGCTCGCAGTCTGTCTTCCCCCTGCAACCAGAGGCACAGCCCCGGCAGTTCTGGATCCCTTGTTCTGAAAGTACTTACACCCCGGTCTTCCCCCTTACATGTATATGTGTGTGTGTATACAGTACAGACCAAAAGTTTGGACACACCTCATTTAAAGATTTTTCTGTATATTCATGACTTTGAAAATGGTACATTCACACTGAAGGCATCAAAACAATGAATTAACACATACTGAATTATATACTTAACAAAAAAGTGTGAAACAACTGAAAATATGTCTTACATTCTAGGATCTTCAAAGTAGCCACCTTTTGCTTTGATGACTGCTTTGCACACTCTTGGCATTCTCTTGATGAGCTTCAAGAGGTAGTCACCGGAAATGGTTTTCACTTCACAGGTGTGCCCTGTCAGGTTTAATAAATGGGATTTCTTGCCTTATAAATGGGGTTGGGACCATCAGTTGTGTTGTGAAGAAGGCTAGTGGATACACAGCTGATAGTCCTACTGAATAGACTGTTAGCTGCTTTTTTCTTGCCATAATACAAATTCTAAGTAAAGAAAAACAAGTGGCCATTATTACTTTAAGAAATGAAGGTCAGTCAGTCTGAAAAATTGGGCAAACTTTGAATGTGTCCCCAAGTGTAGTTGCAAAAACCATCAAGCGCTACAAAGAAACTGGCTCACATGAGGACCGCCCCAGGAAAGGAAGACTAAGAGTCACCTCTGCTTCTGAGGATAAGTTTATCCGAGTAACCAGCCTCAGAAATCGCAGGTTAACAGCAGCTCAGATTAGAGACCAGGTCAATGCCACACAGAGTTCTAGCAGCAGACACATCTCTACAACAACTGTTAAGAGGAGACTTTGTGCAGCAGGCCTTCATGGTAAAATAGCTGCTAGGAAACCACTGCTAAGGACAGGCAACAAGCAGAAGAGACTTGTTTGGGCTAAAGAACACAAGGAATGGACATTAGACCAGTGGAAATTTGTGCTTTGGTCTGATGAGTCCAAATTTGAGATCTTTGTTTCCAACCACTGTGTCTTTGTGCGACGCAGAAAAGGTGAACGGATGGACTCTACATGCCTGATTTCCACCGTGAAGCATGGAGGAGGAGGTGTGATGGTGTGGGGGTGCTTTGCTGGTGACACTGTTGGGGATTTATTCAAAATTGAAGGCATAGTGAACCAGCATGGTTACCGCAGCATCTTGCAGCGGCATGCTATTCCATCCGGTTTGCGTTTAGTTCGACCATCATTTATTTTTCAACAGGACAATGACCCCAAACACACCTCCAGGCTGTGTAAGGGCTATTTGACCAAGAGGGAGAGTGATGGGGTGCTACGCCAGATGACCTGGCCTCCACAGTCACCAGACCTGAACCCAATCGTGATGGTTTGGGGTGAGCTGGACCGCAGAGTGAAGGTAAAAGGGCCAACAAGTGCTAAGCATCTCTGGGAACTCCTTCAAGATTGTTGGAAGACCATTTCCGGTGACTACCTCTTGATGCTCATCAAGAGAATGCCAAGAGTGTGCAAAGCAGTCATCAAAGCAAAAGGTGGCTACTTTGAAGAACCTAGAATATAAGACATATTTTCAGTTGTTTCACACTTTTTTGTTAAGTATATAATTCCACTTGTGTTAATTCATAGTTTTGATGCCTTCAGTGTGAATGTACAATTTTCAAAGTCATGAAAATACAGAAAAATCTTTAAATGAGAAGGTGTGTCCAAACTTTTTGTCTGTACTGTATGTATACAGTATAAATATATATATATATATATATATATATATATATATATATATATATATATATATATTATACCACTTCTCCTATCCTGTATACACTGGTGGAAACAGACAGAAAATGGCCCCTGTGCAAAAACAATATATGGGGCCTTTGCATCCGAAGAGCTCCTAAAAATGCTAAATTGCGACTGTTTTGGAGGTAGAAAGGGGCCCCTTTACCTCTTGGGCCCCTGTGCGACTGCATAGGTTGCACCAATGATATGTTCGCCCCTGCCTATTTATATACAATGCACAGTACCACTTCTCCTGTCCTGTATATATACACTGCACAGTACCACTTCTCCTATCCTGTATACACTGGCGGACACAGACAGAAAAGGGCACCTGTACTAAAAGAATGTATGGGCCCTTTGCAGCCCAAGAGCTCCTAAAAATGCTAAATTGCATCTGCTTTTGAGGTAGAAAGGGGCCTCTTTACCTCTTGGGCTCCTGTGCGGATGCACTAATGTTATATCCGCCCCTGCCTGTGTATATAGTGGGGAAAATAAGTATTTGATACACTGCCAATTTTGCAAGTATTCCTACCTACAAATAATGAAGAGGTCTGAAATTTTTAACGTAGGTACACTTCAACTGTGAGAGACAGAATCTAAAAATAAAATCCAGAAAATCACATTGTATGATCTTTAAATAATTACATTGCATTTTATTGAATGAAATAAGTATTTGATCACCTACCCACCAGCAAGAATTCTCGCTCTCGCAGACCTGTTGGTTTTTCTTTAAGCAGCCCTCCTAATCTGCACTCATTACATGTATTAATTGCAGCTGTTTGAACTCATTACCTGTGTTAATTGCACCTGTTTGAACTCGTTATTTGTATAAAAGACACCTGTCCACACAATCAATCACACTCCAACCTCTCCACCATGGCCAAGACCAAAAAGCTGTCTAAGGACACCAGGGACAAAACTTAGACCTGCACAATGCTGGGATGGGCTACAGGACAATAGGCAATATTTATAAACACTGGAGAGAACTGAGTATGAGGCATATAAAAAACTTTATTAGTTATAACATAAATTCATAGTGAAAAATATTTTCATTACAAAGATGTGCAAATTGCGGAGCAAGTCAATGAACAGGAATTCCCCAAAGGGTCCCCGCAAACACAATACAGAAAAGATTAGAGGTCAAATAAGTCCAAAATCCTACTTGTAACTACGGGCAACCTAGTCCTTATATAAGGAAAGGGGAACAAAATGACCCAATGAGTAGCAGGGTAAACTATAAAGGGGAAACAGTCGAAAGATTCATATAAAAACAGGTGGCAAGAGCAAGACTCACAAAGTGACACAAGCAACTCAGGAGATTAAGTGAGTTTCAAACATTATAGTGTTATTAAACAGCCGTACTGTGTGGCATGTAAGTAAAAATAACTCACCAATAAAGTCACCAGAAATTGCTCTAGGAAGGGGAGGACAAGGCAAAAGCGGGCAAATGTGGAAGATACAAGCCTCGACGCGCGTTTCGCGGGGTTTGCTTTATCAAGAGGCGTAGTAGTTAGGAGCATCAGCATCGATTTAAATATGCCCCCAAACTAGTCACATGTGCAATCATATGACCGGAAAACATGGCCGCCAACCGGATGACATATACGGCGCATGCGCCGGGATCGTCAAGACCTCCCGCCCCCACCGCGTCCTTCATGACGCCGATGCAACCCCTCATACTCAGTTTTCTCCAATGTTTATAAATATATTTTTGAGTAGGCAATATCTCACGGCTATGGGGTGTGAGCTGTGCTTCTTCCACATCTCCTATCCGTGACTCTTATCATGTTGGCCGAAGTGTTGGCAATAATTTATTTCTGTGTTTTCACAGTCTGTTATAGGCCGGAAATGGATTTTCGAGCCCGGGACCACACCTGGCTCGCCCAACTTAACGAAATATCGGGTGACTTTGCGGACCAAGCGGATGGGGGCCTGGGGACACAGCAGGGTCTACAGGAGAGCATCACCAAACTTAAGTTACTATTGAGGCGTAGAACACGCATATGGTGGAATAGGGCTTTCCTGGTTAAATATATCGAGAAAGCTCTTATTCCACGTGGTCTGCGGGTGCAAATCTTCCCTCCCTTCCCGATTTGAGGATGAGGTCTTTAAAAATAAATGGGAAGATTTAGCAAATACCTGCTCCCTTGAATTCCTTAACCTATTGAACGATTCATCTCTTGATGAAATGGAAAAGGAGATTGAACTGATTCAAATGCAACTCTAAAAAGAATTGGATACCGTGAAATTGAAGCAGTTGAACGACGAGGTGGATCTGGAGCGTCAGAGATGGGTAAAAGATATTCACGCCAATAAACTAAAAAAATTTCATCTTGACATACACGATGAACAATCTAAAAGTGTATACAGATGGCGTATCCCCCAGGATAGATCACGGTCTAGACTTCACAATGCCCATCCCTCATGCTCCAGATCCACCTCGGTCTCTTCGACGGCCTCTACAAGTGAACAGCTGTCTTCTGAGAACCTAGTCACCCGACAGGTTTCAGAGGTCCAACTTGCTCCCAGGATCCAGACAAGACCTTTTAATAGGAGGAAACGTACTACACCGTACCAGGTTGGTGTCTCCCGGGGGAAGCTCTGTGTCATAAATTTATCTTCCCATGTTCTAACCCGGGCACAGATGGAGGTCCTTAGCTTGGGCTTATCTTTTTCGCCTACTAACGTGTTTGATTATTTTACTGCCCTTAAGGACCTCCATCTGTTTGCCCGGAAATTAATTCTTCATAAATTACATTCTAGAGCACCTGGTGAGGGATGCCCTGTGACGGCGACAGAGAGGAAGGCCTTGAAAAATCTCGAGGATTTATTATTGGAGCAGGAACAACCACCTAGTACAGGTAGGCGATACCCCAGATCTGCGAGGGTCCCTCCCTTGTCTCTGAGTCCGGCGATTGAGATCTTTGTGTGTTTGGTGGCAGAGGAGTTAAGGCGTCTCCCTACACGGAGGCGCCTGGACAACCTCACTTACCATCAACGCATAGCACTACATCAACTCCGATCTTTATCGGACATTGTTATTAAACCAGCAGACAAGGGAGGGAACATCGTACTCTGGCCCTGCTCTATGTATGAGAGAGAGGCAATGCGCCAATTAAGAGACACCCATACTTATACTAAACTACCATGTAATCCTACGACCTCCTTCTCTGGCGCACTCCAGGGCATCCTTGGTCGTGCTTGTGACCAGGGCATTATTGATCAACGGACTGTTGAGGCATTAACGGTCTGTTTCCCCAAGATGGCCACCTTCTACCTACTGCCTAAAATTCACAAGGACGCCCTCAACCCACCGGGACGTCCGATCGTGTCAGGACTGGAGGGGCTATGTGGCCCCATTTGTCAATATATAGACTGCCACCTTCTCCCTCTTGTCAGCACTCTTCCATCATATATAAAGGACACGACGGACGTCCTCACTCGGGTTGACGGCGCCCTTGTGACAGATGGCACCCTTTTAGTCACGACCGACATTGAGAGCTTGTACACATGCATCAGCCATGATCTGGGCCTGTCTGCAGCTCGTCTCTTCCTTGGGGGCTCTGACCTAGACGGCCCGTCCAGGGAATTTATCCTTGAGCTCCTCCAATTCGTCCTCTGCCACAACTATTTCCTTTTTAAAAACACAGTATATCTCCAAAGGCGTGGCACGGCGATGGGTGCAGCCTGTGCCCCCTCATACGCCAATCTCTTCCTGGGTGCTTGGGAGAGGGAGATCTCTGGCGACGAGGGGATACAGGGCGCGGACCGGGTTGTGTCATGGATGAGATATATAGATGATATCCTATTTCTCTGGCAGGGGACGGTGGAGGAGCTCGATGATTTTATGTTACGACTGAATTCTAATGTACGTGCGATTAGGCTTACCTATATTCATCACTCTAAACGGATCGACTTTTTGGATGTCACCCCTGAGGTGGATTCTGATTGTCGGATCCAGACTGATGTTTATAGGAAGCCTACCTCAGTAAATTCCCTGATACATGCTACGTCGGCACATGACCCTTCCACCATCAGGGCCGTCCCGGTCGGACAATTCCTCAGGATGAGGCGGATCTGCTCAACTAATTCTAACTTTGATAAACGGGCCGCAGATCTGGCGGAACGCTTTAAACAACGTGGTTATAGCAATCGGTGTATCGGCCGTGGCTATAGGAGGGCCCGGGATACCCCCAGGGATCATCTTATCCATTCCTCCATGGTGCCTAAACATGGGGCGCCGGAGAGGATCCGCTACATATCCACATTCAACCATGAGTGGGGAGCAATGCGGCGGATCCTCTCTCGGCACTGGAGTATACTTGGCACGGAGCCCTCCCTTCGGGAGCGCATAGGTGATTTTCCACTGATGACACCACGGCGCTCCAATACGTTGGGAGACTTGTTGGTTTCCAGCCACTATGTCCCTCCCTCGCCCAACCCCTTCAGATCCCGTGGTCCCACGGTGGGTACATTCCCATGTGGGCACTGTGCCGCTTGTGCCAATGTCCTCCGTTGCATGTCGTTCCCGAACTCTGATGGCTCCCGCCAATTCGACATTGGTCATTACATCTCCTGCAGCACCACACATGTGGTTTATTTTGCCACGTGTGGGTGCCAATTAATTTATGTAGGACTAACAACTAGGAAGCTTAGAATCAGAGTTCGGGAACACGTACGGGACATTGGCGCGGCTCGAACGGCCTCAGACCCCGGGAGCTCAAGACATTACCACGGCATTTTAGGGCCGTTCACAATTGTGACCCCGCTCACTCAAAGTGCGGGGTATAGACAGGGTATGTCTGGGCTCCCGGGGTGGGAACGCCAAACGCCTCCTGGCACAAAAGGAGGCAAGATGGATTATTACTCTTGACACCCTGGCACCACGGGGTCTGAATGAAAACCTGGGCTTTTCATCCTTTCTTTGATATAGGCTGGTGCTGCTCTGCGCCTCATTCGGTTTATTCATTTTTCACTACTTATATTGTATTTTGGAGTGATACATCTACACATAAGGTATATGTGTGGGTGATCATTCCGGGTGCGGTATATAACTAAATAAATTTGGTAGTGTATACATGCTTTCCTGTCGATTCTGCTCTGTACATCTTATTGATGTGGTGGGCTTCTGTGGGTTGTATATTTATTTTTTTTTATTTTTTTTTTATCTTAATTTTAACCTATTTTATTTTTTGCACTTAGTGTCCTTTCCTTATGGACTTCATATTTGTCTTGCCTTGATGTTTCTATATTGGCGAAATCCCTCCTTCTCCCCATAAAAATAAAAAGAAATGGAATGACTGACCGATACTCATGGACATTGCCTATCAAGCCGCCCGTTCTCTCCCTCTTTGTAGATACCCTTATTCTTTGCATACTATCATATTTATATATCTCTGTGACCTCTTTGTCCTATACATGTATATTTATATTTATATGTTTTATGAGACACTGATCTCTGCTTGATGCGACTTTGTAAATGGATCTATTTGTACATTATCAATGCTGCCATATATTGATCTAGGGTGAAAATTCATTGTTGGAGACTATGTGCGGCTTTCTGGTTAGGCGGTGCGTCATGGATTGAAATCCTGCAGGGCACGCAAGGTCCACCTGCTCTCGTCAGCACATGTCCAGGCCCGTTTGAAGCTCGCTAATGACCATCTGGATAATTCAGAGGAGACATGTGAGAAGTTCATGTGGTCTGATGAGACCAAAATTTTACTTTTTGGTATCAACTCCACTTGCCATGTTTGGAGGAATAAGGATGAGTACAACCCCAAGAACACCGTCCCAACCATAAAGCATGGTGGGGGAAACATCATTTTTTTGGGGGTGCTTTTCTGCAAAGGGGACAGGACGGCTGCACTGTATTGAAGGGAGGATGGATGGGGTCATGTTGCGTGAGATTTTGGTCAACAACCTCCTTCCCTCAGTAAGAGCTGTGGTAGAGTTGCTCGCTCTGCTGCACTCGGAGGTAGACATGGAACGCTGTTACTTCAAATTTCAGGTTGGTTTATTAAGAGACGTCATAAACCACCTTGGAGTCCATAAAGTAAATACAGCCTATTCGGCATAATGGCAAACAAGACAAAAGAGGATACAGCACAGTCCGTACATCGGTCGGGGTCTTCTCACTCAGGGTTAACCATACGCTGTTCAGGTTTAGCCCAACACATACACGCTCCTCGCTGGAGCAAGCCTCTCCAGATACTGAATCACACCAGAGTCCCAAGGCTGGCTATTTAAAGCCCAGACCACTCCCTGGGATGGAGATATTGTGAATGGCCTCCCGCCCGCACATTAGCCATTCACCTATAAAACATGCCCTTTTAAATATGGCTGCTTAACCCTCTCTGTACCTACTATGCAGGAGCAGACTTTCATGCTTCTCATCATTGAAGCTAACAGCCTCAGTGAAACATATCTCCCCTCCAGTATTCCCGATAAAGAAGTTCCTCATTGAGTGTAAAATATGGGAATCTGGTGTCAGTCCCCGGCTCTTGAGCAACCCCATTGATTATAGACACATTATCAAATGCATTCTTCAAGGTAAGATCCTGCATTTGAGCAGTACCAAAATTTCCCCCAGACACCCCCAAATCCGGAATCTCAGCCTCTGGGGTCACTGTCTCGTCACCAGCAAGGACACACAGGGGGAACTCATCTGCCTCTGACTGCGACGGTGATGCATCATGGTGTAACCGGCTCCTGTTTGAGACACTTGGTACCCCTGCTTTCCACCACAAGTCCCAGAACATGCTGAAGTCCCGCTCTTATATTACCGGGTGGAGCCGGTCTTTATACAAACGGACAGTGGGGCTGAGTCCCATAAGGTTACGGTGGTTAGTCACTCTGGCAATAGGGTAATCCTTGGCGTCCCCGTGAATGCGCTGTACACCCACATTTTTCCAGGGGATCAACTGGTGTGGGGGCAGGCATGGCCCTTATCAGTGTAACCAAACTCCCGGAGTCCAAGAGTCCTGCCACCAGTACACCATTAATGGTCATGGGACGTGACTGTGGCCCCTCACCGGGCTGATAGTCCACACTGCAGGCGGGGTAATCATAGTAGGAACAGCCTACCATTTGAGTGGATTGCTGTGGATCTGGTAGGGCCCATAGTAAAGTCAGCCTGTGGCCACCAACACATGTTAGTAGTAGTAGACTACACTACTCGTTACCTGGAGGCAATTCCGTTTTGTCACACCTTTGCTAAACTTACTGCACGGGAGCTGTTTTCCATGTTCTGTCTCCTTGGGCTACCTAAGGAGATCCTTACGGATCAGGGGACCCCTTTTATGTCCAAGGTTACAAAGGAACTGTGTAAACTGCTTCAGATAACACAGTTGCGCACATCAGTGTACCACCCACAGACAGATGGTCTAGTGGAAAGATTCCACAAAATACTTAAAACACACCTGTCAGCAGGATTGTGCTCAGTAAACTGCATACACTGTAGGGTGGGTGACATTACACTGATTAAAATGATACCTTGGTTGATTAAATCCATCCTGTGGTTCTTGTGTATTCTTTACTTTCAATTTGGAGAAAATGATATGCTCGTGCTTTGTGGCGGGACTGTGGAGGGGGGGTTCTATTTTGTGCTCTGCTTACATATTCACATATTGATCTGTATGCTCTTATGACAGCTTCTGTGCCTTCAGTGACCTGCCTCCTATTTTACATAATGCATCTAGTAATGCGGGGATAGGTAAAATATGAGGCAGGTCAGTGAAGGCACAGTGAGCAGTCACAAGAGCATACAGATGAATATGTAAGCAGAGAACTAGATAGAGCGCCCTCCCACCCCGAAGCAGGAGCATATCATTATCTCCAAACTGAAAGTAAAGAGTACACAAGAACCACAGGAAGGATTTCATCAACCAAGGTGTCATTTTAATCAGTGTAATGTCGCCCACCTGACAGTGTATGTAGTTTACTGAGCACAATCCTGCTGACAGGTGCACTTTAAATTTATCCTAAAGAAAGTGGTCTCCAAAGATGGATTGGGATATGTTACTGCCCTATTTAATGTTTTCTGTTCGAGAGGTACCACAGTCCTCAAAGGGGTTCCTCCATTCAAACTATTATACGGTAGACATTCCAGGGGCCTACTGGACATAGCCAAAGAGAAGTAGGAACAGGAGCCTACCCCCCATAAAAGTGTAATAAAGCACATGGTGAGTATGCAGGGCCGAATCACAGTGGTAATGCCTATAGTAAAGGAACACCTTCTGGACACCCAGGCAGCACAGAGCCGTGCGTATAATAGAAAAGCCATAATTAGGTCCTTTAAACAAGGATCAGGTATTAGTTTTAGCTTCCACCGCAGAAAGTAATCTCATGGCCAAGTGGCAAGAGCCATATGAAGTCCAGGAAAAGGTAGGGGAAGTGAATTATAGAATATATCAGCCCAGGAAGAGGAAACCAGAACAACTATATCATGTAAATCTGCTAAAAGCATGGAAAGACCGAGAATGTATGATTACAGATGCGACTCTGGTCATGTTGTCTGTAGACACCCCGACCCATGAGGAGGCAAAGATAAGCAACGCTCTCTCTAAACAGCAGTGTTGGGAGGCTCGGAAATTGATGCAGCAGAATGTGGCTGTATTCTCAGAGCTGCCTGGCCGAACATCTGTAATCCAACATGACATTGTCACTGAGCCTCAGATAAGGGTACAAATGAAACCATACCGTGTGCCAGAGGCAAGCCATTGCGGCTGAGGTAAAACAAATGCTCCAGCTAGGAGTTATTGAGGAGTCCAGGAGTGAGTGGACAAGTCCCATAGTACTGATTCCGAAGCCAGACGAATTGTTACGATTTTGTAATGATTTCCGAAAATTGAATGAAGTGTCAAAATTTGAGTTTTATCCAATACCCCGAGCGGACAAGCTGACTGAGAGACTGTGGCAGGCCCAGTTTTTCACAACGCTCGATCTGACCAAGGGATACTGGCAGGTACCTCTGACAGAGTCAGCAAAAGAAAAAACCCTCTTCATTACACCGGAGGGTCTGTATCACTATGTTGTCTTCCCTTTTGGGTTACATTGGACCCTAGCATTGTTCCAAAGGCTGATGGACATAGTTTTAGAGCCCCATCAGAAGTATGCGTAGTCGTATTTGGATGATATTATCATCTTTAGTACGTCTGGCATACCCACTTGGTCCCAAGTGCAAGCAGTTTTGGATTTGCTCCAAGCCACAGGCTTGACGGCAAGCCCCAAAAAATATGCACTAGGTCTCAACGAACACGATCATATGGCCCATTGAGGGGAAAAAAAGTGAAAAAACTTTATTGTAAATATTTCACAGGGGATGTGGGGAAGGGAGAAGCAAAAAGTACATACATTTGCATTTAAAATAGTTAAAAACAGACAGATGACATGTAGGGTGCAGGTATAGTGCCTCTTTGAAATCGTGATAAAGTCATAGCCATGGTACAATACAGAGAGTGCTATCAACAAGACAGAGGAGACATGTTTCCATGATGTATCTCATCAAGTTACATTTACTTTATACCCATGTCCCTCCTATCACACATGGCCACATCAGCCACCATTACCTTGATGATAAAATTAGACCTGCACCGCATGTGTTCACCCTGACGCACGTTTCAGCGCTGTGCCTTTCTCAAGGGGACTGCTCAGGCTGAATAGCTGATACCTTAAATCCCATAGCGTCTGGGCCGCGAACCAACAGGAAGGTGGCACCGCCTCCAACGGATATTACACACTGTGTGTCATCCATTCCTATGGTAGCAAACAATGCTACCCAGTACATCACCGCGGCTCACCGGAAGTGACGCAGAGCGCGTCGCCGTAACTAGGATACCAGACGTCGGCATCGCGGTAGCAAAGCCACCCAGGGATGCCAAAGGAAGCCGGGCATGCAACGCCGGCGACACGTCTGCGTGCTAGATCGCATGATGATGTACATAGCGATATATTCATAGGATGTTCACCAACACAAAGAAAGAGAAAAATCCAAAAAGACTCCATTCAAAGTATGTAGCCTTCTGATCCCGTATATGTCATTGAACAATTATACCTCAATGTAGCTCTAGAATGAAAATAAGGGGCCGATACTATATCAATCACAGCACATATACAAGTATATGGGATAATAATCATTTAGCACAATATCATTCATATATACCTATTGGGTATCCAATACAATGGTACCCATATAGTAATCATTATATAAAATATTTTTAAGTATGTACTGTATATCATGTCCCGATCGTATCAAATTAATTTGGACCATATCACCAATGTAGATCCCAACATATATATATTAAAAGAGATCATCTGAGTGTATACAATATACTTCACAAAAGGCCAAGCTAATACTCCTTAGTCATTTCCAATAATAATTAGAGCCCCCACAATAGATGAATGTAGAAGAATATTATATAAAATAGCCATGACGACCCACAAAAAGATATCATATTAGCATGTGCTATAACAGAGAAATCCATATTACATAGTACAAGGACACGTACAGCATCAGTCCATAAAATGGAGAAGGGAAGCGAATTATCCATACTCTATATATACACATATATATTTTTCTCTTTCCTTCCCAAAATAGCCGCCATCTTGATGACATCTCATGGTATATATACAGTCCGAATGGTGGTCATCACAGATAGCCAAAAGGGGATGACATGAAGCAAACACACAGGTGACCATATGTTCAGCCGGAGTAGACAAATCGTTAAACCCGCTGAAAATAATTAAAATCACATGAACAAACATGCTATATTAAAACATAGGGAATGTATATACATTTAGCCCCTTTAAAGCGACCACACACCAACAGAACTATGTCACAGAAATGGGGCGAAACTATTGTTCTCATTTAGACCTCTCGGATGTAATGTTTTCAAGGTCCAGATCCACCTTGTTTCAATCTGAGCAAGTCTCTGGGATATAGGGCCCCCCCCCCCCCGTATCCCCACTACCACCATGTCTATCCCCTTTACCTCCAGTAGCTTTGTATTACAGTTATGGTGTAATTTAAAATGCTTCGGGATGGTTTTCAACATAGATATGTCATTTTGGTCCATAGCTGCCAAGATCCCCAACACATGTTCTCTAATACACGTTTTGAGGCAATGTTTAGTCATCCCAACGTAGATAAGACCACAGGGGCATGTAGCATAATATATCACATTGCGGGATGTACACGTGATATGTTTTTTGATCTCAAAGATTTGCTTGCCCGTAGAATCAGTGAATGTGGTGCTTCTTATCACATTGGGACAGGCCACACATCGACCACACGGTGTGCACCCATATCTGATCTTGGCCCTATCCATAAATGTATGTATTGAGTCACCCTCATAATGACTATGGACCAAATGGTCATGAAGATTTTTAGCATGCCGGAACACAATCGTGGGTTTGTCCGGGACATATTTCGCCAATACTGGATCCGCTCTTAGGACAGGCCATGCTTTTGTGAGGGCATTTCTAACTGTTGGAATTTGGGTATGGAATGTGGTGATGAATCTCACCACATCATGCTGCTTTCTATCTCGAGATTTATACAATAGATCCTGTCGGGATGAATGCTTGGCTCGATTGTAAGCCCTTTTGACCATCCTGTGGCTATACCCACGTTCGTAAAAACGCTCCTTCAATTCCACTGACTGTGTCTCAAAATCCTTTTCAGTGGAGAAGATTCTGCATAGACGCAGGAACTGCCCCACCTTAACAGATTGAATCATATGTGATGGGTGGAAGGAAGAAGCATGAAGGAGCGCATTGGTTGACGTGGGTTTCCTATAAACGTTTGTTTGGACAGCATTATCATCATCCCTTATAAGGCATACATCCAAAAACTCAATTCTATTCGGATCACATGCAAATGTAATGCGTATATTCATTGTATTCACATTTAAACATTGCATGAATTCCTCCAAATGGTCATGGGATCCCTGCCAGATCAGTAGAATGTCGTCGATGTACCGCGTCCAAGAAAGAACGCGGTCCATCGATGACCCCTGATCGGGCAGGAAAAGGTCCCTCTCCCACAGCCCCAGGAACAGATTGGCATATGAGGGGGCGAAGGCTGCCCCCATAGCCATCCCCTGGAGCTGAAGGAAGAAGGACCCCTTGAAGATGAAAAAATTATGAGTTAACGTAAATTCCAATAGTTCCATGATCAGTGCTTTTATATCATTAGATAGAGGAGACCCTTCCAAAAAGAATTTGGTGGCCCTAAGACCGTCGGCATGTCTGATGCTGGTATACAGCAGTCCCCTTGAGAATGGCACAGCGCCAAAACGTGCGTCGGGGTGAACACATGCAGTGCAGGTCTAATTTTATCATCAAGGTAATGGTGGCTGATGTGGCCATGTGTGATAGGAGGGACATGGGTATAAAGTAAATGTAATTTGATGAGATACATCATGGAAACATGTCTCCTCTGTCTTGTTGATAGCACTCTCTGTATTGTACCATGGCTATGACTTTATCATGATTTCAAAGAGGCACTATACCTGCACCCTACATGTCATCTCTCTGTTTTTAACTATTTTAAATGCAAATGTATGTACTTTTTGCTTCTCCCTTCCCCACATCCCCTGTGAAATATTTACAATAAAGTTTTTTCACTTTTTTTCACCTCAATGGGCCATATGATCGTTTTCCTTTGTTGCCTTGGCACCCCTCTTGTAGTGTGTTCGACGATTGGTCCTTATATATATCCATTGGGCCGGTTACAACACTAGTGATACATATATTTCATATTTAATATTTTTTAATCTTTGTATGTAACTCAGTGCTATGTTCTAATTATCACTCTTGTAGGTCTCAACGAAGCCTGGTGCTTGGGCTACGTGATTGGCAGTGGGGTTATGAAACCCCAAATAAACAAAATCAAGGCCATTCAAAACTGGACTGGCCTCCTACTACAAAACAGATAAGAGAGTTCCTCTGCATCATTGGGTATTAACAATTATGTATACCTAATTTTGCCGGGAGATCGGCACCCTTGACAGATCTCTTAAAGGGAAGAAAATCGGTCATGGTTCGATGGAATCCTCAGGCAGAGGAAGCATTCCAATCCATGAAGTTGGCGTTGTGTGGACAGCCTGTCCTCATCAGCTTCAACTTCAAGAAAGGTTTTATTGTGCAAAAGGATGCAGCTAAGGTAGGCCTATGAGTGGTTCTGTCACAGGAGGTGAACGGAGAAGAACATCCGGTCACCTATTTGAGTAGGAAACTTACCCCGGCAGAAAAAAATTATAGCGTAGTAGAGAAGGAGTGCTTGGCCATTAAGTGGGCCTTGAAGTATCTACGTTATAATTTGCTCAGGCAACAGTTTGGCTTGGTAATGGACCAGTCACCCTTGGTCTGGCTGAGAAATGCCAAGGAGAGGAATGGTTGAGTCACCAGATGGTTTCTGTCATTGCAAAATTTTATCTTCTCGGTGGAACATCGAGCTGGGAAGGCGCAAGGAAATGCTGATGACCTGTCATGGGCACCCTGTATGGTAATAGGTTTTTCAACCCCCCAAGTTTGAGCAGAGGGAAGGGTTTGTAAGGCAGTGAGGGGAATCATATACGAGGGTCATTACATGTCCCCTAGGATGTGCATAGAAGCATACTAAACCCGCTGTAGAACATTGTAATTACAGCCACAGCTGTTGTTGCAATGCAAAATAAAAGCGTGTGGACTTGGTCAAGCTATTTGACCAAGTCAGATTTAGGAAGACCTGTCATGGGCTCTTATTTTCAAAAGATCTATAGGATGGAAGTGGGATGGATCTCTCTCTCCACTCTGGGTCTTGGGAGTGGCTAATGTCCACAAAACCTATTTAAACTTTCACTTAAGGTGTGGGTGTGTCAGTGTTTTGTTTGCAAGCTGCAGAGTCAGTGGCTCTTTGAAGGACAGGTCTGTGTGAGTCTGAACTCAGGCCAGAGAAGGCAAAGCTACTGACGAACCGCAGCGAGTGGCTACATAGCCTGGCTGTGACATCTCCAGAATTTAATATCACCCGTAGGGACCTTGGGCATTACCTCCCCCACCCCTTTGGAACTTGGACAACCTACCCATTTTTTGAGCCTCCGCCCCCTGGTGAGTAACCCAGTATGGAGTGGGCTACTTTCCCTAGGAATCCTCAGTCCCCTGAGACCTCTCGACCAGATCAACCAGTTCCTCGGCGTCCCTGGGCAACCCAAGTCTGTATTGGCCTTGACAGGGAATGCACAAAACGGTCCATAACCACTTGCTCTACCATCTGCACAGTGGTAGAGGACTTCGGCTACAGCCATTTTTGGACCAGGTGTAATAAGTCAAACATTTGGGAGCGAGGGGGTTTGTAACGGTAATACTCCCAGCGGTGGACGCGCTGCACCCTGACAGTCATCGTCACCCCCAAGCGCACCAGAAATTCAGATTTCAGTTCTCCATATTCCTTGGTGTTTTGTAGAGCCAAGTCATAGTAAGCCTTCTGGGGCTCCCCCGTTAAGTATGGCGCTAGCACTTCTGCCCATTGCTCTGGCAGAAGCTTCTCCCTTTCGGCAACCCTCTCAAACAACATCAGGAAGGCTTCTACGTTATCACCCGGGGTAATTTTCTGCAGAGCTCCCCTTACCACCTTCCAGATAGAAAAGTCGTCCACTGACCTTAGAGCGGGAGCTGTCGCCATGCCACTAATCACCTCAGTGAGCAAATCGATCTGCTGCTTCTGTTGTCGGCGCTGGTCCTGCTGCAGTTGCTGCTGTAGCTGGAGCTGTTGCATAAGTAGCTTAGTAGTGCCCTGTTGCGCCATCTGCTGCTGCTGCTCCCTGTGCTGCTGTAGCTGATGCTGGTGCTGTGCCTGCTGTGCTTACACCAGCTGCTTAATTAGAACCTCCATTTTGTCCGGCGTCACTTGCTGGGTTATGGCAGACTTCACCCAGGACATGCAGCACCTTTTTTAACAGTCAAACGTGTTCGCTGGGAATGCTGCCTGCAATTCTAACACCAACTGTGGTAGAGTTGCTCGCTCTGCTGCACTTGGAGGTAGACACGGAACACTGTTAATTTAAATTTCAGGTTGGTTTATTAAGAAACTTCATAAACCACCCTGGAGTCCATAAAGTAAATACAGCCCACTCAGCATAATGGCAAAACAAGACAAAAAAAGATACAGCACAGTCCGTATATCGGCCGGTGTCCAGCCACTCAGGGTTAACCACACACGGTTCAGGTTTAGCCGAACACATGCAATGTCCTCTCTGGAGTAAGCTACTCCAGATACTGAACCACACCTGAGTCCCAAGGCTGGCAATTTAAAGCCCAGACCATTCCCTGGGATGGAAATACGGTGAATGGTCTCCCACCGCACTTTAACCATTCACCTATAAAGCATGCCCTTTTAATTTGACTACTTAACCCTCTCTGCACCTACTATGTAGGAGTAGACTTCCATGTTTCACATCACTGAAGCTAACAGCCTCCGTGAAACATATCTCCCCTCCAGTATTCTGCCAGTGACTTTGTCACAGAGCATTGAAGATAGATCGTGGCTGTCTTCCAGCATGACAAGTACCCTAAACACACAGCCAGGGCAACTAAGGAGTGGCTCCGTAAGAAGCATATCAAGGTCCTGGAGTGGCCTAGCCAGTCTCCACACCTGAATCCAGTAGAAAATCTTTGGAGAGAGCTGAAACTCAGTGTTGCTCAGCGACCGCCCCAAAACCTGAAAGATCTGGAGAAGATCTGTATGGAGGAATGGACCAAAATCCCTGCTGCAGTGTGTGCAAACTTGGTGAAGAACTACAGGAAACGTCTGACCTCTGTAATTGCAAAAAAAGGTTTCTGTACCAATTATTAAGTTCTGTTTTTCTATTGTATCAAATACTTATTTCATGCAATAAAATGCAAATTATATATGTAAAAATCATACAATGTGACTTTCTGTTTTTTTTTTATTTTTAGATTCTGTCTCTCACAGTTGAAGTGTACCTACGATAAAAATTACAGACCTCTCCATTCTTTGTAGGTGGGAAAACTTGCAAAATCATCAGTGCATCTGACTCACCCCCTGGGCC
This sequence comes from Phyllobates terribilis, assembly GCF_046119375.1. Taxonomy (NCBI): domain Eukaryota; kingdom Metazoa; phylum Chordata; class Amphibia; order Anura; family Dendrobatidae; genus Phyllobates; species Phyllobates terribilis. The sequence continues at coordinate 51,609,015 of NW_027362770.1, read as the reverse complement.
AGTGCTGTAGTGCGGCGCGCGTGCGCGCGGGGAATACCCGGAGCCGGATCCGATGGGGGTAGTAGTCTTCGTGTGGCGGTGACCCGGTCCGTGCCCAGGGTGGTCAAACTTAGTGGCGGTTATTGGTATGATGGTATTAGTGTCCGACTACGCCACCCGTTGATTGCGGTCAGTGGGGACCGCCGCTGCGCTGCAGACCGCTGAGGCTGATGTTGTTTGCGCAGCTGAGTATAGGATGACTCCCCACGGGAGAAGTATTGCCTCAGGGCAGCTAATGTGGATGATGGTGGTAGTGATGGTGTGAGGGTCCCAGTGCTAATGGTGCAGGAGCGGCAAGGAATCACAGAGACGTGAGGTGCAGTTCAGGGTCTTTACTGATGGTACAAGGCAGACCCTCCCGGGAGTACTGGCTAGTATAAGGGGCCTGGTCAGTCTGCGAGCAAGCAGGAGTTCCCCTGGCCAGGTGGAGTTGTAGGCCTCCCCGTTTATCTGCACTCTTCCTGGCTACCTTGCTGTCAGCGGTTACAAGTAGCCCACGTCCCTGAGTGTACCGTGTAGTGCTCACCCGTATGGCTGGTGACTTGGGGCCTTCTGTTAGCCTCCGCTCCTGGATAGCGGCGCTGGTCCCTTCTCTGTGACTGAGCCTCCGGGCTTCTATGGCCAGAGGACCTGGAATCCCCTGCCGGCTAATTTCTGCTGCTGGGTGGATATCAGTCCCCACAGCCTCGGTCTCCTGTGTCCGGTTTTAGTGTCTTCGTCCAGGGCGAACTCTGCTCAGCTCCAGCCCCTGGACTTCTGCTGCTGCTCCTACAGAGCTCCTGATCTATCTTTTCCTGTGTCTGCAGCTTCACTCCAGGCTCTGACTGCTCTGCTTGTTCTGCAGGCTCTGTCTCACCTAATCCCGCCCCAGACCCAGTTTAAAAGGGCAGATTCCTCCCCTCCCAGGTCTGGGCGGACCGTGTTGCATGTTTAGGGATCCTGACCAGAGAAACCTCCCACTTGCTCTCAAACATAATATCTCTATTACTGTGGCAACCAGACCCCTGGGGTGTCACATTCCCCCCTAGTAAATTTTAGTACTCCGGGACTAAACACATTTTTAAAGAAACATAAATACAAGGTATAACAATAACAAGACAACATATTTACAAGAAACTTTAGTCTGTAGAGGTCACGGCGTGTCCGTAACCGGGTGTCCATATCACCCAAGGTGAAGTTTGTAAAACAAGGGGGTGTCCTTGTCACCCAAGGTGCAACTTTAAGCGAAGTAGGGGACCTGTCCAAAGCAAACCCCTTGCGTTGTCATTGGGCGTGTCTGCAAGGCTGGAGCTAACTACTTTGGGCCGCAAGTAGGCCACGCCAGACAGGTTTTCTCTTCTGCGACCATCTTCACAAGAGGCACCAAGGTGCAACTATCTACAAAACTGTTCCGGTTATCCAGCGTCCATAACTTGTTAGTCCATAAAAATCTGCAGGGTAACTGAGAAACATAATTAGTAACAGGCAACAAACATAAACCATAAACATTTTTCAATAAACAGTCAACTTTACAGTGCACTGGTTTAGATTCTCCAGCGAGCGGGCATCTGACCTCTAGTGACTCTAGTGGACCTACGGAGCTCACTAACTGGTTCTGCACTACAGGATGTAGGAGGTGTTATGGGCAAGCTGGGCAGCTTTCTGCGCACTCTTTGGCTCACTAGGGGCACGGCAGGCTCACTACTAGCAGAGGGTTGATCCTCCTGTACTGCTGGTGTGGACTCTTCTGCCTCTTGGGCCGGCTGCTCTTCCAGCTCTACTGGTTCCTCTGTAGGCACTTGCGGGGCTGGCTGGAGAAAGGTGAGGACGGGTACTACGATAGCGCCGTTTACTTGTGTCCAAGACCGGGGGAAGTCTCCGAGTACGGTACTGATCATTTCTTCCCTTTCCTCTGCGGGTTGAGGGTTTTCTTGATCTTCTTCAGGGCTTTGCAGCTGCTCGGGACACTTCTTCAGGTGGTCTCTGGAGACAATGGCTGTGGTTTCTCCTCCATCCTTACTGATTACGCAGATTTTTGGGTTCTCATTAGTGTTGAGCCACCCCCGTAGTGTTCGAGTTCGGTTCGGTTCGTCGAACACCCGTGTGTTCGCCGAACTGTTCGTCGAACTGTTCGTCGAACACCTTCGAACACCGTTAAAACCAATGGCAGGCAAACAAAAACACATAGAAACACATAGAAAACACCTTCAAAGGTGTCCAAAAGCTGACAAACTGCTCAGAAGACATAACTAACACATGGAAAAGTGACAAGTACATATAGTCATGCGAAAATAAAAGAGGTGGAGGAGTAAAAGGAGGGGGAGACACAGATATAGGCATGTCATGCCCTTCTAAAATCCAAAAAGTGAGAAGCCGACACGGCCAGTCCGCTCCTGCCCGTGCCACCTCCGTGTCGCCGGGTTTGTGCCAGAGCCGCGGTGAACCCTGACGGCCAGCCCCCCTCTCCCAATACTGGTGCCTGTCCGCTGGTGGGTCGAGCGAGCCCCCCTGTGGTGGAGGCAGCTCTAAGCTTTTTAATTTAAATTGTCTCTCTAATTTGAATGAATACACTTTAAATCCATTTACAAGGATCTATTGGAGGGCAAGTCTCATGCCAGCAGCCGCGGTAATTCCAGCTCCAGTAGCGTCCACTAAAGCTGCTGCAGTTAAAAAGCTTTTATAAGGATCGAGCTCGGCTGTCCACCGCAAGGCATCCTACTGCCAGTCCCAGCCCCTATGCCTTGGGGTGCCTCCTGATGCTCTTCACTAAGTATCCCATGGTCCCGAAGCATTTCCTTTGAAAAAATTAAGTGTCTAAACTACAGGTGGTGCAGCTTGCTTAACAGCCGGGATAATCCGCTCACTAGCAGACACTGCTACTAGGCACAAAGTATTTCCTGGGCTAGATGCAGTTAAAAATTTGTAATTAGATACTCTCGTTGGATGCTGAGAAAGCATTCCATAGAGTCTCCTGGCACGCCATATATGATTCTCTTAAAAAGCTTGGGGTAGGGGTCTAGGGGACCCTTTTATAGCCAAAATCACGGCCCTGTATCGCAATACGTCACCTAGGCTGAAGATAAATGGAACTGTAGCACCCTGAGGGCTCGGTTGCTACAGACGTATTGCACCTCACCCAGAGGTGTGATATCTCACTCTCAGGTAAGGATGGAGTGTGGATCAGGACCCGACACCTGCATGCATTACACCACATTGCCGTGGGGCAGGGCGACCAATATGCCCCTGAGATGGGCACAACAGTCCCTGTCCCTGGCTGGAGTGGGGGGAGGGAACACTGAGGAAGGGGAACCCTGTAGTGCAGGAGCAGGGAGGAAGCAGTTCCTGGGTGCATTGAGAAGGGAGTATAAAAGGTGGGCACCATCTTAGTTCAGTGCAGAGAAGTCTGAGCAGAAGTGGCAGGGAGCAGGGGCTCTGCATGAGCTCTGCTCCGGAGGCGGGCCTAGTAACAGAGGCCCAGGCCTGGAAGAGGGAGAAGGAAGGAAGAGGAGCGGAGAAGGCTCCAGGAACGAGGAATGAAGGGATCCCAGGGGTGCGGACGGGCGAGTCGCCACCGCACGCCCGAATCCACCTGCGTGGAGGGGTCAGGCCAAAGGGGGAGACCGGTCCCCGAACTAGTGGAGGCAGGAAACGACCCTCAGCTAGAAACCGGAGGCTCTGACATTTTATGTGGCGCAGCCCCTCGCTACACCCGCTAGGAAGGCACCACATAGGGTCAGGGAAACTGGCGCCAAGTTTACCAAGAGGAGGCCCGAGGCAGCCGGACAGAAGTGTTGGTAAGAAAGGCCAGACAAAGGACACACAAAGGGGGTCCTGTGAAGTGCTCCAAAGTTATCTGGGAGTTGTCTGAGCCCCTCACCTGGTGAGCACAGTACGACGTGGGCAGCCGTTACCTGCAGACGTGGTCTGGATAATAAGAACTGTGAGTAAAGGCCCTGAACTGCATCACTGACTCCGTGTCGTTACTGCTGCTGCCCTGCACCATCACCCCCATCCTCCGCATACACTGCCCTGAGGCTATACTCCTCCCGTGGGGAGTTATGCTACGCTCTGCTGCACCCACAACACCAGCCTCAGTGGTCTGCCCTGTAGCGGCGGTTCACTCTGACCGCAATCCACGGGTGGCGTAGTCGGACATTTAAACATGAAAACCACATAAATAGTTCCGCCACTGGTTTGACCGCCCTGAGCCACGGAACTGGGTCGCCGCCACGAAGACTACAACCACCAGCATCCACCAAAAAGGGTCCGGCTCCGGGTGTCCCAAGGCCCAGGGGGTGCGTCAGAACATTTTCATCACCTTTCACAATCACCAATGGGACAAGGCAGTGATGTCCTCTGTCCCCTCTCTTATACATCCTAGTGACGGAGCACCTGCTCTCATCAATTCGCCATAACCCCAATATTAGGTGGATTGAGGTGGGAGGCACCGAGTACAAGTGCTCTCTATTTGCTGATGATGTCCTAGTATATATCACTCAATCACATATATCCATCCATGCTGTTATGGCTGAAATAGATCACTTTGTTACATGGTAAAATTTTAAAATCAATGCAGCGAAGTCTGAGGCCCTCGATGTCTCCCTCCCCAAATCCATATAGGATTCCATCCAGTCCAACTTTCCCTTTGCCTGGCCCTCACAGGGTATCAAATACTTAGGAATTCCTATTCATAGAGACCTCTCCCATCTATGTTATCTTAATTTTGGGCCCTTTATTGAACAACTCCATACAGACCACGGTTGGCAAGTTAGAACTGTAAGATTCACTACGTGAACCACTGGTGTTTTGTGGAAAAGCACATGTACACTGCGTTCCAAATTATTATACAAAAAGTGTTTAGGAGTGATAAGGGAAGAATTTGTTTGTTTGTCAGTTAAACTCATTGATGGTGATGTGTGTCAGGGCTCTTTATATCACTGTAAGCAATTGCAGACACCTGTGCTAATTAGTTTGGCAGGTGTGTCCAATGAAAGGCAAGACTACTTAAGAAGGCTCTCTCACATTATTAAGCAGCCTAAATTTTCTGCCAAAATGGGAAAGAAAAAGGATGTGTCGGCTGCTGAGAAGCAACAAATTGTGGAGTGTTTAGGTCAAGGCATGACTACAATCAACATTGTGCGATGATCAGGATGAAGTGTCTTGGCAATCAAGAAGTATGTAGCTGATTCACAGTACACACGTGTGCGTGCTGATAAGGGCAAATTGAGGACTCTTTCCTACAGGCAATTACGTCAGGTTGAAAGAGCAGCGGCAAAAAAGCCTTGTCATAGCAGCAGACAAGTTTTTGAAGCTGCTTGTGCCTCCAACGTCCCCCGAACAACAAGATGCAGGGTCCTTCAGAGGTTTGCAGCTGTGCATGCGCCATCCTGTCGACCTCCTCTATCCACTTCACACAAGCAGAAACGGCTCCAGTGGGCCAAACATTACATGAAGACTGATTTCAAAACTGTTTTGTTCACGGATGAGTGCCGTGCAGCGCTCGATGGTCCAGATGGATGGAGTGGAGGATGGCTGGTTGATGGACACCCCACGCAAACACGGCTACAGCGCCAACAAGGAGGAGGTGGAGTAATGTTTTGGGCTGGAATCATGGGGAGAGAGATTGTCGGCCCCTTTTAGGATCCCTGAAGGCGCTAAAGATGAACTCCATAATGTATGTGGATTTTCTCAAACAGCACTTCCTGCCATGGTTCAAGAAGAAGAACCGTGTATTTCACAGCAAGATCATTTTTCTGCATGATAATGCACCATCTCATGCTGCACATAAAACATCTGCATCTCTGGCTGATATGGGCATAAAAGGGGACAAACTTATGGTGTGACCCCCATGCTCCCCTGACCTCTACCCCATTCAGAACCTTTGGAGCATCATTAAAAGGAGTGTCTATGATGGCGGGAGGCAGTTCACATCTAAGCAACAGCTCTGGGAGGGTATTCTGTCCTCATGCAAAACAATTGAAGCAGAAACCATCCAAAACCTGACAAATTCAATGGACGAGAGAGTTCAGAAGCTCCTTTCGAACAAGGGGTCCTATGTGAAAATGTAACATCACCTAGAATAAAGTTTTGAGTTGAAAACTGTTTGATTTCAGTTTCTAACAACCTGCTAATGCTTATAATTTCAAAAATGACCATTTTTTTGGTCTTTATTAAAATGAAAAGGTTGATCGAAAAGTTTGGGGGATCTAAGAGTGTGGCAACCCAGTAGTCATGATTACTTCGAATTCTGACAATATGAGGGTCATGCTGCAGGTAGTGCAGCAAGAAGGCACCTATGTGCCTTGCGCATCTCGGAGCCCCAAAATTATTTTCCGGGCTAGATGCAGCTAAAAATTATTTTTAATTTTAAATCTGGTGAAGCTTTAGTATAGATGGCCTAATAGGATCAGTGCTGCACACTGCTACAAAGCCCAAATTATTTTCCAGTCAAGATACAGATAAACATGATTAGTAATTTGAAAGCTTAAAACGGTTGGTAGGGTGATTTTAACCAATCATCAAGCTTTTACTCTCCCCAGGATGACACAGGGGTAGAAAAGTCGTTTCGGATCCATGATTTGTTCATCTTTATGAACGTGAGTCTGTCTACATTATCAGTGGAGAGCCGCGTGCGCTTATCTGTCAGCACACCACCAGCAGCGCTGAACACACGTTCAGACAGAACGCTGGCTGCGGGGCATGACAAGATCTCCAAGGCGTAAGTGGCTAGCTCCGGCCATTTATCCAGATTGGAAGCCCAAAAAGAGCAAGGGTCCAGTGACACAGTCGTGGCTTCAATGTTTACTTGGAGATACTCCTGTACCATCGTCTCTAGGCGTTGACTATGTGTCAGACTTCTTGTCTCCTGTGGCCTTGCAAAGGATGGGCTAAAAAAGTGGTGAAATGATTCCGCAAAATTGATGTTACCAGCAGATACTGTGGTTCTGTTACGGTTTGAGTGCTGAACACTTGACGGTCCCACGGTTGGCAAGTTGGAACTGTGAGATTCACTACGTGCACCACTGGTATTTTGTGGAAAAGCACATGTAAGATTCTGCAACAGTCTCTGCTGATACTCCTGCATGCGTGCATCCCTTTCTATGGCAGGAATAATTTCTGCAAATTTACTTTTGTACCGGGGATCTAACAGTGTGGCAACCCAGTAGTCAGGATTATTTCTAATTCTCACAATTCGAGGGTCATGTTGCAGGTAGTGCAGCAAGAAGGCACTCATGTGTGTTGCGCATCCAGGAGCACCAAGTCCCTGTTGTGTTGGTGGCGAGGTAACAATCATGCTTCCTTCCTCTGTCCTCTCCCCCCAACCTCGCACAACAGAAATGTGATCAAGGTCTTCCTCATCTGATGAGTCTTCCATCAGTTCGTCCTCCACTTCTTCCTGGGCTCCTGCACCTTCCTCACTAGTTTGGCTGCTACCATGCGCCCTGGTAAAACCATCTCCCCCACCCTCACATGCCTGCCGCCTTGGTGCTGCCGACCGTCTGGACCTTGCAGATGTTAGCCCTTCCGCATACAACTCCTCCTCCTCTACTTCCTCCACCTCCTCTTGTGCCACCACCTGACTTCGAATTCTGTTTAACATGTGCTCCAGCATGTAAATCACCGGAATAGTCATGCTGATAATGGCATCGTCAGCACTAAACATCTTCGTCGCCATTTCAAAACTGTGCAGAAGGGTGCATAGGTCCCTGATCTGAGACCACTCCTCCAGCGTGATTTGCCCCACCTCTGAATCTCGTTGGCCCAGGCTATACGTCAGAACGTATTGCACCAGGGCTTGTCGGTGCTGCCACAGTCGCTGCAACATGTGCAGAGTTGAATTCCACCGGGTAGGCACATCGCATTTTAGCCGGTGAAGTGGCAGGCCCAACGACTTCTGTAGAGATGTAAGTCGCTGAGCTGCGGGATGCGAACGGCGGAAGTGAGCACACAGCGACCGTGCCCTCTGCAGAAGGCCATCTAGTCTGGGATAGTGGGCTAAAAATTGCTGGACAACCAGGTTCAACACGTGAGCCATACAAGGCACGTGTGTGACATTGCCCCGGCGAAGGGCCGCACCCAGGTTTGCAGCATTGTCGCACACGGCCTTCCCTGGTTTCAGGTCCAGTGGAGACAACCATTCATGAAATTGGTTCTCCAGAGCTGACCACAACTCCTCAGCTGTGTGACTCACATTTCCCAGACATTTCAATGTAAAAACCGCCTGATGACGTTGAGCCCTACTGCCAGCATAGTAAGGAGGTGTGCAGGATCCCTTCTGCGCAGTTAGAAAGCTTGTGGCATGACCAGACAGGCTTTGGGTGCAGGTGGAAGACCGAGAGGAGGTTGAGGAGGCAGAAGCAGTGGAGGAACTTTGACATAAAGAGGATTGACGTACAACTCGTGGGGATGGCAAGACTTGGACATCAGCCCCTTGTCCTGCTGTCACCATAGTTACCCAGTGCCCAGTCAGCGACATGTAACGCCCCTGTCCATGCCTACTCGTCCAAGTGTCTGTGGTGAAATGCACCCTGTCACACACAGAGTTTCTCAAAGAAGCGGTGATGTTGTGTGCGACATGCTGGTGGAGCGCAGGCACACCTTTCTTTGAGAAGTAGTGCCGACTGGGCATCTGGTACTGGGGCACTGCGACGGACATAAGGTCTCGAAAATCCTCTGTGTCCACCAGGCGGAAAGGCAGCATTTCTGTAGCCAAGAGTTTGCAGATGGTGAAATTCAACCTCTTAGCTTTCTCATGGCTAGGAGGAAATGGTCTTTTACTTGTCCACATCTGAGGGACCGAGGGCTGGCTATTGTGCTTAGACGGGGTTGATAAGGGTGTCCCCGGCAAACTGCCGGTCTGTGAGGAAGATGCAGGCGGACATGTTAGGTTGCCTTGATCCAAAGGTGGTGCTATCGATGTCGGACAGCGCTCAACACCAGCTGGTGTTACCACCTCCAAAGAAAATGATGACCTGCCAATCACGCTGGCTGTTGCGGGTAAAGAGGTGGCAGGTCTGCGCCCCAAAACAGGTGTGACTGCTGTCCCCCCAGTCACAGAGGATGAAGAGGCCGCAGATGCACAAGATATGGCAGACGGTGATTGGCCCGGCCGGCTAGGCCGCATTGTAGCACACTGAGCTTCCCACTGCAACTTATGCTTCATGTCCATGTGCCGGTTCATGCATGAAGTACTCAAACTATGTATTTTTTGGCCTCTACTTAGCTTTTGCTGACAAATGTTACAGATAACACGAGTTGGGTCATCTTTATCGATCTGAAAAAATGCCCAGGCTATGCAAGGCTTAGCACCCATGCGACCTGAAGAGCCACCACGACTTGTGGTGAGAGGCAGAGTTGTGTTTGAGGATGCAGTTGTTGACGTGCTTCCAGTACTACGTCTCTGTCCAGGAAGGCGCAACCTGACCTCGTCGTCACTAGCATCTTCCTCCACCTCCTCTGCTGACCTCATCTCTTGGCTGACTGTGGGTTGACAGTAAGTGGGATCTCCGACCTCATCATCATCACCCTGTGCGTTATCACACCCGTCGTCCTCAGAGCCAACCTGTTCCTGCCCTGACAAAAAACTAAAGTTGTCGCTCCAATCAGGTATTTGAGTCTTATCATCGTCTTCCTCATTGTCTCCACCAACAGGAGTTACAGTTTGGGAATGAGGGTCTACATTATGGTCAGAACCTTCTGCGTCTGGTCCTGGATCCGACTCATAAAGATTCTGGGCATCAGTGCAGATCATTTCCTCGTCTGGATTCACAGAAGCGCTGGAGTCGACCTCTGATTCCCAGGCTATAGTATGAGTAAACAGCTCTGCAGACTCAACCATCTGTTCTACCTCATACTTAGACGGGCAGCTGGAGATTTGGGAGCTGTGAGGAAGCAAGTGCGATTTGGGTGACACCTTTGAGGACTGGAGTATTTGTGATGTTGAAGTTGATGTGGAGGAGAGCCCACTTAAAGGAGCACTTGATATCCGTTGAAGCACCTGCTGTTTTTGTGCCTCATCTGGAATTTGTAGCGATTGGCGTGGCCGTAAGAAAGGGATCTTATCACATTGTCCGCTAAAAGAAGTAGACATTTTAGTTTGGCTGGAAGATGGTCTTTCTTCTGCAGATGTTACTGTTGCTTTAACACCTACCCCACGGACACAACCTTTTTTCCCCTTCCCAACACGCCTATTCCCCTTTCCACCAGCAGCAGGCCTTTTTCCACTCATTTTGGTGGTTAACTAATTCACAACTCTGGAGTTGTTTGCACAAAAAAACAATGGATGGTAACCGAGCAGAGCTGAGTGGCCAAACTGTGGTATTAGGCCAAAACTATTGACTGGGTTAGATGCAGAAAAAAATTATTTTGAATTTGCAACCTGATGGAGGTCAGTATAGATGGACTAATACAAATAGTCCCACACACTGCTAGAAGCCCAAATATTTTTTCAGAGGTACTGTAGATGCAGATAAAAATTATTTTTAATTTGCAACCTGATGGAGGTCAGTATAGATGGACTAATAGACCAAGTCCCACACACTGCTAGAAGCCCAAATATTTTTTCAGAGCTAGATGCAGAAAAAAATTATTTTTAATTTGCAACCTGATGGAGGTCAGTATAGATGGACTAATAGACCAAGTCCCACACACCGCTAGAAGCCCAACTATTTTTTCAGAGCTAGATGCAGAAAAAAATTATATTCAATTTGCAACCTGCTGGAGGTCAGTATAGAAGGACTAATAGAACAAGTCCCCCACACTGCTAGAAGCCCAAATATTTTTTCAGAGCTAAATGAAGAAAAAAATTATTTTTAATTTGCAACCTGATGGAGGTCAGTATAGATGGACTAATAGACCAAGTCCCACACACTGCTAGAAGCCCAAATATTTTTTCAGAGCTAGATGCAGAAAAAAATTATTTTTAATTTGCAACCTGATGGAGGTCAGTATAGATGGATTAATAGACCAAGTCCCACACACCGCTAGAAGCCCAAATATTTTTTCAGAGCTAGATGCAGAAAAAAATTATTTTTAATTTGCAACCTGATGGAGGTCAGTATAGATGGACTAATAGACCAAGTCCCACACACTGCTAGAAGCCCAAATATTTTTTCAGAGCTAGATGCAGAAAAAAATTATTTTTAATTTGCAACCTGATGGAGGTCAGTATAGATGGACTAATAGACCAAGTCCCACACACTGCTAGAAGCCCAAATATTTTTTCAGAGCTAGATGCAGAAAAAAATTATTTTTAATTTGAAACCTGATGGAGGTCAGTATAGATGGACTAATAGACCAAGTCCCACACACCGCTAGAAGCCCAACTATTTTTTCAGAGCTAGATGCAGAAAAAAATTATATTCAATTTGCAACCTGCTGGAGGTCAGTATAGAAGGACTAATAGAACAAGTCCCACACACTGCTAGAAGCCCAAATATTTTTTCAGAGCTAAATGAAGAAAAAAAATATTTTTAATTTGCAACCTGATGGAGGTCAGTATAGATGGACTAATAGACCAAGTCCCACACACTGCTAGAAGCCCAAATATTTTTTCAGAGCTAGATGCAGAAAAAAATTTTATTCAGTTTGCAACCTGATGGAGGTCAGTATAGATGGACTAATAGAATGATGCTATGCCCAAAAGATTTTACTTCACTAGGTGCAGTAAAAAAATTGGTATTCTATACACAGGTGTTATATCTTGCAACACAGATAGGCTACTCCACTGACTAACACACTCTGCAATAGGCCAAAAAGGATTAGCTTTGCTAGATTCAGCCAAATGCTGTGAAAAAAACTTGCACAGCACTGGCACAGACCTGCCTGGCAAAAACTGATAGGAACTCATGTAACCTAGTCCTGAAAAGGACTCCAATTACAATTAGTCTTTACTCCCACAACCTATCTATTTAAGAGCACAGACCTCCCTGATAAAAGTCGTAGGAAATGCTGTAACCTAGTCCTTAAAAGGACTGCAATCACAACTATTCCCTACTCCCAAGCTATCTGTATATTTGTGCGAAAATTGGCTTGAAATTAACAAGGTATAGCGCACAAAGCAACAGCGGTGCCGTCTAACACGCAGCTGCAGCAGTGAGAAAATGGTGGCGACGGGGAAAATGGCTTGGTCTTATAGGGCAAGGACATGTGACATACACTGCCAATGACACATGCCCTTGCTTGTGTGAAAAAAAGCACTTCGCTCCGTGTGTGCGCTGCTGATAGGCTGACAGATTGCACCTCCCCACTGCAAATGCGGGAAAGAGAAAAAAAAATGGAGATCTTCATTGTTCCTGCAGAGATCCATCCCCTGCCCCTCCCCCCACCCCGCTGTACACTCAAACTGCGTATTAACATTAATTTTCATCATTACTGAGAAAAAATCCAGTTATGATTTTGGTGCACGAACAGTTATCGAACATAACCTCGAACAGCCGAATTTTTCTCAAATTGTTCGTGTTCGCCGAACGGCTCGAACACCGCCCAAAACAGCTCGAATTTGAGATTGGCGAACAGTTCGAGTAGAACAACGCTCATCTCTAGTTCTCATGGCTTGATGGCAGTACGGTGTACGGGTCCTTCTCCCACTGGTCGTCCAACTTGTGCAGCCGCCTCTTCCTCTTCAAGACCTGCTCTCCAGGTACCAGGGGAACAGCAGGAGCATACTGGTTATAAGCCTTCTCTTGCCTTTCTCTAGCTTGAGACAGACTTCGCTCGACGCTCTCCTGTACTTTCCGATACTGCTGCTGCCTTTCTGTATCCCAGTCTGCCTCTGGCGAGGTGTCCTCAGGTGTCAGGACTCCCATATCGAGGTCAATAGGCAGCTTACCAGGTCTTGCTCTCATTAGGTAAGCCGGGGTACAGTTGGTGGAACCTACAGGGTTGTGGTTATACAGGTCCACCAGATCGGGCAGTTTCTCAGGCCACAGACTGTGTTCTTCCAGGGGCAGTGTTTTTAGCAGATCTATCACCACCTGGTTCATCTTCTCGCAGAGTCCATTGGTTTGAGGGTGATAGGGCGTTGTTCTTATCTTCTTGCAGCCATACAGGTTGCAGAACTCCTGGAAGACCTCCGCTTCGAAGGCTGGTCCTTGGTCTGTCAGCACTTGGTCCGGGTACCCGTGTGGACGGCAGAAGTGCTGCTGGAAGGCTCTAGCTGCTGTTTGAGCCGTTAAGTCCTTGACCGGGACCACCACCAGGAACCGGGAGTAATGATCTACGATTGTGAGGGCGTAGACATACCCAGATCTGCTTGGAGCCAGTTTCACATGGTCCAGGGCTACCAGTTCCAGTGGCTGTCTGGTGATGATGGGCTGCAGGGGAGTCTTCTGGCTGGCTCGGTCTTTTCTTCTCAGGTGGCACGGGCCACAGTCTCTGCACCACCTCTCGATGGCTCCTCTCATGCCTACCCAGTAGAACCGTTCACGCAACAAGAACTCCAGCTTCTTCCATCCGAAATGCCCTGCTCCGTTGTGGTATGCCTCCAGAACCATAGCCGCATCTCGTCTTGGGATCACTACCTGCCAGGTCAACTCATGTGTTCGAGAGTTAACCATTCTCCGGCACAGCTTCTCCCTGTAGAGGAACAGCTTACTTTTCTCCTTCCACAGTTGCTTGGTCTCCTCTGGAGCATCTGGGTCAAGACGGGCATCGGCCTGGGTCAGCATTTCCTTCACCAAATGGACTGCGGGATCACTGCCTTGCGTCTCCGCCCAGTTGTAGTGGGGCAAGGGATTGAACGTCACGGAGCACCTGTCCTTCACACGGTGGGAATACAGGGTAATCCCATGACGGTGGAACGCAGGGAGCTCAACTTCTTCCAGATCTTCTGGATCTTCCCCTACGTCCGGTAAGTTCGGCATTCTAGACAGGGCATCCGCGTTGGCATTTGAGCGTCCTGCCCGGTATTTGATGGTGAATTCAAAGTTGGACAGGCGGGCCATCCATCTCTGTTCCAGGGCACCGAGCCTTGCAGTGTCCAGGTGTGTCAACGGGTTGTTATCCGTGTACACGGTGAATTTGGAGGAGGCAAGGTAATGCTTGAAACGTTCGGTCACTGCCCACACTACTGCCAGGAACTCCAGCTTGAATGAGCTATAATTCTCAGGGTTCCTCTCCGTGGGCCGTAGCTTTCGGCTGGCGTAAGCGATTACCCGTTCTTTCCCCTGCTGGATCTGGGACAGTACGGCTCCAAGCCCGATGTTGCTTGCGTCCGTGTGGAGGATAAAGGGCTGGCTGTAGTCTGGATATGCCAGGATTTCATCCCCCGTGAGGGCCATCTTCAGCTGGCAGAAGGACTCCTCTTCCAGCTTTTCCCACCTGAAGGGCGGCTTCTGGTTTTTGGCTTTTCGAGATTGACCTATCAGGAGGTCCTGCATAGGGGCTGCCATTTTGGTGAAACCGGGAATGAATCTTCGGTAGTAGCCTACCAACCCGAGGAGCTGCCGCACTTCCTTTATGCTGGAGGGTCTTGGCCAGTCCTTAATTACAGTGATCTTATCAGGGTCGGGAGCCACTCCGTCAGCACTCACCACGTGTCCCAGGTATTGCACCTTTGGTTTCAGGAGGTGACACTTGGAGGGTTTCACCTTTAGGCCGTAGTTTGCCAGAGCTTCGAACACTTCCGCCAGGTGTTTCAGGTGGTCCTCGTAGGTCTTGGAATAGACGATGACATCGTCCAGGTATAACAGGACCGTCTCGAAGTTCCGGTGTCCCAGACAGCATTCCATCAACCGTTGGAAGGTTCCTGGTGCGTTGCAGAGCCCGAACGGCATGCAGTTAAATTCACTGAGACCCATCGGGGTGGTGAATGCGGTCTTCTCCCGGTCCGCCTCTGCTACAGGAACCTGCCAGTACCCGCTAGTGAGATCCAAAGTAGAGAAGAAGTTAGCAGATTTTAATGCAGCTAAGGACTCTTCTATCCTTGGTAACGGGTACGCATCTTTGTGTGTGATACGGTTGACCTTCCTGTAGTCTACACACATTCTCATGGTGTTGTCTTTCTTTTTCACTAAGACTAGTGGAGCTGCCCAGGGGCTACAGCTGTCCCTGATTACCCCAGCCTCCTTCATGTCTCTAAGCATCCCCTTGGCGTGTTGGTAGTGTGCCGGGGGTACGGGTCGGTATCTCTCCTTTATGGGAGGATGGTCTCCCGTGGGGATGTGGTGTTCTACCCCCTTTACTCGCCCGAAGTCTAGCGGGTGTTTACTAAACACTCTCTCGTACTCTCGAACAACCCAATAGACTCCCTGTTTCTGGTGTGAGGGAGTGGAGTCAGTACCCAAGTGCAGTTGCTGACACCAGTCCTCCATTGGTTTCTTAGAGCCGTTACCTTCCTCTGGTTGAGATGGAGGCAAGGGTTCCACGGCCTGTACAGAATTCTGGTTTATGGTGAACAATTTGGCTAGCGTGGCATACCGGGGCAGGTGTACTTCTCTCTCCCCGATATTTATGATGCGAACGGGCACCCTCCCATGGCGTACATCGACCACCCCCCGTGCTGTCAAAATGGTGGGCCTACTGTCTGAATAGACGGGTTCTACCATTGCTTGGTAGTCTCTACCTCTTAGACCAATAGCTGCCCGGCACCAAATCATCATCTCACTTTTTGGGGGCATGGCAATAGGGAACGGGTCACACATTCTCACGCTACCTATCTCACCACCAGATAGTTCCACCTGTTGCCGCTTCATCAGTGCCTGGATCTCTTTTTGGAGCACACGCTGCTGGCCGGAACTGGCATTCTTGGCAACCTGCTGTAAAATGAGAATCACCTCTGCAAGACAATTTTCAATCACATTAGTTCCCAAGGTTATTCTAGGGTGACTCTCATGACGGTCTATGTCCACTATTATCAGTCCTTGTGCCGCCAGTTCGACTTTACCGATCTTAATGGTCACCTCTTTGAATCCCACCTGTGGCACGGGCTGACCATTGCTGGCGATGATACTCAGGTTGTCATCTGGGTAGCGGGTTATGTCCGAGTCATTCCAGTACTGCTTGAAGAGCACGTACGGGATGGTGGTGACCTGTGACCCGGTGTCTAGTAGGGCACTCATAGGAATGCCATCCAGTACCACAGGCAAGATTGGACGTCCCCCTACGTATTTATCACGCCAGTTTGATGGGCCTGATGGTCTTATGCCTGGGGGTTGGCCCTCTACCCCAGGTTGTGCCCGTTTAAATAACAGTACCTTGCCACATGTCCGGGTTGATTGCAGCGGCGGCAGATGGGTCGTCCATCCTCGTTGTATCTGTCGCTGGGTCTTCCTCTGGCCGGTGGGGTCCTCCTTGGTCGGCGCCACGGGATGTCCTCCGGTCCGGATGCCAGCTCGATCTTCCCTGCAGTAGAAACCTGTAAAGACTGCACAGTTCGGGTTAGCGCGGCAACGCTTTTAGTTAGCTCTTGGACCTGATGGTGCAGGTCTGTAGCCGGGTCACTGTTTAAAGCCTGCGCATCAGCTCCCACAGGCCCTGCAGACAAGGGCGCCGTCTCCTGGTGATAAGTGATAGCAGGGCGCCTGTGGGTCACAGCGCCACCTGGTGCCGATTCTCGGAGCACCCGGATGGCTCTGTCCTTGAACTGTGCAAAGTCCAGGTCAGGGTCCTGTAAGGCCATTGCCCGCAACTGGGTTCGGTGGGCATTGCACAGTAGACCCTCAATAAATTGTTCAGTCAACAGCTTTTCTTCATTTCCCACGCTGTCAGGGTCTGCCTGCTTAATGGCTCTCAGGGCCTCACAGTCAAATTGTGAACAGTACAGAATAAAGTTCTTTAATAGAAATAAATACACTGAGACCTTTATTTGAAATAAAAACAACTCCTCTCTTTTGCCCATTTATTATGGAAAAGAAAAAAATATTAAATCACCATATTCCTCACTAGTTCAACTAGAAGATAATTAATTTGTCCCGCGGAGAGTCTAGCTCTGATACATCTAGATGCCTTGCTGAAGGGTGGCATGATGCGACCGTTCAGCCTGGCGTCCAGCAGAGACGCTGGGCTGTGCGTGGTAGTGCAGCATCAGTGCCTCGCAGTGACATCAGAAAGGTGAGCAGAGTTCATAGCCAATGAACTCCATTCACTTCACTGGCGTCAGCACTAGTGGCGTGAGAACTTTACCTTGTTTATCGTATTATCTTTTATTGCTAGCTATCTGACTGTTTTTCACTTGCTTTTATTCATTATTTTTGCAGTCAGCGGCATCTTTTATTATTTTCAATTTTTTGTTATTTCTCAGTTTTTCTTATTTTCTCTGATCTTTCTCTTTTCCCTTTTCCTCCCTTTTTCCCCCCTTTCTTTCTTCCTCTTCTTTTTTTCTTTCTATTCCCCTTTTCTTTTTTTTTTTCTTTCCCCTTTTTTCTCTTTGTCTTTTGATCACAACTTTTGTACCCTGAATATATTTTTCTTAGAATTATTATTATTATTCATGTTTTCTGTTTTCTTATGAATATGATCACTTTTTGTTTCATTAATTCTGTACAGATATTCCTTGAAAAAGACCTAGTATGGCGAAAACATGGGATGTCTTAATTCATCTGTTTTCATGTGAATCAACTGAATAAAAATTATTTCTTGACATTGCCTATTGAGTGCCGAAGTACCTTTTGTATATATGAAGACTATGTCCTACTTCTGAGCACCACCACCATTTTTTTGACAGTAGAGCAAACCTTTTCTCCCTGACCTGATGCTCCAGCCAGGTCAGGAACCTTGAGGACTGTGCCTTTTAACAGGAAGGTCTGCTGCTGTGTTGGCCTGTGGGCCTCGGGTTAAATATGAACATGGGATTTGGTTCTGGGGTTCCAACTTAGTGAGACTGGGGTAACGGTGGCCTGAAGAAACAGGAAAGAACACATTTTCCTTCTGGAGATGCAAAGAGTTAATGGCTTTTTTTTGTTTGGTTTTATGCATTAGTGTCTTGCAGGTTTTCCGGAGAGTCGAGAACAACCATCATTAAAGGGAGAACTGTAGGAGATAGACTACCTGCCATGTTCCCACCTGAAGTCATCAATGCTACTGTGTTATAGAATATGTAGGATTGGAATAATTGTTTGTTACAGTTATGTTTCCTTGTGATAACAAGTGTTAATTTCCCTGTGGGCTGCAGTACTAACTAATGGTCAGAAGATGTCACTGTCTACAATGTAGATGAAAGGTTAAGTCTACCCAGCAACATAGCAGGCACCGAAATAGTGTGAGAGTTAAGACAAACCCAGATTGGAGAGGGTGAACTGAGAGTTAGTGCCAAGATCAGGAAGTGTTAGTTCAGTTAGGGAAAGTAAGGAGAAGTGATAGCAGTGGTCATAAGCACTGGGCTGTTAGGGTCAACATGAGCATATTACTCAAGGCAGTGGATTGCCATAGAACCTTTCCATGTGAATCCATCTGTCGGCCTCAGATGGATGTCAGGGCCTTTGGGCGCACTATGCTTGCAGTACTGCATGGGAAGATGGACTCATAATCTAAGAGGCAGGAAGTATAGGAATCCAAGAGCACTGCTTGTGGTAAAGAATTTATAGTGCAAGAGGAGTTAGCAAGAGGGAAGCTCTACCCATCCAAAGAACTAGGGCTGAAGTTATGTCCGGTACCTGTGGGAAAGACTATAACCTGTTGTACCCTATCCTACATAAACATTGTAATGACCATGAACTACTCAGTAAAGGTTTGACTGTTTTTACATATTCGGTGTCCACTTGATTGTGTGCTGCAAAGGTTCTGGAATATGAAAGCCTGGAGCTAGTGGAGGCCCATCGGCCACAAGTAAGTGTGATGCACCCCACACATAGCAGCACACTGGGACGGGGATACGATTTTCCTGTAGAGTGCTGAAGTGTGCAGAAGCTGCAGCTCGCCCATGCCTACCTCACTCAGGCACCTTACAAGTACACAGAGAGCTTTCTCAGCATACAAGCTAGAAAGAAAAACAACAATGTATAGGCCCAAATTCATCAAGACCAGCATTGTTCACCCCAGTCTTGATGAGAGAGCGTGTCAGAGTCAAAGGCTCCTGATTCATTAAGAGGCGCCTGCCTCTTAAAAAGTGGTATGTGTGCCTTACCACATACCATACTCCATTCAAGAACTGAAATGAGATTTCTGTCTTAAAGGGGTTGTCCACTACTATTAATAATTGGCCATTCTATTTTTATGTTGAAAATAAGTATCGTTGTAATTACCTTGCTTTGCAGTTACTGCCTATGAGCGGCGCTCAGGACTCAGGAGACAGAGTCGATAGTAATGAATGTTTTTAGTACTAAAACATTGGGGGGGACGATAATTTACTAGATTTACTAGAATCTCACAAATTCAAGGGTAACTCAAGATGATATCCCACACTCTCTCTAGTTCATAAAATGTAGTGAATGTATAAAAAATGGCTTGGAATGAAGGCAGGAACGTATTATGCATTCATGCTGCCCTAGGCACTTTAATTGGTCGCAGCCCCTAGTGGTAAGTTAGATTTGAAGTGCACATACCCTTTAGATAGTAGTTAAAAGGGGTTATCCAGGACTATATTTATTTTTTTTTTACTATGAGCCAAAAAGCCAACAGGCAGGTAGTTGCCTACCTACCTGTTCTATCCGATGCCATCTCAGAGCAGTCATTAACTGCTCCTGCTGGCGATTCAGCTGCTCCACGTCAACTTAGCAGCTCTTCCTCTTCCGAGATACTCTGTCGATGGGGCGTAACTGCAGACATCATGCTGATTGACAGTCAGCTTCCCGCAGTTAGGCAGTGGGGAGCCATCTGTCAATCGCCGTGACATTGGCAGGTCTCGCCCCATTAACAGAACAGAGCAGAAAGAAAAGCTGCTTGTCACGATGGTGTTGAAACTATGGGCGCTAACCAGGTCCCTAGAACTAGGGGAGCCACAGTCTATCCCTGTCCCTCTGATTACTCCTAAAGCTTGAGATGCCGGGTTCACATGCCTTGCTATGCTCCTATATCAATCCTGATCTGTCCCCTCCACCACCCAGGGTAGTGGGAAACTGAAGTGTATAGGTACACACAAACCAATCCAGATAAACAAGGTGTGAAATGCAGAAGTAGTGCTGTTGTTTTAAAAGCATTCACCAACTATTAGCAGTAACACAAGCGCATGAGACTTAATGTGCCTTTGAATTAGAACTGTGCTGTCCTGTACTACTGGGAAGACTGTGAACTGTTGTGCTGCTAAGGAAACTGTACTGTTTGTCACTGGAGCCTGTTGCTCATAAGACTTAACTTGCACTGACTGTGAGGCTTCTTATTAAATGCTACTGTTCTACCATTTATGAGGACTCTTGTCAAGTGTGTCTGGTCAGCAAGTGAAACAACCTACGTGTCTGTGCCTGAGGGTCAATACCCCTGTGCACCTGAGAGAAGCTGCAGCACATGGTCTATGGTCGCCCTGAGTAACGGTTCCCCCAGGATTCCAAAGAATTCATGTAACCTGTCTCGCCCCTATCTGAACTTAGCGGCATGCGTGTAACATTGGTTGTCCGTACGGGGAGTCCTGAGCGGGAATTAGAAGGAGAAGAGGAAAAGTGTCTGGAAAAACACAGCAGCACAGCACCTCAACTCATCTCTGCTACACCAGTGAAAGGGGACCAGCCCTAAAGAAAACTCACTAGCAGCAATGGATGTGGAAATACAAATGGACAGAATTAGTGAGATGCTTCTTCAGTTAACCTGTGAAGAATTGAGAACAGTACCAGAACATATAAAGATGTCAGAAGAACAGATTTCTAAAGCACACAACTGAAGGCAACTGTTAGCTGCCATTAATGCAAAAATGGATGACCTGGGGGAGAAAAAAGCTGAAGACGTCATGGGGACGTTCCTCCAGGAGCTAACACAGTTTCTAACCAGGTTGAAGTTGGAAGATGGAGGGGCGGCACCAATTACCAAAAGCGGGAATCTCCGTCCGCAGACAGAATTGAAAGAACAATTCAAAGCCCTAACAATAGCCCTGCAGGAATCGACCAAAACCTCTGAACGGGTGACAGGCTCAGACAGGACCTTTAACCTGCTCGGATTAGATAAATCAGGGAGATAGTCCTCTCTAACTCCACAAATCACAATAAGGAAAGAATTCAAGATCCTGGGACAGATTGGCGAGTGTGAACAGATGAGATTGTTGAGGGGGGGGTGAAAGCGATTAGCCTAGGACTGAACCTCCGCAGTATGCTAGAAATGAAGAGTCAACTGACCTTGCAACAGCTGAAGATGATTTTAAAAGGGCACTATAAAGAAGAGAGTACTTCAGAATTGTTCCACCGACTCATTAACTTCTCACAGAAAAATAATGAATCACCCCAAAGTTTCTTGTTCAGAGCAATTGAACTGAAGGATAGACTGTTGTGTGCGTCCAGAGATGTAGAAGCGGAAGAGAAGTTTGATGCTGGACTAGTCCAGAAGAAGTTCTTGAGATCATTGGAAACGGGGTTAATCAGCAAAGACATCAAGTTGCAGCTGAAACAGTACCTAGAAGATCCTGGCATTCTGGACGAAGTCTTAATTGAAAAAATGAATGAGGCAGCTATTTTGGAGTCAGAGAGCGAACAGAAGTTAAAGAAAGGCTCAAAATGAGTCAGCTGAAGTTGGAGATCCCCAGTGGCCAGTCCGAAGATCATCATGGAGACCCTCAGTGCCGCCTCTGAGAGGGAACCTTAAATCACCAACAAAAGATAGAACCACCAGCGCTGACTGGGAGGAAGTAATAGGAAAACTGCAAGCCGAGTTGATTGAGGTGAAAATGTTGATTCGTTCCAGGCCAAAACTTGTATCCCTCAGACCAAGGATTGGGTTCCAAAACAGAAGATACCCGGCTTGTGAAGAGTGCTGTTCATCAAATCAGAGTGCGGTGTGTGTCCACTGTCTGAGATGTGGTGAGGAAGGACATTATGCCAAGGAATGCCAATGGTCACGGTCGTTTGGGTTAAAAGACAGAAGGTTGCCAGTGCGGGGCGACTGGTAACTGCAACACGGAGGAGGCCCCAAAAGCAAATCAAAATCTCACCAAACCCCAGAATGGTGCATGAGATAAAACGGCTGCATCAATACTATCTCCAAGTGTGTTCCCATCTACAACAGCTGCAAGAGAGACAGGGCATCAGTTACTTAATGACCAGTGCGGAGGTCAAACGATGTACTTCTGGGAGGAGGATTCCTCGGTCAGTAAAGATAGGCTCATCAGCCTAATCGGTGAAAGGTGCTTTATACAGTGCCAGCTAGATGGACTCCTGGTAAAAGCACTGTGTGACACAGGAGCCCATGCATGCCTTTTAAATGAAGAATGGAGAAGGCGCTACCTGCCACATACCTGCCTTCGGTCGCTAAAAGAAGTCTTAGGACCAGTGAAACTCCACGGCAAAGCTGTCAACCAGACCGAAATCCCTTTCATAGGCTGGGTGGAAGTGACTTTCCAACTGAGGGCCAAGAAGAACAGTAAAACCATTGAGCTTTTGGTACCTTTTCTAGTGACCAGTGATCAGAACGTGGCAGAGGATCCTATCCTGAGTTATAATGTAATCAGTGAGGTAATCACGAAACACAAGTCAGGGACGCTGGTGGTGGATGCAATTGCCACATCACTTGCCATACCCCACGCCGTGGCGGAAAATGTGATTCATAGAGTAAAGAAAGCACAGAATACAATGGACCTAAAAGAAGTCAAGATAGGATGGCGCCCAGCCATCATCCCTCCAAACCAAATGGTGGGGATGAGGTGTGGAGTCAGGGTAGAGCCGGGAAGAGCCGGAAAGAAAAGTCCAGAAAAGACTGTTTGTGCCAAAAGACTCCTCAGAACTTCCAGAAGGCCTAGTTCAAGGTGAGACTGTGCTTACGATTCCTACTGGTGGGTTTGTTCGAGTGACCGTACCGGTGATGAATACTACGAAACACAAAATTAGACTGCATCCAAAGACTGTGTTAGGTCACATTGAAACTGTTAAAACGGTATATCCAGCCATTGTGAGATCCGCCCAGGGGTCTACAGTGAATTCAGTCTCCCCACCAAGGAACAGGAGTTGCCCAGGGGAAGAAATTGCACTACACACCTCGGAGTCCTGGGATCCCCCAGTACCCCTGCAACACTTGTGTGCTGAAGATCGAGCGGTAACAAAACAGATGCTTAGAGAAGAGTGTCATGCATTCTCCAAAGATGACTCTGATATAGGCTGTATCCCATCGTTGCAATTGAAAATCAATTTGAAAGACACGATCCCAGTAACCAAAAGTTACATATCTGTGCCGAAACCATTACTCCATGAAGTGAAAGAGTATTTACAAGACCTAATCAACAGAGGTTGGGTCCAAAAGTTGAAATCGTCTTATTGCTCTCCTGTTGTTTGTGTTAGGAAGAAGGACGGTACGTTGAGACTCTGCTGTGATTACCGGGAACTAAACCGAAAGTCAGCACCTGATCGGCACCGAATACCAAAGATCCAAGATATGCTGGATAACCTATCAGTAAGTACCTGGTTCTCTGTCCTCGATCAGGGTAAGGCATACCACCAAGGGTTTGTCGAAGAGTCCAGTAGACCCTTGACAGCATTCATCACACGTGGGGATTATATGAGTGTATCCGCATACCGTTTGGGCTCAGTTCAGCTCCAGCAGAGTTCCAGAGGAGCCTGGAGACATGTTTAGAAGGATTGAGGGACGATATCTGCCAGCCGTACCTGGATGATAATGTGGTACACAGCAAAACGTTCCAATAGCATGCTGAACACGTGAGGACCTTATTACACCGGTATCAACAACACGGAGTTAAGTTGACCCCAAAGAAGTGTGAACGGTTCAAAAGGCAAGTCTGATTTCTAGCGAAAATTGTGCCCGGAGAAGGATATATCATGGACCCAGCAGAAATCGCTCCGGTACTGGCCTTAAAAAGACAAGCGGCCCTCTACCGTTGGGGAGTTGAGGCAGATATTAGGATTCCTCTCCTACAATCATACTTACATTCATAACTTCTCCAGGATTGCCGCCCCACTATACTTCCTCTAGGGGGGGAAGACAGAGACAACAACACCCATGGTCAAAAAGAAGAACACGGGTGGGACCGGGCTTAAAAGAAACAACACTGTTTTGTCCCAACAGCCCATTCTCTGGACAGCAGACCACCAGGAGGTATTGGAAGAACTAGTAAACTACCTGGTAAAACTACCCGTCTTGGGATATCCTGATTTCAATTTACCATTTGTTCTTCATTGTGACGCTTCTCAAGTTGGACTGGGAGCTGACCTGTGTCAGCATCAAGATGGAAGATTGAGAGTCATCGGTTACGGTTCTAGAACATTGACAGATGCTGAGAAGAATTACCATCTACATTCTGGAAAATTGGAGTTCCTGGCATTGAAATGGGCTATCTGTGAATGATTTAGAGATTATCTCTACTACGGCAAAGAGTTTGAGGTAAACACTGACAACAACCCTTTGACCTATGTCCTTACTACAGCCAAACTGAATGCAACGGGTCAGAGATGGGTCAATGAACTAGCTGACTTCAATTTCAGCATCAAGTACAGGCCAGGCAAATACAATGCGGATGCTGACGTATGAGACACTTGGTAAACCGAGTCTAGTGCCAAGGACAATCGACTGGAAACAGGTATCTCTGCCTGTGGACCAGGAAAGCCCACTTGAGTGGTATTCACCACCGAGAGGCAGTATGGAAGATGTTGCCTACTGGAAAGACTTGTGTTCATGCTTTGATTTTTCTTAAAAGACTTTGTAGAAACAAAGAACTGTTAAAGCATAGAGAGAGCTGGTTGAAGACGTCCAAATAGTTCCAGCTGAAGAGATGCTGATTGTTTTAATTGTGTTAATTGTTTATTTCTTAGAGGCGTCCTACAAGAAAAAGGTCGTAAGAATAGGTTGTTCTCAATGTTTAGGAACGTTGTACCAATTTGTCAATGCCGATTTGTATATGAAGCTATCCAACTTTCACCACTGTCTCAGAATTGGTCAGATTGACCAATTAAGATGAATGTCGAGGACGACATTCAAAAAGGAGGGAAGAGTGTGATATGCAGAAGTAGTGCTGTTGCAGAGTGTGACATGCAGAAGTAGTCCTGTTGCTTTAAAAGCATTCAGCAACTATTAGCAGTAACACAAGCACATGAGACAGGAAGTGTTGTGCTCCAGAAGCATCCAGCAACTAGAGGGGTTAACACAGTCACAGGAGAAGGGGAGTGTTTTAGCAGAGCCCCAGGGGGATTGTGGGGAAGTTGTTTACTGTCTGGCTGGAGCCAAATAGAAAGATGGTGTGTGTGTGTTCTACATCTGACAGAAGCGCCCCTACAAGGGAAAAGGATTCAAGTCAGGAGTGAAGCTAAGCACAGGTCAGGTAGAGTTCCTGAACTAGCAGTGCAGAGTATTGTCAAGCAGAAAGATAAGGACTGGAAGAAATGGTGTCACAGGGATCATCTCCCTCAGCAAACCCTCCCCCCCTCCTCCATCTCACTGTGCTGTAAAGAATGTGGTGTTCATTAATGTGCCTTTGAATTAGAACTGTGCTGTCCTGTACTACTGGGAAGGATTCCAAAGAATTTGTGTAACCTGTCTCGCCCCTATCTGAACCTAGCGGTGTGCGTGTAACAAAGGGAAGACGGACAGAGGTAAATGAAAATACCAACCATACAAAATACACACACGAAACAACAGAGTTGGACACAGGGGAGTTAAAGGAAGGAAAAAACAAATAGGAGAGATTGAGGATGTTCACACAGACAAAACTTCAAACAACAATCTCCTGAATAAATCTCCAAATGCCATGTCCAACCACAAACTACACCTCCAACTCCAGAACAAGGCAGTAAGAACTAACTCTGGCAATTCCTAACTGCCAGAGGCAAGCATATATAGAAGAGGGGAGTGGCCAACACTGAACAGCTGAGACAATCCAGGTAGGAAAACTCAAGGAGTTTCAACTGAACAGATTAACCCTTGCACTGCTAGCAAGGAAAAAATGTACACTGTTTAATAAGATGGTGAAGTACTTCTAACCAGTGCAGGAGTTTGTGAAACCAGACACCGCGGTCTTCTGGCCTCTCTCTGTCACAGTATCCTCGTGACAGTACCCCCTCTTCTAAGAGTGACCTCTGGAACCTCAGGACTGGGTTTATCAGGGTATATAGCGTGAAAAGACAGGATCAAACTGACGGCATCGACGTCAGATGCTGGCATCCACATTCTCTCTTCAGGACCGTAACCCTTCCAGTGTATCAGATACTGAAGTAATCGATGAACCAAGAAAGAATTGATATTCTATATAGCCTGTGCCCACTTGCATACCAGTCGTCCCTATCTGTACCCGCCTGTGCCCACCTGTATACAAACCGGACCAGCCTGAACCTGCACGTGCCCACCTGTATACCAGCCGAACCCACCTGCACCTGCCTGTGCTCACCTGTCTGTTCTCACCTGTCTACCAGTCGCACCTGCCTGCATTAGCCAGTACCTGTCTGTTTATCAGCCGTGTCCGCCAGCACCTGCCGCTCCTGGGTTCCTGTCGTGCCTGTACCAGCTGTACTTTCCTTTCTGGGCTGTTCCAAGCCTCCTATCCCTTGGGGGTCAGCTACCGTGCAGCCAAGGCCAGTCTTACTGTAACACCTAGTCACGCCCCTGCAGGCTCTCCTTGGATCACTGCTGATCACCTGATGTGACTTGAGGTCAGGCAAATAATAATAATATATCAAGTAGTAATTCGCGCTTAAGGAATGGGATACAGACGCAAAGGGAGGTATTGGAAGTAAAAAGTGGGTCTTTATTAGAATATCAAGACATAAAATGTAAAAGGTATAAAAAGGTATAAAATATATAAGGAAGGGGGGGTTTTTGGAGTAAGAGCTAAAAGAAGGGGGGTCTAGAATCTAAAAAACACACACTGAGGTGTGTATAGTGAAACAATGGTCCTGAGGAACAATAATTGCTGGGTACAGATAGATCCTCTGTGGAGCTCAGAGTGGGAGGACCTGTAAGGAAGAGGAGTGGGTGGTTAGGATATTTAAGATTTTTTAAAGATATTTTAAAATCATTTAATTTAAAATGGGTCCTGGAAGAGTAGTAGGGGTGGTATGAATGGATAAATACCTGATCAGATGAGTAGGGATGATCAGGTGGGTCGTCTCAGGTGATCCTCAGGTTAATACCTATGGTATCATAGATAATG
Source organism: Phyllobates terribilis (assembly GCF_046119375.1). Lineage (NCBI taxonomy): Eukaryota > Metazoa > Chordata > Amphibia > Anura > Dendrobatidae > Phyllobates > Phyllobates terribilis. Next base: position 51,581,840 of record NW_027362770.1, on the reverse strand, counting down.
AGTAACTGGTATGATGCGGTATTATGGTACAATATGGGGGTCTTAGTACCTGTATATGGGGTCGTGCTCCTGAGTCCAATCTGTTGATCACGTAGTAGGGGTGCGGCTTATTGGGGGGTATGGTAACCTGCTCAGTGGCTGGGTTCCATTGCAGGTGGTACCTCTGAATGGTAGCAATAAAATAAGTAAGGCTAGTAAGAGGGTGGTGGGTTGGGTGTGTTGATCTAAGATGGGGGGGGGGAAATGGAGGTTACCTGGCTTTCATCATACTCAGATATGTTGTGGTAGGTATCTAAATGGTCCAGAGAAATCTGGTATATAAGTAGCCGTGGGGATCCACAAGTGGTATTTGATATCACCTGTAAATGAGAATACAATATTATAGTATTGGGCAGAGATAGAGACCAGGAGGAGTAAGTGGTTGTAGGTTACCTGAGTCACTAGATATTTGAGTGCTATCCTATAATATTCCTGGTGGGATGATAATGAGCTGTTGGTGGCCTATAGCCTCTGATCCAATATGTCCAGTGGTAAATAATATTACCTGTAGACGGAAATACAGGATTATGGTATTGGGCAGAGATAAGGACCAGAAGTAAGTGGTTATTGATTGATTACCTGAGTCGCTGGGTTTATAAGTGCTATCCTATAATATTCCTGGTGGGATAGTGATGAACTGTTGGTGGCTAATAGCCTCTGATCCAATATGTCCAGTGGGGCACGAAAGTGGATGGTAACGTCTTTAAGAGGTCGTCCCTGGATGGGGTAGATAGTACTGGAGGGAGGTCAAGGGATAAGATTAATGAACAGAGGGAGACGGTGCAGAGTGCAGTATACTCACAGTTGGATGGCCTTACGTGGGGGTAGTCGCGGTCGGTCGTGCAGGATGTACCGCTGTCTGATGGGGCTGGTAGAAGTGTCCTGGATCCGGAGCGGGAGCGGAGTCCCGGCCGGTGACTACCGCTTCCCGCATCTTCCGGATATAGAAGTAAGTGTGCTCCCTGCAGAGAGCGCTTGAGGACCTGGGTCACGTGACGGCACGTGATGCTAAAGATACGGTGGCTGTAGTGGGGCAATCTTCCAACGCGTTTCGAAAGGCTTGGCTTTCTTCTTCAGGGATAGCCTCACACAGCGCTATGGCACCTATATATGGTCTGATGGGGGTGTGGTCCTGTGAGTACCTGTCAATCTGTCAGTCAGCAAATGCAAATAATTCAATTTCGCTGTTAAGTCCTCTGGGTTTGAGGGTGTTTAATTGAAAGATCCATTTGCTTTCTGTTCTGGACATAGTTTTGATGAAATCACCCAATCTCCAATGTTTTGGCACAATTTGGATCCCTGTGACCTGGGTCCCATTAGGGCATCCTTTGTGTTTTTCCATATAGTGTTTAGATAGTGGGTGTCCGATATACTTATTTTTTATATTTCTTAGATGTTCATTAATTCTGACGTTCATAGGCCGTTTCGTTCTCCCCACATACATTTTTTTACATGGGCATAGTATACCGTATATCACCCCTGTAGTGGTGCATGTGATAAAGTCCTCAATAGGGTATATCTCAGGTCCATGGCTGACAGTACACTGTTTAGGTATTTTTAATGTTTTGCACATTTTACATTTTTTGCACGGAAAAAAACCTTTAATTTTTTGTTGAAAGGGGGTGTGTGGTTGGTTGTGTTGTTGGTAATTGTTTATTGTTGGGGCTATGATGTTTCCTAGGTTCCGTGCTCTTTTGTATATGAATTTTGGTTTGTCAGTAAGTAGTTCTCCGATTATCTTATCATCCCTAAGTGTGTGCCAGTGTTTAGTGACGATTTTTCTGAATAGGTAAGTGTTGGAACAGTATGGTGTGATTATTGGGATATTTAACTGGTGTTTCACCGGTTTTTCATATGGGATTTTTTTATTATTATTATTGGATATCCCCAAGAGGTTTTCTCGTGGTATTTTGGCTACCAAATTTACCGTTTCTTTCAGGAATTCTGCATTATATCCTTTTTCGATAAACTTTTTAGTTAGTTGGTCGGCCTCTTCTTCGAAGTCTGGACCCTTCGAACAGTTCCTATGTAGTCGTATAAATTGGCTACGGGGGACGTTGAGTAGCCAGTTTGGAAGATGGCAGCTGTCAAGTGGTATGTATCCGTTAGTATCTGTTGGTTTACAGTATGTACGAGTGTGGATATGGTTATCCTCGATATGAATTTTTAGGTCCAGGAAGTTCACCGTTTGGGTGCTGGTAGTTGAGGTGAAGTGTAGGAAATAGTCATTAGTATTTATATTTAATAAAAATTGGTCAAGGGAGGATTGGTCACCTGACCATATAAAAAGTATGTCATCTATGAAGCGCCGCCAAAGGACCAGGCCCGCGCGTAAGACTCCACCCGGGTGGATGGCGATGGATTCCCACTCACCTACATAGAGATTAGCGTAGCTAGGCGCGAACCTGGTTCCCATGGCGGTGCCCCACTGCTGGGAGTAGTAGTTCCCCTGATAAACAAAGTAGTTGTGGGTGAGGATGAAGGCCATGCATTCCGTGATGAATAGGCTTTGTTCGGTTGACATTTTCTCTAATAGAAAACGATGGGAGGCCTCGCATCCCTTTTTGTGCTGGATGTTAGTGTATAGTGAGGTGATGTCTAATGTTCCCAGGATATAGTTTTCTTGCCATGAGATTTGGTTTAATATTTGGATCGTGTGTTTACTGTCCTTAAGGTGGGATGGTAGTAGGGGCACCAGGTCCTGGAGGTGGTGATCCACTAGTCTGGAGAGGTTTGCAGTGAGGCATTGTATTCCTGAGATGATAGGTCTCCCTGGTGGTTTTATTTGGTCCTTATGGATTTTAGGTAAATGGTAAAAAGCAGCTAATCTTGGATGTGGAATATTGACATATTCATATTCGTCCTTGGTGAGGTAACCTGCTTCCAGTCCTTTATTAGTTAAAGTTTTCAGTTCCTGTAGGTAGGTATTGGTTGGATCGTGGGGAATAATTTGGTATGTCTGTGGGTCACTCAGGAGTCTTAGTGACTCTCTGTGATAGTGTTCATAGTCCAGGATAACCAGGCCCCCTCCCTTGTCCGCTGAGCGGATGACTATGTCATTGTTTTGTTGTAAATTTTTCATGGCGTTTATTTCAGGTATAGTGAGATTTTTCTTGTAACTAGCACACTTCTTATTATTGAGTTGGCGGATGTCGTCAATAACATTTTTTTCAAAAGTATTGAGGGCCTCTGAATACTCTTGGATGGGGTGAAAGTGTGATTTATTTTTTAGAAGGGTGTGTAGGGTAACAGGCGGGGTGGTTGGTGAATTGTTCATTGTCGTCAGTCTGGTTTCCCCTTCTTTTTTGATGTAGTACTTTTTTAGGGCCAGCTGTCTCATGAACTTCTTCACCCCTATAAATGCCTGAAATTTATTTAATTTGGATGAAGGGGCGTATTTAAGGCCTTTGGCTAATAGGGTGGTCTCGCTCCGTGTTAGGGTATGTTGGCTGAGATTAAATATGGATGTTGTATTGGTTATTTCTTTTGATTTGTTCTTTTTCTTTTGGGTGAGTTTCCCTCCTCGACAGCCTCTTTGGCGTTTTTTCGGGTGGCCTTCTGAAAAAAATTAGAGTTACTCATACGTTTCCTGACCAGGGGGTATGCAGTGGTGGTTTCAGGAGGGGTAAGGGCTGGTCGAGAGGAGAGGGGAGTGGGGGATTTACTGGCAGATGGAGGGGGATGTGTTCTGGGTGAAAGGGGGATCGATGGGTTTCCGGCTGTTTCCTCTGTATCCCTAAGGGGTAGGAACCTGTTTTGAGTTATGACTGGGGATTGTGGTCCCTGTGGTAAAGGGTTTGGGTTACTGGTATTTATTCCACAATTGGGGTCACAGATAGGAGAGGGTTCGATGTCAGGGGTGGGATGAATAGAAATATCCTCTAAGGAAATGGTGGGACTGCCCACCACCTCATCAAGAATTTCAAAGAAATTACGTTGTGGGCTCTCGCAATATTGGTCAGGTAGTGGTACAGCTACTCTCCCAAATTTAGTCTTTTTTCTTTGCACTATTTCTAATTCTTTCTGGTTGATTCTATTTTTTATGTTATTTGTGAGACTCACAATCTCGGGGTGGTTCTGGTGGGGTTTAATTTCATTGAAGAGTAGGTTTATTTTGTTTTTGTTTTCTAGGAGTGTTCTTTTCCTCTTATTGATAATGAAACGCATAGCTTGTTTGGAAAATTCTTTGAGCATGTCGTTCCACTCTTCTAAGGTCTTTGGGTCCCCAATGTCCCCTGATAAAGCTTTTGTAAATACTAGGCCCGGGGTAACAATATTATAGGCCAAGTAGTGTTCGAGAGTGGCGACCTCCCAAAGGTCCCTCATCTCTTTCAGTAGCAGTTGTTCCAGTGTTCTCAATGATTCCTTGGTGACTTTTATTGTTTCTGGGTCAGTGTTGGGGGTTTTTTTTTGGGTACTATGAAAGAATTGTTGGATATTCTCTATGCGTTCTTTTCTGTCATACCAGAGGTCTCCCATAATGTTAGGGGTGAATTCCCAGTAAGTGGGGGGAGAAAAGGAGCACAGAGAGGTGTATGACAGGCCTAGCAGCCTCTTATGTGGTTGTAAAAGAGGGATTGGAATAATGCAAATAAAGAGGCGCTGGCAGGCTAGTCAATCTACAGCAGCGAATTTGGGAGACACAAACCACTATGTGTCAGTGAGTAGGGATATCAATATATCAAGTAGTAATTCGCGCTTAAGGAACGGGATACAGACGCAAAGGGAGGTATTGGAAGTAAAAAGTGGGTCTTTATTAGAATATCAAGACATAAAATGTAAAAGGTATAAAAAGGTATAAAATATATAAGGAAGGGGGGGTTTTTGGAGTAAGAGCTAAAAGAAGGGGGGTCTAGAATCTAAAAAACACACACTGAGGTGTATATAGTGAAACAATGGTCCTGAGGAACAATAATTGCTGGGTACAGATAGATCCTCTGTGGAGCTCAGAGTGGAAGGACCTGTAAGGAAGAGGAGTGGGTGGTTAGGATATTTAAGATTTTTTAAAGATATTTTAAAATCATTTAATTTAAAATGGGTCCTGGAAGAGTAGTAGGGGTGGTATGAATGGATAAATACCTGATCAGATGAGTAGGGATGATCAGGTGGGTCGTCTCGGGCGATCCTCAGGTTAATACCTATGGTATCATAGATAATGAGTAACTGGTATGATGCGGTATGATCCTGGTCTCTATCTCTGCCCAATACTATAATATTGTATTCTCATTTACAGGTGATATCAAATACCACTTGTGGATCCCCACGGCTACTTATATACCAGATTTCTCTGGACCATTTAGATACCTACCACAACATATCTGAGTATGATGAAAGCCAGGTAACCTCCATTCCCCCCCCCCCATCTTAGATCAACACACCCAACCCACCACCCTCTTACTAGCCTTACTTATTTTATTGCTACCATTCAGAGGTACCACCTGCAATTGAACCCAGCCACTGAGCAGGTTACCATACCCCCCAATAAGCCGCATCCCTACTACGTGATCAACAGATTGGACTCAGGAGCACGACCCCATATACAGGTACTAAGACCCCCATATTGTACCATAATACCGCATCATACCAGTTACTCATTATCTATGATACCATAGGTATTAACCAGAGGATCGCCCGAGACGACCCACCTGATCATCCCTACTCATCTGATCAAGTATTTATCCATTCATACCACCCCTACTACTCTTCCAGGACCCATTTTAAATTAAATGATTTTAAAATATCTTTAAAAAATCTTAAATATCCTAACCACCCACTCCTCTTCCTTACAGGTCCTTCCACTCTGAGCTCCACAGAGGATCTATCTGTACCCAGCAATTATTGTTCCTCAGGACCATTGTTTCACTATACACACCTCAGTGTGTGTTTTTTAGATTCTAGACCCCCCTTCTTTTAGCTCTTACTCCAAATCCCCCCCTTCCTTATATATTTTATACCTTTTTATACCTTTTACATTTTATGTCTTGATATTCTAATAAAGACCCACTTTTTACTTCCAATACCTCCCTTTGCGTCTGTATCCCGTTCCTTAAGCGCGAATTACTACTTGATATATTGATATCCCTACTCACTGACACATAGTGGTTTGTGTCTCCCAAATTCGCTGCTGTAGATTGACTAGCCTGCCAGCGCCTCTTTATTTGCATTATTCCAATCCCTCTTTTACAACCACATAAGAGGCTGCTAGGCCTGTCATACACCTCTCTGTGCTCCTTTTCTCCCCCCACTTACTGGGAATTCACCCCTAACATTATGGGAGACCTCTGGTATGACAGAAAAGAACGCATAGAGAATATCCAACAATTCTTTCATAGTACCCAAAAAAAAAACCCCAACACTGACCCAGAAACAATAAAAGTCACCAAGGAATCATTGAGAACACTGGAACAACTGCTACTGAAAGAGATGAGGGACCTTTGGGAGGTCGCCACTCTCGAACACTACTTGGCCTATAATATTGTTACCCCGGGCCTAGTATTTACAAAAGCTTTATCAGGGGACATTGGGGACCCAAAGACCTTAGAAGAGTGGAACGACATGCTCAAAGAATTTTCCAAACAAGCTATGCGTTTCATTATCAATAAGAGGAAAAGAACACTCCTAGAAAACAAAAACAAAATAAACCTACTCTTCAATGAAATTAAACCCCACCAGAACCACCCCGAGATTGTGAGTCTCACAAATAACATAAAAAATAGAATCAACCAGAAAGAATTAGAAATAGTGCAAAGAAAAAAGACTAAATTTGGGAGAGTAGCTGTACCACTACCTGACCAATATTGCGAGAGCCCACAACGTAATTTCTTTGAAATTCTTGATGAGGTGGTGGGCAGTCCCACCATTTCCTTAGAGGATATTTCTATTCATCCCACCCCTGACATCGAACCCTCTCCTATCTGTGACCCCAATTGTGGAATAAATACCAGTAACCCAAACCCTTTACCACAGGGACCACAATCCCCAGTCATAACTCAAAACAGGTTCCTACCCCTTAGGGATACAGAGGAAACAGCCGGAAACCCATCGATCCCCCTTTCACCCAGAACACATCCCCCTCCATCTGCCAGTAAATCCCCCACTCCCCTCTCCTCTCGACCAGCCCTTACCCCTCCTGAAACCACCACTGCATACCCCCTGGTCAGGAAACGTATGAGTAACTCTAATTTTTTTCAGAAGGCCACCCGAAAAAACGCCAAAGAGGCTGTCGAGGAGGGAAACTCACCCAAAAGAAAAAGAACAAATCAAAAGAAATAACCAATACAACATCCATATTTAATCTCAGCCAACATACCCTAACACGGAGCGAGACCACCCTATTAGCCAAAGGCCTTAAATACGCCCCTTCATCCAAATTAAATAAATTTCAGGCATTTATAGGGGTGAAGAAGTTCATGAGACAGCTGGCCCTAAAAAAGTACTACATCAAAAAAGAAGGGGAAACCAGACTGACGACAATGAACAATTCACCAACCACCCCGCCTGTTACCCTACACACCCTTCTAAAAAATAAATCACACTTTCACCCCATCCAAGAGTATTCAGAGGCCCTCAATACTTTTGAAAAAAATGTTATTGACGACATCCGCCAACTCAATAATAAGAAGTGTGCTAGTTACAAGAAAAATCTCACTATACCTGAAATAAACGCCATGAAAAATTTACAACAAAACAATGACATAGTCATCCGCTCAGCGGACAAGGGAGGGGGCCTGGTTATCCTGGACTATGAACACTATCACAGAGAGTCACTAAGACTCCTGAGTGACCCACAGACATACCAAATTATTCCCCACGATCCAACCAATACCTACCTACAGGAACTGAAAACTTTAACTAATAAAGGACTGGAAGCAGGTTACCTCACCAAGGACGAATATGAATATGTCAATATTCCACATCCAAGATTAGCTGCTTTTTACCATTTACCTAAAATCCATAAGGACCAAATAAAACCACCAGGGAGACCTATCATCTCAGGAATACAATGCCTCACTGCAAACCTCTCCAGACTAGTGGATCACCACCTCCAGGACCTGGTGCCCCTACTGCCATCCCACCTTAAGGACAGTAAACACACGATCCAAATATTAAACCAAATCTCATGGCAAGAAAACTATATCCTGGGAACATTAGACATCACCTCACTATACACTAACATCCAGCACAAAAAGGGATGCGAGGCCTCCCATCGTTTTCTATTAGAGAAAATGTCAACCGAACAAAGCCTATTCATCACGGAATGCATGGCCTTCATCCTCACCCACAACTACTTTGTTTATCAGGGGAACTACTACTCCCAGCAGTGGGGCACCGCCATGGGAACCAGGTTCGCGCCTAGCTACGCTAATCTCTATGTAGGTGAGTGGGAATCCATCGCCATCCACCCGGGTGGAGTCTTACGCGCGGGCCTGGTCCTTTGGCGGCGCTTCATAGATGACATACTTTTTATATGGTCAGGTGACCAATCCTCCCTTGACCAATTTTTATTAAATATAAATACTAATGACTATTTCCTACACTTCACCTCAACTACCAGCACCCAAACAGTGAACTTCCTGGACCTAAAAATTTATATCGAGGATAACCATATCCACACCCGTACATACTGTAAACCAACAGATACTAACGGATACATACCACTTGACAGCTGCCATCTTCCAAACTGGCTACTCAACGTCCCCCGTAGCCAATTTATACGACTACATAGGAACTGTTCGAAGGGTCCAGACTTCGAAGAAGAGGCCGACCAACTAACTAAAAAGTTTATCGAAAAAGGATATAATGCAGAATTCCTGAAAGAAACGGTAAATTTGGTAGCCAAAATACCACGAGAAAACCTCTTGGGGATATCCAATAATAATAATAAAAAAATCCCATATGAAAAACCGGTGAAACACCAGTTAAATATCCCAATAATCACACCATACTGTTCCAACACTTACCTATTCAGAAAAATCGTCACTAAACACTGGCACACACTTAGGGATGATAAAATAATCGGAGAACTACTTACTGACAAACCAAAATTCATATACAAAAGAGCACGGAACCTAGGAAACATCATAGCCCCAACAATAAACAATTACCAACAACACAACCAACCACACACCCCCTTTCAACAAAAAATTAAAGGTTTTTTTCCGTGCAAAAAATGTAAAATGTGCAAAACATTAAAAATACCTAAACAGTGTACTGTCAGCCATGGACCTGAGATATACCCTATTGAGGACTTTATCACATGCACCACTACAGGGGTGATATACGGTATACTATGCCCATGTAAAAAAATGTATGTGGGGAGAACGAAACGGCCTATGAACGTCAGAATTAATGAACATCTAAGAAATATAAAAAATAAGTATATCGGACACCCACTATCTAAACACTATATGGAAAAACACAAAGGATGCCCTAATGGGACCCAGGTCACAGGGATCCAAATTGTGCCAAAACATTGGAGATTGGGTGATTTCATCAAAACTATGTCCAGAACAGAAAGCAAATGGATCTTTCAATTAAACACCCTCAAACCCAGAGGACTTAACAGCGAAATTGAATTATTTGCATTTGCTGACTGACAGATTGACAGGTACTCACAGGACCACACCCCCATCAGACCATATATAGGTGCCATAGCGCTGTGTGAGGCTATCCCTGAAGAAGAAAGCCGAGCCTTTCGAAACGCGTTGGAAGATTGCCCCACTACAGCCACCGTATCTTTAGCATCACGTGCCGTCACGTGACCCAGGTCCTCAAGCGCTCTCTGCAGGGAGCACACTTACTTCTATATCCGGAAGACGCGGGAAGCGGTAGTCACCGGCCGGGACTCCGCTCCCGCTCCGGATCCAGGACACTTCTACCAGCCCCATCAGACAGCGGTACATCCTGCACGACCGACCGCGACTACCCCCACGTAAGGCCATCCAACTGTGAGTATACTGCACTCTGCACCGTCTCCCTCTGTTCATTAATCTTATCCCTTGACCTCCCTCCAGTACTATCTACCCCATCCAGGGACGACCTCTTAAAGACGTTACCATCCACTTTCGTGCCCCACTGGACATATTGGATCAGAGGCTATTAGCCACCAACAGTTCATCACTATCCCACCAGGAATATTATAGGATAGCACTTATAAACCCAGCGACTCAGGTAATCAATCAATAACCACTTACTTCTGGTCCTTATCTCTGCCCAATACCATAATCCTGTATTTCCGTCTACAGGTAATATTATTTACCACTGGACATATTGGATCAGAGGTTATAGGCCACCAACAGCTCATTATCATCCCACCAGGAATATTATAGGATAGCACTCAAATATCTAGTGACTCAGGTAACCTACAACCACTTACTCCTCCTGGTCTCTATCTCTGCCCAATACTATAATATTGTATTCTCATTTACAGGTGATATCAAATACCACTTGTGGATCCCCACGGCTACTTATATACCAGATTTCTCTGGACCATTTAGATACCTACCACAACATATCTGAGTATGATGAAAGCCAGGTAACCTCCATTTCCCCCCCCCCCATCTTAGATCAACACACCCAACCCACCACCCTCTTACTAGCCTTACTTATTTTATTGCTACCATTCAGAGGTACCACCTGCAATGGAACCCAGCCACTGAGCAGGTTACCATACCCCCCAATAAGCCGCATCCCTACTACGTGATCAACAGATTGGACTCAGGAGCACGACCCCATATACAGGTACTAAGACCCCCATATTGTACCATAATACCGCATCATACCAGTTACTCATTATCTATGATACCATAGGTATTAACCTGAGGATCGCCCGAGACGACCCACCTGATCATCCCTACTCATCTGATCAGGTATTTATCCATTCATACCACCCCTACTACTCTTCCAGGACCCATTTTAAATTAAATGATTTTAAAATATCTTTAAAAAATCTTAAATATCCTAACCACCCACTCCTCTTCCTTACAGGTCCTCCCACTCTGAGCTCCACAGAGGATCTATCTGTACCCAGCAATTATTGTTCCTCAGGACCATTGTTTCACTATACACACCTCAGTGTGTGTTTTTTAGATTCTAGACCCCCCTTCTTTTAGCTCTTACTCCAAAAACCCCCCCCTTCCTTATATATTTTATACCTTTTTATACCTTTTACATTTTATGTCTTGATATTCTAATAAAGACCCACTTTTTACTTCCAATACCTCCCTTTGCGTCTGTATCCCGTTCCTTAAGCGCGAATTACTACTTGATATATTGATATCCCTACTCACTGACACATAGTGGTTTGTGTCTCCCAAATTCGCTGCTGTAGATTGACTAGCCTGCCAGCGCCTCTTTATTTGCATTATTCCAATCCCTCTTTTACAACCACATAAGAGGCTGCTAGGCCTGTCATACACCTCTCTGTGCTCCTTTTCTCCCCCCACTTACTGGGAATTCACCCCTAACATTATGGGAGACCTCTGGTATGACAGAAAAGAACGCATAGAGAATATCCAACAATTCTTTCATAGTACCCAAAAAAAAACCCCCAACACTGACCCAGAAACAATAAAAGTCACCAAGGAATCATTGAGAACACTGGAACAACTGCTACTGAAAGAGATGAGGGACCTTTGGGAGGTCGCCACTCTCGAACACTACTTGGCCTATAATATTGTTACCCCGGGCCTAGTATTTACAAAAGCTTTATCAGGGGACATTGGGGACCCAAAGACCTTAGAAGAGTGGAACGACATGCTCAAAGAATTTTCCAAACAAGCTATGCGTTTCATTATCAATAAGAGGAAAAGAACACTCCTAGAAAACAAAAACAAAATAAACCTACTCTTCAATGAAATTAAACCCCACCAGAACCACCCCGAGATTGTGAGTCTCACAAATAACATAAAAAATAGAATCAACCAGAAAGAATTAGAAATAGTGCAAAGAAAAAAGACTAAATTTGGGAGAGTAGCTGTACCACTACCTGACCAATATTGCGAGAGCCCACAACGTAATTTCTTTGAAATTCTTGATGAGGTGGTGGGCAGTCCCACCATTTCCTTAGAGGATATTTCTATTCATCCCACCCCTGACATCGAACCCTCTCCTATCTGTGACCCCAATTGTGGAATAAATACCAGTAACCCAAACCCTTTACCACAGGGACCACAATCCCCAGTCATAACTCAAAACAGGTTCCTACCCCTTAGGGATACAGAGGAAACAGCCGGAAACCCATCGATCCCCCTTTCACCCAGAACACATCCCCCTCCATCTGCCAGTAAATCCCCCACTCCCCTCTCCTCTCGACCAGCCCTTACCCCTCCTGAAACCACCACTGCATACCCCCTGGTCAGGAAACGTATGAGTAACTCTAATTTTTTTCAGAAGGCCACCCGAAAAAACGCCAAAGAGGCTGTCGAGGAGGGAAACTCACCCAAAAGAAAAAGAACAAATCAAAAGAAATAACCAATACAACATCCATATTTAATCTCAGCCAACATACCCTAACACGGAGCGAGACCACCCTATTAGCCAAAGGCCTTAAATACGCCCCTTCATCCAAATTAAATAAATTTCAGGCATTTATAGGGGTGAAGAAGTTCATGAGACAGCTGGCCCTAAAAAAGTACTACATCAAAAAAGAAGGGGAAACCAGACTGACGACAATGAACAATTCACCAACCACCCCGCCTGTTACCCTACACACCCTTCTAAAAAATAAATCACACTTTCACCCCATCCAAGAGTATTCAGAGGCCCTCAATACTTTTGAAAAAAATGTTATTGACGACATCCGCCAGCTCAATAATAAGAAGTGTGCTAGTTACAAGAAAAATCTCACTATACCTGAAATAAACGCCATGAAAAATTTACAACAAAACAATGACATAGTCATCCGCTCAGCGGACAAGGGAGGGGGCCTGGTTATCCTGGACTATGAACACTATCACAGAGAGTCACTAAGACTCCTGAGTGACCCACAGACATACCAAATTATTCCCCACGATCCAACCAATACCTACCTACAGGAACTGAAAACTTTAACTAATAAAGGACTGGAAGCAGGTTACCTCACCAAGGACGAATATGAATATGTCAATATTCCACATCCAAGATTAGCTGCTTTTTACCATTTACCTAAAATCCATAAGGACCAAATAAAACCACCAGGGAGACCTATCATCTCAGGAATACAATGCCTCACTGCAAACCTCTCCAGACTAGTGGATCACCACCTCCAGGACCTGGTGCCCCTACTACCATCCCACCTTAAGGACAGTAAACACACGATCCAAATATTAAACCAAATCTCATGGCAAGAAAACTATATCCTGGGAACATTAGACATCACCTCACTATACACTAACATCCAGCACAAAAAGGGATGCGAGGCCTCCCATCGTTTTCTATTAGAGAAAATGTCAACCGAACAAAGCCTATTCATCACGGAATGCATGGCCTTCATCCTCACCCACAACTACTTTGTTTATCAGGGGAACTACTACTCCCAGCAGTGGGGCACCGCCATGGGAACCAGTTTCGCGCCTAGCTACGCTAATCTCTATGTAGGTGAGTGGGAATCCATCGCCATCCACCCGGGTGGAGTCTTACGCGCGGGCCTGGTCCTTTGGCGGCGCTTCATAGATGACATACTTTTTATATGGTCAGGTGACCAATCCTCCCTTGACCAATTTTTATTAAATATAAATACTAATGACTATTTCCTACACTTCACCTCAACTACCAGCACCCAAACGGTGAACTTCCTGGACCTAAAAATTTATATCGAGGATAACCATATCCACACCCGTACATACTGTAAACCAACAGATACTAACGGATACATACCACTTGACAGCTGCCATCTTCCAAACTGGCTACTCAACGTCCCCCGTAGCCAATTTATACGACTACATAGGAACTGTTCGAAGGGTCCAGACTTCGAAGAAGAGGCCGACCAACTAACTAAAAAGTTTATCGAAAAAGGATATAATGCAGAATTCCTGAAAGAAACGGTAAATTTGGTAGCCAAAATACCACGAGAAAACCTCTTGGGGATATCCAATAATAATAATAAAAAAATCCCATATGAAAAACCGGTGAAACACCAGTTAAATATCCCAATAATCACACCATACTGTTCCAACACTTACCTATTCAGAAAAATCGTCACTAAACACTGGCACACACTTAGGGATGATAAAATAATCGGAGAACTACTTACTGACAAACCAAAATTCATATACAAAAGAGCACGGAACCTAGGAAACATCATAGCCCCAACAATAAACAATTACCAACAACACAACCAACCACACACCCCCTTTCAACAAAAAATTAAAGGTTTTTTTCCGTGCAAAAAATGTAAAATGTGCAAAACATTAAAAATACCTAAACAGTGTACTGTCAGCCATGGACCTGAGATATACCCTATTGAGGACTTTATCACATGCACCACTACAGGGGTGATATACGGTATACTATGCCCATGTAAAAAAATGTATGTGGGGAGAACGAAACGGCCTATGAACGTCAGAATTAATGAACATCTAAGAAATATAAAAAATAAGTATATCGGACACCCACTATCTAAACACTATATGGAAAAACACAAAGGATGCCCTAATGGGACCCAGGTCACAGGGATCCAAATTGTGCCAAAACATTGGAGATTGGGTGATTTCATCAAAACTATGTCCAGAACAGAAAGCAAATGGATCTTTCAATTAAACACCCTCAAACCCAGAGGACTTAACAGCGAAATTGAATTATTTGCATTTGCTGACTGACAGATTGACAGGTACTCACAGGACCACACCCCCATCAGACCATATATAGGTGCCATAGCGCTGTGTGAGGCTATCCCTGAAGAAGAAAGCCGAGCCTTTCGAAACGCGTTGGAAGATTGCCCCACTACAGCCACCGTATCTTTAGCATCACGTGCCGTCACGTGACCCAGGTCCTCAAGCGCTCTCTGCAGGGAGCACACTTACTTCTATATCCGGAAGACGCGGGAAGCGGTAGTCACCGGCCGGGACTCCGCTCCCGCTCCGGATCCAGGACACTTCTACCAGCCCCATCAGACAGCGGTACATCCTGCACGACCGACCGCGACTACCCCCACGTAAGGCCATCCAACTGTGAGTATACTGCACTCTGCACCGTCTCCCTCTGTTCATTAATCTTATCCCTTGACCTCCCTCCAGTACTATCTACCCCATCCAGGGACGACCTCTTAAAGACGTTACCATCCACTTTCGTGCCCCACTGGACATATTGGATCAGAGGCTATTAGCCACCAACAGTTCATCACTATCCCACCAGGAATATTATAGGATAGCACTTATAAACCCAGCGACTCAGGTAATCAATCAATAACCACTTACTTCTGGTCCTTATCTCTGCCCAATACCATAATCCTGTATTTCCGTCTACAGGTAATATTATTTACCACTGGACATATTGGATCAGAGGTTATAGGCCACCAACAGCTCATTATCATCCCACCAGGAATATTATAGGATAGCACTCAAATATCTAGTGACTCAGGTAACCTACAACCACTTACTCCTCCTGGTCTCTATCTCTGCCCAATACTATAATATTGTATTCTCATTTACAGGTGATATCAAATACCACTTGTGGATCCCCACGGCTACTTATATACCAGATTTCTCTGGACCATTTAGATACCTACCACAACATATCTGAGTATGATGAAAGCCAGGTAACCTCCATTTCCCCCCCCCCCATCTTAGATCAACACACCCAACCCACCACCCTCTTACTAGCCTTACTTATTTTATTGCTACCATTCAGAGGTACCACCTGCAATGGAACCCAGCCACTGAGCAGGTTACCATACCCCCCAATAAGCCGCATCCCTACTACGTGATCAACAGATTGGACTCAGGAGCACGACCCCATATACAGGTACTAAGACCCCCATATTGTACCATAATACCGCATCATACCAGTTACTCATTATCTATGATACCATAGGTATTAACCTGAGGATCGCCCGAGACGACCCACCTGATCATCCCTACCCATCTGATCAGGTATTTATCCATTCATACCACCCCTACTACTCTTCCAGGACCCATTTTAAATTAAATGATTTTAAAATATCTTTAAAAAATCTTAAATATCCTAACCACCCACTCCTCTTCCTTACAGGTCCTCCCACTCTGAGCTCCACAGAGGATCTATCTGTACCCAGCAATTATTGTTCCTCAGGACCATTGTTTCACTATACACACCTCAGTGTGTGTTTTTTAGATTCTAGACCCCCCTTCTTTTAGCTCTTACTCCAAAAACCCCCCCTTCCTTATATATTTTATACCTTTTTATACCTTTTACATTTTATGTCTTGATATTCTAATAAAGACCCACTTTTTACTTCCAATACCTCCCTTTGCGTCTGTATCCCGTTCCTTAAGCGCGAATTACTACTTGATATATTGATATCCCTACTCACTGACACATAGTGGTTTGTGTCTCCCAAATTCGCTGCTGTAGATTGACTAGCCTGCCAGCGCCTCTTTATTTGCATTATTCCAAATAATAATAATACTAATAATCTTTTTGTATATATATCCAGCAGCGCTTTAGAATTCAGACAATTTTTACAGACATTATTGGCACTGTCCCCATTGGGGCTCACAATCTACATTCCCTATCAGTGTGTCTTTGCAGTGTGGGAGGAAACCAGAAAGCCCGCAGGAAGCCCACGCAAACACAGGGAGAACAGGAGAACATACAAGCTCCTTGCAAATGTTCTCCTTGGTGGGATTTGAACCCAGGACTCCAGCGCTGCAACGCTAACCACTGAGCCACTGTGCAGCCCATAAATAAGTTCACATTCTGAGAGCTTGTGGAAGGTGAGCTTTTTACATCTATTCACCTGGTGTTGGAGCTGTGTAGCGGCCGTTGTTGCTGTGGTTTTGTGCCTATGGTATGGCGTGGCTCGGAGTCATGGGGACTTGCCCGCGCAGCATGGGTGCTTTGGGGCACCAGGTCACCCACACTGCTGGTGCACTGTTGCTGTGATGGTGAGTTGTGCACGACACCGTACCTTTCAGCATAGGGACCCACTGAGAGGTTCACCGTGACATGGTAGTGGGCTTCATACAATCTGATCAGAATGTTAATCTAAGAACCTCATGTTCAGTTTGTAAATGTTTTGCCTAGCAGCATTAGATCAAAGTATGAATATTGGGATGTGCGTTCCATGTCTTTTTTCCACAGTTATGGCTTATAGCATACTATACCCTCTTTTTCTTGTTTTACTTGGACCAGCACACCTCCCATTTGACCCAGATGTTTTTAAATTAGCAGGAGACTGCAAGAGTGGTTCCGCCTATTTTTGCTCTCAGTTTAGATTCTGAGAGCTTGTGGAAGGTGAGCTTTCTAAATTTACTCACCTGGTGTTGGTGCTGTGTAGCGGCCATTGTTGCTGTAGTTTGGTGCCTGTGGGGCAGTGTGGCCTGGTGTCATGGGGATTCTGCCTCGCAGCATGGATGCTGTGGGGCACCATGTCACCCACCCCGCTGGTGCACTGTCGCTGTGACGATGGGTTGTGCATGATGCCGCACCTTTCAGGCTAGGGGCCCACTGAGAGGTTCACCATGACGTGGTTAGTGGACTTGATAAAGTCTGATCAGAATGTTAAACTAAGAACCTTATGTTCAGTTTGTAAATTTTTGCCTAGCAGCATTAGATCAAAGCATGATTATTGGGATGTGCGGTCCATGTCTTTTTCTACAGTTATGGAATAAATCAATATGTCATCAAGATAAACCACTACAAATCTACCTTCCAGGTGACAAAAAATGTAATTTTCAAAGTGCTGAAAGACGGCGGGGGCATTAATCAACCTGAATGGCATCACAAAGTTTTCATAGTGTCCCTTAGGTGTATTAAAAGCTGTCTTCCACTCATCCCCTCACTTAATTTTAATGAGATTATATGCCCCACTGAGGTCCGGTTTAGAAAATCATTTTCCTCCGACGATCTGGTTAAAGAGGTCCGGAATGAAATGGAGAGGATATGGAACCCGGACCGTGATCTGATTAAGTTCACAGATATCTAGGCAGAGGTATAACCCTCATCTTTTTTCTTAAGAAAATAAAAACCCGCTGTAACGGGTGATGAGGAAAGTCTGATATGACCCTTTGCCAGACTTTCGGTGATATAGTCCTTCATGACCTGCCTCTCCAAATCAGAAATATTATATAACATGCTCTTAGGCACCGTGGCCAAAGCAATAAGATTAACGGTACAATCATGAGGACAATGAGAAGGGAATACTTGACACCCCTGTTCCGAAAACACCTCCCCGAAGTCAGACAAGTATTCCAGCAGAGACCGAGTATCCACCCTAGCTAACCGGGTGCCCAAGCAGTGTCCTTGACAGTACTCACTCCACCTTACCACCTCCCAAGTCTGCCAGTACACTACGGCATTATGCAACTTCAGCCATGGCAGTCCAAGAACCGCAGGAGTGGGCAAGCCTTCTTGCACATAACAATCGATTCATTTTGAGTGTATGGCCGCTACCTGCAAATGTATCCCCCGGATGAAATGAGTAAAATACTCCTGGTTCAAGGGTGCTGAGTCAGTAGCGATTATGGGTATAGGTCTAGACAGTTTATGTGGCTGGAGACCCTGGTCCTGGATGAACCTGGCATCAATCAGATTAAACCCCACCCCACTGTGCAGAAAGGCTGAAAAAAACACCTTACTTTTGCCAAAATGGATCGCGGCTGGTAAAAGAAATTGTGACCTACTCACTGAGGAAATATGTATACCCGGGTTGCTAATCTCTCGGCAATCCTTCGTTTTTTAGTTTTGCGGCAGCTGTTTGCAATTAGGTATGAAAGGACAAGTAATCACAAAATGACCCTTCCCACTGCAAAAAAACACACTCCTTATTTACGCTAAACTACATGAGAACCAGTAAAATGAGTTGCCCCCCCCCCAACTGCATGAATTCCTCGGTTGACTCAGCCCTAGGTTCCCTTGACCCCAGGTTCCCCGAAAGTTGGAGTGTCTCTTTATGTCTCTGACAAAGGCGTCTGTCCACACAGATAGCCAGGGACATGGCTGCCTCCAGAGAAACCAGGGGTCCCATACACAGCAAAAGCCTCCTTTACCCTCACAGAAAGCCCCTGACAGAACTGACTACAGCGCGTGGGATCATTCCACTTAGTATCCATGGACCACCTACGGAACTCAGAACAATATTCCTCCACTGGCCGGTATCCCTGCTGAAGCTGACGCAGTGTAGATTCAGCCAGAGAGACGCAGTCAGGGTCGTCGTATATATGACCCAGGGCCAGAAAAAAATCCTCAACCATCCGAGGCTTGGAGGTCACCCTGGAGGAGAGAAATTACAATCCCCACCCTTTGCTCCTTGGTACCTGAGGAGTGAGGATGTAGCTTAAAATAAAGTTTACAAACTTCCTTAAAAGCATCAAACTTATCCCCGCCCTCTGAAAACCTATTTGGTAGAGCGATCTTAGGCTCCACCAGGGTTGTCTGAGAACCGCGAGTCCTAAACCTGAGGTGTTTGGGTGCTGCAAAACAATGGTGCGTAAGTCTGCCACCACCAGGCTGAGTTGCTGCAGTTGCCCTGCCAGAGCAGGACAATGTGTGCTAACCAGGTCCCTAGAAATAGGGGCACCCTAGTCTATCCTTGTCCCCCGGATTACTCCTAAAGGTGGATATGCCAGATTCACATGCCTTGCCATGCTCCTATATCAATCATGATCTGTCCCCTCCACCACCCAGGGTAGTGGGAAGCTGAAGTGTATTGGAACACACTAACCAGACAAACAAGGCAAGACAGACAGGGATAAATGAAAATACCAACCATACAAAATACGCACACCAAAACAACAAAAAGGGACATAGGGGAGTTAAAGGAAGGCAAAACCAAATAGGAGAGGATGAGTAAATGCACACAGACAAAACTCCAAACAACAATCTCCTGAATAAATCTCTAAACACCAACTTCAACCACAAACTGCATCTCCAACTCCAGAACCAGGCAGTAAGAACTAACACTGACAATCCCTAAGCAGAGGTGTATCCAGGTCTTCTAGCACCCGGGGCAAGAATTCAGTTTGGTGCCCCCTCCCCTTCCCCAGTACATATGCGATTTGCACACTAAGGCCACAGCCCCACTATCAGTATTTGGTCAGTATTCTGTCAGTATTTTTTCTCAGGAGTGGGAGCCAAAACCAGGAGTGGGTGATAAATGCAGAATTGGTGACTTGTTTCTATTATACCTTTTCTCTGATTGTTCCTCACCTGATTTTGGCTCCCACTCCTGAGAAAAAATGCTGACCGAATATTGATAGTGGGGACGTGGCCTTAGTCACATGCCGACAAGCTGCTCTTGCTAATTCTCTCTGTGAGAAGCAGAAAGAAAAGCTACTTGCTACGTGACCATAAGTATGAAAATCGCATATGAGTGAAGTGGCCATGTGATGACTGATGGTACCTGCAAACAGAGCTGAATCCTGACATTGAGGATATTACACGCTGTCAGAATTGGCTGCTACAGGACTTCATTTTATAATTAAAGGGCTTTTGCAGGTTTGAGATGGAAGTCTGAAGTCACTCTCTGTGACTTCAGGTTTCTGAATTCTCACAGTGCATGTGACGCGCCCCCTGGGCCAGTGCTGTTAGGGATACCCGAAGCCGGATCAGATGGGGGTTGTAGTCTCCGAGTGGCTGTGACCCGGTCCGTGCCCAGGGTGTCAAGCTCAGTGTGTGGCAGTCCTTATGATGTTACTAGATGTTCTTTTGTGTCGACTACGCCACCCGTTGAATTGCGGTCAATACGGCCGCCGCTGCAGCAGGGTCCGCTGAGGCTGGTGATGTATGTGCAGCTCAGGTAGTATAACCCCCAACGGGAGGGGTATAGCCTCAGGGGGTCAGTTGCAGAGGATGGGGGTTGTGGTGGTGCAGCGGGGATGGAAATGAGACTCAGAGTCGGGCTGTGCAGTTCAGGGTTTGTTTACTTACTGCAGTTGTTCTGGTCACTCCGGCCTTAAGTGACCACCCGAGCCGTGCTGCGTCCACCAGGTCCTGGACTCGGCCAACCCCCAGGTGATTCTGGAGCGTGGTCCTGAGCTCCCTTTCTGTCCTGTCCTCTTCTCTGGCCTTCCCCACCAGGGATCCACCTATGTCCGGCTCCCTCGGGCCTCTTGGTGGTAAACCCTTGTCTCTGGGTTCCCTGACCCTATTCGTGGTCTGCCTTCCGGGTGGATTTAGTGGGTGATCGTGGCAGATCCTGCCCACGACTTCCGGTTCCTGGCTAAGGTGTGCTGTAGCCTCTGCCAGCTTGGGATCCGGTACCCTGTTGCCAACTCTTCACCCTCTGGTCTAATTTGGGCTCTTGGAGTTCCTTCTTTCTCCCCCTCTGGGTCTTTCTTTCTCCTCTCTCTCTCTCTCTTGGCCTTGGAGCTGCTCTTCTCCTCTGCTCTAACAGACTGACCTCACTCTGCAAAAGACTGACTGACCCTGATCTAAGATGGTGCCCACCTTATATACTCCCTCTATGTGTGAGCTCAGGTGACCAGCACCCAATGAGCTCCTAACTTTACCCAGACTGCTCCCCCTATCTGCCCCTACACTACTGGGATGTTCCACCCCCCTCCCACTCCAGCCAGGAACAGACACTGTCGTACCTGCACATTTCTCTAGTGGGAGTACCATCGGTCTGTTCCCCGGAAATGGGATGTGTGTAGTGCATGCAGCCTACTAGCTCAGTTCCACACTCCATCCTTACCCGGGAGTGGAATACCACACCTCTGGCTTGAGGTGCAATACCCCTGTAGCAGCCGAATCCTCAGGGTGCTACACATGCACTGCACACTTTTAGGATTCTCCCTTGCCGTGGCAAGAGTGGACGGTCATGTGAGCATAAGTATGAGCTTTGTATACTTCTGGCCACATTCCGACTAGACATGTCGGGTCTTGCTCAATTCATTTTCATTGAGTAAGGTCACACTTGTCTAGTCAGCATGTGAACGCATGGATGTAAGTTTCCGGCACCAGAGAATCCTGACAGCTTGTAGTGCGCACTTTGAGTTCAGAAGTCTGCAGTCTCATAGAGTGACTACAAACTCATCACAAATGTGAATAACAACTTTAATGCTCCTAACATAAATAAAAATATATAAAAATGTCAGCATCACAAAAAAACATTTACATCCATGTACCTTATAGATGTCGTTGTCTCTGGAGTCGTTCTCTTTCTTTTTTGCCTCTTGTCCAGGCGCCATGATGACTTTTCTCATTCAGAACCCGTTTCTGCAGACTTCCATCTTCTCCGGTCTTCTGCAGCACATCCCCACACGATACCCTTAAAGATAGCAGTGTCATTATAATGCTCCTGAATAAAAATATCTGCCCTACGCTGAGCCCCTGAATAAATAATTGCCCCTCACTATATTCCCTGCACAAAATATGACCCCCACACTGTCCCTCTTATGGTACATGACCTTCACACTACCCTCTCCTTTCCATACTGGGCCCTCTCTTCACACTAATCTCTCACACTTTGTCCCAACTATAAGCCCCAGCCTCTATACTATGCCCCCTCATCACACCCCCTCTCCTTAGCATACTGTCCCCTCCTGGCTGTGACCATACACTGTCCCCCTATGCTACCCCCCACCCACTACTCAGTCTCTATTCTGTGCCCACTCACATTTTTATTCCCTTATACTGTCTCCTCACACTATTCCCCTCAATAGTCTCCTTACACATTTCCCCCTACCTCCTCTTATTTCTGTTAGAACCCTCCTGTTTGTTTTTTCCATCTTGTGTTTTGCGGTCACGTGACCATCTGCCTTTATATTCCAGCTCCGCCCTTTTGGCTGTGCTGGACTTCAGTGTTTGACTGTTTCTCTAGTCAGGTGCTTCTGTGCCTTTCTGTGTCAGTTCGCTTGGTCCTTCTGGGACTTCTAGTACCTTTTTGTCAGTTTGTCTTTTTGTGTTCTGCAACTACTTCTCTGTTTAGGAGGTGTCCCATTTTTGTCCCAGTCCTTAGTTCTTTTAGGGACCCCTCCCTTTATGCTATAGGTCTTTGTTCAGACTAGCCGAGGACTAAGACGGGTCTGTTCGCTAGGAACAGGCAGCCCGCTACATCGTAGGGATTCAGCTTAGTCTTACTGTAGGGACAGCTTTCCCCTATCTTTCCTTAGTTCATGTTGCAGATCATAATTGATAATTGATCCAGGGAACTAGTCTGATTATCGTATGGAGTCAGGAAGGAATTTTTTTCCCCAATGTGGAGCTTAGTGTTTGCCACATGGTTTTTTTTTGCCTTCCTCTGGATCAACATGTTAGGCTATGGGTTGAACTAGATGAACTTAGTCTTCCTTCAATCTTAAAAACTATGTTACTATGTATAACAGTAAGTCCAGCCCAAAAAACTAAAAGGAAAGAAATTCGGGGATCAGTATGGTTTCCATCCAGGATTTGGCTCAACGCCTGCAGGGATTGTCTCTGGAGGTGGCCAAGCTTCAGCAACACGTGAGTAGCGGTTCTGGAGCGCATTTTGTCGAACCCAAGGTAGGACTGCCTGATGTTTTTTATGGTAAACAGCAAGATTTTTTTTCCTTTAAAAATGCTTGTTTGTTATATTTTTGTTTGAGACCAAGGTCCTCTGGGAATGAATCACAGCGCATTGGTTTTATTATGTCACTTTTGCGCAATGAACCACAGGGGTGGGCCTTTTCTCTCCAACCTAATGATCCGTGTTTAAGGTCTGTAGAAGAATTTTTTTCTGCTATGGGGCTATTATATGACGATCCTGATAGAATCTCATCTGTTGAGGCAGAACTCAGGCGTTTAAATCAAGGGTCAGGTGATGTTGAAAATTATTGCACACACTTCAGGAGATGGGCCTCAGTAGTTAAATGGAATGATCCTGCGCTGAAATGTTTATTTCTTGATGGTCTGAGTGAAAGGGTTAAGGATCTGCTAATTGCATTCCCTGCACCTGAGACTTTGCAGGATGCCATGCAATTAGCTGTTCGTGTGGACAGGAGGCTGAGGTTCAGGCTGAATGAGGTAAAGACTCCTGTAATGTCAGTTCCTAGTCCTCAGAAAATCTGCTCAGATGGCGGAGAACCGATGGAGGTTGGGGCAATGTCACTCCGCTCTCAGGAAAGAGACCGGAGGTTCGTCGAGGGATTGTGTCTTTATTGTGGTAAAGCTGACCATTTGATTAAGTATTGTGAGCTTCGTATAAGTAAAGAAAAAAAAAGGTCAGGTACGCCCGTATAGCTTGTTTACGCTCTGCAGGAGTATTTCTTTCTGGGAGTACTACTTTGCAGGGAGATTTGATTGAATTTCAGGTATTTGTGGATTGTGGTTCAACACTTAATGTGATTGATATAGGGTTTTTTGGAAAACCTTAAATTGAAATCCAAACCTTTGTCATCACCTATTTCTGTGATTGCAATTGATAACACTCCCTTGAAATGTATTACTCACAAGGTTGCTGCATTTCCCCTCACTATCAATGGAGTTCACCAAGAAATTTTGGACTTGGCTGTTTTAGATAATTTACCCTCTCCAGTTTTTCTAGGATTGCCTTGGTTAAAACTGTACAATCCTTTACTGGACTGGTCTACTAATGTGATTAAGTCTTGGAGTCCGAAGTGCTATGATAAATGTTGTAATGGTCGCATTGCGGCTGTGGAAAAAGGGGAATTACCTGTACTTATTCAAGATTTTTGGAGGGTTTTTTTCGGAGGAGGAGTCACAAGTTTTACCTCCTCATAGGGATTATGATTGCGCCATTGAGTTTGTTCCGGGAGCTACTCTTCCCAAGAGTCGCTTGTTTAATCTGACTATCCCTGAAAGAAAGGCCTTGGAGGAATACATAAAGACTAGCCTGGCTGCTGGTCACATTAGACCTTCTAAGTCGCCTGTGGCAGTTGGATTTTTCTTTGTTAAAAAAAAGGACAGGGTTTACGTCCATGTCTGGATTTTCGTGAAATTAATAAGATTACCGTACGCAATTCCTACCCATTGCCGTTAATTCCTGACTTGTTTAACCAGTTAGTGGGGGCCAAGTGGTTCTCTAAAATTGATCTCCGGGGGGCATACAATTTGTTACGAGTGAAGGAGGATGATGAATAGAAAACTGCTTTTAACACTCCAGTAGGTAATTTTGAGATTCTGGTGATGCCTTTTGGTCTTACCAATGCACCTGCATTTTTTCAGAACCTTATTAATGACATCCTGAGACCTTTGATTGGTAAGAATGTGGTTGTGTATTTGGATGACATTTTGATTTATTCACCAAATCTAGAGTTCCATTGGCAGAGTGTACGTGAAGTTTTGCAGTTATTGAGTGATAATTCACTCTTTGCTAAGCTGGAGAAATGTGAGTTCGCTGTGCAGAAAATGTGCTTTTTGGGCTACATTGTCTCCAGCGAGGGCTTTGAGATGGACCCTGTGAAGGTTCAGGCTGTGCAGGAATGGCCTAGGCCTATTGGTATGAAATCTATACAGAGATTTTTAGGTTTTGCCAGTTATTACAGGAAATTCATTAAGAATTTTTCTGTAATTGTTAAACCTTTAACCGATCTCACCAGGAAAGGTGCGAATACGGTCCAGTGGACTACTGAGGCCACTTGAAGCGTTTGAGTATCTCAAAGAGAGGTTCAGTTCTGCCCCTATCCTTATGCAGCCTGATGAGAGCAAGCCTTTTTTGGTCGAGGTCGATGCTTCATCAGTGGGGATCGGAGCAGTTTTGTCTCAGGAGAACAAGGGTGGAGTACATCCTTGTGCCTTCTTTTCGAAAAACTTTTCGGAAACCGAACTGAATTATGATGTTGTAAATTGGGAGTTGCTGGCTATTAAACTCACGTTTCAACATTGGCATCATTTTTTGGAAGGCGCTAGATTTCCTATTCAGGTTTTCACAGATCATAAGAATTTGATCTATCTGGATGCTACCAAGCGCTTGAATGCCAGTCAAGCTAGGTGGGCACAGAACAGTTTTTGCGTTGTTTTGTGGCGGACAATCAAGAGGTGTGGTCTGAGTTTCTGCCTCTCGCAGAATTTGCTCTTAACAATCATACATCCTTCTCTGCTGGGTGTTCTTCTTTTTTTTGTTGTACTGGGAGACATCCGTCTTTTGGTTCGTTCTCCAAATTGGGGTCGGCGGTGCCAGAGGAGTAGAATTTTTCCGGTGATTTGGAGAGAGTTTGGACTAATGTACGTTGCAACATTCAAGAGGCTAACAGGAAGTCCAAGAAGTATTGTTAGAACCCTCCTGTTTGTTTTTTCCATCTTGTGTTTTGCGGTCACGTGACCATCTGCCTTTATATTCCAGCTCCGCGCTTTTGGCTGTGCTGGAATTCAGTGTTTGACTGTTTCTCTAGCCAGGTGCTTCTGTGCCTTTCTGTGTCAGTTCGCTTGGTCCTTCTGGGACTTCTAGTACCTTTTTGTCAGTTTGTCTTTTTGTGTTCTGCAACTACTTCTCTGTTTAGGAGATGTCCCATTTTTTGTCCCAGTCCTTAGTTCTTTTAGGGACCCCTCCCTTTATGCTATAGGTCTTCGTTCAGACTAGCCGAAGACTAAGGCGGGTCTGTTCGCTAGGAACAGGCAGTCCGCTACATCATAGGGATTCAGCTTAGTCTTACTGTAGGGACAGCTTTCCCCTATCTTTCCTTAGTTCATGTTGCAGATCATAACAATTTCCTCCTCACACATCCCCCCAACTCCCTATACTGAGTCTGCACACATCCCATCACCCCCGCTCCCCATACTGTGTCCACACACATCCCATCACCCCTGCTCCCCAACTGTGTCCGCACACATCCCGTCACCCTTGCTCCCCATACTGTGTCCACACACATCCCATCACCCCACTCCCCATACTGTGTCCACACACATCCCATCACCTCTGCTCCCTATACTGCATCCGCACACATCCCATCACCCTTGCTCCCCATACTGTGTCCACACACATCCCATCACCCCGCTCCCCATACTGTGTCTGCACACATCTTATCACCCCCGCTCCCCACACTTTGTCCGCACACATCCCATCACCCCCGCTCCCCATACTGCGTTCGCACACATCCCATCACCCCGCTCCCCATACTGTGTCCATATACACATCCCATCACCCCTGCTCCCTATACTGTGTCCACACACATTTTTCCCCTCACTTCCCATAATATGTTTGCACCCACCCCAACTTGCTCCCCACAATGTGTTTGCACCCACCCCCAACTCACTCCCCACAGATTAAATCTCCCCTCCACACAGAATAAATCTCCCCCAACCACACAAAATAAATCCCCCTTCCACACAGAATAAATCCCCCCTTCCACACTGAATAACCCCCCACACTGAATAACCCCCCTACACTAAATAAACCCCCCACACCAAATAAACACCCCACACTGAATAAACCCCCCACTGAATAAATCCCCCTTCCACACTGCATAACTCCCCCACTGAATAAATCCCCCCTCCACACTGAATAATCCCCCCTCCACACTGAATAAATCAACCCCTCCACACTGACTAAACCCCCCTCCACACTGAATAACCCCCCCACTAAATAAATCCCACTTCCATACTGAATAACCCACCCACTGAATGAATCCCCCCTCCACACTGAATAAACCCCCCTCCACACTGAATAACCCCCCACTAAATAAATCTCCTTTCCATACTGAATAACCCACCCACTGAATGAATCCCCCCTCCACACTGAATAACCCCCCCACTGAATAAATCTCCCCACTGAATAAATCACGCTGCTGACGTCGCTCTATGCCGTTGGTCAGAGCTTCAATTGTACTTGCGTCTGCAAGACACAAGTTCAATTGAACGTCGGGAGCCGGCATGCCGCAGCTGAGCAGCCTGTGGGGGGGTGCAGACGCTTGCAGACACTTGTTCGTTCGACGCTTGTTACCAGGCCTCTTTATACCGGCTGAGGAAGAATGATGAACGATGGGCACAGAAAGATCACTAGTAGATCCCCATACAGTATCATGTTATCAGCAACATACCTGCAATTTTCCCCGGCAATATGCTACTGAGAACAATGATTTTTTTTTTCTGGCATAAACTATCCAATCACTTGATGAATAGGCAGCATTTTGTTTGTTTAGTATAATCCACCCCATAGTCCTCCATATAGTATAATGCACACCCCATAGTTCTCCATAGAGTATAATGCACCCCACAGTTTTCCATATAGTATAATACACACCCCATAGTCCTCCATATAGTATAATTCACACCCCATAGTCCTCGATATAGTATAATGCACTCATCATAGTCCTCTATATAGTATAATGTGCCCCATAGTCCTCCATATAGTATAATGTGCCCCATGGTCCTCAATATAGTATAATACACTCCCCATAGTCCTCCATATATTATAATGCACACCTCATAATCCTCCATATAGTATAATACACTCTCCATAGTCCTCAATATAGTATAATGCACTCCCCATAGTCCTCCATAAAATATAATGCACGGCCCATAGTCCTTGATACATTATAATGCCCCCATAGTCCTCCATATTGTATAATGCACTCCCATAGTCCTCTATACAGTATAATGCACCCCATAGTCCTGCATGCAGTATAATGCACACCTCATAGTCGTTCATATAGTATAATGCACACCCCATAGTCCACCATATATTATAATACACTCCTCCTAGTCCTTCATATAGTACAATGCTCTCCCCATAGTATAATGCACCTGCCAGCAAGAGACTAAGATTAATCCTTGCTGAACAAAAAGGAAAAAACTACATTTAAATTACAGCAATCCCAGAGTTGCCACGAATACCCAAATTATTAGTGACAGTACCCTCCTTTCTATAAGGGGCCTCTGGACCCTCAAGTCCGGACTTGTAAGGAAACGCATCACTGGGGGCACCTCCAACTGGAAGGTCGTAGGGCTGAGGATTATTATTATTATTTATTATTATTGCGCCATTTATTCCATGGCACTTTACATGTGAAGAAGGGGTATACATACAAGAACAATAACAATAATCTTGAACACAATGTGACGGCGACTGGTACAGGAGGAGCAAGGACCCTGCCCGTGAGGGCTCACAGTCTACAAGGGATGGGTGAGGATACAGTAGGTGAGGGTAGAGCTGGTCGTGCAGCGGTATTGGTGGAGTGGTGGTTACTGCAGGTTGTAGGCTTGTCGGAAGAGGTGGGTCTTCAGGCTCTTTTTGAAGGTTTCCACGATCAAAGAGAGTCTGATGTGTTGGGGTAGAGAGTTCCAGAGTAGGGGGGAAGCATGGGACAAATCTTGTATGCGATTGTGGGAGGAGGAGATTAGAGGGGAGTAGAGAAAGAGATCTTGTGAGGATCGGAGGTTGCGTGCGGGTATGTAGCGGGAGACTAGGTCAGAGATATATGGAGGAGACAGGTTGTGAATGGCTTTGTATGTCATGGTTAGGGTTTTGAACTGGAGTCTCTGGGCAATGGGGAGCCAGTGAAGAGATTGACAGAGAGGAGAGGCCGGGGAATAGCGGGGGGACAGGTGGATTAGTTTGGCAGCAGAGTTTAGGATGGATTGGAGGGGTGCAAGAGTGTTGGAAGGGAGGCCACAGAGCAGGAGGTTGCAGTAGTCAAGGCGGGAGATGATGAGGGCGTGCACTAGTGTTTTTTCAGATTCATGGTTGAGGAATGTGCGGATCCGGGAGATAATTTTGAGTTGGAGTCTGCAGGAAGTGGAAAGGGCTTGGATATTGTTAAAATAATGGTTCAGCTTCGAATCATTGCCTTTAAGAAGACTTGTTTTTCAGTCAGATAATCCTTATTTAGCAATACTTTTGTTTGTTCTGTTTTCTTGTAGTGTTCTCATGACCTTTATAAGAATTGGCTCATTGGTTTATAATTATCATACTTGTCCTATGTCTGTACACAAAATAAAGTCCTAATATATCACCACCAGGAAACTCCCTAAGTTCACCATGACCTGAACTGTATTCAGTACTATCAGTGAGAAAGGATGTTGGGAGTATCATACATCATGAATATCCTGCAGATGTATTGACAAGCACCTGTTATTTAATTATTCTGCGCCAAAGATAACATATTACTTACATCATCTCATACGCATGTATCAAAGCACTACCCACGCTGATTGGGGTATATAATTACATTACATCTTAAAATAAACAGAATCATTCTCTTGAGACAGTCTGTAGTGAGTGTCTTATTTGAAGCGTCATTCCTATAGGAAATCTATATAGGTAATCTCTTTTGTCTACCTGAGAAGAAGTGAGATCCCCTCCCGTCTTTAACAGCTGGAGGCCCCAGCGAGATCTATTTTTTTCCTTTTAATTTCATCTGAGACTGAACAACAGCTTTACCCCTATCCCGAACAGAAACAAACCCCGGCCGGGTAAGTGAGTGGCCTTAACACTCTGAGCAAATTTCTCTCCGGGAGAGGTGGGGTCGACCTAGGTCAGTCTCCGGGGATCTTGAACGGGAAACCCTCAGGTAGCAATTTTATTATTATTATTATTAATTTCTTTTAATATATATTATTACTAAATATTTCACATAACTGGAAAAATTACTAATTCAAATACTATATCGTATTTCTGCACTTTTGCATGCATTAACTATTTCATATAATATATATATAGTACTTCTACCTCAGCTAATCCCCAATCATTGCTGCTTCCAACTTAACTAACGTTCATACTAAGTGTAACTGTGTTAAGTTCATGCTTATTATAGCAAAAATGTACGAGATATAAGTGATTAGATGACGTGTGCTGAATGCGAGTGTAGTACTCTGGTTAGCAAATACAACAATGGAGCTGTCACGCATTTTAGGAAGCTGTGAGATCAGCGTGGAATCTGAAGGTTGGGGGCTACGGGAGGAAGATAATACATTCCTTACGTTAGTATATGTGAATATTAACAGTCATTGTTTTGTTGAACCTTATACCATTTATGAATATTGTGATATTGATTCAGCTAGAGCAATAAATAGAATCCAGGATTCACAGAATATAAAGTTATTTTGCCCAGTTGCCCTAGAAAATTTTAATAGGAATTGGAGTACGAGAAGTGCTGTGGTGGAGAATGAGGAGGTGTTAATGACTGAAGTGGTGATTAAGAGAAATGAATAATTGATAGGCTGCAAAAGCATACATGACTTGTGAAAAGTGTTTGTGCTCGGTTACAGTAGTGAGAAAGCGAAAGCCTCATGGTAGGGATACTGCTTCGTTTCTGGAAAGGATACATTTGTACCCTGTAAGTGCACACCAGTATAGGAGAAGTAACGTTACATACCGAGTTTTCCCTGCCATATTGTTCCACATCCACACACTATAGGTAAAGAGTGGCAGTATATTATAGAAAACAGATGGTATATGCCTGTGTGACAGGATATTATTACTCATGATAATTATCTTGCCAATATTGGCACGGACTCAGGAATAGACGTAGGATATTCTTCAAGTGAGGACTCTGACCCAGATGTATGAAGAATATATAGCGATTGCTTTTGGAACGGTTTTGTTTATAATAGTCTACATTTATTTGTTTAGACGAACTTGTCTCAGCATCAGAGCAGAGCAAAGAGTTGCAGTTCAGCTTAAGGCCCTCGAATCAGGGGTAACTGGCTAACGTACTTGACCAGTTGACCCAGCTGATTGAATCAGGGGTAACCAGCTAACGTATCTGACTGGTTGACCCAGCTGATTATATAGCAGGATACTGAAGATAGGGATCGCAACCCTTGACAAATCCTGTTATGGGTGCTCGAATCTCCAGATCAAGGAACAAGGATCCGAGGTGCACCATGTGTGATCTGGTGAGAATGAAGCATGGCAGGGCAGCTGTAAAAGATGCAACAAAGATATTGAAAAAGGGCTGGTATGCCAGCCAAGGGATGCCTAGATGCTGAGAGATGGAAACGGTTTAGTCAGGAACATTCACAATGGATTGATAAGCATGATTACAGAGCACAGGTTGCAGCCTGGTTGAGAACTAGTGAGAGACATCATCCCCTTTTAATTCCCGATGATGATGAAACTGATCAGGTAGTGATCAGAAGCAGATCTCATGTCATACAACCCCTGACACCTAGTCGGGAACAAGGTCCAATCCAGGCTGCGCCCTCCGCTCAGTCAGAGAATAGATTAGAGCCAAGTGATAGGTCAGAGTCAAGTGTAAGTGTTGAGAAAGAAAAATCACTGTCCGAGGTTTCTACCTCCCCAACAACCATACATAGTGCCAGCACTATGCCATATATGGACGAATCAATTAATCAGGTTCTCCAATCTCCTTCCCCATCACCCACGATGTATCCGATCATATCATCACAGCCACAACACTCACCTCATTACACCTATGCCCAACAACCCGTTCTGATGCCGCAGTATCAGACACCTGTCCTGATGCCACAGCAACAGGGCTATCAGTATTCTCACCTTTTGTATCCGCCACTCCCAGTCAGTCCAGGCACACCTGAGAACCCTCCCCTGCCTATGCTATAGGAAACCATTTTCCAGGGATCCCATCTGGGTCTACTGATAGTTTCTCCACTCCAACAAAGAGGAAACAAAGTCCTCCCGAGAACGACCCCTATCAATTTTCTCCCCCGCATAGTACTGCATCTACTACAGATAGTGACAGATCCCTTCACCTGCATATGACACCATCCCCACCATGACTCCACGAGAGAAAATAATTTTAAAACTAAAAGTAGGCAAGGACAGGACTTGGGGGGTTAAGGATAAAGAGAGAGAAAGGGAAAATCTAGCTATCAGCTCAGTTGCCAGTGAGGAGGACGGTGGAGAGGAGAACGCAGGCACACACATGCAGCCCACAGACCCTCCCCGTACTCAGCAGCTAAGAGGAGCAATAGCATTACGCTCTAAAACATGGATCTGCCCAGGATGTCAGGATAGTAACAGCAATGCAGAATCCGAGTGTAAAAATTGTAACTTTGTTAGAGGACAACCAGAGACTGCTGCATTCCCAGTTATTACACAGACAACCAGGGGCACACAGGGACCGGATGAACAACAGGTAAAAACTGATACCACTACTTGGTATAAACCGTGGTCTAGGTCAGAACAATTATCCATGGCAAATAGTTTTCCAGACATGTATAAAAATCCGATAGGATATTATAAG
Source organism: Phyllobates terribilis (assembly GCF_046119375.1). NCBI lineage: Eukaryota > Metazoa > Chordata > Amphibia > Anura > Dendrobatidae > Phyllobates > Phyllobates terribilis. Next base: position 51,548,604 of record NW_027362770.1, on the reverse strand, counting down.
GCTGTGAAAGGGGTAGCTGAGAACTATGATGCCACTTGGAGTGATCTGGTACCGCTCTGTAGTCTCAATGGGGGAGTACCACTTGTGGAAAAGGTTAAACAGGTCCACGTAGGAGATGGAATAGGAGCGCTACCGGGTGACACTAAGACCCTAGAATCAGGGAAACAGTTTATTCTCCGGTTAAATGCAGTCACTAAAATAATGGCAGAAAGCCTTATCTCAGGGATGCCAGAGATATTCCAAGAACCTGAGGAAACCGTTGATAAATTCCATGCTGGGTGTGTAGCTGTGTTTAAAGATCATGATTATAATTTGAACAATCCCAGGGAGTTAGGTTTTCTGAAAAATATGTTTATCACAGGTCTCAGAGAAGACCTCAGGACAGAAGTGTTTAAACTACGTCCAGAATGCTTGTATGCCCCCTTGGAGCAATCAATCTCCACATTTAGAGGGTTAGAGCAGGCCATCCTTAAAAGAAAAGATAAAAAGAAGGACAAGGTAACCCCAATCATGGTAAATATACATCCAGATGCCTTTCAGAATACTATTAAGGACGTAGTAAAATCAGTTACTCAAACTACTTCAGGAGGAAGGATAGAGAAAAATAAAAAGACAATAGACCCAGAAAATTGTAAGCTTAAGGGTCTCTGTTTTGGGTGCGGTGGGAAAGGTCACATCAAAAGGAACTGCCCCCACAGACAAAGTACAAGGACAGGACAGGCTTACGTGGCCATTTCAAACACTGGACCAGAGGAAGATTTTTCAGATTAGGAAATTGGCAGCCCTAGATTCAATTCTATGATAGTGGTTCCCCCACGGGAAGGTCCGATGGCAGTAACCCAACTAGAATTTCCCAATGGGAAACAAATTGAATGTTTGATCGACACGGGGGCGAGCCGTACTATCATAAGAAAAGAAGATATGCCACAAGGGTTCACAACAGGGAGAATCATCCAAGGGATAGGAGTTGGAGGGACAATAGACCCCTTGCGGGAAACTGATCCTGTGAAAATTAACATAGGTCATACCATTGATTTATGTACTCATTTACTTGTTTCAGATAAATGTCCTAAAAATTTGATAGGTGCAGACATTCTTAATGCAGTAAGTGCAATCATTAAATTTGGGAAGAAAGGTGTTACCGTTGCAGGTCCATTATCTGAAACAACAATATCAACAATGATGTCAATAATCCAACTTGAAAAATAAACGGATACAGGTATTGACGATGAAACACGGAAAATGCTTGGTAAAGTACCAACTGCATTATGGGTACAGGATAAAACAGATGTTGGACTGCTAAAAATAACTCCAGTCACGATTAAGCTAAAACATGGTGTTGTACCGGTACGTATGAAACAGTATCCCCTGAGCAAGGAGCAGACAGAAGCAATTGGACAGCAGGTGAATAAATACCTAGAGAAAGGTATAATCAAGGAATGCAGATCCCCTTTTAATTTTCCGATGTTTCCGGTAAGGAAAAAGCAAATTGTGGGCCAACCGGTAGGATACCGTATGGTCCATGATTTGAGAGAGATAAATAAATTGATGGTTATAGATACGCCTATAGTCCCGAATCCGCATACTCTTTTGAATCAAATTCCATCCAATGCAAAATTTTTCACAGTGATTGACCTCAGCAATGCCTTCTTCTCAGTGCCAATTGATGATGACAGCCAGCTGCTGTTTGCCTTCACACATGGAGGAAAACAGTATTGCTGGACCCGATTACCTCAAGGGGGAGCAACCTCTCCCTCCGTGTTTTCTGAGGCAATGGCAGGAGTACTCCTCTCTTGGCATCCTGAGAATGAGGACATTCAGCTACTTCAGTATGTGGATGATCTACTGTTGTGTATCCCAAGTAAGGATGTATGTTTAAAAGAGACATTATCTTTGCTGATCTTCTTATACCAAGAAGGTTGCAAGGTATCTAAGGAAAAGCTACAAATTGCAAAAGAAAGAGTGGTATTCCTGGGACATTGTATCTCCTTCCAACTCAAACACATCACTGCAGAGAGGAAAAAGGCAATCAGTCAGGCTGTAGAACCAACTACTTCCAGCACATTAAGAACCTTCCTAGGACTGGTCAGCTACTGTAGAGAGTGGATTCCTTCTGCATCTGCCATGATGCAGCCCCTATTTGACGTGCTCTCTGCATGCAATAAGGGTCAGCTTTATTTGCTGACCCTAGAAGCAAAACAGGGGTTCCAAATGCTCAAGGACGCCATTCTCTCAGCACCAGCACTGGGAATCCCAAACTACTTTTTGCCATTTTTCCCTTTCTGTTATGAATCAGGGGGGCATGCCAAATGTGTGCTTACTCAAAAACATGGAGGCAGACATCGTCCCCTGGGGTACTACTCTACTCAGCTAGACGTTGTTGCAAAGGGGGCACCCTCGTGCATCAGAGCGGTAGCCGCCTGTGCAATGTTGAAAGAAAAGGTGGCTAATATAGTGCTAGACAATGCACTAGAAATTCAAGCTCCCCATTCAGTACAGGAACTTCTGCTCCAGGCCAGGACAAAACACCTGTCCATGAGCAGATTGACCAAGTACGAGGTGGCATTATTGACTCCCCCAAATGTCACTATCAGAAGGTGTACAACTTTTAACCCTGCCACACTAATACCTGAACCAATTGATGATGAAACATTACACCTTGAGCATAACTGCTTTGAGTTAATGGACGCAGAAACTAAACCACTAGCCAATGTACAAGAAACACCAATTTCCGAGGTGGATCTAGAGCTATATGTAGATGGCTCCCGATACTACCTAGATGGGAAGCCCCATACAGGCTATGCCATAGTCAGTCAAAATGAAGTATTAAAGGATGAGGCACTGTCCTCTAGAATGTCTGCCCAGGAAGCTGAGTTAAAAGCACTCGCTGAAGCATGTATAATTGCAGAAAACAGAATTGAGAATGTTTTTACAGACAGTCGCTACGCATTTGGCATTTGCCATGATTATGGTCCCATATGGAAAAGCAGAAAGTTTATTGGTTCTTCTGGTAAACCCATAAAGAATGCAGAAGCAGTAGCACAACTCCACACAGCATTGGAGTTCACACCAAAGAGTGCACAAAAGAGGCTGAGGGAAACAGGAGGGTGGATGCAGCTGCAAAAGCTGCAGCCCTGTTGCCCCTCCCAGTAGAAACATACCCTGTGCAAGTGTCTGGGAGTGTGGACCTGGATCTCTTGCAGAGCCTACAGGATCAGGCCTCTGCACCAGAAAAGGAAGATTAGACTAAACGCTCAGCTAAACAGGGAAAGGATGGACTGTGGAGAGCAGATGGCAAATACTGTGTGCCAAGATCCCTGTACTCTATGATATGCACTCTTTCTCATGGACCAACCCATCAGTCCAAGGATGCAATGGTAAGTCAGGTAAAGATCTATTGGGTAGCACCAGGATTCCATTATGCTGCTGTTAAATTCATGCAGGGATGCATAATCTGTGCATGTCATAATGTGGGAAAAACGGTGAAAGTGCCACCAAAGGGCACCGTGAAACCATTATACCCGTTTCAGCGACTTCAGATAGATAAAGGTAGGCATTTATGAATATGTGCTTGTCTGTATCGACTTATTCTCATCATGGCCAGAGGCCTGTGATATAGAACAAGCACAGCGGATCAAGGAAGGTGTGCGGAAGGCAAATGCCTTAGAAAATTTACCACTACCCGAGTGGCTCTCTTGGATGAATCCTTTAAATTTATTTAGGGGAATTGGAGGATGGATAAGTGGGGTCATACATTTCTTGATCCAGGCTGTGTTTATAATAGTAGTGGTTGCAATAATCATAAAACTTTTTGTGATGATGATAAAGAAAATTCTTGCTTCTAATTGTAAATGTTTTCCAGGTAAATCCCAGCATAAAATTGATACAGACACTGAAGTGAAACAAACCCAAGTCCTCACTACAATAATAACCACAGCACAGCGGGAATGCATCTTCTGCAACAAGATTACTGCAGCTGACTTATCGGATTGTATGTTCTGCGCAAAACCATTGGTCTGAAAAGCAAATCCTACCAGCAGAGGATGGAACCTGATAGATGAGGAACTCTCAGCTACTATTTACTCAAAGATACCGAACATATAACTTGTAGTTGTATATACACAGCAGTCTATTATATTAAAGTAGACATATACCTGACAATCCCTCTATACATATAGCAACTATACTCAGAAAATGGTAGGGAAAGTAAGGGACAGTGGGTCTGATAACAAATTAATTTGAACGGATGCGCAGCAGGACTGGCATCCCACTACATACGGAGGGTAAGCCCCGTGATGTCGTGAAGTAGGGTTAATTTGCAGGCCTAGAATTTAGGTAGAGACATGAGGGACAGACAGTATGACAAGATGATAAAAAGAGGGGAATTGTTAAAATAATGGTTCAGCTTCGAATCATTGCCTTTAAGAAGACTTGTTTTTCAGTCAGATAATCCTTATTTAGCAATACTTTTGTTTGTTCTGTTTTCTTGTAGTGTTCTCATGACCTTTATAAGAATTGGCTCATTGGTTTATAATTATCATACTTGTCCTATGTCTGTACACAAAATAAAGTCCCAATATATCACCACCAGGAAACTCCCTAAGTTCACCATGACCTGGACTGTATTCAGTACTATCAGTGAGAAAGGATGTTGGGAGTATCATGCATCATGAATATCCTGCAGATGTATTGACAAGCACCTGTTATTTAATTATTCTGCGCCAAAGATAACATATTACTTACATCATCTCATACGCATGTATCAAAGCACAACCCACGCTGATTGGGGTATATATTTACATTACATCTTAAAATAAACAGAATCATTCTCTTGAGACAGTCTGTAGTGAGTGTCTTATTTGAAGGTTTCATTCCTATAGGAAATCTATATAGGTAATCTCTTTTGTCTACCTGAGAAGAAGTGAGATCCCCTCCCGTCTTTAACAATATGTGGTTTGAAGGAGAGTTCAGAGCCCAGGGTTACCCCAAGGCAGCGAGCCTGAGGGACTGGGGAGAGTGGGCAGCCATTGACTATGATGGATAGGTCAGTTTGGGGGGGTTGAATGAGATGGCGGACAGATGATGAATTCTGTTTTGTCCATGTTAAGTTTTAGAAATCTAGCAGAGAAGTAGGATGAAATAGCAGACAGACATTGTGGGATTTTGGTTAGTAAGGAGGTGATATCGGGTCCAGAGAGGTAGATCTGTGTGTCATCAGCATAGAGGTGATAATGAAAGCCATGAGACTCTATGAGCTGTCCCAGGCCTAAGGTGTAGATGCAGAAGAGCAGGGGTCCTAGAATTTAACCTTGGGGGACACCGACAGATAGGGGGCGAGATGAGAAGGTGGTGTGTGAGTGGGAGACACTGAATGTCCCGTCTGTTAGGTATGAGGAGATCCAGGATAGGGCCAAGTCTGTGATGCCGAGAGATGAGAGAGGATGGCCGCCACCCTATATGGACCCTATAACCCAGAGTCCCCGAAGCGTACTTACACCTGATGTTGTTAGTGGACACCCATACGTTCTCATTCGCAAAACTCCTACCCTTAGAAAACTCAGTGGTAACAAGCACTCCCCCCCCCCCAACCAATCCTCCTGGGAGGACATAGAGGTCTAGAGTTACCCTGGGGTATAGGTAAAGTTTCACCCCCATTCTCCGGTAGCACCTTAGCTAACTCCACCGGAGAAGGAGGGGTAGGTTTCACCAAGACAGCAGAGATAGTAGCACCCAAGCAACAGTTCTCACAAAATTTGCCCCAACTGACTACTTCTCTAGACCGCCAATCTATGACCGGATTGTGTTTCTTCAGACAGGGAAGGCCTAAGACGATGGACATAGGCAGACCCTCCAAGACATAGCACGACAGGAACTCACTATTTAGAGTCCCAATGCGCAAATTCACATGATGTACGACTTGGGTCAAATTCCTCTGGCCAAACGGAGCGGAATCAATTGCAAAAATAGGAATGGATCTCGCTAGTGCCCTACAAATAAGACCATGGGACTGAGCAAAGCGAGCAACCACCAAACTGACTCCAGCTCCACTATCCACCAAAACCGGAATAGTCTCAGTTTTCCCACCCACTACTATGTCAACTGAAATGGAAAACGAAGACTTATTAATGGAGGAAATGTACACACCCTGGTCGTATCCCTCCACACGACCAGGGGGAAGCGGCTTATGTGATGGAACAGCAAGTTTGGCATGAAATGGACAGACAACGATGTAATGATCCGTAAGACCACAGTAAAAACATGCCCCCTTCCCACTCTGATCCGCAGACAACCTAGTGTGAAAGACAGCACCTGCATGGTCTTCTCCCTTGGAACCACAACAGGGGGCAGAATTGGTGTAACTCTCTCCCTTAGGCATCTGTCCACTATGATAGCCAGGGCCATGGTGGCCTCCAACAATCTTGGAGTAGCATATTGAGTGTCAGTGGCCCACCTCGGGAACTCCGAGCAGTACTCCTCATCCAACTGGGCCCCTTGCTTCCTATGGAGTTTAGACTCAGCCAGGGAGACGCCATCAGGATCACCATATACTAGGGCTAAAGCAGCAAAAAATTTGTCCACTGACCACAGAGATCATTCTGAAGTCATTCTTTTTCCTCCAGCAAAATGGCGCTCACGCGTGCGCAGTAGCATCTATTGCTTGCCGATAGATGCTACCGCATAAGCGTCGCTAGCGGCGCCATTTTTCTGGAGGAAAAAGAAATTTACCTGCCGGCCGTACTTGCGCAGTAGCATCTCTCGCCAAACAAGAGATACTACTGCGCATGCGCGGGTGGCGGGGCCGTTTTGCTGCAGGCAAATTCCTTGATTTGTACCACAATTATGACGCGCCCCCTGGGCCGTGGGGTACTCGGTGCCGGGCCGGTCGTTGCTAGGGGAGATGTCACAGTGGCTGTGACCCGGTCCGTGACCCAGGGCGGTCATTCAAAAAAAAGGGATTTCATAGTTTTTATGTACAAAGTTCGTGATGCCACCTGTGGTATGCGGCTAAAGGGAGCAGCCGCTTCGGAGCAGGTCCTCTGGAACTGATCTTAGTGCAGTAAAGCTGGTGTGGCTCTCCACAGGTAGAGCTTAGCTCCAGGGCAGTGTAGATGCTGGGCGTTGTAGTGCAGGGTTTGATGGCGCAGCAATAATCAGTCCACATCTTAATGGCGGTTTCCTCTTATCTTTACTGGCGGTGATTAGGCAAACCGGGACTAGGGTACTGGCTAGAAGTGGAAGTCCGGGCAGCCTGGAAGCAAGTAAGGAATCCACCTCACCAGGTGAAGTTGGAGGCCTTCCCTTTCCACTAATCTCTTTGGCTCTGCTGCTTGTAGCTGTGCGCTGGCCCTCGTCCCTGAGTGCAACGTCTTGGTGCTCACCCGTATGGCAGGAAGCTCGGGCCTTGCTGATGCGTCGCTCCCACGTGGCGGTGCTGGACCCTGCGGTGCTGCTGAGCGTCTGGGCATCTGCTGGGGCCAGGAGACCTGCAGTCTCCTGCTCTCCGGTTTCTGCTGTTGGGCCTTCAGTGCCCCACAGCCTCAGACTCCCGTGTCCGGTTCCTCTGTGTTGGTTCCTTCTGGGGTGAACTGCAGCGCAGCTCCACTCCCCAGCTTCTCTCTCGTCGACGTCCTCACTTCAACTCCTCACACTAAGTCTAACTAACCCCGCCCCCAGATCCCAGTTGCCAAGGGGAGAAGCTCCCCTTGCTGGTCTGGAGCCAGGACAGTGTTGCATGCTTAGCAAAACCTAATTAGGGGACCCCAGCTTGCTTCCAGGCATGGCATCACCTCTTGTGAGGGAGGCAATGCCACTGTGGCAACCGGACCCCTGGGGTGCCACAATTACACATGCAGTATTTAAAATAGGAGGTGGGTCACTGAAGGCACAGGGACCTGTCAGAAGCCATACAGTGGAATACATAAGTAGAGCACAAGATAAAGCCCCTCCCCAAAGGCCCCCCGAAGCACGAGAATCTCATTATCTCAGAAATGAAAACAAAGATTAAAAAAGAACCACAGCACGGATTTAATCAACAAAGGTATCATATTAATCAGTGTAACGGCGCCAGCCTGACAGTGTTACTGAGCACAATCCTGCTGACAGATACGCTTTAACCAAAGCCTGTTATCATATGCATGCCTTACTATTATGAGATGATGGGTAACAATGTAACTACTCCAGGCACAATTACACTGATTTAAATGGAAAATAAACTAAAAACTGGGAGGGGAAATGAGAATATGTCTGAAATTAAACAGGTACATCTTGTGCATATTGATCACTCAACATGGGTGCATAACTTTAAACTCCTTTTGAGAGTTGTGCAAGATTCACCAACACCAGAGCAAACCTCCAACACCCAGTAGCATCTCCCCGCAGCAGTTCTCCCAAAAATATTTCTAAAGTATATAGGCACTTATCCTAATAGTAGTTGCTCTTGATACCACGCAGTTGGTTGAAAACAAGTTTTAATATCATCTTGAATGCGTTGTGGAAGCAGGGAGATGAAGCTTTCCCAATTTTCAAAAAAGGACTGCACCCTTCCTTCCTTATGCAAGGAGGTCTCAGCGCAATCCATCTGAAGCAGAAACAACAGTTTATCTAGAAAGATCTTGAAAGGAGGAGCTTGGTCATGGATCCATACCTACAAAATGGCTTTAATACCGGCTGCCGACCACCAAATGTAGTAGTTTATGGGCCCCTGGAGTGTATGCATATTTATCTGGCTTTAAATATCCAAAGATGGCTCATAGAGGCTCATCAGGAGCAAAGCAAAGATGCGTGGTGGTAAATTGTCACACTTTGACCCAAAAGGACTGAATGACCTGGCATGTCCACAGGCAATGGAACAAATTGGCTTTGGGAGAGTGGCATTTAAAACACATGAAGGTTGTGTACAGCTCCATTCTATGACCTATTTGCAGAGTTAAATAGGATCTAATACAAATAGGGGTATAATTCGCGCTTGGGTAGTGGGTAGAGGGAAAATGGGGAGTTACCAACGTGGAGGCGTAACTAAGGACTAATAGTAGATTGGATAAAATAAATTAAGCTTTATTTGAAAAAATAGATAAAACCATTTAAAAGTGATAAAAGTGATAAAATCTCTGATCAGAGGTCAGTATATCTAGAGAATAGGAGTAACGTATTATTTTGATAGAAGATGGTCCTTAATGTGGTCCAGAGGTGTAAGAACCTGTGGAAAAAGGGGTAAGGGAGGTTAGTTTAGTGGGATATTGGATAAGGTCAGGATGAAATAATTGGTGACCAATGTACCTGTAGTAGGGTCCTTGTTCTTATTGGTGAATAAGTATCAGGGACTATCTGTTAGGTAGGTGCTCTTATTCCATGGTGGGAGAATCTACAGGACAAATTAAGAGGTATAAAGGATAAATTAAGGTAGAGAGATGCGTAAAGTAAGTAAATTCTCTGTACCTACTGTAATCCGGGCGGATATTAGTTTCGGGTAAGAAGAGGTCCAGAGGCCTAGGCTTCCTGGAAACCTGGTGTCCTGGGTTGTCTTTTTAGTCTACCTGCAGCGAAGGTAGAGGGTGGGTAGAAAACGATCTTTGCCCTAGTAGGGGCTATAAATAAGTAGTGGATATTTACCTGATGGTGCAGGTGTGTTCCATTAGGTCACCTGTAGCAGTCCAGGGAAGTCCGGTGGGTCTGTAACAGTGGTGACCCTGTACGTCCTGGTGGTGTGATAATTGTACCTGTAGTGAGGTGAGTCACATGGGTCAGGTGAGGCAAGATGTCAGCCAGCCAAGGTATGAGAATCCTACCAGGTATACCTTGTCAAGGAAGTTTGTAGCACGGTGGTTCCCCAGGTCCTAGAGCCGGTCGTGGCCAGATAGGAGAAATCCTACTATGAGATATGAGAATCCTACTAGGTATGCCTTGTCAGGGAAGTTTGTAGCACGGTGGTTCCCCTAGGTCCCAGAGCCGGTCGTGACCAGATAGGAGAAAATATTGGTAGGGGTAGTCTTAACGTATAGACCTGGTTCTAGGAGGGAAGCGGCCGGTTAGTCAATGCAGGGTAAAGCTGTGCAAAGTAGACGGAGCGGTCGCAGCATCCAGTTACTCACAGTTGGGGAAGTCTGCGTGGATCTGAGTCAGATAGTTGTCCCAGGGACGGGGGCGTCCTGTCGGCAGGTACCGTGACTGTATCCGGAGCGAGAGCGGAGTCCCGGCCAGGGATCCCTGAGGAAGAAAGACGTATCTTTCGAAACGCGTAGGACCCGCCCTATCCCAGCTCACTAGCGCTAAGAGACCGCTGCATCCTGTGTGTCACGTGCCAGCGCGTCACACTAGTCTCGCGTGCTTTCTGCAGGAAGCGCGCGCTCTCCCTATCCGAGATCACGCGAGGAGCGGAAGTCTCCGGCCGGGACTCCGCTCTCGCTCCGGATACAGTCACGGTACCTGCCGACAGGACGCCCCCGTCCCTGGGACAACTATCTGACTCAGATCCACGCAGACTTCCCCAACTGTGAGTAACTGGATGCTGCGACCGCTCCGTCTACTTTGCACAGCTTTACCCTGCATTGACTAACTGGCCGCTTCCCTCCTAGAACCAGGTCTATACGTTAAGACTACCCCTACCAATATTTTCTCCTATCTGGTCACGACCGGCTCTGGGACCTAGGGGAACCACCGTGCTACAAACTTCCCTGACAAGGCATACCTAGTAGGATTCTCATATCTCATAGTAGGATTTCTCCTATCTGGCCACGACCGGCTCTAGGACCTAGGGGAACCACCGTGCTACAAACTTCCTTGACAAGGTATACCTGGTAGGATTCTCATACCTTGGCTGGCTGACATCTTGCCTCACCTGACCCATGTGACTCACCTCACTACAGGTACAATTATCACACCACCAGGACGTACAGGGTCACCACTGTTACAGACCCACCGGACTTCCCTGGACTGCTACAGGTGACCTAATGGAACACACCTGCACCATCAGGTAAATATCCACTACTTATTTATAGCCCCTACTAGGGCAAAGATCGTTTTCTACCCACCCTCTACCTTCGCTGCAGGTAGACTAAAAAGACAACCCAGGACACCAGGTTTCCAGGAAGCCTAGGCCTCTGGACCTCTTCTTACCCGAAACTAATATCCGCCCGGATTACAGTAGGTACAGAGAATTTACTTACTTTACGCATCTCTCTACCTTAATTTATCCTTTATACCTCTTAATTTGTCCTGTAGATTCTCCCACCATGGAATAAGAGCACCTACCTAACAGATAGTCCCTGATACTTATTCACCAATAAGAACAAGGACCCTACTACAGGTACATTGGTCACCAATTATTTCATCCTGACCTTATCCAATATCCCACTAAACTAACCTCCCTTACCCCTTTTTCCACAGGTTCTTACACCTCTGGACCACATTAAGGACCATCTTCTATCAAAATAATACGTTACTCCTATTCTCTAGATATACTGACCTCTGATCAGAGATTTTATCACTTTTATCACTTTTAAATGGTTTTATCTATTTTTTCAAATAAAGCTTAATTTATTTTATCCAATCTACTATTAGTCCTTAGTTACGCCTCCACGTTGGTAACTCCCCATTTTCCCTCTACCCACTACCCAAGCGCGAATTATACCCCTATTTGTATTGGTACTACCCCACTGACACATTGTGGTTTGTGTCCCTTGATTCGCTGCTTATCAGTGATCAGCCTACCAGCGCCTCCTACCGCTTATTTGGTTAAATAGGATCTATGACAGATTTTCAGTCTCATTTCTAGAAAGCGAGCTGAAGGGAGGAATTTGTGGGCTTGATCTAGAGCTTTTAAAATGGTGCGGCAGAACAAGGTGGGGTCCTCGATCTGCCATTTTGTTAGAAGAAATTGGGATTGTTCATAATCCAGGGCTACATGTATGAATTTGTAGTTAGTGGCTATTTGGCCAGATGAGGAATTAGATTTAGTTAACCATCAAAGCAAGCATGGTCTCTAGGTATGCTCAGGAAGATGTGCTAGTATATTTATTACGTAACTCTTACTTTGTAGATATTGGAAAGAAGGGAATGTGACGGTAGGGTATTCAGACTGCATCTCCTCTACTGAGTACATACGGCGTTCCTCTAAGTGGACCAAGTGTTTAATAGATGTTATATCTTGAAAGTACAAGCGATAAAAGACCGGATGAGAGTTGAAAATGAGGCTTACCAAGGAGTGAGAGAAGGAGAGATGCCTGGGGAGAGAGCCAAAATTGTTGGCGTATTTTGTGCCATGCCTTCCATGTAGACACCAGGAATGGGTTCTCACTTACCACAGCCGGCAGTTCAGTATAAGGGAGATGTAAGAGAGCGGGAAGAGCTAGCCCTGGTGTGAGACAGCACTCTAGTCCAATTTGGGTGTAGCAGGATGTCCCTCCCAACCAGTTCACCACCACCCGAAATAGGGATGCTAGGTTATAGTGTCTAATATCAGGGAAGTTTATCCCCCCTTTTCCCTTCACCTGTTGGAGTAATTTAAAGGCTATACACGGCTTTTTTCCCTCCCAGATAAATGAGCAGTATAAATAGTTGATTCGTTTCTCCTCTTTAGAAGCTAGATTGGGAGAATATGAAAAAGAAAGAGAAGACACGGAAATTCTGTCATTTTAATCCATTGACAAGGGAATCCCGATGCCCATAACGTTCTGGAGGGGCCACGTAGCATCATCGCCTCTGTTTTATCCCAATTGATATTATAGGCCAATAAGTCTCCCACGTCTTTTAATTCTCATATAAGGGAATGTAGGACCTGTTTGGGGTTAGTTAGTACCAACAGAATGTCACCTGCAAATGCCGCGACCATTAACTCTATTGAGCCCACCCTAAGTTCCCTAAAAGTAGGGGTCTGTAATAGGTAGTGTAGTAAGGGGTCTATAGACAGGTTAAATAGAAGGGGTGACAGAGGGCATCCCTGCTTGACTCCCCGAAAGAGATCTATTGCTGGTGAACAACATCCATTAACTGTCACACAAGTATTTGCATTCATATGAAGGCATTGAATATATTGTAGGAACCTTTGGCCAAAATTTCCCCTGCCCAGAGCTTCATACAATAAAGGCCATGCCACCTTGTCAAAGGCCTTTTTGGCATCCAGACTCATCAGCATTGTTGGTGGTCGTGATGTGTCTTGGGCCAAGACCAGGGTTGCGACCGCCAAGTGTATTTTTGCCAGACTGCTTCATCCTTGGGTAAAGTTTGTCTGAGCCTCACACTGAAGACCAGGCAGCAAAATTTGCAGACGTTTTGCTAAGATCTTCGCCAGAAATTTATAATCATGGATGAGGCATGAGATTGGGCAGTAGAATTGGGGCAATAATGGGTCTCTGGTGGGTTTAGGGATAACTATGATGCATGAGTCAGTATATTAATGAATAGAGGTCCCCTGGAGGAAAGATGCATTAAACAGGTTAGTCAAAATGGGTATTAAGTCAGGGGATAGAATCTTATAATATTCAGCATAAAAATCATCAGGGCCCGGGGTATTACCGTTGGATGCGTCTGTTATAGCTTGTCTCACTTCATCTTACATTATCATTGAATCTAACATCACTTGTTGTTCAGTGGTCAGGGATGGAAGATTAATCAAGTTCAGAAAGGAGTCTATCGCCGGAAGGTAGGGGAGACTCTGTAAAGATCCTCATAATATTCACTGAAAATGTGTGTGATCTCTTCACGGACAGTTGTTTGCTAACCCGTTACGGGGTTCTACAATTTAATAACTGGCTAATTGGCTTGTAGGGTTGCTTGTGTTTAGTTAGGGTGGCTAACAATTTGCCCATTTTATTTCCCCAGCGGTAACATTTATTTTGGGTTAATTGGATCTGCCAGTGTGATTGGGAATGTAAATAAGAGTCCAGGAGATGTTTGGCCATAGAATAAGCTTGTTGTGCTTCGGGATGGGGATAGGGTAAGCATTGTCTGAGTCTGAAGGAGGGAGGTATGTAAGACATAGAATTTCTTTCTGTGTGCCTTCCTCCTACATGACAGATAACTGATAATATATCATAACGATATTAGAAGTGGCCCAAAGCAAAGGGATATTGTCAGTGTGGATGATATGGTCATCTAGGAAGTCATTCCATTGTAATTTAAGAAAGGCCTTGAAATCATCTGATTCTGCCAAGTAGGACAAAAACTTCCAATTTCGCGTTCGAGGGCTTGGAACCGTTAAAGTCAGGAACAGTGAAATAGGAGCATGGTCTGAGATCAGTATTTGGTGGATGCGGGAATCATGATGTTGGGTAAAACGTTGTGTGAAAATGAGGAAGTAGTCAATATGGGAGAAGGACTGATGGATAAGGGAGTGGCATGTGTACTCTCTAGCTGCAGAATCAGTCATTCTCCATGGGTCGCAGAGTGAAAGCTGTTCCATGAAGTGTAGGAGGGAAACAGTAGCTCATACGGTCTGTGTAGAGAGTGAGGAGCGGTCTAAGGTAGGACTTGTACTAAGTTAAAGTCTCCTCCTATTATTAGATGGCCTAACCATCTAATAATAGGAGGAGACTTTAAAAGAATTTGGAGAATCGATGTGTAGAAGTAATATTGGTCATGGTTTGGAGCATAGAGATTGACCAAGAAATATATTTTTCCAGTTATTTCCACTTTCAAAATAAGATATCTACCCTGGCTGTCGCTCATAGAATCTTGAATGGATCATGGCAGGCCCTTCTTAATAAGAATAGCTACTCCGCGTGATGATGAAGTATGGGAGGCAGTATAACAATTTCCTATCCAAGGTGCTAATAATTTACCAGGCTTGTCAGCCCTCCAATGTGTCTCTTGAAGAAAGACCACATCTGGCAAGAATTGTGTCAGGTGGATTAAGACCCGACACATTTCATGACAAAAAGCGCAAGTGTGGTGAGGTGTAGTTTGTGTTGGAGTTTGGTGTCTGAGGTATACTCATCCTGGGTCCCAGGGCATGGTCTGAGTAGTATTCAGCAACAAAGTGTATTCACCCCTTTTGGTCCCAGCGAGCCTCAGGCATGAACAAATATTAAAGGTATCATCAAGGGTGGGTCTTGCACAGATTGGTACCTGAGCTGAGAAGGAAAAAGCATTGGAGGGTAAAAACAGTAGAAAACAACAGAGAAAACAACATACTCAACTTTACGTATCATTGATAGCATCTCGCCGAGGATACAGCAGGCGAGCAATGCCATCACCTAAGAGAAGATTCCATTACGGAAACAACAGTCCCCCCACAATAAGAGATAACATGTATACCGAGTTCTATAGATCATCCCAGTGCGACATCTCCATCACGAAGGAATTTTCTCTCTGCTACCTCCAGGTCTTCGTAAATAGTTAGATGATCTCCATCTTGGACTTTCAGTTTAGCTTGGTAGAGTAGCTGATCTAATGTTTTCTTCAGTCAATAGACGACAGATAGGTACAAATGCCTTGCGCTTCTGAGCTACAACCGCAGAGAATTGCTGGAAGATTAGAATCTTAAAATCATGGATAGTCAGTTCTCGTTGACGTTGATATTCTCTTAAGACCTTTTCTTTCATGGTCCAATTGAGGTATTTTGCTATAACCGGGTGAGGTCTAGTACTTCCGCTGTTTCGAGTAGGCCTTGGGGGACCTAGTCTGTGCGCCCGTTCTATCATCATTGGGTCTTTACCAAGGTCCAACTGGAGGGCAACAGGGAGATCTTTGGTAATGTATTCCATAAGATGTTCACCGCCCACTGATTCCGGAATGCGTACAAAACGCAGATTGCTACTGCGATCTGTTTTCCAAGTCCTCTAGTTTGTCATGCATTTCTTGGTCTGTTACTTGACTTTGTTGGAGAGAGGTTCTCTGTAAGCTCGGTTTCATTGGACTTGACTCTGTTCTCCAGTTCTGCAATTTTTTGAGAATTGGTGGTAATTTGAGCCATGGCTGTAGTAATGGAGGCATGCAGAACGTCAAACTGTCAAATAGTGGCATCAGTATCTTGGAGACTTCTTCGGCCACCAAATTCACCTGTATAGAGTTTGTACAAAGGATTCAGAGCAGCTCGGTAGCAGAGAAAGCTGTGGCGGAGATAAGCTGTCATTTATCAGTAACACAGGTGGGTTCCCCAGAGATGGAGAAGCGGATTGGTGGCGTGAGCCTTTAGCAAGTTGTTTAGGTGGTTTCAAGTTGGGTTTACTTTTGTGCATTGTAGATGGTGATTGTACACTAAGCAATAATGGCACTTGCGATAGGGGGGATTTCTCTGCTTGCATTTTTATTAAATATTTGTCCACTACAACTCCCCACTAGTAGGGGAAAGTAGCAGGTCAGTGGGTGGCAGAGGAGATTAGCGGATTAACAGGTTACAGACTGCAGCGGGACGGGGAGTAGGAAGACTGTCATAGTCCAATTATAATATCATGGTCTTGGGTGGTGGGATCCAGGAGGGTAAGATGTCATGCTTAATTGCCGCATATATCTCTTGACAGTAGGTTACAGAAGATGCGTGTGGCCGGCAGGTAGTGCGTTTGGCTTTGATCTTAATGTCCTTATAGCCTGCAGAAAAAGTTGTCGAGAAAACCACACCAATGATTTTGTGTGGTCAACAAGCCCCTCCCCTCTGATGTTGTGTGATCTACACACAGGGCCTCTGGAAAGCGTAAAGAGGCTGCAGCTCCTGCAAGTCAGCAGTGTCAGGGGGTTAAATCCCCTACACAGTCAGTCAGATTCTTTGCTGATAGTGGTGGAATTCAGCAGATAGGGCTGCATAAGCAGGAGCTGGTTTAAAAAGCAGCCATGCTGTATGTCCCTCTCCCATATCTCCCAACTGTCCTGTATTCTGCAGGACAGTCCAGAATTCGGGGCTCAGCTGTTCTCCCGGGTTTTATTTATACTCACCTCTCTGATGTCCTCCATAGCTCCTCCTCCTCATCCACTGGTCAGTGAATAAATTAAATTACTCACCTCTTCTTTCTCCTGTGACCACATCTGCCCAGGGACTCAAACCAGGAACTCAGTGTCCAGAGGCTGTAGCTCTAATTACTGAGCTACAGCTCTCAATTATAAACATAGGAGGATTTAGGTAACTTGACTCTACAATGCAATCAATGAATCCAGAAGCAGCTCATACAAGTCCAAAGAAATACATTGTGTATAGCAATGTATTTTTATGGTGCCTGTATACTGAGCTGAATAAAATGATTTTTTGGTCCTATAAATAAAAGTAGTAAATTTATAAGCAATTACAAAAATGTGTTTTTTTCTGTGAGTCCCTGGTCTTGAATCCACAACCTTAAAACCATTATTGACAGAGGAGCCACTTATCCTGCTGAGCCACCAGCTGTAGTGAGTAGTGTTGAGCCACCCCCGTAGTGTTCGAGTTCGGTTCGGTTCGTCGCACACCCGTGTGTTCGCCGAACTGTTCGTCGAACTGTTCGTCGAACACCTTCGAACACCGTTAAAACCAATGGCAGGCAAACAAAAACACATAGAAACACATAGAAAACACCTTCAAAGGTGTCCAAAAGCTGACAAACTGCTCAGAAGACACAACTAACACATGGAAAAGTGACAAGTACATATAGTCATGCGAAAAGAAAAGAGGTGGAGGAGTAAAAGGAGGGGGAGACACAGATATAGGCATGTCATGCCCTTCTAAAATCCAAAAAGTGAGAAGCCGACACGTTCAGTCCGCTCCTGCCCCTGCCACCTCCGTGTCGCCGGGTTTGTGCCAGAGCCGCGGTGAACCCTGACGGCCAGCCCCCCTCTCCCAATACTGGTGCCTGTCCGCTGGTGGGTCGAGCGAGCCCCCCTGTGGTGGAGGCAGCTCTAAGCTTTTTCATTTAAATTGTCTCTCAAATTTGAATGAATACACTTTAAATCCATTTACAAGGATCTATTGGAGGGCAAGTCTCATGCCAGCAGCCGCGTAATTCCAGCTCCAGTAGCGTCCACTAAAGCTGCTGCAGTTAAAAAGCTTTTATAAGGATCGAGCTCGGCTGTCCACCGCAAGGCATCCTACTGCCAGTCCCAGCCCCTATGCCTTGGGGTGCCTCCTGATGCTCTTCACTGAGTATCCCGTGGTCCCGAAGCATTTCCTTTGAAAAAATTAAGTGTCCAAACTACAGGTGGTGTAGCTTACTTAACAGCCGGGATAATCCGCTGACTAGCAGACACTGCTACTAGGCACAAAGTATTTCCTGGGCTAGATGCAGTTAAAAATTTGTAATTAGATACTCTCGTTGGATGCTGAGAAAGCATTCCATAGAGTCTCCTGGCACGCCATATATGATTCTCTTAAAAAGCTTGGGGTAAGGGTCTAGGGGACCCTTTTATAGCCAAAATCACGGCCCTGTATCACAATACGCCACCTAGGCTGAAGATAAATGAAACTGTAGCACCCTGAGGGCTCGGTTGCTACAGAGGTATTGCACCTCACCCAGAGGTGTGATATCTCACTCTCAGGTAAGGATGGAGTGTGGATCAGGACCCGACACCTGCATGCATTACACCACATTGCCGTGGGGCAGGGCGACCAATATGCCTCTGAGATGGGCACGACAGTCCCTGTCCCTGGCTGGAGTGGGGGGAGGGAACACTGAGGAAGGGGAACCCTGTAGTGCAGGAGCAGGGAGGAAGCAGTTCCTGGGTGCATTGAGAAGGGAGTATAAAAGGTGGGCACCATCTTAGTTCAGTGCAGAGAAGTCTGAGCAGAAGTGGCAGGGAGCAGGGGCTCTGCATGAGCTCTGCTCCAGAGGCGGGCCTAGTAACAGAGGCCCAGGCCTGGAAGAGGGAGAAGGAAGGAAGAGGAGCGGAGAAGGCTCCAGTAACGAGGAATGAAGGGATCCCAGGGGTGCGGACGGGCGAGTCGCCACCGCACGCCCGAATCCACCTGCGTGGAGGGGTCAGGCCAAAGGGGGAGACCGGTCCCCGAAACTAGTGGAGGCAGGAAACGACCCTCAGCTAGAAACCGGAGGCTGTGACATTTTATGTGGCGCAGCCCCTCACTACACCCGCTAGGAAGGCACCACATAGGGTCAGGGAAACTGGTGCCAAGTTTACCAAGAGGAGGCCCGAGGCAGCCGGACAGAAGGGTTGGTAAGAAAGGCCAGACAAAGGACACACAAAGGGGGTCCTGTGAAGCGCTCCAAAGTTATCTGGGAGTTGTCTGAGCCCCTCACCTGGTGAGCACAGTACGACGTGGGCAGCCGTTACCTGCAGACGTGGTCTGGATAATAAGAACTGTGAGTAAAGGCCCTGGACTGCATCACTGACTCCGTGTCGTTACTGCTGCTGCCCTGCACCATCACCCCCATCCTCCGCATACACTGCCCTGAGGCTATACTCCTCCCGTGGGGAGTTATGCTACGCTCTGCTGCACCCACAACACCAGCCTCAGCGGTCTGCCCTGCAGCGGCGGTTCACTCTGACCGCAATCCACGGGTGGCGTAGTCGGACATTTAAACATCAAAACCACATAAATAGTTCCGCCATTGGTTTGACCACCCTGAGCCACGGAACCGGGTCGCCGCCACGAAGACTACAACCACCAGCATCCACCAAAAAGGGTCCGGCTCCGGGTGTCCCAAGGCCCAGGGGGTGCATCAGAACATTTTCATCACCTTTCACAATCACCAATGGGACAAGGCAGGGATGTCCTCTGTCCCCTCTCTTATACATCCTAGTGACGGAGCACCTGCTCTCATCAATTCGCCATAACCCCAATATTAGGTGGATTGAGGTGGGAGGCACCGAGTACAAGTGCTCTCTATTTGCTGATGATGTCCTAGTATATATCACTCAATCACATATATCCATCCATGCTGTTATGGCTGAAATAGATCACTTTGTTACATGGTCAAATTTTAAAATCAATGCAGCGAAGTCTGAGGCCCTCGATGTCTCCCTCCCCAAATCCATTGTAGCGTCGGCGTCCCTGCCTCCTGCTAGGCAGGGACGCTGTTCCCCTCACCTCTCTGCTCCGTGCCCGGCGGCTTCCTCCCGCTCTGCTTGCAGCGCCCGCTCTCCCCCAGTCACTGTGCGTAGGGCGCGCGCGCTCCCCCTCTCTTAAAGGGGCCGCGCGCGTCGCCCTAAGGAGTCCCCGGCCAATGGCCGGAGGATCCCTCCATATATAAGGCACCTCCTCCAAAATGGAGGTGCCCGAGCAATGTTGTTGCACTGTTCACTACTCTGCTTCAGCTCTCAGGTCCCGTTGCCTGTTACCTGCCTGTTACCTGCCAGTTGCCTGCCAGTTACCTGCCTGTTACCTGCCTGTTACCTGCCAGTTGCCTGCCAGTTGCCTGCCAGTTTCCTGTCAGTTTGCTGCCTGATTCCTGCCTGTCATCCGCTTTCCTGCTTGCTAGCCTGAGGTCCGACGGTCTGCCTTCCGACACCTGTCAGTCTGTCTATGGACCAGCTTACCCGCTCACCTGGGAGCGCTCACCTGCTACCTGCCTGTTAGCCTACCTGGAGGCTCCACCGTCACGTGCTGTGACCACCTGCCAGTCCAGAGACTCTTGCCTGCTCACCTGGGAGCGCTCATCTGCTACCTGCCTGTTAGCCTACCTGGAGGCTCCGTCGTCACGTGCCGTGACCACCTGCCAGTCCAGAGACTCTTGCCCGCTCACCTGGGAGCGCTCATCTGCTACCTGCCTGTTAGCCTACCTGGAGGCTCCGCCGTCACATGCTGTGACCACCTGCTTATCCTGAGACTCTCGCCTGCTCACCTGGGAGCACTCATCTGCCATCTGCCTGCTAGCCTACCTGGAGGCTCAGCCGTCACAGGTTGTACCTGCCCGTTTACCCAGAGACTGCCCCGGTCACTTGCTGTGACCTCCTGCCCGTTTACCCAGAGACTGCCCCGGTCACTTGCCGTGACCTCCTGCCCGTTTACCCAGAGACTGTCCCGGTCACTTGCTGTGACCTCCTGCCCGTTTACCCAGAGACTGTCCCGGTCACTTGCTGTGACCTCCTGCCCGTTTACCCAGAGACTGTCCCGGTCACTTGCTGTGACCTCCTGCCCGTTTACCCAGAGACTGTCCCGGTCACTTGCCGTGACCTCCTGCCCGTTTGCCCAGAGACTGTCCCGGTCACCTGCTGTGACTGCCTGCCTGTCTTCCCTGGTCGCCACCCGCTTCCTTACAAGGACTGCCCCCTTGTATAAGTTGCTCAGAGGTTCCGCCTCCCAGACCCGTTACAGTTTGCTCGGGCCCCCGTTACAGTTTGCTCGGGCCATGGAACCCGGTGGCACCCAAGCTCCCTCGCTCTCGGACCTTTGTCATGAACTGTCCCGACAGAGGTCCCAACAGGAGTCCATCCTGGGTCACCTGCCGAATGTCAATACTCGCCTGGACACTTTGACTGCCCCACCAGCAACCACCAATACCATAGTATCCTGCTCTGGAATCCGGCTTTCTGCACCTCCTCGCTTCGGAGGCGACTCCACTCAAGCTTGGGGCTTCATTAACCAGTGCACCCTGCACCAGTCCCACCAGTTTAATTCCGACCGGGCCAAAGTAGCCTTCATCATGTCCCATCTCACGGGAGAGCCACTGGCTTGGCTAAATCCTCTATGGGAGAGAGGAGACCCTCTGGTGTCCGACCTGCCAGCCTTTCTCACGGCTTTCCGGAAGGTCTTCGACGAACCGGACGGAGGACCTCATCCGCCTCATCTCTGCTACGCCTCCATCAAGGGAGTCTCACCGTGGGCCAATATGCCATACGGTTCCGTACCCTTGCTTCGGAGCTGGCCTGGGATAACGACGCCCTGGTGTCCGTCTTCTGGGAGGGTCTGTCCGGCCGTATTAAAGATGAACTCGCCGGTCGGGACATTCCTACCACTCTCGACGACTTGATTACACTTGCCACCCGGATTGACATCCGGTTCCAGGAGCGCGCTAGGGAGGTCACCCGTGAGAGGAGGATTCCACGTCTAGTCGCTACCTTCCAGAGACCCGTCACTCTCCAGGCACATTCACCTGAGCCTATACAGGTCGACCAGACCAAGATGGTCAAGACCCGTCAAGACTTACGTCGTGCCGAGGGGAGCTGTTTCTACTGTGGCAGTAAGGAGCACCGGATCCGTTCCTGCCCTGAGAGGTCGGGAAACGCCTGTGTCTAGGATCGCTCAGAGAGGTCGCCCTAGACAAAAGTAAACCCTCTCCATCCCTGATGCTGTCTGTTTCTATCTTCTGCGGAGAGAACCGCTATTTTGAACTGGCTCAACTTGACTCTGGAGCTGCTGGAAATCTCATCTCTCAATCCCTGGTAGAAAAATACCACATTCCCACCAAACCTCTGGCCGTACCTTTATCTGTCGCCGCCGTGGATGGGGGCCTCTTACCACATCACATCCAACTCATCACCGAATCTCTGATTCTACAGGTGGGAATGCTGCATTCTGAGAGCATCTCCTTTCATGTTCTGCCTGGACTCTCTCACGCCCTCTTGCTTGGCCTGCCTTGGCTCCAGAGACATGCACCCGTGTGCTTGACTGGCAGACCGGAGAGGTCCTTCGCTGGGGACAGGACTGCCATAAGACTTGTCTAGTTCCCGTTCGTCCTGCCCGTCCTTCTCCTACCCCAGCCAATCTGCCCGGTCTTCCGGTTCCCTATTGGTCTTATGCGGATGTCTTCAATAAAAAAGAGGCAGAGACTTTACCTCCTCATAGACCATACGACTGCCCAATCGACCTGATGCCCGGCTCTACTCCTCCCCGTGGGCGAATCTACCCTTTGTCCGCTGCTGAAATCCGGTCCATGTCTGAATATATTGAGGAGAACCTGGCCCGGGGATTTATCCGGAAATCTACCTCCCCGGCGGGACAGGCTTCTTCTTTGTCAAAAAGAAGGACGGCTCACTCCGTCCATGTATAGACTATAGAGGCCTAAACCAGATTACTGTGAAGAATAAATACCCCCTTCCGCTTATTCCTGAATTATTTGACCGTCTGAGGGGGGCTAGAATCTTCACCAAACTGGATCTCCGTGGGGCATATAACCTGGTCCGTATCCGTCAGGGGGATGAGTGGAAGACGGCATTCAATACCCGGGACGGCCACTCTGAGTACCTTGTGATGCCCTTCGGTCTCTGTAACGCTCCTGCCGTCTTTCAAGAGTTGGTCAATGACATCTTCTGTGATCTTCTCTACTCCTGCGTGGTGGTGTACCTGGACGATATCTTGGTCTTCTCTCCGGATCTTCCTACTCACCGGAGGGACGTTCGTCAGGTCCTGCTCAGGCTCAGGCAGAACCACCTCTACGCTAAATATGAGAAGTGCATCTTTGAGCAGACCTCTCTTCCATTTCTGGGCTACATAATCTCTCAGACAGGTCTACAAATGGATCCAGAGAGACTGTCTGCCATCCAGAAGTGGCCCCGACCAGAGGGGTTGAAGGCTATTCAGCGGTTCCTGGGCTTCGCCAACTATTACCGCCTGTTCATACCGCACTTCTCTTCCCGGACCGCCCCTATCTCTGCTCTCACCCGTAAAGGTACGAACCCCAGAGAATGGCCGCCCGAAGCAGAGGAGGCATTTCTTTCCTTAAAACAGGCCTTCCTCTCCGCCTCGGTGCTGCATCGTCCGGACGGCAACAAACAATTCTTCCTAGAAGTTGACGCCTCCTCCTCCGGAGCTGGGGCGGTACTTACCCAAAAATCTTCTTCCGGAAGAAAGGTAACCTGCGGCTTTTTCTCCAAACTTTTCTCCTCTTCTGAGCGCAATTATTCTATAGGAGACCGAGAATTGTTGGCCATTAAGATGGCACTGGAGGAGTGGCGTTACCTGCTCGAGGGGGCTCTCCACCCGGTAATAATTTACACTGACCACAAGAACTTGGCATATCTCCAGAGCGCCCAGAGACTTAACCCACGCCAAGCCCGGTGGTCTTTGTTTTTTGCCCGCTTTGATTTCATTCTTCATTTTCGTCCGGCTGACAAAAACATCAAAGCTGACGCCCTGTCCCGATCCTTTCTGGTGTCTGATCTTGAGGAGGAGCCTAAACACATCATCGATCCCGCCAGAGTAATGCAGGTAGCCCCCGTGGGCCTAAATCGTCTCCCTCCCGGTAAGACGTTCGTAACGGAGTCCGATCGGGAGAAGATTCTACACTGGGGTCACTCGTCTAAGCTAGCTGGGCACGCCAGTCAGAAAAAGACCCTCCAGCTTATTACCCGGCACTACTGGTGGCCTACCCTGCACAAGGATGTAATTGACTTTGTTTCTGCTTCTGTGTCCTGCGCCCGCAACAAAGTTCCGAGACACCTGCCTGCCGGCCACCTTCTTCCTCTGCCTGTGCCTGCTGCCCCGTGGCAACATATAGCTATGGACTTCATAACAGATCTTCCCGTCTCTGCCGGTTGTACGGTCATTTGGGTGGTCGCTGACCGCTTTTCCAAAATGGCTCATTTTATTCCCCTGCCAGGCCTCCCATCTGCTCCCGAGCTAGCTAAAGACTTTATCCGCCACATCTTCCGTCTCCATGGTCTGCCTCTCCACATCGTGTCGGATCGTGGGGTTCAGTTCACCTCACGCTTCTGGAGAGCCACATGTAAACTGCTCGACGTCACCCTGGACTTCTCCTCCACTTACCACCCACAGTCCAATGGTCAAGTGGAGCGGATCAATCAGAATTTGACCAGTTACCTCCGGCACTTCGTTAATGCCCACCATTCAGACTGGGTGGATCTCCTACCATGGGCCGAGTTCTCTTACAACAATCACGAGAGCGAATCTTCTTCTAAATCCCCGTTTTTGTAGTCTTCGGTCAGCATCCTCGGATCCCTTTTCCTGTCTCCACCTCTGTGGACAACCCGGCTGCGGAATCTCTCGTTAGCAAATTTTCCTCCATTTGGGAGAGTACCCGATCCGCACTCCTTCAGTCGTCCGAGCGGATGAAGAGACACGCCGACAAAAAACGCCTGGAGCCTCCACAATTCCGTCCCGGAGATAAAGTCTGGCTCTCATCCAAATATGTCCGGCTCAAGATTCCTTCCTATAAGTTAGGGCCTCGGTTCATCGGCCCACTAGAGGTTATCAAACAGATCAACCCGGTGGCCTATAAATTGAAACTCCCGGCCAACTTACGGATCCCTAACTCCTTCCATGTATCTCTTCTCAAACCCGTGGTACTTAACACCTTTTCCAAGTCTACAGGTACGCCTCCTGCTCCGGTTTCTGCTGAAGACGAGTTTGAGGTAGAAAACATTCTGGCCACCAAAAGGGTAAGAGGAAAAACCTTTTTTCTGGTAGATTGGAAGGGGTTTGGTCCTGAGGAGAGAACGTGGGAGCCCCGGGAGAACATCCATGCCCCTCTCATCCTTGCTAAATTTCTGTCTGGCCTAAAAAAGGGGGGGCCTAAAGGGGGGTACTGTAGCGTCGGCGTCCCTGCCTCCTGCTAGGCAGGGACGCTGTTCCCCTCACCTCTCTGCTCCGTGCCCGGCGGCTTCCTCCCACTCTGCTTGCAGCGCCCGCTCTCCCCCGGTCACTGTGCTTAGGGCGCGCGCGCGCGTGCTCCCCCTCTCTTAAAGGGGCGTCGCGCGTCGCCCTAAGGAGTCCCCGGCCAATGGCCGGAGGATCCCTCCATATATAAGGCACCTCCTCCAAAATGGAGGTGCCCGAGCAATGTTGTTGCACTGTTCACTGCTCTGCTTCAGCCCTCAGGTCCCATTGCCTGTTACCTGCCTGTTACCTGCCTGTTACCTGCCTGTTACCTGCCTGTTACCTGCCAGTTGCCTGCCAGTTGCCTGCCAGTTGCCTGCCAGTTTGCTGCCTGATTCCTGCCTGTCATCCGCTTTCCTGCTTGCTAGCCTGAGGTCCGACGGTCTGCCTTCCGACATCTGTCAGTCTGTCTATGGACCAGCTTACCCGCTCACCTGGGAGCGCTCACCTGCTACCTGCCTGTTAGCCTACCTGGAGGCTCCGCTGTCACGTGCTGTGACCACCTGCCAGTCCAGAGACTCTTGCCTGCTCACCTGGGAGCGCTCATCTGCTACCTGCCTGTTAGCCTACCTGGAGGCTCCGCCGTCACATGCTGTGACCACCTGCTTATCCTGAGACTCTCGCCTGCTCACCTGGGAGCACTCATCTGCCATCTGCCTGCTAGCCTACCTGGAGGCTCAGCCGTCACAGGTCGTACCTGCCCGTTTACCCAGAGACTGCCCCGGTCACTTGCCGTGACCTCCTGCCCGTTTAAACAGAGACTGCCCCGGTCACTTGCCGTGACCTCCTGCCCGTTTACCCAGAGACTGCCCCGGTCACTTGCCGTGACCTCCTGCCCGTTTACCCAGTGACTGTCCCGGTCACTTGCTGTGACCTCCTGCCCGTTTACCCAGAGACTGTCCCGGTCACTTGCCGTGACCTCCTGCCCGTTTGCCCAGAGACTGTCCCGGTCACCTGCTGTGACTGCCTGCCTGTCTTCCCTGGTCGCCACCCGCTTCCTTACAAGGACTGCCCCCTTGTATAAGTTGCTCAGAGGTTCCGCCTCCCAGACCCGTTACAGTTTGCTCGGGCCCCCGTTACATCCATATAGGATTCCATCCAGTCCAACTTTCCCTTTGCCTGGCCCTCACAGGGTATCAAATACTTTGGAATTCCTATTCATAGAGACCTCTCCCATCTATGTTATCTTAATTTTGGGCCATTTATTGAACAACTCCATACAGACCATGGTTGGCAAGTTAGAACTGTAAGATTCACTACGTGAACCACTGGTGTTTTGTGGAAAAGCACATGTACACTGTGTTCCAAATTATTATGCAAAAAGTGTTTAGGAGTGATAAGGGAAGAATTTGTTTGTTTGTCAGTTAAACTCATTGATGGTGATGTGTGTCAGGGCTCTTTATATCACTGTAAGCAATTGCAGACACCTGTGCTAATTAGTTTGGCAGGTGTGTCCAATGAAAGGCAAGACTACTTAAGAAGGCTGTCTCACATTATTAAGCAGCCTACATTTTCTGCCAAAATGGGAAAGAAAAAGGATGTGTCGGCTGCTGAGAAGCAACAAATTGTGGAGTGTTTAGGTCAAGGCATGACTACAATCAACATTGTGCGATGATCAGGATGAAGTGTCTTGGCAATCAAGAAGTATGTAGCTGATTCACAGTACACACGTGTGCGTGCTGATAAGGGCAAATTGAGGACTCTTTCCTACAGGCAATTACGTCAGGTTAAAAGAGCAGCGGCAAAAAAGCCTTGTCATAGCAGCAGACAAGTTTTTGAAGCTGCTGGTGCCTCCAACGTCCCCCGAACAACAAGATGCAGGGTCCTTCAGAGGTTTGCAGCTGTGCATATGCCATCCTGTCGACCTCCTCTATCCACTTCACACAAGCAGAAACGGCTCCAGTGGGCCAAACATTACATGAAGACTGATTTCAAAACTGTTTTGTTCACGGATGAGTGCCGTGCAGCGCTCGATGGTCCAGATGGATGGAGTGGAGGATGGCTGGTTGATGGACACCCCACGCAAACACGGCTAAAGATGAACTCCATAATGTATGTGGATTTTCTCAAACAGCACTTCCTGCCATGGTTCAAGAAGAAGAACCGTGTATTTCACAGCAAGATCATTTTTTTGCATGATGATGTGACGCGCCCCCTGGGCCAGTGCTGTTTGGGGATTACCCGGAGCCGGATCAGATGGGGGTTGTAGTCTCCGAGTGGCGGCGACCCGGTCCGTGCCCAGGGTGTCAAACTCAGTGTGTGGCAGTCTTTACAGATGTTATTAGTTGTTCTTAGTGTCGACTACGCCACCCGTTGATTTGCGGTCAAAAGGCCGCCGCTGCAGCAGGGTCCGCTGAGGCTGGTGGTATATGTGCAGCTGTGGTAGTATAACCCCCAACGGGAGGGGTATAGCCTCAGGGGGTCAGGTGTAGAGGATGGTGGTAGTGGTGGTGCAGTGTGGATGGTAAGAAGACTCAGAGTCGGGCTGTGCAGTTCAGGGTTTTTACTTACTGCTGTTCTGTTGGTCACTCTGGCCTTGAGTGACCGCCCGAGCCGTGCTGCGTCCACCAGGTCCTGGACTCGGCCAACCCCCAAGCAATTCTGGAGCGTGGTCCTGAGCTCCCTTTCTGACTGTCCTCTCTACTGGCCGTTCCCACCAGGGGTCCACTTATGTCCGGCTCCCTCGGGTCTCCTGTTGGGTGAACCTTCTTTGGCTTCCCTGACCCTATGCTCGGTGTGCCTTCTTAGTGGACTTGGTGAGGGGCTGCTCCACATGTAATGTCGCAGCCTCCGGTTCTTAGTTGAGGGTAGTTTCTCTCCTCCACCAATTTGGGATCCGGTTCCCTTGCGTGCCAACCCTTCACCCTTCTGGTTGTATACTGGGTTCTTGGGGTTCCTTCTTCTCCCCCTCTGGGTCCTTCTCTTCTCCTCTCTTCTCTCTGCAGGCGCTCCTGGACCTCTCTCAGGACTGACTGACCCTCTACAGAAGACTGACCCTGATCTAAGATGGTGCCCACCTTATATACTCCCTCTATGTGTGAGCTCAGGTGACCAGCACCCAATGAGCTCCTAGCCTTACCCAGACTGCTCCCCCTATCTGCCCCTACACTACTGGGATGTTCCACCCCCCTCCCACTCCAGCCAGGGACAGACACTGTCGTACCTGCACATATACTGGTGGGAGTACCGTCGGTCTGTCCCCCGGAAATGGGATGTTTGTAGTGTATGCAGCTTTCTGAGCTCAGTCCCACACTCCATCCTTACCCGGGAGTGGAATACCACACCTCTGGCTTGAGGTGTAATACCCCTGTAGCAGCCGAGTCCTCAGGGTGCTACATTCCCCCCTGGTAAATCACAGCACGTCCTCGGGCTGTAAGAGAATAAAACATCCATAAACATACAATTTTTTTTTTTTTTCATAACAACATAAACATATAAAACATTATATATATATTTCTGCAGCGACAGTCTCTTGTAGAATAACACAGCTTTCCTATAAAACCAGTAGGGGGCGCCTTAAAAAGCGCAACTATATACAAGGGGAAATATGGCCGCTCTCAGTCCTCGGCCAGTGAGGAAGAAAGAAAGAATGACCGCTCTCAGTCCTTGGTCAGTGGGAATAGGGACACACGGGTTTCAGTTCAATTTGCTGGTCCCAACGGGGACTATATTTTAACTAGCAGCAGTAGCAGTTCTTATACCCTGACGGGTAACTATGTATAGTCTCTTTACCGTACTTTAATGACGGCGTACTCCTGCTCCTCCTTCAGACCCGTCCGGGTCCTCTTGCTCCTCTTCACACCGTAGCTCCTCCTCCGTCAGCCGGTGTACATGGAGGGCGTAGGGTCCTTTGGCACACTTGTGCCGGGTGAACGTGACCTCGTCCCCTACATATAGGTCACGACCTCTGTGTCCCTCCGGCAGATGGGACTCCACGTCTCTTCTGGTCACAAAGACGTCGCCGGGGGTGTGGTGATCCCTGATGAAGCCCCACCCGTGCTGCAATTGAAACTTAATCACAGTCCCGGTGGTACGGGGACCATGAGCTGCACGGGGGTCTCTCCTGGTCCTGCTCTTCTGCCCTGCGCTCTGTTCCTGCAGCCGCTGCTCACGGACCCGCCTCTCTCTCCGTTCTTGCTCGAAGACTGCCAACTGCTGGCGGCAGCACTCCACACGCTCCGCTGCGGCTGCCCGAGTTTCCTGAGTGAACCCCATGAGGTCTCCTCCGGTGGGGTCCCACTCGAACTGCGCTTCTTCCAGCGGGAGCGGGGTCCTCTTAACGGGCTTCGGAGCCGGAATCAGGGGCTCGCACAGGGGCCTTGCTTTTTGGAGTTCCAGTTGGTAGTACTCCGGTGGCCATCTAAAGGGCTGCCCATCCGGGCACGTATGCTGGGCAAATAGGTCTTCACCCAGGTGTGGCGCTGTGGATGTTGAGGGCGCGGTGGTGGTAGCGGCGCCCGGGTTCGCCAGGCCTTGCGACCAGGCCTGGGGTACCCTGAACGTAAAGGGCACCGTGAAGACGGCGGCGCCCGGGGTTACTTGGCCCAGCGACCAGGCCGGTGGCTCAGTGGAGGCAGAGGGCGCTGTTGGTACTGCGGCGCCCGGGGGTACTAGACCTTGCGACCAGGCCTGTGGTGTTTCCTGCTTTGCCGCGCTCAGGGTTGAGGCGCGTGACGTCACAGGGGTCGCGGCCGCGGCTTCTGCTTGAGGCCTTGTCTGGAGCGGTGACGATGCAGCGACGGGCATGGCAGGGGGAATTTCGGGCTCTGCGACGGGGAGCTGGGGCAGGCACGCGGTTTCTCGGCTCGGGGTAGTGACGTCCCCTTTACCTGCCTCCATCTGTTCAGCTCCCTCTTCGGCGCCGTCTCCGGCCTTCACCCCTCCTGCACCATCCTCAGAGGCGGTCTGTCTCCTCGTCTCGGGTGGCGTGCTTCGCTGGCGGGTTCTTGCCTGCAGGGCCATCTCTCGGCTCCACTCCGTCAGCGTCTCTCGCTGCACCTGGGCCATCCTCCATGCGAGGCGCTCCAGCGCGGTCTGCGCACACTCCCGGTCTCGGGGGAGCTGTGCCAGGATCTCCACTAAGCCTAGTGGGGTTGTTGCTTGCAGCAGGCTCCTGACCACAGGGTCGGTGCTGCCTGACTCTCCTTCCATCTCCGGGTACGACTTCTCCGGAGTCCTCTCCAGACTTCTTGTCTCCGGGTGCGCTCTCTCCAGACTCCTCCAGGCTGCACCCATCATCGCTCTCTTGTTCTGTCTCCGCCCACATTGAAGGTCGTCCCGGGGCAACTTTGTGATTGTCAGTTCCAGGGGCAGTTCTCTCACGCTGATGGACATCTCTAGCATCACAGTCTCCGTTGGTGGGGGCGGTTTCCGCTTTTGGCGCCATTCCTTTACCTGGCCCACGATGGGAGGTGACCTCTTGCCACCCTCTGGCACACCCATAATGGCGTCCGCTCTTCCAAGGCGGGAAATCTTCTGGAAATGGCGGGAATCGTCTCCCAGTGGTGGGAAACTCCGTGGATGGCGGGAAAAAGCTGCAGATGGCGGGCAACCGGCGGGAAACGATCCGTGATGGCGTCCCATGGCGGGGACCCTCTGGAACCGGCGGGAGACTTCTTCTTGAGGTAAATTTGAACTTTTCTTCAGGCACGCAGTACCCGGTGGTTGCGGGCACGAAATCCTGCCGACTACGCCAAAGTTGACGCGCCCCCTGGGCCAGTGCTGTTTGGGGATTACCCAGAGCCGGATCAGATGGGGGTTGTAGTCTCCGAGTGGCGGCGACCCGGTCCGTGCCCAGGGTGTCAAACTCAGTGTGTGGCAGTCTTTACAGATGTTATTAGTTGTTCTTAGTGTCGACTACGCCACCCGTTGATTTGCGGTCAAAAGGCCGCCGCTGCAGCAGGGTCCGCTGAGGCTGGTGGTATATGTGCAGCTGTGGTAGTATAACCCCCAACGGGAGGGGTATAGCCTCAGGGGGTCAGGTGTAGAGGATGGTGGTAGTGGTGGTGCAGTGTGGATGGTAAGAAGACTCAGAGTCGGGCTGTGCAGTTCAGGGTTTTTACTTACTGCTGTTCTGTTGGTCACTCTGGCCTTGAGTGACCGCCCGAGCCGTGCTGCGTCCACCAGGTCCTGGACTCGGCCAACCCCCAAGCAATTCTGGAGCGTGGTCCTGAGCTCCCTTTCTGACTGTCCTCTCTACTGGCCGTTCCCACCAGGGGTCCACTTATGTCCGGCTCCCTCGGGTCTCCTGTTGGGTGAACCTTCTTTGGCTTCCCTGACCCTATGCTCGGTGTGCCTTCTTAGTGGACTTGGTGAGGGGCTGCTCCACATGTAATGTCGCAGCCTCCGGTTCTTAGTTGAGGGTAGTTTCTCTCCTCCACTAATTTGGGATCCGGTTCCCTTGCGTGCCAACCCTTCACCCTTCTGGTTGTATACTGGGTTCTTGGGGTTCCTTCTTCTCCCCCTCTGGGTCCTTCTCTTCTCCTCTCTCTCTTCTCTCTGCAGGCGCTCCTGGACCTCTCTCAGGACTGACTGACCCTCTACAGAAGACTGACCCTGATCTAAGATGGTGCCCACCTTATATACTCCCTCTATGTGTGAGCTCAGGTGACCAGCACCCAATGAGCTCCTAGCCTTACCCAGACTGCTCCCCCTATCTGCCCCTACACTACTGGGATGTTCCACCCCCCTCCCACTCCAGCCAGGGACAGACACTGTCGTACCTGCACATATACTGGTGGGAGTACCGTCGGTCTGTCCCCCGGAAATGGGATGTTTGTAGTGTATGCAGCTTTCTGAGCTCAGTCCCACACTCCATCCTTACCCAGGAGTGGAATACCACACCTCTGGCTTGAGGTGTAATACCCCTGTAGCAGCCGAGTCCTCAGGGTGCTACAGATGCACCATCTCATGCTGCACATAAAACATCTGCATCTCTGGCTGATATGGGCATAAAAGGGGACAAACTTATGGTGTGACCCCCATGCTTCCCTGACCTCTACCCCATTCAGAACCTCTGGAGCATCATCAAAAGGAGTGTCTATGATGGCGGGAGGCAGTTCACATCTAAGCAACAGCTCTGGGAGGGTATTCTGTCCTCATGCAAAACAATTGAAGCAGAAACCATCCAAAACCTGACAAATTCAATGGACGAGAGAGTTCAGAAGCTCCTTTCGAACAAGGGGTCCTATGTGAAAATGTAACATCACCTAGAATAAAGTTTTAAGTTGAAAACTGTTTGATTTCAGTTTCTAATAACCTGCTAATGCTTATAATTTCAAAAATGACCATTTTTTTGGTCTTTATTAAAATGAAAAGGTTGATCGAAAAGTTTGGGGGATCTAAGAGTGTGGCAACCCAGTAGTCATGATTACTTCGAATTCTGACAATATGAGGGTCATGTTGCAAGTAGTGCAGCAAGAAGGCACTTATGTGTCTTGCGCATCTCGGAGCCCCAAAATTATTTTCCGGGCTAGATGCAGCTAAAAATTATTATTAATTTTAAATCTGGTGGAGCTTAGTATAGATGGCCTAATAGGATCAGTGCTGCACACTGCTACAAAGCCCAAATTATTTTCCAGTCAAGATACAGATAAACATGATTAGTAATTTTAAATCTGGTGGAGCTTATTATAGATGGCCTAATAGAATCAGTGCTGCACACTGCTACAAAGCCCAAATTATTTTCCAGCCAAGATACAGATAAACATGATTAGTAATTTGAAAGCTTAAAATGGTTGGTAGGGTGATTTTAACCAATCATCAAGCTTTTACTCTCCCCAGGATGACACAGGGGTAGAAAAGTCGTTTCGGATCCATGATTTGTTCATCTTTATGAACGTGAGTCTGTCTACATTATCAGTGGAGAGCCGCGTGCACTTATCTGTCAGCACACCACCAGCAGCGCTGAACACACGTTCAGACAGAACGCTGGCTGCGGGGCATGACAAGATCTCAAAGGCGTAAGTGGCTAGCTCCGGCCATTTATCCAGATTGGAAGCCCAAAAAGAGCAAGGGTCCAGTGACACAGTCATGGCTTCAATGTTTACTTGGAGATACTCCTGTACCATCGTCTCTAGGCGTTGACTATGTGTCAGACTTCTTGTCTCCTGTGGCCTTGCAAAGGATGGGCTAAAAAAGTGGTGAAATGATTCCGCAAAATTGATGTTACCAGCAGATACTGTGGTTCTGTTACGGTTTGAGTGCTGAACACTTGACGGTCCCACGGTTGGCAAGTTGGAACTGTGAGATTCACTACGTGCACCACTGGTGTTTTGTGGAAAAGCACATGTAAGATTCTGCAACAGTCTCTGCTGATACTCCTGCATGCGTGCATCCCTTTCTATGGCAGGAATAATTTCTGCAAATTTACTTTTGTACCGGGGATCTAACAGTGTGGCAACCCAGTAGTCAGGATTATTTCTAATTCTCACAATTCGAGGGTCATGTTGCAGGTAGTGCAGCAAGAAGGCACTCATGTGTGTTGCGCATCCAGGAGCACCAAGTCCCTGTTGTGTTGGTGGCGAGGTAACAATCATGCTTCCTTCCTCTGTCCTCTCCCCCCAACCTCGCACAACAGAAATGTGATCAAGGTCTCCCTCATCTGATGAGTCTTCCATCAGTTCGTCCTCCACTTCTTCCTGGGCTCCTGCACCTTCCTCACTAGTTTGGCTGCTACCATGCGCCCTGGTAAAACCATCTTTTCCACCCTCACATGCCTGCCGCCTTGGTGCTGCCGACCGTCTGGACCTTGCAGATGTTAGCCCTTCCGCATACAACTCCTCCTCCTCTACTTCCTCCACCTCCTCTTGTGCCACCACCTGACTCCGAATTCTGTTTAACATGTGCTCCAGCATGTAAATCACCGGAATAGTCATGCTGATAATGGCATCGTCAGCACTAAACATCTTCGTCGCCATTTCAAAACAGTGCAGAAGGGTGCATAGGTCCCTGATCTGAGACCACTCCTCCAGCGTGATTTGCCCCACCTCTGGATCTCGTTGGCCCAGACTATACGTCAGAACGTATTGCACCAGGGCTTGTCGGTGCTGCCACAGTCGCTGCAACATGTGCAGAGTTGAATTCCACCGGGTAGGCACATCGCATTTTAGCCGGTGAAGTGGCAGGCCCAACGACCAATCAGCAGAGCGCTGTTGAAATTCGGTGCCAATCTCGCTGATTGGTTGCGGCTGGCGGCCAATCAGCGTCATATTAGTGAGGACCGGGGAGCGGCGCTGCTTGTGCGGCTACTTCCGCTGCGAGCAGCTGGGAGATGAGCGGCTGCTCGCAGCAGAAGCATCCCAACCAGCGGGGTAGTTCTGCTGCTAGCGCCGCTCATCTCCCCGCTGCATCGCCGCTGATCTCCGTACGGCAGATGAGCCGCTAACGACCGCCATCTTTTTTCTGAAATCCCGCGTCGCTGATTGGCCGCGGCCGGACCAATGAGCGACGCGGGATTTCCTGGACAGACAGCCGCCGGACCAATGAGCGACGCGGGATTTCCTGGACAGACAGGCAGACGGGATAATACAATAATATATAAATATATGGAGGCCTGGATTTGGAGTCACCACAAAAATTAAAGTTAAAAAACACACTACAGGCTGACCCAACTTTGATGCCCTTAAAACAAGTCAAAATGAGGCTCAGTATTGTGTGTGGCCTCCACGTGCCTGTATGACCTCCCTACAACGCCTGGGCATGCTCCTGATGAGATTGCGGATGGTCTTCTGTGGGATCTCCTCCAGGATGGCACATCGATGCGAACTGTGGCAAGAAGGTTTGCTGTGTCTGTCAGCGTAGTGTCCAGAGGCTGGAGGCGCAACCAAGAGACAGGCCAGTACACCAGGAGACGTGGAGGGGGCCGTAGGAGGGCAATAACCCAGCAGCAGGATCGCTACCTCCACCTTTGTGCAAGGAAGAACAGGAGGAGCACTGCCAGAGCACTGCAAAATGACCTCCAGCAGGCCACAAATGTGCATGTGTCTGCACAAACGGTTAGAAACCGACTCCATGACGGTGGTATGAGGGCCCGGCATCCACAGATGGGGGTTGTGCTCAAAGCCTAACACCATGCAGGACGCTTGGCATTTGCCACAGAACACTAGGATTGGCAAAGTTGCCACTGGCGCCATGTGCTCTTCACAGATGAAAGCAGGTTCACACTCAGCACGTGACAGACGTGACAGAGTCTGGAGACGCCGTGGAGAGCGATCTGCTGCCTGCAACATCCTTCAGCATGACCGGTTTGGCAGTGGGTCAGTAATGGTGTGGGGTGGAATTTCTTTGGAGGGCAGCACAGCCCTCCATGTGCTCGCCAGAGGTAGCCTGACTGCCATTAGGTACCGAGATGAGATCCTCAGACCCCTTGTGAGACCATATGCTGGTGCGGTTGGCCCTGGGTTCCTCCTAATGCAGGCCAATGCCAGACCTCATGTGGCTGGAGTGTGTCAGCAGTTCCTGCAAGATGAAGGCTTTGAAGCTATGGAATGGCCCGCCCGTTCCCCACTCCTGAATCCGATTGAGCACATCTGGGACATCATGTCTCACTCCATCCACCGTCACATTGCACCACAGACTGTCCAGGAGTTGGTGGATGCTTTAGTCCAGGTCTGGGAGGAGATCCCACAGGAGACCATCCGCAACCTCATCAGGAGCATGCCCAGGCATTGTAGGGAGGTCATACAGGCACGTGGAGGCCACACACAATACTGAGCCTCATTTTGACTTGTTTTAAGGACATTACATCAAAGTTGGATCAGCCTGTAGTGTGTTTTTCCATTTAAGTTTTGGGGGTGACTCCAAATCCAGGCCTCCATTGGTTAATAAATTTGATTTCCATTGATCGTTTTTGTGTGAATTTGTTGTCAGCACATTCAACTTTGTACAGAACAAAGTATTCAATGTGAATATTTCATTCATTCAGATCTAGGATGTGTTATTTGAGTGTTCACTTTATTTATTTGAGCAGTGTATATATACACCTTACATAGTCTATATACAAAGGGACTGTGATATACATAATAAGGCTACATTCCTGCATCTGTGTGCAGTGTCGGTGTGCTGCCCGCTTTTACAGACACATTGATCATGTCCTATTCTGATCCTCAAAATCGGATCAGAACAGGACATTCTCTGACCCTCTTATATCTCATTCTCAGATCTGTGATTTTCATGGATGTGTGAATGAATCTATACAACTCTACAAGTCCTTGTGCTGTCTAATAAAGAAATCTGGCAGCACACGGACATTTCACACAAAAGTGAGAATGCAGCCTAAGGCATTTTACAGATAATATTATCGCTCCAAGTGACACAGTGCAGATACAGAATAATATTTGCATCCAGGCACTTACCGCTGATGTCTCATCTGATCAGAGTCGGTTTCTGCCGCTTCTTCTCCATCTGGTCAGACCTTCATGTCGACATCTCCCAGCCTCGACTCGTCTTGTCACGAAGATCTCCAGCCTAGAAAATAACAAGGTCACATATATTGTATACATACATGTGTCTCCCCTACACTTTGGAGGTGGGAGAAGACGTTATCAGGTACTGAGCATCCTCCGCCACATCCCCATCATCCTCATCATTACTGTCCCCCCATCACTGCTCTCCCCCCATCATTGCTGTCCCCCATCATCCTCATCATTGCTGTCCCCCCATCACCCCCATCATTGCTCTCTCCCCATCATCCTCATCATTACTGCCCCATCACTGCTCTCCCCCATCATTGCTCTCCCCCATCACCGCTCTCCCCCATCATCCTCATCATTGCTGTCCCCCATCATTGTTTTCCCCCCATCATCCTCATCATTACTGTCCCCCCATCACTGCTCTCCCCGATCATTGCTCTCCCCCCATCACTGCTCTCCCCCCATGAACCTCATCATTGCTGTCCCCCCATCACCCTCATCATTGCTCTCCCCGCATCATTGCTCCAGTGTACTGTATAAAATTTAAAAAAAAAAACAATTTACCTCTCTGCATGCTCCCTCGCAGGATCGTCTTTACCAGCGACTTTCTCCTTGACACAGGCGTGCGCTGCTTGCTGACGTCATCAAGCAGTGTGTGTCTGTGTCACACAAAAAGCACGGGAGGGCAGGAAGCAGAGGACGGATCCCTTCAGCTCCGCTGCCATTTTCTTCTATAGGCAGCGGAGCTGCAGGGATCGCCACACAGGATGAGGGCAATCTGGCCATGGGCTCTTAGAAACTGGCCAGATTGCCCTCATTATTATCCACCCTGCAGGGGGCCCCCTGCACTGCCGGGCCACGGTGCAGTTGCACTGGCGGTATGTCCGCCCCTGGCTGTGACACATGTAGCCGCGGCAGCACTAAAATACATGCCGAGCACGCCAAAAATACTCTGCGAGCACCCGAGCGTGCTCGCTGAAAGGATTAACAATACACGATCGCTCATCACTACCGCAGAGTTCAGCAGCGTCTTCAGACGCTTCTATGTGGAGTCTAAAAAAAAATACAGATACTTGATTAAGTGCAAAATCAAAGCTTTTCTGTACTATAAAAAGCACCTTAAAAACGCGGCTTCACATATGCACCAAAACAAATCAAATAAAGGGGAGAAGATTGTTCTTGTGTAGTTTGGTGCGGACATCTGCAGGACACACAAATGACGTTGCGCTGCCTCGGAAGATAAGAGATTCGCGGCCTCCCTCCAGCCGCCAGGTAGCGCTGATCTGGACTCTGGACCGGAGACCCAGGAATCCATCCACTTATCTCTAGTCCCACTGTCCCGGATACAGCAAACACTAAGCCCGCCGCATAATTTGTCCCTCTTTCTGTTCTTCAAAAGATGGGAGGTATGCACTCCCAGAAGTCCCTAGTGCACCCACTGAAACTGATACAACGCATACAAATTGTCAGAAAAGCTGATGAGGATGTCACCTTTAGGCAGCTATTGCAGCTGAGGACTGCAAAGCGTTATTGTTTAATACTGATCTACTGTTGTTGGACTTCTGGAACCTGTTAGACATTTAGTAAGGTTGTAGCTGGACAGGTCGTGAATGGGAGGTATGTGCAAGGCTGCCACCAGGAATTTCAGGGCCCCATACCGGCAAAATTTTCGATCCCCCTTGAGACTCCACCCAGGCTCCACCCCAGCTCCGCCTCCATCCCTGGAACCTTCTACAGTCCCACTTCCCACTCTTGGAAAAACTCCACTTCTGCACCACGTCCTCACCAATCACACATTACCAGTTCCCAGTGAATACCAGATCACACCTATAGCCATCAGCTTTTGTTTTGGCCAAAAGATTTTTAAAGCCGCCACCACAACAAGGTAGACTCTTCAGGCCGGGCCCTACTCTACTCTAACCTATTAAAAATTTCTTAAAATATCCAATACTCTTTTTAGGTATATTTTTATTTATTTTTCTTTAAGGGAATGTGTCATATACATTTTTTAAAATGACCAATAATGCAACATACATGGGACAAATACCACCACACCATGACCACACCACATATTACCACCACATAGTGACCGAATAATACCACATACCAGAAACAAATACCATCACACCATGACCAAACCACATATTACCACCACATAGTGACCGAATAATACCACATACAAGGATCAAATACCACCACACCATGACCAGACAACATATTACCACCACATAGTGACCAAATAATACCACATTCAAGGGACAAAAACCGCCACACCATGACCAGACAACATATTACCACCACATTGTCACCGAATAATACCACATACAAGGGACAGATACCGCCACACCATGACTGGACCAAATATTACCACCACATATACTACAATACTGATCATTAATAAAAAAAAACACAATACTAATATTATCATAAGTGCCATTATAAACGGGAGCTCTGTACACGGTATACAGTGTATAATGTAAGTGTACAGGTAATATAGTGATCACCAGTGACATTATACACAGGATCTCTGTATATAGTGTCAGTGTACAGGTAATACAGTGATCACCAATGAAATTATACACAGGAGCTCTGTATATAGTGTCAGTGTACAGGTAATACAGATCACAGATCACAGGTGATCACAGTGATCACCAGTGACATTATACACAGGAGCTCTACTAACGTCCCTATATTGGTTCTTCACCAATCACCGCACTCGTACCTCGCCCTGTCTTTCCCTGGTGTTAGGCTCAGGCTAGGGAAGGGAGGGGATGAGCACTAGTTGATCCCCACTGCACACTAAAGACAACAAGGGTGGACTAACAAGGGAAAATCTCTTATCTTTAGTGGACTCCAGACAAATGCGCACACATCCTCTAGCACCAGAGAAGAAGACGTACTGCTCTTGCTCAAGCCTTCACAAGGAGTTATGAATATCGCCAGCACCTCCCTCTGGCACACAGCAGGTATTTCTACACCCAGGCCAGGGTGTTAATTAGCCAGAGGAAGGTTGCTGCTGGGTCCTAGAGATATAGCTTCTATGAAGTTGTCTGTAATGCCAAACGAAGAGATCTTCTGCAACCAACTGCAGGGTGACTGTCTGTCACTTCTGACACCTCCATGGCACTAGGTGAAGTCCTTCATCTTCGCTTTTCTCCTTCATCCAGCACAGACCGCCATCACTTTTCCAGTCAGGACTAGTCTCTGAATAAAATAGCACACAGTTATCTAGAGCACATTCCCCAACTTCTACATTAGACAGTTGAATACAGAAGTGTGCCCACTATTAATATATAACTAGTTATTATGCAACCCTCCATTCCAAATATAAATTGTATCCACTCCTGCAGCCCCCACTAACTGTAAATAGCCACTTCCCCACCTAATAAATATATAAATTAATTAGAATCTGTACTCTTTCCCCAAATTTATTACCAGTCACACTCCTGCATCCTCATCACCCCCTACTCTGTACCTCCTGCTCCCCCGATACATTATAGTTACATGCACCCTCTGCCCCAATTCATTATGTCATGTCTGTGCTCTCCCCACCCTCTATTCATCATCATTTACTCTCCCCCACTCCCAATTCATCATTTGCTCTCGCCCATCTCTCAATTCATCATTTGCTCTCCCCACCCCACATTCTCCATTTGCTCTTCCTACCCCCCACTCCCAATTCATCATGTGCTGTCCCCACCCCCCCACTCCCAATTCATCATGTGCTCTCCCCACCCCCAGTTCATTATGTGCTCTCCCTACCCCCACTCCCAGTTCATCATTTGCTCTCCCCACACCCCCACTCCCAGTTCATCATTTGATGTAATCACCCGCACTCCCAATTCACCATTTGCTCTCCCAAGCCCCCACTTCCAATTCACTATTTGCTTTCCCCACTCCAACTCATACTTACCTCTCATATGATCCCTGCAGCTGTACTGGCATCCTGGTGCTCTATGCAGGCACGTATGTGATTAGTCATCGCATACGCGCCTTCACCATCGCGTTACTGAAGGGGAGGAGGGACTCCCTTTGAGCTGCTGCATGGCCGTTCAGACTTGACGGCTGTGAGAGCACCTGGGGTCCCTGCGCCGAGGAGAGGTATGCCACCACCGGCAGCAGGACCCTGGCACACAAGCACGATACCCTGGGGACCGGTGAGCAGTAGCACAAGAGGGGGGGCCCGGACCGGCCCGGGCCACTGCTCTTTGCTTCTGGTCACCGAGCCCCATACAGCAGTAAGGGCAGTAATGCCCCGATGGCGGCCCTGGGTATGTGTCCCGGAGAAGCAGGCTCCAGCACACATAGTGCTGTGAGGTGTTTAATGGGCCCGGATTATGGAGCCGAGTTTTATGAGCAGCTGAAAGAGCTGGGTGGGATCGGCTGCTCATTTACCTCTAGTCCAGGTCTTGAAATGTCCTGATTTAAGGCAGCTGGGTCTGTCCCAGTCTGTCCATGTGTTTTGCAAGGTGAGCAGGCCTTGAATGTGCTGCTCAGACCCTGCTGGAGTCAGAGGAAGGCACATCATTTAAACTTCTGAGGCCGTGCTGTATATGGATTGGTTATTTTGAGGTTTTATTCAGTTATACCTTTTTGATCCTGAAAGAGGCTGCTATATTTTGTTTCCTGACCGGGTTATAGACATTTAATAAACCGCTTGTTTGTTTGCACTGACAAACTACATCTACCACAGAGCCTATCCCTTACAGATTGGTGCCTCAAATGTGGGCAGAAGTCCCAGGGGACAGGTGATTGTTGTCTGGAAACTGCATGTCCTGGGTCAAGGCAGCTGTAGAAGTACAAGTGCAGTCGGCAACCATGGAGGAGCTGACTAAACAGCTGGTACAGGCTAATCTACATCAGCAGCAAGCTCAGAAGGAGACCAACAAATTATTAATACAACAATTCCAGCTTCAACAGCAACATTTTTTAGCAGCAGCAGCGACAGTAGCAGGAACAGATGACGCTCCTGGCAGAGGCCATCCATGTCAGAGAAGCCTCACCACCTCCAGACCAAAGCGACGAGACCCAATCGTGAGATGGGTGTTGCAAAACATGACTCAATATGTTGAGGCGTTCCTGGCCATGTTTGAGAGGGTGGCGGACCGTGAGAGACTACCACCGGAGCAGTGGGTGGAGGTTCTAGGGCCATACCTGATAGGGGAACTACAGAAGGCATACTTTAATTTGGCCCTGCCAGATGCTAAGGAGTATAGCAAACTCAAGGCTGAGATCCTGGCAAGGCTGGGCGTAACTCTGGCAGTCTGGGCACAACGAGTCCACCTGTGAGACTTTCACAGGGACAAACCTCCCCAGTCACAAATGTTTGATCTCCTGCACCTGGTACAGAAGTGGCTGCAGCCAGAGACTTGTTCCCCAACTGAGATGGTCGAGAGAGTGGTCATCATAGGCGGATTATAATGAGGATGATCTGCTACCGCCCGGAGCCCAAGGCTCTGGCAGGGCCCACGGCTAGATCGCCCTCATTATAATGTTTTCTGGAGAGGCAGGGGCAGGGGGACCGCACATTACCATTAGACGCCAGCCGCATCAGGGAGACAGACACGCCCTCTGCACGCTGTGGCTGTGTCTCCAGGACTGACGTCACACAGCAGCGCCTGGAGCTTCTTCACTTCATCCTGCCGGAGAGGAGCTCGTGCATCAGTGGATGGCGGTAAATACGAGGTCGAGGTCGGGCCCTGGGCAGGATGTCTGGAGTGAGGAGGGGGCTGCAGGACGCTGCTCCACTCCTGATGAGTTCACACGGATCCCTTAGTGTCAGGTCGGCGGCCGCTCTGTTGAGGCCCTGTATGAGTTATGGCCGGAGTCTGACCTTTGCTGCAGATCAGGTCACTCTGGGTCATCAGCTCCAGAGTCACCAGATCTGCACGAAAATTCAGAGTCCTGCAATAAATCACACTGAGCCCCTGCAGAGCGACCACAGACATCAGCAGAGCAGATCCTGCACTGACTGATCAACCCTGAACCTACAGGATGTCACATACTATACTGCTCCATATATAATATGTGAGGTCCTGTAGGCAGGTCCAAGTGTGATCAGTACAGTGTATACCCATGTACAAAAAATGTCATCCAGTATATCAATTACAGTATGGTATACTGTGGTACAGACATCAGATGGGATATAACAATGTGTATAGCATATAACATCTAATGTCTGTATCACAGTATATCATACTAGCTATTGAACCTGTTCTACGCCCGGGTGGCAAGCTTTTTTATTGGTATATGCTCTCCCACCCTGGCCCCGTATCCTGGTATATGCCCCCCTATCCTGGTATATGCTTCCCCATCCTGGTATATGCTCCCCCATCCTGGTCCCCCATCCTGGTATATGCTTCCCCATCCTGCTCCCCCATCCTGGTATATGCTCCCCCATCCTGGTATATGCTTCCCCATCCTGGTCCCCAATCCTGGTATATGCTCCCCCCATCCTGGTATATGCTCCCCCATCCTGGTATATGCTTCCCCATCCTGGTC
This sequence comes from Phyllobates terribilis, assembly GCF_046119375.1. Taxonomy (NCBI): domain Eukaryota; kingdom Metazoa; phylum Chordata; class Amphibia; order Anura; family Dendrobatidae; genus Phyllobates; species Phyllobates terribilis. Next base: position 51,505,290 of record NW_027362770.1, on the reverse strand, counting down.
CCCCATCCAGGTATATGCTCCCCCCATCCTGGTATATGCTCCCCCATCCTGGTCCCCCATCCTGGTCCCCCATCTTGGTATATTCTCCCCCATCCTGGTATATGCTCCCCCATCCTGGTCAGCCATCCTGGTGTATGCTTCCCCATCCTGGTCTCTCATCCTGGTATATGGTCCCCCATCCTGGTCCCCCATCCTGGTATATGGTCCCCCATCCTGGTGTATGCTTCCTGTCACGCTGTCTCTGTATACTGGAGGTAGGGGGCCTAAGCTGACCCTAAGCTGGGGCCCTGACTAATCCCTCAACCTGGAGGTACTGTTAAAGGTACAGAGGTCCAGGCCGCCAGCGTAACCCCTACCTCCTGAAGATCCCTGCACCTCAGTAATCTAGTCCTGAGAAGGACCCCGATCACAACCAAAGGGAACAAGAAATAATATGCCCAAACACAGTATTTAGACGAACGAGACAGTACAAGGGAAAAACCAAAACCACCTTGCATACAAACAACTTCTCAACTACAACAGAGGGAAAACCAAAGGGAAAGGAGATAAATGATAAAGCGAGGAAAGGGAAAAAACACTTCCAAGTACACTTATCTCAGCAACTCCAAACACCACGATCCGCTCTGTCAGTCTGAATGAAATGCTTTCACCGACACCTCCCAGACAGACCAGCAGGTATATGAAGGAGTCTCACTACAGAAGTATTGATTGCAGCTGGGCGAGGCTGGACCTCATCTAGCCCAGAGAGAGAGAGAGAATTAACTCCCTCACTGCCGAGAAACACAAAGCACCAACAAGTCAGCTGCGAGAAGTCAGGCTGTGTACTCGTGACGATCTTCGTGGCAACACACCCGTGACAGTACCCCCCCTTCTACGAGGGGCCTCCGGACCCTCAGGGCCAGGTTTATCCGGGTGAGTCGTGTGGAAGGCCCGAACTAATCGGTCTGCGTTAATATCCGACGCAGGAACCCACATCCTCTCCTCAGGACCATACCCCTTCCAATGAACCAAGTACTGAAGGGACCGGCGATTAAAGCGTGAATCAATGACCCTCGATACCTGGAACTCCAAGTTACCATTGACAACCACTGGAGGGGGAGGTAAAAGTGACGGTACCACCGGCGCCACATACCTCTTAAGCAATCATCTGTGAAACACGTTGTGAATTTTAAACGTAGGGGGGAGGTCAAGACGGAATGCCACCGGATTAATAATAGAACTGATTCTGTACGGCCCGATGAACCTGGGACCCAGTTTCCAGGAGGGAACCTTAAGTTTTATATTCCTGGTAGACAACCATACCCGATCGTTCACACTTAGGTCCGGACCAGACACTCTCCTCCTATCAGCCATACGTTTGTATCGGTTCCCCATAGTATTCAGATTCTTCAGCACCCCTCTCCATACTGAAGCGAGTGATGAGGAAAATCGTTCCTCCTCAGGAACCCCCGAAGAGCCCCCCCCACTGAAAGTACAAAACTGGGGGTGAAAACCATATGCCCCAAAAAACGGGGACTTACCAGTGGACTCGCTCCGCCTATTATTAAGAGCAAACTCTGCCAGAGGTAAGAAAGAAGCCCAGTCCTCCTGGTTCTCTGACACAAAACACCGGAGATATGTCTCCAAGCTCTGGTTCATACGTTCCGTCTGACCATTGGTCTGAGGATGAAAAGCCGATGAGAATGACAACTGCATCCCCCGCCGTGCACAAAACGCCTTCCAGAACTTAGACACAAACTGAGACCCCCGATCAGACACCACCTCGGAGGGTACCCCGTGAAGCCTCACAATCTCCCCAATGAACACCTGCGCAAGAGTTTTAACATTAGGGAGAGCCGGAAGAGCGATAAAATGTGCCATCTTGCTGAACCTGTCCACTACAACGAGTATGACCGTTTTACCCGAAGACGGAGGGAGGTCCGTAATAAAGTCCATAGACAGATGAGTCCAAGGACGCTCCGGGATCTTCAAAGGTAAGAGGGCCCCAGACGGACGGGTATGTGAGGTCTTAGAGCGCGCACAAACCCCACAGGACGCGACAAAAGTTACCACCTCCTTATGTAAATTAGGCCACCAAAACCGACGCGAGAGGAGATCCACAGTTGCTTTACTCCCCGGGTGTCCTGCAAAAACTGAGTTATGGTGTGCCTCGATCACCTTTTGTCGCAACTGATCTGGAACAAACAGTCTCCCCGGAGGTCCAACAGGGGCGTCCCCCTGAGCCTCCAATACCTCCTCCTCCAGCTCAGAGCATACTGCCGAAACCACCACCCCCTCCTGAAGGATAGGAATCGGGTCGTCCGTATTCCCGGCCCCCGGGAAACTACGAGATAAGGCATCCGCCTTTACATTTTTTGACCCAGGACGATATGTAACGACAAAATTAAACCTGGTAAAAAACAATGACCACCTAGCTTGTCTGGGATTCAGACGTTTCGCGGACTCCAGATATAGCAGGTTCTTGTGATCGGTGATGACGGTGACCGGATGAACTGCCCCCTCCAGAAAATGGCGCCACTCCTCAAAAGCTAACTTAATGGCCAAGAGTTCCCTATTGCCGACATCGTAATTCCTCTCAGCGGACGACAATTTTTTAGAGAAAAAGGCGCACGGATGCCACTTACCAGGGGACGAACCTTGTGACAATACTGCTCCCACCCCTACCTCGGAAGCGTCTACCTCTGCAATGAATGGCTGAGACGCATCAGGTTGAATGAGTATGGGCGCCGAGGCAAAGCATTTTTTCAAAGAGGAGAATGCTTGACAAGCCTTGTCAGACCACCTAGAAAAATCCGTCCCCTTTTTAGTCATGTCAGTGAGAGGCTTAACCATGGACGAGAAATTACGAATGAACTTTCGGTAATAATTAGCAAACCCCAGGAAACGTTGTAGTGCCTTAAGATTCTCTGGCCGATCCCACTCAAGAACTGCCCGCACTTTCCCAGGGTCCATACGAAAACCGGACGCTGAAACCAGGAAGCCTAAAAACTGGAGTTCCTGTACGGCGAACACACACTTTTCCCACTTGGCATACAGTTTATTATCCCGCAAGATCTGTAACACCTGCCTAACGTGCTCCTGATGAGACACCAGATCCGGCGAGTAAATTAGGATATCATCCAGATATATGACAACAAACTGTCCCACCAAGCGGCGAAAAATGTCATTAACAAAGTGTTGGAACACCGCCGGGGCATTAGTCAGACAGAATGGCATGACAAGGTTCTCATAATGCCCCTCCGGAGTGTTAAACGCCGTCTTCCACTCATCCCCCTCCTTCATCCTAATCAGATTGTACGCCCCCCTGAGATCCAACTTAGAAAACCATTTGGCGCCCACGATCTGATTAAAGAGATCGGGAATAAGTGGGAGCGGATACGGATCTCGGACCGTAATCCGATTAAGTTCACGGAAATCCAGGCAAGGGCGTAGGCCTCCATCTTTCTTCTTAACAAAGAAGAACCCCGCAGCCACTGGTGAAGATGAAGGTCTAATATGCCCCTTAGCCAGACTTTCTGAGATATAATCCTTCATGGCCTGCCTCTCAGGACCAGAAAGGTTATACAACCTAGCTTTAGGTAACTTGGCCTCTGGGAGCAGTTTTACAGAACAGTCATACACGCGATGAGGAGGTAGTTCCTGACACCCTTTCTCCGAGAATACATCCTCAAAGTCCGCCAGAAATGGAGGTAAGACCCAAGGAGTAACCGCACCAATGACCGTGTTCATGCAGTTTTTATTACAGAATTTACTCCATTGGCTTATCTCCCTGGTTTGCCAATTAATAACCGGGTTATGCTTAGCTAACCAAGGAAGGCCCAACACAATAGGAGTGGGAAGACCCTCCAACACGTAGCAAGACAACAGTTCTTTATGTATTGCCCCCACTTGAAGTTTTACGTCATGCACAACTTGCAAAAAACTTCCCTGCCCGAGAGGCCTGGCATCGATCGAGAATATGGGGATGGGTTTAGCCAACTCACTCAACCGCATACCTTGAACCCGGGCAAACCGAGCATCAACCAGATTAGCCCCGGCCCCACTATCCAGAAGAACAGATATCCTCTCAGTTCTCGTACCCACCACCACCTCCGCCGGTACGAGAAACTGAGACGAACCTAGGGACGAAATACCTACTCCCAGATTGCCGTCCACCACACAACCTGGGATCAACAGTTTTCCGACGACTCTTCACTCTGCAAGGGACGGGATGGACACCCCCCAATAAAATGTCCCTTTCTCCCGCAGAAGAAACACCTTCCTGCCTTATGGCGCACCACCGGTCCCCTCCCCCGAAATGATGTCCCTCCTAATTGCATAGGCTCCTCTGGACTGACCAGGGGAACCACCATATGAGGGGACCTTGTAGGAGGTGGAGTCATCACAGGGGGTAGAGTTATCCCGCACCTCTCCCGAAGCCGTCTGTCCACGCGAATAGCGAGGGCCATAGCGGCTTCCAGAGACACGGGAGAGTCATACTGTGCCAACACATCCTGTAATTTGTCGGATAAACCATGACAAAACTGGCTCCTAAGAGCCGGGTCATTCCACTGGGTGTCCGTGGCCCACCTACGGAACTCCGAACAGAATTCCTCCGCCGGACGATCTCCCTGCTGGATCCTACGTAACTTAGACTCAGCAAGGGAGATCCGATCTGGGTCATCATATACGAGTCCCAGGGCAGCGAAAAACCTATCCACTGTCTGGAGAGCCGGGGAACCCGGGGGAAGAGAGAACGCCCAAGATTGTGGGTCCCCTTGTAGGAGCGAGATGACAATTCCCACCCTTTGTTCTTCACTCCCCGATGACCGAGGCCGCAGCCGAAAGTACAATTTACATGCCTCCTGGAAAACAAAAAACTTGTCCCGCCCCCCAGTGAACCTATCAGGGAGAGCTACTTTAGGTTCTGGTCCGGCTTGCTCCTGAGGATGCCAAACCTTGGACCTAACGTCCGCCAGCTCCATGGACAAACTCTGCAATTGCCGAGCTAGACCGGCTACTGGATCCATAGTAGCTGGAGAAAAACTAAGTGGGTCGGTGAAAATGTCACGCTGTCTCTGTATACTGGAGGTAGGGGGCCTAAGCTGACCCTAAGCTGGGGCCCTGACTAATCCCTCAACCTGGAGGTACTGTTAAAGGTACAGAGGTCCAGGCCGCCAGCGTAACCCCTACCTCCTGAAGATCCCTGCACCTCAGTAATCTAGTCCTGAGAAGGACCCCGATCACAACCAAAGGGAACAAGAAATAATATGCCCAAACACAGTATTTAGACGAACGAGACAGTACAAGGGAAAAACCAAAACCACCTTGCATACAAACAACTTCTCAACTACAACAGAGGGAAAACCAAAGGGAAAGGAGATAAATGATAAAGCGAGGAAAGGGAAAAAACACTTCCAAGTACACTTATCTCAGCAACTCCAAACACCACGATCCGCTCTGTCAGTCTGAATGAAATGCTTTCACCGACACCTCCCAGACAGACCAGCAGGTATATGAAGGAGTCTCACTACAGAAGTATTGATTGCAGCTGGGCGAGGCTGGACCTCATCTAGCCCAGAGAGAGAGAGAGAATTAACTCCCTCACTGCCGAAAAACACAAAGCACCAACAAGTCAGCTGCGAGAAGTCAGGCTGTGTACTCGTGACGATCTTCGTGGCAACACACCCGTGACACTTCCCCATCCTGGTATATGCTCCCCCATCCTGGTGTATGCTTCCCCATCCTGGTCCCCCATCCTGGTATATCCTCCCCCATCCTGGTGTATGCTCCCCCATCCTTGTGTATGCTTCCCCATCCTGATGTATACTCCTTCATCCTGGTCCATGCTTCCCCCCCATTATGGTATATGCTCCCCCATCCTGGTCCATGCTTCTCCCCATCCTGGTATATGCTCCCCCATCCTGGTATATGCTCCCCCATCCTGGTCCATGCTTCCCCCCATCCTGGTATATGCTCCCCCCTCACTCTGGTCCATGCTCCACATGTCCGCATAGCGCGATATCTGGTTTCATTTGAATGAATACAAATGTGCAGAGTGTATTCAACAAAGTGGCGCCAAAGTACGCGCATGCACATACCACGCTGTCCATTTTGTCGAAGACACTGTTCATATTTGTCTTCACTAAAATAGAGCCATAAATCGGCGCCTGAGCCACACTCCTCCCCTGGCCTCTCCAGAGATGACAGGACCGAACACGTATGTGTTTATGGTGCTGGAGATCGCGGTATGCGCTCAGTGCTTATGCATACCGCGATCTCCGGCGCCACACTCCTCATCCCTGTCTGGCATGTGGATGTGTCTTTCTGTCTGTGGCCAGACTGTGCAGGTATTGCGCTTGCACAATCTATAGAGGCTTCTGGCAGAAGGACACATCCCTGATTATACTAAAGATACCTGTCATGTATTGTCATATAAACTATACAGGGCCATACCTAGGGGAATCAGGGGGGCATGTGACCTGGGTACAGCCGCCAGGGGGGTGCCTTCGGGCCACCTCATGCGGTGGTCAGAGGTGTCTCCCAGGTAGCTGCATTTTGCATTCGACCATTCTCTGAGCTGGCTGTGGAACCGACAATCGATCAGAGAAGGGAGCTATGTACGGGCTCATATTGTATGTAGGGAGCTATGTGGGTGCTCATACTGTATATAGGGAGCTATGTGGGGCTCATACTGTATATAGGGAGCTATGTACGGGCTCATACTGTATATAGGGAGCTATGTGGGGGCTTATACTATATATAGGAGGCTATGTGCGGGCTCATATTGTATATAGGGGCTTTGCGGGATCTCATACTGTATCTAGGGAGCTATGTGGGGGCTCATACTGTATCTAGGGAGCTATGTGCGGGCTCATACTGTATCTAGGGAGCTATGTTCAGGCTCATACTGTATCTAGGGAGCTATGTACGGGCTCATACTGTTATGTTCTGCTACCAGAGCTAAGGAAAGAGAGGAGATCTGTCCCTACGATAGAACTCAGCTGAATCCCTACGATGTAACAGGGAACCTGATCCTGCGATCAGACCTGCTAAAGTCCTAAGCTAGTCTGTACGGAGACCTATAGTTGTGGGGAAGGAATCCCTACAAGTACTAAGGACTAGGAGGAAAATGGGACACCTCCTAACAGAAATAGTAGCAGACAGACGAACAAACAAAATATATAGAACATAGAGGTCCGTAGACCAAGCAAACTAACAGAGTTAGATACAGAGCACAGGCTAGCTAGAAAGTAGTTATACAATGAAGTCCAGCAAAGCCAGAAGGGCGGAGCAGGATTAAATAGGCCAACAAGGTCATGTGACCAGCAAAGGAAAAAACCTAAGAGCAAGGTTCTAACAGTACCCCCCCTTCTAAGAGGATCCTCCGGATCCCCTAGGACCAGGCTTATCAGGAAAACTCCTGTGAAACGCTCTGATAAGTCTGGATGCGGAAACATCATCTGACCTCACCCAAGAGTTATCCTCGGGTCCGAAACCTTTCCAGGCCACAAGATACTGCAAACTACCTCTATACCGTCTAGAGTTAAGGATGCAAGAAATTTCATATTCCCCGTCCTCCACCACCGGAGGAACAGAGGCAGAGGCGTCACCATCCGACACAACAGCTTTTTTTTAACAGAGAGACATGAAATACCGGATTAATTCTCCAGGAGGTAGGAACCTCCAACCTAACAGCAGATTGGTTGACAACCTGAAGCACCTTAAAGGGCCCTACAAACTTGGGACCCAATTTCTTAGAAGGAATCCTCAACCGCAGATTCCTAGAGGACAACCAAACCATGTCACCAACAGCGAACAAAACCTCCTGTCGTTTCCTATCAAAGTAGTCTTTAGATTTTCTGTTGGCCTCCTGAAGATTACCACGCACATCCGTCCAAACTCTCTCCAAATCACCGGAAAAATTCTCCTCCTCAGGCACGGCAGATCCCAACTTGGAGAAGGACCCAAACGACGGATGTCTCCCAGAACAACAAAAAAAAAGGCGAACAACCAGCAGAAGAAGATGTATGATTGTTCAGAGCAAATTCAGCAAGTGGCAGAAACTCAGACCACCCCTCTTGATTGTCTGCCACAAAACAACGCAAGAACTGCTCAACATCCTGGTTTTTCCTTTCTGTCTGGCCATTAGATTCAGGATGATATCCGGACGAGAACGACAAATGAACTCCCAACCTGTCACAAAAGGCACGCCAAAAACGAGCCACAAACTGAGGACCCCTATCAGAAACAATGTCAGTAGGAACGCCATGAAGTCTGACAATTTCCTTGACAAAGGCCTTAGCGAGAGTTTTAGCGCAGGGCAGTTTGACGAAGGGAACCAAGTGACACATCTTGCTAAAACGGTCCACGACCACCCAGATGACAGTAAAACCCTCAGAGGGGGGAAGGTCAGTTATAAAGTCCATAGCCAAATGTGTCCAAGGAGCACTGGGAACCTCCAAAGGACAAAGCAACCCCGCAGCAGGAGTATGTGAGGACTTAGATCTAGCACATATAGTACATTGACGCACCCACTTAATGACTTCCTTCTGCCATCCAGGCCACCAAAAACTGCGACCCACCAGTCTCTTGGTCTCAGAGATTCCGGGATGACCTGCCAACCGAGATTCGTGACACTCAACAAACAAATCTCTCCTAAAGGTCCCAGGCACAAACAACCTCCCATGAGGAGTGTTAGATGGGGCATTCTCCTGTGCTTTAAGAATCTCATCTTCCAAAACGGAGTCCAAAGCAGCTATCACAACACCTTCTTGTAAAATGTTCTCCTCTTTCTCAGCACCGACTATGGGAGAAAAACTGCGAGACAAGGCATCCGCCTTAACATTCTTAGTACCAGGGATGTAAGTAACGGAGAAATTAAACCGCGAGAAAAACAGTGCCCACCTAGCCTGACGGGCATTCAGGCGCTTGGCAGCATCAAGATATATCAGATTTTTATGATCCGTAAGAACCTGAACGGGAAATTCCGCACCTTCCAAGAAGTGGCGCCAGTGTTCAAATGCGAGTTTAATAGCCAATAATTCCCGATTACCAATATCGTAATTCAGTTCAGTCTCCGAAAATTTTTTTGAAAAAAAGGCACAGGGATGTAATCCATCCCCGTTATCCTGAGACAATACTGCGCCAACCCCCACAGAGGAAGCATCAACCTCAACCAAAAACGGCTTAGTCACATCAGGCTGCATAAGGATGGGAGCAGAGGTGAACCTCTCCTTGAGATACACAAAAGCTTCAATGGCCTCAGAAGACCACTGAACCGCATCAGCACCTTTCCTGGTGAGATCGGTCAGAGGTTTGACAATACTAGAAATTTTTTTTATGAATTTTCTGTAATAATTGGCGAAACCTAAAAACCTCTGTATCGATTTCAAACCAATAGGCCTAGGCCATTCCTGTACAGCTTGAACTTTAACCGGGTCCATCTCAAAACCTTCGCTGGAGATAATGTAACCCAAAAAACTAATTCTCTGTACAGCGAACTCACATTTCTCCAGCTTAGCAAAAAGCGAATTGTCCATTAATAACTGTAATACCTCACGTACGCTCCGCCAATGAGACTCCAGATCCGGCGAATAAATCAAAGTGTCATCCAAATACACAACCACATTTTTGCCGATCAAAGGTCTAAGGATGTCATTAATAAGATTCTGAAAAAATGCAGGAGCATTAGTAAGACCAAAAGGCATAACCAGATTCTCAAAATGACCCACAGGAGTGTTAAAAGCAGTCTTCCATTCGTCACCCTCCTTCATGCGCAACAGATTGTATGCCCCCTTAAGGTCAATTTTAGAGAACCACTTGGCCCCCATTAACTGGTTAAACAGATCAGGAATCAATGGCAGTGGGTAAGGATTGCGTACAGTAATTTTGTTAATCTCACAAAAATCCAGACAAGGACGTAAACCGCCGTCCTTTTTTTTTACAAAAAAAAATCCAACCGCCACAGGAGACTTAGAGGGCCTAATGTGACCGGCGGCCAAACTTGTCTGTATGTATTCCTCCAAAGCCTTCCTCTCAGGAATAGTAAGGTTAAATAAACGACTTTTAGGAAGAGTCGCTCCAGGGACAAATTCAATAGAACAATCATAGTCTCTATGGGGAGGCAAAACCTGCGATTCCTTCTCAGAAAAAACTCTCCAAAAATCCTGAATAGGAACAGGCAATTCTCCCCTATCCAAAGTTGCAATACGCCCGTTACAACACTTGTCATAACATTTATGGCTCCAGGATTTAATTTCACTGGTAGACCAATCCAGTACAGGATTGTGAAATTTTAACCAGGGCAATCCCAATATTACTGGAGAAGGCAAGTTATTCAAAACTACCAAATCCAATTTCTCATGGTGAACACCATTAATAGTGAGAGGAAATTCACAGACCTTGAGAGTAATATTCTTCAAAGGGGAACCATCCACAGAAACCACAGCAATGGGGGATGATAAAGGTTCGGGTTTTAAATTGAGTCTTTCCAAGAATCCCCCATCAATTACTTTCAGAGTAGACCCACAATCAACAAACACCCGAAATTCCATTAATTTTTCCTGAGCAATCGTGGAAGCAGCTAAAAATACACCCTTGGAATTTAAACAGGCAATACGGGCATGACTGACCATTTTTTTTTCTTTCTTCATACGAAGCTCACAGCCTTTAATCAAATGACCAGATTTTCCGCAATAGAAACACAAGCCTTCAGAAAATCTACGGTCTTTTTCTTGAGAGCGAGGTGCCACCGATCCAATCTCCATCGGTTCACCACTGTTAGTACACACATTCTCATAACCAGAAACTGACATAGCAGAGGATTTGCTCTCATTAACCCTTGCACGCAGTCTCCTATCCACCCGTATAGCTAATTGCATAGCCTGTTGCAAATCTTCAGGTGTAGGATAAGCAATTAGCAGGTCTTTAACCCTTTCATTGAGCCCAGCAAGAAATAGACTTTTCAGAGCAGAATCGTTCCACCCTGTTTGAGTAGACCAACGACGGAAATGAGTACAATATTTTTCCACATTACCTGATCCCTGTTTCAAACGTCTCAACTCAGTCTCAGCTGATGCGACACGGTCAGGATCATCATATAATAGTCCCAAAGCAGAAAAAAAACTATCCACTGATCTGAAGCATGTATTACTAGGTTGCAAAGAAAAGGCCCACTCCTGAGGCTCTTTGCGCAAAAGTGACATTATGAACCCTATGCGCTGGGATTCATCCCCAGAGGACTTGGGTCTCAAACGAAAATACAATAAGCAAGCATTTTTAAATGAAAAAAATTCTCGGTGTTCACCAAAAAATAAATCCGGCAAACATACCTTAGGCTCCAAGAAATGTGCTCCAGGACAGTTACTCACGTGCTGACGGAGCTCGGCCACCTCCAGAGAGAGTCCCTGCAGGCGATGAGCCAAATCCTGAACCGACACCATGATGGAACAGAAAAATCTTTCCTTAAAGTCCTAAGCTAGTCTGTACAGAGACCTATAGTTGTGGGGAAGGAATCCCTACAAGTACTAAGGACTGGGAGGAAAATGGGACACCTACTAACAGAAATAATAGCAGACAGACGAACAAACAAAATATATAGAACATAGAGGTCCGTAGACCAAGCAAACTAACAGAGTTAGATACAGAGCACAGGCTAGCTAGAAAGTAGTTATACAATGAAGTCCAGCAAAGCCAGAAGGGCGGAGCAGGATTAAATAGGCCAACAAGGTCATGTGACCAGCAAAGGAAAAAACCTAAGAGCAAGGTTCTAACACATACTGTATCTAGGGAGCTATGTGGGGGCTCATACTGTATCTAGGGAGCTATGTGGGGGCTCATACTGTTTCTAGGGAGCTATGTGAGGGCTCATACTGTATCTAGAGAGCTATGTGCGGACTCATACTGTATCTAGGGAGTTATGTGGGGCTCAAACTGTATATAGGGGGATGTCAGTGTAACGGGTCTGGGAGGTGGAACCTCTGTGCAACTATACAAGGGGGCAGTCCTTGTAAGGAAGCGGGTGGCTCCCAGGGAAGACGGGCAGGTAGTCACGGCAAGTGACAGGGACAGTCTCTGGGTAGAGGGGCAGGTAGTCACGGCAAGTGACAGGGACAGTCTCTGGGTAGAGGGGCAGGTAGTCACGGCAAGTGACAGGGACAGTCTCTGGGTAGAAGCACAGCAGGCAGGCGGCTGGTGAGCGCTCCCAGGTGAGCGGGCGAGAGTCTCTGGATGGGCAGGTGGTCACGGCAAGTCACGGCAGAGCCTCCAGGTAGGCTAGCAGACAGGTAGCAGGTGAGCGCTCCCAGGTGAGCAGGCAAGAGTCTCTGGACAGGCAGGTGGTCACGGCAAGTGACGGCGGAGCCTCCAGGTAGGCTAGCAGGCAGGTAGCAGATGAGCGCTCCCAGGTGAGCGGGCAGGCTGGTCCATAGACAGACTGACAGGTGTCGGAAAGCAGACCGTCGGACCGCAGGCTTGCAAGCAGGTAAACGGATATCAGGCAGGTATCAAGCAGGAATATGGCAGGTAACTGGCAGGTAACAGGCAGGAATCCGGCAGGTGACTGGCAGGTAACAAGCAGGAATCTGGCAGGTGACTGGCTGGTAACTGGTAACGGGACCTGAGGGCTGAAGCAGAGTGAAGGCTTTGCAACAACATTGCTCGGGCACCTCTATTTTGGAGGAGGTGCCTTAAATATGGGAGGTCCTCCGGCAATTGGCCAGGGTCTCCTTAGGACGGCGCGCGCGGTCCCTTTAAGAGAGGGGGCGCGCGCGCACGCGCCCTAAGCACACTGCCGGGGAAGGAGCGCGTGCCGGAAGCAGCGGGGAGAGAAGCGCTGGAGGACGCCGCGCCAGGAGCGGGGAGGTGAGAGGGACGGCGTCTCTGCCTAGTACGGGGCAGAGACGCCGATGCTACAGTACCCCCCCCTTTAGGCCCCCTCTTTTTTTGGCCAGAAAGAAATTTTTCAAGGAGAAGCGGGGCGTTGATGTTCTCCCTGAGTTCCCAAGTTCTCTCCTCAGGACCAAACCCCCTCCAATCTACCAGAAAAAAGGTCTTTCCTCTTAACCTCTTGGAGGCCAGAATACTCTCTACCTCAAAGACGTCATCAGCGGAAACCGGAGCAGGAGGGGCACCTGGATTATTGGAAAAAGAGTTAAAGACAACGGGTTTGAGGAGAGATACATGGAAGGAGTTGGGAATCCGTAGGGTGGCCGGGAGTTTTAATTTGTAGGCCACAGGGTTAATTTGCCTGAGGACTTTGAAGGGACCGAAGAATCGAGGGCCCAACTTGAAGGAGGGTACTTTGAGCCGCACATGTTTGGACGAGAGCCAAACCTTGTCTCCCGGACGGAATTGAGGCGGATCCAGACGTCTCTTATCAGCATATCTCTTCATCCGCTCAGAGGACAGAAGAAGAGTGGACCTGGTACTCTCCCAAATAGTAGAAAATTCGCTGACAAGAGACTCCGCAGCAGGGTTGTCCACAGAAACGGAGGCAGGGAGCGGAATCCGGAGGTGCTGGCCATAGACAATAAAGAACGGGGACTTGGAAGCGGATTCGCTCTCGTGGTTATTATAAGAGAACTCAGCCCAAGGAAGGAGGTCCACCCAATCAGAATGGTGGGCATTAACAAAGTGCCGGAGATAGCTGGTAAGGATCTGATTGATCCGCTCCACTTGACCATTGGACTGAGGGTGGTAAGCGGAGGAGAAGTCCAGGGTGACGTCCAGCAGTTTACATGTGGCTCTCCAGAAGCGTGAGGTAAACTGAACCCCTCGATCCGACACGATGTGGAGGGGTAGGCCATGGAGACGGAAGATATGGCGAATAAAGTCCTTAGCCAGCTCAGGTGCAGACGGAAGACCAGGCAGGGGAATGAAGTGGGCCATTTTAGAGAAGCGGTCCGCGACCACCCAAATGACAGTACACCCGGCAGAGACAGGAAGATCGGTAATGAAGTCCATAGCGATGTGTTACCACGGGGCAACAGGTATGGGAAGCGGCAGGAGATGACCAGCCGGTAAGTGTCTGGGAATTTTGTTGCGGCCACAAGATGAACAGGCAGAGACAAAGTCTACCACATCCTTACGCAGGGTAGACCACCAGTAATGCCGGGAAATAAGTAGGAAGGTCTTCTTTTGGCCAGCATTGCCAGCTAGTTTAGAAGAATGACCCCAGCGAAGAACCCTCTCACGGTCTGGAGGCGCCACGAACGTCTTGCCGGGTGGAAGACGAGTCAAATCCAAGGGGGCCACATTCATCACCTTGGAGGGGTCAATAATGTGCATAGGCTCCTCCTCTTGGTCGGAGGACAGGAAGGATCGGGACAAGGCATCAGCTTTGACATTTTTGTCCGCCGGGCGGAAATGAAGGATGAAATCGAAGCGGGCAAAGAACAAAGACCACCGGGCTTGACGTGGATTAAGTCTCTGGGCATTTTGGAGATATGCCAGGTTCTTGTGATCCGTATAGATGATCACCGTGTATAGGGCCCCTTCAAGCAGGTAACGCCACTCCTCCAGCGCCAATTTAACGGCAAGCAGTTCTCAGTCTCCTATGGAGTAATTGCGCTCAGAGGAGAAGATTTTAGAGAAAAAGCCGCAGGTTACCATTCTCCCGGAGGAAGACTTCTGGATGAGCACCGCTCCAGCTCCAGAGGAGGAGGCATCAACCTCCAGGTAGAACTGTTTGTTGCAGTCCGGACGGTGCAGCACAGGGGCAGAGGAGAAGGCTTGTTTCAGGGAAAGGAAGGCCTCCTCAGCTTCGGATGACCATACCTTGGGATTTGCTCCCTTACGGGTGAGCGCAGATATGGGAGCAGTCCGTGACGAGAAGTGAGGAATGAAGAGACGATAGTAATTAGCGAAGCCCAGGAATCGCTGTATCGCCTTCAAGCCCTCCGGACGGGGCCACTTTAGGACAGCAGAGAGCTTCTCGGGATCCATTCGCAAGCCTGTCTGGGAGATAACATAGCCCAGGAAAGGAAGAGAGGTCTGCTCAAAAAGGCACTTCTCGTATTTAGCATAGAGGTGGTTCTGCCTGAGCCTAAGCAGGACCTGACGAACATCCCTCCGGTGTGTGGGAAGATCCGGAGAGAAGACCAAGATGTCGTCCAGGTATACCACCACGCAGGAGTAAAGAAGGTCACGGAAGATGTCGTTGACCAGTTCTTGGAAGACGGCGGGAGCATTGCAGAGACCGAAGGGCATCACACGGTACTCATAGTGTCCGTTTCGGGTATTAAATGCTGTTTTCCACTCGTCTCCCTGACGGATACGGACCAGGTTATACGCTCCACGTAGATCCAGCTTGGAGAAGATCCTGGCGCCTTTAAGACGATCAAATAACTCAGAGATGAGCGGAAGGGGGTATTTATTTTTAACCGTGATCTGATTGAGTCCTCTATAGTCAATACAGGGGCATAGCGAGCCGTCTTTCTTTTTGACAAAGAAGAATCCGGCTCCAGCCGGGGAGGTAGATTTCCAGATAAATCACCTAGCCAGATTCTCTTCAATGTACTCAGACATGGCCCGGGTCTCGGCTGCAGACAACGGGTAGATACGCCCACGGGGAGGAGTGGTGCCAGGTACCAGGTCGATCGGGCAGTCATATGGCCTATGGGGTGGCAACGTCTCTGCTTCCTTCTTACCGAAGACGTCCGCATAGGGCCAGTAAGGAGCCGGGAGACCTGGTAAATTAGCTGGAGTAGGCGGAGGGCGAACTGGGCGGACCGGAACCAGGCAGGTCCTATGGCAGTCTGGACCCCATCGGAGTACTTCACCGGATCGCCAGTTCAATACGGGTTCGTGTGTCTGGAGCCAAGGTCGACCTAGCAACAGGGAGTGAGAAAGTCCGGACAACACATGGAATGAGATTTCCTCAGAGTGCAGCATTCCCACCTGCAGGGTTATGTGTTCAGTGACGAGCAGGATTGTCTCCGAGAGAAGTCTTCCATCTACGGAGGCGACTGATAATGGTTCAGCCAGGGACTTGATGGGAATACGGTATCTCTCCACCAGAGACTGGGAGATGAGGTTTCCAGCAGCTCCAGAATCCAGGTGGGCAAGTTCAAAGTGACGGTTTTCTCCCCAAGCAATAGAGACAGAGAGGGCTTACTTTTGTCTAGGATGACCTCTCCAAGCGGTCCTAGACACTGGCGTTTCCCGACTTCTCCGGGCAGGAACGGATGAAGTGCTCCATACTGCCACAATAGAAACAGCTTCCCTCGGCTCGGCGAGATTCTTGGCGAGATTTGACCATCTTGGTCTGGTAGATCTGCATAGGCTCAGGCGAGGGCGCCCGCGGAGTGACTGATTGAGAGGCAGGTCTCAGGGAAGTAGGAGCAGAGCAAGAAAAGTCTTTCTCCCAGGTAGTCTCTTTGGCACGTTCTTGGAACCGGATGCCAATCCGGGTAGCTAGTGACACCAGGTCATCCAGAGTGGTAGGAATGTCCCGACCAGCTAACTCGTCCTTAATCCGACCGGAAAGACCCTCCCAGAAGACGGACACCAGAGCCTCATTCTCCCAGGCAAGCTCAGAAGCGAGGGTGCGGAACCGTATGGCATATTGGCCCACGGTGAGACTCCCTTGGCGGAGACGTAGCAGTGAGGAGGCAGAAGAGGTTTTCCGTCCAGGTTCATCGAAGACTTTCCGGAAAGCAGCGAGGAAAGACGGCAGGTCGGACACCAGGGGATCCCCTCTCTCCCACAGGGGATTTAGCCATGCCAGTGCCTCCCCAGTAAGATGGGACATGATTAAGGCCACCTTGGCCCGGTCGGAGATGAACTGGTATGCCAATAGCTCAAAGTGCAGGGTGCACTGGTTTATGAAACCCCGAGCTAAAGTAGGTTCGCCGGCAAAGCGTGGAGGTGCCAGAAGCCGAGGTCCATAGTCGGGTACCATGAAGGGACTGGATTGCGGTACCGCAGAAATGGGCACGGCTGGACCAGAGGTAAACATAGACAAGTCACACAATGCGCCTAGACGAGAGTTAACGGACCGTAGATAGGACAGTACCACCTCCTGCTGAGTTTTCTGACGTAAGACTTCCTGGTGCAGATCGGAGAGCTGGGGGCCACCGGGTTCCATGGGCCGAGCAAACTGTAACGGGTCTGGGAGGTGGAACCTCTGTGCAACTATACAAGGGGGCAGTCCTTGTAAGGAAGCGGGTGGCTCCCAGGGAAGACGGGCAGGTAGTCACGGCAAGTTACAGGGACAGTCTCTGGGTAGAGGGGCAGGTAGTCACGGCAAGTGACAGGGACAGTCTCTGGGTAGAGGGGCAGGTAGTCACGGCAAGTGACAGGGACAGTCTCTGGGTAGAAGGACAGCAGGCAGGTGGCTGGTGAGCGCTCCCAGGTGAGCGGGCGAGAGTCTCTGGACGGGCAGGTGGTCACGGCAAGTGACGGCAGAGCCTCCAGGTAGGCTAGCAGACAGGTAGCAGGTGAGCGCTCCCAGGTGAGCAGGCAAGAGTCTCTGGACAGGCAGGTGGTCACGGCAAGTGACGGCGGAGCCTCCAGGTAGGCTAGCAGGCAGGTAGCAGATGAGCGCTCCCAGGTGAGCGGGCAGGCTGGTCCATAGACAGACTGACAGGTGTCGGAAAGCAGACCGTCGGACCGCAGGCTTGCAAGCAGATAAACGGATATCAGGCAGGTATCAAGCAGGAATCTGGCAGGTAACTGGCAGGTAACAGGCAGGAATCCGGCAGGTGACTGGCAGGTAACAAGCAGGAATCTGGCAGGTGACTGGCTGGTAACTGGTAACGGGACCTGAGGGCTGAAGCAGAGTGAAGACTTTGCAACAACATTGCTCGGGCACCTCCATTTTGGAGGAGGTGCCTTAAATATGGGAGGTCCTCCGGCAATTGGCCGGGGACTCCTTAGGACGGCGCGCGCGGTCCCTTTAAGAGAGGGGGAGCGCACGCACGCGCCCTAAGCATACTGCCGGGGAAGGAGCGCGTGCCGGAAGCAGCGGGGAGAGAAGCGCTGGAGGACGCCGCGCCAGGAGCGGGGAGGTGAGAGGGACGGCGTCTCTGCCTAGTACAGGGCAGAGACGCCGATGCTACAGTCAGCATACTTAATTCTGCTCAATAGTAAGGATTTGTGCCCATGATGCGTTTAAGCGTTTCCGCAGCGGCAAAATGCTTAAAAAACGCTTGGTAGAAGGTCTGCCATGTTCCCCAATGATAAACCGCATGTGCTGTGCACATGCTGCGGAAATTTCCGTTGCGGATTATCATTGCGGAAAAAAACGCAGCACTACCAATTATTTTGCGGAAGTGCTGCGTTTTCGCCGCAATTGACTTGCATTGGAACGCATGGATTACGCATCACTGCATTTGTAGATGCGGAATCCACGCGTTTCAATGTGCGGATGGTACCCAGGTCAAGAGGACAGGAGACTCTCCTCCAGAACTGGGTACCATAGAAACTGTGAAAAAAAGAATAAAATAAAAAAGAAATGTTATATTTACCTTCTGGCGGCCCTCGGTGCGCTCTTCCTCTCATGCCGGCAGATCGCGATGGACTGAAGGACCTGCACTAACGTCATAGTCATGTGACGGGTCACGCATCGCTGACGTCGGCAGGTCCTTCAGTGTACCGCGATCTCCCGACAAGGGAGAATGGAGAGAAGCAAGACTCCAGGGGCCTTCAGAAGGTAAGTATAGATTTATTTTTTATTTTTAAACATTCTTTTCATCACAGTACATAAATCCATGCCGTTTGCATGGATTTATATAGTGTGACCAAGTTGATAAGCACTTTCCAAGTGATGCTAAAATCGCTTGGAAAGCGCTTGTCAACCCGCATGCGGAAATGCATGTGAAGAACACTTCACATCCGCATGTCCCTGGCAGGAAAAACACATGTACAATCCGCATGTACAATCTGCATGTACAATCCGCATGCGTTTTTTCTGCTAGGTAGATGCAGAAACGCTCAGGAAAAATCCGGAGCATTTCTGCTTCGTGGGCACATAGCCTGAGTCATACAATTGATATATTTTTTTATTATTTTGTTAATATTATTAATATTGAGCAGAATTAATTTCAGCCTATTGATTCACCTTCCACTACAGTCATGTTCTCTCATGTGGCCCCTCAAGGAAATTAATCTCCCACCGCTGCTCTACTATATATAGCGCTATGTTATGTATAGGGCTGTGTACATAATGGAAAACAATTTCCATAATTTTCCGTCTAGAGGTGTCACCAAAGCATCTGTGTTAGTCCCATGACCTATCACATGATCTATCAAAGGGGATCATGTGACATGTCACGTGATACATCGGGTACCTGTGGGGGGGCCCACACCTTCTAAACTGCCCGGGGCCCTGGCTACTCTTAATCCACCCCTGGTGGTCATGGATCGGTTTATCCACTCACTGCCCAAGCCGATTCAGTCCTGGGTTGCCCAGGGAGATCCCCAAAATGCAGATGACCTGGTGGACCTAGTGGAGAGGTACCAGATGATAGAGGGTTAGGTCACTTTTCTGGGGTTCCAGAGGAGGGGTGGCTCCCCAAAGAAGGGGACTAAATCCACACTGGGTGGGTGCCCAGAGTCCCAGGAGGCACCTGAATCGCAGCTGGCTAATCAGTCCCATTCCATCCTCTGTTGGAGGTGTTATGCCCCTGGCCATATAGCCGCCCAGTGTCTCATGAACTCTGAGACAATGGACTGCAACATAGGCCGGCGTTGCTCCTATTTGGCCTACCCCACCTGCAGCACGGTTCCTCAACATGGAGAGGACCCTCAGGAGTGCTCAGTGTCCGTAAACTCAGTGCGAGTGACTGGACTGTTGGACTCAAAAAGTTTGGTGACCCTGATAAGGGCCACACTCCCTCATCGGCAGGTTCCTGGGAAGGTGGTGGGTGTCCGGTGTATCCATGAGGACGCTAAAAACTATCCTGTGGCCCAGGTGGATGTAAGCACGGACTGTGGCACCATATCTCAGGAAGTAGGGGTCGTCAAGAACTTGTTGCACCCGATAATAATCGGACGGGACTTTGCATTATTCTGGGACATGTGGGGAAAAGCGGGGACACCTAGTTGCTCGGATGACAGCCAGATCACCCCTGAAGAAACCTCGCTGCAGGCTGTAATGGATATGTTTCCTATGTGTGTGTTTGTGGGCGATGAGGATGAGGTAGCATCACCTGAGGCCAATATCCCTGAGCTGGAGGATGTGCTGCATATGGACTGATTATTTTAAGGTTTTGTTCAGTTATACATTTTTGATCCTGAAAGAGGCTGTTATATTTTCTTTCCTGACCAATTTATGGACATTTAATAAACCGCCTCTTTGTTTGCACCGACGAACTGCATCCCTCTGTGTGAACCAGCGTCTACCACTGAGCCGATCCCTTACAACAGATGGAGTGTCTCACTGTTTTTCAGCCCCTGTGGTGGAGGAATAGCCTTGTGAGAGGAGGTTGGGTTGAGACTGTGCCTTTAAATAGGCTGCAGCTGAAAACGGTGGTGCACAGTTATGGTAGCCAGCAAAAAGGAGTCCCCCTCCCACAATGTGGCTAGAGAAAGTCCTTTACTTGATGGATAGTGAAATAAGCTGGCTGGATTGAAGAAATTTAATCCGTTGGGCTCCGAATGTTTATTTTGTCCCTTTTTTAGAAGGGAGGGTGAGGTTGAGGAATGAAATTTGCAGGTCTCGCTTGCAACTTTACTGAGTTTTAGATGGCTCTCCCGTCCTGTCAGAAGCTGATCTAAAAGACAAGTTTTTGGATCCCCATATTTTGAGTTGACGTTTTTATTGGTACCAATTTCATGTAGATTAAATTTTTTGCTCGCTTTCTATTCTGATTTTTGGGAGGCAGCATGAACAAAGACCAGCAATTCAGGAATTTTTTTTTTAATGCTGCTCTGCATGTGGTAAAATTCATTAGGCAGCTTTATTGTTTGGGTCAGTAGGATTACAGTGATACCACTTTGATAGTTTTTATTGTCAAAACATAAAAAAATTATATTTTATAGAAAAAATAATTTTTGCATCGCTTTATTCTGAGAGCTATATAATTTTTTACACAGGGGAAACAAACAGGGGAATACACTTAACTCCAAGATGACACATGAGAACGCACGGCAGAAATCCACGAAGGAACGCAAAGGTAATTTTAGTCGACTACTAAAATCCCAGGCCTGAATTGTCACGGGGTTACCGCGACAGTGTGGAGCCAGAAGGCCACAGCATCGGATGGCTCCTACTCCAGCTCCAAGAAGAAGCACTTCTCCGTCATTTTTTTTATTTTCTTCTAGAGGAAAGGGGTTAAACGGCCATGTTGGAAATCCCTGTGTTCACAGCTGAGCTCGGTTAGCCACTCCTTTTCCCTTTATAATCTGGGCTCTGATACTAATCCTTGTCAGAGCTAGCTCTTGCTGCATGGCTAATGGAGGGAGAGGAGTTTTTATGAGGAGAGTTGGAGGAGTAATCAGTGACCGTTGTTTGGTTTGCATGCGTGATTATCCCTTAACCTTCTCTACTTTGGTTTACTCCCTTACCTTCACACCCTGATGCATTCCTCTGTTATATGTGAGTGAATATTTTGTGTGCCTGGAGTTTTTCTGTTTACCCTTGTCTGTGTTGCCCTGTTCGTCGGGTTAGTGTACTACAGTGCACAGTAGCGCCCCTCTTTCCCGGGTGGGGAGGATGAACAGATGGAGGGCTTATTCAGGAGGTAGGGCGAGGGTGGAGGCCCTGGCATCTTCACCTTTAGAAGTATCCCGGGGAGTAGGGCGAGCTAGGGCGCCCCCTAGCGTTAGGGACAGGGAAGGTGCCGGATCTTTCGACATCTGTGTAGTGACATTAGCTCTGACCGCAACCATTTCTTCTGATCCTTGATGGATCCTATCACTGCCCTGATGAGACAATTACAGCAGCTCAGTCTGGAGGTGGCGGATTTACGCACGGTGGTCTTGCAGTCCCCTAATATGTCTGGTGTGGAAGGCGAGTCTCTCAAGCCATAATGGAGCCCAAGGTTGTGTTGCCTGACTGGTTCTCTGAGGGGCGGGACAAGTTTGTTGTCTTCAGAGAGGCCTGTAAACTGTACTTCAGGCTATGTCCAGTTTCCTCGGGTACAGAGGAGCAACGTGTGGGGATAGTGATCTCGCTTCTTCAGGGGGCTCCCCAAGCATGGGTATTTTCTCTCCCGTCTGACTCACAATCGCTTCAGACGGTGGAGGTTTTTATTCGGGCACTGGGCCTTATATATGCTGACCTCAATCGCATCTCCTTAGCCGAGTCCGCATTGCGTCAACTTCGGTAGGGAGACCGGCTGGCAGAGGAATATTGCTCTGAGGTCAGGAGATGGGCCACGGATACTAAGTGGAATGACCCCGCACTCCGTAGTCAGTTCTGTGAGGGGCTTATGGTGAGGGACGCTTTGGTTCTGTATGAGACTCCAGACTCCCTTGAGACAGCCGTGTCTCTGGTGATTCGGGTTGATCGCTGTCTTCGCCAGAGACATAAGGAGTCACCTCCGTGTGTGGGGGGTCCGGAGTCAAGGGAGGTCAGCCTGGAGCCACCTGTGGAACCCATGCAGGTGGGTGTGGCATCGTCCTCTGGTAAATTGCTGGTCGTCCGGCGTACGGGGGAGTGTGTTTCTTTTGTGGGAGAAAGGGCCATTTCATAGGTATGTGTCCTTTCCGACCCCATAATAAACAACCGCCGGAAAACTAGATGGCCCGGGTTGCGGGGGGGTTAGCAAACCAGGTGTACTAATCACCTCTGTGGGTGACACAGTTTTTTCTACCAGCTGTAGTTTTTGTGTAGGTGTCGGCCTTTCTGAACATTGGGGCGGGGTTTAATTTGATAGACTCTAAGTTTGTCCAGGCCCAAGGCCTCAGTCCACATACTCTGTCCAGACCCATACCCCTCATTGCCATCGACTCCACCCCCCTGAGTCAGGGGCACATTACTCAAGTTGTCCATGATTTGCGGCTTCAGGTGGGGGCCATGCACGCTGAGGTGTTAGACTGTTATGTGCTAGAGGATCACCCGTGGTACACGGTCTTCCTTGGCTCGCTCTGCACAATCCAGTGCTAGGTTGGCAGACTCAGGAGGTAGTTAAGTGGAGTTAAGTGGAGTGGGTATTGCCAAGGACACTGCTTGAGTACCCCGTTGGCTAGGGTGGATACCCGGTCTGTGCCTAGTTACCTGTCGGATTGTGGGGATGTGTTCTCGGAGCAGGAGTGCCAAGAACTCCCTCCCCATCGTCCCTATGATTGCGCCATAAATCTCGTGCCTGGGGCTAAGCTGCCCAAGAGCAGACTCTATAATATATATGGTCTGGAGAAATAGGCCATGAAGGATTACATCACGGAAAGCCTGGCTAAGGGTCATATCAGACCATCCTCTTTCCCCGTTGCCGCTGGGTTTTTCTTTGGGGGGTTACGTCCATGCCTGGATTTCCGTGAACTCAATGTGATCACTATTCGTGATCCTTATTCACTTTTGCTCATTCCAGACCTCTTTAATCAAATTGTAGGGGCTAAATGGTTCTCTAAGATGGATCTCAGGGGGGCGTATAATCTTATACGTATTAAAAAGGGAGATGAGTGGAAGACCGCGTTCAATACGCCTGAAGGACACAATGAGAATTTAGTGATGCCTTTTGGGTTGACGAACACGCCAGCCGCCTTTCAACACTTTATAATTGACATCTTTAAACATCTGGCAGATTCGTGGTTATCAACCTTGATGACATACTAATTTATTCTTCTGACCTTGAGTCACACCAGGTACACGTCAGGCAGGTATTTCATATACTTCGAGACAATAAATTAAATGTTAAACCTGAGAAGTGTATGTTCTCGGTTGAAGAGATCCCTTTCCTAGGACACGTGTTGTCCTCCACCGGTTTTCGCATGGATCCAGTGAAAGTTCGGGCGGTATTGGATTGGGATCATCCGGTGGATTTGAAGGCGTAACAAAGGTTTTTAGGTTTCGCCAACTACTACCGTAAGTTCATAAAAAAACTTTTCGGTAGTAGTCAAATGTTACACGCACGCCGCTAGGTTCAGATAGGGCGAGACAGGTTTTATGAATTCTTTGGAATCCTGGGGGGAACTGTTACTCAGGGCAACCATAGGCTGCAGCTTCTCTCAGGCACACGATAGATTCAGTTGCTGACCAGACACATCTGACAAGTCTTTTTCAACAGTTTAACAGTGGAATTTAATCTGAAGCACAGCCAGTGCAATACAGGGATATTACAGCAACAATCTTCATTACGATACAGTCTGAGTTTCTTGAGCAACCGGCTCCAGTAACAATACAGTAGTTTCTTCACAAGGCGCAGTATTACAATCTCTTCAGTAGCATAATTCAGCATAGATTAGATCTCTTAGCAGCACTCCTGTATGCATACACAATCACAGGCTTTTCCTTCACAAGGACACAATAATACACAGCATTCTTTATCCTGCATGGAGATGGAGGGAGGGAGGGTTTAATGAGGGAAATTGTTACGGATCCGGGTGGTGGAACCTCTGTGCTGTGGTGCAAGGAGGGACCAGAGGGGCGTAACTAGGTATCAACTTGGACTGACCAAGGTCACACGGCGGCTCAATCGACTCCGTTAACCAGGGAAGGACCGAGCAGAGGGACCAGGTGCTACTCTGGACCAGTCTTTGTAGGAGAGCAGGTGACTCCCACGGGTCAGAAGGCAGAGACTGACCGGCACTCTTGATGAGCAAGGCAGGCTGACGGGTGATCCGGGTAGACGGACTGGCAGACAACACAGGAAACTGGCAGGAGCCTCCAGGTAGGCAGGCTGGTAGGCACGGCAGGTAACTGGTACGTTCTCCGGGTAGGCAGGCACGCCTGGCCCATAGACAGACTGGCGGGTTTGGTCCGTAGGCAGACCGTCGGGCTGGAGAGTGTACTTGGCTGGCGGACTGGACTGGTAGTCAGGCTGGCGGACTGGACTGGTAGTCAGGCTGGCGGACTGGACTGGTAGTCAGGCTGGCGGGCTGGACTGGTAGTCAGGCTGGCGGGCTGGACTGGTAGTCAGACGAGCAGCGGAACCTGAGGGCTGATGCAGAGTTAGTACACTGAGCTACAACCTTGCACGGGCACCTCCATTTAGGAAGAGGTGCCTTTTATATAAGAAGTCCTCCGGCCATTGGCTGGGGACCCCTTAGGCCAGCAGCAGCAGGAGAGCTGGAAGACGCCGGGCCAGGAGCGCGGCGGTAAGGGGGACAGCGTCTCTGCCAGTCAGGGGGCAGAGACGCTGATGCTACAGTACCCCCCTTTACGCCCCCTTGTATTTAGGCCTGAAAAAAAAATTTTAAGAAGAAGCGGGGCGTGGATGTTCTCCCTTGGTTCCCAAGTTCTCTCCTCTGGGCCAAACCCCTTCCAATCCACCAGAAAAAAGGTTTTTCCTCTTACCCTCTTGGTGGCCAGGTATGTTGTCTACCTCATAGACGTCCTCAGCGGAGACCGGAGCTGGGGAGGTACCTGGATCATCGGAAAAACAATTAAAAACAACAGGTTTGAGGAGTGATACATGGAAGGAGTTGGGAATCCGTAAGGTGGCCGGGAGTTTTAACTTGTAGGCCACAGGATTGATTTGCTTGAGGACTTCAAAAGGAACGATGAACCGTGGACCCAACTTATAGGAGGGTATTTTGAGAAGAACATGTTTGGAGTGGAGTCAAACCTTGTCTCCCGGACGGAATTGAGGTGGGTCCAGACATCTCTTGTCGGCATGTCTCTTCATCCGCTCGGAGAATTGAAGAAGTGCAGATCTAGTGTCCTAATGGTGGAAAATTCGCTGACCAGAGACTCCTCGGCAGGATTGTCCACTGAAGTGGAGACGGGAAACGTAATCCGGGGATGTTGACCGTAGACCACAAAGAACGGGGATTTGGAAGAAGATTCGCTCTCATGGTTGTTATAGGAGAACTCGGCCCATGGTAGGAGCTCTACCCAATCGGTATGGTGAGCGTTGACGAAGTGCCGGAGGAAGCTGGTGAGGATCTGGTTTATACATTCCACTTGGCCATTGGACTGAGGATGATAAACAGAGGAGAAATCCAGGGAGACATCCAGCAGCTTACACGAAGCTCTCCAGAAGCGCGAAATAAACTGGACCCCTCGATCAGACACAATGTGGAGGGGTAGGCCGTGGAGACGAAAGATGTGATGGATGAAGTCCTTAGCCAGCACAGATGCAGACGGGAGACCAGGCAGAGGGATAAAGTGGGCCATTTTAGAAAAGAGGTCAGCAACCACCCAAATGACGACAGTACAACCGGCAGAAACAGGGAGATCAGTAATAAAGTCCATAGCAATGTGTTGCCACGGGGCAGCAGGTACGGGAAGAGGCAGGAGACGGCCGGCTGGAAGATGTCTGGGAACCTTGTTGCGGGCACAGGATGAACAGGCCCTGATGAAGTCTACAACATCCTTATGTAGGGAAGGCCACCAGTAATGCTGTGTAATGATCAGGAAGGTCTTCCTCTGGCCAGCATGGCCGGCTAGTTTAGATGAATGACCCCAGTGAAGAACCTTCTTACGATCCGGAACCGCTACAAACGTCTTACCGGGTGGGAGACGAGACAGGTCCAAGGGAGCCACATTCATCGCTTTGGAGGGATCGATGATATCCATAGGCTACTCCTCTTGATCGGAAGACAGGAAGGATCGAGACAAAGCGTCGGCTTTATCGTTCTTGTCCGCACGGCGGTAATGTACGGTAAAGTTGAAACGGGCGAAGAACAAAGACCACCGGGCCTGACGCGGATGGAGTCTTTGGGCATCTTGTAGATATGCCAGATTTTTGTGGTCAGTGTAGATGACCACCGGGTGCAGAGCCCCCTCTAGCAGGTAATGCCACTCCTCCAGCGCCAATTTTATGGCTAGCAGCTCTTGGTCTCCTATGGAATAGTTGCGCTCAGACGAGGAGAAAAGCTTGGAGAAGAAGCCGCAGGTTACCATTCTCCCGGACGGAGATTTCTTGGTGAGCACCGCTCCAGCTCCGGAAGAGGAAGCATCAGCCTCCAGAAAGAACTGTTTGTTGCAATCCGGACGGTGCAGCACCGGGTTTGAAGAGAAGGCTTGTTTTAAGGAGAGGAAGGCCATTTCCGCTTCAGACGTCCATTCCTTAGGATTAGATCCCTTACGGGTGAGTGCAGAGATGGGTGCAGTCCGGGAAGAGAAATGTGGGATGAAGAGGCGGTAATGGTTAGCAAAGCCCAGGAATTGATAAATCGCCTTCGACCCCTCCGGTCGGGGCCACTTTAAGACGCAGAGACCTTCTCGGGGTCCATCCGTAGACCAGTCTTAGAGATAATATAGCCCAGGAACGGAAGAGAGGTTTGCTCGAAGAGGCATTTCTCGAATTTTGCGTATAGGTGATTCTGCCTGAGCCTAAGCAGGATCTGAAGAACATCTCTCCGGTGTGTGGGTAGATCCGGAGAGAAGACCAAGATGTCGTCCAGGTACACCACCACACATGAATATAAGAGGTCACGGAAGATGCCGTTAACTAGTTCTTGGAAGATGGCTGGAGCATTACAGAGGCCGAAGGGCATCACACGGTATTCATAGTGGCCGTCCCGGGTATTGAATGCCGTCTTCCACTCGTCTCCTTGGCAGATCCGGACCAAGTTATACTCCCCACGAAGATCGAGCTTGGTGAAGATCTTCGCGCCTTTAAGGCGGTCGAACAGCTCTGAGATGAGTGGCAGGGGGTATTTATTTTTGATAGTAATCTGGTTGAGTCCCCTATAATTGATACAGGGGCGTAGTGAACCGTCTTTCTTTTTTACGAAGAAGAATCCAGCTCCAGCCGGGGAGGTAGATTTCTGGATGAATCCCCTAGCCAGATTTTCTTCGATGTACTCCGACATGGCCCAGGTTTTGGCCAGCGGCAAGGGGTAGATACGCCCATGGGGTGGAGTGGCACCGGGTACCAGGTCGATAGGGCAATCATATGGCCTATGAGGTGGCAGTGTCTCTGCTTCCTTCTTGTCGAAGACATCTGCATAGGACCAGTAAGGTGCCGGTAGACCAGGTAAATTAGCCAGAGTAGACGGAGGTCGAGCCGGGCGAACTGGAACCAGGCAGGTCTCATGGCAATCCTGCCCCCAACGGAGCACCTCACCGGATTGCCAATTCAGAACGGGTTCATGTCTCTGTAGCCAGGGTAGACCTAGCAAAAGGGAGTGAGAGAGTCTGGATAGCACATGGAAGGAGATCCTCTCCGAGTGCAGCATTCACACCTGAAGGGTTGCAGGCTCTGTGACGAGCAAGATGGTCACCGGAAGTCTTCCATCCACGGAAGCGACTGCCAATGGTTCAGCCAGAGGTTTGGTGGGAATCTGATACTTCTCTACAAGGGAATGAGAAATGAGATTCACAGCGGCTCCAGAATCCAGGTGGGCAGTTTCAAAGAAGCGGTTCTCTCCACAGGAAATAGAAACGGATAGAGTCAAGAACGGAGAGGATTTACTCTTACCTAGGATGACCTCTTCGAGCGGTCCTAGACACTGGAGTTTCCCGGCTTCACCGGACAGGAAAGGATCAGATGCTCCTTACTACTACTTGGCGAGACTTGACCATCTTGGTCTGGTCGATCTGCATGGGTTCGGGCGAGCGTGCCCGGGGAGTTGCTGATTGGGAGGCCAGTTTCTGGAAAACAGGAGCAAGACGAGGAAATCTTCTCTCCCGGGTAGTCTACTTAGCTCGTTCCAGGAAACGAATGTCAATCCGGGTAGCTAGTGACACCAGGTCATCCAGGGTGGTAGGAATGTCCCGGCCGGCTAGCACGTCCTTGATCCGTCCTGAAAGACCCTCCCAGAAGGTGGACACCAGGGCCTCGTTGTTCCAGGCAAGCTCAGAAGCGAGGGTACGGAACTGTATGGCATACTGGCCCATGGTGAGACTCCCTTGGCGGAGACGGAGCAATGAGGCAGTAGAAGTCCTTCATCCGGGCTCATTCCGGAAGGCAGAGAGAAAAGCTGGAAGATAGGACACCAGGGGATCCCTTCACTCTCATGGAGGGTTTAGCCATGCCAATGCTTCCCCGGTGAGGTGAGACATGATGAACGCCACCTTGGCCCGGTTGGAGGGAATCTGATGTGCCAGAAGTTCAAAGTGCAGCGTACACTGGTTCAGAAAACCCCAACATAAGACGGGGTCACCTCCAAAACGAGGAGGCGCAGAGAACCGGGGTCCAGAGCTGGATGCCGTGGCACTGGTAGGCAGAGGCGCCTCCGGAGTGGGTGTCGCTCGGCTCAAGGTGGACACAGGTGGGACGGACAGCGTGTCCAGGCGAGAGTTGACAGACTGCAGGTAGGTCAGGGTGGTTTCCTGTCGGGATCTCTGACGAGAAACCTCCTGGTACAGATCAGCAAGCAAAGGAGCCTGGGGGCCACCAGGTTCCATGGCCCGTGTAAACTGTTACGGATCCGGGTGGTGGAACCTCTGTGCAGCGATGCAAAGAGGGACCAGAGGGGCGTAACTAGGTATCAACTTGGACTGACCAAGGTCACACGGCGGCTCAATCGACTCCGTGAACCAGGGAAGGACCGAGCAGAGATACCAGGTGCTACTCTGGACCAGTCCTTGTATGAGAGCAGGTGACTCCCACAGGTCAGAAGGCAGGGACTGACCGGTACAGCAGATGAGCAAGGCAGGCAGGCTAACGGGTGATCCAGGTAGACGGACTGGCAGACAACACGGGAAACTGGCAGGAGCCTCCAGGTAGGCAGGCTGGTAGGCACGGCAGGTAACTGGTACGTTCTCCGGGTAGGCAGGCAAGCCTGGTCCATAGACAGACTGGCGGGTTTGGTCCGTAGGCAGACCGTCGGGCTGGAGAGTGTACTTGGCTGGTAGACTGGACTGGTAGTCAGGCTGGCGGACTGGACTGGTAGTCAGGCTGGCGGGCTGGACTGGTAGTCAGACTAGCAGCGGGACCTGAGGGCTGAAGCAGAGTTAGTACACTGAGCTACAACCTTGCACGGGCACCTCCATTTTGGAGGAGGTGCCTTTTATATGGGATTTTATATGGGAAGTCCTCCGGCCATTGGCCGGGGACTCCTTAGGACAGCGCATGCGGTCCCTTTAAGAGGGAGGGAGCGCGCGCGCCCTAAGCACAGTTCCCGGGAAGCTGCGCGCCAGCAGCAGCAGGAGAGCCGGAAGACGCCGGGCCAGGAGCGTGGCGGTAAGGGAAGCGGCGTCTCTGCCTGTCAGGGGGCAGAGACGCCGATGCTACAGAAATGATCCCTAGTGACACATTTCCTTCCTGTCCTTATCTTCTTGCCCGATAGTACTCTGCACTGTTAGTTCAGGGAGTTTATCTGACCTGTGTTTAGTTTCTCTCCTGATCTGAATCCTGTTCAGTTGCCTTCTGTCGGATACAGATAACACACTACCTTTCTCTTCGGCTTCAGCCAGACTACAATAACAAGTTCCCCACAATCCCCCTGGGGCTTTGCTAAAACACTCCCTGTCTCCTCTGACTATGTTAACCCCTCTAGTTGCTGGATGCTTCTGAAGCACAACACTTCCTGTCTCCTGTGCTTGTGTTATTCGTTATTTGGAATAGTTGCTGGATGCTTTTGAAGCAACAGCACTACTTCTGTATGTCACACTCTACCCTCCTTTTTGAATGTCGTCCTTGACATTCGTCTTAATTGGTCAATCTGACCAATTCTGAGACAGTGGTGAAAGTTGAGTAACTTTATATACAAATTGGCATTGTCAAATTGGCATAACATTTATAAACATTTATAACAACCTATTCTACAACCTTTTTTCTTGTAGCACTCCTGTAAGAAATAAACAAGTAACACAATTAACACAATCAGCGTCTCTTCAGCTGAAGCTTTTCATACGTCTTCAACCATCTCTCTCTCTCTCACTAGGCCTTAACAGTTCTTTGTTTCTACAAAGTATTTTAAGTAAAATCAAAGCATGAAAACAAGTCTTTCCACCAGGCAACATCTTCCATACTGCCTCTCGGTGGTGAATACCACTCCAGTGGACTTACCTGGTCCGTAGACAGAGATACCTGTTTCCAGTCAACAGTCCTTGGCACTTGACTTGGTTCACCAAGTGTCTCATACGTCACCATCACGGGCCTCCTCACTTCTCGAGTCGACATCCTCCTGGTGGGTTGTTCCTCAGACACCATGGGTTCTTCGGTCACAGGAGTTTCTTCCGCTGCACTCAATTTCCGTGCTTCTGGAACTGCCTCTGTAAGTTCCTGTACTTCTCCGGAATCGCCTGGTTCAACGCGGTCTGGTAATTCCGCTTCTCCTGAGCATCGATCGGTCTCTCCAGTGACCGGTGTTCGATCATCAGATCTGAATTGGACTTCATCTGTACTCCTTGGTACAAACTCTGGAGCCTCGCTACTTAGTTCACTCTCCTGAGGATGGTACATCCCTCTCCTTGTCGATCCGAGAAATACAACGGTGTGCTTTTCTTCATCGGAACTTTCAAGGTCACTATCCACCTCCGGAGCTTCAATCTGTGGTGGTCTCTTAGTCGATCTCGGTTGATGTCGGTCTGCTTCTGGGAAGTCTTGTTGGGGTGGGAGATAATCAAAGGGTAGTAATAAATTCCGATGGACTACTATTCTGGTTTTCTTGTCCCCTCTTTCCAATTGGATTTCATACACTGGACTGTCATCGGCTTTCCACTTTACGACCACATACACATTGTCTTCCCAGTACAAATTAAGTTTTCCTGGACCACCTTTCTCACCTACGTTCTTGACTAGCACCCGGCTTCCCGGTGCCAATTCTGCTCCATAACATTTTCGATCATAGTACTCCTTACTCTTGCTCTGTCCTTGCGTAACCACTTAGGACGCTATGTTGTATGCCTCTGCCATCCGTTCCTTCCATTTCCGAACGTACTCCGGTTACGTTCTGTACGTCTCTGGCACCGGAGTATCGAACATGATAGGAAGAAGGGTGAGTAACCCGTTACATCGCTCTTTGTACAGTTATAGGCATGTACCACTTTTGACAGAGAACTCTTCCAGTCTTTTTTCTCATCAGCTGTTAAAGTGCGCAACATTGACAATAATGTCCGGTTAAAATGTTCCACTTGTCCATTACCCTCTGGGTGATAGAGCATTGTGTGGGATCTCTGAATTATACAGTACTTTCCTATCTTGGCAAAGAGCTAGTTCTAAAATTCTCTTCCTTGGTCATGGTGTAACCTCGTAGGGAACCCAAACCTCAAAGCAAAATCATTAAAGATCTTCTCTGCCACTGTTCAATCAGCTTTATTGGTGGTGGCATATGCTTGGGCAAATCGAGTAAAATGGTCCTCACCACCAATATGTATTCGTAACCACCCTTGCACGCAGAGTCGGTCTGGGGTGGCTAGGGCCCACCAGGGGAACTGACTCTAGGGGCCCACACTACAGCCCACCATAAACGGTTTTATTACTTGTTATGCTTTTCTATAATGTACTATAATTACATGATTGGCCGCGCTGTGGAGCACCAAGCGGCAGGACTTTATTCGAACAGTCATTCCGTACTGCCAGAGTCCCTTTAATGGTAACTTGTCACCTTGAAAAATGCTATTTATCTGCAGATATAGGGGTAATCTGCAAGTAAATAGGGTTTAAAGCCTGGTTAGACGGCTTATTTGAAAAGCGTTGGCTACACTGAGAAAATTACATTTTATTCTCCCTGCCGCCACTCGCTTCCTGTTATTGGGTCGGTGCAAGGAGGGAGACATTACAGTCACCGCGAACTACAAAGTGAGGGTGCTGCAATAACGTCCGGCACCTTGATTGTGACATCTTCTATGGAGCCCAACCTCAGGCTGAGCTTCTTTGAATGACTAACATGGCAGCAACACCTGGCAACTAGTGCTGAGTGAATGTGGTCGGATAAGGTGTGATCCCAGCATGCTCAGGTGTTATCTGAGTATCTTGTAGTGCTCTGCTAATATGCTCGAGTCCCCGGGCTAGCATGTTTTGTGGCAGTAGACAGATGCAACACATGCAGGAATTGCCTGTTTGTTAGGTAATCCCTGCATGTGTTGCTTCTGTCTACCGCCGCAAAACATGCTACCCCGGGGACTCAAGCATATTAGCAGAGCACTACAAGATACTCAGATAACACCTGAGCATGCTGGGATCACATCTTATCCGACCACACTCACTCAGCACTAGTTGCCAGGTACGGCTGCCATGTTAGTCATTCAATGAAGCTCAGCCCGAGGTTGGGCTCCATGGAAGTGTCACAATTAAGGTGCCGGACGTTATTGCAGCACTTTGTAGCTCGCAGTGACTGTAATGTCTCTTATCCGACCAACCTCACTCAGCACTACTGGCAACCCATCAGCAACCTGCAACTGCATCACAGGGGGCTGAAGGGAACAGGTGACTGCATGCACCCGCCATTGTGCTATCTAAATGCCGCTGTCAGTGATTCACAAAGGCACTTAAATACTCAAAACAGCAGCAAACAAGGCGAGCTCTGATCACTGCTGTTACATGCAGACGCTGGCTATGTAACACAGCCGACATCTGCCCCGTATGGAGCAGGCTCAGCTCCTGAACCCGCTTCATACAAGCACATCCCAATGGTGACAGTTGTGTCAGGGTTAGCAAATTTCACTTGTCTGTTCCTAAATGTGGAAAGACAAATGGAATTCCCTAACACATGTGAGTGAGTCCTAACAGATTTAGTAAAGGTGCCTCAAGCATATGAATGTTATTACACACCACAATGCACAGTTACATACACGCATCTTACAAAAATACATATTATTCCAGATACGCAGACGCGCACAAACACACAGACGCGCACAAACACATCAGTACACGAATACATCATCTGAACCACCATCAATTGTACTGTCAGGTCAGACCCATATATCTTTGTATCGCATAAACCTGCAACTCCCAGTATGTAATTAACAATAGAGATACTGGGAGTTATCAGTCATCATCAGACTGCGGACCATACAGGAACCACAGTACTGATGAGACGCAGGCAGGATCACAAATGAACATTTACATCCAGGTATCTTACCCGAGACGTCTTCTCTGATTAGAGTCGTTCTCTCTCTTTTCGTCTCCCTCTTGTCCAGTCTCCATGATGACTTTTCTCATCCACAGCTCGTCTCTGCAGACTTCCATCTTCTCCGGTCTTCTGCAGCACATCCCGACACGATGCCCTTAAAGATAGCAGTGTCATTATAATGCTCCCGAATAAAAATATCTACACTGAGCCCCTGAATAAACCTAACTCTTACAATGCTCCCTGCACAAAACATGACATACACTCTACCCCTCTTATGGTACCTGCTCTCCACACTGTCCTCTCCTTACCATACTGGGCCCCCTCTTCACACTGTCCTCTCACACTGTGTCCCCCCTATACTGCCCAGTCTCTATACCGTGCCCCTTCATCACACTCCTCAGCATACTGTTCCCTCCTTTCTGTGCCCTCACACTGTTTCCCCTATACTGCCGCATCTCTATACCTTCCCCCTCACTACCTAGTCTCTGTGCTGTGTCACCTCACACTTTTCTCCCTCCATACTGTCTCCTCACACTATTTCCCCACTCTCCATACTGTTTCCTTATACACCCCCCTTCCCCATTCTGTTCCTGCACTCATTCCCACCCCTCCTCTAGTTAACCATACCGTTTCTTCACACATCTCCCCATTCTGTCTCCTAAAATTTCTCTCCCCAAATATAATAAATCTTCGGAAGACCACACAGACATGCAGAAGCGTGCTTACACACACGAAAACAAGTGCACACAGACACATACTAAGGGCTCTTTCACACGTCAGTACGTGCGCTGACAGTTTCCACACGTACCAGAGACACTGGTACATGTAGACCCATTCAAATGAATGTGCACACGTCAGTGTGTTTCCACTTTCCACAGACCATGTGGTGTCCGTGGGCAAAACACGCTGATATGTCTGTTTTTTACCTGCTGCACAGGCCGCAAAACGTCCCGCACACTGATGTCAGTTAGTGCTCTTCCCAAGCACCGGGTGCTGAGCGCTGCCCTCATCATAGATCCCTGCTGGCGCTGCGATCAGCAGCAGCAGGGTCAATGATGAGAGTAGTAGTCTACTCCCGCCGTGTCCAACTGTAAAAATAGGAATAAAATTTAAAAAATCCTTATACTCACCTCCCTAAGTGTCACCCGCTGTAATCCGTGCGAGCGCTCACGCCGAGGAGAATGACTCCTGCAGCGAGTGGACCCCGGAGCTGCGCTCAACAAGCGGTGCCCTGTCAATCACTGAGCGCAGCTCCGAGGACCGCTCGCTGCAGAAGTCATTCTCCTCGGCGTGAGCGCTCGCACAGATTACAGCGGGTGACACTTAGGAGAGGTGAGTATAAGGATTTTTTTATTTTATTCCTATTTTTACAGTTGGACATGGCGGGAGTAGACTACTAGTCTCATCATTGACCCTGCTGCTGATCGCAGCGCCGGCAGGGATCCATGATGAGGGCAGCGCTCAGCACCCGACTCTTGGGAACAGCGCTAACTGTACACTGATTCCCAAGCACCGGTACGTGTCACATGGATGACACATATCTCCAGTCCCGTAAATATCAGGACATGTGAAAGAGCCCTAATATAAACACACAGATACACATATTCACAGAAATGGGGACACATATACACGCAGGCAAGCACACCCAGAAATGCACACGCAGTCATGCACAGACACACTCAGACAATCACACACAAAAATGCAGACACGCAGGGAAGCACGCACAAACGTGTGAAGACGCAATACACGTAGACATGCAGGCACTCAAATACATACACATGCAGACATATACACCACACACGCAGGCATATACACACACACAGGCATATATACACACACACAGGCATGCACACACACACACAGGCATATATATACACACACAGGCATATACACATACACAGGCATAGATACGCACACACACAGGCATATACACACACACACAGGCATATACACATACACACAGGCATATACAAACACACACAGGCATATACACATACACAGGCACACACACAGGCATATACACATACACACAGACATATACACATACACACAGGCATATACACATACACACAGGCATATACACACACACAGGCATAAACACATACACAGGCACATACACATACACACAGACTCACACACACAGGCAGCATATACATAAAAATTCATACAAACACACACAAATATTACACTACCTGTACAGTACAGAAGGCGGGAGACTGCAGTGCAGGGCGCGCTGTGAAGTCACCTTCAGCAGACGTGCGGCCCTGTCTGCTAAGTGTGACACTGCAGTGCAGCCCCTGCTCTGCTCTTCGGCTCTCCTGCTCCCAGGCCCCTCCCGCTACAGTCCTGGGCATC
The DNA here is from genome assembly GCF_046119375.1 of Phyllobates terribilis. Taxonomy (NCBI): domain Eukaryota; kingdom Metazoa; phylum Chordata; class Amphibia; order Anura; family Dendrobatidae; genus Phyllobates; species Phyllobates terribilis. The sequence continues at coordinate 51,468,942 of NW_027362770.1, read as the reverse complement.
GCGGCGGCGGTGAGAGTGCATGCGCGCGCCCTTAAAGGGCCCGCGACCACTTTTTTTTTCCTTTTTTTTTTTTTTAATTCTCCTCTGTCTTCTCTGCAGAGATTTCCCGGCACCCTGCCAGGCCTGTCCGAGCCTGGTGCAGGGGTTGATGGCACAGCAAGAAGCACAGAGACAAGGAAGTGCAGTTGCAGGGTCTTTACTGGTGGTGATTAGATAAGCCTGGACTAGGGTACTGGCTAGAAGTGGAAGTCCGGGCAGCCTGGAAGCAAGTAAAGAATCCTCCTTGCCAGGTGAAGTTGGAGGCCTTCCCTTTCCACTAAACTCTTTGGCCCTGCTGATTGTAGCTGTGTGGTGACCCTCGTCCCTGAGTGTAACGTTTCTGTGCTCACCCGTATGGCAGGCAGCTCAGGCCTTGCTGATGCATCGCTCCCTCGTGGTGGTGCTGGACCCTGCGGTGCTGCTGAGCCTCCGGGCGTCAGATGGGGCCAGGAGACCTGCAATCTCCTGCCCTCCGGTCTCTGCGGCTGGGCCTTCAGTGCCCCACAGCCTCGGACTCCAGTGTCCGGTTCTTCTGTGCGGTACGTCTGGGGTGAGCTGCCGCGCAGCTCCAGTCCCAGCTGCTCTCTCCTCGACGTCCTCACTTCAACTCCTCACACTAAGACTGACTAACCCCGTCCCCAGATCCCAGTTACTATGGGGAGGAGCTCCCCTTGCTGGTCTGGAGCCAGGAAAGTGTTGCATGTTTAGTATACCTGACTAGGGGATCCCTGCTTGCTTCCAGGCATGGCATTACCTCTTTTGAGGGAGGCAATGCCACTGTGGCAACTGGACCCCTGGGGTGCCACACATCTCTAGGTGAAGTCCTTCATCTTTGCTTTTCTCCTTCATCCAGCACAGACCAACATCACTTCTTCCAGCCAGGACTCGTCTCTGCATAAAATAACACACAGCTATCTAGAGCACATACCCCAACTTCTACATTACACAGCTGAATACAGACGTGCACCCACCATTAATATATAATTAGTTATTATGCAACCCACCATTCCAAATATAAATTGTAATCCATCTCTGCTCCCCCACTAACTGTAAATAGCCACTTCCCCACCTAATAAATATATATATTAATTAGAACCTGTACTCTTTCCCCCAATTTATTACCAGTCACACTCCGTCACCCTCAACGCCCCCCATTCTTTACCTCCTGCTCCTCCTATTCATTATATTTATATGCATCCTCTGCCCCAATTCATTATGTCATGTCCACGCTCTCCCCACCTCCACCCTCTATTCATCATCATTTACTCTCCTCCACTCTCAATTCCCCATGTGCTCTTCCCACTCTCCCTCCACTCTCAATTCCCCATGTGCTCTTCCCACTCTCCCTCCACTCCCAATTCCCCATGTGCTCTTCCCACTCTCCCTCCATTCCAAATTCCCCATGTGCTCTTCCCACCCTCCCTCCACTCCAAATTCCCCATGTCCTCTTCCCACCCTCACTCCACTCCCAATTCCCCATGTGCTCTTCCCACCCTCCCTCCACTCCCAATTCCCCATGTGCTCTTCCCACCCTCCACTCCCAATTCCCCATGTGCTCTTCCCACCCTCCACTCCCAGTTCCCCATGTGCTCTGTGTGTGTGTGTGTGGCTAGACTTCTGGTTTTTCAAGGTGCATAAAAGTTTGTTAGAAAAATTAACACTTCCTTATCTTAGATAAGGGCACAGTGAGGATAAAAGGGAAATCAGTCTTTGAATTGTGTGGATAAAATAAAAGCTTATTTAATGTTCATTCAAAAAGGGGATTACAAAAAATGGAAAGAAAATAGTTCATAGCACACAACAAAAGGAGTATCAGGTTAAAAGAGAATAGAAACAATTCTAAGTTCTTACGTATCCAGTTTTGGCAGTATGTGATGGTCCGTGGTGGAGACCTCAAGGTATGAGAGTCTACCCACCATACTGATGCCTCTCCTTATATGCCATCTTGCCTCATAGATATACATTGGAGACTATTTTTTACAGTTACACAACCCAATATGGCGTTTTGCTGATATGACAGTAACCTATAATAGAGTATGTATTTTCGACTGTGTACAATTACTTCATGTTGGCATATTTCAAACATATGGCTAAGGACTTTTCATCATTAGTTATCTCTAAATAACCCATGTTGACAACGAGTCCTATAGATTTGATGTACAGAACAGGTGTGTCTGCCAAGGTTCTCAGAATAACCTCTGTCACTCTGAAACTACTAAGCATGAGACTAAGCTTCTGAGAGCTTATATGTAATATTTTATATCATAAGAGATTAATATTTTACAGTCCCCCCTGATTATGATTTAAGAAATATCGTAATCAATCCTAAACTCATTTTCTCACCATTCGTATCACATTCATTCTTTATTCTGAACACCTTGTATTGACACCTGTACTGAACGTCATCTGAGTTCCCAAAAACTTCTAAATTAAAAAATAAAAATTTACTCAAAAAGTTAATTATTTCTTTTTAGCATTACTCTTAAAATATCATCCTCCTTTTTCATTTCTGTCTTTATCTTTTTATATATCTTCTTAATTTTATAGGTTATTAAAATCTGATAAAATATGCACAAAAATATCATAATAAATAATATTATTATTGGATTTGTTAATACTTTTCCTGCTACCATTTTCGCTGAAGACTGTGACCAACTAGTAACTGATTTTCCTAAATTTTTCCACCAAGATGAGCCTGACATACTTGTCCATTCATGTTCAATATCATTTAAACGACCTTGTTCATGTCTGAATACAATTTCAGCTTCTTTTAGCTGTTTTGTTAATAAATTTAACAAATCTTTGTCTTTCTTTATCTCATTTGTCCACATATCCCATGGGAAATTATTTATTTGAGACAAATTGAACTGTATCGGAAGGATTTTCAGATTTCTTGTCCCTATTGACGTAATGTTAATACTTCCTTCCTTCTTGGAGATAGTTTTTACATCTCCTTCTATACAATATAAGCCTATTGTCAGATTTTCAGCATGTACACAAGAGGAGAAGAATGCAGAAACAACTTCTTTTTCGGACATAACTTGGAAACAAATTTTGTTTGAACTTATTGGAGTCACCAAATCATGTAATGTCCGCACATTCTCAACCCTAGCGTGACATGAGGTATGATTATGGAAACACGAGTTATAAATGACTTTATCCTGTCCAGGTAGACACATTACCTTAGAAACAAAATGTAAGCATGAAGAAATGTCCAATTGTTCAGTGTTTGTACCATCAAATGCAAAATCTGTGTACTGTAATTGATAATATAGTAATTGTGTATTACTAACAGGAATGCCCAGAACAGTTATAGGAACCATGGTTTCTTCTCTTCCCGATATTGGGATTAGTGATGTTCCTATAGAAATTTTCTGTTCACATCCTAACCACTTATTTACCCACAAATCTGTATGATTTAACGCAAAATTATATTCTGCAAATTTCTCATTATTCCTAAAGGTGTAATTCCACTTTGCAATGCTTGTGCAATCATTTTCAGATTGGTGGAATATTCAATCTGAATTTCTAGACATGCTCTGGCCACTTGGGATTCCTGTTCACTTTTTACTAGAGCTAAAGTAGCATCTTGTAGATGTGACACTGAAGATCCCAACACAGCAGCCGTGTTCAAAACCATCTTTTCAAGGAGTTGATTCAAACTTTTCTGAATTTTTACTCCTTTACCTCCAACATACCCAATATTTTCCAAATCTGATTTAAGTGTATGAATGTCCATAGTATTAATTAAACTTCCCACTGTTCCTGATCCCCCCAAAATACCTTCTAATATCCCCCTCTTGCTTCTAACCTGTGTTGAAGTTCTTTTTCCAAACCATTGTTCTATTCCCATCTCCATGTTAACGAGATGTGATTTACACTGGGGATATTTGGAAGAGATTTTCCAGTTAGTCATATTGAAAGTCCATATCATGGTCATACATACTCCATCTCTTAATAGAGGTTTAGATTGGAATTGATTGATTTGGAAAGGAGTAGATGGTTGAAACCTTGTCTGCGTACATACATTATCTACTGCTGACCAAACATTTACATTTACATCTTTGCACTGTTTGTAATTATTTTTAGTTAAAACGCAACACTGGTAAAGTCCAGAATCCTTAGGAGATGGATTCTCTAGAGAAAAAACAAAATTCTTATCCAACCATCTCACATTCCCGTATTGACTTCTATGTATAACATTTGTTGGACCATTTGAAAAACTTCCCAAAAATAATTTGTTTCTGGTCCATGTTAACAAAGACTCGGGAGGTAACTCTAACCTTGTGTTGCATTTTAATAAAAGAGGAGCCATATTTTCTTGACTATGTACTGCTTGTGGTGCAACCCTTACTTCTGGAGTGATAGTATTTGTTACTGTAAAAACTACAGATACTTGTACGTGTACTGGCTCTCTGGTTATCTGGAAATTCCATGTTTTTACCCAATCCTCATCTCCTTCTGTAATAGAAAGTAATGAATGATCCAAAATTTTCCCAAAAAGTTATGATTTTAACACAATCTCTGTTTCGGATGTTCTAACTGTCCCTTTTGTGATCATATCATTAGTAATATCACCCGACCATACAGCTTTCTCTTCACCTCTTATCTCTATATTCCAGTATAGCACATCTGTAGGATTGCATTCCCATGTGCCTGTCTTATTATTATGTATATAATCTCCTTGTAACTGTGTAAATTTAGACTTCGGTCCTGTTGCAGCATGTAATATTATGTTAGTGTCGTGTATGAAGTGTAGTTCAATACAGCATTCTACACCATAACCCATGCAAATGTTTCCAGTAACATCTACTGAATCATCCGGTATGTCTTCATCTATTAGATTTTGTATACTTGATCCTCTTGGTTTTCGTGAATGTAAAGTTCCTTTGATATGTCCATTCACTTCACTAGTATCCGTTCCATGATAAAAAATGTCTTCTGCGTAGATCACAATTGAAATAGTACAACGTAGCAGAAATGTGGTTCCCATCAGGTAGTAGCTTTTCCTGGGAAACTTTTTCTTTTCTTGAAGGATTGGTATTGAATTCTTTCCATCAAGGACATGGTATTCTGTATTCCAGCTCTTATTGGAATCCATTTCTTCCTAAAAGAAATGCAGTATCATTATTTTGTAATTTACAATTTGCATTGATCAACATGTACCCACAATTTTTGTTGTCTGCGGGTATTTTTAACCATGCTAGATGCTGGTTGCACTAGGATCATAACTCGTCCCATGGTATCGATTATTTCAAAGGGACCTTCCCAGTTACTTTCCCAAGGTCCACTCTTCCTGAAAGTTTTTATCATGACTAGAGCCCCTTTTTTGAATTTCGATTCATATGGTGGCTCCATCCTCTGCATTCTTGATGCAGCATGTGGAAGAATGGTTTTCAAGTTTTCCTGCAACAATTGCAACCATTTGGACCTTGCAACAGCATCTTTTTGAGGTGTGGACAAAAATGGTTCATGTGGGAAAATCAAAGGCATTTTTCTTCCTGTCATTAGTTCAAAAGGAGTAAACTGAGTTGTGGAGGAAGTTGTTCCTCTAACACTCAACAGTACAAAAGGTACTGCATCCACCCAAGTATTACCTTTGTCCAATAACATTTTTGCAATTCTAGATTTTATTGTTCTATTCATCCTTTCCACAATACCAGCAGACTGTGGATGGTAAGGTACATGAAACTGTTGTTGTACCCCTAGAATAGTACAAACTGCTCGCATGATCTTTCCTGTGAAGTGACTTCCTCAATCAGAGGTGATCATTCTTGGGATCCCCCAAGTACAAAAGACATGATTAACTAATGCTCTAGCTGTAGACAAAGCATCATCTTTCCTGACAGGTAAAATTTCAACCAATTTAGAAAAAACATCTACTACAACCAATGCATACCTGAGACCATTTTTACCTGATGGTAATGGACCAATGTAGTCAATTTGTAATGTAGGCCATGGACCATCTGCAGGTGCGATTCGCAGTAGTGGCGGTTTCTGTCCTTTTGGTCTTGGATTAATTTGGGCACAAATGAGACATGATTGAACAATACTTTGTACAGTCTCTTCCATCTTTTCCCAGTAAAATTTCTCTCTGAGAATGCCTAACAATTTCTGTTGGCCCAAATGACCCAAGCTTTCATGATTGTATCTTGTAAACTCATCCTGTAGATGTTTTGGTACAACAGGACGCAAGTCCCCGTTTAAGTCATGACACAAAACCCCGTTTTCACAAACAAAGGGAGGTTTTGGATCAACTCGGGAAGCAACAAGGGTTGTATCTTTTTCTTGTTCTTCCGCAAAAGAAGGGATATGCGTGTCTGTTCTTTGAACTGCTGAAACCTCGAGAGGTTCAGGTTCAAACACTTCTTCTCCTGTCAGGGCTGCCTCTTTGGCTAACATATCTGCGGTTGCATTTCCGACAGATAATTCATCATCAGACTTTTTATCGGCAGGAACTTTGACAATAGCAAAACCATTAGGGGTTTTTGAAGCTATTTCAAAAATTGTTTTCAGTGTGTCACTATGTACAAGAGTCTTGTTAGAAGAATCTACATAGCCTCTTTTTTCCCAAACTGGCAGATAATCTGTCAGTGATCTCACAACATAGGAGCTATCACTGTAGATCACAATGGGACACTGATCGTCAGCCTCATTCAGCTGTAGCACCATTTTTACTGCTTCTAGCTCTGCCCTCTGAGCTGAAAAATGACTCGGTAACTTGTGCTTTACCACCTGTCCTCTTGTGGGATAAAAAATGGCATATCCTGTATAATAGTGCCCATCTGAATAGAATCGGGAACCATCTACAAAAACTGCTTCATCTGTTACCTCTGCCTTCCGTCTGAAAAGTGATGGACTTGGATCCTGAAAAGACTGGAGACAATCATGAGTTTGCCCTTCATATTGCATCAACTGAGGAAGAACATATTTGGCCTTATAATCTACCTCAATTTGATTGGGAGACAATGACAATAACCAATGGGCAAATCTCTGATGTGACACACCTGGGATATTTTTCTCAAAGAGAAGTTTTAGTGTAGAATGAGGAGTTTGCAGAATGATTTTGTTGAAACCAACAATGTGTTCAGTTGCTTTGACTGCAAAGTAGACGCCTACCTAATGTCTCGCACAAATTTCATAACCTCTTTCAACAGGTGAGAGAAGCTTAGAAAAATAGCCCAAAATTCTCCACTCTTCTGCCTGCAATTGTAACAGAACAGCCGACACCGCTGTCTCTGATGTGTGAACTTGTAGAGCAAATGGAGCTGAAGGATCTACTGTGGACAAAGCAGGTGCATTCTGTAAATTCATTTTCATTTGTTCAAATGAGGTTTGTTGTTCATCACCCCAGGGACCAAAATAATCAGTATTTTCACCTTTCAAAAGATCGTACAAAGGCCTTGCCTTTTCAGCAAAATTCTCAATGAAATCCCTAGAATAGTTTACAAGACCTAAAAAATGTCGCAAAGCCTTGTGTGTGTTTGGGATAGGAAGTGACGCGATTGCCTCTGTTCTCTCCTGCAACGGCTGTCTTTTTCCTGGACTCAGCAAAACTCCCAAAAATCTCACCTCGGTCTTCATCAATTTGACCTTTTTAGTGTTCAATTTCAACCCTGCGTCATACAACAGTTCAAATAATTCTGCCAAAAGAGAAACATGTGACTCCTTATCCTCAGTAGACAACAGAATATCATCCACATATTGCAGTATGCAATCAGGCCTAGAAAATCTGGATAATACCTTTGCCAATGCCTGATGAAAAACACTAGGTGACAAATGTGCTCCTTGCGGTAACCTGCAAAACAAATATTGCTCATCCAAGAAAGTAAATGCAAACTTGTACTGACAGCTCTTTTCAAGAGGTATACTGAAAAAAACGTTACTAATGTCTAGTACAGAGAAATATTTTGCCTTTGCATTGAGCCTTGCCATCATGTCATGAGTATCAGCAACGATGGGAGCTACGTTAGGAGTATGTTTATTAAACATCCGCAAATCCAATATCATTCGATATGTACCATCAGATTTCAATACACACCATAAAGGATTGTTACTTACAGAGTTAGCCTTACGTATGACACCTTGAGCTAGCAATTCCTGTATGATCTTAGACATAGAACCAATTGAATCTGGAGCAATTTATACTGACGCTGCGGAGGAGGATCACGTCCTTCTACATTCACAATTACATCCTTCATTGTACCCACTTCATTTCTGAACTGAGCCCAAAGAGAAGGAAAGCATTGTACAATTTCGGTCAGTATCTCATCACCACCAGTTTCAGGCCACAAATGATCTGATGACACAACATCATTCAAGCAAATACTTCCAACATGGCTATATTCACTAGGGTCAATGACTACAGGTTTGCGTCCATTAGAATCTTTCCAGATCACTTGATTCCCTAGATCAATTACCCATCCGAATCTCTGCATAAAATCTGTGCCAAGTATATTCTCAGAATCACGACAATGCCAAATGTCAATTCCTGTTTTGAAAGAACCTGGTATTTCCAACATAACATTAGAAACAAGCTTTGCTTTTGTTTTTCCTTTTCCGCTGAATCCTATGATATTACAACTTGGAGATTCTGGGTTTACCATCAAATTAAGGTTGGTAACACTTAATTGTGCCCCGGTATCAATCAGAAACACAGCACTCTGTTCTGCCAGAATCACCTTAACAAACGGTCTCCCACAATCATCTAAGGTTACTCTCATTACAAATTCCACTGGATGGGGTGTGGGAGCGTTCTTTGCTAGTCAGAGAGATGGAGATGGGAGCAGACCAGTGTCCCTGCAATTTGACTCCTTCACTGTCATCTCTCTGATCTGTCTGATTAATGGAGCATATGGTGACTGTGTCTGCGTAATGTCAGTGTGAGGAGATGTGAGAGAACTGAATGGAGGGGCAGAAGGTCTGTTGGAAGATTTTGGAATAAGTCCATTTTCTCTTCCAAACTTACCTGTTCCCGATGTACCTGCCTCTGATTCTGCTCTCAAGAATTTTCTGCACTGCCACTTTAAGTGTCCAGGTATACCACAAAAATAACAATGGACATTGTTCCTTTGTGTGATATTTTTACCTCTATGCTCAGTGTAATCTCTATTCCTGGATGTTAAAGTGGATTTAAGTCTTGGTTGAGTTTTATCTGATGTCAGTTGTCTATCTTTTTCCTCATGAACTACAGCTATTTTTGCCTTGACCTGATTCCGCTTCATGGATCTCCTAATTTTGTCAATAAAAGTCGTTGCCTCCTGCAATGATGCCAGAACACTAGCCAATTGCACTGATACAGGATCTAGGTACTTGAATTTTGATACATATAATTTGATCATGGATGCTGATTCCTCATTAGACCCAACAGGCATCACCATTCTATAGGCCTGTTCAAATTTGACCAAAAAAGCAAATGGGTCATCATGGATACTCGCACTCAATTGATTCAAAATGTCAACTGAGGGTGTGTCTCCTGTGGTAAATACCAGCAATTGTCTAAGTCTGTCTTCTTTTGTACTATGTGTTAATTCATTACCATCATTAAGTTTGGGCGTGACCTGTAATCGTTTGGCCATATGTGAAGGCAACCAGACTTTGAATGCCTTGTTTTTTTGTTCATCCTTAAGATTGAACTTATCTGTATTAGATTCAAAAATGTCTGCATTATCAAAAGCATCCACCTTCTCATTGTACTTTGGGATGTCTTTTACAATTTTCATCAATTGATCGTGTATTTTAAGATTGATTCGTGCTGCTCTGTCATGTAATTTTTTCCTTTGTAGTTCAACTCCCTGTAAATCTTCCCCTGAAATTTCTAAATCTTGCGTGTCTGGTACAAATGATGTGGAGGCACTATCTTCACTTTTACTATTTGATCTTGTATTTACAGAAACCTTTTTTATGTCTTGGTGTAATTTGGATAATAACTCTGTCCGAGTATCAATTTGATCCTCCAATTGTTCAATATGTTCTGCCAAAATCAAACAATTTGGACAATCAAAATAATCCCCGTCAGTGTCTTGTGTCTCAATATGACTGATTTCTTGTGTGTCTACCTGTTTGTCAGAATGACTGATGTCTTGTGTGATAATGCATGCTTTGTGTGCCTGTGTGTCAGTTTTTTCAAAAACCAAATTATTGTACACACGGACCATATGCATCACATTTTGAAGCTTTCTCTGGAACTTTTTTACAGAAAAAAAACTTTTATCAATGCTAAGATTCTCTGCTTCACATTGGCTATACAAACTAGACCACAATTGTGCGTCTGTATGGCTATGAACAAACTTAAACTGTATGTTACTTTTCTTAGAATATTCATGAATAAAATCCATTTCTCAACTATGGAATGGCTTTTCCTCTCCTGGATTGATCCAACCGTCAATGGATGGTGACTTTTCCGTGCTCCGCTGACCCCCACGTGGTATGCTTTGGAGACACTCCTCACTGTCCAGTAGATTCCGTCTGATCCCTGTGAATGTGGAATTCCTGAGACTTGTACAAGTATATTTTTAGCTCTGTCCTCCCCCCCTTTTTGTATTAGAGGAAGGATTCCACACAAAATAGCACAAAAAATTAGAGCTGGCTGTGGCTCGCCATTAATGTTAGAAAAATTAACACTTCCTTATCTTAGATAAGGGCACAGTGAGGATAAAAGGGAAATCAGTCTTTGAATTGTGTGGATAAAATAAAATCTTATTTAATGTTCATTCAAAAAGGGGATTACAAAAAATGGAAAGAAAATAGTTCATAGCACACAACAAAAGGAGTATCAGGTTAAAAGAAAATAGGAACAATTCTAAGTTCTTACGTATCCAGTTTTGGCAGTATGTGATGGTCCGTGGTGGAGACCTCAAGGTATGAGAGTCTACCCACCATACTGATGCCTCTCCTTATATGCCATCTTGCCTCATAGATATACATTGGAGACTATTTTTTACAGTTACACAACCCAATATGGCGTTTTGCTGATATGACAGTAACCTATAATAGAGTATGTATTTTCGACTGTGTACAATTACTTCATGTTGGCATATTTCAAACATATGGCTAAGGACTTTTCATCATTAGTTATCTCTAAATAACCCATGTTGACAACGAGTCCTATAGATTTGATGTACAGAACAGGTGTGCCCAGGGGTGGATTAAGAGTAGCAAGGGCCCCTGATTTATCACGTGACATGTCACATGATCCCCTGTGATAGATCATGTGATAGTTCATGGGAAATTAATTTGGCACAATATTAATTGTGCTGCCCCATCTGAGAGCAGCACAATATTGGGGCAGATACCCTGATTCCAGCGATGTGTCACTTTTTCAGCTGCTTGTTGTCATTTTGAGAAAATCACCGTTTTATCTGCTGCAGATCTAGCAGCTCTCTGAATGCTGCGCTCTGTATAGCCCCGCCCACACCACTGATTGGCAGCTTTCTGCCCATGCTCAGTGTACACAGAAATCTACTGATCAGTGATGGGGGTGGGGTCCTACAGAACTTACTAGTCATCTAGTGATAATTACCTTCTGACAAATCAATGATTTTATCAAAACAACACTAAGCAGCCCAGTAAGTGACACATTACTGGAATCAGTGCCTCTAACCCTACATTATGCTGCTCTCAGATTAGGTGGCAAAAACCTGATGACAGATTCCCTTTAACGGAGCTATAAACACAAAAAGGTTTGTATTAAAAAAAATACAAGCCATTTGTGAAATTAACTTGTAGGTAGGGCTTCATTCCATGGGGTAGGGCTTAATTTCAAGGTATATAAAAAAAATGGACTTCAAATAAAAATTAAATGAACACAAAAGCACTAATTGAATTATTTTTTTCGTATTTATGTTTGCAGCCCCTTTAAAAACCCTTTGAGGACCAAGGCACATATATGTCCCATAGTTTTAAACTGGAAAAAAATTTGATTGAATAAAATTTAAGGTCCTCAAAGGTTTAAGTAGGTCATAAATTCATATGAATACTTGCTCATACAATTGCACATGCCAAAAGATGAAGAAGAACAGAATCAAAAATATGACATTAAGTGGAGCACTTACAGGTATTCAAGGTGAAAGAGACCAGCAAAGGCATCGTCTCGAATGACAGTAAATGAGTTAGAATTCAGCAAGCTGAAACTGAAGACAGCAGGTTAGAAGCGAACCAGACTTTAGGGTGCTCAGAATTAGTCAAGCAGAATTTATTGACTGCTCTTGCAAAGCACTGAGACTCCCGCTGTGTATAGATGGCGCAGTGCGGCCTCCCGCTGTGTATAGATGGCGCCGTGCGGCCTCCCGCTGTGTATAGATGGCGCCGTGTGGCCTCCCGCTGTGTATAGATGGCGCCGTGCGGCCTCCCGCTGTGTATAGATGGCGCCGTATAGATGGCTACGTTCGGCCTCCTGCTGAGTATACGTGTATAGATGGCTACGTGCGGCCTCCTGCTGAGTATAGATGCCGCACGGCGCTCCCCCCAGAGACAGCAGGAGGCCGCACAGCGCCATCTATACTCAGCGGGAGACCGCACGTAGCCATCTATACACAGCAGGAGGCCGCACGGCGCCCCCCCCAGAGACAGCAGGAGGCCGCACAGCACCATCTATACTCAGCGGGAGGCCGCACGTAGCCATCTATGCACAGCGGGAGGCCGCACGGCGCCCCCCCCCAGAGACAGCAGGAGGCCGCACAGCGCAATCTATACTCAGCGGGAGGCCGCACGTAGCCATCTATACACAGCGGGAGGCCGCACGGCGCCCCCCCCCAGAGACAGCAGGAGGCCGCACAGCGCCATCTATACTCAGCGGGAGGCCGCACGTAGCCATCTATACACAGCGGGGAGCCGCACGGTGCCATCTCTACACAGCAGGGGGCCGCACGGCGCCATCAATACACGGCGGGGGGCCGCACGGCGCCATCTATACATAGCGGGGGGCCGCACGTAGCCATCTATACACAGCGGGGGGCCGCACGTAGCCATCTGTACACAGCGGGGGGCCACACGGCGCCCCCCCAGATACAGCAGGAGGCCGCACGGCGCCAACTATACTCAGCAGGAGGCCGCACGCAGTCACGCACACACACAAACATATACAGACATATACATACACGCATAAACACATTTGAAACACAAAAATACATATAAACAGACATGACACAATGATATCTGCCCACACACACACACATACAAACAGACATCACACAATGACATCTGCCCACACACACACAAACAGACATCACACAATGACATCTGCCTACACACACACACACACATACACACACACATACACACACAAACAGACATCACACAATGACATCTGCCCACACACACACAGACATCACACAATGACATCTGCCCACACACACACAAACAGACATCACACAATGACATCTGCCTACACACACACACACACACACACACACACACACACACACACACACACACATACACACACAAACATACATCACACAATGACATCTGCCTACACACACACACACAAACAGACATCACACAATAACATCTGCCTACACACACACACACACAAACAGACATCACACAATGACATCTGCCCACACATACACAAACAGACATCACACAGTGACATCTGCCTACACACACACATACACACACACACACACACACAAACAGACATCACACAATGACATCTGCCTACACACACACACACACAAACAGACATCACACAATGACATCTGCCTACACACACACACACAAACAGACATCACACAATGACATCTGCCCACACACACACACAAACAGACATCACACAATGACATCTGCCCACACACACATACACACACACACATATACATACACACACACACACACACACAAACAGACATCACACAATGACATCTGCCCACACACACATACACACACACACACACACACACACACTCACCATCCCCCGGCTCCAGTCCTCCTGGCTCCTGCTCCTCTCTCGTGGTAAGTAGCAGTGACGCGGCCGGGCCAGCACAGGGAAGTTAACTGCTGCAGTGCTGGCCCGGCCGATGAAGAAGTAGCGGCGGCTACTGCTGGGGAAGCGGTACGGGGCCCCCCCTCCCGCCACTGCTACCGGTATGTGCGGCGGCGGCCCTCACATATAATGAGGGCAATCCGGCATTAGACACCCCGCCTGGAGCCGCGGGCCCTCTGCAGGCTCGGGGCCCCGGGCGGTCGCCAGGATTGCCCTCATTATAATCCGCCTATGGGTGTGCCTGCCAAGGTTCTCAGAATAACCTCTGTCACTCTGAAACTACTAAGCATGAGACTAAGCTTCTGAGAGCTTATATGTAATATTTTATATCATAAGAGATTAATATTTTACAAAGTTCACAATATGTAATGGATGACTAAAAACATAGTGCAAGCACAAATATGTTCACTGTTTGTATATATAACTTATTACATTCATATCAAACAGACCAGGGCTGTGGGAACTTACAAAAATAGAACCACACGCAAGAGCTTGTCTTATGGCTATTAACTGGAAAAGAACCATATAAAAACGAAGGGTTTCTGTTGAAAAATAAGCGCTAAATAAATACAAGCAGGGAATGTACCAGCCCAAAAGGGTAGTGTATACCTGAAGCATCCCCACAATAGGCTCGACCTTTGAGAAAATCTGTATGTACAATACTGTGCAAAAGTTTCAGCCACTGGTGGAAAAAATGCTGCAAATTAAGAATACTTAAATAAAAGTGTTAATAGCATATTTGTATCAATTAACAAAATGTAAAGTGAATGAACAAAAGAGAATTATGAATCAAATCAATATTTGATGTGACCGCCTTTTGTCTTAAAAACAAAACAGCATCAATTCTCTTTACACTTGTGCACAGTTTTTGAAGACTCTCGTCAGGGAGCTTTTTCCAAACATCTTGGAGATCTAACCGCAGATCTTCTGTGGATGTCGCTTGTGTGAATCCTTCTGTCTCTTCATGTAATCCCAGACAGACTTGATGAGGTTGAGATCAAGGCTGTGTGGGGGCCATATCATCACTTCCAGGACTCCTTGTTCTTTACGCTGAAGATGGCTCTCAGTGACATTGTCTGTAGGTTTGGGGTCGTCCTGTTGCAGAATAAAGTTGGAGCCTATCATTTGCCTCCCTAATGGTATTGCATGATGGATAAGTATCTGCTTGTATTACTCAGTATGTAGGACATTATTAATACTGACCAAATCCCCAACTACATTTGCTGTTAAAAATTAGAAGAAAAATTGCTTCATGGTGAAGATCTGACAAATAGCATACATCTCACGATGAGGTTGAAACGCATAGCATCTCAAGTAACATAGTCTTAATTACAATAATTTTTATCTATATATTCTCACACTGTGGCTGTGCCCCTATTTTCTCTGCTTTTCCTGTTGTTTATTCGTTTTTGAAATTTGGTGCACCTGCATTTGCTGAAATGCAGCCCCAAACATGCAAGGAACCTCTAGGATGCTTCACAGTCGTCTGCAGATGCTCATTATTGTGCCGCTCTCGAGTCTTACGGCAATCAAACTGCCGATATTTTCCTATAACAATTTCACATTTTGACTCATCAGGCCAGAGCATTTGTTGGCAATTTCCTGCACCCCAGTTCCTTTTTGAGCATGATTGTGCCACTTGTCCTTGTTTCTGTGCTGAAGATATGGTTTTATGCTGCATTTGCATGAAGACTAATCCTGGCCAGACATCCCTGAACAGTAGATGGAACCCATTAGTAGATGCCAGTTCTCAGCTCAGGGCACTGTTGGACATCATAAGATTTTAAAGGGAAGTAAGAATGTGTCTTTCATCTGCTGCACTGCTTCCTTGGCTGACCACTGTGACTACAGTCCTCAATGTTGCCTATTTTTTGGTGCTTTCGGTACTGAAAAATACAGGCAGATCCATCATGCAATACTATCAAGGTGGTATGTGATTGGTTCCAAATTTATTTTGCAGCAGAACAACAACCCCAAACAGCCAATGTCATTAAGAACTATCTTCAGCGTAAAGAAGAGCAAGGAGTTTTAGATGTAATTATATGGCACAAAAGTGCCCTGAACTCATCATCATCGAGTCTGTCTGGGATTACATGAAGAGACAGGAGGATTTGCAAAAGCGACATCCACAGATCTGTGGCTACTTCTCCACGATGTTCCTTCACTGTGAGGAAGTGACAAGTAACTAGAAGAACTGATGCAGTTTTTAAGAAGCCCCTGGAAGAAGCATGAGGCGAAATGTCGTCGGGTGTTGGGAACACATGTCCATAGGAGCAGGAACACCAAACAAAGACCAGTCTATTAAGGTATATTACATTATTAACACATCCTTTAAATTCATTGGGTTCTTTGGCTGTATTGTTCCCATCGTAGAGATATTCACAGCATGTGGATAGTGCACTTGCACTTTATTATTTATACATAAGTTTTCTGCTTGTGGTTAGACCATAGATGAATGTGATAAATTTAGGATTTAGATATACATTGATATTGATTCATATATATTGATATACATTGATATACTTTCTATTGTTTCATATCTACCATATATCCTGGCTAGCCTCCATAGGCCACATTCACCACAGACCTATTATGCATATTTTTTTGGTTCTTTTAAAAAGCACTGGCACTTTATATTTATTACTATAATGAAGTCTTTGATATTCACGTTACTCTATATATCTTGGATTGGGAGCACTATATGAATTTTTTTCATTACTTACCATCATCATACTATTGCTTATTAAATATATTTTGTGATTGCCCCAGTAATCATATATCAGCTCTATTAACTTGTCATGTGTCCCCCTTTTTTCCTTGAGGTTTACCCCTGTTTTTATATATATACTGTGAGAAGGCCCCCGGACAGGTCCTTGAGGGGAGATATGTGTCACCGAGGTTAGTAGCTTCGGTGATGTAAACCCAGGAAAAGCATGCTCTAGCACATGTAGTGCTGAGAGGGTTAATAGAGCATATCAGGGCTGTTTTTCACGAGCAGTCATAAGAGGTGGGAGGGATTGACTGCTCACATATTCCCACCCCAGGGCATTTGTCTTGCAAATAAAATGGAGACCCAGCATCTCATTCAGTGTCTGTGGCTGGAGGTGTGGAGACCTCCAGCGTGTCTGTGCTAAAGTACACTGACCGTGAGCGGGCAAACCCGCAGCACTATATGGACTGTTTATCTTTCTGTTTTGTTACTTTGTGCCAGACAAGGCTGTGTTTTGTTTACTTTGAAAGTGCGGTTTATGAAGTCTGAAAAAACCTGCCTTGGAAATTTTTAAAGAAACCGACTCCTGTGCCTAACTCTAAAGCAGCTGAGTGAGTACCAAACCTTACAATACATATATTTTAATTATTCTCAATAAAAAATAATTTTCAAAAATATTTTTTTTCGCATATATCTTTTCTTTATTCTGAGATCATACATTTATCTAGGTTGTGTTTGCTCAGATGTTAATGAAGTGGTATGCACTAATTATATTTGGGACCAGTTGTTTAAATTATTAATTAAAGTATACTTGAAAATAGATTAGATTTTGGCATTACATAGATAGGCATTAAGGATGAAAATTAATTTGTGTTTTGGACCTTCCCTTAACCCCTTCACGACCTATGACGTATAGTTATGTCATAGGTCGTGTCATGGCATTTGGTTTGGCCTCTGGCACTGAGCCCGCATGTTATCAGGCACATGACAGCTGATCTGTTCAGCTGTCATGTGCCTCTAACAGTAGCGGGTGGAATCGTGATCCACCCGCGACTGTTAACATGTTTAATGCCGCTGTCAAATTCTGACAGCGGCATTTAACTGGTGAAAACCGGCTGAACGTCACTAGCTCCTCCCATTGGTGCCCCTGTCACATGATCGTGGGGCGCCGATGGGTTGGCATGACAATCCGGGGTCTGCAGGAGACGCCTGTGGTTGTCATTGCTGATTTCCAATGAGCCGCGCCCTGTGGCCGGCGTTCATAGCAGATGCTACACATAGCAGGGCTGAAGCAGATAATGGCAGCTTCATGTCTCCTAAAGAGACTATTGAAGCAAGTGAAAAGTAAAAAAAAATATGTTTAGAAAATATAAAAAAAATTAAAAAAATATAAAAGTTCAAATGACCCCCCCTTTTGCCCCATTCAAAAGAAAACAATAAATAAGACACATATTTGGTGTCGCTGCGTTCAGAAATGTCTGATCTATCAAAATATAAAAAAGAATTAATCCGATCGGTAAACGGAGTATCGCAAAAAAATAAAAACGGCAGAATTACGTTTTTTTGGTCGTCACAACATTGTAATAAAATGCAATCACAGGCGATCAAAACATTGTATCTAAACCAAAATGGTATCAATAAAAACGTCAGTTCAGGGGCAAAAAATAAGCCCTCACCCAGCCCCAGATCTCGAAAAATGGAGACGCTACAGGTCTCAGAAAATGGCGACTTTTTTCTAAAGTGCAGAACCAGAGAGACAAAGGCAGAGGCACAAATGTGTCAGGAATCACCATCCAAATACAATATACAATGTAACATTAGAAAAGGTTACAAGCATATGATCATCAGGGGGTCACTTGGTCTCAGCAATTATCCCCCAAACTATGCAACTGACACAAAAGTCTGTAAGGAGATGACAATGGCCGGAGCGACTGCTGCCTGAAGTGAATCTGGCCCTGAACTACACACCCCAAGAAACGCTCCATGTGAACATACCCTGAAATTGGCCTAATACGGCAGCGTCCAGTGGAGCAATGCTTCATAGACTGTGAGGCGCCACCTAGTTATTATCAGGCACAGCAACGGCCGGGGGGGACAGCTTTCACAGCAGTGATGTCTGTCTGTTTTTGAGTTTCATTTGGACGGTGAAAGTTATGCAGTAAAAATGATCTGGCAACATGATTCTCCAGGATAGAACAATACAGTAATAGCAAACATGCAGAGGTTTTAAGGCTATGTGCCCACGTTGCGGACCTGAAGCATATTTTTTACGCTTCTCCCTGGCGGGAAAATCGCATGCGGATATTACATGCGCTTTTCCCGCCAGGTAGAAGCGTTTGTGAGGCGTCTTTGCATGCATTTCCGCATGCGGGTTATCAAGCACTTCTCCAATCATCACTTGGAAAAGTGCTTGACAACTTGTTCAGAATGGTAAAAAATAAAAAAATAAACTTTATACTCACCTTCTGATGCATTCTCTGCCCCGTCCGGAGGCTTGAGCGGCTCACGCTGTTGTGTGCAGGACCTGCGGTGACGTCATTGAGTCATGTGGTGGGTCACATGACTCAATGACGTGGCAGGTCCTTCAGACAACAGCGCGACGGAGGGAAAACATCAGAAGATAAGTATAAACTTTATTTTATTCTTTTTTTTACAGGTTCTTTGGTACCCAGGTCTGGATGAGAGTCTCCTCTCATCCAGACTTGGGTACCATCCGCACATTGATTCCGCTGCGTTTCCGCAAAATTAATGAACATGCTGCGGATTTTTGACCGCAGCACATACGCTGCGGAAAAATCCGCAGCATGGGCATTGACATTGCGGAATGCCATTGGGGACCATGGGGTGCGGATATACATGCGTTTTTCAAGCGTTTACGCTGCGGAAATTCCGCAGCATATACGCTTGAAAAACGCTACGTGGGCACACAGCCTTAAACACATTTTTTACTTTGATTTTTATTTTAATGCTCATAGGGAACTTGAACCTGCAAACATTTGATCGCTTGTACTCTATACCATGGCAACTCATCGGCCATCCGCGATGGATTGAGGGGGTCGATGGGTGCCTGGTACAGTCATTTGGGCAGAATCGCATGATTTCAATGCTGCGGTTAATGATTGACAGTGACATTTAACAGGTTAACAGCAGCAACCGGACCACGCTCTGGTCACAGCTGTTGATGCTGGCTGTGTAATACAGTCAGTATTTGCCTTGTGTGGAGCAGCATCAATCCATACACCCGCATTAACTCTATTGAATCAAAGTATGTCTTTGGATGGGAAGGGGTTAAACAGGCAGTTTTGATGACATCACAAAGCACATAAACATCATAGATATCATATGACATCACATAGATGGAATAGAATGTACCAAGTGCAACACCTGAGCCATCTTGTGTCCCCAGAGGCAGCAGCTTGAAGAAGACAAGCCCAGGTAGGTAGCTGTTCACTGAACACTAAGGTCCCATTCACACATTGTGTAGCTGTCGGTGTGTTTGTGGTGAAGTTCAGAACTGCATCACTTACTCTTAAAAAATCTCAGCAAACATCTCTGATTGACGTGATTCCTTAAATATTATCATTAAATCCTCTTTTCTGCAATGATAGGTGTTATGTCAGCTGTAATGAAGCACAGACAGATGATGGAGGTGCAGCAGGATGGCCGAACAGAAACAACGGAGAACGTAGCAGCTTGATGGCAGCAGGAGGACCAGACCTGGAACCACTCTGTGTACAGGCTCAATAGTAAGTCTATCAGCCTGTATCCCACTCTGTGTACAGGCTCAATAGTACGTCTATAGCCTGTATCCCACTCTGTGTACAGGCTCAATAGTAAGTATATCAGTCTGTAACCCACTCTGTGTACAGGCTCAATAGTAAGTCTATCAGCCTGTATCCCACTCTGTGTACAGGCTCAATAGTAAATCTATCAGTCTGTATCCCACTCTGTGTACAGGCTCAATAGTAAGTCTATCAGGCTGTATCCCACTCTGTATACAGGCTCAATAGTACGTCTATAAGCCTGTATCCCACTCTGTGTACAGACTCAATAGTAAATCTATCAGTCTGTATCCCACTCTGTGTACAGGCTCAATAGTAAGTCTATCAGGCTGTATCCCACTCTGTATACAGGCTCAATAGTAAGTCTATCAGCCTGTATCCCACTCTGTGTACAGGCTCAATAGTAAGTATATCAGTCTGTAACCCACTCTGTGTACAGGCTCAATAGTAAGTCTATCAGCCTGTATCCCACTCTGTGTACAGGCTCAATAGTAAGTCTATCAGCCTGTATCCCACTCTGTCTACAGGCTCAATAGTAAGTCTATCAGTCTGTATCACACTCTGTGTACAGGCTCAATTGTACGTCTATCAGCCTGTATCCCACTCTGTGTACAGGCTCAATAGTAAGTCTATCAGTCTGTATCCCACTCTGTGTACAGGCTCAATAGTAAGTCTATCAGCCTGTATCCCACTCTGTGTACAGGCTCAATAGAAAGTCTATCAGCCTGTATCCCACTCTGTGTACAGGCTCAATAGAAAGTCTATCAGCCTGTATCCCACTCTGTGTACAGGCTCAATAGTAAGTCTATCAGCCTGTATCCCACCCTGTGTACAGCCTCAATAGTAAGTCTATCAGCCTTTATCCCACTCTGTGTACAGGTTGAATAGTTAGTCTATCAACCTGTATCCCACTCTGTGTACAGGCTCAATAGTAAGTCTATCAGCCTGTATCCCACTCTATGTACAGGCTCAATAGTACATCTATCAGCCTGTATCCCACCCTGTGTACAGGCTCAATAGTAAGTCTATCAGCCTGTATCCCACTCTGTGTACAGGCTCAATAGTAAGTCTATCAGCCTGTATCCCACTCTGTGTACAGGCTCAATAGTAAGTCTATCAGCCTGTATCCCACTCTGTATACAGACTTAATAGTAAGTCTATCAGTCTGTATCACACTCTGTGTACAGGCTCAATAGTAAGTCTATCAGCCTGTATCCCACCCTGTGTACAGGCTCAATAGAAAGTCTATCAGCCTGTATCCCACTCTGTGTACAGGCTCAATAGTAAGTCTATCAGCCTGTATCCCACCCTGTGTACAGGCTCAATAGTAAGTCTATCAGCCTTTATCCCACTCTGTGTACAGGTTGAATAGTTAGTCTATCAGCCTGTGTCCCACTCTGTGTACAGGCTCAATAGTAAGTCTATCAGCCTGTATCCCACTCTGTGTACAGTCTCAATAGTAAGTCTATCAGCCTGTGTCCCACTCTGTGTACAGGCTCAATAGTACGTCTATCAGCCTGTATCCCACTCTGTGTACAGTCTCAATAGTAAGTCTATCAGCCTGTGTCCCACTCTGTGTACAGGCTCAATAGTACGTCTATCAGCCTGTATCCCACTCTGTGTACAGGCTCAATAGTAAGTCTATCAGCCTGTATCCCACTCTGTGTACAGGCTCAATAGTAAGTCTATCAGCCTGTATCCCACTCTGTGTACAGTCTCAATAGTAAGTCTATCAGCCTGTGTCCCACTCTGTGTACAGGCTCAATAGTACGTCTATCAGCCTGTATCCCACTCTGTGTACAGGCTCAATAGTAAGTCTATCAGCCTGTATCCCACTCTGTGTACAGGCTCAATAGTAAGTCTATCAGCCTGCATCCCACTCTATGTACAGGCTCAATAGTACGTCTATCAGCCTGCATCCCACTCTATGTACAGGCTCAATAGTACGTCTATCAGCCTGTATCCCACTCTGTGTACAGGCTCAATAGTAAGTCTATCAGCCTGTATCCCACTCTGTGTACAGGCTCAATAGTAAGTATATCAGTCTGTAACCCACTCTGTGTACAGGCTCAATAGTAAGTCTATCAGCCTGTATCCCACTCTGTGTACAGGCTCAATAGTAAGTCTATCAGTCTGTAACCCACTCTGTGTACAGGCTCAATAGTAAGTATATCAGTCTGTAACCCACTCTGTGTACAGGCTCAATAGTAAGTCTATCAGCCTGTATCCCACTCTGTGTACAGGCTCAATAGTAAGTCTATCAGTCTGTAACCCACTCTGTGTACAGGCTCAATAGTAAGTCTATCAGCCTGTATCCCACTCTGTGTACAGGCTCAATAGTAAGTCTATCAGCCTGTATCCCACTCTGTGTACAGGCTCAATAGTAAGTATATCAGTCTGTAACCCACTCTGTGTACAGGCTCAATAGTAAGTATATCAGCCTGTATCCCACTCTGTGTACAGGCTCAATAGTAAGTCTATCAGTCTGTATCCCACTCTGTGTACAGGCTCAATAGTAAGTCTATCAGTCTGTATCACACTCTGTGTACAGGCTCAATAGTAAGTCTATCAGCCTGTATCCCAACCTGTGTACAGGCTCAATAGAAAGTCTATCAGCCTGTATCCCACTCTGTGTACAGGCTCAATAGAAAGTCTATCAGCCTGTATCCCACTCTGTGTACAGGCTCAATAGAAAGTCTATCAGCCTGTATCCCACTCTGTGTACAGGCTCAATAGTAAGTCTATCAGCCTGTATCCCACCCTGTGTACAGCCTCAATAGTAAGTCTATCAGCCTTTATCCCACTCTGTGTACAGGTTGAATAGTTAGTCTATCAACCTGTATCCCACTCTGTGTACAGGCTCAATAGTAAGTCTATCAGCCTGTATCCCACTCTATGTACAGGCTCAATAGTACATCTATCAGCCTGTATCCCACTCTGTGTACAGGCTCAATAGTAAGTCTATCAGCCTGTATCCCACTCTGTGTACAGGCTCAATAGTAAGTCTCTCAGCCTGTATCCCACTCTGTATACAGACTTAATAGTAAGTCTATCAGTCTGTATCACACTCTGTGTACAGGCGCAATAGTAAGTCTATCAGCCTGTATCCCACCCTGTGTACAGGCTCAATAGAAAGTCTATCAGCCTGTATCCCACTCTGTGTACAGGCTCAATAGTAAGTCTATCAGCCTGTATCCCACCCTGTGTACAGGCTCAATAGTAAGTCTATCAGCCTTTATCCCACTCTGTGTACAGGTTGAATAGTTAGTCTATCAGCCTGTGTCCCACTCTGTGTACAGGCTCAATAGTAAGTCTATCAGCCTGTATCCCACTCTGTGTACAGTCTCAATAGTAAGTCTATCAGCCTGTGTCCCACTCTGTGTACAGGCTCAATAGTACGTCTATCAGCCTGTATCCCACTCTGTGTACAGTCTCAATAGTAAGTCTATCAGCCTGTGTCCCACTCTGTGTACAGGCTCAATAGTACGTCTATCAGCCTGTATCCCACTCTGTGTACAGGCTCAATAGTAAGTCTATCAGCCTGTATCCCACTCTGTGTACAGGCTCAATAGTAAGTCTATCAGCCTGTATCCCACTCTGTGTACAGTCTCAATAGTAAGTCTATCAGCCTGTGTCCCACTCTGTGTACAGGCTCAATAGTACGTCTATCAGCCTGTATCCCACTCTGTGTACAGGCTCAATAGTAAGTCTATCAGCCTGTATCCCACTCTGTGTACAGGCTCAATAGTAAGTCTATCAGCCTGCATGCCACTCTATGTACAGGCTCAATAGTACGTCTATCAGCCTGCATCCCACTCTATGTACAGGCTCAATAGTACGTCTATCAGCCTGTATCCCACTCTGTGTACAGGCTCAATAGTAAGTCTATCAGCCTGTATCCCACTCTGTGTACAGGCTCAATAGTAAGTATATCAGTCTGTAACCCACTCTGTGTACAGGCTCAATAGTAAGTCTATCAGCCTGTATCCCACTCTGTGTACAGGCTCAATAGTAAGTCTATCAGTCTGTAACCCACTCTGTGTACAGGCTCAATAGTAAGTCTATCAGCCTGTATCCCACTCTGTGTACAGGCTCAATAGTAAGTCTATCAGCCTGTATCCCACTCTGTGTACAGGCTCAATAGTAAGTATATCAGTCTGTAACCCACTCTGTGTACAGGCTCAATAGTAAGTATATCAGCCTGTATCCCACTCTGTGTACAGGCTCAATAGTAAGTCTATCAGTCTGTATCCCACTCTGTGTACAGGCTCAATAGTAAGTCTATCAGTCTGTATCACACTCTGTGTACAGGCTCAATAGTAAGTCTATCAGCCTGTATCCCAACCTGTGTACAGGCTCAATAGAAAGTCTATCAGCCTGTATCCCACTCTGTGTACAGGCTCAATAGTAAGTCTATCAGTCTGTATCCCACTCTGTGTACAGGCTCAATAGTAAGTCTATCAGCCTGTATCCCACCCTGTGTACAGGCTCAATAGTAAGTCTATCAGCCTTTATCCCACTCTGTGTACAGGCTCAATAGTACGTCTATCAGCCTGTATCCCACTCTGTGTACAGGCTCAATAGTAAGTCTATCAGCCTGTATCCCACTCTGTGTACAGGCTCAATAGTAAGTCTATCAGCCTGCATCCCACTCTATGTACAGGCTCAATAGTACGTCTATCAGCCTGTATCCAACCCTGTGTACAGGCTCAATAGTAAGTCTATCAGCCTGTATCCCACTCTGTGTACAGGCTCAATAGTAAGTCTATCAGCCTGTATCCCACTCTGTGTACAGACTCAATAGTAAGTCTATCAGCCTGTATCCCACTCTGTATACATGCTCAATAGTAAGTCTATCAGCCTGTATCCCACTCTGCGTACAGGCTCAATAGTAAGTCTATCAGTCTGTATCACACTCTATGTGCAGGCTCAATAGTAAATCTATCAGTCTGTATCCCACTCTGTGTACAGGCTCAATAGTAAATCTATCAGTCTGTATCCCACTCTGTGTACAGGCTCAATAGTAAGTCTATCAGGCTGTATCCCACTCTGTATACAGGCTCAATAGTACGTCTATCAGCCTGTATCCCACTCTGTGTACAGGCTCAATAGTAAGTATATCAGTCTGTAACCAACTCTGTGTACAGGCTCAATAGTAAGTCTATCAGCCTGTATCCCACTCTGTGTACAGGCTCAATAGTAAGTCTATCAGCCTGTATCCCACTCTGTGTACAGGCTCAATAGTAAGTCTATCAGTCTGTATCACACTCTGTGTACAGGCTCAATTGTACGTCTATCAGCCTGTATCCCACTCTGTGTACAGGCTCAATAGTAAGTCTATCAGTCTGTATCCCACTCTGTGTACAGGCTCAATAGTAAGTCTATCAGCCTGTATCCCACTCTGTGTACAGGCTCAATAGAAAGTCTATCAGCCTGTATCCCACTCTGTGTACAGGCTCAATAGAAAGTCTATCAGCCTGTATCCCACTCTGTGTACAGGCTCAATAGTAAGTCTATCAGCCTGTATCCCACCCTGTGTACAGCCTCAATAGTAAGTCTATCAGCCTTTATCCCACTCTGTGTACAGGTTGAATAGTTAGTCTATCAACCTGTATCCCACTCTGTGTACAGGCTCAATAGTAAGTCTATCAGCCTGTATCCCACTCTATGTACAGGCTCAATAGTACATCTATCAGCCTGTATCCCACCCTGTGTACAGGCTCAATAGTAAGTCTATCAGCCGGTATCCCACTCTGTGTACAGGCTCAATAGTAAGTCTATCAGCCTGTATCCCACTCTGTGTACAGGCTCAATAGTAAGTCTATCAGCCTGTATCCCACTCTGTATACAGACTTAATAGTAAGTCTATCAGTCTGTATCACACTCTGTGTACAGGCTCAATAGTAAGTCTATCAGCCTGTATCCCACCCTGTGTACAGGCTCAATAGAAAGTCTATCAGCCTGTATCCCACTCTGTGTACAGGCTCAATAGTAAGTCTATCAGCCTGTATCCCACTCTGTGTACAGGCTCAATAGTAAGTCTATCAGCCTGTATCCCACCCTGTGTACAGGCTCAATAGTAAGTCTATCAGCCTTTATCCCACTCTGTGTACAGGTTGAATAGTTAGTCTATCAGCCTGTGTCCCACTCTGTGTACAGGCTCAATAGTACGTCTATCAGCCTGTATCCCACTCTGTGTACAGGCTCAATAGTAAGTCTATCAGCCTGTATCCCACTCTGTGTACAGGCTCAATAGTAAGTCTATCAGCCTGCATCCCACTCTATGTACAGGCTCAATAGTACGTCTATCAGCCTGCATCCCACTCTATGTACAGGCTCAATAGTATGTCTATCAGCCTGTATCCCACTCTGTGTACAGGCTCAATAGTAAGTCTATCAGCCTCTATCCCACTCTGTGTACAGGCTCAATAGTAAGTATATCAGTCTGTAACCCACTCTGTGTACAGGCTCAATAGTAAGTCTATCAGCCTGTATCCCACTCTGTGTACAGGCTCAATAGTAAGTCTATCAGCCTGTATCCCACTCTGTGTACAGGCTCAATAGTAAGTCTATCAGCCTCTATCCCACTCTGTGTACAGGCTCAATAGTAAGTATATCAGTCTGTAACCCACTCTGTGTACAGGCTCAATAGTAAGTCTATCAGCCTGTATCCCACTCTGTGTACAGGCTCAATAGTAAGTCTATCAGTCTGTAACCCACTCTGTGTACAGGCTCAATAGTAAGTCTATCAGCCTGTATCCCACTCTGTGTACAGGCTCAATAGTAAGTCTATCAGCCTGTATCCCACTCTGTGTACAGGCTCAATAGTAAGTATATCAGTCTGTAACCCACTCTGTGTACAGGCTCAATAGTAAGTATATCAGCCTGTATCCCACTCTGTGTACAGGCTCAATAGTAAGTCTATCAGTCTGTATCCCACTCTGTGTACAGGCTCAATAGTAAGTCTATCAGTCTGTATCACACTCTGTGTACAGGCTCAATAGTAAGTATATCAGCCTGTATCCCAACCTGTGTACAGGCTCAATAGAAAGTCTATCAGCCTGTATCCCACTCTGTGTACAGGCTCAATAGTAAGTCTATCAGTCTGTATCCCACTCTGTGTACAGGCTCAATAGTAAGTCTATCAGCCTGTATCCCACCCTGTGTACAGGCTCAATAGTAAGTCTATCAGCCTTTATCCCACTCTGTGTACAGGCTCAATAGTACGTCTATCAGCCTGTATCCCACTCTGTGTACAGGCTCAATAGTAAGTCTATCAGCCTGTATCCCACTCTGTGTACAGGCTCAATAGTAAGTCTATCAGCCTGCATCCCACTCTATGTACAGGCTCAACAGTACGTCTATCAGCCTGTATCCAACCCTGTGTACAGGCTCAATAGTAAGTCTATCAGCCTGTATCCCACTCTGTGTACAGGCTCAATAGTAAGTCTATCAGCCTGTATCCCACTCTGTGTACAGACTCAATAGTAAGTCTATCAGCCTGTATCCCACTCTGTATACATGCTCAATAGTAAGTCTATCAGCCTGTATCCCACTCTGCGTACAGGCTCGATAGTAAGTCTATCAGTCTGTATCACACTCTATGTGCAGGCTCAATAGTAAGTCTATCAGCCTGTATCCCACTCTGTGTACAGGCTCAATAGTAAGTCTATCAGCCTGTATCCCACTCTGTGTACAGGCTCAATAGTAAGTCTATCAGCCTGTATCCCACTCTGCGTACAGGCTCAATAGTAAGTCTATCAGTCTGTATCCAACTCTGTGTACAGGCTCAATAGTAAGTCTATCAGTCTGTATACCACTCTATGTGCAGGCTCAATAGTAAGTCTATCAGCCTGTGTCCCACTCTGTGTACAGGCTCAATAGTAAGTCTATCAGCCTGTATCACACTCTGTGTACAGGCTCAATAGTAAGTCTATCAGCCTGTATCCCACTCTGTGTACAGGCTCAATAGTAAGTCTATCAGCCTGTATCCCACTCTGTGTACAGGCTCAATAGTAAGTCTATCAGCCTGTATCCCACTCTGTGTACAGGCTCAATAGTAAGTCTATCAGCCTGTATCCCACTCTGTGTACAGGCTCAATAGTAAGTCTATCAGCCTGTATCACACTCTGTGTACAGGCTCAATAGTAAGTCTATCAGTCTGTATCCCACTCTGTGTACAGGCTCAATAGTAAGTCTATCAGCCTGTATCCCACTCTGTGTACAGGCTCAATAGTAAGTCTATCAGCCTGTATCCCACTCTGTGGACAGGCTCAATAGTAAGTCTATCAGCCTGTATCCCCCTCTGCGTACAGGCTCAATAGAAAGTCTATCAGCCTGTATCCCACTCTGTGTACAGGCTCAATAGTAAGTCTATCAGCCTGTATCCCACTCTGTGTACAGGATCAATAGTAAGTCTATCAGCCTGTATCCCACTCTGTGTACAGGCTCATTAGAAAGTCTATCACTCTGTATCCCACTCTGTCTACAGGATCAATAGTAAGTCTATCAGTCTGTATCCCACTCTGTGTACAGGCTCAATAGTAAGTCTATCAGCCTGTATCCCACTTTGTGTACAGGCTCAATAGTAAGTCTATCAGTCTGTATCACACTCTGTGTACAGGCTCAATAGTAAGTCTATCAGCCTGTATCCCACCCTGTGTACAGGCTCAATAGAAAGTCTATCAGCCTGTATCCCACTCTGTGTACAGGCTCAATAGTAAGTCTATCAGCCTGTATCCCACCCTGTGTATAGGCTCAATAGTAAGTCTATCAGCCTTTATCCCACTCTGTGTACAGGTTGAATAGTTAGTCTATCAGCCTGTGTCCCACTCTGTGTACAGGCTCAATAGTACGTCTATCAGCCTGTATCCCACTCTGTGTACAGGCTCAATAGTAAGTCTATCAGCCTGTATCCCACTCTGTGTACAGGCTCAATAGTAAGTCTATCAGCCTGCATCCCACTCTATGTACAGGCTCAATAGTAAGTCTATCAGCCTGTATCCCACATTGTGTACAGTCTCAATAGTAAGTCTATCAGCCTGTATCCCAATTTGTGTACAGGCTCAATAGTAAGTCTATCAGCCTGTATCCCACTCTGTGTACAGACTCAATAGTAAGTCTATCAGCCTGTATCCCACTCTGTGTACATGCTCAATAGTAAGTCTATCAGCCTGTATCCCACTCTGCGTACAGGCTCAATAGTAAGTCTATCAGTCTGTATCCCACTCTGTGTACAGGCTCAATAGTAAGTCTATCAGCCTGTATCCCACTCTGTGTACAGGCTCAATAGTAAGTCTATCAGCCTGTATCCCACTCTGTTTACAGGCTCAATAGTAAGTCTATCAGCCTGTATCCCACTCTGTTTACAGGCTCAATAGTAAGTCTATCAGCCTGTATCCCACTCTGCGTACAGGCTCAATAGTAAGTCTATCAGTCTGTATCCCACTCTGCGTACAGGCTAAATAGTAAGTCTATCAGCCTGTATCCCACTCTGCGTACAGGCTCAATAGTAAGTCTATCAGTCTGTATCACACTCTGTGTACAGGCTCAATAGTAAGTCTATCAGCCTGTATCCAACTCTGTGTACAGGCTCAATAGTAAGTCTATCAGTCTGTATCCCACTCTGTGTACAGGCTCAATAGTAAGTCTATCAGTCTGTATCCCACTCTGTATACAGGCTCAATAGTACGTCTATCAGCCTGTATCCCACTCTGTGTACAGGCTCAATAGTAAGTCTGTCAGCCTGTATCCCACTCTGTATACAGGCTCAATAGTAAGTCTATCAGCCTGTATCCCACTCTGTGTACAGGCTCAATAGTAAGTCTATCAGCCTGTATCCCACTCTGTGTACAGGCTCAATAGTAAGTCTATCAGTCTGTATCCCACACTGTGTACAGGCTCAATAGAAAGTCTATCAGCCTGTATCCCACTCTGTGTACAGGCTCAATAGTACGTCTATCAGCCTGTATGCCACTCTGTGTACAGGCTCAATAGTAAGTCTATCAGCCTGTATCCCCCTCTGTGTACAGGCTCAATAGAAAGTCTATCAGCCTGTATCCCACTCTGTGTACAGGCTCAATAGTAAGTCTATCAGCCTGTATCCCACTCTGTGTACAGGCTCAATAGTAAGTCTATCAGCCTGTATCCCCCTCTGCGTACAGGCTCAATAGAAAGTCTATCAGCCTGTATCCCACTCTGTGTACAGGCTCAATAGTAAGTCTATCAGCCTGTATCCCACTCTGTGTACAGGATCAATAGTAAGTCTATCAGCCTGTATCCCACTCTGTGTACAGGCTCATTAGAAAGTCTATCACTCTGTATCCCACTCTGTCTACAGGATCAATAGTAAGTCTATTAGCCTGTATCCCACTATGCGTACAGGCTCAATAGTACGTCTATCAGCCTGTATCCCACTCTGTGTAAAGGCTCAATAGTAAGTCTATCAGCCTGTATCCCACTCTGTGTACAGGCTCAATAGTAAGTCTATCAGCCTGTATCACACTCTGTGTACAGGCTCAATAGTAAGTCTATCAGCCTGTATCCCACTCTGTGTACAGGCTCAATAGTAAGTCTATCAGTCTGTATCCCACTCTGTGTACAGGCTCAATAGTAAGTCTATCAGCCTGTATCCCACTCTGTGTACAGGCTCAATAGTAAGTCTATCAGCCTGTATCCCACTCTGTGTACAGGCTCAATAGTAAGTCTATCAGCCTGTATCCCCCTCTGTGTACAGGCTCAATAGAAAGTCTATCAGCCTGTATCCCACTCTGTGTACAGGCTCAATAGTAAGTCTATCAGCCTGTATCCCACTCTGTGTACAGGATCAATAGTAAGTCTATCAGCCTGTATCCCACTCTGTGTACAGGCTCATTAGAAAGTCTATCACTCTGTATCCCACTCTGTCTACAGGATCAATAGTAAGTCTATCAGTCTGTATCCCACTCTGTGTACAGGCTCAATAGTAAGTCTATCAGCCTGTATCCCACTTTGTGTACACGCTCAATAGTAAGTCTATCAGTCTGTATCACACTCTGTGTACAGGCTCAATAGTAAGTCTATCAGCCTGTATCCCACTCTGTGTACAGGCTCAATAGTAAGTATATCAGTCTGTAACCCACTCTGTGTACAGGCTCAATAGTAAGTATATCAGCCTGTATCCCACTCTGTGTACAGGCTCAATAGTAAGTCTATCAGTCTCTATCCCACTCTGTGTACAGGCTCAATAGTAAGTCTATCAGTCTGTATCACACTCTGTGTACAGGCTCAATAGTAAGTCTATCAGCCTGTATCCCAACCTGTGTACAGGCTCAATAGAAAGTCTATCAGCCTGTATCCCACTCTGTGTACAGGCTCAGTAGTAAGTCTATCAGTATGTATCCCACTCTGTGTACAGGCTCAATAGTAAGTCTATCAGCCTGTATCCCACCCTGTGTACAGGCTCAATAGTAAGTCTATCAGCCTTTATCCCACTCTGTGTACAGGCTCAATAGTAAGTCTATCAGCCTGCATCCCACTCTATGTACAGGCTCAATAGTACGTCTATCAGCCTGTATCCAACCCTGTGTACAGGCTCAATAGTAAGTCTATCAGCCTGTATCCCACTCTGTGTACAGGCTCAATAGTAAGTCTATCAGCCTGTATCCCACTCTGTGTACAGACTCAATAGTAAGTCTATCAGCCTGTATCCCACTCTGTATACATGCTCAATAGTAAGTCTATGAGCCTGTATCCCACTCTGCGTACAGGCTCAATAGTAAGTCTATCAGTCTGTATCACACTCTATGTGCAGGCTCAATAGTAAATCTATCAGTCTGTATCCCACTCTGTGTACAGGCTCAATAGTAAATCTATCAGTCTGTATCCCACTCTGTGTACAGGCTCAATAGTAAGTCTATCAGGCTGTATCCCACTCTGTATACAGGCTCAATAGTACGTCTATCAGCCTGTATCCCACTCTGTGTACAGGCTCAATAGTAAGTATATCAGTCTGTAACCCACTCTGTGTACAGGCTCAATAGTAAGTCTATCAGCCTGTATCCCCCTCTGTGTACAGGCTCAATAGTAAGTCTATCAGCCTGTATCCCACTCTGTGTACAGGCTCAATAGTAAGTCTATCAATCTGTATCACACTCTGTGTACAGGCTCAATTGTACGTCTATCAGCCTGTATCCCACTCTGTGTACAGGCTCAATAGTAAGTCTATCAGTCTGTATCCCACTCTGTGTACAGGCTCAACAGTAAGTCTATCAGCCTGTATCCCACTCTGTGTACAGGCTCAATAGAAAGTCTATCAGCCTGTATCCCACTCTGTGTA
Source organism: Phyllobates terribilis (assembly GCF_046119375.1). Classification (NCBI taxonomy): domain Eukaryota; kingdom Metazoa; phylum Chordata; class Amphibia; order Anura; family Dendrobatidae; genus Phyllobates; species Phyllobates terribilis. The sequence continues at coordinate 51,436,111 of NW_027362770.1, read as the reverse complement.
CAGGCTCAATAGAAAGTCTATCAGCCTGTATCCCACTCTGTGTACAGGCTCAATAGTAAGTCTATCAGCCTGTATCCCACCCTGTGTACAGCCTCAATAGTAAGTCTATCAGCCTTTATCCCACTCTGTGTACAGGTTGAATAGTTAGTCTATCAACCTGTATCCCACTCTGTGTACAGGCTCAATAGTAAGTCTATCAGCCTGTATCCCACTCTATGTACAGGCTCAATAGTACATCTATCAGCCTGTATCCCACCCTGTGTACAGGCTCAATAGTAAGTCTATCAGCCTGTATCCCACTCTGTGTACAGGCTCAATAGTAAGTCTATCAGCCTGTATCCCACTCTGTGTACAGGCTCAATAGTAAGTCTATCAGCCTGTATCCCACTCTGTATACAGACTTAATAGTAAGTCTATCAGTCTGTATCACACTCTGTGTACAGGCTCAATAGTAAGTCTATCAGCCTGTATCCCACCCTGTGTACAGGCTCAATAGTAAGTCTATCAGTCTGTATCACACTCTGTGTACAGGCTCAATAGTAAGTCTATCAGCCTGTATCCCACCCTGTGTACAGGCTCAATAGTAAGTCTATCAGCCTTTATCCCACTCTGTGTACAGGTTGAATAGTTAGTCTATCAGCCTGTGTCCCACTCTGTGTACAGGCTCAATAGTACGTCTATCAGCCTGTATCCCACTCTGTGTACAGGCTCAATAGTAAGTCTATCAGCCTGTATCCCACTCTGTGTACAGGCTCAATAGTAAGTCTATCAGCCTGCATCCCACTCTATGTACAGGCTCAATAGTACGTCTATCAGCCTGCATCCCACTCTATGTACAGGCTCAATAGTACGTCTATCAGCCTGTATCCCACTCTGTGTACAGGCTCAATAGTAAGTCTATCAGCCTGTATCCCACTCTGTGTACAGGCTCAATAGTAAGTATATCAGTCTGTAACCCACTCTGTGTACAGGCTCAATAGTAAGTCTATCAGCCTGTATCCCACTCTGTGTACAGGCTCAATAGTAAGTCTATCAGTCTGTAACCCACTCTGTGTACAGGCTCAATAGTAAGTCTATCAGCCTGTATCCCACTCTGTGTACAGGCTCAATAGTAAGTCTATCAGCCTGTATCCCACTCTGTGTACAGGCTCAATAGTAAGTATATCAGTCTGTAACCCACTCTGTGTACAGGCTCAATAGTAAGTATATCAGCCTGTATCCCACTCTGTGTACAGGCTCAATAGTAAGTCTATCAGTCTGTATCCCACTCTGTGTACAGGCTCAATAGTAAGTCTATCAGTCTGTATCACACTCTGTGTACAGGCTCAATAGTAAGTCTATCAGCCTGTATCCCAACCTGTGTACAGGCTCAATAGAAAGTCTATCAGCCTGTATCCCACTCTGTGTACAGGCTCAATAGTAAGTCTATCAGTCTGTATCCCACTCTGTGTACAGGCTCAATAGTAAGTCTATCAGCCTGTATCCCACCCTGTGTACAGGCTCAATAGTAAGTCTATCAGCCTTTATCCCACTCTGTGTACAGGCTCAATAGTACGTCTATCAGCCTGTATCCCACTCTGTGTACAGGCTCAATAGTAAGTCTATCAGCCTGTATCCCACTCTGTGTACAGGCTCAATAGTAAGTCTATCAGCCTGCATCCCACTCTATGTACAGGCTCAATAGTACGTCTATCAGCCTGTATCCAACCCTATGTACAGGCTCAATAGTAAGTCTATCAGCCTGTATCCCACTCTGTGTACAGGCTCAATAGTAAGGCTATCAGCCTGTATCCCACTCTGTGTACAGACTCAATAGTAAGTCTATCAGCCTGTATCCCACTCTGTATACATGCTCAATAGTAAGTCTATCAGCCTGTATCCCACTCTGCGTACAGGCTCGATAGTAAGTCTATCAGTCTGTATCACACTCTATGTGCAGGCTCAATAGTAAGTCTATCAGCCTGTATCCCACTCTGTGTACAGGCTCAATAGTAAGTCTATCAGCCTGTATCCCACTCTGTGTACAGGCTCAATAGTAAGTCTATCAGCCTGTATACCACTCTGCGTACAGGCTCAATAGTAAGTCTATCAGTCTGTATCCAACTCTGTGTACAGGCTCAATAGTAAGTCTATCAGTCTGTATACCACTCTATGTGCAGGCTCAATAGTAAGTCTATCAGCCTGTGTCCCACTCTGTGTACAGGCTCAATAGTAAGTCTATCAGCCTGTATCACACTCTGTGTACAGGCTCAATAGTAAGTCTGTCAGCCTGTATCCCACTCTGTGTACAGGCTCAATAGTAAGTCTATCAGCCTGTATCCCACTCTGTGTACAGGCTCAATAGTAAGTCTATCAGCCTGTATCCCACTCTGTGTACAGGCTCAATAGTAAGTCTATCAGCCTGTATCCCACTCTGTGTACAGGCTCAATAGTAAGTCTATCAGCCTGTATCACACTCTGTGTACAGGCTCAATAGTAAGTCTATCAGTCTGTATCCCACTCTGTGTACAGGCTCAATAGTAAGTCTATCAGCCTGTATCCCACTCTGTGTACAGGCTCAATAGTAAGTCTATCAGCCTGTATCCCACTCTGTGGACAGGCTCAATAGTAAGTCTATCAGCCTGTATCCCCCTCTGCGTACAGGCTCAATAGAAAGTCTATCAGCCTGTATCCCACTCTGTGTACAGGCTCAATAGTAAGTCTATCAGCCTGTATCCCACTCTGTGTACAGGATCAATAGTAAGTCTATCAGCCTGTATCCCACTCTGTGTACAGGCTCATTAGAAAGTCTATCACTCTGTATCCCACTCTGTCTACAGGATCAATAGTAAGTCTATCAGTCTGTATCCCACTCTGTGTACAGGCTCAATAGTAAGTCTATCAGCCTGTATCCCACTTTGTGTACAGGCTCAATAATAAGTCTATCAGCCTGTATCCCACTCTGTGTACAGGCTCAATAGTAAGTCTATCAGCCTGTATCACACTCTGTGTACAGGCTCAATAGTAAGTCTATCAGCCTGTATCCCACTCTGTGTACAGGCTCAATAGTAAGTCTATCAGTCTGTATCCCACTCTGTGTACAGGCTCAATAGTAAGTCTATCAGCCTGTATCCCACTCTGTGTACAGGCTCAATAGTAAGTCTATCAGCCTGTATCCCACTCTGTGTACAGGCTCAATAGTAAGTCTATCAGCCTGTATCCCCCTCTGCGTACAGGCTCAATAGAAAGTCTATCAGCCTGTATCCCACTCTGTGTACAGGCTCAATAGTAAGTCTATCAGCCTGTATCCCACTCTGTGTACAGGATCAATAGTAAGTCTATCAGCCTGTATCCCACTCTGTGTACAGGCTCATTAGAAAGTCTATCACTCTGTATCCCACTCTGTCTACAGGATCAATAGTAAGTCTATCAGTCTGTATCCCACTCTGTGTACAGGCTCAATAGTAAGTCTATCAGCCTGTATCCCACTTTGTGTACAGGCTCAATAGTAAGTCTATCAGTCTGTATCACACTCTGTGTACAGGCTCAATAGTAAGTCTATCAGCCTGTATCCCACCCTGTGTACAGGCTCAATAGAAAGTCTATCAGCCTGTATCCCACTCTGTGTACAGGCTCAATAGTACGTCTATCAGCCTGTATCCCACTCTGTGTACAGGCTCAATAGTAAGTCTATCAGCCTGTATCCCACTCTGTGTACAGGCTCAATAGTAAGTCTATCAGCCTGCATCCCACTCTATGTACAGGCTCAATAGTACGTCTATCAGCCTGCATCCCACTCTATGTACAGGCTCAATAGTACGTCTATCAGCCTGTATCCCACTCTGTGTACAGGCTCAATAGTAAGTCTATCAGCCTGTATCCCACTCTGTGTACAGGCTCAATAGTAAGTATATCAGTCTGTAACCCACTCTGTGTACAGGCTCAATAGTAAGTCTATCAGCCTGTATCCCACTCTGTGTACAGGCTCAATAGTAAGTCTATCAGTCTGTAACCCACTCTGTGTACAGGCTCAATAGTAAGTCTATCAGCCTGTATCCCACTCTGTGTACAGGCTCAATAGTAAGTATATCAGTCTGTAACCCACTCTGTGTACAGGCTCAATAGTAAGTATATCAGCCTGTATCCCACTCTGTGTACAGGCTCAATAGTAAGTCTATCAGTCTGTATCCCACTCTGTGTACAGGCTCAATAGTAAGTCTATCAGTCTGTATCACACTCTGTGTACAGGCTCAATAGTAAGTCTATCAGCCTGTATCCCAACCTGTGTACAGGCTCAATAGAAAGTCTATCAGCCTGTATCCCACTCTGTGTACAGGCTCAATAGTAAGTCTATCAGTCTGTATCCCACTCTGTGTACAGGCTCAATAGTAAGTCTATCAGCCTGTATCCCACCCTGTGTACAGGCTCAATAGTAAGTCTATCAGCCTTTATCCCACTCTGTGTACAGGCTCAATAGTACGTCTATCAGCCTGTATCCCACTCTGTGTACAGGCTCAATAGTAAGTCTATCAGCCTGTATCCCACTCTGTGTACAGGCTCAATAGTAAGTCTATCAGCCTGCATCCCACTCTATGTACAGGCTCAATAGTACGTCTATCAGCCTGTATCCAACCCTGTGTACAGGCTCAATAGTAAGTCTATCAGCCTGTATCCCACTCTGTGTACAGGCTCAATAGTAAGTCTATCAGCCTGTATCCCACTCTGTGTACAGACTCAATAGTAAGTCTATCAGCCTGTATCCCACTCTGTATACATGCTCAATAGTAAGTCTATCAGCCTGTATCCCACTCTGCGTACAGGCTCAATAGTAAGTCTATCAGTCTGTATCACACTCTATGTGCAGGCTCAATAGTAAATCTATCAGTCTGTATCCCACTCTGTGTACAGGCTCAATAGTAAATCTATCAGTCTGTATCCCACTCTGTGTACAGGCTCAATAGTAAGTCTATCAGGCTGTATCCCACTCTGTATACAGGCTCAATAGTACGTCTATCAGCCTGTATCCCACTCTGTGTACAGGCTCAATAGTAAGTATATCAGTCTGTAACCCACTCTGTGTACAGGCTCAATAGTAATTCTATCAGCCTGTATCCCCCTCTGTGTACAGGCTCAATAGTAAGTCTATCAGCCTGTATCCCACTCTGTGTACAGGCTCAATAGTCTGTATCACACTCTGTGTACAGGCTCAATTGTACGTCTATCAGCCTGTATCCCACTCTGTGTACAGGCTCAATAGTAAGTCTATCAGTCTGTATCCCACTCTGTGTACAGGCTCAATAGTAAGTCTATCAGCCTGTATCCCACTCTGTGTACAGGCTCAATAGAAAGTCTATCAGCCTGTATCCCACTCTGTGTACAGGCTCAATAGAAAGTCTATCAGCCTGTATCCCACTCTGTGTACAGGCTCAATAGTAAGTCTATCAGCCTGTATCCCACCCTGTGTACAGCCTCAATAGTAAGTCTATCAGCCTTTATCCCACTCTGTGTACAGGTTGAATAGTTAGTCTATCAACCTGTATCCCACTCTGTGTACAGGCTCAATAGTAAGTCTATCAGCCTGTATCCCACTCTATGTACAGGCTCAATAGTACATCTATAAGCCTGTATCCCACCCTGTGTACAGGCTCAATAGTAAGTCTATCAGCCTGTATCCCACTCTGTGTACAGGCTCAATAGTAAGTCTATCAGCCTGTATCCCACTCTGTGTACAGGCTCAATAGTAAGTCTATCAGCCTGTATCCCACTCTGTATACAGACTTAATAGTAAGTCTATCAGTCTGTATCACACTCTGTGTACAGGCTCAATAGTAAGTCTATCAGCCTGTATCCCACCCTGTGTACAGGCTCAATAGAAAGTCTATCAGCCTGTATCCCACTCTGTGTACAGGCTCAATAGTAAGTCTATCAGCCTGTATCCCACTCTGTGTACAGGCTCAATAGTAAGTCTATCAGCCTGTATCCCACCCTGTGTACAGGCTCAATAGTAAGTCTATCAGCCTTTATCCCACTCTGTGTACAGGTTGAATAGTTAGTCTATCAGCCTGTGTCCCACTCTGTGTACAGGCTCAATAGTACGTCTATCAGCCTGTATCCCACTCTGTGTACAGGCTCAATAGTAAGTCTATCAGCCTGTATCCCACTCTGTGTACAGGCTCAATAGTAAGTCTATCAGCCTGCATCCCACTCTATGTACAGGCTCAATAGTACGTCTATCAGCCTGCATCCCACTCTATGTACAGGCTCAATAGTACGTCTATCAGCCTGTATCCCACTCTGTGTACAGGCTCAATAGTAAGTCTATCAGCCTGTATCCCACTCTGTGTACAGGCTCAATAGTAAGTATATCAGTCTGTAACCCACTCTGTGTGCAGGCTCAATAGTAAGTCTATCAGCCTGTATCCCACTCTGTGTACAGGCTCAATAGTAAGTCTATCAGTCTGTAACCCACTCTGTGTACAGGCTCAATAGTAAGTCTATCAGCCTGTATCCCACTCTGTGTACAGGCTCAATAGTAAGTCTATCAGCCTGTATCCCACTCTGTGTACAGGCTCAATAGTAAGTATATCAGTCTGTAACCCACTCTGTGTACAGGCTCAATAGTAAGTATATCAGCCTGTATCCAACTCTGTGTACAGGCTCAATAGTAAGTCTATCAGTCTGTATCCCACTCTGTGTACAGGCTCAATAGTAAGTCTATCAGTCTGTATCACACTCTGTGTACAGGCTCAATAGTAAGTCTATCAGCCTGTATCCCAACCTGTGTACAGGCTCAATAGAAAGTCTATCAGCCTGTATCCCACTCTGTGTACAGGCTCAATAGTAAGTCTATCAGTCTGTATCCCACTCTGTGTACAGGCTCAATAGTAAGTCTATCAGCCTGTATCCCACCCTGTGTACAGGCTCAATAGTAAGTCTATCAGCCTTTATCCCACTCTGTGTACAGGCTCAATAGTACGTCTATCAGCCTGTATCCCACTCTGTGTACAGGCTCAATAGTAAGTCTATCAGCCTGTATCCCACTCTGTGTACAGGCTCAATAGTAAGTCTATCAGCCTGCATCCCACTCTATGTACAGGCTCAATAGTACGTCTATCAGCCTGTATCCAACCCTGTGTACAGGCTCAATAGTAAGTCTATCAGCCTGTATCCCACTCTGTGTACAGGCTCAATAGTAAGTCTATCAGCCTGTATCCCACTCTGTGTACAGACTCAATAGTAAGTCTATCAGCCTGTATCCCACTCTGTATACATGCTCAATAGTAAGTCTATCAGCCTGTATCCCACTCTGCGTACAGGCTCGATAGTAAGTCTATCAGTCTGTATCACACTCTATGTGCAGGCTCAATAGTAAGTCTATCAGCCTGTATCCCACTCTGTGTACAGGCTCAATAGTAAGTCTATCAGCCTGTATCCCACTCTGTGTACAGGCTCAATAGTAAGTCTATCAGCCTGTATCCCACTCTGCGTACAGGCTCAATAGTAAGTCTATCAGTCTGTATCCAACTCTGTGTACAGGCTCAATAGTAAGTCTATCAGTCTGTATACCACTCTATGTGCAGGCTCAATAGTAAGTCTATCAGCCTGTGTCCCACTCTGTGTACAGGCTCAATAGTAAGTCTATCAGCCTGTATCACACTCTGTGTACAGGCTCAATAGTAAGTCTATCAGCCTGTATCCCACTCTGTGTACAGGCTCAATAGTAAGTCTATCAGCCTGTATCCCACTCTGTGTACAGGCTCAATAGTAAGTCTATCAGCCTGTATCCCACTCTGTGTACAGGCTCAATAGTAAGTCTATCAGCCTGTATCCCACTCTGTGTACAGGCTCAATAGTAAGTCTATCAGTCTGTATCCCACTCTGTGTACAGGCTCAATAGTAAGTCTATCAGCCTGTATCCCACTCTGTGTACAGGCTCAATAGTAAGTCTATCAGCCTGTATCCCACTCTGTGGACAGGCTCAATAGTAAGTCTATCAGCCTGTATCCCCCTCTGCGTACAGGCTCAATAGAAAGTCTATCAGCCTGTATCCCACTCTGTCTACAGGCTCAATAGTAAGTCTATCAGCCTGTATCCCACTCTGTGTACAGGATCAATAGTAAGTCTATCAGCCTGTATCCCACTCTGTGTACAGGCTCAATAGTAAGTCTATCAGCCTGTATCCCACTCTGTGTACAGGATCAATAGTAAGTCTGTCAGCCTGTATCCCCCTCTGCGTACAGGCTCAATAGAAAGTCTATCAGCCTGTATCCCACTCTGTCTACAGGCTCAATAGTAAGTCTATCAGCCTGTATCCCACTCTGTCTACAGGATCAATAGTAAGTCTATCAGCCTGTATCCCACTTTGTGTACAGGCTCAATAGTAAGTCTATCAGTCTGTATCACACTCTGTGTACAGGCTCAATAGTAAGTCTATCAGCCTGTATCCCACCCTGTGTACAGGCTCAATAGAAAGTCTATCAGCCTGTATCCCACTCTGTGTACAGGCTCAATAGTAAGTCTATCAGCCTGTATCCCACCCTGTGTATAGGCTCAATAGTAAGTCTATCAGCCTTTATCCCACTCTGTGTACAGGTTGAATAGTTAGTCTATCAACCTGTGTCCCACTCTGTGTACAGGCTCAATAGTACGTCTATCAGCCTGTATCCCACTCTGTGTACAGGCTCAATAGTAAGTCTATCAGCCTGTATCCCACTCTGTGTACAGGCTCAATAGTAAGTCTATCAGCCTGCATCCCACTCTATGTACAGGCTCAATAGTAAGTCTATCAGCCTGTATCCCACATTGTGTACAGTCTCAATAGTAAGTCTATCAGCCTGTATCCCACTCTGTGTACAGGCTCAATAGTAAGTCTATCAGCCTGTATCCCACTCTGTGTACAGACTCAATAGTAAGTCTATCAGCCTGTATCCCACTCTGTGTACATGCTCAATAGTAAGTCTATCAGCCTGTATCCCACTCTGCGTACAGGCTCAATAGTAAGTCTATCAGTCTGTATCCCACTCTGTGTAAAGGCTCAATAGTAAGTCTATCAGTCTGTATCCCACTCTGTGTACAGGCTCAATAGTAAGTCTATCAGCCTGTATCCCACTCTGTGTACAGGCTCAATAGTAAGTCTATCAGCCTGTATCCCACTCTGTGTACAGGCTCAATAGTAAGTCTATCAGCCTGCATCCCACTCTATGTACAGGCTCAATAGTACGTCTATCAGCCTGTATCCCACCCTGTGTACAGGCTCAATAGTAAGTCTATCAGCCTGTATCCCACTCTGTGTACAGGCTCAATAGTAAGTCTATCAGCCTGTATCCCACTCTGTTTACAGGCTCAATAGTAAGTCTATCAGCCTGTATCCCACTCTGTTTACAGGCTCAATAGTAAGTCTATCAGCCTGTATCCCACTCTGCGTACAGGCTCAATAGTAAGTCTATCAGTCTGTATCCCACTCTGCGTACAGGCTCAATAGTAAGTCTATCAGCCTGTATCCCACTCTGCGTACAGGCTCAATAGTAAGTCTATCAGTCTGTATCACACTCTGTGTACAGGCTCAATAGTAAGTCTATCAGCCTGTATCCAACTCTGTGTACAGGCTCAATAGTAAGTCTATCAGTCTGTATCCCACTCTGTGTACAGGCTCAATAGTAAGTCTATCAGTCTGTATCCCACTCTGTATACAGGCTCAATAGTACGTCTATCAGCCTGTATCCCACTCTGTGTACAGGCTCAATAGTAAGTCTGTCAGCCTGTATCCCACTCTGTATACAGGCTCAATAGTAAGTCTATCAGCCTGTATCCCACTCTGTGTACAGGCTCAATAGTAAGTCTATCAGCCTGTATCCCACTCTGTGTACAGGCTCAATAGTAAGTCTATCAGTCTGTATCCCACACTGTGTACAGGCTCAATAGAAAGTCTATCAGCCTGTATCCCACTCTGTGTACAGGCTCAATAGAACGTCTATCAGCCTGTATGCCACTCTGTGTACAGGCTCAATAGTAAGTCTATCAGCCTGTATCCCCCTCTGTGTACAGGCTCAATAGAAAGTCTATCAGCCTGTATCCCACTCTGTGTACAGGCTCAATAGTAAGTCTATCAGCCTGTATCCCCCTCTGCGTACAGGCTCAATAGAAAGTCTATCAGCCTGTATCCCACTCTGTGTACAGGCTCAATAGTAAGTCTATCAGCCTGTATCCCACTCTGTGTACAGGATCAATAGTAAGTCTATCAGCCTGTATCCCACTCTGTGTACAGGCTCATTAGAAAGTCTATCAGCCTGTATCCCACTCTGTCTACAGGATCAATAGTAAGTCTATTAGCCTGTATCCCACTATGCGTACAGGCTCAATAGTACGTCTATCAGCCTGTATCCCACTCTGTGTACAGGCTCAATAGTAAGTCTATCAGCCTGTATCCCACTCTGTGTACAGGCTCAATAGTAAGTCTATCAGCCTGTATCACACTCTGTGTACAGGCTCAATAGTAAGTCTATCAGCCTGTATCCCACTCTGTGTACAGGCTCAATAGTAAGTCTATCAGTCTGTATCCCACTCTGTGTACAGGCTCAATAGTAAGTCTATCAGCCTGTATCCCACTCTGTGTACAGGCTCAATAGTAAGTCTATCAGCCTGTATCCCACTCTGTGTACAGGCTCAATAGTAAGTCTATCAGCCTGTATCCCCCTCTGCGTACAGGCTCAATAGAAAGTCTATCAGCCTGTATCCCACTCTGTGTACAGGCTCAATAGTAAGTCTATCAGCCTGTATCCCACTCTGTGTACAGGATCAATAGTAAGTCTATCAGCCTGTATCCCACTCTGTGTACAGGCTCATTAGAAAGTCTATCACTCTGTATCCCACTCTGTCTACAGGATCAATAGTAAGTCTATCAGTCTGTATCCCACTCTGTGTACAGGCTCAATAGTAAGTCTATCAGCCTGTATCCCACTTTGTGTACAGGCTCAATAGTAAGTCTATCAGTCTGTATCACACTCTGTGTACAGGCTCAATAGTAAGTCTATCAGCCTGTATCCCACCCTGTGTACAGGCTCAATAGAAAGTCTATCAGCCTGTATCCCACTCTGTGTACAGGCTCAATAGTAAGTCTATCAGCCTGTATCCCACCCTGTGTATAGGCTCAATAGTAAGTCTATCAGCCTTTATCCCACTCTGTGTACAGGTTGAATAGTTAGTCTATCAGCCTGTGTCCCACTCTGTGTACAGGCTCAATAGTACGTCTATCAGCCTGTATCCCACTCTGTGTACAGGCTCAATAGTAAGTCTATCAGCCTGTATCCCACTCTGTGTATAGGCTCAATAGTAAGTCTATCAGCCTGCATCCCACTCTATGTACAGGCTCAATAGTACGTCTATCAGCCTGTATCCCACCCTGTGTACAGTCTCAATAGTAAGTCTATCAGCCTGTATCCCACTCTGTGTACAGGCTCAATAGTAAGTCTATCAGCCTGTATCCCACTCTGTGTACAGGCTCAATAGTACGTCTATCAGTCTGTATCCCACTCTGTGTACAGGCTCAATAGTAAGTCTATCAGCCTGCATCCCACTCTATGTACAGGCTCAATAGTACGTCTATCAGTCTGTATCCCACTCTGTGTACAGGCTCAATAGTAAGTCTATCAGCCTGTATCCCACTCTGTGTACAGGCTCAATAGTAAGTCTATCAGCCTGTATCCCACTCTGCGTACAGGCTCAATAGTAAGTCTATCAGTCTGTATCCCACTCTGTGTACAGGCTCAATAGTAAGTCTATCAGTCTGTATCCCACTCTGTGTACAGGCTCAATAGTAAGTCTATCAGCCTGTATCCCACTCTGTATACAGACTTAATAGTAAGTCTATCAGTCTGTATCACACTCTGTGTACAGGCTCAATAGTAAGTCTATCAGCCTGTATCCCACCCTGTGTACAGGCTCAATAGTAAGTCTATCAGTCTGTATCACACTCTGTGTACAGGCTCAATAGTAAGTCTATCAGCCTGTATCCCACCCTGTGTACAGGCTCAATAGTAAGTCTATCAGCCTTTATCCCACTCTGTGTACAGGTTGAATAGTTAGTCTATCAGCCTGTGTCCCACTCTGTGTACAGGCTCAATAGTACGTCTATCAGCCTGTATCCCACTCTGTGTACAGGCTCAATAGTAAGTCTATCAGCCTGTATCCCACTCTGTGTACAGGCTCAATAGTAAGTCTATCAGCCTGCATCCCACTCTATGTACAGGCTCAATAGTACGTCTATCAGCCTGCATCCCACTCTATGTACAGGCTCAATAGTACGTCTATCAGCCTGTATCCCACTCTGTGTACAGGCTCAATAGTAAGTCTATCAGCCTGTATCCCACTCTGTGTACAGGCTCAATAGTAAGTATATCAGTCTGTAACCCACTCTGTGTACAGGCTCAATAGTAAGTCTATCAGCCTGTATCCCACTCTGTGTACAGGCTCAATAGTAAGTCTATCAGTCTGTAACCCACTCTGTGTACAGGCTCAATAGTAAGTCTATCAGCCTGTATCCCACTCTGTGTACAGGCTCAATAGTAAGTCTATCAGCCTGTATCCCACTCTGTGTACAGGCTCAATAGTAAGTATATCAGTCTGTAACCCACTCTGTGTACAGGCTCAATAGTAAGTATATCAGCCTGTATCCCACTCTGTGTACAGGCTCAATAGTAAGTCTATCAGTCTGTATCCCACTCTGTGTACAGGCTCAATAGTAAGTCTATCAGTCTGTATCACACTCTGTGTACAGGCTCAATAGTAAGTCTATCAGCCTGTATCCCAACCTGTGTACAGGCTCAATAGAAAGTCTATCAGCCTGTATCCCACTCTGTGTACAGGCTCAATAGTAAGTCTATCAGTCTGTATCCCACTCTGTGTACAGGCTCAATAGTAAGTCTATCAGCCTGTATCCCACCCTGTGTACAGGCTCAATAGTAAGTCTATCAGCCTTTATCCCACTCTGTGTACAGGCTCAATAGTACGTCTATCAGCCTGTATCCCACTCTGTGTACAGGCTCAATAGTAAGTCTATCAGCCTGTATCCCACTCTGTGTACAGGCTCAATAGTAAGTCTATCAGCCTGCATCCCACTCTATGTACAGGCTCAATAGTACGTCTATCAGCCTGTATCCAACCCTATGTACAGGCTCAATAGTAAGTCTATCAGCCTGTATCCCACTCTGTGTACAGGCTCAATAGTAAGGCTATCAGCCTGTATCCCACTCTGTGTACAGACTCAATAGTAAGTCTATCAGCCTGTATCCCACTCTGTATACATGCTCAATAGTAAGTCTATCAGCCTGTATCCCACTCTGCGTACAGGCTCGATAGTAAGTCTATCAGTCTGTATCACACTCTATGTGCAGGCTCAATAGTAAGTCTATCAGCCTGTATCCCACTCTGTGTACAGGCTCAATAGTAAGTCTATCAGCCTGTATCCCACTCTGTGTACAGGCTCAATAGTAAGTCTATCAGCCTGTATACCACTCTGCGTACAGGCTCAATAGTAAGTCTATCAGTCTGTATCCAACTCTGTGTACAGGCTCAATAGTAAGTCTATCAGTCTGTATACCACTCTATGTGCAGGCTCAATAGTAAGTCTATCAGCCTGTGTCCCACTCTGTGTACAGGCTCAATAGTAAGTCTATCAGCCTGTATCACACTCTGTGTACAGGCTCAATAGTAAGTCTGTCAGCCTGTATCCCACTCTGTGTACAGGCTCAATAGTAAGTCTATCAGCCTGTATCCCACTCTGTGTACAGGCTCAATAGTAAGTCTATCAGCCTGTATCCCACTCTGTGTACAGGCTCAATAGTAAGTCTATCAGCCTGTATCCCACTCTGTGTACAGGCTCAATAGTAAGTCTATCAGCCTGTATCACACTCTGTGTACAGGCTCAATAGTAAGTCTATCAGTCTGTATCCCACTCTGTGTACAGGCTCAATAGTAAGTCTATCAGCCTGTATCCCACTCTGTGTACAGGCTCAATAGTAAGTCTATCAGCCTGTATCCCACTCTGTGGACAGGCTCAATAGTAAGTCTATCAGCCTGTATCCCCCTCTGCGTACAGGCTCAATAGAAAGTCTATCAGCCTGTATCCCACTCTGTGTACAGGCTCAATAGTAAGTCTATCAGCCTGTATCCCACTCTGTGTACAGGATCAATAGTAAGTCTATCAGCCTGTATCCCACTCTGTGTACAGGCTCATTAGAAAGTCTATCACTCTGTATCCCACTCTGTCTACAGGATCAATAGTAAGTCTATCAGTCTGTATCCCACTCTGTGTACAGGCTCAATAGTAAGTCTATCAGCCTGTATCCCACTTTGTGTACAGGCTCAATAATAAGTCTATCAGCCTGTATCCCACTCTGTGTACAGGCTCAATAGTAAGTCTATCAGCCTGTATCACACTCTGTGTACAGGCTCAATAGTAAGTCTATCAGCCTGTATCCCACTCTGTGTACAGGCTCAATAGTAAGTCTATCAGTCTGTATCCCACTCTGTGTACAGGCTCAATAGTAAGTCTATCAGCCTGTATCCCACTCTGTGTACAGGCTCAATAGTAAGTCTATCAGCCTGTATCCCACTCTGTGTACAGGCTCAATAGTAAGTCTATCAGCCTGTATCCCCCTCTGCGTACAGGCTCAATAGAAAGTCTATCAGCCTGTATCCCACTCTGTGTACAGGCTCAATAGTAAGTCTATCAGCCTGTATCCCACTCTGTGTACAGGATCAATAGTAAGTCTATCAGCCTGTATCCCACTCTGTGTACAGGCTCATTAGAAAGTCTATCACTCTGTATCCCACTCTGTCTACAGGATCAATAGTAAGTCTATCAGTCTGTATCCCACTCTGTGTACAGGCTCAATAGTAAGTCTATCAGCCTGTATCCCACTTTGTGTACAGGCTCAATAGTAAGTCTATCAGTCTGTATCACACTCTGTGTACAGGCTCAATAGTAAGTCTATCAGCCTGTATCCCACCCTGTGTACAGGCTCAATAGAAAGTCTATCAGCCTGTATCCCACTCTGTGTACAGGCTCAATAGTACGTCTATCAGCCTGTATCCCACTCTGTGTACAGGCTCAATAGTAAGTCTATCAGCCTGTATCCCACTCTGTGTACAGGCTCAATAGTAAGTCTATCAGCCTGCATCCCACTCTATGTACAGGCTCAATAGTACGTCTATCAGCCTGCATCCCACTCTATGTACAGGCTCAATAGTACGTCTATCAGCCTGTATCCCACTCTGTGTACAGGCTCAATAGTAAGTCTATCAGCCTGTATCCCACTCTGTGTACAGGCTCAATAGTAAGTATATCAGTCTGTAACCCACTCTGTGTACAGGCTCAATAGTAAGTCTATCAGCCTGTATCCCACTCTGTGTACAGGCTCAATAGTAAGTCTATCAGTCTGTAACCCACTCTGTGTACAGGCTCAATAGTAAGTCTATCAGCCTGTATCCCACTCTGTGTACAGGCTCAATAGTAAGTATATCAGTCTGTAACCCACTCTGTGTACAGGCTCAATAGTAAGTATATCAGCCTGTATCCCACTCTGTGTACAGGCTCAATAGTAAGTCTATCAGTCTGTATCCCACTCTGTGTACAGGCTCAATAGTAAGTCTATCAGTCTGTATCACACTCTGTGTACAGGCTCAATAGTAAGTCTATCAGCCTGTATCCCAACCTGTGTACAGGCTCAATAGAAAGTCTATCAGCCTGTATCCCACTCTGTGTACAGGCTCAATAGTAAGTCTATCAGTCTGTATCCCACTCTGTGTACAGGCTCAATAGTAAGTCTATCAGCCTGTATCCCACCCTGTGTACAGGCTCAATAGTAAGTCTATCAGCCTTTATCCCACTCTGTGTACAGGCTCAATAGTACGTCTATCAGCCTGTATCCCACTCTGTGTACAGGCTCAATAGTAAGTCTATCAGCCTGTATCCCACTCTGTGTACAGGCTCAATAGTAAGTCTATCAGCCTGCATCCCACTCTATGTACAGGCTCAATAGTACGTCTATCAGCCTGTATCCAACCCTGTGTACAGGCTCAATAGTAAGTCTATCAGCCTGTATCCCACTCTGTGTACAGGCTCAATAGTAAGTCTATCAGCCTGTATCCCACTCTGTGTACAGACTCAATAGTAAGTCTATCAGCCTGTATCCCACTCTGTATACATGCTCAATAGTAAGTCTATCAGCCTGTATCCCACTCTGCGTACAGGCTCAATAGTAAGTCTATCAGTCTGTATCACACTCTATGTGCAGGCTCAATAGTAAATCTATCAGTCTGTATCCCACTCTGTGTACAGGCTCAATAGTAAATCTATCAGTCTGTATCCCACTCTGTGTACAGGCTCAATAGTAAGTCTATCAGGCTGTATCCCACTCTGTATACAGGCTCAATAGTACGTCTATCAGCCTGTATCCCACTCTGTGTACAGGCTCAATAGTAAGTATATCAGTCTGTAACCCACTCTGTGTACAGGCTCAATAGTAATTCTATCAGCCTGTATCCCCCTCTGTGTACAGGCTCAATAGTAAGTCTATCAGCCTGTATCCCACTCTGTGTACAGGCTCAATAGTCTGTATCACACTCTGTGTACAGGCTCAATTGTACGTCTATCAGCCTGTATCCCACTCTGTGTACAGGCTCAATAGTAAGTCTATCAGTCTGTATCCCACTCTGTGTACAGGCTCAATAGTAAGTCTATCAGCCTGTATCCCACTCTGTGTACAGGCTCAATAGAAAGTCTATCAGCCTGTATCCCACTCTGTGTACAGGCTCAATAGAAAGTCTATCAGCCTGTATCCCACTCTGTGTACAGGCTCAATAGTAAGTCTATCAGCCTGTATCCCACCCTGTGTACAGCCTCAATAGTAAGTCTATCAGCCTTTATCCCACTCTGTGTACAGGTTGAATAGTTAGTCTATCAACCTGTATCCCACTCTGTGTACAGGCTCAATAGTAAGTCTATCAGCCTGTATCCCACTCTATGTACAGGCTCAATAGTACATCTATAAGCCTGTATCCCACCCTGTGTACAGGCTCAATAGTAAGTCTATCAGCCTGTATCCCACTCTGTGTACAGGCTCAATAGTAAGTCTATCAGCCTGTATCCCACTCTGTGTACAGGCTCAATAGTAAGTCTATCAGCCTGTATCCCACTCTGTATACAGACTTAATAGTAAGTCTATCAGTCTGTATCACACTCTGTGTACAGGCTCAATAGTAAGTCTATCAGCCTGTATCCCACCCTGTGTACAGGCTCAATAGAAAGTCTATCAGCCTGTATCCCACTCTGTGTACAGGCTCAATAGTAAGTCTATCAGCCTGTATCCCACTCTGTGTACAGGCTCAATAGTAAGTCTATCAGCCTGTATCCCACCCTGTGTACAGGCTCAATAGTAAGTCTATCAGCCTTTATCCCACTCTGTGTACAGGTTGAATAGTTAGTCTATCAGCCTGTGTCCCACTCTGTGTACAGGCTCAATAGTACGTCTATCAGCCTGTATCCCACTCTGTGTACAGGCTCAATAGTAAGTCTATCAGCCTGTATCCCACTCTGTGTACAGGCTCAATAGTAAGTCTATCAGCCTGCATCCCACTCTATGTACAGGCTCAATAGTACGTCTATCAGCCTGCATCCCACTCTATGTACAGGCTCAATAGTACGTCTATCAGCCTGTATCCCACTCTGTGTACAGGCTCAATAGTAAGTCTATCAGCCTGTATCCCACTCTGTGTACAGGCTCAATAGTAAGTATATCAGTCTGTAACCCACTCTGTGTACAGGCTCAATAGTAAGTCTATCAGCCTGTATCCCACTCTGTGTACAGGCTCAATAGTAAGTCTATCAGTCTGTAACCCACTCTGTGTACAGGCTCAATAGTAAGTCTATCAGCCTGTATCCCACTCTGTGTACAGGCTCAATAGTAAGTCTATCAGCCTGTATCCCACTCTGTGTACAGGCTCAATAGTAAGTATATCAGTCTGTAACCCACTCTGTGTACAGGCTCAATAGTAAGTATATCAGCCTGTATCCAACTCTGTGTACAGGCTCAATAGTAAGTCTATCAGTCTGTATCCCACTCTGTGTACAGGCTCAATAGTAAGTCTATCAGTCTGTATCACACTCTGTGTACAGGCTCAATAGTAAGTCTATCAGCCTGTATCCCAACCTGTGTACAGGCTCAATAGAAAGTCTATCAGCCTGTATCCCACTCTGTGTACAGGCTCAATAGTAAGTCTATCAGTCTGTATCCCACTCTGTGTACAGGCTCAATAGTAAGTCTATCAGCCTGTATCCCACCCTGTGTACAGGCTCAATAGTAAGTCTATCAGCCTTTATCCCACTCTGTGTACAGGCTCAATAGTACGTCTATCAGCCTGTATCCCACTCTGTGTACAGGCTCAATAGTAAGTCTATCAGCCTGTATCCCACTCTGTGTACAGGCTCAATAGTAAGTCTATCAGCCTGCATCCCACTCTATGTACAGGCTCAATAGTACGTCTATCAGCCTGTATCCAACCCTGTGTACAGGCTCAATAGTAAGTCTATCAGCCTGTATCCCACTCTGTGTACAGGCTCAATAGTAAGTCTATCAGCCTGTATCCCACTCTGTGTACAGACTCAATAGTAAGTCTATCAGCCTGTATCCCACTCTGTATACATGCTCAATAGTAAGTCTATCAGCCTGTATCCCACTCTGCGTACAGGCTCGATAGTAAGTCTATCAGTCTGTATCACACTCTATGTGCAGGCTCAATAGTAAGTCTATCAGCCTGTATCCCACTCTGTGTACAGGCTCAATAGTAAGTCTATCAGCCTGTATCCCACTCTGTGTACAGGCTCAATAGTAAGTCTATCAGCCTGTATCCCACTCTGCGTACAGGCTCAATAGTAAGTCTATCAGTCTGTATCCAACTCTGTGTACAGGCTCAATAGTAAGTCTATCAGTCTGTATACCACTCTATGTGCAGGCTCAATAGTAAGTCTATCAGCCTGTGTCCCACTCTGTGTACAGGCTCAATAGTAAGTCTATCAGCCTGTATCACACTCTGTGTACAGGCTCAATAGTAAGTCTATCAGCCTGTATCCCACTCTGTGTACAGGCTCAATAGTAAGTCTATCAGCCTGTATCCCACTCTGTGTACAGGCTCAATAGTAAGTCTATCAGCCTGTATCCCACTCTGTGTACAGGCTCAATAGTAAGTCTATCAGCCTGTATCCCACTCTGTGTACAGGCTCAATAGTAAGTCTATCAGTCTGTATCCCACTCTGTGTACAGGCTCAATAGTAAGTCTATCAGCCTGTATCCCACTCTGTGTACAGGCTCAATAGTAAGTCTATCAGCCTGTATCCCACTCTGTGGACAGGCTCAATAGTAAGTCTATCAGCCTGTATCCCCCTCTGCGTACAGGCTCAATAGAAAGTCTATCAGCCTGTATCCCACTCTGTCTACAGGCTCAATAGTAAGTCTATCAGCCTGTATCCCACTCTGTGTACAGGATCAATAGTAAGTCTATCAGCCTGTATCCCACTCTGTGTACAGGCTCAATAGTAAGTCTATCAGCCTGTATCCCACTCTGTGTACAGGATCAATAGTAAGTCTGTCAGCCTGTATCCCCCTCTGCGTACAGGCTCAATAGAAAGTCTATCAGCCTGTATCCCACTCTGTCTACAGGCTCAATAGTAAGTCTATCAGCCTGTATCCCACTCTGTCTACAGGATCAATAGTAAGTCTATCAGCCTGTATCCCACTTTGTGTACAGGCTCAATAGTAAGTCTATCAGTCTGTATCACACTCTGTGTACAGGCTCAATAGTAAGTCTATCAGCCTGTATCCCACCCTGTGTACAGGCTCAATAGAAAGTCTATCAGCCTGTATCCCACTCTGTGTACAGGCTCAATAGTAAGTCTATCAGCCTGTATCCCACCCTGTGTATAGGCTCAATAGTAAGTCTATCAGCCTTTATCCCACTCTGTGTACAGGTTGAATAGTTAGTCTATCAACCTGTGTCCCACTCTGTGTACAGGCTCAATAGTACGTCTATCAGCCTGTATCCCACTCTGTGTACAGGCTCAATAGTAAGTCTATCAGCCTGTATCCCACTCTGTGTACAGGCTCAATAGTAAGTCTATCAGCCTGCATCCCACTCTATGTACAGGCTCAATAGTAAGTCTATCAGCCTGTATCCCACATTGTGTACAGTCTCAATAGTAAGTCTATCAGCCTGTATCCCACTCTGTGTACAGGCTCAATAGTAAGTCTATCAGCCTGTATCCCACTCTGTGTACAGACTCAATAGTAAGTCTATCAGCCTGTATCCCACTCTGTGTACATGCTCAATAGTAAGTCTATCAGCCTGTATCCCACTCTGCGTACAGGCTCAATAGTAAGTCTATCAGTCTGTATCCCACTCTGTGTAAAGGCTCAATAGTAAGTCTATCAGTCTGTATCCCACTCTGTGTACAGGCTCAATAGTAAGTCTATCAGCCTGTATCCCACTCTGTGTACAGGCTCAATAGTAAGTCTATCAGCCTGTATCCCACTCTGTGTACAGGCTCAATAGTAAGTCTATCAGCCTGCATCCCACTCTATGTACAGGCTCAATAGTACGTCTATCAGCCTGTATCCCACCCTGTGTACAGGCTCAATAGTAAGTCTATCAGCCTGTATCCCACTCTGTGTACAGGCTCAATAGTAAGTCTATCAGCCTGTATCCCACTCTGTTTACAGGCTCAATAGTAAGTCTATCAGCCTGTATCCCACTCTGTTTACAGGCTCAATAGTAAGTCTATCAGCCTGTATCCCACTCTGCGTACAGGCTCAATAGTAAGTCTATCAGTCTGTATCCCACTCTGCGTACAGGCTCAATAGTAAGTCTATCAGCCTGTATCCCACTCTGCGTACAGGCTCAATAGTAAGTCTATCAGTCTGTATCACACTCTGTGTACAGGCTCAATAGTAAGTCTATCAGCCTGTATCCAACTCTGTGTACAGGCTCAATAGTAAGTCTATCAGTCTGTATCCCACTCTGTGTACAGGCTCAATAGTAAGTCTATCAGTCTGTATCCCACTCTGTATACAGGCTCAATAGTACGTCTATCAGCCTGTATCCCACTCTGTGTACAGGCTCAATAGTAAGTCTGTCAGCCTGTATCCCACTCTGTATACAGGCTCAATAGTAAGTCTATCAGCCTGTATCCCACTCTGTGTACAGGCTCAATAGTAAGTCTATCAGCCTGTATCCCACTCTGTGTACAGGCTCAATAGTAAGTCTATCAGTCTGTATCCCACACTGTGTACAGGCTCAATAGAAAGTCTATCAGCCTGTATCCCACTCTGTGTACAGGCTCAATAGAACGTCTATCAGCCTGTATGCCACTCTGTGTACAGGCTCAATAGTAAGTCTATCAGCCTGTATCCCCCTCTGTGTACAGGCTCAATAGAAAGTCTATCAGCCTGTATCCCACTCTGTGTACAGGCTCAATAGTAAGTCTATCAGCCTGTATCCCCCTCTGCGTACAGGCTCAATAGAAAGTCTATCAGCCTGTATCCCACTCTGTGTACAGGCTCAATAGTAAGTCTATCAGCCTGTATCCCACTCTGTGTACAGGATCAATAGTAAGTCTATCAGCCTGTATCCCACTCTGTGTACAGGCTCATTAGAAAGTCTATCAGCCTGTATCCCACTCTGTCTACAGGATCAATAGTAAGTCTATTAGCCTGTATCCCACTATGCGTACAGGCTCAATAGTACGTCTATCAGCCTGTATCCCACTCTGTGTACAGGCTCAATAGTAAGTCTATCAGCCTGTATCCCACTCTGTGTACAGGCTCAATAGTAAGTCTATCAGCCTGTATCACACTCTGTGTACAGGCTCAATAGTAAGTCTATCAGCCTGTATCCCACTCTGTGTACAGGCTCAATAGTAAGTCTATCAGTCTGTATCCCACTCTGTGTACAGGCTCAATAGTAAGTCTATCAGCCTGTATCCCACTCTGTGTACAGGCTCAATAGTAAGTCTATCAGCCTGTATCCCACTCTGTGTACAGGCTCAATAGTAAGTCTATCAGCCTGTATCCCCCTCTGCGTACAGGCTCAATAGAAAGTCTATCAGCCTGTATCCCACTCTGTGTACAGGCTCAATAGTAAGTCTATCAGCCTGTATCCCACTCTGTGTACAGGATCAATAGTAAGTCTATCAGCCTGTATCCCACTCTGTGTACAGGCTCATTAGAAAGTCTATCACTCTGTATCCCACTCTGTCTACAGGATCAATAGTAAGTCTATCAGTCTGTATCCCACTCTGTGTACAGGCTCAATAGTAAGTCTATCAGCCTGTATCCCACTTTGTGTACAGGCTCAATAGTAAGTCTATCAGTCTGTATCACACTCTGTGTACAGGCTCAATAGTAAGTCTATCAGCCTGTATCCCACCCTGTGTACAGGCTCAATAGAAAGTCTATCAGCCTGTATCCCACTCTGTGTACAGGCTCAATAGTAAGTCTATCAGCCTGTATCCCACCCTGTGTATAGGCTCAATAGTAAGTCTATCAGCCTTTATCCCACTCTGTGTACAGGTTGAATAGTTAGTCTATCAGCCTGTGTCCCACTCTGTGTACAGGCTCAATAGTACGTCTATCAGCCTGTATCCCACTCTGTGTACAGGCTCAATAGTAAGTCTATCAGCCTGTATCCCACTCTGTGTATAGGCTCAATAGTAAGTCTATCAGCCTGCATCCCACTCTATGTACAGGCTCAATAGTACGTCTATCAGCCTGTATCCCACCCTGTGTACAGTCTCAATAGTAAGTCTATCAGCCTGTATCCCACTCTGTGTACAGGCTCAATAGTAAGTCTATCAGCCTGTATCCCACTCTGTGTACAGGCTCAATAGTACGTCTATCAGTCTGTATCCCACTCTGTGTACAGGCTCAATAGTAAGTCTATCAGCCTGCATCCCACTCTATGTACAGGCTCAATAGTACGTCTATCAGTCTGTATCCCACTCTGTGTACAGGCTCAATAGTAAGTCTATCAGCCTGTATCCCACTCTGTGTACAGGCTCAATAGTAAGTCTATCAGCCTGTATCCCACTCTGCGTACAGGCTCAATAGTAAGTCTATCAGTCTGTATCCCACTCTGTGTACAGGCTCAATAGTAAGTCTATCAGTCTGTATCCCACTCTGTGTACAGGCTCAATAGTAAGTCTATCAGCCTGTATCCCACTCTGTGTACAGGCTCAATAGTAAGTCTATCAGCCTGTATCCCACTCTGTGTACAGGCTCAATAGTAAGTCTATCAGCCTGCATCCCACTCTATGTACAGGCTCAATAGTACGTCTATCAGCCTGTATCCCACCCTGTGTACAGGCTCAATAGTAAGTCTATCAGCCTGTATCCCACTCTGTGTACAGGCTCAATAGTAAGTCTATCAGCCTGTATCCCACTCTGTGTACAGACTCAATAGTAAGTCTATCAGCCTGTATCCCACTCTGTTTACAGGCTCAATAGTAAGTCTATCAGCCTGTATCCCACTCTGCGTACAGGCTCAATAGTAAGTCTATCAGTCTGTATCCCACTCTGCGTACAGGCTAACTAGTAAGTCTATCAGCCTGTATCCCACTCTGCGTACAGGCTCAATAGTAAGTCTATCAGTCTGTATCACACTCTGTGTACAGGCTCAATAGTAAGTCTATCAGCCTGTATCCAACTCTGTGTACAGGCTCAATAGTAAGTCTATCAGTCTGTATCCCACTCTGTGTACAGGCTCAATAGTAAGTCTATCAGTCTGTATCCCACTCTGTATACAGGCTCAATAGTACGTCTATCAGCCTGTATCCCACTCTGTGTACAGGCTCAATAGTAAGTCTGTCAGCCTGTATCCCACTCTGTATACAGGCTCAATAGTAAGTCTATCAGCCTGTATCCCACTCTGTGTACAGGCTCAATAGTAATCTATCAGCCTGTATCCCACTCTGTGTACAGGCTCAATAGTAAGTCTATCAGCCTGTATCCAACTCTGTGTACAGGCTCAATAGTAAGTCTATCAGCCTGTATCCCACTCTGTGTACAGGCTCAATAGTAAGTCTATCAGTCTGTATCCCACACTGTGTACAGGCTCAATAGAAAGTCTATCAGCCTGTATCCCACTCTGTGTACAGGCTCAATAGTACGTCTATCAGCCTGTATGCCACTCTGTGTACAGGCTCAATAGTACGTCTATCAGCCTGTATGCCACTCTGTGTACAGGCTCAATAGTAAGTCTATCAGCCTGTATCCCCCTCTGTGTACAGGCTCAATAGAAAGTCTATCAGCCTGTATCCCACTCTGTGTACAGGCTCAATAGTAAGTCTATCAGCCTGTATCCCACTCTGTGTACAGGCTCAATAGTAAGTCTATCAGTCTGTATCCCACTCTGTGTACAGGCTCAATAGTAAGTCTATCAGTCTGTATCCCACTCTGTGTACAGGCTCAATAGTAAGTCTATCAGCCTGTATCCCACTCTGTGTACAGGCTCAAGAGTAAGTCTATCAGCCTGTATCCCACTCTGTGTACACGCTCAATAGTAAGTCTATCAGCCTGCATCCCACTCTATGTACAGGCTCAATAGTACGTCTATCAGCCTGTATCCCACCCTGTGTACATTCTCAATAGTAAGTCTATCAGCCTGTATCGCACTCTGTGTACATGCTCAATAGTAAGTCTATCAGCCTGTATCCCACTCTGTGTACAGACTCAATAGTAAGTCTATCAGCCTGTATCCCACTCTGTGTACAGGCTCAATAGTAAGTCTATCAGCCTGTATCCCACTCTGCGTACAGGCTCAATAGTAAGTCTATCAGTCTGTATCCCACTCTGTGTACAGGCTCAATAGTAAGTCTATCAGCCTGTATCCCACTCTGCGTACAGGCTCAATAGTAAGTCTATCAGTCTGTATCCCACTCTGTGTACAGGCTCAATAGTAAGTCTATCAGCCTGTATCCAACTCTGTGTACAGGCTCAATAGTAAGTCTATCAGTCTGTATCCCACTCTGTGTACAGGCTCAATAGTAAGTCTATCAGCCTGTATCCCACTCTGTATACAGGCTCAATAGTACGTCTATCAGCCTGTATCCCACTCTGTGTACAGGCTCAATAGTAAGTCTGTCAGCCTGTATCCCACTCTGTATACAGGCTCAATAGTAAGGCTATCAGCCTGTATCCCACTCTGTGTACAGGCTCAATACTAAGTCTATCAGCCTGTATCCCACTCTGTGTACAGGCTCAATACTAAGTCTATCAGCCTGTATCCTACTCTGTGTACAGGCTCAATAGTAAGTCTATCAGCCTGTATCCCACTCTGTGTACAGGCTCAATAGTAAGTCTATCAGCCTGTATCCCACTCTGTGTACAGGCTCAATAGTAAGTCTATCAGCCTGTATCCCCCTCTGTGAACAGGCTCAATAGAAAGTCTATCAGTCTGTATCCCACTCTGTGTACAGGCTCAATAGTAAGTCTATCAGCCTGTATCCCACTCTTTGTACAGGCTCAATAGAAACTCTATCAGCCTGTATCCCACTCTGTGTACAGGCTCAATAGAAAGTCTATCAGTCTGTATCCCACTCTGTATACAGGCTCAATAGTAAGTCTATCAGACTGTATCCCACTCTGTGTACAGGCTCAATAGTAAGTCTATCAGCCTGTATCCCACTCTGTGTACAGGCTCAATAGTAAGTCTATCAGCCTGTATCCCACTCTGTGTACAAGCTCAATAGTAAGTCTATCAGCCTGTATCCCACTCTGTGTACAGGCTCAATAGTAAGTCTATCAGCCTGTATCCCACTCTCTGTCCAGGCTCAATAATAAGTCTATCAGACAGTATCCCACTCTGTGT
The DNA here is from genome assembly GCF_046119375.1 of Phyllobates terribilis. NCBI lineage: Eukaryota > Metazoa > Chordata > Amphibia > Anura > Dendrobatidae > Phyllobates > Phyllobates terribilis. The sequence continues at coordinate 51,410,221 of NW_027362770.1, read as the reverse complement.
ACAGGCTCAATAGTAAGTCTATCAGCCTGTATCCCACTCTGTGTACAGACTCAATAGTAAGTCTATCAGCCTGTATCACACTCTGTGTACAGGCTCAATAGTACGTCTATCAGTCTGTATCCCACTCTGTGTACAGGCTCAATAGTAAGTCTATCAGCCTGTATCCAACTCTGTGTACAGGCTCAATAGTAAGTCTATCAGCCTGTATCCCGCTCTGTGTACAGGCTCAATAGTAAGTCTATCAGCCTGTATTCCACTCTGTGTACAGGCTCAATACTAAGTCTATCAGCCTGTATCCCACTCTGTGTACAGGCTCAATAATAAGTCTATCAGCCTGTATCCCACTCTGTGTACAGGCTCAATAGTAAGTCTATCAGCCTGTATCCCACTCTGTGTACAGGCTCAATAGTAAGTCTATCAGCCTGTATCCCACTCTGTGTACAGACTCAATAGTACGTCTATCAGTCTGTATCCCACTCTGTGTACAGACTCAATAGTAAGTCTATCAGCCTGTATCCCACTCTGTGTACAGGCTCAATAGTACGTCTATCAGTCTGTATCCCACTCTGTGTACAGGCTCAATAGTAAGTCTATCAGCCTGTATCCAACTCTGTGTACAGGCTCAATAGTAAGTCTATAAGCCTGTATCCCGCTCTGTGTACAGGCTCAATACAAAGTCTATCAGCCTGTATCCCCCTCTGTGAACAGGCTCAATAGAAAGTCTATCAGCCTGTATCCCACTCTGTGTACAGGCTCAATAGTAAGTCTATCAGTCTGTATCCCACTCTGTGTACAGGCTCAATAGTAAGTCTATCAGCCTGTATCCCACTCTGTGTACAGACTCAATAGTACGTCTATCAGTCTGTATCCCACTCTGTGTACAGACTCAATAGTAAGTCTATCAGCCTGTATCCCACTCTGTGTACAGGCTCAATAGTACGTCTATCAGTCTGTATCCCACTCTGTGTACAGGCTCAATAGAAAGTCTATCAGCCTGTATCCCACTCTGTGTACAGACTCAATAGTAAGTCTATCAGCCTGTATCCCACTCTGTGTACAGACTCAATAGTAAGTCTATCAGTCTGTATCCCACTCTCTGTACAGGTTCAATAGTAAGTCTATCAGCCTGTATCCCACTCTGTGTACAGGCTCAATAGTAAGTCTATCACTCTGTATCCCACTCTGTCTACAGGATCAATAGTACGTCTATCAGCCTGTATCCCACTCTGTGTACAGGCTCAGTAGTAAGTCTATCAGTCTGTATCCCACTCTGTGTACAGGCTCAATAGTAAGTCTATCAGCCTGTATCCCACTCTGTGTACAGGTTGAATAGTTAGTCTATCAGCCTGTGTCCCACTCTGTGTACAGGCTCAGTAGTAAGTCTATCAGTCTGTATCCCACTCTGTGTACAAGCTCAATAGTAAGTCTATCAGCCTGTATCCCACTCTGTGTACAAGCTCAATAGTAAGTCTATCAGCCTGTATCCCACTCTTTGTACAGGCTCAATAGAAACTCTATCAGCCTGTATCCCACTCTGTGTACAAGCTCAATAGTAAGTCTATCAGCCTGTATCCCACTCTGTGTACAAGCTCAATAGTAAGTCTATCAGCCTGTATCCCACTCTTTGTACAGGCTCAATAGAAACTCTATCAGCCTGTATCCCACTCTGTGTACAGGCTCAATAGAAAGTCTATCAGTCTGTATCCCACTCTGTATACAGGCTCAATAGTAAGTCTATCAGACTGTATCCCACTCTGTGTACAGTCTCAATAGTAAGTCTATCAGCCTGTATCCCACTCTGTGTACAGGCTCAATAGTAAGTCTATCAGCCTGTATCCCACTCTGTGTACTGGCTCAATAGTAAGTCTATCAGTCTGTATCCCACTCTGTGTACAGGCTCAATAGTAAGTCTATCAGCCTGTATCCCACTCTGTGTACAGGCTCAATAGTAAGTCTATCAGCCTGTATCCCACTTTGTGTACAGGCTCAATAGTAAGTCTATCAGCCTGTATCCCACTCTGTGTACAAGCTCAATAGTAAGTCTATCAGCCTGTATCCCACTCTGTGTACAGGCTCAATAGTAAGTCTATCAGCCTGTATCCCACTCTTTGTACAGGCTCAATAGAAACTCTATCAGCCTGTATCCCACTCTGTGTACAGGCTCAATAGAAAGTCTATCAGTCTGTATCCCACTCTGTATACAGGTTCAATAGTAAGTCTATCAGCCTGTATCCCACTCTGTGTACAGGCTCAATAGTAAGTCTATCAGCCTGTATCCCACTCTTTGTACAGGCTCAATAGAAACTCTATCAGCCTGTATCCCACTCTGTGTACAGGCTCAATAGAAAGTCTATCAGTCTGTATCCCACTCTGTATACAGGCTCAATAGTAAGTCTATCAGACTGTATCCCACTCTGTGTACAGGCTCAATAGTAAGTCTATCAGCCTGTATCCCACTCTGTGTACAGGCTCAATAGTAAGTCTATCAGCCTGTATCCCACTCTGTGTACAAGCTCAATAGTAAGTCTATCAGCCTGTATCCCACTCTGTGTACAGGCTTAATAGTAAGTCTATCAGCCTGTATCCCACTCTCTGTCCAGGCTCAATAATAAGTCTATCAGACAGTATCCCACTCTGTGTACAGGCTTAATAGTAAGTCTATCAGCCTGTATCCCACTCTGTGTACAGACTCAATAGTAAGTCAATCAGCCTGTATCACACTCTGTGTACAGGCTCAATAGTACGTCTATCAGTCTGTATCCCACTCTGTGTACAGGCTCAATAGTAAGTCTATCAGCCTGTATCCAACTCTCTGTACAGGCTCAATAGTAAGTCTATCAGCCTGTATCCCGCTCTGTGTACAGGCTCAATAGTAAGTCTATCAGCCTGTATTCCACTCTGTGTACAGGCTCAATACTAAGTCTATCAGCCTGTATCCCACTCTGTGTACAGGCTCAATAATAAGTCTATCAGCCTGTATCCCACTCTGTGTACAGGCTCAATAGTAAGTCTATCAGCCTGTATCCCACTCTGTGTACAGGCTCAATAGTAAGTCTATCAGCCTGTATCCCACTCTGTGTACAGACTCAATAGTACGTCTATCAGTCTGTATCCCACTCTGTGTACAGACTCAATAGTAAGTCTATCAGCCTGTATCCCACTCTGTGTACAGGCTCAATAGTACGTCTATCAGTCTGTATCCCACTCTGTGTACAGGCTCAATAGTAAGTCTATCAGCCTGTATCCAACTCTGTGTACAGGCTCAATAGTAAGTCTATCGGCCTGTATCCCGCTCTGTGTACAGGCTCAATACTAAGTCTATCAGCCTGTATCCCACTCTGTGTACAGGCTCAATAGTAAGTCTATCAGCCTGTATCCCACTCTGTGTACAGGCTCAATAGTAATTCTATCAGCCTGTATCCCACTCTGTGTACAGGCTCAATAGTAAGTCTATCAGCCTGTATCCCACTCTGTGTACAGGCTCAATAGTAAGTCTATCAGCCTGTATCCCACTCTGTGTACAGGCTCAATAGTAAGTCTATCAGCCTGTATCCCACTCTGTGTACAGGCTCAATAGTACGTCTATCAGCCTGTATCCCACTCTGTGTACAGGCTCAATAGTAAGTCTATCAGCCTGTATCCCACTCTGTGTACAGACTCAATAGTACGTCTATCAGTCTGTATCCCACTCTGTGTACAGACTCAATAGTAAGTCTATCAGCCTGTATCCCACTCTGTGTACAGGCTCAATAGTACGTCTATCAGTCTGTATCCCACTCTGTGTACAGGCTCAATAGAAAGTCTATCAGCCTGTATCCCACTCTGTGTACAGGCTCAATAGTAATTCTATCAGTCTGTATCCCACTCTGTGTACAGGCTCAATAGTAAGTCTATCAGCCTGTATCCCACTCTGTGTACAGACTCAATAGTACGTCTATCAATCTGTATCCCACTCTGTGTACAGGCTCAATAGTAAGTCTATCAGCCTGTATCCCACTCTGTGTACAGACTCAATAGTACGTCTAGCAGTCTGTATCCCACTCTGTGTACAGACTCAATAGTAAGTCTATCAGCCTGTATCCCACTCTGTGTACAGGCTCAATAGTACGTCTATCAGTCTGTATCCCACTCTGTGTACAGGCTCAATAGAAAGTCTATCAGCCTGTATCCCACTATGTGTACAGACTCAATAGTAAGTCTATCAGCCTGTATCCCACTCTGTGTACAGACTCAATAGTAAGTCTATCAGTCTGTATCCCACTCTCTGTACAGGTTCAATAGTAAGTCTATCAGCCTGTATCCCACTCTGTGTACAGGCTCAATAGTAAGTCTATCACTCTGTATCCCACTCTGTCTACAGGATCAATAGTAAGTCTATTAGCCTGTATCCCACTCTGCGTACAGGCTCAGTAGTAAGTCTATCAGCCTGTATCCCACTCTGTGTACAGGCTCAATAGTAAGTCTATCAGCCTGTATCCCACTCTGTGTACAGGCTCAATAGTACGTCTATCAGTCTGTATCCCACTCTGTGTACAGGCTCAATAGTAAGTCTATCACTCTGTATCCCACTCTGTGTACAGGCTCAATAGTAAGTCTATCAGCCTGTATCCCACTCTGTGTACAGGCTCAATAGTAAGTCTATCAGTCTGTATCCCACTCTGTGTACAAGCTCAATATTAAGTCTATCAGTCTGTATCCCACTCTGTGTACAGGCTCAATAGTACGTCTATCAGTCTGTATACCACTCTGTGTACAGGCTCAATAGTAAGTCTATCAGCCTGTATCCCACTCTGTGTACAGGCTCAATAGTACGTCTATCAGTCTGTATCCCACTCTGTGTACAGGCTCAATAGTAAGTCTATCAGCCTGTATCCAACTCTGTGTACAGGCTCAATAGTAAGTCTATCAGCCTGTATCCCGCTCTGTGTACAGGCTCAATACTAAGTCTATCAGCCTGTATCCCACTCTGTGTACAGGCTCAATAGTAAGTCTATCAGCCTGTATCCCACTCTGTGTACAGGCTCAATAGTAATTCTATCAGCCTGTATCCCACTCTGTGTACAGGCTCAATAGTAAGTCTATCAGCCTGTATCCCACTCTGTGTACAGGCTCAATAGTAAGTCTATCAGCCTGTATCCCACTCTGTGTACAGGCTCAATAGTACGTCTATCAGCCTGTATCCCACTCTGTGTACAGGCTCAATAGTAAGTCTATCAGCCTGTATCCCACTCTGTGTACAGACTCAATAGTACGTCTATCAGTCTGTATCCCACTCTGTGTACAGACTCAATAGTAAGTCTATCAGCCTGTATCCCACTCTGTGTACAGGCTCAATAGTACGTCTATCAGTCTGTATCCCACTCTGTGTACAGGCTCAATAGAAAGTCTATCAGCCTGTATCCCACTCTGTGTACAGGCTCAATAGTAATTCTATCAGTCTGTATCCCACTCTGTGTACAGGCTCAATAGTAAGTCTATCAGCCTGTATCCCACTCTGTGTACAGACTCAATAGTACGTCTATCAATCTGTATCCCACTCTGTGTACAGGCTCAATAGTAAGTCTATCAGCCTGTATCCCACTCTGTGTACAGACTCAATAGTACGTCTAGCAGTCTGTATCCCACTCTGTGTACAGACTCAATAGTAAGTCTATCAGCCTGTATCCCACTCTGTGTACAGGCTCAATAGTACGTCTATCAGTCTGTATCCCACTCTGTGTACAGGCTCAATAGAAAGTCTATCAGCCTGTATCCCACTATGTGTACAGACTCAATAGTAAGTCTATCAGCCTGTATCCCACTCTGTGTACAGACTCAATAGTAAGTCTATCAGTCTGTATCCCACTCTCTGTACAGGTTCAATAGTAAGTCTATCAGCCTGTATCCCACTCTGTGTACAGGCTCAATAGTAAGTCTATCACTCTGTATCCCACTCTGTCTACAGGATCAATAGTAAGTCTATTAGCCTGTATCCCACTCTGCGTACAGGCTCAGTAGTAAGTCTATCAGCCTGTATCCCACTCTGTGTACAGGCTCAATAGTAAGTCTATCAGCCTGTATCCCACTCTGTGTACAGGCTCAATAGTACGTCTATCAGTCTGTATCCCACTCTGTGTACAGGCTCAATAGTAAGTCTATCACTCTGTATCCCACTCTGTGTACAGGCTCAATAGTAAGTCTATCAGCCTGTATCCCACTCTGTGTACAGGCTCAATAGTAAGTCTATCAGTCTGTATCCCACTCTGTGTACAAGCTCAATATTAAGTCTATCAGTCTGTATCCCACTCTGTGTACAGGCTCAATAGTACGTCTATCAGTCTGTATCCCACTCTGTGTACAGGCTCAATAGTGCGTCTATCAGCCTGTATCCCACTCTGTGTACAGGCTCAATAGTAAGTCTATCACTCTGTATCCCACTCTGTCTACAGGATCAATAGTAAGTCTATTAGCCTGTATCCCACTCTGCGTACAGGCTCAGTAGTAAGTCTATCAGCCTGTATCCCACACTGTATACAGGCTCAATAGTAAGTCTTTCAGCCTGTATCCCACTCTGTATACAGGCTCAATAGTAAGTCTATCAGCCTGTATCCCACTCTGTGTACAAGCTCAATAGTAAGTCTATCAGCCTGTATCCAACTCTCTGTACAGGCTCAATAATAAGTCTATCAGACAGTATCCCACTCTGTGTACAGACTCAATATTAAGTCTATCAGCCTGTATCCCACTCTGCGTACAGGCTCAATAGTAAGTCTATCAGCCTGTATCCCACTCTGTGTACAGGCTCAATAGTAAGTCTATCAGCCTGTATCCCACTCTGTGTACAAGCTCAATAGTAAGTCTTTCAGCCTGTATCCCACTCTGTGTACAGGCTCAATAGTAAGTCTATCAGCCTGTATCCCACTCTGTGTATAGGCTCAATAGTAAGTCTATCAGACTGTATCCCACTCTGTGTACAGGCTCAATAGTAAGTCTATCAGCCTGTATCCCACTTTGTGTACACACTCAATAGTAAGTCTATCAGCCTGTATCCCACTCTGTGTACAAGCTCAATAGTACGTCTATCGGCCTGTATCCCACTCTGTGTACAGGCTGAATAGTAAGTCTATCAGCCTGTATCCCACTTTGTGTACAGGCTCAATTGTACGTCTATCAGCCTGTATCCCACTCTGTGTACAGGCTCAATAGTAAGTCTATCAGACTGTATCCCACTCTGTGTACAGGCTCAATAGTACGTCCATCAGTCTGTATCCCACTCTGTGTACAGTCTCAATAGTACGTCTATCAGCCTGTATCTCACTCTGTGTACAGGCTCAATAGTACATCTATCAGCCTGTATCCCACTCTGTATACAGGCTCAATAGCAAGTCTATCAGTCTGTATCCCACTCTGTGTGCCAGCTCAATAGTACGTCTATCAGTCTGTATCCCACTCTGTGTACAGGCTCAATAGTACGTCTATCAGCCTGTATCACACTCTGTGTACAGGCTCAATAGTGCGTCTATCAGTCTGTATCCCACTCTGTGTACAGGCTCAATAGTACGTCTTTCAGCCTGTATCCCACTCTGTGTACAGGCTCAATACTAAGTCTATCAGCCTGTATCCCACTCTGTGTACAGGCTCAATAGTAAGTCTATCAGTCTGTATCCCACTCTGTGTACAGGCTCAATAGTACGTCTATCATTCTGTATCCCACTCTGTGTACAGGCTCAATAGTACGTCTTTTTGCCTGTATCCCACTCTGTGTACAGACTCAATAGTAAGTCTATTATCCTGTATCCCACTCTGTGTACAGGCTCAATAGAAAGTCTATCAGCCTGTATCCCACTCTGTGTACAGGCTCAATGGTAAGTCTATCAGTCTGTATCTCTCTCTGTGTACAGGCTCAATAGTAAGGCTATCAGCCTGTATCCCACTCTGTGTACAGGCTCAATAGTACGTCCATCAGTCTGTATCCCACTCTGTCTACAGGATCAATAGTAAGTCTATTAGCCTGTATCCAACTCTGCGTAAAGGCTCAGTAGTAAGTCTATCAGCCTGTATCCCACTCTGTGTACAGGCTCAATAGTAAGTCTATCAGCCTGTATCCCACTCTGTGTACAGGCTCAATAGTACGTCTATCAGTCTGTATCCCACTCTGTGTACAGGCTCAATAGTAAGTCTATCACTCTGTATCCCACTCTGTGTACAGGCTCAATAGTAAGTCTATCAGCCTGTATCCCACTCTGTGTACAGGCTCAATAGTAAGTCTATCAGTCTGTATCCCACTCTGTGTACAAGCTGAATATTAAGTCTATCAGTCTGTATCCCACTCTGTGTACAGACTCAATAGTACGTCTATCAGTCTGTATCCCACTCTGTGTACAGGCTCAATAGTGCGTCTATCAGCCTGTATCCCACTCTGTGTACAGGCTCAATAGTAAGTCTATCACTCTGTATCCCACTCTGTCTACAGGATCAATAGTAAGTCTATTAGCCTGTATCCCACTCTGCGTACAGGCTCAGTAGTAAGTCTATCAGCCTGTATCCCACACTGTATACAGGCTCAATAGTAAGTCTATCAGACTGTATCCCACTCTGTGTACAGGCTCAATAGTAAGTCTTTCAGCCTGTATCCCACTCTGTATACAGGCTCAATAGTAAGTCTATCAGCCTGTATCCCACTCTGTGTACAAGCTCAATAGTAAGTCTATCAGCCTGTATCCCACTCTCTGTACAGGCTCAATAATAAGTCTATCAGACAGTATCCCACTCTGTGTACAGGCTCAATATTAAGTCTATCAGCCTGTATCCCACTCTGCGTACAGGCTCAATAGTAAGTCTATCAGCCTGTATCCCACTCTGTGTACAGGCTCAATAGTAAGTCTATCAGCCTGTATCCCACTCTGTGTACAAGCTCAATAGTAAGTCTATCAGCCTGTATCCCACTCTGTGTACAGGCTCAATAGTAAGTCTATCAGCCTGTATCCCACTCTGTGTACAGGCTCAATAGTAAGTCTATCAGCCTGTATCCCACTCTGTGTACAGGCTCAATAGTAAGTCTATCAGCCTGTATCCCACTTTGTGTACACGCTCAATAGTAAGTCTATCAGCCTGTATCCCACTCTGTGTACAAGCTCAATAGTAGGTCTATCGGCCTGTATCCCACTCTGTGTACAGGCTGAATAGTAAGTCTATCAGCCTGTATCCCACTTTGTGTACAGGCTCAATTGTACGTCTATCAGCCTGTATCCCACTCTGTGTACAGGCTCAATAGTAAGTCTATCAGACTGTATCCCACTCTGTGTACAGGCTCAATAGTACGTCCATCAGTCTGTATCCCACTCTGTGTACAGTCTCAATAGTACGTCTATCAGCCTGTATCTCACTCTGTGTACAGGCTCAATAGTACATCTATCAGCCTGTATCCCACTCTGTATACAGGCTCAATAGCAAGTCTATCAGTCTGTATCCCACTCTGTGTGCCAGCTCAATAGTACGTCTATCAGTCTGTATCCCACTCTGTGTACAGGCTCAATAGTACGTCTATCAGCCTGTATCACACTCTGTGTACAGGCTCAATAGTGCGTCTATCAGTCTGTATCCCACTCTGTGTACAGGCTCAATAGTACGTCTTTCAGCCTGTATCCCACTCTGTGTACAGGCTCAATACTAAGTATATCAGCCTGTATCCCACTCTGTGTACAGGCTCAATAGTAAGTCTATCAGTCTGTATCCCACTCTGTGTACAGGCTCAATAGTACGTCTATCATTCTGTATCCCACTCTGTGTACAGGCTCAATAGTACGTCTTTTTGCCTGTATCCCACTCTGTGTACAGACTCAATAGTAAGTCTATTATCCTGTATCCCACTCTGTGTACAGGCTCAATAGAAAGTCTATCAGCCTGTATCCCACTCTGTGTACAGGCTCAATGGTAAGTCTATCAGTCTGTATCTCTCTCTGTGTACAGGCTCAATAGTAAGGCTATCAGCCTGTATCCCACTCTGTGTACAGGCTCAATAGTACGTCCATCAGTCTGTATCCCACTCTGTGTACAGTCTCAATAGTACGTCCATCAGTCTGTATCCCATTCTGTGTACAGTCTCAATAGTACGTCTATCAGCCTGTATCTCACTCTGTGTACATTCTCAATAGTAAGGCTATCAGCCTGTATCCCACTCTGTGTACAGGCTCAATAGTAAGTCTATCAGCCTGTATCCCACTCTGTGTACAGGCTCAATAGTAAGTCTATCAGTCTGTATCCCACTCTGTGTACAGACTCAATAGTAACTCTATCAGCCTGTATCCCACTCTGTGTACAGACTCAATAGTACGTCTATCAGTCTGTATCCCACTCTGTGTACAGACTCAATAGTAAGTCTATCAGCCTGTATCCCACTCTGTGTACAGGCTCAATAGTACGTCTATCAGTCTGTATCCCACTCTGTGTACAGGCTCAATAGTAAGTCTATCAGTCTGTATCCAACTCTCTGTACAGGCTCAATAGTAAGTCTATCAGCCTGTATCCCACTCTGTGTACAGGCTCAATAGTAAGTCTATCACTCTGTATCCCACTCTGTCTACAGGATCAATAGTAAGTCTATTAGCCTGTATCCCACTCTGTGTACAGGCTCAGTAGTAAGTCTATCAGCCTGTATCCCACTCTGTGTACAGGCTCAATAGTAAGTCTATCAGCCTGTATCCTACTCTGTGTACAGGCTCAATAGTACGTCTATCAGTCTGTATCCCACTCTGTGTACAAGCTCAAAAGTAAGTCTATCAGCCTGTATCGCACTCTGTGTACCGGCTCAATAGTACGTCTATCAGCCTGTATCCCACTCTGTGTACAGGCTCAATAGTAAGTCTATCAGCCTGTATCCCACTCTGTGTACAGGCTCAATAGTAAGTCTATCAGCCTGTATCCCACTCTGTGTACAGGCTCAATAGTAAGTCTATCAGCCTGTATCCCACTCTGTGTACAAGCTCAATAGTAAGTCTATCAGCCTGTGTCCCACTCTGTGTACAGGCTCAATAGTAAGTTTATCAGTCTGTATCCCACTCTGTGTACAGGCTCAATAGTAAGTCTATCAGCCTGTATCCCACCCTGTGTACACGCTCAATAGTAAGTCTATCAGCCTGTATCCCACTCTGTGTACAAGCTCAATAGTACGTCTATCAGCTTGTATCCCACTCTGTGTACAGACTGAATAGTAAGTCTATCAGCCTGTATCCCACTCTGTGTACAGGCTCAATTGTACGTCTATCAGACTGTATCCCACTCTGTGTACAGGCTCAATAGTACATCTATCAGCCTGTATCCCACTCTGTGTACAGGCTCAATAGTAAGTATGTTAGCCTGTATCCCACTCTGTGTACAGGCTCAATAGTAAGTCTATCAGTCTGTATCCCAATCTGTGTACAGGCTCAATAGTTCATTTATCAGCCTGTATTCCACTCTGTGCACAGGCTCAATAGTACGTCTATCACTCTGTATCCCACTCTGTGTACAGGCTCAATAGTAAGTCTATTATCCTGTATCCCACTCTGTGTACAGGCTCAATAGAAAGTCTATTATCCTGTATCCCACTTTGTGTACAGGCTCAATAGAAAGTCTATCAGCCTGTATCCCACTCTGTGTACAGGCTCAATGGTAAGTCTATCAGTCTGTATCCCACTCTGTGTACAGGCTCAATAGTACGTCTATCAGCCTGTAACCCACTCTGTGTACAGGCTCAATAGTACATCTATCAACCTGTATCCCACTCTGTGTACAGGCTCAATAGTAAGTCTATCAGCCTGTATCCCACTCTGTGTACAAGCTCAATAGTACGTCTATCAGCCTGTATCCCACTCTGTGTACAGGCTGAATAGTATGTCTATCAGCCTGTATCCCACTCTGTGTACAGGCTCAATTGTACGTCTATCAGCCTGTATCCCACTCTGTGTACAGGCTCAAAAGTACATCTATCAGTCTGTATCCCACTCTGTGTACAGACTCAATAGTAAGTCTATCAGACTGTATCCCACTCTGTGTACAGGCTCAATAGTAAGTCTATCAGCCTGTATCCCACTCTCTGTACAGGCTCAATAATAAGTCTATCAGACAGTATCCCACTCTGTGTACAGGCTCATTAGTAAGTCTATCAGCCTGTATCCCACTCTGCGTACAGGCTCAATAGTAAGTCTATCAGCCTGTATCCCACTCTGTGTACAGGATCAATAGTAAGTCTATCAGCCTGTATCCCACTCTGTGTACAAGCTCAATAGTAAGTCTATCAGCCTGTATCCCACTCTGTGTACAGGCTCAATAGTAAGTCTATCAGTCTGTATCCCACTCTGTGTACCGGCTCAATAGTAAGTCTATCAGCCTGTATCCCACTCTGTGTACAGGCTCAATAGTAAGTCTATCAGCCTGTATCCCACTCTGTGTACACACTCAATAGTAAGTCTATCAGCCTGTATCCCACTCTGTGTACAAGCTCAATAGTACGTCTATCAGCCTGTATCCCACTCTGTGTACAGGCTGAATAGTAAGTCTATCAGCCTGTATCCCACTCTGTGTACAGGCTCAATAGTACATCTATCAGTCTGTATCCCACTCTGTGTACAGACTCAATAGTAAGTCTATCAGACTGTATCCCACTCTGTGTACAGGCTCAATAGTACGTCCATCAGTCTGTATCCCACTCTGTGTACAGTCTCAATAGTACGTCTATCAGCCTGTATCCCACTCTGTGTACAGGCTCAATAGTACATCTATCAGCCTGTATCCCACTCTGTATACAGGCTCAATAGCAAGTCTATCAGTCTGTATCCCACTCTGTGTGCAGGCTCAATAGTACGTCTATCAGTCTGTATCCCACTCTGTATACAGGCTCAATAGTACGTCTATCAGTCTGTATCCCACTCTGTGTGCAGGCTCAATAGTACATCTATCAGCCTGTATCCCACTCTGTATACAGGCTCAATAGCAAGTCTATCAGTCTGTATCCCACTCTGTGTGCAGGCTCAATAGTACGTCTATCAGTCTGTATCCCACTCTGTGTGCAGGCTCAATAGTACATCTATCAGCCTGTATCCCACTCTGTATACAGGCTCAATAGCAAGTCTATCAGTCTGTATCCCACTCTGTGTGCAGGCTCAATAGTACGTCCATCAGTCTGTATCCCACTCTGTGTACAGTCTCAATAGTACGTCTATCAGCCTGTATCCCACTCTGTGTACAGGCTCAATAGTACATCTATCAGCCTGTATCCCACTCTGTATACAGGCTCAATAGCAAGTCTATCAGTCTGTATCCCACTCTGTGTGCAGGCTCAATAGTACGTCTATCAGTCTGTATCCCACTCTGTGTACAGGCTCAATAGTACGTCTATCAGCCTGTATCACACTCTGTGTACAGGCTCAATAGTACATCTATCAGTCTGTATCCCACTCTGTGTACAGGCTCAATAGTACGTCTTTCAGCCTGTATCCCACTCTGTGTACAGGCTCAATAGTAAGTATATCAGCCTGTATCCCACTCTGTGTACAGGCTCAATAGTAAGTCTATCAGCCTGTATCCCACTCTGTGTACAGGCTCAATAGTAAGTCTATCAGCCTGTATCCCACTCTGTGTACAGGCTCAATAGTAAGTCTATCAGCTTGTATCCCACTCTGTGTACAGGCTCAATAGTAAGTCTATCAGTCTGTATCCCACTCTGTGTACAAGCTCAATAGTAAGTTTATCAGCCTGTATCCCACTCTGTGTACAGGCTCAATAGTAAGTCTATCAGCCTGTATCCCACTCTGTGTACAGGCTCAATAGTAAGTCTATCAGCCTGTATCCCACTCTGTGTACAGGCTCAATAGTAAGTCTATCAGCCTGTATCCCACTCTGTGTACACGCTCAATAGTAAGTCTATCAGCCTGTATCCCACTCTGTGTACAAGCTCAATAGTACGTCTATCAGCCTGTATCCCACTCTGTGTACAGACTGAATAGTAAGTCTATCAGCCTGTATCCCACTCTGTGTACAGGCTCAATTGTACGTCTATCAGCCTGTATCCCACTCTGTGTACAGGCTCAATAGTACATCTATCAGTCTGTATCCCACTCTGTGTACAGACTCAATAGTAAGTCTATCAGACTGTATCCCACTCTGTGTACAGGCTCAATAGTACGTCCATCAGTCTGTATCCCACTCTGTGTACAGTCTCAATAGTATGTCTATCAGCCTGTATCTCACTCTGTGTACAGGCTCAATAGTACATCTATCAGCCTGTATCCCACTCTGTGTACAGACTCAATAGTAATTCTATTAGCCTGTATCCCACTCTGTGTACAGGCTCAATAGTAAGTCTATCAGTCTGTATCCCAATCTGTGTACAGGCTCAATACTTCATTTATCAGCCTGTATTCCACTCTGTGCACAGGCTCAATAGTACGTCTATCACTCTGTATCCCACTCTGTGTACAGGCTCAATAGTACGTCTTTTTGCCTGTATCCCACTCTGTGTACAGACTCAATATTAAGTCTATTATCCTGTATCCCACTCTGTGTACAGGCTCAATAGAAAGTCTATCAGCCTGTATCCCACTCTGTGTACAGGCTCAATGGTAAGTCTATCAGTCTGTATCCCACTCTGTGTACAGGCTCAATAGTACGTCTATCAGCCTGTATCCCACTCTGTGTACAGGCTCAATAGTACATCTATCAACCTGTATCCCACTCTGTGTACAGGCTCAATAGTAAGTCTATCAGCCTGTATCCCACTCTGTGTACAAGCTCAATAGTACGTCTATCAGCCTGTATCCCACTCTGTGTACAGGCTGAATAGTAAGTCTATCAGCCTGTATCCCACTCTGTGTACAGGCTCAATTGTACGTCTATCAGCCTGTATCCCACTCTGTGTACAGGCTCAATAGTACATCTATCAGCCTGTATCCCACTCTGTGTACAGACTCAATAGTAACTCTATCAGACTGTATCCCACTTTGTGTACAGGCTCAATAGTAAGTCTATCAGCCTGTATCCCACTCTCTGTACAGGCTCAATAATAAGTCTATCAGACAGTATCCCACTCTGTGTACAGGCTCAATAGTAAGTCTATCAGCCTGTATCCCACTCTGCGTACAGGCTCAATAGTAAGTCTATCAGCCTGTATCCCACTCTGTGTACAGGCTCAATAGTAAGTCTATCAGCCTGTATCCCACTCTGTGTACAGTCTCAATAGTACGTCTATCATCCTATATCCCACTCTGTGTACAGGCTCAATAGTACATCTATCAGCCTGTATCCCACTCTGTATACAGGCTCAATAGCAAGTCTATCAGTCTGTATCCCACTCTGTGTGCAGGCTCAATAGTACGTCTATCAGTCTGTATCCCACTCTGTGTACAGGCTCAATAGTACGTCTATCAGCCTGTATCACACTCTGTGTACAGGCTCAATAGTACGTCTATCAGTCTGTATCCCACTCTGTGTACAGGCTCAATAGTACGTCTTTCAGCCTGTATCCCACTCTGTGTACAGGCTCAATAGTAAGTATATCAGCCTGTATCCCACTCTGTGTACAGGCTCAATAGTAAGTCTATCAGTCTGTATCCCACTCTGTGTACAGACTCAATAGTACGTCTATCACTCTGTATCCCACTCTGCGTACAGGCTCAATAGTAAGTCTATCAGCCTGTATCCCACTCTGTGTACAGGCTCAATAGTAAGTCTATCAGCCTGTATCCCACTCTGTGTACAGGCTCAATAGTAAGTCTATCAGCCTGTATCCCACTCTGTGTACAGGCTCAATAGTAAGTCTATCAGCCTGTATCCCACTCTGTGTACAAGCTCAATAGTAAGTCTATCAGCCTGTATGCCACTCTGTGTACAGGCTCAATAGTAAGTCTATCAGCCTGTATCCCACTCTGTGTACACGCTCAATAGTAAGTCTATCAGCCTGTATCCCACTCTGTGTACAAGCTCAATAGTACGTCTATCAGCCTGTATCCCACTCTGTGTACAGACTGAATAGTAAGTCTATCAGCCTGTATCCCACTCTGGGTACAGGCTCAATTGTACGTCTATCAGCCTGTATCCCACTCTGTGTACAAGCTCAATAGTACATCTATCAGTCTGTATCCCACTCTGTGTACAGACTCAATAGTAAGTCTATCAGACTGTATCCCACTCTGTGTACAGGCTCAATAGTACGTCCATCAGTCTGTATCCCACTCTGTGTACAGTCTCAATAGTACGTCTATCAGCCTGTATCTCACTCTGTGTACAGGCTCAATAGTACATCTATCAGCCTGTATCCCACTCTGTGTACAGGCTCAATAGTAAGTATATTAGCCTGTATCCCACTCTGTGTACAGGCTCAATAGTAAGTCTATCAGTCTGTATCCCAATCTGTGTACAGGCTCAATAGTTCATTTATCAGCCTGTATTCCACTCTGTGCACAGGCTCAATAGTACGTCTATCACTCTGTATCCCACTCTGTGTACAGGCTCAATAGTACGTCTTTTTGCCTGTATCCCACTCTGTGTACAGACTCAATAGTAAGTCTATTATCCTGTATCCCACTCTGTGAACAGGCTCAATAGAAAGTCTATCAGCCTGTATCCCACTCTGTGTACAGGCTCAATGGTAAGTCTATCAGTCTGTATCCCACTCTGTGTACAGGCTCAATAG
This sequence comes from Phyllobates terribilis, assembly GCF_046119375.1. Taxonomy (NCBI): domain Eukaryota; kingdom Metazoa; phylum Chordata; class Amphibia; order Anura; family Dendrobatidae; genus Phyllobates; species Phyllobates terribilis. Next base: position 51,393,576 of record NW_027362770.1, on the reverse strand, counting down.
TACGTCTATCAGCCTGTATCCCACTCTGTGTACAGGCTCAATAGTACATCTATCAACCTGTATCCCACTCTGTGTACAGGCTCAATAATAAGTCTATCAGCCTGTATCCCACTCTGTGTACAAGCTCAATAGTACGTCTATCAGCCTGTATCCCACTCTGTGTACAGGCTGAATAGTAAGTCTATCAGCCTGTATCCCACTCTGTGTACAGGCTCAATTGTACGTCTATCAGCCTGTATCCCACTCTGTGTACAGGCTCAATAGTACATCTATCAGTCTGTATCCCACTCTGTGTACAGACTCAATAGTAAGTCTATCAGACTGTATCCCACTCTGTGTACAGGCTCAATAGTAAGTCTATCAGCCTGTATCCCACTCTCTGTACAGGCTCAATAATAAGTCTATCAGACAGTATCCCACTCTGTGTACAGGCTCAATAGTAAGTCTATCAGCCTGTATCCCACTCTGCGTACAGGCTCAATAGTAAGTCTATCAGCCTGTATCCCACTCTGTGTACAGGCTCAATAGTAAGTCTATCAGCCTGTATCCCACTCTGTGTACAAGCTCAATAGTACGTCTATCAGCCTGTATCCCACTCTGTGTACAGGCTGAATAGTAAGTCTATCAGCCTGTATCCCACTCTGTGTACAGGCTCAATTGTACGTCTATCAGCCTGTATCCCACTCTGTGTACAGGCTCAATAGTACATCTATCAGTCTGTATCCCACTCTGTGTACAGACTCAATAGTAAGTCTATCAGACTGTATCCCACTCTGTGTACAGGCTCAATAGTAAGTCTATCAGCCTGTATCCCACTCTCTGTACAGGATCAATAATAAGTCTATCAGACAGTATCCCACTCTGTGTACAGGCTCAATAGTAAGTCTATCAGCCTGTATCCCACTCTGTGTACAGGCTCAATAGTAAGTCTATCAGCCTGTATCAAACTCTGTGTACAGGCTCAATAGTAAGTCTATCAGCCTGTATCCCACTCTGTGTACAGGCTCAATAGTAAGTCTATCAGCCTGTATCCCACTCTGTGTACAGGCTCAATAGTAAGTCTATCAGCCTGTATCCCACTCTGTGTACATGCTCAATAGTAAGTCTATCAGCCTGTATCCCACTCTGTGTACAGGCTCAATAGTACGTCTATCAGCCTGTATCCCACTCTGTGTACAAGCTCAATAGTACGTCTATCGGCCTGTATCCCACTCTGTGTACAGGCTGAATAGTAAGTCTATCAGCCTGTATCCCACTTTGTGTACAGGCTCAATTGTACGTCTATCAGCCTGTATCCCACTCTGTGTACAGGCTCAATAGTAAGTCTATCAGACTGTATCCCACTCTGTGTACAGGCTCAATAGTACGTCCATCAGTCTGTATCCCACTCTGTGTACAGTCTCAATAGTACGTCTATCAGCCTGTATCTCACTCTGTGTACAGGCTCAATAGTACATCTATCAGCCTGTATCCCACTCTGTATACAGGCTCAATAGCAAGTCTATCAGTCTGTATCCCACTCTGTGTGCCAGCTCAATAGTACGTCTATCAGTCTGTATCCCACTCTGTGTACAGGCTCAATAGTACGTCTATCAGCCTGTATCACACTCTGTGTACAGGCTCAATAGTGCGTCTATCAGTCTGTATCCCACTCTGTGTACAGGCTCAATAGTACGTCTTTCAGCCTGTATCCCACTCTGTGTACAGGCTCAATACTAAGTATATCAGCCTGTATCCCACTCTGTGTACAGGCTCAATAGTAAGTCTATCAGTCTGTATCCCACTCTGTGTACAGGCTCAATAGTACGTCTATCATTCTGTATCCCACTCTGTGTACAGGCTCAATAGTACGTCTTTTTGCCTGTATCCCACTCTGTGTACAGACTCAATAGTAAGTCTATTATCCTGTATCCCACTCTGTGTACAGGCTCAATAGAAAGTCTATCAGCCTGTATCCCACTCTGTGTACAGGCTCAATGGTAAGTCTATCAGTCTGTATCTCTCTCTGTGTACAGGCTCAATAGTAAGGCTATCAGCCTGTATCCCACTCTGTGTACAGGCTCAATAGTACGTCCATCAGTCTGTATCCCACTCTGTGTACAGTCTCAATAGTACGTCCATCAGTCTGTATCCCATTCTGTGTACAGTCTCAATAGTACGTCTATCAGCCTGTATCTCACTCTGTGTACAGGCTCAATAGTAAGGCTATCAGCCTGTATCCCACTCTGTGTACAGGCTCAATAGTAAGTCTATCAGCCTGTATCCCACTCTGTGTACAGGCTCAATAGTAAGTCTATCAGTCTGTATCCCACTCTGTGTACAGACTCAATAGTAAGTCTATCAGCCTGTATCCCACTCTGTGTACAGACTCAATAGTACGTCTATCAGTCTGTATCCCACTCTGTGTACAGACTCAATAGTAAGTCTATCAGCCTGTATCCCACTCTGTGTACAGGCTCAATAGTACGTCTATCAGTCTGTATCCCACTCTGTGTACAGGCTCAATAGTAAGTCTATCAGTCTGTATCCAACTCTCTGTACAGGCTCAATAGTAAGTCTATCAGCCTGTATCCCACTCTGTGTACAGGCTCAATAGTAAGTCTATCACTCTGTATCCCACTCTGTCTACAGGATCAATAGTAAGTCTATTAGCCTGTATCCCACTCTGTGTACAGGCTCAGTAGTAAGTCTATCAGCCTGTATCCCACTCTGTGTACAGGCTCAATAGTAAGTCTATCAGCCTGTATCCTACTCTGTGTACAGGCTCAATAGTACGTCTATCAGTCTGTATCCCACTCTGTGTACAAGCTCAAAAGTAAGTCTATCAGCCTGTATCGCACTCTGTGTACCGGCTCAATAGTACGTCTATCAGCCTGTATCCCACTCTGTGTACAGGCTCAATAGTAAGTCTATCAGCCTGTATCCCACTCTGTGTACAGGCTCAATAGTAAGTCTATCAGCCTGTATCCCACTCTGTGTACAGGCTCAATAGTAAGTCTATCAGCCTGTATCCCACTCTGTGTACAAGCTCAATAGTAAGTCTATCAGCCTGTGTCCCACTCTGTGTACAGGCTCAATAGTAAGTTTATCAGTCTGTATCCCACTCTGTGTACAGGCTCAATAGTAAGTCTATCAGCCTGTATCCCACCCTGTGTACACGCTCAATAGTACGTCTATCAGCCTGTATCCCACTCTGTGTACAAGCTCAATAGTACGTCTATCAGCTTGTATCCCACTCTGTGTACAGACTGAATAGTAAGTCTATCAGCCTGTATCCCACTCTGTGTACAGGCTCAATTGTACGTCTATCAGACTGTATCCCACTCTGTGTACAGGCTCAATAGTACATCTATCAGCCTGTATCCCACTCTGTGTACAGGCTCAATAGTAAGTATGTTAGCCTGTATCCCACTCTGTGTACAGGCTCAATAGTAAGTCTATCAGTCTGTATCCCAATCTGTGTACAGGCTCAATAGTTCATTTATCAGCCTGTATTCCACTCTGTGCACAGGCTCAATAGTACGTCTATCACTCTGTATCCCACTCTGTGTACAGGCTCAATAGTAAGTCTATTATCCTGTATCCCACTCTGTGTACAGGCTCAATAGAAAGTCTATTATCCTGTATCCCACTTTGTGTACAGGCTCAATAGAAAGTCTATCAGCCTGTATCCCACTCTGTGTACAGGCTCAATGGTAAGTCTATCAGTCTGTATCCCACTCTGTGTACAGGCTCAATAGTACGTCTATCAGCCTGTATCCCACTCTGTGTACAGGCTCAATAGTACATCTATCAACCTGTATCCCACTCTGTGTACAGGCTCAATAGTAAGTCTATCAGCCTGTATCCCACTCTGTGTACAAGCTCAATAGTACGTCTATCAGCCTGTATCCCACTCTGTGTACAGGCTGAATAGTAAGTCTATCAGCCTGTATCCCACTCTGTGTACAGGCTCAATTGTACGTCTATCAGCCTGTATCCCACTCTGTGTACAGGCTCAAAAGTACATCTATCAGTCTGTATCCCACTCTGTGTACAGACTCAATAGTAAGTCTATCAGACTGTATCCCACTCTGTGTACAGGCTCAATAGTAAGTCTATCAGCCTGTATCCCACTCTCTGTACAGGCTCAATAATAAGTCTATCAGACAGTATCCCACTCTGTGTACAGGCTCATTAGTAAGTCTATCAGCCTGTATCCCACTCTGCGTACAGGCTCAATAGTAAGTCTATCAGCCTGTATCCCACTCTGTGTACAGGATCAATAGTAAGTCTATCAGCCTGTATCCCACTCTGTGTACAAGCTCAATAGTAAGTCTATCAGCCTGTATCCCACTCTGTGTACAGGCTCAATAGTAAGTCTATCAGTCTGTATCCCACTCTGTGTACCGGCTCAATAGTAAGTCTATCAGCCTGTATCCCACTCTGTGTACAGGCTCAATAGTAAGTCTATCAGCCTGTATCCCACTCTGTGTACACACTCAATAGTAAGTCTATCAGCCTGTATCCCACTCTGTGTACAAGCTCAATAGTACGTCTATCAGCCTGTATCCCACTCTGTGTACAGGCTGAATAGTAAGTCTATCAGCCTGTATCCCACTCTGTGTACAGGCTCAATAGTACATCTATCAGTCTGTATCCCACTCTGTGTACAGACTCAATAGTAAGTCTATCAGACTGTATCCACTCTGTGTACAGGCTCAATAGTACGTCCATCAGTCTGTATCCCACTCTGTGTACAGTCTCAATAGTACGTCTATCAGCCTGTATCCCACTCTGTGTACAGGCTCAATAGTACATCTATCAGCCTGTATCCCACTCTGTATACAGGCTCAATAGCAAGTCTATCAGTCTGTATCCCACTCTGTGTGCAGGCTCAATAGTACGTCTATCAGTCTGTATCCCACTCTGTATACAGGCTCAATAGTACGTCTATCAGTCTGTATCCCACTCTGTGTGCAGGCTCAATAGTACATCTATCAGCCTGTATCCCACTCTGTATACAGGCTCAATAGCAAGTCTATCAGTCTGTATCCCACTCTGTGTGCAGGCTCAATAGTACGTCTATCAGTCTGTATCCCACTCTGTGTGCAGGCTCAATAGTACATCTATCAGCCTGTATCCCACTCTGTATACAGGCTCAATAGCAAGTCTATCAGTCTGTATCCCACTCTGTGTGCAGGCTCAATAGTACGTCCATCAGTCTGTATCCCACTCTGTGTACAGTCTCAATAGTACGTCTATCAGCCTGTATCCCACTCTGTGTACAGGCTCAATAGTACATCTATCAGCCTGTATCCCACTCTGTATACAGGCTCAATAGCAAGTCTATCAGTCTGTATCCCACTCTGTGTGCAGGCTCAATAGTACGTCTATCAGTCTGTATCCCACTCTGTGTACAGGCTCAATAGTACGTCTATCAGCCTGTATCACACTCTGTGTACAGGCTCAATAGTACATCTATCAGTCTGTATCCCACTCTGTGTACAGGCTCAATAGTACGTCTTTCAGCCTGTATCCCACTCTGTGTACAGGCTCAATAGTAAGTATATCAGCCTGTATCCCACTCTGTGTACAGGCTCAATAGTAAGTCTATCAGCCTGTATCCCACTCTGTGTACAGGCTCAATAGTAAGTCTATCAGCCTGTATCCCACTCTGTGTACAGGCTCAATAGTAAGTCTATCAGCCTGTATCCCACTCTGTGTACAGGCTCAATAGTAAGTCTATCAGTCTGTATCCCACTCTGTGTACAAGCTCAATAGTAAGTTTATCAGCCTGTATCCCACTCTGTGTACAGGCTCAATAGTAAGTCTATCAGCCTGTATCCCACTCTGTGTACAGGCTCAATAGTAAGTCTATCAGCCTGTATCCCACTCTGTGTACAGGCTCAATAGTAAGTCTATCAGCCTGTATCCCACTCTGTGTACACGCTCAATAGTAAGTCTATCAGCCTGTATCCCACTCTGTGTACAAGCTCAATAGTACGTCTATCAGCCTGTATCCCACTCTGTGTACAGACTGAATAGTAAGTCTATCAGCCTGTATCCCACTCTGTGTACAGGCTCAATTGTACGTCTATCAGCCTGTATCCCACTCTGTGTACAGGCTCAATAGTACATCTATCAGTCTGTATCCCACTCTGTGTACAGACTCAATAGTAAGTCTATCAGACTGTATCCCACTCTGTGTACAGGCTCAATAGTACGTCCATCAGTCTGTATCCCACTCTGTGTACAGTCTCAATAGTATGTCTATCAGCCTGTATCTCACTCTGTGTACAGGCTCAATAGTACATCTATCAGCCTGTATCCCACTCTGTGTACAGACTCAATAGTAATTCTATTAGCCTGTATCCCACTCTGTGTACAGGCTCAATAGTAAGTCTATCAGTCTGTATCCCAATCTGTGTACAGGCTCAATACTTCATTTATCAGCCTGTATTCCACTCTGTGCACAGGCTCAATAGTACGTCTATCACTCTGTATCCCACTCTGTGTACAGGCTCAATAGTACGTCTTTTTGCCTGTATCCCACTCTGTGTACAGACTCAATATTAAGTCTATTATCCTGTATCCCACTCTGTGTACAGGCTCAATAGAAAGTCTATCAGCCTGTATCCCACTCTGTGTACAGGCTCAATGGTAAGTCTATCAGTCTGTATCCCACTCTGTGTACAGGCTCAATAGTACGTCTATCAGCCTGTATCCCACTCTGTGTACAGGCTCAATAGTACATCTATCAACCTGTATCCCACTCTGTGTACAGGCTCAATAGTAAGTCTATCAGCCTGTATCCCACTCTGTGTACAAGCTCAATAGTACGTCTATCAGCCTGTATCCCACTCTGTGTACAGGCTGAATAGTAAGTCTATCAGCCTGTATCCCACTCTGTGTACAGGCTCAATTGTACGTCTATCAGCCTGTATCCCACTCTGTGTACAGGCTCAATAGTACATCTATCAGCCTGTATCCCACTCTGTGTACAGACTCAATAGTAACTCTATCAGACTGTATCCCACTTTGTGTACAGGCTCAATAGTAAGTCTATCAGCCTGTATCCCACTCTCTGTACAGGCTCAATAATAAGTCTATCAGACAGTATCCCACTCTGTGTACAGGCTCAATAGTAAGTCTATCAGCCTGTATCCCACTCTGCGTACAGGCTCAATAGTAAGTCTATCAGCCTGTATCCCACTCTGTGTACAGGCTCAATAGTAAGTCTATCAGCCTGTATCCCACTCTGTGTACAGTCTCAATAGTACGTCTATCATCCTATATCCCACTCTGTGTACAGGCTCAATAGTACATCTATCAGCCTGTATCCCACTCTGTATACAGGCTCAATAGCAAGTCTATCAGTCTGTATCCCACTCTGTGTGCAGGCTCAATAGTACGTCTATCAGTCTGTATCCCACTCTGTGTACAGGCTCAATAGTACGTCTATCAGCCTGTATCACACTCTGTGTACAGGCTCAATAGTACGTCTATCAGTCTGTATCCCACTCTGTGTACAGGCTCAATAGTACGTCTTTCAGCCTGTATCCCACTCTGTGTACAGGCTCAATAGTAAGTATATCAGCCTGTATCCCACTCTGTGTACAGGCTCAATAGTAAGTCTATCAGTCTGTATCCCACTCTGTGTACAGACTCAATAGTACGTCTATCACTCTGTATCCCACTCTGCGTACAGGCTCAATAGTAAGTCTATCAGCCTGTATCCCACTCTGTGTACAGGCTCAATAGTAAGTCTATCAGCCTGTATCCCACTCTGTGTACAGGCTCAATAGTAAGTCTATCAGCCTGTATCCCACTCTGTGTACAGGCTCAATAGTAAGTCTATCAGCCTGTATCCCACTCTGTGTACAAGCTCAATAGTAAGTCTATCAGCCTGTATGCCACTCTGTGTACAGGCTCAATAGTAAGTCTATCAGCCTGTATCCCACTCTGTGTACAGGCTCAATAGTAAGTCTATCAGCCTGTATCCCACTCTGTGTACAGGCTCAATAGTAAGTCTATCAGCCTGTATCCCACTCTGTGTACACGCTCAATAGTAAGTCTATCAGCCTGTATCCCACTCTGTGTACAAGCTCAATAGTACGTCTATCAGCCTGTATCCCACTCTGTGTACAGACTGAATAGTAAGTCTATCAGCCTGTATCCCACTCTGGGTACAGGCTCAATTGTACGTCTATCAGCCTGTATCCCAGTCTGTGTACAGGCTCAATAGTACATCTATCAGTCTGTATCCCACTCTGTGTACAGACTCAATAGTAAGTCTATCAGACTGTATCCCACTCTGTGTACAGGCTCAATAGTACGTCCATCAGTCTGTATCCCACTCTGTGTACAGTCTCAATAGTACGTCTATCAGCCTGTATCTCACTCTGTGTACAGGCTCAATAGTACATCTATCAGCCTGTATCCCACTCTGTGTACAGGCTCAATAGTAAGTATATTAGCCTGTATCCCACTCTGTGTACAGGCTCAATAGTAAGTCTATCAGTCTGTATCCCAATCTGTGTACAGGCTCAATAGTTCATTTATCAGCCTGTATTCCACTCTGTGCACAGGCTCAATAGTACGTCTATCACTCTGTATCCCACTCTGTGTACAGGCTCAATAGTACGTCTTTTTGCCTGTATCCCACTCTGTGTACAGACTCAATAGTAAGTCTATTATCCTGTATCCCACTCTGTGAACAGGCTCAATAGAAAGTCTATCAGCCTGTATCCCACTCTGTGTACAGGCTCAATGGTAAGTCTATCAGTCTGTATCCCACTCTGTGTACAGGCTCAATAGTACGTCTATCAGCCTGTATCCCACTCTGTGTACAGGCTCAATAGTACATCTATCAACCTGTATCCCACTCTGTGTACAGGCTCAATAATAAGTCTATCAGCCTGTATCCCACTCTGTGTACAAGCTCAATAGTACGTCTATCAGCCTGTATCCCACTCTGTGTACAGGCTGAATAGTAAGTCTATCAGCCTGTATCCCACTCTGTGTACAGGCTCAATTGTACGTCTATCAGCCTGTATCCCACTCTGTGTACAGGCTCAATAGTACATCTATCAGTCTGTATCCCACTCTGTGTACAGACTCAATAGTAAGTCTATCAGACTGTATCCCACTCTGTGTACAGGCTCAATAGTAAGTCTATCAGCCTGTATCCCACTCTCTGTACAGGCTCAATAATAAGTCTATCAGACAGTATCCCACTCTGTGTACAGGCTCAATAGTAAGTCTATCAGCCTGTATCCCACTCTGCGTACAGGCTCAATAGTAAGTCTATCAGCCTGTATCCCACTCTGTGTACAGGCTCAATAGTAAGTCTATCAGCCTGTATCCCACTCTGTGTACAAGCTCAATAGTACGTCTATCAGCCTGTATCCCACTCTGTGTACAGGCTGAATAGTAAGTCTATCAGCCTGTATCCCACTCTGTGTACAGGCTCAATTGTACGTCTATCAGCCTGTATCCCACTCTGTGTACAGGCTCAATAGTACATCTATCAGTCTGTATCCCACTCTGTGTACAGACTCAATAGTAAGTCTATCAGACTGTATCCCACTCTGTGTACAGGCTCAATAGTAAGTCTATCAGCCTGTATCCCACTCTCTGTACAGGCTCAATAATAAGTCTATCAGACAGTATCCCACTCTGTGTACAGGCTCAATAGTAAGTCTATCAGCCTGTATCCCACTCTGTGTACAGGCTCAATAGTAAGTCTATCAGCCTGTATCAAACTCTGTGTACAGGCTCAATAGTAAGTCTATCAGCCTGTATCCCACTCTGTGTACAGGCTCAATAGTAAGTCTATCAGCCTGTATCCCACTCTGTGTACAGGCTCAATAGTAAGTCTATCAGCCTGTATCCCACTCTGTGTACATGCTCAATAGTAAGTCTATCAGCCTGTATCCCACTCTGTGTACAGGCTCAATAGTACGTCTATCAGCCTGTATCCCACTCTGTGTACAAGCTCAATAGTACGTCTATCAGCCTGTATCCCACTCTGTGTACAGGCTGAATAGTAAGTCTATCAGCCTGTATCCCACTCTGTGTACAGGCTCAATTGTACGTCTATCAGCCTGTATCCCACTCTGTGTACAGGCTCAATAGTACATCTATCAGTCTGTATCCCACTCTGTGTACAGACTCAATAGTAAGTCTATCAGACTGTATCCCACTCTGTGTACAGGCTCAATAGTAAGTCTATCAGCCTGTATCCCACTCTCTGTACAGGCTCAATAATAAGTCTATCAGACAGTATCCCACTCTGTGTACAGGCTCAATAGTAAGTCTATCAGCCTGTATCCCACTCTGCGTACAGGCTCAATAGTAAGTCTATCAGCCTGTATCCCACTCTGTGTACAGGCTCAATAGTAAGTCTATCAGCCTGTATCCCACTCTGTGTACAGGCTCAATAGTAAGTCTATCAGCATGTATCCCACTCTGTGTACAGGCTCAATAGTAAGTCTATCAGTCTGTATCCCACTCTGTGTACCGGCTCAATAGTAAGTCTATCAGCTTGTATCCCACTCTCTGTACACACTCAATAGTAAGTCTATCAGCCTGTATCCCACTCTGTGTACAAGCTCAATAGTACGTCTATCAGCCTGTATCCCACTCTGTGTACAGGCTGAATAGTAAGTCTATCAGCCTGTATCCCACTCTGTGTACAGGCTCAATAGTACATCTATCAGTCTGTATCCCACTCTGTGTGCAGGCTCAATAGTACGTCTATCAGTCTGTATCCCACTCTGTGTACAGGCTCAATAGTACGTCTATCAGCCTGTATCACACTCTGTGTACAGGCTCAATAGTACGTCTATCAGTCTGTATCCCACTCTGTGTACAGGCTCAATAGTACGTCTTTCAGCCTGTATCCCACTCTGTGTACAGGCTCAATAGTAAGTATATCAGCCTGTATCCCACTCTGTGTACAGGCTCAATAGTAAGTCTATCAGCCTGTATCCCACTCTGTGTACAGGCTCAATAGTAAGTCTATCAGCCTGTATCCCACTCTGTGTACAGGCTCAATAGTAAGTCTATCAGCCTGTATCCCACTCTGTGTACAGGCTCAATAGTAAGTCTATCAGTCTGTATCCCACTCTGTGTACAAGCTCAATAGTAAGTCTATCAGCCTGTATCCCACTCTGTGTACAGGCTCAATAGTAAGTCTATCAGCCTGTATCCCACTCTGTGTACAGGCTCAATAGTATGTCTATCAGCCTGTATCCCACTCTGTGTACAGGCTCAATAGTAAGTCTATCAACCTGTATCCCACTCTGTGTACACGCTCAATAGTAAGTCTATCAGCCTGTATCCCACTCTGTGTACAAGCTCAATAGTACATCTATCAGCCTGTATCCCACTCTGTGTACAGACTCAATAGTAAGTCTATCAGACTGTATCCCACTTTGTGTACAGGCTCAATAGTAAGTCTATCAGCCTGTATCCCACTCTCTGTACAGGCTCAATAATAAGTCTATCAGACAGTATCCCACTCTGTGTACAGGCTCAATAGTAAGTCTATCAGCCTGTATCCCACTCTGCGTACAGGCTCAATAGTAAGTCTATCAGCCTGTATCCCACTCTGTGTACAGGCTCAATAGTAAGTCTATCAGCCTGTATCCCACTCTGTGTACAGTCTCAATAGTACGTCTATCATCCTATATCCCACTCTGTGTACAGGCTCAATAGTACATCTATCAGCCTGTATCCCACTCTGTATACAGGCTCAATAGCAAGTCTATCAGTCTGTATCCCACTCTGTGTGCAGGCTCAATAGTACGTCTATCAGTCTGTATCCCACTCTGTGTACAGGCTCAATAGTACGTCTATCAGCCTGTATCACACTCTGTGTACAGGCTCAATAGTACGTCTATCAGTCTGTATCCCACTCTGTGTACAGGCTCAATAGTACGTCTTTCAGCCTGTATCCCACTCTGTGTACAGGCTCAATAGTAAGTATATCAGCCTGTATCCCACTCTGTGTACAGGCTCAATAGTAAGTCTATCAGTCTGTATCCCACTCTGTGTACAGGCTCAATAGTACGTCTATCACTCTGTATCCCACTCTGCGTACAGGCTCAATAGTAAGTCTATCAGCCTGTATCCCACTCTGTGTACAGGCTCAATAGTAAGTCTATCAGCCTGTATCCCACTCTGTGTACAGGCTCAATAGTAAGTCTATCAGCCTGTATCCCACTCTGTGTAAAGGCTCAATAGTAAGTCTATCAGCCTGTATCCCACTCTGTGTACAAGCTCAATAGTAAGTCTATCAGCCTGTATCCCACTCTGTGTACAGGCTCAATAGTAAGTCTATCAGCCTGTATCCCACTCTGTGTACAGGCTCAATAGTAAGTCTATCAGCCTGTATCCCACTCTGTGTACAGGCTCAATAGTAAGTCTATCAGCCTGTATCCCACTCTGTGTACACGCTCAATAGTAAGTCTATCAGCCTGTATCCCACTCTGTGTACAAGCTCAATAGTACGTCTATCAGCCTGTATCCCACTCTGTGTACAGACTGAATAGTAAGTCTATCAGCCTGTATCCCACTCTGGGTACAGGCTCAATTGTACGTCTATCAGCCTGTATCCCACTCTGTGTACAGGCTCAATAGTACATCTATCAGTCTGTATCCCACTCTGTGTACAGACTCAATAGTAAGTCTATCAGACTGTATCCCACTCTGTGTACAGGCTCAATAGTACGTCCATCAGTCTGTATCCCACTCTGTGTACAGTCTCAATAGTACGTCTATCAGCCTGTATCTCACTCTGTGTACAGGCTCAATAGTACATCTATCAGCCTGTATCCCACTCTGTGTACAGGCTTAATAGTAAGTATATTAGCCTGTATCCCACTCTGTGTACAGGCTCAATAGTAAGTCTATCAGTCTGTATCCCAATCTGTGTACAGGCTCAATAGTTCATTTATCAGCCTGTATTCCACTCTGTGCACAGGCTCAATAGTACGTCTATCACTCTGTATCCCACTCTGTGTACAGGCTCAATAGTACGTCTTTTTGCCTGTATCCCACTCTGTGTACAGACTCAATAGTAAGTCTATTATCCTGTATCCCACTCTGTGAACAGGCTCAATAGAAAGTCTATCAGCCTGTATCCCACTCTGTGTACAGGCTCAATGGTAAGTCTATCAGTCTGTATCCCACTCTGTGTACAGGCTCAATAGTACGTCTATCAGCCTGTATCCCACTCTGTGTACAGGCTCAATAGTACATCTATCAACCTGTATCCCACTCTGTGTACAGGCTCAATAATAAGTCTATCAGCCTGTATCCCACTCTGTGTACAAGCTCAATAGTACGCCTATCAGCCTGTATCCCACTCTGTGTACAGGCTGAATAGTAAGTCTATCAGCCTGTATCCCACTCTGTGTACAGGCTCAATTGTACGTCTATCAGCCTGTATCCCACTCTGTGTACAGGCTCAATAGTACATCTATCAGTCTGTATCCCACTCTGTGTACAGACTCAATAGTAAGTCTATCAGACTGTATCCCACTCTGTGTACAGGCTCAATAGTAAGTCTATCAGCCTGTATCCCACTCTCTGTACAGGCTCAATAATAAGTCTATCAGACAGTATCCCACTCTGTGTACAGGCTCAATAGTAAGTCTATCAGCCTGTATCCCACTCTGCGTACAGGCTCAATAGTAAGTCTATCAGCCTGTATCCCACTCTGTGTACAGGCTCAATAGTAAGTCTATCAGCCTGTATCCCACTCTGTGTACAAGCTCAATAGTACGTCTATCAGCCTGTATCCCACTCTGTGTACAGGCTGAATAGTAAGTCTATCAGCCTGTATCCCACTCTGTGTACAGGCTCAATTGTACGTCTATCAGCCTGTATCCCACTCTGTGTAAAGGCTCAATAGTACATCTATCAGTCTGTATCCCACTCTGTGTACAGACTCAATAGTAAGTCTATCAGACTGTATCCCACTCTGTGTACAGGCTCAATAGTAAGTCTATCAGCCTGTATCCCACTCTCTGTACAGGCTCAATAATAAGTCTATCAGACAGTATCCCACTCTGTGTACAGGCTCAATAGTACGTCTATCAGCCTGTATCCCACTCTGTGTACAGGATGAATAGTAAGTCTATCAGCCTGTATCCCACTCTGTGTACAGGCTCAATAGTAAGTCTATCAGCCTGTATCAAACTCTGTGTACAGGCTCAATAGTAAGTCTATCAGCCTGTATCCCACTCTGTGTACAGGCTCAATAGTAAGTCTATCAGCCTGTATCCCACTCTGTGTACAGGCTCAATAGTAAGTCTATCAGCCTGTATCCCACTCTGTGTACATGCTCAATAGTAAGTCTATCAGCCTGTATCCCACTCTGTGTACAGGCTCAATAGTACGTCTATCAGCCTGTATCCCACTCTGTGTACAAGCTCAATAGTACGTCTATCAGCCTGTATCCCACTCTGTGTACAGGCTGAATAGTAAGTCTATCAGCCTGTATCCCACTCTGTGTACAGGCTCAATTGTACGTCTATCAGCCTGTATCCCACTCTGTGTACAGGCTCAATAGTACATCTATCAGTCTGTATCCCACTCTGTGTACAGACTCAATAGTAAGTCTATCAGACTGTATCCCACTCTGTGTACAGGCTCAATAGTAAGTCTATCAGCCTGTATCTCACTCTCTGTACAGGCTCAATAATAAGTCTATCAGACAGTATCCCACTCTGCGTACAGGCTCAATAGTAAGTCTATCAGCCTGTATCCCACTCTGCGTACAGGCTCAATAGTAAGTCTATCAGCCTGTATCCCACTCTGTGTACAGGCTCAATAGTAAGTCTATCAGCCTGTATCCCACTCTGTGTACAGGCTCAATAGTAAGTCTATCAGCCTGTATCCCACTCTGTGTACAGGCTCAATAGTAAGTCTATCAGTCTGTATCCCACTCTGTGTACCGGCTCAATAGTAAGTCTATCAGCCTGTATCCCACTCTCTGTACACACTCAATAGTAAGTCTATCAGCCTGTATCCCACTCTGTGTACAGGCTCAATAGTACGTCTTTCAGCCTGTATCCCACTCTGTGTACAGGCTCAATAGTAAGTATATCAGCCTGTATCCCACTCTGTGTACAGGCTCAATAGAAAGTCTATCAGTCTGTATCCCACTCTGTGTACAGGCTCAATAGTACGTCTATCAGCCTGTATCCCACTCTGTGTACAGGCTCAATAGTACATCTATCAACCTGTGTCCCACTCTGTGTACAGGCTCAATAGTAAGTCTATCAGTCTGTATCCCACTCTGTGTACAGGCTCAATAGTACGTCTATCAGCCTGTATCCCCCTCTGTGTACAGGCTCAATAGTACATCTATCAACCTGTATCCCACTCTGTGTACAGACTCAATAGTAAGTCTATCAGCCGGTATCCCACTCTGTGTACAAGCTCAATAGTAAGTCTATCAGCCTGTATCCCACTCTGTGTACAGGCTCAATAGTAAGTCTATCAGCCTGTATCCCACTCTGTGTACAGGCTCAATAGTAAGTCTATCAACCTGTATCCCACTCTGTGTACACGCTCAATTGTAAGTCTATCAGCCTGTATCCCACTCTGTGTACAAGCTCAATAGTACGTCTATCAACCTGTATCCCACTCTGTGTACAGACTGAATAGTAAGTCTATCAGCCTGTATCCCACTCTGTGTACAGGCTCAATTGTACGTCTATCAGCCTGTATCCCACTCTGTGTACAGGCTCAATAGTACATCTATCAGTCTGTATCCCACTCTGTGTACAGACTCAATAGTAAGTCTATCAGACTGTATCCCGCTCTGTGTACAGGCTCAATAGTACGTCCATCAGTCTGTATCCCACTCTGTGTACAGTCTCAATAGTATGTCTATCAGCCTGTATCTCACTCTGTGTACAGGCTCAATAGTACATCTATCAGCCTGTATCCCACTCTGTGTACAGGCTCAATAGTAAGTATATTAGCCTGTATCCCACTCTGTGTACAGGCTCAATAGTAAGTCTATCAGTCTGTATCCCAATCTGTGTACAGGCTCAATAGTTCATTTATCAGCCTGTATTCCACTCTGTGCACAGGCTCAATAGTAAGACAATTATCCTGTATCCCACTCTGTGTACAGGCTCAATAGTACGTCTTTTTGCCTGTATCCCACTCTGTGTACAGACTCAATAGTAAGTCTATTATCCTGTATCCCACTCTGTGTACAGGCTCAATAGAAAGTCTATCAGCCTGTATCCCACTCTGTGTACAGGCTCAGTGGTAAGTCTATCAGTCTGTATCCCACTCTGTGTACAGGCTCAATAGTACGTCTATCAGCCTGTATCCCACTCTGTGTACAGGCTCAATAGTACATCTATCAACCTGTATCCCACTCTGTGTACAGGCTCAATAGTAAGTCTATCAGTCTGTATCCCACTCTGTGTACAGGCTCAATAGTACGTCTATCAGCCTGTATCCCACCCTGTGTACAGTCTCAATAGTAAGTCTATCAGCCTGTATCCCACTCTGTGTACAGGCTCAATAGTACATCTATCAACCTGTATCCCACTCTGTGTACAGACTCAATAGTAAGTCTATCAGCCGGTATCCCACTCTGTGTACAAGCTCAATAGTACGTCTATCAGCCTGTATCCCACTCTGTGTACAGGCTGAATAGTAAGTCTATCAGCCTGTATCCCACTCTGTGTACAGGCTCAATTGTACGTCTATCAGCCTGTATCCCACTCTGTGTACAGGCTCAATAGTACATCTATCAGTCTGTATCCCACTCTGTGTACAGACTCAATAGTAAGTCTATCAGACTGTATCCCACTCTGTGTACAGGCTCAATAGTAAGTCTATCAGCCTGTATCCCACTCTCTGTACAGGCTCAATAATAAGTCTATCAGACAGTATCCCACTCTGTGTACAGGCTCAATAGTAAGTCTATCAGCCTGTATCCCACTCTGCGTACAGGCTCAATAGTAAGTCTATCAGCCTGTATCCCACTCTGTGTACAGGCTCAATAGTAAGTCTATCAGCCTGTATCCCACTCTGTGTACAGTCTCAATAGTACGTCTATCAGCCTGTATCCCACTCTGTGTACAGGCTCAATAGTACATCTATCAGCCTGTATCCCACTCTGTGTACAGGCTCAATAGCAAGTCTATCAGTCTGTATCCCACTCTGTGTGCAGGATCATTAGTACGTCTATCAGTCTGTATCCCACTCTGTGTACAGGCTCAATAGTACGTCTATCAGTCTGTATCCCACTCTGTGTACAGGCTCAATAGTACGTCTTTCAGCCTGTATCCCACTCTGTGTACAAGCTCAATAGTAAGTATATCAGCCTGTATCCCACTCTGTGTACAGGCTCAATAGTAAGTCTATCAGTCTGTATCCCACTCTGTGTACAGGCTCAATAGTACGTCTATCACTCTGTATCCCACTCTGTGTACAAGCTCAATGGTAAGTCTATCAGCCTGTATCCCACTCTGTGTACAGGCTCAATAGTAAGTCTATCAGTCTGTATCCCACTCTGTGTACAGGCTCAATAGTAAGTCTATCAGCCTGTATCCCACTCTGTGTACAGGCTCAATAGTAAGTCTATCAGCCTGTATCCCACTCTGTGTACACACTCAATAGTAAGTCTATCAGCCTGTATCCCACTCTGTGTACAAGCTCAATAGTACGTCTATCAGCCTGTATCCCACTCCGTGTACAGACTCAATAGTAAGTCTATCAGACTGTATCCCACTCTGTGTACAGGCTCAATAGTACGTCCATCAGTCTGTATCCCACTCTGTGTACAGTCTCAATAGTACGTCTATCAGCCTGTATCCCACTCTGTGTACAGGCTCAATAGTACATCTATCAGCCTGTATACCACTCTGTATACAGGCTCAATAGCAAGTCTATCAGTCTGTATCCCACTCTGTGTGCAGGCTCAATAGTACGTCTATCAGTCTGTATCCCACTCTGTGTACAGGCTCAATAGTACGTCTATCAGCCTGTATCACACTCTGTGTACAGGCTCAATAGTACGTCTATCAATCTGTATCCCACTCTGTGTACAGGCTCAATAGTACGTCTTTCAGCCTGTATCCCACTCTGTGTACAGGCTCAATAGTAAGTATATCAGCCTGTATCCCACTCTCTGTACAGGCTCAATAATAAGTCTATCAGACAGTATCCCACTCTGTGTACAGGCTCAATAGTAAGTCTATCAGCCTGTATCCCACTCTGCGTACAGGCTCAATAGTAAGTCTATCAGCCTGTATCCCACTCTGTGTACAGGCTCAATAGTAAGTCTATCAGCCTGTATCCCACTCTGTGTACAAGCTCAATAGTATGTCTATCAGCCTGTATCCCACTCTGTGTACAGGCTCAATAGTAAGTCTATCAGTCTGTATCCCACTCTGTGTACCGGCTCAATAGTACGTCTATCAGCCTGTATCCCACTCTGTGTACAGACTCAATAGTAAGTCTATCAGACTGTATCCCACTCTGTGTACAGGCTCAATAGTACGTCCATCAGTCTGTATCCCACTCTGTATACAGCCTCAATAGTACGTATATCAGTCTGTATCCCACTCTGTGTACAGGCTCAATAGTACGTCTTTCAGCCTGTATCCCACTCTGTGTACAGGCTCAATAGTAAGTATATCAGCCTGTATCCCACTCTGTGTACAGGCTCAATAGTAAGTCTATCAGTCTGTATCCCACTCTGTGTACAGGCTCAATAGTACGTCTATCACTCTGTATCCCACTCTGTGTACAGGCTCAATAGTAAGTCTATCAGCCTGTATCCCACTCTGTATACAGACTCAATAGCAAGTCTATTATCCTGTATCCCACTCTGTGTACAGGCTCAATAGAAAGTCTATCAGCCTGTATCCCACTCTGTGTACAGGCTCAATGGTAAGTCTATCAGTCTGTATCCCACTCTGTGTACAGGCTCAATAGTAAGTCTATTATCCTGTATCCCACTCTGTGTACAGGCTCAATAGAAAGTCTATCAGCCTGTATCCCACTCTGTGTACAGGCTCAATGGTAAGTCTATCAGTCTGTATCCCACTCTGTATACAGGCTCAATAGTACATCTATCAGCCTGTATCCCACTCTGTGTGCAGGCTCAATAGTACGTCTATCAGTCTGTATCCCACTCTGTGTACAGGCTCAATAGTATGTCTATCAGCCTGTATCACACTCTGTGTACAGGCTCAATAGTACGTCTATCAGCCTGTATCACACTCTGTGTACAGGCTCAATAGTACGTCTATCAGTCTGTATCCCACTCTGTGTACAGGCTCAATAGTACGTCTTTCAGCCTGTATCCCACTCTGTGTACAGGCTCAATAGTAAGTATATCAGCCTGTATCCCACTCTGTGTACAGGCTCAATAGTAAGTCTATCAGTCTGTATCCCAATCTGTGTACAGGCTCAATAGTTCATTTATCAGCCTGTATTCCACTCTGTGTACAGGCTCAATAGTAAGTCTATTATCCTGTATCCCACTCTGTGTACAGGCTCAATAGAAAGTCTATCAGCCTGTATCCCACTCTGTGTACAAGCTCAATAGTACGTCTATCAGCCTGTATCCCACTCTGTGTACAGGCTGAATAGTAAGTCTATCAGCCTGTATCCCACTCTGTGTACATGCTCAATAGTAAGTCTATCAGTCTGTATCCCACTCTGTGTACAGGCTCAATAGTAAGTCTATCAGACAGTATCCCACTCTGTGTACACGCTCAATAGTAAGTCTATCAGACAGTATCCCACTCTGTGTACATGCTCAATAGTAAGCCTATCAGTCTGTATCCCACTCTGTGTACAGGCTCAATAGTAAGTCTATCAGTCTGTATCCCACTCTGTGTACAGACTCAATAGTAAGTCTATCAGCCTGTATCCCACTCTGTGTACAGGCTCAATATCAAGTCTATCAGCCTGTATCCCACTCTGTGTACAGGCTCAATAGTACGTCTATCAGCCTGTATCCCACTCTGTGCACAGGCTCAATATTAAGTCTATCAGCCTGTATCCCACTCTGTGTACAGACTCAATAGTACGTCTATCAGCCTGTATCCCACTATGTGTACAGGCTCAATAGTAAGTCTATCAGCCTGTATCCCACTATGTGTACAGGCTCAATAGTAAGTCTATCAGCCTGTATCCCACTCTGTGTACAGGCTCAATTGTACGTCTATCAGCCTGTATCCCATTCTGTGTACAGGCTCAAAAGTACATCTATCAGACTGTATCCCACTCTGTGTACAGGCTCAATAGTACGTCTATCAGTCTGTATCTCACTTTGTGTACAGGCTCAATAGTACATCTATCAGCCTGTATCCCACTCTGTATACAGGCTCAATAGTAAATCTATCAGTCTGTATCCCACTCTGTGTACAGACTCAATAGTAAGTCTATCAGCCTGTATCCCACTCTGTGTACAGGCTCAATATCAAGTCTATCAGCCTGTATCCCACTCTGTGTACAGGCTCAATAGTACGTCTATCAGCCTGTATCCCACTCTGTGCACAGGCTCAATATTAAGTCTATCAGCCTGTATCCCACTCTGTGTACAGACTCAATAGTACGTCTATCAGCCTGTATCCCACTATGTGTACAGACTCAATAGTAAGTCTATCAGCCTGTATCCCACTATGTGTACAGGCTCAATAGTAAGTCTATCAGCCTGTATCCCACTCTGTGTACAGGCTCAATTGTACGTCTATGAGCCTGTATCCCATTCTGTGTACAGGCTCAAAAGTACATCTATCAGTCTGTATCCCACTCTGTGTACAGGCTCAATAGTAAGTCTATCAGACTGTATCCCACTCTGTGTACAGGCTCAATAGTACGTCTATCAGTCTGTATCTCACTTTGTGTACAGGCTCAATAGTACATCTATCAGCCTGTATCCCACTCTGTATACAGGCTCAATAGTAAATCTATCAGACTGTATCCCACTCTGTGTACAGGCTCAATAGTAAGTCTATCAGCCTGTATCCCACTCTGTGTACAGGCTCAATAGAAAGTCTATCAGTCTGTATCCCACTCTGTGTACAGACTCAATAGTAAGTCTATCAGCCTGTATCCCACTCTGTGTACAGGCTCAATATTACGTCTATCAGCCTGTATCCCACTCTGTGTACAGACTCAATAGTAAGTCTATCAGTCTGTATCCCACTCTCTGTACAGGCTCAATAGTAAGTCTATCAGCCTGTATCCCACTCTGTGTACAGGCTCAATATTACGTCTATCAGCCTGTATCCCACTCTGTGTACAGACTCAATAGTAAGTCTATCAGTCTGTATCCCACTCTCTGTACAGGCTCAATAGTAAGTCTATTAGCCTGTATCCCATTCTGTGTACAGGCTCAATAGTAAGTCTATCAGCCTGTATCCCACTCTGTGTACATGCTCAATAGTTAGTCTATCATCCAGTATCCCACTCTGTGTACAGGCTCAATAGAAAGTCAATCAGCCTGTATCCCACTCTGTGTACACGCTCAATAGTAAGTCTATCAGCCTGTATCCCACTCTGTGTACAGACTCAATAGTACGTCTATCAGCCTGTATCCCACTATGTGTACAGGCTCAATAGTAAGTCTATCAGCCTGTATCCCACTATGTGTACAGGCTCAATAGTAAGTCTATCAGCCTGTATCCCACACTGTGTACAGGCTCAATTGTACGTCTATCAGCCTGTATCCCATTCTGTGTACAGGCTCAATAGTACATCTATCAGTCTGTATCCCACTCTGTGTACAGGCTCAATAGTAAGTCTATCAGACTGTATCCCACTCTGTGTACAGGCTCAATAGTACGTCTATCAGTCTGTATCTCACTTTGTGTACAGGCTCAATAGTACATCTATCAGCCTGTATCCCACTCTGTATACAGGCTCAATAGTAAATCTATCAGACTGTATCCCACTCTGTGTACAGGCTCAATAGTAAGTCTATCAGCCTGTATCCATCTCTGTGTACAGGCTCAATAGAAAGTCTATCAGTCTGTATCCCACTCTGTGTACAGGCTAAATAGTAAGTTTCTCAGCCTGTATCCAACTCTGTGTACAAGCTCAATAGTAAGTCTTTCAGCCTGTATCCAACTCTGTGTACAGGCTCAATAGTAAGTCTATCAGCCTGTATCCCACTCTGTGTACAGGCTCAATAGTGCGTCTATCCGTCTGTATCCCACTCTGTGTACAGGATCAATAGTAAGTCTATCAGCCTGTATCCCACTCTGTGTACAGGCTCAATAGAAAGTCTATCAGTCTGTTTCGCACTCTTTGTACAGGCTCAATAGTACGTCTATCAGCCTGTATCACACTCTGTGTACAGGCTCAATAGTACGTCTTTCAGCCTGTATCCCACTCTATGTACAGGCTCAATAGTAAGTCTATCAGCCTATATCCCACTCTGTGGACAGGCTTAATAGTAAGTCTATCAGTCTGTATCCCACTCTGTGTACAGGCTCAATAGTACGTCTATCAGTCTGTATCCCACTCTGTGTACAGGCTCAATAGTACGACTTTCAGCCTGTATCCCACTCTATGTACAGGCTCAATAGTACGTATTTCAGCCTGTATTCCACTCTGTGCACAGGCTCAATAGTACATCTATCACTCTGTATCCCACTCTGTGTACAGGCTCAATAGTACGTCTTTTTGCCTGTATCCCACTCTGTGTACAGACTCAATAGTAAGTCTATTATCCTGTATCCCACTCTGTGTACAGGCTCAATAGAAAGTCTATCAGCCTGTATCCCACTCTGTGTACAGGCTCAATAGAAAGTCTATCAGTCTGTATCCCACTCTGTGAACAGGCTCAATAGTACGTCTATCAGCCTGTATCCCACTCTGTGTACAGGCTCAATAGTAAGTCTATCAGCCTGTATCCCACTCTGTGTACAGGCTCAATAGTAAGTCTATCAGCCTGTATCCCACTCTGTGTACAGGCTCAATAGTACGTCTATCAGCCTGTATCCCACTCTGTGTACAGGCTCAATAGTAAGTCTATCAGTCTGTATCCCACTCTGTGTACAGGCTCAATAGTACGTCTATCAGTCTGTATCCCACTCTGTGTACAGGCTCAATAGTAAGTCTATCAGTCTGTATCCCACTCTGTGTACAGGCTCAATAGTACGTCTATAAGCCTGTATCCCACTCTGTTCACAGGCTCAATAGTACGTCTATAAGCCTGTATCCCACTCTGTGTACAGGCTCAATAGTACGTCTATAAGCCTGTATCCCACTCTGTGCACAGGCCCAATAATAAATCTATCAGACTGTATCCCACTCTGTGTACAGACTCAATAGTAAGTCTATCAGCCTGTATCCCACTCTGTGTACAGGCTCAATGGTACGTCTATCAGTCTGTATCCCACTCTGTGTACAGGCTCAATAGTACGTCTATAAGCCTGTATCCCACTCTGTTCACAGGCTCAATAGTACGTCTATAAGCCTGTATCCCACTCTGTGTACAGGCTCAGTAGTACGTCTATAAGCCTGTATCCCACTCTGTGCACAGGCCCAATAATAAATCTATCAGACTGTATCCCACTCTGTGTACAGGCTCAATAGTAAGTCTATTAGCCTGTATCCCATTCTGTGTACAGGCTCAATAGTAAGTCTATCAGCCTGTATCCCACTCTGTGTACAGGCTCAATAGTTAGTCTATCATCCAGTATCCCACTCTGTGTACAGGCTCAATAGAAAGTCAATCAGCCTGTATCCCACTCTGTGTACACGCTCAATAGTAAGTCTATCAGCCTGTATCCCACTCTGTGTACAGACTCAATAGTACGTCTATCAGCCTGTATCCCACTATGTGTACAGGCTCAATAGTAAGTCTATCAGCCTGTATCCCACTATGTGTACAGGCTCAATAGTAAGTCTATCAGCCTGTATCCCACTCTGTGTACAGGCTCAATTGTACGTCTATCAGCCTGTATCCCATTCTGTGTACAGGCTCAATAGTACATCTATCAGTCTGTATCCCACTCTGTGTACAGGCTCAATAGTAAGTCTATCAGACTGTATCCCACTCTGTGTACAGGCTCAATAGTACGTCTATCAGTCTGTATCTCACTTTGTGTACAGGCTCAATAGTACATCTATCAGCCTGTATCCCACTCTGTATACAGGCTCAATAGTAAATCTATCAGACTGTATCCCACTCTGTGTACAGGCTCAATAGTAAGTCTATCAGCCTGTATCCATCTCTGTGTACAGGCTCAATACAAAGTCTATCAGTCTGTATCCCACTCTGTGTACAGGCTCAATAGTACATCTATCAGTCTGTATCCCACTCTGTGTACAGGCTCAATAGTAAGTCTATCAGACTGTATCCCACTCTGTGTACAGGCTCAATAGTACGTCTATAAGCCTGTATCCCACTCTGTGCACAGGCCCAATAATAAATCTATCAGACTGTATCCCACTCTGTGTACAGACTCAATAGTAAGTCTATCAGCCTGTATCCCACTCTGTGTACAGGCTCAATGGTACGTCTATCAGTCTGTATCCCACTCTGTGTACAGGCTCAATAGTACGTCTATAAGCCTGTATCCCACTCTGTTCACAGGCTCAATAGTACGTCTATAAGCCTGTATCCCACTCTGTGTACAGGCTCAATAGTACGTCTATAAGCCTGTATCCCACTCTGTGCACAGGCCCAATAATAAATCTATCAGACTGTATCCCACTCTGTGTACAGACTCAATAGTACGTCTATCAGCCTGTATCCCACTCTGTGTACAGGCTCAATAGTAAGTCTATCAGCCTGTATCCCACTCTGTGTACAGGCTCAATAGTAAGTCTATCAGTCTGTATCCCACTCTGTGTACAGGCTCAATAGTACGTCTATAAGCCTGTATCCCACTCTGTTCACAGGCTCAATAGTACGTCTATAAGCCTGTATCCCACTCTGTGTACAGGCTCAATAGTACGTCTATAAGCCTGTATCCCACTCTGTGCACAGGCCCAATAATAAATCTATCAGCCTGTATCCCACTCTGTGTACAAGCTCAATAGTAAGTCTATCAGCTTGTATCCCGCTCTGTGTACAGGCTCAATAGTAAGTCTATCAGCCTGTATCCCACCCTGTGTACAGACTCAATAGTAAGTCTATCAACCTGTATCCCACTCTATGTACAGGCTCAATAGTAAGTCTATCAGCCTGTATCCCACTCTGTGTACAGGCTCAATAGTACGTCTATCAGCCTGTATCCCACTCTGTGTACAGGCTCAATAGTAAGTCTATCAGCCTGTATCCAACTCTGTGTACAGGCTCAATAGTAAGTCTATCAACATGTATCCCACTCTGTGTACAAGCTCAATAATAAGTCTATCAGCCTGTATCCCACTCTGTGTACAGGCTCAATAGTAAGTCTATCAGCCTGTATCCCACTCTGTGTACAGACTCAATAGTAAGTCTATCAGCCTGTATCCCACTCTGTATACAGGCTCAATAGTAAGTATATCAGTCTGTAACCCACTCTGTGTACAGGCTCAATAGTAAGTCTATCAGCCTGTATCCCACTCTGTGTACAGGCTCAAAAGTACGTCTATCAGCCTGTATCCCACTCTGTGTACAGGCTCAATAGTACGTCAATCAGTCTGTATCCCACTCGGTGTACAATCTCAATAGTTCGTCTATCAGCCTGTATCCCACTCTGCGTACAGTCTCAATAGTAAGTCTATCAGCCTGTATCCCACTCTGTGTACAGGCTCAATAGTAAATCTATCTGCCTGTATCCCACTCTGTGTACAGGCTCAATAGTAAGTCTATCAGTCTGTATCCCACTCTGTGTACAGGCTCAATAGTACCTCTATCAGCCTGTATCCCACTCTGTGTACAGGCTCAATAGTATGTCTATCAGTCGGTATCCCACTCTGTGCACAGGCTCAATAGTAGGTCTATCAGCCTGTATCCCACTCTGTGTACAGGCTCAATAGTAAGTCTATCAGCCTGCATCCCACTCTCTGTACAGGCTCAATAATAAATCTATCAGCCTGTATCCCACTCTGTGTACAGGCTCAATAGCAAGTCTATCAGCCTGTATCCCACTCTGTGTGCAGGTTCAATAGTAAGTCTATCAGTCTGTATCCCACTCTGTGTACAGGCTCAATAGTAAGTCTATCAGCCTGTATCCCAATCTGTGTACAGGTTCAATAGTAAGTCTATCAGCCTGTATCCCACTCTGTGTACAGGCTCAATAGTAAGTCTATCAGCCTGTATCCCACTCTGTGTACAGGCTCAATAGTAAGTCTGTCAGCCTGTATCCCACTCTGTATACAGGCTCAATAGTAAGTCTATCAGCCTGTATCCCACCCTGTCTACAGGCTCAATAGTAAGCTATCAGCCTGTATCCCACTCTGTGTACAGGCTCAATAGTAAGGCTATCAGCCTGTATCCCACTCTGTGTACAGGCTTAATAGTAAGTCTATCAGCCTGTATCCCTCTCTGTGTACAGGCTCAATAGTACGTCAATCAGTCTGTATCCCACTCGGTGTACAATCTCAATAGTACGTCTATCAGCCTATATCCCACTCTGCGTACAGTCTCAATAGTAAGTCTATCAGCCTGTATCCCACTCTGTGTACAGGCTCAATAGTAAATCTATCTGCCTGTATCCCACTCTGTGTACAGGCTCAATAGTAAGTCTATCGGTCTGTATCCCACTCTGTGTACAGTCTCAATAGTACGTCTATCAGCCTGTATCCCACTCTGTGTACAGGCTCAATAGTAAGTCTATCAGTCTGTATCCCACTCTGTGTACAGGCTCAATAGTAAGTCTATCAGCCTGTATCCCACTCTGTGTACAGGCTCAATAGTACGTCTATCAGCCTGTATCCCACTCTGTGTACAGGCTCAATAGTAAGTCTATCAGCCTGGATCCCACTCTGTGTACACGCTCAATAGAAATTCTATCAGCCTGTATCCCACTCTGTGTACAGGCGCAATAGTACGTCTATCAGTCTGTATCTCACTCTGTGTACAGGCTCAATAGTACGTCTATAGCCTGTATCCCACTCTGTGTACAAGCTCAATAGCAAGTCTATCAGCCTGTATCCCACTCTGTGTACAGGTTCAATAGTAAGTCTATCAGCCTGTATCCCACTCTGTGTACAGATTCAATAGTAAGTCTGTCAGCCTGTATCCCACTCTATATACAGGCTCAATAGTAAGTCTATCAGACTGTATCCCACTCTGTGTACAGGCTCAATAGTAAGTCTATCAGCCTGTATCCCACTCTGTGTACACGCTCAATAGTAAGGCTATCAGCCTGTATCCCACTGTGTGTACAGGCTCAATAGAAAGTCTATCAGTCTGTATCCCACTCTGTGTACACGCTCAATAGTGAGGCTATCAGCCTGTATCCCACTCTGTGTACAGGCTCAATAGTAAGTCTATCAGCCTGTATCCCACTCTGTGTATAGGCTCAATATTAAGTCTATCAGCCTGTATGCAACTCTGTGTACAAGCTCAGTAGTAAGTCTATCAGCCTGAATCCCACTCTGTGTACAGGCTCAATAGTACGTCTATCAGCCTGTATCCAACTCTGTGTACAGGATCAATAGTAAGTCTATCAGCCTGTATTCCACTCTGTGTACAGGCTCAATAGAAAGTCTATCAGTCTGCATCCCACTCTTTGTACAGGCTCAATAGTACGTCTATCAGCCTGTATCACACTCTGTGTACAGGCTCAATAGTACGTCTATCAGTCTGTATCCCACTCTGTGTACAGGCTCAATAGTAAGTCTATCAGTCTGTATCCCACTCTGTGTACAGGCTCAATAGTACGTCTATAAGCCTGTATCCCACTCTGTTTACAGGCTCAATAGTACGTCTATCAGCCTGTATCCCACTCTCTGTACAGGCTCAATAATAAATCTATCAGACTGTATCCCACTCTGTGTACAGGCTCAATAGCAAGTCTATCAGCCTGTATCCCACTCTGTGTACAGGCTCAATAGTAAGTCTATCAGTCTGTATCCCACTCTGTGTACAGGCTCAATAGTAAGTCTATCAGCCTGTATCCCACTCTGTGTACAGACTCAATACTAAGTCTATCAGCCTGTATCCCAATCTGTGTACAAGCTCAATAGTAAGTCTATCAGCTTGTATCCCGCTCTGTGTACAGGCTCAATAGTAAGTCTTTCAGCCTGTATCCCACTCTGTGTACAGGCTCAATAGTAAGTCTATCAGCCTGTATCCCACTCTGTGTACAGGCTCAATAGTACGTCTATCAGCCTGTATCCCACTCTGTGTACAGGCTCAATAATAAGTCTATCAGCCTGTATCCCACTCTGTCTACAGGCTCAATAATAAGTCTATCAGCCTGTATCCCACTCTGTGTACAGGCTCAATAGTAAGTCTATCAGCCTGTATTCCACTCTGTGTACAAGCTCAATAATAAGTCTTTCAGCCTGTATCCCACTCTGTGTACAGGCTCAATAGTAAGTCTATCAGCCTGTAACCCACTCTGTGTACTGACTCAATAGTAAGTCTATCAGCCTGTATCCCACTCTGTGTACAGGCTCAATAGTACGTCTATCAGTCTGTATCCCACTCGGTGTACAATCTCAATAGTAAGTCTATCAGCCTGTATCCCACTCTGTGTACAGGCTCAATAGTAAGTCTATCTGCCTGTATCCCACTCTGTGTACAGGCTCAATAGTAAGTCTATCAGTCTGTATCCCACTCTGTGTACAGGCTCAATAGTACGTTTATCAGCCTGTATCCCACTCTGTGTACAGGCTCAATAGTAAGTCTATCAGTTTGTATCCCACTCTGTGTACAGGCTCAATAGTAAGTCTATCAGCCTGTATCCCACTCTGTGTACAGGCTCAATAGTACGTTTATCAGCCTGTATACCACTCTGTTTACAGGCTCAATAGTAAGTCTATCAGTTTGTATCCCACTCTGTGTACAGGCTCAATAGTAAGTCTATCTGCCTGTATCCCACTCTGTGTACAGGCTCAATAGTAAGTCTATCAGTCTGTATCCCACTCTGTGTACAGGCTCAATAGTACGTTTATCAGCCTGTATCCCACTCTGTGTACAGGCTCAATAGTAAGTCTATCAGTTTGTATCCCACTCTGTGTACAGGCTCAATAGTTAGTCTATCAGCATGGATCCCACTCTGTGTACAGGCTCAATAGAAATTCTATCAGCCTGTATCCCACTCTGTGTACAGGCGCAATAGTACGTCTATAGCCTGTATCCCACTCTGTGTACAGGCTCAATAGAAATACTATCAGCCTGTATCCCACTCTATGTACAGGCTCAATAGTAAGTCTATCAGCCTGTATCCCACTCTGTGTACAGGCTCAATAGTACGTCCATCAGCCTGTATCCCACTCTATGTACAGGCTGAATAGTAAGTCTATCAGCCTGTATCCCACTCTGTGTACAGGCTCAATAGTACGTCAATCAGTCTGTATCTCACTCTGTGTACAGGCTCAATAGTAAGTCTATCAGTCTGTATCCCACTCTATGTACAGGCTCAATAGTAAGTCTATCAGTCTGTATCCCACTCTGTGTACAGGCTCAATAGTAAGTCTATCAGTCTGTATCCCACTATGTGTACAGGCTCAATAGTACGTCTATCAGCCTGTATCCCACTCTATGTACAGGCTCAATAGTACGTCTATCAGCCTGTATCCCACTCTGTGTACAGGCTCAATAATAAGTCTATCAGCCTATATCCCACTCTGTGTACAGGATCAATAGTAAGTTTATCAGCCTGTATCCCACTTTGTGTACAGGCTCAATAGTACGTCTATCAGTCTTTATCCCACTCTGTGTACAGTCTGAATAGTAAGTCTATCAGCCTGTATCCCACTCTGTGTACAGGCTCAATAGAAAGTCTATCAGTCTGTATCCCACTCTGTATACAGGCTCAATAGTAAGTCTATCAGCCTGTATGCAACTCTGTGTACAAGCTCAATAGTAAGTCTATCAGCCTGTATCCCACTCTGTGTACAGGCTCAATAGTACGTCTATCGGCCTGTATCCCACTCTGTGTACAGGATCAATAGTAAGTCTATCAGCCTGTATCCCACTCTGTGTACAGGCTCAATAGAAAGTCTATCAGTCTGTATCCCACTCTTTGTACAGGCTCAATAGTACGTCTATCTGCCTGTATCACACTCTGTGTACAGGCTCAATAGTACGTCTGTCAGTCTGTATCCCACTCTGTGTACAGGCTCTATAGTAAGTCTATCAGTCTGTATCCCACTCTGTGTACAGGCTCAATAGTACGTCTATAAGCCTGTATCCCACTCTGTGTACAGGCTCAATAGTAAGTCTATCAGCCTGTATCCCACTCTCTGTACAGGCTCAATAATAAATCTATCAGACTGTATCCCACTCTGTGTACAGCCTCAATAGCAAGTCTATCAGCCTGTATCCCACTCTGTGTACAGGCTCAATAGTACGTCTATCAGCCTGTATCCCACTCTGTGTACAGGCTCAATAGTAAGTCTATCAGCTTGTATCCCACTCTGTGTACAGGCTCAATAGTAAGTCTATCAGTCTGTATCCCACTCTTTGCACACGCTCAATAGTAAGTCTATCAGCCTGTATCCCACTCTGTGTACAGGCTCAATAGTACGTCCATCAGCCTGTATCCCACTCTATGTACAGGCTGAATAGTAAGTCTATCAGTCTGTATCCCACTCTGTGTACAGGCTCAATAGTACGTCAATCAGTCTGTATCTCACTCTGTGTACAGGCTCAATAGTAAGTCTATCAGTTTGTATCCCACTCTGTGTACAGGCTCAATAGAAATTCTATCAGCCTGTATGCCACTCTATGTACAGGCTCAATAGTAAGTCTATCAGTCTGTATCCCACTCTGTGTACAGGCTCAATATTAAGTCTATCAGTCTGTATCCCACTCTGTGTACAGGCTCAATAGTAAGTCTATCAGCTTGTATCCCACTCTGTGTACAGGCTCAATAGTAAGTTTATCAGCCTGTATCCCACTCTGTGTACAGACTCAATAGTAAGTCTATCAGCCTGTATCCCACTCTGTGTACAGACTCAATAGTAAGTCTATCAGCCTGTATCCCACTCTGTGTACAGGCTCAATAGTACGTCTATCAGCCTGTATCCCACTCTGTGTACAAGCTCAATAGTACGTCTATCAGCTTGTATCCCGCTCTGTGTACAGGCTCAATAGTAAGTCTATCAGCCTGTATCCCACCTTGTGTACAGGCTCAATAGTAAGTCTATCAGCCTGTATCCCCCTCTGTGTACAGGCTCAATAGTAAGTCTATCAGCCTGTATCCCCCTCTGTGTACAGGCTCAATAGTAAGTCTATCAGCCTGTATCCCACTCTGTGTACAGGCTCAATAGTACGTCTATCAGCCTGTATCCCACTCTGTGTACAGGCTCAATAGTAAGTCTATCAGCCTGTATCCCACTCTGTTTACAGGCTCAATAGTAAGCCTATCAGTCTGTATCCCACTCTGTGTACAGACTCAATAGTAAGTCTATCAGTCTGTATCCCACTCTGTTTACAGGCTCAATAGTACGTCTATCAGCCTGTATCCCACTCTGTGTACAAGCTCCATAGTAAGCCTATCAGCCTGTATCCCACTCTGTGTACAGACTCAATAGTAAGTCTATCAGCCTGTATCCCACTCTGTGTACAGACTCAATAGTAAGTCTATCAGCCTGTATCCCACTCTGTGTACAGGCTCAACAGTAAGTCTATAGCCTGTATCCCACGCTGTGTTCAGGCTCAATAGTAAGTCTATCAGTCTGTATCCCACTCTGTGTACAGACTCAATAGTAAGTCTATCAGTCTGTATCCCACTCTGTGTACAGGCTTAATAGTAAGTCTATCAGCCTGTATCCCACTCTGTGTACAGGCTCAATATTAAGTCTATCAGCCTGTATCCCACTCTGTGTACAGGCTCAATAGTAAGTCTATCAGCCTGTATCCCACTCTGTGTACAGGCTCAATAGTAAGTCTATCAGCTTGTATCCCACGCTGTGTTCAGGCTCAATAGAAATTCTATCAGCCTTTATCCCACTCTGTGTACAGGCGCAATAGTACGTCTATCAGTCTGTATCCCACTCTGTGTACAGGCTCAATAGTAAGTCAATCAGCCTGTATCCCACTCTGTGTACAGGCTCAATAGTACGTCTATCAGTCTGTATCCCACTCTGTTTACAGGCTCAATAGTACGTCTACCAGCCTGTATCCCACTCTGTGTACAGACTCAATAGTAAGTCTATCAGTCTGTATCCCACTCTGTTTACATGCTCAATAGTACGTCTATAAGCCTGTATCCCACTCTGTGTACATGCTCAATAGTAAGTCTATCAGCCTGTATCCCACTCTGTGTACAAGCTCAATAGTAAGTCTATCAGCCTGTATCCCACTCTGTGTACAGGCTCAATAGTAAGTCTATCAGCCTGTATCCCACTCTGTGTACAGACTCCGTAGTACGTCTATCACCCTGCATCCCACTCTGTGTACAGACTCAATAGTAAGTCTATCAGCCTGTATCCCACTCTGTGTACAGGCTCAATAGTAAGTCTATCAGCCTGTATCCCACTCTGTGTACAGGCTCAATAGTAAGTCTATCAGCCTGTATCCCACTCTGTGTACAGGCTCAATAGTAAGTCTATCAGCCTGTATCCCACTCTGTGTACAGGCTCAACAGTAAGTCTATAGCCTGTATCCCACGCTGTGTTCAGGCTCAATAGAAATTCTATCAGCCTGTATCCCACTCTGTGTACAGGCTCAATAGTAAGTCTATCAGTCTGTATCCCACTCTGTGTACAGGCTCAATAGTAAGTCTATCAGCCTGTATCCCACTCTGTGTACAGGCTCAATAGTACGTCTATCAGCCTGTATCCCACTCTGTGTACAGGCTCAATAGTAAGTCTATCAGCCTGTATCCCACTCTGTGTACAGGCTCAATAGTAAGTCTATCAGCCTGTATCCCACTCTGTGTACAGGCTCAATAGTAAGTCTATCAGCCTGTATCCCACTCTGTGTACAGTCTCAATAGTACGTCTATCAGCCTTTATCCCACTCTGTGTACAGGCTCAAGAGTAAGTCTATCAGCCTGTATCCCACTCTGTGTACAGGCTCAATAGTATTTCTATCAGCCTGTATCCCACTCTGTGTACAGACTCAATAGTAAGTCTATCAGCCTGTATCCCACTCTGTGTACAGGCTCAATAGTAAGTCTATCAGCCTGTATCCCACTCTGTGTACAGGCTCAATAGAAAGTCTATCAGTCTGTATCCCACTCTGTGTACAGGCTCAATAATAAGTCTATCAGCCTGTATCCAACTCTGTGTACAAGCTCAATAGTAAGTCTATCAGCCTGTATCCCACTCTGTGTACAGGCTCAATAGTACGTCTATCAGTCTTTATCCCACTCTGTGTACGGGCTGAATAGTAAGTCTATCAGCCTGTATCCCACTCTGTGTACAGGCTCAATAGTAAGTCTATCAGCCTGTATCCCACTCTGTGTACAGGCTCAATAGTACGTCTATCAGCCTGTATCCCACTCTGTGTACAGGCTCAATGGTACATCTATCAGCCTGTATCCCACGCTGTGTACAGGCTGAATAGTAAGTCTATCAGCCTGTATCTCACTCTGTGTACAGGCTCAATAGTACGTCTATCAGCCTGTATCCCACTTTGTGTACAGGCTCAATAGTACGTCTATCAGCCTGTATCCCACTCTGTGTACAGGCTCAATAGTACGTCTATCAGCCTGTATCCCACTCTGTGTACAGGATGAATAGTAAGTCTATCAGCCTGTATCCCACTCTGTGTACAGGCTCAATAGTACGTCTATCAGTCTGTATGCCACTCTGTGTACAGGCGCAATAGTAAGTCTATCAGCCTGTATCCCACTCTGTGTACAGGCTCAATAGAAAGTCTATCAGCCTGTATCCCACTCTGCGTACAGGCTCAATGGTAAGTCTATCAGCCTGTATCCCACTCTGTGTACAGGCTCAATAGTACGTCTATCAGCCTGTATCCCACTCTGTGTACATTCTCAATAGTAAGTCTATCAGCCTGTATCCCACTCTGTGTACAGGCTCAATAGTACGTCTCTCAGCCTTTATCCCACTCTGTGTACAGGCTGAATAGTTAGTCTATCAGCCGGTATCCTACTCTGTGTACAGGCTCAATAGTACGTCTATCAGCCTGTATCCCACTCTGTGTACAGGCTCAATAGTACGTCTATCAGCCTGTATCCCACTCTGTGTACAGGCTCAATAGTAAGTCTATCAGCCTGTATCCCACTCTGTGTACAGGCTCAATAGTACGTCTATCAGCCTGTATCCCACTCTGTGTACAAGCTCAATAGTAAGTCTATCAGCCTGTATCCCACTCTGTGTAGAGGCTCAATAGTAAGTCTATCAGCTTGTATCCCACTCTGTGTACAGGCTCAATAGTCCGTCTATAGCCTGTATCCCACTCTGTGTACAGGATCAATAGTAAGTCAATCAGCCTGTATCCCACTCTGTGTACAGGCTCAATAGTACGTCTATTAGTCTGTATCCCACTCTGTTTACAGGCTCAATAGTACGTCTATCAGCCTGTATCCCACTCTGTGTACAGACTCAATAGTAAGTCAATCAGTCTGTATCCCACTCTGTTTACATGCTCAATAGTACGTCTATCAGCCTGTATCCCACTCTGTGTACAAGCTCAATAGTAAGTCTATCAGCCTGTATCCCACTCTGTGTACAGGCTCAATAGTAAGTCTATCAGCCTGTATCCCACTCTGTGTACAGGCTCAATAGTAAGTCTATCAGCCTGTATCCCACTCTGTGTACAGGCTCAATAGTACGTCTATCAGCCTGTATCCCACTCTGTGTACAGGCTCAATAGTAAGTCTATCAGCCTGTATCCCACTCTGTGTACAGGCTTAATAGTACGTCTATAAGCCTGTATCCCACTCTGTGTACAGGCTCAATAGTAAGTCTATCAGCCTGTATCCCACTCTGTGTACAGGCTCAATAGTAAGTCTATCAGCTTGTATCCCACTCTGTGTACAGGCTCAATAGTAAGTCTATCAGCCTGTATCCCACTCTGTGTACAGGCTCAATAGTAAGTCTATCAGCCTGTATCCCACTCTGTGTACAGGCTCAAAAGTAAGTCTATCAGCCTGTATCCCACTCTGTGTACAGGCTCAATAGTAAGTCTATCAGCCTGTATCCCACTCTGTGTACAGGCTCAATAGTAAGTCTATCAGCCTGTATCCCACTCTGTGTACAAGCTCAATAGTAAGTCTATCAGCCTGTATCCCACTCTGTGTACAAGCTCAATGGTAAGTCTATCAGCCTGTATCCCACTCTGTGTACAAGCTCAATAGTAAGTCTATCAGCCTGTATCCCACTCTGTGTACAGACTCCGTAGTACGTCTATCACCCTGCATCCCACTCTGTGTACAGACTCAATAGTAAGTCTATCAGCCTGTATCCCACTCTGTGTACAGGCTCAATAGTAAGTCTTTCAGCCTGTATCCCACTCTGTGTACAGGCTCAATAATAAGTCTATCAGCCTGTATCCCACTCTGTGTACAGGCTCAACAGTAAGTCTATAGCCGTTATCCCACGCTGTGTTCAGGCTCAATAGAAATTCTATCAGCCTGTATCCCACTCTGT
Organism: Phyllobates terribilis; assembly: GCF_046119375.1. Lineage (NCBI taxonomy): Eukaryota > Metazoa > Chordata > Amphibia > Anura > Dendrobatidae > Phyllobates > Phyllobates terribilis. The sequence continues at coordinate 51,357,915 of NW_027362770.1, read as the reverse complement.
GTACAGGCTCAATAGTAAGTCTATCAGTCTGTATCCCACTCTGTGTACAGGCTCAATAGTAAGTCTATCAGCCTGTATCCCACTCTGTGTACAGGCTCAATAGTACGTCTATCAGCCTGTATCCCACTCTGTGTACAGGCTCAATAGTAAGTCTATCAGCCTGTATCCCACTCTGTGTACAGGCTTAATAGTACGTCTATCAGCCTGTATCCCACTCTGTGTACAGGCTCAATAGTAAGTCTATCAGCCTGTTTCCCACTCTGTGTACAGGCTCAATAGTAAGTCTATCAGCCTGTATACCACTCTGTGTACAGGCTCAATAGTAAGTCTATCAGCCTGTATCCCACTCTGTGTACAGGTTCAATAGTAAGTCTATCAGCCTGTATCCCACTCTGTGTAGAGGCTCAATAGTAAGTCTATCAGGCTGTATCCCACTCTGTGTACAAGCTCAATAGTAAGTCTATCAGCCTGTATCCCACTCTGTGTACAAGCTCAATAGTAAGTCTATCAGCCTGTATCCCACTCTCTGTACAGGCTCAATAGTAAGTCTATCAGCCTGTATCCCACTCTGTGTACAGACTCCGTAGTACGTCTATCACCCTGCATCCCACTCTGTGTACAGACTCAATAGTAAGCCTATCAGCCTGTATCCCACTCTGTGTACAGGCTCAATAGTAAGTATATCAGCCTGTATCCCACTCTGTGTACAGGCTCAATAGTAAGTCTATCAGCCTGTATCCCACTCTGTGTAGAGGCTCAACAGTAAGTCTATAGCCGGTATCCCACGCTGTGTTCAGGCTCAATAGAAATTCTATCAGCCTGTATCCCACTCTGTGTACAGGCTCAATAGTAAGTCTATCAGTCTGTATCCCACTCTGTGTACAGGCTCAATAGTAAGTCTATCAGCCTGTATCCCACTCTGTGTAGAGGCTCAATAGTACGTCTATCAGCCTGTATCCAACTCTGTGTACAGGCTCAATAGTAAGTCTATCAGCCTTTATCCCACTCTGTGTACAGGCTCAATAGTAAGTCTATCAGCCTGTATCCCACTCTGTGTACAGGCTCAATAGTAAGTCTATCAGCTTGTATCCCACTCTGTGTACAGGCTCAATAGTACGTCTATAGCCTGTATCCCACTCTGTGTACAGGATCAATAGTAAGTCAATCAGCCTGTATCCCACTCTGTGTACAGGCTCAATAGTACGTCTATCAGTCTGTATCCCACTCTGTTTACAGGCTCAATAGTATGTCTATCAGCCTGTATCCCACTCTGTGTACAGACTCAATAGTAAGTCTATCAGTCTGTAACCCACTCTGTTTACATGCTCAATAGTACGTCTATCAGCCTGTATCCCACTCTGTGTACAAGCTCAATAGTAAGTCTATCAGCCTGTATCCCACTCTGTGTTCAAGCTCAATAGTAAGTCTATCAGTCTGTATCCCACTCTGTGTACAGGCTCAATAGTAAGTCTATCAGCCTGTATCCCACTCTGTGTACAGGCTCAATAGTACGTCTATCAGCCTGTATCCCACTCTGTGTACAGGCTCAATAGTACGTCTATCAGCCTGTATCCCACTCTGTGTACAGGCTCAATAGTACGTCTATCAGCCTGTATCCCACTCTGTGTACAGGCTCAATAGTAAGTCTATCAGCCTGTATCCCACTCTGTGTACAGGCTCAATAGTAAGTCTATCAGCCTGTATCCCACTCTGTGTACAGGCTCAATAGTACGTCTATCAGCCTGTATCCCACTCTGTGTACAGGCTCAATAGTAAGTCTATCAGCCTGTATCCCACTCTGTGTACAGGCTCAATAGTACGTCTATCAGCCTGTATCCCACTCTGTGTACAGGCTCAATAGTAAGTCTATCAGCCTGTATCCCACTCTGTGTACAGGCTCAATAGTAAGTCTATCAGCCTGTATCCCACTCTGTGTACAGTCTCAATAGTACGTCTATCAGCCTTTATCCCACTCTGTGTACAGGCTCAATAGTAAGTCTATCAGCCTGTATCCCACTCTGTGTACAGGCTCAATAGTAAGTCTATCAGCCTGTATCCCACTCTGTGTACAGGCTCAATAGTACGTCTATCAATCTGTTTCCCACTCTGTGTACAGGCTCAATAGTAAGTCTATCAGCCTGTATCCCATTCTGTATACAGGCTCAATAGTAAGTCTATCAGCCTGTATCCCACTCTGTGTACAGGCTCAATAGAAAGTCTATCAGCCTGTATCCCACTCTGTGTACAGGCTCAATAGTACGTCTATCAGCCGGTATCCCACTCTGTGTACAGGCTCAATAGTACGTCTATCAGCCTGCATCCCACTCTGTGTACAGGATCAATAGTAAGTCTATCAGCCTGTACCCCACTCTGTGTACAGGCTCAATAGTACGTCTATCAGCCTGTATCCCACTCTGTGTACAGGCTCAATAGTAAGTCTATCAGCCTGTATACCACTCTGTGTACAGGCTCAATAGTAAGTCTATCAGCCTGTATCCGACTCTGTGTACAGGCTCAATAGTAAGCCTATCAGCCTGTATCCCACTCTGTGTACAAACTTAATAGTAAGTCTATCAGCCTGTATCCCACTCTGTGTACAGGCTCAATAGTACGTCTATCAGCCTGTATCCCACTCTGTGTACAAGCTCAATAGTAAGTCTTTCAGCCTGCTTCCCACTCTTTGTACAGGCTCAATAGTAAGTCTATCAATCTGTTTCCCACTCTGTGTACAGGCTCAATAGTAAGTCTATCAGCCTGTATCCCACTCTGTGTACAGACTCAATAGTAAGTCTATCAACCTGTATCCCACTCTGTGTACAAGCTCAATAGTAAGTCTATCAGCTTGTATCCCGCTCTGTGTACAGGCTCAATAGTAAGTCTTTCAGCCTGTATCCCACTCTGTGTACAGGCTCAATAGTAAGTCTATCAGCCTGTATCCCACTCTGTGTACAGGCTCAATAGTAAGTCTATCAGCCTGTATCCCACTCTGTGTACAGGCTCAATAATTAGTCTATCAGCCTGTATCCCACTCTGTGTACAGGCTCAATAGTAAGTCTATCAGCCTGTATCCCACTCTGTGTACAAGCTCAATAATAAGTCTTTCAGCCTGTATCCCACTCTGTGTACAGGCTCAATAGTAAGTCTATCAGCCTGTAACCCACTCTGTGTACTGACTCAATAGTACGTCTATCAGCCTGTATCCCACTCTGTGTACAGGCTCAATAGTACGTCTATCAGTCTGTATCCCACTCGGTGTACAATCTCAATAGTAAGTCTATCAGCCTGTATCCCACTCTGTGTACAGGCTCAATAGCAAGTCTATCAGTTTGTATCCCACTCTGTGTACAGGCTCAATAGTACGTTTATCAGCCTGTATCCCACTCTGTTTACAGGCTCAATAGTAAGTCTATCAGTCTGTATCCCACTCTGTGTACAGGCTCAATAGTACGTTTATCAGCCTGTATCCCACTCTGTGTACAGGCTCAATAGTACGTCTATCAGTCTGTATCCCACTCGGTGTACAATCTCAATAGTAAGTCTATCAGCCTGTATCCCACTCTGTGTACAGGCTCAATAGTAAGTCTATCAGCTTGTATCCCGCTCTGTGTACAGGCTCAATAGTAAGTCTTTCAGCCTGTATCACACTCTGTGTACAGGCTCAATAGTACGTCTATCAGCCTGTATCCCACTCTGTGTACAGGCTCAATAATTAGTCTATCAGCCTGTATCCCACTCTGTGTACAGGCTCAATAATAAGTCTATCAGCCTATATCCCACTCTGTGTACAGGCTCAATAGTAAGTCTATCAGCCTGTATCCCACTCTGTGTACAAGCTCAATAATAAGTCTTTCAGCCTGTATCCCACTCTGTGTACAGGCTCAATAGTAAGTCTATCAGCCTGTAACCCACTCTGTGTACTGACTCAATAGTACGTCTATCAGCCTGTATCCCACTCTGTGTACAGGCTCAATAGTACGTCTATCAGTCTGTATCCCACTCGGTGTACAATCTCAATAGTAAGTCTATCAGCCTGTATCCCACTCTGTGTACAGGCTCAATAGTAAGTCTATCTGCCTGTATCCCACTCTGTGTACAGGCTCAATAATAAGTCTATCAGTCTGTATCCCACTCTGTGTACAGGCTCAATAGTACGTTTATCAGCCTGTATCCCACTCTGTGTACAGGCTTAATAGTAAGTCTATCAGTTTGTATCCCACTCTGTGTACAGGCTCAATAGTACGTTTATCAGCCTGTATCCCACTCTGTGTACAGGCTCAATAGTACGTCTATCAGCCTGTATCCCACTCTGTGTACAGGCTCAATAGTAAGTCTATCAGCCTGTATCCCACTCTGTTTACAGGCTCAATAGTAAGCCTATCAGTCTGTATCCCACTCTGTGTACAGACTCAATAGTAAGTCTATCAGTCTGTATCCCACTCTGTTTACAGGCTCAATAGTACGTCTATCAGCCTGTATCCCACTCTGTGTACAAGCTCCATAGTAAGCCTATCATCCTGTATCCCACTCTGTGTACAGACTCAATAGTAAGTCTATCAGCCTGTATCCCACTCTGTGTACAGACTCAATAGTAAGTCTATCAGCCTGTATCCCACTCTGTGTACAGGCTCAACAGTAAGTCTATAGCCTGTATCCCACGCTGTGTTCAGGCTCAATAGTAAGTCTATCAGTCTGTATCCCACTCTGTGTACAGACTCAATAGTAAGTCTATCAGTCTGTATCCCACTCTGTGTACAGGCTTAATAGTAAGTCTATCAGCCTGTATCCCACTCTGTGTACAGGCTCAATAGTAAGTCTATCAGCCTGTATCCCACTCTGTGTACAGGCTCAATAGTAAGTCTATCAGCCTGTATCCCACTCTGTGTACAGGCTCAATAGTAAGTCTATCAGCTTGTATCCCACGCTGTGTTCAGGCTCAATAGAAATTCTATAAGCCTTTATCCCACTCTGTGTACAGGCGCAATAGTACGTCTATCAGTCTGTATCCCACTCTGTGTACAGGCTCAATAGTAAGTCAATCAGCCTGTATCCCACTCTGTGTACAGGCTCAATAGTACGTCTATCAGTCTGTATCCCACTCTGTTTACAGGCTCAATAGTACGTCTACCAGCCTGTATCCCACTCTGTGCACAGACTCAATAGTAAGTCTATCAGTCTGTGTCCCACTCTGTTTACATGCTCAATAGTACGTCTATAAGCCTGTATCCCACTCTGTGTACAAGCTCAATAGTAAGTCTATCAGCCTGTATCCCACTCTGTGTACAAGCTCAATAGTAAGTCTATCAGCCTGTATCCCACTCTGTGTACAGGCTCAATAGTAAGTCTATCAGCCTGTATCCCACTCTGTGTACAGACTCCGTAGTACGTCTATCACCCTGCATCCCACTCTGTGTACAGACTCAATAGTAAGTCTATCAGCCTGTATCCCACTCTGTGTACAGGCTCAATAGTAAGTCTATCAGCCTGTATCCCACTCTGTGTACAGGCTCAATAGTAAGTCTATCAGCCTGTATCCCACTCTGTGTACAGGCTCAATAGTAAGTCTATCAGCCTGTATCCCACTCTGTGTACAGGCTCAACAGTAAGTCTATAGCCTGTATCCCACGCTGTGTTCAGGCTCAATAGAAATTCTATCAGCCTGTATCCCACTCTGTGTACAGGCTCAATAGTAAGTCTATCAGTCTGTATCCCACTCTGTGTACAGGCTCAATAGTAAGTCTATCAGCCTGTATCCCACTCTGTGTACAGGCTCAATAGTACGTCTATCAGCCTGTATCCCACTCTGTGTACAGGCTCAATAGTAAGTCTATCAGCCTGTATCCCACTCTGTGTACAGGCTCAATAGTAAGTCTATCAGCCTGTATCCCACTCTGTGTACAGGCTCAATAGTAAGTCTATCAGCCTGTATCCCACTCTGTGTACAGTCTCAATAGTACGTCTATCAGCCTTTATCCCACTCTGTGTACAGGCTCAAGAGTAAGTCTATCAGCCTGTATCCCACTCTGTGTACAGGCTCAATAGTAATTCTATCAGCCTGTATCCCACTCTGTGTACAGACTCAATAGTAAGTCTATCAGCCTGTATCCCACTCTGTGTACAGGCTCAATAGAAAGTCTATCAGTCTGTATCCCACTCTGTGTACAGGCTCAATAATAAGTCTATCAGCCTGTATCCAACTCTGTGTACAAGCTCAATAGTAAGTCTATCAGCCTGTATCCCACTCTGTGTACAGGCTCAATAGTACGTCTATCAGCCTTTATCCCACTCTGTGTACGGGCTGAATAGTAAGTCTATCAGCCTGTATCCCACTCTGTGTACAGGCTCAATAGTAAGTCTATCAGCCTGTATCCCACTCTGTGTACAGGCTCAATAGTACGTCTATCAGCCTGTATCCCACTCTGTGTACAGGCTCAATGGTACATCTATCAGCCTGTATCCCACGCTGTGTACAGGCTGAATAGTAAGTCTATCAGCCTGTATCTCACTCTGTGTACAGGCTCAATAGTACGTCTATCAGCCTGTATCCCACTTTGTGTACAGGCTCAATAGTACGTCTATCAGCCTGTATCCCACTCTGTGTACAGGCTCAATAGTACGTCTATCAGCCTGTATCCCACTCTGTGTACAGGATGAATAGTAAGTCTATCAGCCTGTATCCCACTCTGTGTACAGGCTCAATAGTACGTCTATCAGTCTGTATGCCACTCTGTGTACAGGCGCAATAGTAAGTCTATCAGCCTGTATCCCACTCTGTGTACAGGCTCAATAGAAAGTCTATCAGCCTGTATCCCACTCTGCGTACAGGCTCAATGGTAAGTCTATCAGCCTGTATCCCACTCTGTGTACAGGCTCAATAGTACGTCTATCAGCCTGTATCCCACTCTGTGTACAAGCTCAATAGTAAGTCTATCAGCTTGTATCCCGCTCTGTGTACAGGCTCAATAGTAAGTCTTTCAGCCTGTATCACACTCTGTGTACAGGCTCAATAGTACGTCTATCAGCCTGTATCCCACTCTGTGTACAGGCTCAATAATATGTCTATCAGCCTGTATCCCACTCTGTTTACAGGCTCAATAATAAGTCTATCAGCCTGTATCCCACTCTGTGTACAGGCTCAATAGTACGTTTATCAGCCTGTATCACACTCTGTGTACAGGCTCAATAGCAAGTCTATCAGTTTGTATCCCACTCTGTGTACAGGCTCAATAGTACGTTTATCAGCCTGTATCCCACTCTGTTTACAGGCTCAATAGTAAGTCTATCAGTCTGTATCCCACTCTGTGTACAGGCTCAATAGTACGTTTATCAGCCTGTATCCCACTCTGTGTACAGGCTCAATAGTACGTCTATCAGTCTGTATCCCACTCGGTGTACAATCTCAATAGTAAGTCTATCAGCCTGTATCCCACTCTGTGTACAGGCTCAATAGTAAGTCTATCAGCTTGTATCCCGCTCTGTGTACAGGCTCAATAGTAAGTCTTTCAGCCTGTATCACACTCTGTGTACAGGCTCAATAGTACGTCTATCAGCCTGTATCCCACTCTGTGTACAGGCTCAATAGTACGTCTATCAGCCTGTATCCCACTCTGTGTACAGGCTCAATAGTACGTCTATCAGTCTGTATCCCACTCGGTGTACAATCTCAATAGTAAGTCTATCAGCCTGTATCCCACTCTGTGTACAGGCTCAATAGTAAGTCTATCTGCCTGTATCCCACTCTGCGTACAGGCTCAATAATAAGTCTATCAGTCTGTATCCCACTCTGTGTACAGGCTCAATAGTACGTTTATCAGCCTGTATCCCACTCTGTGTACAGGCTTAATAGTAAGTCTATCAGTTTGTATCCCACTCTGTGTACAGGCTCAATAGTACGTTTATCAGCCTGTATCCCACTCTGTGTACAGGCTCAATAGTACGTCTATCAGCCTGTATCCCACTCTGTGTACAGGCTCAATAGTAAGTCTATCAGCCTGTATCCCACTCTGTTTACAGGCTCAATAGTAAGCCTATCAGTCTGTATCCCACTCTGTGTACAGACTCAATAGTAAGTCTATCAGTCTGTATCCCACTCTGTTTACAGGCTCAATAGTACGTCTATCAGCCTGTATCCCACTCTGTGTACAAGCTCCATAGTAAGCCTATCAGCCTGTATCCCACTCTGTGTACAGACTCAATAGTAAGTCTATCAGCCTGTATCCCACTCTGTGTACAGACTCAATAGTAAGTCTATCAGCCTGTATCCCACTCTGTGTACAGGCTCAACAGTAAGTCTATAGCCTGTATCCCACGCTGTGTTCAGGCTCAATAGTAAGTCTATCAGTCTGTATCCCACTCTGTGTACAGACTCAATAGTAAGTCTATCAGTCTGTATCCCACTCTGTGTACAGGCTTAATAGTAAGTCTATCAGCCTGTATCCCACTCTGTGTACAGGCTCAATAGTAAGTCTATCAGCCTGTATCCCACTCTGTGTACAGGCTCAATAGTAAGTCTATCAGCCTGTATCCCACTCTGTGTACAGGCTCAATAGTAAGTCTATCAGCTTGTATCCCACGCTGTGTTCAGGCTCAATAGAAATTCTATCAGCCTTTATCCCACTCTGTGTACAGGCGCAATAGTACGTCTATCAGTCTGTATCCCACTCTGTGTACAGGCTCAATAGTAAGTCAATCAGCCTGTATCCCACTCTGTGTACAGGCTCAATAGTACGTCTATCAGTCTGTATCCCACTCTGTTTACAGGCTCAATAGTACGTCTACCAGCCTGTATCCCACTCTGTGTACAGACTCAATAGTAAGTCTATCAGTCTGTATCCCACTCTGTTTACATGCTCAATAGTACGTCTATAAGCCTGTATCCCACTCTGTGTACAAGCTCAATAGTAAGTCTATCAGCCTGTATCCCACTCTGTGTACAAGCTCAATAGTAAGTCTATCAGCCTGTATCCCACTCTGTGTACAGGCTCAATAGTAAGTCTATCAGCCTGTATCCCACTCTGTGTACAGACTCCGTAGTACGTCTATCACCCTGCATCCCACTCTGTGTACAGACTCAATAGTAAGTCTATCAGCCTGTATCCCACTCTGTGTACAGGCTCAATAGTAAGTCTATCAGCCTGTATCCCACTCTGTGTACAGGCTCAATAGTAAGTCTATCAGCCTGTATCCCACTCTGTGTACAGGCTCAATAGTAAGTCTATCAGCCTGTATCCCACTCTGTGTACAGGCTCAACAGTAAGTCTATAGCCTGTATCCCACGCTGTGTTCAGGCTCAATAGAAATTCTATCAGCCTGTATCCCACTCTGTGTACAGGCTCAATAGTAAGTCTATCAGTCTGTATCCCACTCTGTGTACAGGCTCAATAGTAAGTCTATCAGCCTGTATCCCACTCTGTGTACAGGCTCAATAGTACGTCTATCAGCCTGTATCCCACTCTGTGTACAGGCTCAATAGTAAGTCTATCAGCCTGTATCCCACTCTGTGTACAGGCTCAATAGTAAGTCTATCAGCCTGTATCCCACTCTGTGTACAGGCTCAATAGTAAGTCTATCAGCCTGTATCCCACTCTGTGTACAGTCTCAATAGTACGTCTATCAGCCTTTATCCCACTCTGTGTACAGGCTCAAGAGTAAGTCTATCAGCCTGTATCCCACTCTGTGCACAGGCTCAATAGTAATTCTATCAGCCTGTATCCCACTCTGTGTACAGACTCAATAGTAAGTCTATCAGCCTGTATCCCACTCTGTGTACAGGCTCAATAGTAAGTCTATCAGCCTGTATCCCACTCTGTGTACAGGCTCAATAGAAAGTCTATCAGTCTGTATCCCACTCTGTGTACAGGCTCAATAATAAGTCTATCAGCCTGTATCCAACTCTGTGTACAAGCTCAATAGTAAGTCTATCAGCCTGTATCCCACTCTGTGTACAGGCTCAATAGTACGTCTATCAGCCTTTATCCCACTCTGTGTACGGGCTGAATAGTAAGTCTATCAGCCTGTATCCCACTCTGTGTACAGGCTCAATAGTAAGTCTATCAGCCTGTATCCCACTCTGTGTACAGGCTCAATAGTACGTCTATCAGCCTGTATCCCACTCTGTGTACAGGCTCAATGGTACATCTATCAGCCTGTATCCCACGCTGTGTACAGACTGAATAGTAAGTCTATCAGCCTGTATCTCACTCTGTGTAAAGGCTCAATAGTACGTCTATCAGCCTGTATCCCACTTTGTGTACAGGCTCAATAGTACGTCTATCAGCCTGTATCCCACTCTGTGTACAGGCTCAATAGTACGTCTATCAGCCTGTATCCCACTCTGTGTACAGGCTCAATAGTAAGTCTATCAGCTTGTATCCCACGCTGTGTTCAGGCTCAATAGAAATTCTATCAGCCTTTATCCCACTCTGTGTACAGGCGCAATAGTACGTCTATCAGTCTGTATCCCACTCTGTGTACAGGCTCAATAGTAAGTCAATCAGCCTGTATCCCACTCTGTGTACAGGCTCAATAGTACGTCTATCAGTCTGTATCCCACTCTGTTTACAGGCTCAATAGTACGTCTACCAGCCTGTATCCCACTCTGTGTACAGACTCAATAGTAAGTATATCAGTCTGTATCCCACTCTGTTTACATGCTCAATAGTACGTCTATAAGCCTGTATCCCACTCTGTGTACAAGCTCAATAGTAAGTCTATCAGCCTGTATCCCACTCTGTGTACAAGCTCAATAGTAAGTCTATCAGCCTGTATCCCACTCTGTGTACAGGCTCAATAGTAAGTCTATCAGCCTGTATCCCACTCTGTGTACAGACTCCGTAGTACGTCTATCACCCTGCATCCCACTCTGTGTACAGACTCAATAGTAAGTCTATCAGCCTGTATCCCACTCTGTGTACAGGCTCAATAGTAAGTCTATCAGCCTGTATCCCACTCTGTGTACAGGCTCAATAGTAAGTCTATCAGCCTGTATCCCACTCTGTGTACAGGCTCAATAGTAAGTCTATCAGCCTGTATCCCACTCTGTGTACAGGCTCAACAGTAAGTCTATAGCCTGTATCCCACGCTGTGTTCAGGCTCAATAGAAATTCTATCAGCCTGTATCCCACTCTGTGTACAGGCTCAATAGTAAGTCTATCAGTCTGTATCCCACTCTGTGTACAGGCTCAATAGTAAGTCTATCAGCCTGTATCCCACTCTGTGTACAGGCTCAATAGTACGTCTATCAGCCTGTATCCCACTCTGTGTACAGGCTCAATAGTAAGTCTATCAGCCTGTATCCCACTCTGTGTACAGGCTCAATAGTAAGTCTATCAGCCTGTATCCCACTCTGTGTACAGGCTCAATAGTAAGTCTATCAGCCTGTATCCCACTCTGTGTACAGTCTCAATAGTACGTCTATCAGCCTTTATCCCACTCTGTGTACAGGCTCAAGAGTAAGTCTATCAGCCTGTATCCCACTCTGTGTACAGGCTCAATAGTAATTCTATCAGCCTGTATCCCACTCTGTGTACAGACTCAATAGTAAGTCTATCAGCCTGTATCCCACTCTGTGTACAGGCTCAATAGTAAGTCTATCAGCCTGTATCCCACTCTGTGTACAGGCTCAATAGAAAGTCTATCAGTCTGTATCCCACTCTGTGTACAGGCTCAATAATAAGTCTATCAGCCTGTATCCAACTCTGTGTACAAGCTCAATAGTAAGTCTATCAGCCTGTATCCCACTCTGTGTACAGGCTCAATAGTACGTCTATCAGCCTTTATCCCACTCTGTGTACGGGCTGAATAGTAAGTGTATCAGCCTGTATCCCACTCTGTGTACAGGCTCAATAGTAAGTCTATCAGCCTGTATCCCACTCTGTGTACAGGCTCAATAGTACGTCTATCAGCCTGTATCCCACTCTGTGTACAGGCTCAATGGTACATCTATCAGCCTGTATCCCACGCTGTGTACAGGCTGAATAGTAAGTCTATCAGCCTGTATCTCACTCTGTGTAAAGGCTCAATAGTACGTCTATCAGCCTGTATCCCACTTTGTGTACAGGCTCAATAGTACGTCTATCAGCCTGTATCCCACTCTGTGTACAGGCTCAATAGTACGTCTATCAGCCTGTATCCCACTCTGTGTACAGGATGAATAGTAAGTCTGTCAGCCTGTATCCCACTCTGTGTACAGGCTCAATAGTACGTCTATCAGTCTGTATGCCACTCTGTGTACAGGCGCAATAGTAAGTCTATCAGCCTGTATCCCACTCTGTGTACAGGCTCAATAGAAAGTCTATCAGCCTGTATCCCACTCTGCGTACAGGCTCAATGGTAAGTCTATCAGCCTGTATCCCACTCTGTGTACAGGCTCAATAGTACGTCTATCAGCCTGTATCCCACTCTGTGTACAGTCTCAATAGTAAGTCTATCAGCCTGTATCCCACTCTGTGTACAGGCTCAATAGTACGTCTCTCAGCCTTTATCCCACTCTGTGTACAGGCTGAATAGTTAGTCTATCAGCCGGTATCCTTCTCTGTGTACAGGCTCAATAGTACGTCTATCAGCCTGTATCCCACTCTGTGTACAGGCTCAATAGTAAGTCTATCAGCTTGTATCCCGCTCTGTGTACAGGCTCAATAGTAAGTCTTTCAGCCTGTATCACACTCTGTGTACAGGCTCAAAAGTACGTCTATCAGCCTGTATCCCACTCTGTGTACAGGCTCAATAGTACGTCTATCAGCCTGTATCCCACTCTGTGTACAGGCTCAATAGTACGTCTATCAGTCTGTATCCCACTCGGTGTACAATCTCAATAGTAAGTCTATCAGCCTGTATCCCACTCTGTGTACAGGCTCAATAGTAAGTCTATCTGCCTGTATCCCACTCTGCGTACAGGCTCAATAATAAGTCTATCAGTCTGTATCCCACTCTGTGTACAGGCTCAATAGTACGTTTATCAGCCTGTATCCCACTCTGTGTACAGGCTTAATAGTAAGTCTATCAGTTTGTATCCCACTCTGTGTACAGGCTCAATAGTACGTTTATCAGCCTGTATCCCACTCTGTGTACAGGCTCAATAGTACGTCTATCAGCCTGTATCCCACTCTGTGTACAGGCTCAATAGTAAGTCTATCAGCCTGTATCCCACTCTGTTTACAGGCTCAATAGTAAGCCTATCAGTCTGTATCCCACTCTGTGTACAGACTCAATAGTAAGTCTATCAGTCTGTATCCCACTCTGTTTACAGGCTCAATAGTACGTCTATCAGCCTGTATCCCACTCTGTGTACAAGCTCCATAGTAAGCCTATCAGCCTGTATCCCACTCTGTGTACAGACTCAATAGTAAGTCTATCAGCCTGTATCCCACTCTGTGTACAGACTCAATAGTAAGTCTATCAGCCTGTATCCCACTCTGTGTACAGGCTCAACAGTAAGTCTATAGCCTGTATCCCACGCTGTGTTCAGGCTCAATAGTAAGTCTATCAGTCTGTATCCCACTCTGTGTACAGACTCAATAGTAAGTCTATCAGTCTGTATCCCACTCTGTGTACAGGCTTAATAGTAAGTCTATCAGCCTGTATCCCACTCTGTGTACAGGCTCAATAGTAAGTCTATCAGCCTGTATCCCACTCTGTGTACAGGCTCAATAGTAAGTCTATCAGCCTGTATCCCACTCTGTGTACAGGCTCAATAGTAAGTCTCTCAGCTTGTATCCCACGCTGTGTTCAGGCTCAATAGAAATTCTATCAGCCTTTATCCCACTCTGTGTACAGGCGCAATAGTACGTCTATCAGTCTGTATCCCACTCTGTGTACAGGCTCAATAGTAAGTCAATCAGCCTGTATCCCACTCTGTGTACAGGCTCAATAGTACGTCTATCAGTCTGTATCCCACTCTGTTTACAGGCTCAATAGTACGTCTACCAGCCTGTATCCCACTCTGTGTACAGACTCAATAGTAAGTCTATCAGTCTGTATCCCACTCTGTTTACATGCTCAATAGTACGTCTATAAGCCTGTATCCCACTCTGTGTACAAGCTCAATAGTAAGTCTATCAGCCTGTATCCCACTCTGTGTACAAGCTCAATAGTAAGTCTATCAGCCTGTATCCCACTCTGTGTACAGGCTCAATAGTAAGTCTATCAGCCTGTATCCCACTCTGTGTACAGACTCCGTAGTACGTCTATCACCCTGCATCCCACTCTGTGTACAGACTCAATAGTAAGTCTATCAGCCTGTATCCCACTCTGTGTACAGGCTCAATAGTAAGTCTATCAGCCTGTATCCCACTCTGTGTACAGGCTCAATAGTAAGTCTATCAGCCTGTATCCCACTCTGTGTACAGGCTCAATAGTAAGTCTATCAGCCTGTATCCCACTCTGTGTACAGGCTCAACAGTAAGTCTATAGCCTGTATCCCACGCTGTGTTCAGGCTCAATAGAAATTCTATCAGCCTGTATCCCACTCTGTGTACAGGCTCAATAGTAAGTCTATCAGTCTGTATCCCACTCTGTGTACAGGCTCAATAGTAAGTCTATCAGCCTGTATCCCACTCTGTGTACAGGCTCAATAGTACGTCTATCAGCCTGTATCCCACTCTGTGTACAGGCTCAATAGTAAGTCTATCAGCCTGTATCCCACTCTGTGTACAGGCTCAATAGTAAGTCTATCAGCCTGTATCCCACTCTGTGTACAGGCTCAATAGTAAGTCTATCAGCCTGTATCCCACTCTGTGTACAGTCTCAATAGTACGTCTATCAGCCTTTATCCCACTCTGTGTACAGGCTCAAGAGTAAGTCTATCAGCCTGTATCCCACTCTGTGTACAGGCTCAATAGTAATTCTATCAGCCTGTATCCCACTCTGTGTACAGACTCAATAGTAAGTCTATCAGCCTGTATCCCACTCTGTGTACAGGCTCAATAGTAAGTCTATCAGCCTGTATCCCACTCTGTGTACAGGCTCAATAGAAAGTCTATCAGTCTGTATCCCACTCTGTGTACAGGCTCAATAATAAGTCTATCAGCCTGTATCCAACTCTGTGTACAAGCTCAATAGTAAGTCTATCAGCCTGTATCCCACTCTGTGTACAGGCTCAATAGTACGTCTATCAGCCTTTATCCCACTCTGTGTACGGGATGAATAGTAAGTCTATCAGCCTGTATCCCACTCTGTGTACAGGCTCAATAGTAAGTCTATCAGCCTGTATCCCACTCTGTGTACAGGCTCAATAGTACGTCTATCAGCCTGTATCCCACTCTGTGTACAGGCTCAATGGTACATCTATCAGCCTGTATCCCACGCTGTGTACAGGCTGAATAGTAAGTCTATCAGCCTGTATCTCACTCTGTGTAAAGGCTCAATAGTACGTCTATCAGCCTGTATCCCACTTTGTGTACAGGCTCAATAGTACGTCTATCAGCCTGTATCCCACTCTGTGTACAGGCTCAATAGTACGTCTATCAGCCTGTATCCCACTCTGTGTACAGGATGAATAGTAAGTCTGTCAGCCTGTATCCCACTCTGTGTACAGGCTCAATAGTACGTCTATCAGTCTGTATGCCACTCTGTGTACAGGCGCAATAGTAAGTCTATCAGCCTGTATCCCACTCTGTGTACAGGCTCAATAGAAAGTCTATCAGCCTGTATCCCACTCTGCGTACAGGCTCAATGGTAAGTCTATCAGCCTGTATCCCACTCTGTGTACAGGCTCAATAGTACGTCTATCAGCCTGTATCCCACTCTGTGTACAGTCTCAATAGTAAGTCTATCAGCCTGTATCCCACTCTGTGTACAGGCTCAATAGTACGTCTCTCAGCCTTTATCCCACTCTGTGTACAGGCTGAATAGTTAGTCTATCAGCCGGTATCCTTCTCTGTGTACAGGCTCAATAGTACGTCTATCAGCCTGTATCCCACTCTGTGTACAGGCTCAATAGTACGTCTATCAGCCTGTATCCCACTCTGTGTACAGGCTCAATAGTAAGTCTAACAGCCTGTATCCCACTCTGTGTACAGGCTCAATAGTACGTCTATCAGCCTGTATCCCACTCTGTGTACAAGCTCAATAGTAAGTCTATCAGCCTGTATCCCACTCTGTGTAGAGGCTCAATAGTAAGTCTATCAGCTTGTATCCCACTCTGTGTACAGGCTCAATAGTCCGTCTATAGCCTGTATCCCACTCTGTGTACAGGATCAATAGTAAGTCAATCAGCCTGTATCCCACTCTGTGTACAGGCTCAATAGTACGTCTATTAGTCTGTATCCCACTCTGTTTACAGGCTCAATAGTACGTCTATCAGCCTGTATCCCACTCTGTGTACAGACTCAATAGTAAGTCAATCAGTCTGTATCCCACTCTGTTTACATGCTCAATAGTACGTCTATCAGCCTGTATCCCACTCTGTGTACAAGCTCAATAGTAAGTCTATCAGCCTGTATCCCACTCTGTGTACAGGCTCAATAGTAAGTCTATCAGCCTGTATCCCACTCTGTGTACAGGCTCAATAGTAAGTCTATCAGCCTGTATCCCACTCTGTGTACAGGCTCAATAGTACGTCTATCAGCCTGTATCCCACTCTGTGTACAGGCTCAATAGTAAGTCTATCAGCCTGTATCCCACTCTGTGTACAGGCTTAATAGTACGTCTATAAGCCTGTATCCCACTCTGTGTACAGGCTCAATAGTAAGTCTATCAGCCTGTATCCCACTCTGTGTACAGGCTCAATAGTAAGTCTATCAGCTTGTATCCCACTCTGTGTACAGGCTCAATAGTAAGTCTATCAGCCTGTATCCCACTCTGTGTACAGGCTCAATAGTAAGTCTATCAGCCTGTATCCCACTCTGTGTACAGGCTCAAAAGTAAGTCTATCAGCCTGTATCCCACTCTGTGTACAGGCTCAATAGTAAGTCTATCAGCCTGTATCCCACTCTGTGTACAGGCTCAATAGTAAGTCTATCAGCCTGTATCCCACTCTGTGTACAAGCTCAATAGTAAGTCTATCAGCCTGTATCCCACTCTGTGTACAAGCTCAATAGTAAGTCTATCAGCCTGTATCCCACTCTGTGTACAAGCTCAATAGTAAGTCTATCAGCCTGTATCCCACTCTGTGTACAGACTCCGTAGTACGTCTATCACCCTGCATCCCACTCTGTGTACAGACTCAATAGTAAGTCTATCAGCCTGTATCCCACTCTGTGTACAGGCTCAATAGTAAGTCTTTCAGCCTGTATCCCACTCTGTGTACAGGCTCAATAGTAAGTCTATCAGCCTGTATCCCACTCTGTGTACAGGCTCAACAGTAAGTCTATAGCCGTTATCCCACGCTGTGTTCAGGCTCAATAGAAATTCTATCAGCCTGTATCCCACTCTGTGTACAGGCTCAATAGTAAGTCTATCAGTCTGTATCCCACTCTGTGTACAGGCTCAATAGTAAGTCTATCAGCCTGTATCCCACTCTGTGTAAAGGCTCAATAGTACGTCTATCAGCCTGTATCCCACTCTGTGTACAGGCTCAATAGTAAGTCTATCAGCCTGTATCCCACTCTGTGTACAGGCTTAATAGTACGTCTATCAGCCTGTATCCCACTCTGTGTACAGGCTCAATAGTAAGTCTATCAGCCTGTTTCCCACTCTGTGTACAGGCTCAATAGTAAGTCTATCAGCCTGTATACCACTCTGTGTACAGGCTCAATAGTAAGTCTATCAGCCTGTATCCCACTCTGTGTACAGGTTCAATAGTAAGTCTATCAGCCTGTATCCCACTCTGTGTAGAGGCTCAATAGTAAGTCTATCAGGCTGTATCCCACTCTGTGTACAAGCTCAATAGTAAGTCTATCAGCCTGTATCCCACTCTGTGTACAAGCTCAATAGTAAGTCTATCAGCCTGTATCCCACTCTCTGTACAGGCTCAATAGTAAGTCTATCAGCCTGTATCCCACTCTGTGTACAGACTCCGTAGTACGTCTATCACCCTGCATCCCACTCTGTGTACAGACTCAATAGTAAGTCTATCAGCCTGTATCCCACTCTGTGTACAGGCTCAATAGTAAGTATATCAGCCTGTATCCCACTCTGTGTACAGGCTCAATAGTAAGTCTATCAGCCTGTATCCCACTCTGTGTACAGGCTAAACAGTAAGTCTATAGCCGGTATCCCACGCTGTGTTCAGGCTCAATAGAAATTCTATCAGCCTGTATCCCACTCTGTGTACAGGCTCAATAGTAAGTCTATCAGTCTGTATCCCACTCTGTGTACAGGCTCAATAGTAAGTCTATCAGCCTGTATCCCACTCTGTGTACAGGCTCAATAGTGCGTCTATCAGCCTGTATCCAACTCTGTGTACAGGCTCAATAGTAAGTCTATCAGCCTGTATCCCACTCTGTGTACAGGCTCAATAGTAAGTCTATCAGCCTGTATCCCACTCTGTGTACAGGCTCAATAGTAAGTCTATCAGCTTGTATCCCACTCTGTGTACAGGCTCAATAGTACGTCTATAGCCTGTATCCCACTCTGTGTACAGGATCAATAGTAAGTCAATCAGCCTGTATCCCACTCTGTGTACAGGCTCAATAGTACGTCTATCAGTCTGTATCTCACTCTGTTTACAGGCTCAATAGTATGTCTATCAGCCTGTATCCCACTCTGTGTACAGACTCAATAGTAAGTCTATCAGTCTGTAACCCACTCTGTTTACATGCTCAATAGTACGTCTATCAGCCTGTATCCCACTCTGTGTACAAGCTCAATAGTAAGTCTATCAGCCTGTATCCCACTCTGTGTTCAAGCTCAATAGTAAGTCTATCAGTCTGTATCCCACTCTGTGTACAGGCTCAATAGTAAGTCTATCAGCCTGTATCCCACTCTGTGTACAGGCTCAATAGTACGTCTATCAGCCTGTATCCCACTCTGTGTACAGGCTCAATAGTACGTCTATCAGCCTGTATCCCACTCTGTGTACAGGCTCAATAGTACGTCTATCAGCCTGTATCCCACTCTGTGTACAGGCTCAATAGTAAGTCTATCAGCCTGTATCCCACTCTGTGTACAGGCTCAATAGTAAGTCTATCAGCCTGTATCCCACTCTGTGTACAGGCTCAATAGTACGTCTATCAGCCTGTATCCCACTCTGTGTACAGGCTCAATAGTAAGTCTATCAGCCTGTATCCCACTCTGTGTACAGGCTCAATAGTACGTCTATCAGCCTGTATCCCACTCTGTGTACAGGCTCAATAGTAAGTCTATCAGCCTGTATCCCACTCTGTGTACAGGCTCAATAGTAAGTCTATCAGCCTGTATCCCACTCTGTGTACAGTCTCAATAGTACGTCTATCAGCCTTTATCCCACTCTGTGTACAGGCTCAATAGTAAGTCTATCAGCCTGTATCCCACTCTGTGTACAGGCTCAATAGTAAGTCTATCAGCCTGTATCCCACTCTGTGTACAGGCTCAATAGTACGTCTATCAATCTGTTTCCCACTCTGTGTACAGGCTCAATAGTAAGTCTATCAGCCTGTATCCCATTCTGTATACAGGCTCAATAGTAAGTCTATCAGCCTGTGTCCCACTCTGTGTACAGGCTCAATAGAAAGTCTATCAGCCTGTATCCCACTCTGTGTACAGGCTCAATAGTACGTCTATCAGCCGGTATCCCACTCTGTGTACAGGCTCAATAGTACGTCTATCAGCCTGCATCCCACTCTGTGTACAGGCTCAATAGTAAGTCTATCAACCTGTACCCCACTCTGTGTACAGGCTCAATAGTACGTCTATCAGCCTGTATCCGACTCTGTGTACAGGCTCAATAGTAAGCCTATCAGCCTGTATCCCACTCTGTGTACAAACTTAATAGTAAGTCTATCAGCCTGTATCCCACTCTGTGTACAGGCTCAATAGTACGTCTATCAGCCTGTATCCCACTCTGTGTACAAGCTCAATAGTAAGTCTATCAGCCTGCTTCCCACTCTTTGTACAGGCTCAATAGTAAGTCTATCAATCTGTTTCCCACTCTGTGTACAGGCTCAATAGTAAGTCTATCAGCCTGTATCCCACTCTGTATACAGGCTCAAAAGTAAGTCTATCAGCCTGTATCCCACTCTGTGTACAGGCTCAATAGTAAGTCTATCAGCCTGTATCCAACTCTGTGTACAAGCTCAATAGTAAGTCTATCAGACTGTATCCCACTCTGTGTACAGGCTCAATAGCAAGTCTATCAGCCTGTATCCCACTCTGTGTACAGGCTCAATAGTAAGTCTATCAGTCTGTATCCCACTCTGTGTACAGGCTCAATAGTAAGTCTATCAGCCTGTATCCCACTCTGTGTACAGACTCAATAGTAAGTCTATCAGCCTGTATCCCACTCTGTGTACAAGCTCAATAGTAAGTCTATCAGCTTGTATCCCGCTCTGTGTACAGGCTCAATAGTAAGTCTTTCAGCCTGTATCCCACTCTGTGTACAGGCTCAATAGTAAGTCTATCAGCCTGTATCCCACTCTGTGTACAGGCTCAATAGTAAGTCTATCAGCCTGTATCCCACTCTGTGTACAGACTCAATAGTAAGTCTATCAGCCTGTATCCCACTCTGTGTACAAGCTCAATAGTAAGTCTATCAGCTTGTATCCCGCTCTGTGTACAGGCTCAATAGTAAGTCTTTCAGCCTGTATCACACTCTGTGTACAGGCTCAATAGTACGTCTATCAGCCTGTATCCCACTCTGTGTACAGGCTCAATAATAAATCTATCAGCCTGTATCCCACTCTGTTTACAGGCTCAATAATAAGTCTATCAGCCTGTATCCCACTCTGTGTACAGGCTCAATAGTACGTTTATCAGCCTGTATCACACTCTGTGTACAGGCTCAATAGCAAGTCTATCAGTTTGTATCCCACTCTGTGTACAGGCTCAATAGTACGTTTATCAGCCTGTATCCCACTCTGTTTACAGGCTCAATAGTAAGTCTATCAGTCTGTATTCCACTCTGTGTACAGGCTCAATAGTACGTTTATCAGCCTGTATCCCACTCTGTGTACAGGCTCAATAGTACGTCTATCAGTCTGTATCCCACTCGGTGTACAATCTCAATAGTAAGTTTATCAGCCTGTATCCCACTCTGTGTACAGGCTCAATAGTAAGTCTATCAGCTTGTATCCCGCTCTGTGTACAGGCTCAATAGTAAGTCTTTCAGCCTGTATCACACTCTGTGTACAGGCTCAATAGTACGTCTATCAGCCTGTATCCCACTCTGTGTACAGGCTCAATAATTAGTCTATCAGCATGTATCCCACTCTGTGTACAGGCTCAATAATAAGTCTATCAGCCTGTATCCCACTCTGTGTACAGGCTCAATAGTAAGTCTATCAGCCTGTATCCCACTCTGTGTACAAACTCAATAATAAGTCTTTCAGCCTGTATCCCACTCTGTGTACAGGCTCAATAGTAAGTCTATCAGCCTGTAACCCACTCTGTGTACTGACTCAATAGTACGTCTATCAGCCTGTATCCCACTCTGTGTACAGGCTCAATAGTACATCTATCAGTCTGTATCCCACTCGTTGTACAATCTCAATAGTAAGTCTATCAGCCTGTATCCCACTCTGTGTACAGGCTCAATAGTAAGTCTATCTGCCTGTATCCCACTCTGTGTACAGGCTCAATAATAAGTCTATCAGTCTGTATCCCACTCTGTGTAAAGGCTCAATAGTACGTTTCTCAGCCTGTATCCCACTCTGTGTACAGGCTTAATAGTAAGTCTATCAGTTTGTATCCCACTCTGTGTACAGGCTCAATAGTACGTTTATCAGCCTTTATCCCACTCTGTGTACAGGCTCAATAGTACGTTTATCAGCCTGTATCCCACTCTGTTTACAGGCTCAATAGTAAGTCTATCAGTTTGTATCCCACTCTGTGTACATGCTCAATAGTAAGTCTATCTGCCTGTATCCCACTCTGTGTACAGGCTCAATAGTAAGTCTATCAGTCTGTATCCCACTCTGTGTACAGGCTCAATAGTACGTTTATCAGCCTGTATCCCACTCTGTGTACAGGCTCAATAGTAAGTCTATCAGTCTGTATCCCACTCTGTGTACAATCTCAATAGTAAGTCTATCAGCCTGTATCCCACTCTGTGTACAGGCTCAATAGTAAGTCTATCTGCCTGTATCCCACTCTGTGTACAGGCTCAATAGTAAGTCTATCAGTCTGTATCCCACTCTGTGTACAGGGTCAATAGTACGTTTATCAGCCTGTATCCCACTCTGTATACAGGCTCAATAGTAAGTCTTTCAGTTTGTATCCCACTCTGTGTACAGGCTCAATAGTAAGTCTATCTGCCTGTATCCCACTCTGTGTACAGGCTCAATACTAAGTCTATCAGTCTGTATCCCACTCTGTGTACAGGCTCAATAGTACGTTTATCAGCCTGTATCCCACTCTGTGTACAGGCTCAATAGTAAGTCTATCAGTTTGTATCCCACTCTGTGTACAGGCTCAATAGAAATTCTATCAGCCTGTATCCCACTCTGTGTACAGGCGCAATAGTAAGTCTATAGCCTGTATCCCACTCTGTGTTCAGGCTCAATAGAAATACTATCAGCCTGTATCCTACTCTATGTACAGGCTCAATAGTAAGTCTATCAGCCTGTATCCCACTCTGTGTACAGGCTCAATAGTACGTCCATCAGCCTGTATCCCACTCTATGTACAGGCTGAATAGTAAGTCTATCAGCCTGTATCCCACTCTGTGTACAGGCTCAATAGTACGTCAATCAGTCTGTATCTCACTCTGTGTACAGGCTCAATAGTAAGTCTATCAGTCTGTATCCCACTCTATGTACAGGCTCAATAGTAAGTCTATCAGTCTGTATCCCACTCTGTGTACAGGCTCAATAGTAAGTCTATCAGTCTGTATCCCACTCTGTGTACAGGCTCAATAGTAAGTCTATCAGCCTGTATCCCACTCTATATACAGGCTCAATAGTACGTCTATCAGCCTGTATCCCACTCTGTGTACAGGCTAAATAATAAGTCTATCAGCCTGTATCCCACTCTGTGTACAGGATCAATAGTAAGTTTATCAGCCTGTATCCCACTTTCTGTACAGGCTCAATAGTACGTCTATCAGTCTTTATCCCACTCTGTGTACAGTCTGAATAGTAAGTCTATCAGCCTGTATCCCACTCTGTGTACAGGCTCAATAGAAAGTCTATCAGTCTGTATCCCACTCTGTGTACAGGCTCAATAGTAAGTCTATCAGCCTGTATGCAACTCTGTGTACAAGCTCAATAGTAAGTCTATCAGCCTGTATCCCACTCTGTGTACAGGCTCAATAGTACGTCTATCGGCCTGTATCCCACTCTGTGTACAGGATCAATAGTAAGTCTATCAGCCTGTATCCCACTCTGTGTACAGGCTCAATAGAAAGTCTATCAGTCTGTATCCCACTCTTTGTACAGGCTCAATAGTATGTCTATCAGCCTGTATCACACTCTGTGTACAGGCTCAATAGTACGTCTGTCAGTCTGTATCCCACTCTGTGTACAGGCTCTATACTAAGTCTATCAGTCTGTATCCCACTCTGTGTACAGGCTCAATAGTACGTCTATAAGCCTGTATCCCACTCTGTGTACAGGCTCAATAGTAAGTCTATCAGCCTGTATCCCACTCTCTGTACAGGCTCAATAATAAATCTATCAGACTGTATCCCACTCTGTGTACAGCCTCAATAGCAAGTCTATCAGCCTGTATCCCACTCTGTGTACAGGCTCAATAGTACGTCTATCAGCCTGTATCCCACTCTGTGTACAGGCTCAATAGTAAGTCTATCAGTCTGTATCCCACTCTTTGCACACGTTCAATAGTAAGTCTATCAGCCTGTATCCCACTCTGTGTACAGGCTCAATAGTACGTCCATCAGCCTGTATCCCACTCTATGTACAGGCTCAATAGTACGTCTATCAGCCTGTATCCCACTCTGTGTACAGGCTGAATAGTAAGTCTATCAGTCTGTATCCCACTCTTTGCACACGTTCAATAGTAAGTCTATCAGCCTGTATCCCACTCTGTGTACAGGCTCAATAGTAAGTCTATCAGCCTGTATCCCACTCTGTGTACAGGCTCAATAGTAAGTCTATCAGTCTGTATCCCACTCTTTGCACACGTTCAATAGTAAGTCTATCAGCCTGTATCCCACTCTGTGTACAGGCTCAATAGTACGTCCATCAGCCTGTATCCCACTCTATGTACAGGCTGAATAGTAAGTCTATCATCGTGTATCCCACTCTGTGTACATGCTCAATAGTACATCTATCAGTCTGTATCCCACTCTGTGTACAGGCTCAATAGTACGTCAATCAGTCTGTATCTCACTCTGTGTACAGGCTCAATAGTAAGTCTATCAGCCTGTATCCCACTCTGTGTACAGGCTCAATAGTACTTTTATCAGTCTGTATCCCACTCTGTTTACAGGCTCAATAGTAAGTCTATCAGTTTGTATCCCACTCTGTGTACAGGCTCAATAGTAAGTCTATCTGCCTGTATCCCACTCTGTGTACAGGCTCAATAGTAAGTCTATCAGTCTGTATCCCACTCTGTGTACAGGCTCAATAGTACGTTTATCAGCCTGTATCCCACTCTGTGTACAGGCTCAATAGTAAGTCTATCAGTTTGTATCCCACTCTGTGTACAGGCTCAATAGTAAGTCTATCAGCATGAATCCCACTCTGTGTACAGGCTCAATAGTAAGTCTATCAGTCTGTATCCCACTCTGTGTACAGGCTCAATATTAAGTCTATCAGTCTGTATCCCACTCTGTGTACAGGCTCAATAGTAAGTCTATCAGCTTGTATCCCACTCTGTGTACAGGCTCAATAGTAAGTCTATCAGCCTGTATCCCACTCTGTGTACAGACTCAATAGTAAGTCTATCAGCCTGTATCCCACTCTGTGTACAAGCTCAATAGTAAGACTATCAGCTTGTATCCCGCTCTGTGTACAGGCTCAATAGTAAATCTTTCAGCCTGTATCCCACTCTGTGTACAGGCTCAATAGTAAGTCTATCAGCCTGTATCCCACTCTGTGTACAGGCTCAATAGTACGTCTATGAGCCTGTATCCCACTCTGTGTACAGGCTCAATAATAAGTCTATCAGCCTGTATCCCACTCTGTGTACAGGCTCAATAATAAGTCTATCAGCCTGTATCCCACTCTGTGTACAGGCTCAATAGTAAGTCTATCAGCCTGTATCCCACTCTGTGTACAAGCTCAATAATAAGTCTTTCAGCCTGTATCCCACTCTGTGTACAGGCTCAATAGTAAATCTATCAGCCTGTAACCCACTCTGTGTACTGACTCAATAGTACGTCTATCAGCCTGTGCCCACTCTGTGTACAGGCTCAATAGTACGTCTATCAGTCTGTATCCCACTCGGTGTACAATCTCAATAGTAAGTCTATCAGCCTGTATCCCACTCTGTGTACAGGCTCAATAGTAAGTCTATCAGTCTGTATCCCACTCTGTGTACAGGCTCAATAGTACGTTTATCAGTCTGTATCCCACTCTGTGTACAGGCTAAATAGTACGTTTATCAGCCTGTATCCCACTCTGTGTACAATCTCAATAGTAAGTCTATCTGCCTGTATCCCACTCTGTGTACAGGCTCAATAGTAAGTCTATCAGTCTGTATCCCACTCTGTGTACAGGCTCAATAGTACGTTTATCAGCCTGTATCCCACTCTGTGTACAGGCTCAATAGTAAGTCTATCAGCCTGTATCCCACTCTGTGTACAGGCTCAATAGTACGTTTATCAGTCTGTATCCCACTCTGTTTACAGGCTCAATAGTAAGTCTATCAGTTTGTATCCCACTCTGTGTACAGGCTCAATAGTAAGTCTATCTGCCTGTATCCCACTCTGTGTACAGGCTCAATAGTAAGTCTATCAGTCTGTATCCCACTCTGTGTACAGGCTCAATAGTACGTTTATCAGCCTGTATCCCACTCTGTGTACAGGCTCAATAGTAAGTCTATCAGTTTGTATCCCACTCTGTGTACAAGCTCAATAGTAAGTCTATCAGCATGGATCCCACTCTGTGTACAGGCTCAATAGTAAGTCTATCAGTCTGTATCCCACTCTGTGTACAGGCTCAATAGTAAATCTATCAGTCTGTATCCCACTCTATGTACAGGCTCAATAGTACGTCTATCAGCCTGTATCCCACTCTGTGTACAGGCTCAATAATAAGTCTATCACCCTGTATCCCACTCTGTGTACAGGCGCAATAGTACGTCTATAGCCTGTATCCCACTCTGTGTACAGGCTCAATAGAAATACTATCAGCCTGTATCCCACTCTATGTACAGGCTCAATAGTAAGTCTATCAGCCTGTATCCCACTCTGTGTACAGGCTCAATAGTACGTCCATCAGCCTGTATCCCACTCTATGTACAGGCTGAATAGTAAGTCTATCAGCCTGTATCCCACTCTGTGTACAGGCTCAATAGTACGTCAATCAGTCTGTATCTCACTCTGTGTACAGGCTCAATAGTAAGTCTATCAGTCTGTATCCCACTCTATGTACAGGCTCAATAGTAAGTCTATCAGTCTGTATCCCACTCTGTGTACAGGCTCAATAGTAAGTCTATCAGTCTGTATCCCACTCTTTGCACACGCTCAATAGTAAGTCTATCAGCCTGTATCCCACTCTGTGTACAGGCTCAATAGTACGTCCATCAGCCTGTATCCCACTCTATGTACAGGCTGAATAGTAAGTCTATCATCGTGTATCCCACTCTGTGTACAGGCTCAATAGTACATCTAGCAGTCTGTATCCCACTCTGTGTACAGGCTCAATAGTACGTCAATCAGTCTGTATCTCACTCTGTGTACAGGCTCAATAGTAAGTCTATCAGTTTGTATCCCACTCTGTGTACAGGCTCAATAGAAATTCTATCAGCCTGTATCCCACTCTATGTACAGGCTCAATAGTAAGTCTATCAGTCTGTATCCCACTCTGTGTACAGGCTCAATATTAAGTCTATCAGTCTGTATCCCACTCTGTGTACAGGCTCAATAGTAAGTCTATCAGCCTGTATCCCACTCTGTGTACAGGCTCAATAGTACGTCTATCAGCCTGTATCCCACTCTGTGTACAGGCTTAATAGTAAATCTATCAGCCTGTATCCCACTCTGTGTACAGGTTCAATAGTACGTCTATCAGCCTGTATCCCACTCTGTGTACAGGCTCAATAATAAGTCTATCATCCTGTATCCCACTCTGTGTACAGGCTCAATAGTAAGTTTATCAGCCTGTATCCCACTCTGTGTACAGGCTTAATAGTAAGTTTATCAGCCTGTATCCCACTTTGTGTACAGGCTCAATAGTACGTCTATCAGTCTTTATCCCACTCTGTGTACAGTCTGAATAGTAAGTCTATCAGCCTGTATCCCACTCTGTGTACAGGCTCAATAGTACGTCTATCAGCCTGTATCCCACTCTGTGTACAGGCTCAATAGTAAGGCTATCAGCCTGTATCCCACTCTGTGTACAGGCTCAATAGTAAGGCTATCAGCCTGTATCCCACTCTGTGTACAGGCTCAATAGAAAGTCTATCAGTCTGTATCCCACTCTGTGTACAGGCTCAATAGTAAGTCTATCAGCCTGTATGCAACTCTGTGTACAAGCTCAATAGTAAGTCTATCAACCTGTATCCCACTCTGTGTACAGGCTCAATAGTACGTCTATCAGCCTGTATCCCACTCTGTGTACAGGATCAATAGTAAGTCTATCAGCCTGTATCCCACTCTGTGTACAGGCTCAATAGAAAGTCTATCAGTCTGTATCCCACTCTTTGTACAGGCTCAATAGTACGTCTGTCAGCCTGTATCACACTCTGTGTACAGGCTCAATAGTCGGCTGTCAGTCTGTATCCCACTCTGTGTACAGGCTCAATAGTAAGTCTATCAGTCTGTATCCCACTCTGTGTACAGGCTCAATAGTATGTCTATAAGCCGGTATCCCACTCTGTGTACAGGCTCAATAGTAAGTCTATCAGCCTGTATCCCACTCTCTGTACAGGCTCAATAATACATCTATCAGACTGTATCCCACTCTGTGTACAGCCTCAATAGCAAGTCTATCAGCCTGTATCCCACTCTGTGTACAGGCTCAATAGTAAGTCTATCAGTCTGTATCCCACTCTGTGTACAGGCTCAATAGTAAGTTTATCAGCCTGTATCCCACTCTGTGTACAGACTCAATAGTAAGTCTATCAGCCTGTATCCCACTCTGTGTACAGACTCAATAGTAAGTCTATCAGCCTGTATCCCACTCTGTGTACAGGCTCAATAGTACGTCTATCAGCCTGTATCCCACTCTGTGTACAAGCTCAATAGTAAGTCTATCAGCTTGTATCCCGCTCTGTGTACAGGCTCAATAGTAAGTCTATCAGCCTGTATCCCACCCTGTGTACAGGCTCAATAGTAAGTCTATCAGCCTGTATCCCCCTCTGTGTACAGGCTCAATAGTAAGTCTATCAGTCTGTATCCCACTCTGTGTACAGACTCAATAGTAAGTCTATCAGTCTGTATCCCACTCTGTGTACAGACTCAATAGTAAGTCTATCAGTCTGTATCCCACTCTGTGTACAGGCTCAATAGTAAGTCTATCAGCCTGTATCCCACTCTGTGTACAGGCTCAATAGTAAGTCTATCAGCCTGTATCCCACTCTGTGTACAGGCTCAATAGTAAGTCTATCAGCCTGTATCCCACTCTGTGTACAGGCTCAATAGTAAGTCTATCAGCTTGTATCCCACTCTGTGTACAGGCTCAATAGTACGTCTAAAGCCTGTATCCCACGCTGTGTTCAGGCTCGATAGAAATTCTATCAGCCTGTATCCCACTCTGTGTACAGGCGCAATAGTACGTCTATCAGTCTGTATCCCACTCTGTGTACAGGCTCAATAGTAAGTCAATCAGCCTGTATCCCACTCTGTGTACAGGCTCAATAGTACGTCTATCAGTCTGTATCCCACTCTGTTTACAGGCTCAATAGTACGTCTACCAGCCTGTATCCCACTCTGTGTACAGACTCAATAGTAAGTCTATCAGCCTGCTTCCCACTCTTTGTACAGACTCAATAGTAAGTCTATCAGCCTTTATCCCACTCTGTGTACAGGCTCAATAGTAAGTCTATCAATCTGTTTCCCACTCTGTGTACAGGCTCAATAGTAAGTCTATCAGCCTGTATCCCACTCTGTATACAGGCTCAATAGTAAGTCTATCAGCCTGTATCCCACTCTGTGTACAGGCTCAATAGTAAGTCTATCAGCCTGTATCCAACTCTGTGTACAAGCTCAATAGTAAGTCTATCAGACTGTATCCCACTCTGTGTACAGGCTCAATAGCAAGTCTATCAGCCTGTATCCCACTCTGTGTACAGGCTCAATAGTAAGTCTATCAGTCTGTATCCCACTCTGTGTACAGGCTCAATAGTAAGTCTATCAGCCTGTATCCCACTCTGTGTACAGACTCAATAGTAAGTCTATCAGCCTGTATCCCACTCTGTTTACAAGCTCAATAGTAAGTCTATCAGCTTGTATCCCGCTCTGTGTACAGGCTCAATAGTAAGTCTTTCAGCCTGTATCCCACTCTGTGTACAGGCTCAATAGTAAGTCTATCAGCCTGTATCCCACTCTGTGTACAGGCTCAATAGTAAGTCTATCAGCCTGTATCCCACTCTGTGTACAGACTCAATAGTAAGTCTATCAGCCTGTATCCCACTCTGTGTACAAGCTCAATAGTAAGTCTATCAGCTTGTATCCCGCTCTGTGTACAGGCTCAATAGTAAGTCTTTCAGCCTGTATCACACTCTGTGTACAGGCTCAATAGTACGTCTATCAGCCTGTATCCCACTCTGTGTACAGACTCAATAATAAGTCTATCAGCCTGTATCCCACTCTGTGTACAGGCTCAATAATAAGTCTATCAGCCTGTATCCCACTCTGTGTACAGGCTCAATAGTAAGTCTATCAGCCTGTAACCCACTCTGTGTACTGACTCAATAGTACGTCTATCAGCCTGTATCCCACTCTGTGTACAGGCTCAATAGTACGTCTATCAGTCTGTATCCCACTCGGTGTACAATCTCAATAGTAAGTCTATCAGCCTGTATCCCACTCTGTGTACAGGCTCAATAGTAAGTCTATCAGCCTGTATCCCACTCTGTGTACAGGCTCAATAGTACGTTTATCAGCCTGTATCCCACTCTGTTTACAGGCTCAATAGTAAGTCTATCAGTTTGTATCCCACTCTGTGTACAGGCTCAATAGTAAGTCTATCTGCCTGTATCCCACTCTGTGTACAGGCTCAATAGTAAGTCTATCAGTCTGTATCCCACTCTGTGTACAGGCTCAATAGTACGTTTATCAGCCTGTATCCCACTCTGTGTACAGGCTCAATAGTAAGTCTATCAGTTTGTATCCCACTCTGTGTACAGGCTCAATAGAAATTCTATCAGCCTGTATCCCACTCTGTGTACAGGCGCAATAGTACGTCTATAGCCTGTATCCCACTCTGTGTACAGGCTCAATAGAAATACTATCAGCCTGTATCCCACTCTATGTACAGGCTCAATAGTAAGTCTATCAGCCTGTATCCCACTCTGTGTACAGGCTCAATAGTAAGTCTATCAGTTTGTATCCCACTCTGTGTACAGGCTCAATAGAAATTCTATCAGCCTGTATCCCACTCTGTGTACAGGCGCAATAGTACGTCTATAGCCTGTATCCCACTCTGTGTACAGGCTCAATAGAAATACTATCAGCTTGTATCCCGCTCTGTGTACAGGCTCAATAGTAAGTCTTTCAGCCTGTATCCCACTCTGTGTACAGGCTCAATAGTAAGTCTATCAGCCTGTATCCCACTCTGTGTACAGGCTCAATAGTAAGTCTATCAGCCTGTATCCCACTCTGTGTACAGACTCAATAGTAAGTCTATCAGCCTGTATCCCACTCTGTGTACAAGCTCAATAGTAAGTCTATCAGCTTGTATCCCGCTCTGTGTACAGGCTCAATAGTAAGTCTTTCAGCCTGTATCACACTCTGTGTACAGGCTCAATAGTACGTCTATCAGCCTGTATCCCACTCTGTGTACAGGCTCAATAATAAGTCTATCAGCCTGTATCCCACTCTGTGTACAGGCTCAATAATAAGTCTATCAGCCTGTATCCCACTCTGTGTACAGGCTCAATAGTAAGTCTATCAGCCTGTAACCCACTCTGTGTACTGACTCAATAGTACGTCTATCAGCCTGTATCCCACTCTGTGTACAGGCTCAATAGAAATTCTATCAGCCTGTATCCCACTCTGTGTACAGGCGCAATAGTACGTCTATAGCCTGTATCCCACTCTGTGTACAGGCTCAATAGAAATACTATCAGCCTGTATCCCACTCTATGTACAGGCTCAATAGTAAGTCTATCAGCCTGTATCCCACTCTGTGTACAGACTCAATAGTAAGTCTATCAGCCTGTATCCCACTCTGTGTACAAGCTCAATAGTAAGTCTATCAGCTTGTATCCCGCTCTGTGTACAGGCTCAATAGTAAGTCTTTCAGCCTGTATCCCACTCTGTGTACAGGCTCAATAGTAAGTCTATCAGCCTGTATCCCACTCTGTGTACAGGCTCAATAGTAAGTCTATCAGCCTGTATCCCACTCTGTGTACAGACTCAATAGTAAGTCTATCAGCCTGTATCCCACTCTGTGTACAAGCTCAATAGTAAGTCTATCAGCTTGTATCCCGCTCTGTGTACAGGCTCAATAGTAAGTCTTTCAGCCTGTATCACACTCTGTGTACAGGCTCAATAGTACGTCTATCAGCCTGTATCCCACTCTGTGTACAGGCTCAATAATAAGTCTATCAGCCTGTATCCCACTCTGTGTACAGGCTCAATAATAAGTCTATCAGCCTGTATCCCACTCTGTGTACAGGCTCAATAGTAAGTCTATCAGCCTGTAACCCACTCTGTGTACTGACTCAATAGTACGTCTATCAGCCTGTATCCCACTCTGTGTACAGGCTCAATAGTACGTCTATCAGTCTGTATCCCACTCGGTGTACAATCTCAATAGTAAGTCTATCAGCCTGTATCCCACTCTGTGTACAGGCTCAATAGTAAGTCTATCAGCCTGTATCCCACTCTGTGTACAGGCTCAATAGTACGTTTATCAGCCTGTATCCCACTCTGTTTACAGGCTCAATAGTAAGTCTATCAGTTTGTATCCCACTCTGTGTACAGGCTCAATAGTAAGTCTATCTGCCTGTATCCCACTCTGTGTACAGGCTCAATAGTAAGTCTATCAGTCTGTATCCCACTCTGTGTACAGGCTCAATAGTACGTTTATCAGCCTGTATCCCACTCTGTGTACAGGCTCAATAGTAAGTCTATCAGTTTGTATCCCACTCTGTGTACAGGCTCAATAGAAATTCTATCAGCCTGTATCCCACTCTGTGTACAGGCGCAATAGTACGTCTATAGCCTGTATCCCACTCTGTGTACAGGCTCAATAGAAATACTATCAGCCTGTATCCCACTCTATGTACAGGCTCAATAGTAAGTCTATCAGCCTGTATCCCACTCTGTGTACAGGCTCAATAGTACGTCCATCAGCCTGTATCCCACTCTATGTACAGGCTGAATAGTAAGTCTATCAGCCTGTATCCCACTCTGTGTACAGGCTCAATAGTACGTCAATCAGTCTGTATCTCACTCTGTGTACAGGCTCAAAAGTAAGTCTATCAGTCTGTATCCCACTCTATGTACAGGCTCAATAGTAAGTCTATCAGTCTGTATCCCACTCTGTGTACAGGCTCAATAGTAAGTCTATCAGTCTGTATCCCACTCTGTGTACAGGCTCAATAGTAAGTCTATCAGCCTGTATCCCACTCTATGTACAGGCTCAATAGTACGTCTATCAGCCTGTATCCCACTCTGTGTACAGGCTAAATAATAAGTCTATCAGCCTGTATCCCACTCTGTGTACAGGATCAATAGTAAGTTTATCAGCCTGTATCCCACTTTGTGTACAGGCTCAATAGTACGTCTATCAGTCTTTATCCCACTCTGTGTACAGTCTGAATAGTAAGTCTATCAGCCTGTATCCCACTCTGTGTACAGGCTCAATAGAAAGTCTATCAGTCTGTATCCCACTCTGTGTACAGGCTCAATAGTAAGTCTATCAGCCTGTATGCAACTCTGTGTACAAGCTCAATAGTAAGTCTATCAGCCTGTATCCCACTCTGTGTACAGGCTCAATAGTACGTCTATCGGCCTGTATCCCACTCTGTGTACAGGATCAATAGTAAGTCTATCAGCCTGTATCCCACTCTGTGTACAGGCTCAATAGAAAGTCTATCAGTCTGTATCCCACTCTTTGTACAGGCTCAATAGTACGTCTATCAGCCTGTATCACACTCTGTGTACAGGCTCAATAGTACGTCTGTCAGTCTGTATCCCACTCTGTGTACAGGCTCTATACTAAGTCTATCAGTCTGTATCCCACTCTGTGTACAGGCTCAATAGTACGTCTATAAGCCTGTATCCCACTCTGTGTACAGGCTCAATAGTAAGTCTATCAGCCTGTATCCCACTCTCTGTACAGGCTCAATAATAAATCTATCAGACTGTATCCCACTCTGTGTACAGGCTCAATAGTAAGTCTATCAGCCTGTATCCAACTCTGTGTACAGGCTCAATAGTAAGTCTATCAGCCTGTATCCCACTCTGTGTACAGGCTCAATAGTAAGTCTATCAGTCTGTATCCCACTCTTTGCACACGCTCAATAGTAAGTCTATCAGCCTGTATCCCACTCTGTGTACAGGCTCAATAGTACGTCCATCAGCCTGTATCCCACTCTATGTACAGGCTGAATAGTAAGTCTATCATCGTGTATTCCACTCTGTGTACAGGCTCAATAGTACATCTATCAGTCTGTATCCCACTCTGTGTACAGGCTCAATAGTACGTCAATCAGTCTGTATCTCACTCTGTGTACAGGCTCAATAGTAAGGCTATCAGTTTGTATCCCACTCTGTGTACAGGCTCAATAGAAATTCTATCAGCCTGTATCCCACTCTATGTACAGGCTCAATAGTAAGTCTATCAGTCTGTATCCCACTCTGTGTACAGGCTCAATATTAAGTCTATCAGTCTATATCCCACTCTGTGTACAGGCTCAATAGTAAGTCTATCAGCCTGTATCCCACTCTGTGTACAGGCTCAATAGTAAGTCTATCAGCCTGTATCCAACTCTGTGTACAAGCTCAATAGTAAGTCTATCAGACTGTATCCCACTCTGTGTACAGGCTCAATAGCAAGTCTATCAGCCTGTATCCCACTCTGTGTACAGGCTCAATAGTAAGTCTATCAGTCTGTATCCCACTCTGTGTACAGGCTCAATAGTAAGTCTATCAGCCTGTATCCCACTCTGTGTACAGACTCAATAGTAAGTCTATCAGCCTGTATCCCACTCTGTGTACAAGCTCAATAGTAAGTCTATCAGCTTGTATCCCGCTCTGTGTACAGGCTCAATAGTAAGTCTTTCAGCCTGTATCCCACTCTGTGTACAGGCTCAATAGTAAGTCTATCAGCCTGTATCCCACTCTGTGTACAGGCTCAATAGTAAGTCTATCAGCCTGTATCCCACTCTGTGTACAGACTCAATAGTAAGTCTATCAGCCTGTATCCCACTCTGTGTGCAAGCTCAATAGTAAGTCTATCAGCTTGTATCCCGCTCTGTGTACAGGCTCAATAGTAAGTCTTTCAGCCTGTATCACACTCTGTGTACAGGCTCAATAGTACGTCTATCAGCCTGTATCCCACTCTGTGTACAGGCTCAATAATAAGTCTATCAGCCTGTATCCCACTCTGTGTACAGGCTCAATAATAAGTCTATCAGCCTGTATCCCACTCTGTGTACAGGCTCAATAGTAAGTCTATCAGCCTGTAACCCACTCTGTGTACTGACTCAATAGTACGTCTATCAGCCTGTATCCCACTCTGTGTACAGGCTCAATAGTACGTTTATCAGTCTGTATCCCACTCGGTGTACAATCTCAATAGTAAGTCTATCAGCCTGTATCCCACTCTGTGTACAGGCTCAATAGTAAGTCTATCTGCCTGTATCCCACTCTGTGTACAGGCTCAATAGTAAGTCTATCAGTCTGTATCCCACTCTGTGTACAGGCTCAATAGTACGTTTATCAGCCTGTATCCCACTCTGTGTACAGGCTCAATAGTAAGTCTATCAGTTTGTATCCCACTCTGTGTACAGGCTCAATAGTAAGTCTATCAGCCTGTATCCCACTCTGTGTACAGGCTCAATAGTACGTTTATCAGCCTGTATCCCACTCTGTTTACAGGCTCAATAGTAAGTCTATCAGTTTGTATCCCACTCTGTGTACAGGCTCAATAGTAAGTCTATCTGCCTGTATCCCACTCTGTGTACAGGCTCAATAGTAAGTCTATCAGTCTGTATCCCACTCTGTGTACAGGCTCAATAGTACGTTTATCAGCCTGTATCCCACTCTGTGTACAGGCTCAATAGTAAGTCTATCAGTTTGTATCCCACTCTGTGTACAGGCTCAATAGAAATTCTATCAGCCTGTATCCCACTCTGTGTACAGGCGCAATAGTACGTCTATAGCCTGTATCCCACTCTGTGTACAGGCTCAATAGAAATACTATCAGCCTGTATCCCACTCTATGTACAGGCTCAATAGTAAGTCTATCAGCCTGTATCCCACTCTGTGTACAGGCTCAATAGTACGTCCATCAGCCTGTATCCCACTCTATGTACAGGCTGAATAGTAAGTCTATCAGCCTGTATCCCACTCTGTGTACAGGCTCAATAGTACGTCAATCAGTCTGTATCTCACTCTGTGTACAGGCTCAATAGTAAGTCTATCAGTCTGTATCCCACTCTATGTACAGGCTCAATAGTAAGTCTATCAGTCTGTATCCCACTCTGTGTACAGGCTCAATAGTAAGTCTATCAGTCTGTATCCCACTCTGTGTACAGGCTCAATAGTAAGTCTATCAGCCTGTATCCCACTCTATGTACAGGCTCAATAGTACGTCTATCAGCCTGTATCCCACTCTGTGTACAGGCTAAATAATAAGTCTATCAGCCTGTATCCCACTCTGTGTACAGGATCAATAGTAAGTTTATCAGCCTGTATCCCACTTTGTGTACAGGCTCAATAGTACGTCTATCAGTCTTTATCCCACTCTGTGTACAGTCTGAATAGTAAGTCTATCAGCATGTATCCCACTCTGTGTACAGGCTCAATAGAAAGTCTATCAGTCTGTATCCCACTCTGTGTACAGGCTCAATAGTAAGTCTATCAGCCTGTATGCAACTCTGTGTACAAGCTCAATAGTAAGTCTATCAGCCTGTATCCCACTCTGTGCACAGGCTCAATAGTACGTCTATCGGCCTGTATCCCACTCTGTGTACAGGATCAATAGTAAGTCTATCAGCCTGTATCCCACTCTGTGTACAGGCTCAATAGAAAGTCTATCAGTCTGTATCCCACTCTTTGTACAGGCTCAATAGTACGTCTATCAGCCTGTATCACACTCTGTGTACAGGCTCAATAGTACGTCTGTCAGTCTGTATCCCACTCTGTGTACAGGCTCTATACTAAGTCTGTCAGTCTGTATCCCACTCTGTGTACAGGCTCAATAGTACGTCTATAAGCCTGTATCCCACTCTGTGTACAGGCTCAATAGTAAGTCTATCAGCCTGTATCCCACTCTCTGTACAGGCTCAATAATAAATCTATCAGACTGTATCCCACTCTGTGTACAGCCTCAATAGCAAGTCTATCAGCCTGTATCCCACTCTGTGTACAGGCTCAATAGTACGTCTATCAGCCTGTATCCCACTCTGTGTACAGGCTCAATAGTAAGTCTATCAGCCTGTATCCCACTCTGTGTACAGGCTCAATAGTAAGTCTATCAGTCTGTATCCCACTCTTTGCACACGCTCAATAGTAAGTCTATCAGCCTGTATCCCACTCTGTGTACAGGCTCAATAGTACGTCCATCAGCCTGTATCCCACTCTATGTACAGGCTGAATAGTAAGTCTATCATCGTGTATTCCACTCTGTGTACAGGCTCAATAGTACATCTATCAGTCTGTATCCCACTCTGTGTACAGGCTCAATAGTACGTCAATCAGTCTGTATCTCACTCTGTGTACAGGCTCAATAGTAAGGCTATCAGTTTGTATCCCACTCTGTGTACAGGCTCAATAGAAATTCTATCAGCCTGTATCCCACTCTATGTACAGGCTCAATAGTAAGTCTATCAGTCTGTATCCCACTCTGTGTACAGGCTCAATATTAAGTCTATCAGTCTGTATCCCACTCTGTGTACAGGCTCAATAGTAAGTCTATCAGCCTGTATCCCACTCTGTGTACAGGCTCAATAGTACGTCTATCAGCCTGTATCCCACTCTGTGTACAGGCTTAATAGTAAATCTATCAGCCTGTATCCCACTCTGTGTACAGGTTCAATAGTACGTCTATCAGCCTGTATCCCACTCTGTGTACAGGCTCAATAATAAGTCTATCATCCTGTATCCCACTCTGTGTACAGGCTCAATAGTAAGTTTATCAGCCTGTATCCCACTCTGTGTACAGGCTTAATAGTAAGTTTATCAGCCTGTATCCCACTTTGTGTACAGGCTCAATAGTACGTCTATCAGCCTTTATCCCACTCTGTGTACAGTCTGAATAGTAAGTCTATCAGCCTGTATCCCACTCTGTGTACAGGCTCAATAGTACGTCTATCAGCCTGTATCCCTCTCTGTGTACAGGCTCAATAGTAAGGCTATCAGCCTGTATCCCACTCTGTGTACAGGCTCAATAGTAAGGCTATCAGCCTGTATCCCACTCTGTGTACAGGCTCAATAGAAAGTCTATCAGTCTGTATCCCACTCTGTGTACAGGCTCAATAGTAAGTCTATCAGCCTGTATGCAACTCTGTGTACAAGCTCAATAGTAACTCTATCAGCCTGTATCCCACTCTGTGTACAGGCTCAATAGTACGTCTATCAGCCTGTATCCCACTCTGTGTACAGGATCAATAGTAAGTCTATCAGCCTGTATCCCACTCTGTGTACAGGCTCAATAGAAAGTCTATCAGTCTGTATCCCACTCTTTGTACAGGCTCAATAGTACGTCTGTCAGCCTGTATCACACTCTGTGTACAGGCTCAATAGTCGGCTGTCAGTCTGTATCCCACTCTGTGTACAGGCTCAATAGTAAGTCTATCAGTCTGTATCCCACTCTGTGTACAGGCTCAATAGTATGTCTATAAGCCGGTATCCCACTCTGTGTACAGGCTCAATAGTAAGTCTATCAGCCTGTATCCCACTCTCTGTACAGGCTCAATAATACATCTATCAGACTGTATCCCACTCTGTGTACAGCCTCAATAGCAAGTCTATCAGCCTGTATCCCACTCTGTGTACAGGCTCAATAGTAAGTCTATCAGTCTGTATCCCACTCTGTGTACAGGCTCAATAGTAAGTTTATCAGCCTGTATCCCACTCTGTGTACAGACTCAATAGTAAGTCTATCAGCTTGTATCCCACTCTGTGTACAGACTCAATAGTAAGTCTATCAGCCTGTATCCCACTCTGTGTACAGGCTCAATAGTACGTCTATCAGCCTGTATCCCACTCTGTGTACAAGCTCAATAGTAAGTCTATCAGCTTGTATCCCGCTCTGTGTACAGGCTCAATAGTAAGTCTATCAGCCTGTATCCCACCCTGTGTACAGGCTCAATAGTAAGTCTATCAGCCTGTATCCCCCTCTGTGTACAGGCTCAATAGTAAGTCTATCAGTCTGTATCCCACTCTGTGTACAGACTCAATAGTAAGTCTATCAGCCTGTATCCCACTCTGTGTACAGGCTCAATAGTAAGTCTATCAGCCTGTATCCCACTCTGTGTACAGGCTCAATAGTAAGTCTATCAGCCTGTATCCCACTCTGTGTACAGGCTCAATAGTAAGTCTATCAGCTTGTATCCCACTCTGTGTACAGGCTCAATAGTACGTCTAAAGCCTGTATCCCACGCTGTGTTCAGGCTCGATAGAAATTCTATCAGCCTGTATCCCACTCTGTGTACAGGCGCAATAGTACGTCTATCAGTCTGTATCCCACTCTGTGTACAGGCTCAATAGTAAGTCAATCAGCCTGTATCCCACTCTGTGTACAGGCTCAATAGTACGTCTATCAGTCTGTATCCCACTCTGTTTACAGGCTCAATAGTACGTCTACCAGCCTGTATCCCACTCTGTGTACAGACTCAATAGTAAGTCTATCAGCCTGCTTCCCACTCTTTGTACAGACTCAATAGTAAGTCTATCAGCCTTTATCCCACTCTGTGTACAGGCTCAATAGTAAGTCTATCAATCTGTTTCCCACTCTGTGTACAGGCTCAATAGTAAGTCTATCAGCCTGTATCCCACTCTGTATACAGGCTCAATAGTAAGTCTATCAGCCTGTATCCCACTCTGTGTACAGGCTCAATAGTAAGTCTATCAGCCTGTATCCAACTCTGTGTACAAGCTCAATAGTAAGTCTATCAGACTGTATCCCACTCTGTGTACAGGCTCAATAGCAAGTCTATCAGCCTGTATCCCACTCTGTGTACAGGCTCAATAGTAAGTCTATCAGTCTGTATCCCACTCTGTGTACAGGCTCAATAGTAAGTCTATCAGCCTGTATCCCACTCTGTGTACAGACTCAATAGTAAGTCTATCAGCCTGTATCCCACTCTGTGTACAAGCTCAATAGTAAGTCTATCAGCTTGTATCCCGCTCTGTGTACAGGCTCAATAGTAAGTCTTTCAGCCTGTATCCCACTCTGTGTACAGGCTCAATAGTAAGTCTATCAGCCTGTATCCCACTCTGTGTACAGGCTCAATAGTAAGTCTATCAGCCTGTATCCCACTCTGTGTACAGACTCAATAGTAAGTCTATCAGCCTGTATCCCACTCTGTGTACAATCTCAATAGTAAGTCTGTCAGCTTATATCCCGCTCTGTGTACAGGCTCAATAGTAAGTCTTTCAGCCTGTATCACACTCTGTGTACAGGCTCAATAGTACGTCTATCAGCCTGTATCCCACTCTGTGTACAGGCTCAATAATAAGTCTATCAGCCTGTATCCCACTCTGTGTACAGGCTCAATAATAAGTCTATCAGCCTGTATCCCACTCTGTGTACAGGCTCAATAGTAAGTCTATCAGCCTGTAACCCACTCTGTGTACTGACTCAATAGTACGTCTATCAGCCTGTATCCCACTCTGTGTACAGGCTCAATAGTACGTCTATCAGTCTGTATCCCACTCGGTGTACAATCTCAATAGTAAGTCTATCAGCCTGTATCCCACTCTGTGTACAGGCTCAATAGTAAGTCTATCTGCCTGTATCCCACTCTGTGTACAGGCTCAATAGTAAGTCTATCAGTCTGTATCCCACTCTGTGTACAGGCTCAATAGTACGTTTATCAGCCTGTATCCCACTCTGTGTACAGGCTCAATAGTAAGTCTATCAGTTTGTATCCCACTCTGTGTACAGGCTCAATAGTAAGTCTATCAGCCTGTATCCCACTCTGTGTACAGGCTCAATAGTACGTTTATCAGCCTGTATCCCACTCTGTTTACAGGCTCAATAGTAAGTCTATCAGTTTGTATCGCACTCTGTGTACAGGCTCAATAGTAAGCCTATCTGCCTGTATCCCACTCTGTGTACAAGCTC
Organism: Phyllobates terribilis; assembly: GCF_046119375.1. Lineage (NCBI taxonomy): Eukaryota > Metazoa > Chordata > Amphibia > Anura > Dendrobatidae > Phyllobates > Phyllobates terribilis. The sequence continues at coordinate 51,317,098 of NW_027362770.1, read as the reverse complement.
AATAGTAAGTCTATCAGTCTGTATCCCACTCTGTGTACAGGCTCAATAGTACGTTTATCAGCCTGTATCCCACTCTGTGTACAGGCTCAATAGTAAGTCTATCAGTTTGTATCCCACTCTGTGTACAGGCTCAATAGAAATTCTATCAGCCTGTATCCCACTCTGTGTACAGGCGCAATAGTACGTCTATAGCCTGTATCCCACTCTGTGTACAGGCTCAATAGAAATACTATCAGCCTGTATCCCACTCTATGTACAGGCTCAATAGTAAGTCTATCAGCCTGTATCCCACTCTGTGTACAGGCTCAATAGTACGTCCATCAGCCTGTATCCCACTCTATGTACAGGCTGAATAGTAAGTCTATCAGCCTGTATCCCACTCTGTGTACAGGCTCAATAGTACGTCAATCAGTCTGTATCTCACTCTGTGTACAGGCTCAATAGTAAGTCTATCAGTCTGTATCCCACTCTATGTACAGGCTCAATAGTAAGTCTATCAGTCTGTATCCCACTCTGTGTACAGGCTCAATAGTAAGTCTATCAGTCTGTATCCCACTCTGTGTACAGGCTCAATAGTAAGTCTATCAGCCTGTATCCCACTCTATGTACAGGCTCAATAGTACGTCTATCAGCCTGTATCCCACTCTGTGTACAGGCTAAATAATAAGTCTATCAGCCTGTATCCCACTCTGTGTACAGGATCAATAGTAAGTTTATCAGCCTGTATCCCACTTTGTGTACAGGCTCAATAGTACGTCTATCAGTCTTTATCCCACTCTGTGTACAGTCTGAATAGTAAGTCTATCAGCCTGTATCCCACTCTGTGTACAGGCTCAATAGAAAGTCTATCAGTCTGTATCCCACTCTGTGTACAGGCTCAATAGTAAGTCTATCAGCCTGTATGCAACTCTGTGTACAAGCTCAATAGTAAGTCTATCAGCCTGTATCCCACTCTGTGTACAGGCTCAATAATACGTCTATCGGCCTGTATCCCACTCTGTGTACAGGATCAATAGTAAGTCTATCAGCCTGTATCCCACTCTGTGTACAGGCTCAATAGAAAGTCTATCAGTCTGTATCCCACTCTTTGTACAGGCTCAATAGTACGTCTATCAGCCTGTATCACACTCTGTGTACAGGCTCAATAGTACGTCTGTCAGTCTGTATCCCACTCTGTGTACAGGCTCTATACTAAGTCTATCAGTCTGTATCCCACTCTGTGTACAGGCTCAATAGTACGTCTATTAGCCTGTATCCCACTCTGTGTACAGGCTCAATAGTAAGTCTATCAGCCTGTATCCCACTCTCTGTACAGGCTCAATAATAAATCTATCAGACTGTATCCCACTCTGTGTACAGCCTCAATAGCAAGTCTATCAGCCTGTATCCCACTCTGTGTACAGGCTCAATAGTACGTCTATCAGCCTGTATCCCACTCTGTGTACAAGCTCAATAGTAAGTCTATCAGCCTGTATCCCACTCTTTGTACAGGCTCAATAGTAAGTCTATCAGTCTGTATCCCACTCTTTGCACACGCTCAATAGTAAGTCTATCAGCCTGTATCCCACTCTGTGTACAGGCTCAATAGTACGTCCATCAGCCTGTATCCCACTCTATGTACAGGCTGAATAGTAAGTCTATCATCGTGTATTCCACTCTGTGTACAGGCTCAATAGTACATCTATCAGTCTGTATCCCACTCTGTGTACAGGCTCAATAGTACGTCAATCAGTCTGTATCTCACTCTGTGTACAGGCTCAATAGTAAGGCTATCAGTTTGTATCCCACTCTGTGTACAGGCTCAATAGAAATTCTATCAGCCTGTATCCCACTCTATGTACAGGCTCAATAGTAAGTCTATCAGTCTGTATCCCACTCTGTGTACAGGCTCAATATTAAGTCTATCAGTCTGTATCCCACTCTGTGTACAGGCTCAATAGTAAGTCTATCAGCTTGTATCCCACTCTGTGTACAGGCTCAATAGTAAGTCTATCAGCCTGTATCCCACTCTGTGTACAGACTCAATAGTAAGTCTATTAGCCTGTATCCCACTCTGTGTACAAGCTCAATAGTAAGTCTATCAGCTTGTATCCCGCTCTGTGTACAGGCTCAATAGTAAATCTTTCAGCCTGTATCCCACTCTGTGTACAGGCTCAATAGTAAGTCTATCAGCCTGTATCCCACTCTGTGTACAGGCTCAATAGTACGTCTATCAGCCTGTATCCCACTCTGTGCACAGGCTCAATAATAAGTCTATCAGCCTGTATCCCACTCTGTGTACAGGCTCAATAATAAGTCTATCAGCCTGTATCCCACTCTGTGTACAGGCTCAATAGTAAGTCTATCAGCCTGTATCCCACTCTGTGTACAAGCTCAATAATAAGTCTTTCAGCCTGTATCCCACTCTGTGTACAGGCTCAATAGTAAGTCTATCAGCCTGTAACCCACTCTGTGTACTGACTCAATAGTACGTCTATCAGCCTGTATCCCACTCTGTGTACAGGCTCAATAGTACGTCTATCAGTCTGTATCCCACTCGGTGTACAATCTCAATAGTAAGTCTATCAGCCTGTATCCCACTCTGTGTACAGGCTCAATAGTAAGTCTATCAGTCTGTATCCCACTCTGTGTACAGGCTCAATAGTAAGTCTATCAGCCTGTATCACACTCTATGTACAGGCTCAATAGTACGTCTATCAGCCTGTATCCCACTCTGTGTACAGGCTCAATAATAAGTCTATCAGCCTGTATCCCACTCTGTGTACAGGCGCAATAGTACGTCTATAGCCTGTATCCCAATCTGTGTACAGGCTCAATAGAAATACTATCAGCCTGTATCCCACTCTATGTACAGGCTCAATAGTAAGTCTATCAGCCTGTATCCCACTCTGTGTACAGGCTCAATAGTACGTCCATCAGCCTGTATCCCACTCTATGTACAGGCTGAATAGTAAGTCTATCAGCCTGTATCCCACTCTGTGTACAGGCTCAATAGTACGTCAATCAGTCTGTATCTCACTCTGTGTACAGGCTCAATAGTAAGTCTATCAGTCTGTATCCCACTCTATGTACAGGCTCAATAGTAAGTCTATCAGTCTGTATCCCACTCTGTGTACAGGCTCAATAGAAAGTCTATCAGTCTGTATCCCACTCTTTGCACACGCTCAATAGTAAGTCTATCAGCCTGTATCCCACTCTGTGTACAGGCTCAATAGTACGTCTATCAGCCTGTATCCCACTCTGTGTACAGGCTTAATAGTAAATCTATCAGCCTGTATCCCACTCTGTGTACAGGTTCAATAGTACGTCTATCAGCCTGTATCCCACTCTGTGTACAGGCTCAATAATAAGTCTATCAGCCTGTATCCCACTCTGTGTACAGGCTCAATAGTAAGTTTATCAGCCTGTATCCCACTCTGTGTACAGGCTTAATAGTAAGTTTATCAGCCTGTATCCCACTTTGTGTACAGGCTCAATAGTACGTCTATCAGTCTTTATCCCACTCTGTGTACAGTCTGAATAGTAAGTCTATCAGCCTGTATCCCACTCTGTGTACAGGCTCAATAGTACGTCTATCAGCCTGTATCCCACTCTGTGTACAGGCTCAATAGTAAGGCTATCAGCCTGTATCCCACTCTGTGTACAGGCTCAATAGTAATGCTCTCAGCCTGTATCCCACTCTGTGTACAGGCTCAATAGAAAGTCTATCAGTCTGTATCCCACTCTGTGTACAAGCTCAATAGTAAGTCTATCAGCCTGTATGCAACTCTGTGTACAAGCTCAATAGTAAGTCTATCAGCCTGTATCCCACTCTGTGTACAGGCTCAATAGTACGTCTATCAGCCTGTATCCCACTCTGTGTACAGGATCAATAGTAAGTCTATCAGCCTGTATCCTACTCTGTGTGCAGGCTCAATAGAAAGTCTATCAGTCTGTATCCCACTCTTTGTACAGGCTCAATAGTACGTCTATCAGCCTGTATCACACTCTGTGTACAGGCTCAATAGTCGTCTGTCAGTCTGTATCCCACTCTGTGTACAGGCTCAATAGTAAGTCTATCAGTCTGTATCCCACTCTGTGTACAGGCTCAATAGTATGTCTATAAGCCGGTATCCCACTCTGTGTACAGGATCAATAGTAAGTCTATCAGCCTGTATCCCACTCTCTGTACAGGCTCAATAATACATCTATCAGACTGTATCCCACTCTGTGTACAGCCTCAATAGCAAGTCTATCAGCCTGTATCCCACTCTGTGTACAGGCTCAATAGTAAGTCTATCAGTCTGTATCCCACTCTGTGTACAGGCTCAATAGTAAGTTTATCAGCCTGTATCCCACTCTGTGTACAGACTCAATAGTAAGTCTATCAGCCTGTATCCCACTCTGTGTACAGACTCAATAGTAAGTCTTTCAGCCTGTATCCCACTCTGTGTACAGGCTCAATAGTACGTCTATCAGCCTGTATCCCACTCTGTGTACAAGCTCAATAGTAAGTCTATCAGCTTGTATCCCGCTCTGTGTACAGGCTCAATAGTAAGTCTATCAGCCTGTATCCCACCCTGTGTACAGGCTCAATAGTAAGTCTATCAGCCTGTATCCCCCTCTGTGTACAGGCTCAATAGTAAGTCTATCAGCCTGTATCCCACTCTGTGTACAGGCTCAATAGTAAGTCTATCAGCCTGTAACCCACTCTGTGTACTGACTCAATAGTACGTCTATCAGCCTGTATCCCACTCTGTGTACAGGCTCAATAGTACGTCTATCAGTCTGTATCCCACTCGGTGTACAATCTCAATAGTAAGTCTATCAGCCTGTATCCCACTCTGTGTACAGGCTCAATAGTAAGTCTATCAGTCTGTATCCCACTCTGTGTACAGGCTCAATAGTAAGTCTATCAGCCTGTATCACACTCTATGTACAGGCTCAATAGTACGTCTATCAGCCTGTATCCCACTCTGTGTACAGGCTCAATAATAAGTCTATCAGCCTGTATCCCACTCTGTGTACAGGCGCAATAGTACGTCTATAGCCTGTATCCCAATCTGTGTACAGGCTCAATAGAAATACTATCAGCCTGTATCCCACTCTATGTACAGGCTCAATAGTAAGTCTATCAGCCTGTATCCCACTCTGTGTACAGGCTCAATAGTACGTCCATCAGCCTGTATCCCACTCTATGTACAGGCTGAATAGTAAGTCTATCAGCCTGTATCCCACTCTGTGTACAGGCTCAATAGTACGTCAATCAGTCTGTATCTCACTCTGTGTACAGGCTCAATAGTAAGTCTATCAGTCTGTATCCCACTCTATGTACAGGCTCAATAGTAAGTCTATCAGTCTGTATCCCACTCTGTGTACAGGCTCAATAGAAAGTCTATCAGTCTGTATCCCACTCTTTGCACACGCTCAATAGTAAGTCTATCAGCCTGTATCCCACTCTGTGTACAGGCTCAATAGTACGTCTATCAGCCTGTATCCCACTCTGTGTACAGGCTTAATAGTAAATCTATCAGCCTGTATCCCACTCTGTGTACAGGTTCAATAGTACGTCTATCAGCCTGTATCCCACTCTGTGTACAGGCTCAATAATAAGTCTATCAGCCTGTATCCCACTCTGTGTACAGGCTCAATAGTAAGTTTATCAGCCTGTATCCCACTCTGTGTACAGGCTTAATAGTAAGTTTATCAGCCTGTATCCCACTTTGTGTACAGGCTCAATAGTACGTCTATCAGTCTTTATCCCACTCTGTGTACAGTCTGAATAGTAAGTCTATCAGCCTGTATCCCACTCTGTGTACAGGCTCAATAGTACATCTATCAGCCTGTATCCCACTCTGTGTACAGGCTCAATAGTAAGGCTATCAGCCTGTATCCCACTCTGTGTACAGGCTCAATAGTAATGCTCTCAGCCTGTATCCCACTCTGTGTACAGGCTCAATAGAAAGTCTATCAGTCTGTATCCCACTCTGTGTACAAGCTCAATAGTAAGTCTATCAGCCTGTATGCAACTCTGTGTACAAGCTCAATAGTAAGTCTATCAGCCTGTATCCCACTCTGTGTACAGGCTCAATAGTACGTCTATCAGCCTGTATCCCACTCTGTGTACAGGATCAATAGTAAGTCTATCAGCCTGTATCCTACTCTGTGTGCAGGCTCAATAGAAAGTCTATCAGTCTGTATCCCACTCTTTGTACAGGCTCAATAGTACGTCTATCAGCCTGTATCACACTCTGTGTACAGGCTCAATAGTCGTCTGTCAGTCTGTATCCCACTCTGTGTACAGGCTCAATAGTAAGTCTATCAGTCTGTATCCCACTCTGTGTACAGGCTCAATAGTATGTCTATAAGCCGGTATCCCACTCTGTGTACAGGATCAATAGTAAGTCTATCAGCCTGTATCCCACTCTCTGTACAGGCTCAATAATACATCTATCAGACTGTATCCCACTCTGTGTACAGCCTCAATAGCAAGTCTATCAGCCTGTATCCCACTCTGTGTACAGGCTCAATAGTAAGTCTATCAGTCTGTATCCCACTCTGTGTACAGGCTCAATAGTAAGTTTATCAGCCTGTATCCCACTCTGTGTACAGACTCAATAGTAAGTCTATCAGCCTGTATCCCACTCTGTGTACAGACTCAATAGTAAGTCTTTCAGCCTGTATCCCACTCTGTGTACAGGCTCAATAGTACGTCTATCAGCCTGTATCCCACTCTGTGTACAAGCTCAATAGTAAGTCTATCAGCTTGTATCCCGCTCTGTGTACAGGCTCAATAGTAAGTCTATCAGCCTGTATCCCACCCTGTGTACAGGCTCAATAGTAAGTCTATCAGCCTGTATCCCCCTCTGTGTACAGGCTCAATAGTAAGTCTATCAGCCTGTATCCCACTCTGTGTACAGGCTCAATAGTACGTCTATAGGCTGTATCCCACGCTGTGTTCAGGCTCAATAGAAATTCTATCAGCCTGTATCCCACTCTGTGTACAGGCTCAATAGTAAGTCTATCAGCCTGTATCCCACTCTGTGTACAGGCCCAATAGTAAGTCTATCAGCCTGTATCCCACTCTGTTTACAGGCTCAATAGTAAGCCTATCAGTCTGTATCCCACTCTGTGTACAGACTCAATAGTAAGTCTATCAGCCTGTATCCCACTCTGTGTACAGGCTCAATAGTAAGTCTATCAGTCTGTATCCCACTCTGTTTACAGGCTCAATAGTACGTCTATCAGCCTGTATCCCACTCTGTGTACAAGCTCCATAGTAAGTCTATCAGCCTGTATCCCACTCTGTGTACAGACTCAATAGTAAGTCTATCAGCCTGTATCCCACTCTGTGTACAGACTCAATAGTAAGTCTATCAGCCTGTATCCCACTCTGTGTACAGGCTCAACAGTAAGTCTATAGCCTGTATCCCACGATGTGTTCAGGCTCAATAGTAAGTCTATCAGTCTGTATCCCACTCTGTGTACAGACTCAATAGTAAGTCTATCAGTCTGTATCCCACTCTGTGTACAGGCTCAATAGTAAGTCTATCAGCCTGTATCCCACTCTGTGTACAGGCTCAATAGTAAGTCTATCAGCCTGTATCCCACTCTGTGTACAGGCTCAATAGTAAGTCTATCAGCCTGTATCCCACTCTGTGTACAGGCTCAATAGTAAGTCTATCAGCTTGTATCCCACTCTGTGTACAGGCTCAATAGTACGTCTAAAGCCTGTATCCCACGCTGTGTTCAGGCTCAATAGAAATTCTATCAGCCTGTATCCCACTCTGTGTACAGGCACAATAGTACGTCTATCAGTCTGTATCCCACTCTGTGTACAGGCTCAATAGTAAGTCAATCAGCCTGTATCCCACTCTGTGTACAGGCTCAATAGTACGTCTATCAGTCTGTATCCCACTCTGTTTACAGGCTCAATAGTACGTCTACCAGACTGTATCCCACTCTGTGTACAGACTCAATAGTAAGTCTATCAGTCTGTATCCCACTCTGTTTACATGCTCAATAGTAAGTCTATCAGCCTGTATCCCACTCTGTGTACAGTCTCAATAGTACGTCTATCAGCCTTTATCCCACTCTGTGTACAGGCTCAAGAGTAAGTCTATCAGCCTGTATCCCACTCTGTGTACAGGCTCAATAGTAAGTCTATCAGCCTGTATCCCACTCTGTGTACAGTCTCAATAGTACGTTTATCAGCCTTTATCCCACTCTGTGTACAGGCTCAAGAGTAAGTCTATCAGCCTGTATCCCACTCTGTGTACAGGCTCAATAGTAAGTCTATCAACCTGTATCCCACTCTGTGTACAGGCTCAATAGTAAGTCTATCAGCCTGTATCCCACTCTGTGTACAGGCTCAATAGAAAGTCTATCAGTCTGTATCCCACTCTGTGTACAGGCTCAATAATAAGTCTATCAGCCTGTATCCAACTCTGTGTACAAGCTCAATAGTAAGTCTATCAGCCTGTATCCCACACTGTGTACAGGCTCAATAGTACGTCTATCAGCCTTTATCCCACTCTGTGTACGGGCTGAATAGTAAGTCTATCAGCCTGTATCCCACTCTGTGTACAGGCTCAATAGTAAGTCTATCAGCCTGTATCCCACTCTGTGTACAGGCTCAATAGTACGTCTATCAGCCTGTATCCCACTCTGTGTACAGGCTCAATAGTACATCTATCAGCCTATATCCCACGCTGCGTACAGGCTGAATAGTAAGTCTATCAGCCTGTATCTCACTCTGTGTACAGGCTCAATAGTACATCTATCAGCCTGTATCCCACTCTGTGTACAGGCTCAATAGTACATCTATCAGCCTGTATCCCACTCTGTGTACAGGCTCAATAGTACGTCTATCAGCCTGTATCCCACTCTGTGTACAGGCTCAATAGTACGTCTATCAGCCTGTATCCCACTCTGTGTACAGGATGAATAGTAAGTCTATCAGCCTGTATCCCACTCTGTGTACAGGCTCAATAGTACGTCTATCAGTCTGTATGCCACTCTGTGTACAGGCGCAATAGTAAGTCTATCAGCCTGTATCCCACTCTGTGTACAGGCTCAATAGAAAGTCTATCAGCCTGTATCCCACTCTGCGTACAGGCTCAATGGTAAGTCTATCAGCCTGTATCCCACTCTGTGTACAGGCTCAATAGTACGTCTATCAGCCTGTATCCCACTCTGTGTACAGTCTCAATAGTAAGTCTATCAGCCTGTATCCCACTCTGTGTACAGGCTCAATAGTACGTCTCTCAGCCTTTATCCCACTCTGTGTACAGGCTGAATAGTTAGTCTATCAGCCGGTATCCCACTCTGTGTACAGGTTCAATAGTACGTCTATCAGCCTGTATCCCACTCTGTGTACAGGCTCAATAGTACGTCTATCAGCCTGTATCCCACTCTGTGTACAGGCTCAATAGTAAGTCTATCAGCCTGTATCCCACTCTGTGTACAGGCTCAATAGTACGTCTATCAGCCTGTATCCCACTCTGTGTACAAGCTCAATAATAAGTCTTTCAGCCTGTATCCCACTCTGTGTACAGGCTCAATAGTAAGTCTATCAGCCTGTATCCCACTCTGTGTACAGGCTCAATAGTAAGTCTATCAGCCTGTATCCCACTCTGTGTAGAGGCTCAATAGTAAGTCTATCAGCTTGTATCCCACTCTGTGTACAGGCTCAATAGTACGTCTATAGCCTGTATCCCACTCTGTGTACAGGATCAATAGTAAGTCAATCAGCCTGTATCCCACTCTGTGTACAGGCTCAATAGTACGTCTATCAGTCTGTATCCCACTCTGTTTACAGGCTCAATAGTACGTCTATCAGCCTGTATCCCACTCTGTGTACAGACTCAATAGTAAGTCAATCAGTCTGTATCCCACTCTGTTTACATGCTCAATAGTTCGTCTATCAGCCTGTATCCCACTCTGTGTACAAGCTCAATAGTAAGTCTATCAGCCTGTATCCCACTCTGTGTACAGGCTCAATAGTAAGTCTATCAGCCTGTATCCCACTCTGTGTACAGGCTCAATAGTAAGTCTATCAGCCTGTATCCCACTCTGTGTACAGGCTCAATAATACGTCTATCAGCCTGTATCCCACTCTGTGTACAGGCTCAATAGTAAGTCTATCAGCCTGTATCCCACTCTGTGTACAGGCTTAATAGTACGTCTATCAGCCTGTATCCCACTCTGTGTACAGGCTCAATAGTAAGTCTATCAGCCTGTATCCCACTCTGTGTACAGGCTCAATAGTAAGTCTATCAGCTTGTATCCCACTCTGTGTACAGGCTCAATAGTAAGTCTATCAGCCTGTATCCCACTCTGTGTACAGGCTCAATAGTAAGTCTATCAGCCTGTATCCCACTCTGTGTACAGGCTCAAAAGTAAGTCTATCAGCCTGTATCCCACTCTGTGTACAGGCTCAATAGTAAGTCTATCAGCCTGTATCCCACTCTGTGTACAGGCTCAATAGTAAGTCTATCAGCCTGTATCCCACTCTGTGTACAAGCTCAATAGTAAGTCTATCAGCCTGTATCCCACTCTGTGTACAAGCTCAATAGTAAGTCTATCAGCCTGTATCCCACTCTGTGTACAGGCTCAATAGTAAGTCTATCAGCCAGTATCCCACTCTGTGTACAGACTCCGTAGTACGTCTATCACCCTGCATCCCACTCTGTGTACAGACTCAATAGTAAGTCTATCAGCCTGTATCCCACTCTGTGTACAGGCTCAATAGTAAGTCTATCAGCCTGTATCCCACTCTGTGTACAGGCTCAATAGTAAGTCTATCAGCCTGTATCCCACTCTGTGTACAGGCTCAACAGTAAGTCTATAGCCGTTATCCCACGCTGTGTTCAGGCTCAATAGAAATTCTATCAGCCTGTATCCCACTCTGTGTACAGGCTCAATAGTAAGTCTATCAGTCTGTATCCCACTCTGTGTACAGGCTCAATAGTAAGTCTATCAGCCTGTATCCCACTCTGTGTACAGGCTCAATAGTACGTCTATCAGCCTGTATCCCACTCTGTGTACAGGCTCAATAGTAAGTCTATCAGCCTGTATCCCACTCTGTGTACAGGCTTAATAGTACGTCTATCAGCCTGTATCCCACTCTGTGTACAGGCTCAATAGTAAGTCTATCAGCCTGTATCCCACTCTGTGTACAGGCTCAATAGTACGTCTATCAGCCTGTATCCCACTCTGTGTACAGGCTCAATAGTAAGTCTATCAGCCTGTATCCCACTCTGTGTACAGGCTCAATAGTACGTCTATCAGCCTGTATCCCACTCTGTGTACAGGCTCAATAGTAAGTCTATCAGCCTGTATCCCACTCTGTGTACAGGCTCAATAGTAAGTCTATCAGCCTGTATCCCACTCTGTGTACAGTCTCAATAGTACGTCTATCAGCCTTTATCCCACTCTGTGTACAGGCTCAATAGTAAGTCTATCAGCCTGTATCCCACTCTGTGTAGAGGCTCAATAGTAAGTCTATCAGCCTGTATCCCACTCTGTCTACAGGCTCAATAGTACATCTATCAGCCTGTATACCACTCTGTGTACAGGCTCAATAGTAAGTCTATCAGCCTGTACCCCACTCTGTGTACAGGCTCAATAGTACGTCTATCAATCTGTTTCCCACTCTGTGTACAGGCTCAATAGTAAGTCTATCAGCCTGTATCCCACTCTGTATACAGGCTCAATAGTAAGTCTATCAGCCTGTATCCCACTCTGTGTACAGGCTCAATAGAAAGTCTATCAGCCTGTATCCCACTCTGTGTACAGGCTCAATAGTAAGTCTATCAGCCTGTATCCCACTCTGTGTACAGGCTCAATAGTACGTCTATCAGCCTGTATCCCACTCTGTGTACAGGCTCAATAATAAGTCTATCAGCCTGTATACCACTCTGTGTACAGGCTCAATAGTAAGTCTATCAGCCTGTATCCCACTCTGTGAACAGGCTCAATATTAAGCCTATCAGCCTGTATCCGACTCTGTGTACAAGCTTAATAGTAAGTCTATCAGCCTGTATCCCACTCTGTGTACAGGCTCAATAGTACGTCTATCAGCCTGTATCCCACTCTGTGTACAAGCTCAATAGTAAGTCTATCAGCCTGTATCCCACTCTGTGTACAGGCTCAATAGTAAGTCTATCAGCCTGCTTCCCACTCTTTGTACAGACTCAATAGTAAGTCTATCAGACTTTATCCCACTCTGTGTACAGGCTCAATAGTAAGTCTATCAATCTGTTTCCCACTCTGTGTACAGGCTCAATAGTAAATCTATCAATCTGTTTCCCACTCTGTGTACAGACTCAATAGTAAGTCTATCAGCCTATATCCCTCTATGTGTACAAGCTCAATAGTAAGTCTATCAGCCTGTATCCCACTCTGTGTACAGGCTCAATAGTAAGTCTATCAGCCTGTATTCCTCTCTGTGTACAGGCTCAATAGAAAGTCTATCAGTCTGTGTCCCACTCTGTGTACAGGCTCAATATTACGTCTATCAGCCTGTATCACACTCTGTGTACAGGCTCAATAGTACGTCTATCAGTCTGTATCCCACTCTGTGTACAGGCTCAATAGTAAGTCTATCAGCCTGTATCCCACTCTGTGTACAGGCTCAATAGTACGTCTATCAGCCTTTATCCCACTCTGTGTACAGGTTGAATAGTAAGCTATCAGCCTGTATCCCACTCTGTGTACAGGCTCGGTAGTACGTCTATCAGCCTGTATCCCACTCTGTGTACAGGCTCAATAGTACGTTTATCAGCCTGTATCCCTCTCTGTGTACAGGCTCAATAGTAAGTCTATCAGCCTGTATCCCACTCTGTGTACAGGTTCAATAGAAAGTCTATCACCCTGTATCCCACTCTGTGTACAGGCTCAATAGAAAGTCTATCAGCCTGTATCCCAATCTGTGTACAGGCTCAATAGTAAGTCTGTCAGTCTGTATTCCACTCTGTGTACATTCTCAATAGAAAGTCTATCAGCCTGTATCCCACTCTGTGTACAGGCTCAATAGTACGTCTATCAGCCTGTATCCCACTCTGTGTACAGGCTGAATAGTAAGTCTATCAGCCTGTATCCCACTCTGTGTACAGGCTGAATAGTAAGTCTATCAGTCTGTATCCCACTCTGTGTACAGGCTGAATAGTAAATCTATCAGTCTGTATCCCACTCTGTGTACAGGCTCAATAGAAAGTCTATCAGCCTGTATCCCACTCTGTGTACAGGCTCAATAGTACGTCTATCAGCCTGTATCCCACTCTGTGTACAGACTCAATAGTAAGTCTATCAGTCTGTATCCCACTCTGTGTACAGGCTCAATAGTACGTCTATCAGCCTGTATCCCACTCTGTGTACAGGCTGAATAGTAAGTCTATCAGCCTGTATCCCATTCTGTGTACAGGCTGAATAGTAAGTCTATCAGCCTGTATGCCACTCTGTGTACAGGCTCAATAGTACGTCTATCAGCCTGTATCCCACTCTGTGTACAGACTCAATAATACGTCTATCAGCCTGTATCCCACTCTGTGTACAGGCTCAATAGTACATCGATCAGCCTGTATGCCACTCTGCGTACAGGCTCAATAGTACATCTATCAGTCTGTATCCCACTCTGTGTACAGGCTCAATAGTAAGTCTATCAGCCTTTATCCCAATCTGTGTACAGGCTGAATAGTTAGTCTATCAGCCGGTATCCCACTCTGTGTACAGGCTCAATAGTAAGTCTATCAGCCTGTATCCCACTCTGTATACAGGCTCAATAGTACGTCTATCAGACTGTATCCCACTCTGTGTACAGGCTCAATAGAAAGTCTATCAGCCTGTATCCCACTCTGTGTACAGGTTCAATAGAAAGTCTATCAGCCTGTATCCCACTCTGTGTACAGGCTCAATAGTACGTCTATCAGTCTGTATCCCACTCTGTGTACAGGCTCAATAGTACGTCTATCAGCCTGTATCACACTCTGTGTACAGGCTCAATAGTACATCTATCAGTCTGTATCCCACTCTGTGTACAGGCTCAATAGTAAGTCTATCAGTCTGTATCCCACTCTGTGTACAGGCTGAATAGTAAGTCTATCAGCCTGTATCCCACTCTGTGTACAGGCTGAATAGTAAGTCTATCAGCCTGTATCCCACTCTGTGTACAAGCTCAATAGTACATCTATCAGTCTGTATCCCACTCTGTGTACAGGCTCAATAGTACGTCTATCAGTCTGTATCCCACTCTGTGTACAGGCTCAATAGTAAGTCTATCAGCCTGTATCCCACTCTGTGTACAGGCTCAATAGTACGTATATCAGCCTGTATCCCACTCTGTGTACAGGCTCAATAGTATGTCTATCAGCCTGTATCCCACTCTGTGTACAGGCTCAATAGTAAGTCTATCAGCCTGTACCCCACTCTGTGTACAGGCTCAATAGTATGTCTATCAGCCTGTATCCCACTCTGTCTACAGGCTCAATAGTACGTCTATCAGTCTGTATCCCACTCTGTGTACAGGCTCAATAGAAAGTCTATCAGCCTGTATCCCACTCTGTGTACAGGCTCAATAGTACGTCTATCAGCCTGTATCCCACTCTGTGTCAGGCTCAATAGTACGTCTATCAGCCTGTATCCCACTCTGTGTACAGGCTCAATAGTAAGTCTATCAGCCTGTACCCCACTCTGTGTACAGGCTCAATAGTACGTCTATCAGCCTGTATCCCACTCTGTGAACAGGCTCAATAGTACGTCTATCAGCCTTTATCCCACTCTGTGTACAGGCTCAATAGTAAGTCTATCAGCCTGTACCCCACTCTGTGTACAGGCTCAATAGTACGTCTATCAGCCTGTATCCCACTCTGAGTACAGGCCCAATGGTACGTCTATCAGCCGGTATCCCACTCTGTGTACAGGCTCAATAGTACGTCTATCAGCCTGCATCCCACTCTGTGTACAGGCTCAATAGTAAGTCTATCAGCCTGTACCCCACTCTGTGTACAGGCTCAATAGTACGTCTATCAGCCTGTATCCCACTCTGTGTACAGGCTCAATAATAAGTCTATCATCCTGTATACCACTCTGTGTACAGGCTCAATAGTAAGTCTATCAGCCTGTATCCCACTCTGTGTACAGGCTCAATAGTAAGCCTATCAGCCTGTATCCCACTCTGTGTACAGGCTCAATAGTACTTCTATAAGCCTGTATCCCACTCAGTGTACAGGCTCAATAGTAAGTCTATCAGCCTGTATCCCACTCTGTGTACAGGCTCAATAGTACATCTATCAGCCTGTATCCCACTCTGTACAGGCTCAATAGTATATCTATCAGCCTGTATCCCACTCTGTGTACAGGCTCAATAGTACGTCTATAAGCCTGTATCCCACTCAGTGTACAGGCTCAATAGTAAGTCTATCAGCCTGTATCCCACTCTGTGTACAGGCTCAATAGTACATCTATCAGCCTGTATCCCACTCTGTACAGGCTCAATAGTATATCTATCATCCTGTATCCCACTCTGTGTACAGGCTCAATAGTAAGTCTATCAGCCTGTATTCCTTTCTGTGTACAGGCTCAATAGAAAGTCTATCAGTCTGTATCCCACTCTGTGTACAGGCTCAATATTACGTCTATCAACCTGTATGACACTCTGTGTACAGGCTCAATAGTACGTCTATCAGTCTGTATCCCACTCTGTGTAAAGTCTCAATAGTACGTCTATCAGCCTGTATCCCACTCTGTGTACAGTCTCAATAGTAGGTCTATCAGCCTGTATCCCACTCTGTGTACAGGCTCAATAGTAAGCCTATCAGCCTGTATCCCACTCTGTGTACAAGCTTAATAGTAAGTCTATCAGCCTGTATCCCACTCTGTGTTCAGGCTCAATAGTAAGTCTATCAGCCTGTATCCCACTCTGTGTACAGGCTCAATAGAAATTCTATCAGCCTGTATCCCACTCTGTGTACAGGCGCAATAGTACGTCTATCAGTCTGTATCCCACTCTGTGTACAGGCTCAATAGTAAGTCTATCAATCTGTTTCCCACTCTGTGTACAGGCTCAATAGTAAGTCTATCAATCTGTTTCCCACTCTGTGTACAGGCTCAATAGTAAGTCTATCAGCCTATATCCCTCTATGTGTACAAGCTCAATAGTAAGTCTATCAGCCTGTATCCCACTCTGTGTACAGGCTCAATAGTAAGTCTATCAGCCTGTATTCCTCTCTGTGTACAGGCTCAATAGAAAGTCTATCAGTCTGTGTCCCACTCTGTGTACAGGCTCAATATTACGTCTATCAGCCTGTATCACACTCTGTGTACAGGCTCAATAGTACGTCTATCAGTCTGTATCCCACTCTGTGTACAGGCTCAATAGTAAGTCTATCAGCCTGTATCCCACTCTGTGAACAGGCTCAATAGTACGTCTATCAGCCTTTATCCCACTCTGTGTACAGGTTGAATAGTAAGCTATCAGCCTGTATCCCACTCTGTGTACAGGCTCGGTAGTACGTCTATCAGCCTGTATCCCACTCTGTGTACAGGCTCAATAGTACGTCTATCAGCCTGTATCCCACTCTGTGTACAGGCTGAATAGTAAGTCTATCAGCCTGTATCCCACTCTGTGTACAGGCTGAATAGTAAATCTATCAGTCTGTATCCCACTCTGTGTACAGGCTCAATAGAAAGTCTATCAGCCTGTATCCCACTCTGTGTACAGGCTCAATAGTACGTCTATCAGCCTGTATCCCACTCTGTGTACAGACTCAATAGTAAGTCTATCAGTCTGTATCCCACTCTGTGTACAGGCTCAATAGTACGTCTATCAGCCTGTATCCCACTCTGTGTACAGGCTGAATAGTAAGTCTATCAGCCTGTATCCCATTCTGTGTACAGGCTGAATAGTAAGTCTATCAGCCTGTATGCCACTCTGTGTACAGGCTCAATAGTACGTCTATCAGCCTGTATCCCACTCTGTGTACAGACTCAATAATACGTCTATCAGCCTGTATCCCACTCTGTGTACAGGCTCAATAGTACATCGATCAGCCTGTATGCCACTCTGCGTACAGGCTCAATAATACATCTATCAGTCTGTATCCCACTCTGTGTACAGGCTCAATAGTAAGTCTATCAGCCTTTATCCCAATCTGTGTACAGGCTGAATAGTTAGTCTATCAGCCGGTATCCCACTCTGTGTACAGGCTCAATAGTAAGTCTATCAGCCTGTATCCCACTCTGTATACAGGCTCAATAGTACGTCTATCAGACTGTATCCCACTCTGTGTACAGGCTCAATAGAAAGTCTATCAGCCTGTATCCCACTCTGTGTACAGGTTCAATAGAAAGTCTATCAGCCTGTATCCCACTCTGTGTACAGGCTCAATAGTACGTCTATCAGTCTGTATCCCACTCTGTGTACAGGCTCAATAGTACGTCTATCAGCCTGTATCACACTCTGTGTACAGGCTCAATAGTACATCTATCAGTCTGTATCCCACTCTGTGTACAGGCTCAATAGTAAGTCTATCAGTCTGTATCCCACTCTGTGTACAGGCTGAATAGTAAGTCTATCAGCCTGTATCCCACTCTGTGTACAGGCTGAATAGTAAGTCTATCAGCCTGTATCCCACTCTGTGTACAAGCTCAATAGTACATCTATCAGTCTGTATCCCACTCTGTGTACAGGCTCAATAGTACGTCTATCAGTCTGTATCCCACTCTGTGTACAGGCTCAATAGTAAGTCTATCAGCCT
Source organism: Phyllobates terribilis (assembly GCF_046119375.1). Taxonomy (NCBI): domain Eukaryota; kingdom Metazoa; phylum Chordata; class Amphibia; order Anura; family Dendrobatidae; genus Phyllobates; species Phyllobates terribilis. Next base: position 51,299,363 of record NW_027362770.1, on the reverse strand, counting down.
GTATCCCACTCTGTGTACAGGCTCAATAGTACGTATATCAGCCTGTATCCCACTCTGTGTACAGGCTCAATAGTATGTCTATCAGCCTGTATCCCACTCTGTGTACAGGCTCAATAGTAAGTCTATCAGCCTGTACCCCACTCTGTGTACAGGCTCAATAGTATGTCTATCAGCCTGTATCCCACTCTGTCTACAGGCTCAATAGTACGTCTATCAGCCTGTATCCCACTCTGTGAACAGGCTCAATAGTACGTCTATCAGCCTGCATCCCACTCTGTGTACAGGCTCAATAGTAAGTCTATCAGCCTGTACCCCACTCTGTGTACAGGCTCAATAGTACGTCTATCAGCCTGTATCCCACTCTGTGTACAGGCTCAATAATAAGTCTATCATCCTGTATACCACTCTGTGTACAGGCTCAATAGTAAGTCTATCAGCCTGTATCCCACTCTGTGTACAGGCTCAATAGTAAGCCTATCAGCCTGTATCCCACTCTGTGTACAGGCTCAATAGTACGTCTATAAGCCTGTATCCCACTCAGTGTACAGGCTCAATAGTAAGTTTATCAGCCTGTATTCCACTCTGTGTACAGGCTCAATAGTACATCTATCAGCCTGTATCCCACTCTGTACAGGCTCAATAGTATATCTATCAGCCTGTATCCCACTCTGTGTACAGGCTCAATAGTACGTCTATAAGCCTGTATCCCACTCAGTGTACAGGCTCAATAGTAAGTCTATCAGCCTGTATCCCACTCTGTGTACAGGCTCAATAGTACATCTATCAGCCTGTATCCCACTCTGTACAGGCTCAATAGTATATCTATCATCCTGTATCCCACTCTGTGTACAGGCTCAATAGTAAGTCTATCAGCCTGTATTCCTTTCTGTGTACAGGCTCAATAGAAAGTCTATCAGTCTGTATCCCACTCTGTGTACAGGCTCAATATTACGTCTATCAACCTGTATGACACTCTGTGTACAGGCTCAATAGTACGTCTATCAGTCTGTATCCCACTCTGTGTAAAGTCTCAATAGTACGTCTATCAGCCTGTATCCCACTCTGTGTACAGTCTCAATAGTAGGTCTATCAGCCTGTATCCCACTCTGTGTACAGGCTCAATAGTAAGCCTATCAGCCTGTATCCCACTCTGTGTACAAGCTTAATAGTAAGTCTATCAGCCTGTATCCCACTCTGTGTTCAGGCTCAATAGTAAGTCTATCAGCCTGTATCCCACTCTGTGTACAGGCTCAATAGAAATTCTATCAGCCTGTATCCCACTCTGTGTACAGGCGCAATAGTACGTCTATCAGTCTGTATCCCACTCTGTGTACAGGCTCAATAGTAAGTCTATCAGTCTGTATCCCACTCTGTATACAGGCTCAATAGTAAGTCTATCAGCCTGTATCCCACTCTGTGTACAGGCTCAATAGTACATCTATCAGCCTGTATCCCACTCTGTGTACAGGCTCAATAGTATATCTATCAGCCTGTGTCCCACTCTGTGTACAGACTCAATAGTACATCTATCAGCCTGTATCCCACTCTGTGTACGGGCTCAATAGTATATCTATCAGCCTGTATCCCACTCTGTGTACAGGCTCAATAGAAAGTCTATCAGCCTGTATCCCACTCTGTGTACAGGCTCAATATTAAGTCTATCAGTCTGTATCCCTCTCTGTGTACAGGCTCAATAGTACGTCTATCAGCCTGTATCCCACTCTGTGTACAGGCTCAATAGTACGTCTATCAGCCTGTATCCCACTCTGTGTACAGGCGCAATAGTAAGTCTATCAGCCTGTATCCCACTCTGTGTACAGGCGCAATAGTAAGTCTATCAGCCTGTATCCCACTCTGTGTACAGGCTCAATAGTAAGTCTATCAGTTTGTATCTCACTCTGTGTACAGGCTCAATAGTAAGTCTATCAGCCTGTATCCCACTCTGCGTACAGGCTTATAGACTTGCACAAATACACACAAACACATATATTCCGTATTTTTTTGATTATAACACACACTTTTTCCTCCAAATTTGAGAGGAAAATGGTGGGTTCTTCTTATAATCTGAAGTAAGGTTACTGGGGGGGGGGGGGGGTCGATGGTGGTGGAGCGGGGTCACAGGATGCACAGTCGGTGCTTCAGGGGGCCGTCGGCAAAAGGAGTGCGTCGATGCTGCAATGTCTGGACGCTCATTAGATGTCGGCGCAGATGAGTGGAGCCCCCTTTCCCATTCCTTTCCCTAAGGTTGGCTTCAGGAAAATGGTCACCAGAGGCGGCATATGCGCAGATTGAGATCTCGGCAGACGAGATCTCATTTCCTGAGAACTCAATCTGCGCTTGCGCCTCCTCCAGTTTCCATTTTCTCGAAGCCCACCTTAGGGAATTGAATGGGAAAGGGGAATCCGCTCACCTGTGCCGACATCTAATGTACATCCAGTCATCGCAGCAGCGCCCCACTTCTGCTGCCGCCGTCAGCCTCCTAAAGCGACGATTATAAGACACACCACCATTTTATTAAGAAAAAAATGTTTTCATATTCTCCACCCCAAAATTTGGTGTGTGTCTTATAGTCCGGTGCGTCTTATAATCCGCAAAATACGGGGTATATGTGTAAATATGTATGAGGTCTGATTCTCACAGACTGACAGAATGGAGAGGGTGTTGAATTTTTTTTTTTTTCCTTCTCCATGTCCGAGAAACACTGATGCCATTCTGGCCAAACTCTTATGAAGGTGTGATCAGAGTCTGCAACTCCATTATATTATATTATATATACGTCTGCAGAAGCAGGGGGCATAGGCTGCTAATATTCTCTGCAGCACATGTCCTATTTACACAGGATAATGTTCCGTTAAGAACGATAATCGTTTTATGCAACACAAAACATAATTTCACCTGAAAAATGAGCGTTTTGCTCATTGATTGGTGGATCGGCAGGCTGTTTGAACACCACAATTATTGTGAGCGAGCGTCCCTAGGAAACTTGTTCGCGATAATTGTGCAGCATAATATCTAAGCTCACAGGGGCAGCCTGTTTATTGTATATTAGATTGTAAGCTCCTTGGAGCAGGGTGTATATTAGGCCGGTTTCACACATCTGTATGTTTCCGGTACCGTAAATATCCGTGTCCTGTGTATTCATTTGTCCGTGTGTGTCACACGTGTGGCAACCCTGTGCCGCCCGTATGCCACATCTAGATCACATGGGAATCAGTGGACAGTTGGCGCTGTTCCCAAGCGCCAGGTGCTGAACACTGCCCTCATCATGGTTCCTGCAGGCGCTGAGATCAGCACCAGCAGGGACAATGATGAGGATAGTAGTAATCTTCTCCCGCAGTGTCCTTGTGTAAAAATAAGAATAAAAAAATAAAACTAACACTCACCTGTCTGAAGTGTCCCTCGCTGTAATCATCTGATCATCAACACCGAGGCGTCAGGGAGCGGGCCTCTGAGCTGCGCTCATTGAGTGACAGGACCCTGCTCCTGAGCTCAGCTCCGGCCCTGCTGGAGCGGCTTATTCTCCCCGGCTCCTCGGCGTCAGTGAGACACTTCGGACAAGTGAGTATAAGGATTTTATTTTTTTTATCTTATTTTTACACAGGGACACTGTAGGAAAAGACTACTACTAACCTCATTATTGTCCCTGCTGGTGCTGATCACAGTGCCAGCAGGAACCATGATGAGGGCAGCATTCAGCACTCGGTGCTTGGGAACAGCGCTAACTGTACACTGATTCCCAGGCGCCGGTACATGTCACACTGATGACACACAGATGTTATCCGTATGTGTTCAACAGAGACACTTTTTCGAACCGTGAAACACAAAAAAAACGGACTTGTCTCCGTTTGGAGCACAAGGACACACGGTCCATGGAAACACACTGACATGTGTGCAGACCGATAGATTTGAATGGGTCTGTGTGTGTCAGTGTCTCCAGTACTTGTGGAAAATGTCACCACAAGGACTGGAAACACGGATGTGTGAAAGAGGCCTTAGTCTATAAGCTCTCAGGGGCAGCATGTATAGTGTATATTAGATTGTAAGCTCCTAGGAGCAGGAGGTAGATTATTCTGTAAGCTCTCAGCAGCATGTATATTGTATATTAGATTGTAAGCTCCTCTTGAGCAGGGTGTATTTATCTTTTCATTTCCAAGTCGACTCTCCTGAGCTTATAATACATGCAGAAATACAGCAATATGCAGCAGGACAGACGTGATCCAGGGAAATATCCGATCGCCACAACTGGGGTCAGGAAGGAATTATTTCCCCCCCCTGAGGCAGAACTCTCCGGGGGGTTTCTTCGCCTTCCTCTGGATCTTTGGGTCCAGTGGCTCTCAGCCGGTCCTCAATGACCACATCTAGTTCTGTGGTCTCCATGGGGTCTGACCTGAGAGTCATTGTGATCATGGTTTAATTTCTTAATGGGCTGGTAATAGTTTTATTACAATGTTGCTTATTGCTATTTCAATAAAAAAAAAAAAGAGAATGAAAGTGTCATGTGAGTTTTTTTGTCTTGACTTTTTTGTTAACACTGTTACAATGATGGGAGTGATCATTTCTACCCTCACTATTCCACAAGTACAATCAGGAATTATGGGGGATGTCATTTACAGATGGCAGACCACATGCAGTGGGGAAAATAAGCATTTGATACACTGCTGATTTTGCAAATTTTCCCACCTACAAAGAATGGATAGGTCTGTAATTTTTATCGTAGGTACAACTGTGAGAGACAGAATCTAAAAATCAAAAACAGAAAATCCCATTGTATGATTTTTACATAATTAAATTGCATTTTATTGCATGAAATATGTATTTGATCACCTACCAACCAGCAAGACTACTGGCTCTCACAGACCTGTTAGTTTTTCTTTAAGAATCCCTCCTACCCTGCACTCATTACTTGTATTAATTGCACCTGTTTGTGTAGCGCCCCGAGGGTTCGGTTGCTACAGGGGTATTGCACCTCAACCAGAGGTGTGATATTCCACTCCCAGGTAAGGATGGAGTATGGACCAGGGCTCAGTTAGCTGCATACACACACTCACCCCATTTCCGGGGGACAGCTCGACGGTGCTCCCATTTATATATATGCAGGCACAACTGACCATGTCCCTGGCTGGAGTGGGAAGGGAGGAGAGAACCCTGTGATGTAGGAGCAGAAGGGGACGGTTTCTGGAGCGTAGGAAGGAGCTCATTGGTTGCAGGTCACCTGAGCTCAGACACAGTGAAGCAGATAAAAGGTGGGGGCCATGTTAGGAGGGAGTTCGTTCAGTGAGTTGAGAGAGAGAAGGAGTTCAGCCAGAGAGGGCTGACAGGAAGCTGTGGCTCAGCCTGAGCTCAGCTCCACAAGGCAGGCCTAGGGTGAAGGCCGGAGCCAGAAGGGAGAAGAGGAGAAGGAGAAGGAAGAAAGGTGGAGAGAAAGAGGAGTAGAAAGGCTCCAGAAACAAGAAGGCAGAAGGGACCCTAAGAACCCACGAGATAATGGGTGAAGGGTCGGGCAGAATAAGGGTACCGGATTCCCAAGTTGGCGGAGGTAAATTATCCCTCAGCCAAAGACCGGAGGTCGTGATCATCTATGGGTGCGACCCTCTGCTACACCCACTAGGAAGGCACCACATAGGGTCAGTGAAACCGGCGATAGGTTTCACCAAGAGAAGGCCCGAGGCAGCTGGACAGAAGTGTGGTCACTGGTGGGGCATGAGAGGCCAGAGAAAGGACAGAAGGGGGTCCTGTGCCATGCTCTTGAATTGCCTGGGGGTTGACCGAGCTCCTCACCTGGTGGACGCAGCACGGCTTGGGCAGTCATTCCCTGCAGAAGTGACTCGGATAACAACTGTGAGTAAAAGACCCTGGACTGCATCACTGACTCTGTGTGATTTATGCTGCGCCTGCACCAACACCCCCAGCATGCTATCACGCTGCCCTGAGGCTACACTCTTCCCGTGGGGAGTTATCCTATCCCTGTGCTGCATACCAACATCAGCCTCAGCGGTCTGCCTTGCAGCGGCGGTCATCCCTGACCGCAATCCACGGGTGGCGTAGTTGGACATTCAAAACCATACAAATACACTGCTACAGCACTTGGTCTGACCACCCTGAGCCACGGGATCGGGTTGCCACTACTACCCCCAACATTGCATTGAAGCCCGGTTCCGGGTGCCCCACGGCCCAGGGGGCGAGTCATTTGAACTCATTACCTGTATAAAAGACACCTGTTCACACACTCAATCAATCGCACTCCAACCTCTCCCCCATGGCCAAGACCAAAGAGCTGTCTAAGGACACCTCTGACAAAATTGTACACTGGCATAATGCTGGGATGGGCTACAGGACACAGTAAAACAGTAAAACACTACGCCGTCATGGATTAAAATCCTGCAGGACATGCAAGGTCCCCCTGCTCACACCACCACATGTCCTGGATTGTTTGACGTTCGCCAATGACCATCTGGATGATCCAGCGGAGAAGGTCATGTGGTCAGATGAGACCAAAATAGAACTTGTTGGTATCAACTCCACTCGCCGTGTTTGGAGGAAGAAGAAGGATAAGTACAACCTCAACCACACCGTCCCAACTGTGAAGCATGGTGGAGGAAACATCAAACTTTTGGGGAGCTTTTCTGCAAAGGGGACAGGACGACTGCACTGTATTCAAGGGAGGATGGATGTGGTCATGTATCGTGGGATTTTGGCCAACAACTTCTTCCCTCAGTAGTAGCATTGAAGATGGGTCATGGCTGGGTCTTCCGGCATGACAATGACCCGAAACAGACAGCTAGGGCTACTAAGGAGTGGCTCTGTAAGAAGCATTTCAAGGTCCTGGAGTGGCCTAGCCAGTCTCCAGACCTGAACCCGATAGAAAATCTTTGTAGGGAGCTGAAACTCAATGTTGCCCAGCGACAGCCCCGAAACCTGAAAGATCTGGAGGAGGGGCCAAAATCCCTGCTGCAGTGTGTGCAAACTTGGTCAAGGACTACAGGAAACGTCCAACCTCTGTAATTGCAAACAAAGGTTTCTGTACCAAATATCAAGTTCTGTTTTTCTATTGTATCAAATACTTATTTCATGCAATTAAATGCAAATTAGTTATGTAAAAATCATAAAATGTGATTTTCAGGATTGTTTTTACGATTCTGTCTCTCACAGTTGAAGAGTACCTACGATAAAAATAACAGACCTCTCCGTTCTTTGTAGGTGGGAAAGCTAGAAAATCGGTAGTGTATCAAATACTTATTTTCCCCACTGTATTTCTCCACCCATAGTGGTATCATGATCTCAACTACTGTCCCAAGTAACATTTTAAGTGTTATGGAGGCCAATCTCTGTTATGGGGCAGGGCTCTAAAATAGTATACCATATTTTGCTGATTATAAGACGCACCTTTTTCCCAAAAAATTTCGGAGGAAAATGGGGGTGCATCTCATCTTCCGAATATAGCTTACCGAGGGTGGCGGCGGTGGAGCAGGGTTACAGCAGGCAGGAAGCCGGCAGCAGCAGGAGTGAGGCGGTGCTGCGGCAGGAGTGGGGCAGTGCCCCCTCTCCCCTGTAAGCTATATTCAGACTATAAGACGGACCCCCATTTGACACATTAAAAATATTTTTTTCTTGTTTTCCCTCCTCAAAATTGGGTGCATCTTATGGTTCGGTGCGTCTTATAGTCAGCAAAATACGGTATGTCCTACACAAAAAAATACCTGATAGAAGACTGAAGACCGGGACACAGAGCCAACAATAAAAAGAGACACAAGGTTCTTGTATAAAAGTAGGAAACAGACTAAAGAGGTCTTCAACAAGTGGCCCTGGGCAATACTTAGAGGTAGGTTTTATATCTCATTCAGACATCAATGATTTTTCATGTATGCAAACAATAGTCTGAGTTTGATCAGTAGTTTTTATCAGCATGTCATCAGAGTGTGGTCCGTGTGCCATCATTGTTTGGTCACAGTTTCAACAATTTTTCTCGGATGAAAAAAAAAAAAGAAACAATGAAGGTTTCTCGAGCTTCTCATATCAAACCACAGTGGATCAAGATTGGACATATCTCCGTGATTGTGCAGACCACTCGATCAGCAAAAAACACACAGACATGTGAACAGTTCCATAGACTATAATAGGTATGAGTTCTCTCTGTGAACAACATGGATTGAACTCGTAAGTGAAAAACTGATATCTGAATGAGGCCTAAGGCTTTGCTCAGCAATGGCCACTATTATCAGATCATGGCCAACATTTACTAAAACTAAAATATCTTATTTTATGCATCTTTTGACAAGCTGGAGTGTTTTGTGGCAAATTTATTAAAAGGCGCACCAAACTTCTGCACAACACAACTGATGGTCCCAACCCCATTTATAAGGCAAGAAATCCCACTTATTAAACCTGACAGGCCACACCTGTGAAGTGAAAATCATTTCTGGTGACTACCTCTTGAAGCTCATCAAGAGAATGCCTAGAGTGTGCAAAGCAGTCATCAAAGCAAAAGGTGGCTACTTTGAAGAACCTAGAATATAAGACATATTTTCAGTTGTTTCACACTTTTTTTGTTAAGTATATAATTCCACATGTATTAATTCATAGTTTTGATGCCTTCAGTGTGAATGTACAATTTTCATAGTCATGAAAATACAGAAAAATCTTTAAATGAGAAGATGTGTCCAAACTTTTGGTCTGTACTGTATGTACAAACATGCAGGTCAACAACACCTTATGCAACCGGGAGGAAATTTGAGTCCAAGTTTTTTTGGGGGGCAGAGGAGCTTTTGAACCCCCATCTGATCCCTTAGTAACTGTTTGCGACCGCTTGATGCGTTTTCCACCCTGCATCTTGTCTCCTGGCTGAATTCCACAGCTGAAGACGTCTCTCACAGACACAGACAGGAAGGGAGTGTGGGAGATGTCATAGCTCCCAACTGTCCCGGATTCAGCGGGGCAGTCCCGATTTGAGGGCCCAGTCCCACCACTTCTAATACTCACCTATCTCCAAAGTCATCATCGCTCTGTGGTTCCTCCTCGGGGAGTGGGGCCGCATCTCTATGCTCTCACATAAATTAAATAAACTATTCCCTTCTTTTGTGATCAGGATGTTGGACACTATTACTGGAAGGGGTCCAGAATGGTGAATATTCTTACTGGAAGGGGCTCAGGATGGAAGACATTATACCAGGAAGGAGTCCAGGATGGGTGACATTGCAGAATGGGGGACATTAGTACATTATGGGGGGGGGGGCACGTATGCCTTTATAGGCTTTAGATTGGCACAAGGACTAATACATCTGACCAAAATCTAGGTGGGGGCCCAGGTCCAAATTTTGCACCTGGGCCCATCGGACTGTAGTTACGCCACTGCACATAAATATGGTCAAAACAGTGGCATACTGCCAATTGTGGCAGACCATGCAACCGCTATGGGGCCCGTGATTCAGGGGGGCCCGGCACCAGGCCCCTTCCTGCATCGTACTTTCAATTGTATCGGCATCCTGGTTCTGGATGACGTTACAGTTTAAAACAATGATGGGAGAGGAAGCCGTCAGATGACGCTCCCTCTCCCATAATTCTCACTCTGCGTTTGAGCTCTGTGACTTCTCAGCGCAGAGGGCACGATGATGTCACTACAGAGGGTCAGAAGACGTGCTGCAGAGACCGGAGCAGTGGGGGCCATTATTGTTATGTTCTGCTACCAAAGCTAAGGAAAGAGAGGAGATCTGTCCCTACTATAGGACTCAGCTGAATCCCTACGATGTAACAGGGAACCTGATCCTGCGATCAGACCTGCTAAAGTCCTAATCTAGTCTGTACGAAGACCTATAGATGTGGGGAGGGAATCCCTACAAGTACTAAGGACTGGGAGGAATATGGGACACCTCCTAACAGAAAAAGTAGCAGACAGACGAACAAACAAAATAGATAGAACATAGAGGTCCGTAGACCAAGCAAACTAACAGAGTTAGATACAGAGCACAGGCTAGCTAGAAAGTAGATATACAATGAAGTCCAGCAAAGCCAGAAGGGCGGAGCAGGACTAAATAGGCCAACAAGGTCATGTGACCAGCAAAGGAAAAAAAACCTAACAGCAAGGTTCTAACAGTACCCCCCCCTTCTAAGAGGATCCTCCGGATCCCCTAGGACCAGGCTTATCAGGAAATCTCCTGTGAAACGCTCTGATAAGTCTGGACGCGGAAACATCATCTGACCTCACCCAAGAGTTATCCTCGGGTCCGAAACCTTTCCAGGCCACAAGATACTGCAAACTACCTCTATACCGTCTAGAGTCAAGGATGCGAGAAATTTCATATTCCCCGTCCTCCACCACCGGAGGAACAGAGGCAGAGGCGTCACCATCCGACACAACAGCTTTTTTTAACAGAGAGACATGAAAGACCGGATTAATTCTCCAGGAGGTAGGAACCTCCAACCTAACAGCAGATTGGTTGACAACCTGAAGCACCTTAAAGGGCCCTACAAACTTGGGACCCAATTTCTTAGAAGGAATCCTCAACCGCAGATTCCTAGAGGACAACCAAACCATGTCACCAACAGCGAACAAAACCTCCTGTTTTTTCCTATCAAAGTAGTCTTTAGATTTTCTGTTGGCCTCCTGAAGATTACCACGCACATCCGTCCAAACTCTTTCCAAATCACCGGAAAAATTCTCCTCCTCAGGCACGGCAGATCCCAACTTGGAGAACGACCCAAACGACGGATGTCTCCCAGAACAACAAAAAAAAGGCGAACAACCAGCAGAAGAAGATGTATGATTGTTAAGAGCAAATTCGGCAAGTGGCAGAAACTCAGACCACCCCTCTTGATTGTCTGCCACAAAACAACGCAAGAACTGCTCAACATCCTGGTTTTTCCTTTCTGTCTGGCCATTAGATTCAGGATGATATCCGGACGAAAACGACAAATGAATTCCCAACCTGATCTCAAAAGCAAAGCAGGGCTGGGCTGGACTTACTGTTATGTTCTGCTACCAAAGCTAAGGAAAGAGAGGAGATCTGTCCCTACTATAGGACTCAGCTGAATCCCTACGATGTAACAGGGAACCTGATCCTGCGATCAGACCTGCTAAAGTCCTAATCTAGTCTGTACGAAGACCTATAGATGTGGGGAGGGAATCCCTACAAGTACTAAGGACTGGGAGGAATATGGGACACCTCCTAACAGAAAAAGTAGCAGACAGACGAACAAACAAAATAGATAGAACATAGAGGTCCGTAGACCAAGCAAACTAACAGAGTTAGATACAGAGCACAGGCTAGCTAGAAAGTAGATATACAATGAAGTCCAGCAAAGCCAGAAGGGCGGAGCAGGACTAAATAGGCCAACAAGGTCATGTGACCAGCAAAGGAAAAAAAACCTAACAGCAAGGTTCTAACAATTATACAGTGTGGATGGTTATGTTGGTTCCATCATACTGAGTGGAGGGATGTGGGGTCCATTATACTGTACAGCGGCCCATTATACTGTATAAAGGGCTGTGTGGCGATCACAGTTGGGGCATCATTCTGTGTTGGGGTCACTAGACTTTTCCGGGCGAAGGGTTGAGGGGGAGGTGGGTGTAGAAGGGTCATCATACCATGTGTATGGTTGGTACTGTGGAAGAATTCACTGTGGGGGTATCATACTGTGTTTCGGGGGGACACTATAGTTGGCATCATACTTTATGAGGGCAATGAATGGGCAATCTAGGGGCTTCAATAGGAGGAAAATTACTTTGTAAGGGCTGAAAAGCTGTGAGATATGCTCTTCTGTGACCCTGGCAAATATTAAGGGTTTTTTTGGGGGTGAGCCCAATTACAACTTCTATTATGGGGCCCCAAAATTTCTGTGTAAGCCCCTGGGTCTAAGCAAAGCTATGTAAAATAAATATGAACAAAGCCCCCAGCCCAGAGGAGCTGCATCTAACAGCTCTTAAGAAACTCAGCCCCATTACTACTGTGCCCTTGTACATAATTTATAGAGACTCACTAGTGACTGGTACTGTGCCGAGCAACTGGCACAAAGCTAATATGGTGCTCATTATTAAAAAGGGATTATATATAGGACTATGTGATGGAAAGTAAGTATTATAAGTTATAGCCAGTATGGTTTTATGAAGGACAAAAGTTGTCAAACTAAAATGATTAGTTTTTATGGAGATATGAGTAGAAACCTGGACAGAGGGGTATATGTGAATATAGTGTTTGTAGACTTTGTAAATGCATGTGACACTGTCCCACACAGACGCTTAATCAGTAAATTAAAGTCTATCAGTTTAGAAAATAAGGATTGTAATTGGATCGAAAACTGGCACAAAGACCCAAGCATAGATTTGTGGTGTATGACTCCTATTCTGAATTGTCTCCAGTTATAAATTGTGTACCCAAAGGTTCAATGCTGGATCTGCTATTATTCAACTTATTTATTATTAATCCAAAAGATGGTATAAATAGTGGTATTTCTATTTTTTGCAGATGATCGCAAGCTATGTAGTATACTGCAGTTTACGGAGGATGTTTATAATTCACAAATCGACTTGTAGAAACTCAGTGTTTGAGCATCCAAGTGGATGATGAGGTTAAAAGTGTAGAAATCTAAAGTTATGCACCTGGGCACTAATAAAAGGTGAACATCATACATTCTAGGGATAGTAAAATTAGGAGAGTCACTTGCAGAGGAGGATCTTGGTGTACTTGTAATGACAATGTCCTCCTAGAATAATGGCATTGGGGGTCTGAGAACATTAATCCCAGGACATGAAGACTATGGTTCTAGAACTTTTTTACACAAATTGAACATCTTGACACTTTTCTCAGTCCCAGAACACTGACACAAAATTCTACCAAGATTAGATGCACTCCTTTAAAACTTCCTTACCATTTTGTGTCTGTAGCTCCATTTGAGTGTTGTTTTTTTCTTCTGCATATAGGTAATTTCATCTGAAAGGGAGTAAAGATACCCTGAGTTTGTTTGCTCTCCTTTACCACGAGTAGATAAGTGAGATGAATAAAATAAAACATTCTGCAGGTGGACATACCTTCAAAGCCCCCATAAACCCATCCAAGCCCACAAATCTTGGGGGAACTGGCTAAATATCTGATGTGCATTGTAAGGCGGCGGTGTTCACACCATGCAGTAACTGAGGCAGTGACCCAAGCAAGTCCAACATAAACAGCTTTTATTCAGCAACTCATGGGTAAACAGAAAGTCCTCCGGTTCGCAGCCGGGTTAACATGAGTCCATAATACAATGGTTGCCGGGGACAACGGCCGCGCCGGGCTGCTCAGAGCCTGACTGGTGCAGAGCCTACCTAGGCGTGGGTTCAGCCACCCCCAATCCTGCTGAGCTTTCCTGCTGTGCTCCTAGCAGGTTCCAACATAGAACAACACTAATCCTTAGTGCAGGGGTTTTAAAGGACCTGTGGCAAGAGCCACTGGAAAACCCGGGTTGGAGGGAGGAGGCCGCCGCACTGCCTCCTGTGACCTCCTCCAAGAAATGAAGGCCCTGCCGGGTTTTACTTAATCTGCCTTAGCCAGGTAGTCTGACTCAGTTCATTGCTCACCTTCATTCCTGCATTGCAGCCGCAGGTGAGTTTGTGACTGCAATGCACTCCAATGGATTTAATAGGTCTCTGTACACATTCTGGGGGATATATAACGTCCCTCGTATACGATCCCGGTCACTACCTCACAGCATGTACAGTAAATTTAAAGTTACAACCCTTTTATTCTCCTGGTAGATAAGCCACCACCATAGGCTTACACTCTCTCCCCATTGGATTTAGAGTAGATACAGAGAGTTAGTTGTCGGATAATCAGCCAGCAGCCATCTAAGCTTTAGACTATTGGTGACAGAAGGAATAGCAGAATTTTATTTGCATAGTGATTTTCACTTTCATGTTGAGTAGTGTTACTTTCTTTATCTATCTTCTAACGTTCCTGAATCTTCTATCGTGACCTGATCTCATCTACAAACCTGTCTCTCTATGTTGGATGATTGTGATACAAAGTGCAAAGTAATCTAACAGAATTTTCAAACTTGTCAATTAAGTTCTGACTAAGTTTTTTGTCTTCTGGGGATTAAAAGATATTACCTACTATGGTTGTTGCTTTCATGTTGTCCCTGAAGAATTCTCTATGGCTCATTCAATATAGAAGGTTGAATAAAATGATACCGAAATATCTGCAATCCGAGGTCTTATTCCAGAGGAATCCATTGCCACGTTATTGCCAGGGACAGTGGGCACCCACTCTGTCCCTCGAGCTAGGGGAACCCTAGTCTATCCCTTGTCCCCCGGATTACTCCTGATGGCAGAGACGCCAGGGTCTCGTACCTTGCTGTGCTCCTATATTAACACTAATCTACCCCCCCCATGAGCGGGAGAAGTTAATAGGATAAGACAAACCAGACAGGGGTAAACAGACAGGGATAAAAGAAAACTACAATCATACAAATACGCTCACAAAACTACTGAGTGGGAAAAAGGGAAGGTAAAGCAGGGACAAACCAAATGGGAGAGAATAAGAGGGAAAACATGCAAACCAACTCCATGCATAAATCTCCTGAAAATCACTCCAAAAACTTGCTACTAACACTGAACTTCTCCTTCAATTCCAAACCAGGAAGTGGTAAAACTATCACTGGCAAGGAAGGAAGTCAGGAGGTGGGTTTTAAAACCTGCAGGGAGTCACAAACTCTGAACAGCTAATACAATAAAGACAGAGAGAGTCCAACTAAGCAGTTTAACCCTAGCAGCAACAGAGCAATGAAAGCCAGAACTGCTAATAGATCGGTGATGCCGTTCTAACTACCGCAGGTGTATGCGTCACCGGCCGCTGCGATTGTCCGACCCCACTCTGTCGCGGTATTCCAAGGAATCCACTTTTTGTAATATGCTAATTAGCTAATAAAAATCTATGGGCCGGACATAGATCTCCCTGAGAATCAGTCTCCAGAGTTTATTTTAGATGTAATGGAGCGTCACTAGTGTGAGACATGTAATGACTGACAGTCTGCTTTTGTGATCTCACTGCGGAGCTGTATGTTATTATAACTAACACAGTACAGCAGAGCTGAACTTTGTCTCATTACAAATAAACCCTAGGGGTCTGTACTCCACTTCCCCTAGGTTGAACCAATGCTTCATGGGTATATACAGTATATTTTATTTTTATCATACTGAGCTTTTCTGTATCTGCATTTTCTTTTTTTAGCTGTTCACTTGCTGCCTTGAGACATTTGTGTATGTATCTATTGTATGCCATTTTTTGTAGGACTCTGTTCCACATTAATACAGATAACTTGTGTCAAAAAGCAAAGGTATGTCTTTTTAATATATGTTTTTGCTTATCATATGTGATTTTCTTTCCTGAAGAAGCGGGGTTTCTTTGTTCCACACTCCAAATTGTATTCAGTTTTTAGATAAGTTGCTACTTTACTAGTAAAGATTTTATAAGTCATTATAATGCTCACACCGAGGAGAATGACTCCTGCAGCGAGTGGACCCCGGAGCTGCGCTCAACAAGCGGTGCCCTGTCAATCACTGAGCGCAGCTCCGAGGCCCGCTCGCTGCAGAAGTCATTCTCCTCGGCGTGAGCACTCGCACAGATTACAGCGGGTGACACTTAGGAGAGGTGAGTATAAGGATTTTTTTATTTTATTCCTATTTTTACAGTTGGACACGGCGGGAGTAGACTACTACTCTCATCATTGACCCTGCTGCTGCTGATCGCAGCGCCGGCAGGGATCCATGATGAGGGCAGCGCTCAGCACCCGGCTCTTGGGAACAGCGCTAACTGTACACTGATTCCCAAGCACCGGTACGTGTCACATGGATGACACATATCTCCAGTCCCATAAATATCAGGACATGTGAAAGAGCCCTAATATAAACACACAGATACACATACTCACAGAAATGGGGACACGTACACACGCAGGCAAGCACACACAGAAATGCAAACGCAGTCATGCACAGACACACTCAGACAATCACACACAAAAATGCAGACACGCAGGGAAGCACGCACAAACGCGTGAAGACGCAATACACGTAGACATACAGGCACTCAAATACATACACATGCAGACATATACACCACACACGCAGGCATACACACACACACACACATGCAGGCATATACACACACACATGCAGGCATACACACACACAGGCATATATACACACACACAGGCATATATACACACACACACAGGCATATATACACACACACAGGCATATATATGTGGCACCCCAGGGGTCTGGTTTCCACAGTAATAGCAATATTACGTCTATGAGCAGGTGGGAGGTCTCCTGGGCAGGAATCCTAAGCATGCCACACCTCCTGCCCAGTCCTGGGAGGGGAAGAACTTCCCCTACATAAACTGGGGCTGAGGCAGGGTTAGAGAGAGGAGTTCCAGACAGAGACGGAGTCTGGTCTGGACACGCAGAAAAAGGGACAGATAGACATCAGGAGCTCTGTAGGAGCCAAGGAGAAGCGCCAGGGGCTGGAGCTGTGCAGAGCTCGCCCTGGGAGAAGGTACTAAAACCGGACACAGGAGTCCGAGGCTGTGGGGACTAAGATATACCCAGCAGCAGAATCCATCCGGCAGGGGATTCCAGGTCCTCTGGCCATAAAAGCCCGGAGGCTCAGTCACAACGAAGGGACCAGCACCGCCATCCCGGAGCGGAGGCTAACAGGAGGCCCCAGGTCACCAGCCATACGGGTGAGCACTACACGGTATACCCAGGGACGTGGGCTACTTGTAACCGCCGAAAGCAGGGTAGCCAGGAAGGGTACAGACTAACGGGAAGGCCTACAACTCCACCTGGCCAGGGGAACTCCGGCTTACTCGCAGACTAACCAGGCCCCAACTACTAGCCAGTACTCCCGGGGGAATTTGCCTTGTACCATCAGTAAAGACCCTGAACTGTACCCTCGCGTCTCCGTGCTTCCTTGTCGCACCATTAGTGCTGGGACATCCACACCATCACTCCCAACATCAACCTCATCCTCTGCCCTGAGGCCATACCCCTCCCGTTGGGGGTTATACCATCCACGCTGCACATCCGTACCACCGGCCTCAGCGGACTGCCCTGCAGCGGCGGCTTCATAGCCGCATTCAACGGGTGGCGTAGTCGGACACTAATACCATCATACCAGTAACTGCCACTTAGTTTGACCACCCTGGGCACGGACCGGGTCACCGCCACACGAAGACTACTACCCCCATCGGATCCGGCTCCGGGTATTCCCCGCGCGCACGCGCGCCGCACTACAGCACTGGCCCAGGGGGCGCGTCAACTTTGGCGTAGTCGGCAGGATTACGTGCCCGCAACCACCGGGTACTGCGTGCCTGAAAAAGAGACTTTTATACTTACCTGTGGTGAAGTTTCCCGCCGTCCGGAGTCGTTTCCCGCCATCCGGAGCCGATTCCCGCCATCAGACGCCATCTTGGACCGTTTCCCGCCGTCTTCTGCCTTCTTCCCGCCATCCTCAGTTGCTTCCCGCCTTCGGACGCCATCTTCGGGACGCCGCACGGGAAGAAGAGGGGCGTGGACTCCGAAAGCCCGCGAGAACTGAAGCCCCGCCTCACGTCCGGACGTTGCGTAAGGTCCTGGAAGGAGCCCAGCAGACGCCGACGTCACAGGAGCGCGACGGAAGGTCCTCAACCCTGACGATCCACTGCGGAGCCGCGGCCTACGGAAGAGGATCATCGCAAGGTAGGCCACAATCCACTAGGGGGGAGGAGGATGTCGGATACGGAGGAGAGCTTCACCCCCACAACCGCCGCCAGCGCCACCGCTGCTGCAGTCATGCCTTTCACCATGCCCTATATCCCGGGGGCAGCCTGGCTACCCCAGTACTCAGGGGAGTCACATACCCTAAATGACTTCAGAGAAAGGCTGGATAGCCTCTTCCAGGTGTATCCCCTCACGGAGGCGCAAAAAGTGAGCATCCTGGTGGCCCAATTAATCGGGGCAGCCCAAAGGGAGGTAAAGTCCTGGCCACTTGGGAGGAAGAGGACCGTCAGAGACATATTAGCCCGGCTGAAAGACACATTTGACACCCGCACCTCAGCCGAAATAAAGCTCAGATTTTACGGGTGCAAACAGCGAGCACATGAGAGTATAAGAGACTATGCTTTAAACTTACAAGAGGCCCTGAGAGCCATTAAGCAGGCAGACCCTGACAGCGTGGGAAATGAAGATAAGCTGTTGACTGAACAATTTATTGAGGGTCTACTGTGCAATGCCCACCGAACCCAGTTGCGGGCAATGGCCTTACAGGACCCTGACCTGGACTTTGCACAGTTCAAGGACAGAGCCATCCGGGTGCTCCGAGAACCGGCACCAGGTGGCGCTGTGACCCACAGGCGCCCTGCTATCACTTACCACCAGGAGACGGCGCCCTTGTCTGCAGGGCCTGTGGGAGCTGATGCGCAGGCTTTAAACAGTGACCCGGCTACAGACCTGCACCATCAGGTCCAAGAGCTGACTAAGAGCGTTGCCGCGCTAACCAGAACTGTGCAGTCTTTACAGGTCTCTTCTCCAGGAAAGATCCAGCTGGCATCCGGACCGGAGGACGTCCCGTGGCGCCGACTGAGGAGGACCCCACCGGCCAGAGGAAGACCCAGCGACAGATACAACGAGGACGGACGACCCATCTGCCGCCGCTGCAATCAACCCGGACATGTGGCAAGGTACTGTCATTTAAACAGGCACAACCTGGGGTAGAGGGCCAACCCCCAGGCATAAGACCATCAGGCCCATCAAACTGGCATGATAAATACGTAGGGGGACGTCCAATCTTGCCTGTGGTACTGGATGGCATTCCTATGAGTGCCCTACTAGACACCGGGTCACAGGTCACCACCATCCCGTACGTGCTCTTCAAGCAGTACTGGAATGACTCGGACATAACCCGCTACCCAGATGACGACCTGAGTATCATCGCCAGCAATGGTCAGCCGGTGCCGCAGGTGGGATTCAAAAAGGTGACCATTAAGATCGGTAAAGTCGAACTGGCGGCACAAGGACTGATAATAGTGGACATAGACCGTCATGAGAGTCACCCTAGAATCACCCTGGGAACCAATGTAATTGAAAATTGTCTTGCAGAGGTGATTCTCATTTTACAGCAGGTTGCCAAGAACACCAGTTCCGGCCAGCAGCGTGTGCTCCAAAAAGAGATCCGGGCACTGATGAAGCGGCAACAGGTGGAACTATCTGGTGGTGAGATAGGTAGCGTGAGAATGTGTGACCCGTTCCCTATTGCCATGCCCCCAAAAAGTGAGATGATGATTTGGTGCCGGGCAGCTATTGGTCTAAGAGGTAGAGACTACCAAGCAATGGTAGAACCCGTCTACTCAGACAGTAGGCCCACCATTTTGACAGCACGGGGGGTGGTCGATGTATGCCATGGGAGGGTGCCCGTTCGCATCATAAATATCGGTGAGAGAGAAGTACACCTGCCCCGGTATGCCACGCTAGCTAAATTGTTCACCATAAACCAGAATTCTGTACAGGCCGTGGAACCCTTGCCTCCATCTCAACCAGAGGAAGGTAACGGCTCTAAGAAACCAATGGAGGACTGGTGTCAGCAACTACATCTGGGTACTGACTCCACTCCCTCACACCAGAAACAAGGAGTCTATCGGGTGGTTCAAGAGTACGAGAGAGTGTTTAGTAAACACCCGTTAGACTTCGGGCGAGTAAAGGGGGTAGAACACCACATCCCCACGGGAGACCATCCTCCCATAAAGGAGAGATACCGACCCGTACCCCCTGCACACTACCAACACGCCAAGGGGATGCTTAGAGACATGAAGGAGGCTGGGGTAATCAGGGACAGCTGTAGCCCCTGGGCAGCTCCACTAGTCTTAGTGAAAAAGAAGGACAACACTATGAGAATGTGTGTAGACTACAGGAAGGTCAACCGTATCACACACAAAGATGCGTACCCGTTACCAAGGATAGAAGAGTCCTTAGCTGCATTAAAATCTGCTAACTTCTTCTCTACTTTGGATCTCACTAGCGGGTACTGGCAGGTTCCTGTAGCAGAGGCAGACCGAGAGAAGACCGCATTCACCACCCCGATGGGTCTCAGCGAATTTAACTGTATGCCGTTCGGGCTCTGCAACGCACCAGGAACCTTCCAACGGTTGATGGAATGCTGTCTGGGACACCGGAACTTCGAGACGGTCCTGTTATACCTGGACGATGTCATCGTCTATTCCAAGACCTACGAGGACCACCTGAAACACCTGGCAGAAGTGTTCGAAGCTCTGGCAAACTACGGCCTAAAGGTGAAACCCTCCAAGTGTCACCTCCTGAAACCAAAGGTGCAATACCTGGGACACGTGGTGAGTGCTGACGGAGTGGCTCCTGACCCTGATAAGATCACCGTGATTAAGGACTGGCCAAGACCCTCCAGCATAAAGGAAGTGCGGCAGTTCCTCGGGTTGGTAGGCTACTACCGAAGATTCATTCCCAGTTTCACCAAAATGGCAGCCCCTATGCAGGACTTCCTGATAGGTCAATCTCGAAAAGCCAAAAACCAGAAGCCGCCCTTCAGGTGGGAAAAGCTGGAAGAGGAGTCCTTTTGCCAGCTGAAGATGGCCCTCACGGGGGATGAAATCCTGGCATATCCAGACTACAGCCAGCCCTTTATCCACCACACGGACGCAAGCAACATCGGGCTAGGAGCCGTGCTGTCCCAGATCCAGCAAGGAAAAGAACGGGTAATCGCTTACGCCAGCCGAAAGCTACGACCCACCGAGAGGAACCCTGAGAATTATAGCTCATTCAAGCTGGAGTTCCTGGCAGTAGTGTGGGCAGTGACCGAACGTTTCAAGCATTACCTTGCCTCCTCCAAATTCATCGTGTACACGGATAACAACCCGTTGACACACCTGGACACTGCAAGGCTCGGTGCTCTGGAACAGAGATGGATGGCTCGCCTGTCCAACTTTGAATTCACCATCAAATACCGGGCAGGACGCTCCAATGCCAACGCGGATGCCCTGTCTAGAATGCCGAACTTACCGGACGTAGGGGAAGATCCAGAAGATCTGGAAGAAGTTGAGCTCCCTGCGTTCCACCGTCATGGGATTACCCTGTATTCCCACCGTGTGAAGGACAGGCGCTCCGCGACGTTCAATCCCTTGCCCCACTACAACTGGGCGGAGACGCAAGACAGTGATCCCGCAGTCCGTCTGGTGAAGGAAATGCTGACCCAAGCCGATGCCAGTCTGGACCCAGACGCCCCAGAGGAGACTAAGCAACTGTGGAAGGAGAAAAGTAGGCTGTTCCTCTACAGGGAGAAGTTGTGCCGGAGAATGGTT
Organism: Phyllobates terribilis; assembly: GCF_046119375.1. Taxonomy (NCBI): domain Eukaryota; kingdom Metazoa; phylum Chordata; class Amphibia; order Anura; family Dendrobatidae; genus Phyllobates; species Phyllobates terribilis. The sequence goes on along the minus strand of NW_027362770.1, from coordinate 51,278,036 downwards.
AACTCTCGAACACATGAGTTGACCTGGCAGGTAGTGGTCCCCAGACGAGACGCGGCTATGATTCTGGAGGCGTACCACAACGGAGCAGGACATTTCGGGTGGAAGAAGCTGGAGTTCTTGTTGCGTGAACGGTTCTACTGGGTAGGCATGAGAGGAGCCATCGAGAGGTGGTGCAGAGACTGTGGACCGTGCCACCTAAGAAGGAAGGACCGTGCCAGCCAGAAGACTCCCTTGCAGCCCATCATCACCCGACAGCCACTGGAACTGGTAGCCCTGGACCATGTGAAACTGGCTCCAAGCAGATCTGGGTATGTCTACGCCCTCACAATCGTAGATCATTACTCCCGGTTCCTGGTGGTGGTCCCGGTCAAGGACTTAACGGCTCAAACAGCAGCTAGAGCCTTCCAGCAGCACTTCTGCCGTCCACACGGGTACCCGGACCAAGTGCTGACAGACCAAGGGCCAGCCTTCGAAGCGGAAGTCTTCCAGGAGTTCTGCAACCTGTATGGCTGCACGAAGATAAGAACAACGCCCTATCACCCACAAACTAATGGACTCTGCGAGATGATGAACCAGGTGGTGATAGACCTCCTGAAAACATTGCCCCTGGAAGAACGCAGTATGTGGCCTGAGAAGCTGCCTGATCTGGTGGACCTATACAACCACATCCCTGTAGGTTCTACCAACTGTACCCCGGCTTACCTAATGAGAGCGAGACCTGGTAAGCTGCCTATCGACCTGGATATGGGAGTCCTGACGCCCGAGGACACCTCGCCAGAGGCAGACTGGGATACAGAACGGCAGCAGCAGTATCGGAAAGTACAGGAGAGCGTCAAGCGAAGTCTGTCTCAAGCTAGAGAAAGGCAAGAGAGGGCTTATAATCAGTATGCTCCCGCTGTTCCCCTGGTACCTGGAGAGCAGGTCTTGAAGAGGAAAAGACGGCTCCACAAGTTGGACGACCAGTGGGAGAAGGACGCGTACACCGTACTGCCATCAAGCCATGAGAGCCCAAAGATTTGCGTGATCAGTAAGGATGGAGGAGAAACCACAGCCGTTGTCTCCAGAGACCACCTGAAGAAGTGTCCCGAGCAGCTGCAAAGCCCTGAAGAAGAAGATCAAGAAAACCCTCGACCCGCAGAGGAAAGGGAAGAAATGATCAGGACTGTACTCGGAGACTTCCCCCGGTCTTGGACACAAGTAAACGGTGCTGTCGTGGTACCCATCCTCACCTTTCTCCAGCCAGCCCCGCAAGTGCCTACAGAAGAACCAGAAGAGCTGGAAGAGCAGCCGGCCCAAGAGGCAGAAGAGTCCACACCAGCAGTACAGGAGGATCAACCCTCTGCTAGTAGTGAGCCTGCCGTGCCCCTAGTGAGCCAAAGAGTGCGCAGAAAGCTGCCCAGCTTGCCCATAACACCTCCTACACCCTGTAGTGCAGGACCAGTGAGTGAGCTCCGTAGGTCCACTAGGGTTACCAGAGGCCAGATGCCCGTACGTTGGAGAATCTAAGTTGGCTAATTGCTTTAACTATTTTATGTTTACCTGTTTTGTTGTAGCCGTTGCTAATTATGTTTTTCAGTTACAGATTTCTTTATATGGACTGACAGGTTATGGACAGTGAGTAACCGGAACTCTGTTGTAAATATGTTTGGAGCGTAACCCAGGAATGGACTAAAGACTGTTAAAGACTCGGGGCAGGACAGACCCCTACCTGGTTACGGCTCCCTGTTCTTTGGTGAAATGGACACCCTTATTGCTTCCCGGTTACGGACACGACGTGATTATCTCATGTATTTAATTGTTATTGTTTATACCCTGTTATGTTTTCAAAAATATGTTTAGTCCGGGAGTACTAAATTTCACTAGGGGGGAATGTGGCACCCCAGGGGTCTGGTTTCCACAGTAATAGCAATATTACGTCTGTGAGCAGGTGGGAGGTCTCCTGGGCAGGAATCCTAAGCATGCCACACCTCCTGCCCAGTCCTGGGAGGGGAAGAACTTCCCCTACATAAACTGGGGCTGAGGCAGGGTTAGAGAGAGGAGTTCCAGACAGAGACGGAGTCTGGTCTGGACACGCAGAAACAGGGACAGATAGACATCAGGAGCTCTGTAGGAGCCAAGGAGAAGCGCCAGGGGCTGGAGCTGTGCAGAGCTCGCCCTGGGAGAAGGTACTAAAACCGGACACAGGAGTCCGAGGCTGTGGGGACTAAGATATACCCAGCAGCAGAATCCATCCGGCAGGGGATTCCAGGTCCTCTGGCCATAAAAGCCCGGAGGCTCAGTCACAACGAAGGGACCAGCACCGCCATCCCGGAGCGGAGGCTAACAGGAGGCCCCAGGTCACCAGCCATACGGGTGAGCACTACACGGTATACCCAGGGACGTGGGCTACTTGTAACCGCCGAAAGCAGGGTAGCCAGGAAGGGTACAGACTAACGGGAAGGCCTACAACTCCACCTGGCCAGGGGAACTCCGGCTTACTCGCAGACTAACCAGGCCCCAACTACTAGCCAGTACTCCCGGGGGAATTTGCCTTGTACCATCAGTAAAGACCCTGAACTGTACCCTCGCGTCTCCGTGCTTCCTTGTCGCACCATTAGTGCTGGGACATCCACACCATCACTCCCAACATCAACCTCATCCTCTGCCCTGAGGCCATACCCCTCCCGTTGGGGGTTATACCATCCACGCTGCACATCCGTACCACCGGCCTCAGCGGACTGCCCTGCAGCGGCGGCTTCATAGCCGCATTCAACGGGTGGCGTAGTCGGACACTAATACCATCATACCAGTAACTGCCACTTAGTTTGACCACCCTGGGCACAGACCGGGTCACCGCCACACGAAGACTACTACCCCCATCGGATCCGGCTCCGGGTATTCCCCGCGCGCACGCGCGCCGCACTACAGCACTGGCCCAGGGGGCGCGTCATATACACACACAGGCACATACACATACACAGGCACATACACACACAGGCATATACACACACAGGCATATACACACGCACATACACACACACACACATATACACACACGCATGCAGGCATACACACACACGCACATACACACACACACATATACACACACACACGCATGCAGGCATATACACACACACACGCATACAGGCATATACACACACACACGCATGCAGGCATACACACACACACACACGCATGCAGGCATACACACACACATGCATGCAGGCATACACACACACACATGCAGGCATACACACACATGCAGGCATATACACACACACACATACACATGCAGGCATATATACACACACACACATGCAGGCATATACACACACACACACATGCAGGCATATACACACACACATAGGCATATACACACACACACATGCAGGTATATATACACACACACACTGTACACACATGCAGGCATATACACAAACACACACATGCAGGCATATACACACACACATAGGCATATACACACACACACGCTGGTATATATATACACACACACATGCAGGCAGGCATATACTTACACTGTACACACAGGCATATACACACACACAGGCATATACACACACAGGCATATACACACACAGGCATATACACACACAGGCATATATACACACACAGGCATATACACACACACAGGCATATACACATACACACAGGCATATACACACACACACAGGCATATACACATACACAGGCATATACAAACACACACAGGCATATACACATACACAGGCATATACAAACACACACAGGCATATACACATACACACAGGCATATACACACACACAGGCATATACACATACACAGGCATATATACACACAGGCACATACACATACACAGGCACATACACACACAGGCATATATACACACACACAGGCATATACACACACACACACAGGCATATATATACACAAACAGGCATATATACACACACACAGGCATATATATATACACACACACACTGTACACACATGCAGGCATATACACACACAGGCATATATACACACACACAGGCATATACACACACACACAGGCATATATATACACAAACAGGCATATATACACACACACAGGCATATATATATACACACACACACTGTACACACATGCAGGCATATACACAAACACACACATGCAGGCATATACACACACACATAGGCATATACACACACACGCTGGTATATATATACACACACACACACATGCAGGCAGGCATATACTTACACTGTACACACACAGGCATATACACACACAGGCATATACACACAGGCATATACACACACACAGGCATATACACACACACACAGGCATATATACACACAGGCACATACACATACACAGGCACATACACACACACAGGCATATACACACACAGGCATATATACACACACAGGCATATATACACACACACACAGGCATATATATACACAAACAGGCATATATATGTAGCACCCTGAGGATTCGGCTGCTACAGGGGTATTGCACCTCAACCCAGAGGTGTGGTATTCCACTCCCGGGTAAGGATGGAGTGTGGAACTGAGCTCAGTAGGCTGCATGCACTACACACATCCCATTTCCGAGGAACAGACCGATGGTACTCCCACTAGAGAAATGTGCAGGTACGACAGTGTCTGTTCCTGGCTGGAGTGGGAGGGGGGTGGAACATCCCAGTAGTGTAGGGGCAGATAGGGGGAGCAGTCTGGGTAGTGCTAGGAGCTCATTGGGTGCTGGTCACCTGAGCTCACACATAGAGGGAGTATATAAGGTGGGCACCATCTTAGATCAGGGTCAGTCTGTGAGAAGTCAGTCAGTGAGACGTCAGTCTTTTTGCAGAGTCAGAGGAAGAGAGCAGAGGAGAAGAGCAGCTCCAAGGCCAAGAGAGAGAGAGGAGAGAGAAAGACCCAGAGGGGGAGAAAGAAGGAACTCCAAGAGCCCAAATTAGACCAGAGGGTGAAGAGTTGGCAACAGGGTACCGGATCCCAAGCTGGCAGAGGCTACAGCACACCTTAGCCAGGAACCGGAGGTCGTGGGCAGGATCGATCTGCCACGATCACCCACTAAATCCACCCGGAAGGCAGACCAGGAATAGGGTCAGGGAACCCAGAGACAAGGGTTTACCACCAAGAGGCCCGAGGGAGCCGGACATAGGTGGATCCCTGGTGGGGAAGGCCAGAGAAGAGGACAGGACAGAAAGGGAGCTCAGGACCACGCTCCAGAATCACCTGGGGGTTGGCCGAGTCCAGGACCTGGTGGACGCAGCACGGCTCGGGTGGTCACTCAAGGCCGGAGTGACCAGAACAACTGCAGTAAGTAAACAAACCCTGAACTGCACAGCCCGACTCTGAGTCTCATTTCCATCCCCGCTGCACCACCACAACCCCCATCCTCTGCAACTGACCCCCTGAGGCTGTACCCCTCCCGTTGGGGGTTATACTACCTGAGCTGCACATACATCACCAGCCTCAGCGGACCCTGCTGCAGCGGCGGCCGTATTGACCGCAAATCAACGGGTGGCATAGTCGACACAAAAGAACATCTAGTAACATCATAAGGACTGCCACACACTGAGCTTGACACCCTGGGCACGGACCGGGTCACAGCCACTCGGAGACTACAACCCCCATCTGATCCGGCTCCGGGTATCCCCAAACAACACTGGCCCAGGGGGCGCGTCATATACACACACACAGGCATATATATATACACACACACAGGCATATACACACACAGGCATATACACACACAGGCATATACACATACACAGGCATAGATACACACACACAGGCATATATACACACACACACACACACAGGCATATACACACACAGGCATATACACACACAGGCATATACACATACACACAGGCATATACACATACACAGGCACACACACACACACACAGGCATATACACACACAGGCATATACACATACACAGGCACACACACACAGGCATATACACATACACACAGGCACATACACATACACAGGCACATACACACACAGGCATATACACACACAGGCATATATACACACACAGGCATATATACACACACACAGGCATATATATACACAAGCAGGCATATATACACACACACAGGCATATATATACACACACACAGGCATATACACACACAGGCATATACACACAGGCATATACACACACAGGCATATACACATACACAGGCATAGATACACACACACAGGCATATATACACACACACAGGCATATACACACACACAGGCATATACACATACACACAGGCATATACACACACAGGCATATACACACAGGCATATACACACACAGGCATATACACATACACAGGCATAGATACACACACACAGGCATATATACACACACACAGGCATATACACACACACAGGCATATACACACACACACAGGCATATACACATACACACAGGCATATAAACATACACACAGGCATATACACATACACACAGGCATATATACACACACAGGCATAAACACATACACAGGCACATACACATACACACAGGCACACACTCACAGGCAGCATATACATAAAAATTCATACAAACACACAAATATTACACTACCTGTACAGTACAGAAGCGCTCCTAAGGCGGGAGACTGCAGTGCAGGGCGCGCTGTGAAGTCACCTTCAGCAGACGTGCGGCCCTGTCTGCTAAGTGTGACACTGCAGTGCAGCCCCTGCTCTGCTCTTCGGCTCTCCTGCTCCCAGGCCCCTCCCGCTACTGTCCTGGGCATCGCGGCGACGGTGAGAGTGCTTGCGCGCGCCCTTAAAGGGCCCGCGACCACTTTTTTTTCCTTTTTTTTAAATTCTCCTCTGTCTTCTCTGCAGGGGGCCCGGGGCCCACCGGGAGATTTCCCAGCACCCCGCCAGGCCTGTCCGAGCCTGCTTGCACGTCTCGAGATGTAGATAGTCTATTGAGACCATCTCAAACGGATACGTAGTTTGGATGTTGCCCATAGGTGCCCGAGTTGATGTGTTGGGACGTTTATTTTTCAGACGCCCACACTCCCTGGTCATGTACCTCTCAATATCTCTCTGCATGTACGGCCAGAAGAAACGTTCACGGATCAAGTTTATTGTCCTTTCCACTCACAGGTGTCCCATGTTTTCATGGAGTTCTTTGAAGACCAACCTATAGAATACTCTGGATAGTACCAACTGCTGGTTTTATCCTCCTTTACGATACAGGATACCGTCTTCACTTAGGTAGAGCTTCGTCCATTCTTTAACTAAAACAGATACTGCTGGTAACTCATTATCTCTCTCCCGTTTACTTGGAAACCGATTTTGGTCCACATAAAGTAGTACCGTATTTTTCGGACTATAAGACGCACCTAGGTTTTAGAGGAGGAAAATAAAAAAAAAATTTGAGCAAAAAATGTGGTCATGATGCACTTTTAAGGGGGAGGGGGTCTTCTGCTGACACTGGTATTGTTATGATCTGCTACAAGAACTAAGGAAAGATAGGAAAACTGTCCCTACAATAGGACTAAGCTGATTCCCTACGATGCAGCGGGCAACCTGTTCCTTGTGAACAGACCCGCCTTAGTCCTCAGCTAGTCTGAACGCAGACCTATAGATATAAGGGAGGGGTCCCTAAAAGTACTAAGGACTGGGACAAAATTGGACACCTCCTAGCAAAAGTTGTAGCAGAGCAAAAAGACAAACAGACAAAAATACTTAGAGGTCCAAGGACCAAGCAAGCTATAGAGATAGGTACAAAGCACCTGGCTAGATTAAGAGTCAAAGTAACACTGAAGTCCAGCAAAGCCAGAAGGGCGGAGCTGGAATAAATTGGCAGCAGGTCACGTGACCACAAAATAGAAAAAAACTAACAGGAGGGTTCTAACAGTACCCCCTCTTCTATGAGGATCCTCCGGATCCTCCAGGCCCAGGCCTATCAGGAAACCTCCTGTGAAATGCTCTGATAAGTCTAGGAGCAGAGACATCATCTGCCCTTACCCAGGAGTTATCCTCAGGACCGAAACCTTTCCAAGCGACGAGATACTGCAATCTCCCTCTATGCCTTCTGGAATTCAGGATACGAGAAATTTCATATTCACCGTCTTCCACCACCGGAGGAACTGTGACAGTGGCATCCCTATCCGATACATCAGCTTTTTTCAACAAGGAAACATGAAACACTGGATTAATCTTCCAGGAGGAGGGAACCTCCAACCTAACAGCAGACTGGTTAACCACCTGAAGCACCTTAAATGGTCCCACAAACTTCGGACCCAATTTCTTAGAAGGAATCCTCAACCGCAGATTCTTTGAGGACAACCAAACCATGTCACCAACCGTAAACAAAACCTCTTGACGTTTCCTGTTAAAATACTTCTTAGACCTTTTGTTAGCCTCTTGAAGGTTTACAACGTACATCAGTCCAAACTCTCTCCAAATCACCGGAAAAATTCTCCTCCTCCGGCACAGCCGACATCAATTTGGAGATTGAACCAAACGACAGATGTCTCCCAGTTCAACAAAAAAACGGAGAACACCCAGCAGAAGAGGATGTATGGTTGTTAAGAGCAAATTCAGCAAGTGGCAGAAACTCAGACCACCCCTCTTGATTGTCTGCCACAAAACAACGCAAAAACTGCTCAACATCCTGGTTCTTTCTTTCTGTCTGTCCATTAGACTCAGGATGATACCCAGATGAAAATGACAAATGGACTCCCAACCTGTCACAAAAAGCACGCCAAAAACGAGCCACAAACTGAGGTCCCCTATCAGAAACAATGTCGATGGGAATGCCATGGAGTCTGACAATTTCCTTGACAAAAGCCTTAGCGACTGTCTTAGTACAGGGTAGTTTAATGAAAGGAACCAAGTGACACATCTTGCTAAAACGGTCCACGACCACCCAGATGACAGTGAAACCCTTGGACACAGGAAGGTCAGTAATAAAATCCATAGCAAGATGCGTCCAAGGTGCACTAGGAACCTCCAGAGGGCAAAGCAACCCCGCAGCAGGAGCATGTGAAGCCTTTGATCTAGCACACACCGTACATTGACGCATCCATTTAATGATTTCCTTCTGCCACCCAGGCCACCAAAAACTGCGACCTACCAGTCTCTTAGTCTCAGAAATTCCTGGATGACCTGCCAACCGAGACTCATGATACTCCACAAACAACTCTCTCCTAAAGATTCTAGGTACAAACAACCTCCCATGGGGAGTGTTAGATGGAGCATCCTCCTGGGCTTTCAGAATCCCATCTTCCAAAACGGAGTCCAATGCAGCTATCACAACTCCTTCCTGTAAAATGCTCTCATCCTCCTCGGTACCAACCATGGGAGAAAAGCTGCGAGATAAAGCATCGGCTTTAACATTCTTAGTGCCCGGGATGTAAGTAACAGAAAAATTAAACCGTGAAAAAAAAAGAGCCCACCTAGCCTGACGGGCATTCAAGCATTTGGCAGCATCTAGATAGATCAGATTCTTATGATCAGTGAAAACCTGAATGGGAAATTTACCACCTTCCAAGAAATGACGCCAATGTTCAAATGCGAGTTTGATAGCCAGCAATTCCCGATTACCAACATCGTAATTAAGTTCGGTTTCAGAAAATTTTTTCAAAAAAAAAGCACAGGGATGAACCCCATCCTTGTTCTCCTGAGACAAAACCGCACCGACCCCCACCGAAGAAGCATCAATCTTGACCAAAAAAGGCTTAACTCATCAGGCTGCATAAGGATGGGGGCAGAACTGAACCTCTCCTTGAGATACACAAAAGCTTCAATGGCCTCAGTAGTCCACTAGACCGTATTCGCACCTTTCCTGGTGAGATCGGTCAGCGGCTTAACAATTATAGAAAAATTCTTAATGAATTTTCTGTAATAATTGGCGAAACCCAAAAATCTCTGTATCGATTTTAAACCAATAGGCCTAGGCCATTCTTGCACAGCCTGAACCTTCACCGGGTCCATCTCAAAGACCTCACTGGAGATAATGTAGCCCAAAAAACTAATTCTCTGCACAGCGAACTCACATTTCTCCAGCTTAGCAAAAAGTGAATTGTCACTTAATAACTGCAATACCTCACGTATGCTCTGCCAATGAGACTCCAGATCTGGCGAATAAATCAAAATGTCATCCAAATACACCACCACATTCTTACCAATCAAAGAAATACTCCCTTAGAGTTTAAACAAGCAATACGGGCGTAACTGACCTTTTTTTTTTTCTTTGTTTAACAGAAGCTCACAGTTCTTAACAACATGGTCAGATTTACCACAATAAAAACACAATCCCTTGGAAATCCCTTGCGGTCTTTTTCCTGAGAGCGGAGTGACATCGCCCCAATCTCCATCCGTTCTCCGTCGTCTGAGACCCTCTGATGACTAGGAGCTGCCATAGCAGGAGTTTAACCCTGGCTTGCAGCCTCCTGTCCACACGTATAGCTAATTGCATGGCTTCTTGCAAGTTTCCAGGTGCAGGGAAAGCAATCAGCAGATCCTTAACCCTTTCACTTAAACCAGCAAGAAACAAACATCTTAACGCTGAAACATTCCATCTCACTTCAGAAGACCACCTTCTGAAGTGTGTACAATAATTTTCAACATCACCTGACCCCAGCTTTAAACGTCTCAGTTGTGTCTCAGCAGAAGAGACTCGATCAGGATCGTCATACAACAACCCCATAGCAGAAAAAAAATCCTCCACTGATCTAAAACACAGATCATTAGGTTGGAGAGAAAAGGCCCATCCCTGTGGTTCCTTGCGCAAAAGTGACATGATAAACCCAATGCGCTGTGATTCATTCCCAGAGGAACTGGGTCTCAAACGAAAATATAATAAACAAGCATTTTTAAAGGAAAAAAAATCTGGTTGTTTACCATAAAAAAAATCAGGCAGTCCTACCTTCGGTTCAGCAAAATGCGCTCCAGGACAGCTACTCACGTGTTGCTGGAGCTCGGCCACCTCAAGAGACAATCCCTGCAGGCGTTGAGCCAATTCCTGAACAGACACCATGCTGATCTTCGGATCTCTTTCCTAGGATATTTTTTTTTTTTTATTTTGGGCTGGACTTACTGTTATGATCTGCTACAAGAACTAAGGAAAGATAGGAAAACTGTCCCCACAATAGGACTAAGCTGATTCCCTACGATGCAGCGGGCAACCTGTTCCTTGTGAACAGACCCGCCTTAGTCCTCAGCTAGTCTGAACGCAGACCTATAGATATAAGGGAGGGGTCCCTAAAAGTACTAAGGACTGGGACAAAATTGGACACTTCCTAGCAAAAGTTGTAGCGGAGCAAAAAGACAAACAGACAAAAATACTTAGAGGTCCAAGGACCAAGCAAGCTATAGAGATAGGTACAAAGCACCTGGCTAGATTAAGAGTCAAAGTAACACTGAAGTCCAGCAAAGCCAGAAGGGCGGAGCTGGAATAAAAAGGCAGCAGGTCACGTGACCACAAAATAGAAAAAAAAACTAACAGGAGGGTTCTAACAGGTATAGGGTAATGTCTCCCAATTCTGACAATATCCTCCATCCTGGTATATATGCCCCCTCCCTTCCTTTTATACGTGGTCCCCATCCCCATCCTGGTATGCCTGGCATCCCTCCATTCTGGTATCCATTTAACACCTCCATCCTGGTATGCATGGCATAGGGCGTGGGGAGCAGTGAATATTCATTTTCTTTAGCAGCGGGTACAGTGTCGGCTGCAGCGGGAGGCTGCTGCCTCCTGTGCCCCACTCCTCCACCGCTACCGCTCCCCCTGCTCACCATATATATGTATATATATATATATATATATATATATATATATATATATATATACACCCCCCCAACATTTGGATTATAAGACGCACCCCCCATTTTCCTCCAAAATTTTGGAGGAAAAAAGTGCGTCTTATAGTCCGAAAAATACGGTATTTTACCAATTATCTGATCTTCCCTTTGTGCTCTACGGGTTTTTCCTTTTGGTAGTTGTTGAATGGACAGGGGGTGATCTTGTTCTCTTGCTTTTATGGTGGTTTCCACCGTCAACGGACACCACAATGGTGTTTGTTCCTCTTGATAAGCTTGTACTGCTTGGGGAGTGCTCTCAATTGCTTCCAGACTTCTCAGGCTCTAGTGGCATTCTCAACAATCCGTCAGCATCCGCATTGCATTTTCCTGGCCTGTACTTGATGCTGAAACTGAAGTCAGCTAGTTCAGCGACCCATCTCTGACCCGTTGCATTCAGTTTGGCTGTAGTGAGGACATAGGTCAAAGGGTTGTTGTCAGTGTATACCTCAAACTCTTTGCCGTAGTAGAGATAATCTCTAAATCGTTCACAGATAGCCCATTTCAATGCCAGGAACTTCAATTTTCCAGAATGTAGAACCATAACCGAGGACTCTCAATTTTCCATCTTGATGCTGATACAGGGCAGCTCCTAGTTCAACTTGAGAAGCGTCACAATGAAGAACAAATGGTAAGTTGAAAACAGGATATCCCAAGATGGGTGCTTTTACCAGGTAGTCTATTAGTTCTTCCAATACCTCCTGGTGGTCTGCTGTCCAGAGAATGAGCTGTTGGGATGAAATGGCATTGTTTCTTTTAAGCCCGGTCCCACCCGCGTTCTTCTTTTTCTCCGTGGGTGTTGTTGACTCTGTCGTACCCCCCAAGAGGAGGTATAGTGGGGCGGCAATCCTGGAGAAGTTACAAACGTAAGAATGATAGTAGGTGTAGCATCGGCGTCTCTGCCTCCTGCCGGGCAGAGACGTTGTTCCCCTCACCACCGCGGTCCCGGTCTGGTGTTGTGGCGTGCACTGCGCGCAGCTTCCCGGGTACCGTGCTTAGGGCGCGTGCGCCGTCCTAAAGAGTCCCCGGCCAATGGCAGATGGACTTCCCCTATATAAGGCACCTCCTCCAAAATGGAGGTACCTGTGCAAGCTTGTTGTGTGTGCTAACACTTTCCTCAGCCCTCAGGTCCCGCTGCCTGTCAGCATTGCCCGCCAGTCTGTCTAACAGTTCTGCCGCCAGTCGGTCTAACATTCCTGTCCGCCAGTCTGTCTATCAGCTGTGCCCGCCAGCCTGCCTACCCGGAGAACCTACCAGTTACCTGTCGTTCCCGCCAATCTGCCTACCTGGAGCACCTGCCAGTTACCTGCCGTGACCGCCATCCTGCCTACCCGGAGCACCTGCCAGTTACCTGACGTGCCCGCCAGCCTGCCTACCTGGCGCACCTGCCAGTTACCTGCCGTGCCCGCCAGCCTGACTATCTGGAACACCTGCCAGTTACCTGCAGTGCCCGCCAGCTTGCCATCCCGGAGCACCTGTCTGGCTACCCGCCTGCTTATCTACCCGGATCACCCGCCAGCCTTCCTGCCGTGTTCATCCGCTGTACCGGTCAGCTCCTGTCATCTGACCCGTGGGAGTCACCTGCTCTCAAACAAGGTCAGTCCAGAGTGGCACCTGGTTCACCTGCCCGGTCTCTCCCTGGTTCACGGAGTCGCCTAAGCCGCCGTGTGACCTGGGTCAGTCCGAGTAGGCACTTAATTACGCCCCTCTAGTCCCTCCTTGCGCCGAAGCACAGAGGTTTCACCACCCGGACCCGTAACAGTAGGAGAGGAATCCTAAGATCTGCCTCAACTCCCCGACAGTAGAGGGCCGCTTGTCTTTTAAAGCCAGTACCGGAGCAATTTCTGCTGGGTATATCCTTCTCCGGACACAATTTTTCCTAGAACTAGGACTTGCCTTTTGAACAGTTCACACTTCTTTGGGGTCAGCTTAACTCCGTGTTGTTGATACCACTGTAATATGGTCCTCACATGTTCAACATGCTCTCGTAAGGTTTTGCTGTGTACCACATTGTCATCCAAGTACGGCAGGCAGATATCGTCCCTCAATCCAGAGAACACAGCCAATATCAGTCATCTTTAGAGAATGCATGACACTGTTCTCTCAGCATCTGTTTTGCTATCTCTATATCTTCAGCACACAAGTGTTCCAGGGTACTGGGGGATCCCAGGACCCTGAGGTGGGTTGTGCAATTTCCTCCCCTGGGTAACTCCTGTTTCACACTGGCTGGATATACCGTTTTAACAATTTCAATGTGACCTAACACAGTCTTTGGATCCAGTCTAATTTCGTGTTTAGTAGTATTCGTCACCGGTACTGACACTCGAGCAAACCCACCAGTAGGAATCGTAAGCACATTCTCACCTTGAACAAGGCCTTCCAGGAAGTTCTGAGGAGTCTTTTGGCACGAACTGTCTTTTCTGGACTTTTCTTCCCAGTTGTACCCAGACTCCACACCTGACCCCCACCATTTGGTTTGCAGGGATGATGGTTGGGCGCCAGCCTACCTTGACTTCTTTTAGGTCCATTGTATTCTGTGATTTCTGTACTCTATGAATCACATTTTCCGCCATGGCATTGGGTATGGCAAGCGATGTGGCAATTGCATCCACCATCAGTGTCCCTGACTTGCGTTTCGCGATGACCTCACTGATTACATTATAACTCAGGAAAGGATCCTCTGCCATGTTCTGATCACTGGTCACGAGAAACTGTACCAAAAGCTCAATGGTGTTGCTGTTCTTCGTGGCCCTCAGTTGGAAATTCACTTTCACCCAGCCTATGAAAGGGATTTCAGGCTGGTTGACAGCTTTGCCATGGAGTTCCACTGGTCCTAAGAATTCTTTTAGTGACCGAAGCAGGTATGTGGCAGGTAACACCTTCTCCATTCTTCATTTAAAAGGCTTGCTTGGGCTCCTGTGTCCCCACAGTGCTTTTACCAGGAATATATCTAGATGGCACAGTATAAAGCACCTTTCACCGATTAGGCTGATGAGGCTATCTTTACTGATCGAGGAATCCTCCTCCCAGGAGTACATCGCTTGACCTCCGCACTGGGCATTAAGTAACTGATGCCCCTGTCTCTCTTGCAGCTGTTGTAGATGGAAACACACTTGGAGATAGTACTGATGCAGCCATTTTATCCCATGTACCATTCTGGAGTTTGGTGAGATTTGGATTTGCTTTTGGGGCCTCCTCCGTGTCGCGGTTACCAGTTGCCCCGCACTGGCAACCTTCTGTCCTTTAACTCAAATGACCGTGACCATTGGCATTCCTTGGCATAATGTCCATCCTCGCCACATCTTAGACAGTGGACACAGACCGTACTCTGATTTGATGAACGGCACTGTAGCACTTTAGAATACGCTCAAATACTGCAAGCAGACACATGGTCAACCACATCCTGACACAACTGAGGCCACCAAAAACGATGGTAAAGCAGGTCTACAGTTGTCTTACTACCTGGATGACCAGCAAGCACAGAGTTGTGATGTTCCCTAATTACTTTATGGCGCAGATTAGGTGGCACAAACAACCTCCCAAAGGAAAGGAGACAGTGGCGTCTCCCTGAGCCTCCAACACCTCCCCTTCCAGGTCAGGGTACAAGGCCAAAATGACCACCCCTTCTGACAGTGTTCTCATGGTCACTACTACCAATAAAGCTCCGGGACAACGCATCAGCCTTGATTTTTTTAACCCTGGGCACAAAGTGACAACAAAATTGAACATAGTAAAAAACAAAGACCATCTAGCCTGTCTAGGGTTGAGACACTTAGCAGACTGGAGACATGACAGATTCTTATTGTGTGTGATAACAATAACAGTATGGACTGTGCACTCCAACCAATGTCACCATTCCTCGAAAGCCAATTTAATCGCCAAAAGTTCCCTATTACCCATGTCATAATTTCTCTCGGCCAAAGACAGCTTCTTGGAAAAGAAAAAGCATGGAAGCCATTTACCAGGGGATGAACTTTGAGACAACACAAGCCCCAACCCCCACCTCCGACGCATCAACTTCAACCACGAAAGGTTGAGAAACATCGGGTTGACTAAGTATAGGTGCCGTGACAAAACATCTATTTAAAGAGGAAAAAGCCTGCTGGGCGGCATTGTACCAATTAGTGAAATACTACCCCTATTTAGTCATGTCAGTGAGGGGTTTCACTATGACCAAATAATTTTGGATAAATTTACAGTAAAAATTAGTAAACCCCAGAAAGCTCTGCTGTCACCGGTGTATGAAGTGTGACAGACAGTCGTTCTGGATCCAGCTGTAGAAGGTCACTGCACTAGGCTTTGTAGACGCCTTCTTGATCCTTTTATCTCTGTAGTGTAGTGATATCTTCCTCTAGGACCCAGCAGAGACCTCCACCTTCTGCTGCTAATTGACACACCCTTGCTTGATAGTTAAAAACTCTCAGTGTCTCCGGAGAGTCGCCGGTGATACTTCTGTTTTCCTCTTCCTCTTGAAGTTCCTTGGAGGATAGTTATCGTGATCTCTCTGATGTCTTCTCAAGCTAAGTGTATCCCCTTTGTCTGTTTACCTTGTTGTCTTTAGTTGCAGTGGGGGCTGACTAGTGCCCAACCCTTCCCCTCCCTACCTAGGGCCTAGCTCTAGGGACTTTCAGGAATTAGGTTTCCTGCTCGGCGATTGGTGTGGAACCTAGTTAGGGATGATAGGGCAGTCAGGGTGATATTAGCTCTGCCTAGGTGTCTCCACTCCCCCTTTCCCTAGTTGTTGAGCTCCCTTCCCCCTCTTCCCATCGTTGTACGCTTGTTCCTTCCCTCATCCAGTGTGACATTATCACTGTCCCTTTATAAAGAAAAAAAAAACTGACACGTGTTTTTTTTTTTTTTGGTGTTATTTTTTTCCTCTCTGCTGATTCATGGATCCCGTTGCAATGCTGGCAGAGCAGCTGTGGAGGCTGTCACTGGAGGAGACTGACCATCGATCTGAGGTTCAGCAGCAAAGGCAGCGGCTGCAGACTCCTAATGTTGGGGACTCTGCAGGTAGGCCGGTCCAGCTTGAACCCAAAACTGCCCTCCCCGACAGGTTTTCAGGAGGTAGGGACAAGTTTTTTGTATTCAAAGTAGCTTGCAACTTGTATTTTAAACTTCAACCTTACTCCTCTGGAGATGAGGAGCAGCGACTGGGGATTGTGATCTCACTGTTGCAAGGAGATCCTCAATACTGGGCTTTCTCTTTGCCAAAGGGTTCTGTTTGTCTTCAGTCAGTAGAGAGGTTTTTTGGGGCTCTAGCCCTCATCTATGATGATCCTGACCGAATCTCTTTGGCTGAGTCTAGGCTGCATCGCCTTCAGCAGGGGAATCGGTCAGCGGAGACGTATAGCTCTGAATTCCGTAGATTGGCAACCAATAGCAAATGGAATGACCCAGCTCTTAGAAGCCAATTTTTTTCAGGGCCTTGCTCAAAGGTTGAAAGGTATCTTGGGAGTGTACAAAACCCCAGAGTCCTTGGAGACTGCCATGTCATTGGCTATACGTGTGGATAGACGCCTTTGGCATAGGTGGGTGAGACCACCTTCTCCGGAGCCCTATTTTCGGGGCACCTTTGTCGGGGGGCGGTCTGTGTCGGGTGAACCAGTACTTGTGGAGTTAAAAGAACCCATGCAGTTAGGGGGTGTCTCTGTGACGTATGTTTCCCCTGAGATCTGCAAGAAAAAGAGCGTGTGGTTTTTTTTTTTTGGAAAAAAGGGACATTTTATTGGGGCCTCTCCCTCGATTCCTAAGCAAAACGAAACTCTATTAACCCTTAGTAGTTAGGAGTTGGATAATCAGGGAGTGTGTTTGACGTCAACCTGCAGTTCTTGGTTGGTCCTGACAGTAGAGGTGGTGCTAGAGAGCAGGACTGAGAAAATTTCTGTGTTTGTCGACAGTGGACCTGGAGTCAGCATGGTTGATGCTGAGTTTGTGAGAACTCATGGGCTTGTTTGTTGTACTTTAGCTAAGCTCATTCCTATTTATGCCATCGACTCAGCGCCACTTGCACAGAAAGCTCTGACTGTACATAACATAAGACTGAGGGTGAGGTCTTTTCATTATAAGGTAATTCCTTGTTATGTTCTGGAGGGCCTTTACACTCCGATTTTACTGAATCTACCCTGGTTGGTGAAAAATAATCCGATAGTGGACTGTCATTCCAGAGAGATTGTTGAATGGGGAGATTACCGCCATGAGAACTGGTTAAACATTTCCCTTTCTGCAGTCTCTACAGAGACCTTACCTGTGTCTCTGTCTGCTTTTCAGGACATATTTTCTGAGAAGGGGTGTCAGGATTTGCCTCCTCATTGTTCAAATGACTGTCCTATTAACCTGACCCCCGAAGCTAAACAACCAAAATCCAGACTGTATAATCTTTCTGGCGCTGAGGTAAGTCTCCAAATTCGAATTAATGTGCTTGGTCTGTCCATTCGACTGAGGATGGAAGGCAGAGGAAAAAGACAGCTGCACCACCAGTCGAGTACAGAAAGCTTTCCAGAACTTAGAAACAAACGGGATTCCCCTATCTGACGCCACATCGGAGGGAACACCGTGAAGCTTCACAATCTCATTTATAAATACCTGAGCAAGAGTCTTGGCATTCGGAAGTGCCAGTAGCGCGATAAAGTGAACCATTTTACTTAACCTATCTGCAACCACCAGGACCACAGTCTTGCATGCAGATACCGGTAGGTCATTAATAAAATCTATGGACAAGTGTGTCCATGGCCTACTAGGAATAGGCAGCGGAAGAGGAGGACCAGACAGAAGGGTATGAGATACTTTAGAACGTGCGCAAATACTACAAGCAGACACATGTTCCACCACATCTTGATGCAACCCCGGCCACAAAAAAGACTAGAAAGGAGGTCCGCAGTTGCCTTACTACCTGGATGTCCAGCAAGCACCGAGTTATGATGTTCCCTAATTATTTTACGGCGCAGATTAGACAGTACAAATAACCTCCCTGAAGGACAGGAGGCATGGGCGTCCCCCTGAGCCACCAACACCTCACCCTCCAGGTCAGGGTACAATGCCAAAATGACTACCCCCTTCTGAAAAATTGGGGCAGGGTTCTCATGGTCATCACCACCAGGGAAGCTCCGGAACAAAGCATCGACCATGATGTTTTTAACCCCTGGACGGAAAGTGACAACAAAATTGAACCTAGTAAAAAACAGCGACCATCTAGCTTGCCTAGGCTTGAGACGTTTAGCAGACTGAAGATATGACAGGTTCTTATGGTCTGTGATAACAGTAATAGGATGGGCTGCCCCCTCCAACCAATGTCGCCATTCTTTGAATGCTAATTTAACCGCCAAAAGCTCCCTATTACCTACATCATAATTTCTCTCAGCCGAAGATAATTTTTTGGAAAAGAAAGCCATTTACCATGGGACGGATCAACTTCTACGATAAAATATTGAGAAACATTGGGTTGACTGAGTATGGGTTCTGTGGCAAAACATCTCTTTCAGGAGGAAAAGGCCTGCTGGGTGGCATTCGACCACTTAGAAAAATCAGACCCCTTCCTTGTCATGTCAGTGAGGGATTTCACAATTACCAAATTATTTTGGATACATTTCCGGTAAAAATTACTAAAGCCCAGAAAGCGCTGCAATTCCTTCAGGTTCTCGGGACGGTCCCAATCAAGTACAGCACGGATCTTCTCCGGATCCATCCGAAAACCCAACGGTGACAACAGGTACCCCAAAAAATGCACCTCCTGGATGGCGAAAACGCATTTCTCTAGTTTGGTATAAAGTTTGTTATCTCTTAAAATGCAAAACACTATTCCATAGGCATAAACAGTACATATTGGCTGGAGGTTGTCTTGATCATATCTCCCCAATAATAAGATGTACAAAACTATGCAGTGGATCCCTAATTATACAACATAAACTTGGATAAATAAAATCCAAATACCCCTTGCAATCATCATTCTTTATTGAAAAAATATTTTTTACAACACCACAGATGAATAAAAATCAAGGAGGAAAAGATGAGTCAAGAATTTGTGGGCACACATGGACTAGGATACATCCCCAATGCAAAAATCTCACGCATGCAAGTTGATATAGGGTCAATGCCCACAAAAAAAGGTGGGGAAAGAGAGGACCAAAAAAGGGGTAGAAAAAGCCCCACCTCTCAGCCCAATAAGGGACTAAGAGTGTAAGCAAACAGGAAAAAATCCTTGATAAGACTCAGCTCAGAATTAATTTAATATTTAAACATACAGATATAGCTTCCATAGTGATAAGTGTACAAAGAACAATTATGGGCTAGTGCCCTACACAAAAAGAGTACAGGCTTGAGCTATCAGGCTTACCCACCAGAACAGTAGTTGTGCCCGGTCCAGCACCACATGTAACGCCCCGATGCGCATTTTGCACACTCTATGCTTTCTCAAGGGGGGTGTCGTATTTTTTTTAAATATTTTTTCAATAAAGAATGATGTTATACACATTTGCAAGTGGTATTTGGATTTTATTTATCCAAGTTTAGGTTGTATCTCTTAAAATGCGTATTACCTGTTTAACATGACCCTGATGTGTCTCTAAATCAGGTGAGTAAATCAAAATATCATCCAGATAGACCACCACAAACCTACCCACTAAGTAGTGGAAAATATAGTTTACGAAATGCTGGAAAACCACAGGTGCATGGGTGAGACCAAAAGGCATAACCAGACTCTCAAAATTCCACTCAGGGGTATTAAACGCTGTTTTCCATTCATCCCCTTCTCTGATTCTAACCAAATTTTAGGCTCCCCTTAAATCCAACTTGGAGAACACTTTAGCTCCCACAATCTGGTTGAATAAATCCAGAATCAGAGGAAGATGATACCGATCTCGGACGGTAAGTTGATTAAATTCCTGGAAATCTAAACAGGAACGGAAACCCCCATCTTTCTTGTTAACGAAGAAGAACCCTGCCGTCACGGGCGAAGAGGAGGCTCTGATATGTCCCTTCTCCAGACTCTCAGCAATGAAATCCTTCATGGCTTGTCTCTTAGGACCAGAAAGATTATACAGTCTGGACTTGGGTAGTTTAGCTCTGGGAATCAGGTTTATAGGACAGTCATACGAACAATGAGAAGGCAAATCCTGACACCCATTCTCAGAAAATGCGTCCTCAAAACCAAACAGAAATGCAGGTAAGGTCTCTGTAGAGACCGCAGAAAGAGAAGTGCTTAAGTAGATGTCATGACAGTAATCTCCCCATTCCACAATTTCCATGGATTGCCAATCCACTACCAGATTATGTTTCACCAACCAGGGTAGACCCAGTACAACAGGAGTGGGATGGGCCTCCAGGATATAATAAGGAATTACTTCATAATGAAGGGGCCCCACCCTCAGTCTTATATCATGTACAATCTGTGTCAGACATCTCTGAGCAAGTGGCGCAGAGCCAATGGCATAAATGGGGATGGGCTTAGTTAACGTACTGCAAGTAAGCCCATGAGTTCTCACAAACCCAGCATCAACCATGCTTCTCCAGCTCCACTGTCCAAAAACATAGAAATGTTCTCAGTCCTGCTCTCTAGCACCACCTTTGCGGTCAGGACAAACCGAGAGCTTCATGTAGAAGACAAACACACCCCCTGATTATACAACCCCACACTACCAAGGGTCAATCGAGTTCCAGATGTTATTTTTTTCTTAGGAACCGAGGGACAGACCCCCAAAAAATGTCCCTTTTTACCACAACCTCCCCCCTTTCTCTTGCAGATTTCAGGGGAAATATGTGATGCAGTAGCTCTCCCTAACTGCATGGTCTCCTTCAAATTCATGAGTACAGGTTCACCCCCAGACCAACCCCCCAGATATGGGGTGTTACCCCGCAAAAGGGGCTCCGGAGAAGGTGGTCTCACCCTCCTATCCCGAAGGCGTCTATCTACGCATATAGCCAATGACATGGCAGTCTCCAAGGACCCATGGGTTTTGTAAATTGCCAAGGCATCCTTCAACCTTTCTGAAATATCCTGACAAAATTGGCTTCTAAGAGCTGGGTCATTCAATTTGGTATTGGTAGCCCATCTATGAAATTCAGAACTGTAAGTCTCCGCTGACCGATCCCCTGCTGAAGGGGACGCAGCCTGGATTCAACCAAGGAGATTCGGTCATTCAGGATCATCATAGATGAGGGCCAGAGTCCCCAAAAATCCTTCTACCAATCGGAGGCAAGCAGAGTCCTGTGACAAAGAGAAAGCCCAGGATTGAGGATCTCGTTGTAACAGTTAGATCGCAATCCCCACTCGCTGCTCCTCATCTCCAGAAGAGTAGGGTCGAAGCTTAAAATGTAATTTACAAGCTTCTTTAAACACTAAAAATTTGTATCTACCTCCTGAAAACCTGTCTGGGAGGGCAATTTTGGGCTCAAGCTGGACTGACCTACCTGCAGAGTCCCCAATATTAGGAGTCTGTGGCCGCTACTATGGATGCTGAACAGCTGATCGAAGGTCAGCTACCTCCAATGACAAACTCCGAAGCAGCTCTGCCAGCACTGAAATGGGATCCATAACAACACAAAAAATGCAACACTAAAAACCTCTAAAGTCAGTTGTTTTTTTTGTTGCTTTTTTAAACTGGCTGGTGATAATGTCACGCTAGGTATGGGGAAAACCCAGTGTATAACGACTGGAAAAGGGAAGGAAGCCATACAACTGAAGAAAGGGGGAGTGGAGACCCCTAAACAGATCTAACGACAAACCCTGACTCCCCTATAGACCCTAAATAGGTTCTGTACCTATCGCTAAGCTGTTAACCTGGTCCTAGCTGACCTTAAGGCTAGGTCCTAAGATAGGGAGGGGTGAGCACTAAGTCAGCCCCACTACAAACTAAAGTACACACAGGGGAAACAAACAGGGAAATACACGTAGCTCCAAGATTACACCGGAGAAAGCACGGCAACAATCCACGAACAAACTCCAAGGTAATTCTAGTCGACTACTAGAATCCCAGGCCTGAATTGGTAAAACACGCTATCACCAGCAACTCTCTGAGGATCTGAGTATATTTAAGGACACAGCAAGGAAGTGTTGATTAACAGCAGAAAGGTGAGGGCACTTTAAAGGGTAAGATATAATCCCCAAGGAAGGTGAGGATCACCGCTGGGTCCTAAAGAGAGAGGAATCATAATAGGATCAGGAAGATGTTTGTAAGGCCAAACGCAGTGACCTTCTACAGCCGGACACCATATGACTGTCTGTCAACCCTTACACACCCATGACAATATATGCTGCTCACCATTATTGGTACCTCTTCATTTTTTCAGAGACTGTACAATATCCTCAGAAATAAATGGAAATGTACCAAAGTTATATCCTCAGGGTATTTTAATTAGTTGTACAAAGTAATGCAACAATAAAATATTGTTCTTCAACTTCCATGTTGCAATTTCAAAGAAGATACAGAATAAACAGCATGTGCAGCAATAAAGGCACCCCTAATAATACTTGGTTGCACACCCTTTGGCATTGCTGGCAGCCTCCAAACATTTCTTGTAGCCATCTATAAGCTTCTTGTACTTCTTAGCTGGAATTTTCTCCCACTCTTCCTTTGCAGTTTGTTCAAGCTCTTGAATGTTTGCAGGATTCTTTTTCCCAATGGTGGATTTCAGCTCACACCAAAGATTTTCAATGGGATTGAGGTCAAGACTCATTGCTGGTCATTTTAAAACAGTCCATTTTATTCTTTTTAAACCATTCCTGTGCACTTTTGGATGTGTGTTTTGGGATTGTCTTGCGGGAGGACCCATGATCTTTGACTCAAACCAAGTTTTCTTACACTGGGTAGGACATTTAGCTCTAAAATTTCTTGATAATTCTCTGATATCATGATTTCTGTGATACAGTCAAGGCCTCTAGTACCAGACAAAGCAAAGCAAATCTACAGCATTATGAATCCTCCACCATGCTTAACTGTTGGTAAGGTGTTCTTTTCCTTATAAGCTTCATTGTGCCGTCTGTAAACAAACTGTTCCTTTGCATTGCCAAAAAGCTCTATTTTTGTTTCATCTGTGCACAGAATTTTTCCCCAGAAGGATTGTGTCTTGTCAAGGTACTCTCTGGCAAAGATCAGTCGTTCCTTTTTATATCTTTTCTTCAGTAATGGTTTCTTCCTTGGCCTTCGCCCATAAAGCTCTGCTTGGTTTAGTGTGTGGCGTATGGTACTTGTTGAAACCATGACCCCAGACTGTTCCAGGTTAGCCTTCAGGTCTTTGGATGTTTGACATGGTGTTTTTTCACCATTCGCACCAACCCCAACCTTCGAAAACATCTCTTGTCAATTTTCCGCTTTTCCCCACATCCATGGAGGTTCTTGATGGTTACATTCTTGGCAAACTTCTTAATAACAATGCGCACTGTTGAAACTGGGATACCAAGGTCTTTGGAGATGGCCTTATACCCTTTGGAAGTCTTGTGTTTGCTAATAATAGCAGTTCTGATGTCCTCAGAGAGCTTCTTTGTCTTTACCATTATGACAAAGGAACAGGGCCTACCATGTGGCTTTTTAAAACACTGAAGTCATCATTCATTGGCTAATTCATGTCACATGGGCACCGACAATTAATCACAGGTGAATATATTTTGTTATTTACCATACTCGAGTCAAAATGTGTTTCCATACTAAATTAATGTAAAGGGTGCCAATACCAGTGACACAGCAAGCTTTAGGTTTTTCTATTTTTTCCTCCCATTGTTTTTTGTTTTAAATTATTGTTTATCATTTGCTCTTTTGTATTTAACATGAGTGCTCTATGAAAAAAACTATTTCACCTGATTAATTTTTTTCAGGAGATATTCCACATTTTGTACTTAAACTTCATGGATTCCAATAACAATCATCAGGACTGTATATCATTTTTATTATTATTTAGTGATTTTTTAAAAATATTTTTACAGTTTTTTTTTACTTTATTACTTAGTCCCTTTATGGGACCTTCACTTTTTGGAGTCTGATCATTGTTATAAAGCATTGTCATGCACCAGCATTCCAGAATTGCAATGCTTTAAACTGTCAGTTCTGCACTGACACAAGCTTGTTAGACCATGAGCGTGCTAGTCCCGTGACCCGGGGGTCATCATGATGACTTTGGGTCACCATGGCAATGATGAAGCCGCAGGGGCACCTATCAGAGGGGAGAGGGAGCCCCCTCCATCTCCCTGCTTTCTAAATGCTGTGATCTATATCAGTACAGTATCGAGGGCCGGGCTCTCAGTGTGAGGGCTGGGTTCTCAGTGCGGAGGCTGGGTTCTCAGTGCAAGGGCTGGGCTCTCAGTGCGAGGGCTGGGCTCTCAGTGTTGTGGGCAGGTTCTCAGTGCGGGGGCCGGGCTCTCAGTGCGGAGGCTAGGTTCTCAGTGCGGGGGCCGGGCTCTCAGTGCGGGGGCTGGGCTCTCAGTGTGAGGGCTGGGCTCTCAGTGCAGGGGCCGGGGTTTTCAGTGTGAGGGCCAGGCTCTCAGTGCGAGGACTGGTTTCTCAGTGCGGGGGCTGGGCTCTCAGTGCAGGGGCCGGGTTCTCAGTGTAGGGGCCGGGCTCTCAGTGCAAGGGCTGGGCTCACAGTGTGGGGGCCAGGCTCTCAGTGCGGGGGCCAGGCTCTCAGTGCGGGGGCAGGGCTCTCAGTGCGGGGGCCAGGCTCTCAGTATGAGGGCAGGGCTCTCAGTGCGAGGACCAAACTCTCAGTGTGGAGGCTGGGCTCTCAGTGCAGGGGCAGGGCTCTCAGTGCGGGGGCCAGACTCTCAGTGTGGGGGCAGGGCTCTCAGTGCAGGGGGCTGGGCTACCAATGAGGGGGGCCGGGCTCTTAGTGCGAGGACCGGACTCTCAGTGCGGAGAATGGGCTCTCAGTGCAGAGACAGGGCTCTCAGTGCCGGGGGCTGGGCTCTCAGTGCCAGGAACGAATTCTCAGTTCGGGAGCTGGTCTCTCAGTGCAGGGGCAGGGCTCTCAGTGCGGGGGCCGGGCTCTCAGTGCAGAGGGCAGGGCTCTAAGTGTGGGGGGCAGGGCTCTCAGTGTAGGGGCAGAGCTCTCAGTGGGAGGGCTGGACTCTCAGTGTGGGGGCCGAGCTCTCAGTGTGGGGGCAGGGCTCTCAGTGCAGGAACCAGACTCTCAGTGCAGAAACTGTACACTCAGTGGGGGGCAGGCTCTCAGTGCAGGGGCCAGGCTCCCAGTGCGAGGGCCGGGCTCTCAGTGCGAGGGCTGGACTCTCCGTGTGGGGGTAGGGCTCTCAGTGCGGGGGCAGGACTCTCAGTGTGGAGGCAGGGCTCTCAGTGTGGGGGCAGGACTCTCAGTGTGAGGGCTGTGCTTTCAGTGTGGGGGCACGACTCTCAGTGCGAGGGCTGGGCTCTCAGTGTGGGGGCAGGACTCTCAGTGCGGGGGCAGGGCTCTCAGTGTGGGGGCAGGACTCTCAGTGCAGGAACTGGACTCTCACTGCTGGGGCAGGGCTCTCAGTGTGGGGACAGGACTCTCAGTCCATGAACCGGACTCTCAGTGTGGGGGCAAGACTCTCAGTCTGAGGGCAGGGCTCTCAGAGTGGGGGCAGGGCTCTCAGTGCAGGAACCAGACTCTCAGTGTGGGGGCAGGGCTCTCAGTGTGCGGACAGGACTCTCAGTGTGAGGGCTTGGCTCTCAGTGCGAGGGCTGGGCTCTCAATGTGGGGGCCGGGCTCTCTGTGCAGGAACTGGACTTTCAGTGCGGGGGCAGGGCTCTTAGTGTGGGGGCAGGACTCTCATTGTGGGGCAGGGCTCTCAGTGTGGGGGCAGGACTCTCAATGCGAGGGCTGGGCTCACAGTGTGCGGGTAGGACTCTCAGTGCAAGGGCCAGGCTCTCAGTGCAGGAGCAGGACTCTCCGTGCAGAGGCAGGGCTCTCAGTGTGGGGGCAGGACTCTCAGTGCGAGGGCTGGGCTCTCAGTGTGGGGGCAGGGCTCTCAGTGTGGGGGCAGGACTCTCAGTGTGGGGGCTGGACTCTCACTGCAGGAAACGGACTCTCAGTGCGGGGGCAGGGCTCTCAGTGTGGGGGCAGGAATCTCAGTGTGAGGGCTGGGCTCTCAGTGTGGGGGCAGGACTCTCAGTGCAGGGGCAGGACTCTCAGTGCAGGAACCGACCTCTTAGTGCGGGGGCAGGGCTCTCAGTGTGGGGGACAGCACTCTTAGTGCAGGAACCGGACTCTCAGTGCAGGGGCAGGGCTCTCAGTGTGGGGGCTAAGCTCTCAGTGCGGGGTCAGGGCTCTCAGTGCGGGGGCCGGGCTGGGCTCTCAGTGCGGGGGCAAAACTCTTAGTGCGAGGGCAGGGCTCTCAGTATGGGGGCAAGACTCTCAGTGTGAGGGCTGGGCTCTCAATGCAGGGGCAGGGCTCTCAGTGCAAGGGCTGGGCTCTCAGTGTGTGTGGGGGCAGGACTCTCAGTGTGGGGGCAGGGTTTTCAGTGTGGGGGCAGGACTCTCAGTGCGAAGGCTGGGCTCTCAGTTCGGGGGCCAGGCTCTCAGTGCAGGAACCGAACTCTCAGAATGGCTGCAGGGCTCTCAGTGTGGGGGCAGGACTCTCAGTGTGAGGGCTGGGCTCTCAGTGTGGGGACAGGACTCTCAATGTTGGGGCAGTGCTCTCAGTGTGGGGGCAGGACTCTCAGTGCGAAGGCGGGCTCTCAGTGCGGGGCTGGGCTCTCAGTGCAGGAACTGGACTCTCAGTGCGGGGGCAGGGCTCTCAGTGCGGGGGCAGGACTCTCAGTGTGGGGGCAGGGCTCTCAGTGTGGGGGAAGGGCTCTCAGTGCGAGGGCTGTGCTTTCAGTGTGGGGGCACGGCTCTCAGTGTGAGGGCTGGGCTCTCAGTGCAGAAACCGGACTCTCCGTGCGGGGGCAGGACTCTCAGTATGGGGGCAGGACTCTCAGTGCGAGGGCTGGGCTCTCAGTGTGGGGGCAGGACTCTCAGTGCGGGGGCAGGGCTCTCAGTGTGGGGGCAGGACTCTCAGTGCAGGAACTGGACTCTCACTGCTGGGGCAGGGCTCTCAGTGTGGGGACAGGACTCCAAGTCCATGAATCGGACTCTCAGTGTGGGGGCAGGACTCTCAGTCTGAGGGAAGGGCTCTCAGCGTGGGGGCCGGGCTCTCAGTGCAGGAACCGGACTCTCAGTGTGGGGGCAGGGCTCTCAATGTGCGGACAGGACTCTCAGTGTGAGGGCTTGGCTCTCAGTGTGGGGGCAGGAGTCTCAGTGTGGGGGCAGGGCTCTCAGTGTGGGGGCAGGACTCTCAGTGCGAGGGATGGGCTCTCAGTGTGGGGGCAGGACTCTCAGTGTGGGGGCAGGGCTCTCAGTGTGAGGGCTGGGCTCTCAGTGCGGATGCTGGGTTCTCAGTGCAGGAACCAGACTCTCAGTGCGGGGTCAGGGCTCTCAGTGTGGGGGCAGGACTCTCAGTGCAAGTGCAGGGCTCTCAGTGTGGGGGCAGGACTCTCAGTGCGAGGGCTGGGCTCTCAGTGCAGGAACCAGACTCTCAGTGCGGTGGCAGGGCTCTCAATGTGGGGGCAGGACTCTCAGTGCGATGGCTGGGCTCTCAGTGTGGGGGAAGGACTCTCAGTAAGGGGGTAGGGCACTCAGTGTGGGGGCTGGACTCTCAGTGCAGGAACCGAACTCTCAGTGCGGGGGCAGGGCTCTCAGTGTGGGGGCAGGACTCTCAGTGTGGGTGCAGGGCTCCCAGTGTGGGGGCAGAATTCTCAGAGTGAGGGCTGGGCTCTCAGTGTGGAGACAGGACTCTCAGTTTGGGGGCAGGGCTCTGAGTGTGGGGGCAGGACCCTCAGTGCCAGAGCTGGGCTCTCAGTGCGGGGCTGGGCTCTCAGTGCAGGAATCGGACTCTCAGTGCGGGGGCAGGGCTCTCAGTGTGGGGGCGGGACCCTCAGTGCATGAACCGGACTCTGAGTGTGGGGGCAGGGCTCTCAGTGCGGGAGCAAAACTCTTAGTGCGGGGGCAGGGCTCTCAGTTTGGGGGCAGGACTCTCAGTGTGAGGGCTGGGCAATCAGTGCGGGGCGGGGCTCTCAGTGCGAGGGCTGGGCTCTCAGTGTGGGGGCAGGACTCTCAGTGCGGGGGCAGGGCTCTCAGTGTGGGGGCAGGACTCTCAGTGCGAGGGCTGGGCTCTCAGTGTGGGGGCAGGACTCTCAGTGTGGGGGCAGGGCTCTCAGTGTGGGGGCAGGACTCTCAGTGCGAGGGCTGGGCTCTCAGTGCAGGAACCGGACTTTCAGTGCGGGGGTAGGGCTCTCAGTGTGGGGGCAGGACTCTCAGTGCGATGGCTGGGCTCTCAGTGTGGGGGCAGGACTCTCAGTGTGGGGGCAGGGCTCTCAGTGTGGGGGCAGGGCTCTCAGTGTGGGGGCAGGACTCTCAGTGCGAAGGCTGGGCTCTCAGTGCAGGAACCGGACTTTCAGTGCGGGGGCAGGGCTCTCAGTGTGGGGGCAGGACTCTCAGTGCGATGGCTGGGCTCTCAGTGTGGGGGAAGGACTCTCAGTGCTGTTGCAGGACTCTCAGTGCGGGGGCAAAAAATTCTTAGCGTGGGGGCAGGGCTCTCAGTGTGGGAGTAGGACTCTCAGTGTGATGGGTGGACTCTCAGTGCGGGGGCAGGGCTCTCAGTGCGAAGGCTGGGCTCTCATTGCACGGGCAGGGCTCTCAGTGTGGGGGCAGGACTCTCAGTGTGAGGGCTGGGCTCTCAGTGTGGGGACAGGACTCTCAGTGTGGGGGAAGGGCTCTCAGTGTGGGGGCAGGACTCTCAGTGCGAGGGCTGGGCTCTTAGTGCAGGGCTGGGCTCTCAGTGCAGGAACTGGACTCTCAGTGCGGGGGCAGGACTCTCAGTATGGGGGTAGGACCCTCAGTGCATGAACTGGACTCTCAGTGTGGGGGCAGGACTCTCAGTGTGGGGACTGGACTCTCTGTGCAGGAAACGGACTCTCAGTGCGGGGGCAGGGCTATCAATGTGGAGGCAGGACTCTCAGTGCGGGGTCAGTGCTCTCAGGGCTGGGGCCGGGCTGGGCTCTCAGTGCGGGGGCAAAACTCTTAGTGCGGGGGCAGGGCTCTCAGTGTGGGGGCAGGACTCTCAGTGTGAGGGCTGCGCTCTCAGTGCGGGGGCAGGGCTTTCAGTGCAAGGGCTGGGCTCTCAGTGTGGGGGCAGAGCTCTCAGTGTGGGGGCAGGGCTCTCAGTGTGGGGGCAGGACTCTCAGTGCGAAGGCTGGGCTCTCAGTTCGGGGGCCAGGCTCTCAGTGCAGGAACCGAACTCTCAGAAGGGCTGCAGGGCTCTCAGTGTGGGAGCAGTGCTCTCAGTGTGGGGGCAGGACTCTCAGTGTGAGGGCTGGGCTCCCAGTGTGGGGAAAGGACTCTCAATGTGGGGGCAGGGCTTTCAGTGTGGGGGCAGGACTCTCAGTGCGAGGGTGGGCTCTCAGTGCGGGGCTGGGCTCTCAGTGCAGGAACTGGACTCTCAGTGCGGGGGCAGGGCTCTCAGTGCGGGGGCAGGACTCTCAGTGTGGGGGCAGGACTCTAAGTGAGAGGGCTGGGCTCTCAGTGCAGGAACCAGACTCTCAGTGCGGGGTAAGGCTCTTAGTATGGGGGCAGGACTCTCAGTGCGGGGGCAGGGCTCTCAGTGTGGGGGCAGGACTCTCAGTGCAAGAACTGGACTCTCAGTGTGGGGGCAGGGCTCTCAGTGTGGGGGCAGAACTCTCAGTGCGAGGGTTGGGCTCTCAGTGTGGGGGCCAGGCTCTCTGTGCAGGAACTGGACTCTCAGTGCGGGGGCAGGGCTCTTAGTGTGGTGGCAGGACTCTCAGTGTGAGGGCTGGGCTCCCAGTGTGGGGGCAGGACTCTCAGTGCGGGGCAGGGCTCTCAGTGTGGGAGCAGGACTCTCATTGCGAGGGCTGGGCTCTCAGTGTGCGGGTAGGACTCTCAGTGCGAGGGCCAGGCTCTCAGTGCAGGAACAGGACTCTCCGTGCGGAGGCAGGGCTCTCAGTGTGGGGGCAGGACTCTCAGTGCGAGGGCTGGGCTCTCAGTGTGGGGGCAGGGCTCTCAGTGTGGGGGCAGGACTCTCAGTGTGAGGGCTGGGCTCTCACTGCAGGAAACGGACTCTCAGTGCAGGAACAGGACTCTCCGTGCGGAGGCAGGGCTCTCAGTGCGAGGGCTGGGCTCTCAGTGTGGGGGCAGGACTCTCAGTGCAGGGGCAGGACTCTCAGTGCAGGAACTGGCCTCTTAGTGTGGGGGCAGGGCTCTCAGTGTGGGGACAGCACTCTTAGTGCAGGAACCGGACTTTCAGTGCGGGGGCAGGGCTCTCAGTTTGGGGGCTGGACTCTCAGTGCGGGGTCAGGGCTCTCAGTGCGGGGGCCGGGCTGGGCTCTCAGTGCGGGGGCAAAACTCTTAGTGCGGGGGCAGGGCTCTCAGTATGGGGGCAAGACTCTCAGTGTGAGGGCTGGGCTCTCAGTGCGGGGGCAGGGCTCTCAGTGCAAGGGCTGGGCTCTCAGTGTGTGTGGGGGCAGGACTCTCAGTGTGGGGGCAGGGCTCTCAGTGTGGGGGCAGGACTCTCAGTGCGAGGGCTGGGCTCTCAGTTCGGGGGCCAGGCTCTCAGTGCAGGAACTGGACTCTCAGTATGGGGCAGGGTTCTCAGTGTGGGAGCAGTGCTCTCAGTGTGGGGGCAGGACTCTCAGTGTGAGGGCTGGGC
The DNA here is from genome assembly GCF_046119375.1 of Phyllobates terribilis. NCBI lineage: Eukaryota > Metazoa > Chordata > Amphibia > Anura > Dendrobatidae > Phyllobates > Phyllobates terribilis. The sequence goes on along the minus strand of NW_027362770.1, from coordinate 51,246,559 downwards.
TCTCAGTGTGGGGCGGGACACTCAGTGTGGGGGCTAGGCTCTCAATGTGGGGGTAGGACTCTCAGTGCGAGGGCGGGCTCTCAGTGCGGGGCTGGGCTCTCAGTGCAGGAACTGCACTCTCAGTGCAGGGGCAGGGCTCTCAGTGCGGGGGCAGGACTCTCAGTGTGGGGGCAGGGCTCTCAGTGTGGGGGCAGGACTCTCAGTGTGAGGGCTGTGCTTTCAGTGTGGGGGCACGACTCTCAGTGCGAGGGCTGGGCTCTCAGTGTGGGGGCAGGACTCTCAGTGCGGGGGCAGGGCTCTCAGTGTGGGGGCAGGACTCTCAGTGCAGGAACTGGACTCTCACTGCTGGGGCAGGGCTCTCAGTGTGGGGACAGGACTCTCAGTCCATGAACCGGACTCTCAGTGTGGGGGCAGGTCTCTCAGTCTGAGGGCAGGGCTCTCAGAGTGGGGGCAGGGCTCTCAGTGCAGGAACCGGACTCTCAGTGTGGGGACAGGGCTCTCAGTGTGCGGACAAGGCTCTCAGTGTGAGGGCTTGGCTCTCAGTGTGGGGGCAGGAGTCTCAGTGCAGGGGCAGGGCTCTCAGTGCGAGGGCTGGGCTCTCAATGTGGGGGCCAGGCTCTCTGTGCAGGAACTGGACTCTCAGTGCGGGGGCAGGGCTCTTAGTGTGGGGGCAGGACTCTCATTGCGGGGCAGGGCTCTCAGTGTGGGGGCAGGACTCTCATTGCGAGGGCTGGGCTCTCAGTGTGCGGGAAGGACTCTCAGTGCGAGGGCCAGGCTCTCAGTGCAGGAACAGGACTCTCCGTGCAGAGGCAGGGATCTCAGTGTGGGGGTAGGACTCTCAGTGCGAGGGCTGGGCTCTCAGTGTGGGGGCAGGGCTCTCAGTGTGGGGGTAGGACTCTCAGTGTGGGGGCTGGGCTCTCACTGCAGGAAACGGACTCTCAGTGCGGGGGCAGGGCTCTCAGTGTGGGGGCAGGAATCTCAGTGCGAGGGCTGGGCTCTCAGTGTGTGGGCAGGACTCTCAGTGCAGGGGCAGGACTCTCAGTGCAGGAACCGGCCTCTTAGTGCGGGAGCAGGGCTCTCAGTGTGGGGACAGCACTCTTAGTGCAGGAACCGGACTCTCAGTGCGGGGGCAGGGCTCTCAGTGTGGGGGCTGGACTCTCAGTGCGGGGTCAGGGCTCTCAGTGCGGGGGCCGGGCTCTCAGTATGGGGGCAAGACTCTCAGTGTGAGGGCTGGGCTCTCAGTGCGGGGGCAGAGCTCTCAGTGCAAGGGCTGGGCTCTCAGTGTGTGTGTGGGCAGGACTCTCAGTGTGGGGGCAGGGCTCTCAGTGTGGGGGAAGGACTCTCAGTGCGAGGGCTGGGCTCTCAGTTCGGGGGCCAGGCTCTCAGTGCAGGAACCGAACTCTCAGAACGGCAACAGGGCTCTCAGTGTGGGGGCAGGACTCTTAGTGTGAGGGCTGGGCTCTCAGTGTGGGGATAGGACTCTCAATGTGGGAGCAGGGCTCTCAGTGTGGGGGCAGGACTCTCAGTCTGAGGGCAGGGCTCTCAGCGTGGGGGCCGGGCTTTCAGTGCAGGAACCGGACTCTCAGTGTGGGGGCAGGGCTCTCAATGTGTGGACAGGATTCTCAGTGTGAGGGCTTGGCTCTCAGTGTGGGGGCAGGAGTCTCAGTGCGGGGGCAGGGCTCTCAGTGTGGGGGCAGGACTCTCAGTGTGTGGGCAGGGCTCTCAGTGTGGGGGCTGGGCTCTCAGTGCGGGTGCTGGGCTCTCAGTGCAGGAACCAGACTCTCAGTGCGGGGTCAGGGCTCTCAGTGTGGGGGCAGGACTCTCAGTGCGAGTGCAGGGCTCTCAGTGTGGGGGCAGGACTCTCAGTGCGCAGGCAGGGCTCTCAGTGTGGGTGCAGGACTCTCAGTGCGAGGGCTGGGCTCTCAGTGCAGGAACCAGACTCTCAGTGCGGTGGCAGGGCTCTCAATGTGGGGGCAGGACTCTCAGTGCGATGGCTGGGCTCTCAGTGTGGGGGAAGGACTCTCAGTGCGGGGGTAGGGCACTCAGTGTGGGGGCTGGACTCTCAGTGCAGGAACCGAACTCTCAGTGCGGGGGCAGGGCTCTCAGTGTGGGGGCAGGACTCTCAATGTGGGGGCAGGGCTCTCAGTGTGGGGGCAGAACTCTCAGTGTGAGGGCTGGGCTCTCAGTGCGGGGGCTGGGCTCTTAGTGTGGGGGCAGGACTCTCATTGCGGGGTCAGGGCTCTCAGTGTGGGGGCAGGACTCTCATTGCGAGGGCTGGGCTCTCAGTGTGCGGGTAGGACTCTCAGTGCGAGGGCCAGGCTCTCATTGCAGGAACCAGACTCTCAGTGCGGTGGCAGGGCTCTCAATGTGGGGGCAGGACTCTCAGTGTGATGGCTGGGCTCTCAGTGTGGGGGAAGGACTATCAGTGCGGGGGTAGGGCACTCAGTGTGGGGGCTGGACTCTCAGTGCAGGAACCGAACTCTCAGTGCGGGGGCAGGGCTCTCAGTGTGGGGGCAGGACTCTCAGTGTGGGGGCAGGGCTCTCAGTGTGGGGTCAGAACTCTCAGTGTGAGGGCTGGGCTCTCAGTGTGGGGACAGGACTCTCAGTTTGGGGGCAGAGCTCTCAGTGTGGGGGCAGGACCCTCAGTGCGAGAGCTGGGCTCTCAGTGCGGGGCTGGGCTCTCAGTGCAGGAATCGGACTCTCAGTGCGGGGGCAGGGCTCTCAGCGTGGGGGCGGGACCCTCAGTGCATGAACCGGACTCTCTGTGTGGGGGCAGGGCTCTCAGTGCAGGAGCAAAACTCTTAGTGCGGGGGCAGGGCTCTCAGTTTGGGGGCAGGACTCTCAGTGTGAGGGCTGGGCAATCAGTGCGGGGCGGGGATCTCAGTGCAAGGACTGGGCTCTCAATGTGGGGGCAGGACTCTCAGTGCGGGGGCAGGGCTCTCAGTGTGGGGGCAGGACTCTCAGTGCGAGGGCTGGGCTCTCAGTGTGGGGAAAGGACTCTCAATGTGGGGGCAGGGCTATCAGTGTGGGGGCAGGACTCTCAGTGCGAGGGCGGGCTCTCAGTGCGGGGCTGGGCTCTCAGTACCGGAACTGGACTCTCAGTGCGGGGGCAGGGCTCTCAGTGCGGGGGCAGGACTCTCAGTGTGGGGGCAGGGCTCTCAGTGTGGGGGCAGGACTCTCAGTGAGAGGGCTGGGCTCTCAGTGCAGAAACCAGACTCTCAGTGCGGGGGCAAGGCTCTTAGTATGGGGGCTGGACTCTCAGTGCGATGGCTGGGCTCTCAGTGTGGGGGCAGGACTCTCAGTGTGATGGGTGGGCTCTCAGTGCGGGGGCAGGGCTCTCAGTGCAAGGGCTGGGCTCTGAGTGCAAGGGCTGGGCTCTCAGTGTGGGGGCAGGACTCTCAGTGCGCGGGCAGGGCTCTCAGTGTGGGGGCAGGACTCTCAGTGTGGGGGCTGGGCTCTCAGTGCGAGGGCTGGGCTCTCAGTGCGGGTGCTGGGCTCTCAGTGCAGGAACCAGACTCTCAGTGCGGGGTCAGGGCTCTCAGTGTGGGGGCAGGACTCTCAGTGCGAGTGCAGGGCTCTCAGTGTGGGGGCAGGACTCTCAGTGCGCAGGCAGGGCTCTCAGTGTGGGTGCAGGACTCTCAGTGCGAGGGCTGGGCTCTCAGTGCAGGAACCAGACTCTCAGTGCGGTGGCAGGGCTCTCAATGTGGGGGCAGGACTCTCAGTGCGATGGCTGGGCTCTCAGTGTGGGGGAAGGACTCTCAGTGCGGGGGTAGGGCACTCAGTGTGGGGGCTGGACTCTCAGTGCAGGAACCGAACTCTCAGTGCGGGGGCAGGGCTCTCAGTGTGGGGGCAGGACTCTCAGTGTGGGGGCAGGGCTCTCAGTGTTCGGGCAGAGCTCTCAGTGTGAGGGCTGGGCTTTCAGTGTGGGGACAGGACTCTCAGTTTGGGGGCAGGGCTCTCAGTGTGGGGGCAGGACCCTCAGTGCGACAGCTGGGCTCTCAGTGCGGGGCTGGGCTCTCAGTGCAGGAATCGGACTCTCAGTGCGAGGGCAGGGCTCTCAGCGTGTGGGCGGGACCCTCAGTGCATGAACCGGACTCTCAGTGTGGGGGCAGGGCTCTCAGTGAGGGAGCAAAACTCTTAGTGCGGGGGCAGGGCTCTCAGTTTGGGGGCAGGACTCTCAGTGTGAGGTCTGGGCAATCAGTGCGAGGCGGGGATCTCAGTGCGAGGGCTGGGCTCTCAGTGTGGGGGCAGGACTCTCAGTGCGGGGGCAGGGCTCTCAGTGTGGGGGCAGGACTCTCAGTGCGAGGGCTGGGCTCTCAGTGTGGGGGCAGGACTCTCAGTGTGGGGGCAGGGCTCTCAGTGTGGGGGCAGGACTCTCAGTGCAAGGGCTGGGTTCTCAGTGCTGAGGCTGGGCTCTCAGTGAAGGAACCGGACTTTCAGTGCGGGGGCAGGGCTCTCAGTGTGGGGGCAGGACTCTCAGTGTGATGGCTGGGCTCTCAGTGTGGGGGAAGGACTCTCAGTGCGGGGGCAGGGCTCTCAGTGTGGGGGTTGGACTCTCAGTGCAGGAATCGGACTCTCAGTGCGGGGGCAGGGCTCTCAGTGTGGGGACAGGACTCTCAGTGCAGGAAATGGACTCTCAGTGCTGTGGCAGGACTCTCAGTGTGGGGGAAGGACTCTCAGTGCGGGAGCAGGGCTCTCAGTGTGGGGGCTGGACTCTCAGTGCAGGAATTGGACTCTCAGTGCGGGGGCAGGGCTCTCAGTGTGGGGACAGGACTCTCAGTGCAGGAAATGGACTCTCAGTGCTGTGGCAGGGCTCTCAGTGCGGGGGCAAAAAATTCTTTGTGTGGGGGCAGGGCTCTCAGTGTGGGAGCAGTGCTCTCAGTGTGGGGGCAGGACTCTCAGTGTGAGGGCTGGGCTCTCAGTGTGGGGAAAGGACTCTCAATGTGGGGGCAGGGCTCTCAGTGTGGGGGCAGGACTCTCAGTGCGAGGGCGGGCTCTCAGTGCGGGGCTGGGCTCTCAGTGCAGGAACTGGACTCTCAGTGCGGGGGCAGGGCTCTCAGTGCGGGGGCAGGACTCTCAGTGTGGAGGCAAGGCTCTAAGTGTGGGGGCAGGACTCTCAGTGAGAGGGCTGGGCTCTCAGTTCAGGAACCAGACTCTCAGTGCGGGGGCAAGGCTCTTAGTATGGGGGCAGGACTCTCAGTGCGATGGCTGGGCTCTCAGTGTGGGGGCAGGACTCTCAGTCGGGGGCAGGGCTCTCAGTGTGGGGGCAGGACTCTCAGTGCAAGAACCGGACTATTAGTGCGGGGGCAGGGCTCTCAGTGTGGGGGCAGAACTCTCAGTGCGAGGGCAGGGCTCTCAGAGTGGGGGCAGGGATCTCAGTGCAGGAACCGGACTCTCAGTGTGGGGACAGGGCTCTCAGTGTGCGGACAAGGCTCTCAGTGTGAGGGCTTGGTTCTCAGTGTGTGGGCAGGAGTCCCAGTGCAGGGGCAGGGCTCTCAGTGCGAGGGCTGGGCTCTCAATGTGGGGGCCGGGCTCTCTGTGCAGGAACTGGACTCTCAGTGCGGGGGCAGGGCTCTTAGTGTGGGGGCAGGACTCACATTGCGGGGCAGGGTTCTCAGTGTGGGGGCAGGACTCTCATTGCGAGGGCTGGGCTCTCAGTGTGCGGGTAGGACTCTCAGTGTGAGGGCCAGGCTCTCAGTGCAGGAACAGGACTCTCCGTGCGGAGGCAGGGGTCTCAGTGTGGCGGCAGGACTCTCAGTGCAAGGCCTGGGCTCTCAGTGTGGGGGCAGGGCTCTCAGTGTGGGGGTAGGACTCTCAGTGTGGGGGCTGGGCTCTCACTGCAGGAAACGGACTCTCAGTGCGGGGGCAGGGCTCTCAGTGTGGGGGCAGGAATCTCAGTGCGAGGGCTGGGCTCTCAGTGTGGGGGCAGGACTCTCAGTGCAGGGGCAGGACTCTCAGTGCAGTAACTGGCCTCTTAGTGCGGGAGCAGGGCTCTCAGTGTGGTGACAACACTCTTAGTGCAGGAACCGGACTCTCAGTGCGGGGGCAGGGCTCTCAGTGTGGGGGCTGGACTCTCAGTGCGGGGTCAGGGCTCTCAGTGCGGGGGCCGGGCTGGGCTCTCAGTGCGGGGGCAAAACTCTTAGTGCGGGGGCAGGGCTCTCAGTATGGGGGCAAGACTCTCAGTGTGAGGGCTGGGCTCTCAGTGCGGGGGCAGAGCTCTCAGTGCAAGGGCTGGGCTCTCAGTGCGGGGGCAGAGCTCTCAGTGCAAGGGCTGGGCTCTCAGTGTGTGTGGGGGCAGGACTCTCAGTGTGGGGGCAGGGCTCTCAGTGTGGGCGCAGGACTCTCATTGCGAAGGCTGGGCTCTCAGTTCGGGGGCCAGGCTCTCAGTGCAGGAGCCGAACTCTCAGAACGGCTGCAGGGCTCTCAGTGTGGGGGCAGGACTCTTAGTGTGAGGGCTGGGCTCTCAGTGTGGGGATAGGACTCTCAATGTGGGGGCAGGGCTCTCAGTGTGGGGGCAGGACTCTCAATCTGAGGGCAGGGCTCTCAGCGTGGGGGCCGGGCTCTCAGTGCAGGAACCGGACTCTCAGTGTGGGGGCAGGGCTCTCAATGTGCGGACAGGACTCTCAGTGTGAGGGCTTGGCTCTCAGTGTGGGGGCAGGAGTCTCAGTGCGGGGGCAGGGCTCTCAGTGTGGGGGCAGGACTCTCAGTGCGAGGGATGGGCTCTCAGTGTGGGGGCAGGACTCTCAGTGTGGGGGCAGGGCTCTCAGTGCGAGGTCTGGGCTCTCAGTGCGGGTGCTGGGCTCTCAGTGCAGGAACCAGACTCTCAGTGCGGGGTCAGGGCTCTCAGTGTGGGGGCAGGACTCTCAGTGTGAGTGCAGGGTTCTCAGTGTGGGGGCAGGACTCTCAGTGCGCAGGCAGGGCTCTCAGTGTGGGTGCAGGACTCTCAGTGCGAGGGCTGGGCTCTCAGTGCAGGAACCAGACTCTCAGTGCGGTGGCAGGGCTCTCAATGTGGGGGCAGGACTCTCAGTGCGATGGCTGGGCTCTCAGTGTGGGGGAAGGACTCTCAGTGCGGGGGTAGGGCACTCAGTGTGGGGGATGGACTCTCAGTGCAGGAACCGAACTCTCAGTGCGGGGGCAGGGCTCTCAGTGTGGGGGCAGGACTCTCAGTGTGGGGGCAGGGCTCTCAGTGTGGGGGCAGAACTCTCAGTGTGAGGGCTGGGCTCTCAGTGTGGGGACAGGACTCTCAGTTTGGGGGCAGGGCTCTCAGTGTGGGGGTAGGACCCTCAGTGCGAAAGCTGGGCTCTCAGTGCGGGGCTGGGCTCTCAGTGCAGGAATCGGACTCTCAGTGCGGGGGCAGGGCTCTCAGTGTGGGGGCAGGGCTCTCACTGTGGGGGCAGGACTCTCAGTGCGAGGGCTGGGCTCTCAGTGCTGAGGCTGGGCTCTCAGTGAAGGAACCGGACTTTCAGTGCGGGGGCAGGGCTCTCAGTGTGGGGGCAGGACTCTCAGTGCGATGGCTGGGCTCTCAGTGTGGGGGAAGGACTCTCAGTGCGGGGGCAGGGCTCTCAGTGTGGGGGTTGGACTCTCAGTGCAGGAATCGGACTCTCAGTGCGGGGGCAGGGCTCTCAGTGTGGGGACAGGACTCTCAGTGCAGGAAATGGACTCTCAGTGCTGTGGCAGGACTCTCAGTGTGGGGGAAGGACTCTCAGTGCGATGGCTGGGCTCTCAGTGTGGGGGAAGGACTCTCAGTGCGGGGGCAGGGCTCTCAGTGTGGGGGCTGGACTCTCAGTGCAGGAATTGGACTCTCAGTGCGGGGGCAGGGCTCTCAGTGTGGGGACAGGACTCTCAGTGCAGGAAATGGACTCTCAGTGCTGTGGCAGGGCTCTCAGTGCGGGGGCAAAAAATTCTTTGTGTGGGGGCAGGGCTCTCAGTGTGGGAGCAGTGCTCTCAGTGTGGGGGCAGGACTCTCAGTGTGAGGGCTGGGCTCTCAGTGAGGGGAAAGGACGCTCAATGTGGGGGCAGGGCTCTCAGTGTGGGGGCAGGACTCTCAGTGCGAGGGCAGGCTCTCAGTGCGGGGCTGGGCTCTCAGTGCAGGAACTGGACTCTCAGTGCGGGGGCAGGGCTCTCAGTGCGGGGGCAGGACTCTCAGTGTGGGGGCAGGGCTCTCAGTGTGGGGGCAGGACTCTCAGTGAGAGGGCTGGGCTCTCAGTGCAGGAACCAGACTCTCAGTGCGGGGGCAAGGCTCTTAGTATGGGGGCAGGACTTTCAGTGCGATGGCTGGGCTCTCAGTGTGGGGGCAGGACTATCAGTCGGGGGCAGGGCTCTCAGTGTGGGGGCAGGACTCTCAGTGCAAGAACCGGACTCTCAGTGCGGGGGCAGGGCTCTCAGTGTGGGGGCAGAACTCTCAGTGCAAGGGCTGGGCTCTCAGTGTGGGGGCCAGGCTCTCTGTGCATGAACTGGACTCTCAGTGCGGGGGCAGGGCTCTTAGTGTGGGGGCAGGACTCTCAGTGTGAGGGCTGGGCTCTCAGTGTGCGGGTAGGACTCTCAGTGCGAGGGCCAGGCTCTCAGTGCAGGAACAGGACTCTCCGTGCGGAGGCAGGGCTCTCAGTGTGGGGGCAGGACACTCAGTGCGAGGGCTGGGCTCTCAGTGTGGGGGCAGGGCTCTCAGTGTGGGGGCTGGACTCTCAGTGTGAGGGCTGGGCTCTCACTGCAGGAAACGGACTCTCAGTGCGGGGGCAGGGCTCTCAGTGTGGGGGCAGGAATCTCAGTGCGAGGGCTGGGCTCTCAGTGTGGGGGCAGGACTCTCAGTGCAGGGGCAGGACTCTCAGTGCAGGAACTGGATTCTTATTGCGGGGGCAGGTCTCTCAGTGTGGGGACAGCACTCTTAGTGCAGGAACCGGACTCTCAGTGTGGGGGCAGGGCTCTCAGTGTGGGGGCTGGACTCTCAGTGCGGGGTCAGGGCTCTCAATGCGGGGGCCGGGCTGGGCTCTCAGTGCGGGGGCAAAACTCTTAGTGCGGGTGCAGGGCTCTCAGTATGGGGGCAAGACTCTCAGTGCGAGGGCTGGGCTCTCAGTGCGGGGGCAGGGCTCTCAGTGCAAGGGCTGGGCTCTCAGTGTGTGTGGGGGCAGAACTCTCAGTGTGGGGGCAGGGCTCTCAGTGTGGGGGCAGGTCTCTCAGTGCGAGGGCTGGGCTCTCAGTTTGGGGGCCAGGCTCTCAGTGCAGGAACTGGACTCTCAGTACGGGGGCAGTGCTCTCAGTGTGGCGGCAGGACTCTCAGTGTGAGGGCTGGGCTCTCAGTGTGGGGACAGGACTCTCAGTGTGGGGGCAGGGCTCTCAGTGTGGGGGTAGGACTCTCAGTGCGAGGGCGGGCTCTCAGTGCGGGGCTGGGCTCTCAGTGCAGGAACTGGACTCTCAGTGCGGGGGCAGGGCTCTCAGTGCGGGGGCAGGACTCTCAGTGTGGGGGCGGGGCTCTCAGTGTGGGGGCAGGACTCTCAGTGTGAGGGCTGGGCTCTCAGTGTGGGGGCAGGACTCTCAGTGCGGTGGCAGGGCTCTCAGTGTGGGGGCAGGACACTCAGTGCGAGGGCTGGGCTCTCAGTGCGGGGGCAGGGCTCTCAGTGTGGGGGTATGACTCTCAGTGCGAGGGCTGGGCTTTCAGTGTGGGGGCAGGACTCTCAGTGCGGGGGCAGAGCTCTCAGTGCAGGAACTGGACTCTCACTGCTGGGGCAGGGCTCTCAGTGTGGGGACAGGACTCTCAGTCCATGAACCGGACTCTCAGTGTGGGGGCAGGACTCTCAGTCTGAGGGCAGGGCTCTCAGAGTGGGGGCAGGGCTCTCAGTGCAGGAACCGGACTCTCAGTGTGGGGGCAGGGCTCTCAGTGTGCGGACAGGTCTCTCAGTGTGAGGGCTTGGCTCTCAGTGTGGGGGCAGGAGTCTCAGTGCAGGGGCAGGGCTCTCAGTGCGAGGGCTTGGCTCTCAATGTGGGGGCCGGGCTCTCTGTGCAGGAACTGGACTCTCAGTGCGGGGGCAGGGCTCTTAGTGTGGGGCAGGACTCTCATTGCGGGGCAGGGCTCTCAGTGTGGGGGCAGGACTCTCATTGCGAGGGCTGGGCTCTCAGTGTGCGGGTAGGACTCTCAGTGCGTGGGCCAGGCTCTCAGTGCAGGAACAGGACTCTCCGTGCGGAGGCAGGGCTCTCAGTGTGGGGGCAGGACTCTCAGTGCTAGGGCTGGGCTCTCAGTGTGGGGGCAGGGCTCTCAGTGTGGGGGCAGGACTCTCAGTGTGGGGGAGGGGCTCTCACTGCAGGAAACGGACTCTCAGTGCGGGGGCAGGGCTCTCAGTGTGGGGGCAGGACTCTCAGTGCAGGAACCGGCCTCTTAGTGCGGGGTAGGGCTCTCAGTGTGGGGACAGCACTCTTAGTGCAGGAACCGGACTCTTAGTGCGGGGGCAGGGCTCTCAGTGTGGGGGCTGGACTCTCAGTGCGGGGTCAGGGCTCTCAGTGCGGGGGCCGAGCTGGGCTCTCAGTGCGAGGGCAAAACTCTTAGTGCGGGGGCAGGGCTCTCAGTATGGGGGCAAGACTCTCAGTGTGAGGGCTGGGCTCTCAGTGCGGGGGCAGGGCTCTCAGTGCAAGGGCTGGGCTCTCAGTGTGTGTGGGGGCAGGACTCTCAGTGTGGGGGCAGGGCTCTCAGTGTGGGGGCAGGACTCTCAGTGCGAAGGCTGGGCTCTCAGTTCGGGGGCCAGGCTCTCAGTGCAGGAACCGAACTCTCAGAACGGCTGCAGGGCTCTCAGTGTGGGGGCAGGACTCTTAGTGTGAGGGCTGGGCTCTCAGTGTGGGGACAGGACTCTCAATGTGGGGGCAGGGCTCTCAGTGTGGGGGCCGGACTCTCAGTGCGAGGGCAGGCTCTCAGTGCGGGGCTGGGCTCTCAGTGCAGGAACTGGACTCTCAGTGCGGGGGCAGGACTCTCAGTGTGGGGGCAGGGCTCTCAGTGTGGGGGAAGGACTCTCAGTGCGAGGGCTGTGCTTTCAGTGTGGGGGCACGACTCTCAGTGCGAGGGCTGGGCTCTCAGTGCAGAAACCGGACTCTCCGTGCGGGGGCAGGACTCTCAGTATGGGGGAAGGAAACTCAGTGCGAGGGCTGAGCTCTCAGTTTGGGGGCAGGACTCTCAGTGCGGGGGCAGGGCTCTCAGTGTGGGGGCAGGACTCTCAGTGCAGGAACTCGACTCTCACTGCTGGGGCAGGGCTCTCAGTGTGGGGACAGGACTCTCAGTCCATGAACCGGACTCTCAGTGTGGGGGCAGGACTCTCAGTCTGAAGGCAGGGCTCTCAGCGTGGGGTCAGGGCTCTCAGTGCAGGAACCGGACTCTCAGTGTGGGGGCAGGGCTCTCAATGTGCGGACAGGACTCTCAGTGTGAGGGCTTGGCTCTCAGTGTGGGGGCAGGAGTCTCAGTGCGGGGGCAGGGCTCTCAGTGTGGGGGCAGGACTCTCAGTGTGAGGGATGGGCTCTCAGTGTGGGGGCAGGACTCTCAGTGCGGGGTCAGGGCTCTCAGTGCGGGGGCCGGGCTGGGCTCTCAGTGCGGGGGCAAAACTCTTAGTGCGGGGGCAGGGCTCTCAGTATGGGGGCAAGACTCTCAGTGTGAGGGCTGGGCTCTCAGTGCGGGGGCAGGGCTCTCAGTGCAAGGGCTGGGCTCTCCGTGTGTGTGGGGGCAGGACTCTCAGTGTGGGGGCAGGGCTCTCAGTGTGGGAGCAGGACTCTCAGTGCGAAGGCTGGGCTCTCAGTTCGGGGGTCAGGCTCTCGGTGCAGGAACCGAACTCTCAGAACGGCTGCAGGGCTCTCAGTGTGGGGACAGGACTCTCAATGTGGGGGCAGGTCTCTCAGTGTGGGGGCAGGACTCTCAGTGCGAGGGCGGACTCTCAGTGCGGGGCTGGGCTCTCAGTGCAGGAACTGGACTCTCAGTGCGGGGGCAGGGCTCTCAGTGCGGGGGCAGGACTCTCAGTGTGGGGGCAGGGCTCTCAGTGTGGGGGAAGGACTCTCAGTGCGAGGGCTGTGCTTTCAGTGTGGGGGCACGACTCTCAGTGCGAGGGCTGGGCTCTCAGTGCAGAAACCGTACTCTCCGTGCGGGGACAGGATTCTCAGTATGGGGGCAGGACTCTCAGTGCGAGGGCTGGGCTCTCAGTGTGGGGGCAGGACTCTCAGTGTGGGGGCAGGGCTCTCATTGTGGGGGCAGGACTCTCAGTGCAGGAACTCGACTCTCACTGCTGGGGCAGGGCTCTCAGTGTGGGGACAGGACTCTCAGTCCATGAACCGGACTCTCAGTGTGGGCAGGACTCTCAGTCTGAGGGCAGGGCTCTCAGCGTGGGGGCCGGGTTCTCAGTGCAGGAACCGGACTCTCAGTGTGGGGGCAGGACTCTCAATGTGCGGACAGGACTCTCAGTGTGAGGGCTTGGCTCTCAGTGTGGGGGCAGGAGTCTCAGTGCGGGGGCAGGGCTCTCAGTGTGGGGGCAGGACTCTCAGTACGAGGGATGGGCTCTCAGTGTGGGGGCAGGACTCTCAGTGTGGGGGCAGGGCTCTCAGTGCGAGTGCAGGGCTCTCAGTGTGGGGGCAGGACTCTCAGTGCGCAGGCAGGGCTCTCAGTGCAGGAACCAGACTCTCAGTGTGAGGGCTGGGCTCTCACTGCAGGAACCAGACTCTCAGTGCGGTGGCAGGGCTCTCAATGTGGGGGCAGGACTCTCAGTGTGATGGCTGGGCTCTCAGTGTGGGGGAAGGACTCTCAGTGCGGGGGCAGGGCTCTCAGTGTGGGGGCAGGACTCTCAGTGCGAGGGCTGGGCTCTCAGTGTGGGGGCAGGACTCTCAGTGTGGGGGCAGGGCTCTCAGTGTGGGGGCAGGGCTCTCAGTGCGAGGGCTGGGCTCTCAGTGCAGGAACCGGACTTTCAGTGCGGGGGCAGGGCTCTCAGTGTGGGGGCAGGACTCTCAGTGCGATGGCTGGGCTCTCAGTGTGGGGGAAGGACTCTCAGTGCGGAGGCAGGGCTCTCAGTGTGGGGGTTGGACTCTCAGTGCTGGAATCGGACTCTCAGTGCGGGGGCAGGGCTCTCAGTGTGGGTACAGGACTCTCAGTGCAGGAAATGGACTCTCAGTGCTGTGGCAGTGCTCACAGTGTGGGGGAAGGACTCTCAGTGCGGGGGCAGGGCTCTCAGTGTGGGGGCTGGACTCTCAGTGCAGGAATCGGACTCTCAGTGCGGGGGCAGGGCTCTCAATGTGGGGACAGGACTCTCAGTGCAGGAAATGGACTCTCAGTGCTGTGGAAGGGCTCTCAGTGCGGGGGCAAAAAATTCTTCGTGTTGGGGCAGGGCTCTCAGTGTGGGAGCAGTGCTCTCAGTGTGGGGGCAGGACTCTCAGTGTGAGGGCTGGGCTCTCAGTGTGGGGAAAGGACTCTCAATGTGGGGGCAGGGCTCTCAGTGTGGGGGCAGGACTCTCAGTGCAAGGGCGGGCTCTCAGTGCGGGGCTGGGCTCTCAGTGCAGGAACTGGACTCTCAGTTCGGGGGCAGGGCTCTCAGTGCGGGGGCAGGACTCTCAGTGTGGGGGCAGGGCTCTCAGTGTGGGGGCAGGACTCTCAGTGAGAGGGCTGGGCTCTCAGTGCAGGAACCAGACTCTCAGTGCGGGGGCAAGGTTCTTAATATGGGGGCAGGACTCTCAGTGCGATGGCTGGGCTCTCAGTGTGGGGGCAGGACTCTCAGTGCAGGGGCAGGGTTCTCAGTGTGGGGGCAGGACACACAGTGCAAGAACCAGACTCTCAGTGCGGGGGCAGGGCTCTCAGTGTGGGGGCAGAACTCTCAGTGCGAGGGCTGGGCTCTCAGTGTGGGGGCCAGGCTCTCTGTGCAGGAACTGGACTCTCAGTGCGGGGGCAGGGCTCTTAGTGTGGGGGCAGGACTCTCAGTGTGAGGGCTGGGCTCTTAGTGTGGGGGCAGGACTCTCAGTGCGGGGAAGGGCTCTCAGTGTGGGGGCAGGACTCTCATTGCGAGAGCTGGGCTCTCAGTGTGCGGGTAGGACTCTCAGTGCGAGGGCCAGGCTCTCAGTGCAGGAACAGGACTCTCCGTGCGGAGGCAGGGCTCTCAGTGTGGGGGCAGGACTCTCAGTGCGAGGGCTGGGCTCTCAGTGTGGGGGCAGGGCTCTCAGTGTGGGGGCAGGACTCTCAGTGTGAGGGCTGGGCTCTCACTGCAGGAAACGGACTCTCAGTGCGGGGGCAGGGCTCTCAGTGTGGGGGCAGGAATCTCAGTGCGAGGGCTGGGCTCTCAGTGTGGGGGCAGGACTCTCAGTGCAGGAACTGGCCTCTTAGTGCGGGGGCAGGGCTCTCAGTGTGGGGACAGCACTCTTAGTGCAGGAACCGGACTCTCAGTGCGGGGGCAGGGCTCTCAGTGTGGGGGCTGGACTCTCAGTGCGGGGTCAGGGCTCTCAGTGCGGGGGCCGGGCTGGGCTCTCAGTGCGGGGGCAAAACTCTTAGTGCGGGGGCAGGGCTCTCAGTATGGGGGCAAGACTCTCAGTGTGAGGGCTGGGCTCTCATTGCGTGGGCAGGGCTCTCAGTGCAAGGGCTGGGCTCTCAGTGTGTGTTGGGGCAGGACTCTCAGTGTGGGGGCAGGGCTCTCAGTGTGGGGTCAGGACTCTCAGTGCGAGGGCAGGGCTCTCAGTTTGGGGGCCAGGCTCTCAGTGCAGGAACTGGACTCTCAGTACGGGGGCAGGGCTCTCAGTGTGGGAGCAGTGCTCTCAGTGTGGGGGCAGGACTCTCAGTGTGAGGGCTGGGCTCTCAGTGTGGGGACAGGACTCTCAGTGTGGGGGCTAGGCTCTCAGTGTGGGGGTAGGACTCTCAGTGCGAGGGCGGGCTCTCAGTGCGGGGCTGGGCTCTCAGTGCGGGTGCAGGGCTCTCAGTGCGGGGGCAAGACTCTCAGTGTGGGGGCAGGGCTCTCAGTGTGGGGGCAGGACTCTCAGTGTGAGGGCTGTGCTTTCAGTGTGGGGGTATGACTCTCAGTGCGAGGGCTGGGCTATCAGTGTGGGGGCAGGACTCTCAGTGCGGGGGCAGAGCTCTCAGTGCAGGAACTGGACTCTCACTGCTGGAGCAGGGCTCTCAGTGTGGGGACAGGACTCTCAGTCCATGAACCGGACTCTCAGTGTGGGGGCAGGACTCTCAGTCTGAGGGCAGGGCTCTCAGAGTGGGGGCAGGGCTCTCAGTGCAGGAACCGGACTCTCAGTGTGGGGGCAGGGCTCTCAGTGTGCGGACAGGACTCTCAGTGTGAGGGCTTGGCTCTCAGTGTGGGGGCAGGAGTCTCAGTGCAGGGGCAGGGCTCTCAGTGCGAGGGCTGGGCTCTCAATGTGGGGGCCGGGCTCTCTGTGCAGGAACTGGACTCTCAGTGCGGGGGCAGAGCTCTTAGTGTGGGGGCAGGACTCTCATTGCGGGGCAGGGCTCTCAGTGTGGGGGCAGGACTCTCATTGCGAGGGCTGGGCTCTCAGTGTGCGGGTAGGACTCTCAGTGTGAGGGCCAGGCTCTCAGTGCAGGAACAGGACTCTCCGTGCGGAGGCAGGGCTCTCAGCGTGGGGGCAGGACTCTCAGTGCGAGGGCTGGGCTCTCAGTGTCGGGGCAGGGCTCTCAGTGTGGGGGCAGGACTCTCAGTTTGGGGGCTGGGCTCTCACTGCAGGAAACGGACTCTCAGTGCGGGGGCAGGGCTCTCAGTGTGGGGGCAGGAATCTCAGTGGGATGGCTGGGCTCTCAGTGTGGGGGCAGGACTCTCAGTGCAGGGGCAGGACTCTCAGTGCAGGAACCAGCCTCTTAGTGCGGGGGCAGGGCTCTCAGTGTGGGGACAGCACTCTTAGTGCAGGAACCGGACTCTCAGTGCGGGGGCAGGGCTCTTAGTGTGGGGGCTGGACTCTCAGTGCGGGGTCAGGGCTCTCAGTGTGGGGGCAGGAGTCTCAGTGCGCAGGCAGGGCTCTCAGTGTGGGGGCAGGACTCTCAGTGCGAGGGATGGGCTCTCAGTGTGGGGGCAGGACTCTCAGTGCGGGGTCAGGGCTCTCAGTACGGGGGCCGGGCTGGGCTCTCATTGCGGGGGCAAAACTCTTAGTGCGGGGGCAGGGCTCTCAGTATGGGGGCAAGACTCTCAGTGTGAGGGCTGGGCTCACAGTGCGGGGGCAGGGCTCTCAGTGCAAGGGCTGGGCTCTCCGTGTGTGTGGGGGCAGGACTCTCAGTGTGGGGGCAGGGCTCTCAGTGTGGGAGCAGTACTCTCAGTGCGAAGGCTGGGCTCTCAATTCGGGGGCCAGGCTCTCAGTGCAGGAACCGAACTCTCAGAACGGCTGCAAGGATCTCAGTGTGGGGGCAGGACTCTTAGTGTGAGGGCTGGGCTCTCAGTGTGGGGACAGGACTCTCAATGTGGGGGCAGGTCTCTCAGTGTGGGGGCAGGACTCTCAGTGCGAGGGCGGACTCTCAGTGCGGGGCTGGGCTCTCAGTGCAGGAACTGGACTCTCAGTGCGGGGGCAGGGCTCTCAGTGCGGGGGCAGGACTCTCAGTGTGGGGGCAGGGCTCTCAGTGTGGGGGAAGGACTCTCAGTGCGAGGGCTGTGCTTTCAGTGTGGGGGCACGACTCTCAGTGCGAGGGCTGGGCTCTCAGTGCAGAAACTGGACTCTCCGTGCGGGGGCAGGACTCTCAGTATGGGGGCAGGACTCTCAGTGCGAGGGCTGGGCTCTCAGTGTGGGGGCAGGACTCTCAGTGCGGGGGCAGGGCTCTCAATGTGGGGGCAGGACTCTCAGTGCAGGAACTCGACTCTCACTGCTGGGGCAGGGCTCTCAGTGTGGGGACAGGACTCTCAGTCCATGAACCGGACTCTCAGTGTGGGGGCAGGACTCTCAGTCTGAGGGCAGGGCTCTCAGCGTGGGGGCCGGGCTCTCAGTGCAGGAACCGGACTCTCAGTGTGGGGGCAGGACTCTCAATGTGCAGACAGGACTCTCAGTGTGAGGGCTTGGCTCTCAGTGTGGGGGCAGGAGTCTCAGTGCGGGGGCAGGGCTCTCAGTGTGGGGGCAGGACTCTCAATGCGAGGGATGGGCTCTCAGTGTGGGGGCAGGACTCTCAGTGTGGGGGCAGGGCTCTCAGTGCGCAGGCAGGGCTCTCAGTGCAGGAACCAGACTCTAAGTGCAAGGGCTGGGCTCTCAGTGCAGGAACCAGACTCTCAGTGCGGTGGAAGGGCTCTCAATGTGGGGGCAGGACTCTCAGTGCGATGGCTGGGCTCTCAGTGTGGGGGAAGGACTCTCAGTGCGGGGGCAGGGCTCTCAGTGTGGGGGCAGGACTCTCAGTGCGAGGGCTGGGCTCTCAGTGTGGGGGCAGGACTCTCTTAGTGTGGGGGCAGGGCTCTCAGTGTGGGGCAAGGACTCTCAGTGCGAGGGCTGGGCTTTCAGTGTGGGGGCACGACTCTCAGTGCGAGGGCTGGGCTCTCAGTGCAGAAACCGTACTCTCCGTGCGGGGGTAGGATTCTCAGTATGGGGGCAGGACTCTCAGTGCGAGGGCTGGGCTCTCAGTGTGGGGGCAGGACTCTCAGTGCGGGGGCAGGGCTCTCATTGTGGGGGCAGGACTCTCAGTGCAGGAACTCGACTCTCACTGCTGGGGCAGGGCTCTCAGTGTGGGGACAGGACTCTCAGTCCATGAACCGGACTCTCAGTGTGGGGGCAGGACTCTCAGTCTGAGGGCAGGGCTCTCAG
This sequence comes from Phyllobates terribilis, assembly GCF_046119375.1. Lineage (NCBI taxonomy): Eukaryota > Metazoa > Chordata > Amphibia > Anura > Dendrobatidae > Phyllobates > Phyllobates terribilis. The sequence goes on along the minus strand of NW_027362770.1, from coordinate 51,228,844 downwards.
TGTGGGGGCCGGGCTCTCAATGCAGGAACCGGACTCTCAGTGTGGGGGCAGGACTGTCAATGTGCGGACAGGACTCTCAGTGTGAGGGCTTGGCTCTTAGTATGGGGGCAGGAGTCTCAGTGCGGGGGCAGGGCTCTCAGTGTGGGGGCAGGACTCTCAGTACGAGGGATGGGCTGTCAGTGTGGGGGCAGGACTCTCAGTGTGGGGGCAGGGCTCTCAGTGCGAGTGCAGGGCTCTCAGTGTGGGGGCAGGACTCTCAGTGCGCAGGCAGGGCTCTCAGTGCAGGAACCAGACTCTCAGTGCGAGGGCTGGGCTCTCAGTGCAGGAACCAGACTCTCAGTGCGGTGGCAGGGCTCTCAATGTGGGGGCAGGACTCTCAGTGCGATAGCTGGGCTCTCAGTGTGGGGGAAGGACTCTCAGTGCGGGGGCAGGGCTCTCAGTGTGGGGGCAGGACTCTCAGTGCGAGGGCTGGGCTCTCAGTGTGGGGGCAGGACTCTCAGTGTGGGGGCAGGGCTCTCAGTGTGGGGGCAGGGCTCTCAGTGCGAGGGCTGGGCTCTCAGTGCAGGAACCGGACTTTCAGTGCGGGGGCAGGGCTCTCAGTGTGGGGGCAGGACTCTCAGTGCGATGGCTGGGCTCTCAGTGTGGGGGAAGGACTCTCAGTGCGGGGGCAGGGCTCTCAGTGTGGGGGTTGGACTCTCAGTGCAGGAATCGGACTCTCAGTGCGGGGGCAGGGCTCTCAGTGTGGGTACAGGACTCTCAGTGCAGCAAATGGACTCTCAGTGCTGTGGCAGTGCTCACAGTGTGGGGGAAGGACTCTCAGTGCGGGGGCAGGGCTCTCAGTGTGGGGGCTGGACTCTCAGTGCAGGAATCGGACTCTCAGTGCGGGGGCAGGGCTCTCAATGTGGGGACAGGACTTTCAGTGCAGGAAATGGACTCTCAGTGCTGTGGCAGGGCTCTCAGTGCGGGGGCAAAAAATTCTTTGTGTGGGGGCAGGGCTCTCAGTGTGGGAGCAGTGCTCTCAGTGTGGGGGCAGGACTCTCAGTGTGAGGGCTGGGCTCTCAGTGTGGGGAAAGGACTCTCAATGTGGGGGCAGGGCTCTCAGTGTGGGGGCAGGACTCTCAGTGCAAGGGCGGGCTCTCAGTGCGGGGCTGGGCTCTCAGTGCAGGAACTGGACTCTCAGTTCGGGGGCAGGGCTCTCAGTGCGGGGGCAGGACTCTCAGTGTGGGGGCAGGGCTCTCAGTGTGGGGGCAGGACTCTCAGTGAGAGGGCTGGGCTCTCAGTGCAGGAACCACACTCTCAGTGCAGGGGCAAGGCTCTTAATATGGGGGCAGGACTCTCAGTGCGATGGCTGGGCTCTCAGTGTGGGGGCAGGACTCTCAGTGCAGGGGCAGGGTTCTCAGTGTGGGGGCAGGACTCTCAGTGCAAGAACCTGACTCTCAGTGCGGGGGCAGGGCTCTCAGTGTGGGGGCAGAACTCTCAGTGCGAGGGCTGGGCTCTCAGTGTGGGGGCCAGGCTCTCTGTGCAGGAACTGGACTCTCAGTGCGGGGGCAGGGCTCTTAGTGTGGGGGCAGGACTCTCAGTGTGAGGGCTGGGCTTCCAGTGTGGGGGCAGGACTCTCAGTGCGGGGCAGGGCTCTCAGTGTGGGGGCAGGACTCTCATTGCGAGAGCTGGGCTCTCAGTGTGCGGGTAGGACTCTCAGTGCGAGGGCCAGGCTCTCAGTGCAGGAACAGGACTCTCCGTGCGGAGGCAGGGCTCTCAGTGTGGGGGCAGGACTCTCAGTGCGAGGGCTGGGCTCTCAGTGTGGGGGCAGGGCTCTCAGTGTGGGGGCAGGACTCTCAGTGTGAGGGCTGGGCTCTCACTGCAGGAAACGGACTCTCAGTGCGGGGGCAGGGCTCTCAGTGTGGGGGCAGGAATCTCAGTGCGAGGGCTGGGCTCTCAGTGTGGGGGCAGGACTCTCAGTGCAGGGGCAGGACTCTCAGTGCAGGAACTGGCCTCTTAGTGCGGGGGCAGGGCTCTCAGTGTGGGGACAGCACTCTTAGTGCAGGAACCGGACTCTCAGTGCGGGGGCAGGGATCTCAGTGTGGGGGCTGGACTCTCAGTGCGGGGTCAGGGCTCTCAGTGCGGGGGCCGGGCTGGGCTCTCAGTGCGGGGGCAAAACTCTTAGTGCGGGGGCAGGGCTCTCAGTATGGGGGCAAGACTCAGTGTGAGGGCTGGGCTCTCATTGTGGGGGCAGGGCTCTCAGTGCAAGGGCTGGGCTCTCAGTGTGTGTTGGGGCAGGACTCTCAGTGTGGGGGCAGGGCTCTCAGTGTGGGGGCAGGACTCTCAGTGCGAGGGCAGGGCTCTCAGTTTGGGGGCCAGGCTCTCAGTGCAGGAACTGGACTCTCAGTACGGGGGCAGGGCTCTCAGTGTGGGAGCAGTGCTCTCAGTGTGGGGGCAGGACTCTCAGTGTGAGGGCTGGGCTCTCAGTGTGGGGACAGGACTCTCAGTGTGGGGGCTAGGCTCTCAGTGTGGGGGTAGGACTCTCAGTGCGAGGGCGGGCTCTCAGTGCGGGGCTGGGCTCTCAGTGCGGGGGCAGGGCTCTCAGTGTGGGGGTATGACTCTCAGTGCGAGGGCTGGGCTTTCAGTGTGGGGGCAGGACTCTCAGTGTGGGGGCACGACTCTCAGTGCGAGGGCTGGGCTCTCAGTGCAGAAACCGGACTCTCCGTGCAGGGGCAGGACTCTCAGTATGGGGGCAGGACTCTCAGTGCGAGGGCTGGGCTCTCAGTGTGGGGGCAGGACTCTCAGTGCGGGGGCAGGGCTCTCAGTGTGGGGGCAGGACTCTCAGTGCAGGAACTCGACTCTCACTGCTGGGGCAGGGCTCTCAGTGTGGGGACAGGACTCTCAGTCCATGAACCGGACTCTCAGTGTGGGGGCAGGACTCTCAGTCTGAGGGCAGGGCTCTCAGAGTGGGGGCAGGGCTCTCAGTGCAGGAACCGGACTCTCAGTGTGGGGGCAGGGCTCTCAGTGTGCGGACAGGACTCTCAGTGTGAGGGCTTGGCTCTCAGTGTGGGGGCAGGAGTCTCAGTGCAGGGGCAGGGCTCTCAGTGCGAGGGCTGGGCTCTCAATGTGGGGGCCGGGCTCTCTGTGCAGAAACTGGACTCTCAGTGCGGGGGCAGAGCTCTTAGTGTGGGGGCAGGACTCTCATTGCGGGGCAGGGCTCTCAGTGTGGGGGCAGGACTCTCATTGCGAGGGCTGGGCTCTCAGTGTGCGGGTAGGACTCTCAGTGTGAGGGCCAGGCTCTCAGTGCAGGAACAGGACTCTCCGTGCGGAGGCAGGGCTCTCAGCATGGGGGCAGCACTCTCAGTGCGAGGGCTGGGCTCTCAGTGTCGGGGCAGGGCTCTCAGTGTGGGGACAGGACTCTCAGTGTGGGGGCTGGGCTCTCACTGCAGGAAACGGACTCTCAGTGCGGGGGCAGGGCTCTCAGTGTGGGGGCAGGAATCTCAGTGCGATGGCTGGGCTCTCAGTGTGGGGGCAGGACTCTCAGTGAAGGGGCAGGACTCTCAGTGCAGGAACCGGCCTCTTAGTGCGGGGGCAGGGCTCTCAGTGTGGGGACAGCACTCTTAGTGCAGGAACCGGACTCTCAGTGCAGGGGCAGGGCTCTTAGTGTGGGGGCTGGACTCTCAGTGCGGGGTCAGGGCTCTCAGTGTGGGGGCAGGAGTCTCAGTGCGGGGGCAGGGCTCTCAGTGTGGGGGCAGGACTCTCAGTGCGAGGGATGGGCTCTCAGTGTGGGGGCAGGACTCTCAGTGCGGGGTCAGGGCTCTCAGTGCGGGAGCCGGGCTGGGCTCTCAGTGCGGGGGCAAAACTCTTAGTGCGGGGGCAGGGCTCTCAGTATGGGGGCAAGACTCTCAGTGTGAGGGCTGGGCTCTCCGTGTGTGTGGGGGCAGGACTCTCAGTGTGGGGGCAGGGCTCTCAGTGTGGGAGCAGTACTCTCAGTGCGAAGGCTGGGCTCTCAGTTCGGGGGCCAGGCTCTCAGTGCAGGAACCGAACTCTCAGAACGGCTGCAAGGATCTCTGTGTGGGGGCAGGACTCTTAGTGTGAGGGCTGGGCTCTCAGTGTGGGGACAGGACTCTCAATGTGGGGGCAGGTCTCTCAGTGTGGGGGCAGGACTCTCAGTTCGAGGGCGGACTCTCAGTGCGGGGCTGGGCTCTCAGAGCAGGAACTGGACTCTCAGTGCGGGGGCAGGGCTCTCAGTGCGGGGGCAGGACTCTCAGTGTGGGGGCAGGGCTCTCAGTGTGGGAGCAGTACTCTCAGTGCGAAGGCTGGGCTCTCAGTTCGGGGGCCAGGCTCTCAGTGCAGGAACCGAACTCTCAAAACGGCTGCAAGGATCTCTGTGTGGGGGCAGGACTCTTAGTGTGAGGGCTGGGCTCTCAGTGTGGGGACAGGACTCTCAATGTGGGGGCAGGTCTCTCAGTGTGGGGGCAGGACTCTCAGTTCGAGGGCGGACTCTCAGTGCGGGGCTGGGCTCTCAGTGCAGGAACTGGACTCTCAGTGCGGGGGCAGGGCTCTCAGTGCGGGGGCAGGACTCTCAGTGTGGGGGCAGGGCTCTCAGTGTGGGGGAAGGACTCTCAGTGCGAGGGCTGTGCTTTCAGTGTGGGGGCACGACTCTCAGTGCGAGGGCTGGGCTCTCAGTGCAGAAACCGGACTCTCCGTGCGGGGGCAGGATTCTCAGTATGGGGGCAGGACTCTCAGTGTGAGGGCTGGGCTCTCAGTGTGGGGGCAGGACTCTCAGTGCAGGAACTCGACTCTCACTGCTGGGGCAGGGCTCTCAGTGTGGGGACAGGACTCTCAGTCCATGAACCGGACTCTCAGTGTGGGGGCAGGACTCTCAGTCTGAGGGCAGGGCTCTCAGCGTGGGGGCCGGGCTCTCAGTGCAGGAACCGGACTCTCAGTGTGGGGGCAGGACTCTCAATGTGCGGACAGGACTCTCAGTGTGAGGGCTTGGCTCTCAGTGTGGGGGCAGGAGTCTCAGTGCGGGGGCAGGGCTCTCAGTGTGGGGGCAGGACTCTCAGTGCGAGGGATGGGCTCTCAGTGTGGGGGCAGGACTCTCAGTGTGGGGGCAGGGCTCTCAGTGCGCAGGCAGGGCTCTCAGTGCAGGAACCAGACTCTCAGTGCAAGGGCTGGGCTCTCAGTGCAGGAACCAGACTCTCAGTGCGGTGGCAGGGCTCTCAATGCGAGGGCTGGGCTCTCAGTGTGGGGGCAGGACTCTCAGTGTGGGGGCAGGGTTCTCAGTGTGGGGGCAGTGCTCTCAGTGCGAGGGCTGGGCTCTCAGTGCAGGAACCGAACTTTCAGTGCGGGGGCAGGGCTCTCAGTGTGGGGGCAGGACTCTCAGTGCGATGGCTGGGCTCTCAGTGTGGGGGAAGGACTCTCAGTGCGGGGGCAGGGCTCTCAGTGTGGGGGTTGGACTCTCAGTGCAGGAATCGGACTCTCAGTGCGGGGGCAGGGTTCTCAGTGTGGGGACAGGACTCTCAGTGCAGGAAATGGACTCTCAGTGCTGTGGCAGTGCTCTCAGTGTGGCGGAAGGACTCTCAGTGCGGGGGCAGGGCTCTCAGTGTGGGGGCTGGACTCTCAGTGCAGGAATCGGACTCTCAGTGCGGGGGCAGGGCTCTCAATGTGGGGACAGGACTCTCAGTGCAGGAAATGGACTCTCAGTGCTGTGGCAGTGCTCTCAGTGTGGCGGAAGGACTCTCAGTGCGGGGGCAGGGCTCTCAGTGTGGGGGCTGGACTCTCAGTGCAGGAATCGGACTCTCAGTGCTGTGGCAGGGCACTCAGTGCAGGGGCAAAAAATTCTTCGTGAGGGGGCAGGGCTCTCAGTGTGGGGGCAGGGCTCTCAGTGTGGGGGCAGTGCTCTCAGTGCGAGGGCTGGGCTCTCAGTGCAGGAACCGAACTTTCAGTGCGGGGGCAGGGCTCTCAGTGTGGGGGCAGGACTCTCAGTGCGATGGCTGGGCTCTCAGTGTGGGGGAAGGACTCTCAGTGCGGGGGCAGGGCTCTCAGTGTGGGGGTTGGACTCTCAGTGCAGGAATCGGACTCTCAGTGCGGGGGCAGGGTTCTCAGTGTGGGGACAGGACTCTCAGTGCAGGAAATGGACTCTCAGTGCTGTGGCAGTGCTCTCAGTGTGGCGGAAGGACTCTCAGTGCGGGGGCAGGGCTCTCAGTGTGGGGGCTGGACTCTCAGTGCAGGAATCGGACTCTCAGTGCGGGGGCAGGGCTCTCAATGTGGGGACAGGACTCTCAGTGCAGGAAATGGACTCTCAGTGCTGTGGCAGTGCTCTCAGTGTGGCGGAAGGACTCTCAGTGCGGGGGCAGGGCTCTCAGTGTGGGGGCTGGACTCTCAGTGCAGGAATCGGACTCTCAGTGCTGTGGCAGGGCTCTCAGTGCAGGGGCAAAAAATTCTTCGTGAGGGGGCAGGGCTCTCAGTGTGGGAGCAGTGCTCTCAGTGTGGGGGCAGGACTCTCAGTGTGAGGGCTGGGCTCTCAGTGTGGGGAAAGGACTCTCACTGTGGGGGCAGGGTTCTCAGTGTGGGGGCAGGACTCTCAGTGCAAGGGCGGGCTCTCAGTGCGGGGCTGGGCTCTCAGTGCAGGAACTGGACTCTCAGTGTGGGGGCAGGGCTCTCAGTGCGGGGGCAGGACTCTCAGTGTGGGGGCAGGGCTCTCAGTGTGGGGGCAGGACTCTCAGTGAGAGGGCTGGGCTCTCAGTGCAGGAACCAGACTCTCAGTGCGGGGGCAAGGCTCTTAATATGGGGGCAGGACTCTCAGTGCGATGGCTGGGCTCTCAATGTGGGGGCAGGACTCTCAGTGCGGGGGGAGGGTTCTCAGTGTGGGGGCAGGACTCTCAGTGCAAGAACCGGACTCTCAGTGCGGGGGCAGGGCTCTCAGTGTGGGGGCAGAACTCTCAGTGCGAGGGCTGGGCTCTCAGTGTGGGGGCCAGGCTCTCTGTGCAGGAACTGGACTCTCAGTGCGGGGGCAGGGCTCTTAGTGTGGGGGCAGGACTCTCAGTGTGAGGGCTGGGCTCCCAGTGTGGGGGCAGGACTCTCAGTGCGGGGCAGGGCTCTCAGTGTGGGGGCAGGACTCTCATTGCGAGGGCTGGGCTCTCAGTGTGCGGGTAGGACTCTCAGTGCGAGGGCCAGGCTCTCAGTGCAGGAACAGGACTCTCCGTGCGGAGGCAGGGCTCTCAGTGTGGGGGCAGGACTCTCAGTGCGAGGGCTGGGCTCTAAGTGTGGGGGCAGGGCTCTCAGTGTGGGGGCAGGACTCTCAGTGTGAGGGCTGGGCTCTCACTGCAGGAAACGGACTCTCAGTGCGGGGGCAGGGCTCTCAGTGTGGGGGCAGGAATCTCAGTGCGAGGGCTGGGCTCTCAGTGTGGGGGCAGGACTCTCAGTGCAGGGGCAGGACTCTCAGTGCAGGAACTGGCCTCTTATTGCGGGGGCAGGGCTCTCAGTGTGGGGACAGCACTCTTAGTGCAGGAACCGGACTCTCAGTGCGGGGGCAGGGCTCTCAGTGTGGGGGCTGGACTCTCAGTGCGAGGTCAGGGCTCTCAGTGCGGGGGCCGGGCTGGGCTCTCAGTGCGGGGGCAAAACTCTTAGTGCGGGGGCAGGGTTCTCAGTATGGGGGCAAGACTCTCAGTGTGAGGGCTGGGCTCTCATTGCGGGGGCAGGGCTTTCAGTGCAAGGGCTGGGCTCTCAGTGTGTGTTGGGGCAGGACTCTCAGTGTGGGGGCAGGGCTCTCAGTGTGGGGGCAGGACTCTCAGTGCGAGGGCAGGGCTCTCAGTTTGGGGGCCAGGCTCTCAGTGCAGGAACTGGACTCTCAGTACGGGGGCAGGGCTCTCAGTGTGGGAGCAGTGCTCTCAGTGTGGGGGCAGGACTCTCAGTGTGAGGGCTGGGCTCTCAGTGTGGGGACAGGACTCTCAGTGTGGGGGCTAGGCTCTCAGTGTGGGGGTAGGACTCTCAGTGCGATGGCGGGCTCTCAGTGCGGGGCTGGGCTCTCAGTGCGGGGGCAGGGCTCTCAGTGCGGGGGCAAGACTCTCAGTGTGGGGGCAGGGCTCTCAGTGTGGGGGCAGGACTCTCAGTGTGAGGGCTGTGATTTCAGTGTGGGGGTATGACTCTCAGTGCGAGGGCTGGGCTTTCAGTGTGGGGGCAGGACTTACAGTGCGGGGGCAGAGCTCTCAGTGCAGGAACTGGACTCTCACTGCTGGGGCAGGGCTCTCAGTGTGGGGACAGGACTCTCAGTCCATGAACCGGACTCTCAGTGTGGGGGCAGGACTCTCAGTCTGAGGGCAGGGCTCTCAGAGTGGGGGCAGGGCTCTCAGTGCAGGAACCGGACTCTCAGTGTGGGGGCAGGGCTCTCAGTGTGCGGACAGGACTCTCAGTGTGAAGGCTTGGCTCTCAGTGTGGGGGCAGGAGTCTCAGTGCAGGGGCAGGGCTCTCAGTGCGAGGGCTGGGCTCTCAATGTGGGGGCCGGGCTCTCTGTGCAGAAACTGGACTCTCAGTGCGGGGGCAGAGCTCTTAGTGTGGGGGCAGGACTCTCATTGCGGGGCAGGGTTCTCAGTGTGGGGGCAGGACTTTCATTGCGAGGGCTGGGCTCTCAGTGTGCGGGTAGGACTCTCAGTGTGAGGGCCAGGCTCTCAGTGCAGGAACAGGACTCTCCGTGCAGAGGCAGGGCTCTCAGCGTGGGGGCAGGACTCTCAGTGCGAGGGCTGGGCTCTCAGTGTCGGGGCAGGGCTCTCAGTGTGGGGGCAGGACTCTCAGTGTGGGGGCTGGGCTCTCACTGCAGGAAACGGACTCTCAGTGCGGGGGCAGGGCTCTCAGTGTGGGGGCAGGAATCTCAGTGCGATGGCTGGGCTCTCAGTGTGGGGGCAGGACTCTCAGTGCAGGGGCAGGACTCTCAGTGCAGGAACCGGCCTTTTAGTGCGGGGGCAGGGCTCTCAGTGTGGGGACAGCACTCTTAGTGCAGGAACCGGACTCTCAGTGCGGGGGCAGGGCTCTTAGTGTGGGGGCTGGACTCTCAGTGCGGGGTCAGGGCTCTCAGTGCGGGGGCCGAGCTGGGCTCTCAGTGCGGGGGCAAAACTCTTAGTGTGGGGGCAGGGCTCTCAGTATGGGGGCAAGACTCTCAGTGTGAGGGCTGGGCTCTCAGTGCAAGGGCTGGGCTCTCAGTGTGTGTGGGGGCAGGACTCTCAGTGTGGGGGCAGGGCTCTCAGTGTGGGAGCAAGACTCTCAGTGCGAAGGCTGGGCTCTCAGTTCGGGGGCCAGGCTCTCAGTGCAGGAACCGAACTCTCAGAACGGCTGCAGGGCTCTCAGTGTGGGGGCAGGACTCTTAGTGTGATGGCTGGGCTCTCAGTGTGGAGACAGGACTCTCAATGTGGAGGCAGGGCTCTCAGTGTGGGGGCAGGACTCTCAGTGCGAGGGCAGGCTCTCAGTGCGGCGCTGGGCTCTCAGTTTAGGAACTGGACTCTCAGTGCGGGGGCAGGGCTCTAAGTGCAGGGGCAGGACTCTCAGTGTGGGGGCAGGGCTCTCAGTGTGGGGGAAGGACTCTCAGTGCGAGGGCTGTGCTTTCAGTGTGGGGGCACGACTCTCAGTGCGAGGGCTGGGCTCTCAGTGCAGAAACCGGACTCTCCGTGCGGGGGTAGGACTCTCAGTATGGGGGCAGGACTCTCAGTGCGAGGGCTGGGCTCTCAGTGTGGGGGCAGGACTCTCAGTGCGGGGGCAGGGCTCTCAGTGTGGGGGCAGGACTCTCAGTGCAGGAACTCGACTCTCACTGCTGGGGCAGGGCTCTCAGTGTGGGGACAGGACTCTCAGTCCATGAACCGGACTCTCAGTGTGGGGGCAGGATTCTCAGTCTGAGGGCAGGGCTCTCAGCGTGGGGGGCGGGCTCTCAGTGCAGGAACCGGACTCTCAGTGTGGGGGCAGGGCTCTTAATGTGCGGACAGGACTCTCAGTGCCGGGGCAGGGTTCTCAGTGTGGGGGCAGGACTCTCAGTGCAAGAACCGGACTCTCAGTGCGGGGGCAGGGCTCTCAGTGTGGGGGCAGAACTCTCAGTGCGAGGGCTGGGCTCTCAGTGTGGGGGTCAGGCTCTCTGTGCAGGAACTGGACTCTCAGTGCGGGGGCAGGGCTCTTAGTGTGGGGGCAGGACTCTCAGTGTGAGGGCTGGACTCCCAGTGTGGGGGCAGGACTCTCAGTGCGGGGCAGGGCTCTCAGTGTGGGGGCAGGACTCTCATTGCGAGGGCTGGGCTCTCAGTGTGCGGGTAGGACTCTCAATGCGAGGGCCAGGCTCTCAGTGCAGGAACAGGACTCTCCGTGCGGAGGCAGGGCTCTCAGTGTGGGGGCAGGACTCTCAGTGCGAGGGCTGGGCTCTCAGTGTCGGGGCAGGGCTCTCAGTGTGGGGGCAGGACTCTCAGTGTGGGGGCTGGGCTCTCACTGCAGGAAACGGACTCTCAGTGCAGGGGCAGGGCTCTCAGTGTGGGGGCAGGAATCTCAGTGCGATGGCTGGGCTCTCAGTGTGGGGGCAGGGCTCTCAGTGTGGGGGCAGGACTCTCAGTGTGAGGGCTGGGCTCTCAATGCAGGAAACGGACTCTCAGTGCGGGGGCAGGGCTCTCAGTGTGGGGGCAGGAATCTCAGTGCGAGGGCTGGGCTCTCAGTGTGGGGGCAGGACTCTCAGTGCAGGGGCAGGACTCTCAGTGCAGGAACTGGCCTCTTAGTGCGGGGGCAGGGCTCTCAGTGTGGGGACAGCACTCTTAGTGCAGGAACCGGACTCTCAGTGCGGGGGCAGGGCTCTCAGTGTGGGGGCTGGACTCTCAGTGCGGGGTCAGGGCTCTCAGTGCGGGGGCCGGGCTGGGCTCTCAGTGCGGGGGAAAAACTCTTAGTGCGGGGGCAGGGCTCTCAGTATGGGGGCAAGACTCTCAGTGTGAGGGCTGGGCTCTCATTGCGGGGGCAGGGCTCTCAGTGCAAGGGCTGGGCTCTCAGTGTGTGTTGGGGCAGGACTCTCAGTGTGGGGGCAGGGCTCTCAGTGTGGGGGCAGGACTCTCAGTGCGAGGGCAGGGCTCTCAGTTTGGGGGCCAGGCTCTCAGTGCAGGAACTGGACTCTCAGTACGGGGGCAGGGCTCTCAGTGTGGGAGCAGTTCTCTCAGTGTGGGGTCAGGACTCTCAGTGTGAGGGCTGGGCTCTCAGTGTGGGGACAGGACTCTCAGTGTGGGGGCTAGGCTCTCAGTGTGGGGGTAGGACTCTCAGTGCGAGGGCGGGCTCTCAGTGCGGGGCTGGGCTCTCAGTGCGGGGGCAGGGCTCTCAGTGCGGGGGCAAGACTCTCAGTGTGGGGGCAGGGCTCTCAGTGTGGGGGCAGGACTCTCAGTGTGAGGGCTGTGCTTTCAGTGTCGGGGTATGACTCTCAGTGTGAGGGCTGGGCTTTCAGTGTGGGGGCAGGACTCTCAGTGCGGGGGCAGAGCTCTCAGTGCAGGAACTGGACTCTCACTGCTGGGGCAGGGCTCTCAGTGTGGGGACAGGACTCTCAGTCCATGAACCGGACTCTCAGTGTGGGGGCAGGACTCTCAGTCTGAGGGCATGGCTCTCAGAGTGGGGGCAGGGCTCTCAGTGCAGGAACCGGACTCTCAGTGTGGGGGCAGGGCTCTCAGTGTGCGGACAGGACTCTCAGTGTGAGGGCTTGGCTCTCAGTGTGGGGGCAGGAGTCTCAGTGCAGGGGCAGGGCTCTCAGTGCGAGGGCTGGGCTCTTAGTGTGGGGGCAGGACTCTCATTGCGGGGCAGGGCTCTCAGTGTGGGGGCAGGACTCTCATTGCGATGGCTGGGCTCTCAGTGTGGGGGAAGGACTCTCAGTGCGGGGGCAGGGCTCTCAGTGTGGGGGCAGGACTCTCAGTGCGAGGGCAGGGCTCTCAGTGTGGGGGCAGGACTCTCAGTGTGGGGGCAGGGCTCTCAGTGTGGGGGCAGGGCTCTCAGTGCGAGGGCTGGGCTCTCAGTGCAGGAACCGGACTTTCAGTGCGGGGGCAGGGCTCTCAGTGTGGGGGCAGGACTCTCAGTGCGATGGCTGGGCTCTCAGTTTGGGGGAAGGACTCTCAGTGCGGGGGCAGGGCTCTCAGTGTGGGGGTTGGACTCTCAGTGCAGGAATCAGACTCTCAGTGCGGGGGCAGGGCTCTCAGTGTGGGGACAGGACTCTCAGTGCAGGAAATGGACTCTCAGTGCTGTGGCAGTGCTCTCAGTGTGGGGGAAGGACTCTCAGTGCGGGGGCAGGGCTCTCAGTGTGGGGGCTGGACTCTCACTGCAGGAATCGGACTCTCAGTGCGGGGGCAGGGCACTCAATGTGGGGACAGGACTCTCAGTGCAGGAAATGGACTCTCAGTGCTGTGGCAGGGCTCTCAGTTCGGGGGCAAAAAATTCTTCGTGTGGGGGCAGGGCTCTCAGTGTGGGAGCAGTGCTCTCAGTGTGGGGGCAGGACTCTCAGTGTGAGGGCTGGGCTCTCAGTGTGGGGAAAGGACTCTCAATGTGGGGGCAGGGCTCTCAGTGTGGGGGCAGGACTCTCAGTGCAAGGGCGGGCTCTCAGTGCGGGGCTGGGCTCTCAGTGCAGGAACTGGACTCTCAGTGCGGGGGCAGGGCTCTTAGTGCGGGGGCAGGACTCTCAGTGTGGGGGCAGGGCTCTCAGTGTGGGGGCAGGACTCTCAGTGTGGGGGCAGGACTCTCAGTGCGGGGGCAGGGTTCTCAGTGTGGGGGCAGGACTCTCAGTGCAAGAACCGGACTCTCAGTGCGGGGGCAGGGCTCTCAGTGTGGGGGCAGAACTCTCAGTACGAGGGCTGGGCTCTCAGTGTGGGGGCCAGGCTCTCTGTGCAGGAACTGGACTCTCAGTGCGGGGGCAGGGCTCTTAGTGTGGGGGCAGGACTCTCAGTGTGAGGGCTGGGCTCCCAGTGTGGGGGCAGGACTCTCAGTGCAGGGCAGGGCTCTCAGTGTGGGGGCAGGACTCTCATTGCGAGGCTGGGCTCTCAGTGTGCGGGTAGGACTCTCAGTGCGAGGGCCAGGCTCTCAGTGCAGGAACAGGACTCTCCGTGCGGAGGCAGGGCTCTCAGCGTGGGGACAGGACTCTCAGTGCGAGGGCTGGGCTCTCAGTGTGGGGGCAGGGATCTCAGTGTGGGGGCAGGACTCTCAGTGTGAGGGCTGGGCTCTCACTGCAGGAAACGGACTCTCAGTGCGGGGGCAGGGCTCTCAGTGTGGTGGCAGGAATCTCAGTGCGAGGGCTGGGCTCTCAGTGTGGGGGCAGGACTCTCAGTGCAGGAACTGGCCTCTTAGTGCGGGGGCAGGGCTCTCAGTGTGGGGACAGCACTCTTAGTGCAGGAACCGGACTCTCAGTGCAGGGGCAGGGCTCTCAGTGTGGGGGCTGGACTCTCAGTGCGGGGTCAGGGCTCTCAGTGCGGGGGCCGGGCTGGGCTCTCAGTGCGGGGGCAAAACTCTTAGTGCGGGGGCAGGGTTCTCAGTATGGGGGCAAGACTCTCAGTGTGAGGACTGGGCTCTCATTGCGGGGGCAGGGCTCTCAGTGCAAGGGCTGGGCTCTCAGTGTGTGTTGGGGCAGGACTCTCAGTGTGGGGGCAGGGCTCTCAGTGTGGGGGCAGGACTCTCAGTGCGAGGGCAGGGCTCTCAGTTTGGGGGCCAGGCTCTCAGTGCAGGAACTGGACTCTCAGTACGGGGGCAGGGCTCTCAGTGTGGGAGCAGTGCTCTCAGTGTGGGGGCAGGACTCTCAGTGTGAGGGCTGGGCTCTCAGTGTGGGGACAGGACTCTCAGTGTGGGGGCTAGGCTCTCAGTGTGGGGGTAGGACTCTCAGTGCGAGGGCGGGCTCTCAGTGCGGGGCTGGGCTCTCAGTGCGGGGGCTGGGCTCTCAGTGCGGGGGCAAGACTCTCAGTGTGGGGGCAGGGCTCTCAGTGTGGGGGCAGGACTCTCAGTGTGAAGGCTGTGCTTTCAGTGTGGGGGTATGACTCTCAGTGCGAGGGCTGGGCTTTCAGTGTGGGGGCAGGACTCTCAGTGCGGGGGCAGAGCTCTCAGTGCAGGAACTGGACTCTCACTGCTGGGGCAGGGCTTTCAGTGTGGGGACAGGACTCTCAGTCCATGAACCGGACTCTCAGTGTGGGGGCAGGACTCTCAGTCTGAGGGCAGGGCTCTCAGAGTGGGGGCAGGGCTCTCAGTGCAGGAACCGGACTCTCAGTGTGGGGGCAGGGCTCTCAGTGTGCGGACAGGACTCTCAGTGTGAGGGCTTGGCTCTCAGTGTGGGGGCAGGAGTCTCAGTGCAGGGGCAGGGCTCTCAGTGCGAGGGCTGGGCTCTCAATGTGGGGGCCGGGCTCTCTGTGCAGAAACTGGACTCTCAGTGTGGTGGCAGAGCTCTTAGTGTGGGGGCAGGACTCTCATTGCGGGGCAGGGCTCTCAGTGTGGGGGCAGGACTCTCAGTGCGAAGGCTGGGCTCTCAGTTCGGGGGCCAGGCTCTCAGTGCAGGAACCGAACTCTCAGAACGGCTGCAGGGCTCTCAGTGTGGGGGCAGGACTCTTAGTGTGAGGACTGGGCTCTCAGTGTGGGGACAGGACTCTCAATGTGGGGGCAGGGCTCTCAGTGTGGGGGCAGGACTCTCAGTGCGAGGGCGGGCTCTCAGTGCGGGGCTGGGCTCTCAGTGCGGGGGCAGGACTCTCAGTGTGGGGGCAGGGCTCTCAGTGTGGGGGAAGGACTCTCAGTGCGAGGGCTGTGCTTTCAGTGTGGGGGCACGACTCTCAGTGCGGGGGCAGGGCTCTCAGTGTGGGGGCAGGACTCTCAGTGCAGGAACTCGACTCTCACTGCTGGGGCAGGGCTCTCAGTGTGGGGACAGGACTCTCAGTCCATGAACTGGACTCACAGTGTGGGGGCAGGATTCTCAGTCTGAAGGCAGGGCTCTCAGCGTGGGGGGCGGGCTCTCAGTGCAGGAACCGGACTCTCAGTGTGGGGGCAGGGCTCTTAATGTGCGGACAGGACTCTCAGTGTGAGGGCTTGGCTCTCAGTGTGGGGGCAGGAGTCTCAGTGCGGGGGCAGGGCTCTCAGTGTGGGGGCAGGACTCTCAGTGCGAGGGATGGGCTCTCAGTGTGCGGGCAGGACTCTCAGTGCGGGGTCAGGGCTCTCAGTGCGGGGGCCGGGCTGGGCTCTCAGTGCGGGGGCAAAACTCTTAGTGCGGGGGCAGGGCTCTCAGTATGGGGGCAAGACTCTCAGTGTGAGGGCTGGGCTCTCAGTGCGGGGGCAGGGCTCTCAGTGCAAGGGCTGGGCTCTCAGTGTGTGTGGGGGCAGAACTCTCAGTGTGGGGGCAGGGCTCTCAGTGTGGGAGCAGGACACTCAGTGCGAAGGCTGGGCTCTCAGTTCGGGGGCCAGGCTCTCAGTGCAGGAACCGAACTCTCAGAACGGCTGCAGGGCTCTCAGTGTGGGGGCAGGACTCTTAGTGTGAGGGCTGGGCTCTCAGTGTGGGGACAGGACTCTCAATGTGGGGGCAGGGCTCTCAGTGTGGGGGCAGGACCCTCAGTGCGAGGGCAGGCTCTCAGTGCGGGGCTGGGCTCTCAGTGCAGGAACTGGACTCTCAGTGCGGGGGCAGGGCTCTCAATGCGGGGGCAGGACTCTCAGTGTGGGGGCAGGGCTCTCAGTGTGGGGGAAGGACTCTCAGTGCGAGGGCTGTGCTTTCAGTGTGGGGGCTGGACTCTCAGTGCAGGAACCGAACTCTCAGTGCGGGGGCAGGGCTCTCAGTGTGGGGGCAGGACTCTCAGTGTGGGGGCAGGGCTCTCAGTGTGGGGGCAGAACTCTCAGTGTGAGGGCTGGGCTCTCAGTGTGGGGACAGGACTCTCAGTTTGGGCGCAGGGCTCTCAGTGTGGGGGCAGGACCCTCAGTGCGAGAGCTGGGCTCTCAGTGCGGGGCTGGGCTCTCAGTGCAGGAATCGGACTCTCAGTGCGGGGGCAGGGCTCTCAGTGTGGGGGCGGGACCCTCAGTGCATGAACCGGACTCTCAGTGTGGGGGCAGGGCTCTCAGTGCGGGAGCAAAACTCTTAGTGCGGGGGCAGGGCTCTCAGTTTGGGGGCAGGACTCTCAGTGTGAGGGCTGGGCAATCAGTGCGGGGTGGGGCTCTCAGTGCGAGGGCTGGGCTCTCAGTGTGGGGGCAGGACTCTCAGTGCGGGGGCAGGGCTCTCAGTGTGGGGGCAGGAGTCTCAGTGCGGGGGCAGGGCTCTCAGTGTGGGGGCAGGACTCTCAGTGCGAGGGATGGGCTCTCAGTGTGGGGGCAGGACTCTCAGTGTGGGGGCAGGGCTCTCAGTGCGAGTGCAGGGCTCTCAGTGTGGGTGCAGGACTCTCAGTGCGAGGGCTGGGCTCTCAGTGCAGGAACCAGACTCTCAGTGCGGTGGCAGGGCTCTCAATGTGGGGGCAGGACTCTCAGTGCGATGGCTGGGCTCTCAGTGTGGGGGAAGGACTCTCAGTGCGGGGGTAGGGCACTCAGTGTGGGGGCTGGACTCTCAGTGCAGGAACCGAACTCTCAGTGCGGGGGCAGGGCTCTCAGTGTGGGGGCAGGACTCTCAGTGTGGGGGCAGGGCTCTCAGTGTGGGGGCAGAACTCTCAGTGTGAGGGCTGGGCTCTCAGTGTGGGGACAGGACTCTCAGTTTGGGCGCAGGGCTCTCAGTGTGGGGGCAGGACCCTCAGTGCGAGAGCTGGGCTCTCAGTGCGGGGCTGGGCTCTCAGTGCAGGAATCGGACTCTCAGTGCGGGGGCAGGGCTCTCAGTGTGGGGGAGGGACCCTCAGTGCATGAACCGGACTCTCAGTGTGGGGGCAGGGCTCTCAGTGCGGGAGCAAAACTCTTAGTGCGGGGGCAGGGCTCTCAGTTTGGGGGCAGGACTCTCAGTGTGAGGGCTGGGCAATCAGTGCGGGGCGGGGCTCTCAGTGCGAGGGCTGGGCTCTCAGTGTGGGGGCAGGACTCTCAGTGCGGGGGCAGGGCTCTCAGTGTGGGGGCAGGACTCTCAGTGCGAGGGCTGGGCTCTCAGTGTGGGGGCAGGACTCTCAGTGTGGGGGCAGGGCTCTCAGTGTGGGGGCAGGACTCTTAGTGCAGGAATCGGACTCTCAGTGCGGGGGCAGGGCTCTCAGTGTGGGGACAGGACTCTCAGTGCAGGAAATGGACTCTCAGTGCTGCGGCAGGGCTCTCAGTGTGGGGGCAAAAAATTCTTTGTGTGGGGGCAGGGCTCTCAGTGTGGGAGCAGGACTCTCAGTGGGCAGGCAGGGCTCTCAGTGCAGGAACCAGACTCTCAGTGCAAGGGCTGGGCTCTCAGTGCAGGAACCAGACTCTCAGTGCGGTGGCAGGGCTCTCCATGTGGGGGCAGGACTCTCAGTGCGATGGCTGGGCTCTCAGTGTGGGGGAAGGACTCTCAGTGCGGGGGCAGGGCTCTCAGTGTGGGGGCAGGACTCTCAGTGCGAGGGCAGGGCTCTCAGTGTGGGGGCAGGACTCTCAGTGTGGGGGCAGGGCTCTCAGTGTGGGGGCAGGGCTCTCAGTGCGAGGGCTGGGCTCTCAGTGCAGGAACCGGACTTTCAGTGCGGGGGCAGGGCTCTCAGTGTGGGGGCAGGACTCTCAGTGCGATGGCTGGGCTCTCAGTGTGGGGGAAGGACTCTCAGTGCGGGGGCAGGGCTCTCAGTGTGGGGGTTGGACTCTCAGTGCAGGAATCAGACTCTCAGTGCGGGGGCAGGGCTCTCAGTGTGGGGACAGGACTCTCAGTGCAGGAAATGGACTCTCAGTGCTGTGGCAGTGCTCTCAGTGTGGGGGAAGGACTCTCAGTGCGGGGGCAGGGCTCTCAGTGTGGGGGCTGGACTCTCAGTGCAGGAATCGGACTCTCAGTGCGGGGGCAGGGCACTCAATGTGGGGACAGGACTCTCAGTGCAGGAAATGGACTCTCAGTGCTGTGGCAGGGCTCTCAGTTCGGGGGCAAAAAATTCTTCGTGTGGGGGCAGGGCTCTCAGTGTGGGAGCAGTGCTCTCAGTGTGGGGGCAGGACTCTCAGTGTGAGGGCTGGGCTCTCAGTGTGGGGAAAGGACTCTCAATGTGGGGGCAGGGCTCTCAGTGTGGGGGCAGGACTCTCAGTGCAAGGGCGGGCTCTCAGTGCGGGGCTGGGCTCTCAGTGCAGGAACTGGACTCTCAGTGCGGGGGCAGGGCTCTCAGTGCGGGGGCAGGACTCTCAGTGTGGGGGCAGGGCTCTCAGTGTGGGGGCAGGACTCTCAGTGAGAGGGCTGGGCTCTCAGTGCAGGAACCAGACTCTCAGTGCGGGGGCAAGGCTCTTAATATGGGGGCAGGACTCTCAGTGCGATGGCTGGGCTCTCAGTGTGGGGGCAGGACTCTCAGTGCGGGGGCAGGGTTCTCAGTGTGGGGGCAGGACTCTCAGTGCAAGAACCGGACTCTCAGTGCGGGGGCAGGGCTCTCAGTGTGGGGGCAGAACTCTCAGTACGAGGGCTGGGCTCTCAGTGTGGGGGCCAGGCTCTCTGTGCAGGAACTGGACTCTCAGTGCGGGGGCAGGGCTCTTAGTGTGGGGGCAGGACTCTCAGTGTGAGGGCTGGGCTCCCAGTGTGGGGGCAGGACTCTCAGTGCAGGGCAGGGCTCTCAGTGTGGGGGCAGGACTCTCATTGCGAGGCTGGGCTCTCAGTGTGCGGGTAGGACTCTCAGTGCGAGGGCCAGGCTCTCAGTGCAGGAACAGGACTCTCCGTGCGGAGGCAGGGCTCTCAGCGTGGGGACAGGACTCTCAGTGCGAGGGCTGGGCTCTCAGTGTGGGGGCAGGGATCTCAGTGTGGGGGCAGGACTCTCAGTGTGAGGGCTGGGCTCTCACTGCAGGAAACGGACTCTCAGTGCGGGGGCAGGGCTCTCAGTGTGGGGGCAGGAATCTCAGTGCGAGGGCTGGGCTCTCAGTGTGGGGGCAGGACTCTCAGTGCAGGAACTGGCCTCTTAGTGCGGGGGCAGGGCTCTCAGTGTGGGGACAGCACTCTTAGTGCAGGAACCGGACTCTCAGTGCAGGGGCAGGGCTCTCAGTGTGGGGGCTGGACTCTCAGTGCGGGGTCAGGGCTCTCAGTGCGGGGGCCGGGCTGGGCTCTCAGTGCGGGGGCAAAACTCTTAGTGCGGGGGCAGGGTTCTCAGTATGGGGGCAAGACTCTCAGTGTGAGGGCTGGGCTCTCATTGCGGGGGCAGGGCTCTCAGTGCAAGGGCTGGGCTCTCAGTGTGTGTTGGGGCAGGACTCTCAGTGTGGGGGCAGGGCTCTCAGTGTGGGGGCAGGACTCTCAGTGCGAGGGCAGGGCTCTCAGTTTGGGGGCCAGGCTCTCAGTGCAGGAACTGGACTCTCAGTACGGGGGCAGGGCTCTCAGTGTGGGAGCAGTGCTCTCAGTGTGGGGGCAGGACTCTCAGTGTGAGGGCTGGGCTCTCAGTGTGGGGACAGGACTCTCAGTGTGGGGGCTAGGCTCTCAGTGTGGGGGTAGGACTCTCAGTGCGAGGGCGGGCTCTCAGTGCGGGGCTGGGCTCTCAGTGCGGGGGCTGGGCTCTCAGTGCGGGGGCAAGACTCTCAGTGTGGGGGCAGGGCTCTCAGTGTGGGGGCAGGACTCTCAGTGTGAGGGCTGTGCTTTCAGTGTGGGGGTATGACTCTCAGTGCGAGGGCTGGGCTTTCAGTGTGGGGGCAGGACTCTCAGTGCGGGGGCAGAGCTCTCAGTGCAGGAACTGGACTCTCACTGCTGGGGCAGGGCTCTCAGTGTGGGGACAGGACTCTCAGTCCATGAACCGGACTCTCAGTGTGGGGGCAGGACTCTCAGTCTGAGGGCAGGGCTGTCAGAGTGGGGGCAGGGCTCTCAGTGCAGGAACCGGACTCTCAGTGTGGGGGCAGGGCTCTCAGTGTGCGGACAGGACTCTCAGTGTGAGGGCTTGGCTCTCAGTGTGGGGGCAGGAGTCTCAGTGCAGGGGCAGGGCTCTCAGTGCGAGGGCTGGGCTCTCAATGTGGGGGCCGGGCTCTCTGTGCAGAAACTGGACTCTCAGTGTGGGGGCAGAGCTCTTAGTGTGGGGGCAGGACTCTCATTGCGGGGCAGGGCTCTCAGTGTGGGGGCAGGACTCTCATTGCGAGGGCTGGGCTCTCAGTGTGCGGGTAGGACTCTCAGTGTGAGGGCCAGGCTCTCAGTGCAGGAACAGGACTCTCCGTGCAGAGGCAGGGCTCTCAGCGTGGGGGCAGGACTCTCAGTGCGAGGGCTGGGCTCTCAGTGTCGGGGCAAGGCTCTCAGTGTGGGGGCAGGACTCTCAGTGTGGGGGCTGGGCTCTCACTGCAGGAAACGGACTCTCAGTGCGGGGGCAGGGCTCTCAGTGTGGGGGCAGGAATCTCAGTGCGATGGCTGGGCTCTCAGTGTGGGGGCAGGACTCTCAGTGCAGGGGCAGGACTCTCAGTGCAGGAACCGGCCTCTTAGTGCGGGGGCAGGGCTCTCAGTGTGGGGACAGCACTCTTAGTGCAGGAACCGGACTCTCAGTGCGGGGGCAGGGCTCTTAGTGTGGGGGCTGGACTCTCAGTGCGGGGTCAGGGCTCTCAGTGCGGGGGCCGGGCTGGGCTCTCAGTGCGGGGGCAAAACTCTTAGTGTGGGGGCAGGGCTCTCAGTATGGGGGCAAGACTCTCAGTGTGAGGGCTGGGCTCTCAGTGCGGGGGCAGGGCTCTCAGTGCAAGGGCTGGGCTCTCAGTGTGTGTGGGGGCAGGACTCTCAGTGTGGGGGCAGGGCTCTCAGTGTGGGAGCAAGACTCTCAGTGCGAAGGCTGGGCTCTCAGTTCGGGGGCCAGGCTCTCAGTGCAGGAACCGAACTCTCAGAACGGCTGCAGGGCTCTCAGTGTGGGGGCAGGACTCTTAGTGTGAGGACTGGGCTCTCAGTGTGGGGACAGGACTCTCAATGTGGGGGCAGGGCTCTCAGTGTGGGGGCAGGACCCTCAGTGCGAGGGCAGGCTCTCAGTGCGGGGCTGGGCTCTCAGTGCAGGAACTGGACTCTCAGTGCGGGGGCAGGGCTCTCAATGCGGGGGCAGGACTCTCAGTGTGGGGGCAGGGCTCTCAGTGTGGGGGAAGGACTCTCAGTGCGAGGGCTGTGCTTTCAGTGTGGGGGCACGACTCTCAGTGCGAGGGCTGGGCTCTCAGTGCAGAAACCGGACTCTCCGTGCGGGGGCAGGACTCTCAGTATGGGGGCAGGACTCTCAGTGCGAGGGCTGGGCTCTCAGTGTGGGGGCAGGACTCTCAGTGCGGGGGCAGGGCTCTCAGTGTGGGGGCAGGACTCTCAGTGCAGGAACTCGACTCTCACTGCTGGGGCAGGGCTCTCAGTGCGGGGACAGGACTCTCAGTCCATGAACCGGACTCTCAGTGTGGGGGCAGGGCTCTCAGCGTGGGGGCCGGGCTCTCAGTGCAGGAACCGGACTCTCAGTGTGGGGGCAGGGCTCTCAATGTGTGGACAGGACTCTCAGTGTGAGGGCTTGGCTCTCAGTGTGGGGGCAGGAGTCTCAGTGCGGGGGCAGGGCTCTCAGTGTGGGGGCAGGACTCTCAGTGCGAGGGATGGGCTCTCAGTGTGGGGGCAGGACTCTCAGTGCGAGGGCTGGGCTCTCAGTGCAGGAACCAGACTCTCAGTGCGGTGGCAGGGCTCTCAATGTGGGGGCAGGACTCTCAGTGCGATGGCTGGGCACTCAGTGTGGGGGCTGGACTCTCAGTGCAGGAACCGAACTCTCAGTGCGGGGGCAGGGCTCTCAGTGTGGGGGCAGGACTCTCAGTGTGGGGGCAGGGCTCTCAGTGTGGGGGCAGAACTCTCAGTGTGAGGGCTGGCCTCTCAGTGTGGGGACAGGACTCTCAGTTTGGGCGCAGGGCTCTCAGTGTGGGGGCAGGACCCTCAGTGCGAGAGCTGGGCTCTCAGTGCGGGGCTGGGCTCTCAGTGCAGGAATCGGACTCTCAGTGCGGGGGCAGGGCTCTCAGTGTGGGGGCGGGACCCTCAGTGCCTGAACCGGACTCTCAGTGTGGGGGCAGGGCTCTCAGTGCGGGAGCAAAACTCTTAGTGCGGGGGCAGGGCTCTCAGTTTGGGGGCAGGACTCTCAGTGTGAGGGCTGGGCAATCAGTGCGGGGCGGGGCTCTCAGTGCGAGGGCTGGGCTCTCAGTGTGGGGGCAGGACTCTCAGTGCGGGGGCAGGGCTCTCAGTGTGGGGGCAGGAGTCTCAGTGCGGGGGCAGGGCTCTCAGTGTGGGGGCAGGACTCTCAGTGCGAGGGATGGGCTCTCAGTGTGGGGGCAGGACTCTCAGTGTGGGGGCAGGGCTCTCAGTGCGAGTGCAGGGCTCTCAGTGTGGGTGCAGGACTCTCAGTGCGAGGGCTGGGCTCTCAGTGCAGGAACCAGACTCTCAGTGCGGTGGCAGGGCTCTCAATGTGGGTGCAGGACTCTCAGTGCGATGGCTGGGCTCTCAGTGTGGGGGAAGGACTCTCAGTGCGGGGGTAGGGCACTCAGTGTGGGGGCTGGACTCTCAGTGCAGGAACCGAACTCTCAGTGCGGGGGCAGGGCTCTCAGTGTGGGGGCAGGACTCTCAGTGTGGGGGCAGGGCTCTCAGTGTGGGGGCAGAACTCTCAGTGTGAGGGCTGGGCTCTCAGTGTGGGGACAGGACTCTCAGTTTGGGCGCAGGGCTCTCAGTGTGGGGGCAGGACCCTCAGTGCGAGAGCTGGGCTCTCAGTGCGGGGCTGGGCTCTCAGTGCAGGAATCGGACTCTCAGTGCGGGGGCAGGGCTCTCAGTGTGGGGGCGGGACCCTCAGTGCATGAACCGGACTCTCAGTGTGGGGGCAGGGCTCTCAGTGCGGGAGCAAAACTCTTAGTGCGGGGGCAGGGCTCTCAGTTTGGGGGCAGGACTCTCAGTGTGAGGGCTGGGCAATCAGTGCGGGGCGGGGCTCTCAGTGCGAGGGCTGGGCTCTCAGTGTGGGGGCAGGACTCTCAGTGCGGGGGCAGGGCTCTCAGTGTGGGGGCAGGACTCTCAGTGCGAGGGCTGGGCTCTCAGTGTGGGGGCAGGACTCTCAGTGTGGGGGCAGGGCTCTCAGTGTGGGGGCAGGACTCTTAGTGCAGGAATCGGACTCTCAGTGCGGGGGCAGGGCTCTCAGTGTGGGGACAGGACTCTCAGTGCAGGAAATGGACTCTCAGTGCTGCGGCAGGGCTCTCAGTGTGGGGGCAAAAAATTCTTTGTGTGGGGGCAGGGCTCTCAGTGTGGGAGCAGGACTCTCAGTGTGATGGGTGGGCTCTCAGTGCGGGGGCAGGGCTCTCAGTGCGAGGGCTGGGCTCTCAGTGCAAGGGCTGGGCTCTCAGTGTGGGGGCAGGACTCTCAGTGCGCGGGCAGGGCTCTCAGTGTGGGGGCAGGACTCTCAGTGTGAGGGCTGGGCTCTCAGTGTGGGGACAGGACTCTCAGTGCGGGGGAAGGGCTCTCAGTGTGGGGGCAGGACTCTCAGTGCGAGGGCTGGGCTCTTAGTGCGGGGCTGGGCTCTCAGTGCAGGAACTGGACTCTCAGTGCGGCGGCAGGGCTCTCAGTATGGGGGTAGGACCCTCAGTGCATGAACTGGACTCTCAGTGTGGGGGCAGGGCTCTCTGTGCAGGAAACGGACTCTCAGTGCGGGGGCTGGGCTATCAGTGTGGAGGCAGGACTCTCAGTGCGGGGTCAGTGCTCTCAGTGCGGGGGCCGGGCTGGGCTCTCAGTGCGGGGGCAAAACTCTTAGTGCGGGGGCAGGGCTCTCAGTGTGGGGGAAGGACTCTCAGTGTGAGGGCTGGGCTCTCAGTGCGGGGGCAGGGCTCTCAGTGCAAGGGCTGGGCTCTCAGTGTGGGGGCAGGGCTCTCAGTGTGGGGGCAGGACTCTCAGTGTGAGGGCTTGGCTCTCAGTGCGGGGGCAGGGCTCTCAGTGCAAGGGCTGGGCTCTCAGTGTGGGGGCAGGGCTCTCAGTGTGGGGGCAGGACTCTCAGTGTGGGGGCAGGACTCTCAGTGCGAGGGCTGGGCTCTCAGTTCGGGGGCCAGGCTCTCAGTTCGGGGACAGGACTCTCAGTGTGGGGGCAGGGCTCTCAGTGTGGGGGCAGTGCTCTCAGTGTGGGGGCAGGACTCTCAGTGCGAGGGCTGGGCTCTCAGTGTGGGGGCAGGACTCTCAGTGCAGGAACCGGACTCTCAGTGTGGGGACTGGACTCTCAGTGTGGGGACTGGACTCTCAGTGCGGGGGCAGGGCTCTCCGTGCAGGGGTTGGGCTCTCAGTGCAGGGGCAGGGCTCTCAGGGCAGGGGCCAGGCTCTCAGGGCGGGGGCCAGGCAGCCATTGCTGCAGGTTAATAGCAAGGGGACATGACAGGTTCCCTCTAGGTGTATTATTCACATCCAGTTCATCACATTGTATTTAATTATTGTGATCATTTCTGCTTCTTATGAAAGGGGTATCCCCATCTCCAAGATCCCATCCCAATATGTAGTAGGTGTAATAGTAATAATTTATAATAATTTTACCAAATACCTCCAATTAGAAATGTGGCATAGTTCTTTTGATTCACTAGTTAATAACATGATTCCACCTATTGCATGTGGCATAGTTCTTCTGATTCACTAGTTAATAACATGATTCCACCTATTGCATGTGGCATAGTTCTTCTGATTCTCTAGTTAATAACATGATTCCACCTATTGCATGTGGCATAGTTCTTCTGATTCACTAGTTAATAACATGATTCCACCTATTGCATGTGGCATAGTTCTTCTGATTCACTAGTTAATAACATGATTCCACCTATTGCATGTGGCATAGTTCTTCTGATTCACTAGTTAATAACATGATTCCACCTATTGCATGTGGGAGAGGATCTTGTAGATGGGAATATTACTTTACACTTGTATAATACAAAAAAAGAAAGTGTTGTTTATAAGAAACTGGACGAATAAGAAACCATCTTCAGCATTGTATCACTTTATAAGTCATATTAATTATTAGCAGTTTAACAAGCTAGAAAAGATGGTGGAAAGTGCCTGATGGGCATTTAAAGGGGTAGTCCACTGCCTTGTGACCCTCCTTCACCTGTGCAATCCCTGTAACAAGGGAGAATAGTGATTTTTTTTATTCTACCCCGATATGGTTTCTCATGAGGAGCGATGTGGAGCTGGTAATAACGACGAATAAACGTGAGCTGAAGAAGAGCCATAATCTGCACATATTAGGGGAGATGACGGGGTCTTCCGCGCCCCTTCCTGGACTGTGTGACCATTTCCTGCCCGGCGCGGCGTCCTAACCTCCCGCCACTAGATGTCGCTAATGCGGCGAAGGTCGCATGAAGACGAGGGCGCCTCTTCTGTGTCTGGTCTGAGGTCTCAGCGTGCAGTGAGAGGCGACAACAGAAGAGCAGGACAGGACGAGGCCTGCGGAGCCATGGGCCGGGAGTCCAGGTGAGACACTGCTGCTGCGCTATGGCCGCCAGGCGCCTTCCTGCGTCTCCGGGGCTGGCCGGGCCCGCGGTAGTGCTGCTGCTGCTGCTGGAGAAATGGCTGCTGCATCCTGAGCCGCACTGGTGTATGGTCCCCAGCACACAAGCGGCAGGCTGAGGGGCAACCTCCGTGGCCGCACACCGGGCTAGTACTAGTCAGCTGGGCCTGGTGGTCCCCATCCTGCCCGTGTTGTGCTGAGGACTAGAGCTGCAGATTACTGGAGCTGGAATAACGCCAGGGGGAGGGCTGCATAGTGCCAAGATGGGAGAGGGTCACACAGCTAGCCGTTCCAGTGACCGCTGCAGCCAATCACTGGTCTCAGCAGTGATACTGGTATTTCCATCACTTTATTGCTGAGACTTGTGACTGGCTGAAGAGGTCATGTGCACGGATCAGGACTGCAGGAGGTCACATTGGGTGACTTTAGTTACTGCTTTGGTTTATATAATGTCTTTGTGGTTGGCAGTTTTCTTAAAGAGAACCTGTTGTCTTATTCATGCTCCCCAAGCTACAGGCAGCATAAATTGGAGCCTGGATGCTGCAGGAATGCGGCCAGGTGTATTTTATTCTGAAATGCGTTGTCGGCCTCAAGGATACTGTTCCCCTGCTACGTCTTAGACTCCTCCTTCACCATATCTTCTGCTGGCTCCTCTTCCATTTACTGTCAAGGTTCAGTCCTAGGCCCCCTCCTCTTCTCCTTATATACTGCCCTCATTGGACAAATTATCAGTAGATTCAGTTTTCAGTACCATCTCTATGCTGTTGACACCTAATTATACACATCGTCTCCTGACAACACCCACACATTACTATAAAATACCAGTGATTGTCTGTCTGGTGTCTCTAACATCATGTCCTCCCTCTGTCTAAAACTGAACTTCTTGTGTTTCCTCCCTCCACTAACCTACCTATGCCCAACATTGCCATATCCGTGTGTGGCTCCATCATTACTCCCCAGCAACATGCCCACTGTCTTGGGGTTATACTTGATTCTGATCTTTCCTTCACTCCTTACATCCGATTGCTCGCCTGCTCATCTCATCTACACCTCAAAAACATTTCTATAATTCGACCTCTTACCTTTTGACTCAGCAAAAACTCTTAGGCTATGTGCCCACGATGCAGAAATGCTCCGGATTTTTTTCTGAGTGTTTCTGCATCTCCCTGGCAGAAAAAACACATGTTTATTGTACATGCGTTTTCCTGCCAGGGACATGCGGAAATGGAGCGTTATTCACTGACATTTCCGCATGCGGATTGACAAGCGCTTTCCAAGCAATTAGCATCACTTGGAAAGTGCTTGTGACAACTAGGTCACACTATATAAATCCATGCAAACAGTGTGACCCGAGAGAGTGGTTAAAAATAAAAAAATAAATGTATACTTACCCTCCGATGGCCTGCTCACTCCGTTCTCCCTTGCCGGCAGCGGTGGATTGAATGACCTGCCGACGGCAGCGTCGCGTGACGTCAGCGCAGGTCCTTCAATCCACCGCAAAGTGCCGGGAAGCAAGGAGGAGCGGCGCAGCGCGGGCCACCGGAAGGTAAATATACATTTATTTTATTCTTTTTTTTTTACAGATTTTTTAATGGTACCTGGGTCCGGAGGAGAGTTTCTTCTCCTCTACACCCGGGTACCACCCGCACATTAGAACGCGCCAATTACGCAAGTACAGATGCAGTCTTGCGGAATTGGCGCATTCTAATGCAAGTCAATGGCGGCGAAGACGCAGCACTTCCGCAAAATAATTGGTAGTGCTGCGTTTTTTTCCGCAATGATAATCCGCAGCGGAAATTTCCGCAGCATGTGCAGAGCACATGCGGATTATCATTGGGGAGCATTGCTGCCCTTCTACCAAGCGTTTTTAATGCGTTTCCGCAGCTGCAAAAACGCTGCACAAACGCATTAAAAACGCATCGTGGGCACACAGCCTTACTCTTGTTTATTCTCGTCTGGTCTATTGCAACTCTCTACTGATCGGTATCCCTCTTACGAAACTCCCCTCTCCAATCTGACCTGAATGCAGCAGCCAACATCATGTTTCTGTCCAACCACTACACCGATGCCTCTACCCTGTGCCAGTCGTTGCACTGGTTATCCATCCGCTATAGAGTTCAATATAAACTTATCACTCTCGCCCACAAAACTCTCCACGGTTCAGCACCACCCTACATCTACCCTCTCGGCTCAGTCTGCCCACCTACCCGTGCCCTCCGTTCTGCTAATGACTTAAGACTAACATCCTCTATAATCTGAATCTCCCACTCCCGTCTTTGATTTCTCGCATGCTGCGCCAATTCTCTGGAACACACTAGCCAGGACAATTTGACTAATTCCCAATACCCACAGTTGGCCTAAAAACACATTTCGCCCCATCTCACTTATCTAACTATCCTTGTTATGCCCATGCAAAATTTTCTTTCAAATCAGGACCCTCGTAGCATCTGTTCACACACCCTCCCTCCATGTATTTAATAGCACTCTGTATATGTACTTGTACGCATACTGGCTGGTGATCGTTTCGTGCAGCGTTATGTTAATACCTTAGTTAGTATATTATGGCTGGACCATACAGTACAAGCACTTCTTACCATCCATCTTTCGTGTCCCCCTTATATCTTCATAGATTGTAAGCTTGTGAGCAGGGCCCTCATTCCCCTTACGTGTTATTCTGTAATGTCTTTGTCTGTACAAGTTCCCTCTGAAATGTAAAGTGCTGCGGAATATATTGACACTATAGGAATACAATTATTATTATTATTAACTACAGGAAGAGGCTAGATTAGTCTGGTCCCCAGCTGGCTCTTCCAAGCGCTGCTGCAGGTGATTGACAGGTCTCTCCCTATGTAAACACCAGGTAAAGACCTGCGAATCACCTGCAGTAGCGCAGGGAAGAGCCAGCTGGGGACACATCGGGTCTAATCTCATCTCTCTCTATAGCCTACGGATCTGTAAAATATATTTTTTCTGAAAAACTGGAGCGTTTCTGAGTAAAGTATACCTGCTGCAATTATGCAGCCAGGCTCTGATTCATTCTGCCCATCATTTGGGCACCAGGAAATTAGATGACTGGTTCCTTTTACATTACCAGAAAACCACTTTAGGCCTCATTTGAATATCACCCATTGTTTCACTGTTCCCATGCTTGTATTTTTGCTGATTGTGTGTCCAAAAAAAAGTGTTATGTCTGTCCTTGATAAGAGTCATGGGTGGATTAAATGGATTCTGTCAGTAGGATCAACTCTCCAAGCTGTTAATATGGGCATGTAGATCATAGGAAGCTTATATGAAGGGGGAGTTACCAGTGTGACATGTAACTAACACAGAACAGCAGAACTGAACTGTGTCTCCTACCAAACACGTTAGCAGCTGCAGCTCTCACAGCTCTGCTGTATTGCAACCCTGTCTGCCTGTGAGATGGAAGCTGAAGCTGAGAGGAACCTGCAGATGTGTCAGGATCAATCACGCTTGGCTCTGCAGTGAGAGCAGAGCGGCCATTACACATTACACTGGTAACTCCTCTCATTTATTAAAAGCTCTGGGGGCAGAGTCTCATAGTCCTGAACAGCTCATTTACATATAAAAAAATGTGGATTCCTATGGAAGAAGATATCGGATCGCAGATATTAAGATATCGTTTTATTCAGCGTCCTATGCCCATATAGACTGCTCCGGCTGGTTGATCCTACTGACAGATTCCCTTTAAACTCATCAATGTAAGTCTGTGTGCCTGTGAAACTCAGGAAACACACTGATGGCATCCTAGTTGCATCCTTGAGCTCTCCATTTTTCACTGACTGATGAGAGAAGCTTGGGAAATATGCAGCAGTTTTTTAAGTTATGGGTGGCTCTCTTGTACATTTTGTCATGATGATGTGCTTGTCAGTGAACCTGCATGATCAGAAGCAGATCTTCAGGGTTATTGTTGCAGTTGCGAGGATTGAAGAAAAACCTAATCCTCAAAGGTAATGGGAATATCTATTCGTTAAAGAAAAAAAACTATTTTTTTTTTATTTAGGATATACCCTCTAACCTGATCACATCATTGTACTGGGGAGAAAGCCAGATCACTGGTCCCTGTAACATTTTCCAGGGCTAGGTTCACACAAACACAGTTGTCTTTGCTGTGCATTGTGTCAAGGTTTCCATCTGAATCCCTGAAAATCTTGGCTCCAGCGAAGCCATTCATTATTATGAGTCCAACGCTGTCATTTTGGGAACGGTCTGATCTTGGTCCTGGCAGTGTTCCTCTTTTTCAGCGTGGCAGACATTGACTGACAGCCGGCTCTACAGTGCATCAGAGCTTACAGCTGCCGCTTTCAGTGTTCTGATCAGTGACTGTAATTGCTCCGGGCACGCCTGCATGACTGAAAGCCGTCAGGACAAGTAAAGTTCCATTCACTTTCAGTTCTGCATCCACGCCCCTTCATGGTGCTATTAACCTTCAGATTAACCCCATTTGTGGAGGTTAATAGCATCTTCTCCGGTGTCCAGTCCCGCTGTGGCTTATACACAGAACCCAGTGTGAGCGGGCAAGTCGGAAGAGCCATCACATGGCTCAGAAGAGGACCGGAGCGGCGCTGGAGACATGAATATATTAACAATGGTTATATATAACATTATAACCAATATATAACAACGGTTACTCTACACTAACATTTACACCGGTTTAGGGAATAAAAAAAATAATGGCAGCCCTCATAAGTTTAGAAAATCTCCTTCCTTGGTCCTGGGGGAAAAAAAAAATAAATAAATAAATATATATATATATATATATATATATATATATATATATATATATATATATATATATATATATATATATATATATATATATATATATATATATATATATATATATATATATATATATATATAATACTGTTCCAGTGCAGCTGTTTAGGATACATCTGCACGTTTGTTGTCAGTTCTTGATATTAATGAGCAGAATTGTGAATGCAGCTCTGAACTATAAAAACAGTTCAACTCAGGATCAGTGAAAGATAATTGAAGTGTATTCCAAACTTCTCCAATGTTTATTACAACTTTAATTTAACAGGAAAAAGATAAAAATAAAATCGTATTTATAATATGTACTTTTGTCTTGTCTTTCTTACCTAGACATTATAGGAAACGGTCATCATCACGTGGCCGCTCCGGTAGCAGGTCTAAAAGTCGCTCACCACCTGACAAGAGGTCAAAAAGAGACGAGCGCCGTTCAAGAAGTCGAGACAGAGATAGAAGGAGAGAGAGGTCACGCAGCAGAGATCGTAGAAGATCGCGCTCCAGAGACAGGAAGCGTCCAGTGTAGGTCTCCTTTACAGTTTTTATTAGTTTACTATAATTTCATCTGACATGCATTTGCTTCTTTGGAATTTTGTTGTATATCTCCTTCACCCTGTACAACTGAATGTGTTACTACAAATTTGTCTTTTATTTTCATTTTAATAGCCGTCGGCCAAGCAGAGAAAGAGAGCGGAGTCGGGAGAGAAGAAGATCCCGGAGTAGGGAGCGGAGGCGATCAGGAAGCAAAAGTCGCAATAAACGCTCACGGTCCCCCAGCCCTAGCAAGACTAAAAAGGGAGAAAAAAGGTAATGTCACCACTTATTGTCTTGAAGTTCCTGTTTTCCCTTATTAGTTTTGATCAGATATAACCTTAAAGGGGTTATCCACTGCTAGGACAACCCCTTCTTAAACTTGATGTTCGGTCCCGATAAAATAATAAAGCCTATACTCCCCTCCCGTGCCGGCTCCATTCCAACAGTGTTGACACTCGCGGTCGCGTGGCTGTGATGTGGTGGAATGACACGTGATTCTTGGCGCCCAATCAGCACAGGCATCACTGTCTCCTCCTTCAGACAAACTGAAGAAGCCTGGTATCAGCTGCAGCCCTGGCTTCCTCTATATGTTCAGTTTGAATAAAGGTGGAGACATTGACTCCAGCGCTGCTTGGGCATCGGGCATCACGTGTCATTCCACAGCATCACAGCCCCGGGACTGTGAGTTCCGACACCGCTGGAATGGAGCCAGAACGTGAGGTGAGTATAGGCTTTATTTTTTGGGGGGACAAACATTTAGTTTAAGAAGGGGTTGTCCTAGTAGTGGACAACCCCTTTAAAAGGAACCCGTATTAGTATTTAAAGGGTAACTGTACTATAAAGTAACAGTTCAGAATAAGCTGTCCTGTGTGTATATGATGAATACCACTTTTGGCCACTATGACTTGTATCCTGCAGTTTTAATAATCTTCTTCAATGCAGGCCCTATCTCTAGTTTGCTCTGAGCTGATGGATGAAAACTAGCGGATATGATGTCTCACATACACAGCACATACAGACATGAGGGATTCCATGCTTTCTGGTGTCTAATATAGCACATGTCCAGAAGCAGCAGCATGGAAGACATTATACTATGGTACTGAGCTGTGTAGATGTGAATTCACCTCTGGGATAAGGTAGAAGAATTGTTATAAAGCTCAGCACGGTCTTCCTCTCCTTCTCCCACTCTACTCCTCTCCCACTCCACATCCCTTGTCCATAGAAAATCTAGTCTGGCGAACTCTCACTGTACTGGCAGTCCATATTAATAGGATGGAGATGAGCTGTTTATTTCAGAATAGTTGGTGAGTTGTGAAGACAGGGGAAGAAGTAGCTCATACGTGGACAAAGTTTCATATATTAACCTGTACTATTGATTTATCCTTTGAGATCCTTTGTTCTCAGTAAGCGAGAGGTACGTGTGTTTACGATACTGCTCCTCTGTCAGTTGAGGCACAGTTTTCAGGAGCTGGGTTTCTTCAGACTTCAGCCCAATCTAACACATGGCTAGGACAGGATGTCGTTTGAACTACATGACTGAGGCCATTTTATTACATTCCTGGAGAACCCCTTTTAGTACTGAGCGATCCAAGTTGGATGAATTGCTGAAAAAATAGCAATTCTGTCATGGGTTTTCTTTTTACAGCATTCATTCTGTGGCAACGTAACCAATAAACATGATTCTCCAGTTCAGTATGAATTTTGTGCTGCCATTTTCTGTAACCCATAACGTTTTTAGTTCATTATTTTTCTGTGGCTGGAGCTTGTTTTTTGAAGTGGAGAGTTGACCGATTTATTGTTACCAATTTGGGGTAGATATGACACCTTGATGGCTTTTTATTTCATTTTTGTAGGAAGGTGTAGTGATAAAAAAAAACGCACTTCTGGTGTCTTGACTTTTTTTTTTTGACTAACCGTAGAGGTTAACTTTTATATTTCGATAGCTCAGACTTTTTTAGATGTAATGATACCAAATTTTATTATTTATTTATTTTTTTTTACAATCTCAGGCCAAAAGGATAGTGCGCATGAAAACAGACAATTACTCCAGTTAAACACTGTGGTCAGAGAAGGACACTGGCATTTAGATGGTTAACGCCAGCCATCGGAGTTCGGCTCCGGTTGCTGTTGTTAAACACATGCGGCCTATGTAATGTGGCAATCATTACGCTCAGCTCCTGAGCCCTCTCTACACACGAGCACCTCAACAATGACACATTGTGTTAAGACATGCGTATCAAACTCTGGCCTGTGGGCCAAATCTGGCCCGCAGGGTGGTTTTATTTGGCCTGCGACACCAGAACCATCACCACTATGTGGGGCCATTATTCTGTATGGAGGATTATGTGGGGCCAATTATTCTGTATACTGATTGGCCCGTGACTTTGTCCAAGTTTTTCATTTTAGCCCTGTGTGTGTTTGAGTGTGACATCCCTGCGTTAAAAGGTGAAAGAGTAAAGAAAGGAAAACTTCTATCGGCATTCCTATGTTAAAATAAATAAAATCACCCCACTACTTACCCCCAGGTCCAGCCCTGCCTGTGATGGGTTTACTTTATTATTTTTAACATAGGCATGGCGACGGAGTAAAGAAAGGGAAAAACACCTTTACCTGCTTCCTGACGTGTGCTGTACATATACTGCTCTGCAGGAGCTGCATTCCCGCAAAGAGCAGTATATGTACGGCGCTGTGATCGGGCGAGCTCACGCTGGCGCCGCCGCGATCACATGCTGGTGTCAGTTCTGTGTGAGAGCTGACACCCCGCAGCATCGACCCACAATCGGTGCTAGCACTGATCGCGGGCGTTTAACCCCTGTGATGCCACTGTCAATAGTGACGGCAACATCGTGGGGCATCGCAGAGGGAGTGGGCTCCCTCTTGATCCCATCAGAAAAAACGCAATGCGATCGGTCCCAGGATGGCTGTGGGGTCCTTCATCAGCCTTCAGGAAGGTGGCTGTGTCAGCTCCCACTCAGAGAGCAGATGCACTGCAGAGTATCAGATCGCTGATCTGACTGTTTAAAGTTGATGGCCCTTCCTGGGAGAATGTGAAAAAGTAAAAAAAAAATAAGTTAAGAAAAATTCTAAAAAAAAAAAGAATTACAAAATAAAGAACAAAAAAGGAAAACAAATATTGAAAATACATTTATCTGTGTTAAAAAAAAAAAAAAAAAAAAGTACACATATTTGCTATTGCTGTGTCCGTAACGACCCGACATGTAAAACTGTCCCAATAGTTAACCCCTTAAGTCAACACCATAAAAAAAATAAATGAAAACAAGGCAAAAAACGATGCTTTATCATGATACCGCCGAGCAAAAAGTGGAATAAAACGCAATCAAAAAGACACATGTAAATAAAAATGGTACCTCTGAAAACATCATCTTGTCCCGCAAAAAACAAGCCACCATACAGCTCCTTCAGCGGAAAAGTAAAAAAGTTACAGCTCTCAATAAAGCGATGCAAAAATAATTTTTTTTGTGTAAAAGCGGCAAAATGTAAATTATAAATGTGGTATTGCTGTAATCATACTGACCCGAAAAATAAAGCTGCTTATCAATTTTACCACACGTGGAAAGTCATAAAAAAAATCCCCCAAAAAACATTCCTGAATTGCTGTTTTTTGTTCCTTTTTCCTCCCAAAAAACGGAATAGAAAACAATCAAAAAATGTAATTTGCTCGAAAATGGTACTAATAAAAACGTCAACTCGTCCCGCAAAAAACAAGCTGTCACATGACTGCAGAAATATGGAAAAATTATAGCTATCACAATATGGCGATGCAAAAACTTGTTTTTACAATAAGTGTCTTTTAGTGTGTGACAGCTGCCAATCATAAAAACCCAATATAAATCTGGTATCGCTTTAATCGCACCAACCCGAAGAATAAAGTCATCTAATCACTTACACCTCTGCCTCATTATATGTATCCCTCAGGATAGGCTTAGGCTTGTGTATGGCTTAGGCTTGTGTTGGGATTTTTTTCAAAAGTAAAGGAAAAAAAAAATGATGGCGATATGGCGACTAGTGTTGAGCGCAAGTGCTCGCTACTTGAGTTTGCATCGGGTTCTCGGGTATGCACCATGTATCGCAGGTCCTTGAGTGACATGCTAATCTCTCTGCCCCATATGTTTTCTGGCTATTATGCAGCCAAAAAAAAACACGTGCGGATTGCCTGCCATACACTAGCAATCCCCGCATGGCGTCCGCTCTTGATTCCAGCCAATTTTGCTTTCAAAGTGTGACACAGCGCTCCTTCCCTCTTGAACTCTGCTGTGCGCCCCCAAACAATGTTTTTTCCCACA
The DNA here is from genome assembly GCF_046119375.1 of Phyllobates terribilis. Taxonomy (NCBI): domain Eukaryota; kingdom Metazoa; phylum Chordata; class Amphibia; order Anura; family Dendrobatidae; genus Phyllobates; species Phyllobates terribilis. Next base: position 51,193,743 of record NW_027362770.1, on the reverse strand, counting down.
TATGGGGTTTCTGCGAACTCAGGAGAAAATGCACAACAGATTTTGGAGTCCATTTTCTCCACTTGCACTTGTGAAAAAAAAAAATTTGGGGCTAAAATCATTTTTGTGGAAAAAGTTTGATTTTTTTTTTTTATTATTATTATTATTTTCACGGCTCTACGTTATAAACTTTTGTGTAGCCACCTGTGGGTTCAAGGTGCTCACCGCATATCTATACAAGTTCCTTGAGGGGTCTAGCTTCCAGAATGGTGTCACTTGTTGGGTTTCCACTGATCAGGCACATCAGCGGCCTTCCAAACGTGACATGGCGTTCGTTAATTATGGCAGCTAATTTTACATTCAAAAAGTGAAATGGTGCTCTTTCCCTTCCGAGCCCTGACTTGTGCCCAAACAGTGGTTTTCCCCCACATATGGGGTATCTGTGTGCTCAGGAGAAGTTGCACAACAAATGTTGGGGTCCATTTTCCTGTTACCCTTGTGAAAGTAAAAAAAAATTGGGTCTAAAGAAACATTTTTGTGAAAAAATGTTAAATGTTTATTTTTTTTTCTTCCACATTCCATTAATTCCTGTGAAGCACCTGAAGGGTTAATAAACTTCTTGAATGTGGTTTTGAGCCCCTTGAGGGGTGCAGTTTTTAGAATGGTGTCACTTTTGGGTATTTTCTGTCATATAGACCCTTCAAAGTCACTTGAAATGTGATGTGGTCCCTAAAATAAATGGTTTTGTAAATTTTGTTGTAAAAATGAGAAATCGCTGGTCAGCTTTTAACCGTTATAACTTTTTAACAAAAAAAAAGTTTCCAAAATTGTGCAGATGTTAAGTAGACATGTGGGAAAGATTGTGAACTATTTTGTGTGACATGGCTCTCTGATTTAAGGGCATAAAGATTAAAAGTTTGAAAATTTCACAATTTTTGCCAAATTTTCTGCTCTTTTTTTTTTTTTTTTTTTTTTTTTTTTTTTTCTTCACAAATAAAAGTAAGTCATATCAAATAAATTTTACCATTATCATGAAGTACAATGTCATGAAGAAACAGTCTGAGAATCACCGGGATCCATGTTCCAGAGTTATTACCTCATAAAGTGACAGTGGTCAGAATTGTAAAAATTGGCCCGGTCAGGAAGGTGAAAACAGGCTTTGGGGTGAAGGGGTTAAAGAGCAGTCAGGTCATCCAGAGATAGAGAAACCTTGATTGTAGCTATATGTACTGTATGTAATCTAATGGAGAATAAGCGGCTAACAATCCAACATTGGCCACTACAGGTGAATGGTAATGTAACATGCTAGCCTTGTATGTAACACTCCACCCTCGCTCATGTACAGGGGGTCCTGTTCTTATGATGTCCATCTACCCTAATAAGGCACATAGGCAAGGGTTATCTTTAGGAGACAACACCATTTAATTATAATGAATAGGATACCATTTGTTATTTTTGTTTGTGTTTTTTTTTTTTTTCAATTTTTACGTATGCATCATTATTTTTTCCAGGTCAAAATCAACAGAAAAAACTGATGTTTCAGAGGCAACAAAGGAAAAGAAAAAAGAAGATAAAGAAGAAGATAAAGACAAGGAGAAGGATGTCAGTGTGAGTATATGGGATGATTCGATATTCTAATAAGAATAGAACATGCATGGAGACGTGAAGAAATCCCTACAACTTCACACCTAATCAATTCTGTGTTCATATCAAAGCTCTCATTTTAAATAAATGATTAAAGGTAATTCTTTTTGCATATTTGTATTGTTGGCAACTACATTTTTTCAGTAGGGTAAGGCAAAGGCATATTACTACTATGGAATATAGTGCCTATGGTCATGCTGGATGTGGACAAAACATTTTGGCTCCAGATTGGATGTGCGTCGATGTTCTAGGGCTATGTTCCCATTTGTATTGGTATTTGTTAGTCTCACTTCTGTTGGTCTACAAATCTTTATAACCTGATATGCTATGAAAATAGCAATAGTCTTGTTAATAGCATGGTTTGACAAGAGTTTGCAAGCCAGCCCTACACTCACAGTCCACGAGCTGCCAAAGTAAGCCATCGATACCCTGCGGTCATATCACAGTGCGCGGATGGAAGCCGGTAACCGTGCGCAGTGGTGGATATTTCAGTTATATGCCACTGTCAGAAAATGGTTAACAGCCCCGGCTATAGCTATTCTCTGACCGTATCGGTTAGAGACAGATGCTCGCTATTTAGTGAAGGTCGGTAAGCTCCCGAGCTCTCTCCACATGTGATCACCCTCGCCATAACGTATATGTATGTGATCCTGCATTAAGGGGTTAAAAATAGCGAGTGTGTGTTATCTGAATTTGTTTGGCAACTGTCAAAATGAGTCTTGGTGTTTTAGAGGACACAACATGGGCCAGTGTGGTTGTCTTCCTGGCAAGGAGGTGGATATTGACTAAGTATGAATGTACTTTCATATCACATAAATCCTGGCTATTCACACCTGCTAATGTGGACACGTGATCTTTATCCCCTTAAAGAAATTTTTTTTTTTATCCCATAAACCTGTCTAAATGTTTTTATAATGTGCTTCTTAGACTGCTTCATATGTCTTTTTGTTTTATCCATGATAGGTTGTTAATGAGTTTAAGGATGAAGTGTTGAATATATTTTGCTGATCTAACCAAGTCATTGTTTTGCACACTCAGAATTTTGACCAGAATAAGCTTGAAGAAGAAATGAGAAAACGTAAAGAAAGAGTAGAAAAATGGCGGGAAGAGCAGCGTAAGAGAGTTGTAGAAAGTATTGGAGAATTGAGAAGAGAAGTGGAAGAAATGCGACAAGGAAAGAAATGGAGCTTAGAAGACGATGATGGTATACATATATTTCATGGTATTCCTTATTTTACTCTCTTTGTTTAAAATATTTTAATATTTAGTTGTTGTTTTTTTTTTTTCATTTTAGATGATGAAGACGAACCAACGGAAGGAGAGAAAGAAGGCCAGGAAGAAGAGGATGAGGAATTGGATCCTCTGGATGCCTACATGGAAGAGGTCAAAGAAGAAGTTAAGAAGTTTAACATGGGCAGTATGAAAGGTGGAAGTGAAAAGGTTGGCATTGATAATTCTTATGACTCCTTACGCACATAATGCATTATTACTGCTTAAAGGGGTTTTCCCACAAACAAAGTAAATTTTAATCAATAGATCTTAAATTATTTCCAAAATTTGATGTGTTAAAAAGAAATGTCCCTGTGCTGAGATAATTTTGTATTTGTGCCCCTGCTGTGTACTGTGTAATGTTATGTCTGACTGTACAGGGACATGGTATGATCATACCACATCTCCTGGCCAGGGAAAAACCAAAAACAAGCAAAATACCCAAATAACTGGAAGTAAATGGGTAAATCGCACAGTGCAAAAATAATAATAAATAATAAAGGGTATTTAGTTAATTTAATTTTGATCAAAATAATGTAAAAGCCATCCCACCACGTCACGGTAACCCTTATGGGACAGTCCTAACTCTAATATTAAAACCTTACCATTTGTCAAATGATATACATATGGACAAGGGCAGAGAGACTGAACCCGTAGTAGAGACATGGACCTGAGAGGCAGAATGAACCTTTCAGCTCAGACAAAGGGCCGCCATACCCTTATATGCACTAAAGCACACTAAACTGCAAAGAAAAAAACTGTGAGTCTGAACTGAAACGTAAATTGATGTCCATGCAAAATGTAAATGCATGTTCACATAAGGCCACTAGACAGAGAAAAACCAAAAACAAGCAAAATACCCAAATAAATGGATAGATCGCACAGTGCAAAAATAATGATACATAATAAAGGGTATTTAGTTAACATAGCTTTTACATTATTTTGATCAAAATTATGTTAACTAAATACCCTTTATTATGTATCATTATTTTTGCACTGTGCGATCTATCCATTTATTTGGGTATTTTGCTTGTTTTTGGTTTTTCTCTGTCTAGTGGCCTTATGTGAACATGCATTTACATTTTGCATGGACATCAATTTACGTTTCAGTTCAGACTCAGTTTTTTTCTTTGCAGTTTAGTGTGCTTTAGTGCATATAAGGGTATGGCGGCCCTTTGTCTGAGCTGAAAGGTTCATTCTGCCTCTCAGGTCCATGTCTCTACTACGGGTTCAGTCTCTCTGCCCTTGTCCATATGTATGTCATTTGACAAATGGTAAGGTTTTAATATTAGAGTTAGGACTGTCCCATAAGGGTTACCGTGACGTGGCGAGATAATTTTGATCAAAATAATGTAAAAGCTATCTCGCCACGTCACGGTAACCCTTATGGGACAGTCCTAACTCTAATATTAAAACCTTACCATTTGTCAAGTGACATACATATGGACAAGGGCAGAGAGACTGAACCCGTAGTGGAGACATAGACCTGAGAGGCTGGACAAGGGAAAACACAAGAGTATACAGATATTACAGCACAGGATCACAGCTGATGCTTTCTGTGAGGTAAAACATGTTTCAAAACAGGCAGTGAAATGTTTTACCTCACAGAAAGCATAATTTGCGATCACGTACTACTCTGTCTGTATATTCTCTTTTGGGCTATTTGTAAAGAATTAATTTGGATATCTTGTATAGAAAGTACAAAAACTTTTTAATTCTAGTATTTTAATAGTGTGTGAACACACAATGAATGGCCAGACAGCAGAATTGTGACATTACTTAAGAATGGAACTTAAAGTGGTGCAAGGTTTCAAGTAAACTTACAGATATTTACAGGTTAAATTTCCAGAAAGGCTCTATAGCTGTTCTCATACTACTACTAATCTGCTTTAATCCTATACACTGCCCTGTCAGCCCAATTTCAGCCCCCCTCTTGTGGTTCCAGCTGTTACAATTTCCCTATTTGTTCTGACACAGACAGGAACTTCCTCATCCTGCCTGCCATTAAAGAGAACCTGTCAGCTGGATTTAGCCCTATAAACTTAAGGCATCGCTATAATGGCACTGTGATGCTGATTAATATGATACCTGGTGTGAAGGGATCCGCTCAGTGGCTGCTGAATGCTCAGCTTATGAAGTTTTCATAAAATTACGCCTTGTGTGCTTGGGGGCAGGGTCGTCTTCTGTTTTCTCTGCCCCCCCCCACCTCACCCACCAGCTTCCTCTGTTTCTTGTGCAGGTCACTGATTATTCGGTGAACTTCCTCCTTTTTAAAAATTCGCACCGCCTCCATCCGTGTGTGGGCGGCGTGTGCGCAGTGGGAGCCAGCATCCGGTGTACAGGACTTCAATAAAATGGTGCTGGATGCAGCGCATGCGCAGATCGATATTTCTACTCTGAACTGAGCCAAGATCTCGATCTGTGCATGTGCCTTCTCCGGCTCCATTTTATTGAATCCTGCACACAGGACGCCGACTCCCACTGCGCACGCGCCGCCCACACAATGATGGCAGCAGCGTGGAATCCTAAAAAGGGTGGGAGGGATGCAGAGAAAACCAAAGAAGACCCTGCTCGAACGTCCCACCCCCGAAACACACAAGACGTCATTTTCTGAAAGCTTCATAAGGCGAGTATTCAGCAGCCACTGAGCGGATCCCTTCACATCAGGCATCATATTAATCGGCATCACAGCGCCTTTACAGCCATGCCTTTTAGTTTTTTAGGGCTAAATCCTGCTGACAGGTTCTCTTCAAATGAAGAGGGTTGGCTGTCAGGCACTGTTCCTCATCTACATCAGCCCCCATGTTTATACTTCAGCCATGAAAAGCCTTACATTTTGTAATGTTTTGTTGTGTTTTTTTTTCTCTCAGAAAACTGGCTTAACAGTAACAAAGGTAGTTACTGTGGTGACAACTAAAAAGGCTGATGAAGAGACCACAAAGAAGAAAGGAGAGCTTATGGAGAATGACCAAGATGCTATGGAGGTAATTATATTTGATTGTTTCCAAACACAATTAAAGCCGCACAAGCCCTTCAATATACATTTAGACATGTTATAATTATGTAGAAATTCAGGTGTTTATTATAAATTCATCTGTGTAGACATGGGAGTATCATGAGAAGAGGAAGGGGTGCAAAACAATGTTCTATGTCATGCATGGGACCCAAGATGGTGCAGCAGAAGCGGATTCATTTTAATTGTTTTAACACGTTATGTGTAGTCCACTGTTACCACTTGGCTTATCGATTAACCCCTTCCCACAAACACATAACTGTACATCCAGATTGTAGGTAATTTTATGCAATTGAAAGTACAGTTAAGTCTTGTAGATGGCACAGGAATTAAGCCCATGACAGCCACAGCAGGAGCCTGTTATACACAGCTGAGCTCCTGCTATGTGTGGTGGGACCGGACCTTGCTACGATCCCAGTACTTTAAAGCGAACCTGTCAGTAGGATTTTGCGAAGTAAACTACAGGCATTGTCATGTTGGGGTTGCTGCAATGATTAAAGTGATACCTGAGATGAAGAATTCCATCGTGTGGTTCTTGTGTAATCAGTGTTTGTGGTTTTGAGTTAAAGAAGTTGTCCACTACTTTTTAAAATTGCGCCAATGTATTGGCCCTGTGATTATAAGACTTTGTGTAATTACCTTTGGTAGTCTTTATTGCCTGTGAGCAGCGCTATCCTTGGCCGCTCACAGGCATCACGTGACCTCCCACTGATGTCACGTCAAGTGGGCGGGGTTACCCCGCGCATCACACCCAGCATCCACCGCGCTCTAAAAAGTGAAACTCATATATTATATAGTCATTACAAATAGAGTGATCTAGTCCAAGTGTTTTATTTCTGTTAATGTTGATGATTATGGCTTACAGCCAATGAAAACACAAAACTCATTATCTCAGTAAATTAGAACAATTAGCAAAAATTACCTGCAAAGGATCCACAATCATGGGGGAAGACTGCTGACTTGACAGATGTCCAGAAGGCAGTCATTGACACACTCCTCAAGGTCGCAGAGTTCCAATTTTCATTTGGAAATCAAGGTCCCAAGAGTCTGGAGGAAGAGTGGAGAGGCCACAATCCAAGCTGCTTGAGGTCTAGTGTGAAGTTTCCACAATCAGTGATGGTTTGGGGAGCCATGTCATCTGCTAGGTGTATGGCCACTGTGTTTTATCAAGACCAAAGTCAGCGCAGCCGTCTACCAGGAAATTTAAGAGCACTTCATGCTTCCCTCTGCCGACAAGCTTTTTGGAGATGGAAATTTCATTCTCCAGCAGGACTTGGCACCTGTCCACACTGTCAAAAGTACCAATACCTGGTTTACAAACAACAGTATCACTGTGCTTGATTGGCCAGCAAACTCGCCTGACCTTAACCCTATAGAGAATCTATGGGGTATTGTCAAGAGGAAGATGAGACACCAGACCCAACAATGCAGACGAGTTGAAGGCTGCTATCAAAGCAACCTGGACTTCCATAACACCTCAGCAGTGCCACAGGCTGATCGCCTCCATGCCACGCCGCATTGATGCAGTAATTGATCCAAAATGAGCCCCGACCAAGTATTGAGGGCATTTACTGAACATACATTTCAGTAGGCCAAAATTTCGGATTTTAAAAACATTTTTCAAGTTGTTATAAAGTATTCTAATTTACTGAGATAATGACTTTTGTGTTGTCATTGGCTGTAAGCCATAATCATCAACATTAACAGAAATAAACACTTTAAATAGATCACTCTGTTTGTAATGACTCTATATAATCTAGGAGTTTCACTTTTTGTATTGAAGAACTGAAATAAATTAACTTTTTGAGGATATTCTAATTTAGTGAGATGCACCTGTATGTCCTCAAAACGATCTGCTTCTTTCTCTGCCAACGTTGATCAGTCATTATCAAAATTCTTAATTCTAAGGTAAAATCTGTATTCAGTGAAGACACTTTCCCATTGCTGAGATAGATGACAATTACTACTGAAAACTTTCTAGCTATATGGGAGGATGAAGGAGGAGCTGTGTCTCCAAAGAATCTTATAAGTAGCAGCTGAATACAGATTTTCTCAGAATTGAGAATTTTGATAATGACTAATCAATTTTGGCAGAGAAAGAAGCCAAATGCTCTGATAAGATATATCACAAAGTTTTTTATTTTCATGTTAGAACGGTTACTCTGTTTTCTTTTTTTTATGGGGTTTAACACTAACAAAATAGATTTTCAAACAGAACTTAAAAATTATTAACTGTAAAATAACAGGGTTGGGAGGGTAGGAAAAAGAAGTCTAGGTAGTTGAGATAAAGGTGTGAAGAAAATAACAGGGATGGATGAGGCGGAAAGGGGGAAGGAAACAGGAAAACAGAGGAGGGAAAGGGAAAAAGGGAGTCAACTACTTAACCGCTTCCCGACCGCCCACTGTAGATAAACGTCGGCGCTTGCTGGGCTCTGTGCAGCGCCGACGTTTAAAAACGGTGGGTGGTCTCGCAGCGCTCAGGACCCCCAGGGTCCTGCAAGCGCTGTGGGAGCAGTGCAGAGCGTTAGCTCTGACAGGGACCATCATCGGGACCTGATTAGATCAGGTCCCAGTGATGTTAACCCTTTGCTGTCTTCTATATGCCGCGATCTATAGTGATCGCGGCATATAGAAGACAGCAGGAGGAGAGGGGGTCGTCCACTTACCTCTCCGACGACCCCTTGATTCCTTTCAGGACCTGGCGTTGCTATGGCAGCTGGAGGTCACATGACCGCCTCCAGCTCTGCCATATATGGTGTCCTTCCTGCCTGGCTTCAGCCTGCAAGCTGATGCCAGGCAGGAGACTGTGAAACAGTCAGTGAAGATCTCCTATAATGTAATACATGTCTATTACATTACATGAGATCAGGGATCAGAAAAATAAAAATTAACCACTTCGCGCCAGAGCCTGTTTTTGCCTTCGTGACCAGGCCAATTTTTTCAATTCTGACCACTGCCAGTTTATGAAGTAATTACCCTGGAACGCTTCAATGTATTCCCCCTGATTCTGAGATTGTTTTTTCGTGACATATTGTACTTCATGATAGTGGTAAAATTTCTTCGATATCACTTGCGTTTATTTGTGAAAAAATCAGAAATTTGGCGAAAATTTTGAAAATTTTGCAATTTTCAAACTTTGAATTTTCATGCCCTTAAATCAGAGAGATATGTCACACAAAATAGTTAATAAATAACATTTCCCACATGTCTACTTTACATCAGCACAATTTTGGAACCCAAATTTTTTTTTGTTAGGGAGCTATAAGGGTTAAAAGTTGACCAGCGATTTCTCATTTTTCCAACAAAATTTACAAAAACATTTTTTTAGGGACCACATCATATTTGAAGTCACTTTGAGGGGTCTTTATGACAGAAAATACCCAAAAGTGACACCATTCTAAAAACTGCACCCCTCAAGGTGCTCAAAACCACATTCAAGAACTTTATTAACCCTTCAGGTGCTTCACAGGAATTTTTGGAATGTGGAAGAAAAAAATTAACATTTAACTTTTTTCACAAAAATGTTACTTTAGACCCAATTTTTTTATTTTCACAGGGGTAACATGAAAAAATGGACCCCAAATTTTTTTGTGCAATTTCTCTTGAGCGTGCTGATACCCCATATGTGAGGGATAACCACTGTTTGGGCGCACGGCAGGGTTCGGAAGGGAAGGAGCGCCATTAGACTTTTTGAATGTAAAATTTGTCTGAATAATTAGCGGACGCCATGTTGCGTTTGAAGAGCTCCTGATGTGCCTAAACAGTGGAAACCCCCCACAAGTGCCACCATTTTGGAAAACTAGACCCCTTAGGGAACTTATCTAGATGTGTGGTGAGCACCTTGAACCCCAAGGTGCTTCACAGAAGTTTATAATATTGAGCTGTAAAAATAAAATTTTCACATTTTTCCCACAAAACCGTTTTTCATCCCTTAATTTTGCATTATCATAAGGGTAATAGGATAATTTGCACCATGAAATTTGTTATGCAATTTCTCCTGAACACGCTGATACCCCATATGTGGAGGCAAATTACTGTTTGGGCACATGGCAGGGTTTGAAAGGGAAGGAGCGCCATTTGACTTTTTGAATGTAAAATTTGTCTGAATAATTAGCGGAGAGCTCCTGATGTGCCTAAACAGTGGAAACTCCCCACAAGTGCCACCATTTTGGAAACTAGACCCCTTAGGGAACTTATCTAGATGTGTGGTGAGCACCTTGCACCCCCAGCTGCTTCACAGAAGTTTATAATATTGAGCCGTAAAAATAAAATTTTCACATTTTTCCCTCAAAAAATGTTTTTCATTCCCTAATTTTGTATTATCATAAGGGTAACAGGATAAATTGCACCATGAAATTTGTTGTACAATTTCTCCTGAGTACGCCGATACCCCATATGTGGGGGAAAACCACTGCTTTGGTGTACGGCAGGGTTCGGAAGAGAAAGAAGCGCTATGTTGGCTGGGATAGGCAGCAGACACCATGTCACATATGAAGAGTCGCTGACATGCCAAAACAGCAGAAACCCCCACAAGTGACCCCATTTTGTAAACTACACCTCTCAAGGAATTCATCTAGGGAAGTAGTGAGCATTTTTTAAATTTTAAATTTATACCATTGGGCAGTGAAAAAAGCATAATTATATTTCAGCAGCAGATGGAAGGAAGGAAGGGAGACACAGTCATTACTAGTGGGTAGGCGGAGCCCACATAGGATAGAACACCTCAGATTAAAAAAGAGTGTTGACCGGCCCCTCCAGCTTGGGCTCCTCCTACTCCAGCTCTCCAGTCTAAAATTTGAGGTCACAGAGGATGGTCGCTGCTGGAAGCAGCTCCTCAGAAAATTTTTTTATTTTTATCGGACAGAGACTTGGACCCCCGTGGTCTTGAGGTCTCAGGGGTCTCAGCGCTGCTGGACCCCCACCCCTCCCTTGGCGGATCTGCATTACCCTTTGAGAGAGGTCCCTGCAGAACCCTGCCGGCCCCGGGGGATGAGGGATGCTTCCCTGGCGGGGACGCAAACCGCGCATCTGGGGTCACTGCGTTCTCCGCCCTGGGGGGGAAACTTGGGCACAGCGCCACAAATCCCTGGGGGTCCCTGTGGCGCTCAGCTGGGTGAGTACTCAGCATGTTAATGTGTTTTGAGTGCTTCAGCGGCTGCTGCGGCAGCCGCTGCTACATGTATTCAGGTGGTGACTTGTGTTTTTTTGTCCGCAGGTGGATGCCTGCAGGACATGGAAGCGGGGCAGGAGCGGAGAGCGGAGGAGTCGCGCGCGCTTTTTTTGAAGCCGGCGGGGGGCGTGGCTTCGCGCCTTCCCGGTCTTTCGCGGGCAGGAAGCGCTCTGAGCGTGCGCTTTCTCCTGCCCCTCCTCTTCCGGCTTCTCTCTCCTCACAGCGCGGCGGCCATTACTGAACGGCTTCCATCGGGCTCCTCACTCTCCTCTCCTCCCGACAGACCGAAGAACACTGCACCGCGGCCAGCTGGGTGAGTCGCTTCTGCCTGTCAGGGCAGAAGCTTAACCCCTCACCCCCTCAGCGCAGGGCACCTTTCTGAGGCACAATAAGGTGGCAGACTGTGCTGTCCTGCAGCTGTTACCTCATATAGAGGTTCCTTTTTTTGTCTGGGGCTCGCACATCCTTTTCATTTCACAGAGGTTGTGGGGAGTCTGCGACATTAACCCCTTATTAGGCGGTTATCCCTTAATTGGGGGTCAGCTGGGGTAGCTCTCTATTTAAGAACTTTAACCCTTCAGCTTTCTTTTAAGAAACCACACTGTCCTACTTACTGACAGGTTTAACCTGCCATATACTGTGTGAGGGCATGTCAGATCCCAGGTCCGCTACAGGATCAGTCTCGCATGTCTGACACGCAGGAGTCCTCGACGGCGTCAAGCGCAGCGGTCGGGGGTTTCGGTGATGGGGCAGTGGTCAAAATGGAGGCCCTCACTCGTTCTATTGATGGCCTGTCTGACCTTCTAGGTTATTGGGTGTCAGCTAGATCCTCTCATGGCAGGAAGCGCCACAGGCCGGTACTGCCCTCCCCGCGCAGCGACTCGGAGATCTCTGTTATGCAGGGTTCCCCTTCAAGCTCAGATGGGGAGATGTCCGATTCGGATAAGGAGGATCGGCAGGGGCACTCTGCCTCTTTTTTGGGCCGTGCAGAGGCTTTTATTGGAGCCATGAGGGAGGCGTTACAGTTTCCGGAGGAGGTAACTAGACGTCCTGGTAAGTCGGCCCGGATGTTTCAGGAGTCGCATAGGTCGCGCTTGGCATTACCATCTCTGGATGAGCTTAATGGGGCAGTGGAGAAGGAACGCCCGTGTCCAGATAAACGTTTTCAGGGGACACGTTTTTTTTTTGACAGGATGGGTTTTTCAAGTTGTTGGAGGATGCGGCCCGATATGGCAGTGATGCAGGTTTGGATACCGCGTCACTGCTGTCCAGGGCGCAATCCTCGGCGGTCACAGTCAGAAGAGCACTGTGGCTCAGACAGTGGACCGGGGACGCGGTTTCCAAGCAAGGTTTGCTATCTTTAGCTTACAAGGGTGGTCAGTTATTTGGATCTGACCTCACGGAGCTGATTGTCAAGGCAAAGGCAAAAGAAGCGGCCTTACCACAGCGAAGAACTGTGGCTTCTGCGTCGGGCAGGCCTAGTGCCGGTAGTAGTCGGCGGCCCTTTCGGTCCAGGGGACGGTCCGGTCAGCCCTCTTGGGGATCGGGTCGTCCCTCTTTTTCAGGAAAAAAGGCTTCTCAGAAATCCCGCACTCCCTGGAAACAGAGCTTCCGTCAAGACAAGCGGGAAGCTGACAAAAAGCCCGCTAAGGCGGACTGACGCCAGGTTTTAACTGGAGGGCTCTCGAGTGGGGGGTCGCCTGCTCCTATTCGAATCGACTTGGGCGTCCCGCGTTTCGGACGCCTGGGTGACGCGGGTTGTGTCAGCAGGCTACTTCATAGAGTTTCTTTCTCGACCCCCGGACAGGTTTTGCCGATCTCTCATTCCGTCAGAGCCCGAGCTAGTTGCCGCTCTACGGCAGGAGGTCGATTCCCTTCTGCTGAAGGGTGTGGTGGTACCGGTGCCGCCGGAGGACCGGGGAAGAGGGTTTTATTCAAACCTCTTTGTGGTCCCCAAAAAGGAGGACAAATTTCGCCCCATTCTGGATCTCAAAAGATTGAATCGGCATGTCCGCACCCGGAAATTCCGCATGGAGTCGCTTCGCTCGGTTGTGGCGGCCCTGTCACAGAACGACTTTTTGGTGTCAATCGACATTCGCGACGCTTATTTGCATGTTCCCGTCGGAAGGGCCCACCAACGCTTCCTTCGTTTTGCCATAGGTCAGGACCATTTCCAGTTTGTGGCCCTACCATTCGGGTTGGCCTCGGCGCCCAGAGTTTTTACAAAAATTCTGGCACCTCTCATGGCGATCCTTCGAAGACAGGGGGTTACGTTTCTTCCCTACCTGGACGACCTTTTGATTGTGGCGTCCTCAAAGGAGGAGGCGGTGACGGCTCGCAATCTATTCCTTCAGCTCCTGGAGGACTTCGGGTGGCTGGTCAATTGGAAGAAGTCGTCTCTGGAACCGTCGCAGTCAATCCTGTTTTTGGGGATGCATTTCGACACGGTACGAGCAGTGGTGTCCCTGCCTCCAGACAAGCAAGCAAGTCTTCTTCGACATGTACAGGTTATGAAGTCTTCGTCAGCAATGTCCCTTCGAAGGTGTATGCGCCTTTTGGGTTTGATGGTGGCGTCAATGGAGGCACTTCCGTTTGCCCAATTTCATTCCAGGACTCTCCAAATGCTCATTCTGAACCGTTGGGATCGATCACAGGCTTCGCTGGATCGCAGTGTCATCATCTCCCACAGGGTGCGAGAGTCTCTAGAATGGTGGTTACGTCCGGAAGCGTTATCCCTGGGGAAGTCCTTCCTCCTTCCGAGGTGGTCGGTCATAACCACCAATGCCAGCCTGTCAGGCTGGGGGGGTGTCTGGAACGATCTCTGGATTCAGGGAGTATGGTCGTCGGAAGAGTCTGTCCTGCCGATCAACATCCTGGAATTGAGGGCGATTTTCCTTTGCCTCCAACACTGGACGGTCCCTTTAAACGGTCTGCCAGTCCGAGTGCAGACAGACAACGCGACGGCGGTCGCGTATATCAACCATCAAGGTGGAACGAGGAGCTCCAGGCTCATGATGGAAGTGTCTCGGATCCTGGTATGGGCCGAGGCCAAAGTGCCAGCCATCTCTGCGATTCACATTCCGGGAGTTCAGAATATCACGGCGGACTTCCTCAGTCGCGAGAAGGTGGATCCCGGAGAATGGAGTCTTCACCCAGAAATTTTTGCACAGCTGTGCTCCCGTTGGGGAACTCCTCAAGTGGATTTGATGGCATCAAGGTTCAACACCAAGTTACCGACGTTCATGTCCAGGTACAAGGACCCGAAGGCTGTGGCGGTGGATGCTCTGGTGGCTCCGTGGGACCAATTCGAGCTAATCTATGTGTTCCCGCCGATATCCTTACTTCCTCTGGTGTTGTGTCGGATCAGACTGGAAAGAGTCCCGGCTATGTTAGTAGCCCCAGACTGGCCAAGGAGGACGTGGTTCTCGACGCTGGTGTCGCTTCTGGCTGCGCCTCCACTTCCTCTCCCGGACCTGTTAACCCAAGGGCCCGTTCGTCATCCGGACCTGAAGTCTCTGCGTTTGACGGCGTGGCTCTTGAGACCGAAATCTTGACTCGTCAAGGTTTTTCAGCCGAAGTCATTGCCACTCTGCGAGCTGCCAGGGGTCCTGCCACTACTAGGATCTATCACAAGACTTGGGAGGCCTTCTTTTCATGGTGTTCGGGTTCTTCAAGGAACCCGAGGATTTTTTCCATTCCCAATTTGTTGGCCTTTTTGCAGTATGGCCTGGACAAGGGTTTGGCAGTTAGCACTCTGAGGGGTCAGGTTTCTGCTTTGTCCTTGCTGTTTCGGAAGGCTATCGCCTCGCGTAGGGACGTTCGTTCCTTTTTTCGCGGGGTAACCCGTCAGTTTCCGCCGCGGAAGGCGCTTGTGACCCCTTGGCGGCTCAATCTGGTCTTGGAGGCTCTTCAACATGGGCCTTTTGAGCCTATGGACTCCGTTAGCCTTTCTTTGCTTTCTTGGAAGGTTGCCTTTTTAGTGGCAGTCACCTCTTTGAGAAGGGTTTCTGAACTGGCGGCTCTTTCTTGCTCGCCTCCTTTTCTGGAGTTTCTCCCGGATCGCGTGGTGCTTCGCACACGGGGCGACTTTCTACCTAAGGTGGTGTCACAATTTCATGTTAAACAGGATATTGTGTTGCCCTCGCTCTGTCCGGAACCGAGGAATGCGAAGGAACGGGCCTTGCACTCATTGGATTTAGTGCGGGCTTTGAAGTTCTATTTGTCTATTACTCAAGGTTTTCGGAAATCGGACTCTCTGTGATTCCAGCAGGTCGTCGGCGTGGTCAACGAGCTTCCAAGGACACTATAGCTCGATGGATTCGGTCGGCCATTTTAGAGGCTTACCGACTCAAGGGCGAATCTTGTCCAATTAAGATTCGAGCTCACTCCACGAGAGCTGTGGGTTCGTCGTGGGCTTTTCATCAAGGGGCCTCGGCAGCTCAACTCTGCCGGGCGGCTACCTGGCGCTCCGTCCACACTTTTACAAAGTTTTATAAGGTGGACGTCAGTGCTTCCGCTGATGCAGCCTTAGGACGTAGGGTCCTGCAGGCGGCTGTAGTTTAAGTTATCGTTAACTTGTATTTAGCGCTAGTTGCGCATTTTTCTAGGTTGTTGGGATTCTGCCTCTGTTGGTTTTTTCCCACCCTTAATTTTTGGACTGCTTTGGGACGTCCCACTAGTAATGACTGTGTCTCCCTTCCTTCCATCTGCTGCTGAAAGACGGATTTTGGTAAGACCTTACCTGTAAAATCCTTTTCAGCGAAGGAAGGAAGGGAGACACAGCTCCCTCCCATGGCAGAAGTGTGTTGTTGTGTTTTCAGATGCAGCGTGACCCTTCTCTGATAGCGATTATCTGGGCTGAGGTCGGCGCGCTAAGGCTCTGTTCCAGCATTGCCAGCTCATCGCAGTGGTCAGGTCCAGTGAGTAGTACCTGGGACTGTGTGGTTTTTCTGTTATATGCATAACCTGTCTCTTGTTTTTTCTCTGAAGTTCTTCAGAAGGGGTTATGTTGCTCCGCTGGTGATATTTGCTCTTCCTTAGCTTGTGTACGGACTGGAGAGCTGGAGTAGGAGGAGCCCAAGCTGGAGGGGCCGGACAACACTCTTTTTTAATCTGAGGTGTTCTATCCTATGTGGGCTCCGCCTACCCACTAGTAATGACTGTGTCTCCCTTCCTTCCTTCGCTGAAAAGGATTTTGCAGGTAAGATCTTACCAAAATCCGTCTTTTTACCACAAAAAAATGTTTTACCCTCAGATTTTACATTTTCACACAGGGCAATGGGTAAAAATGGTGCCGAAATGTGTCACACAATTTCTTCTAAAAGTGTCAATACCCCATATGTGGCTGTATCGTACCACTTAGCCGTACGGTGAGATTTGAGGGGGAAGGAGCGCTATTTGACAATTGGAGAACAAATTATTGTAGAATAGGCATTTGGATTTGGGAGCACAAAATTTTCTGAATTTCTTTTGGGGGCAAGGACCATTTTGCTTTTCCAGAGCCTTTCTGCTACCAGTAACTTGGAAGTCCCTTATATTTTTAACAGATGACGGACCTGAGTGGGGACTAGCTTTTTTTGAGGACTGAGTTGAAGCTTTTATTGGGAACATTTTACGTAACATTTATCCGGCGCTCTAGGCTGAGCACTTACATCGGGGTTTCCATCTAATTTTCCAAGTGATGTAATTCAGATGAAACCCCTGCAGGATCCATTCACTGTAATGAGGCAGCAGAGTTACTCTGGACTCCGTCTGGCCTCTGTTTAGTGGTGTCCTTTTTTTCAGAAGTGCACAAAACTGTGGCCAACCGCACTTTTATGCACGCCTAAAACAAATGACACCGTGGGATCCCAGGCTAGACTGCATCCACAGTGGCCTATATCTGCCTCATTACAGGGAATCTTCCATCATGGGTTCTGGCTGAATCACGTATTTCAGAGATTTACACGGAAACTCTGGTGTAAGTGCTCAGCGCAGAGCACAGGATAAATGTGAGCAGAGCCTTACTGGGATCTTTGGGAGACATAATAAACAAAACAGTAGCAGGTGAATAATATTTGTTTTATTTATTTTTTATGCCGTTCCTAGTGTGATATAACTGATTAGATTACTTTATTCTTCGGGTCGGTGCGATTACAGAGATACCAGATTGATATCGGGTTTTTATGACTGACAGCTGTCACACACTAAAATACGCTTTTTTTGCAAAATCTAGTTTTTGCATCACCATATTTTGAGAGCTATAATTTTTCCATATTTCGGCCGATAGAGTCATGTGACGGCTTGTTTTTTGCGGGACGAGTTGAAATTTTTATTGGAACCATTTTTGGGCACGTGACATTTTTTGATCGCTTTCTATTCCGTTTTTTGGGAGGTAAAATTAACAAAAACAAACACTTCAGGAATTGTTTTTTGAGGTTTTTTTTTATGCCGTTCTGCGTGTGGTAAGTGATCAGGCAGCGTTATTCTTCGGGTCAGTACGTTTACAGCGATACTACACTTACTGTATTTTTTTTATGTTTTGGCGCTTTTACACAATAAAACAATTTTATAGAAAAAAAAAATACTTTTTTTGCATTGCTTTATTCTGAGCGCTATAACTTTTTTATTTTTTGGCTGATGGAGCTGTATGGCGGCTTTTTTTTGCGGAACAAGATGACGTTTTCAGTGGTACCATTTTTATTTCTATTCTGCTTTTTGATCGCATTTTTTTTCACTTTTTGTTTGGCGATATGATGAAAAAGCATATTTTTTTGCTCCGTTTTTTATTTATTTTTATTACGGTGTGCACAGAAGGAGTTAATTAGTGTGACAGTTTTATAGCTCGGGTTGTTTCGGACGCGGCGATACCAAATATGTGTACTTTTTTTGGTTTTGTAATAATTTACGGATTTATTGGTTTAATATTTTATTTATTTATTTTTATTTATTTTGTGTTTTTTTTTTTTTTAATAGTTTAAAAACTTTTTTACTTTTTTTTACATTTTTACTTAGTCCCTGTATGGGACATTAATTTTTATTTTTCTGATCACTGATCTCATGTAATGTAATACACATATATTACATTATATGAGATCTTCACTGACTCTTTCAGTCAGTCTCCTGTCTGACTTCAGCTACATACAGGCTGAAGTCAGACAGGAAGGACACCATATATGGCAGAGCTGGAGGCGGTCATGTGACCTCCAGCTGCCATAGCAACCCCAGGTCCTCAAACGAAACGGAGGTCTTCGGAGGTAAGACGACCCCCTCTCTTCCTGCTGTCTCCTATATGCCGCGATCACTATAGATCACAGCATATAGAAGACAGCAAAGGGTTAACATCACTGGGACCTGATCTAATCAGGTCCCGATGATGTACCCTGTCAGAGCTAACGCTCTGCACCGGAATCGCAGTGCTTGCAGGACCCTGGGGGTCCTGAGCACTGCGAGACCACCCACCGTTTTTAAACGTCGGCACTGCACAGAGCCCGGCAAGCGCCGACGTTTATCTACAGTGGGCGGTCGGGAACCGGTTAATGTCCCATACAGGGACTAAGTAAAAAATGTAAAAAAAAAATGTTTTGAAACTGTTAAAAAAAAAAAAAAATACAAAATAAATAAAAATAAATAAATAAAATATTAAACCGATAAATCCATATATTTATGCAAAAATAAAAAAAAGTACACATATTTGGTATTGCCGCGTCCGAAACAACCCGAGCAATAAAACTGTCACACTAATTAACTCCTTCTGTGCACACCGTAATAAAAATAAATAAAAAACGGAGCAAAAAACTATGCTTTTTCCTCATATCGCCAAACAAAAAGTGGAAAAAATGCGATCAAAAAGCAAAATGGAAATAAAAATGGTACCGCTGAAAACGTCATCTTCTTCCGCAAAAAACAAGCCGCCATACAGCTCCATCAGCCAAAAAATAAAAAAGTTATAGCGCTCAGAATAAAGCAATGCAAAAAAAATATTTTTTCTATAAAATTGTTTTATTGTGTAAAAGCGCCAAAACATAAAAAAATATACAGTACTTGTAGTATCGCTGTAAACGTACTGACCCGAAGAATAACGCTGCCTGATCACTTTTACCACACGCAGAACGGCATAAAAAAAAACCTCAAATAACAATTCCTGAATTGTTTGTTTTTGTTAATTTTACCTCCCAAAAAAGGGAATAGAAAGCGATCAAAAAATGTCACGTACCCAAAAATGGTACCAATAAAAATGTCAACTCGTCCCGCAAAAAAACAAGCCGTCACATGACTGTCGGCCGAAATATGGAAAAATTATAGCTCTCAAAATATGGCGATGCAAAAACTAGATTTTGCAAAAAAAAAGCGTCTTAGTGTGTGACAGCTGTCAGTCATAAAAACCCGTTATAAATCTGGTATCTCTGTAATCGCACCGACCCGAAGAATAAAGTAATCTAATCAGTTATATCACACTAGGAACGGCGTAAAAAAATAAATAAAACCAATTCTTCACCTGCTACTGATTTGTTTATTATGTCTCCCAAAGATCGCAGTAAGGCTCTGCTCACATTTATCCTGCGCTCTGCGCTGAGCACTTACACCAGAGTTTCCGTGTAAATCTCTGAAATACGTGATTCAGCCGGAACCCATGACGGAAGATTCCCTGTAATGAGGCAGATATAGGCCACTGTGGACGCCGTCTAGCCTGGGATCCCACAGTGTCATTTGTTTTAGGCGTGCATAAAAGTGCGGTTGGCTACAGTTTTGTGCACTTCTGAAAAAAAGGACACCGCTAAACAGAGGCCAGACGGAGTCCAGAGTAACTCTGCTGCCTCATTACAGTGAATGGATCCCGCAGGGGTTTCATCTGAATTACATCACTTGGAAATTTAGATGGAAACCCCGATGTAAGTGCGCAGCCTAGAGCACCGGATAAATGTTACATAAAATGTTCCCAATAAAAGCTTCAACTCAGTCCTCAAAAAAAGCTAGTCCCCACTCAGGTCCGTCATCTGTTAAAAATATAAAGGACTTCCAAGTTACTGGTAGCAGAAAGGCTCTGGAAAAGCGAAATGGCCCTTGCCCCCCAAAAGAAATTCAGAAAATTTTGTGCTCCCAAATCCAAATGCCTATTCTACAATAATTTGTTCTCCAATTGTCAAATAGCACTCCGTCCCCCCCAGATCTCGCCGTATGGCTGAGCCACATATGGGGTATTGCCACTTTTAGAAGAAATTGTGTGACACATTTCGGCACCATTTTTACCCATTGCCCTGTGTGAAAATGTAAAATCTGAGGGTAAAACATTTTTTTGTGGTAAAAATATAATTATGCTTTTTTCACTGCCCAATGGTATAAATTTAAAAATTAAAAAATACTCACTACTTCCCTAGATGAATTCCTTGAGAGGTGTAGTTTACAAAATGGGGTCACTTGTGGGGGTTTCTGCTGTTTCGGCATGTCAGCAACTCTTCAAATGTGACATGGTGTCTGCTGCCTATCCCAGCCAACATAGCGCTCCTTTCTCTTCCGAACCCTGCCGTGCACCAAAGCAGTGGTTTTCCCCCACATATGGGGTATCGGCGTGTTCAGGAGAAATTGCACAACAAATTTCATGGTGCAATTTATCCTATTACCCTTATGATAATGCAAAATTAAGGGATGAAAAACGTTTTTGCGGGAAAAATGTGAATTTTTATTTTTACAGCTCAATATTATAAACTTCTGTGAAGCAACTTGGGGTTCAAGGTGCTTACCACACATCTAGATAAGTTCCCTAAGGGGTCTAGTTTCCAAAATGGTGTCACTTGTGGGGGGTTTCCACTGTTTAGGCACATCAGGAGCTCTCCAAACGCAACATGGTGTCTGCTAATTATTCAGACAAATTTTACATTCAAAAAGTCTAATGGCGCTCCTTCCCTTCCGAACCCTGCCATGCGCCCAAACAGTGGTTTTCCCTCACATATGGGGTATCAGCGCGCTCAAGAGAAATTGCACAAAAAAATTTGGGGTCCATTTTTTCCTGTTACCCCTGTGAAAATAAAAAAAAATTGGGTCTAAAGTAACATTTTTGTGAAAAAAGTTAAATGTTCATTTTTTTTCTTCCACATTCCAAAAATTCTTGTGAAGCACCTGAAGGGTTAATAAAGTTCTTGAATGTGGTTTTGAGTACGGTGTCACTTTTGGGTATTTTCTGTCATAAAGACCCCTCAAAGTGACTTCAAATATGATGTGGTCCCTAAAAAAAAAATGTTTTTGTAAATTTTGTTGGAAAAATGAGAAATCGCTGGTCAACTTTTAACCCTTATAGCTCCCTAACAAAAAAAAATTTGGGTTCCAAAATTGTGCTGATGTAAAGTAGACATGTGGGAAATGTTATTTATTAACTATTTTGTGTGACATATCTCTCTGATTTAAGGGCATGAAAATTCAAAGTTTGAAAATTGCAAAATTTTCAAAATTTTCGCCAAATTTCCGATTTTTTTCACAAATAAACGCAAGTGATATCAAAGAAATTTTACCACTATCATGAAGTACAATATGTCACGAAAAAACAGTCTCAGAATCAGGGGGATCCGTTGAAGCGTTCCAGAGTAATTACTTCATAAAGTAACAGTGGTCAGAATTGAAAAAATTGGCCTGGTCACGAAGGCAAAAACAGGCTCTGGTGCGAAATGGTTAATGGTCAAACAATTGACCGGTAAATATTATGCTAAACAAATACAACTCAATTCTGATGCTTATATGATAGCTATAATCTTGTCTACTGCTTGAGAGGTGGTACTGCTAAACAATTAGATCAAAGCTGTCCCAAATTTTCTATTCCAGAGAGACCAATTTTTTTGGGGATTTTGCAATATTATTGGTTTTAAGAGTGTGGTTATGTTCATAAATTTTATGGGCCACAATTCTGTAAATATCTTTTATTGTAGGAGGATCTTTGCGTTTCCAAAAGGTAGCTATCAGATGGGTGGTTGTAATAAGTATAAACTGTTACTCTTTAACCCCTTCACGACTTATGACGTATAGGTATATCATATGTTGTGATCGTGCACTCCATGCGAGCTCTGGCGTTGAGCCCGCATGTTTTCAGGCGCATAACAGCTGATCTAATCAGCTATCCTGTGCCCCTAACAGCCGCGGGTGGAATTATGATCAACCAGTGGGCTGTTGACATGTTAAATGCTGCTGTTAATCTCCGAAGCGCGTCACTAATCCCGCCCATCGCCATGCACGTCACACGATCGCAGCTTCAAGTCTCCGATCGTGCATGAAAATGATATTGCTGCGGAATACACGGTTCTTCTTCTTGAACCATGGAAGGAAGTGCTGTTTGAGAAACTCAACATACATTATGGAGTTCATCTTTACCCCTTCAGGGATCCTAAAAGGGCCGACAATCTCTCTCCCCATGATTCCAGCCCAAAACATTACTCCACCTCCTTCTTGTTAGCGCCGTAGCCGTGTTTGCATGGGGTGTCCATCAACCAGCCATCCTCCACTCCATCCATCTGGACCATCGAGATCATTTCATGCATTTTAATGCCCCGTTTCATGCTGCACATAACACATCTGCATCTCTGGCTGCTATGGGCATAAAAGGGGACAAACTTATGGTGTGACCCCCATGCTCCCCTGCCCTCAACCCCATTGAGAACCTCTGGAGCATCATCAAAAGGAGTGTCTGATGGCGGGAGGCAGTTCACATCTAAGCAACAGCTCTGGGAGGGTATTCTGTCCTCATGCAAAACAATTAAAGCAGAAACCATCCAAAACCTGACAAATTCAATGGACGAGACAGTTCAGAAGCTCCTTTCGAACAAGGGGTCCTATGTGCAAATGTTACACCACCTAGAATAAAGTTATGAGTTGAAAAGTGTTTGATTTCAGTTTGTAATAACCTGCTAATGCTTATAATTTCAAAAATGACTATTTTTTTGTTCTTTATTAAAATGAAAAGGTTGAAAACTCTGCTGTGCATAATAATTTGGAACATGCATTTTGAGTGCAGTTTGAGTTTTTTATTTTTTTTTAAATATACTGTTATGATAGGCAGTTTGTACAAAAACCTTTCAATTGTACTCTAATAGTTATTTGACTGGAAAATTACAATGACTGCAATTCATACAGGTAATTTGGGAAAATCTGAGAAAATATTATTTGCATAATAATTTGGAACACAGTATATAGTGATGCCACTGACAAACAGAATTCATCCCGAAAAAAACAAGACCTCATGTGTCGCTAAAAAAATAAAGTTATGGCATGCCACAATGAAGAGGTTAAAAAAATGGTTTGTTTTAAGGGTCAAAACTGGCTATGACGGCAAGGGCTAAAAAACAAATGATGTGCAAGTGAAATGTAGATGGGCCTTGTGAGCATAATTGAGCTTTTAAGTTTTCTCTTTAATTGCAGTATTCTTCAGAGGAGGAAGAGGTTGATCTTCAGACGGCTTTGACTGGCTTCCAAACTAAGCAGCGCAAACTCCTGGAACCAGTGGACCATGGGAAGATTGAATATGAGCCCTATAGAAAGAATTTCTATGTGGAAGTTCCTGAGCTGGCTAGGATGACTCCAGAAGGTAATTATATTACGAACTAGATGGTGGCCCGATTCTAACCCATCGGGTATTCTAGAATATGTATGTAGTTTGTGGCACTGTGACTGACAGAACTTGTTCAGTAAACATGAGTCAACTACGTCGCTCTGTGACTGGGGGTTAAATTCCACGCCAATATTTCTGATTGGTCGCAGCCTTTCCCCTTTCATATAAAAAAAAGTTTTTCAGGCAGGTTCTCATACAGATCAGTGTCTGGCCAAAGTCCTGAATAGCTCATTTACACATAAGAAAAATATGGACATCTCTGGAATGAGACATTGGATTGCAGATAACAAGGTCTTATTTTAGCTTCCTATGACCTACATGGATATATAGACTGCTTAGGAAGGATGACCCTACTGACAGATTCTCTTTAATATACATGAATATCGTTAGGACTGGATATGTAAAGCCATGGTCATACCTACAGTGGTGTGAAAATGTGTTTACCCCTTACTGATTTCTTATTTTTTTGCATGTTTGTCACACTTAAATGTTTCAAATCAGAAAACTAATTTAAATAGGAGACAAAGATAACATAAGTAAAATGCAGTTTTTAAATTAAGGTCTTTATTATTAAGGGAAAAATAAATCCAAAAATACAGGGCCCTGTGTGAAAAAGTGATTGCCCCCCCCTCCCTAAAACATAAATTAACTGTGGCTTATTACATCTTTGGGAAGCTGAGTTCAATTTCCCGAGCCACAAATAGGCCTGATTACTGCCACACCTGTTCTCTATCAAGAACTCGCTTAACTAGGACCTGCCTGACAAAGTGAAGTAGACCAAAAGATCCTCAAAAGCTAGACATCATTCTACGATTCAAAGAAATTCAGGAAGAAATGAGAAAAGTAATTGAGATCTAGAAGTCTAGAAAAAGGTTATAAAGCCATTTCTAAAGCTTTGGGACTCCAGCTAACCAAAGTGAGAGCCATTATCCACAAATGGGGAAAACATGTAACAGTGGTGAAACTTCCCAGTAGTGGCCGGCCGACCAAAATTACTCCAAGAGCGCAGCGACTAGTCATCCAAGAGGTCACAAAAGACCCCACAACAACATCCAAAGGACTGGAGGCCTCACTTTCCTCAGTTAAGGTCAGTGTTCATGAGTAAGAGACTGGACAAAAATGGCATGCATGGCAGAATTCCAAGACGAAAACCAGTGCTGAGCAAAAAGAACACAAAGGCTCGTCTCTGTTTTGCCAGAAAACATCTTGATGATTGCCAAGACTTTTGGGAGAATACTGACAAGACAAAAGTTGAACTTTTTGGAAGGTGTATGTCCCATTACATCTGGCGTAGAAGTAATACAGTATTTCAGAAAAGGAACAAGATGCCAACTGTAAAATGTGGTGATGGTAATGTGATGGTCTGGGGCTGTTTTGCTGCTTCAGGACCTGGAAGACTTGCTGTGGTAAATGGAACCATGAATTCTGCTGTCTACCAAAAAATCCTGAAGGAGAATGTCCGGCCATCTGTTTGTGACCTCAAGCTGAAGAGCACTTGGGTTATGCTGCAGAACAAAGATCCAAAACACACCAGCAAGTCCCTCTGAATGGCTTAAGAAAAACAAAATTAACCCCTTTACCCCCGAGGGTGGTTTGCACGTTAATGACCAGGCCAATTTTTACAATTCTGACCTCTGTCACTTTATGAGGTAATTACTCTGGAACGCTTCAACGGATCCCCCTGATTCTGAGATTGTTTTTTCGTGACATACTGTACTTCATGATAGTGGTAAAATTTCTTCGATATCACTTGCGTTTATTTGTGAAAAAATCAGAAATTTGGCAAAAATTGTGAAAATTTTGCAATTTTCAAAACGTAAATTTTTATGCCCTTAAATCAAAGAGATATGTCACACAAAATAGTTAATAAATAACATTTCCCACATAATAACCAAAACAAAAGCAAATCACCGAAGGTGAAATGCCATCTCCAAATCACCAAACCAAAAACCCAAACTAAAATCTAATAGGTATCTAAATATCAGTCAGACAGATGAAAATATAACAGGAAGGAAAATATAGACAGATACCCAAGACACATTGGAGATCTATACAAAACATTATCTTTTATTCATGACAGTATATTATTCTAATAAAGACATCACATAGGAGGGTATTGGGAAAAGAACAGCTAAAACAGTAAGGGATACAGGGTATATAAACCCACGATATTAGTGTTGAGACCGTTAATAAAGCACCAAATCAATATAAATATCGCATAAATAATAGTTTCATATGAATGAAATATATCAGAAATATCAAAGAATAAATTAAATTAATTATTTATGCTGAAGTGAAGCACATAGGGCAGTGATTGAAATCAAAATAAATCAACCCCTGAAAGCACTATACCATGCTGGCTCAAGGTAAGTATAAATATCTTAAGTCTCTCACTCTATCTACAATCAAAGTAAGAGACCGAGAGCTGATGATGATAAACAGCCTAACGTTATGTTTTAGTCATATAATATGCCAGCCAATAACGTGAAAATAA
Organism: Phyllobates terribilis; assembly: GCF_046119375.1. Lineage (NCBI taxonomy): Eukaryota > Metazoa > Chordata > Amphibia > Anura > Dendrobatidae > Phyllobates > Phyllobates terribilis. The sequence goes on along the minus strand of NW_027362770.1, from coordinate 51,167,606 downwards.
ATACCTTGAGTCATGATGATAAAGATCAGGGGCTCGTAATAACTGTCTGCCAAACGCCTCGACGCGCGTTTCGCCTCAGCTTCGTCCCACATGTCTACTTTACATCAGCACAATTTTGGAACAAAAATTTTTTTTTTAGTACGGAGCTATAAGGGTTAAAAGTTGACCAGTGATTTCTCATTTCAACAACAAAATTTACAAAACCATTTTTTTAGAGACCACATCACATTTGAAGTGACTTTGAGGGGCCTTTATGGCAGAAATACCCAAAAGTGACACCATTCTAAAAACTACTCCCCTCAAGGTGCTCAAAACCACATTCAAGAAGTTTATTAACACTTCAGGTGCTTCACAGGAATTTTTGGAAAGTGGAAGAAAAAAAATGAACATTTAACTTTTTTCACAAAAATGTTACTTTAGACCCAAATTTTTTTTATTTTCGCAGGGGTAACAGGAAAAAATGGACCCCAAAATTTGTTGTGTAATTTCCCCTGAGCTATCAGATACCCCATATGTGGGGAAAAACCATGGCAGGGCTCGGAAGGGAAGGAGCGCCATTTGACTTTTTGAATGTAAAATTTGCTTGAATAATTAGCAGACGCCATGTTGCATTTGGGGAGCCCCTGATGTGCCTAAACAATGGAAACCCCCCACAAGTGACCCCATTTAGGAAACTAGACTCCTTGGGGAACTTATCTAGATGTCTGGTGAGCACCTTGAACCCCCAGGTGCTTCACAGAAGTTTATAACATTGAGCCGTAAAAATAACATTTTCACATTTTTCCAACAAAAATGTTTTTCAGCCTCCAATTTTGCATTTTCATAAGGGTAACCGGTTGGGTTTGGGGAGTCCCTGATGTGCCTAAATAGTGGAAACCACCCCACCCTCCCCCCAGTGACTCCAGTTTGGAAACTACACCCCTCAAGGATTTTATCAAGGGGTATAGTGAACATTTTGAAACCAGAGATACGACACAGAATTTGATAACATTAGGTCATCATATTGAATAAGTTGTCATTAGTCTTGAGTGCAAGTGTTCGCTACTTGAGTTTGCATCAGGTACTAGGGTATGCACCAAGTATCGCGGGTGCTCAAGTGACATGCTCGAGTCCCTGCCCCACATGTTTTTTTTTATTAGACACCCAAAAAAACATGCGGGGATCGCTCGTGCATGGCAGTCAATCCCCGCAAGGTTTTTTTGGCTGTATAACAGCTGCAAAACATTTGGGGAGCCGACTGGAGCATGTCACTCGAGCACCCGCCTTACTCTGTGCATACCCAAGCACCCGATGCAAACTCAAGTAGCGAGTACTTGCGCTCACTAGTCGCCATATTATCGTCTTTTTTTTTTTTTTTTTTTTTTTTTTTTAACTTCTGAAAAAATCCCAACCCCAGCCCTAGCACAACACTAAAGTTTATTTTTACACCGTTCCTCGTGTGGTATAAGTGATTAGACGACTTTATTCTTCGGGTCGGTGCAATTACCGCGATGCCAGATTAATATCGGGTTTTTATGATTGACAGCTGTCGCACACTAAAAGACGCATTTTTTTTGCAAAGACTAGTTTTTTCATCGCCATATTTTGAGAGCTATAATTTTTCCATATTTCGGCCCACAGTCATGTCACTGCTTGTTTTTTTTGCGGGACAAGTTGCCGTTTTTATCGGTATGATTTTCGGGCAAATTACATTTTTTTGATCGCTTTCTATTCCAATTTTTGGGAGGCAGAATAAACAAAAGCCAACAATTCAGGAATTTTTTATTTTTTTTTATGCCGTTCTGTGTGTGGTAAAATTGATAAGGTAGCATTATTCTTCGGGTCAGTACGTTTACAGCGGTACTGCATTATATATATAATATATATATATATATATATATATATATATATATATATATATATATATATATATATATATATATATATATATATATATATATATATATATATTGTGTGTGTATATTATGCGCTTTTACACAATAAAAACTATTTTATAGAAAAAAGAATTGTTTTTGCATCGCTTTATTCTGAGAACTATAACTTTTTTTATTTTTCTGTTGTTGGAGCTGTATTGCGGCTTGTTTTTTTGCGGGACAAGATGACGTTTTCAGCGGTACCATTTTTATTTACATTTGTCTTTTTGATCGCGTTTTATTCTTTTTTTGTTTGGCGGTGTGATGCTAAAACATCGTTTTATGTTCCTTTTTTTTTTTTTTTTTTTTTTTTTTTTTTACAGTGTTCACTAAAGGGGTTAACTAGTGGGACAGTTGTATAGGTCAGGTTGTTTCGGACGCGGCGATACCAAATATGTGTACTTTTATTGTTTTATTTATTTATTTTCATAAGATTATTTATTTATGGGTACATATATATATATATATATATATATATATATATATATATATATATATATATATATATATATATATATATATATATATATATAATAATTTATTTTATTTTTTTTCGTTTTTTTTAAAAATATTTTTACAATTTTTTTATTTTTTTTTTTTCTCACTTTCTGACATTTTTATTACTTGTTCACATTGTCCCACTGTGGGACTTTCACTTTTTGCTGCCTGATCGCCTGCATGGCATAGAGCGCAGCAGCACCCTATGCCATGCAGCCTGTCAGCGCTGCACAGGGAGAAGTTACTTTGGTTGTGCACTGCACATGACCAAAGCAACTTCCTACCTCCTGGTGACCCGGATGTTGTCATGATAACGTCGGATCACCATGGCAACATCCGGGACCGGATTCAGACGCCGCTGGACGCCGGCAGATAAGGCAAGTATAGCGCTTACCTCCTCTTGTCACCGGAATGCTGCGATCGATTTCGGGGATTAATGTGCCTGGAGCGGTGCGGGACCGCTCCCTGCACATAGCACAGGGTGTCAGCTGTAACAATCAGCTGACACCCGGAGCCGATCTCGCCCGCACCGCTTGTGTGCGGGCGAAATCGTCAGGGCGTATTAATACGTATCAGGCCCATAAGGCCCAGGGCACAGATATGTACTAATACGCCCTGGGTCAGAAAGGGGTTAATACTTTGGAGTGGCCTAGTCAAAGTTCCCACTTGAATCTTATTTAGATGTTGTGCCATGACCTTAAAAATGCGGTTCATGCTTAGAAACCCTCCAATGTGGCCGAATTACAATAATTTTGCAAAGATGAGTGGGCCAAAATTCCTTCAGAGCATTGTAAAAGACTCATTGCCAGTTATCGCAAACGCTTGATTGCAGTTGTTGCTGCTAAGGGTGACCAAACCAGATATTAGGTTTAGTGGGCAATCACTTTTTCACACAGGGCCCTGTAGGTTTGGATTTCTTTTTCCCTTAATAATAAAGACCTTCATTTAAAAACTGCAATTGTTGGTTACTTGTTTTATCTTTATCTAATATTTTACATTTGTTTTGTGATCTGAAACATTTAAATGTGACTAACATGCACTAGAATAAGAAATCAGGAAGGGGGCAAATACTTTTTCACACCACTATATTTTATAACTCCTCAGTCTGCACCATTTGTTTTTAGCACTTAAAAGCATTCATAGTCTTTAACCTTTGCAGTGATGGGTGTTTCTCTAGAAATTGTGGTGTCTTTTTGTTTTGTTCTTTGTTTTTTTTTTCTTACTACTACACCTCACTGCTAATGCACCAATTTTCCAATGCATTTACCATAGGCAATTGTTTAATAGCATTATCACTTAATGCCTTCCTTTTTCCTACCAGATGTCAATAGCCTCAGACTCGAACTTGAAGGAATTACAGTTAAGGGGAAAAATTGTCCTAAGCCAATTAAAACCTGGGTGCAGTGTGGCATATCGATGAAGATTCTGAATTCCCTTAAAAAGTAAGGATTTACCTGTACATGTGCTGTATGGCGTATTTAAGTAGCGCTGTTAGATCCTATTATGTGTAATCTTGCTCTGAAGGCCTCCCTGACTCTTACAAAGCTAATGTCCAATTTGGAGCCACGCCATGAGGCTGTAGTTGCCATTTGGTTGCGCCCTATTACATTTTGTACAGACTTTTTATCATGGACTACCCCTTTAAAGGAACGCACAGCAAACTCAACCATCAGGTAGTGTTTGTCTTCGCTTTACATTGCAGAGCTGTACTTTAGTCTTGATACATATTTTTTTCTGTATGGCATTAAGCTGCTAATTCTTCAACATCATAATTTTCCCAGAGGAGTAAAAATTATATTAGTGTAACCACTGAAGACCCCCTATCTGAGCCAGATTTCTCAGTGCCTGGTTTCCGTTTTCCTACATGAATGATGATGACTGGAATTTTCCTTTTAATATTCTGTTGACAGAAGAGTCTAGTCTTAATCATGTTCTCCTGATGACAAAGGTCGCTCTCGGAGGCAGACCCTCCACATATCTAGCCATTTTATGACCTCTATTTCATCTTTGTTTAGAGATTAAATGCAGGAGGAAATAATATTTTAAAGAATGAATAAAGTACTCGCCTGTGAAGTTCTCCTCTGCATCACTGCTTTTGTGGTCCTCTGGTCTTGTTAACGTGTCCACCAGTGATGACTGGACCACTTCAGCACAATAATCACTAGCACAAGAGCACTAGGGCAGTGATTGACTGCAGTAGTTACATTCCTATTTAACTCTGTAAGGATTTGCTAAAAAGACCTTCAAATGTTTCAGTTGGGGTGAAGCTGAGAGCTACCGTATGTTTTGTTGTTGTAATACATTACTGCTGCAGTCAAGTGCAGTGACCCCAAATAATATAATATAAAATAACAAACACATCAGACACTCACCCCTCACTGCCGCTGAGCTCAGTGCTGCAGTTAAAACACTGACTGGATCAGGAATGGAGTACCTGGCTGTTCCTTGTTTTAGGTATTTTACAGGTGTTGGGATTTTCCTGAAAGAGGAATACCCCTTTAATGACTTAACGTCTTGTCTTAACTTGAGGGGGTTGTCCACATTCCTAGACAAGTGTTTTTTTTTTTGTTTACATGAATGCATGCATTTTGGGCCAAAAATAATTTTTGCAACTTGGTTTCAATAAAAAAAAATGTACCATTTCCCTACTATAGCCTCTAAAGACTTTGTGGATCGTGGGTGATGGACACTGTGGGACATGTGAGTGCAGCGCCGGCACTCTGCTTTTGTCTTAGACACCGCTGTAGCTTCTGTGAAAGAAGACGTAGTCAGGGGGCTTAGATGGAAACAGTGAGTAACACCAGCACCGCCCCCATAGCTTGTAGCACCACCCTCAAACTAGTCACCAACTGTGGGTAGTGAAAGAAGCAGCGAGTGACACCATCACAGCCCCCTGATTTGTTTCACGGTGGTGCTAGAAGCTGTGGGGGAGCGCTGGTGTAACTCACTCCTCTCTCCGCCCCCTGATGACCTCTTCTTTCACTGAAGCTATGGGGGCGGCGGAGATGGAAGCAGAGTCCTGTTGCTGCACTGACATCAACCCCAGCATCCATCACCCCGGATGTCTTCAAAGGGGGCTGCCATCGAACAAACTAGTGAGTAACTGTACTGCTGCCCCTGTGACGTCCGGCTCCAGGAGGGGCAATGGACACTGCAGGGAGTGAATGCTCCTGTGACGTCATGTTTGACACTCCTCCCAAAAAAAATATCTCGAAGATTTAAGGATTAGGGAGACGCGTTGGGGTGTTGTGTAAAAAAGGAAATTACAAAAGTGGTTTGGGGTGTTAATATAGCTAAAAAATACATTTTAGATATCGCTTTTAAAAAAAATTTTAAACATGTTTTATTGAAAAAATTAATTGCTCATTAATACTGTCTGGCAAATTTAACCTTGCCCTTAACATAACATAGGTCTAATATAACATGGATGTCCAAAACCATAAGACACCCATGTCAGTCACCAGATATCACATACTTTATCATGAGAGAATACCCCTCATCACCTGTGGATCAACGTGAGTCTAAGGGGGATCACCAAGGTTTCCATACCCTATCAAATTTTTCATGACTGTATCTATTTTTATATACCACCCTCTTATAAGAAGCTGCAGTATTTACCATATTGACCCAGTGTGAAATTTGTGTTGGTCTTCTATCCATCCATCTAATGGCGATAGCCTTGCGGGCCAAAAACAATGTTTCTCTGAGAAGACTGCTAGAGTTATGAGGCTAAGTGTCCTCATCAATGATTCCTAATAAAGGGCAGAGTGCTATAGTGGATTGTATGAGGAGGGCAATACCACATCAGATGTATAAAATCTGCCGCCTCTTCCCCACCGTTCTAGCAATCTGCAGTGGGGGGGGAACTACCATTTTATATAACCTGCTAGGAGTCAGGTAGCATTGATTGACTACATACATTTTGACTAGCTTGTTAATTGCTGTTAACACACATTCTGGGGAGACCCCCTTGGGTCCCTGGCTCTTTAGGCTCACATTCAGGGGGTATGAGGCTATGAGAGAGTTTCCAATGTCTGGTTGCTGGGTATTTAGGGCATGCCTTAGTTTCAGATACCTAAAAAAAAAAAAAATTGTCTGGGGACTTGATAGAGCTGTTGACATTGATCAAAGGAAGAAAGTACACCCTGGCTATCCTTTTAAAGTATTTTTCTATTGAATGTGTTCATCTTCTGGTTGCCATCAGACACGCATATGAAAAACCAACGCCAATCCAAGCACAAGCTATTCCTGCAATCATGTCTGGCCGTGATTTAATTGGCATTGCCAAAACCGGAAGTGGAAAAACAATTGCCTTCCTGCTGCCTATGTTTCGACATATTTTGGACCAGAGACCTTTAGAAGAAGGTGAAGGGCCAATTAGTAAGTCATCTTATGAAATTCTGCATGTTATTTTCTTTCTATTTACTTAAATATGAAGACCTTTTTCTCAATCACAATCTAGTTACATATTTCAGGTAATGCCAGTTGTTCTTTGGCTTTGGATTAATTTCTGTTTTTCTCTCAAATGGTGCAGCCTTTAAGAAAGAACAAAATTGGCTAATCCGGTATGAATTATAGGGGGAAACCTCTCAAACTACTTCCTCTGAAATGCCTCAACGTTTCAGAGAAAGACACCTGGCTTCAATAATGCAGCCATACTCCTATTCATGCTGCCTGTGGTTTGGGCAGCATTTATCTAATGAAAGGTTGCCTTTAAGGATGTGACGAGTTCATTCAGGTCACTGATGTCTGCGTCTGCATGCTCCTAATCAGCCATACTGAAGAAACCATAATTCTCAGTGACCCATGCCAGTAAACAGCATAGACCAAATCAGATCATTCTTTAACTAAGGGAGTTATTACTAGTTGCTCATATTCTCACTGCTTTGCTACATAATATGAAATCGGCACACTTCTTTCTTTTGTAAGGAGCTATAATCTAAAAGGTTGGTGTTTCTGGAAGGCTCTACAGGGATGGGGGATGTAGAGATGGCTTCTGCCTACGTTACACAAACTGAGTTTCTTAGGTCTGCTCCCAGACTTGAAATGATCACTGCACTTGAATATTACACCAAGAAAGGGATCTTTTTTGAAAGCTTAAATTTTCAGTTTTTATAAGGATACCGAGATCTGAACTGTAGCCTTTAAATTCTGATCATGGCAGTGTGATCATCACCTATGCATGCCCCAACACCAGCAATAGACTTCTGCCTTTTCTATTGTATTACATTATATTGTTTTATACAGTACAGACCAAAAGTTTGGACACCCCTTCTCATTTAAAGATTTTTCTGTATTTTCATAACTATGAAAATTGTACATTCACACTTAAGGCATCAAAACTATGAATTAACACATGTGGAATTATATACTTAACAAAAAAGTGTGAAACAACTGAAAATATGTCTTATATTCTAGGTTCTTCAAAGTAGCCACCTTTTGCTTTGATGTCTGCTTTGCACACTCTTGGCATTCTCTTGATGAGCTTCAAGAGGTAGTCACCGGAAATGGTCTTCCAACAATCTTGAAGGAGTTCCCAGAGATGCTTAGCACTTGTTGGCCCTTTTGCCTTCACTCTGCGGTCCAGCTCACCCCAAACCATCTCGATTGGGTTCAGGTCTGGTGACTGTGGAGGTCAGATCATCTGGCGTAGCACCCCTTCACTCTCCCCCTTGGTCAAATAGCCCTTACACAGCCTGGAGGTGTGTTTGGGGTCATTGTCCTGTTGAAAAATAAATAATGGTCCAACTAAACGCAAACCGGATGGAATAGCATGCCGCTGCAAGATGCTGTGGTAGCCATGCTGGTTCAGTATGCCTTCAATTTTGAATAAATCCCCAACAGTGTCACCAGCAAAGCACCCTCACACCTCCTCCTCCATTCTTCACGGTGGGAACCAGGCATGTAGAGTCCATTCGTTCACCTTTTCAGCGTCGCACAAAGACACGGTGGTTGGAACCAAAGATCTCAAATTTGGACTCATCAGACCAAAGCACAGATTTCCACTGGTCTAATGTTCATTCCTTGTGTTCTTTAGCCCAAACAAGTCTCTTCTGCTTGTTGCCTGTCGTTAGCAGTGGTTTCCTAGCAGCTATTTTACCATGAAGGCCTGCTGCACAAAGTCTCCTCTTAACAGTTGTTGTAGAGATGTGTTTGCTGCTAGAACTCTGTGTGGCATTGACCTGGTGTCTAATCTGAGCTGCTGTTAACCTGCCATTTCTGAGGCTGGTGACTCTGATAAACTTATCCTCAGAAGCAGAGGTGACTCTTGGTCTTCCTTTCCTGGGGCGGTCCTCATGTGAGCCAGTTTCTTTGTAGCGCTTGATGGTTTTTGCAACTGCACTTGGGGACACATTCAAAGTTTGCCCAATTTTTCGGACTGACTGACCTTCATTTCTTAAAGTAATGATGGCCACTCGTTTTTCTTTACTTTGGCTGCTTTTTTCTTGCCATAATACAAATTCTAACAGTCTATTCAGATGGACTATCAGCTGTGTATCCCCCAGACTTCTGCACAACACAACTGATGGTCCCAACCCCATTTATAAGGCGAGAAATCCCACTTATTAAACCTGACAGGGCACACCTGTGAAGTGAAAACCATTTCCGACATCACTCTGCTAATTGCGCCTGGTTGGCCGCATACATATGCTAGAATACCCGATGCTTTAGAATCGGGCCACCATCTAGTATAAGACATATTTTCAGTTGTTTCACACTTTTTTGGTAAGTATATAATTCCACATGTGGTAATTCATAGTTTTGATGCCTTCAGTGTGAATGTACAATTTTCAAAGTCATGAAAATACAGAAATTTCTTTAAATGAGAAGGTGTGTCCAAACTTTTGGTCTGTACTGTATATCTGTGCCTATAAGCTGCCTGCTGGTCAGAGGGAGTCTGCTGAAGTGCTGGGGGAGTGAGAGATGACCTCTAGGAAGGAACAAGGCTGGTTGTTATCAGTAGTGACCCATAATGTTCTACGTCAGGCCTCATTCTCACTTGCATATGTAGCTCAGTATTCTGTATTAGTATATATAAGCCAAAACCAGGAGTGGGCTGCTGCCCAATATACAAAAGTGTGAATAGGGCCTAACTTTGTAAGAGCAGACACATTTTAGAGACATGCATGGCAGAATGTGACCTACAATCTGTGCTTATAGGCTTCTGAGATGGAACCTGAGCAGCCCCGAGGTAGGATGTTAGACGCTTCTAACAATACTTTTGTTTCATTAGTACTTTTTCTATCATTGAATGTGTTAGATATGTCATTATATAATATTGTGTGCATAAAATTCTGTGACTGAATATGGATTATATGACATCTTTCTTTTTAGCGGTCATAATGACACCTACTAGGGAGCTGGCTTTACAAATAACCAAAGAGTGCAAGAAGTTCTCCAAGACACTTGGACTGCGGGTAGTCTGTGTATATGGCGGAACAGGCATCAGTGAACAGGTATGATAATGCACACTCTACATAAATATGTTTTAAGAAGAGCAAGTTTATGGTTAAAGAGCTAATGTCGTTTCAACAAGATTTCCATAAATCAGTAGTACAAGCAAAGATAAGAGACTTTATAATATATTATCATAGAAAAATGCCTCTTTACTTATCAGAGTTTTTACTGATCATTCGCTCTAATAAAGTGAAGCCTTACTGAGGAATCAGGTTACAGCTGCTGCTCATTAAAGTATGTGGAAAGAGGACAATAGGAGGGTGATGCTTCAATGAGTGAGTGAAGCACAGCACAGATACAAAAAACAGACCATTTTAGTTATTTTGTTCTCATCCTGCTCATTGCTGCTGTATAATGGTGCTTCCTGTGTATATAAGAGCCTGGGATCGGGATGACTTTATAACAGCTAGTCTCCATCCAGCAGCTCAAGGAGAACTGACACACACAAATGGATCCTGCAGGGCAGGAGAACTGACACACACAAATGGATCCTGCAGGGCAGGAGAACTGACACACACAAGTGGATCCTGCAGGGCAGGAGAACTGGTGATAGATGCTGAATAAAAGGCATATATTGACCAGAAATAATGCTATTTCTCGTGTACACTTCTAATGTTGCAGCAGATGTTATAATAAGAGAAGCTTAACATTGGCAGTTGCATCTATTACCAGTATTTAAAAAGCATCCTCAAAGTTAGCTAAAGCATTTTTCCATGTAGCTTCTTAGAAGACTACTGCATAGTGCTTGGAGTAATTCCTTACTACGTTTTCCTTCGTTCCAGATTGCTGAACTTAAGCGAGGTGCAGAGATAATAGTCTGTACGCCTGGTCGCATGATTGACATGTTAGGTGCAAACAATGGTGAGTCATTATTTTTTGTGAGAGGTTTTCTATTTTAATTCTATTTCACAAATGTATTTGTTTGCTTTGGTTACAACTCTTATTCACAGTATCTGGGGGCTATAACATTGATGTACTGTCCAAGACCTTTACTCATGAGCATGGAGGTGTAGCGGCAGTGCCCACCTTATTTACACTGGCACAGTGGCTTGTCTAACCATATATATATATTGTTAGTGCTGTATTCCCAGTACACTGTTTTTAAGCTAAAAATTTTAAAACTACTAGGGTTACGCAGGTGCCATTGATGACAGTGTGGGTGGGGGTGATTGCAATTTGTCAGTTTGTCCTGGTCATTTTGCGCATCTCACCAATTTTATTGGATACTTCAACCCTAGATCATGTTTATTTTTATGAAAATAACTGGTCCCATATCAGAAACCTACTGGAACCATAATTATTTCACACAACTTGCAGATTTGTTGCAGTATTTTCTGTGGCAATAAAAAAAAATCTGTCCTGTACCTATGAGTATGAAATTTGCTGACATATCATGTGAACATGACGTTATTGCTTCACATGCCTCAACGTCTATGATTCTGTAACTGTAATGCCTTAGGCTGCCTAGAAGAAAACTATGACTAGTCAGTAAATGAGTGCACACCCAAAGGGTCCTTTCACATTGCGTTTAGTACTCGCTCGGTGGCCTAGTCGTGGTTTATGTCTGAACCCCCCTGCAAAACGGGATTCATATTACGTCTGTGTCTGCCTCCAGCACACTGCAGAAAATGATGCACATCAGAGGGCACGTTCGCTTTGTGGGCACCATTATAATCTAGGGCACCGCCGGTGCATACACCCAAATCCCGTTTTGCATGGGGGGAGTTGGATGTAAGCCCCGACAGAGCCACTGAAAGGGTGCGTGAACACAGTGTGAAAGCACTTTACCTTGTTCTTCTCAGACCATTTTACATTGCCAATTCTAGGTTCAGTTCAGTTGTGTATATTTTTTTCTCCCTACTTTACACTTAAAAGTGCACAACCTGATATCTGTGAGAGAAGTTATACAGTCCAGTTCACTTACTAAAACCTAAGACATTAGCTAACATATGTAATTTCTTTAAGATCCGGAATGAAAACAGACTGAATTCTTAACTGCTGCAAGCCCATTTATTTTTTTTCTGTAAATTGCTTCCTTTGCTTGCCTTCTGAAAGTAAAGGGCTCTGTCAGTACAGAATGACTGTTCAAACCAAGAACATGTTCTCGGTGCATCATGGCGGGGTCAATCCTTTAAAAACGCCTTCCCATCTGCTTTCCATCTATCGCCACTCCACCCCTCTTCTTTGACAGATCTGGCTTCATAGAGCCATATTAGGGTGGAGTTAGATGGAAAAAAAGCAGGTGGGAAGGTGGATTCAAATGATTGACCATGCCTTAATGCATGGAGTGCCTGTACTTAGCTTGAAAAGTCATTCTGTGCCGACAAGAGTCCCTTTACAGAATGACTGTTCAAACTAAGTACAGGCACTCAGTGCTCTATGGCGCGGCCAATCATTTAAGTGCATGTTCCCACCTGCTTGTTTTCCATCTATCTCCACCCTACTCTGGCTCTATGAAGCCAGATCTGTCAGTCATAGAGGGGAGGAGTGGATATAAAGGAGAAAAAAAGTAGCTGGGAAGGTGTATTTAAATGTTCGGCCACGCTATGGTGCCCTGAGCGCCTATGCTTGGTTTGAACAGTCATTCTTTGACAGTGTCCCTTTTATGGGATTCTCTGGGATTTAGAAATTGTGGCCATTTTTCTCCAGCATCTACACAACTGAAACTTTGTAATAAGTGGTTTAAATGTGGCTCCTTTTAATGATTTTGTAGACTGCACTGTATTGCAGTGAGAGTATATCAAATGTTTCAATAAATTATGTGCTGAAAAAGTGGCTGCACATTCTGGGCAAATCCTTTTTAAAGTGAATCTGTCACCAGAATTCACAAAACAAACTGCTTGTATTAAACTATTCAGACCTGATGAGGCTGTATACTTACTTTGAAAATGTCTATACAACCCTTTATGAAAGGGTAACTCGCTCTCCACTCACCTAGCTTGAATGGCAGCTTCTCATTGCCCCTAACACTGCTCAGTATAAGCTGCAGCTGTCAGTCATTCTGGGTGGGCGGAGATTGATTGTTTGCATTCATGAGCCATTTCATTCTGTATCTGATTTCATAAAATACTCATCTTCTAGGGGTTGTCTGGTCTAAAATGAAAACTTTACAGTCACTCTGTGTGACTGAAGACTTGTGAATCCTCCTAGCACACGCACTGTAAGGATTTGCCGTTCTCTGCCCCAGGAACGGAGGTCAGGTGTGCAATATGCATACTCCTGGGCAAAACCCATCTAATGGGCACAGCCTCGCCCATCTACTGGGCACAGCCTTGCGAATACAAGTGTATTGAGCAAGACCGCACCCACTAGACTGGTTCTGCCTTGGGGTATGCTTATCACATACTTGACCACCGCTCCTGGGGCAGAGATCGGCACATTCTCAGTGAGGGCGCTGTGAGGGTTCACAAGTCCACAGTCACACAGAAGGACTACAGACTTTTCATGTTAGTCTAGACAACACCTTTAATATCAGGATTATACAGCCATTCTCACATAGATTGTAACCGCATTAGGTATGATATAAAAATTCAAGGGGTTATCCAGAACTAAATTTTTTTTTTTTTTTTACTATGCACCAAAAAATAAACAGGCAGGTAGTTTTCTAACTAGTGAGCACCTACCTGCCTGATCTACCTGGTGCCAGCTCAGAGTGGTCACTGACCACTTATGCAGGCGATTCAGCTTCTCTACGTCAACAGAACAGCTCTTCTTCTTTTGAGCTTCTCAGTTGACAGGGCGTTGACTGCCGATGTCATGTTGATTGACAGCCAGCTTCCCGCAGTTACGCAGCGGGGATCCTGCTGTCAGCATGACGTCAGTAGTCATGCCCTGTCAACTGCAGGGCGCAAGAAGCCGCTGCTCAGTCGATGTGACATCAGCAGAAGCCACAGAATGGCCATCAGGAGTGGTCAGTGACCGCTCTCATTTCCGGCAGAGATCTGCACTGGTTAGAACAGGGAGGCAGTTAGTAACTACTTACCTGTTAATTTTTTACTGGACCCTAAGAACTAATAGTGTATTCAGTTTGTATTGTGCAATCTAGTGACAGAGCAGCTGTAATTTACACCTAAAGAGATCTTGTTTTTTGTTTGGTTTAATGTAATGGCTAAAGAGGGTCTTCTATTTACTGCTTTTTACATAAAAATTAAAAATTAGCCATTTTTAAACATTTAATACATATACAGAAGAAGAACTGCAAGCCTCATACTAGAAATTGCTGACTGAGCCTTGGGCAAGTAGTATTGTTAGAGGTCCCTAAGAAAACATTAGATAGAGTGATAATACCACGCAGGAGACAAACTGGGCCAAACCTGTGATAATGAAAGCCTCATCCATTACTTCTAACTGCTCCTAATTACAACGCATTTCTTTACATGGCTCTCGTGTATTTTTTTCTGTATGGTGGGTGGGAAGAATGGCTAAAGATAAACGATGTTAATGTGCTCTAAGAAGGATTGCCCGCCATAATGTTAAACTGCTGCAATACCTTGATGCCTATTTCCCTCCTGATTGCAGAGCCTTTTTGGTCTCTTTCTGCCTCTGTCCGCCTGTAATCTGCACACGATGGTCTCCACTGCATGGACCTGAGCTGTTCTGTCACTGTAAGGCTGGGTCGCGCTGCATGTATGGATCGCGATCTCCAGTCTATTGTATGCCTATCAAGCTTAATTTGTCTGGAGACCAGGGGCTGGTCTGGAAATTGTGGTCCATACATGAACTGTGAAATTTGGATTTTTAAAGCTGACCCAAATCAATGGGGATGAACTGTCAGATTGGTTTCATAGTGAAAGACTCTCACCATCGCCAGATATCGCGCTCTTGTCAGACGGTTCTGGGGGGTAGATCTAGAAGCCATCCAACACTCTGCAGACCAACAACATAGGAAGCCAAAACCTTTGCTCAGAGTGAAAGCGGGAGCTCTAGATCTTGATCTCCTCTTCTGCTTTGCTGCTCGTTCCTTGGGTGTGAAGGCAGCATGATCTCTGGAGATGCTATGAAAACCAACTGGTCTGATTGTGGGAACGGAGGACACAGATTTTGTGATTCATGACACTCTTCTCTTTCTGCATAAATTGATGGATGGCTCAGATGTCATTGACTTCTATGGATTGGTTTGATCGCACACATTGCAGTTGGCTGCACACACTTGTGTTCTCAGGAATATATATCTTTAGCCCAATAAGAGAAATGTAATGAATTTGATATGGAAATATTTGCATGCTGAACTTGTCTGTTTTTATCACTGTGTTCTGAAAAAAACCCTTTACTAAACTGTTACATTGTTTAACTTCTGTGGAAAAAATATTTCCGTGCAAGAAATATAGAACTGGATTTCCAAGACTGCTCTCGGAAGGTAGGTTTGTTTCAGCACTTTGTCAGATGCACGGATCCGGTGGAAGGATGGTAAGGTGTTTGAAGATACTAGAGGAAATTGTGATATTTTTAGCTATTGGCTTGAATGGCCATTACATGTCAGTGCTGCGTTCAAACTCATGTCACGTACATTGGGTGGATATGTGTCACTGTTTTAGAAACTTCTTTTTACTTTGAGACACTGATTGAGCCACACGTGCCTCAAAATTAATAACTAAAGGTCCCAATGATTGAATGTCACACTCCATTAAAATGTATCTGAAAAAAGAAATCTATAAAGTCTGTAAGGCAACATTTACCAGAGTGTATTCCCTTTCCCAACATATTGGGGTACATAGTTATCCACTGCTTTGTAATTTTTGTCCTTAGCATTTGAGATCTGTGTGATTTGTTCTTCGAGGTAAACAGCGGACAGTTTTACTGAAGCATTTACTATGGGCTCTTTGCTTCCCACACATGCGCTGTAATCTCTAATATGTTCTTTCCTAGGTGACCGCTGTCATAAAATGCCTGACGTGGCTCCAGGCTCCACCTCAGTCTTAGTTTTAAGATGTGTGCTTGGAGAGGGCTGAATATACAGGTCCTCCTAGCCATGCGATGGTACGCAAGAGTAGGCTTGACCCAACCAGATACCAGAGGGCCTTTTTACTGTGTATAGTCATATGGGGTGTTCTTAGTAAAGTGAAGTTTCATAGGTGTTTTGTTTTCATTTGAAAGATTTTATTTTAAAAAGAAAAACTTGTATAAACTGCTTGACATGTATTCTTAACGCTTTTCCACCTTTTTTTTCTCTGACTTTCTGATGTACAGGTCGAGTAACAAACCTGCGTCGATCTACATACGTTGTACTGGATGAGGCAGACAGAATGTTTGATATGGGTTTTGAGCCACAGGTAAAGTGTCTTATGTAAAGTGTCTGTAGTTGCACTGTAGAGAATTGTTTTTCTATAATGCCGCCTATGCTGAGATACCAATTCTTGATATAACCTTGTGTGGATTCAAATCTACGTACCTGTTACACCTACACATCAGCATTTCAGTGCTTCAATTTAAAATGGTGTCGCACAAAGTACATTTTAATTAATACATTTTGGAATAATAATAAGCTCCACAATTGGATGGTTTTTTTTTTTAAAGGTTACTGTGCTGAGATAATGTTAGAAATGTGCCCCTGCTGTGGGCTGTTGTTTGCTGTGTCGGACCATACATAGCTGCTCCAGTTCATGGTTAGCGCACACAACTGTCTTGGCCAGGAGGTTGGGTGCATAAGTCACTTATGATCAGTGAGTATCCATACAAAACAGCAGGGGTTTGCAGCTGTTTGTATGATGTATTTCCCCGCCGGTCAGTTTTATCACAGGAGCAAGCGTTTCTGCTGCAGTATCACCAGTCTTGTGAGCTCATCATAAGTCACTGACGTAATGCTGGAGCGCCTACGTCACTGATTCGATTAAGGATGATCTCAGAGGGCTGGAGGCGCAACAGAAACACTTGCTTCTGTGACAAAACAGGCAGGAAAATGTGAGCTAGTAGCAGCTGCAAGCCCCTGCTGTTTTGTATGTATACTCACCATAAGGGATCTATGCTTCCTTACCCAGTCAAGAGCTTTGGTATGTACCAACCATGAACTAGAGCAGCTCTGTGATCAAACACAGCAAATAATTTTATAAATGTTCCCTTGCTATATATTGTTATCTCGGCACAGGAACATTGTTTTTATACATCAAATTGTGGAACTTGATTAAAATCTACTTTGCTCTTGGTGCTGTTAGAGACGTTTAAAGGGATTGTCTTAAGTGCAATAAAATAACTCAATTATACATCTCAGCCGGTCCAGTGCTGCCGCTCTGGAGGTCTTATTCTTCCTGCAATGATGTGCCCTCCATGTGTCAGCGGATTTGTGTTGCTCATGTAGGTGTAATGGTCTTGTGCACCTAGACAGGATGTCAATTCTGCAGGAAAGTAAGCACAGACCGGCTTAGCCCTCCAGCCCCGCTGCGCTAGACTGGCAGGGATTATAAAGGCAGGTTACGGTTTACTTCTTATTTTGTTACATTTGCTGTTGTTTGGGTAACTTGTAAAAATCTTTGAAAACCGGTTAATTTTTTTGCTGTTCTGTATAGCAAGGCTTTAGATTTATTTGGTACCTCCTTAACCCCCCCATCCCACCCAAAAATTATTTAGTATATAGTACATGTATGATGCATCAATGATTCTTTCACATTTGGACAGGTTATGAGAATCATAGACAACGTCAGACCAGATAGACAAACTGTCATGTTCTCTGCTACATTTCCAAGAGCCATGGAGGCATTGGCGAGAAGAATATTGAACAAGCCTATTGAGGTCCAGGTGGGGGGAAGAAGTGTTGTATGTCCTGAAGTGGAGCAGCATGTGGTAAGAAACTACAATTTTTTTTTTATAATTTTTTTTAACAGCCTCTTCAAAGTAAAATGTAAGCCTAAATTTCACAAAAAATTTGGTATACTTGTACATAAAGAGAACCTGTCAGCACGATTTTGTAATGTCAAGTAAACAAAAGGATGTAATGGTGCAGTAATATAGATAGAAGAAATCTGTTTTGTTGTTTCTTATTTGATCTCCAATTAGATTTTTCTGTTAATTAGATTTCGGTGCCCAGGGGCCAGACTGTACCCTGGATCTTCTCCTCCTCTCTGATTCCCCAGCCCCTTTGCCTGCCTCCGCTCTTTGAATGATTTTTCACTGCTGAGATTTCAACAGAAGTGGCAGGACCAGTGGCCAGATTTATTTTTTCTAACTTAAATAATAACGTCTTTTATATGGCAAAAGTCTAGACTTTGAGTGTGAACATTCTACAAAAACCCAAAATGCGGGAGAGGGGTGTGTCATTAACGAATTCTATCTGTATTTCTCGGTCGCTTCATTGGGGATACAGGACCCATGAGTTTATGTGCCTCTACCTAAAGCAGTGGTGGGGAACTTCGCCTCAATGACCTTTTATCTGGCCCCTGGGCAGATTCCCTTGGAGCTCAGTGTTTGAGCCGGCATCTGTATTTTGATGGCCGTCTGCCCATTAATTTATTCTTGCTCTATGTACGTGTACAGTGTTCACTACTGAACCCTGAGGCGCGTGCAGTGATAAATTAGGTTTTGACACCAGTGCCAGTGTCAGGATGTACTTTGTGGGTGGAGGTAGCACAAAATTTGTATAGCCCCTGAAAGATGGTATAAATATCCAAATGGCCCTGGCAGAAAAAAAAGATTCCCCATCCTTGACCTAGAGGCTAACATTAGGAATACATCTTAGAAAATAAAAACTGGCTTCTCCCTACCAGGCTACACATGAACAGCCAACATCCAGTTATTCTGTTTAGATTAGGGTCATTTGGGGTGATGGGTCAGGCAGAAGATTCTTCGACTTTCTTCTAAATTCCAGGGGAATTTTGGTCTTTCCCTATAAGAGGAAGATTTTCCTTCCCCAGATTGGTGTGAAGATTTTGAATGCCTGCTAAGCTCAGGATTCAGTCCTGAACTTTCCTTCTTCGTTGCAGATGCCCCCTGAAACCACCCTTAGTATTCTGATAGAATTCTCCCAACAGTCTCCTCTTCGACCCAATTTCTTGGTCATTTAAGTTACTGGCAGGACTGTTTTTGGTCCGCAATACGTAAGGCATCGGGTCATTCAGATTTAGGTTTGTCTGACAAGGATTAGAGAAATGTACCATTGCATTTCGAAAGCATCTTGTTTTCCTTTCACTCATGACAGCACACCGGCGGGAGGGATCCGCCCGCCAAGGACAGGGAAACCTACTGAAATAAAAGGGAGGTACCTCTCGAGCACATCAGTTGATTTCCTGTCCTTGATGGGAACCTGGTACTGAGGCAAGGTGGTGGAAATCTAGGAAAATAAGAGCTTACTCAGACATGTGCCGGCACCTGGGAGAACAGGCTGCTAGCATGTAGCGCTGGCTTCAGGAATGTGTGCGGGTGTAGGAGGC
This sequence comes from Phyllobates terribilis, assembly GCF_046119375.1. NCBI lineage: Eukaryota > Metazoa > Chordata > Amphibia > Anura > Dendrobatidae > Phyllobates > Phyllobates terribilis. Next base: position 51,148,381 of record NW_027362770.1, on the reverse strand, counting down.
GGTGACCCATGCTCTGCATGTCTCCGGCCACCGTGCCGCCCCGGTCTTCTTGGGGTACTCTGGGAAATGGTGCGCCTGGTGACGTCAGTGAGAGGGGTGCGCTGGGAAAATGACGACGGCTAGTGACGTGGCGCGCTCCACTGACATCGCTGAAGCAGGGCGCGCTGGGAAATGGTGCTCCCTGAGGTATCACGCAGAAGGACATGTGACCGGATGTGAGGATGCTGTAGTGGTCCCCCATTTAAAATGAGGGCTGACCACACGTAGAGCTCTTGTGCTCCGGCTCTCCTTCCTGGATACCATAGAAGATGAGCAGCGTGGGGCTGTCTTTCAAGTGGCAGGAGTGACAACTGACCCAGCCAGAGAAGCAGAGTGGCTCTGGACTCCTCGGCCTCCAGAGAGGATCAATCATGCATCCCAAACCAGCCTCCGAATCCGGTACCCTTAAGTGACAGCGGGTGATGAGTGATGTACGTGAATGTTCACCATGTTAATTGGGCTCCTTTTCTTGTTATTTTGTCATTAGGAAAAGCCCAAAAAAGCCAGCGTTTAAAAGGAAAAATAGAGAATATGCTCTGTGTAGAACCCCGCTATCAGGTGAAGGGAAGAAAAAACTGTTGCAACCTGCATAAAAAAAAAACATTTGTGAGGAAACTCCCGACTTCACCGTAAATCTTAAATCAGTCAACAGGGTGGAAGTTGAAGGTTCCTTAAGTCTCCAATAAGAAAAGGGAAGAAGAGATCTACAGCCGTTTCTTCTGACTCACATAATTCCCCAGTATCTGAGGGAGAATAAGGGTATGGAACCTCCTCCTCTGATATGAGGGAGGAAGGCCATGCTTCCCCATGGAGGATACCAACAAATTGATTAAGGGCCTCAAAGAAGAAAAAACTAAGTCTCTAGAAGACTAAATGTTTCGGGGATTGGATCAAAGGAAAAGGCATACCTTTCCAGTTAATAAGATACAAATGCTTAGTAACAGGAAGTGGAAAAGGCCAGAAAAGAGTGGAGCCTTACCCTCGTCTTCAAAAAGGAGATATCCATTTGAAGAAAAGGATACAGAACTATAGGATAAAATTCCCAAAATAGATGTAGCTGTGGCAAAATCCGCACAAAAAATTGCCCTGCCCTTTGAGGACACGGTATCTTAAGGGACCCTCTTGATAAGAAAGCTGGGGTAAAAACCCAGTCTTTTTTAGGTCTTATACTAGACTCCAAGAACGAGGGAAAGAAGGACAAAGTAGTATCCCTGGGTTTAGCAGCAGTGGACAATCCAGAAAGAACATTGAGGAAGACCATGTCATTACTGGGGACTCTGACTTCCTTTATCCCAGTGGTGTTATGGGCCCAGTTGCATACAAGACAGCTTCAATGGGAGATATTGTCAGCACAAAAACGATTAGGAGGGGGTTTGGAAGGAAGGGTACATCTCTCTTCTGTAACCATAAGCTCCCTTGCATGGTGGCTAGACAGGAAAAATCTGTCATTAGGCATTCCATGGATGCCCCGAGTCAGCGATAACATTACCACAGATGCGAACAGGACTGGTTGGGGGGGGGACGGGACATCTGAGAGATCATGTAATACAGGGTCGTTGGTCAGGTTACGAGAACGAAAATTCTTCGAACCTGAAGGAGCTATGGGCAGTAGATAAAGCAGTAAAAGGGCTCCTTACCTCTCTGCATGGCCGCCACATTCTTATTATGTCAATACAATCGATCTACAGTGGCATATATCAGTCATCAGGGGGAACAAGATATCGCTCCCTGATGAAGTCAGTAGAGGGTCTTTTTCAACTTGCCGGAGATCCCGTATCTACTCACTTACGGTCCAATCTGTCATTTAGAAGTGAAAGGTTTCCATCTGAAAGCATGGAGTTTGATAGCAGCACTATTAGAGTTTTACTTTTAAAGAGAAAAGTTAGGGGTAAAGTCCTGATTAAAGCTATCTTGGAACTTATCCGGAAAGGACTAGAGATAGGATTAGCTACTAGTACCCTTAAGGTTCAGATATCAGCCCTGGGAACCTTATATGATTATAATCTGGCAGCTAACAGGTGGATATATGGTTCATAAGATCCTGTAACAGATCTAGGCTAGTTCCTGATCCAAGAATTCCTGCTTGGGATATAAATTTGGATCTAGAAGCATTAACCAAGGGTCCGTTTGAACCATTACAAGACTCATCTATTGAGAATCTTACCCTGAAAGCAGTAATATTGGTAGCACGGACATTGGCTCGTAGGGTTAGCGATATCCAAACCCTGTCAATTAACCCTCCTTATACAAAGGTTTATGATGATAGAATTGTGTTGAGACTGTGCTTTTCCCTCATAATTATTTGGTGTTCAGCTGTTAGTTTTGCTTTATATTAGGAAATGAGTTCTGAATTTAACTGCTAAATGTATTATCGCTACATCGTCATCTGCTCGCCAGTATTTGTTCTCCACTCACTCTCGTTCGTTCCAATTAAGATGGTTCAAACTTGGTGTGGCTTTGCATGGCAGTTGGTGGGTCTCTTGCTCTTGGCGGCCATTTTTATCACCAGAGCTGCTTTGAGACAGGAACCACTTACTGGGTTAACGAACTAATCAATTTCTGACCAGCAGCAACCGACATCAGTGGCTTCAGAGAAAGCGAGAATATTGTACCATCAAATATTATTTCTTTATCCGGTTTTCAATAAACCAAGTCTTGAATTGCATCCTTGCTGTTGTTCTACATTCAAGTCTATGGAGGCTGAGTCTGCGCTAGTGCTGTCTGCTTTGCATCTTGGATATGGAAGGTAAGGAAAAGAAAATCTCACAGCATCTTACCCATCAGCTACAACTCCAATCGCCTTATGTGGAGACAGAACAGAGACCTGATCCGGTCTGCTATGAGGTTTCATAGAAGTCAGGAGATTATAATACCTTCCTTTTCTAATAATCCTAGGAACCTAAAAGGGGAGAAGTTTCACAATCCGAATGTCAGAAGGATGTTAATTGAGTAGATGTCAGTAACAAGTCAGTGGAGGAAGAGTCACTCTTGATAGCCTTTCAGGGCTCTAGAAAGGGGTATAAGGAGTCGAAAAGTACCATAGCCAGATAGATAGATTATAGATTCCTACTGCGCCAGTGATGTTCCAGGGGGTATAAAACTCATTCCATCAGAGTTGTCACAACCTCTTGGGCGGAGAAGGTGAAAGTATCCATTGACCAGATTTGTAAGGCTGCAACATGGTCCTCACCTTCAACATTCTGTAGGCACCATAGACTGGAACTATCCTCCTGCTGACTTAACCTTTGGTAGAAGAGTGCTTCAAGCGGTGGTCCGTCCCTAAGGTGGATTAGTTTCTCTATAAATCTCTCAGGTGTTCTGTCATTGGTGAAAGGGAAAGACCAAAATGACTTGCCGGTAATTGTTTTTTTCCAGAGCTAATGACAGCACCCTCATATCCCCCTCCCTATCACGGTGTTGGTGTTCACTATAGAATTTAAGTTGGTATTGGGTGAAACGATAAATTGGTGCTCGTTGTACGTCTAATTATTTGGAGGTCCTCTCATGCTCTGTAACCCAGCTGATGTGGGGGAGAGGTGCCGCCCTATTTCAGTACTTTTCCTGTCCTTGCTGGATTCCTTCCTCAGGTATGCTCTCATGGGCTCTGGAAAAGCTGATTACCGGTAGGTTCTAAAAATACTAAAAATTACTTATCGGTAGTGCTCCTATTGTGATATCCTCTGTTTAATGTTTGCAGGCCTTTCTTGAGTCAGGGTTGACTTGCAAGGGTCAGGTTTCTGTCTTGGCTATCCTGGTCCAGTGGAACTTCACTTGAAAACCATTGCTCAGGACTTCCCGCCTGGTGAACTCGGAACCACCGCATTAGCTCCCCCTGAATCTGGGTGGCCTCATTCTGGTCTTGGACATCTTTGGGTCCTCTCCTTTTGTGTCAGTCAGAGATGTCTCTCCATTTTGGTTTTTCTGCAGGGTAATTTTTTTTTATTTCCTCTTTAGCGATCTTTTTCATCATGCGAGGCTTAACGGGGGCTTTCGCCTGTCTCCTTCTCTCTCTGGGACAGATTCCTCTTGTGTTTCGCTCCCTTATTTTCTCTAATATGCTCTCCGCCTTAAGTCTTAACGACATATGACGTACCCTACGTCATTTTCCGTCTCTTTGACTCTGATGCGGGCCCGCTGGCCAAGCCTGCATCTTTGCTGACAGATGAAGGATAATTTAATCAGCCATCATCTGACGCTAACAGTTGCGGGTGAAGCAGCACTGAACCTGTGAAATGCCGCTGTCAATCTTTGACAGTGTCATTGACAACATGGCTGCTGGGGAATTACCATTCTATGCACCCATTGGTGCTCCCGTGACCTGATCGCGGGGTGCCGATGGGTTGCCGTGACAACAAGCCTGTGCTTGTCATGATGGTACACCTGTGAAAGCCAGCTTGTGGCTGGCGTTCATAGGAGACCGTGATTTTCGCTATACACCGCACTGTTATTTATAGTACAAACAATCAGACGATGGGTAGTTTCAAGTTCCATGAGCGGACTAACCAGTACTGTGAAAAGTAAAAATAAAAGTTTTTTTTAAAAGAAGTACAGAAGTTTGAATCAAACCCCTTTTCCCCCATTAACAATTAAGAACTAAAAAAATGCACTCTGCTATCAAAATATAAAATAAATGAATCCAATTGGTAAATGGCGTAACAAGAAAAAAATCAAAACGCCAGAATTGCAGTTTTTTGCCCATCGCAAGAACACAAAAAATGTAACAAGGCGATCAAAACATCATATCTCCCTCAAAATAATCTCAATAAAAATATCAGCTTGGGGTGCTAATAAACAAGCTCTCATCTAGATCCATATCCCGAAAATTGAAAATGTTTAGACTCTTTAAAGGGAACCTGGCATGTCCCAGCTACTATCTACACTGCCCCCATTGCTTTGTTAGTGATGCAATGTGCATCACTAACGAGCTCTTTTCATTTAAATTGGTGGTGTTATCATTTTATAACCTTTTATATACTTTGTCCTTTCTGCTCGTTTTTAGTCATAGGGGTGTGATTCTGCTATTCAGTCACTGCTGGTGCCACCCACGCATTTGAATATTGCTCCCGGCAAGCGCTGATGATATTATGGTGCATGTGCATTTCTACATGTCCGTCCGCTGGCCCCCGCACGTGAGCAGTGAGGCTGTGTGGTTACCATCTTCACTGCTCACGCGCTATGACCTGCGGCTCCCCGCGCGTGCGCAGTCAAGATGCGAGCTACACCACCTCACTGCACACACACGGGGACATAGTGCATGCCCAGTGAAGCTGTCCAGTTGTACCCTGGTGGGGAGATGTCACTTTTTGTTTTTTTTCTAAGATGTATTTTTAGTGTCCACCTCCAGGTGGCAGCACATTAACCCATGACTCCTTTGTGTTCCACTGAATGCTATGAGAAACAGTACCAAAAATCTTTATTTTTTTGGGCAGGGCATTTTTTTTACTCATAGGTTTAGGCCTCTCTCTTCTGAGTCCTGAATTTTATCTGGCTTGACACCTTTAGACTTGAACCTTTTGGACTATTCTTGAATACTCGAAACTATACTCTTGTAAAATTCTCCAAAATTCACAAACTGGCGACGCAGGTGTGGTGGGCAAGTAAGGAACTGGGCTAAAACTGTGGGCTTCACCCAGATATTTCTCTATCAACCTTTTAACTTTGGATAATCACTTTTGGAAAGTGCATAATGTTAATTTGCTGTTTATTCAGGAAACACTAATAGTCATTTTTACAAATACAGGAATATCCTAATTTACCCAGGTCATCTTTCTGTAGTTATTTACAACTGCATTGTGCAATTTATAGTCAATTCCCAAATATTGATAGTACATTGTCATATTTCCAACTTGTAGGGGTATTCAATCCTCAAGGTCTTAAAGGATTTATATCTGCACTGTATACTCGCCCACTGACATTGCTTCTACAAAGCTGTAGAGGTAAAGGGAAGACACAGATGCCGCACCAGAATCTCCATGACATGTCTCAGACAGGAAATAACAGTGGGACTCAATTTGACTTTCTACCCCAATGTTATATATATCCCCCTCGACTACTGAAGATGGGTAGACTACCTCAACACAGATGCCACTGTTTGTCACGTGGTGCTGACTTTTGGCATGTGGTGACGGGGAGCCCTTTATAGCCAATCATTTTGGAGGGAAGTGTTGAAGATCCTACAGGATGTCACACAGACTCCTATCCCAACAGGGGTCTGCTTGTTGGGCTTTCTACATGAATGTTTGGCCCCACCATAACTGCATCTTCTTACGGGAAACTTTATTCCTTGCATGTAAAGTAATCGCATGGATGTGGTTAGGAGATAACCATCCGTCCCTTACCCAATGGAAAAAATGGTAAATGCAGTCATACCGTATGAGAACATAGTGTTTAAAAACACTGCCAGCAGAAATTCTCCAAGGTCTGGGGAGTGTGGTGTGCCTCACCCCTGGCTTCTTATCCTCCTGCTGTCCTCCAGCTTTGCCGCAATACTGGGTGGGATTTATAAGCTATACCTGTGTATTCTGCTATTTGTTTCATCATACATGTCCTCGATATGGTGACATATTGATTAATTGGTGTCACTGATGTATTTATCTGAATAAGCTGAAAGAAATGTTTATTTTTTATTTTTTTACAAACCACATGTTCTCACTTTGCAGATTTACTTGTGCTTTTACTGTATTATATACTTAATCAGTGAGTTCAATAGACAAAGTTTAAAAAAAATTAAAAATAATTGAAGGGGTTATCTGGGACTCACTTTTTTCCTACTGGGCTAAGAACTTACAGCAGGTTGCTAACTACTTGCCTGCTCTGCCCTGCCAAGATCTCTCACGGCTCAGGCAGCGATTCCCCCTGCCTCTATTGACTTTACATCAACAGAGCAGCACCTTCTCTTCTGCTCTACCCTACCAGCATCATGCTGATTTACAGCTGGCTCCCCGCTGCCTAACTGTGGGGAGCCAACCGCCAATCAGCATGGCATCAGCAGTGACTCCCTGTAAATAGAGTAGAGCAATCAAAACAGATTGTCACCGGGCCGAACAGGTAGGTAATTAGCAACTACCTGACTGTAAGTCCCTATCCCAGTAGGAATTAAAAACAGTAAGCCCTGGATATTTCCTTTAATTAGACGTATAACTATCTATATCAGCATGATAATAAAAATAATCTTTTTATTTATATAGCGCCAACATATTCCGCAGCTCTTTACAATGCAGACAATTTACAGACATTATGGGCACAGTCTCCCCATTGGGGCTCACAATCTACATTCCTTATCAGTATGTCTTTGGAGTGTGGGAGGAAACCCACGCAAACACGAGGAGAACATACAAACTCCTTGCAGATGTTGTCTTTGGTGGGATTTAAACCCAGGACCCCAGTGCTGCAAGGCTACAGTGCTAACCACTGAGCCACCGTGCTGCCCAATTGATTGATATAGGCATAACATCTTTAATCTGTACATGTACAAGGTAGAAATATTCACGTGTGCAAATTATTGGGACTGCAAGAAATTATATCTCAAAAACAATAAATGACTGACTTTTCATGTACAAGTCACATCACAACAGTGAAGTAGGGGGGTCAGCCTGCAGCAGGTAGGGAGGAAGGGGCATGGCCGATCCTAAGCATATGTGCGACACAGATCCATAGCTAAACCAGTCGCCATAAAATAGTAACATCGGTGTAAAGATGTCATATCTTATGGTTAAATCTAGAGAAGTCCATACCGCAGATATGTGATAGTAATAAGTGCATCATACTGATGGAGAAACCTATATGGAAAGTTTTAGGAGAAACTCAAGAGGTTTCACGCATTTGCCAGTTTTGATCAAATCAGGGACTCGAACAATACGTAATAAAAATACTGATGCGCTATAGATGAAGACTAAAAAGTGTTATGTGCTGTTCTCGCTGGGCGACTGGTTGTGATACAGAACACGTGCTGTAGATGACTGTTATGCATTAAATGTTGTTCTTATTTCTCCAGATTGTGATTGAGGAGGAAAAGAAATTTCTTAAATTGCTTGAGCTTTTGGGGCATTATCAAGAATTGGGATCCGTCATTATATTTGTGGACAAGCAGGAGCATGCAGATGGTTTACTGAAGGACTTGATGAGAGCATCGTACCCTTGCCTGTCACTTCATGGCGGTAATTTACACTTCACTTTTGGTTTTCAATGGGGTAGCATATAATCTACAAGTAGAATCGTGTTTGTTTTTACATTTAATTTTGGTATTTTATGTAAAAGTAAGCTTTGCTTGTTGCAGTCTGAAATTTAAGGTATTCTGCATTCACACATCCATGTGTCACGGTGCGAATACAGGCGGTCTGTGCTCGGACCATGACACTTCTGACAGATATGTATTTTGTACTTGTTTGGGTTGATCTTTTCTAAAAGGCAGATGAGTCGAAAGTTGTTTATTTTAGGACATTTATAATATGGTCAGCTGAAGAGAAATAAGAATACATTGTATGCACTTCCTGCCTGAGGAAAGACTGACGGCCTGTTAAGAGATGGCTGAGGCGACTTGACAGCTCCCAATACCTTTGACCCAACGTTGGCCTGTCCTGGGATCTTTGCTATAACAGGGATATTTTGTTCTTCGGTCAGCTTGACAACGTTGAAAGAAGACAAAAGTGCATCAAGCTCAATCTATAACCTGACATGTTGATCTAGAGAAAGACAAAACACTCATGAGGTAGATGCTAATTACCCCATATTAAAGGAAAAATAATTTCCCAACTTTACACCTAGCAATCAGACTAGCTTCCTGGATCAACGTCCCATCACAGTATCTATTACCCATAACCTGTAACATATTTATCATGAAAGGCATTGAGGACCTCCTCAATCTTGTTTAGTGAATCAACCATTACAACATCAAGTGGCAGAGAGTGCCAGTCTCGGTTTCAACATTCTTCTTGCACCCCTAGATGATTACAGGGTGGGGGTGTAGTTTGTAAGATGCAGTAATTTTTGGTTGGGTCTGTTGTAATGTCACATTAGCAAAGCCTCTATTGGGGCCAGGACACCCACAACCATTCCAGTGTAATCTGCACTCCAAACTGAGGATACATCCCTTTTGTGCCCTGCCATGTGCCCAAACTAGTTTCTGACTCCATATGGGACATCCGTGTACTCAGGATACATTGTATTCTAAAATTGCAGCTCTTTTTCTCCTGTTTAAATTTTTCATGTCCAAAAGTGTGAGACTAAAGCAACATTGTATTACAAATTTTTTTCTAATTTCACAGCCCAATGCTCTAAAATTCTGTGAATCATCTGTGTGTTTAACATTCTCACCACACCCCTAGATGAATTCTTTGAGGTATGTCGTTTTTCAACATAAGGTCACTTTTGGGGATTTTCTGCTTTTTTGTTCTTGTAGTGGTGGGGAAACTTTTTTCTGCCAAGTGTCATTTGGATAATTATACAATCCTTAGGGGCCATGCAAAATTATCAACTTGAAAATTACCCTGCTAAATTTGGTAAAACATTGAATTAACTCACCCCTAATGTGATGGTTCGAGCTCTTTCTCTTTGGTGTGGCTGAGATGTTAGGTGGTCTTAATGATGTTGCTACTCGCAACTGCTCTTCCAGATTTGTGTTGGTGTGGAGCCGATGTGACTCTTTGCAATGAATTTTAAGAAGCATGCGCAGCAGTAAGTCGTACCGAACCAAGATATATATTGCACTGCAGGTCTCACAGTGGTAATCCATCACTGCTCACGTAACATTTATAGAACTCAAGCAGTGGGTGTTCTTCAGTTTACATAACATAGGAGATACCGAGACTGCTGTATATAAATCACATATGAGTCTCAGATTGCTGTATACACATCACATAGGAGATACCAAGACTGCTGTCTATACATAACATAGGAAACAGACTAGCTTATATACATCACATAGACACCGCGACTGGCATGTACACCTCACATAGGAGACACAGACTGCTGTATATACACGTCACATAGGAGACACCCAGACTGTTGTGTATACGTCACATATGAGATACCGGGGCTGATGTGTATATATATCATATAAGCTACATTGGGGCTGACAAGAGACATGAGGTCTGCAGTATAGATCTCACAGGAGGCATGTAACTGGGATAGACCTCAGTGGAGACATTGGGCTGTGGCATATACATCATTGGAGATGCTGGGGCTGTGATTTAGGCATCACAGATGCTGGGGCTACAGTAGAGAAATCACAGGAGACGCTGGCGCGCCGGCATTGACATCTCGGGAGATGCTGGCGCGCCGGCATTGACATCTCGAGAGACGCTGGCGCGCCGGCATTGACATCTCGAGAGACGCTGGCGCGCCGGCATTGACATCTCGGGAGACGCTGGGGTTGTCGTTGTAGTCTTCCTTTGTGGGATGGGAGCACATTGCGTGCTAACTCAACTAAACCCACAGAGTACATCCAGAAGCTGGCACTGGTCAGCGTAAGGCTGTAATCTTTCATTGCACACGCCGCTGCATTCAGACGTGAACACTGCTTGCTCGCAGAGCAGGAAGAAATTAAAGAGCCTAGTCCAAACAGAACTGCCGGCCCGAGCACTGCGGTCAAAGTGAATCTGCTCAGGTGCCGGAGATCAGGTTCGTGGGCCTAAGGTTCCCCAACCCTGCCTTAGGGGGCTCTACAAATGTGACATCCACAATCTGTTCCAACCAAAATTGCTCTCCAAAAGACAAATAGTGCTCCTTTCCTTCCGAACTCTGCTGTCTCCACTAAACAGTAGTTTCTGACCACATAAAGGCTGTTGCCATAATCACGAGAAATTTCATAAAGGGAACCTGTCACCAGATTTTCCAAATATAAACTACAACCACCAGCTTTAATTCCTCTATTACAGTAGTCTAACAATGTGCAAAGCTGGTAGGGACATACCCCAAAATACTTGCACAAGTAATTGCAGTGAAAGGTGGTCCTACAAAGTATTGACTCAGGGAAGGGGGGGATAAATACAAATTCACTTCACAATATTCAGATTTATATTTTTAAAACATGTAGAAAACCATGTATCATTTCCTTTACATTTCACAAATTCTTGCTACTATGTGTTGGTATATCACATAAAATCCCAATAAAATACATTTTAAGTTTGTGGGTGTAGCGTGAATAAATAATGAAAAACTCACGGGGAATGGATACGATTTCCAAGGCACTGGATATGTGCTTTTTTTATATTTTTCTATACCTTCTCTCTGTAATACCTGTTCTGCCATGCCTCCCCCACTTTCATTACTTTTTCAAAGGTCACTATTTACACAATCTTACCCTCGTTACACAAATTGTCTTCCGCCTTCCCCATCCTTAAGGCCCCGTCACACTAAGCGATGCAGCAGCGATACCGACAACGATATGACCTGTCAGGGATCGTTGCTGCATCGCTAATACATCGCTGGTGAGCTGTCAAACAGGCAGGCTCACCAGCGATCAGGGGAGCAGCGATATCGTGGAAAGAATCGTTCCACAATGTCCTGCTCCCGTTACCAGCCTGCTGCTTAAGCAGGAGCAGGCTGGTAACTATGGTAAATATCGGGTTACTAAGTGCGCGTGTGCCCCTAGTAACCCGCTGTTTACCATGGATACCACTCTGCTACGGTGCGCTGGAGCCTCCGCTCACTGTAGCAGAGTGGTATCCATGGTAAACAGCGGGTTACTAAGTGCGCGCGTGCCCCTAGTAACCCGATATTTACCATGGTTACCAGCCAGATCGTTGGTCCCGCTGGTCACACACAGCGATGTGTGCTGGCCAGTGGGAGGCCAACGACCAAAAAATGGTCCAGGACACTTTGCAACGATCAGCGACCTCACAGCAGGGGCCTGATCGTTGCAAAGTGTCACACATAGCGACATCGCTGGTGAGTCACCAAAACCGTGACACAGCAGCGATCTCTCTAGCGATATCGCTTAGTGTGACGGGGCCTTTAGTTTAAAGACCAGTTCAGCGATTTCCCACAGCAGTCAACTCTCTGGAACAGGAAGCCATCCGAGGCAACTCTGATGATGTCATTTTCCAGCCACTTGACTGTGGCAGTCAGTTGCAGACAACATTGGGATATTATTGCTTCCTGTGCTGGCAACAATCAGGCGGCCAGTGGTAGATCCTTGGGGGTTAAAGCCCTTGGAATATGCCTCATTTCATTTTTATTAAACCACCCTCACTGTTTTATTTATTCATTTCTTTTTTAAGAAGTCAGATACTTTTTTTTTTTTTTTTTTTTTTATAAATCAAAAGTTAATTTTTATTAAGATTTTGAAGTTAATTATACATTAACCACAATAAACATAACATCATGTATACGAAGATGTACATAGAAATGGGTTTCATATATATTATTGAGGGAACTATTAGACCAGTTCTTCCAAACAACATAAGCTGCATATTATTCAGTACCCGGGTACGGTATCCTATATTATATAAGATTTACATGTCTTGTATCTAGTAAACCGGAAGCAAATGGTTGTCAGCTATAAGGACGAAAATTGTGTTTGACGTTGTTTTACCCCTTTGTGTTAGTTTTCAACATTTGCTGGGCCAAATGTTTTGCATATTTTGTCATGGGTAGTCGAATTTTTCCTAAATTTTTTTTTGGTCTGTGTGCCATGTTTTATCCTAAAATCACACACAGACGGCCAAATTTATCACCAGATGTCAGGAAGCTGCTTATTCCGAGAGCAAAGTCTGACAAAAGCCAAAAACAGGTAGCTGTTCTCAGAGTCCAGTGTCAAGAAAGAAAAAGAAGGTTATGGAACAGCTGACAAACCTAGAAGTGGACGACCATGGAAAACTTCCTCCAGAGTTGATCACATTATGAAGAAAAAGTCAGTATCTGATATCCATAAAAGTGCTGCACGTATTTCGTACGAAATAAAGAAAGAATATGGGGTCAACGTGAGTCTCCAAACTGTGGTGCGACGGCTAAGAGTAGTAGGGTGAATGCACGAGTTCCAATCAAGAAGCATTTCATCTCCGCAAAGAAGCTGAAGGTCCGACTTGAGTTTGTCAAATAACACAGCCAATAGAAAGAGACATATTGGTGTAAGGTGTTGTGGTCAGATGAATCCAAGTTCAGTCTGTTTGGTAGTGATGGCAAGTACTATATATACTGCCCAATTGAAAAACGTAATGATGTAAGGTACCAAACACCTACAGTGAAACATGGTCTATTCTGGATAGAATTGATGGAAATATGAATGGTACCATGTACAAGGATAAACTGGAGAATGTAATGCTGCCACATGGTAAAACCAAAGTAGGCAGGGGATGGAAATTCCAGCAAGACAATGATCCTAAGCACACATCCAATTTAGTCAAAAATTTGTTAGCAAAGAAAATATATATATATATATAATAAACACAGTACAGACCAAAAGTTTGGATACACCTTCTCATTTAAAGATTTTTCTGTATTTTCATGACTATGAAAATTGTACATTCACACTGAAGGCATCAAAACTATGAATTACCACATGTGGAATTATATACTTAACAAAAAAGTGTGAAACAACTGAAAATATGTCTTATATTCTAGGTTCTTCAAAGTAGCCACCTTTTGCTTTGATGACTGCTTTGCACACTCTTGGCATTCTCTTGATGAGCTTCGAGAGGTAGTCACCGGAAATGGTTTTTACTTCACAGGTGTGCCCTGTCAGGTTTAATAAGTGGGATTTCTTGCCTTATAAATGGGGTTGGGACCATCAGTTGTGTTGTGCAGAAGTCAGGTGGATACACAGCTGATAGTCCTACTGAATAGACTGTTAGCTGCTTTTTTCTTGCCATAATACAAATTCTAAGTAAAGAAAAACGAGTGGCCATCATTACTTTAAGAAATGAATGTCAGTCAGTGCGAAAAATTGGGAAAACATTGAAAGTGTCCCCAAGTACAGTTGCAAAAACAATCAAGCGCTACAAAGAAACTGGCCCACATGAGGACCGCCCCAGGAAAGGAAGACCAAGAGTCTCCTCTGCTTCTGAGGATAAGTTTATCCGAGTCACCAGCCTTAGAAATCGCAGGTTGGTCTGATGAGTCCAAATTTGAGATCTTTGGTTCCAACCACCGTGTCTTTGTGCGACGCAGAAAAGGTGAACAGATGGACTCTACATGCCTGGTTCCCACCGTGAAGCATGGAGGAGGAGGTGTGATGGTGTGGGGGTGCTTTGCTGGTGACACTGTTGGGGATTTATTCAAAATTGAAGGCGTACTGAACCAGCATGGCTACCACAGCATCTTGCAGCGGCATGCTATTCCATCCGGTTTGCGTTTAGTTGGACCATCATTTATTTTTCAACAGGACAATGACCCCAAACACGCCTCCAGGCTGTGTAAGGGCTATTTGACCAAGAAGGAGAGTGATGGGGTGCTACACCAGATGACCTGGCCTCCACAGTTACCAGACCTGAACCCAATCGAGATGGTTTGGGGTGAGCTGGACCGCAGAGTGAAGGCAAAAGGGCCAACAAGTGCTAAGCATCTCTGGGAACTCCTTCAAGATTGTTGGAAGACCATTTCCGGTGACTATCTCTTGAAGCTCATCAAGAGAATGCCAGGAGTGTGCAAAGCAGTCATCAAAGCAAAAGGTGGCTACTTTGAAGAACCTAGAATATAAGACATATTTTCAGTTGTTTCACACTTTTTTGTTAAGTATATAATTCCACATGTGTTAATTCATAGTTTTGATGCCTTCAGTGTGAATGTACAATTTTCATAGTCATGAAAATACAGAAAAATCTTTAAATGAAAAGGTGTGTCCAAACTTTTGGTGTGTGTGTGCGCGCACTCGTAAGATAATATACCAATAAATAGGTATATTTATGTAAAAACAAACATATACATACACACATACACACATACACACATACACACATACACACACACACACACACACACACACACACACACACACACACACACACACACACACACACACACACACACACACACACACACACACCCCCCTCCCCCACGTATGTATATGAAAGATCACAGCCTGGGAGGTTGCGCGGATCCACGCACTGTAACCTTTTTGTCACGAACAGCTCTCTGCTGCCCCCTATCGTCTTTACTATATACAGGTGCATCTCACAAAATTAGAATATCATCAAAAAGTTAATTTATTTCAGTTCTTCAATACAAAAAGTGAAACTCGTATATTATATAGTCATTACAAACAGAGTGATCTATTTCAAGTGTTTATTCCTGTTAATGTTGATGATTATGGCTTACAGCCAATGAAAACACAAGTCATCTCAGTAAATTAATTAAAAAAAACACCTGCAAAGGCTTCTGATGCATTTAAAAAGGTCCCTTAGTCTGTTTCAGTAGGCTCCACAATCATGGGGAAGACTGCTGACTTGACAGATGTCCAGAAGGCAGTCACTGACACATTCCACAAGGTCCCAGACTTCCAATTTTCATTTGGAAATCAAGGTCCCAGAGTCTGGAGGAAGAGTGGAGAGGCCACAATCCAAGCTGCTTAAGGTCTTGTGTGAAGTTTCTACAATCAGTGATGGTTTGGGGAGCCATGTCATCTGCTGGTGTAGGTTCACTGTGTTTTATCAAGACCAAAGTCAGCGCAACTGTCTACCAGGAAATTATCTCCCTGCTGGACCTCCGAGCTCAGCGCCATGTTGGGCGAAGGCTGTCATCCTTGCCGATCCAACTCTTCTGACGAGTCATTCTCCACTGGATCCCCTGAAGTCTGCTCCCCACAGGAGTGTATTAGAAAGCGATAGGTGTTGGCTTTACCCACTTTCTCTCGTGCAGGCTGGAGATTCAGGATTATGAGTGGGAGCTCTCAAGTCATGCGTCTGTTCACATCAGCCGTTATGCCACTTCACTTAGATAACAGATTTAAAATGTTTTAAACCCCAATCATTGTTTTTACTCAAGGATGTTCATATTCCTTTCTTTAGGCATTGATCAGTACGACAGAGATAGCATCATCAGTGATTTTAAAAATGGTGTATGCAAGCTGCTAGTGGCCACCTCTGTGGCAGCTCGAGGGCTGGATGTCAAGCATCTGATCTTGGTAATAAATTATTCTTGTCCAAATCACTATGAAGATTATGTGCACAGAGCTGGACGTACAGGCAGAGCTGGAAATAAGGTCAGTAACGATGGACAGACAGGTACAAAAACCATATATATCAGTGTATCTCATTTTTGGCTGTGTCAGTAAATTACCAATCTACTAGTGGGAATCTGATGATTAAAAAGGTTAACTGAGATCCTGTTTTTTTTCTTGCATTACAGCACTTTATCCTATTGCTACTCCTTTGTAGGCAAAAAAAATGTGAAAAATAAACACATTTATGTCTAGAATAAAAGAGGCAAAAATCTTTTAAATATCCGAACAAGAAAAAATTACTGAGCGATTAAGTCATGTATCATAAAACCTGCAAATGTGCCTGGTCAGAAAGGGGGAAAAAAATAATCCTGTCATGAACTGGTTAAAGATGGCTTCTCTTAGTTGATTTTTAGGACTTGCGTATATTTTGATCAGTTAGCTGCTCTTTTCTTATGATGATTTGGAATGATTGCTGTAAATGACAACAGAGTCTTTATTTTGTAGGGATTTAACTTTACATTCATCACAGAGGATCAAGCCCGTTATGCGGGTGATATAATCAAGGCTTTGGAGCTTTCAGGGACTGCAGTTCCTCTGGAGTTGGAGAAATTGTGGTCCGAGTTC
This sequence comes from Phyllobates terribilis, assembly GCF_046119375.1. Lineage (NCBI taxonomy): Eukaryota > Metazoa > Chordata > Amphibia > Anura > Dendrobatidae > Phyllobates > Phyllobates terribilis. Next base: position 51,131,622 of record NW_027362770.1, on the reverse strand, counting down.
AAGGAGCAACAGAAAGCTGTAAGTCCTGATCCCATTGTATAGTAAGAAGGGTATGAAATGCTTCATAAACATCAAAAGTGTCACAATACCACCACTCACGATGTCCTATGGACGCGGTGAATGGCATCTCTGCCAACTTATGGGATCGAAGGCTCCATGAGCTGTCAGGATTGTGAGTGACAGCTCAGCTGCCCAATCTGAGGCCGAGGTGTCAGTATTGTGAATGACGGCTCAGCCGTTCTATCAGGCTGGGTCTTTGGGATCTCCTCCAGATGTCATCAGTTCTGGGTGATTGCAGGGTTATTTAGCTCTCAGACGATGGTCAGACCATTGCCAGTTATAGCTTTGCTCAATTGGTGTGTACTTGCTCTGAGTTGTAGTTTGATCACCTTTGGCGACTTTAGATTTACCTTTAGCCATCCATTTGCCTTACCCGTTTGTCTTGATCTGCTACCTTCCTTATACTCGGACCTCGGACTGTGACCTGACCTAAGCTTTTGTTTTTTCTCTTTTGTCTATTACGAGCCCTCTTGGTACTGACCCTGGACCTCTTGACTATCCTGACTCATGGCAAGTTTGTGAGTTGTGACTAGCGTCCCGTTGAGTAGTGACTAGTGTCACATAAGAATTACAATTAATGTCCAAGTGATAAAGTACACTTTCAATATGTTTAACCCCTTCACCACCACATTGCGATTTTTCGTTTTCGGTTTTTGCTCCCCTTCTTCCCAGAGCCATAACTTTTTTTTTTATTTTTTCCATCAATATAGCCATTTGAGGGGTTGTTTCTTTGCGGGACGAGTTGTACTTTTTGAATAACACCATTGATTTTACCATACAGTGTACTGGAAAATGGGGAAAATTCCACAATTGTTTTTTGGGTTTTCTTATCTATCATGTTCACTATATGGTAAAACCGACCTGGCAATATGATTCGCCAGGTCAGTATGAGTATGCAGATACCAAACCTGTATAGGTTCTTTTTATTTAAGTGGTGAAAAAAATTCCAACGTTTGTAAGAAAACTGGTTAAATTAATAAATAGATAGGCATAATACGAAACGATAAACATTCATGGAGAGTTCCAAGTTTAGGATCACTGCGTCGTAGTAAGATAATAAACCCAATGTCTTAAAATGATACTGTAGAATAAGTCCCATGCCTACCAATATAGCCATTCTTTTGTATCTGGTGAATAATTGCTGTTACCGTCCGTGCAGGAAATCCCGCATCGCTGATTGGTCCGGCCGCGGCCAATCAATGACGCCGGATTTCAGAAAAAGATGGCGGCCGTTAGCGGCTCATCTGCGGGACGGAGGTCAGCGGGGAGATGAGCGGCGCGAGGCGCTCATCTCCCCGCTGCTGGCAGCACAAGTACCCCGACAGGCGGCGCCGCTCACCTCCATGCGGCTAACGTCGGGAGATCAGCGGCTTGGCCCGCTGATCTCCGGAGGGCAAGTGTGAACGGGGGAGCGGCGCCGCTGGTCGGGATGCTTCTGCTGCGAGTAGGCACTCCTCTCCCGGCTTCTCGCAGCGGAAGTAGCTGCACAAGCAGCGCCGCTCCCCGATCCTCACTAATACGACGCTGATTGGTCACGGTCGACGCCCCCAACCAATCAGCGATATGGAAGGAAAATTTAAACGCCGCTCTGCTGATTGGTCGAGGCTGACGGCCGCGACCAATCAGCATTATTAGCGCCAAATTTAAACACCCCTCTGCTGGTTGCAACCGCCAGCTGCGACCAATCAATCAGCGATATTGGCGCCAAATTTAAACACCGTTTTGCTGATTGGTCACGACTAATCAGCGATTTTATCGCCAAATTTAAACACGCTCTCCAGTCCTCACTAACACGGTTCGCTGATTGGTCGCGGCCGCCACCCGCGACCAATCAGTTATTGCCGCCAAATTTAAACACCGTTTTGCTGATTGGTCGCGGATGTCGGCCGCGATCAATCAGCGATTTTGGCAGCAAATTTAAACAACGCTCTGCTGATTGCGCCCGGTCGGCCGCATACATATTCTAGAATACCCGATGCGTTAGAATCGGGCCAACATCTAGTTTTTTATAATTGGGCTCCTTGTGGGCCTTAGCCTTCTGTTTTGACATTCTTATTTTTAGGTCTCGCTTACATTAGCGTATAATATGGAGGAGTGCAATGCGAGAAAACATTGCATTGCACTCGGACCAATGTTAATGAATGAGTCAGTATTCATCTGCAAGTTTTATCTCGGCTTGGATCGGATGGAGAAGAAAAATCGCAGCATGCTGCGATTTTCTGCGAGAATCTGATCGCACTCGCCAATGCAAGTTAATGATTGCAAGAAAAATAAAATCGCACGGCATACTATCCATGCATGTGCCGTCCGATTTTTACACACACATCTCAAAGGGAACCTGACATTTCATCAGCTTAGTACAGTAAATTCACAGCCCGAACTGTTAAAATAGAATAGGTAGAAATATGTCAGTGAGATAGATATATAATCAGTGCTTTGCGTGTAGTAGTCTTCTGTACTTGTATTTAGCTTATAATTAAATAAGTGAAAAAAAATAAAGTGGGTTCCCCTTATTTTTAATAACCAGCTGAGGGTAAGCAGACAGCTGTGAGCTGGTGTTATTATTCTGAGAAGGGGCCAATATGCATGGTCCTTTCCAGCCTATTAATAACTGCTCACAGCAGTCTGCGTAGCCTTTACTAGTTGTTAAAAAGGGGCGACCCAAAAAAGACGTGGGGTCCCCCCTATTTTTAATTACCAGCTAAGGCTAAGCAGACAGCTGTGGGCTGATACTGTAATATTATGGACTTTGGCAGACCCTGTGAATTATTTTTATTGCTACTTAACGGGTAAAAGATGACAATGAGCTCCATTATTGACAATGCTATCCAGTGTACATCTTGCCACATGTATGCAATCCGTGAACAGCCGGTCGTGGAGGCATACTGCTGTGCGAGATGTGTGCACATTGTGCGTTTGGAAGCCCAGGTACTGGCTCTAAATGAACAGCTGGCAACACTGAGATCCATTGACAATATGGAAAGGAGTCTGCTGCTCACTGGGGTAAATGTGGGGGAGGGTGGTGGTAGGGAGCTGCATGACAGTGAGGCATCTAGCTTGGTGACAGTTAGAAGGCGGGGTAGTTGGAAGAATGCCAGGGAGGCTAGTCTTGATCTGGCACACCCCAATAAGTTTGCAAAGTTGACAGATGAGGGTGGTGTCGGTACAGGGGTAGTACTGTTGCAGCTAGGCATGTCCTCTGAAAGCCAGAGGAGTGTCAGCTCCAGTAAAGAGGGAAATAGGAGAGCAGGGCAGGCCAGGCAGGTGCTTGTAGTGGGGGACTCAATTATTAGGGGAACAGATAGGGCAATCTGTCACAAAGACAGGGATCGTCGAACAGTGTGCTGCCTACCTGGCGCTCTAGTCCGGCACATCGCTGATCGGGTTGACTGATTACTGGGAGGGGCTGGTGAGGACCCAGCGGTCATGTTGCACATTGGCACAAATGACAAAGTTAGAGGTAGGTGGAAGGTCCTTAAAGATGATTTCAGGGAATTGGGCTGCAAGCTTAAAGCAAGGACCTCCAAGGTGGTATTCTCTGAAATACTACCTGTAACACGTGCCATGCCAGAGACGCAATGGGAGATTAGGGAGATAAATAAGTGGCTCAGGAACTGTTGTAGGAAGGAGGGGTCTGGGTTCCTGGAGAACTGGGCCAACTTCTCAGTTGGCTACAGATTCTACGCTAGGGACGGGCTGCACCTCAATGGGGAGGGTGCAGCTGTGCAGGGGGAGAAAATGGCTAGAAGGTTGGAGGAGTGTTTAAATTAGGGATTGGGGGAGAGGGTATTCATTTTATAGGTGGGGAAGATAGTGACCTGGGCACAAATAAAGAAATTGGGAGTGGGGTTAGAAGAGTCAATATAGTAAAAAGGAATAGAGGTACAGAGAGATGCATAACATGCATTTACACTAATGCCAGAAGCCTCACCAACAAAATGGAGGAATTAGAATTAATTTTGTTGGAAAATTATTATGGCATGGTGGGGATATCTGAGACATGGCTGGGCAGTTAATTTACAGGGCTATAGTCTGTTCAGAAATGACCGTACAAACAAGCGAGTGGGGGGGGGGTGTTTATATGTAAAATCATCCTTAAAACCCATCTTGTGTGAGAATATATGTGAATCTAATGAAAATGTAGAGTCCCTGTGGGTGGAGATAAGGGGAGGGGGAAAAAATAATAAATTACTGATAGGGGTTTGTTATAAGTCTCCAAAAATAATGGAAGCAGCGGAGAATACCCTCATATTATGGGGGACTTCAACTACCCTGAAATACATTGGGGAACAGAAACCTGTAGTTCAAGCAAAGGTAATAGGTTTTTGACAACTTTGAGAGACAATTACCTTTCACAACTGGTTCAGGAGCCAACAAGAAGGGGAGCACTGCTAGACCTAATATTAACCAACAGGCCACACCGCATATCAAATATACGAGTTAGGGGTCACTTGGGTAATAGTGATCTCAAAATAATAAGTTTTCATTTATCCTTTAATAAGATGTGTAGTAGAGGGGTTACAAGGACACTAAACTTCAGGAAGGCAAATTTCCAACGGTTGAGAGATGATCTTAGTGACGTAAACTGGGACGATATCCGGAGACATATAAAACTACACAAAGCAAATGGGAGACATTTATTAGCATCCTGAATAGGACCTGTGCACAATATATACCCTATGGGAATAAACATGCTAGAAATAGGAGGAAACCACTATGGCTAAATAGAGCTGTAAGGGGCGCAATAAGTGACAAAAAGAAAGCATTTAGAGAACTAAAGTAAGTAGGTAGTGATGAGGCATTAAATAAATTCTGTAAAAACCAAATCAAGGCATCAAAGATTGAGACAGAGAGACTCATTGTTTGAGAAAGTAAAAATAATCCCAAAATATTCTTTAACTACATAAATAGTAAAAAACTAAAAAATGATAGTGTTGGCCCCCTTAAAAATAGTCTGGTGAAATGGTGGATGAGGATGAGGAAAAAGCCAATATGCTAAATGATTTTTTTCAACCGTATTTACACAAGAAAATCGCATGACAGAAAACATGATTAGTGGTGACAAAAATTCTCCATTTAAATGTCACTTGCTTAACCCAGCAGGAAGTACGGCGGCGTCTAAAAATCACTAAAGTTGACAAATCCCCGGGCCCGGATGGGATACACCCGCGAGTACTGCAGGAATTAAGTAACGTCATAGATAGACCATTATTTTTAATCTTTAAAGATTCCATAATAACAGGGTCTGTACCACAGGACTGGCGTATAGCAAATGTGGTGCCAGTATTCAAAAAGGGGACAAAAACCGAACTTGGAAATTATAGGCCAGTAAGCTTAACCTCTACTGTGGTAAAATCCTGGAGGGTTTCCTAAGAGATGCTATAATAGAGTATCTGAAGAAGAATAACCTCATGACCCAATATCAACATGGGTTTACGAGGGACCGTTCCTGTCAATTAGCTTTTATGAAGAGGTAAGTTCCAGACTGGACCAAGGAAATGCAGTGGATGTTGTGTATATGGACTTTTCAAAAGCTTTTGATACAGTTCCACATAAAAGGTTGATACATAAAATGAGAACAATGGGGATAGGGGAAAATATATGTATGTGGGTTAAGAACTGGCTCAGTGATAGGAAACAAAGGGTGGTTATTAATGGAAAACACTCAGACTGGGTCTCAGTTAACAGTGGGGTACCACAGGGGTCAGTATTGGGCCCTCTTCTTTTTAACATATTTATTAATGACCTTGTAGGGGGTATACAGAATAATATTTCAATATTTGCAGATGACACTAAACTCTGCAGGGTAATCAATACAGAGGAGGACAATTTTATATTACAGGGGGATCTATGTAAACTAGAAGCTTGGGCTGATGGCAAATGAGCTTTAATGGGGATAAATGTAAGGTAATGCACTTGGGCAGAGGAAATAAAATGTATAATTATATGCTTAATTGTAAAACACTGGGCAAAACTGTCACTGAAAAAGACCTGGGTGTATTGGTGGACGACAAGTTTACGTTTGGTGGCCAGTGTCAGGCAGCTGCTGCAAAGGCAAATAAAATAATGGGATGCATTAAGAGGCATAGATGCTCGAGGAGAACATAATTTTACCTCTATAAAAGTCATTAGTGCGACCACACTTAGAATACTGTGTACAGTTCTGGTCTCCGGTGTATAAGAAAGACATAGCTGAGCTAGAGCGGGTGCAGAGAAGAGCGACCAAGGTTATTAGAGGACTGGGAGCTCTGCAATACCAAGACAGGTTATTACACTTGGGGTTATTTACTTTGGAAAAACGAAGGCTTAGGGGTGATCTTATTACTATGTACAAGTATGAGGGGACAGTACAAAGACCTTTCTACTGATCTTTTTACTCTGAGGCCAGAGACAGGGGCAAGGGGGCATCTTCTACGTCTGGAGGAAAGAAGGTTTAATCATAATCACAGACGCGGATTCTTTACTGTAAGAGCAGTGAGACTATGGAACTCTCTGCTGCATGATGTTGTAGTGAGTGATTCACTACTAAAATTTAGGAAGGGCATGGATGCCTTTCTTGAAAAGTATAATATTACAGGTTCTATATACTAGATTCCTTGATAGGGCGTTGATCCAGGGAACTAGTCTGATTGTCGTATGGAGTCAGGAAGGGATTTTTTTCCCCAATGTGGAGCTTGGTGTTTGCCACATGTGGTTTTTTTATTTGCCTTCCTCTGGATCAACATGTTAGGCTATGGGTTGAACTAGATGGACTTAGTCTTCCTTCAACCTTAAAAACTATGTTACAATTGTCTGGGAGTGTTTTTTACAATTAAAGGACGTGTGTGTGTGTTTGTTTTTCTTTTGACTATGGCTTAGTAATGGGGTGTTTGACAGACACCTCTTCATTACTAACCCTTGGGCTTGCTGTCAGTGGACATTACACAACTGACATCAACCCCAAAACCATTACCCCTGCACCAGGGCTATCGAGAGGAGCAGAGGCTAAGCGCCAAAATTGGCACATCTAATAAATGCGCCATTTCTGGGTCGGCTGAGGGTTGCTGTGCTAGTCTGGGAAGGGGCCAATATCCATTGCCCTTCCCAGTCTATTAATATCAGTAAACAAATGTCTGCTTAGCCTTTGCTAGTAATATTTTTTTTTTTTTTGCGTCCCCTCTTTTTTAAGAACTAGTAAACGCTATGCAGACAGCTGTGAGCTGTTATTCCTAGGCTGGGAAGCTCCATGGATATTGTCCCCTTCCCAGAATAATGACACCAGTTCACATCTGTCTGCTTTCCCTTTGCTTATTATTTAATAAAAAAAAGGGGGGTTTCCCACTCCATTTTTTATTTATTAATCATTTATTTAATAGGTTAAATAAGGCTAAACATCCTTTAGTGCCACATGAAAGTTTATATTATACGTAGCGGGCTTGTGACATTAAATATCTACAAGACATCGATCTGTCTTTCTAGATCTGTATATAAGATTGCTTTATTAGTTTGTAAACTAGCTTTAAATGACAGAGTTTCAGTATGCAACAGCAGATATCAAAAACACAGTACGGATTGCATACGCAAAAAAAATCCTGCACTCACATTACATAAGTTGAAACATGCGAATTTCACTCCACATCGGAGCAATTTGACGCTAATGTGAGCGAACCATCAATGTGATTTGTATCTTGCTTGTATTTCTTTAATAAAGATTAATTTATTTTATCTTGGCCGCTCTACTCCTGACTTTTTGTAGGTTTTTGATAAGTTCAATAGTAGCAACCTTCATACCCTTGAAATCTAACACATTTATGTTTTTCCATTATTTCTTTTAAAAGGAAGGTAAAGTGATTAAGAAAACAAGTGGATTTTCTGGTAAAGGATTTAAATTTGATGAAACCGAGCAAGCATTGGCAAATGAAAGGAGAAAGTTGCAAAAGGCAGCACTTGGCCTCCAAGATTCAGATGAGGAGGACACTGCGCTTGATGTAAGTTTGTGTGTGAATACATATATATATATATATATATATATATATATATATATATATATATATATATATATATATATATATATATATATATATATATATATATATATATATATATATAGCATTATGCTTTGAAAAATAGAAGTGTTAGTAGTATTATTTTTATGAATTAACAAAATGTAAAGGGAATGATCAAAAGAGAAGGCTAAACCAAAGCAATATTTGGTGTGACCACCCTTTGCCTTCAAAACAGCATCAATTCTTCTAGATAGACTTACACACAGTTTGAGGCAACTCGACAGGATAGGTTGTTCCAAATTCTTCTCTGGATGTAGGACTGCGCAAATCCTTCTATCTCTTCATATAATCCCAAAAAGACTCAATTTATCTTGAAATCAGGCCTCTGTTGGGGCTATATCCTTTCTTCCAGGATTCCTTGTTGTTCTTTACGCTGAAGATAGTTCATAATGATATTGGCTGTATGTTTGTGGTCAATGTACTGCTGTGGAATACATTTGAAGCCTAGCAGATGCCTCCCTTATGGTATTGCATTATGAATAAGTATCTATCTGTATTTCTCAACATTGAGGACTCTATTAATTGTGCTGAAATTCCCAACTCCATTTGCTGATATTCAGCTCCAAACTTGAAAGAAACCACCACCACCATGCTTCACCTTTGCCTATAGACACTCATTATTGCACTGCTCTCCAGCCCTGAAGCAAGCTAACTGCCTTCTGTTACAGCCACATATATTTCAAATGTTGACTCTGCACCCCAGTTCCTATGTTTGTGCATAGATGAGTCAATTTGCTTTTTTTTCCATGTCAAAGGTATGGTTTTTGGCTGCAGTTTTTCCATGAAGATCAATTTTGGCCTGACTTGCCCAAATAGTAGATGGGTGTAACTGGGTCCCCTTGGTTTCTGCAAGTTTTGAGCTGATGGCAATGCTGGATCTCTTCCGATTTTGAAGGGAAGTGCCTTTTATATGATGCACAAAGTTTTCTTGATTGACTATTGTCCTCAATGTTACCCAATTCTTGATGTTTCTTCAAAAGAGTTTGAACAGCAGAACCTGAAATCTTTGCTTGGGCGAGACCTTGCTGATGCAGTATAACTGTCTTGCTATGATGTATGACCTGTGACATTAAAGAAGAGCAAGGAGCCCTAGAAATGATGATAGGGCCAATACACAACCCTGATCTCGACATTGAGTCTGTTGACATGAAGGGATGGAAAGATTTCCTTAAGCCTTCATCCATGGAAGATCTGTGATTAGTTCTCCAAAGATATTTTGAAAAACCTTCCTGCTGAGTTCTTTCGAAAACTGTGTTCCCGTATACCTGGAAGAGTTGATGTGGTATGGTCGCATGAAATATTGATTTGATTTAAATTTCTCTTTTGTTCATTTACTTTGCATTTTGCTAATTGATAAAAAAATAAGCTAAATAAACTAATAACGTTTCTCTTTTTAAAAGCATTCTTACATTTTTCCCACACCTGCCTAAAACTTTTGTACAGTACTGTATGTGTATATGTATGCATACATACATACATACATACGGCGCATAAGCTTGTATACGTGCAATGTGAAAAAAAAAAAAACATTCACGCTGTGGCCATTTCACAGACAAAATCCAAGAAAAAAACAAAATGAGCATATACCCTGTAGTAAATAAATATTTACTTACTATATGGCATATGCTCATTTTATTTTTAACCGCTTCCAGACATATGATGTACCGGTGCGTGATATTTTGCGGTGCGTTCCCACAAATGGACGTACCCGTACGTCATGGCAATCATGAGGGCGCAGGAGCTGTGCCAGCGCGATTGTCGCCGGGAGCTCGGCTTAAGTGATGGCAGACACCCAGCTGTCACTGCCAGGAGAAGTGCCTGCACCGCCTCGGGGCTGTTTAACCCTCTAAATGCCGTGATCAATAGCGATCACAGCATTTAGAAGGCTGTGAGAGGGAGGGGGCTCCCTCTCCCGTCCGATTGGCACTCCCACAACGTCATTCCGGGGTCCAATGATTGCAATGACAGCAGGAGGTCACATGATGACCTTCTGATCTGTCAGCTACGGAGGCCTGCTTAGACCATGCCCAGAGCCTGTGTAAAACTGACAGGTATAATGCATTGCAGTGTTAGTGCATTGCAATGCATTATATCTGCCAACAGACTAATAAAAGTAAAATTGTAAAAATATTTTTAAAAAAATCACAAAATAAAGAAAAAAAAATTCTACCATTAAATATTTATTTTTGTAAAAAAAAAAAAAGTACACATTTGGTATCACAGCGTCCGTCCGGAACAACCTGATCTATAATATTGTCACAGTAGTTAACCCCTTCAGTGAGCACCATAAAAAAAAAAGCCAAAAAAAATATGCGTTTTCATAAAAACGCCGAACGAAAAGTGGAATAAAACACAATCAAACAATTTTTGTGTGTAAAAGCAGAAAACATTAAAAAAAAATTATATAAATGGCCGCGGGCACTGGAAACCGCTCTGCCACGCCGATCACAGCAAGACACCGGCCCCTAGCACCAGGCCCCCAGCCTAACAGCCAGACACCGGCCCCGCAGCATCTCACCTCTTCTGCTGCAGTCGCCGGGTTCCTGAGGGAGGGAACGGAGGGCCCTGCGATCCTGCTGCTGGAGCATCGGCTGCCCGCATCCATGGTCCGCACTATTTCTCCACTTCCGCTGGCTTCTTGAAGGACCCTGCCTCCTGTGACCCTTTTCCACCCCAAGGATTTGGGGTGCGTCTTATAGTCCGAAACATACGGCAATTTTTTGCATCTTGAAAATCTTTATTTTGTACCTTTTGATACTAACTATAATAATGTTATTATTTCCATTATAATAATGTTGTTTCCATTAAAGTTACCTCCACTTGTATATAAGAAAAAATGGTGAACTGTATTATATAGCAGAGCTACTAAGCAAAACTGGAATTTTGGAGCATATGATAATCACAGTATACTAGTTTTTCAATTTACAATATTCGTTTGCACATGGGTTGAACATTTAGTAACTTAAGGACATAAGTTTATAGAAAACTAGATAACTGTTCTAAAATTCTCACAATATCAACTTAAATTAAATAAAAACAGCAAATGACGAAGGCAGGTAAAGCAAGTCCTTACATTCAAAAGTCCTGCTGGAAGCTGTGTATTACTTTCTATTAAGTAATTTCTGTCCTCTAATCAGCCTTGTACAGTATATTCAGCGCAAATTTACTAAAAGAGTCTTTTTAGCAGGGCTGTGGAGCCTGTAAGCCAAACCTCCCACTCCTCAATTTCCCTGACTCCCAACTCCACAGCCCTGCCTCACTACTGAGCATGTACATAAAGTGCAGCACAGATTCATCTCACTGCCTCACTACTGAGCGTGTACATAAAGTGCAGCACAGATTCATCTCACTGCCTCACTACTGAGCATGTACATAAAGTGCTGCACAGATTCATCTCACTGCCTCACTACTGAGCGTGTACATAAAGTGCAGCACAGATTCATCTCACTGCCTCACTACTGAGCATGTACATAAAGTGCAGCACAGATTCATCTCACTGCCTCACTACTGAGCGTGTACATAAAGTGCAGCACAGATTCATCTCACTGCCTCACTACTGAGCGTGTACATAAAGTGCAGCACAGATTCATCTCACTGCCTCACTACTGAGCATGTACATAAAGTGCAGCACAGATTCATCTCACTGCCTCACTACTGAGCATGTACATAAAGTGCAGCACAGATTCATCTCACGACCTCACTACTGAGCGTGTACATAAAGTGCAGCACAGATTCATCTCACTGCCTCACTACTGAGCATGTACATAAAGTGCAGCACAGATTCATCTCACTGCCTCACTACTGAGCATGTACATAAAGTGCAGCACAGATTCATCTCACTGCCTCACTACTGAGCATGTACATAAAGTGCAGCACAGATTCATCTCACTACTGAGCATGTACATAAAGTGCAGCACAGATTAATCTCACTGCCTCACTACTGAGCGTGTACATAAAGTGCAGCACAGATTCATCTCACTGCCTCACTACTGAGCGTGTACATAAAGTGCAGCACAGATTCATCTCACTGCCTCACTACTGAGCGTGTACATAAAGTGCAGCACAGATTCATCTCACTGCCTCACTACTGAGCGTGTACATAAAGTGCAGCACAGATTCATCTCACTACTGAGCGTGTACATAAAGTGCAGCACAGATTCATCTCACTGCCTCACTACTGAGCGTGTACATAAAGTGCAGCACAGATTCATCTCACTGCCTCACTACTGAGCATGTACATAAAGTGCAGCACAGATTCATCTCACGACCTCACTACTGAGCGTGTACATAAAGTGCAGCACAGATTCATCTCACTGCCTCACTACTGAGCGTGTACATAAAGTGCAGCACAGATTCATCTCACTGCCTCACTACTGAGCGTGTACATAAAGTGCAGCACAGATTCATCTCACGGCCTCACTACTGAGCATGTCCATAAAGTGCAGCACAGATTCATCTCACTGCCTCACTACTGAGCATGTACATAAAGTGCAGCACAGATTCATCTCAATGCCTCACTACTGAGCATGTACATAAAGTGCAGCACAGATTCATCTCAACTAAAAGCCGTGATCCTTAGATCAGGAACAGAACAGACATTTATAGGACATTTCATAACTTTCCCAAATTCTTCTGAAAACATTTACAGCACATCCTGCACTGAACTACTAAACCCAATTTATTATATATTTTAGGAGTCTGAGTCGGTCCATTATATACCGACTCTGACTCCACAGCCCTACTTGTGTAAAACAGTAAATCTAAAATTATTCAGATTTATCCCAGTGGTTTTGAGTGTCTAAAGATTAACCAAATTTAAGCCTATACCACCTCTTAGTTGGCTGGCTTTGTATCAAAATTTTGGTGCAATTGTAACTAATGGTCATACCTTAAAGGGGTTAATAGTTTTTTTTTGGCTCAAGGTAAAAAAAATAAACAGGCAGGTGGTTGCTATTGATTGATTGATAGCTGGCCTCCTGCAGTAATGCAGCAGGCAAGCGGCTGTCAATCAGCATGACATCGGCAGTCACATCATGTCAGAAGAGAAGAGCGGAAGAGAAGCTGCCGCTGTGACATGAGCGGAGGCCGCAGGAGTGGTCAGTGACTGCTCTGTGACGTCAGAGATCATCACTGGGTAGAACAGCCAGGTAGTTAGCAACGACTTGCCTGTTAGTTCTTAGGCACACGGTAAAAAAAAAATATATATATATATATATATAGTACTGCATAACCACTTTAAGTCGTGCTACCTTGTGAGCAAGGCAAAAAGTGTTTAAAACACACACATGTGGTGCAGGGTGTGCACCAGAATCCCGAGGCATTTGGCTTAGTAAATCTCCACCATATCAAACTGCTCCTTTTGTTTTGGTATATCGGGGCACAGGAAAGGAGCACTACAGAACATATAGTACTGAATTGAAAAGAGCACTACTAGATTGTCAATCCATACAAGCCCATGATGATTGGCTAGGCGTTTTCACCATTCTGTCCTGCAGATTTAGACAATCGCTGGAATTGTATATTGAATCTTTCCAAGGTACATTGGCCTAAAAAAGACCTTTAGTATAAGGCCATGGTCACTTGAGAGGCTGCGGTATATAATTTTCTTTATATCTAGAGGTAGTATTGTATTATTCCAGGCTATACAAGTTCAGCTCATGGTTATTGTCTGTATTTATGATCTGGTTCAATTTTGTAATTTCAGATTGATGAACAAATTGAAAGCATGTTCAACTCTAAGAAGAGGGTGAAAGACATGACGGGACCTGGGGTACCTGGTAGTACAGTTGGCGGTATTGGAGCTGCAGGTGGTGCAGGTGGCGGGGCTTCTGTGGCTAATGCCGCCACACCCACAGCAGGAAATGCAGAGAAGTTGGAAATTGCTAAACGTTTAGCCAAAAAGCTTAGCGTAAATAAGAACCTCGGTGCAGAGGCGCAGGTGAGTAAAATAATTGACACTTTAATATAGAAGGCATGGCATTTTTGTTAAACAAATGGATGAAGAAAAAAATTATACATTATGCCATAGCCAAAACCAGTCAATACCAAAACTGCAATATCTGGAGAGATGTTTAAAGGGAATGTGTTGGTAAGATCAACCCCCCTAAAATTTCATAGATGGACATGCATGTCTTTAAAAGCTGAATCCATCAACACCTTCATATCTTTTATTTGTTGCTGCCAGTGTTGTGTGAAGGCACAACACCAGTAGATGCGTGTAACTGCTGCTGCAGCCCCGTGGCTGACAAGAAAAAACTGCCTACAGATGAGGAGGAGGATGATGGCGCGCTGCGATAAATGAGAAGCCTTTTGTGTTCCAAAAAAGTTATTTATTGTTCCAGTAAGTTTCAGCACCTTTCTCAAGGTGAAAAAATAAATGTTTGTTTGCTTACTTTGAGAAAGGCAGTGGTACAGCGCCAAACGCATTGGAACAATACAGAACCGTTGGTTCTGTTCAGCATGATATCGTTCTCCTCGACTACATCTTTGGATGAGCTCTTATAAAGTTGTAGGACTGTGAGTAATTTCAGCCTCCGATTACTGTATAGTGTCTGGTGTAACGATGACATGTCCCAGAATGTTAATAATCTGTGAAAACATTGATTGGCAAGTAGATTTCCTCTGTGCCTGAAACATGCGAATGCTGCTTTGAGTTATCATGCAGGCTGGAACTTGGGATCAGAAGACAGTAAGTGATGTAATGGCGGTCAGTGCTTTATGTAGAATACTATATGTATAAATGGTGGTCACATATGAACACGTACTGCAAGAATTTGTTCAAAATACTCCCAACTGGATTCTTCTTGTTCCTTATAGGATGTGATGCAGCAGGCCACGAATGCTATCCTCCGGGGAGGTACAATATTGGCTCCAACGGTATCTGCAAAAACCATTGCCGAACAATTGGCAGAAAAAATCAATGCTAAACTCAATTATGTCCCAGTTGAGAAACTGGAAGAGGAAAAACCAGAAGCGGGTCCTAATGAGTCCTTCAAGAGATATGAAGAGGAGCTGGAGATTAATGATTTCCCTCAGGTACACTAAATACAAGATGTTTACTATACCACCATAATCTCGCTGCATTTTTTATCTATTTTTTGTAGGACTTTTACATGCATTCCACTGCTTTGTATTTCTGATCATTAGTAATCTTTATTATTAAAGTAATACACTTTCAAGCAGGTTCCTGGAAAGGTCCATTTAAATCTATGACAAGAAGCTTTATAGGAACAGTAGAGCTCTTTTCAGCTATAAGGCCTTGATCACACAGTAGATTTTTAGCACTGATTCTGCACCAGTACACAACATCTAAATATCTGTTTACAAAACACTATTCACATTCTGCAAAACCAATCTGTGCAAATCTGAGTGCATATTCTGTATTTTGTAGCGGTGAAAACCTGTTGATTTTCCACAATTATATTTAAAAGGGTGAAATCTCTATTAAATTTACATAAGTTTTAAACGTTTTGCATTTTATTTACTCTGGGTACTTTTACAGCAAATTCACATTTAGACATTAGATCTGTTGTTTTCATGGGGCAAAAAAACATGCACAACTCCATTAGGAGAGCATGTGTAACCTACTTAAAATGCTCATCGTAAAAGGAGTAGTTCCCTGTAAGTTGCCTTCAATCACCCGTAGAAAAAAAACTATTAGGATCATTCAGGCAAAAGGTTACATCCATTGGCATAAATAAAAGGTGAAGCTGTTACCTTCACCCTCCCCTACAGCATCTCCATAAATGACCACCTCTTCTGGTTTCCACAGCCTGATTTTTTTTCTTTATAGTATGATCCCAAAGCACTGAATAAATCATAAATTACCATTTTACTCCTTTTTATTTTTTTCAGACTGCAAGATGGAAAGTAACTTCAAAAGAAGCACTCCAGAGGATTAGTGAATACTCCGAAGCAGCCATCACTATTAGGGGCACTTATTTCCCACCTGGCAAAGAACCCAAGGAAGGGGAAAGAAAGATTTATTTGGCCATTGAAAGTAAGTTCTTAAATCCAAGCCCTCTAAGTACACCGAAGTCTAATTTCTAAGATGGCCCAGTACACATGACTGAAAATTCCACTTAAAGCGGACCTCCAGAAAACCGTTCTAGTATTACTCTGCAGTAATTTTCTAAATCGCATTAGTCCCTCCAAGCTACCATCTTCAGTGCAGGATGGTACATACTACATCACAGGATTTTACAGCGCTCGCTTTTGCACTGAAAACTGTAGCAAGCAAAGAGTGATGAGCCGGACGCTGCTTAGTTTAGTGTGGTCCACTGCACAGAGTACTGCTGTATAATCATTTTCTTGTGAAAGCGTAGGTACACTTTAAGGGGTTTTGTCTGTCCTCGATAACTCATTTCAGTCCAGATGTGGTGGACTCTGATTGGACAATAAATGCAAGCATGGATGTGAGGCCTTGGAGTGCCTCGTTGAATGGAGCAATGTCCCAAATGCTCCTCTTTGCTTAGTTCATTGCCTGCTTTAGGAGTCAGCAACTATTGGCCTGCTGGCTATCGTGAAACTTCAACATTTAGCATTATGTGGCAATCACAGGCTGAATGAGGGACCATCAACCCATTAAAAAGGTGCACCCTAGAGCCATGTTTTCTGGATTGATGGAATGGGTGATAACTTCCATTTATAGTCCAGTCCCCTTAAGGAGAATCTGTTTTAAGTTTTTGCCACCAAATCTGAGAGCAGGATAATGTATAGACAGAGATCCTGTTTCCAGTGATGTGTCACTTATTGGGCTGCTTGCTGTTTTGATAAAATCACTGTTTTATCAGCAGAAGATTATGACTAGAGGACTAGTAAACCTGCTGCTATGCAGTCCTCTATATTAATGAGCACCATGTAAGCCCGCCCCCACCAATCAGAAGTGACGGCGAGGGTTATGCAGAGTGCAGCATTCAGAGAACTGCTAGAACTGCAGCAGATAAAACTGTGATTTTATCAAAACTGCTGCAAGCAGCACAGTAAGTGATAGATCACTGAAATTGGGGACCCTGCCCCTACATCATGCTTCTCTCAGATGGGGTAACAAAAACCTGTTGATAGAATCCCTTTAAGACTATTGTTGTAGCTGTACATTTTCTAAGGCTTTAACTTATCCAGAGAATGAGAGCCCCTCTCATAAGAAAAAAGGTCAAAATAGCCACACATCAGCAGAGCTCTCTCCAGTATAGTCTTTGAATTGTGTAAATAGCTGAGCATTTCACATCCTTCATAAACTATCATGGAGAAAGCAAAATTCATGCGCGCTCATCTCCTCTTCTCTGTAGTACAGAACAGAGAGGAATCCCAGATGCGGCTGCACACAGTGGCAACATGGGTTTACATGTGGCTATTGAGCCGCAGCTTTGCATCCCTGCATTAGAGGTAACTCTGTGGGCTATGAAGTATTAACCCTTTCACTGTACTAAACTGTAGGGATGCTGCCTTTAAATTCTAAAAATGCTCCTGAGTACCAAAGATTGTGACATCTTTAGCTCCACGGTACCCTGGGTACTCATGGTATATGTACCCCACCTATTTTTATGAGACACATTGAATGACAGCATCCTTGGGGGTGCTTTAATTATTTGGGGCTGTGGGCTACTTCTTGACCCATAAGGTTTGACTCACAGTTTGAGAAGCAATGCCGTAGACCACTACAGATATTATGGGGCACCGGTCAGCATCGTTCTGGCCTGACTGTACATAAAGTAGTTAGAGACCTGCTTATTTCAGTGGCCTGTCAATGGTATGAGTAGTAGTTTTTAATAACTTCCATTTGGATCTTTATAGTGTTCGGTGAGGCAGGAGTCCACTGTGAGGGCAGAGTCTGATGTAATGGTGATATTCACCACACTCTTCCTCTGCACTACTACTAGTAGGGGGGAGCCCACATGTCGTGACTAAAACAGAATTCTGTTACTAACCAAGGGCAGGATTATATAACTGACCTTTAACATCCCCTCTTCACATACTGTTTTCTCAAGGAGCCCAAATATTTCTTCTGACTTCTCTGACCGCTGTGTTTGCAGTGTGTCTAGTTTTAGAAATGATAAAGCTTACTTAGATGAGGGCTGCAGAATCTATACATCTGCGTGGCACTTACGGCTGCTTGCTGCGTGGCACTTACGGCTGCTTGCTGCGTGGCACTTACGGCTGCTTGCTGCGTGGCACTTACAGGTGCTTGCTGCGTGGCACTTACGGCTGCTTGCTGCGTGGCACTTACGGCTGCTTGCTGCGTGGCACTTACGGCTGCTTGCTGCGTGGCACTTACGGCTGCTTGCTGCGTGGCACTTACAGGTGCTTGCTGCGTGGCACTTACGGCTGCTTGCTGCGTGGCACTTACAGGTGCTTGCTGCGTGGCACTTACAGGTGCTTGCTGCGTGGCACTTACGGCTGCTTGCTGCGTGGCACTGTGGGGGTCGTGTCGACAAATCACTCGTCCTCCAGTCACTCCAAATTCAAACTATGAGCATGGGTCAACCATTCAAAGAATGAGTCAGACAACAAGCTGGTTCAAACTCAGAGCACGCTCAAAAGACTACTACAGACAACGTTCTCAGCAATGTTCTGAGTTTATTTTTTACATGCACAAACCTAAATACACTACATAATGGGGAGGGGATAGGGGTTGTCCGGAGCGGGGTAAGCCATGAAAGTCCAGTGTCTGGCCACTCCTGATTGGTCCACATCTCCTTATCTCAGTCTCTGGGCAGATATTGCAGCCGTCAGCTTATAATCTTGTTTCGTTTCTCTGAAATAAATCTTGGCAACACTGGAACGGTCTTAGTTTAAGTTTCGATTTGAGTAATATGTAGCAAGGAAAGCTTATTGTTATAAGACACAAAATGGTGGTTAGTACATAAGCAAAGCGTATAAAAGTAGAGAAAATATATATATATTCTTTTTTTACCCTGACATTCCCCCCTAAACACTAAGCTTTCCCTTGCTTCGGGGCCTTTGAGACTGTCCATGTGTGGGGAGAGGGGAGGTGGATTTCTTCACCCAATCATCTTAGAAGCTGCCCCCTTATGGGACGCCCCCAAACAATTGAGCCCTACCCTAAATGACACATGGAGTTCTCCCAACTGACCCTAAACTAAATCTTTCAGTTGGACTCTGTCATGGGGGGTCTGGTCAGGCTTGTTCAAAGGAGTGTATTTCTCCATATCTTCCTTACTGGTATCATCATGTAACAGAGATGTGGTTTCTTGATTCAGAAAGGTCCCGGAGGTTGGGACAGCATTGGTTATAGCTTTCCTGTATAAGGGGACTATGCAGCATAGGACCACCAGGCCCAATACTAGTAGACCTCCTATCACTAAACAAGCTTGCTGGAAGAATCCCTTGACCCCTCCCAACCATCCTGAGAAGAAGGAGGTATCTACCCCTGCATTTGTCTTTACTTCTTCTGCCAGACTTGTTATTCTTCGAAGTGCTACTACGGTTTTTCCATTCACTCCTGAGTTCTGAGGAATGTATGTGCAGCATTCCTCCCCTATCATTCCACATACTCCACCTTTCTCAGCAAGAATCATATCTATTGCCAATCTATTTTGAAAAGTCATTCTTGTATTGGGTCCTAGTTCCTCAACTATGCCCTGGAAGGCATCTCTGCTGTAATTTATAAATCTCTGCTCAGTGTAATAGACATAATTTATCCAGTCTACATTTCTATTTATCTGTATGGTTGGAATGAGAGAAAGAAAACCCGCTACCACTTGATTCTGGGCCTTGTACTCGTCTGGGACCCCCCTCGGGACCCCTATAGAATCTATATAGACCTTAGGGTCCTCAGCATAACCGGAATGTAATTGCTCTAAACTTCTTTTCCGTCGGGACTCCTTGGGGGTTGGGTCTGTGGGATCCCAGGGCAGAATTCTAAACTGCATGGCTAATTTTACTAGGGTACATTGTCCAGTCCAGGTGGTCGGAAGTCTGGACCTGAGTCGTCCGTCCCCACAGAGCCAATAAACATCATATATATACCTGGAGTGATTGCTTAACAGGTCAGTGTCTACAGTCTCGTTAGTCTGACAGAAGCCGTCTTCAAAGATTCCTAGAGAAGGACCGGTGGAATTATCAGGGGAATAACAAGTGTAGTTATCTTTGGTTATTATTATATCACCCGGGGTTCAAATTTTAGCCTTGGAGCTAACCAGGGGAATATATTCAGGACAGGAGCTACCTTTTAGTTTTTTCAGCAATTCCAATAAACAGAGGGTGCTATTATTGTCAGCAGGGAAAGCATGGGTGTACAGATGAGTATTAGCGGCTGCACAAGCTACACAGCCTTCAGATATATTTTGGGCTCGGACGTTATACCGTACTCATTCTAACCATAGATTCTTCCGAGGATTCACTTGAGTCTCCATGGAAAAAACATCCTCCCATTTGAGTCTTGGGATTGGGATTACTTCTGTCAGAATTCTTTGTAACGCCTCCCCCCCCATGGGCAGACGTGCAAGGGGGGGGGCCTGCGTGGGTTTTGTTTTTATATCTTTCATCTCTATTATTCCTTGTTTGGGATTTATGAAGCCATTGTAACTGCTTAAAACATATTTTCCTAAATCTCCCGACTGGGGTTTTTCTAAATTCAAATATAAAGGGAAACACTTCTTATCCCATGAGCATTTTGGCTTGTGCGGTGGTCGCTCCTTGTTTATAAACCCCGTGCTTAAAGTCATTCGAGTCAATAGAGACCTCCCCTCTCTATCCTTACTGTTTATAGCTTCCTTTGGTTTGTATCCCCAGTCCGTGTCTCCCGTGTTCCACCCCACATCTGACCAATAGTAGCAGTATTCATTTCCCGGACGGGTTACACAGAGAGAGAATGTTCCTCGGGCATAGGCATCATACGAGTTCCAGGTCATTTCAGCACAATTTACTGTATTACAAAAGTCAAATTGATAAGTCTGGGTCTTTGCTTCAGTATCCACCCAGAAAGTGGTGGCCGCCCAGCTCGGGACGGGCAGTAGGCACATGGAAAGGATATGGAAAAAAGTGACCATTTTCTATGGGCTCGTTCTATCTCGCTTGCAATGGGAAGCGTGGATCCAAGTGCCTTTTCCTTCGAGTTTCAGAGCCGTCGGGGTGGTGAGAAGCACAGTGTACGGTCCCTCGAACCGCGGCTGGAGACAGTCTTTCCGGACAAACTTTTTCACATACACCAGATCGCCTGGGATGAAATCATGTACTGCATCACCTGTAGATTCTGGGAGAGAAGCAGATACTGTAGAGCGGGTGTTAGTCAATTCTCTAGACAGAGCAATCACAAATTTTACTACTCTATCATTTGTTTCGGACAATTCTTGGGGCCTAATCTCTCCTATCTTGGGCGGGGCCCCAAACAGAATTTCGTAGGGAGTTAGCCCATGCTTAGCTTGTGGGGTGTGTCTGATATGATACAGTACTATGGGGAGTAGGTCGGGCCAGGGGAGGGGATGATCTTGGGTCATTTTCAAGAGCTGGGTCTTGAGTGTGGAGTTCATCCTTTCCACTTTGCCTGAACTGGCAGGATGGTATGGAGTGTGGAGGCCCAAATCTGTTCCCAACATGTTCCAGAGTTCTTTGTAGATATTTGCTGTGAAAGCTGGTCCTTGATCCGATTCTATGACTTGGGGAACTCCAAATCTGCAGGCAATTTCGGTGATCAGTTTCTTGGCTGTGACTTTAGCAGTCATGTTGACAACCGGGTAGGCCTCGGGCCAGGCTGAGAACATATCCACGGCTACCAAAACGTACTCGTATTTTCCTGCTTTAGGCATTTGGATATGGTCAACTTGTATTCTCTGCCAAGGGTAGTCTGGTTTAGCCAGGTGTTGAAGAGGGACCCGTGCCGTACACGTTGGGTTGCAGGTAGCGCAGACAGAGCAGGATTTTGAGTACGCAGTCACAGTGGAAGAGATTCCGGGTGCAAAGTACAGTTTCTTGATACATGCCAAGGCTTGATTCTTTCCTCTGTGTGTAGGCCCGTGAGCCCATGCTGCCACAGCTGAGTACATGCGTCTAGGCAAGCAAGGCTTCCCACCCACTTGGTAAAGAGTCGAGTTGACCTTTGAATTTTTGCGACCTGCCAGCACGGCTCCTGCCGCTTTCCATTGCTTGACTTCTTCAGTAGGGGTCTTCCTTTGTTCCTCACACAATTTTTCTTCAGGCATCCTGACCCCCCTGGATTCCACTCGTGTCTCCGCTGGACTTGTATGATCTTCCGCCGGCTGTTCTTTGGCTCTTGCTCTAGTGAGCGCCACAGCTACGGTTTGCAGGGTTTCCCCCATCCCTTCTTCCTTTTCCTGCCACTTTGATGACACATTCTCCACTGCTGCAGTCTTGGCTGCTTGGTCAGCCAGGTGGTTGCCCCTGGCTTCTCTGGATTCTAGTCTTCCATGAGCCTTGACCTTGATAACAGCAACCTGAATGGGTAGTTCCAGGGCCTCCATTAGGGCCTTAATCCATGAGGCATGTTTCACTGGTGTACCTGCAGCTGTGATGAATCCTCTAGACTTCCACAAGAGTCCAAAATCATTGCAAATTCCATGTCCATACCTGGAATCGGTATATATATTCGCCGTTGTTCCTGCTGCTAGGTGGCAGGCCTCTGTGAGAGCCACAAGTTCAGCTTCTTGTGCAGACATGTATGGTGGTAGAGCTTCAGCCTTGAGGACTATTAGGTCTGTTGTGACAGCATATCCCGTGTGGAACTTCCCTTGAGGGTCTGCGAAACGGGATCCATCAGTCCATAGGTGCAAGGCAGGGTCTGCGAGCGGATGTGCCACCATATTCTCTGGAGCAGAAGTCTCTTCCTGCAAAATTTTTATACAATCATGAGGTTCCACCAATGGACCTTCACCCTCTTCACCTTCCCCCCTAGAAGGTGGAAGCAAAGTGGCAGGGTTGATAGTCAGACATCTGGTAAATGTTATATTGGAGGGCAACAATAGGGAACACTGCAGCCGCAGGTGTCTTTGGTTGGTGAGATGTTTCGGAGATGTTTGTTGCAGAACACCCGAGAGATCATGGCCAGCCTGTATAACTAGATCATGTCCAAGGACGATATCAGCTGACTTGTCAAGGAGAATGTGAGCAGCGTGGACCGCCTTAAGGCACGTGGGGGCAGTTCGGGCGACAGGGTCCAGGCGGGCTGAGTAGTAGCCCAAAGGCCGATACTTATGATCATAACGTTGTGCTAGAACTCCAGAGGCATGACCTTCCGATTCCGAGACAAAAAGGTGAAATGGCTGAGTATAGTCTGGTAAGCCCAAGGCCGGGGCAGAGACAACAGCCTGTTTAAGGCGGTCAAAACATAGTCTGTGTTGATGAGAAACACGTGGATCTTCGGCATGAAGCCAAACTGAGCCTTCATTCTTGAGACAGTCATACAGAGGTTGCATGAGCTTTGAGGCATCAGGGATCCATTGCCTGCAGTAAGTGATGAGGCCAAGGAAAGTCTGCATAGCGGAATAGGTGGTTGGGAAAGTGATATCCATGACGGCTTGCTTTCTTTCTTCAGTCAGATGTCTAGCACCTTGTGAAATACAATGTCCGAGGAAAATGACCTTGGGCAGACACCATTGGACTTTGCCTTTCGAGACTTTACAGTTAGCTGAGTGAAGAAACCAGAGAAGGGATGCTGACATCTCTGGCAAATTTTCTTCAGTGCCACAGAGTAAAAGATCATCCACATACTGTAGAAGGGTGACCTGAGGGTTCTCTTGAACCCATGGCTCCAGAATAGACTTCATAGAATGAGTGAATTGGTTAGGAGAATTCTGGGCTCCTTGTGGAGTCCTGGTCCATGTAAACTGTGCTCCTTGAAAGGTGAAGGCAAAAAGAAACCACGAATCTTCATGTAAGGGTATACTGAAGAAGGCGTTGGCCAGATCTAACACCGTAAACAAGGTGGCCGTTGGAGGCACCTGAGACAAAAGGGTGTTTGGGTTGGGTACCACTGGAGTTTCTAAAATGGTAGCTGCATTGACGGCTCTGAGATCCTGAACCAACCGGTATCTTGGAGGCTCTCCCGGAGCGGTTTTCTTTTTTACAGGAAAGAGGGGTGTATTGCATGGAGATACACACCTGACAAGGACTCCTGATTCCAGGAGGGAAGCGACTTGGGTACTCAAGTTTTGTTCTTGTGCAGCCTTGAGGGGGTATTGTGGCAACCGTGGGTACCTATGTCCAGGCTTGAGGTGTACTCGGACCGGGGGAACCTGCAGGAGGCCGACGTCCTCTGGCCCACTGGACCACAGAGAGTGAGGGAACTGTGAGGTATCAAGAAGAGTGTGAGGTTGTATGGTCATCATCATGAGAGGGAAGGCTTTAAGAACACAGCGGTCTTCAGTCCCTTGTTCGGAATGAGGGTCCCGCAAAAGAAGCTCCATACCATGGTTTCCGAAGGTAATTGTTGCCTTCATCCGCTCTAAGAGATCGGCTCCCAACAGATTGACAGGGCAAGTTTCAGAGACCAAGAATCTTGAGTACTCCGGTGAACGGTCCTGCAGACACAGGGACTGTGAGTGGAGAGGAAATATGTTGGCCTTCCACCCCAACACAGGTGAGGGTATCCGGTGATAGGGATACAGAAGGAGGGAGCTGTGCAGAGGAAATGACAGATGTGGCCGCCCCAGTGTCCACCAGGAACTCCAGTGGTTGATGGTCCACCTGTAAAGTGACAGTCCCACAGGCGGCCGTGAGATGCGTAGCTGGGAAAGTGGACACTGGTTGACCGAGCCGTCATTGGCGTGGATGAGATGGTTCACGGGAAGGTCCATGGTTGTGTGGACCGTCATGAAATGAGCGGTCATGGTACTGTCTGCGGGTTGGACAGTCTCTGAGAATGTGATTAGGGTTACCACATTCCCAACACAGTATGCGTCCTTCAGAATTACGAGATTGTCTCTTGTCTCTAGGTGGCCCCCTGTCACTTCCTCTGTCTTGTCTTCTATATGTGGGAGGCGTATCATCACCTGTGCCTTTAACCATTACCCACTTGATTCCATGTTGGTTGCCAGGGGGTGGGTAACTTTCATGAGCTTGATATACCTTGGCAGGAGCGGCTTTCTTCCTTGGCTTAGTATCCTTTTCCATTTTTAGCATTGCTTTTTGGAAAGCTTTAACGATGTCCACCGCGTCGTTAAAGGAAGAAGAACGAATCTCGGGCCGTACTCTCAGGACTTCATCTCTGAGAGCGTCTTGTAGGCCATCTACTAGGGCCTGAACCAACAGGACGGCCTGCGTCTTGACGTGAGGACTGTATCCGAGATCCTCAAAATGCATGCTGAGTCTTGCAGCATATCTCTCCACTGATTCATCAGGGTCTTGTTGAACATCTTGTACAGATCCAGCTTGATCTGACAAGCGATCCTGAGCCCAGGCTTTTAACTGTTTCATGTATTCTAGGCCGGATTCATACGTATTAAGGGATCCTGCTTTTGTGGAATCCATGGCCTTTTCGATAGTAGGCAAGAAATATTCCTTGGCCTTCACAGATGTGATACCTGCTAAATCAGCCCAGGTTGCACCATAAATGGCTCTGGTTGTGTCCAAGCGTCTAGCATACTGCATGGGAGATTTATCGGGATCAGGAAGCTTTGAGACCAGAGTGTCTACTTGTACTGGGGTAAAGGGTTGATATTTGATCATCCCTAAAGGTCCAGGAACTTGTTGAGGACCGGGCAGCGTCGCTTGTTCCTTGGTGGTGTTTGGGGTGGCCGCTAGGGAGGATTCTTCAGGCAACAGAACCGCATTGGGAATGGGTGTCGGGGAGGAGGTTGCCACTAGTAGCTCAAGGGCCAAAGGCATAGCAACATGAACTGCTGGACTACGGACACAGACAATGCGTATTGAGTCCAATCCGTGAGAGAGGGTTTCTATGCCTTCCTTAAGGGCCAGTACGTGTTCCTTCATGCACGGCCCGAGTGGGTAGCCGAAAATTCCAGAAGATATGAGTGGTATCGCTAAAGTGCGTCTGGGCATATCCTGATGACTCAATTTTCCTGCATGAAGGAGTACTGAACGGATGGTAGATGCGAGAGTGGAACGTGACTCTTCAGGGTTCCGGGAGTCATAAATAGGACCCACTGCATGTATGATGACATCAGCGGGCAGTTTACCCGCACGGGTGACTAAGGTCTGGCCTTGTGAAAGCTCTCCGTTTTCGGCTAAGTGAGCCTGGCATTCTGCAGCCAGAGTAGAACCAGCAGCAAGGGAAATTTTGTGAGCCAATCCTCCAATATGGCTCATACAAGTGTTTGCAGGGTTGACTATGGCCCCCACCCGATGTGTAAGGATGTCACCATAGCCTATTGACAGAGTGACAGGGCGTCCTGATGGGTCTACTAGATTCCGGGAGCGGCAGGGGTCCCAGACTTCTGAGGGGCTGGGGGGTGGTGTTCTTTCAGCAGTTGCTTGGAGCAAGGGCCGGAGTACGGGTAATGGATGTGGGGTGGAAGAAGCCATAGGAGACGTATGGGGTAAAGGAGGGGGGGCTGGAGTATCTTGAGCCCATCCCTCCTCTGGCCCCGTATCATCTTGAGTAACAGTATGTTGGCGGAGGGAGAGCAGTCTGGCCTGAAATTCTGGGGAGTTGAGGAGGATATCCCCAGGGTTGTGGGTGACTCCCATAGGAAACAGGGGAAGCGTCTCAGCATCGTGGACTGGAGCAGAGGGTGTCACATTAGTTTCAGATGGGTGCTCTGGGACTGCGGGCTTTTCCACCTGTGCTGGTGGCTGGTAATATGCACCGGACGGATCTAGTAGTGGATATAGGCCGGATTGGGGCTTTCCGGGCCTCCCACAACAAGTAAGAGGTGTAGCAAGATGGCCGTGGGAGGGAGGAGTTAGAGTGGGAGTGGGAATGTTCTTGGAGGCAGGAAAAGGTGTAGTAAGATGGCCGTTGGAGGGAGGAGTTAGAGTGGGAGTGGGAATGTTCTTGGAGGCAGACTGGGCATCGTGCCATGGGCGGCCCGCCCCACAGACACAGCAGAACTCCGCCCAGGGTGGGTTTTGCTCTCCACACCCCCGACACGTCCACCCCTCCGGTGATTTGTTGTCGGCACCATTATAGGGCGGTGGCTGAGGGCTCGGTGTAGTGACAGGCATCAAAGGTGCAACGGCCATTTTGGGGGCACATAACAAATCACAGTGTGCAGCTTTCATGTATCCGAACAAAGGCCCGGCATTCTCTGTCCCCCCCACACCATCCACTTCTTTCCAGCCTTCAGACTTCAAATCACTCGCTACTCTAAGATGTGCTTGAGCCTGGTGCAGAAGTCCTAAATCACTCAACTTTCCCTTTCTCTGTGTGACGCATTCTTTCCAAACTGAAGGCTGGAGCCTGCCTGTACTAGATAAGCCTATCAATTTATACAAATTCTTAACATTCCTAACAGCCTTCTTGCCTTCCCGCGACTCTACTAATTGGATAACCCCCACAGCACCGTCCGGCAACTTGTGAAGTCTCTCAGATTTGAATATACGCAACATTTTCTTATAGAATGCAATGATCTGTCGCGACTCAGATCACTGGTGCAGTCCACAGGTCGCCACTCCTCAGTGTAGAGCACACCTCAATACACTGATGAGATAGAGAGACACCTCAATCTAACTCCTTTCCTAGCCTTGAATGGTGACTTTACAGTGCGACTCACCACGGCACCCTGACTACAGGTCACCACCCGTCAGTGTAGAGACACCTCAATACACTGATGAGATAGATTGAGGTGTCTCTCTATCTCCTTTCCTACCACGGCACCACCCGACAGTGTAGAGACACCTCAATACACTGTTTCCTAACCTTGACTTTACAGCAGTCTCTGTGTTAGACGAAGAGCACTCCTCAATTCGTCACAGATTCTTTCTCCCTTACACTACAATTCAGGAATGCTTTGAAACCTCGACTATCAATCACGGGAGGCAGCTATCTAAAGAGAGTTCAGTGACCAGAGGAGGAGATGGTGTTCACACGAGCACGCGCAGGCATGCGACGTCACTCGTTTTAACACTTGCTGGTTCAGGACGTGGTGCGGGACGCCTGAGGTCTCACCACTCGACCGGTCACCCACCCAGATCCAACCTGACAGCCCCACAGAAACCGCTGCGACTGACACACAGGCAAGTGAAACATATATATTATATATATCTCAACTTACCGTATTCGATGGAGGTTGATCAGGCCTCAAATTCAGCCACCGCGGTCACCACCAGGGAAGTCAGCAATATGGGTCCGGGAGGGCGGCGTACCGCTAGCCACGCCCCACGTTGGGCGCCATTTGTGGAGGTCGTGTCGACAAATCACTCGTCCTCCAGTCACTCCAAATTCAAACTATGAGCATGGGTCAACCATTCAAAGAATGAGTCAGACAACAAGCTGGTTCAAACTCAGAGCACGCTCAAAAGACTACTACAGACAACGTTCTCAGCAATGTTCTGAGTTTATTTTTTACATGCACAAACCTAAATACACTACATAATTGGGAGGGGATAGGGGTTGTCCGGAGCGGGGTAAGCCATGAAAGTCCAGTGTCTGGCCACTCCTGATTGGTCCACATCTCCTTATCTCAGTCTCTGGGCAGATATTGCAGCCGTCAGCTTATAATCTTGTTTCGTTTCTCTGAAATAAATCTTGGCAACACTGGAACTGTCTTAGTTTAAGTTTCGATTTGAGTAATATGTAGCAAGGAAAGCTTATTGTTATAAGACACAAAATGGTGGTTAGTACATAAGCGAAGCGTATAAAAGTAGAGAAAATATATATATATTCTTTTTTTACCTTGACAGCACTTACAGGTGCTTGCTGCGTGGCACTTACGGCTGCTTGCTGCGTGGCACTTACAGGTGCTTGCTGCGTGGCACTTACGGCTGCTTGCTGCGTGGCACTTACAGGTGCTTGCTGCGTGGCACTTACGGCTGCTTGCTGCGTGGCACTTACGGCTGCTTGCTGCGTGGCACTTACAGGTGCTTGCTGCGTGGCACTTGCGGCTGCTTGCTGCGTGGCACTTGCGGCTGCTTGCTGCGTGGCACTTGCGGCTGCTTGCTGCGTGGCACTTGCGGCTGCTTGCTGCGTGGCCAATTACCTGATCACTTTAGAACAGAAGTTGAGGTTTCAATAGCCTGGCCTAGAGGGGACGCTGCCCAAGCCCCTATACTGCCCAATTCTTCAGCTATGGAGAGCAGATAACAATGGCCAAAGAAGAGCGGCTTTATTACATACTGCAATTGTCTAGTAATTCTGAAATTGTATAGTGTCATTGTACCTAGTCTATTACATGCAGTGTCTGCACTTGGTGTTGGATTGTACTTGTGGAGTTGAAGAGTTGCAGAAGATAATTCTCACAAATTGTTTGTATCTGAACTCTAGGTGCTAGTGAATTGGCTGTACAGAAAGCGAAGGCAGAAATCACCCGGCTTATCAAAGAAGAACTTATCAGACTGGTAAGTACAAGGAGCGTGGGTTAGAATAATGTGTGCTGTATACGTCAGCTTGTATTTTTCCCGACTAAGTGATCTCCTACAAATACGGCAGATTACGGATTATTGCTGCATTTTTTTCTAATGGCTCATTACAAATGAAAAGTGATGTCAGTCTGCTCTTACCAGGTTTTAAAGGTGTTGTCCAGCTAGAGAAATTGTCGTTTTAATGGCAGCATGGTGGCTCAGTGGTTAGCACTGAAGCCTTGCAATGATGGGGTCGAGTTCAAATCCCACCAATGACAACACCTGCAAGTGGGGTGCTAACGGATTTCTATGGCCACTTGGTCTTTCATCATTGAACTCCTCATACACCAAAATGTACTCTTATCTGTAAAAATGCCTTTTTATTGCTAAAAATTTATACGAAGAAAGGGACTCTTGGTATTGTCATGTTTTACCACTTTAGACTATAAACCAATCACATTGTCCTGTGCAGTGAGATCTGCTTAAAAACAATAAAAATAAAATAGTTGGTGATTTATATTCATCATATCTTCCAACGTAAAGGGGTGAGTACCTCAAAATGATATAAACAAAAATATTGCCAGTCCAACAAAAACATATACCTATATGTATGACTACCACCCTCCATCCCCCGTTATCCCATCTCCCTTCCAGAAAAAGAATGAATCATTTACTGACCTGGAGTAAATGTGTCCCAACATGATGGCATTAATTCTCCCACGTCAACGGAAATATGGAAAAGTAAAAAAAGAACTGGCTTTTTTAAAATGTATTGATGCGAATAGTCACAATGTCCTGAAAGAATAAAGGAGGTTAATGGTTATATTTGTGGTTTCACCTTTTCTGATTCTACTAATTAAATGATCTTTGTTCTTGCAGCAAAACTCCTACCAACCAACCAACAAAGGAAGATACAAAGTGCTGTAAAGCGGGACTGCCGGATAACTTGTCATCTGTTGTGGACATGGTCACTGTTTTCTTCTTGTGTTGTAAATTGAGATATTTTTAATTTCTTTTTTATTTACCTCCACTTTAATTAGATTATGGGGTAAAAAAAATAAAGTTAAGTGGGAGCTGCATTTTTTTTAACATTGTATTGCAAAAAGACTAGTTGTATAGATTTGAACATCTTAAATTAAATTTGTTTTAATGTTCGCTCTGAAAGAGGTAAAATAAAATTGTTTTTCAATTACCTTCCTTTTGTATGCACAGAATGTGTAGGTATGACCAGCAGGGCTGTGGAGTCTGAGTCGGTGTCCATTTTGGTGGAGTCGGAGTCAGTATAAAATGGACCGACTCCGACTCCTAAAATATATAATAAATTGGGTACATTATTTCAATGCAGTTTGTGGGGAATACTTTTTTCATAAGAATTTTAGAAAGTTATGAAATCTAATATATATAATTGTCTTATCCCGTCCTTCTGTCCAGGAAATCCCGCATCGCTGATTGGTCTGGCCGCGGCCAATCAGCGATGCAGGATTTCAGAAAAAAGATGGCGGCCGTTAGCGGCTCATCTGCCGCACGGAGGTCAGCGGCGATGCAGCCGGGAGATGAGCGGCGCTAGCAGCAGAAGGACCCCGACCGGCGGTGCCACTGACCTCCATGCGGCTACTGTCGGGAGATCAGCGGCTAGGACCGCTGATCTCCCGACGGTAAGTGTGAAGTGAGGACCGGGGAGCGGCGCCGCCGGTCGGGATGCTTCTGCTGCTAGCAGCCTCCCATCTCCCAGCTGCTCGCAGTGGAAGTACCCGCTCAAGCAGCGCCGCTCCCAGGCCCACACTAATACGACGCTGATTGGTCGCAGCCGTCGGCAGCAACCAATCAGCGATATTGGCGCCAAATTTGAAAACCGCTGTGCTGATTGTGCCCGGTGTACAGCATACATATTCTAGAATACCCGATGCGTTTGAATCGGGCCACCATCTAGTATACTATAAATGTCTGTCCTATTCCTGATCTAAGGGTCTAGACTTTTAGCTGAGATGAATCTGTGCTACAGCCATGTATGAGGGAGTCGGAGTCGTGGAGTCGGTGTCATGGAAATTGAGGAGTCTGAGTCGAAGGTTTGGCTTACCGACTCCACAGCCCTGATGACCGGGAGAGTGTTCAGTGCTGCAACCATTGGTGGGGTCTTTTGCGTCTTTTCAATACGTCAGTATAGGCAGAATACTCTGCATTTTTTTTTACAATTTAAAAGACCAGATTGTGCATTTAGGCTAAGTTTATATATTGTTATAAAGCTGAGGTACAGTGGGGAAAATAAGTATTTGATACACTGCCGATTTTGCAAGTTTCCCCACCTACAAAGAATAGAGATCTTTGTAATTTTTATCATAGGTACACTTCAACTGTGAGAGAATCTAAAAATAAAAACCTGAAAATCACATTGTATGACTTTTAAATGATTAAATTGCGTTTTATTGCATGAAATAAGTATTTGATCACCTACCAACCAGCAAGAATTTTGTCTCTCATAGACCTGTTAGTTTTTCTTCAAGAAGCCCTCCTACTCTCCACTCATTACCTGTATTAATTGCACCTGTTTAAACTCGTTACCTGTATAAAAGACACTTGTCCACAAACTCAATCACACTCCAACCTCTCCACCATGGCCAAGATCAAAGAGCTTTTGTACTAAAAAGGCTGCCTTAAATGGTAGGAGAGATCCCCTCCAACCTAAACATCACCAATTATGAAGAAATGGAGGGAGCAATAGATCAAAATAGCAAGTGAGCCCACCATCCAAGACTACACCTAATGTCTACAGGTAATATACCTTTCTAATTATACTCCTGAGATACCTATAGACCTTATTAAATATATTTCTACAGCTTACTATTCAAATCAGACCTATTACACTGACTATAAGGTAGCCTCCTATACTTACTCCATTGTCTATCATCTTAGACCTTAGACTTAGGGGAGAAGTAATTTTGTAGTCCAGCTCACTGGTCTCTTATAAACTCTTGTACAAAGTTATGTCCTATTTCTATGTATATGTAAAAATCTATGTTGTCACTCTTTTAAAACTTTTTTGATATAATAAATTTCTGATATAAATTATTTTGATCTATTGCTCGCTCCATTTCTTCGTAATTTGTCAAGATCAAAGAGCTGTCTAAGGACACCAGGGACAAAATTGTAGAGGCTGGGATGGGCCACAGGAAAATAGGCAAGCAGCTTGGTGAGAAGGCAAAAACTGTTGGCACTGATTAGAAAATGGAAGAAACACAAGATTACGGTCAATCTTCCTCAGTCTGGGGCTCCATGCGTAATCTTGCCTCGTGAGATACGGATGATTCTAAGAAAGGGCAGGAATCAGCCCAGAACTATACGGGAGGTCCTAGTCAATGAAGAGAGCTGAGACCACAGTTTCAAACATTACCGTTATAACACACTATGCTGTCATGGATTAAAATCCTGCAGGGCAAGCAAAGTCTCCCTGCTCACACCAGCACATGTCCAGGCCCGTTTGAAGTTCACCAATGACCATCTGGATGATCCAGATGAGGAATGGGAGAAGTTCATGTGGTCAGATGAGACCAAAGTAGAACTTTTTAGTATCAACTCCACTTGCAGTGTTTGGAGGAAGCAGAAGAATGAGTACAACCTCAAGAAAACCGTCCCAACCGTGAAGCATGGTGGGGGAACATAATAATTTAGGGGTGCTTTTCTGCAAAGGGGACAGGACGACTGCACTGTTTTGAAGGAATACTTATTTCACACACTAAAATGCAAATTAATTATTTAAGTCATACAGTGTGATTCTCTGGTTTTTCTGTTTAGATTCTGTCTCTCACATTTGCAGTGTACCCACGATAATTACAGACTTCTCCATTCTTTGTAGGTGGGAAAACTTACACTGACGATTTTGTATTAAATACTTATTTTCCGCACTGTACATTAGTTTTCTTAAATAACGTACACTTGCTTATGCACAAATCCAGCATGCAATTTGTGCACAGCATGATAAAGGGGTGTTTATCCCCTTACCAAAATGTGATGTGATAAAATGTTGAGTCCCCGTACATTGAGCAGGCTCAGAAGCTTAGCCCGCACCATACCAGGAAGATGCTGCCTATTTTACATAGCTGACCTCTTCCTCTAACAGCACTGTGCCGAGCTAGCTCCGATCTTTGCTGTTTGTTTCAATGTCACTGTCAAAATCTGACAATGACATTTAACTCCTTTACAACCTATGACGTATAGGTACGTCATGGGGTCGCCTCCCTGTCTTTGATGCGGACTCTGGCGCTGAGCCCGCATGTTTTCAGGCCCATGACATCTGATGTGATCATCTGTCATGTGCCCCTAACAGCTGTGGGTGGATTCGTGATCCACCCGCGGCTGGTAACCTGTTAAATGCAGCTGTCAATTTACGACAGCTTACCGGAATTGCGTTACAGACCTGGCCCATCAGCGCCCCTTCACATGATCGTGGGTTGACATGTTAATCGGGGGTCTGCAGAAGACCCCCGTGCCTGTCATTGCATATCTCCTATGGACGCGGGCCCGTGACCGACGTTCATAAAAGATGATCATCAGCTCTACAATCAAAAAAATAATGCCTCACACAGATCTTTTAATGTAAAAATGAGACAGGTCTCGGAAAATAGTAATAATAACAATTTCATTTATTTTTTTTTTTTAAATTTTGATTTGACGACAAAAAAAAAACTCAAGCATTTTTGTTGCACTGTGTCTATTGTACTCCCAAAGTGTTGAATGAATTCACCCCCAAATTATTGATCATCTTGTTTTGAACTACTCTTTGGGGATCAGGGGAGGAGAAAAGGTTGGAGAACGGTTTATATATATTTACTTATTTGAAAATGGAAACTGTTCTGTATTGATAAATTATAGGAAAAAAGATGCAATAGAAAAGTGTAGTTTGCCATGCTTTTCTATTTTTCAGACACTGTATTAGTGAATACAAGAGCCAGAAGTGTTGTCTGCGGCATGCCACCGGAAGGCAGTCACGAAGAACACAAAAAAAGGACTCCTCATCAGACTACACTAATTTATTTGCACTAAGTTAACACCAGTTTAGCTTGATCTCACGTAGGAGGCAGACACAGGAGTGGGGATTCCCAAATCTGTTTTTCCCCAGTTAGTTTATTCTTTTTTTGTTAACCTTTGTGTCCTTTAGGTTAGGAAACAGAGTGGGATGAGCGATTTTGTTACCCTACTATAGACAAAAGGACACAATGCTGAAACAGTCACACTGTATGCACTCTGGTCTGAATGGCAGGACCTATCAAACGTCTAGTGTCCATTTTAGGACATGATCAGATATCAAAGTCAAACATCAGAATAATGTCAGTTTGAGGCTAAATACCCTGTCTGAGAACTGACGTTGACATCTGACAATAATAGTTTTAAAAAAAAAAAAAAGTTTGCTGTACGCTGCTGGGACTTGAACCCAAAACTCTGTCTAGAAGCCAGTAAACTTACCATTGAGCTATACACTGAAGTGATGAAACTTAGGCATTCTATTTCGTTATGTGGTTTTCAGTGCAATACTGTCTGAAACTCATTGGGACTTTCACACAGACCTCTTCCAAGCCAAATTCAAATGATGTGTGACTTTGATATCTGACTTCATTCAAACATCAGAATCACAATGACTTTTAGACACCTTGAGTATTTTCATGGTTGATCCCATAAGCCAAGAAAAACTACCACCAATTATCACTTGACCCTATGGCTGAATGGTAAAGCTTCAGCCTCAGAGTGGAGCTTCTGGGTTCAAATCCCATGAGCAGAAGAACATTTTTTTTTTTAATTATGCTGGTTAGCACACAAACTACAGTCATATTTTACTTTTAATATCTCACATTCTGATTGTTATCCTGCCATGTTGAGGCACGTTGGTCCCTGGGCTTCACTGCAGCCTAGCCATTATAGCACTATATGGGGCCATTATACTGTATGGACATCAGGGCTGCGGCAGTGAAGGGCCAGGCATAGTGCTTTTCTGAAGACATGGCATATGAGTTGGAAGAGATGACATGAGAGGGTGTAAGGTGGTATATGAGAGGGGTGGGGGAGAGACATCCTCATATTCCAGGTCACTCCCCACATCAATTTATCCATGCCTCCTCCACCCCCCCCCCCCCCTCATATTTTTGCATCTGCACAAAAACACCATGCCTGGCCCAACACCACAGCAGCCCTGATACTCTTCAATGTACGAAGTTACCGCCACGCTCCTGTCGTCGCTCCTCCTCCGATCCACACTACTCCCAAGGTCGATTCTTGCTGCTCCTTGTAGCACATGTAGATCACCAACAAAATGGCGCTGCACTTTGATTCTAGACTTTATTCTGTATTGAGCACTATATGGGGCCATTATACTGTATGGTGGACTATATGGTGCGCAGTGGACTGTGGTGCACTATGTGAGACCCATTGTACTATATGGAAGGCAATGTGGAGCCCAATGTACTGTATGGAGGACTATAAGGGAATCTGGGGGATCAATAGGATAAAAATTACTTTGTGAGGGCTACAAAGTTCTGAGATATGGTCTTCCGTGACCCCGCTGAATTTTATTTATTTATTTTTGGTGGGGGGTGGGGGGTTTGTCAATTAATGCGTGACCCTGCTCTGTCCACTTCTATGAAAGCAGTGGTGTAATGTGTGACCCCGCTCAGTCTGCTTCTATGGTAGTAATATAGTGGACAGAGCGGGGTCACACATTATACCGCTGTTGCCATAGAAGTGGACGGAGCAGTGTCACACATGAATTCCCTCCCCCCCCCCAAAAAAAAAATATTCAGAAGGGTCACACATTACACTACTGCTAGAAATGTGACCCTGCTCCGTCCACATTACACCACTGCTTCCACAGAAGTGGACGGAGCAGGGTCACACATTACACCACTGCTCCCTTAGAAGTGGACGGAGTGGTGTCACCAGAAGCATAGCTAGGGTTTTGGTTCAGGGAGGTGGGCTAAACTTCTGAGTAGACCCCTAGCCAGGTAATCCTGATTACAACTACGGTAGCACACCCTAATAGTGGATGTAGGAGAACCTCAGCAGATGACCACGCTGTTAGTAAAAAAAAAAAAAAAAAAAAAATCAATAGAAAGACCAACACTGATATTACCACCATATAGTGACCTTATAGTGGTAGATACCAGTGCACTCCCCATAGGCCTCTGTATAGTATAATGCACTCCCCGTAAAAAAAAAAAAAAAAATACAATACTCACCTCTCATCCTTATTCCCCCTCTGCTTTAGTCTCTGCAGCGAGCGCCCGCACATCTCAGCACAGCGGCTGCTATGTAGTGACGTGATCGCGCCCGCTGTCAGTTTCTGACGTCAGATGCAGAGGGGGATTGATGGGAGAGGGAGCGTGAAGCTCCCACACTCATCATTGCTTTCAGCTGTGTCTGCAGCATCCCATCCTGTGTGATACACTCCTCTGAGGTCAATATCTAATCCCATCATGTCATCAGCCTCCTGAAAGAAAATGGCGGGCGCATGGCAGTACACACGCTTAGATTAATTTTTTTATATATAATTTTTATTTCTTTCATATTTTGGCGTTCGGGTTGGGCATAGGCCACGGCCCCACTATCAGTATTTGGTCAGTATTTTTTCTCAGGAGGGGGAGACAAAACCAGGTGAGGAACAATCAGAGAAACCTTGTAATAGAAACAAGTCACCAATTCTGCATTTATCACCCACTCCTGGTTTTGGCTCCCACTCCTGAGAAAAAATACTGACCAAATACTGATAGTGGGGCCATGGACTTGGGGTTAAGGTTAGGGTTGGGGTTAGGGTTTGGATTAAGGTTGGGCTTTGGGTTGAGGTTAGGGTTATTTCAAAAGTTAAAAAAAAAAATGATATGACGACTAGTGCTCGCTACTCGAGTTTGCATCGGGGTGCTCAAGTTTGCAGCAAGTATCACGGGTGCTCAAGTCTCAACCCCTCATGTTTTGTGGCCGTTAAACAGGCAAAAAAACATGCGAGGATTGCCTGCCATATACAGGCAATCCCTACTTGTTCTTTTTCGATGTCAAACAGTCGCGAAACTTGCGGGGCTGGGACTTAAGCATGTCGCTTGAGCACCTGTGATACTCTGTGCATACCCGAGCGCCTGATGCAAACACGAGTAGGGAGCACTTGAGCTCAACACGAATTATGACAACCTAATGTTATCAAATTCTGTGTAGTACTTTGGGTTCAAAATCCTCACTATGCTCCTAGATAAAATCCTTGAGGGGTGCAGTTTCTGCTGTTTGAGCGCCTCGGGGCCCTGCAAATGTGACATATCGCTCACAATCTATTTCAGCCGATTTTTGTTCCAAAATTCAAATATTGCTCCTTCCGTTCCGAGTCCTGCCGTTTGCCCAAACAGAAATTTTTGACTACATGTGGGTTATCGCTGCGCTCATAAAGTGGGTAACAAACTGTGGGGTCCAGTTTTTGGTGTTATCTCTTACAAACGTGAGAAATTTGGTGCTAAAGCAAGATTTTAGAGGTAAAATTTAATTTTTTCTTTTCATTTTGCTTTGCATTAATTCCTATGTTGCAACTGAAGGGTTAAAAAAAATTCCCAAGAACAGTTTTGAAGTATTTGAGGGGTGTAGTTTTTTAAATGTTATCACTTTTGGGGAGTTTCAAAGTCCACTCTCCCTGTGCATCTTGTCACCCGCAAACCATAACAGTAAAGTCTGCACTAAATTATGGCGCTTCCATTCTGAGTTTTGCATTGTGCCTCAAAAGTAGTTCCCGATTACATGTAGGGTAATGGTGTACTCAGGAGAAATTGCACAACAAACTGAGAGGTCCATTTTTTTCTATTAGCCCTTATAAAAATAAAAAAATTGGGGCGAAAACAGCATTTTAGCAGTAAAAATGTAATTATTCTTTCTTCACTGCCCAATTGTACAAATTTCTGTGAGGAACACGTGGTGTCAATATGCTCACTGCACCCCATAGATGAATTCATTGAGAGGTGTAGTTTGTAAAATGTCACTTATGGGGGGTGTCTGCTGTTCTGACACCTAAGGGGCTCTGCCAATGTGACATGGCACCCTCAAACCATTCGAGCGAAATCTGAACTACAATATGCCTCAAAAGTAGTTTTCCACCACATATGGGGTATCGGTTTACTCAGTAGAAATTGCACAACAAATTTTCGAGTTCATTTTCTCCTGTTACCCTTGTGAAAGTAAAAAATTGGGTCTAAAGTGAATTTTTTGTGAAAAAAAAGTTAAATGTTAATTTTTTTCCACATTCCATTAATTCCTGTGAAGCACCTGAGGGGTTAATAAACTTCTTGAATGTGGTTTTGAGGACTTTGAGGGGTGCAGTTTTTAGAATGGTGTCACGTTTGGGTATTTTCTGTCATATGGGTCCCCCAAAGTCACTTCAAATGTGATGTGGCCCCTGAAAAAATGGTTTTGTAAATTTTGTTGGAAAAATGAAAAATTGCGGATCAACTTTGAACCCTTC
Source organism: Phyllobates terribilis (assembly GCF_046119375.1). NCBI lineage: Eukaryota > Metazoa > Chordata > Amphibia > Anura > Dendrobatidae > Phyllobates > Phyllobates terribilis. Next base: position 51,092,613 of record NW_027362770.1, on the reverse strand, counting down.
TAATTTCCTAACAAAAAAAAATTAAAAATGATGCATATCTAAAGTAGACACATGGGAAATGGTATTTACTAATGATTTTGTGGAGTATAACTATCTTATTTAAGGGCATAAAAATTTAAAGTTGGAAAATTGCGGCATTTTTTGTCAAATTTTAAATATTTTCATACATATACTCAAATCATATTGAATTAAATTTACCACTAACATGAAGTACAATATGTCACGAAAAAAAAAAAATCTCCGAATCACTGGGATCTGTTGAAGCGTTTCAGAGTTATTACCTCATAAATTGACACTGATCAGATTTCAAAAATTTCGCCTGGTCATTCAGGTTAAAATTAGCTTTGTCACTAAGGTGTTAAGGGGAAACATGTAAATGTGGTGGAAAGGCTGAGTCAAAATCCAGACCATAATCCAATTGAGAATCTGTGGTTAGACTTGAAAATTGCTGTTCACAAGATGAAACCATTTAGCTAGAAGGAGCTGGAGCAGCTTTGCCTTGAGGAATGGGCAAAAATCCCAGGGGCAAGATGTAGAAATCACATAGAGAATTATCCAAAGCGACTTGCAGCTGTAATTGCCGCAAAAGGAGGCTCTACAAAGTACTGACTTTAGGGTGTGAATAGTTATGCACACGGAAGTTTTCAGTGTCCTATTTGTTGTTTGCTTCTCATTAAAAGTGTGATGCAGCAGCAAAAAAGGCAAATACAATTCTGGGATGTATTAACAGAAGCATACAGTCTAGATCACGTGAAGTCATTATCGGTCTTTACTCCTCTTTGGTCAGACCTCATCTGGAATACTGTGTACAGTTTTGGGCACCACATTTTAAAAAAGACATAGACAAACTGGAGCAAGTTCAGAGAAGAGCGACCAGAATGGTGACTGGTCTGCAAACCATGTCCTATGAGGAACGGTTGCAGGATTTGGGAATGTTTAGCTTGCAAAAAAGAAGACTGAGAGGAGACTTAATAGCTGTCTACAAATATGTCAAGGGCTGTCACATTGTAGAAGGATCATCTTTATTCTCATTTGCACAAGGAAAGACTAGAAGCAATGGGATGAAACTAAATGGGAGGAGACACAGATTAGATATTAGAAAAAACTTTTTGACAGGGTGATTAATGAGTGGAACAGGCTGCCACGAGAGGTGGTGAGTTCCCCTTCAATGGACGTCTTCAAGCAGAGGCTGGACAGACATCTGTCTGAGATGATCTAGTGCAGGGTTCCCCAACTCCAGTCCTCAAGGCCCACCAACAGGTCATGTTTTCAGGATTTCCTTAGTATTACACAGGTGATAATTGCATCACCTGTGCAATACTAAGGAAATCCTGAAAACATGACCTGTTGGTGGGCCTTGAGGACTGGAGTTGGGGAACCCTGATCTAGTGAATCCTGCTTTGAGCAGGGGGTTGGACCAGATGACCCAGGAGGTCCCTTCCAACTTTACCATTCTATGATTCTATGAAAAGAAAACCAAATGTTCACAGTTGTATGCATGTTCTTTACATGAACTGATGCAAACCTTCAAGAAAAACAGTGAAATTCCAGGTTGTGAGGTTGCAAAACACAAAAAATGCCAAGGGAGTGAATACTTTCGCAAGCCACTGTATATGCCTAAACTACACTACTTTTATTTTTTTATAAGGTATTAGTACATAATGAGGTGATCTATACCTTTGTATATACAGTGGGGTTAATAAGTATTTGATACACTTTCTCAAGTTTTCCCACCTACAAAGAATGGAGAGGTCTGTAATTTTTATCGTTGGTACACGTCAACTGGGAGCCAGAATCTAAAAATTAAAAACAGAAAATCACATTGAATAATTTTTAAATAATTAAATTGCATTTTATTGTATGATATAAGTATTTGATCACCTACCAACTAGCAAGAATTCTGGCTCTCACAGACCTGTTAGTTTTTCTTCAAGAAGCCCTTATACTCTCCTCTCATTACCTGTATTAATTGCACTTGTTTGAATTTGTTATCTGTATAAAAGACACCTGTCCACACACTCAATTACAGTCCAACCTCTCCACCATGGCCAAGATCAAAGAGCTGTCTAAGGACAGCAGAGACAAAATTGTAGACCTGCACAAGGCTGGGATGGGCCACAGGACAATAAGCAACAGCTTGGTGAGAAAGCAACAACTGTTGGCACAATTATTAGAAAATGGAAGAAACACAAGATGACTGTCAATCTTCCTCAGTCTGGGACTCCATGCAAAACTCAACTCGTGGGATGATTCTGAGAAAGGTCAGGAATCAGCCCAGAACTATGCAGGAGGACCTGGTCAATGACCTGAAAAGAGCTGGGACCACAGTCTCAAATAATACCTTTAGTAACACACTACGCCGTCATGGATTAAAATCCATGCAAGGTCCCTCTGCTCACGCCATCACATGTCCAGTCCTGTTTGAAGTGCACCAATGACCATCTGTATGATCCAAAAGAGGCATAGGAAAAGGTCATGTGGTCAGATGAGACCAAAATAAAACTTTTTGTTTTGAGCCCCACTCACCGTGTTTGGATGAGTACAACTCCAAGAACAACGTCCCAACTTTGAAGCATGGTGGGGGAAACATCATACTTTGGGGGAGCTTTTCTGCAAAGGGGACAGGACGACTGCACTGTACCGAAGGGAGGATGGATGAGGTCATGTATTGCGATATTTTGATATAATAAATTTCTGATATAAATTATTTTGATCTATTGCTCGCTCCATTTCTTCGTAATTTGTCAAGATCAAAGAGCTGTCTAAGGACACCAGGGACAAAATTGTAGAGGCTGGGATGGGCCACAGGAAAATAGGCAAGCAGCTTGGTGAGAAGGCAAAAACTGTTGGCACTGATTAGAAAATGGAAGAAACACAAGATTATGGTCAATCTTCCTCAGTCTGGGGCTCCATGCGTAATCTTGCCTCGTGAGATACGGATGATTCTAAGAAAGGGCAGGAATCAGCCCAGAACTATACGGGAGGTCCTAGTCAATGAAGAGAGCTGAGACCACAGTTTCAAACATTACCGTTATAACACACTATGCTGTCATGGATTAAAATCCTGCAGGGCAAGCAAAGTCTCCCTGCTCACACCAACACATGTCCAGGCCCGTTTGAAGTTCACCAATGACCATCTGGATGATCCAGATGAGGAATGGGAGAAGTTCATGTGGTCAGATGAGACCAAAGTAGAACTTTTTAGTATCAACTCCACTTGCAGTGTTTGGAGGAAGCAGAAGAATGAGTACAACCTCAAGAAAACCGTCCCAACCGTGAAGCATGGTGGGGGAACATAATAATTTAGGGGTGCTTTTCTGCAAAGGGGACAGGACGACTGCACTGTTTTGAAGGAATACTTATTTCACACACTAAAATGCAAATTAATTATTTAAGTCATACAGTGTGATTCTCTGGTTTTTCTGTTTAGATTCTGTCTCTCACATTTGCAGTGTACCCACGATAATTACAGACTTCTCCATTCTTTGTAGGTGGGAAAACTTACACTGACAATTTTGTATTAAATACTTATTTTCCGCACTGTACATTCGTTTTCTTAAATAACGTACACTTGCTTATGCACAAATCCAGCATGCAATTTGTGCACAGCATGATAAAGGGGTGTTTATCCCCTTACCAAAATGTGATGTGATAAAATGTTGAGTCCCCGTACATTGAGCAGGCTCAGAAGCTTAGCCCGCACCATACCAGGAAGATGCTGCCTATTTTACATAGCTGACCTCTTCCTCTAACAGCACTGTGCCGAGCTAGCTCCGATCTTTGCTGTTTGTTTCAATGTCACTGTCAAAATCTGACAATGACATTTAACTCCTTTACAACCTATGACGTATAGGTACGTCATGGGGTCGCCTCCCTGTCTTTGATGCGGACTCCGGCGCTGAGCCCGCATGTTTTCAGGCCCATGACATCTGATGTGATCATCTGTCATGTGCCCCTAACAGCTGTGGGTGGATTCGTGATCCACCCGCGGCTGGTAACCTGTTAAATGCAGCTGTCAATTTACGACAGCTTACCGGAATTGCGTTACAGACCTGGCCCATCAGCGCCCCTTCACATGATCGTGGGTTGACATGTTAATCGGGGGTCTGCAGAAGACCCCCGTGCCTGTCATTGCATATCTCCTATGGACGCGGGCCCGTGACCGACGTTCATAAAAGATGATCATCAGCTCTACAATCAAAAAAATAATGCCTCACACAGATCTTTTAATGTAAAAATGAGACAGGTCTCGGAAAATAGTAATAATAACAATTTCATTTATTTTTTTTTTTTAAATTTTGATTTGACGACAAAAAAAAAACTCAAGCATTTTTGTTGCACTGTGTCTATTGTACTCCCAAAGTGTTGAATGAATTCACCCCCAAATTATTGATCATCTTGTTTTGAACTACTCTTTGGGGATCAGGGGAGGAGAAAAGGTTGGAGAACGGTTTATATATATTTACTTATTTGAAAATGGAAACTGTTCTGTATTGATAAATTATAGGAAAAAAGATGCAATAGAAAAGTGTAGTTTGCCATGCTTTTCTATTTTTCAGACACTGTATTAGTGAATACAAGAGCCAGAAGTGTTGTCTGCGGCATGCCACCGGAAGGCAGTCACGAAGAACACAAAAAAAGGACTCCTCATCAGACTACACTAATTTATTTGCACTAAGTTAACACCAGTTTAGCTTGATCTCACGTAGGAGGCAGACACAGGAGTGGGGATTCCCAAATCTGTTTTTCCCCAGTTAGTTTATTCTTTTTTTGTTAACCTTTGTGTCCTTTAGGTTGGGAAACAGAGTGGGATGAGCGATTTTGTTACCCTACTATAGACAAAAGGACACAATGCTGAAACAGTCACACTGTATGCACTCTGGTCTGAATGGCAGGACCTATCAAACGTCTAGTGTCCATTTTAGGACATGATCAGATATCAAAGTCAAACATCAGAATAATGTCAGTTTGAGGCTAAATACCCTGTCTGAGAACTGACGTTGACATCTGACAATAATAGTTTAAAAAAAAAAAAAAAGTTTGCTGTACGCTGCTGGGACTTGAACCCAAAACTCTGTCTAGAAGCCAGTAAACTTACCATTGAGCTATACACTGAAGTGATGAAACTTAGGCATTCTATTTCGTTATGTGGTTTTCAGTGCAATACTGTCTGAAACTCATTGGGACTTTCACACAGACCTCTTCCAAGCCAAATTCAAATGATGTGTGACTTTGATATCTGACTTCATTCAAACATCAGAATCACAATGACTTTTAGACACCTTGAGTATTTTCATGGTTGATCCCATAAGCCAAGAAAAACTACCACCAATTATCACTTGACCCTATGGCTGAATGGTAAAGCTTCAGCCTCAGAGTGGAGCTTCTGGGTTCAAATCCCATGAGCAGAAGAACATTTTTTTTTTTTAATTATGCTGGTTAGCACACAAACTACAGTCATATTTTACTTTTAATATCTCACATTCTGATTGTTATCCTGCCATGTTGAGGCACGTTGGTCCCTGGGCTTCACTGCAGCCTAGCCATTATAGCACTATATGGGGCCATTATACTGTATGGACATCAGGGCTGCGGCAGTGAAGGGCCAGGCATAGTGCTTTTCTGAAGACATGGCATATGAGTTGGAAGAGATGACATGAGAGGGTGTAAGGTGGTATATGAGAGGGGTGGGGGAGAGACATCCTCATATTCCAGGTCACTCCCCACATCAATTTATCCATGCCTCCTCCACCCCCCCCCCTCATATTTTTGCATCTGCACAAAAACACCATGCCTGGCCCAACACCACAGCAGCCCTGATACTCTTCAATGTACGAAGTTACCGCCACGCTCCTGTCGTCGCTCCTCCTCCGATCCACACTACTCCCAAGGTCGATTCTTGCTGCTCCTTGTAGCACGTGTAGATCACCAACAAAATGGCGCTGCACTTTGATTCTAGACTTTATTCTGTATTGAGCACTATATGGGGCCATTATACTGTATGGTGGACTATATGGTGCGCAGTGGACTGTGGTGCACTATGTGAGACCCATTGTACTATATGGAAGGCAATGTGGAGCCCAATGTACTGTATGGAGGACTATAAGGGAATCTGGGGGATCAATAGGATAAAAATTACTTTGTGAGGGCTACAAAGAAGACCATCCGTGACCCCGCTGAATTTTATTTATTTATTTTTGGTGGGGGGTTTGTCAATTAATGCGTGACCCTGCTCTGTCCACTTCTATGAAAGCAGTGGTGTAATGTGTGACCCCGCTCAGTCTGCTTCTATGGTAGTAATATAGTGGACAGAGCGGGGTCACACATTATACCGCTGTTGCCATAGAAGTGGACGGAGCAGTGTCACACATGAATTCCCTCCCCCCCCCCCAAAAAAAAAATATTCAGAAGGGTCACACATTACACTACTGCTAGAAATGTGACCCTGCTCCGTCCACATTACACCACTGCTTCCACAGAAGTGGACGGAGCAGGGTCACACATTACACCACTGCTCCCTTAGAAGTGGACGGAGTGGTGTCACCAGAAGCATAGCTAGGGTTTTGGTTCAGGGAGGTGGGCTAAACTTCTGAGTAGACCCCTAGCCAGGTAATCCTGATTACAACTACGGTAGCACACCCTAATTGTGGATGTAGGAGAACCTCAGCAGATGACCACGCTGTTAGTAAAAAAAAAAAAAAAAAAAAAATCAATAGAAAGACCAACACTGATATTACCACCATATAGTGACCTTATAGTGGTAGATACCAGTGCACTCCCCATAGGCCTCTGTATAGTATAATGCACTCCCCGTAAAAAAAAAAAAAAAAATACAATACTCACCTCTCATCCTTATTCCCCCTCTGCTTTAGTCTCTGCAGCGAGCGCCCGCACATCTCAGCACAGCGGCTGCTATGTAGTGACGTGATCGCGCCCGCTGTCAGTTTCTGACGTCAGATGCAGAGGGGGATTGATGGGAGAGGGAGCGTGAAGCTCCCACACTCATCATTGCTTTCAGCTGTGTCTGCAGCATCCCATCCTGTGTGATACACTCCTCTGAGGTCAATATCTAATCCCATCATGTCATCAGCCTCCTGAAAGAAAATGGCGGGCGCATGGCAGTACACACGCTTAGATTAATTTTTTTATATATAATTTTTATTTCTTTCATATTTTGGCGTTCGGGTTGGGCATAGGCCACGGCCCCACTATCAGTATTTGGTCAGTATTTTTTCTCAGGAGGGGGAGACAAAACCAGGTGAGGAACAATCAGAGAAACCTTGTAATAGAAACAAGTCACCAATTCTGCATTTATCACCCACTCCTGGTTTTGGCTCCCACTCCTGAGAAAAAATACTGACCAAATACTGATAGTGGGGCCATGGACTTGGGGTTAAGGTTAGGGTTGGGGTTAGGGTTTGGATTAAGGTTGGGCTTTGGGTTGAGGTTAGGGTTATTTCAAAAGTTAAAAAAAAAAATGATATGACGACTAGTGCTCGCTACTCGAGTTTGCATCGGGGTGCTCAAGTTTGCAGCAAGTATCACGGGTGCTCAAGTCTCAACCCCTCATGTTTTGTGGCCGTTAAACAGGCAAAAAAACATGCGAGGATTGCCTGCCATATACAGGCAATCCCTACTTGTTCTTTTTCGATGTCAAACAGTCGCGAAACTTGCGGGGCTGGGACTTAAGCATGTCGCTTGAGCACCTGTGATACTCTGTGCATACCCGAGCGCCTGATGCAAACACGAGTAGGGAGCACTTGAGCTCAACACGAATTATGACAACCTAATGTTATCAAATTCTGTGTAGTACTTTGGGTTCAAAATCCTCACTATGCTCCTAGATAAAATCCTTGAGGGGTGCAGTTTCTGCTGTTTGAGCGCCTCGGGGCCCTGCAAATGTGACATATCGCTCACAATCTATTTCAGCCGATTTTTGTTCCAAAATTCAAATATTGCTCCTTCCGTTCCGAGTCCTGCCGTTTGCCCAAACAGAAATTTTTGACTACATGTGGGTTATCGCTGCGCTCATAAAGTGGGTAACAAACTGTGGGGTCCAGTTTTTGGTGTTATCTCTTACAAACGTGAGAAATTTGGTGCTAAAGCAAGATTTTAGAGGTAAAATTTAATTTTTTCTTTTCATTTTGCTTTGCATTAATTCCTATGTTGCAACTGAAGGGTTAAAAAAAATTCCCAAGAACAGTTTTGAAGTATTTGAGGGGTGTAGTTTTTTAAATGTTATCACTTTTGGGGAGTTTCAAAGTCCACTCTCCCTGTGCATCTTGTCACCCGCAAACCATAACAGTAAAGTCTGCACTAAATTATGGCGCTTCCATTCTGAGTTTTGCATTGTGCCTCAAAAGTAGTTCCCGATTACATGTAGGGTAATGGTGTACTCAGGAGAAATTGCACAACAAACTGAGAGGTCCATTTTTTTCTATTAGCCCTTATAAAAATAAAAAAATTGGGGCGAAAACAGCATTTTAGCAGTAAAAATGTAATTATTCTTTCTTCACTGCCCAATTGTACAAATTTCTGTGAGGAACACGTGGTGTCAATATGCTCACTGCACCCCATAGATGAATTCATTGAGAGGTGTAGTTTGTAAAATGTCACTTATGGGGGGTGTCTGCTGTTCTGACACCTAAGGGGCTCTGCCAATGTGACATGGCACCCTCAAACCATTCGAGCGAAATCTGAACTACAATATGCCTCAAAAGTAGTTTTCCACCACATATGGGGTATCGGTTTACTCAGTAGAAATTGCACAACAAATTTTCGAGTTCATTTTCTCCTGTTACCCTTGTGAAAGTAAAAAATTGGGTCTAAAGTGAATTTTTTGTGAAAAAAAAGTTAAATGTTAATTTTTTTCCACATTCCATTAATTCCTGTGAAGCACCTGAGGGGTTAATAAACTTCTTGAATGTGGTTTTGAGGACTTTGAGGGGTGCAGTTTTTAGAATGGTGTCACGTTTGGGTATTTTCTGTCATATGGGTCCCCCAAAGTCACTTCAAATGTGATGTGGCCCCTGAAAAAATGGTTTTGTAAATTTTGTTGGAAAAATGAAAAATTGCGGATCAACTTTGAACCCTTCTAATTTCCTAACAAAAAAAAATTAAAAATGATGCATATCTAAAGTAGACACATGGGAAATGGTATTTACTAATGATTTTGTGGAGTATAACTATCTTATTTAAGGGCATAAAAATTTAAAGTTGGAAAATTGCGGCATTTTTTGTCAAATTTTAAATATTTTCATACATATACTCAAATCATATTGAATTAAATTTACCACTAACATGAAGTACAATATGTCACGAAAAAAAAAAAATCTCCGAATCACTGGGATCTGTTGAAGCGTTTCAGAGTTATTACCTCATAAATTGACACTGATCAGATTTCAAAAATTTCGCCTGGTCATTCAGGTTAAAATTAGCTTTGTCACTAAGGTGTTAAGGGGAAACATGTAAATGTGGTGGAAAGGCTGAGTCAAAATCCAGACCATAATCCAATTGAGAATCTGTGGTTACACTTGAAAATTGCTGTTCACAAGATGAAACCATTTAGCTAGAATGAGCTGGAGCAGCTTTGCCTTGAGGAATGGGCAAAAATCCCAGGGGCAAGATGTAGAAATCACATAGAGAATTATCCAAAGCGACTTGCAGCTGTAATTGCCGCAAAAGGAGGCTCTACAAAGTACTGACTTTAGGGTGTGAATAGTTATGCACACGGAAGTTTTCAGTGTCCTATTTGTTGTTTGCTTCTCATTAAAAGTGTGATGCAGCAGCAAAAAAGGCAAATACAATTCTGGGATGTATTAACAGAAGCATACAGTCTAGATCACGTGAAGTCATTATCGGTCTTTACTCCTCTTTGGTCAGACCTCATCTGGAATACTGTGTACAGTTTTGGGCACCACATTTTAAAAAAGACATAGACAAACTGGAGCAAGTTCAGAGAAGAGCGACCAGAATGGTGACTGGTCTGCAAACCATGTCCTATGAGGAACGGTTGCAGGATTTGGGAATGTTTAGCTTGCAAAAAAGAAGACTGAGAGGAGACTTAATAGCTGTCTACAAATATGTCAAGGGCTGTCACATTGTAGAAGGATCATCTTTATTCTCATTTGCACAAGGAAAGACTAGAAGCAATGGGATGAAACTAAATGGGAGGAGACACAGATTAGATATTAGAAAAAACTTTTTGACAGTTAGGGTGATTAATGAGTGGAACAGGCTGCCACGAGAGGTGGTGAGTTCCCCTTCAATGGACGTCTTCAAACAGAGGCTGGACAGACATCTGTCTGAGATGATCTAGTGAATCCTGCTTTGAGCAGGGGGTTGGACCAGATGACCCAGGAGGTCCCTTCCAACTTTACCATTCTATGATTCTATGAAAAGAAAACCAAATGTTCACAGTTGTATGCATGTTCTTTACATGAACTGATGCAAACCTTCAAGAAAAACAGTGAAATTCCAGGTTGTGAGGTTGCAAAACACAAAAAATGCCAAGGGAGTGAATACTTTCGCAAGCCACTGTATATGCCTAAACTACACTACTTTTATTTTTTTATAAGGTATTAGTACATAATGAGGTGATCTATACCTTTGTATATACAGTGGGGTTAATAAGTATTTGATACACTTTCTCAAGTTTTCCCACCTACAAAGAATGGAGAGGTCTGTAATTTTTATCGTTGGTACACGTCAACTGGGAGCCAGAATCTAAAAATTAAAAACAGAAAATCACATTGAATAATTTTTAAATAATTAAATTGCATTTTATTGTATGATATAAGTATTTGATCACCTACCAACTAGCAAGAATTCTGGCTCTCACAGACCTGTTAGTTTTTCTTCAAGAAGCCCTTATACTCTCCTCTCATTACCTGTATTAATTGCACTTGTTTGAATTTGTTATCTGTATAAAAGACACCTGTCCACACACTCAATTACAGTCCAACCTCTCCACCATGGCCAAGATCAAAGAGCTGTCTAAGGACAGCAGAGACAAAATTGTAGACCTGCACAAGGCTGGGATGGGCCACAGGACAATAAGCAACAGCTTGGTGAGAAAGCAACAACTGTTGGCACAATTATTAGAAAATGGAAGAAACACAAGATGACTGTCAATCTTCCTCAGTCTGGGACTCCATGCAAAACTCAACTCGTGGGATGATTCTGAGAAAGGTCAGGAATCAGCCCAGAACTATGCAGGAGGACCTGGTCAATGACCTGAAAAGAGCTGGGACCACAGTCTCAAATAATACCTTTAGTAACACACTACGCCGTCATGGATTAAAATCCATGCAAGGTCCCTCTGCTCACGCCATCACATGTCCAGTCCTGTTTGAAGTGCACCAATGACCATCTGTATGATCCAAAAGAGGCATAGGAAAAGGTCATGTGGTCAGATGAGACCAAAATAAAACTTTTTGTTTTGAGCCCCACTCACCGTGTTTGGATGAGTACAACTCCAAGAACAACGTCCCAACTTTGAAGCATGGTGGGGGAAACATCATACTTTGGGGGAGCTTTTCTGCAAAGGGGACAGGACGACTGCACTGTACCGAAGGGAGGATGGATGAGGTCATGTATTGCGATATTTTGATATAATAAATTTCTGATATAAATTATTTTGATCTATTGCTCGCTCCATTTCTTCGTAATTTGTCAAGATCAAAGAGCTGTCTAAGGACACCAGGGACAAAATTGTAGAGGCTGGGATGGGCCACAGGAAAATAGGCAAGCAGCTTGGTGAGAAGGCAAAAACTGTTGGCACTGATTAGAAAATGGAAGAAACACAAGATTACGGTCAATCTTCCTCAGTCTGGGGCTCCATGCGTAATCTTGCCTCGTGAGATACGGATGATTCTAAGAAAGGGCAGGAATCAGCCCAGAACTATACGGGAGGTCCTAGTCAATGAAGAGAGCTGAGACCACAGTTTCAAACATTACCGTTATAACACACTATGCTGTCATGGATTAAAATCCTGCAGGGCAAGCAAAGTCTCCCTGCTCACACCAACACATGTCCAGGCCCGTTTGAAGTTCACCAATGACCATCTGGATGATCCAGATGAGGAATGGGAGAAGTTCATGTGGTCAGATGAGACCAAAGTAGAACTTTTTAGTATCAACTCCACTTGCAGTGTTTGGAGGAAGCAGAAGAATGAGTACAACCTCAAGAAAACCGTCCCAACCGTGAAGCATGGTGGGGGAACATAATAATTTAGGGGTGCTTTTCTGCAAAGGGGACAGGACGACTGCACTGTTTTGAAGGAATACTTATTTCACACACTAAAATGCAAATTAATTATTTAAGTCATACAGTGTGATTCTCTGGTTTTTCTGTTTAGATTCTGTCTCTCACATTTGCAGTGTACCCACGATAATTACAGACTTCTCCATTCTTTGTAGGTGGGAAAACTTACACTGACAATTTTGTATTAAATACTTATTTTCCGCACTGTACATTCGTTTTCTTAAATAACGTACACTTGCTTATGCACAAATCCAGCATGCAATTTGTGCACAGCATGATAAAGGGGTGTTTATTCCCTTACCAAAATGTGATGTGATAAAATGTTGAGTCCCCGTACATTGAGCAGGCTCAGAAGCTTAGCCCGCACCATACCAGGAAGATGCTGCCTATTTTACATAGCTGACCTCTTCCTCTAACAGCACTGTGCCGAGCTAGCTCCGATCTTTGCTGTTTGTTTCAATGTCACTGTCAAAATCTGACAATGACATTTAACTCCTTTACAACCTATGACGTATAGGTACGTCATGGGGTCGCCTCCCTGTCTTTGATGCGGACTCCGGCGCTGAGCCCGCATGTTTTCAGGCCCATGACATCTGATGTGATCATCTGTCATGTGCCCCTAACAGCTGTGGGTGGATTCGTGATCCACCCGCGGCTGGTAACCTGTTAAATGCAGCTGTCAATTTACGACAGCTTACCGGAATTGCGTTACAGACCTGGCCCATCAGCGCCCCTTCACATGATCGTGGGTTGACATGTTAATCGGGGGTCTGCAGAAGACCCCCGTGCCTGTCATTGCATATCTCCTATGGACGCGGGCCCGTGACCGACGTTCATAAAAGATGATCATCAGCTCTACAATCAAAAAAATAATGCCTCACACAGATCTTTTAATGTAAAAATGAGACAGGTCTCGGAAAATAGTAATAATAACAATTTCATTTATTTTTTTTTTTTAAATTTTGATTTGACGACAAAAAAAAAACTCAAGCATTTTTGTTGCACTGTGTCTATTGTACTCCCAAAGTGTTGAATGAATTCACCCCCAAATTATTGATCATCTTGTTTTGAACTACTCTTTGGGGATCAGGGGAGGAGAAAAGGTTGGAGAACGGTTTATATATATTTACTTATTTGAAAATGGAAACTGTTCTGTATTGATAAATTATAGGAAAAAAGATGCAATAGAAAAGTGTAGTTTGCCATGCTTTTCTATTTTTCAGACACTGTATTAGTGAATACAAGAGCCAGAAGTGTTGTCTGCGGCATGCCACCGGAAGGCAGTCACGAAGAACACAAAAAAAGGACTCCTCATCAGACTACACTAATTTATTTGCACTAAGTTAACACCAGTTTAGCTTGATCTCACGTAGGAGGCAGACACAGGAGTGGGGATTCCCAAATCTGTTTTTCCCCAGTTAGTTTATTCTTTTTTTGTTAACCTTTGTGTCCTTTAGGTTAGGAAACAGAGTGGGATGAGCGATTTTGTTACCCTACTATAGACAAAAGGACACAATGCTGAAACAGTCACACTGTATGCACTCTGGTCTGAATGGCAGGACCTATCAAACGTCTAGTGTCCATTTTAGGACATGATCAGATATCAAAGTCAAACATCAGAATAATGTCAGTTTGAGGCTAAATACCCTGTCTGAGAACTGACGTTGACATCTGACAATAATAGTTTAAAAAAAAAAAAAAAGTTTGCTGTACGCTGCTGGGACTTGAACCCAAAACTCTGTCTAGAAGCCAGTAAACTTACCATTGAGCTATACACTGAAGTGATGAAACTTAGGCATTCTATTTCGTTATGTGGTTTTCAGTGCAATACTGTCTGAAACTCATTGGGACTTTCACACAGACCTCTTCCAAGCCAAATTCAAATGATGTGTGACTTTGATATCTGACTTCATTCAAACATCAGAATCACAATGACTTTTAGACACCTTGAGTATTTTCATGGTTGATCCCATAAGCCAAGAAAAACTACCACCAATTATCACTTGACCCTATGGCTGAATGGTAAAGCTTCAGCCTCAGAGTGGAGCTTCTGGGTTCAAATCCCATGAGCAGAAGAACATTTTTTTTTTTTAATTATGCTGGTTAGCACACAAACTACAGTCATATTTTACTTTTAATATCTCACATTCTGATTGTTATCCTGCCATGTTGAGGCACGTTGGTCCCTGGGCTTCACTGCAGCCTAGCCATTATAGCACTATATGGGGCCATTATACTGTATGGACATCAGGGCTGCGGCAGTGAAGGGCCAGGCATAGTGCTTTTCTGAAGACATGGCATATGAGTTGGAAGAGATGACATGAGAGGGTGTAAGGTGGTATATGAGAGGGGTGGGGGAGAGACATCCTCATATTCCAGGTCACTCCCCACATCAATTTATCCATGCCTCCTCCACCCCCCCCCCCCCCCCCTCATATTTTTGCATCTGCACAAAAACACCATGCCTGGCCCAACACCACAGCAGCCCTGATACTCTTCAATGTACGAAGTTACCGCCACGCTCCTGTCGTCGCTCCTCCTCCGATCCACACTACTCCCAAGGTCGATTCTTGCTGCTCCTTGTAGCACGTGTAGATCACCAACAAAATGGCGCTGCACTTTGATTCTAGACTTTATTCTGTATTGAGCACTATATGGGGCCATTATACTGTATGGTGGACTATATGGTGCGCAGTGGACTGTGGTGCACTATGTGAGACCCATTGTACTATATGGAAGGCAATGTGGAGCCCAATGTACTGTATGGAGGACTATAAGGGAATCTGGGGGATCAATAGGATAAAAATTACTTTGTGAGGGCTACAAAGAAGACCATCCGTGACCCCGCTGAATTTTATTTATTTATTTTTGGTGGGGGGTTTGTCAATTAATGCGTGACCCTGCTCTGTCCACTTCTATGAAAGCAGTGGTGTAATGTGTGACCCCGCTCAGTCTGCTTCTATGGTAGTAATATAGTGGACAGAGCGGGGTCACACATTATACCGCTGTTGCCATAGAAGTGGACGGAGCAGTGTCACACATGAATTCCCTCCCCCCCCCCAAAAAAAAAATATTCAGAAGGGTCACACATTACACTACTGCTAGAAATGTGACCCTGCTCCGTCCACATTACACCACTGCTTCCACAGAAGTGGACGGAGCAGGGTCACACATTACACCACTGCTCCCTTAGAAGTGGACGGAGTGGTGTCACCAGAAGCATAGCTAGGGTTTTGGTTCAGGGAGGTGGGCTAAACTTCTGAGTAGACCCCTAGCCAGGTAATCCTGATTACAACTACGGTAGCACACCCTAATTGTGGATGTAGGAGAACCTCAGCAGATGACCACGCTGTTAGTAAAAAAAAAAAAAAAAAAAAAAATCAATAGAAAGACCAACACTGATATTACCACCATATAGTGACCTTATAGTGGTAGATACCAGTGCACTCCCCATAGGCCTCTGTATAGTATAATGCACTCCCCGTAAAAAAAAAAAAAAAAATACAATACTCACCTCTCATCCTTATTCCCCCTCTGCTTTAGTCTCTGCAGCGAGCGCCCGCACATCTCAGCACAGCGGCTGCTATGTAGTGACGTGATCGCGCCCGCTGTCAGTTTCTGACGTCAGATGCAGAGGGGGATTGATGGGAGAGGGAGCGTGAAGCTCCCACACTCATCATTGCTTTCAGCTGTGTCTGCAGCATCCCATCCTGTGTGATACACTCCTCTGAGGTCAATATCTAATCCCATCATGTCATCAGCCTCCTGAAAGAAAATGGCGGGCGCATGGCAGTACACACGCTTAGATTAATTTTTTTATATATAATTTTTATTTCTTTCAAATTTTGGCGTTCGGGTTGGGCATAGGCCACGGCCCCACTATCAGTATTTGGTCAGTATTTTTTCTCAGGAGGGGGAGACAAAACCAGGTGAGGAACAATCAGAGAAACCTTGTAATAGAAACAAGTCACCAATTCTGCATTTATCACCCACTCCTGGTTTTGGCTCCCACTCCTGAGAAAAAATACTGACCAAATACTGATAGTGGGGCCATGGACTTGGGGTTAAGGTTAGGGTTGGGGTTAGGGTTTGGATTAAGGTTGGGCTTTGGGTTGAGGTTAGGGTTATTTCAAAAGTTAAAAAAAAAAATGATATGACGACTAGTGCTCGCTACTCGAGTTTGCATCGGGGTGCTCAAGTTTGCAGCAAGTATCACGGGTGCTCAAGTCTCAACCCCTCATGTTTTGTGGCCGTTAAACAGGCAAAAAAACATGCGAGGATTGCCTGCCATATACAGGCAATCCCTACTTGTTCTTTTTCGATGTCAAACAGTCGCGAAACTTGCGGGGCTGGGACTTAAGCATGTCGCTTGAGCACCTGTGATACTCTGTGCATACCCGAGCGCCTGATGCAAACACGAGTAGGGAGCACTTGAGCTCAACACGAATTATGACAACCTAATGTTATCAAATTCTGTGTAGTACTTTGGGTTCAAAATCCTCACTATGCTCCTAGATAAAATCCTTGAGGGGTGCAGTTTCTGCTGTTTGAGCGCCTCGGGGCCCTGCAAATGTGACATATCGCTCACAATCTATTTCAGCCGATTTTTGTTCCAAAATTCAAATATTGCTCCTTCCGTTCCGAGTCCTGCCGTTTGCCCAAACAGAAATTTTTGACTACATGTGGGTTATCGCTGCGCTCATAAAGTGGGTAACAAACTGTGGGGTCCAGTTTTTGGTGTTATCTCTTACAAACGTGAGAAATTTGGTGCTAAAGCAAGATTTTAGAGGTAAAATTTAATTTTTTCTTTTCATTTTGCTTTGCATTAATTCCTATGTTGCAACTGAAGGGTTAAAAAAAATTCCCAAGAACAGTTTTGAAGTATTTGAGGGGTGTAGTTTTTTAAATGTTATCACTTTTGGGGAGTTTCAAAGTCCACTCTCCCTGTGCATCTTGTCACCCGCAAACCATAACAGTAAAGTCTGCACTAAATTATGGCGCTTCCATTCTGAGTTTTGCATTGTGCCTCAAAAGTAGTTCCCGATTACATGTAGGGTAATGGTGTACTCAGGAGAAATTGCACAACAAACTGAGAGGTCAATTTTTTTCTATTAGCCCTTATAAAAATAAAAAAATTGGGGCGAAAACAGCATTTTAGCAGTAAAAATGTAATTATTCTTTCTTCACTGCCCAATTGTACAAATTTCTGTGAGGAACACGTGGTGTCAATATGCTCACTGCACCCCATAGATGAATTCATTGAGAGGTGTAGTTTGTAAAATGTCACTTATGGGGGGTGTCTGCTGTTCTGACACCTAAGGGGCTCTGCCAATGTGACATGGCACCCTCAAACCATTCGAGCGAAATCTGAACTCCAATATGCCTCAAAAGTAGTTTTCCACCACATATGGGGTATCGGTTTACTCAGTAGAAATTGCACAACAAATTTTCGAGTTCATTTTCTCCTGTTACCCTTGTGAAAGTAAAAAATTGGGTCTAAAGTGAATTTTTTGTGAAAAAAAAGTTAAATGTTAATTTTTTTCCACATTCCATTAATTCCTGTGAAGCACCTGAGGGGTTAATAAACTTCTTGAATGTGGTTTTGAGGACTTTGGGGGGTGCACTTTTTAGAATGGTGTCACGTTTGGGTATTTTCTGTCATATGGGTCCCCCAAAGTCACTTCAAATGTGATGTGGCCCCTGAAAAAATGGTTTTGTAAATTTTGTTGGAAAAATGAAAAATTGCGGATCAACTTTGAACCCTTCTAATTTCCTAACAAAAAAAAATTAAAAATGATGCATATCTAAAGTAGACACATGGGAAATGGTATTTACTAATGATTTTGTGGAGTATAACTATCTTATTTAAGGGCATAAAAATTTAAAGTTGGAAAATTGCGGCATTTTTTGTCAAATTTTAAATATTTTCATACATATACTCAAATCATATTGAATTAAATTTACCACTAACATGAAGTACAATATGTCACGAAAAAAAAAAAATCTCCGAATCACTGGGATCTGTTGAAGCGTTTCAGAGTTATTACCTCATAAATTGACACTGATCAGATTTCAAAAATTTCGCCTGGTCATTCAGGTTAAAATTAGCTTTGTCACTAAGGTGTTAAGGGGAAACATGTAAATGTGGTGGAAAGGCTGAGTCAAAATCCAGACCATAATCCAATTGAGAATCTGTGGTTAGACTTGAAAATTGCTGTTCACAAGATGAAACCATTTAGCTAGAAGGAGCTGGAGCAGCTTTGCCTTGAGGAATGGGCAAAAATCCCAGGGGCAAGATGTAGAAATCACATAGAGAATTATCCAAAGCGACTTGCAGCTGTAATTGCCGCAAAAGGAGGCTCTACAAAGTACTGACTTTAGGGTGTGAATAGTTATGCACACGGAAGTTTTCAGTGTCCTATTTGTTGTTTGCTTCTCATTAAAAGTGTGATGCAGCAGCAAAAAAGGCAAATACAATTCTGGGATGTATTAACAGAAGCATACAGTCTAGATCACGTGAAGTCATTATCGGTCTTTACTCCTCTTTGGTCAGACCTCATCTGGAATACTGTGTACAGTTTTGGGCACCACATTTTAAAAAAGACATAGACAAACTGGAGCAAGTTCAGAGAAGAGCGACCAGAATGGTGACTGGTCTGCAAACCATGTCCTATGAGGAACGGTTGCAGGATTTGGGAATGTTTAGCTTGCAAAAAAGAAGACTGAGAGGAGACTTAATAGCTGTCTACAAATATGTCAAGGGCTGTCACATTGTAGAAGGATCATCTTTATTCTCATTTGCACAAGGAAAGACTAGAAGCAATGGGATGAAACTAAATGGGAGGAGACACAGATTAGATATTAGAAAAAACTTTTTGACAGGGTGATTAATGAGTGGAACAGGCTGCCACGAGAGGTGGTGAGTTCCCCTTCAATGGACGTCTTCAAGCAGAGGCTGGACAGACATCTGTCTGAGATGATCTAGTGCAGGGTTCCCCAACTCCAGTCCTCAAGGCCCACCAACAGGTCATGTTTTCAGGATTTCCTTAGTATTACACAGGTGATAATTGCATCACCTGTGCAATACTAAGGAAATCCTGAAAACATGACCTGTTGGTGGGCCTTGAGGACTGGAGTTGGGGAACCCTGATCTAGTGAATCCTGCTTTGAGCAGGGGGTTGGACCAGATGACCCAGGAGGTCCCTTCCAACTTTACCATTCTATGATTCTATGAAAAGAAAACCAAATGTTCACAGTTGTATGCATGTTCTTTACATGAACTGATGCAAACCTTCAAGAAAAACAGTGAAATTCCAGGTTGTGAGGTTACAAAACACAAAAAATGCCAAGGGAGTGAATACTTTCGCAAGCCACTGTATATGCCTAAACTACACTACTTTTATTTTTTTATAAGGTATTAGTACATAATGAGGTGATCTATACCTTTGTATATACAGTGGGGTTAATAAGTATTTGATACACTTTCTCAAGTTTTCCCACCTACAAAGAATGGAGAGGTCTGTAATTTTTATCGTTGGTACACGTCAACTGGGAGCCAGAATCTAAAAATTAAAAACAGAAAATCACATTGAATAATTTTTAAATAATTAAATTGCATTTTATTGTATGATATAAGTATTTGATCACCTACCAACTAGCAAGAATTCTGGCTCTCACAGACCTGTTAGTTTTTCTTCAAGAAGCCCTTATACTCTCCTCTCATTACCTGTATTAATTGCACTTGTTTGAATTTGTTATCTGTATAAAAGACACCTGTCCACACACTCAATTACAGTCCAACCTCTCCACCATGGCCAAGATCAAAGAGCTGTCTAAGGACAGCAGAGACAAAATTGTAGACCTGCACAAGGCTGGGATGGGCCACAGGACAATAAGCAACAGCTTGGTGAGAAAGCAACAACTGTTGGCACAATTATTAGAAAATGGAAGAAACACAAGATGACTGTCAATCTTCCTCAGTCTGGGACTCCATGCAAAACTCAACTCGTGGGATGATTCTGAGAAAGGTCAGGAATCAGCCCAGAACTATGCAGGAGGACCTGGTCAATGACCTGAAAAGAGCTGGGACCACAGTCTCAAATAATACCTTTAGTAACACACTACGCCGTCATGGATTAAAATCCATGCAAGGTCCCTCTGCTCACGCCATCACATGTCCAGTCCTGTTTGAAGTGCACCAATGACCATCTGTATGATCCAAAAGAGGCATAGGAAAAGGTCATGTGGTCAGATGAGACCAAAATAAAACTTTTTGTTTTGAGCCCCACTCACCGTGTTTGGATGAGTACAACTCCAAGAACAACGTCCCAACTTTGAAGCATGGTGGGGGAAACATCATACTTTGGGGGAGCTTTTCTGCAAAGGGGACAGGACGACTGCACTGTACCGAAGGGAGGATGGATGAGGTCATGTATTGCGATATTTTGATATAATAAATTTCTGATATAAATTATTTTGATCTATTGCTCGCTCCATTTCTTCGTAATTTGTCAAGATCAAAGAGCTGTCTAAGGACACCAGGGACAAAATTGTAGAGGCTGGGATGGGCCACAGGAAAATAGGCAAGCAGCTTGGTGAGAAGGCAAAAACTGTTGGCACTGATTAGAAAATGGAAGAAACACAAGATTACGGTCAATCTTCCTCAGTCTGGGGCTCCATGCGTAATCTTGCCTCGTGAGATACGGATGATTCTAAGAAAGGGCAGGAATCAGCCCAGAACTATACGGGAGGTCCTAGTCAATGAAGAGAGCTGAGACCACAGTTTCAAACATTACCGTTATAACACACTATGCTGTCATGGATTAAAATCCTGCAGGGCAAGCAAAGTCTCCCTGCTCACACCAACACATGTCCAGGCCCGTTTGAAGTTCACCAATGACCATCTGGATGATCCAGATGAGGAATGGGAGAAGTTCATGTGGTCAGATGAGACCAAAGTAGAACTTTTTAGTATCAACTCCACTTGCAGTGTTTGGAGGAAGCAGAAGAATGAGTACAACCTCAAGAAAACCGTCCCAACCGTGAAGCATGGTGGGGGAACATAATAATTTAGGGGTGCTTTTCTGCAAAGGGGACAGGACGACTGCACTGTTTTGAAGGAATACTTATTTCACACACTAAAATGCAAATTAATTATTTAAGTCATACAGTGTGATTCTCTGGTTTTTCTGTTTAGATTCTGTCTCTCACATTTGCAGTGTACCCACGATAATTACAGACTTCTCCATTCTTTGTAGGTGGGAAAACTTACACTGACAATTTTGTATTAAATACTTATTTTCCGCACTGTACATTCGTTTTCTTAAATAACGTACACTTGCTTATGCACAAATCCAGCATGCAATTTGTGCACAGCATGATAAAGGGGTGTTTATCCCCTTACCAAAATGTGATGTGATAAAATGTTGAGTCCCCGTACATTGAGCAGGCTCAGAAGCTTAGCCCGCACCATACCAGGAAGATGCTGCCTATTTTACATAGCTGACCTCTTCCTCTAACAGCACTGTGCCGAGCTAGCTCCGATCTTTGCTGTTTGTTTCAATGTCACTGTCAAAATCTGACAATGACATTTAACTCCTTTACAACCTATGACGTATAGGTACGTCATGGGGTCGCCTCCCTGTCTTTGATGCGGACTCCGGCGCTGAGCCCGCATGTTTTCAGGCCCATGACATCTGATGTGATCATCTGTCATGTGCCCCTAACAGCTGTGGGTGGATTCGTGATCCACCCGCGGCTGGTAACCTGTTAAATGCAGCTGTCAATTTACGACAGCTTACCGGAATTGCGTTACAGACCTGGCCCATCAGCGCCCCTTCACATGATCGTGGGTTGACATGTTAATCGGGGGTCTGCAGAAGACCCCCGTGCCTGTCATTGCATATCTCCTATGGACGCGGGCCCGTGACCGACGTTCATAAAAGATGATCATCAGCTCTACAATCAAAAAAATAATGCCTCACACAGATCTTTTAATGTAAAAATGAGACAGGTCTCGGAAAATAGTAATAATAACAATTTCATTTATTTTTTTTTTTTAAATTTTGATTTGACGACAAAAAAAAAACTCAAGCATTTTTGTTGCACTGTGTCTATTGTACTCCCAAAGTGTTGAATGAATTCACCCCCAAATTATTGATCATCTTGTTTTGAACTACTCTTTGGGGATCAGGGGAGGAGAAAAGGTTGGAGAACGGTTTATATATATTTACTTATTTGAAAATGGAAACTGTTCTGTATTGATAAATTATAGGAAAAAAGATGCAATAGAAAAGTGTAGTTTGCCATGCTTTTCTATTTTTCAGACACTGTATTAGTGAATACAAGAGCCAGAAGTGTTGTCTGCGGCATGCCACCGGAAGGCAGTTACGAAGAACACAAAAAAAGGACTCCTCATCAGACTACACTAATTTATTTGCACTAAGTTAACACCAGTTTAGCTTGATCTCACGTAGGAGGCAGACACAGGAGTGGGGATTCCCAAATCTGTTTTTCCCCAGTTAGTTTATTCTTTTTTTGTTAACCTTTGTGTCCTTTAGGTTGGGAAACAGAGTGGGATGAGCGATTTTGTTACCCTACTATAGACAAAAGGACACAATGCTGAAACAGTCACACTGTATGCACTCTGGTCTGAATGGCAGGACCTATCAAACGTCTAGTGTCCATTTTAGGACATGATCAGATATCAAAGTCAAACATCAGAATAATGTCAGTTTGAGGCTAAATACCCTGTCTGAGAACTGACATTGACATCTGACAATAATAGTTTAAAAAAAAAAAAAAAGTTTGCTGTACGCTGCTGGGACTTGAACCCAAAACTCTGTCTAGAAGCCAGTAAACTTACCATTGAGCTATACACTGAAGTGATGAAACTTAGGCATTATATTTCGTTATGTGGTTTTCAGTGCAATACTGTCTGAAACTCATTGGGACTTTCACACAGACCTCTTCCAAGCCAAATTCAAATGATGTGTGACTTTGATATCTGACTTCATTCAAACATCAGAATCACAATGACTTTTAGACACCTTGAGTATTTTCATGGTTGATCCCATAAGCCAAGAAAAACTACCACCAATTATCACTTGACCCTATGGCTGAATGGTAAAGCTTCAGCCTCAGAGTGGAGCTTCTGGGTTCAAATCCCATGAGCAGAAGAACATTTTTTTTTTTAAATTATGCTGGTTAGCACACAAACTACAGTCATATTTTACTTTTAATATCTCACATTCTGATTGTTATCCTGCCATGTTGAGGCACGTTGGTCCCTGGGCTTCACTGCAGCCTAGCCATTATAGCACTATATGGGGCCATTATACTGTATGGACATCAGGGCTGCGGCAGTGAAGGGCCAGGCATAGTGCTTTTCTGAAGACATGGCATATGAGTTGGAAGAGATGACATGAGAGGGTGTAAGGTGGTATATGAGAGGGGTGGGGGAGAGACATCCTCATATTCCAGGTCACTCCCCACATCAATTTATCCATGCCTCCTCCACCCCCCCCCCCCCTCCCTCATATTTTTGCATCTGCACAAAAACACCATGCCTGGCCCAACACCACAGCAGCCCTGATACTCTTCAATGTACGAAGTTACCGCCACACTCCTGTCGTCGCTCCTCCTCCGATCCACACTACTCCCAAGGTCGATTCTTGCTGCTCCTTGTAGCACGTGTAGATCACCAACAAAATGGCGCTGCACTTTGATTCTAGACTTTATTCTGTATTGAGCACTATATGGGGCCATTATACTGTATGGTGGACTATATGGTGCGCAGTGGACTGTGGAGCACTATGTGAGACCCATTGTACTATATGGAAGGCAATGTGGAGCCCAATGTACTGTATGGAGGACTATAAGGGAATCTGGGGGATCAATAGGATAAAAATTACTTTGTGAGGGCTACAAAGAAGACCATCCGTGACCCCGCTGAATTTTATTTATTTATTTTTGGTGGGGGGTTTGTCAATTAATGCGTGACCCTGCTCTGTCCACTTCTATGAAAGCAGTGGTGTAATGTGTGACCCCGCTCAGTCTGCTTCTATGGTAGTAATATAGTGGACAGAGCGGGGTCACACATTATACCGCTGTTGCCATAGAAGTGGACGGAGCAGTGTCACACATGAATTCCCTCCCCCCCCCCAAAAAAAAAATATTCAGAAGGGTCACACATTACACTACTGCTAGAAATGTGACCCTGCTCCGTCCACATTACACCACTGCTTCCACAGAAGTGGACGGAGCAGGGTCACACATTACACCACTGCTCCCTTAGAAGTGGACGGAGTGGTGTCACCAGAAGCATAGCTAGGGTTTTGGTTCAGGGAGGTGGGCTAAACTTCTGAGTAGACCCCTAGCCAGGTAATCCTGATTACAACTACGGTAGCACACCCTAATAGTGGATGTAGGAGAACCTCAGCAGATGACCACGCTGTTAGTAAAAAAAAAAAAAAAAAAAAATCAATAGAAAGACCAACACTGATATTACCACCATATAGTGACCTTATAGTGGTAGATACCAGTGCACTCCCCATAGGCCTCTGTATAGTATAATGCACTCCCCGTAAAAAAAAAAAAAAAAAAGTACAATACTCACCTCTCATCCTTATTCCCCCTCTGCTTTAGTCTCTGCAGCGAGCGCCCGCACATCTCAGCACAGCGGCTGCTATGTAGTGACGTGATCGCGCCCGCTGTCAGTTTCTGACGTCAGATGCAGAGGGGGATTGATGGGAGAGGGAGCGTGAAGCTCCCACACTCATCATTGCTTTCAGCTGTGTCTGCAGCATCCCATCCTGTGTGATACACTCCTCTGAGGTCAATATCTAATCCCATCATGTCATCAGCCTCCTGAAAGAAAATGGCGGGCGCATGGCAGTACACACGCTTAGATTAATTTTTTTATATATAATTTTTATTTCTTTCATATTTTGGCGTTCGGGTTGGGCATAGGCCACGGCCCCACTATCAGTATTTGGTCAGTATTTTTTCTCAGGAGGGGGAGACAAAACCAGGTGAGGAACAATCAGAGAAACCTTGTAATAGAAACAAGTCACCAATTCTGCATTTATCACCCACTCCTGGTTTTGGCTCCCACTCCTGAGAAAAAATACTGACCAAATACTGATAGTGGGGCCATGGACTTGGGGTTAAGGTTAGGGTTGGGGTTAGGGTTTGGATTAAGGTTGGGCTTTGGGTTGAGGTTAGGGTTATTTCAAAAGTTAAAAAAAAAAATTATATGACGACTAGTGCTCGCTACTCGAGTTTGCATCGGGGTGCTCAAGTTTGCAGCAAGTATCACGGGTGCTCAAGTCTCAACCCCTCATGTTTTGTGGCCGTTAAACAGGCAAAAAAACATGCGAGGATTGCCTGCCATATACAGGCAATCCCTACTTGTTCTTTTTCGATGTCAAACAGTCGCGAAACTTGCGGGGCTGGGACTTAAGCATGTCGCTTGAGCACCTGTGATACTCTGTGCATACCCGAGCGCCTGATGCAAACACGAGTAGGGAGCACTTGAGCTCAACACGAATTATGACAACCTAATGTTATCAAATTCTGTGTAGTACTTTGGGTTCAAAATCCTCACTATGCTCCTAGATAAAATCCTTGAGGGGTGCAGTTTCTGCTGTTTGAGCGCCTCGGGGCCCTGCAAATGTGACATATCGCTCACAATCTATTTCAGCCGATTTTTGTTCCAAAATTCAAATATTGCTCCTTCCGTTCCGAGTCCTGCCGTTTGCCCAAACAGAAATTTTTGACTACATGTGGGTTATCGCTGCGCTCATAAAGTGGGTAACAAACTGTGGGGTCCAGTTTTTGGTGTTATCTCTTACAAACGTGAGAAATTTGGTGCTAAAGCAAGATTTTAGAGGTAAAATTTAATTTTTTCTTTTCATTTTGCTTTGCATTAATTCCTATGTTGCAACTGAAGGGTTAAAAAAAATTCCCAAGAACAGTTTTGAAGTATTTGAGGGGTGTAGTTTTTTAAATGTTATCACTTTTGGGGAGTTTCAAAGTCCACTCTCCCTGTGCATCTTGTCACCCGCAAACCATAACAGTAAAGTCTGCACTAAATTATGGCGCTTCCATTCTGAGTTTTGCATTGTGCCTCAAAAGTAGTTCCCGATTACATGTAGGGTAATGGTGTACTCAGGAGAAATTGCACAACAAACTGAGAGGTCCATTTTTTTCTATTAGCCCTTATAAAAATAAAAAAATTGGGGCGAAAACAGCATTTTAGCAGTAAAAATGTAATTATTCTTTCTTCACTGCCCAATTGTACAAATTTCTGTGAGGAACACGTGGTGTCAATATGCTCACTGCACCCCATAGATGAATTCATTGAGAGGTGTAGTTTGTAAAATGTCACTTATGGGGGGTGTCTGCTGTTCTGACACCTAAGGGGCTCTGCCAATGTGACATGGCACCCTCAAACCATTCGAGCGAAATCTGAACTACAATATGCCTCAAAAGTAGTTTTCCACCACATATGGGGTATCGGTTTACTCAGTAGAAATTGCACAACAAATTTTCGAGTTCATTTTCTCCTGTTACCCTTGTGAAAGTAAAAAATTGGGTCTAAAGTGAATTTTTTGTGAAAAAAAAGTTAAATGTTAATTTTTTTCCACATTCCATTAATTCCTGTGAAGCACCTGAGGGGTTAATAAACTTCTTGAATGTGGTTTTGAGGACTTTGAGGGGTGCAGTTTTTAGAATGGTGTCACGTTTGGGTATTTTCTGTCATATGGGTCCCCCAAAGTCACTTCAAATGTGATGTGGCCCCTGAAAAAATGGTTTTGTAAATTTTGTTGGAAAAATGAAAAATTGCGGATCAACTTTGAACCCTTCTAATTTCCTAACAAAAAAAAATTAAAAATGATGCATATCTAAAGTAGACACATGGGAAATGGTATTTACTAATGATTTTGTGGAGTATAACTATCTTATTTAAGGGCATAAAAATTTAAAGTTGGAAAATTGCGGCATTTTTTGTCAAATTTTAAATATTTTCATACATATACTCAAATCATATTGAATTAAATTTACCACTAACATGAAGTACAATATGTCACGAAAAAAAAAAAATCTCCGAATCACTGGGATCTGTTGAAGCGTTTCAGAGTTATTACCTCATAAATTGACACTGATCAGATTTCAAAAATTTCGCCTGGTCATTCAGGTTAAAATTAGCTTTGTCACTAAGGTGTTAAGGGGAAACATGTAAATGTGGTGGAAAGGCTGAGTCAAAATCCAGACCATAATCCAATTGAGAATCTGTGGTTAGACTTGAAAATTGCTGTTCACAAGATGAAACCATTTAGCTAGAAGGAGCTGGAGCAGCTTTGCCTTGAGGAATGGGCAAAAATCCCAGGGGCAAGATGTAGAAATCACATAGAGAATTATCCAAAGCGACTTGCAGCTGTAATTGCCGCAAAAGGAGGCTCTACAAAGTACTGACTTTAGGGTGTGAATAGTTATGCACACGGAAGTTTTCAGTGTCCTATTTGTTGTTTGCTTCTCATTAAAAGTGTGATGCAGCAGCAAAAAAGGCAAATACAATTCTGGGATGTATTAACAGAAGCATACAGTCTAGATCACGTGAAGTCATTATCGGTCTTTACTCCTCTTTGGTCAGACCTCATCTGGAATACTGTGTACAGTTTTGGGCACCACATTTTAAAAAAGACATAGACAAACTGGAGCAAGTTCAGAGAAGAGCGACCAGAATGGTGACTGGTCTGCAAACCATGTCCTATGAGGAACGGTTGCAGGATTTGGGAATGTTTAGCTTGCAAAAAAGAAGACTGAGAGGAGACTTAATAGCTGTCTACAAATATGTCAAGGGCTGTCACATTGTAGAAGGATCATCTTTATTCTCATTTGCACAAGGAAAGACTAGAAGCAATGGGATGAAACTAAATGGGAGGAGACACAGATTAGATATTAGAAAAAACTTCTTGACAGGGTGATTAATGAGTGGAACAGGCTGCCACGAGAGGTGGTGAGTTCCCCTTCAATGGACGTCTTCAAGCAGAGGCTGGACAGACATCTGTCTGAGATGATCTAGTGCAGGGTTCCCCAACTCCAGTCCTCAAGGCCCACCAACAGGTCATGTTTTCAGGATTTCCTTAGTATTACACAGGTGATAATTGCATCACCTGTGCAATACTAAGGAAATCCTGAAAACATGACCTGTTGGTGGGCCTTGAGGACTGGAGTTGGGGAACCCTGATCTAGTGAATCCTGCTTTGAGCAGGGGGTTGGACCAGATGACCCAGGAGGTCCCTTCCAACTCTACCATTCTATGATTCTATGAAAAGAAAACCAAATGTTCACAGTTGTATGCATGTTCTTTACATGAACTGATGCAAACCTTCAAGAAAAACAGTGAAATTCCAGGTTGTGAGGTTACAAAACACAAAAAATGCCAAGGGAGTGAATACTTTCGCAAGCCACTGTATATGCCTAAACTACACTACTTTTATTTTTTTATAAGGTATTAGTACATAATGAGGTGATCTATACCTTTGTATATACAGTGGGGTTAATAAGTATTTGATACACTTTCTCAAGTTTTCCCACCTACAAAGAATGGAGAGGTCTGTAATTTTTATCGTTGGTACACGTCAACTGGGAGTCAGAATCTAAAAATTAAAAACAGAAAATCACATTGAATAATTTTTAAATAATTAAATTGCATTTTATTGTATGATATAAGTATTTGATCACCTACCAACTAGCAAGAATTCTGGCTCTCACAGACCTGTTAGTTTTTCTTCAAGAAGCCCTTATACTCTCCTCTCATTACCTGTATTAATTGCACTTGTTTGAATTTGTTATCTGTATAAAAGACACCTGTCCACACACTCAATTACAGTCCAACCTCTCCACCATGGCCAAGATCAAAGAGCTGTCTAAGGACAGCAGAGACAAAATTGTAGACCTGCACAAGGCTGGGATGGGCCACAGGACAATAAGCAACAGCTTGGTGAGAAAGCAACAACTGTTGGCACAATTATTAGAAAATGGAAGAAACACAAGATGACTGTCAATCTTCCTCAGTCTGGGACTCCATGCAAAACTCAACTCGTGGGATGATTCTGAGAAAGGTCAGGAATCAGCCCAGAACTATGCAGGAGGACCTGGTCAATGACCTGAAAAGAGCTGGGACCACAGTCTCAAATAATACCTTTAGTAACACACTACGCCGTCATGGATTAAAATCCATGCAAGGTCCCTCTGCTCACGCCATCACATGTCCAGTCCTGTTTGAAGTGCACCAATGACCATCTGTATGATCCAAAAGAGGCATAGGAAAAGGTCATGTGGTCAGATGAGACCAAAATAAAACTTTTTGTTTTGAGCCCCACTCACCGTGTTTGGATGAGTACAACTCCAAGAACAACGTCCCAACTTTGAAGCATGGTGGGGGAAACATCATACTTTGGGGGAGCTTTTCTGCAAAGGGGACAGGACGACTGCACTGTACCGAAGGGAGGATGGATGAGGTCATGTATTGCGATATTTTGATATAATAAATTTCTGATATAAATTATTTTGATCTATTGCTCGCTCCATTTCTTCGTAATTTGTCAAGATCAAAGAGCTGTCTAAGGACACCAGGGACAAAATTGTAGAGGCTGGGATGGGCCACAGGAAAATAGGCAAGCAGCTTGGTGAGAAGGCAAAAACTGTTGGCACTGATTAGAAAATGGAAGAAACACAAGATTACGGTCAATCTTCCTCAGTCTGGGGCTCCATGCGTAATCTTGCCTCGTGAGATACGGATGATTCTAAGAAAGGGCAGGAATCAGCCCAGAACTATACGGGAGGTCCTAGTCAATGAAGAGAGCTGAGACCACAGTTTCAAACATTACCGTTATAACACACTATGCTGTCATGGATTAAAATCCTGCAGGGCAAGCAAAGTCTCCCTGCTCACACCAACACATGTCCAGGCCCGTTTGAAGTTCACCAATGACCATCTGGATGATCCAGATGAGGAATGGGAGAAGTTCATGTGGTCAGATGAGACCAAAGTAGAACTTTTTAGTATCAACTCCACTTGCAGTGTTTGGAGGAAGCAGAAGAATGAGTACAACCTCAAGAAAACCGTCCCAACCGTGAAGCATGGTGGGGGAACATAATAATTTAGGGGTGCTTTTCTGCAAAGGGGACAGGACGACTGCACTGTTTTGAAGGAATACTTATTTCACACACTAAAATGCAAATTAATTATTTAAGTCATACAGTGTGATTCTCTGGTTTTTCTGTTTAGATTCTGTCTCTCACATTTGCAGTGTACCCACGATAATTACAGACTTCTCCATTCTTTGTAGGTGGGAAAACTTACACTGACAATTTTGTATTAAATACTTATTTTCCGCACTGTACATTCGTTTTCTTAAATAACGTACACTTGCTTATGCACAAATCCAGCATGCAATTTGTGCACAGCATGATAAAGGGGTGTTTATCCCCTTACCAAAATGTGATGTGATAAAATGTTGAGTCCCCGTACATTGAGCAGGCTCAGAAGCTTAGCCCGCACCATACCAGGAAGATGCTGCCTATTTTACATAGCTGACCTCTTCCTCTAACAGCACTGTGCCGAGCTAGCTCCGATCTTTGCTGTTTGTTTCAATGTCACTGTCAAAATCTGACAATGACATTTAACTCCTTTACAACCTATGACGTATAGGTACGTCATGGGGTCGCCTCCCTGTCTTTGATGCGGACTCCGGCGCTGAGCCCGCATGTTTTCAGGCCCATGACATCTGATGTGATCATCTGTCATGTGCCCCTAACAGCTGTGGGTGGATTCGTGATCCACCCGCGGCTGGTAACCTGTTAAATGCAGCTGTCAATTTACGACAGCTTACCGGAATTGCGTTACAGACCTGGCCCATCAGCGCCCCTTCACATGATCGTGGGTTGACATGTTAATCGGGGGTCTGCAGAAGACCCCCGTGCCTGTCATTGCATATCTCCTATGGACGCGGGCCCGTGACCGACGTTCATAAAAGATGATCATCAGCTCTACAATCAAAAAAATAATGCCTCACACAGATCTTTTAATGTAAAAATGAGACAGGTCTCGGAAAATAGTAATAATAACAATTTCATTTATTTTTTTTTTTTAAATTTTGATTTGACGACAAAAAAAAAACTCAAGCATTTTTGTTGCACTGTGTCTATTGTACTCCCAAAGTGTTGAATGAATTCACCCCCAAATTATTGATCATCTTGTTTTGAACTACTCTTTGGGGATCAGGGGAGGAGAAAAGGTTGGAGAACGGTTTATATATATTTACTTATTTGAAAATGGAAACTGTTCTGTATTGATAAATTATAGGAAAAAAGATGCAATAGAAAAGTGTAGTTTGCCATGCTTTTCTATTTTTCAGACACTGTATTAGTGAATACAAGAGCCAGAAGTGTTGTCTGCGGCATGCCACCGGAAGGCAGTCACGAAGAACACAAAAAAAGGACTCCTCATCAGACTACACTAATTTATTTGCACTAAGTTAACACCAGTTTAGCTTGATCTCACGTAGGAGGCAGACACAGGAGTGGGGATTCCCAAATCTGTTTTTCCCCAGTTAGTTTATTCTTTTTTTGTTAACCTTTGTGTCCTTTAGGTTGGGAAACAGAGTGGGATGAGCGATTTTGTTACCCTACTATAGACAAAAGGACACAATGCTGAAACAGTCACACTGTATGCACTCTGGTCTGAATGGCAGGACCTATCAAACGTCTAGTGTCCATTTTAGGACATGATCAGATATCAAAGTCAAACATCAGAATAATGTCAGTTTGAGGCTAAATACCCTGTCTGAGAACTGACGTTGACATCTGACAATAATAGTTTAAAAAAAAAAAAAAAAGTTTGCTGTACGCTGCTGGGACTTGAACCCAAAACTCTGTCTAGAAGCCAGTAAACTTACCATTGAGCTATACACTGAAGTGATGAAACTTAGGCATTCTATTTCGTTATGTGGTTTTCAGTGCAATACTGTCTGAAACTCATTGGGACTTTCACACAGACCTCTTCCAAGCCAAATTCAAATGATGTGTGACTTTGATATCTGACTTCATTCAAACATCAGAATCACAATGACTTTTAGACACCTTGAGTATTTTCATGGTTGATCCCATAAGCCAAGAAAAACTACCACCAATTATCACTTGACCCTATGGCTGAATGGTAAAGCTTCAGCCTCAGAGTGGAGCTTCTGGGTTCAAATCCCATGAGCAGAAGAACATTTTTTTTTTTAATTATGCTGGTTAGCACACAAACTACAGTCATATTTTACTTTTAATATCTCACATTCTGATTGTTATCCTGCCATGTTGAGGCACGTTGGTCCCTGGGCTTCACTGCAGCCTAGCCATTATAGCACTATATGGGGCCATTATACTGTATGGACATCAGGGCTGCGGCAGTGAAGGGCCAGGCATAGTGCTTTTCTGAAGACATGGCATATGAGTTGGAAGAGATGACATGAGAGGGTGTAAGGTGGTATATGAGAGGGGTGGGGGAGAGACATCCTCATATTCCAGGTCACTCCCCACATCAATTTATCCATGCCTCCTCCACCCCCCCCCCCCCCTCATATTTTTGCATCTGCACAAAAACACCATGCCTGGCCCAACACCACAGCAGCCCTGATACTCTTCAATGTACGAAGTTACCGCCACGCTCCTGTCGTCGCTCCTCCTCCGATCCACACTACTCCCAAGGTCGATTCTTGCTGCTCCTTGTAGCACGTGTAGATCACCAACAAAATGGCGCTGCACTTTGATTCTAGACTTTATTCTGTATTGAGCACTATATGGGGCCATTATACTGTATGGTGGACTATATGGTGCGCAGTGGACTGTGGAGCACTATGTGAGACCCATTGTACTATATGGAAGGCAATGTGGAGCCCAATGTACTGTATGGAGGACTATAAGGGAATCTGGGGGATCAATAGGATAAAAATTACTTTGTGAGGGCTACAAAGAAGACCATCCGTGACCCCGCTGAATTTTATTTATTTATTTTTGGTGGGGGGTTTGTCAATTAATGCGTGACCCTGCTCTGTCCACTTCTATGAAAGCAGTGGTGTAATGTGTGACCCCGCTCAGTCTGCTTCTATGGTAGTAATATAGTGGACAGAGCGGGGTCACACATTATACCGCTGTTGCCATAGAAGTGGACGGAGCAGTGTCACACATGAATTCCCTCCCCCCCCCCAAAAAAAAAATATTCAGAAGGGTCACACATTACACTACTGCTAGAAATGTGACCCTGCTCCGTCCACATTACACCACTGCTTCCACAGAAGTGGACGGAGCAGGGTCACACATTACACCACTGCTCCCTTAGAAGTGGACGGAGTGGTGTCACCAGAAGCATAGCTAGGGTTTTGGTTCAGGGAGGTGGGCTAAACTTCTGAGTAGACCCCTAGCCAGGTAATCCTGATTACAACTACGGTAGCACACCCTAATAGTGGATGTGGGAGAACCTCAGCAGATGACCACGCTGTTAGTAAAAAAAAAAAAAAATCAATAGAAAGACCAACACTGATATTACCACCATATAGTGACCTTATAGTGGTAGATACCAGTGCACTCCCCATAGGCCTCTGTATAGTATAATGCACTCCCCGTAAAAAAAAAAAAAAAAATACAATACTCACCTCTCATCCTTATTCCCCCTCTGCTTTAGTCTCTGCAGCGAGCGCCCGCACATCTCAGCACAGCGGCTGCTATGTAGTGACGTGATCGCGCCCGCTGTCAGTTTCTGACGTCAGATGCAGAGGGGGATTGATGGGAGAGGGAGCGTGAAGCTCCCACACTCATCATTGCTTTCAGCTGTGTCTGCAGCATCCCATCCTGTGTGATACACTCCTCTGAGGTCAATATCTAATCCCATCATGTCATCAGCCTCCTGAAAGAAAATGGCGGGCGCATGGCAGTACACACGCTTAGATTAATTTTTTTATATATAATTTTTATTTCTTTCATATTTTGGCGTTCGGGTTGGGCATAGGCCACGGCCCCACTATCAGTATTTGGTCAGTATTTTTTCTCAGGAGGGGGAGACAAAACCAGGTGAGGAACAATCAGAGAAACCTTGTAATAGAAACAAGTCACCAATTCTGCATTTATCACCCACTCCTGGTTTTGGCTCCCACTCCTGAGAAAAAATACTGACCAAATACTGATAGTGGGGCCATGGACTTGGGGTTAAGGTTAGGGTTGGGGTTAGGGTTTGGATTAAGGTTGGGCTTTGGGTTGAGGTTAGGGTTATTTCAAAAGTTAAAAAAAAAAATGATATGACGACTAGTGCTCGCTACTCGAGTTTGCATCGGGGTGCTCAAGTTTGCAGCAAGTATCACGGGTGCTCAAGTCTCAACCCCTCATGTTTTGTGGCCGTTAAACAGCCAAAAAAACATGCGAGGATTGCCTGCCATATACAGGCAATCCCTACTTGTTCTTTTTCGATGTCAAACAGTCGCGAAACTTGCGGGGCTGGGACTTAAGCATGTCGCTTGAGCACCTGTGATACTCTGTGCATACCCGAGCGCCTGATGCAAACACGAGTAGGGAGCACTTGAGCTCAACACGAATTATGACAACCTAATGTTATCAAATTCTGTGTAGTACTTTGGGTTCAAAATCCTCACTATGCTCCTAGATAAAATCCTTGAGGGGTGCAGTTTCTGCTGTTTGAGCGCCTCGGGGCCCTGCAAATGTGACATATCGCTCACAATCTATTTCAGCCGATTTTTGTTCCAAAATTCAAATATTGCTCCTTCCGTTCCGAGTCCTGCCGTTTGCCCAAACAGAAATTTTTGACTACATGTGGGTTATCGCTGCGCTCATAAAGTGGGTAACAAACTGTGGGGTCCAGTTTTTGGTGTTATCTCTTACAAACGTGAGAAATTTGGTGCTAAAGCAAGATTTTAGAGGTAAAATTTAATTTTTTCTTTTCATTTTGCTTTGCATTAATTCCTATGTTGCAACTGAAGGGTTAAAAAAAAATTCCCAAGAACAGTTTTGAAGTATTTGAGGGGTGTAGTTTTTTAAATGTTATCACTTTTGGGGAGTTTCAAAGTCCACTCTCCCTGTGCATCTTGTCACCCGCAAACCATAACAGTAAAGTCTGCACTAAATTATGGCGCTTCCATTCTGAGTTTTGCATTGTGCCTCAAAAGTAGTTCCCGATTACATGTAGGGTAATGGTGTACTCAGGAGAAATTGCACAACAAACTGAGAGGTCCATTTTTTTCTATTAGCCCTTATAAAAATAAAAAAATTGGGGCGAAAACAGCATTTTAGCAGTAAAAATGTAATTATTCTTTCTTCACTGCCCAATTGTACAAATTTCTGTGAGGAACACGTGGTGTCAATATGCTCACTGCACCCCATAGATGAATTCATTGAGAGGTGTAGTTTGTAAAATGTCACTTATGGGGGGTGTCTGCTGTTCTGACACCTAAGGGGCTCTGCCAATGTGACATGGCACCCTCAAACCATTCGAGCGAAATCTGAACTACAATATGCCTCAAAAGTAGTTTTCCACCACATATGGGGTATCGGTTTACTCAGTAGAAATTGCACAACAAATTTTCGAGTTCATTTTCTCCTGTTACCCTTGTGAAAGTAAAAAATTGGGTCTAAAGTGAATTTTTTGTGAAAAAAAAGTTAAATGTTAATTTTTTTCCACATTCCATTAATTCCTGTGAAGCACCTGAGGGGTTAATAAACTTCTTGAATGTGGTTTTGAGGACTTTGAGGGGTGCAGTTTTTAGAATGGTGTCACGTTTGGGTATTTTCTGTCATATGGGTCCCCCAAAGTCACTTCAAATGTGATGTGGCCCCTGAAAAAATGGTTTTGTAAATTTTGTTGGAAAAATGAAAAATTGCGGATCAACTTTGAACCCTTCTAATTTCCTAACAAAAAAAAATTAAAAATGATGCATATCTAAAGTAGACACATGGGAAATGGTATTTACTAATGATTTTGTGGAGTATAACTATCTTATTTAAGGGCATAAAAATTTAAAGTTGGAAAATTGCGGCATTTTTTGTCAAATTTTAAATATTTTCATACATATACTCAAATCATATTGAATTAAATTTACCACTAACATGAAGTACAATATGTCACGAAAAAAAAAAAATCTCCGAATCACTGGGATCTGTTGAAGCGTTTCAGAGTTATTACCTCATAAATTGACACTGATCAGATTTCAAAAATTTCGCCTGGTCATTCAGGTTAAAATTAGCTTTGTCACTAAGGTGTTAAGGGGAAACATGTAAATGTGGTGGAAAGGCTGAGTCAAAATCCAGACCATAATCCAATTGAGAATCTGTGGTTAGACTTGAAAATTGCTGTTCACAAGATGAAACCATTTAGCTAGAAGGAGCTGGAGCAGCTTTGCCTTGAGGAATGGGCAAAAATCCCAGGGGCAAGATGTAGAAATCACATAGAGAATTATCCAAAGCGACTTGCAGCTGTAATTGCCGCAAAAGGAGGCTCTACAAAGTACTGACTTTAGGGTGTGAATAGTTATGCACACGGAAGTTTTCAGTGTCCTATTTGTTGTTTGCTTCTCATTAAAAGTGTGATGCAGCAGCAAAAAAGGCAAATACAATTCTGGGATGTATTAACAGAAGCATACAGTCTAGATCACGTGAAGTCATTATCGGTCTTTACTCCTCTTTGGTCAGACCTCATCTGGAATACTGTGTACAGTTTTGGGCACCACATTTTAAAAAAGACATAGACAAACTGGAGCAAGTTCAGAGAAGAGCGACCAGAATGGTGACTGGTCTGCAAACCATGTCCTATGAGGAACGGTTGCAGGATTTGGGAATGTTTAGCTTGCAAAAAAGAAGACTGAGAGGAGACTTAATAGCTGTCTACAAATATGTCAAGGGCTGTCACATTGTAGAAGGATCATCTTTATTCTCATTTGCACAAGGAAAGACTAGAAGCAATGGGATGAAACTAAATGGGAGGAGACACAGATTAGATATTAGAAAAAACTTTTTGACAGGGTGATTAATGAGTGGAACAGGCTGCAACGAGAGGTGGTGAGTTCCCCTTCAATGGACGTCTTCAAGCAGAGGCTGGACAGACATCTGTCTGAGATGATCTAGTGAATCCTGCTTTGAGCAGGGGGTTGGACCAGATGACCCAGGAGGTCCCTTCCAACTTTACCATTCTATGATTCTATGAAAAGAAAACCAAATGTTCACAGTTGTATGCATGTTCTTTACATGAACTGATGCAAACCTTCAAGAAAAACAGTGAAATTCCAGGTTGTGAGGTTGCAAAACACAAAAAATGCCAAGGGAGTGAATACTTTCGCAAGCCACTGTATATGCCTAAACTACACTACTTTTATTTTTTTATAAGGTATTAGTACATAATGAGGTGATCTATACCTTTGTATATACAGTGGGGTTAATAAGTATTTGATACACTTTCTCAAGTTTTCCCACCTACAAAGAATGGAGAGGTCTGTAATTTTTATCGTTGGTACACGTCAACTGGGAGCCAGAATCTAAAAATTAAAAACAGAAAATCACATTGAATAATTTTTAAATAATTAAATTGCATTTTATTGTATGATATAAGTATTTGATCACCTACCAACTAGCAAGAATTCTGGCTCTCACAGACCTGTTAGTTTTTCTTCAAGAAGCCCTTATACTCTCCTCTCATTACCTGTATTAATTGCACTTGTTTGAATTTGTTATCTGTATAAAAGACACCTGTCCACACACTCAATTACAGTCCAACCTCTCCACCATGGCCAAGATCAAAGAGCTGTCTAAGGACAGCAGAGACAAAATTGTAGACCTGCACAAGGCTGGGATGGGCCACAGGACAATAAGCAACAGCTTGGTGAGAAAGCAACAACTGTTGGCACAATTATTAGAAAATGGAAGAAACACAAGATGACTGTCAATCTTCCTCAGTCTGGGACTCCATGCAAAACTCAACTCGTGGGATGATTCTGAGAAAGGTCAGGAATCAGCCCAGAACTATGCAGGAGGACCTGGTCAATGACCTGAAAAGAGCTGGGACCACAGTCTCAATACCTTTAGTAACACACTACGCCGTCATGGATTAAAATCCATGCAAGGTCCCTCTGCTCACGCCATCACATGTCCAGTCCTGTTTGAAGTGCACCAATGACCATCTGTATGATCCAAAAGAGGCATAGGAAAAGGTCATGTGGTCAGATGAGACCAAAATAAAACTTTTTGTTTTGAGCCCCACTCACCGTGTTTGGATGAGTACAACTCCAAGAACAACGTCCCAACTTTGAAGCATGGTGGGGGAAACATCATACTTTGGGGGAGCTTTTCTGCAAAGGGGACAGGACGACTGCACTGTACCGAAGGGAGGATGGATGAGGTCATGTATTGCGATATTTTGGCCAACAACCTCCTTACCTCAGAGCATTGAAGATGGGTCATGTCTGGGTCTTCAGCTTGACAATGACCCGTAACACACAACCAGGGCAAATAATGAGTGGCTCCGTAAGAAGCATTTCAAGGTCCTGGAGTGGCCTAGCCAGTCTCCACACCTGAACTCAATAGAAAATCTTTGGAGGGAGCTGAAACTTAATGTTGCCCAGTGACAGACCCAAAACCTGAAAGATCTGGAGAAGATCTGTATAGAGGAGTGAGCCAAAATTCCTGCTGCAGTGTGTGCAAACTTGGTCAAGAACTACAGGAAACGTCTGACCTCTGTATTTGCAAACAAAGGTTTCTGTACCAAATATTAAGTTCTGTTTTTCTGTTGTATCAAATACTTATTTCATGCAATAAAATGCAAATTAATTATAAAAAAAAATCATACAATGTGATTTTCTGGATTTTTTTTTTTTTAAATTCTTTCTCTCACAGTTGAAGAGTGCCTATGATAAAAATTACAGACCTCTCCATTCTTTGTAGGTGAGAAAACTTGCAAAATCGGCAGTGTATCAAATACTTATATTCCCCCTTGTTTGAGGGTGGTGAGGATGGCGTTTCACTACTCTGACAACTCCTGTCATTTAAGTGAATGAAAATATATTTTACTGTATTGTATTTTATAGTTATCCTCCTGTGGCTGCAGTTCCTGTTAAGTTGGGTATCACAGAGTTAACTGTAGGGCCGGCTCATAGTGGGGAGGAGGATTGGGGAATTTCTGGGTAGCTGCAGGGATAATAAGAAAAAAGGACACCCTCTAGTCAATGTGACCTTCACTTGGGTGTGTGTGGAATAAGACAGCAGAGAAGAGTGAGAAAGGAAACCTCTAAGAAGAAATCCATTGGTGGCAGCGGAATACTCTTAGTAGTCAAGTTGGGGAAGGGAACGTACGGCCAGCAACTTCGTTAGACTCCCTAAGGGTCTCTGGGAATGGAAAAGTGTCAGCCAGGTGTTAGAAACTGCGGGTCTGAGAAGAGACGAGTCAGCAAGGCTGGGGGCACAGTCAGTAAAGTGGCAGCCACAGGGTCTTCGTTTACGTCGTTCCTCAAAAAAGGTCAGGAAGATAGAGATCACTGAAAGCTCAGCTAAAGTGTCGCTATTAGTGATGAGCGAGCGTGCTCGCCACTACTCGGTACTCGCCTGAGCATCATGGTGCTCGGCGAGTATTTCCGGGTTGCTCGGGCGGGAACTCGGGTCCCCTCCCTGCAAATTTGTCGCTCTTTAGAGAGCCAATGAACATGCAGGGATTGCCTGCCATGCACTGCAATGCCGTAGCCATGTTGGTTGTGGGCATTACAGTGATTGGCTGGCCGCACAGCGTCATCAGTAGTGTTGAGCGAGCACTAAAATGCTCGGGTGCTCGAAGCTCGGGCCGAGCTCACCGTGATACTCGGGTGCTCGACCCGAGCAATGAGCCCAATGTTAGTCTATGGGAGACCCGAGCATTTTTGCGGCTGCACCCCCGGCAGTCTGTAGAAAGCCTAAAAAGTGCCCAAAACGATAGTGACAGTGCTCAAATGACATGGGGACAGCATGGGGATCGCCCCAGGAAGCATTTCTGACCCCCAGGTCACTGCTGTCAACAACGTGGTCAGAGGTATTAAGCCACTTTTACGGGCTCACAATAAAACATACAAAAACGAAACTGAAACTGTTTTTCTGTGAAATATGTTAAGGAACATCCTTTCCAGGGTAAAGACTTGTGTATAAGGTAAAATAAATAACCAAAAACAAAAATACTCCTCCACACCTTGGGCTATGTTCACAAGTAGCATTTTTTAATGCGTTTTTGCACTTTTCTATTGCTTTCAACCGTGACAAATGCATTCACTGGGAAATGTCATTTTAACATTTTACAACCTTATCTGGCCATGTGCTGTGTGACACATGCATACAGTGCTGAAAAGACATGGGAACAGCATGGGGAAGAACCCTGGAAGCATCTCTGACACCCAGGTCACTGCCTAAAAGTGTGCCCATCAGAAGTGATCCTTGCCGCATCAGAAGATGCAGACTTGCAACTATCCCCGTTCAAGTCCTTGTCCCAGGGCAGTGTTCAAGTATGCAGCCTGACACCCACCCACCCCCAGGCTGCAATACTATACTGCTTGCTTGCTTGCACTTGAAATTGGGCCTTTTAGGCATGTGGAGGCGGAATCTGGCCACCACGTCA
Source organism: Phyllobates terribilis (assembly GCF_046119375.1). Taxonomy (NCBI): domain Eukaryota; kingdom Metazoa; phylum Chordata; class Amphibia; order Anura; family Dendrobatidae; genus Phyllobates; species Phyllobates terribilis. The sequence continues at coordinate 51,051,670 of NW_027362770.1, read as the reverse complement.
TGGCTGCGTCGGCGGCCTGGTATCCATACTCAGTCCCCAGCCGCCCGGCGGCCGGGTGTCCACGTTTGGTCCCCAGCCACCAGGGGGCGGCTGGTTGTCCATACTCGGTCCCCAGCCGCCTGCAGGTGGCCGGGTGTCCATAAACGGTCCCCAGCCGTCCCTATTTGTCCCGGTGCGCCTTATACACAAGCGCGCATACCAAAACTTTACCTGTGCCCTCCCCAGTGCATTTAGTGGGAAGGACAGCCTAACCACAAACACGTGGACAAGTGAATGTGGTTAATATTGTGGAAGCCGGGACACAGTAGGACACTGGGATGCAACACGTCCTCCAGGCATAGAGGAATGCGGGTCCTGGGTCAATCAGGCTTCAACACAAAGTTCAGAAGGTAGACAGCAGCAGTGGTCGGCCTCCTACACAACGAGTAAATTATTTATGATCATGAAGCCATCCATCTCCTTAGCTTTCTGTTCCTTGGAATGCAAGCGCATGTATGTAGTAGTGGCTAGGCCTGAGGTGGTCAGCGTTTTGGCGCATATCCTACCTCCTCTGAGGATTGCTGGATGTTTTCCTGCTACTATCCCAGTTCTATGACTCCCGTTAAAACAAAGCTTCAGGTGATGAATGATGGATGAGGTGGTGGCAAAGGAGAAAGAGCAGGAGGAACAGGGATCATTCACATCAATATCAGGCCAGTCAACCACACATGTCTTGTAGGATATGTTTCTGTACCAAAAGGAGCGGTTCGGCTACACAGTTATGGGGCATACAGTGAGTGCAATGCCTACCAAAAATTCTGAGGCACTCCAATGCTCCTTGTAAGTGACATTGAGGTCAGTGTTGGCCTAAGCAGTGAATGGAATACATTCCAAAAATTATGAGGAACTGCAATGCCCCTTGAAACAGACGGGGATTACAGCGTACTAAAAACCTACCCATTATTGGGGAGTGGGTCTCCCTTAGTGTTCGCCTATGCATTGAAAAGCAAAAGCTGACTAAAATTAGGAGGAAATGCAATGCCCGTTGGAAGAGTCGTGGAGGTTAGAGGTAATTAAAAACAACATTTCAATGCCCCTTGGAAGAGCTGTGGAGTTCAGAGTGGTTTAACAAGCTGGTTTTAATGCCCCTTGGAAGAGACATGGAGGTCACAGTAGCTTAACAAGACGGTTTTAATGCCCCTTGGAAGAAACGTGGAGTTTAGAGTGGATTAACAAGACGGTTTTAATGCCCCTTGGAAGAGACGTGAAGGTCACAGTAGCTTAACAAGACGATTTTAATGCCCCTTGGAAGAGACGTGGAGTTCAGAGTGGTTTAAAAAGACGGTTTTAATGCCCCTTGGAAGAGACGTGGAGGTCACAGTAGCTTAACAAGACGGTTTTAATGCCCCTTGGAAGAGACGTGGAGTTCAGAGTGGTTTAACAAGACGGTTTTAATGCCCCTTGGAAGAGACGTGGAGTTCAGAGTGGTTTAACAAGACGGTTTTAATGCCCCTTGGAAGAGACGTGGAGTTCAGAGTGGTTTAACAAGACGGTTTTAATGCCCCTTGGAAAAGACATGGAGGTCACAGTATCTTAACAAGACGGTTTTAAGGCCACTTGGAAGAGACGTGGAGTTCAGAGTGGTTTAACAAGACGGTTTTAATGCCCCTTGGAAGAGACGTGGAGTTCAGAGTGGTTTAACAAGACGGTTTTAATGCCCCTTGGAAGAGACGTGGAGTTCAGAGTGGTTTAACAAGACGGTTTTAATGCCCCTTGGAAAAGACATGGAGGTCACAGTAGCTTAACAAGACGGTTTTAAGGCCACTTGGAAGAGACGTGGAGTTCAGAGCAGGGCTGTGGAGTCGGAATCGTGGAGTCGGAGTTAGTTTTGGTTGGAGTCGGAGTCGAAGTCGGTAGAAATGTACCGACTCCGACTCCAGCTTTAAAAAAAAATGAATTAATATTTCATAATTGAACTTTCATATGAATTTTATAAATGATACTCAAATATATATGTTCTATCAAACTATGAACAACAGTGATAAGCAGTTCAGCTGGAGATAGAGACATTTCTTACTTCTTGTGTGTCACTGTTCTCCACTGCCCTTATCTAATCTTATACTTGGTTAACCTCATGCTGCCCCAACCCCCCTACTTACAATGTATGAAACTGAAAGTGAAAATGTGTTGCAAATTCTTAGTAGTAAAGCTCCTCCTCTAGACTAGATGTTTACTAGGTGTGCGTCTTCCAAGCATCTCACAGCTGCTACTCAGAAGAGGAAGACTGTAAGAAGTATTATCCTTTCAACAAACTTTGCATCAGTTAACTGTGAGTACATGAGGAATAACAGTATTACTGATCACTATATCAGTTGTACGACCTGGCAATAATTTTGTACAATTGTTTTTAGGAAAAACAATTGTCATTTGGATTGTGAATGCAGAATTAAAAACCTGAGAATGTCAAAGAAGAGGCACATTAAATCAGCTGTATTTGAACATTTCACCATCACTCAAGATAGAAAACATTATGTCTGTCAGTGTATGACAAATGATCCAGACGAAAACAAATGCTGTGAAGCCAAGATCAGTGCATATTCAGGCAAAGATAAAAATGCTCCTACCAGAGCTTCTAATCTAAAGAGACATTTACAGCGCTTTCATCCAGAAGTACTGAAAGCAGTGGATGAGAAAGACTGCATCCAAACCAATGAACCAGTGCCTAGCTCTTCCAGCCAAAGAAAGGAGCAGAGAACTTTGCAGCCATCAATTGCAAGATATTTTGTCAGTGACAAAGTTACTGTGACAATGACAGTAGATACATTTAAAAAACAGATCATAGAGCTTGTTGTAAAGGATAGTGTGCCTATTTCATTATTTTCACGACCAGCTTTTATGTGTCTGAATGGGGAAATGGCCCGCAAGCTTGGTGTTTCTCTCTCTCTCTCTCTCTCGAGAGAGAGAGAGTATTAGAAAATGAGTAATCGAAGAAGCTTTTAAACAAAAGGAAGAACTTAAAAAAACTCTCAAGAGACGCTTTCAGTTTCTTAAAATGGATGCCTGCACACGTCACAGAGTGAACTATTTTGCCATCAATGTCCGATTTGTTTGTGACAAAAATGAAATAGTTACCAAGACATTGGCAGTAAAAGACACCAAAGCTCATCACACCAGTGAGTTTCTCCAGGTCTTGGTGGAAAAGGTTCTGCAAGACTATGAACTTAAAAAAGAGCAAGTTCTTTATGTCGTAACTGACTATGCTTCAAATATGCTAAGTACTATTAAGCTAAAGAATGAGAGTAATGATGGTGACCAGCAGCTAGAAGAACATTCTGGGTCCACAGACACAGAAATGTATGAAATAGAGGAACACAGTATTGTAACTGAGGAGCAAACTGAAGTTGCTTCAGATGAACAGCAACATGATAGTTTAGATGATCTTATTGAAACTGTGTCAATATGTTCTTTCATTCATCACATGCGCTGTGTTGTGCATAAGCTACAGCTGGCTATAAGAGGCAGTCTGCAAGAAGGACATGCTGCTGCACTGATTGGCAAGGTGAGAAAATTGGCTACTGTTGCCAGAACCCCTAAAGTTGACTCAATTTTGAAGAGACGTGCTGGAAAAGGGGCAATTATTGATCAAGCCACACGATGGGGCAGTACTTACTTGATTCAGCGCTTGGTTGAACTGAAAACCTTTCTTGTAGACATGGCTAACCCTCAACTGACGCTAAATGAAAGTCAGTGGAATCAGGTGACTGAGCTGGAAAAATTGCTAGAGCACCCATTTACAGTGACTAAAAAATTACAAGCAGAGGACTTAACTCCAGGTATTTTCTTAAAGGAGTGGAAGAACCTGATGTTTCGCCTGTCCCAAAGAGGAGGGTTAATTGCAAGTGGCATTGCTACATCAATGAAACGGAGAGAGGAGCTACTATTACAAAATAACATTCTTTTGGCAGCTGTTTATGTAGACCCAATGCATCGGATTCTTCTAGATGATCAACAGCTAACTAAAGGAAAAGAAGCTCTGTTTGAAATAGCATTAAGGATGAAAGGGTTGCAGAACAGTCAGGAGGAACAATAAGAATTTGGTCATCCTGCCACATCTTCACCCTCATCATCAACTGATGAAGAATTTAATTTCGAAAAATATTTGGATCACAAGGACCGTGCAAAGCGTTCTCGCATAGAAGAAGAGTCATCCCCATCAAAGAACACAGCCAGTACATTTCAGCAGAATTTTTCATGTGCACTAGAAGAAATTGAGAAATTTGACCGTTCATCAAAAATAACAGTGCAACAAGCGATTCCTCTGTATCTTGACATTGTCAGAGATGTTGCCCGAGTGGTTACTGCTTTGCCACCGACCCAAGTTAGTGTAGAGAGGTTGTTCTCTGCTCTCAAAATAATTAGATCAGATTTGAGGGCATCCATGAAGGAGGATCTGACAGAGGCAATACTTTTTCTGAGGACAAATTTATAGATTTCTTCTTATAAACTGCATAACAGTGTTTATTGCATATTTACTTACAAGAGTTTATAAAAGTTTATAAAAGTTATTTGCTATATTCTAATTGTATTCTAATAAATATAGTTTTTGCTCTAAGTGGTCTGATTACTTATATGATGGTGAGAAACTGAATAAGCACGATGTTAATATTTTACAACAGTAAATTTATTGTTACAAATTGGCCATTTATGAAGGAGTCGGAGCCGGAGTCGGAGCCGGAGCCGGAGTCGGAGTCGGAACCTGATAAAATCCAGGAGTCGGAGTCGCAACTGTGGCTTACCGACTCCACAGCCCTGGTTCAGAGTGGTTTAACAAGACGGTTTTAATGCCCCTTGGAAGAGACGTGGAGGTCACAGTAGCTTAACAAGACGATTTTAATGTCCCTTGGAAGAGACGTGGAGTTCAGAGTGGTTTAACAAGACGGTTTTAATGCCCCTTGGAAGAGATGTGGAGGTCACAGTAGCTTAACAAGACGGTTTTAATGGCCCTTGGAAGAGACGTGGAGTTCAGAGTGGTTTAACAAGACGGTTTTAATGTTCCTTGGAAGAGACGTGGAGGTCCCAGTGGAATAAAAAGACAATATCAATGCCCCTTGGAAGAGTGGTGGAGGTCGCAGTGGAATAAAAAGACAATATCAATGACCCTTGGAAGAGTGGTGGAGGTCGCAGTGGAATAAAAAGACAAAATCAATGCCCCTTGGAAGAGAGGTGGAGGTCGCAGTGGAATAAATAGACAATATCAATGCCCCTTGGAAGAGACGTGGAGGTCACAGTAGCTTAACAAGACGATTTTAATGCCCCTTACAAGAGCCATGCAGTACAGCATATTAAAAACATTATTCCCATTATTGGGTAGTGGGTCTCCCATAGTCTTTGCCTATGCCTTCCAAGCAAAAGCTGCTAAAAATTAGGACGGAGGAACTTGCAATGTTGGCAACACGGACCACGGTCACCCTGGTGGTATAGTGGTGGTGGAGGCTGAGAATAAGGAGAAGAGCAAAAAACAGCCGAAATGAGGAAGCATATACCCATGTGTGGGTGTGAAGTGGTACATGGGAATACACCTCCCGAAATAACACAGTGGATTTGACTTTATGTTACTCTGCTGTCATTTGGTGGTGATGAGAAGTCTGGCCCAATCCAGCCCTTGTTCAATTTGATAAGGGTCAGCTTGTCAGCATTGTCAGTTGACAGGCGAGTGCGCTTATCAGTTATAATTCCCCCAGCGGCACTAAAAACACGCTCCGATAACACGCTAGCGGCAGGGCAGGCCAGGACCTCCAAGGCGTACAGAGCGAGTTCATTCCAAGTGTCCAGCTTGGATACCCAATAATTAAAAGGCACAGAGGAATCACGGAGGACGCTGGTACGGTCGGCAAGGTACTCCCTCACAATCTTTTGAAACTTTCTACTCCTTGTGAGAGTACCCCGCACCTCAGGGCCTGTAAGCTGGGCGGGTCTCAGAAAACTGTCCCAGAACGTTGACAGTGTTCCCCTGCCTCTGATGGATTGGAGTTGCATCTCTCTCGTCTGTACGCCTTGGTTGGGCAACGAACTGTGACCTCTGCCGCTTGAGTGTTCAGATGGGAAATTTTTTAACAGTTCTGCAGCAAGGGCCTTCTGGTACTGCCCCATTTTTGTAGACCTCTCCACCTCAGGAATAAGAGAGTGAAAGTTCTCCTTGTAGCGGGGGTCTAAAAGTGTCACCAACCAGTAATGACTGTCACTCAACATTTTGACAACGCGAGGGTCACGGTTAAGGCAGCGTAACATAAAGTCAGCCATGCGTGCCAGACGGGTAACGGGCAAGACTTACGTGTCCTCACCAAGATGACGACAGACCATGCTCTCCTCCTCCTCCTCCCCCCTCAGGCCACCCACGCTGAACCGATGGTATGACAGTTGTACAGGTACTACCGTCTACAGAACATGATACTAGCTCCTGTTCTTCCTCCTCCTCCTCCTCTCCCTTATTGTCCCCCAATGCATGTTGGGATGAGATCAGGCTGGGCTGTGTGTAGTCGCCCGCTACGGCTTCTTGATCCATCTCATCATACTCTGGCTGCAATGCCTCCTCTTTAATTCTCTGCAGAGAGCGTTGCAAAAGACAGACTAGTGGGATGCTGACGCTAATGATGGCGTCATCGCCACTCACCATCTTGGTGGACTCCTCAAAGTTTGTCAGGATGGTACATATGTCAGACATCCAGGTCCACTCCTGAGGTCTTATGTGTGGAGTCTGACCTGAATATCGACGGCCTTGTTGCAGCTGGTACTCCACAACTGCTCACTTCTGCTCACAAATCCTTTGCAACATGTGGAGGGTAGAGTTCCAACGTGTGGGGACATCACACACCAGTCGGTGTGCCGGAAGCTGCAAACGCTGCTGCAGCACAGCAAGGGCGGCGGAAGATGTAGCCGACTTCCGAAAATGAGCTGACAGGCGGCGTACTTTGACGAGCAGATCAGGCAACTCGGGGTATGGTTTAAGAAACCACTGAACGACGAGGTTAAGCACATGAGCCAGGCATGGTACGTGTGTGATCTCACCTCGCCTCAGAGCCGCCACCAGGTTACGGCCATTGTCACACACGACCATGCCTGGATGTAGGTTCAGCGGTCTCAGCCACAGATCTGCCTGCTCTTTCACAGCTGTCCACAACTCACAAGCAGTGTGAGGTTTATCACCTAAGTTTATGAGTTTCAGCACAGCCTGTTGCTGCTTGGCTGAGGCAGTACTGCAGTGCTTTCAGCTTGTAACTGATGTGATGATATCTGAGATGGAGGCTGAACATGAGGAGGAGGAGGATGATGCGCAGGAGCTGTACCCTGTGGGGGCAACTCTGACTGACATAGGGCCCACAATCCTCGGTGTGGGGAGGATGTGTTCCGTCCCAAGGTCCGACTGGGTCCCGGCTTCCACTATGTTTACCCAGTGTGCCGTCAGGGAGATGTACCATCCCTGGCCACAAGCACTTGTCCACGTGTCCGTTGTCAGGTGGACTCTCCCAGTAACGGCAGATGTTCTGGGACACGTGCTTGTGTAGTGCGGGGATGGCACACCGGGCAAAATAGTGTCGGCTGGGAACCGAGTACCGAGGGACGGCCACCGCCATAAGGTTGTGGAAGGATTCCGTCTCCACCAGCCTAAGAGGCAGCATTTCCAACGCAATCAGTCATGAAATGTGCGAATTTAGTACTGTGGCCTGTGGGGCGTTGGCTGCGAATTTGCGCTTTCGTTCAACGGTTTGAGATATGGACAATTGAACGCTGTGGTGGGACGTGGATGCTGTTTCTTGAGAAACTGCCGTAACAAGTGAAGTCTGAGAGGAGGGGGCATCTTTGCATGCAGTATGGACAGGGGACTGCCTTGCACGCACAACAGGGGGTTCTCTTACACGCACAACAGCGGAAGAAGCAGTGGTGACACCCGCTGACACTGGTCGTGGACCCTGGGGTTCACCCCACAAAGTCGGGTGCTTTGCTGACATGTGCCTGATCATGCTGGTGGTGGTCAGGCTGGTAGTTTTGTCACCCCTACTGATGCTGGCCGTGCAGGTAGTACAAATGGCCTTTTTGGGGTTATCAGCAGAGTCTTTAAAAAAATTCCAGACTCTGGAAGACCTACCGGTTGTACTGGCAACGTCCCTCGTGTTGGTGTTACGGGGAACGGTTGCCCGCCTTCTGTCTGCGGCCACCACACTGCTTCTTCCTGCCTGTTGGGGTACTCTGCCTCCCTCCCCCTGTGTGCTGCTGGCCTCGCTCTGCGTGTCCTCCTGCCACGTTGGGTCAGTTACTAGATCATCCACCACCTCCTCCTCTTCCACTTCCGCATCACGGTCCTCCTCCTCACTTCGTGGCAATTGTGTCTTGTCATCGTCCACCTCGTGACAAATTGCCAGCGTCGCCTTCCTGTGGCCGTGGCTGTTCAAATATTTGGCCATCGCTACATGGGATCTCCTCTTCCACCACTTCAAGTGGAGCAGGCGAGGGGCACAAATATGGAAATGGACCAGTGAACAACTCTTCAGAGTGTCCCCATGTGGGATCAGTTGCTGTCTGACGACACTCGGCATGGTGGGAGGAAGGAGCATCAGGGTGAGGATGAGTATGCGGTCGAGACTCATGGCTACTAAGACTTGACCGTGTGGAAGACAGACCGGAGGTGGTGGTGCCCAGGTGACTGGAAGTATTATCTGCTATCCAATTAATAACCTGTTCACACTGATCAGTTGGCAATAGTGGTGTTGTTGTGTGCTTCCCTAGTAATTCGGTCAAGAACTGGAAGCGAGAAGATGTGGCTGTTGGTTGTGGCACATTTTCACCTTGGCCACGGCCCCATCCTCTGCACGCACCATCACCAGAACGTCCAGTTCCACGTCCCTTGCCACGCGCCTTGCCCATTGTAAATGAAGTAAAATAGCTTACACTCGCACTATCAATGTCAAAAGGGTAACAAAAAGGAGATTTGAACCGTGGAAGAGAAAAACAACAGTTCTATTTCTCTGGCCTACATCAGAATCTTTTAAACAGATATATTTGTGTCTGAACAGTCAGCAAGACACTGAAACTGTTTTTTTTTTTATGCAAAAAGGTGGATTACACCCAGATTTGAACCGTGGAAGAGGAAAACCACAGTTCTATTTCTCTGGCCTACATCAGAATCTTTTAAACAGATATATTTGTGTCTGAACAGTCAGCGAGACACTCAAACTGTTTTTTTTTAAGGAAAAAAGGCAAAAAAGTGGATAATACAGAGATTTGAACCGTGGAACTGCAAAACCACAGTTCTAGTTATCTGGCCTACACCAGACTCTTTTAAACAGATATATTTGTGTCTGAACACTCATAGACACACTCAATTTTTTTTTTGGGGGGGGGAAATACCAAAAGGTTAATAAGACGGGTATTTGTACAGTCTGACTGAGGAAAAAAAAAAAAAAGAGGATTTAGATGAAAAAAAGAGGATTTTTCCTGGCCCCTGAGACCTGGGGCTAAGTCTAGCAATTTGAAAAGCAGCGCACAGGACTGTAATGCAGTGTTTGTTGGTATAACCACTGCGTCTCCTATACAGCCTGCCTGCCTGTCTGCCTGATATCTGGGATGGATATTAGTCCTGAAAAGGACTGTTTGTTTGATTTTGCAGGCTTTAGAGACCCTACACTACCTATTTTGCAGTATAAATCTCTCCCTAGCTCAGCAGCACTCTCCCTACACCATCTGATCCGGAGCGACTGTGTCCAAGATGGCGGCGCCCGGTTTTAAATACTCGAGGTGACGCTGTGCGGCTAGCTGTAATGCCCACAACCAACATGGCTGCGGCATTACAGTGACTGGCTGGTAATCTCTGCATGTTCATTGGCTCTGTAAAGAGCACCAAAAATGCAGGGCGGAGACCCGAGCTCCCGCCCGAGTAACCCGGAAATGCTCGGTGCTCGCCGAACATCCCGAGTAGTGAGATGCTCGAGCGAGTACCGAGCAGTGTCGAGCATGCTCGATCAACACTAGTCATCAGGTGTATATCAGACCTGGCGCCGCCATACTCGTCACAGTCACTCCGGATCAGACAGTGTAGGGAGAGCTGCTGCTGAGCTAGGGAGAAATTTGCTTGTGTATTAGGTAGTGTAGGGAGAAAAAACGTACATTACACATATCCATCTTAACAAACAGTCCTTTTGAGGACTAACTAATCCATCTGCAGAGATATCAGGCAGGCAGTGTATATAGGCAGGCAGGCAACGTATATAGCAGACTGCAGTGCACATAGCACAAGAGGCTCCATTCCAGTTCTGTTGGCTGCTGCTGTTAGATATTTCTGGAAATAGGCCCAGGTCTCGGGCCAGGAATATATTTTTTTGCATCTTAATCCTCATTATTTGCTTAAAAAGCAACCCAGAGAACACGTTTTTTTGCGCTATTTGCTTGTTGGCACTGCAGAATACAGCCAGGTCCTTTCCATATTACAGCGCTAAAAATCCATCTATTTAAAACTGTGTTTTCTCCGTCACACGGATCACATATACGTTTTCAGAAAATACTGCCATTTCTGGCCTCCATTAAATTTTTTTTTCAGTGTGTCAGCAAAGTTTTTGACACTGGTTTTCTGTTCAAAACAGTTACCTACAGGCCAGGTATTTAAAACTGTGTTTTCTCCGTCACACGGATTACATATACATTTTCAGAAAATACTGCCATTTCTGGCCTCCATTAAAAAAATTCTTCAGTGCGTCAGCAAATTTTTTTGACACTGGCTTGCTGTTCAAAACAGTTACCTACAGGCCATGTATTCAAAACTGTGTTTTCTCTGTCACACGGCTCACATATACGTTGTCAGAAAATACTGCCATTTCTGGCCGCCATTAAAAATTTCTTTCAGTGTGTCAGTGAAGCAATTCACAGCAGTTTGCTGGTCAAACTACTTATTTAAAACTCTGTTTTCTTCGTCACACGGATCACATATAAATTTCGCTCCAAACTCAGTCATTTGTAGTGAGCGTGGAAGATAATGTCCCCCATTTAAAATGGGCAAGGGACGTGGAACTGGACGTGAAGGTAATGATGCATGCAGAGGCCGAGGACAAGGCCGTGGGCAAGCTGAAATTGTGCCACAACAAACACCCACATCTTCTCGCCTGACCTTCCTGTCCCAATTTCTAGGGGACTGCAGCACACCACTATTGAACCCAGAGCAGTGTCAAAAGGTTGTAGATTGGATAGCAGATAATGCTTCCAGTCACTTAGCCACCACCACCACCACCGTGTCTTCCACAAATCAAGTAGCCATGAGTCTGGACCGCATATTCCTCACCCTGATCCTCCTTCCTCCCACCATGCCGAGTACCCAGAGACAACTGATCCCACACTTGGACACTCTGAAGAGCTGTTCACTTTTCCATTTATAGATTCGGGCCTCTCGCCCGATCCACTTGAAGCGGGGCAAGAGGAGATCGCGTGTAGCGATGCCCAAATATTTGAGCAGCCACGGTCACACGAAGGCGACGGTGGGAAAGTATCACAAGAGGTGGACGATGATGAGACACAATTGCCAGAAAGTCAGGAGGAGGACCAGGGTGCGGAATTGGAAGACGAGGTGGTGGATGATATAGTAACTGACCCAACCTGGCAGGAGGACATGCAGAGCGAGGACAGCAGCACACAGGGGGAGGGAGGCAGAGCACCCCAACAGGCAGGAAGAATCAGTGTGGTGGCTGCAGACAGAAGGCAGGCAACCGTTCCCCGTAACACCAACATGAAGGAAGTTGCCAGTACAACTGTTAGGTGTTCCCGAGTCTGGTTGTTTTTTAAAGACTCGGCCGATAACCCCAAAAAGGCCATTTGCATCACCTGCCAGTACAGCATCAGCAGGGATGGCAAAACAAACAGCCTGACCACCACCAGCATGATCAGGCACATGGCAGCAAAGCACCCGACTTTGTGGGCCGAACCCCAGGGTCCAGGAACAGTGTCTGCGGGTTGCACCATTGCTTCTTCCGCTGTTATGCATGCAAGCCAATCCCCTGTCCATGGTGCATGCGAAGATGCCTCCTGCCCTGCAGCTGTCGTTGCACACTCTCAAGTAGCAGCATCAGGAAGCACGTCCATGTCCTTGTCCCAACGCAGCGTTCAGTTGTCCATACCCCAGTCCTTGGAACGCAAGCGCAAATATGCAGCCAATGCCCCACAGGCCACACAACTAAATTCTCACATTTCACGACTGCTTGCGCTCAAAATGTTGCCTTTTAGGCTTGTGGAGACGGAAGCATTCCACAACCTGATGGCGGCAGCCGCCACTATTTCTCCCGGTGTGCCGTCCCCGCATTACACAAGTAGGTGTCCCAAAACATTAGCCGTGCTCTCAACAACGCAGTTACCGGTAAAGTCCACCTAACCACGGACACGTGGACAAGTGCTTGTGGGCAGGGAAGGTACATCTCGCTGGCAGCACACTGGCTTAACATAGTGGGAGCCGGGACCCAGTCAGACCTTGGGACGGAACACGTCCTCTCGGCGCCAAGGATTGCGGGCCCTAGGTCAATCAGGGTTGCCCCCACGGTCTACAGCTCCTGCACCTCATCCTCCCCCTCCTCTTCAGCCTCCATCTCCGAAATTACCACATCAGTCACAAGCTGGAAGCACTGCAGCACTGCCTCGGCCTAACGGCAACAGGCTGTGCTGAAGCTAATATGCTTAGGTGAAAAACCACACAATGCTGAAGAGTTGTGGACAGCTCTGAAAGAGCAGGCAGATCTGTGGCTCACACCGCTGAACCTACAGCCAGGCATGGTCTTGTGTGACAATGGCCGGAACCTGGTGGCGGCTATGAGGCGAGGCGAGCTCACACACGTACCATGCCTGGCCCATGTGCTTAACCTCGTGGTTCAGCAGTTTCTCAAATCCTACTCGGAGCTGTCGGATCTGCTTGTTAAAGTACTCAGCCTGTGTTCCCATTTTAGAAAGTCAGCTACAGCTTCCGCCGCCCTTGCAGTGTTTCAGCAGCGTTTGCAGCTTCCGGCTCACAGACTGGTGTGTGATGTCCCCACGCGTTGGAACTCTACACTGCAGATGTTGTGAAGGATTTGTGAGCAGAAGAGGGCAGTTGTTGAGTACCAGCATCAACAAGGCCGTCGGTATTCAGTTCAGACTCCACACATAAGACCACAGGAGTGGACATGGATGTCAGACATATGTACCATCCTTCAGAACTTTGAGGACTCCAACAAGATGGTGAGCGGCGATGACGCCATAATTAGCGTCACCATCCCGCTTCTCTGTCTTCTGAAACGCTCTCTGCTCACAATCAAAGAGGATGCATTGCAGGCGGAGCACGATGAGATGGAGCAAGGAACCATGCAGGGTGATTTCACACAGCCAAGCCTCATCTCATCCCAACGTGGATTGGGTGACAATGAGGAAGAGGAGGAAGGACAGGAGCTAGTTTCATGCATTATAGACGGTACTACAGTACAGACAAAAAGTTTGGACACACCTCATTTAAAGATTTTTCTGTATTTTCATAACTATGAAAATTGTACATTCACACTGAAGGAATCAAAACTATGAATTAACACATGTGGAATTATATACTTAACAAAAAAAGTGTGAAACAACTAAAAATATGTCTTATATTCTAGGTTCTTCAAAGTAGCCACCTTTTGCTTTGATGACTGCTTTGCACACTCTTGGCATTCTCTTGATGAGCTTCAAGAGGTAGTCACCGGAAATGGTCTTCCAACAATCTTGAAGGAGTTCCCAGAGATGCTTAGCACTTGTTGGCCCTTTTGCCTTCACTCTGCGGTCCAGCTAACCCCAAATCATTTCGATTGGGTTCAGGTCTGGTAACTGTGGAGGCCAGGTCATCTGGCGTAGCACCCCATCACTCTCCTTCTTGGTCAAATAGCCCTTACACAGCCTGGAGGTGTGTTTGGGGTCATTGTCCTGTTGAAAAATAAATGATGGTCCAACTAAACGCAAACCGGATGGAATAGCATGCCGCTGCAAGATGCTGTTTGTTACGGGTCCGGGTGGTGGAACCTCTGTGCTGCGGTGCAAGGAGGGACCCAGAGGGGCGTAACTAAGTATCAACTCAAACCGACCCTGGTCGGACGGCGGCTAACAACTCCGTGACCAGGGAGGATCCGAGTTGAGGGACCAGGTGCTACTCTGGGGACGACCTTGTAAGAGAGCAGGTGGCTCCCACGGGTCAGATGGCTGGGACTGACCGGTATAGCGGATGGACACAACAAGCAGGCAGAAGTCTCTGGGTAGCTGACAGGTAGTCACGGCAAGTGACAGCAGAGCAGGTAGAAGTCTCTTGGCTAGCAGGCAGGTGGTCACGGCAAGTGACAGCAGAGCGGGTAGTAGTCTCTTGGCTAGCAGGCAGGTGGTCACGGCAAGTGACAGCAGAGCGGGTAGAAGTCTCTTGGCTAGCAGGCGGGTAACAGACGAGTTCTCCCAGGTGAGCGGGCTAGCAGGCACGGCAGGTAGCAGACAGGTGACTGGCGGATGCTTCCTGGTAAGCAGGTGGTCTTGCCCATAGACAGACTGGCGGATGACCGGAGGCAGACTGTCGAACTGGAGAATAGTCAGACTGGCGGACTGGAACGGTAGTCAGGCTGGCAACGGGACCTGAGGGCTGAAGCAGAGGTAAGTATACTGTGCAACAACTTTGCTCGGGCACCTCCATTTTGGAGGAGGTGCCCTAAATATGGGAGGTCCTCCGGCAATTGGCCGGGGACTCCTTAGGACGGCGCGCGCGGCCCCTTTAAGAGAGAGGGAGCGCGCGCCCTAAGCACAGTGCCCGGGAAGGAGTACGCGCCGGCAGCCGCAGGAAGAGGAGCAAAGGAGGACACCGCGCGGGGAGCAGGTAGGTGAGAGGGACGGCGTCTCTGCCTGGCAGAGGGCAGAGACGCCGATGCTACAGTACCCCCCCCCCTTTTACGCCCCCTCTTTTTTAGGCTGGAAAGAAATTTTTCAAGGAGAAGCGGAGTGTGGATGTTCTCCCTGGGTTCCCAAGTTCTCTCCTCTGGACCAAACCACTTCCAATCCACCAGAAAAAAGGTTTTTCCTCTTACCCTCTTGGTGGCCAGAATATTCTCTACCTCAAAAACGTCCTCAGCAGAAAGCGGAGCAGGGGGAGTACCTAGATTGTTGGAAAAAGAATTGAAGACAACAGGTTTGAGGAGAGATACGTGGAAGGAGTTGGGAATTCGTAAGATGGCTGGGAGCTTTAACTTGTAGGCCACCGGATTGATTTGTTTAAGGACTACAAATGGACCGATGAACCGAGGACCCAACTTGTAGGAGGGTATTTTGAGCCGCACATGTTTGGAAGAGAGCCAAACCATGTCCCCCGGACGGAATTGAGGCGGATCCAGACGTCTTTTGTCAGCAAATCTCTTCATCCGCTCGGACGACTGAAGAAGTGCGGACCTAGTACTCTCCCAAATGGTAGAAAATTCGCTGACCAGAGACTCCGCGGCAGGGTTGTCCACAGAAGCGGAGACGGGAAACGGAATCCGGGGATGTTGGCCAAAGACTATAAAAAACTGGGACTTGGAAGTGGATTCGCTCTCATGGTTGTTATAAGAGAATTCGGCCCAGGGTAGGAGGTCCACCCAATCAGTATGGTGGGCATTGACAAAGTGCCGGAGGTAGCTAGTAAGGATCTAGAATCATCATAGAATGGTAGAGTTGGAAGGGACCTCCTGGGTCATCTGGTCCAACCCCCTGCTCAAAGCAGGATTCACTAGATCATCTCAGACAGATGTCTGTCCAGCCTCTGCTTGAAGACGTCCATTGAAGGGGAACTCACCACCTCTCGTGGCAGCCTGTTCCACTCATTAATCACCCTGTCAAAAAGTTTTTTCTAATATCTAATCTGTGTCTCCTCCCATTTAGTTTCATCCCATTGCTTCTAGTCTTTCCTTGTGCAAATGAGAATAAAGATGATCCTTCTACAATGTGACAGCCCTTGACATATTTGTAGACAGCTATTAAGTCTCCTCTCAGTCTTCTTTTTTGCAAGCTAAACATTCCCAAATCCTGCAACCGTTCCTCATAGGACATGGTTTGCAGACCAGTCACCATTCTGGTCGCTCTTCTCTGAACTTGCTCCAGTTTGTCTATGTCTTTTTTAAAATGTGGTGCCCAAAACTGTACACAGTATTCCAGATGAGGTCTGACCAAAGAGGAGTAAAGACCGATAATGACTTCACGTGATCTAGACTGTATGCTTCTGTTAATACATCCCAGAATTGTATTTGCCTTTTTTGCTGCTGCATCACACTGTTGACTCATGTTCAGTCTATGATCTATTAGTATACCTAAGTCTTTTTCACATGTACTGTTGCTTAGCTCTATTCCTCCCATTCTGTATATGCTTTTTTCATTTTTATTGCCCAGATGTAGTACTTTGCATTTTTCCCTGTTAAAAACCATTCTGTTGGTTGCTGCCCACTGCCCCAGTTTATTTAGGTCTTTTTGAATCCTCTCTCTCTCTTCTCTAGTATTAGCTATCCCTCCTAGCTTTGTGTCATCAGCAAATTTAATCAGTTCACCCTCAATTCCTTCATCTAAATCATTGATAAAGATGTTGAACAATACAGGTCCCAGGACGGAGCCCTGTGGTACCCCACTTGAGACATTCATCCAGCTGGATGTGAAGCCATTTACAACCACCCTTTGAGTCCGATCACTAAGCCAGTTATGAATCCACCTAACAGTTGCCTGGTCCATTGCATACTTGGTCATTTTTTCAATAAGGATGGTGTGAGATACTTTGTCAAATGCTTTGCTGAAGTCAAGATATACTATATCTACAGCATTTCCCTGATCCACCCAGTCAGTGATTCTGTCATAGAAGGAAATTAAGTTAGTCTGACATGACTTGTTAGTTACAAACCCATGCTGACTCTGGTTAATCACTTCATTCTTATCCATGTACTTACATACATGTTGTTTAATAATTTGTTCAAAGATCTTTCCTGGTATAGAAGTCAGACTCACCGGCCTATAGTTCCCTGGGTCCACCTTCTTCCCCTTTTTGAAGATAGGAACAACATTTGCTCTTCTCCAGTCTTCTGGGACTTCTCCTGTTCTCCAAGAATTTTCAAAGATTATGGAGAGTGGTTCTAAAATTTCTTGGGGAAACATGTAAATGTGGTGGAAAGGCTGAGTCAAAATCCAGACCATAATCCAATTGAGAATCTGTGGTTAGACTTGAAAATTGCTGTTCACAAGATGAAACCATTTAGCTAGAAGGAGCTGGAGCAGCTTTGCCTTGAGGAATGGGCAAAAATCCCAGGGGCAAGATGTAGAAATCACATAGAGAATTATCCAAAGCGACTTGCAGCTGTAATTGCCGCAAAAGGAGGCTCTACAAAGTACTGACTTTAGGGTGTGAATAGTTATGCACATGGAAGTTTTCAGTGTCCTATTTGTTGTTTGCTTCTCATTAAAAGTGTGATGCAGCAGCAAAAAAGGCAAATACAATTCTGGGATGTATTAACAGAAGCATACAGTCTAGATCACGTGAAGTCATTATCGGTCTTTACTCCTCTTTGGTCAGACCTCATCTGGAATACTGTGTACAGTTTTGGGCACCACATTTTAAAAAAGACATAGACAAACTGGAGCAAGTTCAGAGAAGAGCGACCAGAATGGTGACTGGTCTGCAAACCATGTCCTATGAGGAACGGTTGCAGGATTTGGGAATGTTTAGCTTGCAAAAAAGAAGACTGAGAGGAGACTTAATAGCTGTCTACAAATATGTCAAGGGCTGTCACATTGTAGAAGGATCATCTTTATTCTCATTTGCACAAGGAAAGACTAGAAGCAATGGGATGAAACTAAATGGGAGGAGACACAGATTAGATATTAGAAAAAACTTTTTGACAGTTAGGGTGATTAATGAGTGGAACAGGCTGCCACGAGAGGTGGTGAGTTCCCCTTCAATGGACGTCTTCAAGCAGAGGCTGGACAGACATCTGTCTGAGATGATCTAGTGAATCCTGCTTTGAGCAGGGGGTTGGACCAGATGACCCAGGAGGTCCCTTCCAACTTTACCATTCTATGATTCTATGAAAAGAAAACCAAATGTTCACAGTTGTATGCATGTTCTTTACATGAACTGATGCAAACCTTCAAGAAAAACAGTGAAATTCCAGGTTGTGAGGTTGCAAAACACAAAAAATGCCAAGGGAGTGAATACTTTCGCAAGCCACTGTATATGCCTAAACTACACTACTTTTATTTTTTTATAAGGTATTAGTACATAATGAGGTGATCTATACCTTTGTATATACAGTGGGGTTAATAAGTATTTGATACACTTTCTCAAGTTTTCCCACCTACAAAGAATGGAGAGGTCTGTAATTTTTATCGTTGGTACACGTCAACTGGGAGTCAGAATCTAAAAATTAAAAACAGAAAATCACATTGAATAATTTTTAAATAATTAAATTGCATTTTATTGTATGATATAAGTATTTGATCACCTACCAACTAGCAAGAATTCTGGCTCTCACAGACCTGTTAGTTTTTCTTCAAGAAGCCCTTATACTCTCCTCTCATTACCTGTATTAATTGCACTTGTTTGAATTTGTTATCTGTATAAAAGACACCTGTCCACACACTCAATTACAGTCCAACCTCTCCACCATGGCCAAGATCAAAGAGCTGTCTAAGGACAGCAGAGACAAAATTGTAGACCTGCACAAGGCTGGGATGGGCCACAGGACAATAAGCAACAGCTTGGTGAGAAAGCAACAACTGTTGGCACAATTATTAGAAAATGGAAGAAACACAAGATGACTGTCAATCTTCCTCAATCTGGGACTCCATGCAAAACTCAACTCGTGGGATGATTCTGAGAAAGGTCAGGAATCAGCCCAGAACTATGCAGGAGGACCTGGTCAATGACCTGAAAAGAGCTGGGACCACAGTCTCAATACCTTTAGTAACACACTACGCCGTCATGGATTAAAATCCATGCAAGGTCCCTCTGCTCACGCCATCACATGTCCAGTCCTGTTTGAAGTGCACCAATGACCATCTGTATGATCCAAAAGAGGCATAGGAAAAGGTCATGTGGTCAGATGAGACCAAAATAAAACTTTTTGTTTTGAGCCCCACTCACCGTGTTTGGATGAGTACAACTCCAAGAACAACGTCCCAACTTTGAAGCATGGTGGGGGAAACATCATACTTTGGGGGAGCTTTTCTGCAAAGGGGACAGGACGACTGCACTGTACCGAAGGGAGGATGGATGAGGTCATGTATTGCGATATTTTGGCCAACAACCTCCTTACCTCAGAGCATTGAAGATGGGTCATGTCTGGGTCTTCAGCTTGACAATGACCCGTAACACACAACCAGGGCAAATAATGAGTGGCTCCGTAAGAAGCATTTCAAGGTCCTGGAGTGGCCTAGCCAGTCTCCACACCTGAACTCAATAGAAAATCTTTGGAGGGAGCTGAAACTTAATGTTGCCCAGTGACAGACCCAAAACCTGAAAGATCTGGAGAAGATCTGTATAGAGGAGTGAGCCAAAATTCCTGCTGCAGTGTGTGCAAACTTGGTCAAGAACTACAGGAAACGTCTGACCTCTGTATTTGCAAACAAAGGTTTCTGTACCAAATATTAAGTTCTGTTTTTCTGTTGTATCAAATACTTATTTCATGCAATAAAATGCAAATTAATTATAAAAAAAAATCATACAATGTGATTTTCTGGATTTTTTTTTTTTTAAATTCTTTCTCTCACAGTTGAAGAGTGCCTATGATAAAAATTACAGACCTCTCCATTCTTTGTAGGTGAGAAAACTTGCAAAATCGGCAGTGTATCAAATACTTATATTCCCCCTTGTTTGAGGGTGGTGAGGATGGCGTTTCACTACTCTGACAACTCCTGTCATTTAAGTGAATGAAAATATATTTTACTGTATTGTATTTTATAGTTATCCTCCTGTGGCTGCAGTTCCTGTTAAGTTGGGTATCACAGAGTTAACTGTAGGGCCGGCTCATAGTGGGGAGGAGGATTGGGGAATTTCTGGGTAGCTGCAGGGATAATAAGAAAAAAGGACACCCTCTAGTCAATGTGACCTTCACTTGGGTGTGTGTGGAATAAGACAGCAGAGAAGAGTGAGAAAGGAAACCTCTAAGAAGAAATCCATTGGTGGCAGCGGAATACTCTTAGTAGTCAAGTTGGGGAAGGGAACGTACGGCCAGCAACTTCGTTAGACTCCCTAAGGGTCTCTGGGAATGGAAAAGTGTCAGCCAGGTGTTAGAAACTGCGGGTCTGAGAAGAGACGAGTCAGCAAGGCTGGGGGCACAGTCAGTAAAGTGGCAGCCACAGGGTCTTCGTTTACGTCGTTCCTCAAAAAAGGTCAGGAAGATAGAGATCACTGAAAGCTCAGCTAAAGTGTCGCTATTAGTGATGAGCGAGCGTGCTCGCCACTACTCGGTACTCGCCTGAGCATCATGGTGCTCGGCGAGTATTTCCGGGTTGCTCGGGCGGGAACTCGGGTCCCCTCCCTGCAAATTTGTCGCTCTTTAGAGAGCCAATGAACATGCAGGGATTGCCTGCCATGCACTGCAATGCCGTAGCCATGTTGGTTGTGGGCATTACAGTGATTGGCTGGCCGCACAGCGTCATCAGTAGTGTTGAGCGAGCACTAAAATGCTCGAGTGCTCGAAGCTCGGGCCGAGCTCACCGTGATACTCGGGTGCTCGACCCGAGCAATGAGCCCAATGTTAGTCTATGGGAGACCCGAGCATTTTTGCGGCTGCACCCCCGGCAGTCTGTAGAAAGCCTAAAAAGTGCCCAAAACGATAGTGACAGTGCTCAAATGACATGGGGACAGCATGGGGATCGCCCCAGGAAGCATTTCTGACCCCCAGGTCACTGCTGTCAACAACGTGGTCAGAGGTATTAAGCCACTTTTACGGGCTCACAATAAAACATACAAAAACGAAACTGAAACTGTTTTTCTGTGAAATATGTTAAGGAACATCCTTTCCAGGGTAAAGACTTGTGTATAAGGTAAAATAAATAACCAAAAACAAAAATACTTCTCCACACCTTGGGCTATGTTCACAAGTAGCATTTTTTAATGCGTTTTTGCACTTTTCTATTGCTTTCAACCGTGACAAATGCATTCACCGGGAAATGTCATTTTAACATTTTACAACCTTATCTGGCCATGTGCTGTGTGACACATGCATACAGTGCTGAAAAGACATGGGAACAGCATGGGGAAGAACCCTGGAAGCATCTCTGACACCCAGGTCACTGCCTAAAAGTGTGCCCATCAGAAGTGATCCTTGCCGCATCAGAAGATGCAGACTTGCAACTATCCCCGTTCAAGTCCTTGTCCCAGGGCAGTGTTCAAGTATGCAGCCTGACACCCACCCACCCCCAGGCTGCAATACTATACTGCTTGCTTGCTTGCACTTGAAATTGGGCCTTTTAGGCATGTGGAGGCGGAATCTGGCCACCACGTCATGGCTGCGTCGGCGGCCTGGTATCCATACTCAGTCCCCAGCCGCCCGGCGGCCGGGTGTCCACGTTTGGTCCCCAGCCACCAGGGGGCGGCTGGTTGTCCATACTCGGTCCCCAGCCGCCTGCAGGTGGCCGGGTGTCCATAAACGGTCCCCAGCCGTCCCTATTTGTCCCGGTGCGCCTTATACACAAGCGCGCATACCAAAACTTTACCTGTGCCCTCCCCAGTGCATTTAGTGGGAAGGACAGCCTAACCACAAACACGTGGACAAGTGAATGTGGTTAATATTGTGGAAGCCGGGACACAGTAGGACACTGGGATGCAACACGTCCTCCAGGCATAGAGGAATGCGGGTCCTGGGTCAATCAGGCTTCAACACAAAGTTCAGAAGGTAGACAGCAGCAGTGGTCGGCCTCCTACACAACGAGTAAATTATTTATGATCATGAAGCCATCCATCTCCTTAGCTTTCTGTTCCTTGGAATGCAAGCGCATGTATGTAGTAGTGGCTAGGCCTGAGGTGGTCAGCGTTTTGGCGCATATCCTACCTCCTCTGAGGATTGCTGGATGTTTTCCTGCTACTATCCCAGTTCTATGACTCCCGTTAAAACAAAGCTTCAGGTGATGAATGATGGATGAGGTGGTGGCAAAGGAGAAAGAGCAGGAGGAACAGGGATCATTCACATCAATATCAGGCCAGTCAACCACACATGTCTTGTAGGATATGTTTCTGTACCAAAAGGAGCGGTTCGGCTACACAGTTATGGGGCATACAGTGAGTGCAATGCCTACCAAAAATTCTGAGGCACTCCAATGCTCCTTGTAAGTGACATTGAGGTCAGTGTTGGCCTAAGCAGTGAATGGAATACATTCCAAAAATTATGAGGAACTGCAATGCCCCTTGAAACAGACGGGGATTACAGCGTACTAAAAACCTACCCATTATTGGGGAGTGGGTCTCCCTTAGTGTTCGCCTATGCATTGAAAAGCAAAAGCTGACTAAAATTAGGAGGAAATGCAATGCCCGTTGGAAGAGTCGTGGAGGTTAGAGGTAATTAAAAACAACATTTCAATGCCCCTTGGAAGAGCTGTGGAGTTCAGAGTGGTTTAACAAGCTGGTTTTAATGCCCCTTGGAAGAGACATGGAGGTCACAGTAGCTTAACAAGACGGTTTTAATGCCCCTTGGAAGAAACGTGGAGTTTAGAGTGGATTAACAAGACGGTTTTAATGCCCCTTGGAAGAGACGTGAAGGTCACAGTAGCTTAACAAGACGATTTTAATGCCCCTTGGAAGAGACGTGGAGTTCAGAGTGGTTTAAAAAGACGGTTTTAATGCCCCTTGGAAGAGACGTGGAGGTCACAGTAGCTTAACAAGACGGTTTTAATGCCCCTTGGAAGAGACGTGGAGTTCAGAGTGGTTTAACAAGACGGTTTTAATGCCCCTTGGAAGAGACGTGGAGTTCAGAGTGGTTTAACAAGACGGTTTTAATGCCCCTTGGAAGAGACGTGGAGTTCAGAGTGGTTTAACAAGACGGTTTTAATGCCCCTTGGAAAAGACATGGAGGTCACAGTAGCTTAACAAGACGGTTTTAAGGCCACTTGGAAGAGACGTGGAGTTCAGAGTGGTTTAACAAGACGGTTTTAATGCCCCTTGGAAGAGACGTGGAGTTCAGAGTGGTTTAACAAGACGGTTTTAATGCCCCTTGGAAGAGACGTGGAGTTCAGAGTGGTTTAACAAGACGGTTTTAATGCCCCTTGGAAAAGACATGGAGGTCACAGTAGCTTAACAAGACGGTTTTAAGGCCACTTGGAAGAGACGTGGAGTTCAGAGCAGGGCTGTGGAGTCGGAATCGTGGAGTCGGAGTTAGTTTTGGTTGGAGTCGGAGTCGAAGTTGGTAGAAATGTACCGACTCCGACTCCAGCTTTAAAAAAAAATGAATTAATATTTCATAATTGAACTTTCATATGAATTTTATAAATGATACTCAAATATATATGTTCTATCAAACTATGAACAACAGTGATAAGCAGTTCAGCTGGAGATAGAGACATTTCTTACTTCTTGTGTGTCACTGTTCTCCACTGCCCTTATCTAATCTTATACTTGGTTAACCTCATGCTGCCCCAACCCCCCTACTTACAATGTATGAAACTGAAAGTGAAAATGTGTTGCAAATTCTTAGTAGTAAAGCTCCTCCTCTAGACTAGATGTTTACTAGGTGTGCGTCTTCCAAGCATCTCACAGCTGCTACTCAGAAGAGGAAGACTGTAAGAAGTATTATCCTTTCAACAAACTTTGCATCAGTTAACTGTGAGTACATGAGGAATAACAGTATTACTGATCACTATATCAGTTGTACGACCTGGCAATAATTTTGTACAATTGTTTTTAGGAAAAACAATTGTCATTTGGATTGTGAATGCAGAATTAAAAACCTGAGAATGTCAAAGAAGAGGCACATTAAATCAGCTGTATTTGAACATTTCACCATCACTCAAGATAGAAAACATTATGTCTGTCAGTGTATGACAAATGATCCAGACGAAAACAAATGCTGTGAAGCCAAGATCAGTGCATATTCAGGCAAAGATAAAAATGCTCCTACCAGAGCTTCTAATCTAAAGAGACATTTACAGCGCTTTCATCCAGAAGTACTGAAAGCAGTGGATGAGAAAGACTGCATCCAAACCAATGAACCAGTGCCTAGCTCTTCCAGCCAAAGAAAGGAGCAGAGAACTTTGCAGCCATCAATTGCAAGATATTTTGTCAGTGACAAAGTTACTGTGACAATGACAGTAGATACATTTAAAAAACAGATCATAGAGCTTGTTGTAAAGGATAGTGTGCCTATTTCATTATTTTCACGACCAGCTTTTATGTGTCTGAATGGGGAAATGGCCCGCAAGCTTGGTGTTTCTCTCTCTCGAGAGAGAGAGAGAGAGTATTAGAAAATGAGTAATCGAAGAAGCTTTTAAACAAAAGGAAGAACTTAAAAAAACTCTCAAGGGACGCTTTCAGTTTCTTAAAATGGATGCCTGCACACGTCACAGAGTGAACTATTTTGCCATCAATGTCTGATTTGTTTGTGACAAAAATGAAATAGTTACCAAGACATTGGCAGTAAAAGACACCAAAGCTCATCACACCAGTGAGTTTCTCCAGGTCTTGGTGGAAAAGGTTCTGCAAGACTATGAACTTAAAAAAGAGCAAGTTCTTTATGTCGTAACTGACTATGCTTCAAATATGATAAGTACTATTAAGCTAAAGAATGAGAGTAATGATGGTGACCAGCAGCTAGAAGAACATTCTGGGTCCACAGACACAGAAATGTATGAAATAGAGGAACACAGTATTGTAACTGAGGAGCAAACTGAAGTTGCTTCAGATGAACAGCAACATGATAGTTTAGATGATCTTATTGAAACTGTGTCAATATGTTCTTTCATTCATCACATGCGCTGTGTTGTGCATAAGCTACAGCTGGCTATAAGAGGCAGTCTGCAAGAAGGACATGCTGCTGCACTGATTGGCAAGGTGAGAAAATTGGCTACTGTTGCCAGAACCCCTAAAGTTGACTCAATTTTGAAGAGACGTGCTGGAAAAGGGGCAATTATTGATCAAGCCACACGATGGGGCAGTACTTACTTGATTCAGCGCTTGGTTGAACTGAAAACCTTTCTTGTAGACATGGCTAACCCTCAACTGACGCTAAATGAAAGTCAGTGGAATCAGGTGACTGAGCTGGAAAAATTGCTAGAGCACCCATTTACAGTGACTAAAAAATTACAAGCAGAGGACTTAACTCCAGGTATTTTCTTAAAGGAGTGGAAGAACCTGATGTTTCGCCTGTCCCAAAGAGGAGGGTTAATTGCAAGTGGCATTGCTACATCAATGAAACGGAGAGAGGAGCTACTATTACAAAATAACATTCTTTTGGCAGCTGTTTATGTAGACCCAATGCATCGGATTCTTCTAGATGATCAACAGCTAACTAAAGGAAAAGAAGCTCTGTTTGAAATAGCATTAAGGATGAAAGGGTTGCAGAACAGTCAGG
Source organism: Phyllobates terribilis (assembly GCF_046119375.1). Taxonomy (NCBI): domain Eukaryota; kingdom Metazoa; phylum Chordata; class Amphibia; order Anura; family Dendrobatidae; genus Phyllobates; species Phyllobates terribilis. Next base: position 51,026,123 of record NW_027362770.1, on the reverse strand, counting down.
AGGAACAATAAGAATTTGGTCATCCTGCCACATCTTCACCCTCATCATCAACTGATGAAGAATTTAATTTCGAAAAATATTTGGATCACAAGGACCGTGCAAAGCGTTCTCGCATAGAAGAAGAGTCATCCCCATCAAAGAACACAGCCAGTACATTTCAGCAGAATTTTTCATGTGCACTAGAAGAAATTGAGAAATTTGACCGTTCATCAAAAATAACAGTGCAACAAGCGATTCCTCTGTATCTTGACATTGTCAGAGATGTTGCCCGAGTGGTTACTGCTTTGCCACCGACCCAAGTTAGTGTAGAGAGGTTGTTCTCTGCTCTCAAAATAATTAGATCAGATTTGAGGGCATCCATGAAGGAGGATCTGACAGAGGCAATACTTTTTCTGAGAACAAATTTATAGATTTCTTCTTATAAACTGCATAACAGTGTTTATTGCATATTTACTTACAAGAGTTTATAAAAGTTTATAAAAGTTATTTGCTATATTCTAATTGTATTCTAATAAATATAGTTTTTGCTCTAAGTGGTCTGATTACTTATATGATGGTGAGAAACTGAATAAGCACGATGTTAATATTTTACAACAGTAAATTTATTGTTACAAATTGGCCATTTATGAAGGAGTCGGAGCCGGAGTCGGAGCCGGAGCCGGAGTCGGAGTCGGAACCTGATAAAATCCAGGAGTCGGAGTCGCAACTGTGGCTTACCGACTCCACAGCCCTGGTTCAGAGTGGTTTAACAAGACGGTTTTAATGCCCCTTGGAAGAGACGTGGAGGTCACAGTAGCTTAACAAGACGATTTTAATGTCCCTTGGAAGAGACGTGGAGTTCAGAGTGGTTTAACAAGACGGTTTTAATGCCCCTTGGAAGAGATGTGGAGGTCACAGTAGCTTAACAAGACGGTTTTAATGGCCCTTGGAAGAGACGTGGAGTTCAGAGTGGTTTAACAAGACGGTTTTAATGTTCCTTGGAAGAGACGTGGAGGTCCCAGTGGAATAAAAAGACAATATCAATGCCCCTTGGAAGAGTGGTGGAGGTCGCAGTGGAATAAAAAGACAATATCAATGACCCTTGGAAGAGTGGTGGAGGTCGCAGTGGAATAAAAAGACAAAATCAATGCCCCTTGGAAGAGAGGTGGAGGTCGCAGTGGAATAAATAGACAATATCAATGCCCCTTGGAAGAGACGTGGAGGTCACAGTAGCTTAACAAGACGATTTTAATGCCCCTTACAAGAGCCATGCAGTACAGCATATTAAAAACATTATTCCCATTATTGGGTAGTGGGTCTCCCATAGTCTTTGCCTATGCCTTCCAAGCAAAAGCTGCTAAAAATTAGGACGGAGGAACTTGCAATGTTGGCAACACGGACCACGGTCACCCTGGTGGTATAGTGGTGGTGGAGGCTGAGAATAAGGAGAAGAGCAAAAAACAGCCGAAATGAGGAAGCATATACCCATGTGTGGGTGTGAAGTGGTACATGGGAATACACCTCCCGAAATAACACAGTGGATTTGACTTTATGTTACTCTGCTGTCATTTGGTGGTGATGAGAAGTCTGGCCCAATCCAGCCCTTGTTCAATTTGATAAGGGTCAGCTTGTCAGCATTGTCAGTTGACAGGCGAGTGCGCTTATCAGTTATAATTCCCCCAGCGGCACTAAAAACACGCTCCGATAACACGCTAGCGGCAGGGCAGGCCAGGACCTCCAAGGCGTACAGAGCGAGTTCATTCCAAGTGTCCAGCTTGGATACCCAATAATTAAAAGGCACAGAGGAATCACGGAGGACGCTGGTACGGTCGGCAAGGTACTCCCTCACAATCTTTTGAAACTTTCTACTCCTTGTGAGAGTACCCCGCACCTCAGGGCCTGTAAGCTGGGCGGGTCTCAGAAAACTGTCCCAGAACGTTGACAGTGTTCCCCTGCCTCTGATGGATTGGAGTTGCATCTCTCTCGTCTGTACGCCTTGGTTGGGCAATGAACTGTGACCTCTGCCGCTTGAGTGTTCAGATGGGAAATTTTTTAACAGTTCTGCAGCAAGGGCCTTCTGGTACTGCCCCATTTTTGTAGACCTCTCCACCTCAGGAATAAGAGAGTGAAAGTTCTCCTTGTAGCGGGGGTCTAAAAGTGTCACCAACCAGTAATGACTGTCACTCAACATTTTGACAACGCGAGGGTCACGGTTAAGGCAGCGTAACATAAAGTCAGCCATGCGTGCCAGACGGGTAACGGGCAAGACTTACGTGTCCTCACCAAGATGACGACAGACCATGCTCTCCTCCTCCTCCTCCCCCCTCAGGCCACCCACGCTGAACCGATGGTATGACAGTTGTACAGGTACTACCGTCTACAGAACATGATACTAGCTCCTGTTCTTCCTCCTCCTCCTCCTCTCCCTTATTGTCCCCCAATGCATGTTGGGATGAGATCAGGCTGGGCTGTGTGTAGTCGCCCGCTACGGCTTCTTGATCCATCTCATCATACTCTGGCTGCAATGCCTCCTCTTTAATTCTCTGCAGAGAGCGTTGCAAAAGACAGACTAGTGGGATGCTGACGCTAATGATGGCGTCATCGCCACTCACCATCTTGGTGGACTCCTCAAAGTTTGTCAGGATGGTACATATGTCAGACATCCAGGTCCACTCCTGAGGTCTTATGTGTGGAGTCTGACCTGAATATCGACGGCCTTGTTGCAGCTGGTACTCCACAACTGCTCACTTCTGCTCACAAATCCTTTGCAACATGTGGAGGGTAGAGTTCCAACGTGTGGGGACATCACACACCAGTCGGTGTGCCGGAAGCTGCAAACGCTGCTGCAGCACAGCAAGGGCGGCGGAAGATGTAGCCGACTTCCGAAAATGAGCTGACAGGCGGCGTACTTTGACGAGCAGATCAGGCAACTCAGGGTATGGTTTAAGAAACCACTGAACGACGAGGTTAAGCACATGAGCCAGGCATGGTACGTGTGTGATCTCACCTCGCCTCAGAGCCGCCACCAGGTTACGGCCATTGTCACACACGACCATGCCTGGATGTAGGTTCAGCGGTCTCAGCCACAGATCTGCCTGCTCTTTCACAGCTGTCCACAACTCACAAGCAGTGTGAGGTTTATCACCTAAGTTTATGAGTTTCAGCACAGCCTGTTGCTGCTTGGCTGAGGCAGTACTGCAGTGCTTTCAGCTTGTAACTGATGTGATGATATCTGAGATGGAGGCTGAACATGAGGAGGAGGAGGATGATGCGCAGGAGCTGTACCCTGTGGGGGCAACTCTGACTGACATAGGGCCCACAATCCTCGGTGTGGGGAGGATGTGTTCCGTCCCAAGGTCCGACTGGGTCCCGGCTTCCACTATGTTTACCCAGTGTGCCGTCAGGGAGATGTACCATCCCTGGCCACAAGCACTTGTCCACGTGTCCGTTGTCAGGTGGACTCTCCCAGTAACGGCAGATGTTCTGGGACACGTGCTTGTGTAGTGCGGGGATGGCACACCGGGCAAAATAGTGTCGGCTGGGGACCGAGTACCGAGGGACGGCCACCGCCATAAGGTTGTGGAAGGATTCCGTCTCCACCAGCCTAAGAGGCAGCATTTCCAACGCAATCAGTCATGAAATGTGCGAATTTAGTACTGTGGCCTGTGGGGCGTTGGCTGCGAATTTGCGCTTTCGTTCAACGGTTTGGGATATGGACAATTGAACGCTGTGGTGGGACGTGGATGCTGTTTCTTGAGAAACTGCCGTAACAAGTGAAGTCTGAGAGGAGGGGGCATCTTTGCATGCAGTATGGACAGGGGACTGCCTTGCACGCACAACAGGGGGTTCTCTTACACGCACAACAGCGGAAAAAGCAGTGGTGACACCCGCTGACACTGGTCGTGGACCCTGGGGTTCACCCCACAAAGTCGGGTGCTTTGCTGACATGTGCCTGATCATGCTGGTGGTGGTCAGGCTGGTAGTTTTGTCACCCCTACTGATGCTGGCCGTGCAGGTAGTACAAATGGCCTTTTTGGGGTTATCAGCAGAGTCTTTAAAAAAATTCCAGACTCTGGAAGACCTACCGGTTGTACTGGCAACGTCCCTCGTGTTGGTGTTACGGGGAACGGTTGCCCGCCTTCTGTCTGCGGCCACCACACTGCTTCTTCCTGCCTGTTGGGGTACTCTGCCTCCCTCCCCCTGTGTGCTGCTGGCCTCGCTCTGCGTGTCCTCCTGCCACGTTGGGTCAGTTACTAGATCATCCACCACCTCCTCCTCTTCCACTTCCGCATCACGGTCCTCCTCCTCACTTCGTGGCAATTGTGTCTTGTCATCGTCCACCTCGTGACAAATTGCCAGCGTCGCCTTCCTGTGGCCGTGGCTGTTCAAATATTTGGCCATCGCTACATGGGATCTCCTCTTCCACCACTTCAAGTGGAGCAGGCGAGGGGCACAAATATGGAAATGGACCAGTGAACAACTCTTCAGAGTGTCCCCATGTGGGATCAGTTGCTGTCTGACGACACTCGGCATGGTGGGAGGAAGGAGCATCAGGGTGAGGATGAGTATGCGGTCGAGACTCATGGCTACTAAGACTTGACCGTGTGGAAGACAGACCGGAGGTGGTGGTGCCCAGGTGACTGGAAGTATTATCTGCTATCCAATTAATAACCTGTTCACACTGATCAGTTGGCAATAGTGGTGTTGTTGTGTGCTTCCCTAGTAATTCGGTCAAGAACTGGAAGCGAGAAGATGTGGCTGTTGGTTGTGGCACATTTTCACCTTGGCCACGGCCCCATCCTCTGCACGCACCATCACCAGAACGTCCAGTTCCACGTCCCTTGCCACGTGCCTTGCCCATTGTAAATGAAGTAAAATAGCTTACACTCGCACTATCAATGTCAAAAGGGTAACAAAAAGGAGATTTGAACCGTGGAAGAGAAAAACAACAGTTCTATTTCTCTGGCCTACATCAGAATCTTTTAAACAGATATATTTGTGTCTGAACAGTCAGCAAGACACTGAAACTGTTTTTTTTTTTATGCAAAAAGGTGGATTACACCCAGATTTGAACCGTGGAAGAGGAAAACCACAGTTCTATTTCTCTGGCCTACATCAGAATCTTTTAAACAGATATATTTGTGTCTGAACAGTCAGCGAGACACTCAAACTGTTTTTTTTTAAGGAAAAAAGGCAAAAAAGTGGATAATACAGAGATTTGAACCGTGGAACTGCAAAACCACAGTTCTAGTTATCTGGCCTACACCAGACTCTTTTAAACAGATATATTTGTGTCTGAACACTCATAGACACACTCAATTTTTTTTTTGGGGGGGGAAATACCAAAAGGTTAATAAGACGGGTATTTGTACAGTCTGACCGAGGAAAAAAAAAAAAAAGAGGATTTAGATGAAAAAAAGAGGATTTTTCCTGGCCCCTGAGACCTGGGGCTAAGTCTAGCAATTTGAAAATCAGCGCACAGGACTGTAATGCAGTGTTTGTTGGTATAACCACTGCGTCTCCTATACAGCCTGCCTGCCTGTCTGCCTGATATCTGGGATGGATATTAGTCCTGAAAAGGACTGTTTGTTTGATTTTGCAGGCTTTAGAGACCCTACACTACCTATTTTGCAGTATAAATCTCTCCCTAGCTCAGCAGCACTCTCCCTACACCATCTGATCCGGAGCGACTGTGTCCAAGATGGCGGCGCCCGGTTTTAAATACTCGAGGTGACGCTGTGCGGCTAGCTGTAATGCCCACAACCAACATGGCTGCGGCATTACAGTGACTGGCTGGTAATCTCTGCATGTTCATTGGCTCTGTAAAGAGCACCAAAAATGCAGGGCGGAGACCCGAGCTCCCGCCCGAGTAACCCGGAAATGCTCGGTGCTCGCCGAACATCCCGAGTAGTGAGATGCTCGAGCGAGTACCGAGCAGTGTCGAGCATGCTCGATCAACACTAGTCATCAGGTGTATATCAGACCTGGCGCCGCCATACTCGTCACAGTCACTCCGGATCAGACAGTGTAGGGAGAGCTGCTGCTGAGCTAGGGAGAAATTTGCTTGTGTATTAGGTAGTGTAGGGAGAAAAAACGTACATTACACATATCCATCTTAACAAACAGTCCTTTTGAGGACTAACTAATCCATCTGCAGAGATATCAGGCAGGCAGTGTATATAGGCAGGCAGGCAATGTATATAGCAGACTGCAGTGCACATAGCACAAGAGGCTCCATTCCAGTTCTGTTGGCTGCTGCTGTTAGATATTTCTGGAAATAGGCCCAGGTCTCGGGCCAGGAATATATTTTTTTGCATCTTAATCCTCATTATTTGCTTAAAAAGCAACCCAGAGAACACGTTTTTTTGCGCTATTTGCTTGTTGGCACTGCAGAATACAGCCAGGTCCTTTCCATATTACAGCGCTAAAAATCCATCTATTTAAAACTGTGTTTTCTCCGTCACACGGATCACATATACGTTTTCAGAAAATACTGCCATTTCTGGCCTCCATTAAATTTTTTTTTCAGTGTGTCAGCAAAGTTTTTGACACTGGTTTGCTGTTCAAAACAGTTACCTACAGGCCAGGTATTTAAAACTGTGTTTTCTCCGTCACACGGATTACATATACATTTTCAGAAAATACTGCCATTTCTGGCCTCCATTAAAAAAATTCTTCAGTGCGTCAGCAAATTTTTTTGACACTGGCTTGCTGTTCAAAACAGTTACCTACAGGCCATGTATTCAAAACTGTGTTTTCTCTGTCACACGGCTCACATATACGTTGTCAGAAAATACTGCCATTTCTGGCCGCCATTAAAAATTTCTTTCAGTGTGTCAGTGAAGCAATTCACAGCAGTTTGCTGGTCAAACTACTTATTTAAAACTCTGTTTTCTTCGTCACACGGATCACATATAAATTTCGCTCCAAACTCAGTCATTTGTAGTGAGCGTGGAAGATAATGTCCCCCATTTAAAATGGGCAAGGGACGTGGAACTGGACGTGAAGGTAATGATGCATGCAGAGGCCGAGGACAAGGCCGTGGGCAAGCTGAAATTGTGCCACAACAAACACCCACATCTTCTCGCCTGACCTTCCTGTCCCAATTTCTAGGGGACTGCAGCACACCACTATTGAACCCAGAGCAGTGTCAAAAGGTTGTAGATTGGATAGCAGATAATGCTTCCAGTCACTTAGCCACCACCACCACCACCGTGTCTTCCACAAATCAAGTAGCCATGAGTCTGGACCGCATATTCCTCACCCTGATCCTCCTTCCTCCCACCATGCCGAGTACCCAGAGACAACTGATCCCACACTTGGACACTCTGAAGAGCTGTTCACTTTTCCATTTATAGATTCGGGCCTCTCGCCCGATCCACTTGAAGCGGGGCAAGAGGAGATCGCGTGTAGCGATGCCCAAATATTTGAGCAGCCACGGTCACACGAAGGCGACGGTGGGAAAGTATCACAAGAGGTGGACGATGATGAGACACAATTGCCAGAAAGTCAGGAGGAGGACCAGGGTGCGGAATTGGAAGACGAGGTGGTGGATGATATAGTAACTGACCCAACCTGGCAGGAGGACATGCAGAGCGAGGACAGCAGCACACAGGGGGAGGGAGGCAGAGCACCCCAACAGGCAGGAAGAATCAGTGTGGTGGCTGCAGACAGAAGGCAGGCAACCGTTCCCCGTAACACCAACATGAAGGAAGTTGCCAGTACAACTGTTAGGTGTTCCCGAGTCTGGTTGTTTTTTAAAGACTCGGCCGATAACCCCAAAAAGGCCATTTGCATCACCTGCCAGTACAGCATCAGCAGGGATGGCAAAACAAACAGCCTGACCACCACCAGCATGATCAGGCACATGGCAGCAAAGCACCCGACTTTGTGGGCCGAACCCCAGGGTCCAGGAACAGTGTCTGCGGGTTGCACCATTGCTTCTTCCGCTGTTATGCATGCAAGCCAATCCCCTGTCCATGGTGCATGCGAAGATGCCTCCTGCCCTGCAGCTGTCGTTGCACACTCTCAAGTAGCAGCATCAGGAAGCACGTCCATGTCCTTGTCCCAACGCAGCGTTCAGTTGTCCATACCCCAGTCCTTGGAACGCAAGCGCAAATATGCAGCCAATGCCCCACAGGCCACACAACTAAATTCTCACATTTCACGACTGCTTGCGCTCAAAATGTTGCCTTTTAGGCTTGTGGAGACGGAAGCATTCCACAACCTGATGGCGGCAGCCGCCACTATTTCTCCCGGTGTGCCGTCCCCGCATTACACAAGTAGGTGTCCCAAAACATTAGCCGTGCTCTCAACAACGCAGTTACCGGTAAAGTCCACCTAACCACGGACACGTGGACAAGTGCTTGTGGGCAGGGAAGGTACATCTCGCTGGCAGCACACTGGCTTAACATAGTGGGAGCCGGGACCCAGTCAGACCTTGGGACGGAACACGTCCTCTCGGCGCCAAGGATTGCGGGCCCTAGGTCAATCAGGGTTGCCCCCACGGTCTACAGCTCCTGCACCTCATCCTCCCCCTCCTCTTCAGCCTCCATCTCCGAAATTACCACATCAGTCACAAGCTGGAAGCACTGCAGCACTGCCTCGGCCTAACGGCAACAGGCTGTGCTGAAGCTAATATGCTTAGGTGAAAAACCACACAATGCTGAAGAGTTGTGGACAGCTCTGAAAGAGCAGGCAGATCTGTGGCTCACACCGCTGAACCTACAGCCAGGCATGGTCTTGTGTGACAATGGCCGGAACCTGGTGGCGGCTATGAGGCGAGGCGAGCTCACACACGTACCATGCCTGGCCCATGTGCTTAACCTCGTGGTTCAGCAGTTTCTCAAATCCTACTCGGAGCTGTCGGATCTGCTTGTTAAAGTACTCAGCCTGTGTTCCCATTTTAGAAAGTCAGCTACAGCTTCCGCCGCCCTTGCAGTGTTTCAGCAGCGTTTGCAGCTTCCGGCTCACAGACTGGTGTGTGATGTCCCCACGCGTTGGAACTCTACACTGCAGATGTTGTGAAGGATTTGTGAGCAGAAGAGGGCAGTTGTTGAGTACCAGCATCAACAAGGCCGTCGGTATTCAGTTCAGACTCCACACATAAGACCACAGGAGTGGACATGGATGTCAGACATATGTACCATCCTTCAGAACTTTGAGGACTCCAACAAGATGGTGAGCGGCGATGACGCCATAATTAGCGTCACCATCCCGCTTCTCTGTCTTCTGAAACGCTCTCTGCTCACAATCAAAGAGGATGCATTGCAGGCGGAGCACGATGAGATGGAGCAAGGAACCATGCAGGGTGATTTCACACAGCCAAGCCTCATCTCATCCCAACGTGGATTGGGTGACAATGAGGAAGAGGAGGAAGGACAGGAGCTAGTTTCATGCATTATAGACGGTACTACAGTACAGACAAAAAGTTTGGACACACCTCATTTAAAGATTTTTCTGTATTTTCATAACTATGAAAATTGTACATTCACACTGAAGGAATCAAAACTATGAATTAACACATGTGGAATTATATACTTAACAAAAAAAGTGTGAAACAACTAAAAATATGTCTTATATTCTAGGTTCTTCAAAGTAGCCACCTTTTGCTTTGATGACTGCTTTGCACACTCTTGGCATTCTCTTGATGAGCTTCAAGAGGTAGTCACCGGAAATGGTCTTCCAACAATCTTGAAGGAGTTCCCAGAGATGCTTAGCACTTGTTGGCCCTTTTGCCTTCACTCTGCGGTCCAGCTAACCCCAAATCATTTCGATTGGGTTCAGGTCTGGTAACTGTGGAGGCCAGGTCATCTGGCGTAGCACCCCATCACTCTCCTTCTTGGTCAAATAGCCCTTACACAGCCTGGAGGTGTGTTTGGGGTCATTGTCCTGTTGAAAAATAAATGATGGTCCAACTAAACGCAAACCGGATGGAATAGCATGCCGCTGCAAGATGCTGTTTGTTACGGGTCCGGGTGGTGGAACCTCTGTGCTGCGGTGCAAGGAGGGACCCAGAGGGGCGTAACTAAGTATCAACTCAAACCGACCCTGGTCGGACGGCGGCTAACAACTCCGTGACCAGGGAGGATCCGAGTTGAGGGACCAGGTGCTACTCTGGGGACGACCTTGTAAGAGAGCAGGTGGCTCCCACGGGTCAGATGGCTGGGACTGACCGGTATAGCGGATGGACACAACAAGCAGGCAGAAGTCTCTGGGTAGCTGACAGGTAGTCACGGCAAGTGACAGCAGAGCAGGTAGAAGTCTCTTGGCTAGCAGGCAGGTGGTCACGGCAAGTGACAGCAGAGCGGGTAGTAGTCTCTTGGCTAGCAGGCAGGTGGTCACGGCAAGTGACAGCAGAGCGGGTAGAAGTCTCTTGGCTAGCAGGCGGGTAACAGACGAGTTCTCCCAGGTGAGCGGGCTAGCAGGCACGGCAGGTAGCAGACAGGTGACTGGCGGATGCTTCCTGGTAAGCAGGTGGTCTTGCCCATAGACAGACTGGCGGATGACCGGAGGCAGACTGTCGAACTGGAGAATAGTCAGACTGGCGGACTGGAACGGTAGTCAGGCTGGCAACGGGACCTGAGGGCTGAAGCAGAGGTAAGTATACTGTGCAACAACTTTGCTCGGGCACCTCCATTTTGGAGGAGGTGCCCTAAATATGGGAGGTCCTCCGGCAATTGGCCGGGGACTCCTTAGGACGGCGCGCGCGGCCCCTTTAAGAGAGAGGGAGCGCGCGCCCTAAGCACAGTGCCCGGGAAGGAGTACGCGCCGGCAGCCGCAGGAAGAGGAGCAAAGGAGGACACCGCGCGGGGAGCAGGTAGGTGAGAGGGACGGCGTCTCTGCCTGGCAGAGGGCAGAGACGCCGATGCTACAGTACCCCCCCCCCTTTTACGCCCCCTCTTTTTTAGGCTGGAAAGAAATTTTTCAAGGAGAAGCGGAGTGTGGATGTTCTCCCTGGGTTCCCAAGTTCTCTCCTCTGGACCAAACCACTTCCAATCCACCAGAAAAAAGGTTTTTCCTCTTACCCTCTTGGTGGCCAGAATATTCTCTACCTCAAAAACGTCCTCAGCAGAAAGCGGAGCAGGGGGAGTACCTAGATTGTTGGAAAAAGAATTGAAGACAACAGGTTTGAGGAGAGATACGTGGAAGGAGTTGGGAATTCGTAAGATGGCTGGGAGCTTTAACTTGTAGGCCACCGGATTGATTTGTTTAAGGACTACAAATGGACCGATGAACCGAGGACCCAACTTGTAGGAGGGTATTTTGAGCCGCACATGTTTGGAAGAGAGCCAAACCATGTCCCCCGGACGGAATTGAGGCGGATCCAGACGTCTTTTGTCAGCAAATCTCTTCATCCGCTCGGACGACTGAAGAAGTGCGGACCTAGTACTCTCCCAAATGGTAGAAAATTCGCTGACCAGAGACTCCGCGGCAGGGTTGTCCACAGAAGCGGAGACGGGAAACGGAATCCGGGGATGTTGGCCAAAGACTATAAAAAACTGGGACTTGGAAGTGGATTCGCTCTCATGGTTGTTATAAGAGAATTCGGCCCAGGGTAGGAGGTCCACCCAATCAGTATGGTGGGCATTGACAAAGTGCCGGAGGTAGCTAGTAAGGATCTAGAATCATCATAGAATGGTAGAGTTGGAAGGGACCTCCTGGGTCATCTGGTCCAACCCCCTGCTCAAAGCAGGATTCACTAGATCATCTCAGACAGATGTCTGTCCAGCCTCTGCTTGAAGACGTCCATTGAAGGGGAACTCACCACCTCTCGTGGCAGCCTGTTCCACTCATTAATCACCCTGTCAAAAAGTTTTTTCTAATATCTAATCTGTGTCTCCTCCCATTTAGTTTCATCCCATTGCTTCTAGTCTTTCCTTGTGCAAATGAGAATAAAGATGATCCTTCTACAATGTGACAGCCCTTGACATATTTGTAGACAGCTATTAAGTCTCCTCTCAGTCTTCTTTTTTGCAAGCTAAACATTCCCAAATCCTGCAACCGTTCCTCATAGGACATGGTTTGCAGACCAGTCACCATTCTGGTCGCTCTTCTCTGAACTTGCTCCAGTTTGTCTATGTCTTTTTTAAAATGTGGTGCCCAAAACTGTACACAGTATTCCAGATGAGGTCTGACCAAAGAGGAGTAAAGACCGATAATGACTTCACGTGATCTAGACTGTATGCTTCTGTTAATACATCCCAGAATTGTATTTGCCTTTTTTGCTGCTGCATCACACTGTTGACTCATGTTCAGTCTATGATCTATTAGTATACCTAAGTCTTTTTCACATGTACTGTTGCTTAGCTCTATTCCTCCCATTCTGTATATGCTTTTTTCATTTTTATTGCCCAGATGTAGTACTTTGCATTTTTCCCTGTTAAAAACCATTCTGTTGGTTGCTGCCCACTGCCCCAGTTTATTTAGGTCTTTTTGAATCCTCTCTCTCTCTTCTCTAGTATTAGCTATCCCTCCTAGCTTTGTGTCATCAGCAAATTTAATCAGTTCACCCTCAATTCCTTCATCTAAATCATTGATAAAGATGTTGAACAATACAGGTCCCAGGACGGAGCCCTGTGGTACCCCACTTGAGACATTCATCCAGCTGGATGTGAAGCCATTTACAACCACCCTTTGAGTCCGATCACTAAGCCAGTTATGAATCCACCTAACAGTTGCCTGGTCCATTGCATACTTGGTCATTTTTTCAATAAGGATGGTGTGAGATACTTTGTCAAATGCTTTGCTGAAGTCAAGATATACTATATCTACAGCATTTCCCTGATCCACCCAGTCAGTGATTCTGTCATAGAAGGAAATTAAGTTAGTCTGACATGACTTGTTAGTTACAAACCCATGCTGACTCTGGTTAATCACTTCATTCTTATCCATGTACTTACATACATGTTGTTTAATAATTTGTTCAAAGATCTTTCCTGGTATAGAAGTCAGACTCACCGGCCTATAGTTCCCTGGGTCCACCTTCTTCCCCTTTTTGAAGATAGGAACAACATTTGCTCTTCTCCAGTCTTCTGGGACTTCTCCTGTTCTCCAAGAATTTTCAAAGATTATGGAGAGTGGTTCTAAAATTTCTTGGGGAAACATGTAAATGTGGTGGAAAGGCTGAGTCAAAATCCAGACCATAATCCAATTGAGAATCTGTGGTTAGACTTGAAAATTGCTGTTCACAAGATGAAACCATTTAGCTAGAAGGAGCTGGAGCAGCTTTGCCTTGAGGAATGGGCAAAAATCCCAGGGGCAAGATGTAGAAATCACATAGAGAATTATCCAAAGCGACTTGCAGCTGTAATTGCCGCAAAAGGAGGCTCTACAAAGTACTGACTTTAGGGTGTGAATAGTTATGCACATGGAAGTTTTCAGTGTCCTATTTGTTGTTTGCTTCTCATTAAAAGTGTGATGCAGCAGCAAAAAAGGCAAATACAATTCTGGGATGTATTAACAGAAGCATACAGTCTAGATCACGTGAAGTCATTATCGGTCTTTACTCCTCTTTGGTCAGACCTCATCTGGAATACTGTGTACAGTTTTGGGCACCACATTTTAAAAAAGACATAGACAAACTGGAGCAAGTTCAGAGAAGAGCGACCAGAATGGTGACTGGTCTGCAAACCATGTCCTATGAGGAACGGTTGCAGGATTTGGGAATGTTTAGCTTGCAAAAAAGAAGACTGAGAGGAGACTTAATAGCTGTCTACAAATATGTCAAGGGCTGTCACATTGTAGAAGGATCATCTTTATTCTCATTTGCACAAGGAAAGACTAGAAGCAATGGGATGAAACTAAATGGGAGGAGACACAGATTAGATATTAGAAAAAACTTTTTGACAGTTAGGGTGATTAATGAGTGGAACAGGCTGCCACGAGAGGTGGTGAGTTCCCCTTCAATGGACGTCTTCAAGCAGAGGCTGGACAGACATCTGTCTGAGATGATCTAGTGAATCCTGCTTTGAGCAGGGGGTTGGACCAGATGACCCAGGAGGTCCCTTCCAACTTTACCATTCTATGATTCTATGAAAAGAAAACCAAATGTTCACAGTTGTATGCATGTTCTTTACATGAACTGATGCAAACCTTCAAGAAAAACAGTGAAATTCCAGGTTGTGAGGTTGCAAAACACAAAAAATGCCAAGGGAGTGAATACTTTCGCAAGCCACTGTATATGCCTAAACTACACTACTTTTATTTTTTTATAAGGTATTAGTACATAATGAGGTGATCTATACCTTTGTATATACAGTGGGGTTAATAAGTATTTGATACACTTTCTCAAGTTTTCCCACCTACAAAGAATGGAGAGGTCTGTAATTTTTATCGTTGGTACACGTCAACTGGGAGTCAGAATCTAAAAATTAAAAACAGAAAATCACATTGAATAATTTTTAAATAATTAAATTGCATTTTATTGTATGATATAAGTATTTGATCACCTACCAACTAGCAAGAATTCTGGCTCTCACAGACCTGTTAGTTTTTCTTCAAGAAGCCCTTATACTCTCCTCTCATTACCTGTATTAATTGCACTTGTTTGAATTTGTTATCTGTATAAAAGACACCTGTCCACACACTCAATTACAGTCCAACCTCTCCACCATGGCCAAGATCAAAGAGCTGTCTAAGGACAGCAGAGACAAAATTGTAGACCTGCACAAGGCTGGGATGGGCCACAGGACAATAAGCAACAGCTTGGTGAGAAAGCAACAACTGTTGGCACAATTATTAGAAAATGGAAGAAACACAAGATGACTGTCAATCTTCCTCAATCTGGGACTCCATGCAAAACTCAACTCGTGGGATGATTCTGAGAAAGGTCAGGAATCAGCCCAGAACTATGCAGGAGGACCTGGTCAATGACCTGAAAAGAGCTGGGACCACAGTCTCAATACCTTTAGTAACACACTACGCCGTCATGGATTAAAATCCATGCAAGGTCCCTCTGCTCACGCCATCACATGTCCAGTCCTGTTTGAAGTGCACCAATGACCATCTGTATGATCCAAAAGAGGCATAGGAAAAGGTCATGTGGTCAGATGAGACCAAAATAAAACTTTTTGTTTTGAGCCCCACTCACCGTGTTTGGATGAGTACAACTCCAAGAACAACGTCCCAACTTTGAAGCATGGTGGGGGAAACATCATACTTTGGGGGAGCTTTTCTGCAAAGGGGACAGGACGACTGCACTGTACCGAAGGGAGGATGGATGAGGTCATGTATTGCGATATTTTGGCCAACAACCTCCTTACCTCAGAGCATTGAAGATGGGTCATGTCTGGGTCTTCAGCTTGACAATGACCCGTAACACACAACCAGGGCAAATAATGAGTGGCTCCGTAAGAAGCATTTCAAGGTCCTGGAGTGGCCTAGCCAGTCTCCACACCTGAACTCAATAGAAAATCTTTGGAGGGAGCTGAAACTTAATGTTGCCCAGTGACAGACCCAAAACCTGAAAGATCTGGAGAAGATCTGTATAGAGGAGTGAGCCAAAATTCCTGCTGCAGTGTGTGCAAACTTGGTCAAGAACTACAGGAAACGTCTGACCTCTGTATTTGCAAACAAAGGTTTCTGTACCAAATATTAAGTTCTGTTTTTCTGTTGTATCAAATACTTATTTCATGCAATAAAATGCAAATTAATTATAAAAAAAAATCATACAATGTGATTTTCTGGATTTTTTTTTTTTTAAATTCTTTCTCTCACAGTTGAAGAGTGCCTATGATAAAAATTACAGACCTCTCCATTCTTTGTAGGTGAGAAAACTTGCAAAATCGGCAGTGTATCAAATACTTATATTCCCCCTTGTTTGAGGGTGGTGAGGATGGCGTTTCACTACTCTGACAACTCCTGTCATTTAAGTGAATGAAAATATATTTTACTGTATTGTATTTTATAGTTATCCTCCTGTGGCTGCAGTTCCTGTTAAGTTGGGTATCACAGAGTTAACTGTAGGGCCGGCTCATAGTGGGGAGGAGGATTGGGGAATTTCTGGGTAGCTGCAGGGATAATAAGAAAAAAGGACACCCTCTAGTCAATGTGACCTTCACTTGGGTGTGTGTGGAATAAGACAGCAGAGAAGAGTGAGAAAGGAAACCTCTAAGAAGAAATCCATTGGTGGCAGCGGAATACTCTTAGTAGTCAAGTTGGGGAAGGGAACGTACGGCCAGCAACTTCGTTAGACTCCCTAAGGGTCTCTGGGAATGGAAAAGTGTCAGCCAGGTGTTAGAAACTGCGGGTCTGAGAAGAGACGAGTCAGCAAGGCTGGGGGCACAGTCAGTAAAGTGGCAGCCACAGGGTCTTCGTTTACGTCGTTCCTCAAAAAAGGTCAGGAAGATAGAGATCACTGAAAGCTCAGCTAAAGTGTCGCTATTAGTGATGAGCGAGCGTGCTCGCCACTACTCGGTACTCGCCTGAGCATCATGGTGCTCGGCGAGTATTTCCGGGTTGCTCGGGCGGGAACTCGGGTCCCCTCCCTGCAAATTTGTCGCTCTTTAGAGAGCCAATGAACATGCAGGGATTGCCTGCCATGCACTGCAATGCCGTAGCCATGTTGGTTGTGGGCATTACAGTGATTGGCTGGCCGCACAGCGTCATCAGTAGTGTTGAGCGAGCACTAAAATGCTCGAGTGCTCGAAGCTCGGGCCGAGCTCACCGTGATACTCGGGTGCTCGACCCGAGCAATGAGCCCAATGTTAGTCTATGGGAGACCCGAGCATTTTTGCGGCTGCACCCCCGGCAGTCTGTAGAAAGCCTAAAAAGTGCCCAAAACGATAGTGACAGTGCTCAAATGACATGGGGACAGCATGGGGATCGCCCCAGGAAGCATTTCTGACCCCCAGGTCACTGCTGTCAACAACGTGGTCAGAGGTATTAAGCCACTTTTACGGGCTCACAATAAAACATACAAAAACGAAACTGAAACTGTTTTTCTGTGAAATATGTTAAGGAACATCCTTTCCAGGGTAAAGACTTGTGTATAAGGTAAAATAAATAACCAAAAACAAAAATACTTCTCCACACCTTGGGCTATGTTCACAAGTAGCATTTTTTAATGCGTTTTTGCACTTTTCTATTGCTTTCAACCGTGACAAATGCATTCACCGGGAAATGTCATTTTAACATTTTACAACCTTATCTGGCCATGTGCTGTGTGACACATGCATACAGTGCTGAAAAGACATGGGAACAGCATGGGGAAGAACCCTGGAAGCATCTCTGACACCCAGGTCACTGCCTAAAAGTGTGCCCATCAGAAGTGATCCTTGCCGCATCAGAAGATGCAGACTTGCAACTATCCCCGTTCAAGTCCTTGTCCCAGGGCAGTGTTCAAGTATGCAGCCTGACACCCACCCACCCCCAGGCTGCAATACTATACTGCTTGCTTGCTTGCACTTGAAATTGGGCCTTTTAGGCATGTGGAGGCGGAATCTGGCCACCACGTCATGGCTGCGTCGGCGGCCTGGTATCCATACTCAGTCCCCAGCCGCCCGGCGGCCGGGTGTCCACGTTTGGTCCCCAGCCACCAGGGGGCGGCTGGTTGTCCATACTCGGTCCCCAGCCGCCTGCAGGTGGCCGGGTGTCCATAAACGGTCCCCAGCCGTCCCTATTTGTCCCGGTGCGCCTTATACACAAGCGCGCATACCAAAACTTTACCTGTGCCCTCCCCAGTGCATTTAGTGGGAAGGACAGCCTAACCACAAACACGTGGACAAGTGAATGTGGTTAATATTGTGGAAGCCGGGACACAGTAGGACACTGGGATGCAACACGTCCTCCAGGCATAGAGGAATGCGGGTCCTGGGTCAATCAGGCTTCAACACAAAGTTCAGAAGGTAGACAGCAGCAGTGGTCGGCCTCCTACACAACGAGTAAATTATTTATGATCATGAAGCCATCCATCTCCTTAGCTTTCTGTTCCTTGGAATGCAAGCGCATGTATGTAGTAGTGGCTAGGCCTGAGGTGGTCAGCGTTTTGGCGCATATCCTACCTCCTCTGAGGATTGCTGGATGTTTTCCTGCTACTATCCCAGTTCTATGACTCCCGTTAAAACAAAGCTTCAGGTGATGAATGATGGATGAGGTGGTGGCAAAGGAGAAAGAGCAGGAGGAACAGGGATCATTCACATCAATATCAGGCCAGTCAACCACACATGTCTTGTAGGATATGTTTCTGTACCAAAAGGAGCGGTTCGGCTACACAGTTATGGGGCATACAGTGAGTGCAATGCCTACCAAAAATTCTGAGGCACTCCAATGCTCCTTGTAAGTGACATTGAGGTCAGTGTTGGCCTAAGCAGTGAATGGAATACATTCCAAAAATTATGAGGAACTGCAATGCCCCTTGAAACAGACGGGGATTACAGCGTACTAAAAACCTACCCATTATTGGGGAGTGGGTCTCCCTTAGTGTTCGCCTATGCATTGAAAAGCAAAAGCTGACTAAAATTAGGAGGAAATGCAATGCCCGTTGGAAGAGTCGTGGAGGTTAGAGGTAATTAAAAACAACATTTCAATGCCCCTTGGAAGAGCTGTGGAGTTCAGAGTGGTTTAACAAGCTGGTTTTAATGCCCCTTGGAAGAGACATGGAGGTCACAGTAGCTTAACAAGACGGTTTTAATGCCCCTTGGAAGAAACGTGGAGTTTAGAGTGGATTAACAAGACGGTTTTAATGCCCCTTGGAAGAGACGTGAAGGTCACAGTAGCTTAACAAGACGATTTTAATGCCCCTTGGAAGAGACGTGGAGTTCAGAGTGGTTTAAAAAGACGGTTTTAATGCCCCTTGGAAGAGACGTGGAGGTCACAGTAGCTTAACAAGACGGTTTTAATGCCCCTTGGAAGAGACGTGGAGTTCAGAGTGGTTTAACAAGACGGTTTTAATGCCCCTTGGAAGAGACGTGGAGTTCAGAGTGGTTTAACAAGACGGTTTTAATGCCCCTTGGAAGAGACGTGGAGTTCAGAGTGGTTTAACAAGACGGTTTTAATGCCCCTTGGAAAAGACATGGAGGTCACAGTAGCTTAACAAGACGGTTTTAAGGCCACTTGGAAGAGACGTGGAGTTCAGAGTGGTTTAACAAGACGGTTTTAATGCCCCTTGGAAGAGACGTGGAGTTCAGAGTGGTTTAACAAGACGGTTTTAATGCCCCTTGGAAGAGACGTGGAGTTCAGAGTGGTTTAACAAGACGGTTTTAATGCCCCTTGGAAAAGACATGGAGGTCACAGTAGCTTAACAAGACGGTTTTAAGGCCACTTGGAAGAGACGTGGAGTTCAGAGCAGGGCTGTGGAGTCGGAATCGTGGAGTCGGAGTTAGTTTTGGTTGGAGTCGGAGTCGAAGTTGGTAGAAATGTACCGACTCCGACTCCAGCTTTAAAAAAAAATGAATTAATATTTCATAATTGAACTTTCATATGAATTTTATAAATGATACTCAAATATATATGTTCTATCAAACTATGAACAACAGTGATAAGCAGTTCAGCTGGAGATAGAGACATTTCTTACTTCTTGTGTGTCACTGTTCTCCACTGCCCTTATCTAATCTTATACTTGGTTAACCTCATGCTGCCCCAACCCCCCTACTTACAATGTATGAAACTGAAAGTGAAAATGTGTTGCAAATTCTTAGTAGTAAAGCTCCTCCTCTAGACTAGATGTTTACTAGGTGTGCGTCTTCCAAGCATCTCACAGCTGCTACTCAGAAGAGGAAGACTGTAAGAAGTATTATCCTTTCAACAAACTTTGCATCAGTTAACTGTGAGTACATGAGGAATAACAGTATTACTGATCACTATATCAGTTGTACGACCTGGCAATAATTTTGTACAATTGTTTTTAGGAAAAACAATTGTCATTTGGATTGTGAATGCAGAATTAAAAACCTGAGAATGTCAAAGAAGAGGCACATTAAATCAGCTGTATTTGAACATTTCACCATCACTCAAGATAGAAAACATTATGTCTGTCAGTGTATGACAAATGATCCAGACGAAAACAAATGCTGTGAAGCCAAGATCAGTGCATATTCAGGCAAAGATAAAAATGCTCCTACCAGAGCTTCTAATCTAAAGAGACATTTACAGCGCTTTCATCCAGAAGTACTGAAAGCAGTGGATGAGAAAGACTGCATCCAAACCAATGAACCAGTGCCTAGCTCTTCCAGCCAAAGAAAGGAGCAGAGAACTTTGCAGCCATCAATTGCAAGATATTTTGTCAGTGACAAAGTTACTGTGACAATGACAGTAGATACATTTAAAAAACAGATCATAGAGCTTGTTGTAAAGGATAGTGTGCCTATTTCATTATTTTCACGACCAGCTTTTATGTGTCTGAATGGGGAAATGGCCCGCAAGCTTGGTGTTTCTCTCTCTCTCTCTCGAGAGAGAGAGTATTAGAAAATGAGTAATCGAAGAAGCTTTTAAACAAAAGGAAGAACTTAAAAAAACTCTCAAGGGACGCTTTCAGTTTCTTAAAATGGATGCCTGCACACGTCACAGAGTGAACTATTTTGCCATCAATGTCTGATTTGTTTGTGACAAAAATGAAATAGTTACCAAGACATTGGCAGTAAAAGACACCAAAGCTCATCACACCAGTGAGTTTCTCCAGGTCTTGGTGGAAAAGGTTCTGCAAGACTATGAACTTAAAAAAGAGCAAGTTCTTTATGTCGTAACTGACTATGCTTCAAATATGATAAGTACTATTAAGCTAAAGAATGAGAGTAATGATGGTGACCAGCAGCTAGAAGAACATTCTGGGTCCACAGACACAGAAATGTATGAAATAGAGGAACACAGTATTGTAACTGAGGAGCAAACTGAAGTTGCTTCAGATGAACAGCAACATGATAGTTTAGATGATCTTATTGAAACTGTGTCAATATGTTCTTTCATTCATCACATGCGCTGTGTTGTGCATAAGCTACAGCTGGCTATAAGAGGCAGTCTGCAAGAAGGACATGCTGCTGCACTGATTGGCAAGGTGAGAAAATTGGCTACTGTTGCCAGAACCCCTAAAGTTGACTCAATTTTGAAGAGACGTGCTGGAAAAGGGGCAATTATTGATCAAGCCACACGATGGGGCAGTACTTACTTGATTCAGCGCTTGGTTGAACTGAAAACCTTTCTTGTAGACATGGCTAACCCTCAACTGACGCTAAATGAAAGTCAGTGGAATCAGGTGACTGAGCTGGAAAAATTGCTAGAGCACCCATTTACAGTGACTAAAAAATTACAAGCAGAGGACTTAACTCCAGGTATTTTCTTAAAGGAGTGGAAGAACCTGATGTTTCGCCTGTCCCAAAGAGGAGGGTTAATTGCAAGTGGCATTGCTACATCAATGAAACGGAGAGAGGAGCTACTATTACAAAATAACATTCTTTTGGCAGCTGTTTATGTAGACCCAATGCATCGGATTCTTCTAGATGATCAACAGCTAACTAAAGGAAAAGAAGCTCTGTTTGAAATAGCATTAAGGATGAAAGGGTTGCAGAACAGTCAGGAGGAACAATAAGAATTTGGTCATCCTGCCACATCTTCACCCTCATCATCAACTGATGAAGAATTTAATTTCGAAAAATATTTGGATCACAAGGACCGTGCAAAGCGTTCTCGCATAGAAGAAGAGTCATCCCCATCAAAGAACACAGCCAGTACATTTCAGCAGAATTTTTCATGTGCACTAGAAGAAATTGAGAAATTTGACCGTTCATCAAAAATAACAGTGCAACAAGCGATTCCTCTGTATCTTGACATTGTCAGAGATGTTGCCCGAGTGGTTACTGCTTTGCCACCGACCCAAGTTAGTGTAGAGAGGTTGTTCTCTGCTCTCAAAATAATTAGATCAGATTTGAGGGCATCCATGAAGGAGGATCTGACAGAGGCAATACTTTTTCTGAGAACAAATTTATAGATTTCTTCTTATAAACTGCATAACAGTGTTTATTGCATATTTACTTACAAGAGTTTATAAAAGTTTATAAAAGTTATTTGCTATATTCTAATTGTATTCTAATAAATATAGTTTTTGCTCTAAGTGGTCTGATTACTTATATGATGGTGAGAAACTGAATAAGCACGATGTTAATATTTTACAACAGTAAATTTATTGTTACAAATTGGCCATTTATGAAGGAGTCGGAGCCGGAGTCGGAGCCGGAGCCGGAGTCGGAGTCGGAACCTGATAAAATCCAGGAGTCGGAGTCGCAACTGTGGCTTACCGACTCCACAGCCCTGGTTCAGAGTGGTTTAACAAGACGGTTTTAATGCCCCTTGGAAGAGACGTGGAGGTCACAGTAGCTTAACAAGACGATTTTAATGTCCCTTGGAAGAGACGTGGAGTTCAGAGTGGTTTAACAAGACGGTTTTAATGCCCCTTGGAAGAGATGTGGAGGTCACAGTAGCTTAACAAGACGGTTTTAATGGCCCTTGGAAGAGACGTGGAGTTCAGAGTGGTTTAACAAGACGGTTTTAATGTTCCTTGGAAGAGACGTGGAGGTCCCAGTGGAATAAAAAGACAATATCAATGCCCCTTGGAAGAGTGGTGGAGGTCGCAGTGGAATAAAAAGACAATATCAATGACCCTTGGAAGAGTGGTGGAGGTCGCAGTGGAATAAAAAGACAAAATCAATGCCCCTTGGAAGAGAGGTGGAGGTCGCAGTGGAATAAATAGACAATATCAATGCCCCTTGGAAGAGACGTGGAGGTCACAGTAGCTTAACAAGACGATTTTAATGCCCCTTACAAGAGCCATGCAGTACAGCATATTAAAAACATTATTCCCATTATTGGGTAGTGGGTCTCCCATAGTCTTTGCCTATGCCTTCCAAGCAAAAGCTGCTAAAAATTAGGACGGAGGAACTTGCAATGTTGGCAACACGGACCACGGTCACCCTGGTGGTATAGTGGTGGTGGAGGCTGAGAATAAGGAGAAGAGCAAAAAACAGCCGAAATGAGGAAGCATATACCCATGTGTGGGTGTGAAGTGGTACATGGGAATACACCTCCCGAAATAACACAGTGGATTTGACTTTATGTTACTCTGCTGTCATTTGGTGGTGATGAGAAGTCTGGCCCAATCCAGCCCTTGTTCAATTTGATAAGGGTCAGCTTGTCAGCATTGTCAGTTGACAGGCGAGTGCGCTTATCAGTTATAATTCCCCCAGCGGCACTAAAAACACGCTCCGATAACACGCTAGCGGCAGGGCAGGCCAGGACCTCCAAGGCGTACAGAGCGAGTTCATTCCAAGTGTCCAGCTTGGATACCCAATAATTAAAAGGCACAGAGGAATCACGGAGGACGCTGGTACGGTCGGCAAGGTACTCCCTCACAATCTTTTGAAACTTTCTACTCCTTGTGAGAGTACCCCGCACCTCAGGGCCTGTAAGCTGGGCGGGTCTCAGAAAACTGTCCCAGAACGTTGACAGTGTTCCCCTGCCTCTGATGGATTGGAGTTGCATCTCTCTCGTCTGTACGCCTTGGTTGGGCAATGAACTGTGACCTCTGCCGCTTGAGTGTTCAGATGGGAAATTTTTTAACAGTTCTGCAGCAAGGGCCTTCTGGTACTGCCCCATTTTTGTAGACCTCTCCACCTCAGGAATAAGAGAGTGAAAGTTCTCCTTGTAGCGGGGGTCTAAAAGTGTCACCAACCAGTAATGACTGTCACTCAACATTTTGACAACGCGAGGGTCACGGTTAAGGCAGCGTAACATAAAGTCAGCCATGCGTGCCAGACGGGTAACGGGCAAGACTTACGTGTCCTCACCAAGATGACGACAGACCATGCTCTCCTCCTCCTCCTCCCCCCTCAGGCCACCCACGCTGAACCGATGGTATGACAGTTGTACAGGTACTACCGTCTACAGAACATGATACTAGCTCCTGTTCTTCCTCCTCCTCCTCCTCTCCCTTATTGTCCCCCAATGCATGTTGGGATGAGATCAGGCTGGGCTGTGTGTAGTCGCCCGCTACGGCTTCTTGATCCATCTCATCATACTCTGGCTGCAATGCCTCCTCTTTAATTCTCTGCAGAGAGCGTTGCAAAAGACAGACTAGTGGGATGCTGACGCTAATGATGGCGTCATCGCCACTCACCATCTTGGTGGACTCCTCAAAGTTTGTCAGGATGGTACATATGTCAGACATCCAGGTCCACTCCTGAGGTCTTATGTGTGGAGTCTGACCTGAATATCGACGGCCTTGTTGCAGCTGGTACTCCACAACTGCTCACTTCTGCTCACAAATCCTTTGCAACATGTGGAGGGTAGAGTTCCAACGTGTGGGGACATCACACACCAGTCGGTGTGCCGGAAGCTGCAAACGCTGCTGCAGCACAGCAAGGGCGGCGGAAGATGTAGCCGACTTCCGAAAATGAGCTGACAGGCGGCGTACTTTGACGAGCAGATCAGGCAACTCAGGGTATGGTTTAAGAAACCACTGAACGACGAGGTTAAGCACATGAGCCAGGCATGGTACGTGTGTGATCTCACCTCGCCTCAGAGCCGCCACCAGGTTACGGCCATTGTCACACACGACCATGCCTGGATGTAGGTTCAGCGGTCTCAGCCACAGATCTGCCTGCTCTTTCACAGCTGTCCACAACTCACAAGCAGTGTGAGGTTTATCACCTAAGTTTATGAGTTTCAGCACAGCCTGTTGCTGCTTGGCTGAGGCAGTACTGCAGTGCTTTCAGCTTGTAACTGATGTGATGATATCTGAGATGGAGGCTGAACATGAGGAGGAGGAGGATGATGCGCAGGAGCTGTACCCTGTGGGGGCAACTCTGACTGACATAGGGCCCACAATCCTCGGTGTGGGGAGGATGTGTTCCGTCCCAAGGTCCGACTGGGTCCCGGCTTCCACTATGTTTACCCAGTGTGCCGTCAGGGAGATGTACCATCCCTGGCCACAAGCACTTGTCCACGTGTCCGTTGTCAGGTGGACTCTCCCAGTAACGGCAGATGTTCTGGGACACGTGCTTGTGTAGTGCGGGGATGGCACACCGGGCAAAATAGTGTCGGCTGGGGACCGAGTACCGAGGGACGGCCACCGCCATAAGGTTGTGGAAGGATTCCGTCTCCACCAGCCTAAGAGGCAGCATTTCCAACGCAATCAGTCATGAAATGTGCGAATTTAGTACTGTGGCCTGTGGGGCGTTGGCTGCGAATTTGCGCTTTCGTTCAACGGTTTGGGATATGGACAATTGAACGCTGTGGTGGGACGTGGATGCTGTTTCTTGAGAAACTGCCGTAACAAGTGAAGTCTGAGAGGAGGGGGCATCTTTGCATGCAGTATGGACAGGGGACTGCCTTGCACGCACAACAGGGGGTTCTCTTACACGCACAACAGCGGAAAAAGCAGTGGTGACACCCGCTGACACTGGTCGTGGACCCTGGGGTTCACCCCACAAAGTCGGGTGCTTTGCTGACATGTGCCTGATCATGCTGGTGGTGGTCAGGCTGGTAGTTTTGTCACCCCTACTGATGCTGGCCGTGCAGGTAGTACAAATGGCCTTTTTGGGGTTATCAGCAGAGTCTTTAAAAAAATTCCAGACTCTGGAAGACCTACCGGTTGTACTGGCAACGTCCCTCGTGTTGGTGTTACGGGGAACGGTTGCCCGCCTTCTGTCTGCGGCCACCACACTGCTTCTTCCTGCCTGTTGGGGTACTCTGCCTCCCTCCCCCTGTGTGCTGCTGGCCTCGCTCTGCGTGTCCTCCTGCCACGTTGGGTCAGTTACTAGATCATCCACCACCTCCTCCTCTTCCACTTCCGCATCACGGTCCTCCTCCTCACTTCGTGGCAATTGTGTCTTGTCATCGTCCACCTCGTGACAAATTGCCAGCGTCGCCTTCCTGTGGCCGTGGCTGTTCAAATATTTGGCCATCGCTACATGGGATCTCCTCTTCCACCACTTCAAGTGGAGCAGGCGAGGGGCACAAATATGGAAATGGACCAGTGAACAACTCTTCAGAGTGTCCCCATGTGGGATCAGTTGCTGTCTGACGACACTCGGCATGGTGGGAGGAAGGAGCATCAGGGTGAGGATGAGTATGCGGTCGAGACTCATGGCTACTAAGACTTGACCGTGTGGAAGACAGACCGGAGGTGGTGGTGCCCAGGTGACTGGAAGTATTATCTGCTATCCAATTAATAACCTGTTCACACTGATCAGTTGGCAATAGTGGTGTTGTTGTGTGCTTCCCTAGTAATTCGGTCAAGAACTGGAAGCGAGAAGATGTGGCTGTTGGTTGTGGCACATTTTCACCTTGGCCACGGCCCCATCCTCTGCACGCACCATCACCAGAACGTCCAGTTCCACGTCCCTTGCCACGTGCCTTGCCCATTGTAAATGAAGTAAAATAGCTTACACTCGCACTATCAATGTCAAAAGGGTAACAAAAAGGAGATTTGAACCGTGGAAGAGAAAAACAACAGTTCTATTTCTCTGGCCTACATCAGAATCTTTTAAACAGATATATTTGTGTCTGAACAGTCAGCAAGACACTGAAACTGTTTTTTTTTTTATGCAAAAAGGTGGATTACACCCAGATTTGAACCGTGGAAGAGGAAAACCACAGTTCTATTTCTCTGGCCTACATCAGAATCTTTTAAACAGATATATTTGTGTCTGAACAGTCAGCGAGACACTCAAACTGTTTTTTTTTAAGGAAAAAAGGCAAAAAAGTGGATAATACAGAGATTTGAACCGTGGAACTGCAAAACCACAGTTCTAGTTATCTGGCCTACACCAGACTCTTTTAAACAGATATATTTGTGTCTGAACACTCATAGACACACTCAATTTTTTTTTTGGGGGGGGAAATACCAAAAGGTTAATAAGACGGGTATTTGTACAGTCTGACCGAGGAAAAAAAAAAAAAAGAGGATTTAGATGAAAAAAAGAGGATTTTTCCTGGCCCCTGAGACCTGGGGCTAAGTCTAGCAATTTGAAAATCAGCGCACAGGACTGTAATGCAGTGTTTGTTGGTATAACCACTGCGTCTCCTATACAGCCTGCCTGCCTGTCTGCCTGATATCTGGGATGGATATTAGTCCTGAAAAGGACTGTTTGTTTGATTTTGCAGGCTTTAGAGACCCTACACTACCTATTTTGCAGTATAAATCTCTCCCTAGCTCAGCAGCACTCTCCCTACACCATCTGATCCGGAGCGACTGTGTCCAAGATGGCGGCGCCCGGTTTTAAATACTCGAGGTGACGCTGTGCGGCTAGCTGTAATGCCCACAACCAACATGGCTGCGGCATTACAGTGACTGGCTGGTAATCTCTGCATGTTCATTGGCTCTGTAAAGAGCACCAAAAATGCAGGGCGGAGACCCGAGCTCCCGCCCGAGTAACCCGGAAATGCTCGGTGCTCGCCGAACATCCCGAGTAGTGAGATGCTCGAGCGAGTACCGAGCAGTGTCGAGCATGCTCGATCAACACTAGTCATCAGGTGTATATCAGACCTGGCGCCGCCATACTCGTCACAGTCACTCCGGATCAGACAGTGTAGGGAGAGCTGCTGCTGAGCTAGGGAGAAATTTGCTTGTGTATTAGGTAGTGTAGGGAGAAAAAACGTACATTACACATATCCATCTTAACAAACAGTCCTTTTGAGGACTAACTAATCCATCTGCAGAGATATCAGGCAGGCAGTGTATATAGGCAGGCAGGCAATGTATATAGCAGACTGCAGTGCACATAGCACAAGAGGCTCCATTCCAGTTCTGTTGGCTGCTGCTGTTAGATATTTCTGGAAATAGGCCCAGGTCTCGGGCCAGGAATATATTTTTTTGCATCTTAATCCTCATTATTTGCTTAAAAAGCAACCCAGAGAACACGTTTTTTTGCGCTATTTGCTTGTTGGCACTGCAGAATACAGCCAGGTCCTTTCCATATTACAGCGCTAAAAATCCATCTATTTAAAACTGTGTTTTCTCCGTCACACGGATCACATATACGTTTTCAGAAAATACTGCCATTTCTGGCCTCCATTAAATTTTTTTTTCAGTGTGTCAGCAAAGTTTTTGACACTGGTTTGCTGTTCAAAACAGTTACCTACAGGCCAGGTATTTAAAACTGTGTTTTCTCCGTCACACGGATTACATATACATTTTCAGAAAATACTGCCATTTCTGGCCTCCATTAAAAAAATTCTTCAGTGCGTCAGCAAATTTTTTTGACACTGGCTTGCTGTTCAAAACAGTTACCTACAGGCCATGTATTCAAAACTGTGTTTTCTCTGTCACACGGCTCACATATACGTTGTCAGAAAATACTGCCATTTCTGGCCGCCATTAAAAATTTCTTTCAGTGTGTCAGTGAAGCAATTCACAGCAGTTTGCTGGTCAAACTACTTATTTAAAACTCTGTTTTCTTCGTCACACGGATCACATATAAATTTCGCTCCAAACTCAGTCATTTGTAGTGAGCGTGGAAGATAATGTCCCCCATTTAAAATGGGCAAGGGACGTGGAACTGGACGTGAAGGTAATGATGCATGCAGAGGCCGAGGACAAGGCCGTGGGCAAGCTGAAATTGTGCCACAACAAACACCCACATCTTCTCGCCTGACCTTCCTGTCCCAATTTCTAGGGGACTGCAGCACACCACTATTGAACCCAGAGCAGTGTCAAAAGGTTGTAGATTGGATAGCAGATAATGCTTCCAGTCACTTAGCCACCACCACCACCACCGTGTCTTCCACAAATCAAGTAGCCATGAGTCTGGACCGCATATTCCTCACCCTGATCCTCCTTCCTCCCACCATGCCGAGTACCCAGAGACAACTGATCCCACACTTGGACACTCTGAAGAGCTGTTCACTTTTCCATTTATAGATTCGGGCCTCTCGCCCGATCCACTTGAAGCGGGGCAAGAGGAGATCGCGTGTAGCGATGCCCAAATATTTGAGCAGCCACGGTCACACGAAGGCGACGGTGGGAAAGTATCACAAGAGGTGGACGATGATGAGACACAATTGCCAGAAAGTCAGGAGGAGGACCAGGGTGCGGAATTGGAAGACGAGGTGGTGGATGATATAGTAACTGACCCAACCTGGCAGGAGGACATGCAGAGCGAGGACAGCAGCACACAGGGGGAGGGAGGCAGAGCACCCCAACAGGCAGGAAGAATCAGTGTGGTGGCTGCAGACAGAAGGCAGGCAACCGTTCCCCGTAACACCAACATGAAGGAAGTTGCCAGTACAACTGTTAGGTGTTCCCGAGTCTGGTTGTTTTTTAAAGACTCGGCCGATAACCCCAAAAAGGCCATTTGCATCACCTGCCAGTACAGCATCAGCAGGGATGGCAAAACAAACAGCCTGACCACCACCAGCATGATCAGGCACATGGCAGCAAAGCACCCGACTTTGTGGGCCGAACCCCAGGGTCCAGGAACAGTGTCTGCGGGTTGCACCATTGCTTCTTCCGCTGTTATGCATGCAAGCCAATCCCCTGTCCATGGTGCATGCGAAGATGCCTCCTGCCCTGCAGCTGTCGTTGCACACTCTCAAGTAGCAGCATCAGGAAGCACGTCCATGTCCTTGTCCCAACGCAGCGTTCAGTTGTCCATACCCCAGTCCTTGGAACGCAAGCGCAAATATGCAGCCAATGCCCCACAGGCCACACAACTAAATTCTCACATTTCACGACTGCTTGCGCTCAAAATGTTGCCTTTTAGGCTTGTGGAGACGGAAGCATTCCACAACCTGATGGCGGCAGCCGCCACTATTTCTCCCGGTGTGCCGTCCCCGCATTACACAAGTAGGTGTCCCAAAACATTAGCCGTGCTCTCAACAACGCAGTTACCGGTAAAGTCCACCTAACCACGGACACGTGGACAAGTGCTTGTGGGCAGGGAAGGTACATCTCGCTGGCAGCACACTGGCTTAACATAGTGGGAGCCGGGACCCAGTCAGACCTTGGGACGGAACACGTCCTCTCGGCGCCAAGGATTGCGGGCCCTAGGTCAATCAGGGTTGCCCCCACGGTCTACAGCTCCTGCACCTCATCCTCCCCCTCCTCTTCAGCCTCCATCTCCGAAATTACCACATCAGTCACAAGCTGGAAGCACTGCAGCACTGCCTCGGCCTAACGGCAACAGGCTGTGCTGAAGCTAATATGCTTAGGTGAAAAACCACACAATGCTGAAGAGTTGTGGACAGCTCTGAAAGAGCAGGCAGATCTGTGGCTCACACCGCTGAACCTACAGCCAGGCATGGTCTTGTGTGACAATGGCCGGAACCTGGTGGCGGCTATGAGGCGAGGCGAGCTCACACACGTACCATGCCTGGCCCATGTGCTTAACCTCGTGGTTCAGCAGTTTCTCAAATCCTACTCGGAGCTGTCGGATCTGCTTGTTAAAGTACTCAGCCTGTGTTCCCATTTTAGAAAGTCAGCTACAGCTTCCGCCGCCCTTGCAGTGTTTCAGCAGCGTTTGCAGCTTCCGGCTCACAGACTGGTGTGTGATGTCCCCACGCGTTGGAACTCTACACTGCAGATGTTGTGAAGGATTTGTGAGCAGAAGAGGGCAGTTGTTGAGTACCAGCATCAACAAGGCCGTCGGTATTCAGTTCAGACTCCACACATAAGACCACAGGAGTGGACATGGATGTCAGACATATGTACCATCCTTCAGAACTTTGAGGACTCCAACAAGATGGTGAGCGGCGATGACGCCATAATTAGCGTCACCATCCCGCTTCTCTGTCTTCTGAAACGCTCTCTGCTCACAATCAAAGAGGATGCATTGCAGGCGGAGCACGATGAGATGGAGCAAGGAACCATGCAGGGTGATTTCACACAGCCAAGCCTCATCTCATCCCAACGTGGATTGGGTGACAATGAGGAAGAGGAGGAAGGACAGGAGCTAGTTTCATGCATTATAGACGGTACTACAGTACAGACAAAAAGTTTGGACACACCTCATTTAAAGATTTTTCTGTATTTTCATAACTATGAAAATTGTACATTCACACTGAAGGAATCAAAACTATGAATTAACACATGTGGAATTATATACTTAACAAAAAAAGTGTGAAACAACTAAAAATATGTCTTATATTCTAGGTTCTTCAAAGTAGCCACCTTTTGCTTTGATGACTGCTTTGCACACTCTTGGCATTCTCTTGATGAGCTTCAAGAGGTAGTCACCGGAAATGGTCTTCCAACAATCTTGAAGGAGTTCCCAGAGATGCTTAGCACTTGTTGGCCCTTTTGCCTTCACTCTGCGGTCCAGCTAACCCCAAATCATTTCGATTGGGTTCAGGTCTGGTAACTGTGGAGGCCAGGTCATCTGGCGTAGCACCCCATCACTCTCCTTCTTGGTCAAATAGCCCTTACACAGCCTGGAGGTGTGTTTGGGGTCATTGTCCTGTTGAAAAATAAATGATGGTCCAACTAAACGCAAACCGGATGGAATAGCATGCCGCTGCAAGATGCTGTTTGTTACGGGTCCGGGTGGTGGAACCTCTGTGCTGCGGTGCAAGGAGGGACCCAGAGGGGCGTAACTAAGTATCAACTCAAACCGACCCTGGTCGGACGGCGGCTAACAACTCCGTGACCAGGGAGGATCCGAGTTGAGGGACCAGGTGCTACTCTGGGGACGACCTTGTAAGAGAGCAGGTGGCTCCCACGGGTCAGATGGCTGGGACTGACCGGTATAGCGGATGGACACAACAAGCAGGCAGAAGTCTCTGGGTAGCTGACAGGTAGTCACGGCAAGTGACAGCAGAGCAGGTAGAAGTCTCTTGGCTAGCAGGCAGGTGGTCACGGCAAGTGACAGCAGAGCGGGTAGTAGTCTCTTGGCTAGCAGGCAGGTGGTCACGGCAAGTGACAGCAGAGCGAGTAGAAGTCTCTTGGCTAGCAGGCGGGTAACAGACGAGTTCTCCCAGGTGAGCGGGCTAGCAGGCACGGCAGGTAGCAGACAGGTGACTGGCGGATGCTTCCTGGTAAGCAGGTGGTCTTGCCCATAGACAGACTGGCGGATGACCGGAGGCAGACTGTCGAACTGGAGAATAGTCAGACTGGCGGACTGGAACGGTAGTCAGGCTGGCAACGGGACCTGAGGGCTGAAGCAGAGGTAAGTATACTGTGCAACAACTTTGCTCGGGCACCTCCATTTTGGAGGAGGTGCCCTAAATATGGGAGGTCCTCCGGCAATTGGCCGGGGACTCCTTAGGACGGCGCGCGCGGCCCCTTTAAGAGAGAGGGAGCGCGCGCCCTAAGCACAGTGCCCGGGAAGGAGTACGCGCCGGCAGCCGCAGGAAGAGGAGCAAAGGAGGACACCGCGCGGGGAGCAGGTAGGTGAGAGGGACGGCGTCTCTGCCTGGCAGAGGGCAGAGACGCCGATGCTACAGTACCCCCCCCCCTTTTACGCCCCCTCTTTTTTAGGCTGGAAAGAAATTTTTCAAGGAGAAGCGGAGTGTGGATGTTCTCCCTGGGTTCCCAAGTTCTCTCCTCTGGACCAAACCACTTCCAATCCACCAGAAAAAAGGTTTTTCCTCTTACCCTCTTGGTGGCCAGAATATTCTCTACCTCAAAAACGTCCTCAGCAGAAAGCGGAGCAGGGGGAGTACCTAGATTGTTGGAAAAAGAATTGAAGACAACAGGTTTGAGGAGAGATACGTGGAAGGAGTTGGGAATTCGTAAGATGGCTGGGAGCTTTAACTTGTAGGCCACCGGATTGATTTGTTTAAGGACTACAAATGGACCGATGAACCGAGGACCCAACTTGTAGGAGGGTATTTTGAGCCGCACATGTTTGGAAGAGAGCCAAACCATGTCCCCCGGACGGAATTGAGGCGGATCCAGACGTCTTTTGTCAGCAAATCTCTTCATCCGCTCGGACGACTGAAGAAGTGCGGACCTAGTACTCTCCCAAATGGTAGAAAATTCGCTGACCAGAGACTCCGCGGCAGGGTTGTCCACAGAAGCGGAGACGGGAAACGGAATCCGGGGATGTTGGCCAAAGACTATAAAAAACTGGGACTTGGAAGTGGATTCGCTCTCATGGTTGTTATAAGAGAATTCGGCCCAGGGTAGGAGGTCCACCCAATCAGTATGGTGGGCATTGACAAAGTGCCGGAGGTAGCTAGTAAGGATCTAGAATCATCATAGAATCATAGAATGGTAGAGTTGGAAGGGACCTCCTGGGTCATCTGGTCCAACCCCCTGCTCAAAGCAGGATTCACTAGATCATCTCAGACAGATGTCTGTCCAGCCTCTGTTTGAAGACGTCCATTGAAGGGGAACTCACCACCTCTCGTGGCAGCCTGTTCCACTCATTAATCACCCTGTCAAAAAGTTTTTTCTAATATCTAATCTGTGTCTCCTCCCATTTAGTTTCATCCCATTGCTTCTAGTCTTTCCTTGTGCAAATGAGAATAAAGATGATCCTTCTACAATGTGACAGCCCTTGACATATTTGTAGACAGCTATTAAGTCTCCTCTCAGTCTTCTTTTTTGCAAGCTAAACATTCCCAAATCCTGCAACCGTTCCTCATAGGACATGGTTTGCAGACCAGTCACCATTCTGGTCGCTCTTCTCTGAACTTGCTCCAGTTTGTCTATGTCTTTTTTAAAATGTGGTGCCCAAAACTGTACACAGTATTCCAGATGAGGTCTGACCAAAGAGGAGTAAAGACCGATAATGACTTCACGTGATCTAGACTGTATGCTTCTGTTAATACATCCCAGAATTGTATTTGCCTTTTTTGCTGCTGCATCACACTGTTGACTCATGTTCAGTCTATGATCTATTAGTATACCTAAGTCTTTTTCACATGTACTGTTGCTTAGCTCTATTCCTCCCATTCTGTATATGCTTTTTTCATTTTTATTGCCCAGATGTAGTACTTTGCATTTTTCCCTGTTAAAAACCATTCTGTTGGTTGCTGCCCACTGCCCCAGTTTATTTAGGTCTTTTTGAATCCTCTCTCTCTCTTCTCTAGTATTAGCTATCCCTCCTAGCTTTGTGTCATCAGCAAATTTAATCAGTTTACCCTCAATTCCTTCATCTAAATCATTGATAAAGATGTTGAACAATACAGGTCCCAGGACGGAGCCCTGTGGTACCCCACTTGAGACATTCATCCAGCTGGATGTGAAGCCATTTACAACCACCCTTTGAGTCCGATCACTAAGCCAGTTATGAATCCACCTAACAGTTGCCTGGTCCATTGCATACTTGGTCATTTTTTCAATAAGGATGGTGTGAGATACTTTGTCAAATGCTTTGCTGAAGTCAAGATATACTATATCTACAGCATTTCCCTGATCCACCCAGTCAGTGATTCTGTCATAGAAGGAAATTAAGTTAGTCTGACATGACTTGTTAGTTACAAACCCATGCTGACTCTGGTTAATCACTTCATTCTTATCCATGTACTTACATACATGTTGTTTAATAATTTGTTCAAAGATCTTTCCTGGTATAGAAGTCAGACTCACCGGCCTATAGTTCCCTGGGTCCACCTTCTTCCCCTTTTTGAAGATAGGAACAACATTTGCTCTTCTCCAGTCTTCTGGGACTTCTCCTGTTCTCCAAGAATTTTCAAAGATTATGGAGAGTGGTTCTAAAATTTCTTCTACGATCTCCTTCAGTACTCTGGGGTGTAATTCATCTGGACCTGGAGACTTGAACTCATTTATGTTAGCTAAATATTCCCTCACAATCTTTCTGTTTACAGATAACTTGGATTCCTCTATTCCTTTAAAAGGACAGTGAAGATCAGTTGATGTTACATTTTCTTTCTGAGAGAAAACAGATGCAAAATAGGAATTAAAAAGTTCGGCCTTCTCAACATCCTCTCTTACCATTTCTCCATTTTCATCCTGTAAAAATCCTATAGCATCTTTGACTTTTCTTTTACTTTTGACATACCCCCAAAATCCTTTTTTATTGATTTTGACATCTCTTGCAAGCCTTAATTCATTGTCAGCTTTAGCTAACCTGATACGTGCCCTGCAGGATCTGCAGACTGCATTATAATCTTCTTTAGATATGCCTCCCTCTTTCCATTTAATAAACATTTCTTTCTTTCTTTTTAGCATGTGTTTAAGTTCTGTGTTCATCCATCCTGGTTTCCTTAAATGCTTCCCATTCTTCCTACTTTTCGGGATTGTTAACGATTGTGCTTTGAGAATCTCATTTTTAAAAATTTCCCATCCTTCCTGGACATTTTTGTCCTTAAGGACATCCAGCCATTGGATCCCTCCTATTCTCTTTCTGAGTCTCTTAAAATCTGCCTTTCTAAAATCTAACCTTGAAGTCTGAGTCTTCACATGTCTTCCTCCTCTAGTTATCCAAAATTCTATAATAGCATGATCGCTGCCTCCTAGGGTCCCAGCCACCTTTACCTCCTCAACCATTTCCTCCCTGTTTATAAGGATTAGATCCAAAGTAGCAGATCCCCTTGTTTTCTCCCCTACCTTTTGGAAGATAAAGTTGTCAGCAAGAGAGGATAAGAATTTGCTTGACCTGTTAGTTTTACTTGAGAGAGATTCCCAACAAATGTCTGGATAGTTGAAATCTCCCATGACCACTACGTCATATTTTTTGGAGAACTTGGTCATTTGATACATAAAGAGTTCATCCATATCTTCAGCTTGCCCAGGTGGCCTGTAGTAAATGCCTACAATGGTGTCCTTTCCGTTGTTCTCTCCTTGTATTCTTACCCAAACAGTTTCCACAGAACTCCCAGTCTCTGAAGCTTCAATCTCTGTGCAGATATACGCTTTTCTAACATACAATGCAACACCTCCTCCTCGTTTATCAAGTCTGTTTCTTGCAAATAAGTTGTATCCTTTTAGCCTTTTATTCCAATCATGTGTATCGTCCCACCAAGTTTCAGTGATTCCAATGACATCATATTCCTTTTCCTGCATTAGTAGTTCCAATTCTCCTTGTTTGTTGCCCATGCTTTGTGCATTTGTATAAAAACATTTTAGTTTGTGATTGGTTTCTCTTCCTCCCATATTTTTATTATTTAAATTGTTTTGTCTTTGTTCTTCCTTTCCACTTCCAGTAGCAGAGATCTCAATAGTATTTGTCAGCTGTATGGCTTTTTCTGGCCTTTTGCTTCCCTTCCCACATTGTTCTAGTTTAAAGCTCTTCTGATGAGTGTAGCAAGGCGACTTCCAAATACATGTTTTCCAGTCTTCGTAAGGTGCACCCCATCTCTAGCAAGTAGTCCATCGTATAGGTAATTCATTCCGTGATCCAGAAATCCAAATCCTTGTTGACGGCACCATCGACGTAGCCAGTTGTTCACCTGTAGAATCTTATTCCACCTCATTGTTCCATGGCCATCCACTGGGAGGATGGATGAGAAGACCACCTGCGCTCCCAAATCTTTCACTTTCTTGCCTAAGTCTTCAAAGTCACTGCAGATCTAGTTGATCGGCTCCACTTGGCCATTGGACTGTGGATGGTAAGCGGAGGAGAAATCCAGGGTGACATCCAGCAGCTTACAGGTAGCTCT
The DNA here is from genome assembly GCF_046119375.1 of Phyllobates terribilis. Classification (NCBI taxonomy): domain Eukaryota; kingdom Metazoa; phylum Chordata; class Amphibia; order Anura; family Dendrobatidae; genus Phyllobates; species Phyllobates terribilis. Next base: position 50,989,655 of record NW_027362770.1, on the reverse strand, counting down.
CCAGAAGCGTGAGGTGAACTGAACCCCTCGATCCGACACGATGTGGAGGGGTAGGCCATGGAGACGAAAGATATGGAGGAAAAAGTCCTTCGCTAGCTCTGATGCAGACGGGAGACCAGGCAGAGGAATGAAGTGGGCCATTTTAGAAAAGCGGTCAGCGACCACCCAGATGACTGTACAACCGGCAGAAACAGGGAGATCAGTGATAAAGTCCATAGCAATGTGTTGCCACGGGGCAGCAGGTACGGGAAGAGGCAGGAGATGGCCGGCAGGTAGATGTCTGGGAACTTTGTTGCGGGCACATGACGAACAGGCTGAGACGAAGTCTGCCACATCCTTGCGCAGAGTAGGCCACCAGTAATGCCGGGTAATGAGCAGGAAGGTCTTCTTTTGGCCAGCATGGCCGGCTAGTTTTGAAGTATGACCCCAGCGAAGAACCTTCTCACGATCTGGTACCGCTACAAACGTCTTACCGGGTGGAAGATGAGTCAAATCCAAGGGGGCCACATTCATCACCTTGGAGGGGTCGATGATGTGCATAGGCTCCTCCTCTTGATCGGAGGACAGGAAGGATAGGGACAAGGCATCGGCTTTGACATTCTTGTCCGCCGGGCGGAAATGTAGGATGAAGTCGAAGCGGGCGAAGAACAAAGACCATCGGGCCTGACGCGGATTGAGTCTCTGGGCATTCTGGAGATATGCCAGGTTTTTGTGATCAGTATAGATGATCACCGGGTATAGAGCCCCTTCAAGCAGGGAGCGCCACTCCTTCAGCGCCAATTTAACGGCTAATAATTCTCGGTCTCCAATGGAGTAGTTGCGCTCAGACGAGGAGAAGATTTTGGAGAAGAAGCCGCAGGTTACCATTCTCCCAGAAGAAGATTTTTGGGTGAGCACCGCTCCGGCTCCGGAGGAGGAAGCATCAACCTCCAGGTAGTACTGTTTGTTGCAGTCCGGACGGTGCAGTACTGGGGCAGAGGAGAAGGCTTGCTTTAAGGAGAGGAAGGCCTCCTCAGCTTTGGGCGTCCATACCTTAGGATTTGCTCCCTTACGGCTGAGCGCAGATATGGGAGCAGTCCGGGAAGAGAAGTGCGGAATGAAGAGACGATAGTAGTTAGCGAAACCCAGGAATCGCCTTCAACCCCTCTGGACGGGGCCACTTTAGGACCGCAGAGAGCCTCTCGGGATCCATACGCAAGCCTGTCTGGGAGATAACATAGCCCAGGAAAGGAAGAGAGGTCTGCTCGAAGAGGCACTTCTTGTATTTAGCATAGAGGTGGTTCAGCCTGAGCCTAAGCAGGACCTGACGAACATCCCTCCGGTGTGTGGAGAGATCCGCGGAGAAGACCAAGATATCGTCCAGGTACACCACCACGCAGGCGTAAAGAAGATCACGGAAGATGTCGTTGACCAATTCTTGGAAGACGGCGGGAGCATTGCAGAGACCGAAGGGCATCACACGGTACTCATAATGACCGTCCCGGGTATTGAATGCCGTCTTCCACTGGTCTCCTTGACGGATACGGACCAGGTTATACGCTCCACGTAGATCCAGTTTGGAAAAGATCCTGGCGCCTTTAAGGCGGTCAAACAACTCGAAGATGAGTGGCTGGGGGTATTTGTTCTTTACCGTGATCTGATTGAGTCCTCTATAGTCAATACAGGGGCGTAGCGAGCCATCCTTTTTTTTGACAAAGAAGAATCGGGCTCCAGCCGGGGAGGAAGATTTCTGGATGAAACCCCTAGCCAGATTCTCTTCAATGTACTCAGACATGGCCCGGGTCTCGGCCGCCGACAACGGGTAAATACGCCCACGGGGTGGAGTGGCGCCAGGTACCAGGTCGATCGGCAATCATATGGCCTATGAGGTGGCAGTGTCTCAGCTTCCTTTTTACCAAAGACGTCTGCATAGGGCCAGTAAGGAGCCGGAAAACCGGGTAAATTAGCTGGGGTAGGTGGTGGACGAACCAGGCGAACCGGAACCAGGCAGGTCCTATGGCAGTCCAGCCCCCACCGGAGTACTTCACCGGATTGCCAGTTCAACACGGGTTCATGTATCTGGAGCCAGGGGAGGCCTAGCAATAGGGAGTGAGAGAGTCCGGGTAGCACATGGAAGGAGATTTTCTCAGAGTGCAGCATTCCCACCTGCAGAGTCATGGGTTCAGTGACGAGCAGGATGGTCACCGGAAGGAGTCTTCCATCCACGGAGGCGACTGACAAAGGTTCAGCCAGAGATTTGGTGGGAATATGGTATTTCTCTACCAGGGACTGAGAAATGAGGTTTCCAGCAGCTCCAGAATCCAGGTGGGCGAGTTCAAAGTGACAGTTCTCTCCCCAGGAGATAGAGACCGACAGAGTCAAGGATGGAGAGGGCTTACTTTTGTCTAGGATGACCTCTCCGAGTGGTCCTAGACACTGGAGTTTCCCGGCTTCTCCGGGCAGGAACGGATCAGGTGCTCCTTACTGCCACAATAGAAACAGCTCCCCTCGGCTCGGCGTGACTCTAGGCGAGATTTGACCATCTTGGTCTGGTCGATCTGCATGGGCTCGGGTGAGTGCGCCCGGGGAGTGACTGATGAAGAGACAGGTCTCAGAAAAGTAGGAGCAAGGCGGGGGAATCCTTTGTTACAGGTGGTCTCTTTGGTGCGTTCTTGGAACCGGATGTCAATCCGGGTAGCTAGTGACACCAGGTCATCCAGGGTGGTAGGAATGTCCCGACCGGCAAGCTCGTCTTTAATCCGACCGGAAAGACCCTACCAGAAGACGGACACCAGGGCCTCGTTATCCCAGGCAAGCTCAGAAGCGAGGGTACGGAACCGTATGGCATATTGGCGCACGGTGAGACTCCCTTGGCGGAGACGTAACAGAGAGGATGCTATTGAGGTCTTTTGTCCCGGTTCATCGAAGACTCTTCGAAAAGCAGTGAGAAAAGACGACAGGTCGGACACCAGGGGATCCCCTCTCTCCCACAGGGGACTTAGCCAGGCCACTGCTTCACCAGAGAGATGGGACATGATGAATGCCACTTTGGCCCGGTCGGAGATGAACTGATGTGCCAAGAGTTCAAAGTGCAGGGTGCACTGGTTTATGAAACCTCGAGCTAAGGCGGGGTCGCCTCCGAAACGGGGAGGTGCAGAAAGCCGGGGACCGGGGCTGGATGCCATGGTATGGGTGGGCAGCGGCGCTGCCAGAGCAGGAGTAGTACGACTCGCAGCTGACGCAGGTGGAACGTTCAGTGTGTCCAGGCGGGAGTTGACACTCCGCAGGTAGTTCAGGATGGTCTCCTGTTGGGATCTCTGACGGGACACCTCCTGGAATAGGTCAGAGAGCGAGGGAGCTTGGGTGCCACCGGGTTCCATGGCCCGAGCAAATTGTTACGGGTCCGGGTGGTGGAACCTCTGTGCTGTGGTGCAAGGAGGGACCCAGAGGGGCGTAACTAAGTATCAACTCGAACTGACCCTGGTCGGACGGCGGCTAACGACTCCATGACCAGGGAGGATCCGAGCTGAGGGACCAGGTGCTACTCTGGGGATGACCTTGTAAGAGAGCAGGTGGCTCCCACGGGTCAGATGGCTGGGACTGACCGGTATAGCGGATGGACACAACAAGCAAGCAGAAGTCTCTGGGTAGCTGACGGGTAGTCACGACAAGTGACAGCAGAGCAGGTAGAAGTCTCTTGGCTAGCAGGCAGGTGGTCACGGAAGTGACAGCAGAGTGGGTAGTAGTCTCTTGGCTAGCAGGCAGGTGGTCATGGCCAGTGACAGCAGAGTGGGTAGAAGACTCTTGGCTAGCAGGCGGGTAACAGACGAGTGCTCCCAGGTGAGCGGGCTAGCAGGCACGGCAGGTAGTAGACAGGTGACTGGCGGATGCTTCCTGGTAAGCAGGTGGTCTTGCCCATAGACAGACTGGCGGATGACCGGAGGCAGACTGTCAGACTGGAGAGCAGTCAGACTGGCGGACTGGAACGGTAGTCAGGCTGGCAACGGGACCTGAGGGCTGAAGCAGAGGTAAGTATACTGTGCAACAACTTTGCTCAGGCACCTCCATTTTGGAGGAGGTGCTCTAAATCTGGGAGGTCCTCCGGCAATTGGCCGCGGACTCCTTAGGACGGCGCGTGCGGCACCTTTAAGAGAGAGGGAGCGCGCGCGCCCTAAGCACAGTGCCCGGCAGCCGCAGGAAGAGGAGCGCAGGAGGACGCCGCGCGGGGAGAAGGGAGGTGAGAGGGACGGCGTCTCTGCCTGGCAGGGGGCAGAGACACCGATGCTACACTGTGGTAGCCATGCTGGTTCAGTATGCCTTCAATTTTGAATAAATCCCCAACAGTGTCACTAGCAAAGCACCCCCACACCATCACACCTCCTCACCATGCTTCACGGTGGGAACCAGGCATGTAGAGTCCATCTGCTCACCTTTTCTGCGTCGCACAAAGACACGGTGGTTGGAACCAAAGATCTCAAATTTGGACTCATCAGACCAAAGCACAGATTTCCACTGGTCTAATGTCCATTCCTTGTGTTCTTTAGCCCAAACAAGTGTCTTCTGCTTGTTGCCTGTCCTCAACAGTGGTTTCCTAGCAGCTATTTTACCATGAAGGCCTGCTGCACAAAGTATCCTCTTAACAGTTGTTGTAGAGATGTGTCTGCTGCTAGAACTCTGTGTGGCATTGACCTGGTCTCTAATCTGAGCTGCTGTTAACCTGCGATTTCTGAGACTGGTGACTCAGATAAACTTATCCTCAGAAGCAGAGGTGACCCTTGGTCTTCCACTCCTGGGGCGGTCCTCATGTGAGCCAGTTTTTTTGTAGCGCTTGACCGTGTACGGCTAACCCGGGTTCCATTGTTCACATTCCCCCTCCCCTTTTCACCCATGCCAAATAAAACACTGCACCTGTAATTTTCTCTTTGGATAAATTTGGCCACAGCAGCCGTTTTATTAACAAACAACAATATTAACATATAAACATTATAATAACAAGGGTAAGGCTGAGTTCACACGATGCGTTTTTAATGCGTTTCCACAGCGTTTTTGCAGTTGCGGAAACGCTGCGGAAACGCATGAAAAACGCATGGTAGAAGGGCAGCAATGTTCACCAATTGAAATCCGCATGTGCTGTGCCCATGATGCGGATTTTTCCGCAGCGTAAACGCTGCGCTCAAAATTCCGCAGCATGTCAATTAATTTTGCGGAAACGCTGCTTTTTTGGCCCCATTGACATGCATTAGACCGCATGGAATCCGCATCACTGTATATGTTGATGCGCATTCCATGCGGTCTAATGTACGGATGGTACCCGGGTGTGGATGAGAGGACTCTCATCCAGACCCAGGTACCATTAAAAAAAAAGAATAAAATAAAAAATATATATATACTCACCTTCTGGCGGCCCGCTCAGCGCTCCTGCTTGGTTCCCGGCACTTCGCGGTTGAATGAAGAAGGACCTTCACTGACGTCAGAGTCATGTGACGGGTCACGTGACGCTGACGTCGGCAGGTCCTTCAGTCTTCACTGCCGGTAGCCGGGACCGAGCGAAGCAGGACACCGGGGGCCATCAGAGGGTAAAGTATAAATTTATTTTTTATTTTTTGACATTCACACACTATATAAATCCATGCTGTTTGCATGGATTTATATAGTGTGAAGTTGACAAGCACTTTCCAAGTGATGCTAAAATCGCTTGGGAAGCGCTTGTCAACCCGCATGCGGAAATGAAAGTGAAGACCGCTTCATTTCCGCATGTCCCTGGCAGGAAACCGCATGTACAATCCGCATGCGTTTTTTCCTGCCAGGGAGATGCAGAAATGCTCAGGAAAAAATCCTGAGTATTTCTGCATCGTGTGCACATACCCTAAGGGTTCTTGGAGTTAAAAAATTGATCTGGCAAAAACCAAACAGTACTTGAACCACTGTTACCCTCAGCCGTACCACACCAGCTCAAGGGCACCAAAAGCTCCCAGGGTAAAACCCCATCCAGAGCCACCAAAATGCCAGATCACCCCACTTAATAAAGCCAATTCTGTAACTTGATAATCTCCTTTTTACCGACACTTCCGTGCCAACTCCAAGAACACCAACACCCCCCCCCGCCAGCCAATGCGACAAAAACATCTTAACACATCACTAAATTTTTTTTTATATATATATATATATATATATATATATATATATATATATATATAACCCCTCCTAATACACCCTGTTAATTAGACTTTCCTGTTCTTCTTCCTACAATACGCGCCCTTTTCCAATGCAATTTAAAAGAAACTAACAAACAAAAGAAAAAAGGGGAGGGTGGGTGGGACTTTTCCAATGCTTTCTTCTCTGAACTGACCGTTTCTCACCCCACCCTTTCTGCTTTATCTACCCCCCCTCCTCAAATGCCCGCCCTTCAACCTATATCCAATCCCTATCCCTTTAAGTTCAAATTACACCCTCCTGCCTCCTCCTGGTCATGTGGGGCTTCCATCTAGGTTCCTTGCCTCCAGCCCCCTTCTTGACCTTGTACGGCCAACCCGGGTTCCATTGTTCACATTACCCCTCCCCTTTTCACCCATGACTAATAAAAAACTGCACCTGTAATTTTCTCTTTGGATAAATTAGGCCACAGCGGCCGTTTTATTAACAAACAACAATATTAACATATAAACATTATAATAACAAGGGTAAGGGTTCTTGGAGTTAAAAAATTGATCTGGGAAAAACCAAACAGTACTTGAACCACCATGTTACCCTCAGCCGTACCACACCAGCTCAAGGGCACCCCATCCAGAGCCCCCAAAACCAAAATGCCAGATCACCCCACTTAATCAAGCCAATCCTGTAACTTGATAATCTCCCTTTTTACCAACACTTCCGTGCCAACTCCAAGAACCCCAGCCCCCCCGCCACAAACGAACAGCCCTGACCACCTCAGGCTCGTGAGCGCCCCAACACCGCCAAAGCCCTTTCAATCCCCCCCTGTATGGCCAGTGCTCATAAATCGATGCCTATATCATTCAAATGCACGCCATCCTTTGCCCAAAATTCTCCAACTCCCGCTTCCAGATCAAGATGTCACACTCTTACTCCCCCATTCCTGTTAACAAAAGCTGATATGGCTCTGTTGAACTTTATACGTGCCCTATTAATTCCCTTCAATGATCTGGCCTCCCTCCATGTTTTTCTGGGCACCACCTCAGACCAAACAGTCAACACCTCAGGAAACGATGTCCATAGCCTTAAAAGATCAATTTTAATGTCCCTCATCAATTCCCTGACCGGTCGAGCACATTCCCTCCCATGTGCAGCACTAAAATATCCGGTGCCCGATCCAAACGAGCTGCTTTATGTAACTCTGCCAGTACTCTTCTCCACACCATCCCTCGGAAACCCAACCACCGAACCACGGCTTGCTCTCGGCTGAAGCCCAATTGCCTACTGTCGGGCCTCACGTCCGCCCGCAGCACCCCCCAGTGGACAAAAGAGTGCCCCATAATCCACACTAACAACGGGACTCCACCTGCAACAAGACAACCAAAATATTTGAATCCAAAAGATAATTACATTAGACCGAATGCCTAATTCTTTACATAAGACAGGTATCGATCGGAACTCCATCTCCCAATGCGTTTTATCACTTACTTGCCTAACCCCAAACCCTCCGCTTCCAACGCCACACCAATTCTGAAGGAATGTGACCCATATACCTCAGGGCTAAGGCCCAACTCAGCAATACCCTTCTTAAACACTGCTATAAACTGGAAACGTGATAAAAATTCACCATTTTCATGACACAATAATGGGCCCTTCCTCCCTGACCAAACCTGCCAGTAAGCCATTAAACATGTCCTAGGACAAACCAAAGATCCCTTAACCTCACCTAAGACCACACGTTTTCCTTTGCCCAATTGATCTGTCTTCCCCCGTCTTATCCAAAATTCAATGCCCCCATCTCGACCGCTCATATCCTCAGCAAACAAACCACCAACCTTATTCCTGCTTGGTGCCACCAATTCACCTACCCTTAGTGCACCAAAAAATGCCAATGCAAAAGCCAATCTAAACAATGTGGCTTCAAAAAATGAACAACAAATCCTATCCATTACCAAACCCAAACATTCCAAGATACTAAAGGTTACCGGCCTACGTTTATTCAACACTTTACCTCCTCTCCTAAAGCCCTTCAAAGCTTGCTTCACCAAAAAGGCCTTCGTAACATCCTTCGTACCCAGCAATTTAAAACCAAATGCTAATCCTGCCACAAACTTGCCAACTTTTGAAACCGACCATCAGCTCTCCGCAGCCCTTCCCAGCAGAAACAACACCGCGTCTCTCTATTTACCTCACTCTCCACTCCGCCCCACTCCCGAATCCAACTTTGCCATACTCGCCACGATGCCTCGTATGATGCCCAGGTCTGCCTTGTGATAGACTCTCGTATTAACCATCCCGCTCCTCCATAACCATCTGCCACAACCGCGAAGGGCATTCTTGACCCACGTCCTCTGCCTCTGGTGCTAGTGCCCGAAAACGATCCGACTGAAAACGAGACAAGGCATCTGCTATTGAATTTTTTACACCTGGCACATGGACTGCTGTAATCCAAGCGTTCAACTTAAGACAACAAAGTACAAGTTCCCTCAGCAACCTAATCACAGGCGGCGACGAGGCCGACAAACTGTTGATGACCGATACCACTCCCATGTTATCGCAGTGAAACCGAATTCTCCTGTTGGCAAAACACTCCCCCCAAATATTCACCGCCACAACAATAGGAAACAACTCCAGAAATGCCAAGTTCCACGTAAGACCCCTCTCTTTCCACAAATTCGGCCACTCACCTACACTCCACCGCCCTTTCCAGTAGGCCCCATAACCAGCACCTCCTGCAGCATCCGTAAATATCTCACAATCATAACTGTTTAAAAACTCCTCCTGTATTAAAGATCTTCCGTTATAATTTTGCAGAAACAACTTCCAAACTTTCAGATCCTCCTTGTGTTCTTTATTTAAGTGAATAAAATGATGCGAAGCCCGCACTCTTGCTGTCGCTCCTGCCAACCTGCGACAAAATATTCTGCCCATTGGCATAATCCTGCCCGCAAAATTCAAACGCCCTAACAGTGAGTGTAACTCCTTCAGTGTCACCTTGCGCAATCTTCCGATCCTATCGACCTCCTGTTTAAGCAAAATCAATTTATCATCTGGTAACCGACACTCCATCCTTTCAGTATCAATTACAATGCCCAGGAAACTTAGGGTTGTGCAAGGGCCTTCCGTCTTTTCTACTGCCAAAGGTACGCCAAAATGCTCTGCCACCCACTCCATAGTACCTAACAAATTCCTACACAACAATGATTGCGGGGGACCTATAAACAAGAAGTCGTCCAAATAATGAATGACCGACTTCACAGAAGCCAGGTCCTTCACTACCCATTCCAAAAAACTACTGAAAGTTTCAAACAAAGAACACGAAATTGAACAACCCATTGGCAAACATCTATCAACATAATACTCCCCTTCCCAAAAACATCCCAACAACGGGATGCTATCCAGGTGAACTGGCAACAACCTAAGAGCAGACTCAATATCAGTCTTAGCTAGAAACAAGCCTGGCCCATACCTCCGTACCCATTGTGCCGCCGCATCAAAAGATGTATATTGGACCGAACACAACTCCTGCGCAATGCCATCATTCACTGAAAGCCCTTTAGGGTATGACAAATGCTGAATCAAGCGAAACTTATTCACCTCTTTCTTGGGCACAACTCCTAACGGTGAAATAATCACCTTGTTGCTAGGCAATTCCTGAAACGGTCCAGCCATCCTGCCCAATTCAACCTCTTTAGCTAACTTCGTCTTAACCACCTCCAGATAACGGTGAGCCAACATTAAATTTTTAACCGAAAAAGGGACTACATGATCAGGAGCTGGTATTCTAAAACCATCCAAAAACCCATCCTCAATAACTTTCGCCTTCAACTGATCCGGATACCTATTTAGAAAGGGGGCCATCGCGTGAACCCTCACCGGAGTAACCCCCTTGACTGGTAACCACTGACGGCTTTCCTTTTCCTCTCTTAAAGCATTTTGATGCTCCATGTGAACTTCCATTACAATGGGAGCACACATTCTTGAATTTACAGGAGTTCCCGTACTTGTATTGGCCATCATTAAATTGCCAGCAATTTCCCGCTTCCTTTTTAATGTTTTGCGCCCCCTGACTACCTCCCCCATGTCCCGCTGCTTGATTCCCGCTACTGTTGTTCCCGAGAAAGGACTGCCCATACCTCACTGGGGCCATAACCCTCAACCACAACCCAATGCCTTTCTGATCCCATCTGATATCCGGTCGGACTGCTTTTCTCTGCCGAAATTGCTCATCATATCTTAACCACGCCTGACCCCCGTAAGTCCTATGAGCCTCCCCGATAGCATCAAGGTAGCAGAATAAGCCTGAGCAATTATCAGGAGCGTTCTCTCCAATAACACTAGCCAATATTGCGAAAGCCTGTAACCAATTTACAAACGTCTGAGGAATCAACCTCCACCTACGCTTCTCCTCCTCCTCTTTTCTACTCTCATCCCTTTTTACCTTATCCAGGTTAAACTTTTCCAATGGAAGAAGGGAAAAAATCTCTACATACTCATCCCGCCAAATTTTTTCCTTTACCTCCTTTTTTAGGCGCGCACCCAACGGCCCCTTAAAGCACACATAAACTTCCCCTTTCCCCTATCGTCCAGTCTTACATTATCCGCCTTGTCCTTCTCTGTCTGCACACAAACCGATACCCCAGAAGGTATAATGTCTGTACTGACCCCCGACCTGCCCATCTCGCTTCCCACCTGCAAAGACCCCGGTTGACTAGGAACCCACGCCGCTGCAGCGGGTGCCAATCCACCCCGATTAACTCCCCCGCTATCTATTCTAGCCAAGAATTGCGACATATTAAACAAAATGTCTCTAAGACCCATTATATCTAACCCGCACCCTCCCCTACTATTTTGCCCGCTGGGCCCCGACGACTGCCTATCAACTCCCTCATACAGTAATGACCCAGCGGGCGACAAACAAGACATAGAAGCAAACTCACCCAGCTGCGCAGGTGCTGTGTCCCTGCCAGCCGAAATTCCTGTGTCCTGCCGACGCCTGGATTCACCTCTATCCTCCCCACTCTCCGATCCATCCGACTCCTGATGCAGCGCAAGGCAAGCGCCCCTGGCCTCCTCGTCACCAGGGGGGACCTGAGAACTCGTCGCCGTCTCCGCTGCTCGTCCTCCGTCACTCCTGGCTCTGGTCCTCCCTGCCGTCCGTGACCTTCCTCGATGTCCAGACCCCGACTCCCGTGTCCGGCCTGTCGTGTTCAAGTTTGACTGCCAGGCATCCCAGTGCTCATGCCCGCCGCTCCACCGCCTTGAATGTGTTGCATTGAGCCAGGCAGCAGATCTTCAAATTGCCACTGCCTGCCCGTGAAATTCCACCGCTGCATCCCTGTCCCGTTGTTTCTAGCAGGCACCCCGACTGGAGCATCGCCAGGTGTACCTGCCGTGCAAATGGTCCTTCTGCTGCTCCCCCCGCTGCGCGTCCCCTGTGGTCACGGCGCTTTGTATTGGCGCCTTTTTTTGAATTTTTGGGGCGTATTCATATCTCCGTTGAAGACTTCCTGAGTAGCCCCGTCACGTGATGCTGGCTCCGGAAGTGACATTGCTAGAACTTCCGGTGATGTCCCGCCCACCGGAAGCTGACGTGGCTGTATCATGGGCCTTGCTTCCGGCGCGGCCCGGGCCCTGGTATTGCGGCGTGACACCGGAGCAGGTCGCACCACAGCCGACCGGGTTCTTTCAGTTGAGCACTGCGCTACACTGCAGATGGAGCCCGCAGGACGGCTAGGCGGATTCCTGCCGCGGCGGGCACGCTGACGGGGAGTTCCGACAACACGCTCACCGGATGCAGGGTCCCCTGAGGGGCTCCGCGGCCTGCGCCTGCTGCCCGCACTAACCGTGTCCGGAGAAATCCTAATGGGGGGCCTCGTCCTCCTGCTGGCCCTTCCAGATCTCGATGGAGGTGCTTCTGCCCCGTCACTCCCCAGCAATCCGGACAGCTGGGACTCCAGCCACCCCCCACTTCTGGATCTGGCAGCCTCCCTCAGTCTGGCGATCAAGGAATCTACAGTTTCCATCTTCTTGGTAAGTGTCTTCACACAAAAGGACTTTCTCTAAAGTTCTTGTCTCTGGGACTTTTCCAATGCTTTCTTCTCTGAACTGACCGTTTCTCACCCCACCCTTTCTGCTTTATCTACCCCCCCTCCTCAAATGCCCACCCTTCAACCTATATCCAATCCCTATCCCTTTAAGTTCAAATTACACCCTCCTGTCTCCTCCTGGTCATGTAGGGCTTCCATCTAGGTTCCTTGCCTCCAGCCCCCTTCTTGACCGTGTACGGCCAACCCGGGATCCATTGTTCACATTCCCCCTCCCCTTTTCACCCATGTCAAATAAAAAACTGCACCTGTAATTTTCTCTTTGGATAAATTTGGCCACAGCGGCCGTTTTATTAACAAACAACAATATTAACATATAAACATTATAATAACAAGGGTAAGGGTTCTTGGAGTTAAAAAATTGATCTGGCAAAAACCAAACAGTACTTGAACCACCATGTTACCCTCAGCCGTACCACACCAGCTCAAGGGCACCCCGTCCAGAGCCCCCAAAACCAAAATGCCAGATCACCCCACTTAATCAAGCCAATCCTGTAACTTGATAATCTCCCTTTTTACCAACACTTCCGTGCCAACTCCAAGAACCCCAACCCCCCCCGGCCACAAACGAACAGCCCTGACCACCTCAGGCTCGTGAGCGCCCCAACACCGCCAAAGCCCTTTCAATCCCCCCCTGTATGGCCAGTGCTCATAAATCGATGCCTATATCATTCAAATGCACGCCATCCTTTGCCCAAAATTCTCCCACTCCCGCTTCCAGATCAAGATGTCATACTCTTACTCCCCAATTCCTGTTAACAAAAGCTGATATGGCTCTGTTCAACTTTATACGTGCCCTATTAATTCCCTTCAATGATCTGGCCTCCCTCCATGTTTTTCTGGGCACCACCTCAGACCAAACAGTCAACACCTCAGGAAACGATGTCCATAGCCTTAAAAGATCAATTTTAATGTCCCTCATCAATTCCCTGACCGGTCGAGCCCCCAAATCATTCCCTCCCATGTGCAGCACTAAAATATCCGGTGCCCGATCCAAACGAGCTGCTTTATGGAACCCTGCCAGTACTCTTCTCCACACCATCCCTCGGAAACCCAACCACCGAACCACGGCTTGCTCTCGGCTGAAGCCCAATTGCCTACTGTCAGGCCTCACGTCCGCCCGCAGCACCCCCCAGTGGACAAAAGAGTGCCCCATAATCCACACTAACAACGGGACTCCACCTGCAACAAGACAACCAAAATATTTAAATCCAAAAGATAATTACATTAGACCGAATGCCTAATTCTTTACATAAGACAGGTATCGATCGGAACTCCATCTCCCAATGCGTTTTATCACTTAGTTGCCTAACCCCAAACCATCCGCTTCGAACGCCGCGCCAATTCTGAAGGAATGTGACCCATATACCTCAGGGCTAAGGCCCAACTCAGCAATACCCTTCTTAAACACTGCTATAAACTGGAAACGTGATAAAAATTCACCATTTTCATGACACAATAATGGGCCCTTCCTCCCTGACCAAACCTGCCAGTAAGCCATTAAACATGTCCTAGGACAAACCAAAGATCCCTTAACCTCACCTAAGACCACACGTTTTCCTTTGCCCAATTGATTTGTCTTCCCCCGTCTTATCCAAAATTCAATGCCCCCATCTCGACCGCTCATATCCTCAGCAAACAAACCACCAACCTTATTCCTGCTTGGTGCCACCAATTCACCTACCCTTAGTGCACCAAAAAATGCCAATGCAAAAGAGAATCTAAACAATGTGGCTTCAAAAAATGAACAACAAATCCTATCCATTACCAAACCCAAACGTTCCAAGATACTAAAGGTTACCGGCCTACGTTTTTCCAACACTTTACCTCCTCTCCTAAAGCCCTTCAAAGCTTGCTTCACCAAAAAGGCCTTCGTAACATCCTTTGTACCCAGCAATTTAAAACCAAATGCTAATCCTGCCACAAACTTGCCAACTTTTGAAACCGACCATCCGCTCTCCGCAGCCCTTCCCAGCAGAAACAACACCGCCGTCTCTCTATTTACCTCACTCTCCACTCCGCCCCACTCCCGAATCCAACTTTGCCATACTCGCCACGATGCCTCGTATGATGCCCAGGTCTGCCTTGTGATAGACTCTCGTATTAACCATCCCGCTCCTCCATAACCATCTGCCACAACCGCGAAGTGCATTCTTGACCCACGTCCTCTGCCTCTGGTGCTAGTGCCCGAAAACGATCCCACTGAAAACGAGACAAGGCATCTGCTATGGAATTTTTTACACCTGGCACATGGACTGCTGTAATCCAAGCGTTCAACTTAAGACAACAAAGTACAAGTTCCCTCAGCAACCTAATCACAGGCGGCGACGAGGCCGACAAACTGTTGATGACCGATACCACTCCCATGTTAACGCAGTGAAACCGAATTCTCCTGTTGGCAAAACATTCCCCCCAAATATTCACCGCCACAACAATAGGAAACAACTCCAGAAATGCCAAGTTCCACGTAAGACCCCTCTCTTTCCACAAATTCGGCCACTCACCTACACTCCACCGCCCTTTCCAGTATGCCCCATAACCAGCACCTCCTGCAGCATCCGTAAATATCTCACAATCATAACTGTTTAAAAACTCCTCCTGTATTAAAGATCTTCCGTTATAATTTTGCAGAAACAACTTTCAAACTTTCAGATCCTCCTTGTGTTCTTTATTTAAGTGAATAAAATGATGCGAAGCCCGCACTCCTGCAGTCGCTCCTGCCAACCTGCGACAAAATATTCTGCCCATTGGCATAATCCTGCCCGCAAAATTCAAACGCCCTAACAGTGACTGTAACTCCTTCAGTGTCACCTTGCGCAATCTCCCGATCCTATCGACCTCCTGTTTAAGCAAAATCAATTTATCATCTGGTAACCGACACTCCATCCTTTCAGTATCAATTACAATGCCCAGGAAACTTAGGGTTGTGCAAGGGCCTTCCGTCTTTTCTACTGCCAAAGGTACGCCAAAATGCTCTGCTACCCACTCCATAGTACCTAACAAATTCCTACACAACAATGATTGCGGGGGACCTATAAACAAGAAGTCGTCCAAATAATGAATGACCGACTTCACAGAAGCCAGGTCCTTCACTACCCATTCCAAAAAGCTACTGAAAGTTTCAAACAAAGAACACGAAATTGAACAACCCATTGGCAAACATCTATCAACATAATACTCCCCTTCCCAAAAACATCCCAACAACGGGATGCTATCCGGGTGAACTGGCAACAACCTAAAAGCAGACTCAATATCAGTCTTAGCTAGAAACAAGCCTGGCCCATACCTCCGTACCCATTGTGCCGCCGCATCAAAAGATGTATATTGGACCGAACACAACTCCTGCGCAATGCCATCATTCACTGAAAGCCCTTTAGGGTATGACAAATGCTGAATCAAGCGAAACTTATTCACCTCTTTCTTGGGCACAACTCCTAACGGTGAAATAATCATCTTGTTGCTAGGCAATTCCTGAAACGGTCCAGCCATCCTGCCCAATTCAACCTCTTTAGCTAACTTCGTCTTAACCACCTCCAGATAACGGTGAGCCAACATTAAATTTTTAACCGAAAAAGGGACTACATGATCTGGAGCTGGTATTCTAAAACCATCCAAAAACCCATCCTCAATAACTTTCGCCTTCAACTGATCCGGATACCTATTTAGAAAGGGGGCCATCGCGTGAACCCTCACCGGAGTAACCCCCTTGACCGGTAACCACCGACGGCTTTCCTTTTCCTCTCTTAAAGCATTTTGATGCTCCATGTGAACTTCCATTACAATGGGAGCACAAATGCTTGAATTTACAGGAGTTCCCGTACTTGCATTGGCCATCATTAAATTGCCAGCAATTTCCCGCTTCCTTTTTAATGTTTTGCGCCCCCTGACTACCTCCCCCATGTCCCGCTGCTTGATTCCCGCTACTGTTGTTCCTGAGAAAGGACTGCCCATACCTCACTGGGGCCATAACCCTCAACCACAACCCAATGTCTTTCTGATCCCATCTGATATCCGGTCGGACTGCTTTTCTCTGCCGAAATTGCTCATCATATCTTAACCACGCCGGACCCCCGTAAGTCCTATGAGCCTCCCCGATAGCATCAAGGTAGCAGAATAAGCCTGAGCAATTATCAGGAGCTTTCCCCCAATAACACTAGCCAATATTGCGAAAGCCTGTAACCAATTTACAAACGTCTGAGGAATCAACCTCCACCTACGCTTCTCCTCCTCCTCTTTTCTACTCTCATCCCTTTTTACCTTATCCAGGTTAAACTTTTCCAATGGAAGAAGGGAAAAAATCTCTACATACTCATCCCGCCAAATTTTTTCCTTCACCTCCTTTTTTAGGCGCGCACCCAACGGCCCCTCAAAAGCACACATAAACTTCCCCTTTCCCCTATCGTCCAGTCTTACATTATCCGCCTTGTCCTTCTCTGTCTGCACACAAACCGATACCCCAGAAGGTATAATGTCTGTACTGACCCCCGACCTGCCCATCTCGCTTCCCACCTGCAAAGACCCCGGTTGACTAGGCACCCACGCCGCTGCAGCGGGTGCCAATCCACCCCGATTAACTCCCCCACTATCTATTCTAGCCAAGAATTGCGATATATTAAACAAAATGTCTCTAAGACCCATTATATCTAACCCGCACGCTACCCTACTATTTTGCCCGCTGGGACCCGCCGACTGCCTATCAACTCCCTCATACAGTAATGACCCAGCGGGCGACAAACAAGACATAGAAGCAAACTCACCCAGCTGCGCAGGTGCTGTGTCCCTGCCAGCCGAAATTCCTGTGTCCTGCCGACGCCTGGATTCACCTCTATCCTCCCCACTCTCCGATCCATCCGACTCCTGCTGCAGCGCAAGACCCGCGCCCCTGGCCTCCTCGTCACCAGGGGGGACCTGAGAACTCGCCGCCGTCTCCGCTGCTCGTCCTCCGTCACTCCTGGCTCTGGTCCTCCCTGCCGTCCGTGACCTTCCTCGATGTCCAGACCCCGACTCCCGTGTCCGGCCTGTCGTGTTCAAGTTTGACTGCCAGGCATCCCAGTGCTCATGCCCGCCGCTCCACCGCCTTGAATGTGTTGCATTGAGCCAGGCAGCAGATCTTCAAATTGCCGCTGCCTGCCCGTGAAATTCCACCGCTGCATCCCTGTCCCGTTGTTTCTAGCAGGCACCCCGACTGGAGCATCGCCAGGTGTACCTGCCGTGCAAATGGTCCTTCTGCTGCTCCCCCCGCTGCGCGTCCCCTGTGGTCAAAGCGCTTTGTATTGGAGCCTTTTTTTGAATTTTTGGGGCGTATTCATATCTCCGTTGAAGACTTCCTGAGTAGCCCCGTCACGTGATGCCGGTTCCGGAAGTGACGTTGCTAGCACTTCCGGTGATGTCCCGCCCACCGGAAGCTGACGTGGCTGTATCATGGGCCTTGCTTAAGGCGCGGCCCGGGCCCTGGTATTGCGGCGTGACACCGGAGCAGGTCGCACCACAGCCGACCGGGTTCTTTCAGTTGAGGACTGCGCTACACCGCAGATGGAGCCCGCAGGGCGGCTAGGCGGATTCCTGCCGCGGCGGGCACGCTGACGGGGAGTTCCGACAACACGCTCACCGGATGCAGGGTCCCCTGAGGGGCTCCGCGGCCTGCGCCTGCTGCCCGCACTAACCGTGTCCGGAGAAATCCTAACGGGGGGCCTCGTCCTCCTGCTGGCCCTTCCAGATCTCGATGGAGGTGCTTTTGCCCCGTCACTCCCCAGCAATCCGGACAGCTGGGACTCCAGCCACCCCCCACTTCTGGATCTGGCAGCCTCCCTCAGTCTGGCGATCAAGGAATCTACAGTTTCCATCTTCTTGGTAAGTGTCTTCACACAAAAGGACTTTCTCTAAAGTTCTTGTCTCTGGGACTTTTCCAATGCTTTCTTCTCTGAACTGACCGTTTCTCACCCCACCCTTTCTGCTTTATCTACCCCCCCCTCTTCAAATGCAAGCCCTTCAACCTATATCCAATCCCTATCCCTTTTAGTTCAAATTACACCCTCCTGTCTCCTCCCGGTCATGTGGGGCTTCCATCTAGGTTCCTTGCCTCCAGCCCCCTTCTTGATGGGTTTTGCAACTGCATTTTGGGACACTTTCAAAGTTTGCCCAATTTTTCAGACTGACTGACCTTCATTTCTTAAAGTAATGATGGCCACTCGTTTTTCTCTACTTAGCTGCTTTTTTCTTGCCATAATACAAAGTCTAACAGTCTATTCAGTAGGACTATCAGCTGTGTATCCACCTGACTTCTGCACAACACAACTGATGGTCCCAACCCCATTTATAATGCAAGAAATCCCACTTATTAAACCTGACAGGGCACACCTGTGAAGTGAAAACCATTTCCCGAGACTACCTCTTGAAGCTCATCAAGAGAATGCCAAGAGTGACTACTTTGAAGAACCTAGAATATAAGACATATTTTCAGTTGTTTCACACTTTTTTGTTAAGTATATAATTCCACATGTGTTAATTCATAGTTTTGATGCCTTCAGTGTGAATGTACAATTTTCATAGTCATGAAAATACAGAAAAATCTTTAAATGAGAAAGTGTGTCCAAACTTTTGGTCTGTACTGCACTTGTACAGCTGTCATACCGTCTGTTCAGCGTGGATGGCCAGAGGACATAGAGGAGGAGGAGAGCATGGTCAGTCATCCTCTTGTTGAGGACACGGAAGTCTTGCCTGTTAGTAGTCTGGCACGCATAGCCGAGTTTTATGGTATGCTGCCTTTCCCATGACCCTCGCGTTCTCAAAATTTTGGGTGACAGTCATTACTGGTTGGTGACACTTCTAGACCCACGCTACAAGGAGGACAGATCTACAAAAAAGGGGCTGTACCAGAAGGCTCTTGTTGCGGAACTAGTAAAAAAATTCCCATCTGAAAACGCTGGTGGCAGAGGGCACACGTCGTTGGACAACCAAGGAGTACAGGCGAGAGAGACAAAAATTCAATCCAGCAGAGGCAGGGGAACACTGTCAATGTTCTGGGAGAGTTTTCTCAGACCCTACCATCGGACAGGCCCTGAGGCGCGGGGTACTCTCACAAGGAGTGCAAAGTTTGGGAAGATGCTGAGGGAGTACCTTGCCGACCGTACCAACGTCCTCCGTGATTCCGCTGTGCCTTATAATTAATGGGTATCCAAGCTGGATACGTGGAATGAACTGGCTCTCTATGCCTTGGAGGTCCTGGCCTGCCGCCAGCGTTTTATCAGAGCGGGTTTTTAGTGCCGCTGGTGGAATTATAACTGATAAGTGCATCCGCCTGTCAACTGAAAATGCTGACAGGCTGACTCTTATAAAAATGAACAAGGGCTGGATTGGGCCAGACTTCTCAACACCACCGAATGATAGCAGCGTAACATAAACTCCAATCCGGTGTCTATTCTTGGGAGGTGTATTCCCATGCACCTTTTCACACCCACACATGGGTATACGCTTCCTGATTTTGGCTATTTGCTCTTGTCCTCCTCCTTCTCCTCATCCTCCACCACCATATCACCAGGGTGACCGTGGTCCTACTGCAACACCCACCTAATTTTTTTAAAGGGTGTTTATGATGCTCATAAAAAAAATTTTTTATACACTATGTTCATGTTTACCCCCCAAGGGTAAATATTTGTCAGCCCATACACTTAGTACATGGGCATTACAACTATAGGAGGCCCGCTCCTTTCTAATGGGAACATTTTTTTTTGAGGCCCTCCTCCACGTCTCTTACAAGGGGCATTGAAGTGCCTCCAAATTTTTGGCAGCCCTTGCATTCACTGCATAGGCCAACACTATGGGAAACTCTCTCCTTTCTAATGGGAATTTGTCGTTACTGTGGCCCTGCTCTGTATGTCTTTAAATTCTTAGTGGGTTTTTCCTAAAATTGTCAGCTGTTGGACTCACTGCATACCCTATAACTGTATAGCAGACTCTCTCCTTTCTAATGGGAACATGTCGCACCTTGTTACTGTGGCCCTGCTCTGTGTGTCTTTAAATTCTTAGTGCAGTTTTTCCTAAAATTGTCAGCCATTGGACTCACTGCATACCCTATAACTGTATAGCAGACTCTCTCCTTTCTAATGGGAATATGTCGTACTTGTTACTGTGGCCCTGCTCCATGTGTCTTTAAATTCTAAGTGGGGTTTTCCTAAAATTGGTCAGCCGTTGGACTCACTGCATACCCTATAACTGTATAGCAGACCCTCTCCTTTCTAATGGGAACATGTCATACCTTGTTACTGTGGCCCTGCTCCATGTGTCTTTAAATTCTTAGTGGGGTTTTCCTAAAATTGTCAGCTGTTGGACTCACTGCATACCCTATAACTGTATAGCAGACCCTCTCCTTTCTAATGGGAACATGTCGTACCTTGTTACTGTGACCCTGCTCTGTGTGTCTTTAAATTCTTAGTGGGGTTTTCCTAAAATTGTCAGTCGTTGGACTCACTGCATACCCTATAACTGTATAGCAGACCCTCTCCTTTCTAATAGGAACATGTCGTACCTTGTTACTGTGGCCCTGCTCTATGTGTCTTTAAATTCTTAGTGGGGTTTTCCCAAATTTTTGCAGCCCTTGCAGTCACAGCATGGACATTACCACTATAGGAGACCCGCTCCTTTATAATGGGAACATTTTTTTTACTGAGACCCTCCTCTATGTCTCTTCAAAGGGGTTTGGGTTGCGTCCAAATTTTTGGCAGCTCTTGCAGTCACTGGATACGCAATAACAGTATAGGAGACCCACTTGTTAATAATTGGAACAACAAAGCATAGCCGGCTGATGGCCTTTTAAGAATAGCAAGGGCCGTCTGATGTCCCTATAAAAATAGGCTTTATGACTTTCAGAGTCCCTCCATAATAAATAAAACAGGATGTGTCTGATGATGTGTCACACACCACATAGCCAGATAAGGTTGTAAAATGTTAAAATGACATTTCCCGGTGAATGCATTTGTCTTAAAAAAAAACAAAACAATAGGATCTTTATTTAGTATAAAAAAACAGCGTCACCAATTTAAAAACAATGTAATCACATTGTTTAGCTCATGCACCTCTTCCTCCATCTCTGAAATGACCACATCAGTCACAAGCTGACAGCAGTGCAGCACTGCCTTGACCAAGCGGCAACAGGCTGTGCTGAAGATAACATGCTTAATGCTTAATTAACAAACCGCCCAGAGCTGCAGAGTTGTTAAAAGCTGTAACACAGCAGCCTGATCTGTGGCTCTCACCGCTGAACATACAGCCAGGCATGGTCGTGTGTGACAATGGGCGGAACCTGGTGATGGAGAAATGACAGCCGGGGTAGATACGGTTTCCCTCTATGCCAGTCCTTTCACCGAGCTAAAGAATATGGCTGTGGTGAAATACAACTCCCACTGAGAAGCTGTTTCAGATTGAAAAACATTGTGCCCACCAGAGGATTTGATTCTGAGGGCTAACCTTTCTCCCCCGCTCAAGAGCCCCATAGCAGCTGCAAAGTTAGCGCTATCATGAACTCTCCTGAGGTAGAAGCCAAGGCACACCAGAGGATTCTCTGGTGGGACCGTCCAACCCTGCCAAGAAAAGTGGCTAAGAAAAGTGTGTGGAAAGGTTCCCGGACACTCTATGGCAGCTTTTTTACTGAGGATGAAACACACGCAAACACAGGGAGAACATACAAAGTCCTTGCAGATGTTGTCCTTGCTGGGATTTGAACCCAGGATCCCAGTGCTGCAAGTCTTCAGTGCTAACCACTGATCCAATGTGCTGCTTTTCACCCTCTAATATCTAACAGGCTGGAGAAACTTGCACCTACTGCCACTCTATCTTCAGCTCCTTTGTGAGAAAATGTATTTGGGCAACCACTCAGTCTACCAAATAAAATTCATAAGAAGGAAATTGGGGATGGCTTCGCTACTGGTACTGAGGGCAGTGCTAATACCATGGCGTCGTACCATAGTTTGCTGGAAATATTCCAGGCTGGTAGAAGGCAAGCAAATTCCCACAGAAAAGTACCAGCAGTAATGTTCAGGGACCCGCGCTTGTAGAAGACGGAGACAACACCGGGAGAAATAGTGACGGCTGGGGACCGAGTATGGACACGAGGCATGAGGCATGTGGTTGTGAAAAGCTTCCGCCTCCACAAGCCTAAAAGGCCATAGTTCAAGTGAAAGCAGCTTTACAGGACTTCCTGTGAGAAATGACACGCAGGGTAGATAGGGTTTCCCTCTATGCCAGTCCTTTAATCGACTAAATACAACTGTCAGCAAAAAGAGTTGTGGACTGGCTCCGTACTGTCCCTGGACACATTCACCTGTTCACGTGTTTGTGGTTAGGCAGTCCTTCCCAGTAAGTGCACTGGGGAGGGCACGGGTAATGTTGTGGGACCCGTGCTTGTGGAAGGCGGAGGCGATACCGGGAAATATAGTGGCAACTGGGGACCGAGTATGGACACCCGGCCGCCGCCGGCATGAGGTTGTGAAAAGCTTCCGCCTCCACGAGCTTAAAAGGCCATATTTCAAGTGCAAAAAGCTGCCCAGAAATCTGGCAGCTTAGTGTTGCGGCCTGTGGGTGGGTGGGTGGCTGGCTGCATACTTGCACTTGCTTTCCAAGTAACAGAAAACTAATCAGATGGTGGCCTCTATCATCATCATGGCCTCCCCTCGGCACTATGAACTCTCATGAAGGAGAAGCCAGGGCCAGCGGGGGAGGCCATGATGATGATAGAGGCCACCATCTGATTAGTTTTCTGTTACTTGGAATGCAAGTGCAAGTATGCAGCCAGCCACCCACCCACCCACCCACAGTACGGAGGAGTCTCCGGTTCTCTGGTGGGCCCATCCAACCCTTCACGCTTGATTTTCCTCAATTCATGGGCAGCTATTTTGCGCATTTTTTGGCCAACACGCTTCTTGCGACCCTGTTGGCTATTTGCCATGAAACGCTTGATTGTTCGGTGATCACGCTTAAAAAATTTGAAATTTCAAGACTGCTGCATCCCTCTGCAAGACATCTCACGATTTTGGACTTCTCAGAGCCAATCAAATCTCTCTTCTGACCCATTTTGCCAAAGGAAAGGAAGTTGCCTAATAATTAAGCACACCTTATATAGGGTGTTGATGTCATTAGTCAACACCCCTCTTCATTACAGAGATGCACATCAAAAGATTTACTTAATTGGTAGTTGGCTCTCAAGCCTATGCAGCTTGGAGTAGGACAACATGTAGAAAAAGTATCATGTGATCAAAATACTCATTTGCCTAATAATTCTGCACACAGTGTATATATATACAGTACAGACCAAAAGTTTGGACACACCTTCTCATTTAAAGATTTTTCTGTATTTTCATGACTTTGAAAATTGTGCATTCACACTGAAGGCATCAAAACTATGAATTAACACATGTGGAATTATATACTTAACAAAAAAGTGTGAAACAACTGAAAATATGTCTTATATTCTAGGTTCTTCAAAGTAGTCACCTTTTGCTTTGATGACTGCTTTGCACACTCTTGCCATTCTCTTGATGAGCTTCAAGAGGTAGTCACCGGAAATGGTTTTTACTTCACAGGTGTGCCCTGTCAGGTTTAATAAGTGGGATTTCTTGCCTTATAAATGGGGTTGGGACCATCAGTTGAGTTGTGCAGAAGTCGGGTGGATACAAAGCTGATAGTCCTACTGAATAGACTGTAAGAATTTGTATTATGGCAAGAAAGAAAGCAGCTAAGTAAAGAAAAACAAGTGGCCATCATTACTTTAAGAAATGAAGGTCAGTCAGTGCGAAAAATTGGGCAAACTTTGAAAGTGTCCCCAAGTGCAATTGCAAAAACCATCAAGCGCTACAAAGAAACTGGCTCACATGAGGACCGCCCCAGGAAAGGAAGACCAAGAGTCACCTCTGCTTCTGAGGAAAAGTTTATCCGAGTCACCAGCCTCAGAAATCGCAGGTTAACAGCAGCTCAGATTAGAGACCAGGTCAATGCCACACAGAGTTCTAGCAGCAGACACATCTCTACAACTACTGTTAAGAGGAGACTTTGTACAGCAGGCCTTCATGGTAAAATAGCTGCTAGGAAACCACTGCTAAGGACAGGCAACAAGCAGAAGAGACTTGTTTGGGCTAAAGAAGACAAGGAATGGACATTACACCAGTGGAAATCTGTGCTTTGGTCTGATGAGTCCAAATTTGAGATCTTTGGTTCCAACCACCGTGTCTTTGTGCGATGTAGAAAAGGTGAACGGATGGCCTCTACATGCCTGATTCCCACCGTGAAGCATGGAGGAGGAGGTGTGATGGTGTGGGGGTGCTTTGCTGGTGACACTGTTGGGGATTTATTCAAAATTGTAGGCATACTGAACCAGCATGGCTACCACAGCATCTTGCAGCGGCATGCTATTCCATCCGCTTTGCGTTTAGTTGGACCATCATTTATTTTTCAACAGGACAATGACCCCAAACACATCTCCAGGCTGTGTAAGGGCTATTTGACCAAGAAGGAGAGTGATGGGGTGCTACGCCAGATGACCTGGCCTACACAGTCACCAGACCTGAACCCAATCGAGATGGTTCGGTGTGAGCTGGACCGCAGAGTGAAGGCAAAAGAGCCAGCAAGTGCTAAGCATCTCTGGGAACTCCTTCAAG
Organism: Phyllobates terribilis; assembly: GCF_046119375.1. Taxonomy (NCBI): domain Eukaryota; kingdom Metazoa; phylum Chordata; class Amphibia; order Anura; family Dendrobatidae; genus Phyllobates; species Phyllobates terribilis. Next base: position 50,964,775 of record NW_027362770.1, on the reverse strand, counting down.
ATTGTTGGAAGACCATTTCCGGTGACTACCTCTTGAAGCTCATCAAGAGAATGCCAAGAGTGTGCAAAGCAGTCATCAAAGCAAAAGGTGGCTACTTTGAAGAACCTAGAATATAAGACATATTTTCAGTTGTTTCACACTTTTTTGTTAAGTATATAATTCCACATGTGTTAATTCATAGTTTTGATGCCTTCAGTGTGAATGTACAATTTTCAAAGTCATGAAAATACAGAAAAATCTTTAAATGAGAAGTTGTGTCCAAACTTTTGGTCTGTACTGTATATATATATCTATATATATATATATATATATATAGAGATATATATATATATATATATATATATATATATATATATATATATATATATAGTGACACCTCAGTACTGCTGTGTGCACATACATGTCAGGTCATGTATAATATATATATAGTGACACCTTAGTACTGCTGTGTACACATACATGTCAGGTCATGTATAATATATATATATATAGTGACACCTCAGTACTGCTGTGTGCACATACATGTCAGGTCATGCATAATATATATATAGTGACACCTCAGTACTGCCGTGTGCACATACATGTCAGGTCATGCATAATATATATATAGTGACACCTCAGTACTGCCGTGTGCACATACATGTCAGGTGATGTATAATATATATATAGTGACACCTCAGTACTGCTGTGTGCACATACATGTCAGATCATGTATAATATATATATAGTGACACCTCAGTACTGCTGTGTGCACATACATGTCAGGTCATGTATAATATATATATAGTGACACCTCAGTACTGCTGTGTACACATACATGTCAGGTCATGTATAATATATATATAGTGACGCCTCAGTACTGCCGTGTGCACATACATGTCAGGTCATGTATAATATATATATAGTGACACCTCAGTACTGCTGTGTGCACATACATGTCAGGTCATGTATAATATATATATATATATAGTGACACCTCAGTACTGCTGTGTGCACATACATGTCAGGTCATGTATAATATATATATAGTGACACCTCAGTACTGCTGTGTGCACATACATGTCAGGTCATGTATAATATATATATAGTGACACCTCAGTATTGCTGTGTGCACATACATGTCAGATCATGTATAATATATATATAGTGACACCTCAGTACTGCTGTGTGCACATACATGTCAGGTCATGTATAATATATATATAGTGACACCTCAGTACTGCTGTGTGCACATACATGTCAGGTCATGTATAATATATATATAGTGACACCTCAGTACTGCTGTGTGCACATACATGTCAGGTCATGTATAATATATATATAGTGACACCTCAGTACTGCTGTGTGCACATACAGGTCAGGTCATGTATAATATATATATAGTGACACCTTAGTACTGCCGTGTGCACATACATGTCAGGTCTAGTGTTGAGCCACCCCCGTAGTGTTCGAGTTCGGTTCGGTTCGTCGAACACCCGTGTGTTCGCCGAACTGTTCGTCGAACTGTTCGTCGAACACCTTCGAACACCGTTAAAACCAATGGCAGGCAAACAAAAACACATAGAAACACATAGAAAACACCTTCAAAGGTGTCCAAAAGCTGACAAACTGCTCAGAAGACACAACTAACACATGGAAAAGTGACAAGTACATATAGTCATGAGAAAAGAAAAGAGGTGGAGGAGTAAAAGGAGGGGGAGACACAGATATAGGCATGTCATGCCCTTCTAAAATCCAAAAAGTGAGAAGCCGACACGTTCAGTCCGCTCCTGCCCGTGCCACCTCCGTGTCGCCGGGTTTGTGCCAGAGCCGCGGTGAACCCTGCCAGCCCCCCTCTCCCAATACTGGTGCCTGTCCGCTGATGGGTCGAGCGAGCCCCCCTGTGGTGGAGGCAGCTCTAAGCTTTTTAATTTAAATTGTCTCTCTAATTTGAATGAATACACTTTAAATCCATTTACAAGGATCTATTGGAGGGCAAGTCTCATGCCAGCAGCCGCGTAATTCCAGCTCCAGTAGCGTCCACTAAAGCTGCTGCAGTTAAAAAGCTTTTATAAGGATCGAGCTCGGCTGTCCACCGCAAGGCATCCTACTGCCAGTCCCAGCCCCTATGCCTTGGGGTGCCTCCTGATGCTCTTCACTGAGTATCCCGTGGTCCCGAAGCATTTCCTTTGAAAAAATTAAGTGTCCAAACTACAGGTGGTGTAGCTTGCTTAACAGCCGGGATAATCCGCTGACTAGCAGACACTGCTACTAGGCACAAAGTATTTCCTGGGCTAGATGCAGTTAAAAATTTGTAATTAGATACTCTCGTTGGATGCTGAGAAAGCATTCCATAGAGTCTCCTGGCACGCCATATATGATTCTCTTAAAAAACTTGGGGTAGGGGTCTAGGGGACCCTTTTATAGCCAAAATCACGGCCCAGTATCGCAATACATCACCTAGGCTGAAGATAAATGGAACTGTAGCACCCTGAGGGCTCGGTTGCTACAGAGGTATTGCACCTCACCTAGAGGTGTGATATCTCACTCTCAGGTAAGGATGGAGTGTGGATCAGGACCCGACACCTGCATGCATTACACCACATTGCCGTGGGGCAGGGCGACCAATATGCCCCTGAGATGGGCACGACAGTCCCTGTCCCTGGCTGGAGTGGGGGGAGGGAACACTGAGGAAGGGGAACCCTGTAGTGCAGGAGCAGGGAGGAAGCAGTTCCTGGGTGCATTGAGAAGGGAGTATAAAAGGTGGGCACCATCTTAGTTCAGTGCAGAGAAGTCTGAGCAGAAGTGGCAGGGAGCAGGGGCTCTGCATGAGCTCTGCTCCGGAGGCGGGCCTAGTAACAGAGGCTCAGGCCTGGAAGAGGGAGAAGGAAGGAAGAGGAGCGGAGAAGGCTCCAGGAACGAGGAACGAAGGGATCCCAGGGGTGCGGACGGGCGAGTCGCCACCGCACGCCCGAATCCACCTGCATGGAGGGGTCAGGCCAAAGGGGGAGACCGGTCCCCGAAACAAGTGGAGGCAGGAAACGACCCTCAGCTAGAAACCGGAGGCTGTGACATTTTATGTGGCGCAGCCCCTCGCTACACCCGCTAGGAGGGCAGCACATAGGGTCAGGGAAACTGGCGCCAAGTTTACCAAGAGGAGGCCCGAGGCAGCCGGACAGAAGGGTTGGTAAGAAAGGCCAGACAAAGGACACACAAAGGGGGTCCTGTGAAGCGCTCCAAAGTTATCTGGGAGTTGTCTGAGCCCCTCACCTGGTGAGCACAGTACGACGTGGGCAGCCGTTACCTGCAGACGTGGTCTGGATAATAAGAACTGTGAGTAAAGGCCTTGGACTGCATCACTGACTCCGTGTCGTTACTGCTGCTGCCCTGCACCATCACCCCCATCCTCCGCATACACTGCCCTGAGGCTATACTCCTCCCGTGGGGAGTTATGCTACGCTCTGCTGCACCCACAACACCAGCCTCAGCGGTCTGCCCTGCAGCGGCGGTTCACTCTGACCGCAATCCACGGGTGGCGTAGTCGGACATTTAAACATCAAAACCACATAAATAGTTCCGCCACTGGTTTGACCACCCTGAGCCACGGAACCGGGTCGCCGCCACGAAGACTACAACCACCAGCATCCACCAAAAAGGGTCCGGCTCCGGGTGTCCCAAGGCCTAGGGGGTGCATCAGAACATTTTCATCACCTTTCACAATCACCAATGGGACAAGGCAGGGATGTCCTCTGTCCCCTCTCTTATACATCCTAGTGAAGGAGCACCTGCTCTCATCAATTCGCCATAACCCCAATATTAGGTGGATTGAGGTGGGAGGCACCGAGTACAAGTGCTCTCTATTTGCTGATGATGTCCTAGTATATATCACTCAATCACATATATCCATCCATGCTGTTATGGCTGAAATAGATCACTTTGTTACATGGTCAAATTTTAAAATCAATGCAGCGAAGTCTGAGGCCCTCGATGTCTCCCTCCCCAAATCCATATAGGATTCCATCCAGTCCAACTTTCCCTTTGCCTGGCCCTCACAGGGTATCAAATACTTAGGAATTCCTATTCATAGAGACCTCTCCCATCTATGTTATCTTAATTTTGGGCCCTTTATTGAACAACTCCATACAGACCACGGTTGGCAAGTTAGAACTGTAAGATTCACTATGTGAACCACTGGTGTTTTGTGGAAAAGCACATGTACACTGTGTTCCAAATTATTATGCAAAAAGTGTTTATGAGTGATAAGGGAAGAATTTGTTTGTTTGTCAGTTAAACTCATTGATGGTGATGTGTGTCAGGGCTCTTTATATCACTGTAAGCAATTGCAGACACCTGTGCTAATTAGTTTGGCAGGTGTGTCCAATGAAAGGCAAGACTACTTAAGAAGGCTGTCTCACATTATTAAGCAGCCTACATTTTCTGCCAAAATGGGAAAGAAAAAGGATGTGTCGGCTGCTGAGAAGCAACAAATTGTGGAGTGTTTAAGTCAAGGCATGACTACAATCAACATTGTGCGATGATCAGGATGAAGTGTCTTGGCAATCAAGAAGTATGTAGCTGATTCACAGTACACACGTGTGCGTGCTGATAAGGGCAAATTGAGGACTCTTTCCTACAGGCAATTACGTCAGGTTAAAAGAGCAGCGGCAAAAAAGCCTTGTCATAGCAGCAGACAAGTTTTTGAAGCTGCTGGTGCCTCCAACATCCCCCGAACAACAAGATGCAGGGTCCTTCAGAGGTTTGCAGCTGTGCATATGCCATCCTGTCGACCTCCTCTATCCACTTCACACAAGCAGAAACGGCTCCAGTGGGCCAAACATTACATGAAGACTGATTTCAAAACTGTTTTGTTCACGGATGAGTGCCGTGCAGCGCTCGATGGTCCAGATGGATGGAGTGGAGGATGGCTGGTTGATGGACACCCCACGCAAACACGGCTACAGCGCCAACAAGGAGGAGGTGGAGTAATGTTTTGGGCTGGAATCATGGGGAGAGAGATTGTCGGCCCCTTTAGGATCCCTGAAGGCGCTAAAGATGAACTCCATAATGTATGTGGATTTTCTCAAACAGCACTTCCTGCCATGGTTCAAAAAGAAGAACCATGTATTTCACAGCAAGATCATTTTTTTGCATGATAATGCACCATCTCATGCTGCACATAAAACATCTGCATCTCTGGCTGATATGGGCATAAAAGGGGACAAACTTATGGTGTGACCCCCATGCTCCCCTGACCTCTACCCCATTCAGAACCTCTGGAGCATCATCAAAAGGAGTGTCTATGATGGCGGGAGGCAGTTCACATCTAAGCAACAGCTCTGGGAGGGTATTCTGTCCTCATGCAAAACAATTGAAGCAGAAACCATCCAAAACCTGACAAATTCAATGGACGAGAGAGTTCAGAAGCTCCTTTCGAACAAGGGGTCCTATGTGAAAATGTAACATCACTTAGAATAAAGTTTTGAGTTGAAAACTGTTTGATTTCAGTTTCTAATAACCTGCTAATGCTTATAATTTCAAAAATGACCATTTTTTTGGTCTTTATTAAAATGAAAAGGTTGATCGAAAAGTTTGGGGGATCTAAGAGTGTGGCAACCCAGTAGTCATGATTACTTCGAATTCTGACAATATGAGGGTCATGTTGCAGGTAGTGCAGCAAGAAGGCACTTATGTGTCTTGCGCATCTCGGAGCCCCAAAATTATTTTCCGGGCTAGATGCAGCTACAAATTATTATTAATTTTAAATCTGGTGGAGCTTAGTATAGATGGGCTAATAGGATCAGTGCTGCACACTGCTACAAAGCCCAAATTATTTTCCAGTCAAGATACAGATAAACATGATTAGTAATTTGAAAGCTTAAAACGGTTGGTAGGGTGATTTTAACCAATCATCAAGCTTTTACTCTCCCCAGGATGACACAGGGGTAGAAAAGTCGTTTCGAATCCATGATTTGTTCATCTTTATGAACGTGAGTCTGTCTACATTATCAGTGGAGAGCCGCGTGCGCTTATCTGTCAGCACACCACCAGCAGCGCTGAACACACGTTCAGACAGAACGCTGGCTGCGGGGCATGACAAGATCTCCAAGGCGTAAGTGGCTAGCTCCGGCCATTTATCCAGATTGGAAGCCCAAAAAGAGCAAGGGTCCAGTGACACAGTCATGGCTTCAATGTTTACTTGGAGATACTCCTGTACCATCGTCTCTAGGCGTTGACTATGTGTCAGACTTCTTGTCTCCTGTGGCCTTGCAAAGGATGGGCTAAAAAAGTGGTGAAATGATTCCGCAAAATTGATGTTACCAGCAGATACTGTGGTTCTGTTACGGTTTGAGTGCTGAACACTTGACGGTCCCACGGTTGGCAAGTTGGAACTGTGAGATTCACTACGTGCACCACTGGTGTTTTGTGGAAAAGCACATGTAAGATTCTGCAACAGTCTCTGCTGATACTCCTGCATGCGTGCATCCCTTTCTATGGCAGGAATAATTTCTGCAAATTTACTTTTGTACCGGGGATCTAACAGTGTGGCAACCCAGTAGTCAGGATTATTTCTAATTCTCACAATTCGAGGGTCATGTTGCAGGTAGTGCAGCAAGAAGGCACTCATGTGTGTTGCGCATCCAGGAGCACCAAGTCCCTGTTGTGTTGGTGGCGAGGTAACAATCATGCTTCCTTCCTCTGTCCTCTCCCCCCAACCTCGCACAACAGAAATGTGATCAAGGTCTCCCTCATCTGATGAGTCTTCCATCAGTTCGTCCTCTACTTCTTCCTGGGCTCCTGCACCTTCCTCACTAGTTTGGCTGCTACCATGCGCCCTGGTAAAACCATCTCCCCCAACCTCACATGCCTGCCGCCTTGGTGCTGCCGACCGTCTGGACCTTGCAGATGTTAGCCCTTCCGCATACAACTCCTCCTCCTCTACTTCCTCCACCTCCTCTTGTGCCACCACCTGACTCCGAATTCTGTTTAACATGTGCTCCAGCATGTAAATCACCGGAATAGTCATGCTGATAATGGCATCGTCAGCACTAAACATCTTCGTCGCCATTTCAAAACTGTGCAGAAGGGTGCATAGGTCCCTGATCTGAGACCACTCCTCCAGCGTGATTTGCCCCACCTCCGGATCTCGTTGGCCCAGGCTATACGTCAGAATGTATTGCACCAGGGCTTGTCGGTGCTGCCACAGTCGCTGCAACATGTGCAGAGTTGAATTCCACCGGGTAGGCACATCGCATTTTAGCCGGTGAAGTGGCAGGCCCAACGACTTCTGTAGAGATGTAAGTCGCTGAGCTGCGGGATGCGAACGGCGGAAGTGAGCACACAGCGACCGTGCCCTCTGCAGAAGGCCATCTAGTCTGGGATAGTGGGCTAAAAATTGCTGGACAACCAGGTTCAACATGTGAGCCATACAAGGCACGTGTGTGACATTGCCCCGGCGAAGGGTCGCACCCAGGTTTGCAGCATTGTCGCACACGGCCTTCCCTGGTTTCAGGTCCAGTGGAGACAACCATTCATGAAATTGGTTCTCCAGAGCTGACCACAACTCCTCAGCTGTGTGACTCACATTTCCCAGACATTTCAAAGTAAAAACCGCCTGATGACGTTGAGCCCTACTGCCAGCATAGTAAGGAGGTGTGCAGGATCCCTTCTGCGCAGTTAGAAAGCTTGTGGCATGACCAGACAGGCTTTGGGTGCAGGTGGAAGACCGAGAGGAGGTTGAGGAGACAGAAGCAGTGGAGGAACTTTGACATAAAGAGGATTGACGCACAACTCGTGGGGACGGCAAGACTTGGACAGCAGCCCCTTGTCCTGCTGTGACCATAGTTACCCAGTGCCCAGTTAGCGACATGTAACGCACCTGTCCATGCCTACTCGTCCAAGTGTCTGTGGTGAAATGCACCCTGTCACACACAGAGTTTCTCAAAGAAGCGGTGATGTTGTGTGCGACATGCTGGTGGAGCGCAGGCACACCTTTCTTTGAGAAGTAGTGCCGACTGGGCATCTGGTACTGGGGCACTGCGACGGACATAAGGTCTCGAAAATCCTCTGTGTCCACCAGGCGGAAAGGCAGCATTTCTGTAGCCAAGAGCTTGCAGATGGTGAAATTCAACCTCTTAGCTTTCTCATGGCTAGGAGGAAATGGTCTTTTACTTGTCCACATCTGAGGGACCGAGGGCTGGCTATTGTGCTTAGACGGGGTTGATAAGGGTGTCCCCGGCAAACTGCCGGTCTGAGAGGAAGATGCAGGCGGACATGTTAGGTTGCCTTGATCCAAAGGTGGTGCTATCGATGTCGGACAGCGCTCAATACCAGCTGGTGTTACCACCTCCAAAGAAAATGATGACCTGCCAATCACGCTGGCTGTTGCGGGTAAAGAGGTGGCAGGTCTGCGCCCCAAAACAGGTGTGACTGCTGTCCCCCCAGTCACAGAGGATGAAGAGGCCGCGGATGCACAAGATATGGCAGACGGTGGTTGGCCCGGCCGGCTAGGCCGCATTGTAGCACACTGAGCTTCCCACTGCAACTTATGCTTCATGTCCATGTGCCGGTTCATGCATGAAGTACTCAAACTATGTTTTTTTTGGCCTCTACTTAGCTTTTGCTGACAAATGTTACAGATAACACGAGTTGGGTCATCTTTATCGATCTGAAAAAATGCCCAGGCTATGCAAGGCTTAGCACCCATGCGACCTGAAGAGCCACCACGACTTGTGGTGAGAGGCAGAGTTGTGTTTGAGGATGCAGTTGTTGACGTGCTTCCAGTACTACGTCTCTGTCCAGGAAGGCGCAACCTGACCTCGTCGTCACTAGCATCTTCCTCCACCTCCTCTGCTGACCTCATCTCTTGGCTGACTGTGGGTTGACAGTAAGTGGGATCTCCAACCTCATCATCATCACCCTGTGCGTTATCACACCCGTCGTCCTCAGAGCCAACCTGTTCCTGCCCTGACAAAAAACTAAAGTTGTCGCTCCAATCAGGTATTTGAGTCTTATCATCATCTTCCTCATTGTCTCCACCAACAGGAGTTACAGTTTGGGAATGAGGGTCTACATTATGGTCAGAACCTTCTGCGTCTGGTCCTGGATCTGATTCAAAAAGATTCTGGGCATCAGTGCAGATCATTTCCTCGTCTGGATTCACAGAAGCGCTGGAGTCGACCTCTGATTCCCAGGCTATAGTATGAGTAAACAGCTCTGCAGACTCAACCATTTGTTCTACCTCATACTCAGACTGGCAGCTGGAGATTTGGGAGCTGTGAGGAAGCAAGTGCAATTGGGGTGACACCTTTGAGGACTGGAGTATTTGTGATGTTGAAGTTGATGTGGAGGAGAGCCCACTTAAAGGAGCACTTGATATCCGTTGAAGCACCTGCTGTTTTTGTGCCTCATCTGGAATTTGTAGCGATTGGCGTGGCCGTAAGAAAGGGATCTTATCACATTGTCCGCTAAAAGAAGTAGACATTTTAGTTTGGCTGGAAGATGGTCTTTCTTCTGCAGATGTTACTGTTGCTTTAACACCTACCCCACGGACACAACCTTTTTTCCCCTTCCCAACACGCCTATTCCCCTTTCCACCAGCAGCAGGCCTTTTTCCACTCATTTTGGTGGTTAACTAATTCACAACTCTGGAGTTGTTTGCACAAAAAAACAATGGATGGGAACCGAGCAGAGCTGAGTGGCCAAACTGTGGTATTAGGCCAAAAGTATTGGCTGGGTTAGATGCAGAAAAAAATTATATTCAATTTGCAACCTGATGGAGGTCAGTATAGATGGACTAATAGAGAAAGTCCCACACACAGCTAGAAGCCCAAATATTTTTTCAGAGCTAGATGCAGAAAAAAATTATATTCAGTTTGCAACCTGATGGAGGTCAGTATAGATGGACTAATAGAACAAGTCCCACACACAGCTAGAAGCCCAAATATTTTTTCAGAGGTAGATGCAGAAAAAAATTATATTCAGTTTGCAACCTGATGGAGGTCAGTATAGATGGACTAATAGAACAAGTCCCACACACAGCTAGAAGCCCAAATATTTTTTCAGAGGTAGATGCAGAAAAAAATTATATTCAGTTTGCAACCTGATGGAGGTCAGTATAGATGGACTAATAGAACAAGTCCCACACACAGCTAGAAGCCCAATATTTTTTCAGAGGTAGATGCAGAAAAAAAATATATTCAGTTTGCAACCTGATGGAGGTCAGTATAGATGGACTAATAGAGAAAGTCCCACACACTGCTAGAAGGCCAAATATTTTTTCAGAGCTAGATGCAGAAAAAAATTATATTCAGTTTGCAACCTGATGGAGGTCAGTATAGATGGACTAATAGAACAAGTCCCACACACAGCTAGAAGCCCAAATATTTTTTCAGAGGTAGATGCAGATAAAAATTATTTTTAATTTGCAACCTGATGGAGGTCAGTATAGATGGACTAATAGAACAAGTCCCACACACAGCTAGAAGCCCAAATATTTTTTCAGAGGTAGATGCAGAAAAAAATTATATTCAGTTTGCAACCTGATGGAGGTCTATATAGATGGATTAATAGAACAAGTCCCACACACAGCTAGAAGCCCAATATTTTTTCAGAGGTAGATGCAGAAAAAATTATATTCAGTTTGCAACCTGATGGAGGTCAGTATAGATGGACTAATAGAACAAGTCCCACACACAGCTAGAAGCCCAATATTTTTTCAGAGCTAGATGCAGAAAAACATTATATTCAATTTGCAACCTGATGGAGGTCAGTATAGATGGACTAATAGAATGATGCTATGCCCAAAAGATTTTACTTCACTAGGTGCAGTAAAAAAATTGGTATTCTATACACAGGTGGTATATCTTGCAACACAGATAGGCTACTCCACTGACTAACACACTCTGCAATAGGCCAAAAAGGATTAGCTTTGCTAGATTCAGCCAAATGCTGTGAAAAAAACTTGCACAGCACTGGCACAGACCTGCCTGGCAAAAACTGATAGGAACTGATGTAACCTAGTCCTGAAAAGGACTCCAATTACAATTAGTCTTTACTCCCACAATCTATCTATTTAAGAGCACAGACCTGCCTGATAAAAGTCGTAGGAAATGCTGTAACCTAGTCCTTAAAAGGACTGCAATCACAACTCTTCCCTAATCCCAAGCTATCTGTAGATTTGTGCGAAAATTGGCTTGAAATTAACAAGGTATAGCGCACACAGCAACAGCGGTGCCGTCTAACACGCAGCTGCAGCAGTGAGAAAATGGTGGCGACGGGGAAAATGGCTTGGTCTTATAGGGCAAGGACATGTGACATACACTGCCAATGACACATGCCCTTGCTTGTGTGAAAAAAAGCACTTCGCTCCGTGTGTGCGCTGCTGATAGGCTGACAGATTGCACCTCCCCACTGCAAATGCGGGAAAGAGAAAAAAAAATGGAGATCTTCATTGTTCCTGCAGAGATCCATCCCCTGCCCCTCCCCCCACCCCGCTGTACACTCAAACTGCGTATTAACATTAATTTTCATCATTACTGAGAAAAAATCCAGTTATGATTTTGGTGCACGAACAGTTATCGAACATAACCTCGAACAGCCGAATTTTTCTCAAATCGTTCGTGTTCGCCGACCGGCTCGAACACCGCCCAAAACAGCTCGAATTTGAGATTGGCGAACAGTTCGAGTAGAACAACGCTCATCTCTAGTCAGGTCATGTATAATATATATATATAGTGACACCTCAGTACTGCTGTGTGCACATACATGTCAGGTCATGTATAATATATATATATATATATAGTGACACCTCAGTACTGCTGTGTACACATACATGTCAGGTCATGTATAATATATATATATAGTGACACCTCAGTACTGCTGTGTACACATACATGTCAGGTCATGTATAATATATATATATAGTGACACCTCAGTACTGCTGTGTACACATACATGTCAGGTCATGTATAATATATATATAGTGACACCTCAGTACTGCTGTGTGCACATACATGTCAGGTCATGTATAATATATATATAGTGACATCTCAGTATTGCTGTGTGCACATACATGTCAGGTCATGTATAATATATATATAGTGACACCTCAGTACTGCTGTGTACACATACATGTCAGGTCATGTATAATATATATATAGTGACACCTCAGTACTGCTGTGTACACATACATGTCAGGTCATGTATAATATATATATAGTGACACCTCAGTACTGCTGTGTGAACATACATGTCAGGTCATGTATAATATATATATAGTGACACCTCAGTACTGCTGTGTGCACATACATGTCAGGTCATGTATAATATATATATATATATATATATAGTGACACCTCAGTACTGCTGTGTGCACATACATGTCAGGTCATGTATAATATATATATATATAGTGACACCTCAGTACTGCTGTGTGCACATACATGTCAGGTCATGTATAATATATATATATAGTGACACCTCAGTACTGCTGTGTGCACATACATGTCAGGTCATGTATAATATATATATATAGTGACACCTCAGTACTGCTGTGTGCACATACATGTCAGGTCATGTATAATATATATATAGTGACACCTCAGTACTGCTGTGTGCACAATACTTGTCAGGTCATGTATAATATATATATAGTGACACCTCAGTACTGCTGTGTGCACATACATGTCAGGTCATGTATAATATATATATAGTGACACCTCAGTACTGCCGTGTGCACATACATGTCAGGTCATGTATAATATATATATAGTGACACCTCAGTACTGCCGTGTGCACATACATGTCCGGTCATGTATAATATATATATATGCTGACACCTCAGTACTGCTGTGTGCACATACATGTCAGGTCATGTATAATATATACAGTACAGACCAAAAGTTTGGACACACCTTCTCATTTAAAGATTTTTCTGTATTTTCATGACTATGAAAATTGTACATTCACACTGAAGGCATCAAAACTATGAAGTAACACATGTGGAATTATATACTTAACAAAAAAGTGTGAAACAACTGAAAATATGTCTTATATTCTAGGTTCTTCAAAGTAGCCACCTTTTGCTTTGATGACTGATTTGCACACTCCTTGGCATTCTCTTGATGAGCTTCAAGAGGTAGTCACCGGATATGGTCTTCCAACAATCTTGAAGGAGTTCCCAGAGATGCTTAGCACTTGTTGGCCCTTTTGCCTTCACTCTGTAGTCCAGCTCACCCCAAACCATCTCGATTGGGTTCAGGTCTGGTGACTGTGGAGGCCAGGTCATCTGGCGTAGGACCCCATCACTCTCCTTATTGGTCAAATAGCCCTTACACAGTCTGGAGGTGTGTTTGGGGTCATTGTCCTGTTGAAAAATAAATGATGGTCCAACTAAACGCAAACCGGATGGAATAGCATGCCGCTGCAAGATGTTGTGGTAGCCATGCTGGTTCAGTATGCCTTCAATTTTGAATAAATCCCCAACAGTGTCACCAGCAAAGCACCCCCACACCATCACACCTCCTCCTCCATGCTTCACGGTGGGAACCAGGCATGTAGAGTCCATCCGTTCACCTTTTCTGTGTCGCACAAAGACACGGTGGTTGGAACCAAAGATCTCAAATTTGGACTCATCAGACCAAAGCACAAATTTCCACTGATCTAAAGTCCATTCCTTGTGTTCTTTAGCCCAAACAAGTCTCTTCTGCTTGTTGCCTGTCCTTAGCAGTAGTTTCCTAGCAGCTATTTTACCATGAAGGCCAGCTGCACAAAGTGTCCTCTTAACAGTTGTTGTAGAGATGTGTCTGCTGCTAGAACTCTGTGTGGCATTGACCTGGTCTCTAATCTGAGCTGCTGTTAACCTGCGATTTCTGAGGCTGATGACTCGGATAAGCTTATCCTCAGAAGCAGAGGTGACTCTTGGTCTTCCTTTCCTGGGGCAGTCCTCATGTAAACCAGTTTCTTTGTAGCTCTTGATAGTTTTTGCAACTGCACTTGGGGACACTTTCAAAGTTTTCCCAATTTTTCGAACTGATTGACCTTCATTTCTTAAAGTAATGATGTCCACTCGTTTTTCTTTACTTAGCTGCTTTTTTCTTGCCATAATACAAATTCTAACAGTCTATTCAGTAGGACTATCAGCTGTTTATCCACCAGACTTCTGCACAACACAACTGATGGTCCCAACCCCATTTATAAGGCAAGAAATCCCACTTATTAAACCTGACAGGGCACACCTGTGAAGTGAAAACCATTTCCGGTGACTACCTCTTGAAGCTCATCAAGATAATGCCAAGAGAGTGCAAAGCAGTCATCAAAGCAAAAGGTGACTACTTTGAAGAACCTAGTATATAAGACATATTTTCAGTTGTTTCACACTTTTTTGTTAAGTATATAGTTCCACATGTGTTAATTCATAGTTTTGATGCCTTCAGTGTGAATGTACAATATTCATAGTCATGAAAATACAGAAAAATCTTTAAATGAGAAGGTGTGTCCAAACTTTTGGTCTGTACTGTATATAGTGACACCTCAGTACTGCCGTGTGCACATACATGTCAGGTCATGTATAATATATATATAGTGACACCTCAGTACTGCTGTGTGCACATACATGTCAGGTCATGTATAATATATATATAGTGACACCTCAGTACTGCTGTGTGCACATACATGTCAGGTCATGTATAATATATATATAGTGACACCTCAGTACTGCCGTGTGCACATACATGTCAGGTCATGTATAATATATATATAGTGACACCTCAGTACTGCCGTGTGCACATACATGTCAGGTCATGTATAATATATATATAGTGACACCTCAGTACTGCTGTGTGCACATACATGTCAGGTCATGTATAATATATATATATATAGTGACACCTCAGTACTGCCGTGTACACATACATGTCAGGTCATGTATAATATATATATAGTGACACCTCAGTACTGCTGTGTGCACATACATGTCAGATTATGTATAATATATATATATATATAGTGACACCTCAGTACTGCTGTGTGCACATACATGTCCGGTCATGTATAATATATATATATAGTGACGCCTCAGTACTGCCGTGTGCACATACATGTCAGGTCATGTATAATATATATATAGTGACACCTCAGTACTGCTGTGTGCACATACATGTCAGGTCATGTATAATATATATATAGTGACATCTCAGTATTGCTGTGTGCACATACATGTCAGGTCATGTATAATATATATATAGTGACACCTCAGTACTGCTGTGTGCACATACATGTCAGGTCATGTATAATATATATATAGTGACACCTCAGTACTGCTGTGTGCACATACATGTCAGGTCATGTATAATATATATATATATATAGTGACACCTCAGTACTGCTGTGTGCACATACATGTCAGGTCATGTATAATATATATATAGTGACTCCTCAGTACTGCCGTGTGCACATACATGTCAGGTCATGTATAATATATATATAGTGACACCTCAGTACTGCTGTGTGCACATACATGTCAGGTAATGCATAATATATATATAGTGACACCTCAGTACTGCTGTGTGCACATACATGTCAGATTATGTATAATATATATATATATATAGTGACACCTCAGTACTGCTGTGTGCACATACATGTCCGGTCATGTATAATATATATATATAGTGACGCCTCAGTACTGCCGTGTGCACATACATGTCAGGTCATGTATAATATATATATAGTGACACCTCAGTACTGCTGTGTGCACATACATGTCAGGTCATGTATAATATATATATATATATAGTGACACCTCAGTACTGCTGTGTGCACATACATGTCAGGTCATGTATAATATATATATAGTGACTCCTCAGTACTGCCGTGTGCACATACATGTCAGGTCATGTATAATATATATATAGTGACACCTCAGTACTGCCGTGTGCACATACATGTCAGGTCATGTATAATATATATATAGTGACACCTCAGTACTGCTGTGTGCACATACATGTCAGGTCATGTATAATATATATATAGTGACACCTTAGTACTGCTGTGTGCACATACATGTCAGGTCATGTATAATATATATATAGTGACACCTCAGTACTGCTGTGTGCACATACATGTCAGGTCATGCATAATATATATATATATAGTGACACCTCAGTACTGCCGTGTACACATACATGTCAGGTCATGTATAATATATATATAGTGACACCTCAGTACTGCTGTGTGCACATACATGTCAGGTCATGTATAATATATATATATAGTGACACCTCAGTACTGCTGTGTGCACATACATGTCCGGTCATGTATAATATATATATATAGTGACACCTCAGTACTGCTGTGTGCACATACATGTCAGGTCATGTATAATATATATATATAGTGACACCTCAGTACTGCCGTGTGCACATACATGTCAGGTCATGTATAATATATATATAGTGACACCTCAGTACTGGTGTGTGCACATACATGTCAGGTCATGTATAATATATATATAGTGACACCTCAGTACTGCCGTGTGCACATACATGTCAGGTCATGTATAATATATATATAGTGACACCTCAGTACTGCTGTGTGCACATAAATGTCAGATCATGTATAATATATATATATAGTGACACCTCAGTACTGCTGTGTGCACATACATGTCAGGTCATGTATAATATATATATAGTGACACCTCAGTACTGCTGTGTGCACATACATGTCAGGTAATGCATAATATATATAGTGACACCTCAGTACTGCTGTGTGCACATACATGTCAGATCATGTATAATATATATATATATAGTGACACCTCAGTACTGCTGTGTGCACATACATGTCAGGTCATGTATAATATATATATATATAGTGACACCTCAGTACTGCCGTGTACACATACATGTCCGGTCATGTATAATATATATATATGCTGACACCTCAGTACTGCTGTGTGCACATACATGTCCGGTCATGTATAATATATATATATAGTGATACCTCAGTACTGCCGTGTACACATACATGTCAGGTCATGTATAATATATATATAGTGACACCTCAGTACTGCTGTGTGCACATACATGTCAGGTCATGTATAATATATATATAGTGACACCTCAGTACTGCTGTGTGCACATACATGTCAGGTCATGTATAATATATATATATATATATAGTGACACCTCAGTACTGCTGTGTGCACATACATGTCAGGTCATGTATAATATATATATATAGTGACACCTCAGTACTGCTGTGTACACATACATGTCAGGTCATGTATAATATATATACAGTGACACCTCAGTACTGCCGTGTACACATACATGTCAGGTAATGCATAATATATAGATAGTGACACCTCAGTACTGCTGTGTGCACATACATGTCAGATCATGTATAATATATATATAGTGACACCTCAGTATTGCTGTGTGCACATACATGTCAGGTCATGTATAATATATATATAGTGACACCTCAGTACTGCCGTGTGCACATACATGTCAGGTCATGTATAATATATATATATAGTGACACCTCAGTACTGCTGTGTGCACATACATGTCAGGTCATGTATAATATATATATATATATAGTGACACCTCAGTACTGCTGTGTGCACATACATGTTCGGTCATGTATAATATATATATATAGTGACACCTCAGTACTGCTGTGTACACATACATGTCAGGTAATGCATAATATATATATAGTGACACCTCAGTACTGCTGTGTACACATACATGTCAGGTCATGTATAATATATATATATATATATAGTGACACCTCAGTACTGCTGTGTGCACATACATGTCAGGTCATGTATAATATATATATATAGTGACACCTCAGTACTGCTGTGTGCACATACATGTCAGGTCATGTATAATATATAGTGACACCTCAGTACTGCTGTGTGCACATACATGTCAGGTCATGTATAATATATATATATAGTGACACCTCAGTACTGCTGTGTGCACATACATGTCAGGTCATGTATAATATATATATATATATAGTGACACCTCAGTACTGCTGTGTGCACATACATTTCAGGTCATGTATAATATATATATATATATATAGTGACACCTCAGTACTGCTGTGTGCACATACATGTCCGGTCATGTATAATATATATATAGTGACACCTCAGTACTGCTGTGTGCACATACATGTCAGGTCATGTATAATATATATATATATATATATAGTGACACCTCAGTACTGCTGTGTGCACATACATGTCAGGTCAGGTATAATATATATATAGTGACACCTCAGTACTGCTGTGTGCACATACATGTCCGGTCATGTATAATATATATATAGTGACACCTCAGTACTGCTGTGTGCACATACATGTCAGGTCAGGTATAATATATATATAGTGACACCTCAGTACTGCTGTGTGCACATACATGTCAGGTCATGTATAATATATATATATATAGTGACACCTCAGTACTGCCGTGTACACATACATGTCAGGTCATGTATAATATATATATAGTGACACCTCAGTACTGCTGTGTGCACATACATGTCAGGTCATGTATAATATATATATATAGTGACACCTCAGTACTGCTGTGTGCACATACATGTCAGGTCATGTATAATATATATATAGTGACACCTCAGTACTGCCGTGTGCACATACATGTCAGGTCATGTATAATATATATATAGTGACACCTCAGTACTGCTGTGTACACATACATGTCAGGTCATGTATAATATATATATATAGTGACACCTCAGTACTGCTGTGTGCACATACATGTCAGGTCATGTATAATATATATATAGTGACACCTCAGTACTGCTGTGTGCACATACATGTCAGGTCATGTATAATATATATATATATAGTGACACCTCAGTACTGCTGTGTGCACATACATGTCAGGTCATGTATAATATATATATATATAGTGACACCTCAGTACTGCTGTGTGCACATACATGTCAGGTCATGTATAATATATATATAGTGACACCTCAGTACTGCCGTGTGCACATACATGTCAGGTCATGTATAATATATATATATATATATATATATATATAGTGACACCTCAGTACTGCCGTGTGCACATACATGTCAGGTCATGTATAATATATATATAGTGACACCTCAGTACTGCTGTGTGCACATACATGTCAGGTCATTTATAATATATATATAGTGACACCTCAGTATTGCTGTGTGCACATTCATGTCAGGTTATGTATAATATATATATATATATATAGTGACACCTCAGTACTGCCGTGTACACATACATGTCAGGTCATGTATAATATATATATAGTGCCACCTCAGTACTGCCGTGTGCACATACATGTCAGGTCATGTATAATATATATATAGTGACACCTCAGTACTGCTGTGTGCACATACATGTCAGGTCATGTATAATATATATATATAGTGACACCTCAGTACTGCTGTGTGCACATACATGTCAGGTCATGTATAATATATATATATATATATATATATAGTGACACCTCAGTACTGCTGTGTGCACATACATGTCAGGTCATGTATAATATATATATAGTGACACCTCAGTACTGCTGTGTGCACATACATGTCAGGTCATGTATAATATATATATATATATATAGTGACACCTCAGTACTGCCGTGTACACATACATGTCAGGTCATGTATAATATATATATAGTGACACCTCAGTACTGCTGTGTGCACATACATGTCAGGTCATGTATAATATATATATATATAGTGACACCTCAGTATTGCTGTGTGCACATACATGTCAGGTCATGTATAATATATATATAGTGACACCTCAGTACTGCTGTGTACACATACATGTCAGGTCATGTATAATATATATATAGTGACACCTCAGTACTGCTGTGTGCACATACATGTCAGGTCATGTATAATATATATATAGTGACACCTCAGTATTGCTGTGTGCACATACATGTCAGGTCATGTATAATATATATATAGTGACACCTCAGTACTGCCGTGTGCACATACATGTCAGGTCATGTATAATATATATATAGTGACACCTCAGTACTGCCGTGTGCACATACATGTCAGGTCATGTATAATATATATATAGTGACACCTCAGTACTGCTGTGTGCACATACATGTCAGGTCATGTATAATATATATATAGTGACACCTCAGTACTGCCGTGTGCACATACATGTCAGGTCATGTATAATATATATATAGTGACACCTCAGTACTGCTGTGTGCACATACATGTCAGGTCATGTATAATATATATATAGTGACACCTCAGTACTGCTGTGTGCACATACATGTCAGGTCATGTATAATATATATATAGTGACACCTCAGTACTGCTGTGTGCACATACATGTCAGGTCATGTATAATATATATATATATAGTGACACCTCAGTACTGCCGTGTACACATACATGTCAGGTCATGTATAATATATATATAGTGACACCTCAGTACTGCTGTGTGCACATACATGTCAGGTCATGTATAATATATATATAGTGACACCTCAGTACTGCTGTGTGCACATACATGTCAGGTAATGCATAATATATATATAGTGACACCTCAGTACTGCTGTGTGCACATACATGTCAGATTATGTATAATATATATATATATATAGTGACACCTCAGTACTGCTGTGTGCACATACATGTCCGGTCATGTATAATATATATATATAGTGACGCCTCAGTACTGCCGTGTGCACATACATGTCAGGTCATGTATAATATATATATAGTGACACCTCAGTACTGCTGTGTGCACATACATGTCAGGTCATGTATAATATATATATATATATAGTGACACCTCAGTACTGCTGTGTGCACATACATGTCAGGTCATGTATAATATATATATAGTGACTCCTCAGTACTGCCGTGTGCACATACATGTCAGGTCATGTATAATATATATATAGTGACACCTCAGTACTGCCGTGTGCACATACATGTCAGGTCATGTATAATATATATATAGTGACACCTCAGTACTGCTGTGTGCACATACATGTCAGGTCATGTATAATATATATATAGTGACACCTCAGTACTGCTGTGTGCACATACATGTCAGGTCATGTATAATATATATATAGTGACACCTCAGTACTGCTGTGTGCACATACATGTCAGGTCATGCATAATATATATATATATAGTGACACCTCAGTACTGCCGTGTACACATACATGTCAGGTCATGTATAATATATATATAGTGACACCTCAGTACTGCTGTGTGCACATACATGTCAGGTCATGTATAATATATATATATAGTGACACCTCAGTACTGCTGTGTGCACATACATGTCCGGTCATGTATAATATATATATATAGTGACACCTCAGTACTGCTGTGTGCACATACATGTCAGGTAATGCATAATATATATAGTGACACCTCAGTACTGCTGTGTGCACATACATGTCAGATCATGTATAATATATATATATATAGTGACACCTCAGTACTGCTGTGTGCACATACATGTCAGGTCATGTATAATATATATATATATAGTGACACCTCAGTACTGCCGTGTACACATACATGTCCGGTCATGTATAATATATATATATGCTGACACCTCAGTACTGCTGTGTGCACATACATGTCAGGTCATGTATAATATATATATAGTGACACCTCAGTACTGCCGTGTGCACATACATGTCAGGTCATGTATAATATATATATAGTGACACCTCAGTACTGCTGTGTGCACATACATGTCAGGTCATGTATAATATATATATAGTGACACCTCAGTACTGCTGTGTGCACATACATGTCAGGTCATGTATAATATATATATAGTGACACCTCAGTACTGCCGTGTGCACATACATGTCAGGTCATGTATAATATATATATAGTGACACCTCAGTACTGCCGTGTGCACATACATGTCAGGTCATGTATAATATATATATAGTGACACCTCAGTACTGCTGTGTGCACATACATGTCAGGTCATGTATAATATATATATATATAGTGACACCTCAGTACTGCCGTGTACACATACATGTCAGGTCATGTATAATATATATATAGTGACACCTCAGTACTGCTGTGTGCACATACATGTCAGATTATGTATAATATATATATATATATAGTGACACCTCAGTACTGCTGTGTGCACATACATGTCCGGTCATGTATAATATATATATATAGTGACGCCTCAGTACTGCCGTGTGCACATACATGTCAGGTCATGTATAATATATATATAGTGACACCTCAGTACTGCTGTGTGCACATACATGTCAGGTCATGTATAATATATATATAGTGACATCTCAGTATTGCTGTGTGCACATACATGTCAGGTCATGTATAATATATATATAGTGACACCTCAGTACTGCTGTGTGCACATACATGTCAGGTCATGTATAATATATATATAGTGACACCTCAGTACTGCTGTGTGCACATACATGTCAGGTCATGTATAATATATATATAGTGACACCTCAGTACTGCTGTGTGCACATACATGTCAGGTCATGTATAATATATATATAGTGACTCCTCAGTACTGCCGTGTGCACATACATGTCAGGTCATGTATAATATATATATAGTGACACCTCAGTACTGCTGTGTGCACATACATGTCAGGTAATGCATAATATATATATAGTGACACCTCAGTACTGCTGTGTGCACATACATGTCAGATTATGTATAATATATATATATATATATATAGTGACACCTCAGTACTGCTGTGTGCACATACATGTCCGGTCATGTATAATATATATATATAGTGACGCCTCAGTACTGCCGTGTGCACATACATGTCAGGTCATGTATAATATATATATAGTGACACCTCAGTACTGCTGTGTGCACATACATGTCAGGTCATGTATAATATATATATATATATAGTGACACCTCAGTACTGCTGTGTGCACATACATGTCAGGTCATGTATAATATATATATAGTGACTCCTCAGTACTGCCGTGTGCACATACATGTCAGGTCATGTATAATATATATATAGTGACACCTCAGTACTGCCGTGTGCACATACATGTCAGGTCATGTATAATATATATATAGTGACACCTCAGTACTGCTGTGTGCACATACATGTCAGGTCATGTATAATATATATATAGTGACACCTTAGTACTGCTGTGTGCACATACATGTCAGGTCATGTATAATATATATATAGTGACACCTCAGTACTGCTGTGTGCACATACATGTCAGGTCATGCATAATATATATATATATAGTGACACCTCAGTACTGCCGTGTACACATACATGTCAGGTCATGTATAATATATATATAGTGACACCTCAGTACTGCTGTGTGCACATACATGTCAGGTCATGTATAATATATATATATAGTGACACCTCAGTACTGCTGTGTGCACATACATGTCCGGTCATGTATAATATATATATATAGTGACACCTCAGTACTGCTGTGTGCACATACATGTCAGGTCATGTATAATATATATATATAGTGACACCTCAGTACTGCCGTGTACACATACATGTCAGGTCATGTATAATATATATATAGTGACACCTCAGTACTGCCGTGTGCACATACATGTCAGGTCATGTATAATATATATATAGTGACACCTCAGTACTGCCGTGTGCACATACATGTCAGGTCATGTATAATATATATATAGTGACACCTCAGTACTGCTGTGTGCACATAAATGTCAGATCATGTATAATATATATATATAGTGACACCTCAGTACTGCTGTGTGCACATACATGTCAGGTCATGTATAATATATATATAGTGACACCTCAGTACTGCTGTGTGCACATACATGTCAGGTAATGCATAATATATATAGTGACACCTCAGTACTGCTGTGTGCACATACATGTCAGATCATGTATAATATATATATATATAGTGACACCTCAGTACTGCTGTGTGCACATACATGTCAGGTCATGTATAATATATATATATATAGTGACACCTCAGTACTGCCGTGTACACATACATGTCCGGTCATGTATAATATATATATATGCTGACACCTCAGTACTGCTGTGTGCACATACATGTCCGGTCATGTATAATATATATATATAGTGATACCTCAGTACTGCCGTGTACACATACATGTCAGGTCATGTATAATATATATATAGTGACACCTCAGTACTGCTGTGTGCACATACATGTCAGGTCATGTATAATATATATATAGTGACACCTCAGTACTGCTGTGTGCACATACATGTCAGGTCATGTATAATATATATATATATATAGTGACACCTCAGTACTGCTGTGTGCACATACATGTCAGGTCATGTATAATATATATATATAGTGACACCTCAGTACTGCTGTGTACACATACATGTCAGGTCATGTATAATATATATACAGTGACACCTCAGTACTGCCGTGTACACATACATGTCAGGTAATGCATAATATATAGATAGTGACACCTCAGTACTGCTGTGTGCACATACATGTCAGATCATGTATAATATATATATAGTGACACCTCAGTATTGCTGTGTGCACATACATGTCAGGTCATGTATAATATATATATAGTGACACCTCAGTACTGCCGTGTGCACATACATGTCAGGTCATGTATAATATATATATATAGTGACACCTCAGTACTGCTGTGTGCACATACATGTCAGGTCATGTATAATATATATATATATAGTGACACCTCAGTACTGCTGTGTGCACATACATGTTCGGTCATGTATAATATATATATATAGTGACACCTCAGTACTGCTGTGTACACATACATGTCAGGTAATGCATAATATATATATAGTGACACCTCAGTACTGCTGTGTACACATACATGTCAGGTCATGTATAATATATATATATATATATAGTGACACCTCAGTACTGCTGTGTGCACATACATGTCAGGTCATGTATAATTTATATATATAGTGACACCTCAGTACTGCTGTGTGCACATACATGTCAGGTCATGTATAATATATAGTGACACCTCAGTACTGCTGTGTGCACATACATGTCAGGTCATGTATAATATATATA